>NC_092505.1:108414601-110814601 GCF_047511675.1 Marmota flaviventris | reverse complement strand
GGGGCTTTTCAGGTGCCTAAACAGGAGTTCAGAGAACCCTGGACTGAACCTGAGCATTGGTGCCATGTAGCCCTTTGTAGGGAAACATGACTCTTGGAGTTTTGTGGAGATCTTTGATCAGGTCTCTTGCTGGAGAACCTGCTCAATCCCAGGCTGGGTTTTGGAGATGTTAATCACTGGGTCACTTTGAGAGATTTTTTTCCAGTCAGACTCCCAAATTAAAGCCATTCCAATGAGAACCTAGAGAATAGTGCAGGTCATGTTGTATAAACCAGGTCGGACTTTGAAAAATGAAATGTCTTTTTCTTAACGTCGCTATTATAAACAACTAGCTTATCACTGCTCCCTGAAAATCTAGGCAACACCATAGGGTCTTTGTTGTTTAGTTTCTAATACATTTATATCAACAATTTCTGATTTTAGGATGGTTCAAAGGATGGGGCATCATTTAATTTATTTTATCTTTTGCATCTGCAATATAATAAAGAACTGTCTAGATTTCATATGGCTTTTCATTTTGCCATTATGTAATTCCCCTGTATAAGTATTTTTATTCTCATTTTAAAATTAAAGAACTCAAAGCCCGGGTTAAAGGACTTAGTTTTCATAACAGAAAGAGCAGGGCTGGAATTTGAACCCAGATCTCTCCACCTCCCAAATCCTTTCTTTCTTATGTATCACCCTCCCTCCTGATGGAGTCTGTAATTTCCAAGTCATTTTTTTCTGAGTGCCCCCTTTCTGAACATTTTCTTCTCATCATCTAAAGAGGATTAAAAATGTGCATGCCTCTGCGTTAGGAAGACTCAGCTTACCTAAGTGTTCCAGTCCCCGGAGCCCCCTGTTTCCTCCATAATAAAAGAATAAAGCAGAAGCAGGAGTTCTGCTTTCCAATGACTTACATCACCCTGCAGACAATTGGCAGGCAGGAGAGGGGCAGCTGCCACACTCTTCAGATATCTCTCTATTTAAAGTTCAAAGAGACGCTGGATAACAATAAGGAAGAGGTAAGTGTGCCCCGCGGCGCCACTCCACAGCAGGAAGAATGGCCGGGAAAGGTAAGAGCCAAGGCACAGATTCTTTAGCAAAGAAGGATTCGGGGGACTTGGGTTTATTTGTGTTTCTTAGCATTTGCATTCTAAAGAACATGGTATCTCTGCTAAAGGATCATTAGCCATTTTAATGTAGCTGCCAAAAAGGAATTCGATAGATATGTCGTTCAGAAATCATGCTTATGTGTTGTACCAAATTTTGAAAGAATCAGACAATAAAAGGAGCTTAATCTTATTCATGCTCATTTTGAAAGATGAGTTGTCAACCCCGATACTTCTCTGGATTTGAGGTCGTTGGGGTGCTGGGCCAGGGTTAAGGACAGCCAAGTTCTGTGCTGGATCACTAATGGGCCAGGTGAATTTGGAGAAGTCGCTGGGCTTCTCCCAGCCTGCTTTCTGACTGTAAAATGAGAAAATTTGGCTTAGTCATCTCTAATAAGCTCCATATCTAAATTTATTTTTTCTGCTCTTTAAAGATTTTTCATATTTACATAATTGACTCCAATATAATAAAATAGGCTGAATATATCTGTGTTAAGACGTGTTCTTTAAAAACCTGCAGGAATTTTTGCTTTTAATTCCAACAACGACCTGGTACAATATGTTTCTTCTCGTTGTCCCCCTTTTACAGATAAGGAAACTGACATATGGCTAAGTTTAGTGTCTGTCCACGGGCACTGGAGTGGTGGCAGCAGGTCTGGGCTTGGGCAGTCTGGACCCACAGTGCAGTGCCCTTAAGAGCACCTCCACGTGGTGTGCTCAGAGCTGGACAAAGAGAGAAGCATTTCGAAATTACTCTCTGGATTTAAAAAGAAGTTTTGCTCTTGTGCTGATAACATGAGTGTGCAGAGTATGTTGGGGCTTATGTACCCCCATTTCCAAACAGTGCTACACATAGAGGAAAAATCCAGAAATATCAATGCTCAAAGAACACTAAGGTTACATTTGAGTGCTGAAATGCATGGCAAGTTATACTGTCTTACAAGGAATAGAAAGTAATAGAATATTTACTTTTAGAGCTTTTATTAAATGTAAATTTCATTAAAATATGCCTTATTAAATTTTATTAAATATGCTTGCATAAAATATTTATAAGTGTTCAATTGAAAGATCAATATTAATTTTCAAGTTCTTTGAAACTGACAAAAATCCATTCTCATTTACATGAACAGTTAAACATTTACTGTTCTATATTTTCACTGTACTGGCCCCTTAACTCACGAACAGGCTTTTGTCCAAATGAGAGTCAAGGGCATCTACTGCTTTACACGTACAGCCAGAGCACACAATGGGCAAAGAGCATTCTTATTAACCGATTCACGCCTCGTTCAAGGTCACAGTGAGAAGAGCAGCAAGGGAAGACCACTCTAGTCATCAGTTAAGAGAGACACCGACCCTTGTAAAAATAGCTTGCAAGTATTAAAGTTCCTTTAAACTTCAGAGAGTTTGCTTTTATGAAAGCATGTTCTAATTTTAGAAATGTCTTGTCTCTTGATGACTTTATTTTAATAGCGTTTAAAAAGCCCTTCACAGTTGGAAGTGCTGGGAGGTGTGGTGGGGAGAGCACTTGGAGAGAACATGCCTCCCTGTAGCTAATGGCAGACCTGGGCTGTGCTTTCCAGTTAAGAATTGGAGTCCTGAACCCTGATTCTGAGCTGTCTTCCTGTGCTGTCTGTACCTTTCCACAAGGTGTATGTGCACAAGTGTTTGCTTGAATGAGCAGGATTGATGCAGTGACTATTTACAAATTGCTTTTCACTGGTAAAAATACAAATAGGAGGGGCCAGAGAAATATGATAGTCAAACGTCTTCCCTTCCTGAGTTGGGTTATTGCTGCCTAGAGATTCCAGTTCAGTGCTGGTTGTTATAATGAACAAGTTTAAAGAAATAGTCTCTTTTCTCCATTTGAAAACGATTATGTAAGGTATGCCCTTTTCCTTTCCCTATGGAATATAAAGCCAGTCATTGAGACCAAGAACAATCCTCCAACACTTCTCCACATTATGATTTCCAGTTTTGTGGGAACCACCTCCGAGTTACAGCGGGTGGTGGTTGGGTAAGCAGCCCTCTAGGTGTCATTGCACAAATGACAGATGTGTTCTGTGTACACTAACCCCACGGGGCCTGGAGTTGACAAAGCCTAGCATGCATTGTACCATTTGACCCTTACCACTCCAGGAGGTAGGTATCACACATCTTGTCACCTAGACCTTCAAGTAGGGAAGTTCCAGCTGAGAGCTGCCCAAGGTCACACACTGTAAAAGGACAGCCTTTGGTATTCCAAGGGGCTGGGGCTGACCCACAGGCATCCTTAATACAGAAGAAAGAATACCTATGCACAGGATGCTAGGGAGTGAATTTTCCCTTCACATTACCATACACTTATTCTCTTGATCAGAAGATTTAACACAAAAACGACTTAACTAATCATTTTCCTTTGTTTATTTTTAAGCGGAGTCCACGTTACAGCACTTTCTGGTTCCCATTCTTCTCCTGATCGGCTGGATTGTGGGCTGCATCATAGTGATTTATGTTGTCTTCTCTTAGACAGGTGAGGGTTTTAACAATTGAATAGGTTTGTTTATTCATAGCATATATTGCTTCAGAAATATTCTCTATTTTCCTAATGGAACTTTTTGTCATTTAGGCAAGAAGACCTCAGATTGACATCTTTTAGAAGACTTCAGAAAGATGTGAATGTGACTGATTAATAAATGTGTCTCATGTTAAAAAAAAACTGCGGTGTTCAGCATCACTTTATTGGTTTGGAATATTAGCTGGTGCTTTGGTTCATAAACATCTCTTCAGGAACTTATTTAAAATCATTGGTTAAAAAAAAAGATTATAAGAAAACATGGGTGAATTTCTCTATATCCAGAGAGTAGGCAAACTCCTAACCATATATAAGCAATGGGGAAAAATTTGATAAATTTAATTAAATATGTTGCCCCCCCAAAAAAATATATGGGAGAATGAACTGAAAGGAAGAACAGACCATTCATAGAAAACAAAGTGTAAAGTTAAACTTGGCTCTTAATCTCTTGCTAATAACAAGAAAAATGAAATTAAAACTACTATTGATGAGCCATTATTCACTTACCAGGTATAAAAAAATAAAGATGCTTACATATTGAAAATGTGGGAAATAGCATGTTTGCACACTGTCTTTGCAAATCCAAAATGGAACAACTTTTTGAGAGAGGGTCTTTCTCTGTTGGCCAGACTAGTCTTGAACTTTAGGACTGAGTGATCATCTTGCCTCAGGCTTCCCAGTAGCTGGGACTACAGGTGTAGACTATTGCACCAGGCTAGGTACCGCATTTTGGGGGGATTTGGCAGCTGGATCTCTCTGAATGCCCTTTGTTTTACAGTTTTTTTAATTCTATAATTATTTTAGAATCTGAAAAGGAAAAAGTAATCCCCCCAATTTAAAACAAGCTAGAACAAACCTAATAGAGTATCAAGTTGGTGGTATAGACACAAAGAGTACAGAAATCTCCCCAGTGACTTTAAAACAGTGTTTCTTTACTGTATATGTTGTGAGGCAGACAGCTTAAAACCATGTTCAGTGATGTTTTTGTTAGTGGTAATATGGATATCATTGGTTTGAAAGTCAGACCATCAGTATAAATGTCAAATAAATGCCTGGTGATCTTGAATTGAATAGCAACTATTAATATGAACTCACTACTTATTTACCTTCTTATAAAAAATAAATATGTTTCATAGTTCTGATCACTGAAAATGCCCGGTTGGGGAGGAGAACCCTGCTTTCATTGTGTCTTGAAGGACCAACCTCCACTCAAGGTGGCCAGGGGTCCTGTGTGGGAGGCTGACATAACCTGTGACCAGTGTTGGCTTCCCCTCCTGGTCGGCTGAGGCACTGTTGGTCACCCTGTGCTCTGGTTGCTTAGGTAACTGAAGACAGTAACCCTGATCTTGAGGGTAGAGAAAATGCAAATATATCTTCGTGCAGGGGCATGCCTTCCCACATCCCCAGGGATCGAGCTATGCTCATCTGTCCTTGTAACCCTGCCCCCTTTGACCTTCATTGGATGGAAATTTCTAAAGAATCTAGAGTTCCCCCAGTAAAAGTCCACTCTGAACCGTGCTCTCACCAGCATCTAGTGAGACTCCTCACTCTCCCATTTGGGGAACTTGAGGCCGAGGGCAGAGGAGCCATCTGGGGCTTGATTTAAAGGTAAATTGTGTGTCTGTGTTTTATTTGATGCCTTAGGGAGTTCACTCCAGCGACCCTTAGCTGTCTGTGGGGGTCGTACATGGCAGTCCTGGCCTAGTCTGAGGCAGGAAATACACAATGTGATTTGCACTTTTTTAATTGGATAGTTCAGTCTGATGATACCTGTACCCCTTGATCAATCTCACTGCCCAGAAAGGGTTAAAACTAGACCTTGTGTGCCTCCTGATAGGGCAGCAAGTACACTGGGCCACCCAGGAAGCATGCTTCCCAGACACAGTACCTCAAGGGAAACTAGTCTCTGGATCAATCTAGCAGGCCATTCAAGACAAAAATCCTGATTGCACATTCAGCCAAGCCCAGAGTGTGGAAAACTGAAGCTCACAGCCCAGGTTTTCTAACAAATACCTGGCACTGAGAAGTGGGGTGGGTGAGGAGCTATTCCAGAATATGAGAGAGCGAACAAAAGTGGTGTATGGACCTACAAAAGACACTTTTTTGTATTTCTGTGATAAAGATTTAAGAAAATTGTTATTAATTTTATTCATTGTAACAATGGCAACTAATAATAGAAAACAAAAACCTTTATCTGGGAGAGACACATCCTGAGTTATCTGCTGGGGAGATGATAGGCATTTCATTAAATTATCCTCACGGAAAATAAACTAAAAAATAAATAATATTTATATTTTTTAAGGTGAGTAATAATTTCATGAGGGTTTATTAGAGTCTTTGATATATTTTTGTGCATAAACATTTTTTTTTTTTTGGTTTCTTTCTTCCTCCCAGTGGCTCTGTGTTACAAACCACGACAAATGCAAATAGTTTCGAATGGAATAAAACCTGGTTTTATTCCTGAACCTCGCCCCTGAGGTTTCTGGTTTAACAATTGTGTGGTGGGGCCAGGAGCCCGCACTTTAATGAATTCTCCCAGGGATGCTTGGTCACCTGAAATCTGAGACCATTGCTTTAGGGAAGTGGTCCCTAGACTGTAGTGCAGGCCACCGTCCCTGGAGATCTTAAAACACACACCACTAGGCCACATTCTCAGAGTGTCTGACCCAGAAGCTCTGGGGAGTGGGCTTAGGAACCTAATTTCTATCAGGGTTTCAGGTGATGCTGCTGCTGCTGGCGCAGGATCCCTATTTTGAGAGTCACTGCTCTAGAAGGGACCTGATTTCTTCCTTGTAACTCTGGCACCCTCTGCCATTTCATCCTCTTCCATTAATTTTTCTACAGACGTTAATTTCCTCATCAAAAAGTAAGAGAAGATTTTTTTTTTCTTAATTCATGATTCTTGTTTTTTAAACTCAGTTCAGCATTTTCAGAAGTCTTCCTAATATTCTTCTATTTAAAGTAATACTTCCAAAATTTAAAGAGAAAATGCATGGAAGGGCAGGCTCACCTATATTCATTAGTGACCTAACTTGAGTTTTCTCCAGACCTGAGAACTTACCTGTCTTGTCTCTGGAGCCGACTCCTCCAGGCTGGAAGAAGCTGGTTCACGTTTTCAAGGACGTAGGCGTTGGTCAGTATCTCCCTGGCAGTTGGAAATCAGCATGGCGGAAGTGCATGCCACAGAGCACAGGCTGGACACCAGGGCTGGTCCCACTGGATGGGCAGCTCTGAGTTGGCTCATGTGGACTTTCAGGGATCCAAGACCACCACTTTCTTCTTTTTCATAATTACTGACTTAATTTAAACAGTGGTCTGTTCATTCACTTGAACTTCATCTGGGCTGTAGATTTTTAACGAGAGAAACTGCGAGAGCTGTAAACTCTCAAACATTTGTGCAAACTGAAGATACTATTTCAAGGTTCATGGACCTCCTGAAAGCTACTGAAAAGACCCTCTAGGCTAAGCAGCTTCTACTCTCTGAAGCCCAGACTTCTTCACTACGTGGCTCCAGTTCTACTTGGAGCTAAAGACATGACCTCATGGCTTAACTTGCTTTCTAGCTGGAGATCGGTTTCTCTTTCTTTCTCTTTTTAAGAATATTTTCAAAATTTATTTTCATTGACAAAAATTGTATATATTTGTGGTATGCAATGTGATGTTTTGACATCTGTACACCCTGTGGAATGACTAAATCCAGCTAATAATAGATCCATTGCCTCACATACCTATCATTTGCTGCGGTGGGAGTATTTAAAATTGACTCTCAGTAATTTTGAAAGATATAATACATTATTATTAAATATAATTACCATGTTGCAAATATATCTTCCAATCTCTGCAATCTTGGGTCCTTTGACCCACATCCCTCCCTTTGCCCACTGCCCAGCCCCTATGAACCGACATTCTACTCAGCTTCTGTGATCAGCATGATCTGGGACTACACACACTTGGGAGATAGTTTGGGTGGCTTTCTGCTCCTGGCGTATTTCCCGTAGCACAGGGTTTGTCTTCCAGATCCTTCCGTGTTGTGGCCAGGCATGAGCTCCTCCTTCCTGAGGCTGGACCGCATTCCGCTGTGTGTATGTACCACATTTTCTTCCTCCACTGGTAGATGGATTTCACATCTTGGCAACTGTGAACAGGGCTGCGATGGACTTGGGAGTGTAGATTTCTGTGATCTTCAGGTTTCAGTTTCTTTGGACACATACCCAGAAGTGGAATTTCTGAATCTCCTGGCCGACTGGAGTTTCTGAGGAGCCTCCTTGCCGTTTCCCATAATGGCAGACTGTCTCTTTACTTCTTCCTATCGACATCGATCCGATCCTCCCCATCAGCTTCCTTGCTTTCTTAGCCTGCAGGTCCTGGCATTTTGTTCTGTACAGGCAGGATTGTGGCAACCCACGGCCAGCATCTGTAAGAGCTTTCTCCGTGTGCACTTGGTCCTCTAGTGCGCTGAAGTTGTAGACTATCTTGCTTCTTAGGTACCAGTTGCCCAGCCTCCTCCAGAACACCCATGCGTCTCTACAGTCCACCTCTGACAAACATTTTATTATTTCAAGAGCTCAATGTCCTTTAGACATATTGAAACATTGTTTTTACGCAGGAATAGAAATAAATTTTTCTACAATAAGTAATTTAGTTTCATGTCTCCACATCCACAGTTGAAAAAAATCACTGTGATGTGTAATATTTCATTATATTTAATAATTACACGAAAGCATAATGATGATACACAATGTTATTTGGGGATTAATAGTTTCATAAATGTGCATCATGTTTTCCCCATTAAATTCTAAGCTATTTATGGGTGAATACATTTCTTACCTTCCCGACTGAGGATATAGTTAACAGACGGCAAGTAGTAAATGTGGATCAGATGCGTGATCAGTTTATTTTCTCCTTAAAACAGTATTGAATACACAATGATAATATTCTAACTTTAAATGTTAAAGGTGTCACTTGGGCAATTTAAGCTGGATTGGAGTTCTCAAAGAAGTGATCTGTGATCTTCCAACAGTAGATTCAGGTAACTGATTACATACAGACCTCACAAGGCATAAAATCTCACATGTAAAATTTCCAAATCTTTGGCTTACAGTCTATCAGAATGCCCATATAATTATTCGAGAGGATGATTACATTGAATTGGCTAGTCCATGAAATGTTTCAAATACATTGATGCCCAGTTTACATGGCGAAAACACCTCCACTCTCTGCTTCTCCCCCTTGTCCCCTCAAAATACATACTGGATTTTAGAGCTGAGAAAGATTACTTTCTACATATCTTGCATTAGGACATAAAATTAATTAAAAAAAAAAAACTCTTGAAGAAGGCTTCTTATTCCCTAGTGTGTCTGGGGAGAGAGATAAATTCCAATGAATTTTGAAATATTTAATGAAACTTTTCACGACTTACCAAGCTTGGTAGAACTGAGAAAATTCCCTAGAGCACAGAATCCTACAGGAGAGATCCTTATGCACAAACAGAAATAACATCTTTCAGTAAAATCCACCTACTCGGAGTAAAATGGACCTTAATTTCACTTTCTTTTTGCAATAAAATTATTTTCTATTTATATGTACTCGAAACACTTATTCTTGCTTATTGCAGTTACTCAAACTTTCCCTGAATTTCTTATTTTCTTTTCTATTTTGGACAGGCAGTATCACATAAAGCATAAATATACATTAGCCTAAGTTTCCCTTCGAGGGGAGAAAGGAACACTGAAAGCAGAAGAATTCTATTTTGAGTCAGTCATTTCCCGTAGAATGAAAAAGATGAATGTTTTATTTTTACTCCACTCTCTTTTGAAAGTGATTCTTGGTTTGAAAAAGTGAGGTGGGTATGTAATTTCTTACAAATCATCTGCATGAATCATGGGCACAAGATCTGTGGCTTTCATGGAAGAGCAGACATATCCCAGGGCTTAGGGCTTTGGTCATTGTCCTTGATTTAGGTCCACTGTCAGTCATTTGCTTGGACAGGACAGACAGGCCCTTCTAAACTCAATATTCCCCATGCAGATGTGCACCCGACAGAGTTCTTTTTTGGAGATTATGCCTACAAATAGTAGAGGAAATAGGATATTGATTGGAAGCCTGATGGCGAATGAAACAGGGTCATAGAGAAACCATTTGGAGTTTTTATAGGTTACTTGCTCTGTAAAATTGGTCCTGAAATAGCGGGTGAGTGGAAATAGGATATTTAGGGGTTTGCATATTGATGTGTTCCAAGTCCTGAAACTGCTCCCTTTTGCATTTTCTCTCATCTCGTCATCTCAAAGACGTCCTCCGGGTAGGATTCATTTTGACTTAGAAAACACACTAACCTACTCTAATAGACAGTAATCACATCAGCATGTTATAGACATGAAATATATTTTTCATTTATCTTGCTAGGGGTAAAAAATTGCTTTCAAGCCTGCTGACAACAGTGGCAACTTGGTAAATGGATTGCTTTGTGTCCGAATGGATGGCCTCTTCAAGAGTGTGGCCATATCCACTCAGTTTTATTTTCCTCTTTGCTTTCTGCTCTTGTCTATTTATTGGTCTCTTCTATTTCTCTTCTTATTCTCATAAATGTAATCATCCCTTTGCTGGTCTCAGTAACCTGGGGAGAATAATGGTATCCCTTTGATGATAGTCATTTCAAGTTTCCTGGCTCCTGCCTCCTCTCCTGAAGAACCCAGCAAGGTCCTGTCTTAGTCTGTGTTCTGTTGCTATAACAAGATATTACAGACTGAGTCAATTTTAAACAATAGATGTTTATTTGTCTCCTGGTTCTTATTCCACTCAAGTTATGTACCTTGATTCTGAAAGCCTCTGATGCAAATAAGTGGATTCAGGGTTCATTTTAAATAAAATGCTGCTCTCAGTCCACCCAACTGAAGAGTTTGAAAAACGTATTCAAGATTCAGTAGCACCATCTTGGTGAGCACTGCTCTGGCCACCTATGTGCCCACTGACTCACCACTAGGACTCTCTGATACTCCTCAGTGTGGGTCTTTCCCCTCTGGGTCCCCTGCCAGACTCGAGCTCCTCCAACATTGATTGAGTGGCACTGCGCATGCCAGGGAGATGCCTGATGGCATGTGTGAAGTGGTAAATCCCAGGACACTACCTTTACAGGCAGCCTTATGAGACACAGCACACGGGAGGTGTTCCTAGGGGCGCTGAGCACTTGCTAACTCCCGGCTAATGTGAAACGTGCTCTTCTTCCTTGTCCCCCTGGCCATGCTTCTCACTGTGTCACATGTTGCCACTTATTGCTCTACAACTCTGTGCAGTGGATTTTGTCACCATGTCCATGCTGGGCAGAAGGGAGCTGGCAAACAGAGATGCCAGTGTCTCCTGTTGGTAGTTGGTAATAGGTACGATCAGGATTTGAACTTATGTCTTCTGGTTCCAAACTGTTCTTCCACTGTCCCCCATAGGATCACCAAAGGACCGTGTTCTGCATTGTTTCCAACTATGCTGTAAGAGTTCCCACGTCTCAGGATAGCCACCCTCCAGTCTCTTCATCAAGGATTGCCGATTGCGTTTGTTTCTTTTGGGCAACACTTGTTGTGTGTCCTGGGTTCCAGGGTCAGGTCCTGTTGCCACATCTCTTGGACTGATGCTACTTAACTGCTGGGAGAAGTCACCTCTGAAGGGAGGGGAGCTGAAGATTGGAGAAGGGGATCTGAACTTCTCACTTCTTTCTGAGTGGCCTGTTAGAAGTTGAGGGAGCGCTGTGCTCCACAGGAAATAACACGTGGAGAGCCGTCCAAGGGCTGTGTGTGGACTACATCGGCATCGCAGCCCAGTGAATAGGAGAATCTGGTGTTTGGGAACTTCCAGTGGACATTTCCTCTGACTCAAACGCATTGTGAGCCCTATTCAGCTCTGCCTGGTCCCACACAGCACCGGAGATGGGTGACCTGCTATAGCTGCATAGCCCCTGAGACGGGTGTGACCTGCCAAGATGCCAATCAACCTGCTGACTTTAACACATCACGAGGCAAGACTCTCCCCTGAAACCTTATCCCTGCCTTTGATGTACCCCCTTACCCATTTTCTAACTGTCTAGCTCCAGCTCCTATGTGGGCTGGATTTATCAGGTGCTCCAAGTTTTGACTCTTTATTTTTTGTGCCTCACTAATTATTCTAGACTTTAATTTCTTAGGTGTCTTACATCCTCCTGAGCATGAAGAAGAACCCCCCTAATGAGGCTCCGGACACCTCCCCATAATAACGGACATCTTATTTCTGGATTTATGGTGTTGCGTGTTGTGTGTGTTGCTTATGCTTTAGCATCAGGGTAGACCTGAACCTCTGCATGCTTGGAGCACTCTGGATGGTTCTGCTTGGAGGAGGCAGTCAAGAGCTTGCCCTCCTTCTCCTCCTTCTCCTCTTCTGCAAGATCTCCATGCTTCCCTTTCTCTAACCACCTTCTGGCCTTCTACTCTTTCAGCCCCTTCCTAAGGCTTATTGTCAAGTTCTTAGATTTCATCATTCTCTTGGCTTGAAGGGATCTCCGTGCCACAGAATTTAAGGTTCTCAGCTACTTATATCTGAGCTGCCAACTCCTGTTGCTAGCTTCAAGCCAGATCTGCACAATCAGTTCCAGAAAAGAGCTCCCTGACCCCCCAGGCCCCCTTGAGATACTCCATCCTTTTTCCCAACACCCAAATCCATGCCACTGCTCCCTTCTAGCATTTAAATATCAGTTCGTAGCGAGCTTTCTCCAAGCAGCAAAGGGACAAGGAGCTTTAAGCCTTCCCTTTCATCTGCAGGCCTGGACAGTAAGTTGAGGGTTTTCATGGTATAAGTTCTATACAGGGACATTCACCCTGGTGCTTGGAAACAAAGCTGAAATCTCTAGATGACACAGACTTTAGAGTCTTGCACACTGTTCATGAATAACCATGACATCGAAAGAACTCTATCATCAAAAGGTACATAAGTAATGAATGAACCTGTTCACCCTGACAAGGGCCCACCATACAGAGGGAATAAAAGGCTCAAATGCCCCCTGCCTATCTTCAACTCTGCTCCCTTCTCAGAGGTGACACTCCCAGCAGTTTAGAGGGTGTCGATCTAGAATGACTGCAGTGTGTGCCCAAGACTGCTCACAGGTTTTAGTAGTGTGAGTGTTTTCTAGTGCAGCCAGCCCCGGCTTAGGATGTTGTACTTTCTTAGGCTATCATTTGTGTGACAATGATATGCCTGCAATAGAAATCGTGCTTTGAATTTTGACTCCCTGGACTGGAGTGGCATGACACTCTCACGACACAGGGCAGTGGTAGTAAAGCTCGGCTATATGTCTATAGAATACAATTTTTAAAAAAATCCATGTCTAAATAAATTCATTGAGGAGACAAAAGGAAGAAAATAAATCAAGGGATATTTCCGTGGTGATTCTCAGCTAAGAATCCAAATAAGTTTAAAAACAACAACAGCCGTCCTAGCTGACTGATCTCGGTAACTTGGTCACCCCAATGTCAAGCAGAACTTTGGGAAGGGAAAGTGCTGTGGTGTTTCCCAGAGACACCGGGGTATGTCCCCAGGGGGTGGAGGCCACTGGAGTCCAGGCAGAGAGCAGGGCTCTGGGCTGCACTCCCTGGAGGAAAGCAGCAGGGTCAGGCGCAGAGCTCAGTGGCACACTTTGAAACCATGTCCGTGTTTTCTTTGATGTCACATTAAGAAATTCAGCTACTAGAAGCATTTGAAACTCACTGCCTTAGCCACTGCGCTCACCAATCATCCATTGGAGTCTCTTTTTATCCTGGCTGGTGAAAGTCCTGGAGCCCTTCCCATCATCATTAGTCCAAGATGACAGTCAAGTCCTTCTCTGTGCCCAGCCCTGGACAAGCTGGCGGGACCCCCTCCCTTTGGCATGGGCGACCAAGCTAGTGACATCCTGGGAAGGGCTTGAAGTGGTACCAAGGTGAGGTTTGGCTCTCACCAGTGCTGATGAAGAATGCTGGTGACCAGAAGCCCTGAGCTGGTTTCTTTCTCCATGTCTGACCTCACTTGATAAAAGATCATTGCAGAGGTGACAGAGGTGATTTTGTTTTTGTATTTATTTTTTACAAGCAAGTAGATGAAAATGGGTGTGTGTGTTTTCCCCCCAATAGACCAGAGATCTGTGTAGTTCGAATCACCTTTGTATGTAAGTGACCAAAACCACAGGGCTGCAGCATGGTCCCCTAGAGACCAGCTCCTCTGAAGTCAGTGCTCTTGTTACAGAGCCGACCACTCATGCAACCTTTGTTTGGCCCTTTTGTGAAGCTCTCCAGATTGCACTGTGGCTTGCCAGCCATCCACTACCAACATTTTGTTTCCATTAAGTTCTATCTAAATGACTCTCAATCATTTAGTAAAGAAAATAAAGTCCCTATGGTATGGATGTGGGTCCTGAAAAAATCAGTGTGACAAAGAAATTATCTTTCTTAAAAATAACTTTTTCAGGCCCCTGAGTATTTCTTTTCCGGTTCTCAAAGTTTGGTCCGTGGACAAATAGCAGTATTGCCTGGGGACTTGTGAGGAAGCAAACACTTGGACTCCAGCCCTTAAACTGAAGCCTCTGGGGTGGCCCAGCAGTGCTTCTGATGCCCAAGTTTGAGAACCTCTGTCTCTGAGTTATCCCTAACTTTTCCTAAAGTGCGGTCTCAGTGTGACATGCACCTACACAACACTTGACATGGTCTTCTCTTGAAACCCATGAATTTCTTTTTTTTTGATAAAAGATTACAGCACAGGTTGCACTCTCTTTCTTAATCTGACCCTAATTTAGTTGTGGTGAACACAAAGTTAGTACATTCATTGATCATTCAGGACTCACACGCTCATGTGCTTTTGGGGTCAGCAATGTGACATAGGTGAGAGAAAAACAACGTAAGAAAATAGGGAATATGCACAACCACGTGCCCAAATGGAGGTTTGTTCCTTCTTGCTTAATGCCACTGATGTTCATGTTGAAGAGAATATTGTCCGATCAAACAGAACACGTTTATCTTTAATGTTCAATTTATACTACTGCCAGTCAGGCTAAAGACATCTATTTAAAGTCTATTCCTGAGAATAAGATTTGTAAATAGTGATGTTATTTAATTTTGATGGCTGTTGGGATTAGATCTTTCTAGACATATGAGAATGTCTTATTAAAAAAATAAAAGAAAATAAAAATGTATAGGATGCTAAAGCTTTGCTTTGAGTCAAAATTTGTACAAAATTCAAAGTAGAGTCTATAACAAGGTTTAAAGACTTGTGTAGGCTTTGAGGTCTTACCATGACTTGACTTCATTTCTCATCTGATTTCACTTAGCATTAAGTTAAAAAAAATATATGCAAGAGCAAATCCAAGACAGCTGCCACTTGAAAAGAATCAAAGCCAGGCGAGGCAGAGAAACTAACACAAGGTACATGTTTCTGATCTCAGATCACCATGATGCAGAACTCGTGGGTTTGGGGATCAAAAGTTAATATAAGTAAAGCAAGTGTTCCTGATTTCCTTTCATCTGAGAAAGGTTAAGAAAAGGAAATGACATTCCTAGGTATTTTTTTCCCCTTCCAAGAGAAGATAATGTCTTTTTGATGAGCATGTATTTCCCTTTCTCTAAAAAATAAATGTACTGAAAAATAAACATCTAGGCTCTTTAGTTTAATGAACATATTTGTTTTAGGCTTCTAGAAACTCTAAGTATAAAATTAAAGGACATTTAGATACAGACTCTCTCATTATTTTCCTTGAAACAAGATCATCTGTATGTTTAAGAACTCCTACCTTTATACTATCAGAGACTTTCTCTAGAACCCTGTATTTCCAGACATCACGGAGTTACCTATTGACCTAGGAAACACTCATTTCTGAATCGGTTCTTCCTTCCTTGACCCCACCTTCCAGCTGAGACCTGGATGAGGGACTGACTTGCTTGTAGGACACAGGTAGGGAAAGAAGCAGCCAGGGGGAGACTTCGTCGATGTTTGGCATGAAGGCCCCACTGAACCAGGAAGCTGCCCTACGGCTGCAACAGGTTTTTGGCATGTGTGGATTTGGGATCAAGTTTACAGATCATCCAACCTACTCTTTCTAGCCTACTCTTTGTGAAATCTCTGTTCAGAATACTGCTGACTTAAAGTGGGTTGGGCAGACAGAGTGCTTGGTGCTTCTGTCCTCTGAGCCGGCATTCATCCCCCTTTCCTCTGGCGGCTGCCAAATGTGTTGAATGATGTGTGTCCCATGGGGCGCTTTCCTAAAGTGTTGGGCATGAGACATCCTTCTCCAGGGCTGCAGTGTAGGTGCCAACTGGCAGACGATCTCATGTAGAAAACCAGGCTGGTGGGGCACCCCTTGCAGAGACTTCTAGTACCGAGGATGGAGCCCAGGGCCTCTGACACGCTGGGCATGTGCTCTGTCACTGAGCTGCACTCCTAGCCGAAGCATCTCATAATGGTAAGCTGAAGTACCAAGGTCTGGAAATGCGCTTAATACCTCCAGGCCACCAAGCATCACAGCGTGGTAGCACAGGGTGCTGTGGACTACACCCACTTACTCTCGTGATCATGAGGCTGACTGAGCACCAAAGCTCACCCAGTGCTGCCCAGCATCTCCAGAGGGTCACATGGCATATCCTTAGCCTAGGCAAAGATGAGAAGTCAAAGTACGGTTTCCCTGAATGTGCGTGACTTTCACCCCATTGTAGTGTTGAAAAATCATAAATCATTGTAAGTCAGAGATTGTCTGAGATTCCTGGAAATGCCTCATTTCTTTTTTAAACCAGGCTAAAGCTGAGGCCCCGGACATGTTTAAACACTTAGAGACTTGTACAGAAAGAATTTATTTCAAAGCTTCTCAGGATTCCAACACTATTTGGAGGTTGTTCCATACCAAGAGACTGTATTGTGTCAGGGTAAATTCAATATAACAGCGATTTATTGTGCATCTACTGTAGGCATCAATTCTAGGTACTTGTATATCATGGAAAAAGAAAAGACTCTCAGGGTAGGTGGGGGTTGGGACTGCAGTGGTTGGGGTGGAATTGCAGCCTGGAATCCTGTGGGAGCTGGTGGCCTAGCAGGCACCTGGCAAGGTGCTCTAGGCAAGAATCAACTGGATCCAAGGTTCCAGGGCAAATGCACCTGTACATCCAGGAGGGAAGGAGGCCAGAATACTCAGGCTGGAGGAGTGTGGGCCATGGAGAGGAAGGGGGGGGCCAGAGCAGTGAGGTCACTGGGACTGGCAGGTCACCCAAAGGACTGTGGCTTTTGCTCCGTAAGGA
Source organism: Marmota flaviventris (assembly GCF_047511675.1). NCBI lineage: Eukaryota > Metazoa > Chordata > Mammalia > Rodentia > Sciuridae > Marmota > Marmota flaviventris. The sequence continues at coordinate 110,797,694 of NC_092505.1, read as the reverse complement.
GTGGGAGTCATTTCAGGGTCTGAGCCCAGGAGTGACCACTTTGACTAGCACTTTCAGAGAATCATTCTGCTGAGTTGATCATAGATTTCAGGCATGTGGGTGTGAGGGGTGGGAGACAGAGAGACTGCAAAGAAGCTGTGGAAAAAATAACCCAGGAATGAAGATCTGGCCGTTTGTACCATGGTGGCAACCGTGTTGATGAAAGTGATCACTCTGGATTTTGAAAAGGCTTCATTTCAAAATGATTTTATAGAATTTACAAGCATAGCACAGAGAGTTCCCAAATACCCTTCATCCAGCTTCCCCTGAGGCAAATAGCTTATGTAATCGTGGCACATTATTTCAAAACTTAAGAAATTTAAATGGGTACAATGCCATTAACCAGATTGCAGACTCTCTTTATAATCTAGCAGTTTTCCTGTAAATGTCTTTTTATTTTTTTCTGTCTCAGGATCCAATCCAGCATCCCATACTGAACTTAGTTGTCAGATCTCCTTAGTCTTCTCCAAAGTGACCACTTCTCAGTCTTGCCCTGTTCCTGACCTTGGACATTTTGAGGATGACTGGTCAGGTTCTTTGTAGACTGTGGAATTGACGTTGTCTGTTATTTCCTTAGCATTGCGCTAAGATTATAGGTTTTGGGAATGAGTACCATAGATGGTGGGCCTTCTCATCATATTGTGTCAGGATTGTGAGATGTGAACCTGGCTTTCCCCAGTGATGTTAGCTGATCCATGAGAAGTGACTCTTTTCTTATATCCATACTCTCTTCCTTGGAAGTGAGTCACTAAGTCCAGCCCACTCTCAAGGAATTGGGGATTAAGCCTAGACTTCTAGAGGGAGGGATGTCAAAGTCTTTGTGGACATATGATAAAATCACTATAGTAATGATTACATTTTTGGGGGAAGAGATACTTTGAAGGTGTGAGAATATCTTTTCTCCTTAAGGAGATGCATGCTATTAACCCAAGGTTATCTGTTTCTTATGACCTGGAACAAATTGCCACAAACCAAGTGTCTTAAATCCATATTGATTTACCATCTTACAATTGTAGGGGTCAAAAGCCTATAGTACGATCACAATGCTGGTAGGTTGGTACTTCCAGAGACCCTAAGAAAGAATCTGTTTTCTTGATTTTCATTTTCTACAGGCTGCATTCTATGATTACCAGATGCTTTTGTCTGTTTTGAAAGCCAGCAGCACAGGGCCCTTGGATCCACCAGGTAATTCAGATTAATCTCTGCTGTCAAGGTTCTTAACTTGAGATGCCAAGTCCCTTTCCCATGTAAGGTAACATATTCACAGAAGCCAAAAATGAGAATGTCCATATATTGAGGAAAGGGACTTTGTTTACTTACTCCCCTCACTTATTTACACATAGACATATGTGTATATACAACTACATTTATTTATGTGCCTCTTTGGACACGTATATGTGTGTTTATATATATGCGTGTGTGTGTGTGTATTTATATAATACACATGAATTTGACTATCTGGATCTGTGTCAAGGATAGAAACAATTGAATTTCCAGGTAGGTGTGAGAAACAGAGGAATTCAGGAGGACAAGAAGTTTGGACCAGAGTTACTGATAGCATAAAGCTGATAGTTGGTATCAGCTGAAAACAGGAAAGTTCCATGCAGAGTAGCTTTTGCAGAAATTTAGTTTTAGTGTTGGACATGATGAGCTTTTAATTTATTTTTTAAATATAAATATAAGTGGAGCTATTAACTAGGAATTTGAATATAATTGTTTGGAATTTCTAAGTGTGGTTTCATCTAGAAATGCGAAGTTGGGAGTGATCAGCACGTAGATGGCAGTTAATACCCAAATGAGACACAAAGGAGTGAGTCGACAGAAAAGGCCCCCAAACTAAGTGTTGGCCTTTTTCAACCTAAAGAAATTTAGAGAAGAGAAATATGAAGCAGAGAATTAATTGAAAAGGGTAGATTCTAGCTCCCTTGGTAAGAGGGTGAACAACCACTCTGACTTGGACAGATTATGCTTTAAATATGGATATATAATTTTAAAATAGAATACCAAATACCAGGTAAAAAATGCTGGATATTTTAAAATGTATGGACATTACTGCAGAAATATTAAATCAAACAAAAGTCTCCCTCAGTCCTAACAGAGATTAATACTTCTAAAGTTGCTTCTTCTAAAAGGACAATGAGTAAAAATATCACCCAATTAGTATTCATTACTTATCCAGATACTTAAAACTTAATGGTTCTACTGAACTTTATCCTAACCCATTAGTTCCAAAAGACTAAATTGTTGCAGGAGAACTTTACTCTGGCCTGGTCTTAGCAGCGTTTACTCTCTCGCTGTTTTGTTCAGACTTTTTGGGTGGTAAGCAGACTTTGAAGAACTAAGAAGTAGGGGAGCTAGCCCCCCAATTTACCAGGCCTAAAAGGCAATCAGGGTTGATTTTAGCTATTCTATGAGGCAGATAGTTAGAGACAAACCACTATTCAAAGGCAATTGCTTCGAGTTATAGAAATTCTTTCAATCTCAGAATGTTTCCTATGGAGCTATAAAGAAATGAGTCCTTATTAACAAACTTATTATCCTCTAATTCTCACAGTAGCAATTATGGGTATGGAAACATACGCAAAAGCAGTATTAAGGGCAAAATTACAGCAAATAATCCTTTCTACCTCAGTCTAAAAATATCCATTCAGGGGTGGAGATAAGCAAAGGCAAAAGAATTGCTGATTACAAAATGAGCCATAACATCGGTCCATTGATCAGAGATGTAAATGTAATTTCCTCTTAAATTATCCCACGGATTGCAGTTTAGCAGTATTAGACAATGATAACCACATGAGGTTATCTAGACACTTTTCTATTTAATTTAGCAGCTATCTCAGGAGGAGTGGCCTACAGAGAGCTGACAGGAATACAGATGGGTATAGAGGAAGCTGGGGCAGAGTCTTGCCTAGGCTAGAATTTAAGGATCCTAAAATCACTACATCAGCTCGTGATTGCCAAGCAAATTTTAATCCCAAGGGGCTGTTTCTTTATTAGGGACCTCAGAGAAACTGAACCCATAAGTGATATAGATATAATAGGAGATTCATTATGAGTTTTGGCTCATGGTATAAATGCCAGAGTCTGAAGATTCAAGAAACAGAAGCTCTGATGTCTGAGACCAGGAGAAGATGGGTGTCCCAGCTCAAGGAAAGAGAGGGGATTCACTGTTTTACCCTACTTTTTAAATCCTATCCAGGCCCTATTGTTAGGATGATGCCTATACACATTGGTGAGGTCAGATCTTTTTTACTTAGTCCACTGACTCGAATGCTAATCTCTTCCGGAGACACCCTCACAGATATATCCAAAAATGAACAGAGAGCCTACATTTTGGGAGTAAATTTTTTGCCACATGCACATCAGATAGAGTGCTAATCTCCTGGATATATAAAGAACTCAAAAAACTTAACACCAAAAAACTCCCTAAATAACCCAATCAGAAATAATATTTTACTTGGTATGTGGGCATCCTGTAGCCCAGTCAAGTTGACACCTAAAATTAACCATCACAAGTCTACTTCTTGTTCAACTTGGCATCCATAGGCAGCTCCCTAAACCATAATCTCCAAATAAAAATAATACTGAAGTCATAATCCCACAGCGTAGTGATGTTACTGACCACTTTTGGGTATTACTTACAGATTATGTAGAAATATCAACAAATGAGGCTCAAGTCTTTTCCTCTGTCATCTGACCAAAGGGAAATCTTCATGAGGCCATGGGTACAGGCTGGAAGAGAGAAAGCAGTATATCAGGAGTGGGAGCCTTGGATATTTGGACCACTTCTTCCTGTAATTTACTTGTGTCTTTGGGGCCCGCTTGAGGTTCATCAGGTATACACCACTTCCATCTGATGATGCAGTCTGGTTAGGCACTTCCAACTTCATGAAGCTGTGGTTCAGGTGACAACCAGCTTATGACAGCAAGTTCTGATTGCATGGTAAGTTGGTGGTCCTTGGTTAGTTTTTACTGAGGCTCAGTAGCAGACCCAGAAGTAGCAATCAAAAAGAAAATAGTTTTCTGTATATAATGACGGGCCCTTGAGCAAAGTCCTGAACACCTGCAGTGAGATTTACCTATACGACCTGCCAAAACCCCAAACAGGATCCCTGTTTGCCACCGATACTTCAAGCCCCACTGGATATGCTGGATCCTCTGGCTCTCAGGGCAGAGCAGCCCATGCAGCAGCCTAGGCTCATCGCATGCTTTCTTTTTGATCAAGGTCCTGCTCAAAACTAGCAGCTTTTTAGGTCACTCAGTAAATATTCAAGAGCAATGCTCCAAAATAAGTAATATTTCATCTTCAAAATCCTAACTGAACTCTAAGCACTGTACCCCGTTCTTGGTTATAGGAGAGGTCAGATGCAGCAGCATCTCCTTCACCCTGGAAGAGAGGTCTTGATGTGTCCCATGCAAATGGACCCCTATACATTTCACCAAAGTGGAAGCTTCCTGAATGTTAGTTGGAGTTATTTTCCACCCTCTTACATGCAGGTAGGTATCTTACCAATATGGCTAGAGTAGTCACCACTCATCACTCTGTCCAATCAATACAATGTCATCAGTGTAATGGACAAGGAGTCCTATCTTGCAGAAGGGAAGGAGATCAAGATATCTGCAAACTCAATCATGACATAGGGCTGGAGAGTTGATTGCTATTGATGTGGAATGGTGAAGGAACATGGTTGACCCTGCCAGCTGAAACCAAACTACTTCTGGTAGGCCTTATGTTTGGCTTGGAGAAAAAGGCACTCATGATATAAGTAGCTACATACGAGATATAAAGGGGACATCTTAATTTGCTCAAGCAATGAAACCACATGTGCAAATGTAGATGCAGTCAGATTTACTGTTGGTCAAGCTTACAAAAGTCCACTGTAACCCTCCAAAATCAACCATCCGTCCCCTGTGAGGCCAAGTAGGAGAGTGGATGGATCGTGTCAGGAATCACCTCGCCTGCACCTTTCAACCTCCATGGGAGCACTCACCTCTGTGGTCCCTCCAAGAAGGCAGTATTGCTGTCACTGGCTATTTTCCTGGGCATATGCACTTCTAATGGCTTACATTTGGCTTTTACCGCCATAATGGCCTTCACTCCGCGGGCCAGGAAACTGACACGGAGATTCTCCCAGCTGCTAGGTATGACTATTACATGGGCGTTATGGAATTAGGGAAATAACCACAGGACAGGTTTCGGGAGCCACCAGGCCCACTTTGGTGTATCTTTTGATCTATGTTTCAACCATCCTCCAAACAATCATCAGAGCCCTTTTTATTTCCTGAGTGGTAATAAAAAAAAAAAATGCCAAATCTCTGCTTAGTGGGCCCATATCTGTACATTCAGCCTGATCCAATTTTATGTTCCTTTGATCATTATTCCACGCACGCCCATAATATCCATTTCAACACATGTTCCCTGCATTTCTACTTATATAAGTTAGAAAACAAAGTAGTTCTTTGGTGCGTAGCATAATCATGAGTCAAACTGTGCACCTCACCTTCAGGGGTCTGCTGGGATTTCTATCTATTTATAGCTCTGGAAGAAAAGAGGACAGGGGAAGTCCAGAGGAGAATTAGCCTTCTTGAATGGCACCTGCCTCCAGGAGGCCATTACCATCCCCTCAGGCAATTCAGGATTAATCCTCTCAGATGGAGGTGGAAATGCTGACTCTGGGATATGGACCCACTTCCACCGTGGGTAGGGAGGCCACTCTGCTGGGGATGAGACCTCTTCCACTGACTGTGAATATTAATTAGAATTTAGGGCTCCATGGCCATGCTTCCTAGGGGTTTTCCCTCATGATCCCATCTCAGTTTACAGAACCACATTCTTACTCTATTAATGCCCTCACCTGGATGTAGACACCCTGTGAATCTGGGGGGTTCAACTAGTGCTATAATTCAGTCAATTATAGAATAAGGTCTTGGGCTTGATTTTCAGCACTTTTAGCTTTGGTCTATAGGAGATAAAGCTTTTCCTTAGGCCACAGCTAGAAGCTCTTAGGTGATTTGTGCAGGGTGTCAACTGGGCATTCAAATCCCTGAGCTCACCTTTTTCCCATTACTTTGTTCAGTGATATGAGGAGTAACCAAGCAATGCCATTCCATTCCATACTTTTCTGACAATGTTAAAAAACACCACGTAAGAGGTATCTAGCTCCTTGCTTCTTATAAGTGTTGGATGGGTGTACTCAATGCAGATATTATGCATCTCTCTATGAACAGTTTATGCCATGGGCTATGAGTGCTCTTTCCCCTATAGCAAATACAGTCATTAGCATTCTTAAATATTCTCAGACAGCTAATTCCAAATTTTCAAAGCCAATTCAGGAAATTCATCCTTATAACTCTGTCCCTTTAAGACAACTCTTGGTGCCCCAAATTTCTATTAATCAAGGTTCTCTAGAGAAATAGCATGAGTAAGATATAATGAGAATGCTCTCACAAGATTATGGAGATTGAGAAGTCCTATGTTATGCCATCTGCAAGGTAGAGAACAACAAAAGCCAGAAGTATACAGCAATCCAAGTCCACACATCTGAGAACCAGGGCGGCTGTCACTCAGTCCAAGGCCTAAGGTCTCAGAAACAGAAGGGGCTGGTGGAAGGTGGCCTGAAAACAGGGAAAGAAAGCACTGGTGCAAGTAATAGAGGCCAAAGGTTAAAAGAACAGGTGTTCTGATATGTGAGACCAGGACATGGGGAGGGAGAAGTTTCCCCAGTAGGGTTCCACCCCTACTGCCCTCGGTGGATTCGATGATGCCTGCACACAATGAGGCAGGTTGTCCTTGCTCAGTTCTGATTCAAATGCTTTTTTTTTTCTGGAGATATTTTCACAGACATATCCTGAAACAACAAATTACCAGCACTCCAGGCATCTGTGAGTTTGCGGGTGTGTGTGTGTGTGTGTGTGTGTGTGTGTGTGTGTGTTTGGGGAAATCATGCTAACTCAAGGAAACTCAGAGGACTCTTTAACACTGGACCAATTATCTAGAAATCACTCTGGGATGAAGGACATGGAAGGGCCTCCACATCTGGCAACAGTGAATGTCATCATGACGTTTCTGAAAACCTCTACACGGTATTCACCTGAACCTCCTTGTGTTTAACTTGGAGGTAAGATTCATGGTTAAAGCTAAGTGTATTCTTTTTGATACTCTAAAATGGACAAACAGTTCTGTTGTATAGGGAGCTCACTTTCTGTTTTATATCAAAGTAATCTCTACATACGTGGAAGAAAATTCTCTTCAAATGAGTTGTTATGCATCTAACGTTAAGACCACCTTCCTCTGAAAAAACTGGGCCAAGGTCATATCAGCTGCAAATGTACACAAGTGCAGAGACTGCCATCAATTCTGAGTCACGAACCGAGTGTGCATAGAGGGAACTTTGGCACCTCACTGTGACCGTGATGAGTTGGTTGAATAAATGAAACTGTATGGGGTTTTATTTAAGAATCTATTTTTATATGCTGTCCATATTTTTATATTGAATATAATAGGTTGAAAATAATGAACCAGTGGAGCAAAAAGTAATAATTATGGATACAACTGAGGTTTTGGTGCAGAAGTCTCGTGATTTAGTTTCACAGAATGGTAGCAATGGTGGCATGGCCCAAAGGGCATCAGAGTCAGTCATTCTGGAAAAAATTGATCCTAGTAAAGTTAAAAAACATTTATTGAATGAAAGATTACTCAGAATTTCCTGTATGATAACGTGCACTGTGAATTATTAGGAAAGGAATATATGTGTGTGTGTGTGTGTGTGTGTGTGTGTGTGTGTGCTGGATAAAGTTTTGGATCTTTTGCAGCTTGGAGACACCAGGCTCTGTTTTGTTCAAGGGTTTCATTAACCTTGCTGACATTAACACAAGATGTGTATGGAACACCACAAGCTTTTCTCTGGATCTGGATCTACAAACCGTGAATTCATCTGAGCCCTTCTGTAAGTTGTGACTCAGTGTTTTCAAATAACAAACGCTCACTCAGTTTACGTGTCTGTTCTTTGACTCAATTCAGGAGAACTTATGTTTCCTGGTTCTCATTCCAGGGCTTGGGGTGAGCTGTGTCAAGAAGTGCACTTTGTTTTGGCTGCTGCCCTAAGTTTCTTTTGTTCTGAACTGAGTGCCTGAGGTGTCTTAGAACCTCTCCCAGCATCTTGAAATCAGTTCTGTTAGCTCTTGAGACACTCAACATTAAGCACAGTGGCATTGCCCAACTTGGATTGGGGTCCTTGATGAGTCTCTCCCAAGAATTGGCTTTCTGCATGTAATCCCAGCTGCTCAGGCAGCTGAGGCAAGAGGATTGTGAGTTCAAAGCCAGCCTCAGCAAAAGTGAGGAGCTGTGCAACTCAGTGAGACCCTATCTCTAAATAAGATACAAAATAGGGCTGGGGATGTGGCTCAGTGGCCAAGTGACCCTGAGTTCAATCCTTGGTACCCCTTCCAACCCCCCCCCCAAAAAAAAAAAAAACTGGTCCTAGGGAAGATCCTGAACAATGCCACTGCCCTTTGGTCCCAGGACAAGATGGCGTCTGGATCCAGGCCTCAGGAATAGGCTGGGGTCCTCTCAGTGTGGAGCATTACTTCAGCACTCCTATGACACAGTGGGGGCCTATCAGGACAGAACATTGTTTTCTGGGGTGATGCTTCTTTTGTTGTTGTTATAGTGATGGCATTTGGGGGTACATTTTTCCCTCTTATTTAACCATCTTCTGGAACATAGCTATATTATTTACAACTTATGGAAACGACTGATCAAGACGATATACATATGTGGATATTTTCTTGCCTAATACCTATTCAAGGGAACAAGATATTTTAATCGACAGAAAAATCATCTGTAAAACACAGTACATTTTAGTTATCTATAGACGTTATCTCAAAAATAAAATTCAGTTGGATGCAGTGGCACATGCCTGTAAACCCAGTGACTCAGGAAGCTGAGGCAGGAGGATCTCAAGTTCAAAGCCAGCCTCAACAAGAGCAAGACACTAAGCAACTCAATGAGACCCTGTCTCTAAATAAAATACAAAAAATAGGGCTGGGGATGTAGCTCAGTAGTCAAGTGCCCCTGATTTCAATCCCTGGTACCTTTCCCCAAAAAAATTCAGAAGAATTTCACACAGGAAATTCAATTTTTTTAAGGAAAAGAATAGGCAAGATTTACACCGAGTGTGGTGGTGCACTCCTGTAATCGCAGCAACTTGGATGGCTGAGGCTGGAGGACTGTAAATCCGAGGCCAGCCTCAGGAACTTAGCAAGAGCCCATCTTAAAATAAAATAAAAAAGGCTGGGGATGTAGTTCAGTGGTAGAGGAACTCTGGGTTCAATCTCAGTACCCAAAAATAAAAAAGAAGAAGAAAGGCAAGAAGAATATTCTACACAATATTGTATGTCTTTTAGAATTTAACATTTTTAAGACAAATGGCATGAATAAACAATGGCATTGGCCCTCGATTTTTGAAAAAAAACATATGTCATGAATAATTTGGAGAGAGCCAGTTTGGGGTCTACCAAAAAGCATGGGTGCCCAGTGCTGCTGCGAGGGATCTCCAAACACTCCAGGCCTCCTGAGTGGGAGGCAGGAGCATGGGCAGGTGTGTGTCTCCCCTTCCTTTCCAACGTCCACCCCACAGTCCTCTTGCCTAAGAAAACACAACTCACATCATCAAAAGCAAATATTTCTTCCTCTGCTCTTTGTTGGGTTAACTCGAGATAATTGGAAATGAATGTCCAGTTGTGTTAAAGAAAAAGAAAAATTGCATTAATCAAGTGCGGCTCTCTCATGATGATTAAGAGGTCGAGCCAATGTGTGGGGTAATCATGACCCTCTACTTTCCTCTGAATAGACTGTGCTCGTCCCCTTGGTCTCAGGACACTCTCCACTATCTATGCTGGCTGGCTTCTCCATCAGGGAGGCATGCTGGGCTTCTCAAGGGACATGCGTCCTGATTCCCTTACTGGAAGGAATGGTCCAGGAGCACCGGGGAAAGCTGGGTATCTGCAGCTTCCAGTTCATCCTTCTCAATCTCTCTCCCTGATTGGGGCCAGAACAGCCAGCCTGGCCCTTTCTCTTGGTTTGGAAATTGAATGGCGGGGAGTGAGAGCTGGCAGGTGGGGAAGGTGCAGGAGATCTTAGGCAAGAAGAATATTCTACACAATATTGTATGTCTTTTGGAATTTAACATTTTTTAAGACACATGGCTTGAATAAACAATAGCATTGGCCCTCAATTTTTGAAAATAAAAACATATGTCATGAATAATTTGGAGGTAGGGCTAACCTTTGACGAAACTGTGAAGTGTTTGAATTGGAGAGGGGGAAGTGTCTATTCAGTCCCTTTCTAGAATTGTCTCCTGCCACTTTCTCCAAATTTCAAGACACACACACACACACAAGCTTCATTCCTTACTTTTCCATGGTGTCTCTCAAATCTCCTTTTACTCTCTGCTGTCAATCCATCCATCCCAGGGTTTCATTTTTCCTCTGGGATATCCACTGACAATAAACACAAGGTAAAATCTCTCTCAGTGTTTGCTCTTCATCTAGGCTGGAGACCAAAAGCCTTAGGGAATTCATAGAATCAAAGAAAAAATGTTCCCGTAGAAGAATCGTTAATATTGAAGTCATTGCTTTGTGGTAATTGGCCTGGATTGGAGAAGATCTTGCAGGAAGCACAATGAAAAGTAGATCACTGAATATCAAAATGACAACCACACAGATTTACCGCAATAAATTTTATCTAGAATTTTCTGTCAACACTACTTTTTTGGATTTGGAAATAGTAAACAGCTAATTGTATTAAACATTGATCTACATGAAAGTTTCCACTCCGTGGTCCGTCCAGATTATCCACATATAACTACATTTTGCCTTGAACTTCCCTTCATTATCATCTGGCTGCCTTCAAAATAAGCTTGTTACTCTGAGGGAATTTAGATGGGAAAACTTGGTGGAGCTCCCAATTAGTGACACGGATGGGATCGTCACGACTTTTCCCATACTTAAACTTTCTTCCAGAACTTAATTATGGCTCTGATCTTTGACCTGCTGGCTAAGTGCATTTGGTAAGCTTTTATGCTTCATCTGCTGGTGAATTGGCTGGTTTTGCTGTCCACACATGTTGATGCAGGTTTCCACAGTGGGAAGGGAGTGAGCCTCCTCCTCATCTCTGTGTGCTGGGAACAGGCGGTGCCTGTGGTCGTCACATAATCAGTGTTTCTTCCGTGGCTGTAGCCCAAAGGACACTGTGCCTCTCTCCAGACAGTGGCTGGAAAGGGTCCAGGGAAAGGAGAATGCAAGGTCAATTGGGTTCAGGAGACTTCACCAGAAGATGGCAAAGAGTGAGATCTGGAAAGACCAGGGTAAAAGGTGACACGGAGGAGCCAGAACAACTGTCTGGGAGCGACTTTGGTGTATGAAAGTTGGCAGGGAGTGGCTGCTCTCTGGAATCTAAAGAAAATCACCCTGCCCTGAGGAAAGAGAATGAGCCTTCGCCTCTGCCCTATTTGCCGATAATCCTCTGCAGCTTATGGAAGCATCTGAAAGGGGGTTGTAGCTGTGCCTTGTAGGAGTCAGGGCACCCCAACAGGAAGCTGATACTGGGAGGTCCACTTGGGATTACATGGCATTTTTTAACCCTGGCATGTAATGTATCTGACTCCTCCCTCGCTTCAGATAGGAATATTATTTTTCTAGCTCAGAAGCATGGCCTTTTGGCAGGCAAAGCCAGCGCTTGCAGGCTGATAAGCATTATCCCATTGCATGCTCAGTGCCTTCCCAGGTGACATGAACAGCTGCTGCAGATCCCAGGCCTCCGTTCCTGCCAGACCACAGGCCACTGAGCCCAGAAAACAAAGCCATGAGTCATGGTGAGCATTCACTGTCCCCGAGGTGGATACGATGACAAGCTCACACACAGGGCTTGCCCAGCTGTGTCCTGGTGAGGAGGCCAACCCCACTTGTTCTCACCAGAATCCAAAGATTTTGGGAATTCCACTTCCAGTCCGAGGAAGGAGTCTGGATCCCATATGGTGGGGGCACGTGAGTGCCTGGTGGAACCTCCTTTCATTACTCCTTTGTCAGACTTTTCTAGGAATTTGTATCTGGGGAAGATGCATGTTTTGAGTCTAATTCGTTCCTTGAGCATAAGTCACGTAAACTTTGGGTTCTTCTAGGTCCCTTTGGTTGTATGGCCTCCTTCAGAATCTGTGGGCTCTGATCAGAAAAATGGGCTCATCCCAGCCCCATGGTTCCCTGATTTGAAACCTGGACAGATCAGGTTCAAATTCTGGATCAGATTGCTGAGAAGAGTGTCTTAAAATTTTTAGAGAAATCAAAGTTGGAAAAGAAAGTGATACATGCTAGCAAATGACCCAAATGATTCAGTGTCACCCTGGAATAAAAGGTACAGCTTTCATTACTTCCTGGTGCCAGGCAGCCACCGTGGACAAGAGAAGCAGGCCACGAGTCTGACAGTGGTGTGGACAGGGAGTTCTGGGGACAGTGGCATGCTTGTGGGACCAGGTCTCATCTAAAGAGAGAACCTGGCACCTCCCCCCAGGAGGATGTTGACACAAGTTGACAGGATCTCCCAGTTTTTCTCAGCTAAACCTAGAAATCCAGCTTAGTAAATGAACCCCTGAACCTGGAGCATTGGCCACTAGTTCAAAAATCCCTCTGTGGTTCCAACAAGACGTACAGATTTGGCAGATTAGGTTAGGGGTACCAGGGGTGCACCTCTGCTACAGGAAGACACCCCAAGGCAAGCATTTTCACTGAAGCCTTAAGTGGGAGGGCCTTGCACTGCACTCCTGTCAGCTGGGGGGAGTGACACCCCCCACCCCCCACCCCCCCGCAGGGTGGCTCTGGGGAATGGCACTGGCCTCTGTAAGGGTGCGGGCTCTTCTATGGCTCTTTCATTGTTCCTTAATATTCATGCTAGTTTTTCCGCCTTCTTTATAAGACAATCTTGGCTTTAGATTGAATTGATACTTTTGTACTCAGCATTAAAAAGACTTTCATTAAACATCTCTGAAATGACTACAGTGCAATTAGCACTTGGGTCCCCTTAACGCTGTTGTCTCAGAGCTGCAGTGGGAGAAGTCGGGCAAGGAGCAGAGGACAGGTGGCTCCACAGTGGGTGACGGGGGCAGCGGTGTCCTCAGCACCCTCGAGCAGTACTAGATACTGCATGGAGCCAGTCACAGATTTCCACCAACGGGTGCCTCCGTGGGCTGCTGGGATTACTGCTGTCACCATCAGGTCTGGGGTCTCAGCCTTGGCTGTCCCCTCCCTGGCTTTGCCCATGTGTTATGAAGCACCTCCCACTTTGCAGACAAGGGGTGGACAAGTAAACAGCTGCATTACAATCCAACATGGAGAGTGGAATCCGAGGCACGTGGGGTGGGGTGAGGGAACGTGTCCTGCAGGGTGGGGGGGCATGCCCTGCAGGGTGGCGGTCACGTCCTCGGAGCCCGGACCCAGGCCTCCTATCCAGGAAGTCAGTGCCACAGACTTTTCCTTCGTTTTAAATGTCCTGCTGCATAAACCCCGCGTGTGAAACCACAGTAACTTACTGCTGCCTCTCTTGGATCCGTGGGCTGCCTGGCCCAGGCGAGGCTGCCCTGGCTCAAGCTCTCTGTGGCTGTGCAGGGGGTGGCTGTGTCTGCAGCACCTTAAAGCCTTCCTCACTGAGGTGCTGCAGTGACTCTGGCCTCGAAGTGGAGGCAGCTGCCCACACACCTATGTGCCACCTCTCTAGGTGGGTTGGCCTCCTCACTCGTTGTCAGCTGGGCGCTCTGGGTGACATCCTCAAGGTAGAGAGCCAGGTGAAGGCTGTGTTGCCTTTCCTAAGGTGGCCTCAGGAGTCCTGCAGTGTCATGTGAAACCCTGCCCTTATTCAAGGTGGGGGCACAGAGAGTCCTCAATGGGAGGAAGATCAGAGAACCTGCAGATGCGTTTAAAACCATGAAAACCTCTATCCACCTCTGCCCCGCAGTGTCTTCTGAAGGGACTTGGCAGCAGCTTCTCACCCCTCAGCTATGTTGTCACTACGGCAGAGAGAGCTTCTGCCTTGCTCAGGGTCAGGCAGTGACAGTGGGATCAGAGGAGTGCTGTGGGTGCCTTTGGGCTGGAGGTCTAGAAGGGCCTCATTCTAGTCCATACCTGGGATACACTTACCTCGTGCCACCCAGAGGACCCTCAGCCAGAGTGAAGCAAGGCAAACCTTCTGGAGCACGAAGTAACTCAGTTATTGAGGAAGAGAAAACCCTTGGCTTTTACATGAAAGTAAATCAACTCCATTTTAACAAATAAACATGATACTTGCATGGGGTCTCTCTGAGGTTCCTACATTCTAGGTGTACCTTCAGCTTCCTCTTTTATCACCTTGGGGGCCTTTTGGGGACAGTTCTTCAAGTCCTAGCTCTGTCACTCTATGGTTAAAGGTCAGGAAGAGAGTGTCAGCTCCGGCAGGGATCTGAGCCCAGGTCTCCCTGATGCCAGGACACGCGCTCACTGCCCTTCCTGATGCGCACTCTTTCGGGCCCTGGAGCAGGAAAGCCTGTGTGGTTGCTGTGGTGGGTTCTTGGTGGTCCAGGCCCAGCTCCAAGCCCTCGTGTTCCTGCCTGGCTGGCTTCCTTCCTTCCACCTCTAGCATTTTTGCTTTTGAGTAGTTTTAGGCTATAGGAATTATTGTTTGCATGTTAATTTTATTAGTTAAGCTTCCTTTCTAGCCACTTATAACAAAGGAATTTCATTTTGGGAAATTCCATGTGGCCTTGGGAATACCAGCAATCATGTGGCATCTGTCCCCTTCCCGCCATCCCTGGCCAACTCTTACCCCTTCCTTGACTACAGATCAAAGTTTGTAAACAAAACTGAGCCAAATTGGGAGACCCCCTTGATGAGTTTCTACGCAGCTGTGACACATCAAACTTAGTGGGTTGAGGAAATGAAAATCCATGCTTTCACAGTCCTAGAGGCCAGAGTCCAAGATCAGTTCCTCTGGGCGGAAGTTGAGGGGCCAGAAGGGCAGATCCCTCCTTGAGGATGGAGGGGAGAACCTGGTCGCTTGGCTGTTCACCTTCTTTAAGCCACGTATCCCTCCCCCCCACTTCCTGAAAATGTGGCATTCAGCTGTCACGAGTGGAGTTCCAGCTGTCACCTAGGACCACAAGGCAGTTTCGTGGATGAAAATCATACCCGAGAAGGCAGAGGGGCTTGGAGATCCTTCTTCCACCTTCAAAGTGCCTCGCGGCAGTCTCTGTTTCCTCTGTCACCTCTTCTCCATCTCTGACTTCGGCATCCCTCTTAGGGGGAGCCTTGTGGGTATACTGGGCCCACCTGGGTAATCCAGGATAACCTCCCCATCCCTAAATCCACGATTTCATCACATCTGCAACGTCCCCTTTGCTGTGAAAACTAGCAAATTCAACTGTCATGGAGATTATCGTGGGGACTTCTGGGGGGGTCATTACCCGGTCTGCTATACTATACACACTTCTGAGGAAGTCGTTCATCCAGAGGTGGACATGTGACCTGGATGGAAAATCAGACTTTCCCTGAGATTGTTGGTAGGGTGGTAGGTGGAGAAGTAGCTTTCTGAGGGTGGCTGGCCCAGAAGACAATGACTCTGGGTTGTGGCACCTCTTTGCTCTTGCAAAGAAGGAGTGCATCTCAGTCAGGAGGACATGAAGTAACAGACTGAGGATCATTGCCAAGAAGGTGTAAACAGGCCTGCAATGAGTGTATTGAGCACCTATATGGACTTGCTTTTGAAATCAGACCTCATCCTGATTTTTCTGGCTTAGAAACTATAAATTTCCTTTTGGCTTAAATTACTTTGAGCTGAATTTCTGTACTAGTAACTACCCATAAAATTTTCTGAAACAGCGAAATGAGGAGGAAGGTGAGAGCTAATCCAAAAATTTTCTGCTATTTTTAAGGATTCTGATAGACTATGTTTAAATACCAAGAAGGTTGAAATTATCAAAATAAGACTTTAAAATCATTATTAGGTGTTGTTTTCTTTTATCTACATCCATCCTATGTTTATATTCTATAAAGCCACTTTAAGTCTCAGAGAAGTAGAAACTATATTTAAAAATATGAGTGTGACTGTAACTTGAGAAGTTACTTAAATACTGGACTTTTAAAATATTTTCTATTATTTTCTCATTTCCAACAGGAAAAAAAAAAGGACATTTTAATTTCATAAGAAGCCTGCGTCCATATGTGCAGGCTCCCTTGCCTGAGGGAGGCAGGTGGATTATATTAACAGTTTTTTTGTCTTTCAGACTTGGAAATCTTTACTTTGTAATCTTAGGCCCATTCAGAAATTGCCGTGGGCTTGTCCCGAGAGGATGCAGCACGTGGAGGCAAGTAGTTCAAGAAGGGGGAGTGGCCTAGCCTCAGAGGAGGGCTGTACAGGGTG
The DNA here is from genome assembly GCF_047511675.1 of Marmota flaviventris. Lineage (NCBI taxonomy): Eukaryota > Metazoa > Chordata > Mammalia > Rodentia > Sciuridae > Marmota > Marmota flaviventris. Next base: position 110,781,217 of record NC_092505.1, on the reverse strand, counting down.
GATTATGGTAGTCCAGCATAGTTCAAGTATGGCACCCCTTTCCCTTCCCCTTCCTCTTCCCCTTGAATCTGGTCTGGCCTTATAGCTTGTTTTGACCAATAGAAAATGGTGGAAGTGATGTCTGGCTAGTTCCAGGGCCACTCTTTAGAGGATGGTCAGCTCCTCTTGACTGGTCCTTGGGATACTCCCTCTTGGTATCCAGCCACCGTGGAGGAAGACTGGGCAGCCCTGGCAAGTGATAAGAGAGTCCCTGAAGAAGAGCGTCTTTGTAAATTTCCTACCCCAGTAGCATTCCAAGTTGAAGGAAGTCACGGAATGTTCCCAGTCAACCCACCAGGAACAAAGTGGGGCTTTCCCACCAACATCTGCCCTAGAGGAACAATCCTAAGCAAACTACTGGCTATATTTTAAGCTATTGACTTTGAGGTTATTTGTTATACTGCCAAGGATGTCAAAGACAGGTGGAGTGCCTAAGATTGGACATAAGTGTGGGCAACATGGTGGCAGAGAATCACATCTCAGTTCTGTCTCAGCGACGCACTTTCCTCCAGAGCATTCTGGACACATCAGGACCACATGCTGGAGAGAGCTGCGTGTGTTAGGAGACAGGACTCCAGGGAAATGTCAGCGTGAGCTGTGAAGGAAGATTTCCATGGCCCTGTCTGGCATGGGTTGGGGAGGAACTTGGAAGGTAGGACTTGGGGAGAGTCCCTCAACTGGATGTGCCCTCCCCCCACTTCCTGAAAATCGGGCATTCATCTGTCACGAGTGGAGTTCCAGCTGTCGCCTAGGACCACGAGACAGTTTCGTGGATGAAAATCATACTCAAGAAGTCAGAGGGGAGGGTTGAAAGGATTCTGGGAAATAGAGGATTTTCTAGAGCTTTCTAAACTCCTAGCTTTCCAGCTTTCTTCTTTGGTTGAAATTATTCTTAATACTTCCAGCCACTTTAAGTCTCAGTTACAGGCATCCTAGCAGATAGATCCCACAAAGTAACTGAGGTTGTATTTTTCCTAGACCATATTAAACACAATTTAGGAAAGTAAAGAAATCTGATGTTTCCACTACCCACATGTCATAAAGCAGATTAGGAACAGGTCTTTAGCAAATAGTAGTGTAAGTCCTTGTAGACACTATAGCCGGGCAGGTTTCTCACCATCCTGGAGGAGCTTGAAATGGATAGAAGTCTTGATTTTGAACCTCCGCTCCTTCCCTTTGGTGACAATCTCTCGAAACCCCAGTATTCCTAGGTATAAAGCACAATTTACACTCCTCTGTAAAATGAGTGTTCCAGACTGTGTGTAAGGGGAGAGAGGAGACGTAACAAAAAAGGGAAAAGTGGAAGCAGAGAGATGCCAGTGAGCCAAGAGCAGGCTGGTACGTGATGGTGACGCTCTCAAAGCCTGCCTTTTGTTGACTTCGTCTCCCTGCAGAGGGGAGCAAGGAGGTGAGCAAGCTCTTCCATCCAGCTGTAAACCAAACATCCAGCTCCAGGCCCAGCATCTGCAACCCTCAGAGGTGGGCACTTGTAAAGCAGACGACCAGCTAGGAATGAAGAATTCCTTGTTCTGCTCTCAGTGGCTGGGCCATCCCAGTGTCTCAAGCACAGGGAGAGCAGGACAGGGAGGGCCTGCCCTGGGGAAGCTTGTGCTCCAGCAGTGGTCAAGCAACACGTGGTGCACAGAGCCCACCCAGGCAGCTCCCCGGGGTGTGCTGCAGGGAGACCAAGACAGAGAGAGAACAGGTGGGAGGGGAGCTTTTAGATGGGCTACTCTGCTATGTCCAAAACAATAGCTAGTAGATGTAAATTAAATGAATGGAGACAAAAAGTTGCCGAGGACTTCATCTTTGATAATCCTAGGTTTTGTCTGAAGGGTCAGAGAAGACGCTGGACGGTCCTTGTGGAAGACTTGGCAGATCTGGTTCTGGATTCTTATTGCTCTTATCATTGCTGGGTGCCCAGGGGTGGGGGTAAGGCTGCTTATGTCATCTTCTACACTTTGGTTTTCTTGCCTGTCAGCAAGAGACCACGCTATCCACTTGACTAGGGCTCAGGAAGGCTGTTAAGAGGTTAAGGTGTGTGAAGTGCATGGGACACATTTGCACACCCAGGGATTACTACTGCCTTCTCCTTCCTGGGTGGAATTGAACACAGGGATTCAGACCCATAGGGAGGCCAGCTGTCGGAAGACTGCTGAGGCGGTGACTTCGAAACTGAGGCTCTAATGGCATTTGAGGGTTGCTGAGACCCCGGGAGACAGGCCACTGGCATCCCTAATTAGGGTGGTAGAGCACGCTGGGTCCACCAGGCTGCCTTGTGCCTCCAACTCTGCAGTGTTACAGTGGCTTCTGCCCTTTGTCTGCAGGCTGGACGTCGGAGGTGCCATGCCGAGTCCCCGACTGTGACCCACAGGCCTGCGTTACTGCCATCTGGCTTGCTGCTCCAGCTCTAAGGGTGTTGATTCACTAGAGGAGAGGCGGGGCCTGGAAATGTCAGGCAGACAGAATCGTACCAAATTCCATTTTAGGCAGTTCATTCGGTTTCAATGAACATGCTTATTTTCCTTGGAGTTCCATTTGCCTTAAATCTGTAAAGAAAAGTAAAACAAAACAAAACAAAACAAAAACCCCACAGCATTTCTCTAACATAATCTTAACATTTTCCTCACTGAACTTCTTATACTCCTTCCAATCCATATGTTATTTATTCAAAGGCAGAATCTTTTTTTAAAATTTATTTTAGTTGTAGATGGACACAATATCTTTACTTATTTTTTTTTTATGTGGTGCTAAGGATCGAACCCAGTGCCCACGCATGCGAGGCAAGCCCTCAACTACTGAGCCACAACCTCAGCCCCCAAAGGCAGAATCTTAAGACCAAGTTTCAACTCTTTTGCTTTGATCTTCAGATGGATTGTACACAAACAGTGGCTACTTTCCTAACTCCCTCCCTTTTATGATTTAAACTCAGAAAATAATGAGACTTCACTATATCTATCTAGACATTTAAAATTTATTTATTTTTATTTTTTTAAAAAAATTTTTTTAGCTGTAGTTGGACACAATATCTTTATTTATTTTTGTGTGGTGCTGAGGATCAAATCCAGTGCCTCACGCATGTGAGGCTAGCGCTCTACCACTGAGCCACAGTCCCAGCCCCTAAAATTTATTTTTAAGTACCCCCCCCCCAACATGGGTTTCTCAGCAACAGTCACTCAGTAACTGGTACAATTGGGAAACTCAGTGGAAAAAGAAATTGGGTCTGTCATACTGTCTATTGGTATAAATTCCAGATGGATCACATATTTACATGTGAAAAAATTAAACCATGCAAATACTGAAAGAACACATGGATAAATTATAAAATTTCAATTAGGTAAGGTCTTTCTGTGACTCAAATTTCAGATGCTATAAAAGCAAAACTAAGTAAAATCAACAAGAACATGCACACACAAAAAAATCCCACTAGAATTATATTTGAAAACAAAGAAAAAACTGAGCAAAAAAATCTTTAGTTGAGAAGTAATATCCCTAATATATACAGAGCTCTCTTAAATTAAATTAAAAAGTATGTGAAACTTTAGAAAAATCGGTAGAGGGACAGACAAAAATCAATACAAATGGCCTGTAAGACTTATGGAAAGATATTTGTTCCTCATAAAATAATAAAATAAATGCAAGTTTAAAAAGTACATCAAGATATCATTTATCATCTAGTGGATTGGTAAAAGCTAAACGTTTCCCTTCCGGCACCTGGGTATGTTGCTAGTGGGAATATAGATTGGTGCAGCTCTGTTAGCAAGCGACTTGACATTAATAATCAGAATGACGACTGCTTTTACCCTTGACCGCTGGAGCGGTCCCCCGGCTTGTGCAAGGTGGTGTGTGTATGAGGTTACTGGTCACAGCATTGCTTTTTGGTAACAGTCCAAGTGAGCAAAAAGGAAGGACTGTTTGAATAGCTCACGTACACTCAAGCCATGGAACACGCCTCTGTAAGCATGTGGATGGCATACCCGGGTATGGGAAGACTCCAAGACACAGTCACACAAAGCAAGCAAGACAGGGCCACGTGTGGAGGTGGACTTTCATGTGAAAGAGAGAAGAAAAGAGTGCACATTTGTATTTCCTAGTATTTGAATGAAAAAAATCTCTGAGAAAAATAAGAAATGAATGAAGACACTGATTGAGGATAAGGGAGAGAGCAGCATGGGATTCAGGGATGGGGCTGTGTGTCTGTTTTGCGGTCGTGGTATGGCTAACGGTCTTGGGAAGAAGACTAAAGGACATGGACTTTGTGACATTTGCCAGTAAGTGGATGTACCAGGAGACTATCATTTTAAGTGAAATAAGCCAATCCCCAAAACCCAATGGTTGAATGTTTTTGCTGATATGTGCAAGCTAATCCACAATAAGGAGAGTAAGACTAGAAGTTCAATATATTAGACAAATGGAGGGAAGGGAGGGGGATAGGAAAAGGAAAGACAGTCGAGTGAATCTGACATAATTTCTATGTACATATATGAAGACAAGACAGGGAATCCCACCATCATGTACATCCACAAGAATGGGGTCCTAATTAGGATAAGATATATTCCATGCTAGTATGATTATGTCAAAATGGATTCTACTGCCAGGTATAACTAGAGAGAACCAATAAAAAATAAAATCTGACAATGGTCTTTAACCTGTGGCCTTCAAAGGGGGCCAAAGGGCCTTCACTGCCTTGCTCTGGATGCTGTTGCTTTTCATGAACTAGATGACCAAATCTCCCGAGATATATTTAAAAATGGAGGAGCGTCTGGGAAAGCAAGAAGGAACAGACCTCAGACGAGGAGTTGGGAACTATGACCACCCCACACCAAGCTTTAGCAAGGCTCCTGGGAAGACTGTACGGAGCAGACAGAGGGGGCTTCAGGGCTGCCCAGAGTGAGCTTGGGCCTACCACGAGCCACAATGCCTGGGGCCCTGTGGCTGCCACAGAAGCCTCAGCCTCCTGGGGTGTCATTCAAATGGACTGCAGACCCTGAAGACAGGTGCTGCTGGTTCCCCCCTGCGTTCTGGGGGGAGGTAGCACACACATCTCTCACAGTGTGGTAGCCAAGAGGAAGGTGTGTGGGTGACGGTGTGCTCTGTCATTGGCTTGGAGACTCCACACTGTCACATACCTGCTCCAGAGCCCCTGCCACGTGCACGCTTGGTCAAGGAGGATGAAGGGAAACAGGTGCCACTCGTCTTAATCAGAAGGAAAGAAAAAGCAGTAGCCTTGCCCAAACTTTCCAGAGCACTTCTGTGACTCGGCCTCAGCTAAACTGCCATGTGGCCACTGAGGAACACAGAGGGTAGATTGGCTTTGCCAGCCTTGTGGTGGGACAGGCACTCCCAGATGATAAATCATCTGGTCTGAGTTACTTAGAGCGCTCCAGCACCTTTGGCAGCTGGGGTCAGGGGGGAGCATTTCTGATCATATGATTATCAAAGGTACCCCCCAACTCCCAGTCAAATAATTAACCCAAGACAAGCCTTGTAAAACAGAGGCAAATCCTCTTAATCAGAAAATATAATTTTAAAAAAGTATTATCTTGGCATTACCTCTGGAGATACTTTCTCTCCAAGGGCTTTATATTACTCTAAGGCATAATTTCAATATCTCCCTTATTAAGAGTCAGTGTTGATAATTTTTTCATGATCAGCTTTTTCAAGAAGCTCCCCATATTTATCATGGAAGACATTTAGCAAGTTGGTATCTATAATCATCTGGTGCGGGTGGCATTTGTTCCAATGCCGTGTTCACTGCGACAGGCTGCTGTATTTGATGGTTCTGTATTAAAGTTCTTTCCAACTCCATTTAATGTTTTGTGATTCTGTGGTTGTTCATATTAACACATAAGTTATGGCTTGTTGAAATTCTGAGCTCATCATTTCTTTTGCTTTTAAATTCAAATTGGTAGTGCCTGACTTCTGGTGCTAAAGGAGTCTTAAAAGATTTTGGGGTACTCCCCAATTACTGAGTCCACCTGACCGTTGATATTGCTAAGAAGGGACAGACTTTTCCTGTCATCATTATAGACTCCTTTGAATGCAGATTCCCCTGGCAGAGTGATACCTCACCTTACTTGGAGATGAATTTGCTCATTTGGGCAGAGGGTGGGATGAGAATCAGGCCTCAAGCAGGGTAGAAAAGGAAGACTGGTGGAGTGTTCACTGCTTGCTCAAATGTATATTCCTTAAAGGAAGGAGAGTCATCCACCCCTAGAACAAACAGACTGTCTATCCATTTAGTCATTTAATAGATTTTTCCTGAGCTCCTGACCCTAAGGACTCCCATGTAGAAGAAAGGTCGCTGTTGGGGATGGGAGCATAGAAGGCTTGGGGCACACCTGGTACCAAAGAAGCCCAAAATTAGGACTATTTACGCAGATGCCTTATACCTAAGGCAGACACAGACTAAGCCAAGTGTGCAGTAGACACAGAGCCCTGCCAGTCCAGCAGCTCCTCACTCTTAGAAGCCTTGAGGGGGTGCAGCATGGACACTCTGATTGCATGATTAAAATGAGCACCTGCACTGAGCAGTAGTCTCCCTTCTGAAGAGCTGCTGCTCACAGCTCGGCTGTCTCATCTCCAGACCTCCATGGCTCAGGGAGGGGTCCGATCACAGACGTTGACCTCCAAGCCTCCAGGATCCCAGTGATGGTGAATGGAGGGAGTCCTCTCAGCTGACACCAGGTTTGCAAATTGAGATGCTTGCAGAAGCCTTAGAGGCAAAGAAGTTAAATGGAGTGATACTGTGGGGCCCAGGGTAACTGCTGCACAGGCCCCACCCAAAGGGCACCGCAGCTCTTCAGCCTCAGGTCATTGCTTCCCAGTTCTTCACATTTTCCAAGAGAAGCCAGAAATCCATACTTCTTGTTAACAACTCTACCGATCTTTAACACTTTGGAGGTCTCATGGTATCTTAATCCCTCACAATCTCATGTGTTGAGGGCGTGATTTAATGTGGCAGTGTTCAGAGGTGAGGTATTGGGGCAGATTGGCTCCATGTGCTCCCTCCTCATGCCTGGATTAATATACTTATGGACTCATAGATTAATGGTTTTTGGGTAGAGCGTGTTATAAAAGTGAGCCCTCTCTCTGCTTCCTGGATGCCATGAGTTGAGCTTTGCTTTGTCACACCCTCCAAACCATGATGGTGGGCTCACCTTGGCCCAAAGCAATGGGACCAAGCAAACCTTTGAAACTTAAGCCAATGTAAACATTTCCTTTTTAAAGTTGTTTACGTCAAGTATTTTGTCACAGTGATGGAATTGTGATTACCAAAGGAGCTAAGCAAACCTTCTGTGGGTTGTTGGTCAATTTAAAATTTCCTTCTGTTTTGGTACCAGGGATTGAATCAGGGGTGATTAACCACTGAGCCACATCTCCACCCATTTTTATTTTTTTATTTTGAGACAGGATCTTACTAAGTTGCTTAAGACCTCCCTAAGTTGCTGAGGCTGGCCTTGAACTCACAATCCTCTGGCTTCAGCCTCCTAAATCACTGGGATTATTGATGCGCACCACTGCAACTGGCTCTGGTAAAGTCTTTGACCACTTTGCTTTGTTTCAATTTCTTCATCTGTAAAATGAGGATTCAGATACATTAATATGTACCTTAAAAGTTTGTGGTGAGGATTAAGTTAGATAATGCACGTAAAACAGAATGCAGAATTAATGATGCACACTATTCAGCTTTTGGGGATGGTCCCAAAATAACACTTCTCTGCACTGCCCACACTCTTGACTAGTTAAAATATAATAGCATGATTCCATGAAGAACTAAAATATTCCCAAGATCAACGAGAAGAGCTGGGTTGCAAGATACGACTTAGTTTGAGCAACAAAATAGGCTCCTCTTCATTCTCAGCCTCTGACCAACTCTCCTGAGGGAAACTTTTCTTCAGAGGAGCAGACAGAGCCCAGGTTACTCCCTGTCCCTGGTGTGGATGCAGAGGAAAGGGAAGAGGCTCCGTGTCTTTGACCCTTCCACTCTGAATGTTGTACGTGACTTCTGCTCCCCACCCCCACCAAAAAAAAAAAAAAAAAGAAAAGAAAAGAAAAAAAGCTACAGCCAGTTGCTGTCAGCTGATAGAGATGCTCCTCCAGGATGGGACTAGAGACCATGGAGTGAGGAGAAATACTCAAGGACGAGACAGAGTGCAGAATGAGAAAGAGGCACTTTCCCTGACACTTTCCAAGTGCTCATGGGCAGTACCTACATGGTCATCATCATGGATATGTAGAGCCCGGATCATTCAGTGTGCCAGCTTGTCAGGGCAGGATGGACCCTGACCACTTGTCAACCTTGCATCCCCAAATTGGAGTCCTGCAGACTGTACTTTGTGAGGCACTCAAAGGGTTGCTGGGGAAAAATGGATTCCAGCTCAAATGATTTTGGAAAAACCTGAATCAAGAAAAACAAAATAATTTCTTCCCTTTAGGACACCATAGGGTCTTTTATGTGCTATCACACATTTGACAAGCTGATGAATAAATATTCTCCTCTATTTCACACCTTCCTTCCTCTGTTTTGGTACCGAGAGATCGACAGTTCAGGAACAGTGTTCTGTAGATGGCTATATGGTTGACAGTCAGGGAGAGGCTGATTCAGATTAATCTTAAATCAACCAATTTATCCAACTGCTTAGAAGAACAATGATAACTATTGTATATTGTTCATGTCAACTTACTCCTGATTTGGACCAAACAAGACAAGCTCATGGAAATCGAAGTACATTTTACAAAATAAATATTGCTTTCTTTCTTTCTTTCTTTTTTTTTTTTTTTTTTGACCCAGGAAGAAAAATAAGAGTTAGCTGATTCTCTTAAGTAAAGGCTTAACTTTTTTTTTTCTTTTCCAGTTTTGGCATCCAGTGGCCCTCGGCCCTCCTTACAGGGAAAGGGAAGTTTTCTGCATATCAGACATGATAGATATGCTGAAGGGGGAGTTTGAATTTGGGGGCTCATTGAATTTAGGTTTTTAATTCAAGCTAAAGGTTCCTGAGAAATTGGTTTTGACCTGGAAGTTTCTTGCTTAATTTCCAAAGTCACTATAATAATAAAAGTTAGAAGCCATAAGCTTGTAATTCCTTTATAATTCTTGTTCCCAAATGTTGTATTAAAAATTATTTGTTTATGAAGGCCACAGAAGAGCATTGTTAAGTAGTAGAAGGAAACTGCTGTGGACTGGATTTCTTACCCAGAGAAAGTATCTTTCACAAAAGAATAACGTACTGAGGCTGGGGTTGTGGCTCAGAGGTAGAGCACTCACCTAGCATGTGTGAGACACTGGGTTCAATCCTCAGCACCACATAAAAAATAAACAAAATAAAGGTATTTTTTAAAAAAGAATAATGTACTATGAATTTCACAGTCTAGAGGGGTTTTGAATGTGTTCATCACAAAGGAATGAGAAATGTTAGAAGCTAGATGTTTACCTGGATATAAACACGGCACAATGTATACATGTATTGAACCATCACATGATACCTTATAAACATGTACAATCTTTACATGTTTAGAATCTGTTAAAAATAAATTTAAGCTGGGTGCGGTGGTACACACCTGTAATAACAGTGCTGGGGAGGCTGAGGCAGGTGAACTGCAAATTTAAAGTCAGCCTCAGCAAGTTATTAAGGCCCTAAGCAAATCAGTGAGACCCTGTTTCTGAATAAAAAAATAAAATAGGGCTGGGGATGTGGCTCAGTGGCAGAGTGCCCCTGAATTCAATCCCCAGTACCAAAAGTAAATGAAAAAACTTTAAAAGAATTATTAAAAAGGAAAGGAAAATAAAGACCTTCTCTTTCTCTGTCTCTCTTGCTCTCTCTCTCTCTCTCTCTCTCTCATACACACACACACACACACTCACACACAAATATAGAATTCTGAATATTTCTGTTTTAATTCAACCAGTTCATTTCCTCTCTGTAGCTGGCAGGTATGGCCGTCTAACCAGTTTCTGTGAGCACTTGTTCTTTGGCAAATCCATGACACTGTATTAGCCTTGTTTTGTTAATAAAAGAACCCATGGAGGTGTGTGAACACATTTCTTTCACTGATCGTCACCAAAGCCCTCTGAGGTCCATGGATCGGTTGCCCTGTACACAAAAGGGACTGTGGAGAGGTGGGTAGCTCCTGAGGCCCCGTCCGCCCATAGCAGAGGCTGGGTGGGAGCGGAGGCCAACTGTGCACTTGACCTTCACCTCCGTGTCAGTTTGCGAGTACTTGGAGACACTGTCCTTAAAATCCATCTGGTCTTCAAGGTCTTTCCAGCATCATAAACTGTGTGAATCCAAACATACTTTGTTTACTGTTCACATGAATGACTCTATATTTGGTAACTCCCAGGGCTCGCTTAATAATTTAAAAACCACAATGTTCAAACTGTCCTGGGAGGAAATGATTAATAGGAACAAAGAGTCAGCTAATTTTGTTTAATTGGGCCAGCATAAGTGGCTGAATAGAAAGGAAAAATAAGAGCACAGTCGCTGGTGGGACGAGATGGGATGAGCACGGGGCTGTGTTCCTGAAGCTTCAAATGGACCTGGGTGCAATGCCGGCTGCGATCCAGGCGTCTTAGGAACGTGAACAGGGTGAATCAAATGCAGCAGAAAGACTCCCGAAAACTGCTCTCAAAATATTTGCCATAAACAATGATCCTTTCGTTGTTTATGAGCACTTTGGCAGATGTGCCAAGATTCATACCTTACCTGGTTTGAATTCTGAAAAAGGGTGTGATCACAGATGAGGGTAAATCACCTCCTCAAATATGACAATGTTTCCGCCTTTGTTTTCCTTTTATTTTTGTTGTTCCAGCTTGAGAAATGTTCTATCATACGAAACTGATTAAGCTCTGTGTGGCCATCTGAAAGTACATTGAAGCCACATTGCCCCAGCAAGCATGATGCTTGCTTTGGGGGTGGGGGGGGTTAGTTTAGGATTTCAACAATCACATAGTGCTCAATATTTGAGTTCTAGGAAGAAGATGAAACCATGTTCCCCTGTCCTCCATCCTTCCTTTAATTCCTGCCTCATCGAACTTTTAAAGTTTTCAAGAAACCTTTCTTGTGCATGTAGCAAAGCTACTCTATAAGATGATAACATGCCTAAAGTACACTCCTGTGTCCACAGGATGCACAGGCTCACTGAGAAGCCAGTCATCAAATTCCTTCTGCCTGAGGAGGACGGGGCCACAAAACTGCAGATCCAGATGAGGTAGAACTGAACTCAGCCTGAGAGCCTCAAGGAGCAAGTCCTGGAGGAGGAAGTGACATTGGAGCTTGGGTTAAAGGACAAGGAAGATTTTGACTGATTGAAAAACAAATGTTAGATAAGAATTTCAAACTTAAAAGTAGCTTAAAAGAAGAAGGTGCGGTGGGGATTATGGGTACTGGAAAGGTGCACACCTTCTTGAAGGCATGAGAGTCAAGCTGAAGAACCTATCACAGACACTGTTGTTTCAGACTCAGCTGGTGGGTTGGCGGTTTCCAATCCCTGGGTTAAAGATCAAAGGGCAGAGATCACAGCCACTGAACCCATCACCACTCAGAGCTCCAAATCTGCCTTCTCATTGCTCAGCTCTTCTGTATGAGCAGATACCTTAGGACAGCCTCTGGCATGAATGGCAAACACACACACACACACACACACACACACACATACACACACACACACCACGAGACCCTTGGAGGAAACCAAAACTATGCAGAAATGTGAAAACAAAAAGAGGAAAACAGCCGTTGTTAATCTCCTCAGGGAGCTAAGAAAAGATACCGTATCCTTGAAGCAGGGGCAAGATGCTCTCATAAACGGAACATTTAGAGAACAAAAAAGGACTCTTAAAAACAAAACATGTGATAGCAAGTAGGAGGAAATTTTTAGATACTCTTTGGGAAAATCAAGAAGAACTGCTGTGAGGCCGGCCGATAGTTCGCCAGGGCTGCTATACACAGTGCCACAGACCGGGTGGCCCAGCCACCGAGGGCCATGTTCTCCCAGGCATGGAGATGCAGAGTTTGCTCCAGGTCTTACAGTTGGTATCTTCTGAGCCTCTCCTCCCCTCAAGGTCACATGGTGTCTGTCCCCCACCTGTGCTGTGTCCTATTTCTTCTTTTTATAAAAAAACACTATCATATGGATCAGGTCCACCTGGATGACCTCACTTTCACATGATTACCTCCTTCTGAGGAATATGGGGCTCGACTGCCCCATGTGAAGCAGGGGTGGGCACAATCCAACCCAGACAGGGACCAAAGGACTTATAAATGGAAAGTGGGTATCGGATGGTCAAGGAGATCCAACACCCCAGTGGACAAGCTCCTTGATGGAAGGACAGAAAAGAAGAGGGAGAAGTTGTTAAAGAAGAAAATTCCTGAATTAAAAGGCTCAATCTACAGGATTAGAAGAGGCTGTGGATATGCAAGAAAATAAACCAGGCACAGAAAGCTCCTACAGATGCCTCAAGAGAGAAGCATGGAGCCGACTGCTCCCTTGAGAAGACGGGTTGAGGGCTAACACAGTCTCCCCTCCATGCACTGCGCCATGTGTGCCTCAGCTTGCACGGGGCTCCTCTCATCCTCACCTGGAACTCCACTGGGGACACCTGGAGCACCACTCACAGCCCCTGCCCTGTTCTCGGGTCTTCTGTGGCTCCTGTCTTTCTTCTGTTGAACTCAGGGCACCCTCTGCATATTGCTGGAATGATCCTGAGGAAACCAACAGATCCCTGAAAACCCTACACACGTGGCCTCTTCTCTTCCATCTCCCCACCAGGACTCTCTCCTCCATGCTTTTTCAAGTACTTGGCCTCTCTTGGGGTGAGAATCATCTCATTCACAGGTAACGGGAGTGCTCTTAGGAAGAGATTGTCTTTTTAAGGGAAAGTTCTCAACAATGCCCCACAGGCAATAGGTCAGCAAGGGTTCTGGTAATGCACGGTCCAGTGAGGACAGTTAGGAATCTGCCAGTGCAGGAGGCAGAGGAGGTGGGGGAAAGGCTGGGTAGCAGGAAGAGGAGCCACCTGAGACTTAGAACAGGGGTGTGAACGTTCAGGGTCAGGGTGCTCACTTAGTATGTTATTTCCCAAGTTCTCAGCAAATTATGCCACACATTTTAAAAACTTACTGAAAGTGGGGCTATTATTTATTTTTGAGAAGCATGTTTGGTTTGAAAATAGTGACGATAAAGGTAAACAAGGAAGGCACAGAGTAGACTAAGTTGGCAAGCAGAAAGTTGAGGCTGAAGATGCTCATGAGTCACCGGACAAAAACCATGGGAATTTATATCAGTCCTCTCTGGATTTCAGGGGACAGTAAAACCTCAGCTGCCACCTTGGGTTCACCTTGATTATAGCAGACACCATCATCCACATGGCATCTTCTCTGATTGTACATGACATGCACGGTCGGGGGGTGGGGGGCAGGGTCAGGGGGTGGGGGGCAGGGTCACGGTGAAACACAGCTGCCTCTTCTGTGGTCAGAGACATGGTGACTACAATTGGTACTAGAGGGGGTTCTAGAAGAAAAGCAACGGGTTTTGGGGTCAGATAATTTTCCTTTACTCAGCTCAGATGTAGTTGCTAAGATCATGATAAGACCCTTAACCCTGTGTTATATATTTTATTGCGATTTGAGAATTCTTGCCTGAGTCTGGTCATTATCATTCAGCATGAACTTCACGTGGGAATGCTGCATTCCTGAGCTCTCCTTCTGTACCAGACACAAGTTCACACACAAAATCAAGGGCAGTTTTATGAAGACAGAAAATTACATCTATTCTGTTTACCCCTGTGTCCCAGGACAGTGTCTGCCCCGCACTAGACACAAAATAAATATTTGTCGAATGAATGAAAAATTAATAGTTGCTTAGTAAATTTTTAAATAGTTTCTTAAATAATGCATTCCAATGAGCAGGAGCGCGAAGAAATGTGCTGATTGGTGATGAATGAGAAGTAGACACCAAAAATAGGCAGAATGTGCTGATCTATGTAACCCATTATCGTGCTCTCTTCTTCTTGTCTGGTGCCAACTAACCTCATGTGATGCATAGTGGAAGCATGGTTATTTCAATTCTTTGCCTGGGGAATTTTTTTTTCCAACTTATTCACGAGTGAATTTCAGTGTTTGCCAACAAATGGAAGCTGGTTGGCTAAAATGTACTCTTTTTTTTTCATGTTTTTTGAAATCTATTTCTTTTGTGCTTTTAAGCAAACTAATAATGCATCTGACCTGGATTGGGTTGTTGGAAGCTATTCCCAGAGGTTCTAGAAAAGGGTACCGGTCTGCTTTTGCCTGTCACTGTGTATTCTCGGTCACCTGTATCCCAATCTTGCTGCACCAGGCTGACATCGGTGACTGAGCTTCATTAGTTAAACATCTTTCAGTTTCTGGGTGATATCAGTTTTCTCTGTGAATGGAAAATATGCTTGTCAATATCACATGCATGAATCTTGGCAAATACAGTTCTAGGGATGCTTAAAATGACTTACCAGACTAAAAGCTTTTATATTGTGAGCAATTAATGTAATTAAAATACTTGGTTACATCTGATGGCCTCATTTTCTGAATAGAGTAGTGATCACAGTAGAATAAATGCATATCGATCAAATATTGGATTACTTTTGCCTTCTGAATTTTTGTTTGATTTTTCTGGGTAGTTTCATGTTGTGTAATCTCCTGCTTTCTTTTTCTGGCCTGTGTATTATTTGTGTCAACTAAATGGTGGCTATCTTAATTTCCTGGGGCTAATGTAATAAAGTATACAAACTGGGTGGGTAAAAGAGCAGAAAATTCCTGTCTCTCAGTGCTAGTTCTGGGGGCCAGAAGTCTAGGATCCAGGCATTAGCAAGGTTCTGAGGGTCACGAGGGAGGTACTCAGTTGTATGAGATTTGAGTCAACAATGGCAGTTGTATTAGATTTGGGCCACCCTAAGGACATCATCTTATCTTAATCATATGCAAAGACCCTATTTCCAAATAAGATCCCATTCAAAGATACTGGGGGTTAGGACTTGAACATCTTTACAGGGGGACACAATTGAACGATAGCGGTAGCATATCATTGTCAAGGAATGGTGGTGTAAGGTCAAAGTAAATAAGAAACAGAAATTTCTTGGGGTGTTGAGCAGGGCCTCAAGGGGGCCGAGTGCAAGGTCCGATGGAGAGAAGCCAGCATCGTGGGAATTAGGAGTTATAGGGAGTCTTTTGATTGCTGTATAACAGCTGAGCCAAAGGCAAATGGAAGCCTTTTTTTTTTTTTTGGAAAGAGATAAATAGGCAAAAAAGAGCCAGATTTCAGGCCCAGCTTTGCTGTTTTTCCAGCTAGATAACCATCATCTGCAAACCTCATTTTCCTTGTCTGTCATAGAGGATCCAGTAATCTGTGGCTTTTATGAGACAATCTATGTGAAGTACCCAGAACTGTACCCACAATTTGGCAGAGCTCAAAAATGGAAAGTCTCTCCTGTTCCCTTTCCATTCTCCTTCACTCTGTTCCTTGGATGGATCTTAAAATTGCCCACATTAGTGACTGTAAATAAGTGAAAGTGTTATAGCCTCGCACTGTAATTGTTGAAGGTAGGCGATTGAAGGATGAGCTTGCAGATCTATTGTAAAAAATGGAAGGATTCTGAGCTGCTGCTCGCCTCCCATTCTGGCCCTGGAATTGGAGCTAAGGCCTGGGGCTTAGTAGTTCTTCCTCAGATGCTTGCCTTTGACCTGGGAGATTGTCATGTGAAACATGAGCACCAGATGGCTTTCAGAGGTGGGGGTATTTATTGGATGAGTCAGTAGGGCTGACAGGCTTGTGATAAGGTCAGTTTTGTTATGTCTGAAATGCTTTGGATCATTGCCTAGAATTTATCAAGCTCCTACTCTGTACCAGCATTGGGTGGGTGCAGGATGGCTGCCTCTGAACACCTTGACTCTTCCTTCCAGGGAAGCATGGGCTTTCTCCACAGGTGTGTTCCTCTACATAGGGCCAGGTGAGCCAGAAGGAAGGGTTCTGCTACAGGCATAGAGGGAGAGGCTCTGAGGACTCACTTCATCTGTTTTGGAACTAGTGCTGAAAAACTAAACTTTACTCCTTAAACAGTGGTTATAGTGATAAGGTTAGAGTAAAACTTTTTGTTGTGGCAGTACTCAAAGAGACAACCTAAAAGCAGAGACCACTGAAAAATTACTAGTGTCATAAAAACTACAGTGTTATAAAAGAGGCCATCCTGTCGACTAGGCACAAGAAACAATGTCCTAAACAAGGAAATTGGGAGAAAAGTTAGAATTCAGGCACAGGGGCCTTGTTTAATCCTAAGAAGGGGAGCAGGCGTGGGCAGTCTCACAGAAACATGCCATTCCCTGACTTAGCCATGCTGACCTTCCAGAAGCATCTCAGTAAGACACAACGTTGGAACTGGGTCAGAATTTAGATCTTGTCTACCCCAAGTCCCTCAAATTACAGGAGGAATCAAAGTGCAGAGAGAGTAAAATAACTTACTCAAGTTCTTGGCCTCTTTCAGGACAGTCGGGTCACTTCCAGCCCGATTCTCTTTCCTTTTGGAGTTGCTAATGAGAAACAGCGCTATGATCATTTCAAGTTTTTAATTGTCAATTTCTCTGTCTATTCTTAAAAGTTGGACTTGGACTTTCTGTCCTTTTCCACATTTCTATCAAATTCAAGTTAAATGTGGGTGCTGAGGTCTTCTGAGATTTAGACTTGGATTGTTAGAACTAGAATTTAGTAGCTTGGGAAATCTGAATTCTTTCCTTCTTATAGGGTTCCTTCTTTTTCTGCAAATGTTCATCTTCACAGTTTATTGCTATATAATCAGTCCCCTCGCTCTTCTCACCACTGGATTGTGGTTCTCACCAACTAACTTCCAGGTGTCAGGCAGCTGGTTTCCTCATTTTGATTTCTTTCTAATTTTGGGGTACCTCCTTTATCACCCTGGGCTCTTTTTTGTATAGACTATTTTAATGTCTTGGCCTCATTTCAAACTACAAAATAGGTTTGTAATTAGATGCTTGCCAACTCGGGTTGATTTCAGAATAAGCCCCGGTTTTTAAATACTTTTCACTAATTTTTAATACTGGCCTTATATGACAACTTTATTTGTAATCTTGGATTAGAAAAAAGAGTTATATCATAATGTTCAAGGCTGGGAATGTCAAGTAATTCTGTTTGTTCTTCATGGTTCATAAGCCACAGGCATTCAAACAAAGGGATTATTATGTTGGTTCTGTGTTTCTTAATAAAGCTGGTATCCTGCAGGCATTTATTGCATGAATACCTGGTCTTATTAGTGTCCAGACAGAAGAAGTCTCTCTCTCTACCTTCTGAAGACGCAATTGATAAATGAGCTCGTTAGCCAGGTCAATGGGTGGTGAAAGGCATTTTGGAAGCCTACGTTGCCACAAATGTTGTTTCAATTTGACTGTTTCATAACACACCAGTAAACCCATTAGTAAGAACTCCCTGATTTCCAAAGTCGTCGCCAGTTCAGATTATCTGCAGTGACCCCGAGATGACTTATCAAGGAAGAGCTGGAATATAAAGACGCGAGGGTTCTTGCCAGGCTGGGCCGAGTCTGAGTTGACCCGCCAGAATGTTCTTGCTCTCTATAGGGGTCAGGAGACTCCTGGGAAAAAGTCCTTTAGAAGCAGTCTGAGAGCAGGGAGGAGCTGCCCCCAGGGCTGCTGACCCACGTTGGTCCTCATCACGAGGCTGCCCTTTGGCCAGTCCTGTTCCAGCTCTTTCGGCTTCTCAAGTAAGTGCAGGGACTTCAGTGCGAGATAAGATGTTTCAATGTGTGTTCCCTTTTGCAGAAGCTCTGCATGCTGGGACCCACTGAGCCATTGGGCATATGTTGAGAGGGACATCTGAACTCTGGGTAGGGACCAGATTAAGATGTGTTTTCAGTGTTTCTCCAAGGATTTCAGAGGAGGTGAAAAAAATGAATTTTTATCTCTCAACTCATGAAATTCTAGTCAGTGTTGCAGAATGAGGGCTGTGCTGAGTCCTTCTGGACTCTGGTGTATGTTATTGACTACACTTTTGCAGAGGATCGGGAAAAGACTGTGAAACATGACTATTCACGCACTCCCTACATTTCTTCATCTTGCCTGTTACTGGTTCTGATCAGCAAAATGTGAGTGAAAACTTTGACTCTTGCTTCAAGGCCTAGGTGACAGTACATACTGTGCATCTCCCCCAGACCCCCTCTTTACCTGTCCCCATCTCTTTTAGTCAGTGTTTTCTCCACTGTGACTAATTTTCTGACCAGAACAATTGTAGGGGAGGAAAAGTCTATTTGAAAGCTCATGGTTTTGGTGGTCTTAGTCTATAGAAGGCTGGCCCCATTTCTTGGGGTTCGAGGTGAGGCTGAATGTCATGGTGGGAGAGCGTGTTGAAAGGAAGCAACCCATATCATGATCAGAAAGAAGAGAAACTCCACTCGGCAGACACAAATCTATACACCCCGTGGCTATGCCCCCAGTGAACCACTTCCTCCAGCCATACACCCCCTGCCTCCAGTTACCATCAGAGATTAATTCACTGATTTTGTTAAAGCTATACCCCAGTCACTTCTCCTCCAAACCTTCTTACACTTTCTCACACGTGAGATTTTGGGGGATACCACACCTAAACCATAACACCATCCATGTTGTGGGAAGCAAAGAGTCCCTAAGAGGTGGTAAAAATATTAGAAAGAGCCCAGGTAATAGAGTCACAGATTAAAGAATTACCACCAGAAGCCTGCCCAGCAAGCATTAGATTGTGTGTGATGGAGAACAAAAAAATCTCAATTGGGTTGTCACAATGGCTGGTACAGTCAGCTGTCTGTGGTCTCAGGTTCCACATCCATAGATTCAACCAACCTCAGATTAAAATATTCAGAAAACGATGTTATGCTCTTGCTGATGGTTACAGTGGCCGTGTTTATGCTGAACATAAATAGGTCATTTTCTTGTCATCATGTTCTAAATAATACAGTACAACAAGTATCTCTATATCATGGACATTGTATTATAAGTCATCTAGAGATAATTGAAAGGCTATGAGGGTGTACTCAGGGCATACGGAAATACTATGTGGTTGGATGGAAGACTTGGATTTTGGTGCTCACCAGGGGTTCTAGAACTAGTCCCTCTTGGATACTGAGGGACAACTGTTTATTACCCTGACCAATCCAAACTACTTTAAATTTTGATTTGTTTATTTATTCATCGTACTATGATGGGGAGGGCATTACTATAATATAAGGAAGTGTCTACAGAGGACATCATTAGGGAATTTATTTATTTTAATGCAATTCTCTTTGTTCATAGTGAATCATGATTAGGGTTGCAGCCCATGATGTAGTTTGTAATGCTATACCATCAAAAGTTCAGGCCCACAGCTTTTCTTCCCAATAAGTGTATTCCCACATGGATTGCACAGTCCCTAGCTTCTATCACGCATTAATACACAAACTAAGCTGCCGTCACAAAGAGACACCCCCAAAACAAATCAATGATTATTCAGACTCAAACAGAACAGGCGTTTGTCTTCCTCTCATTTAACAACCCGAGTGAGGTTGACCAGGGAACCAAGTTCTTTCTATGTTGCGGCTTTACCACCCCCAGCCCAAGGCCAGCTCACTAGTGGCATGTTTGGGAGTTCCAGTGTGTGCCCTGGCATGCAAATAATCTCATGCCTGTGTGACAGGACCCAGAGCTGCATGTAGAGCTTCTTTCACATCCAATTGGCCGAAGCATAACCACATGCCCACTCCTGGCTGGGAAATGTCGTCTCTGCAGCCAGGTGACCGTGTGTCAGACAGAACTTGGGAGTCTTGTCACAGTGGAAGAGAAGGAGCATGGATGTTAGGACAGGTTGGGTGCTTTTCATCTGATGATTCACAGTGGGTTTCTTGCTTTTGAGCATCTTCAGTATCAGAGGAGATCAGTACTGTCTGCTACGGTACCTTTTCTTGCAAATGAGGACCATTGGACCACCTCAGGTAACGTGAAATTCCATTATGATGACACAGAATTCTCTTTTTTTGTCACCCTACTAAGGAACTAAGGTATGGAAAATATCCCTTCCTGTGGTATTTTCCTGTGTTTTTTTCCCTTTCCGCATTTTTATCAGTGCACTGTAGCCACACATAATGATGGGATTTGTTGTTACATGTTTGTACCAGCACACAATATAACTGGAGTGTTTTTAAAGTGCCCTTTGGAGAGCCTCACCTGTGTTGGCCCTCAATTAGGGGTGTCATGGAGGCTGGGGATGAGCTCAAACCTTTATTGCCAGTTAATCAGGCTGAATGCCCACCATGAGCATGTGGCTCCCCCTAGACCCGCTGAGCGCCAGCTCAGTGGAGGGTGGGGTGTGCTCAATGGGACAGTGAAGTGAGGAACCTCAGGAGGAATAGTTTATCCTAAGGTGAGGGCTGAGATGGGGAAGGGGAGATTCCGAGCTCTGTGAGATTCTCTCCTTCAGATTGTCACCATGAATTAAAGTTTGAATTTTGGTTCAAGGAATCTGCTGCCAAGCAAACAAATAGAACAGGTGGATGTAGATGTACCTGCTGTCCTCATAAAACCCTCTGTGGGACATGAGAGCACAGGATCTTAATAGCAGAGCTGTTGATGCAGTGGAAAGACTCTCTGCTGGACTCTGGCAGTAAGGAGAGACAGTGCCCTTGGGTCAGATGAGAGTGTCCTAGGTTTGGCATCACATGCTCAGAGCTGTGCCACTAAGGAAGGTATCAGTCACTGTCCCCTGGGTGAGGATTAGCAGTGGCCAACCCCTCTGTGGACCCTGGAGCACGGTTGCCACATTTGGAATTGGCATTAGTAGGACAAATCCTTGCAGAAGACTAGAATCAGAGGAGAAGGACTTATTTAGTCGGAGAGGGTTCTGGATATGGTGTAGTGTAGAAAGCGTGGGTCCTGCAGAACTCAGAACTGCATGAGCAGAAGTTGGGAGGCTCTAGAACTTGACCCTACATGGCAGATGGATTTAAGACCAGAGCTATCCGATGACAGGAGTGTAAGATTTCCTCCGGTGTCTCTCCTTGCCTCTCTTGGCCTTCTACAAACAGGCACCTCACAGTTAGTGCTCTTGATCTGCTTCCCCCTGCTGAGAGCCACAGCCGAGTGGGAATGACGCTTGGCATTTTTGCCAGAACGAAGTGGTTGAGAGGTGACGCCAGCGAGCCATTGAGATGATGATGGTTATGTTAAGCTGTGTATTCAATTGTATATTAGACCCCTGCGGTCTGCCTTGGCCCGCTACTTTGGAGTTCTCGCAGGTATTCCTGGAGATTTGGTTGGGGAAGTGCCGGAGGAGGGATTTCTGGTTGGTGGTGTTTCCTGGAAGGGCCACCTGGGTGGTGTTCAGAAGGAGTTCTGGCAATAAAGGAGTTCCTGTTTTGAACCTACAAGTGCCTCGTGGCGGTTTGGTTATTTTGTGCCCAGTCAGACTGTGGCATCCCCCAGTGCAGGAGACCACCTAGGGGAGTGCTGAAGATAGTCACTCTGCTGTCCCTCCACCTTACACTGCCCTGATTTCCAGGATTCCCAGAAGAGGGATGGCTCCAGCGGCACACCCTTTGACTCCGGAGAAGGCAACCCCAGGCTGACGTCAGTTCTCTTCCAGTTTCATCCAAATCCACTTTTCTTTTGCGGTGCCTTGGCCTCACGGGGGCATTTGATGCACCTGAATCAGGGCTCTGGGACATAAAGAGAATCACGCTATCCAGCAAGTCTCTCTTGTTCTATGCTCTTTCGTTATAGGTAGAAAAATTAATTTTCTATTATGATTATATTCTGCTTGTCATCAATCTTGCCTCCTACCATTTTAATCTGGCAAGACAGTGCACCAGAAGAAAGGATATAGATGTCATTTTGTCAAGTGACTCTAGAGAGGGTTGGGGTGTTGGGTTAGTTGGCATGTATTGAAAATATTTTAACAAATATGTTTTGTGATAGAAGGATCAAGGATAATAGCACTAATTTGACTCCTCCTTTCCAAACAGAAAAAAAAAAAACATGTTGAATGCTGCCAGGTACTGGACGCTGGACAAGCCTGGAGGGGCAACACTGAAGAGATGAGCCCTGCTCTCCTGGTGTTTACTAGGCCTGCAATTTCATGTTCATACACCTTTTATATGTGGGGATTTTTTTGTTTTTTGGGGGGACAGAAACTCAGACTCTAAAATTTCAAATGCACCTCCACAATTGAAATGGCTCAGTTTAGAATTCTAAATCCTCATTATTTGGCCCCAAACCACCTTGAGGGGTGACTTTCCTTCTAGTTAGTTTGCAACAGCACTGTGGGCTCTTTCAGGAACTGTTCTGGCTACCGAGATTCACGCACCTTCCCCATTCCTCTTGGAATTCCCGTCCTACATCTTCCCCTGGAATCTGTCCATCATTAAAGCCTGCCCTGGTGGAGTGGAGCTGTGAGTCACAGGTCCCCGGCATTCTCCTTCCCCACCAGATAAATCACAACTGGACACAGTTGTGTATCCAGGTGGGAGATTGTGGAAGAATGTTGTCCACAATGGACAGAGATTTGGAGAAAGCCAGTGACCTTGGATAGCAGAGCAAAGGGTGAACCTGTTGCCCTAGCACCAATTACAGGGTAGAGTGGCAGGGATGGGGGGAGTCCCTCCAGCCCTGAAATTGGCACCTTGCAGAAATTCAGTCTAAACATAAGAGACCTGGAATCTGCATTGCAAATCCCGGGCTCTGGAGAAGTTCTCTGCCCTTCACAGGGTTTTCACGGTGCCCTAAGAGGGACCATCTTGAGAAGGTCTTGCCTGAGCTTACTGCTCTGGGAGCCAAAGGCCCCTGCATTTTCCTGTTTCTGGGTCCCGATGGCAGTATAACTGCACTGACTCTGTGGGTAGCTGCTTCAAGGGGCAGCTTGGTCCTGGAGAGCCTCTGACATACAATGGCAGAGAATTCTATGTGGTGGGAACCAGGTAAGAGAATGGAGGATGCTTCCCTTTTAAAACTGGCAGATCAGGAACCTGGTTGCGGGATCCCAGGGGAAGAAGCAGCCCTGCACTTTCAAGCAGGAGCTAAGCCTGGGTGCACCAGAGGTGAAGGGAGAAGATCACTCAGTGCCCGTGGCCATTCACCCCCAGCACAGATAGCTGAGACTCCATAGCCTCTTCCAGGTGTAGCCCAGAAGCTCAGAGTCCTTGGCAAGCTGCAGTGCTCCTGGAAGCACAGGGAACCTGTGCTGGATGAGTCCCCTCTGTGGGCGAGCTTGGTGACAGGCTGCAACATTATGTCTGCCCTGCTCTTGGATTGTGCAGCCCAGATAACCCCAGAGTAGATCTTTGCTGTCCAGCTCTGATTTCTGCCCCTGCTCATCTGGCTGGCAAGGCAGCAGGGAGCTATGCTAACTGAGGGGTCACAAACCGCTCCATCGCTCACCCAGGAGCGCCACAAAGGAGAGAAGGAGGTAAGTAATTCCCAGCCCTTCCTCTGTCTGAGCGGCACAGTCAAAAAGACCTGGAAAAAAATTCTCTGTCCAGCACGGATTGCAATCACCCAATCCTACCCACCCCATGGATTGCTTCAGAGGAGAGGAAATTTTAATTTTTTAAAATTAATACACTTTTTGTTATTACTGGGTTTGTTTGTATATATACTTACATCTCTCTTGTGCTCTGCTCTTAATATATTTAATTTTCTTTTTTTTCCTCTTTTTTACAGCTTTCTCCTGCTTTTCCTTTTCTTCTTTCTTTTTAATTTTTATTTCTGCTTCTTTTTGTTTTCCTTTTTTCTTCCTTTCTTTTTCTTTGTTGCTGTGACAAATACCTGAGGAAAAAACTTAAAAGAGGAAACACTGATTTTGGCTCATGGCTCTGGGGGTGTCAGTGTGTGGACAGCTGGCTCCGTTGCTTTGGAATGGGGCCAAGCACAACATCATGGTGGAAGAAAGCTGCTCACCTCACAGCAGCCAGGAAGCGGAGAGGGAGAAGAAGGGGACAGGGACAAATTCAGTATGCAGAGGCATGCCAACGTGACCCACCTCCTTCAACTAGGTTTCACCTCCTACAGTTTCCATCACCTAATAATCTATTTAGCTATGAATCCATTAATGGGTTAATCCACCAAAAAGTCAAAACCCTCATGATCCAATCAATTTCCCAAATCCCCACCTCTTTAATATGGCTATTTTGAGGGACCAAGCCCTCAACACATGTGACTCTGGGAAACACTTCATAACCATAATATTCTGCCTCTGCCCCCAAAGTCCCATGTCCATCTCATAGTGCAAAATGCGTTTAGTTTCTTTTCAAAAGTCCTCATAGCCTCAATGGTTCTAGCATTGTTCTAAAGAAAATCAGGGAAGAACCAAACAATATTAATACAGAAGATCATCAAACCTCTAAGATAATAATCCTGAATATAAATAGTCTTAATTCAACAATTAAAAGACTCAGACTGGATGATTAGATTAAGAATATGCTTCCTTCAAGAAACTTACCTCTCCAGCAAGGACATATACAGAATGAAAGTTAAAAGAAAGGAACATCATATTCCGAGTCAATGGAATTTGAAAGCAAGCAGGAGTAAGTATACTCATAATCCACAAAACAGATTTTAAGCCCAAGTCAGAAGACACAAGAAGATCACTACAGATTGATAAAGGGAACAATTCATTAAGAAGATGTTACAATTATAAACAAACATGCCGCAGTCCGGCTGCAGCAAAATAACCCGGGGGTGACCAACAACTTGTGTACATTGATACAGCAGGAGTAGGAGCCGTTTATTGTAGGACAACAGAGGTATTTATACATTCCACACAGCTTATCTAATTAACATAAACTAGATACAGCAGTCAACCAATAAGGAATCTCCACACTTAATGGCTCGCTGGCGTTACTTCACAAACCACTCCCTCTGGCAAAATGCCAGGCGCCATCCTGACTTGTTTACAGACTCTAACATTTGCCAGGCGCCATCCTGACTTGTTTACAGACTCTAACACAAACATGCACAGATGTTGAAGCACCCAATTTTATATATTACTACTAGACCTAAATAGATAGATAAGTCCCAAAACAATAGTAGTGGGTGACTTCAATACCCGACTCTCACCAAAGGTAGGTTATCCAGACTATAGAAGTTAGCAAAGAAGCATCAAAGTTACATTATACTACAGATCAGATGGGCTGAATACAGAACATTGCAGTCAAAAGCAGCAGAATACAGATTCTTTTCATCAGCACATGGAATTTATTTCTAAAATAAATCATTCATTTGGCCATAAAGTAAATATTAACCAATTCAAAAATTTGAAATTATTTCTTGCATTTTATCAGTCCATAATGGGATAAAACTAGAAATTGATAGCAATGAAAACTGCAGAAATTACTCAAACCCATGAAGATTAAACAATAAAAATTTGAACAAGAAGTAGGTCATTGCAGAAATCAGGGGGTGAAAACAGAAACACTATCATAAGCTATCATAAGAAGGCAGTTCATAGCTATGCATTCCAACACTAAATAGAAAGATATGTCAATAAATAATGATTAAATAAATAATGATGCAGCTCAAGACTTTAAAAAAGCAAGAACAAATCAAAACCAGAATCAGAAGAATAAATAATAAATACCAGGAGAAATAAATGAAATAAAGACTAAAATAAAAAGAATGGTCTCTATGAAATAATAAGGTTGATAAATCCTTAGCCAAGCTAATGAGAGAGAGAAAGAGAGAGAGAGAAACCCCAAGAGAGAGAGAGAGAGAGAGAGAGAGAGAGAGAGAGAGAGAGAGAGATACCCAATAAATAAAAAATGGGATGATTACAACAGATACCTCTGAAATTCAAAGGATCATGAGGAAATACTTTGAAAACCTGTATTGGAAAAAAAAGCAGAAAAAATTTAGAAGATATGGACAAATTTCTAGACACATCTGACCTACTAAAATTGAATCAAGAAAGTATTTAAAATAGATCAACAAAAAGCAATGACATTGAGGCAGTAATAAAGTTTCCCAACGAAGAAAAGCTCAGGATTAGATGGATTCACTGCTGAATTTTACCACTTTTAAATAACATATAGTACTGGTTCTCCTCCAACTGTTCATATTATAGAAAGGGAAATAACCCTTACATACTTATTCTACAAAACCAGTATTATCTACTACCAAAACCTAATAAAGATACAACAAATAAAGAAATCTACAGACCAAATACCCTTGATGAACATAGATATGAAAATCCTCAATAAAATACTTGAATTCAATAGTACAGTAAGAAGACCACATGTTATGATCAAGTTCGTGTCCTGGGCATGGAAGGATGGCTCAACATATACAAATCAAGAAGTTTAATACAGAATGTGAATAGGATCTTGGATAAAAATCATAAGAGCATCTCAATAGATAGATGTAGCCTTTGATAAAAATACAACTTCCCTTCATGATAAAGCCTTTAATAATTTTGTACAGCAGGGAAATACCTCAACATAATTAAGGCTATGTATGAGAAACTCAGTCAACATCATACTACTGGATGGGTAAAAACATTTCTTGTGAAATCTGGGACAAGGTAGGGGTGTCTTTTCTCACTATTCTTATTTAAAACACTACTAGAAATTTTAGCCAGAGCAATCAGACAAGAGAAATAAATAAAAGGGATACAAATAGAAAAGGAGGAAGTCAAATTATCCCTGTTTTCAGATAATATGATTCTTAAAAAAGAATTTAAAAAACCCTAAAAATTCCACTAAAAGACTCTCAGAACTGATAAACAAATTCAGCAAAAAGGCAGGATACAAAATCAACACACAAAACTCAATTGCTTTTCTATACACCAACAGTAAACTTGCTGAGAAGGAAATCAGGAAAGCAATCCCATTCATAGTAGCCCTAAAATAAACAAATAACAAACAAACAAACCTAGGAATCAACCTAACCAAGAAGGTGAAATAACTGTATATTGGAAATCACCAAGCACTGAAGAAAGAAATTAAAGAAAACACTAGAAGATGGAAAGACCTCCCACATTCATAGACTGGGTATATTAATATTGTTAAAATGGACCTCCTACTGAAAATGAACTACAGATTCAATACAATTCTCATGCAAATACAAATGACATTCTTCATAGAAGTAGACAAAGCAACCCTCAAATTTATACAGAAGCACAAAAGATCCTCCAAAAGCCAAAGCAATTGTTTTAAGTCGGATCCTGTGTTGCTCTGACCAAAGGGCCTGGCAAGAACACTAAAAGGAGGGAAGTTTATTTTGGCTCATGGTTTCAGAGTTGCAGTCTATAGTTGGTCAACTCCACTGCTCTGGGCCCGAGGTAAGGCAGCACATCGTGGTAGAAAGGTGTGGCAGAGAAAAGCGGCTCAGGACCTGGCAACCAGGAAACAGAGAGAACTCCTTTCACCAAGAACAATTATAAACATCAGAGGCATGTCCCTTTGTGACCTACTTTCTCCAGCCACTCACAGTTTTGCCTTCAGTTACCTCCAGGTTAATCTATAGCAGTGGATTAATCCATTGATTAGTTTATATCTGTCATAATGTTAATCATTAAGCTTCTGAATATTTTTGCATTGTCTCACACATGAGATTTTGGGGGACACCTCATATCTAAACCATCTAGGAAATCCTGAGCCAAAAAAATAAAGCCTAATTTCAAATATACTACAGTGTCATAGTAACAAGAACAAAATGGTATCGGCATATTGGCATAAAAACAGATGCGTAGGCCAATGGAATGAGGATCCAGAAATAAATCCCTGTATTTACCAGCAACTGATTCTCAACGAAGGGGACAGAAACACACATTGAAGAAAGGAAAGCCTCTTGAACATGTGGTGCTGGGGAAACTGGATGTCCACATGCAGAAGAAGATTGGAATGAAACCTCTCCTCACCCTGCATGAAAATGAACTCAAGAAGGATCAAAAACCCTTAGGCAAAACCCCCCAAATTGAAACTACTAGAAGAAAACGTGAGGGAACACTTCATGACCTTGGTACAGGCAAAGATTTCCTGAAGAGAAGGAAACAAGGGCAAAAATTGGCAAATAGGGTTACATGATCCACACGGCAAAGGAAACCAGCCACAGAGGGAAGAGCCAACCCATAGAGTAGGAGGAAACCTTTGCCAGCTGTCCATCTGGGAGTATTGACATTCCAAAGATTTAAAGACTAAAAACAACAATGATAAATTAAAAGAATAAGTAATCTAATTTTAAAAAGTGGGCAAATGAGCTACCAGACACCTCTCAAAAGAAGTAGAACTGGCCAATGAACGTGTAAAAGAATGCTCAATGTCTTTAGCCATCGGAGAAAGCAAACCAAAACTCCATAGAATCCATCTCACCCTGGTCAGAACGGCTTTTCCAAAAAAACAAACAAACAAAAAAAGATAACAAATGCTGGTGAGAGAAAAGAACCCTTATCCACTGCTGGTGGGATTGTCAGTCAGTACAGCCACTGTGGAAAGCAACGTGGAGGTTCTTCACAGAACTAAAAATAGGGCCACCATATGATCCTGTTCTGTGGCTCCTGGGTCTGTGCCCCAAGGGAAGGAAGTTAGCAAGCAGAAGAGACCCATGTGCCCACATTCACACAGTCACTTTGTGGATGAATCTAGGTGCCGGCCTATAGTGAAGGAATGAAGACAACGTGGTGTATGTACACAATGCACCATTATCCAGCCACGAAGAAGAAGAAGAACGAATCGTGTCATTGGCAGGTAAATGGATAGAACTGGAGGAAATTGTGCTAAGTGAAACAAATCAGACACAAAAAGATAAGTATCACATGCTTTCTCGCATATAGGAACTAAAACCAAACAAACGTCAAAGTAGAAGAGGCACTTTTAGGACCAGGGAGATGGGGAGAGAGGGCAGTCACAGATGGTGGGAGGAGGGAGGATGAACACGATACATGCACGGGTGGAAATTTGGAACAAACCCATCAAATTGTACAATAAATACATGTTAATAACAAGAATTAATTCAAGCACCCTACCAAAGGGACTCATCTTCCTAAAACCTTTGCAAGCATTCACAAACGAAGGTAATCTCTTCCTCATTTGCACTCCTTTATCATGTCCTTCATGATCAAACCCATGTCATATTCCAGGTGTCCCACCGTGAAGCCAACACAAGTGCTAATACAGAATGCTGTGTGACGGGTGGCATATGCACCACAGCCTTCTCTCCATGGTGGAGGGTGGGAAGTCTAACACCGCAGCCCCGGGTGGCTCAGCACCTGGTGAGGGCCCACTTCTGGGCTCCCAGTTGTCCATTTTCCCACAGTGTCCTTACGTGGCCAGAGTGAAGGGGCTCTGTGCAATTTGTTTTTTAAAGGCACCAACCCCAAACATGAAGGCTCCATTCTCATGACCTAAACCCCTACCAAAAGTCCTACCTTCTCATAATATCTTATTAGGAATTATTTCAGTTTTTGAACATGGGGGACACAAGCACTTGGTCTGTTGCCCTGACTTAGGGTAGGCCCCTCAAGTCTGTTTTAGCTCATATGTGCAAGTCTTGTATAAAGCAGGAGAAGGCACCCTGTCCTCCAGATACCTTAATTCCATCTTTTGGAAAATTCTAACATACTGATTCTCTTAGGAGAGGGATATCATAGCCATCTGCAGGAAAAGTTACAAATATGCAAAGCTTCTCTAAGGTGTGTGAGAAGTCCCGTAGACTGCGTGTCACTTTGAATGGTGAGCTGGTTTAAGTTCCTGGGATGTGAGCTGTCCTTGGTCAGGGCCAGGGATGTGCTAGTAAATGCTAAACGGCTGATGCTCTGAGAGGAGCAGGCTAGGCAACCTGGATTGTAGTGTTGGGCGATTTCGAGGTACCAATATGACATCAACTCACAAAATCTGAAAAGTTAACAGTCCGCTTTGAAGATCTGTTTCTGGCCCACCCCAAGCCTGGCTTTTTCAATCCATTTTGCTATCTACAGAACTCAATAAATGTTGAGGAAGCTCTGAGCAATGTCTCGATCCACATCATAGTTGTTGTGCATTAAAAAGCCAGCAACAGTCTTGGTCCTGCTACCACGGACAGCACACACTCACCAGCTGCTTTATTTTTAATGTTTAAGCATTTGAGCAATATATCTTTTTATGACATCCTCCTTACAGCTGAAGTGCACAAGTTCCTGAGAACACAGCAATTCATTATTAGCTTGCCTAAGGTAAAAATATTACCTATAAATAAACTCTCAGGAAAATGCAGCGTACCAAGTACAGAGAAATCTCAAGGCTGCTTTATGATTAGTTATTTCCATGGTCCTAAGTTTCTATTTTCTTAAAGCTTTGCCTAAACAATTTATATTTTAGCTACTTTAATGGATAATGCCATAAATATTTTCCTGACATATCTGTGCTGATCCAAGGAAGGTAGTCTCAGTGGCTAATTAGTCCACATGCTGAGATGAAGGGTGGGTGATAGGCAGGCCTTTTGTTAATTGCCAAATACCGAACCTCTGCATGATGAATTATGTTTATTTTATAAAGGCCAATGTTTTAGTCTTTGCATGAGTGAATCACTTATGACTACTTATTTTAGTTTACAATAATACCAACTCCTATCTAGTTAGTTCAAATTGATGTTATATCCATACACTCAATATTTAATAACACATAAGTGCAGAATAGTAAATGTTTCTGTCTGAATGTTTATAATTGCATGTATTTCACCATTAGAAGATAATACCTGAGCTTAGTGTAACTTTCAATAGGTTTTAAAAATTCTGAAGTACTTTCACACTGCTCCTATAACAAATGACCACAAGCCTAGCATGGCTTAAAATGACACAAATTTATTACCTTGAAAACCTGAAGGCCAAAAATCTGACGGGGGTGTTGTGCCAGCGAGCAGGGGTGGAGGTGTCCACTGGGCTGCGTTCCTCTTGGGGGCAGGAGGAGAGAGCTTGCACGCCTTCTTGCCCAGCTCCCAGAGGCTGCCTATGTCTCTTGGTTCATGACCCTCTTCCTCCATCTTCCCTGTCAGCAAGAACTGGCCAGCTCTTCCCCTAGCAGCCCTCTGGCTTCTCTTCTGCCTCCTTCATTTTTAAGCACCCTGTGACGGTCATCACAAGGCAGGTCCATCTGGAGAGCCCAGGAGAATCTCACCTCTTTAGAAGTTAGTTGATGAGCAAAAGTAATTCAAACTGCTACTTCAACCCCCTTTGACATGCATCCTGGGATGTCACAGGTTCTGGGAATCAGCACTGGGACATTGATGGTGAAGGACGTTTCCTGCCCACCACATACCTGATGGACCAAAATGTGTTTCTAGTTTATTGCTGAGCAAACTGACTCAAAGGCATGAAATGGCCTTCACAAGGTCTCTGGCGCCAATGCCATTTCCTGAGCAAAGCCATATACTTGCATAACAAACCAGAACCTGTTTTGCTCCAAATTATTGTTTCACTCAGACCTTCACCCTTGTTTAGAGTGTGTTCTGACTTTTGCTCTTTTTACCTTGGAAGAAATCCCTTGCTAATTTGAAGGATTGAACTTTTTGTCTTTCCTGTTTCAAGAGCGTCTGGCGAGAAAAATGATTCAAAAGGGATCAAGCAAGCGATTCACTTAGAGCAATATGAAAGACAGTATGAGAAAAGGGAAAACAAAACTCTAGCCTTTTAGCCCAAAGGCCTCATGTTTTTAAAGATCCACGGAATTTAATTAGGGCCAGGGAAATGTCAGAGGTAACAAGCAAGGATTAAGTTTCAGTGCGGTTGAGCATACAATTGGCTGGCAACTGGTACAGAACTCTTCCCTGGGAGGTGCAGGCATAGGAGGAGAACCATTTGCAGAGGAGGAAGTTGAGGCCAGAGGGAGCCAAAAGCTCACCATGTACCAGTTGGCTGGTCTTTGCCCTGACCCTGGATGTCCCTGGGTCTATTTGGCTCTCTCTGGATTCAGATTTTTCCAAGACACTGTGCCCTAGTTCCTCTGCACTGATTTTATTTTTTTGCCATTTTGAGTATGATTTGTGAAACATTCCATCTGCCTGCCTTCTGGTTGTGGGAAAGCCTTGATCCTAACTCGATTTTTTATTGAGACAATGCAAATGCAAAGAAATTGAGTTAGGAGAAATTCACTCAGCGCAGTGTGTTAGCAACAGGGCTTAAAACAGAGCAGGACCCTAAACTTCTAAGAACAAGACAGAATGTTCTCCTTATCCCACGACTTGTAGTAAATGCAAGAAATGCACAGGACGTCTTTCACAGTAGAAAGATAGTGGGTGAACTTTAAGAATGGCATATGATGCTCAATGAATAAACAAAGATGATTTTTGTTGATGTAGGACATGTCAGAAAGCTGACTGTGAGTAAAGAAGGGCTGTGTCAACAGAGTACGCACGCGGCCTCCCACTTCGCTGTGTCCTTGCAGAATGGCATTGCTCCGGTGTCTGTGCAGTCCCTACTCTTTGATGCCAAATTTTGCATGAGTTATATTTAAGCCAAAATATTTCCTTATCTTCTTTAACTGTCAAAGTCTCATCCATTTGTTCACATGCAACTTAAATATAATTTTCTCTCAAATGTCTTCAGCATGCTGGGAAACTTACCTGAGTACTCAAATTCAGTTTTATCTCTTTCTCTTTATTATGTTTGTGGACCTCTGTAGCATCTCTATTGTATGGAGAGGGCGCGACTGCGTTCACTTATTTTTGTCTACTAATTGCACATGTGAGTGGTGGCTAATGTTTGATCAATGAACAAGCGAACAAATGTAGTGGACAGTGTAGTGTTGGCCAAAGAACATTATTTTACCTTATTTTTTTGTGTGGCTACTTTCAATATTTCTTCTAATATAGTATTTGGAATAGAGCAGATGATCCACTATGTTTATTGATATAATTAATTAAAATACTTAATATTCTTTTAAAAATATCATTGGGCTCATAAGCTGCACCATGATGCTTTGTGAAGCATTTGAGAAGTACCTAGAATTGGACAGCTTTCCTTTCCTTTCTCTTCTAGAAATGGTGTTTTCCTTCTTTGGGGAGACTTGTTCTTGAAGAGGTCACAAACTATAATTTCTACAACCTTCCCTTGTCCCTGTGTCTTATTCACAGGGGTGTGTATAGTTCCAAAATGGGCCAGTTGCCTTTTTCTTAGGATTTGTCAAGTGCACATGCAGTTAGAGGCACCCTTCCCCAGCAGGCTGCCCATCATGGCTTGATTTCAGAGAAGGCCAGTTCTTACACCTGCCCTGTATTTGTAACATGAATCAACAAATATCCAATTTTGGTTAGAGGAGTGTGAGTTTGATAGTCACTGTTGCAAACAGAGTCTTAACACATGTGAGCACAGAAAAGCAGTGAGTGGCCTGGGATTAGCTGTACCCTGGGATCTCCTCCCTGTGCAACCTCTAAATTGCGGCATCTGGCCACCAGGTAAATTGCGGCACCCACCAGCTGCAGCATTCAGGTCTGATCACTGTATCATCTTCGGGCTTCAGTTTCACATCTTAGATCAGGGTTTGGCAAATGCTAAGGATCTGTCTTTGTTTTTTATCAAATAGGAGAGTGTAGTTGGAGCAGTCAACACAGGTGTACCCAGGCGAACAAAAGCGCGCGAGCTCACACACACACACATGCACACACGCACACAAGCACACACCCTCTGGAGCACATGCTTTTTTCTCACTGAACCAGTGCAGACAGAGGGTGTCTGCCAGCCTCCCCACTCCGGGGAGGGTGTGTTAGAACCACCTGAGAAACTGTGAGCTGTGATTGTTCCTGAAGCAGGGTCTCCTGTCCCATGTCCCCTACACCAGCCCTGGGACACCAAACCGGAGAGAGCCCTTAAATGAATTAACAAACCTTAAATTTAGGGAAATTAAATTTCTCTCTTTTTTTTTTTTTTGGTCAAATTTCCTTCACTTTTTTTTCTCTTCCACATACCCTTCTTCTTCCTTTAAAATAACATTGTTAAAATGGCTTTTTAACACTAACATTTTCCCATTTTGGAAAAAGTAGAATTCACAAAACCAAAAAAAAAAAAAAAAAAAAAAGAAAGAAAGAAAAGAAGAGTCACAATGTCACAATACTACTACCCATGATGGTTGTGGTTAATTTTTGGCATATATTCTTTCCAACTTTTTTTTTTCATGACAATATTTTAACAAACTTGAAATGAAAATGCACTTTAATTTAACACATCTAAACATTTTCTGCTATTTGGGTTTTTCTTTCCTGTTCTTCTGGCCCTGTGAGGTTACCATGAATACTCCAGCACTCGATCTTGGATGTCGTGTTTTCGGGGCACAGTGCATTTGCAGCATATGTGAATGATTTATACCAATGCAGATGGCAATCCAGCACTTGACCCCACTTCTCTTCCTGGAGATAGAGTAGATTTTTAGCATGTACTACAAAATGAGATGATCAGACTGGAGATGAATCACATGCATTTATAGGGATTCAGGAAAATGCTAATATGCCTGATTCCTGGAACATTCGTTAGTTTCTGGATGGAAAGGAAATCCCAAGTGCAACACTGAAATGTGAATGTGAGGCCCTCCATGTCTACACTTCCCCAGCGGAGCCCATCATTATCTCCAGCAAAAACCAGCGCTTGGTTGTACCAGCCTTCCCTCATAAAACCAATATGGGTTTTGTCAGACAAAATAGAAGCACCACATTTTCTCTATGAGGCTGAAAATGATAGGAATGTTTCTCACTGTTTCAGCAAAACACAAAGGAGCTGAAACTAAGAAAACACTGGTAGAGAAGATCAGAGGGCAATAAATGTCTCCTTCATATAGCAGTCAGATGTGGCTCCTCTGTTGTCTTCACCAACCAAAGGGTCCGGTTCCTTAATCCAGGGCCAGTGCACAGAGACCCTCCCTCCAGCGTTTGGCAACCTCCTCACCTTTTGAAAACAAATCCAACCATCAGAAAACGATGGTTCTCTTTGGAAGGAGGGGGTGTGAAAACAAGACGATATTGTTAGATAGTGTTATCCTCCATTTTTAGAGGTTTCAGTTTGTAGCTAGAGCCACAAAAGATCCATATAGTCTTAATGGATCTTAAGTGGTAGTATGAGAAAGGTTTGTGTGTTGTTATTTTGTATTCCTGAGCCTGGAGCCTGACAACAAAAATTTGGAATATCCTTTCATAGAGTGGAATCTTATTTCTTTCCAAGCTGGCAGATTGAAGAGCTTGAAAAGTTCCATCTGTGGCAACAGGAATGATAAATGCTTTTGAGGAAATCAGCAGGCTTTTGCCCTGTGTAATGCCTGACACTAACAAACTCAACAAGCTGGGGTCCTTGCTCCTCACCCTAAAACGTGGTCTAATGGGTCTGACGCATTTAAGAGGGGGTTGGGGATGACCTTTTCTAGGTGAGAACCAGCAGAATGGAATGGCCTTTCATTTAGGTGGGAGAAGCAGAAGCCCCACAGAACACTCAATGGCCAAGGTCACCTTGCCTGTAGTGGCAGAACAGGTCTAGAACAGGGACACGTCCAGGACAGCATCCCTCCCACCTTGTTCTTGGCGGCCACATTGTCACAGTGGCCTGGATGTGCTCCCCCCAATATGTCCTGCCAACAGCTTCTTCCTGTCTCCATCCCAAGTTCCATCAGCTTCAGCCCTGGGGTCATGGCTTCTGAACCCTCTGTCCTTGCCCAGAACTCAGCATTCATTGGTGGAACTGGATTGACTCGTGAGATTCCAGGTATGTCTCATCTAATGTGGCTACTCCAGATGGCTGGCAGTGGTTGAGGGAGATCACAGGGGTCTGTGGGACCCAGGAGTACCAGGAGAAACTGGGGATGAACGTCTAGACATGGTGGGGGGATCACTACCCTGAACTTTATCTATGCTTAGGCTCCTCCCCACCAATCTGAAGTTTAGATACAGGCATCCAGGGACTGGAGGGCTGTCCCTCCACTGGGACAGGAGCCTGGTATGAGTTGCATTGATGTCTCTTCAGTTGCTGTGATGAGATAGAAATAAAATAACTAAAAGATAGCTGTTTTATTCAAAGCTGAGAGTACCTATTCCTCCAACTACAAATACCACTTAGGGTATGTTTAAATTTGAAGATGTATCGATGTAAATATGCTTTGATTTATCTGTGACAATGGCAGTGGTGATCAAGGGGAAAGGATGAGGATGTTCATTGGTTAGCTTGAAGCTACATCTTGAATATTTGTAATTTTTGCAAGACGTGGGGAAATGTGCTAATACGCAAGAATAATAGCTTGTCACTCGTAGTAGTTGTGCTGTTTGGAACAGCCCCGCCCAGGAAGCTGCTCTGGAGCCGGCTGACAGTAGGATGCATATGAATTCTGGAAGAGTCCCACAAGAGAATGTTCCTCTGCAATGTGAATGAAGGGTCTATGACTGGGGCAATAATAGAGCGAATCTCACAAATGTGGGGCTGGAAGGAAGGGCCCAGGTGGGAAAGAACCCACACTGACTGATTCTATTCTCTAAAAGCCACCACAGGCAATCCTGGCACGTGATGTGAGAGCCTGTGGACCCCTGAGGTGGCACCATGGGCTTCTGCCTCCCTGGTGCTGCTTCGGAGCCTTGCTCAGAATTCACGGGGCTGTGCCTTGGGCTCTAGGCAATTTCAAGTGTGTGTGTGTGTGTGTGTATGTGTGTAAAATGTCTTAGTGACATTTTTAAAGGCAAACGGGCATTTTTCAAGAGGCAGTAAAATCAACACCCTTATTTTGGGTAGATTCTTTCATTTTCACCTTTTATTTGGAAAAATAAGGACTTTGGAAGTGCACCTCTTTTGTAAAATTTTAATCAGGTAAATGAAATGAGCTGAAATAGCCAACAGGACAGGAATAGAGAGGAGCACAAAGTCTCAAGAGATGGATCCCCATAGGGAAGAGGTGTCCTCTCCAAAACTCTGTGCCACCTACATGAATTCCAGAAGCAGGCCCATGGAGGCTTCCCACTGCCACTCAGAAGCACACCTTGCATTCTGAAGCCAGGAGGCTCGCACACAGGCTTGTGAGCAATGGGCTCCGAACTTCAATTTATTACCAAAGTATCTCCATCAGATGACAAACCCGAGCAGAGGTACATGGGCAGTTCTGCCCTTCTGTCTCAGCCACCCTCAGGGACAGATTTGCTTTGGAAAATCCTGCTTGTGACCCACAAGCATCATCCATCTCCACACCACTGTTCAGTGGCATCTCTGTCCTGAAGTTTGTGCTTAAAGCTTTCCATCCATTTATAAATTTTTAAAGTCTCACATTTTCATTTGCACATCGCTTTACGGATCTTGGTTCATAACTGCTTATCTTGGTGAGAAACTTTAATATTCCATGATTACCTATAATAACAGTTACTTAGTTGTAAATGTAATTAATTAAATATAAAAATTATTATTTATACATTACTAGAAATCCCTTAAAAAGACCAAGTGTTGAGAGACAGAGAGAGCAAGAAATTGTTTACAAAATTGCAGGGGCCCCAAGAATCTCTGTATCAGTAAGACAGATATAACCAAAAACAGTTTTGGGCATTCAGTTTTGCCCTAAGAGTGCTTAGAATAAAATGAAGGCTGAATGAATAACTGATGTATGGAAAAACTATGTCCATTCCAAGGCCCCCAAATGCATAAGAATTCTTTGGAAGAGTTTTGAAGAGCATAAATATTGCAAATAAAGGTAAAGAGGAGCACTGGCCGTGTGTTTTAAACCAGCATGTGGTGGCCGTGCTTTTGGTGCCCACTGTATTGAACCCCTTCTTTTTCTCTTTGATGAGAAACCCTGGTCTGGCTCAAGTGGTCAAGTTTCCTAGGGACAGAAAACTGGCAGATCACAGGAGAAACAGAAATGAATGGTAAGATCATCTTTAGAAACGAAACAGTATTTACACGGTGACACGATTGGTTTGACAGGCCTTGGACCCCTCCTGCTCCACACCCTTTCCAGAAGAACCTAATTTGATTGGTATGGTGAAGTTCTCATCTCTGTTAATCCCTCCAGGTAACTGCAGTGACCTAGAGGCCCCTGTTCTCTTGGCTAGAATGTTCCAGTCTTCTATGCTGTTGACGAGTCCAGCCAAGAGCTGCGCTGCTTCTTGGGAAGATCACCAGACGCGGCATTTCTTCTCTGGGTTCATGTAGGAGTTCTTGCGGCAATGAAAGGCTTCTGAAAACTCTGCTGAGTTCTGCAATGTCCCAATAATCCTTTGACACAAACAAAAAAGACATCATTAGCATTGGCTACTCATGTCCACACCAGTGGACAGCCCTACAGGATTTCTCTTTGTAGGCCAAGTCAGTAATTATAGAATTTGAAATTTAAAAGGAAAAATAAACCTAATACAATGAGTCGATTCCTTGTCATTAACAGTTTTTCAATGGAGAGTTTGCGGAGCAGAAGTTAGTGAAAGGCATGGATTTTGGAGACAGGCTGCTTGGTTTGAACCTGGGTCACTAGGCCTCTCTGTACCTCAGTCTCCTCATTTTAAAAGTGCATATAATAATAGTTTCTGCACCTTGAGATTGTAATGGAGCATTAATCATCCATAAATGCTCTGTGTTTTCAAAATAAACAAACAATGCATATTTGCAATTGTAGTTTCGTAAGAAAAGTTTGGGTGAAGAATGAAATCAGGATTTTTTACTGTATTGTGAAAGGGCTCATACAATCATTGAAATATAATAGGCTTTTAATAGGTCTTTGTTATTTTCATTTTTTTCCCAAAAGGACTCCTTAAATATCAGAAACTGGATTCAGCCTGAATAACTGGAAAGGGCTGGAAAAATGCCCATGTCTTCTTATCTCTGCTCCCAATGGGCGAAAACAACCGTGTCCAGCACACTATCGGCACCGCGCAGCACTGGAGGGAAGAGATGGGTCAATACAAGGATGTGGAGGGGACTGTGTCATGCCCAGCCAGCTCCGCCCCACCTCATCCACCTGGACCAGCAGCATGCTCCCTTGGGTGGGGGCTGGGGGCAGGGGTGCTGGGGCGATGAAGACCAGGAACGTCCTGATTGACAGAGCTCTCCACGCGCACACAGCCTAGTCCCTGCCTGCTCCAACACCCATTCTGCACACACAGATATCCACTGGTACATGACAGAGGCTCCACAGACTGGAAGGCAGTGACAAGGTGGTGCACGATAAAGGCCTCTGACAGGCCTCCACTGATTCTGGAGTGGAGGCTCTGGAGGCCCTTGACCATGACCATGGAAGGGAGAGGAGCCACCTGGTTCATGTGGAGCCCTCAGGCTGTGGGGGCCTCAGCAGCCACTGTGGCAGGTGGGAAGGCAAGTCCCCAATTCCCAGGCCTGTGTGGTAAACTCCTGTGCAACCCTAGAAAGTGGGACACGGGGCACTAGTGGGACTTAATTTCCCACCTCCTTGCTTAGGCCAGGGGCTGAGAGCTTGACTTATTTATTTATTTTTTTAAGTGCCCATTTCTTACATCTGAAATGTTCAAGAATAAATTCATTTTTTCCACCAGGTGAGGATACAACGAGAAGTCTGCAGTTTGCATCCTGGAAGGCAGTACTCCCAGAACTTCCTAACTCCGAAATTCTTAGAAACTAGGAATTTTCACTGCTCCTGTCTCTTGGGCGCTGGGCTCACGTACTCTACAGGATGGAGGTGCTTTGGCCCATTGATCCAGTCCGCCTCCCAATTTAGGAAGCTCTAGACTCTGGCTAGGGGACAATCCTAATGGTGGCCTGGGTGTACCTCCCACTGGACAAGCTCCCTAGCTGATAGCACAAACCTGTGAAAGAACAAGAAGAACTGGACTTTGCTTTTTGTTTTATTAAGTTTTTTTCAAAGGCTAGTATCTTAGATTCATCACACGGGAACAAGTACTTTAGCTGCAATGCCCAAACCCATTTGTCTCAAATTAAAAACAGAAAAACACCTTAAAGACACAATCGTCTTTGGAACATAGGGGAAGTTGGAGAGGCAGGAACGCTTGACCTTGAGCACTCAGCTCTGGTCTCCCCTCCACCAGAAGACTTCACTTAGATGCATACCAGGGCCTAACTCACTTTCCTGGGTCTCTAATGAATGTCTGGTGTTTATAACATCAAATCTTTGGATGGAAGATATGCATAACCATTTTGAAAAGTGGCACAGTATGAATAAACAAATCCTTTCTCTGAGAGTGAGATTGAATTTCATTAATATTACATAAAACAATTACACGAATTTCATGCTACATGAAAATTATGTGGCTCCTGCGTTGGCATTTCTAATAACAGAAGATGAAAACTTTGGTTTACTTGACTTGTTACTTCATTAAATAAAATACTTTGTTGTGCTGCTGCTGTTTATTGCCTTGGCAAATAATCACTTGTATTAAAAACATCTAAGAGAGGTAGAGTTGAGCATCTATGTGACCAAGAGTGGACTTTCTGACCTATAACATACCTGACTATGCCTGCCTACATGACTTGTTATGCATCTTTCAAAATGGAGCCGCACTGATGAGCACTTGCTCCACTGTATAGTCTCTCTCTCTCT
Organism: Marmota flaviventris; assembly: GCF_047511675.1. Taxonomy (NCBI): domain Eukaryota; kingdom Metazoa; phylum Chordata; class Mammalia; order Rodentia; family Sciuridae; genus Marmota; species Marmota flaviventris. Next base: position 110,740,698 of record NC_092505.1, on the reverse strand, counting down.
TTCTCTCTTTTTTTCTTTTCTTCTTTTTTTTTGGTACCAGGATTGAACCCAGGGGCACTCAACCACTGAGCCACACCGCCAGCCCATTTTTATATTTTATCTAGAGACAGGGTCTCACTAAGTTGCTGAGGCTGGTTTTGAACTCACAATCCTCCTACCTCAGCCTCCTGAGCCACTGGGACTATAGGCGTGTGCCACTGTGCACCCAGTTCACTGTATAGTCTAAAACAAATAAATGCCTAACAGAGATTCTTAGGTAGGTGCTAAAGTCTGATAGGTGCTAACAGGAATCTTACAAAGCTCACCAAGATCCACCCTGATATTTATAAAATATCAGGAACCAATGTTAATATTTTAGGTAAATGGAGGAAATGTGAACATTTTAAAGAGGAGTTAGTGTAAGGATGCTAAACTATAAGAAGAAAATAACCCTATAACTTGAAAACAACTGCACAAAACACTACAAATAACATTCTTTCCAAAATATTGGAAACTAAGCTGTGAAAAACATTACCTGAGTTGTTTTTTTAGTGGTATTATTTCTATAAAGTTCTCTTTCATTTTCCTGAGTGGGAGATAATATTAAGTAATTTAAGCATGTAGATGATTTTGTCTATTTAGATTTGTTTTAAAAATTAACAGATCCCTTAATAGAAATATTGTATCTAAGTAACATTAGAAACATTGTTGTATATTATGTAGTAAATATTATAACAAATAATCACTCCCCAAAGTGCCTATGGATGACTAGCCAAATCTAGATTTTCAAAAAGAAGCCAATATTTAAATTGTGGACTTAATTTCTAGCATATTCAAGGGAAATTTTTTAAAAAACACTAAAGATTTTGAGGTTTTATTTTAACATACATAAGGCTTTAGTTAAGAAGAATAAAACAATTCTAGTTTAGACCTAACGAATACACTTTTATAGATTTCATCTTTATATCAAGTATATTTTGCCTTTTGTTTTCAATGTCTGGCTATTTAAGCACAAGGTTACAAATCTCCCTCTATTTTGGAAATATTTTTACATACACCACCAAGCACAATTTTTCAATAGCAACCCAATGTCTGTTAGTTTTTAAAGTTCTGTTAAAAATATGTTTTACTTTGTAGAGTCAGGAAGCAGCCTGTTTCCAAAACGAAATGTAACCTCAACCTTTTGCCAAGGAAATCCCTTTACCTCCAGAGAAAATAATAATTTCCTTGACAAAAGGTTGGCATTCCATTTACCGTTCAAAACACACAAACACACTTCTCTTATTATGAATGAAAAATAGTCAAAGAGGCATCTTTGAAGCCAGGACCAAAAGAAAATCAAAGATACAAATAATTCCATGTATTGACTAAAATATTGTTTTCAGTTTAATATAGGGGGTAGGAAACAGCGTACTTAGCTCTGTATTGCTGGACCAGCTATCACTGATGTGCTGGAATAGGCAGGACATAATTCAATTCATGAGCCACAGAAAGCACCTGCCTGGAGCTGATAGGGAATGTCACAAGTCCACAACTTTTTCCTAAGAATTTTTATTCTGTTCAGACTTCTTATCTAAAAATAATCCTAATAATAATTTTCAAATATGTACATGTAATAGGCACATCACCCGCATTAACATTAGTCCTCTGCCACTCTCATGGTAACTTAATCCTTATTTTAAATGTCAAGAAACTGAGGCACAGAGATGAATCTAGTACCAGGGAAAAGCAGCAAAACCCTGATACAGAGACAATGTGAGAGTGCACCCTGGGTGTAGGGATGAACAGTCCTAGACCCACCATAGACTTTGAGGGTCTCACTCACCTAATAAACAACAAGAGCATAACTAACGGTCACAACAACAGTTTGTCTTGTCAAAAAAATAAAAAAATAAAAAACAGAACCAAAACAAAACAAAACCAAAAACCAAAACCAAAGCGTTAGATATGGTTCAGGAAATAGGGTTATGATGGGCAGGTAGAAAATGCATTTTTAAACAAGGAAATTTTTACCCAGTGGTTCAGATAGAAATGTTAATTCTTAAGAGTCAAATCTCTACCTATTGCAAAATTAAACTCACTCTCTGAGAATGGCAGATTCACAAGTATTACAGTCATATTGCTTCACTCCACTGGGGTCTTTATGGAGCCCTGATTTAGTTCACAGGACACGCAGGGCAAAGCTTTGACAGATTAGACTGTACGGTGCTTTGTGTGAGTTTACCAATGTTCTCTGGTATTCTCGACATTGGATTTGAGACTTCCACAGGAAAATAAAAACTTTTAAAAATTAAAACTAAGAGTTTCACGGGTAGAACATAATGGGAATTGATCCAGTAACATTTTTTGCTTTGTACCTATAAAGCAATTGATGTAACTTATCAGCAGGACTAGATGTAGCTCACATCATACAGAAAGCAGGCGTACAGTGACGGCTGTGAGTAAATGGGTTTCCAGAGAGCTCCTAAGGGGATGACGTCAACAGAGAAGGTACTAGAACATGCCAAGTGAGGTCTCTGACCTTCAAATGTGCCACTTCGGTACGTCATAAATGAACCTACTTCCTCAGCAGTGAAAGACGGTGTTTGCATAGATATTAGGCTGGGTTTTTCAAATTTAGCTCATTAGTTCCCTTCTGTCCTCAAACTCTCTTTTCCAACAACTCTATAAAATCTTCAGATTTTTATTCCCCTGCTTTTTTTTTTTCCTGGGAGGTGGTGTTGATCAGCAAATGAGTGATGAAGTGTTATGGTCCATGGGAAGGGGACAGCAGTCATAATTCAGTCCTAAAACAATACATAGAGACTTAGGAGTCCCATCTGTGGGCCTCTTAGACATTCTACCTGGTAAAGGGCTTGGGCTTCTACTCTCTCTTCCTCTCTGTAGGGCAGTTCTCCCTGGCATCCCTCATGGGCTGGTTTGGGACCTGAGCTTCACTGTGCTCCCCTGGAGCTTTAGAGATAAGGTTATTCCTGGCTGCAGAACCTCGGTTAGTAACAAATTTCCCTTTATGTTATATAGAATCTTTCTTTGCAATCTGGAAGTCACTGTTTCAGGCCTAAACCACTCAGAGCCTTTTAGATATGTGCTTTTGCTAGCTTCAGATGGAGCCACTGTTTGGGGACAACATCTCTGTTGGAACTCATCAAGCACTGAGCAGAGGACAGGTGTATTCTGCAGAAGGGAGCGGCCAGAATGCTCATGTAAACCTTGCACTGAGGTGTTCCATCAGTCCCATCTTTGACATAAACACACAGAAGCATTGGGGTTTCCAAGTTTTATAGAACCAGAGTTGGAAAAAGCCAAATTCCAAACAGAGAAACAATGGCGCCAACCTTGGGTCACCCAGACTGTAGCTCACACCCACATACCTGAAATTGCCTGGACTGTGCACATCTGTTTTAATGGAGTTGACGGCATACTCTGGTCTGTAGATCCCACACCACACCTGGAGACAGGAGCAGAAAAAGCAGGCAGTGTGCTCAGGAAGGTGGGCGAAAGCAAAACCAAGTGATCTCTGCATCCCTCAGCTACTGACTCCTCGGGTAATGTTTAATGAAGGGCAACCAGGGAAACAATCATTCATCACGAATATGACCTGACAATCTGTCATAAACAATGGGAGTCGATGGAGTCAGATTTCCTGCCACGAGTGATTAAAATAAGACCACTCAGCATGCAGTGTCTAACTTACTGTGAAATCACAACTCAGAAAGGTTTTCATGTTTATCAGTCAAGAAGGAGGCGATACCTGGGCAAAGTTCAAGAAGAACAGTTGTCTGTGATTCAGGTCAAGTCCAGGAAGTAACTTTTCTTCACCATTCTTTTTAACATAATTCTGATAGGCCTGGGCAGTAGTAAAATAGAAACATGTTTACAATTTCTAAATTTATATATAAACCTATTCAAAATACCATGTAAACAAGTAGTTTACCTTTTATATCAAAATCACCCCAATACCTTTTAGATATGGCAATGTACAGCTATTTCCTAAATTATGAAGAAGGCTAGAATTTGCTTATAAGGGCAATGACAAGAGGCAATGATAAGAGTAATGATCAATAAACGCCAGCTGAATTAGAGGGTAACTTAAATAAGTGGGGAAAAAAGTACACATGTGTGGTTCTAGAGGCCCTGCCGGGGGGCGGGTGGATTGCCAAGGGACTCATCTGCATTTGCTATGTTTAGCTTGGTTACTACTCTTGGCAAAACAGTCACATTGGACTCATTTGAATGTTTCTTGCCAAAACTCAAGGGAGTCTTCCGAACCCCTTGGAGGCCCAGGATCCTATGAATCTAGGGAATCTAAGCAACCATTCTGGCTCCCCAAAGATAGGACAAAATAGACTAAATCTCAATTATGTTAAGAGAAAGGAATTTAGGTGATTTAAATGTCAGTAAATATTCTTAATCCTTAAGGATTTATAGACAATTGTGAAAAAATTGCAGTTTTTCTCTATTGAATTTATTTCAAAAGGGATTGACAGTGAACTTTCTGGGATGTGTCATTTTCTCTTTCTTACAAAGGAAGGTGATTAATTAGGCAATGCATTCCATTTCTTTCTGTTCCCCATCAACACAGAGTTTCTGAACCTCTAGGTGAAGACTCCGTGGTTAGGTGTGGGGAAAACTCCTTCTCAGGGAGCTCACGATCTAGCCAAGGGGCAACGCATTCATATAAAGAACTCATGTATTCGAAGTATAATAAATTATTTGCACAACTGTAATTTGCTTCATTATTATAATTGTGTCCTGGCACTGGGTGAGGATCTCTGTGGAATGACCAGCAACCCAAACTTGGACTGTAGTTCAGAGCAAAGGATCCTCAGTCTGGCTGTATTTTAGAATCACCATGAGGCTGCCAAGAGTGAGAAGGCCTCCCACTTCCAGCCAAGGTGGGGTGGCAGGGGCTGAAATAATCACATGACAGACAAGATACGAAATGGTGATTGGCATATCACTGAGCATCAGGCAAAAAGGAAAATGGTCCCTGAGAGATGGAAAAGGAACAAAGTGTACATATGGCTGCCCTCTCTCGCTGCCCGGTGAGTTCAGGCCACATGCAGGGAGGGGAAACTCAGCTGAACTGAGCTGACGGGCAGCTGACAATCTGGAGTCACTAGGAGTAAAATACTGAAAAGAGAGGACAACAGAGGTTGCAGACAGTCACACTGAAGTGCTCCACCAAGCAGAGATCTGAGATGTGTGAGAGCTACTCAGAGCCAGGAAAGATGGCCCAAAAGTCTGAGAGATGAGAGTGCCTGTCGCTCACAGGACAGAGGGGAAGCTGCGAGATTCACAGCAGGGCTCCCAACTGTCCCCAGCCTGAGCACTCTGCTAATGTCACTTAATGTGTTGTAAAAGCAAAACCAAAGGTCAAAACATTTCTACAGAAGTTAACTCTACCCTACAATAAAGCTTGAGGATATTTATAGAAAAACAAGAAACAGTTCACACCCCAGGAGGTAAAATGCAAGGTGTGTGCCATCCAGCCAACAGATGGCAGAAAACACACCAGCCAGCATTCTAAAGCAGGAAGGTACAGGGACTCCCTGCTCGGGGACCTTCAGCTGTTCCAAGCCTCGGACTCTGATCATTCATGGTCACTGCTGACTGCAGGTCCTCCATTGTCCCTGCACATTGCCCTGACAGTCACCAAGGTTCCCTTCTGCCCTCTAACCTGACATTCCTATGTGAACAAATAACTCTGCATACTCCTCCAGTCCAGGAATGCGCAATCTACCCGTGGCATTGAGAAGCCTGGTTCTAGGCCCCTTTGGCCATCTCAGGTGGACTCTGCTCACTCCCTCCTGCGTGTGCTCCCTTGGGATTGGGGAAGCACTCAGAATCACCCTCACTCCTCCTCGTTGCCTCCACGGGCACCCTTCCTCCACCCTTTTGTGAAAACCCCATGTGCGTCCTCTGTGCACATGGCAGTCCCTAGCCGGTCCTTTAGTTCTTAGATCATCAAATGACACCTTTCATGGAGGGTGTGTTGCCGTCTCTCCAGCACCCAGACTGGTGCCCAACCCAAGGCAGAGCTTTCAAGGAATACCTATCAAAGGCAAGAGCAACGTAAGGCAGCTGTGACTCCCAGGATACTGTATTGGGGACAGCTAGGCCAACGGCAAGGCCACGTGCTAGAGCCACGCCAGCCCTAACTGCAGCACTGGAGACGCAGCATGCTTCCTTGGCTCCTTGGCTTTTGGGAACCCAGGAGCATGGCGTTCAGCTCTGTCACATCAACCCTACTGACCTGTGGCTGGCCACAGTGAGGGTCCCCTTGCTCCTAACTTACATTCCTCATCTAATGATCATAGTACATGTGTCTTTGCAAAGATCTTAAAATAAGTGGTTAAATATAATAAATATTCACCCCTCCTCATTAGAGTGAAAGAAAATACCATCACTCACTCTGTAGGCTTGGCCAATGCCTCCATTATCGGCAATGTTTTCTCCCAGTGTATTAAGTCCATTGAGCTGTCAAAAAAAAAAAAAAAAAAAAAAATCCTCCATTAGGATGATTGTGCAAAGCGCCAGTGCTCACTCATGAGTGAGTGAACACTCTGAGGCTCTTCTGAAGAATGCGAGTGACGAGTGACGTACGTGCTGCCCGCCTGCCAGGTCCCAGGTGAAGTTTCCATACTGGTGCACCATGCACTGGGACAGCTCTTTGAAGTTATGTGCAGACTGTGGCGTCCACCAGTCAATGAGATCGCCATCTTTGTTAAAATTCCTGCCTGCAACACATTTATTTAAGTCAAATGGAAACTCATTGCAAAAGTTGCTTATCTTTATCTTGCAGAGGCTGAAACACGGCTCTGTGGACAACACTGGGCTGGACAGAGGAGAGAAGTTTCTGTTCTCAACCATGGAGTGGGCAAAGCCCAGACTGTCAGCGCCTGCCACGCTTGTGTGCCTGGGCTCTCGGTATCTAGACGAGGCCACAGACCCAACACCCTTCAATCGGCTTGTGTTGTTGGGTGGCTTTACCTGCATGAATCTGTCGTATTCACTATGTTGCTCTTTATTCTGGCACCTGCCACATTCCCAGGCCCCTCTCAGGTCCTGTGGCTTCCCTCTACTTTGAGCACACCCAGCAGTCTCCTCTTTCTTCCAGAGCTCTCCTGCCAAGCCTCACCTACACTGATCTTTCCCTTTTCTGAGCTCTAACCACATTTCCACATGCCAAGTGGTTTGATACTGAACTTTATCATCTTTTTATCTATAAACAGGAAGAGGGCTTCAGAGCCGTACTATTCAACCTACTCGCCAACTCCACCAGTTCCTCGCTTGTGTCTGTGCACGAGCATTTCATGTGCTTCTGTTTGTGTTCCATTTGAAAAGTGCAAGCTGTTTTTGCACCAATCTGCTAAGGCTGAGTTAACAGATGCTTAGCCAGGCTTTTTAAAGACTGCACCTCTCCTGTCACCTTCTTCTCTATGGCTCTCTAACCTTGGGTCATGTTAATGCTTATTTTTTTGCTGTTGTTCTCTTCCTACTATTTTTCTACTTGTGAAATAATCCTGTTATAATTTCAATTATCACTTTACGCACCTCTGTTTCTCCCAGCTTTCATTGAAACTCTAAATCTACTTTGCCATTTAGAGCAGCATATAAACATGTAAGTGTCTATTGTTTGCACAGGTCTAATCCATGTAGTAGGTTTAAGATTTAAACAGAACATCCCCAACTGATGGAAGCTTAATAGTCTTATGGGCACCTGGAGAGGAGAGGCCTTCATCTTTTATTTCTCTTTTTAAGACATGACCCTGCCCTCTAGGATCACTGTGCAGCCAGGGAAGAAGACCCACAGCACTGCTGGTGCCGACCAGTGCCACCGTCTCTTCTCAATGTGAGCAGTGCTTCACTCTCCCAGTACCCAGCACACATCGATCCCCACACAAGTCAGCATCTCGTGATCTCCTTAAGCAACAATTTAAAGGGAACTCTGAGAATATAATCAAACTTAGGGCGATGATACACTGACGAACAAGTGTAGTGTTCTACTGCTAAGTTATAACAACTCCTAACCCGATTTAAGGGGATGTATCTCAGCCAAAGGAGGATACCAGCCGGGCTTTACCATTGTCATCGAAGCCATGGGTGATTTCGTGTCCGATGACCATGCCGATGCCCCCGTAGTTCAGCGAGTTGGACTGGTGGGCACTGAAGAAGGGGGGCTGCAGGATCCCCGCTGGGAAGACTAGAAGAGAGAAGCTGGTTGGAGGTCACTGTGGCCTTATTTGTCACACAACACCGGGCCTGGGCCTGGCTGTCCCTTTGCTTGCTAATGTGTTACCACTCTGCCAGTGTTATGTATATAAACATCTTCTGTGACAGAAACACATGCCAGTCTTTTATTACTGATAGCAACAAAGTGATCAGCCTGGAGTGGCACCATAATCTATGATTTATTCATGGCAATTTACTTTACGATCTCTTTTTAAGATTGTTTTTTGCTGTAAGGAGTTCTGGACCAGGGAAATTTATAATCTACATTCAGAAGGTCCTTTTCCCCTTGTAAAAATTTGGAAGAAGTAGTTACTCAATAACGCTGCACTTCTTCCGACGTTATCTCTAAAAATGTATCCATCTATGACAGCATCTGAAATCCACAGTCATTCCTTCAAAGGTGTCTCTCCATCACATAACCCTATTTTACTTTCGTCAAGGCACCTATAATCCTTCTTTGTTTATGGTTGAGTCCTTGCTTTCCCTCTAATCCCCCCCTCAAATTTCAGCCCTCGGAGCCAGAGATCTGTGTGACTGAACACACACTGTTTGTGGCTTTCTGGCTCATCTGTGTTTAAGCTCCTCATCTCAGAACCGCCACACAACACTGCCAGGAGCACAGAGGGAGCTGGGAAGTGTGCTGATGAAAGAGCCATCGTGGTAAGTTGTTAGGGTCTGTAAACAAGTCAGGATGGCGCCTGGCATTTTGCCAGGGGGAGTGGTTTGTGAAGTAATACCAGTGAGCCATTAAGTATGGAGATTCCTTATTGGTTGACTGCTGTATCTAGTTTATGTTAATTAAGATAAGCTGTGTGTAATGTATATATACCCCTCCGGTCCTACAATAAACGGCTCCCACTCCTGCTGTATCAATCTACACAAGTTGTTCATCACCCCCCGGTTATTTTGCTGCAGCCGGACTGCAGCAGTAAGTGAATACACGGACAATGATGTGGTCCTAAAAAGCTCAGTAAGCGAACTGGAGCCCACGTTGATGAGCTCACGTACTTGCTGACCTTCTGCACTGGGATGCAGCACCCCGGGATGCACCTTCCCTTTCTCCTCGTAGTGTCCACCCTTCATCTCTGGTGGTCTGACTACTGTCAGCCTCAGAATTGTTCATTTCCTGATTGGTCTTTCCATTTCCTGTCTTACCCAATGGAGATCTGCCCTGATTTCAATCTAGCCTCTTAATCTAAGTATGGCTTAACGTGCAGCCCTGGTCTTGGATTCTCTGCTGCAGAGACACCCTGGTGACTCTCCATGCTCAGCAACTGAACACTGCATCTTCTTCCTGGTCCTGGCTCTGTCATCACCCCCTGCTCTTCTGTGTCCTTCCTCTTCCTGCATCACTCTCTCTATGACCCTCTTATATTAAAGTGCCCAATGACACTTTCACTGCTGTAAAATAAACTCACAAGGTGCCTTTATTCTCTTGCCTTGGAATATATTTCCCCTGTTGAACAAAAAAGATCACTGCTTTGGGACAATGCTATTTAGAAGTGGTTAATCTTTGACCTTGTAAATGAATTAAAATTAATGCTTACAGTTTTGTTATTTTTGTCTTTCATGCTTTAAAATTCTACTCTCCATTGAGTAACTGAAATATCGTGTTCTGTAATTGAAAAAAAATCTTCAGCAGCAATACCTGTTATATGCAAAGCCCTGGGCTGTTGTTTTGTGGTCCATCAAGAGTATAATAGAGGGACTCTGACCATAAGAAACTTAAGAGCTGGTTCACATGAGCAGTAATGTTTCTTTGTCTTATAGGAAGGCTATACATGACCTAACCTTGCATGGATTTCAGGGACAAATATTAGTTATTTGTAGAGGAGACTTTATAAACACCCTAAACAATTTAATTGCTCCCCAAACTTTTAAAAAATTGAGAAGTTGCCATCACACTGAAATGGCAAAATAATTTTAAAAAATATTTTGTCCTTGGAGAAATTTGATGAAAGTTATACCTCACGTGTAGCTGCCTGAGCTAAACAGTGCCAAGAAATTATTTTTAGCTTAAAGTCTAAAAATTATGTGCAGTACTTTATTAACTTAAAGTGAACACTATCTCCCACACTATGTACTTTGATTAAAATCCACCCATTATATAAAATGCTCTTATGAAATGTGCTCTCAAGACTAAACATTAACTAAAGATCCTGCTGACTTAATTGTACCCTTCGATGTCATTCTTCAGGCAAGAGATAAGATTTTTATGGCTCATATTAAATACTAGTCTCCAAGTTCAACTTTGCAAATTATGACCTCCTCTTTTACTCTGTCAGCCAAATCCCTGTAATGAGGATTTTCCCTGCTGGTCTTATCGCTGTTGCTCGTGAACTTCACAACTGTTGTTTATTAGCAATTGCTCAGTTGTGCATTTTTTAATGTTCATGATTGTCAACAAGTTAATTAATTAAATAAGTCACTGGTCCATGAAACAAATGAGTGGGTTTCCTCTACCCTCTTCTCAGTCCCATCACCCCTGCCTTCGCACCTTCTCTGGTTTATTTTTTTTTTAAGGCTGCAAGCAATTCAATTTTAGAATATTTCTTATAAATTCAAGTTTGCACTCAGTAATTTTTTTTTTTTTTGTACCAGAGATTGAACCCAGGGGCACTTAACCACTGATGGCCATATCTCCAATCATTTTTGGAGTTCAAAGCCAGCCTCGCTAAATTGCTGAGGTTGGCTTTGAACTTGTGATCCTCCTGCCTCAGCCTCCTAAGTGCTGGGATTATAGGCATATGCCTGGCTAGGTAATTTTGTTGTTGGAAAATGATTAAACATTCTTTTTGTATTAAATGGAATAACATGTTTGGAAACACTTAATTGTTAAGCCTGAAGCCAATACTCTTAAGAATAAAAAAGACATTTTAGAAAATCTAATTCAAGGTATTAGGGGCCACATGGTCTGAATACATGACACAACGCAGACATTTCTGAAATTGAAAAAGGAATTGATGTAAAAATTTGATTCAGTTTTAATGAAAAAGGAGAACACCACCGTGTTAGGACTTCCCATTTGACTTGATCAATTCCTTGAGTCAGATTTTTACATTCAGAATGATGCTTGAATAGTGCCTGGAATTTACAGAGAAATGCTTGACAAAATATTCACGTGCAGCTTTCCTAAGGGCGTGATGTGGGAGGATTCCGGAGCTCTGGGAAGCAGGTGTGCTGGGAAGGGGAGCCCTGAATCCCACACACTCAGTGTGCTTTCTAGCCCTGGAAACTGTGTTGATGTGAAGTGTAGGGTGCCTACGAGTTGGGATGTGGCTACTTGCATGAGTTCTAACCAAAGGTAGGAGTCAATGGAAAAGTAGAAATTATTGATATGAGTCACTAACTCCCTTTGTGATAATAAAACAAGCACTTTTTAATGTAACAACGTAAGACAACCCATTGCGTGAGAACTGTATGCAGTGTAATTTGGGGTATGTGTGTGGCAGGGGTCATTTATGTGGCACACACTTGGCATCGATTCTGAGATGGGTATCACATCACACCCATTAAGATGCTGTGGCAGAAGGTGTGTGGGTGTGTACGTGTGCATCCACACACACACACACACACACACACACACATTTTTACTGAGGAGGAAGATGGGGAGATGAACCTTCACTCATTTTTAGTCAAGACTCCCCACTTTGAAAATTTAAATGCATCATTAAAGAGAAAAGTGCACATCTCAAAGATATCCCCTCCTGACTGACAGTTTCCCCTTCTCTGAACTGCTGTTATTAGCAGAGGAGCACAGGAAAAGAGCTTAATGTTTCTTATTCATATTTTCATCAGAGGAGTTTATCTTGAAAATTTTTCAAAAGGTCTTTCTTATGAATTAAGAATTTAAAGCCAATTTCTAGATTTTCCAGATGATAACTGACTACTCTGTGAAATGTTAGCCACCCGCCGCCCCCCCCACCCCAACCTTTGCCTTCTCTTTCCTTTATGTGCTTATTTGGTGTGAAGATACTAAACTCAAAATGAGAACATTCCCAGCTCCTCTCTGAACAGGCAGTCTCAGAAGTGAACCCATTTTGAGCCTCTGGGACTTGGGGTAATTCAATCATGCCGGTTCCTGTCCTAACAGGTTCTGGAGAAAGGCCAAGGCCTGGCCGAGCCACAGTGGTCCTACAGGGTCTGTCTGGCTCCTGTCCTTGAGAATGAATCACCCCTGGGTCTGATAGGCTCTGGAGTCCTCCCAGAGTGGGAATGCAATGAGGTTATGCTCATTGCTCTGCCCCAGTGCAGAAATAAGGGTATGGCTGCTTCACCCTGCTTTGCGATTACATTGCAAGTTATCTCTGCTCTCTGAGTTGCAGTGTAGTATGAACTAGATCTTGCACTGACAGGAGGACTGAACATAATTGAAAGGAGGTCTTCAGGGGCCAGGGATGCAGCTCAGTGGTACAGCATGTGCTTAGCATGCACCAGGGGTTCAATCCCCAAAGGCACTTATAAGAAAGATCTTCAAAGAGAAGATCCTCCAGAGATAAAGGCATTTGTAAGAAAAGTCCTGACAGGTCTCTCTAGAAATACATTCCACAGGACTGACTGCCAGGATTCTAAGTAGTTGATTGTTGAGCAGGTTTGGTCTAGGTCTGCCAATCATTTCTTTATCTGGAAAACAGATTAGCCCAGACTTGGAGCCAACTGATTTTAACTTCAGTATACATGTCTTACTTATTATCTTTATGTTATGTAAAGACAATCTTTTCTCATTACTTTATATAATTCATTTTCATGTCATCCGCCAAAGAAAATTCCAGATGTATTCAAGTTTTTTTCCAAAAATAGAAACCATAAAAATACTAGAAAAAAAATGTTTGATAACTTTCTAATGTATCTCTTCCTAAGCTTAAAGGCAAATGGGAAAGGCATAATCAATGTAATTTTTTCTTTTCTGGTCAAAAGTGGTTAGGTAAATACAATTCCAAATGGTTCAGCCTAATACACTTTAGCTTTTAACTGTCTGAACTCTCCAAGGCTTTCAGAAGGAAGATGACATAGACTGGAACCATTTCCACTTGAGCTAGCATAATCACCAGGAGACCTTGATCTATAAAAAGTTGGTTCCTTGAACTTGAACCATTTCAACATGTTGATGCTTAGGAAGTCTGAAAGTCAATATAACTTTAGAGAGACATATATTTAATGGACTTTTAGAAAGTATTTAGAAATTAAATAAAAACCACTTGGAAATAAGATAAACTGTTTAGCTATAAATGGGAACACTGTAACAAAACCAAAACTCCTTAATGTGATTTGTACTAATTTAAATTTTGCCATTCTAGTAAAAGAAAGGCACATAGATACATCTACTTTCAAGAAGTACATTCAATAAACCAAAAAGTCAGCCTCAGCTCTGGGGTTTTGGGTATTACAAATCATCCACAGGAGCACGGTGGGCTGGCACAGTGGGGAACACATCTTACCTATCTGGTTTCTGCCTGAAGAATAAAAGGCATTGACCACGGCTGCTCCGCTTATCCACCTACGGAAGACACAAGAACTGGTTAACAAAAGACAATACATCATCCAACTCCATCTGCTCACTATGATAAAACATTACCATTCCTAGAGGAATGTGAACTTTCTGTTTGAAATACGATAAGCAAACTAAAATGAGCTCATGAGGTGAGAGCTCATTGGAAAGGATTTCTATTTCTTAAAAATTCAGCACAGGGCTGGGACCGTAGCTCAGTGGTGGAGTACTTGCCTACCATGCCTACCCAGGCACTGGGTTTGAGCCTCAGTACCACATGAAAATAAATAGATAAAATAAAGGTATTATGTCCATCTACAATTTAAAAACATATTTTAAAAGAATTCTGGCATATATCCAGGTCCGTGACGATGTCGTTTTTTACAGAGGTATCAGTACAAAACCCATGGCATGTGTCTGTTCAGAAACTACAGTGGGTTAAGGGTATATCAGGATGTATTGGCTTTATTTTCCTAATACTAAATAACTATGTCAAAAATTCAGGAGCATTTGACAAAACACTTCAGATTCAAGTAATCTTTAAAACCTTTTCAAATTCTAATTTACAAAGAGTCTTTTTGGGAGCTATGATATCTCAGGTAGTTAGCTTGGAACAATGCATCTCTTATTATGGGCTCGTAAAGCTGTTTTTTTTTTTAATGCAATATTCCAACTAATTGAGCAAATGTATATCTCTGAATGACACTAAAGTGTCACCAGTTGTCTATACCTGATTTATGCTCTGCAGAGAATCAAGAGATTTTATAAAAAATACACTCCCTGACTGCAGGAGACTGGTTTAGCTGAGATGAGAATAATGCACAAAGAACTATAATAAAAGATGCAATAAAAGATTGAATTTGAAAAATGCAAAAAATAGCTTTCAAACAATAATTTGAGGACTGAAGGATAAGAGCTAATGTCTCTCACGTCTTTCTGCTCAGATGTTATGAAAGATGTACATCAACAATTGTGCTAAGCACTTGTGTGCAACAAGAAAAATATTCCATTTTAATAGACTATTCCATATATATTCACTGGAATGCACCCTGCTGGACTTCAGATAACCTCTTAAGCATCAGCACCCAGCACACACTCGGGCAAACACATACCATTTTATCTAATGACTCGCTGTGGTTATTCCATGTTCAGGGCAATACTTAGTAAGACAATTATTACCCTTTACACACAAGATTACAGTAATCTACACAATGAAGATAAATCAACTGTTCCCAGAGTCAACTTCCCAGATCAGTAGCACCCAAATCAGCACCTGAGTCACAATGTGAGGGAGGTACTGTAGAGGTCAGACTGAGTACTATGCTGATCTCCGCAATGGCAGGGCCACATACAGAACAACTATCTGGTGCATCCCAAATGTGGTATTTGTAATCACAGGATGAAGGATACAAACTTCTTATTTATTCTGTCCAGTTCACCTTTTGTGAACTCGTCCTTAGGAAGATAATCAGGTTGGAGGTGGGGTGAAGGGCTGGTCTGTGTGTTTCTCCCTTAGTTACTTAGTTGTTTTAATTAGAGAAAAGCATTCTTAAACAGACGGGACACCAGATTCATCAGTCCTCCCTAAGGTTCTCACAGCTGTGACATCAATATTTTAATATTTCTTGCAGGCTGATAATTACAAGAATATAACTGTATTTATTTTAATTACACTTCTACTTGCTTCCCACACAATTCGTGGCGACTCACTACAGAAATGTGTACTGTATTTGCATGCTGAACTAAAACTGAGAAAGCAAAAACCGTAGAACAGAAGTATTTCATTTTTGTGACTTACAAATATTATAAAATAGAATATGTATGTAAACAAAAATCATGATCAGGAAAAATAATATATTAAGACTATGTTCACATATATTACATGGGTGCTATGGTGGGGGTTCAAAAGTGGCTCCAAGCAGCTGGCAAGAAGGTCAAAATGGAAAATGTGTTCATACTGCTCCTGAGAAAACAAAGGTCTTCCTGATGTGTTCCTCACCCTTGGACAGCAAACATGGCAGCAAAATTGATGTATCAACCGTTTATAATTATTAAAATTTTAATTGCTAATAAGTTAATATCACATGTTTCCTCGTCTTGGCAGATTTCAGGGTTGTTTCTCAGTGTTAAACCTCTGATTCAGGGACAGCAAACTCTGCATGGACTTTTGTGGGTAATTACAAATAAAATGTGCATATTGTTTGGCTCTGAACAGTGAAAAATTCTAATAATGAAACAGGAAAAAGTATCAATTCCAATGGTTTTAAAATTTAGTGTTCTTACAGGAGAAGAATCAGACACACGAAACCAGCGCTACAGACGACAGACCACAAGAGCAGACAGAGACGAATGGGGTGCCTAAGACATGACTCAGCCCGTGTTTACTGCTTTGGTAAAAATAAGCATTGAGCCTTTTGTTCTAGAGGATTGTGTTCTTCTGATACATTTAGAGCTGGAGATTGCATTTTGATTAATGCCTGTGACTTTCCAGCAGGGAGAGTTTTACATATTAAAATGTCCACTGTGAATTATTCCTTCGAGAAAACAGGTGGCTATTTATGGCCGTGCAACACTCAAATAAAACTTGAATATACCGGCGGAGTTTGTGGAGCGCTCATGTGAGCACCTGCCTCACCTTCTTTGAGTTCTTCTGTGATGCACCCTCAGGAGACTCTGGGGAGTTACCCAGAGCCCAGAGCACAGGCATTTTGTCCTGGCAATGTTCAGAACATGAAGTCCTGTGATCAGATCACTGCATCTTAAACGGGATGATAAGATCGACACACCCTATGGCTGACGTCCAGTCCACCATGAACTACCCGGCTATGTCAACACAAAAGCTAAATTAACGGGGCAAAGAAAGTACTTTCCAGATTAAGTGGTGATATGGCAACTAAATTCCTATGACTTGGATTCATCTCCATTAGTGGAGAAGCTTTCACTCAGGAAATGCAGGCAGTCGGAGGTGACAATGCCCTACAATAGTGGGCATGTAACTCTCCAGAAGGTGCCTCTAGACCTCCACTGTGCAGGACCAGGCCTGGCCAAAGTGCCCTGTCTGTGCGTTTCTCCTCCTATCTCCTGTGTGTACGAGCTTGGCGGTGTGGGGGACTGAAGAGCGGAAACTCAGGAAGAAACTTGAGTTTTCCTTTCTGAGATGAGAATTTTGTCAGGGAACCTTATTTGGGGCATTCAACAACAGAACATAGAAGGGCTGCCACAAGCCACGTGGCCCTCGAAGCCAATGTGGGTGGGGAAAAAACGACAGAAGACCACTTGGGAGAGGGACCAGGTGTTTCTCGCTACCTCTCATTACCCTGAAGAAGCTAAGCAGTGATGACATGAACGCACGGACATCACTTTTATAGCAGGGAAGAAAAGCAGAAATAGCCAGATCCCAGAGGCTTCTGGAGACGATAAGCCCACTGGATTACAAAGCACTTGAACAAAATGTTTTCTTTCCTCCACTCTTGTGGAACTTCAAGACTCAGAAAGAACACAGAACTGTTAATACCCCTCCTTGCAAATGTTCAGCTTCTCAGCATCTAGTAGTCCCAAGGCACCTCCTTTGAAGGCAGCCGTTCAATAGATTTCCTATGACTTGCTCCAGTGTCCTGGGTGGAAGGAGAAGTCCCATCTTGCAGTCGCAGACATCATTGTGTTCCTTTACGTTTACCAATATCCTCTCATCCAGATGGTAATGTTTTCTACATACTTTTATTCATCTTGCGAATCATGCCTTACACAGATGTCACCTCTCATTTGCAGGTGTAGAAACAGGCACAGCACAGTTACTAAACTCTGCAAATATGCACAAAAACTAAGTGATCGAGCTGGGAAAAGAATATTTAAACCTGCTCATCCTCCTCTCAAATTCCCCACTGTGAGTCTGCTGATCTGCATCACACACAAAATTTTATCAGGACCATCAATGCCATTTTTCTTGTTGACCTCTTTAAATATGAAGAGGATCATTTCTTACCACTGTTCCACGTCTCCGATCCTCCACACCAGGCCAGTGAAGAATGCTGACCTCCGCCCCACCCTGAAGGCATTCTAGAAGACCCACCATGACAGATCAATCACGGCAACAGGAGCTACTGTTTGGTGGACACCCAAGCTATGCACCAGGAACACTGTCTGACATAACATGGGCATCAGGAGAGGAAAAATCAATGCCACTAACCCCTGTTTGCAGAGACAAAGACCCAAACCAGAGCTCATCTATGTTCATTCAGCAAAGTGGCGAAGCAGGAGCCTGAACTCAGGCCCACTAGCCCAACGACACAGTCCACATCCCACCCTGACTCCCCAGCATGTGCTCTTTCCAGTGTTCCCTTAGATGCAACTTCTTGTGTGTGTGTTACACGCGCTGGGGACTGAACCCAGGCCCTTGGGCAAGCTAGGCAAATGTTCTAACCACCGAGCTACCCCAGTCCCGGATGCAACTTTCAATTCAAAAGCTAAAGCACAGTAGAACCAAAGAATGTCACTGAGCTGATCCGCACTGCAGCCCAAGCATGGTGAGCACAGCTTCAGCACTCTGCCCCTCCCAGGGCCTCACCCGAGTGAACTCTCATTCTGGTGGCGACACTGGAGAGTCCACTCTCTTTTGAGAAAAGGTTGCTTTTTTCCCTATCATCAGCTGTTTGTGTGTGGCTCTAAGCTTGGTGACAAGGCATGATGGTTTCAGCTTTGATGACTCCCTCTGCCTGTCCGCGCACCTCTGGGCACACAGTATGTGGTGCCAAATTCAGAGAAACTCCCAATTATGGAGACATGAGGGTGGGTGGGTCATTTCTGTCCCTACTTTTTCCTCCTGATTTAAAGTAATCCTGGGGACTTCTAGGAAAGACTTAAAACCTCTTCCATCCCACACGACCCTTAGCACTTACCTAACACGACATAAAGCTGTTGTCTGTCTAGCTCACTGGACGGCAACTGGAGGGGACCTTCTAGGTTTGGGTCACTGAATCCCTAGGGCTGGAGCAGTACTGGGAACTTGGCAGGCACTAACACATACTTGGGCCTTGGCATATCAGTGGGTCCTCCATGGGCCCAAGGGCGGACCAGTGACATGTGACCCTGGGAGGGCAGAGGCACCGCTGCTCCACAGACTGCAGAGAGCAGTGGGAGCAGGAAGCCGCAGCCTCTGAACATGATCCTCCTGAGGGACTACCTGGAGTAAAACACCAGAATCCCTCTGAAAAGTCTTTCCACTTTAAATGGGACTGGAAGACCTAATTGAGTTGTTCGAAGATGAAATATGTATTTACAGAATAAACCCTGTTTAAAACTTCAAGCTTTAAATCATTCGGCTTCCCTCCCAACATCCTCTCCCCTTTCCGAAAACAAAACAAAACAGCCTTTCTTGGATGCTAATTAAAAAATGTTTTTGCAGATAAAATATGTTTTGCTTACAGCCCCAAAACATGTTGCGAAGACAGCCGGCTTTCGGGGAATATCAAAGATGGAAATCTGCATGCTTAGAGCATGAGTGGGCCATGGGAACACAGCCACAGGGAGCTGCCATGGTGGTTCAAGTTCAGTCTAAGGCTCAGGCCTCCTGTCTGGGGAGCGCTCACTCACTGAGTCAGGAATCTTCTCTGCTCATCTTTCCCATGAACGTGAGTCTACGCACTTCCACTGGACCCACTCCATAGCCTCTCCTCCCCGCAGCCACCACGGTGGCCCAAGTTCTGCATAACTGGTTTCCTTTTATCCAAGTTGAAGGACCTCATTACAAAGAAGACTGGTTCTAGAAACGCCAGTGAGGGGCAAGTCAGAAGCCTGGCTTAGAGGTGAGGCCCTTCCCGCCTCTCCAGAGTCGGTCTGAGCTCCTGGGGTCACTCAACTGGAGAAGGGAAGCAGGTAAACGCTGCCCTGGCTCTGATCAAACCTTCCCGCCAGGTCACAGACTGCTGAGACTGCTGGAGAGAAGCTTCCACACAGCCCAGGGCAGGCTGCTCATTTTGGAAATAAGGAAACCACGGGGCTTTAAAGGCCACAAGTAGTAACTGGCAGAACAGGGGCACTGAAAGAGGACTGTGACTCAGCGCAGCGGGTGAGCGGTGCTGGCACTCTTGGTGAGGGGGCCTTTCAGGAAGGGCCAGAGAGTCACAGACCTTGGCTGCCAGCTCTCAGAGTCGGAAAAACAGCTGGCTCCGAACACACAGGACAGCAGCATCCACCATTTCTGTTCTGCTTTGAGTGACTCCTTTGTTCACCTTGACATTGATCTCAGCGCTGACATGCTGCTGCCAGGGAAAGCTTTACTGGTGTGTAAAGGTCTAACAGTGGTCTTAAAAAACACGCTGGGCCAGCACTTGGCTTCCCTGTGCTGCACCCACCAAGCGCGCCCCCGCCGGGGCTGGCCTCTGTCGCCTGCCTCCCCCAGGGGCTGCGGACTCCCAGGTGAGGACAGTTCCTATCCAACCCTCTGTCCTCTGCTCTGGTCAGCACAGGGCTTTGCTGAAATAGCTGCTGTCAAGCTTCCTGGGCTTTATTTTGATGAGTAACAGCAGGAGAGACGCAGCCATGACATAAGCCTTTGTAGTTCAGGGAAAGTGAGTCCTGGGCTCAACAGTCAGGATTCATAAATCCTGGGGCCACCTGTCACAAGCGTATCAGGAAAGTTCTGTCCTGAGAAACTTGACAATGCAGCGTCAAGTCTAAGGGGCTCTTCCGTTTTGTTCTTGAGCATGCTTCATAGAGGCTTATTTTTGTTCTATGTGCATAATCATGCTACTAGAAGTAAATGATTTTAGCTCTATTACCAAGTAATTCTGCCAGTGGATATTATATTCCCAGCTCAGCACTATTTCTCCCTGACAACCTGGCGTGCTTGAAATTCTTTACCACCTGGCACCAGATCCCCAGAAGACATGTTTGACATGACTTCAGGAATACAGACCGCGCACTTGTAAAGTCCCTGTCCTGTCATGGTGCCAGCTACTTCTACAGGCAAAGGGAGGCCCTTCCAGTCAAAGGGTTCACTTGGGTGAATCACATGTAGGTTTCCTGATGTCCTCAACTTCTGGAATTTATTGAACAGAGAGCAGCAAAGATGGTGCTGTCTTTACCAAGCATGGTGGTGAGATGCTCAGGTGGAACCAGAGGGGCAGCTCAGTTGACCAGTGTTACCCCCCTCCCCACGGGCTCTTTGGCATCTCTGGTGACACGACTATCTGGCTGCTGCTTCTCACTGAGGTAATGGAAGCTGCTGGGCCTGGACTAAACTGTTCAGGTGAAGCGAAACCTGCAAGAGGTCAGCTCAGCTGGCCAGTGAGTAGGGCCTGGTGGAGTCCTTTGCTGGGTAATGAGGACAGAGGGAGAGGTCCCAGATGAGAGACCCAGGGGGAAGGCAGGGGGAGAGGTCCCAGGTGAGGGACCGTGGGGGAAGGCAGGCAGTGGCTTGGAAGTAACACACGGCTGGAGCCTGGGGCAGCTGCAGGAAGGGTGCCTCTAGAGGGTTCTAGAGAGGGGATGGGTGGCACAGGGGCCTTGGGCCTCTTGTCCAAAAGTTCCCTGGGCATGAGCCAGCCACAGGAATTCAGTGAAGGTCATGAGAAAAGAGCACACCTTGATGTGTGTCTTCAAAACTTCTCAGGGACAGCAGTGTGAGAAGAAACCAAAGACGTGGTGATGAGGGATAAACAAAGAGGAAAAACTGAAATAACTCTGGGAAAGGATGAGAAATGTCTTAATTCAGGAGGTGACAAAGGTGATGTGAGATGAAATGTTTCCTCCTGTCCCCTCTGATACCTGGCTAGTAGCTGGTGGATGCACACCTGTTCTTGGGATGGAGATTTAAATTGAATCAAACGGGTCAGTCTAAAAAGATTAGGCTGAGTCCCTGAACCCCAATATGACTCAACTATCCCATCCCCCCATAGTTACCAGAAAGATCTAAAATAAGCATACAATAGTGACACAGCCTCATCAATGTTTATAGCAGCACAATTCACAATAGCCAAGCCAAGGAACCAGCTCAGGTGCCTGTCCAGAGACAAATGCATAAAGAAAATGTGATATATATATATATATATATATATATATATATATATATATATATACACACACACACACACACACACACACACACATATACATACATACATATATACACACACACACACACATGCTATGTAGTCGTGAAGAACCATGCAACTGAAAGGAGAGAGCAGGCTAAGTGAAATAATCCATCCAGAATTTCAAGGGTCAAACGTTCTCTCTTACATGTGGAAGCTGGAGCAAAATGGAGCAGGGTGGGGAGTGTGTGTGTGCTTGCACAGGGGTAGGGGAGGAATCTCATGAAAACAGAAGATGGATCAGTGGAATAGAGGAAGGGACTGAGGGGGAGGGAAGAGGGATGGAAAATGGGAGGAACAGTGGAGTGAATTGAGCAAACTATCCCATGCACATATATGAATATACCACAATGCATATCTATGAAGCACTAATTAAAAGAAAACTGTAAATAAATAGAAGGAAGACCAGTAGGGTAGAGGGAAAGACGCAGGAGGAGGCAGGAGGGAAAGGAAAGGGCAAGTACTGGGACTGAACTGGAGTAAATTATATTCCAGGCTTGTATGATTATGTCAAAATGGACCCCAATATTATGTGTAACTATAAGGTACTAATAAAACAAACAAATAAATAAATAGATAAATAAATAAACTGTAACTAAAAAAAATGAGTCTATAGTTTGGGTCTTGGTACCTACGGTATGGAGGTTTGGGGGAGACAGATAGATATAGGGAAAAAAGATGATTAAATTTGCCTAGATGGCAAATCTGGGTTGGTGGGATCATGAGGATCCACATATCAGCCAGACCTATGTGCCCAGAGCTCAGCACATGGACCTGGGCAAATCCTTGCAAATCCTTGCCTGTGATGATGATGCAGAGGGGGTCAAGAAGCATAGGAGTTTGCCCTGCGAGTGCAGGGAGAAGAAAACACCCAGAACTCTCCTATTTGATGAACCAAATTCCTTTAATCAATGCCCTGAAGCTGTTGCATATCCTTGTTTGCCTGAGCACCCTATAAAGCGGCCTGCGGCAGCCAATAGCCTCATCTCTGTCCCCACAACTTTGGGCATAGACTGGTGTCTCTCCTGCAGGAAGCTGGGAATGAGGATCTTGAGCAACCCAGGTACCAAGGGCTAGGTGGGCCAAGCCGAGGCCATGCACTTGTCTCTGAATGTGCACCATGGGGACCTGACCTTGATGCTACATGAGGGAAGAAAACAGGACTGTGAAGCAAAGTGAGCCACAAACCTTCCTGTAAAAAGCCACAGTAAAATAAGAAGCACCTTCACCGTGCCCCATCCTACAGGCCTGGTCCAGACCACACTGCCCTTGCTGTTAGAGGGTTTCTGAAGATTTGGGAACAGACATTAAATCTCAAATCTAGCTTGTCAAATTAAATGCATCATCTCGTGAAAAAATCCCATAAAACTAAATACCAACAAGAATGATACAAAAAGAAACCAACACTAAGCCAGGGCCTCCTGCTCTGGGGTGGGGTGGTACTTACGAAGTCCAGTACCTGGGTCCCAGTCACAGAGCAAATGCATTACAGAACAATCTAAGGAGACCGAGTTGGAGAAGGCAGGTTTTTTTTGGTAATGTTTCCCCAGATGATTCCAATGTGCAGCCAGAGTTTTGCATTTCTATACTCAGTATACAGGCAAAGATTTTAAAAAAAAGAAGCTGGCAAGGTATGGTAGAGAAGACCGGAGAAGTGACATTGTACCATGATTAACAGAACCTCATGGAAAGGACCCCAAAGTCTACAGACGCACACATGCCGTTGATCAGTATTCATTAAAACACTGTGTTCAGTTCTGGCTTTTGATTATCCATCTTAAGGAGAGAGAGGCTCAGAGAAAATGAATACATATGTTGAAAGGGAAGACGCAGTGTAAACTATATTAAAAATGACTACAGAATGAAGACAACCTTATTGACTTCAAAAGAAAATATCAAGCAGTAATTCAACTATTTTTAAAATCATTAAAAAAAATCTCAATCTTAGGGGTGTGGGTTATTTCAGTCGGAAAGACTTTAACAATATCTGTTGGTAGACACTTTACGGTGCTATAAGTATTAAATCTAAGTATATGTATTTTAAAAGAAATAATAACATTCAGTTCTAAGTGCCAGAAAGGAACAGCCCCTGCTCTCCAGAGGTGGGGAGCCTGGGGAGAAAAGGGCCACCAGAACAGCTCTGGGGACTCGGGTGCACAACAGGCACACTGATAAAGAGGTTAGATGCGTCCCTTAAATGGAAAAATAAACACTGCTCATATGAAGTACTGATGTCACTAAGGAGCAATCAAAGCTCCCTAAAGACTCCTTCTGGTATTTCCTGCTTGACTACAGCAGGGTTAAAAAAAAGTGCTTCGTGAGCCAATCCCGGAAGGGGATGGAGTTGTTGGAGGTCTGATGGGTTGAAAAAGGTGGGCTGTCAGCAGAAGAAAATTCCAGGAGGAGGCTTGAAGGAGCTTTGGGTTAACCTAGCTAAGGTGTCTTGATAACACCTTGCCCATGACTAGCTGTGGGGGGCAGGCAAAGGTGTTGAAGGGACGGGGAAGTTAAAGGTAACCCTCAGGAAAAAGCTCACACTTGGCTAAATTCCTGACCCATGTTAAAGTCCTCTAAGCTGCTCCTAGAGGACACTGTACTCTCACGTTCTAGGCACCTGGGGTAGGAAGAGGAGGAAAAGGACCTCCTCTGATGAATACGTTGGAAATAGAATCTACGTACTCGTCCTTGTCCACCTTTTCCCGGAGCTTCTTCAGCTGTTTACTTTGGATGAATTTCAAATTTTGAATTATGTTCTCAAAGTATTCATCTTCTTTGTAGTTCAACTATAACAAATAAAAGATTTGGGGGAGAATTATTAAAGCCAGTATCTGCAAAAGTTTCACTAGAAAACACATTTTATTAAATCCGTTACTTGTATTTGGGGTAAAAAATGGGAGTTCATAACCCACTTGAATCAAATGTATGGAAGATGATATGTCATGAGCTTTGTAATGTTTTGAACAACCAATTAAAAAAAAAAACTAAAAAAAAAAAAAAAGAAACAGCATTGAAAACTTATCAAAGGAGGGTTTATTTCCAATTAGCTTGGTGCTAGAGTAGAAGTCAGCACTATTCTAGATGGATCATGGCTACATCTTATTCTTTTGTAATTAATCAAGTGAAACAGGGTCAGACAAGCCTTGTGAAGCGATATGAATCCTCACATCACAGATGAGGATAAGAGCACATCCTTATTTAGCACCTACTGTGTGCCTAGCAAAGAGTCCAGTACTTTAAACACATATTATACTCATTAATCCTCATGGTAATCCCCAGAACTAAAGGATGTCATCACCAGACAGTTTAGTCACTCACCCAGATCTAAAGCAGTAGAGGATTGTGGGTGGGACTGCAAATTAGTACAACCATTCAGCGGAGCAGTATGGAGGTTCCTCAAAAGACTAGAAATGGAACCACCATATGACCTAGATATCCCATTCCTTAGTATTTATCCAAAACAATTAAAATCAGTATACTACAGGCACATCAATGTTTATAGCAGGACAACTTGCTATATCCAAGTTTTGGAACAAGACCATGGGTCCGTCAATGGAATGATAAATATTTTATATATATATATATATATATATATATATATATATATATATATATATATATATACACACACACACACACACAAACACACAATAGAGTACTACTCAGCTATAAAGAAGAATGAAACCATGGCATTTGCTGGTAAATGGATGGAACTGGAGAACATTAAGCTAGTGAAATAAGCCAGACTAGGAAAGTCAAAGGTTGAATGTTTTCTCTCCTATGGAGAAACTAGAGAGAAATAAGGAGTTTAAAGAAAAGGCAGGGTTGGGGAATCCCATGAAAATAGAAGGGAGATCAGTGAAGTGGAGGAAGGAGGTATAGCGGGAGGGAGGAGGTTTGGGAAAAGGGGGGAACTGCATAATGAAATTGACCCAATTATGCTAAATACATGTATGAATATACCATGGTGAACTTCACCTTTGTGTATATTTGTAATGAATAATACTTAAAAAAAAATAAATAAATTTTAAAAATGTGGTGGAACCGGGTGGAGCCCAGGGAGCTTGGTGTAGGGTCCCTGCTCATCCACCACATTTGCCACTGCCCTTGCGTCACAGGGACCTGGGACGTGCAGTCTGCAGATAGTTTATTTAAGAGAAAGTCAAACTTTTCTGCAAAAGGAAAGGAGCACATGCAAACCTCCCTGTTAGACTAGCAGTCAGGGGCCGAGAGTCACTGTCATCCTGAATCCTGGAAGCTTCACTTGGCTGACACCTGGATGCCAGGCGGTGACAGGTGGTGCTTCAGGTGAGCAGCTGTAGTGACCCTGATCAACTCTTCTCTTCCAACTGATATGATACCAGGGGACAATGAAATGGCTTCTGGTTCTCAGAGACTGTTTACTTTGTTTGTTCAGCAGAGGAGGCGTGACTTGGTTTCCACAAGGAAACCAAGGAAGCAGAAGGATCCTGAGGCTGTGACTGCAGAGACCTGGATAAGATGAGCTGAGGCCTGTCCTTCACACCTTGATGTCCCCACCCATGCTCTCCAAAGAGTTTCCTCACTGTGCTTAAAATGGAATGTGCACAGAGCAAAGTAACAAAGACCAAGCGTCCAGGCTCAAGAAACAAAGGGCTGAGACAAATATAGCCTGGCGACAGTGTAAAAGCCTTTATATAGCTTTATATATATAACCTAAGACCTACGGTTTTAGGTTATTCACCTAATTTCTGGAATCCCCTAGCTAGAAATGACATTGCCACCAGCCCCAGATGTCACTAGCCAGAGTCACTGCAGAGACTTACCTGGAGGTATTCATTATTCAGTTTGTTATCATTTGAAATAATGTCATCAGGGTAGCCGATCCTTTCTTTAATTGCCAGGGCCTATGAAACATATAACACTGAAAGTCAGGATTATTATGCAACTTTCAAATACACAGGTTACAATATGCCCATGACCAGCCATTGAACAGCTCAATCCATACTGTTTGCAAAAAGAGTATCTGATAACACTGGACCCCAGTTCTTTGCAATGGCTCCTTCCCTGGGTTAAAAAATAAACAAAAATCAGGTTTGAAATTTATCTTCTAATACCTTATTACAGGCTGCAGCTTTCCCAAGAAAACCAAAATGGAAACCGACAGAAATCATCATTCCGCATGTATTGTATTTCTATGAACCTTATTCTCAGAAAGACTTTTCTCTTCAATTTTATAGGAGTAATATTTAGAGCTTCCATTCTCGCAAGATATAATTATCTTTCCACTTCATTGATTTGGCTGAGAAAACAGATAAGGGCTTCTTGGGTTTAGTGTTAATATTCTTCCTGAATATTGGTTCCTGGAGTTTTTATGTTCTCCAAAGTCAGTGTGCCTGTCTGCCCAAGGTAAATGAGTGACAGTAATTAAACAGGCAGAAAACAGAGTTTTCCTGTCAGCCCAGCTCATATGTACCTTGGGAACTTGATTTATTTAAATTTTTGTTACTTTAAAAATATTTTACTTACTCTGATTATTTCATTATTATCGCTTGTTAACTACTTGCTATTTCTAATTTTTAAATTTCTTTCTTTTGTCACAGACATCTGTCGTTGTTAAATAATCTAATGAGTTTCGTTTTTTCATGGAGAATGAGGCCTATATCTCTGAGATTTTGGTTTGTCATCCAATGAGTGTCTTGTTACAAATCTGTTGCATAAGCCCAGGATTTCCCCTGGTGCCAGGCAGCAAACGTGCCACTGTGGTCACTTAGACCAAGCCCATTTTCTTGCAAGTGTACCCAGTACTGGCTCTATGCAGATCCACCCCTCATAGACATTTCCCCATGTGTTCTCAAGGGCACCCATCCTACAGACAGTAAAAGGTACTACAAAAAAATAAAAAAAAGACTTGCTATTAAGAACTTTGGGTAAATACTGAGGGAAGAACAGCAAGCTGCTTTCCTTGTCGCAGGACTTCTTAGAATGAAAACAGGTTCGATTCTAAGGTTAGCATCTTGGGTTACTGTAAGTATCTAACAAGAGGATTTTTTGATTTATTCATTCACATCAAGATGTTCACATCCTCACCAAGAACCAGGTACTTTGTACAGGGCTGAGGATACAATCCTGGATAACATTTCCTGCCCCCACAGAGCTTATTACAAGGAGCAGTGATAGCTAGGCAGTGAAAGAAATACAAACATATGTTAGTATGGTGCCATGGAATCATGTTAGAAGCACACACCTAACAGGGGAAGCCATCCATAGGAGCATTTCCTAAACTCTTTGGACTACTGGTCTCTGGTGGAACAAGGGGTAGGTCCAGTGTTTAGTGACACCATTTTGGAAATGCTGATCTAGAACAATCCCAACTGGTTATCTCAAAAAGAATCACATCAGAGACAGCTAAGTCATCAAAGAACCAGCACAGCCAGAGGGACTGGTGATGGGAAGATAGATGCACTGTCAGCTTACTCCATGGGCTTACCCGACCCAGGACTCCTGAGAGAGCGGAAAACGAATACTACCTCCATGTGACTTAATTTTGAAAGAGAACTAGACCAGAGGTGGATTGTAGTAGGTTTTTTATGGACTCCAATATCAGTTCCAAGAAAGGCCTGCTCTTCCTGTTACTCTAACTGCAGGGGAATACTCGAGCAAGTGGATGTTGCTCTGGAGGCAGATTGGGATTTTACAGGTTCCACCCCCTCCCTGGATTTTTTAGTGATAAAGACAAATGATCACAGCAAACTCAAGCCTAGAATTCCTTAGGAATCTGGTGATTTATTCTTATGCAAGATATTACAACTTCCAGGAAAAGCTGCATCTGAAGGGTAAACCAGAATAATTATAAAAAGGTTTCTTTGATATGCCTTTAACTGCAGATGGTAAAACAGGTGAATAATGCACCACATTTCATTATCTTGAACAGGAACTTAGTATTTCCTCCTGTGTAGCTCATGCAAAAATGTTTAACTAGAAATTTACACATCATACTGTAATGGGACATCTTGAAGAATGTCATTGAGCCATTGGTAGGAACATTTCAGGTCATATTTTATAGGAGGATCAAAATATGAGCCACTGAAATATTATCCTTTAATTCTTTATTTGCTCTATATATTTTCCCAAATCCCCCTTACAGGAAAGGGAAATGTCAGCGCTTTAGTTTAAAGTTTTAAACTAGGTAGGCATGGCTGTTGGAAATGCTGATCTAGAACAATCCCAACTGGTTGTTCTACAGAGACAAAAGGTGAAAATCACAGGACAAATGTTTCTGCCGTGAGCACCGTTCCTGGAGACGCTGACTCTTAGAGGAGACTGTGGTTCCCTCATGCATTCTATGATCATGTCTTTTCCTGACTACGTCTAGGGTTCCCCTTTCCCTGCACAGAACTTTCTCTCTGCCGGTTCTTCTTGATCTTACCTTTTCTTCAGCTTTCTTTTTCGTTTCAGCATCCATCCAAGTGAGGTCATCTAAAGTCTGAATAAACACTTCCCGGATCTGTGCAATCAAATCCTCAACCTCAGATCCAAAGAACAGAAGCCAAATTTAAGCCATTAATTCATCCTTTGTAACATGGGTATTTTTTGTCATTTGTTGTTTTGTGATGCTGGGGATCAAACTTAGGGCCTTGCACATGCTAAGCAAGTGTTGTACTACTGAGCTGCAGCCCCTGCTCCCATAACACAAATTAAAAAAAAACCAAAAAAAAAAAAAAACCAGAGCTACACACTGTCTTGATATGACCTGATGCATCAAAACATACACATTTACAGACAAACTATGATGCGGACAGATGTATATATGGGATTATTATATTTCAAAGCAATATTGCTACTAATATTCCTGATTACATAGATATTAACATGAACATTGATTAAAAAAAAAACTTCCAAATGTAATGGTTCCCATTATCATTACAAGAACTAACAAAACGTTAGCTGTCACTGCCATCAGTGATTTAGTTAAGCATTTGAAGTAGCATTTCAACAAATTCTGCCAACACAGCATTAAGTTCTACTGTCTTCATTCCAGAAACAAAGGGGTGAAGTTGTTATACTTCCAACACACTCTGGCTTACTTCCTATGTGTTTAAGAGAGCCCTAGATCTTGGTCCTCGTTGATCTTGGCAGAGTTCATAAATGACTGTGGGTAGAACGTGACAGCTACGCTAAACACTCAAATTTGGAAAATAGACTGTTGTGTTGAACTGGACAGTACAGGGCCAGGCACATAACCAGACTCCTGGGGGACAGAGGAAGAGATTCATTAGGAAACAGGGGCCTAGTGGGATTCAGAGCTTCTCTGGCAGGTTGGTAAAATTCTAGCTGTGCTTTTGTGACTGCCCACCATGCGGGCAGGCTGACGGAGCACTGTAGCCGGTGGTGACTGTCCCAAAAGCCTTACCACGTGCTTACTCTCCCCAGCAAACGCTGCCTCCACATACAGCCTTCCCACTGCGTTTTCCATATTCCCGTTGACATAGTTTGCGCAGCGTCTCCAGGTGGCGGTTTCAGCTGTTGTGCCATAAATGGCCTAGAAGAGAGAAAAAGAAAATGCCCCTTAACCAGGAGCTGAGGGCCAGTGCACAGGCTGCACACGCCTCTACCCTCCATGCCCCAGGTGACTTCTGGCCACAGTGCTCACTGCCCACTAGGCTGGTGACCCTAGCCCACCATCGAGTGCAGTCCCACTGGAACGTTCACTTAAAGTGATCTGAGAACAAGGTATATTTCCAGAGGCACGTCCCAGCAGAACTTTTGGCTATTATAAGTTAATATCCTTCTAGAGAGCTTTAGGGAAAAATATACATCATGTCTACACTGCATAAACATAAACGGGAAGAAATGTTCAATGGATGTAACAGGGGAGATCTTATACCCAAGAAAACGCATTTCTGCTTTTTAATGGTTTATCTGAGCTTCTAGTACTTAAGAAAATCTGTGCATGTATATAAATTGAAGTATCATTAAGGGGATTCACCTAGGTAAGGGAAATTGAGCACAATACTATTTTGTATTCTTGAATTTTAAACATGTGTGACTATATTATCTTTTTAAGGGTAAAAACTAGAACTTGCAGAGTTTTATTTATTTATTTTTTTGCACCAACCAATATATCTTCTAGAATTTCGCCTTCCTCAATCCCTACTGCCCGCTCTCCTGGCAACAGAACTGAAATGATGACCCTTTACATAATGTACGTACAGCCTCAGGAAAGCTTCTGAGTTCTAGTTCTGGCTAGGTATAGTGTCACTGGACTGTCCACATCAAGGAAGTCCATCTGAGCTAATGGTCCAGGGGCACCTGAAAAGAAGTGATTTGAGAAGGCACCCCTGCAACAGCTTCTAGCACAACCACAACTGACACCGGTGCCACAGTCTTCCCTGAACTGCTCACATAATCACAGTTAATGCCTTTCAGGGCCAAGTGACCACCATGTCATAGGACTGACAAAGTCCAGGAAGACCAACCTCTTTCTAGCCATCGCATCCTCAATACGATCACCAAGACCTGGCAGCTTGTCACTTGGCAGTGATCACCACATCCTAGCAGTAGACACACCAAGCCTTCAAAACCAAGAGCTCTTTATGCTTTAAGTCTTAAGAAAAGAGAGATTTTTTCTTCACCTTGCGGAAAGCATTTCTGGACTCCTTGTAGGTTCGGTTGAGGCTGCTTACAAGATCCATTATGAACCTCCAGGACATTAAATTTTGAAGATCTCTGTATAAAAAAACCCACCACCCAGCAACAGAAAAGATGAGGCTGCAGAGCTTCTACAGAGTGATATGCAATGCAAACTTTGAGGGTGTGGCACCCTGACATACCTACCTGGCAGAATATTTGGTAAGAATAGGCTTAAGTTTGGTTAAATATTCTGGAGCATAAACAACCACATCTTCCTCGTTTGGAATACTAATATTCACAGTTGACATGATTTCGTTTGTGAAATCTGACCAGCTGAAAGGCTGGAAGAAAAGCAGACACAGAACATTCAGTGATCATGCATTTCTCTTCTGGGCTCTGAGATCCCATTATAGTCAGACAGTCAGACATGGAGGCATGTCAGCCGCGTCACCACGTGATTATCACAATGGCCAGTCTGTCATTTGTTTGGGATATTTCCTCAGTTGTTTCAATTAGCTTTTGAATAAAAATTAGTTCTGTAACCTGATTATTTAGATAGCGGAATTCAACCGCCCACTGAAGAGCAAACACAAGGCTCACAGAAAAAACAATCAGAAAATAGAAGGAAAAGAAAACTTAGCTTTCAAACTAAAACTTCAGTTTATGCAAATACAGAAAGGTGTATAGGGTGTTTTGTCTTTGTACTCCATACAGGTATGGTTATGTCAAAATGAATCTCAGTATTACGTGTAACTACAGTGCACTCATAAAAACGTAAAAAGTTGGTATTAATAAACAGGTCCTTGCAACACAGTAATGCACCTGTGTAGAGATCCTGCTGCAAATGAAAACATGCTTAGTGCAGAGGTATGGGATGCTCTGGAGCCCAACAGAAGGGCAGGTTTCAAGCTATTCATGTCAGGCCCTTGAACACGTGGTCGGCATGTTCCAGAAGCTAAGGTGAGAGTTGCCAAGAGATGGAACTTATCATTCTTTAAATGGTGAGTTGAGCATGCCTAAGATGGTCAGTATCTTGGACCCTTCGCTATGCACACACTTAGTAACTTAGGGTGCTGTACTGTATTTGTGACTTCCCAAAACATACCACCAAACACATTGTATTAAAAGTTCTACATACAAAATGTCAAACTCAGTATGTTACACCCTTTAAAAAGTCCTCATTAATGAGAATCAGTGCCTGAGGGAATTCTGTCACCAACTGTGGGACATGCCACGTTTCCATGGATGTGCCTCATGTCCCATCTGTGTGCATCATCTAAGATGCAGGAGCCACTGCCCAGCCCAGGGAGAGGTGAATCCAAGAGACATTTCTCCTCTCATTTCTGCCTCTACTTCTCTTTGTTGTTCTGAACACTGCTATAGTGGTTGGATAGGAATCTGGAATGTCCTGTGACTTCCCTGTTTCACTGTCTGCCAGCCAACAACCAGTGACTATAGCAGTCCCTCAGAGAGGTCTTCACTTTCTCCAAACCCTCTTCTACCACAGTGTCTAATATTATTGCCTACCTGCCTTGAGAGGAATTTTACCTTTGAAATTCATTCTAACTAAATATAAATATGCAATAAGCCATCAAATAATATATAATTATGACTTCAGAGAGTCTTTCTTCAGGTGCTATCACGAACTCAAGTGGCTGGTGTCCTCTAAATTCATTCTGGAGTTTGGTTTATTTCAAATCAATAAGAAATAAACAAAATTCTAAAAAGATAGTATTTTATATGGCAGGTTTCAATTTTAGGAAATGGTTCAGGAAGAGGGCACATAAAATTTGCTACTTACCTTCCCATTGATCTCTAGTGAAAAGTTATTCTGCACCTGGGCCAATGTCATTTTGTTATAGAGAGCCATTGGGTCATTTCGATCTTCAGGTTTAGACGTTGCCTGTGGATATAATTTTTGATCATTGTTTTAGAACTACGACCTTCTTTAGAAAACTATCACTATGAATAACAGAAACAGAAATATAAGTATCATACAGTTTGATTTGGTTTCTATATTGTACTTGTTTTGTAATTTATTTTGTCTTACGACAAACTTAAGAGATTTTGTGTGTAGTTAGTGACAATGATTGATATCTGGTTGCAAATGAAGCTTAAAATTCTTCAAAAATATTATGCTAACTGCCCAAGCCACATAGGCGATGTATATGGGCTCTGGTTAATGGGAGCTCAGTGGTCTCTGCATTGTTTCATATTATGGCTTTTGGGGAGAGATCTCAGATACTCTGCCTCCCACTCCTAACCTATCACTCAGTACCCTAGTTGAAATTTAGCCAAGAAAACCAAAGTGCCATAGTGGCTACAAGTTGCAGCAAGTGGGACAGAAAAGTCCTAGCATGGCCCAGAGCCAGGCCATAAGCCGAGGGGAACAGCAGCACATGCAGCTGTTGGGCCGTCTTCTCGTCCTGCCCAACTTGTCTCGTGCTCTACTTTTTTCCTATTTTTTTCCACTGATTTCAAAACAGGAGAAAAAAAATTATGATAGTAACTCCCAATTAGTTGTCAAAATGAGCAAAATCAAATTTAAGTGAAAAGGGACAAAAGGTGAAGGCTTAACTGGGAATTATTCCTCAGTGACAATGGCTCCAAAGTCCCCTGCAGGTAACTTATTACTCATTTACCAAAAACAAGTGTCACTGAACATCACCTGCAGGAAGCACGGGTGCTGAGCACTGCTTCAAGATGACAAGGACCCAATGCCAACCTCAGAATTCAAAACGGGGCAAAAATGCAGTCCCAGAGAATTCTGAGGTGACAGAATTACCACTGCTGAGCCAAAGCTGGTCAAAAGGGGACATGGGCCGGGAAAGCGGAAGTGGTAAAATCCCAGGGCAGGAAACTATTCTCTTCCAGCAATTCTGTTCCCAGCAGAGAACCACATGTCCCCGATCACACTGTCATGCCTCATGCCTCACGACGGTGGTTCAATGTCAGCTGCTGCTCTAGGCAGTCTGTCTCTGATTAGGGGTCTGTGGTTTCATGTAGCCCCAGAAAGCCAAGAGTGCCCTCCCAGAACTTCACCCAAGATTCTGATGAGGCCAGATGGCAGCAGTGGTTGGTGGGGACCTGTGGGTGGAAGGTGGTTGTTTATAATGTCACTGAGCTCTGTGGTCTTAGACCGAATCTGAGCAGGGGGTCAATGAGTAACCTGAATGCCCCATGGACCACAAGGCTCCTCAGTGGACTGTCAAGAAGAAAGTGCAAACTCAGACTCCATGAGCGGAGTGTGTCTGGGGCCAGAGAAAAACACATCCTGTGGCTCCTTGGCTGCTCTGGTGGTCTTCGGTGAGGCAGCCTGCCAGTCTGAACTCAGTGGTGCCACACTGACCATGAGCATGTGCACTTCTTAGCAAATGGATGGAGACTATTTTAAATTAAAACGTAATAAAATTGTTGAGAAAACTAATGTAGCTTTGCATGTATCTGAGTCTCAAGGCATCTAAAAGTCTGACTGTGATGGCAGGATCTTGATGTAACCACTTATAATGATTAAGTGCATCTTGTTCACATTTGTCAAATCTAGCATGTCTCTTGGATGATGAGAACCCAGTTTATTATAAGATCCTATAGCTCCAAAGATCTTCTAGAAGTCAATGGTCCATCACCATGGTAAACATTTTTATCACTTGGTTAGAAAGTTACACTTTTACCCTTAAACTATGATAGGGGAAAGAAAAAAAAAAGGGGGGAGTGTTGACATTATTCAGTATATCAGAAAAAAATTGTGTTTTACATTGGCAATTTCTTTTTCCAATTCCATAACTCTATTCATTTCTGAAGAAATCTGCTTTTCATCAATAGGCAATCCTTCTTCCAGACGAATCAATTTGGCCACAGAAATCATAAAATCCACATATGCTGTACACGCCTGCAAGAAATAAACAGCAAATTGCTAGAGAAACTTCTAAATATTCATCATAACTCTTCAGTAAAAACTGGTTTTCAATTCATGTTAATATTTGGTAGCAGATAAAGCACAGTAAAATAGAAATCCTATCCTAAGTGCCAGAAGAAATGACCTGCACAGATTCTTAGAAGGTCGATGCGTCTTTTAATTAGAGCTTAAAGCAAAGTAATAAAGTGTCACTTTGAAAGTACTAAGTAATTTATAGCTATCAGCAATTAAAATAAAGCATGATCTCATCTTGTTTAAAAAATTACTCAAAACTGAACTCCCTGGCACCAGCTTTTCTTCTGGTAAAGCAGGCGAATGTGACCAAGAAAAACACACCATACAACTTGGGGCTGGGCCAAGCCTCCTATATTCCAAGACCGGGTACCTAGGGGAAGGCTAACGTGTGTGCCATGAGGTGCTTCACCTTTTCAGTTTTGAGAGGGTTTTATATTCCTACTATTCAATCAGAAGTGAAAGAGGAACCTCTGCTGCCTGACTGCCATGTCCTGAGCTGCTCTCCACCACCATGCCCTTCCGCCATGTTGTTCTGCCTCCACCAGAGCTTGGAGTCAGCTGACCATGGACTGAACCTCTGAAACCACCTTAGACTGTACTTTAAACACACCTAAAATTGACATGGAAAAAACTCCTAGGAGGGCAATTAGGTCTTGGAGATTTCATATTTGCTCATGTGAAAGGACTAAAAACAGAAGTGAGCATGTATAAATCTGAGCATTCACTTGGACTCACCATTACCGGTAATGGTGTCGGCTATGTTTGTATCAAGAAAATTAAAGACGGTGGCATCACTGACCCAATTAAAACCACCTGGGTGGGGGATCTTATTGAATTCATCAATGGAGAAAATATCATTGGATGGTGTCACTATGAAGTTGCTAAGAAGTTAAAGGAAATTTTAAAAAAGAAGAATTCTTTACCATGAAGTTAACAGAGACTACACAGGCATTTGAAATAGGATCAAGGTCAAAAGCTGGAAGGTTGTTCACAAAGTTGGTGCTGTAAGAGGGACACTTGGTCTGAAGGTCAAAATGTCCTGCCACTGTGGAAGAAATGGTGTGAAGAGAACCCAGAATTGAAACACAGTGGACAGAAAACCAGACTACCAAAAAATTTAAAAAACTTAAAAGAATATTAAAAATACCCAAACATGTTTTTTACTGAAAATTTTAATAATAATTTTAGGAAGAAAAAATGTTTTATATCAATACACAAAATAAAAACTGTCTTAAAATTATTATCCCACAGTTATCTCATCCTTATAAAGTTTCCTTTTTGATATTTTTATAATATACACATCATATAATACATGTGTGTAATTCGTAAAAAAAAATATATATATATATAATAAAGTTAAATAAAAAGTAAATAACAACAAAAAAAGAGGAATCCTCATGTTGCTCATCAGTGTGAAGACACATCTGAATTGACAGTGGTTCAATATCAACCTAAAACCAATAGGGAGATAAAAAATATTTGTCAAACAAGGGTTAAGCAAAATGAGCAGGGCACAGTGGTGCATACCTGTAGTCTTAGCAGCTCAGGAGGCTAAGACTGGAGGATCATGAGTTCAAAGCCAGCCTCTGTAATGTATCGAGGCTCTAAACAACTCAGCGAGACCCTGTCTCTAAATAAAATATAAAAAGGGCTGGGGGTGTGGCTCAGTGGTTAAGTGTCCCTGAGTTCAATCCCAGTATGGGGAAAAAGAGAGAGAGAGAGAGAGAGAGAGAGAGAGAGAGAGAGAGAGAGAGAGAGAGAGAGAATTAAGCAAAATGTATTATTATCAGTGTGGAAGTCAAGAGGTTTAGATACTGCCTGTCTATGATCTTTATCCCTGTGGAGAGGAGCCCTTTCCTTCCATGAATGCGCTGTAATAATCTAGGACTCTGCCTAGCCTCTCATCTATCACCCAGCTACTCAATAGCATAAACTAGTTTTCAGCTGTGAGTCTGTATTAAAAACCTAGTCACTAAGGTAACAGGAATGAAAAGATAATTTTATACATCTTCTTGATAACTCCATTCTTTTCCTATTAAAAGGTAATCAGAACTCTTGTTTTGCTTGGGAGTAAATAAGTATGTCTGACTTCACAACTCATGGGACCAACTTATTCCAAAGTATAAACACAAAGTGCTTTGAATTAACTGTATTTCAAAGCATACAAATCCATCTGCCTTCAGCAGGGAATCACTACTGGCTATGAAGGAGATGGTAATGTGAATTTTCCAATATCAATGTACTGAGATTTTCTTTACTATATGAGATGCTTTTTTGTTAATGAGGTGAGCAGACAATAACAGGATCCTCCTGAGTGCTTTGTTGCTTCTACTTCAATATCTTTATCTTCCCAGATGTATTTAAAGACCCTGGGACTTGGGTGTAAGGCAAGCTCTAGAACTCTGGACCATGCTTCTGGCCTGCTGAACTGGGACAGTTTCTCAGGAAGCTGGTTGATATGGTCTCACTACCTTCTTGGATGAGTACTCATCTAGTTCTGTGGAATACTCTCTCCTCCTTTACCTACTCCACTGTGACTGACTGACCTATGTCTTAGCATTTTGATTATCTTTCCTGGCTTCTGGAATTATCTCATAGTTGTCAGAAATAAGCATACCACTGCAATTAAATCCTTTTTACAAGACATGATTCTGCCATAAAGTTTTAGTTTTCTTCCTTAAGATGCTGGGATAGGGAAAATGCCAAAGAATTTTAATTGCTGTGATATGGGGAGAAAGTATTAACCCATATTTAAACATTTAATAGTACACTGGCCAGGTTATTTTAAAAATTGAATTTTTCTTTCTTTTCTTTTCTTTTTTTAAAATGACTAAGAGAGTATTTAGTTGTCAGGACACAGGCCAGAGTCAGTGGCCATGATGACGGGCCTAAGTCAGTTTCTGAAAAAGAGAGTCAGTGATACTTTGGTTAAAAAAGAATCCACCAAAATATCTATGTAGCCCTTCCTTAAACAAAACAAAACAAAAACTCCAGCATATCCCAGCATTTATAAAAACAGTTTCAAAGGGGTAATTGGTTTTAAAATGTTAGGTAAAATCCATATAATAGCAATCTTGTAGGGGGTTAAATCTGCCACTCTTAATGAGATATTTACTAATATTAACACCATAGATTGCTACTCTAATCAGAACTATCTCCATTCTACAGGACCAGGCAAGGGGATTTATAAACTGGCTTTTTACTTCTAAAGGGGAAGCCTCCTGGGGAAAAAAAAAAAAAAAAAGTTGATGTTTGTTAGAGTTACCAGAGAAGAAGAGAGCAGTGTCATTTGATTGCTATGCTTCAAAATTTAGTATGGTTGCTAATAAATGATAGTAAGACCCAGGGAGGAAGAGGAAGCCCTCCAGTCTGACTGGCTGATATCTGGGTACCTTAGTGAGCCAAGTGCCTGTGGACCAGGGGTTTTACTTTCAGAGACTCTGTTCAAAGTACCCCAGTTCTTACTAATTTTCTGTCTTTCCTTTCCTAGGAAGAAAACCTACACAGGGAAGTAACTGGGAAATCCTGGAACAATGCTATTCTTAGCCACTGAGGCTGGGAGACACTTAAGTGTTGCACAGGAAGTGTGTCAGGGGAACACAGGAATATCAAGCAGGAAAGATATGTTTCCTATCAAAAAGTCTTGGGTACTTCCTGGTTTGAGCAGCATGTTGAGTAGCACCCAGCTGCCCAGCAGAGAGACTCGCTCCCCACAGAAGAACTGCAAGGGCACAATCATTTGGCACCCCTCTGTTTGGAAATGAGAAAAAGCTCATGCACAAGGCCCTAGGTTCAATCCTCAGCATCACACACACACACACAAAAAAAAAAAAAAAAAAAAAAAAAGAAATGAGAAAAAGCCTCAACCCAAGCAGGACTCTAGGGAAGGAGAATCACAGAACCTGAGAAGACGCACCTTGGAATAGCATGGGGACTGTGTGGGGTTCCATCAAGTTATCAGAAAGAACCAGGAGATTCATACAAGAACTTCTAAGGCTTATAACATATGTTGGGGAAGTTGCATGTAGACCTTTTTACAAACTGGTATTTTGAACTGATTCTGGACGAGAAGGCAGATGACCATTCACAAAGATGAACATGTGGATTGAGATTTCTACTGTTCTTTTTAAATATCTGCTGCCCTTGTACTTTTAGTCCTGTCCAACTATGTTAGCTTTCTCTTTACAGAGGGAACAAAGAGCCATGGGTAGTCTCTTTTTCTCTTATACTTTTATTCTAGATTCTACAACTTCCCTCTACTTCTAGGGAGAAAATGGCCACATATCATCTCTATCTGATCAAAAACCAAAAGTTCACATTTCTATTATTGGACAATCTATCTAAAATTTTAGGGCACTCAGGAAATAGAAAAGAAAATATCTTCGTTTTCATGTATCCACAAAATAGTAGCAAAGCGAATTCAACAATACCTTAAAAAGACCAGTCACCATGATCAACTGGATTATCCCAGGGATGCAAGAATGATTCAATAGACATAAATCAATAAATATGCCACACCATATTAACAAAATGAAGAGCAAAACCAACACGATCCCTCCATAGATTCAGAAAAAGCACTTGACAAAATCCCAATATACATTCACCATAAAAAACCCTCTAAAATCATAAGTACATAAAGAATTACTTCAGTACAGCAAAGGCCCTATATAACAAGCCCACAGTTAACATCATGCTCAATGGTGAAAAACTGAAAGCTTTCCCGCCTAAAATCAGATACAAGACAAGGATGCCCCACTTGGATACAACATAGTCTTAGAAGTCCTTGGATACAATATAGTCGCTTTTGGTTTTTGAACAGATAGATAGATGATACTTGGCCATTTTCTCCATAGAATTATAGGGAAGTTGTAGAATCCAGAATAAAACTACAAGAGAAAAGAGACTCTTTGTTCCTTCTGTAAAGAGAAAGCCACTTGCAAACAACATAGTCCTAGAAGTCCTAACCAAAGCAATTAGATAAGAAAAAGAAATAAATGGCATCTGCATAGGAAGGGAAGAAGTGAAACTATCTCTGTTAATCTCACATACAGAAAACCCTGAAGACTCGACCAAAAACTTTTAGAACTAATAATAATTATAAAAATCAACACAAAAAATCTGTTAGCATTCCTATACACAAAAAATGAGATATCTATAAAATAAATTAAGAAAATAATCCCTTTTACAATAGCATTAAAAAATGGAAGTAAATCCAACCAGGTCTTAACAGAGCATGTGAGTGGCCACTCGGTCCAAGATGACATTTCTGGCTCCTTTACATTTAGCCACAGCCACAGGGTAATGTGCTACAGAATGGAAAGTATGCAACTTTTGCATCACTAACATTAAAGGAAACTCTCTACCCCATTCCTTTTTTTTATTTTTCCTGTGGCCTGAAGTGTAAACACAGCCTTGGTGAACAGATTGTGACCAAACAGAGGGACGTGAAACACCAGATGAGCTATGTTCAAGTCATGGCGTCAAAGAAAGCTGGGTCCCAGACCTTCTCCTGATGCAGAGCTTGCCCACTCACCTGTGCTGACTGCCTGCTTCTGGACTGGAGCAGAAGACAGAAATAATCTTCGATCTTGCTTGAACTACTGTATTTTTGAGTCTTTATTATTACAGCATAGCTAAGACCCAAGCATTAAGCAAAGCTAAGTGCCTCCAGGGACCCACAAGTTCACGTGTGTCAATGAGCATCTAGAACTGGAGGACAAAGGCTCTATCTGAAGGGAGCCGTGGGAGCACGACTCTGCCCTGTCCCTGCCATGTGAGAGCGCAAGCTGAGGGTTCCACTCCTTCCACTTTAAATTATCAAGCACGAGCAAGTAAAATCTTCTGACTTTGTGAACAACTGACAACTGCCCCAAAAGTAAGAAGTAAAACAAAGCAAACCCTGCAGGTTAAACAAAATGCCTCCACATCAGATCAGGCCCCAAACTGCCAGTCTGCACTCTGACCTAGGCTGTGGAATGACACTAAATATAAAATGCACCACCATCTCAATAACATCTCTTTGAAAAGCAAAAAAAGAAACTTTACCACCTTGGCTGCTAGGTGTACCTGGATATCAGAAATATAAAAACATGAAAAAAAAAGTAAGTGTCTTTGGGTTGGAAACAACTGATGTTCATAAGAGCGCAATCCTAAATATGAAAAGCATCTCAGTTGATGATTATGGTAACACAGTATAATGAGCCAAAAATCCCTTAATCTCTTTCAAATCCGAAACAGGAAACAGCTGGACATCTCTTAGAGCCAATAGCTGCAACCCACACAGTAATTAGACAACTCAAATCTCCCACACTACTGGACTCTCGCACTATTAATTGTGGCCACTGATACAATACAATGAATACCTTTTGCTTCATTTCAATGTTGTGTCGCCACTCAAAAAGATACCTAATTAAGCAAAATACAATTTCTTACTAGTACCACTTCTTAATGTATCATGCTTACTGGAACGTATTTTAATAATTTTTATACAGTATAATCCGAAACCACGTGTTTTTTACACTGTGCCTTTTTCTGTGGGACAGAAGCAGCATGGTCCAGTTGTTCCCCATTAACCTCAGAATGTTGGTCGTATCAAACACGAAACTTAAAAACGACCATTCTTTGAATTCACTTTTAAATGTTTATAGGCGGATGGGCTGTGACGTGATCTGAAATCTGTAACATTTTTGTCATGGACTAAACTGCTCTTAGTTATTGTAATGTCATAAAAAAATAGTTATGGTGACTGTGAAAAAAATAACTAGGCAAAATAAGTGGCAGGCATAGACATTTAGCTAATAATTTTAGATAAGAAGCAACTTCAATCAAACCATCACACTGTGACCCACTAGGACCAACTTAACTTCCTTCTGGATTGTGGAATTATGAGGAAGGTGTGCAGGACCAACCTCTTCCCTGGTAACTAGGAACACACAATGTTCCGTTCCTGGCTTTGCCTCCTGCTGCTCCTGCCATCAGTGATGCAGGACCTGGTCAGCAGCCCCAGGAGGCAGGGCTGGGAGGCAGGTAGGAAGCTCCCCAGGACGCCCAGCCTGTCCTGCAGGCTAACAGTGGGACATGATGTCCACAAGCCAGCTGACCCAGTTAGTCAGGACGGCATTTCCCCGACTGCACAGTCCTCAGAAGAGTCCAATGAGAATGTTCTAGAAGGGTGCCTTTCATTGCATCAATCAATCCCTGGTCCTGTTAGAAGGAGTTTCACTAACAATGTGTGATTTTAAGTGTCCTGAGTAAAGAACGTAAGAAGGTGTTTAAATTTGGTTCTAGTCCTTTTCATTATCTGTAGGGTTATGCCAGATGGTTCTCTAGTTTGTTTCTGATTGTGTTTCCTTCTCCTTTTATTTACCTCTTTGTAGATTCCAGTGCATTCATAGTAGTCCATGGAAGGGAGGCCAAGTCGAGGTTGGTCAAACTGTAAAACACACACCAAGGCAAACATATCACTCAGCAGACAGGAAACAGCTGGACAAAATACAAGCCTGCCTGTTGATGTGCGTGTAATACCAGTCGTCTGGCTGCTTATGAGGGTGAGGGTCAGAACTGAGTACAGGCCTCGTCAGGAGACAGCTTTCCCACTGCTCACGGTGTTAGATGCAGGGGGAGTTAGACAGTCTGGAGGACTGTCTGTGGGTATGCAAGGGAGACTGAAGAGTACTTGAACAGAAAGTTTGCTGGGAAGGCTTCCTAAATGCAGAGCAGAAGGTATAGAGCCAAGGAGTTCCTGAATCATACACGCGCAGGTCTTCCCAGCCTCTGACACTCTGCACCCTCATTGGGAGACAGTTGTTCTGTTCCCACCCCTGGTTGGGACCCGCTCATACCCTTTAGGATTATTTGGCGAGCAGGTGGGGTGGGGGTGGAGACAATCTTGAGGGCAACTCTAGAATCTTTAGCTGGTGTGAATCTTGCAGAAGCTTCACCAGCTCCTCTACACAGAGGGACGGGTAAGACTCCTTCCGCCCTCCCCACAGCTGTTCTGCTCAGGACTGCAGCAGGCAGAGGCACAGCCAGCAGGCAGGAGGAGACCCAGTGCGGTTCCAGTGCATCTGCCCACTCCAGGAGTGCACGGAAGAGCGAGCTGGGCACATACCTGCCGACAGCGCCCTGTGCACCACGTGGTAAAATGGGTACTCAGGCACATCAGAGCCCTTATGGGTTCAAGTGAGAACCCCAGGAGGTGCACAGGGGTTCAGAGGCACATCAATCAGTACAAGAAAAACCCACCTCAAAGGAACGTTACAGAAATAGCCCAAAGGCACCTCCACATGAAGGGCCCTGCTCCTTCCCCTTTTAGGCAACTCCTAAAATGAATGGTATCCCTCTTAACAATCCAATAAAGCCATTTAAAAAGAATAGCATTTCGTTTACTTGAAAAAAAAAGTAAAGGTATTCTTCAGTGAGAACCAAAAGTGTGTTCACAATCTACATTGTTTTTGAAAGCAATGAGGCATTTTAGTTTCCAGACCTGCACTGTGAATGTAAACCAAAGCATGCTCTTTCCATGAAACCTACAAAGAAATAGGGGCTCTTCTCAGTGGGAGGAGCCTGGGGCCTCCTCTGTCATTTATTTTATGAAGGGAGAGGTATTTAAAACAGGTAGCAGAAGTGAGAGGTGAATGTTGGAAACATGGCATTAAAAAATACTTTCCAAATTCCAACTCCAGCTGTCAGCGACAGTGTAA
Organism: Marmota flaviventris; assembly: GCF_047511675.1. Classification (NCBI taxonomy): domain Eukaryota; kingdom Metazoa; phylum Chordata; class Mammalia; order Rodentia; family Sciuridae; genus Marmota; species Marmota flaviventris. Next base: position 110,696,664 of record NC_092505.1, on the reverse strand, counting down.
ATTTCTGACCCCGATGTAGAGGCAGTCAAAACGAAAACACATAGCATTTCTAAATACTAATAACAACAGTGCACCTGGAAGTTTTATTGAAATTTAAAGATAACTCTGGCTGTCTGCTACACAAACTTACATGAATTATATGGTGTGTGGAGTTCTTATCATCAGTGCCAATAAAAAAATTAATGAGGACTTTTTTCCCATATTTAGAATTCAATTGTGCAATAGATTTCTCAGCTGTCCAAGATGCACCTAAAGCAGTGAAAAGAGAAACATATCTTTAGATGCTTTAGTTCATTAATGACATCATAATAGATTTCATGTGGAAATTATTTGTTTAAAGAAAGAAGGAAAATGGCCTTACCGTATGTTTGTTCCCAGTTTTCTGTTGCTACGGGCCACCCATAAATATCTGGTAACAGTTTGAGCAGAGGCTGCCCGCCTCTCCTATCAATAGCAGCTTTTGAAAACAATGAAAATGAATTCAATGTGAAGTCTATGCATATTTCGGCACCAATAATTGCACACTCTTAATGAAATCAAAAGGAAGGGCACTTACTCTCATTGATACAAGACCTGTACAATGTTTTGGCTTTCTGCACTGCAACTATATCTTCAGTTTTGGGCTCCTGGAGGACATCTGAAACAGGGCATGTGATAAAATGCATCAATATAATTGCTCATTTGCAGGTGTAATCCATGTTTTAAACACTGGTTTAGTAAGAAAACTCGCTGTCCTCTCTCCCCATCCCAAACCCTATGGGAAAAACCAAACACCTGGGTCATTGTCCTTAGCACAGAACTGGGGGTTAGTTCCATGATTCAAGTCTTTTAAAAGGAAACCAAAATAACAGCACAGGGGAATTTAGAATGTAATGTGGATAGTCCTTTGGAAGGCTGGAATATAATGATCTTTGTGTGATTGTACTTTCACTGTTCCAAATCAATCAGATGAATTGTTCTACTTCTTTAGATATTAAAAAACAGCAATTTTTTTTTCTACAAAGTCACTTCCAGAAAAGGAGAGAAAAGAGGTTAGAGATAGTAGGAAGTAGCCTCAACTTCTCAGGGGAGACAAAGCTTAGTAATGTCCTATAGCAACTTTAACACAGAGCTAGGGTTCGGGAGGCTATGGAAGGTTTTCAGTCGCAATCCCTTAATTGTTTTTCCTTTGGTAAAATGGCATCCAGGTACCATTTCTAGGGTTGAAGGAGTTTTATCATGAGCGTACCTACAAATGAAAGCAGAACACTAAGAGATGCCAAAACATCCATTCCAGTGTGGGCAGCCTGCACCGTGGCTCAGGGGTGGCCCAGGAGCCTGGAGGAATTACCAACTCGGATGTTTTGTGACGCTAAGAGCTTTATCTTAAAAAACAGACACCTGAAGAGCGATTCCTTGATGTACCAGCACAGTGGCCACTAACCTTTGAGAATAACTTCCAGCTCATCTCTTAAAATGTCAAAGTTGCTGTACCGGGAACTGGTCTCAGGAATGACGTTGCGCTTCAACCAGCCACCACAGGCGTATTTGAAAAAGTCTGTACAAGGCTCAGCTGTGGCATCCATGTTCTGGATCAGTCGAGCAGCTGCAAGACCAGGGAAAGGGCGAGAGAGGAGGGGTGTGGATGAGGAAGAAGGTGACACCTGGCTCCTTCTATGATCCCATTAATGGGACTGCTGCTCCTCTTCCACAACTGTCACCTCTGGTGGCTTGGTGAAGGCCCCCTAATCACAGTCCTCTTTCCCTTGACTATAGTTGGCTTGTTTTATTCTTGAGCCGACTGGGTCTTCCCACCCTGAGTCTCCCAACACCCTTCCCCCAAATAACTGAATTTCTTGCTAGTTGCTATTTGTGAAGAATAAAGAACACAAGTTGTCTCTGCTCTGACTCTCTGGGCCTGGAGATGACACAATCCCATTCCGTGCTGCAATAATGTTCAGTGACCTGCTCTGCAAGGTGCTGTGACTGCTGAAATGTCTCTGAGACTCTACAGGACGTAGGGTGGCTCCTGGATTTTTATCATTTTAGTGAGGCTCTGAAGCCAGTTATTACTCTTTGGATCTTGTTTACGAAATTTTTGCAATTCAAATGTGCATCCGCTTTGCCTATGTTTATGTAGAGCCTGTCACATGAAATTGGCTGTGAGCTTGTTAGCTTTTCTCGTGTCCACTCTTTTATCTCTGGGAACTTTGATGAAAATGCAAATCCCCCAACATGGAGCCTCCATGGTGTGCAAGACACTGACTGCTACGTGTGGCTGTGGGTGGACAGATGTGAGAAATGCGAAGCACTGTCACCAAAGACGAGAATGTGGCCCCGTGCCCGAGATGCCTCCTCCTCGAGGAGAGGACACCCTCCTACGGCCCCCCTCACTTTCTTTCCCATAATAAGTTGAACTGTTTTGCAATGAAAACAAAAGAGCAATTGAGAATTCATGGGTATCAAGAGAATATAAGCTCTCGAATGAGCTTTTGAAAGTACTTTGCTTTCTGAATCAATTAATTAATTAAAAACTTCAAACAACTGCTGAGCCGTGTGGATTTTTCAACTTGGTTGGCAAATCTGTTTTCCAGCTGAGCCACAAACCCCCACTTCTAACCTCCCTTTAGACCCATCCGCTTGTTGACCTCAGGCTCCGGCTACTGAACACCAGGCCCAGGCTGTCCCCAAGCCAGCCTCTCCCACTACGATGCTTCGGTGGGCAGCATGATTGTTATCACAGCTTCTCCGTATGAAATTCTGGGTAAAATGCCCTTGAATTGTTCCTAATTTTTTAGCTCTTTCCTGTATCTCCCCTTCTGTGATCAAGGTCAACCTAGTTTACATCTTCACTCCTTTTTGACTAAAAGTCACCTAACTCTTCATTTTGACAGTCCTGGAGGCCCCCTCCTATCACTTATACATCCCGGTTGTCTTTCGTACATTACCAAAGGACCCTTCTGCACTGGCCCCAACCTCACTCAAAATGTCAACAGCTTGTCATTTCCCAGGTTAAACTGCAAGCTCTCTAACTTGACCTCCAAACCTTTACCAGGAAGATCACCTTTCCTTTTTCCCTCTCAGCACTTCTACTCAAACTCTGTGCTCAGCGATGAGCCTGCGCAGTGTGCCACCAACTCTCCTGTGTGTCCCCAACCCTGCGCCTTTGCTTCCATCCCCTCACCCACATCTTCAACCTCTCTCCCGTTCTCTCCAAATTCCACCCAGAATTCCAGGTCCACCTCATGGCCTGACTCCTCCGGAAGCTTCCATGACTCTGCCTACAAGAAACACCCACCCCCCATCCCCACTCCTCCACCTTTCACGCTTAGATGAGGTCACTTTTTCAATGTGGACACCTGCTCTGTCTCCCAGCCATTCTGGGGATGCCACCAGTCTCTTTGTACACCTGTCCCCTAGCACTCAGGCAATAGGGCAGGATTATGTTCATATGCAACCACCCCCAGAGCCCTCCTCTCCCTCTCCACTTCCCCTCCCCTCTTCCCAGGTCAGGTCAGGTCTTGCTCATGGTCTGCAGACTCCCTCCCATCCCCACCCTGCATACTCACTCCCAGGTTCTACCTGCGCCTTTCACCCAGGCTGTGGCCCTGGCCTCTTCCACCCAGCGCACCACACCCACAGGCTGGTTGATGTTCTTAGAACAGGGGTGGCAGCCTGTCTCTTCCACTCCATGGCTTTCAGTGCGGACCTTTTACCTTCACAATGAAATCCAGATTCCATGCATATCCAAACCCTGGTAGGCCTAAGGAAGCTTCTCTGAGCTTCCTCACGTGAGCTGTCTGTCCCAATTAAATGAATGTATTCAACTTCTGCCAAGAAACACCTTATCATTTTTTGCTTCTGTAACTTTGACCCTGTTGCCTGAGGCCCACCCCTGCTGATACCTCTTTTTATATTTCTTCACCTTTTGAAATTTTAGGCACCTTCAGGTCAAATCATTCCGCTCCACGAAAGACCTCCCTTACCCACCCCTCTCGGCTGGCACCAGTCTCAGGTTTGGGTGCCAATTCCTCATCTCCTCCGTAGACTCATCCCCGGCTCTCTCACCCACCCTGACACTGGGCTCAACCAAGATCTGGCCAGGAAAACTCTCAGGCAAAAGTTAGGAAATGGATCTGAAAAAGGCAGAGAGAAAAATAATTCCCTGAGACTGAAGAAAATAAAGATACGGAAGATGGAGAAAGAGGAACCTAAGGCCCTGAATCCAGAGGACCTCCATGTACAGGAGAAACCAGAAAACCAAGCCTAAAAGGTCAGCTAACTGAGGGTCTTGGAAGAATGCACCTCAGCAACTTTATACTGCCCCTCTTATAAAAAAATTAATTGAATGCTGCAAAGGCCACAGCCATTTGGGGAGAACTTCTGTTTCCTTCCCCTCTCTAGGGAAATGGGTGGCTTTATGTTATAACATCATGGAGCTGATTACTCCCAGGAGAGCAGAGAGCAGGCAGGACAACGAGGACAGTGACCAGCAGATCCCGCTGGTGTCTGGAAACACATGAGCCTTTCCAGCTGGGCAGGGGCTACAGCCCCATGCTCAGGTTCAAAGTCACTGTCCCCTCAACTCTGCACCTTCTGCCCCTCCCACAAGGAAAAGGGACAGGCCTCTTCTCTTGCGTCAAGAGTCCCTCCCAGGTTTCCTAGTGCAGTTAAACTCTTTGCACATGTGTGTGCGACATGCCCGAGAGGCCTCCTCCAGACAGTGTGCTTGGGACAGGCAGAGACCAGGGAGGAGGGTTCAGTGATCCCCTCTGAGCAGAGCACATCTGAACATGGGTGCTCCTGTCACTTCAAAGTCAGCCCCATTCTGATGGGTATTTTGGGGCCCTGGGCCAAAGCAGGTCACAGGCTAGCACTTTCAAGCTAGGGCTTTGATCGTGCTTCCTTTAATCTCTTATCACGGGCTGGATTCTCGTTTTGCACCTTACACTCCGGACCTCCTCTGTGCTGACTTTTCTTTGAAGTCAGCGGTAGACACACTCGTGGGTAGAAGGGCCGTAGGAAACAGACGGCACAACTGTCAAACTGGTCGTAATTGTTTTTGTGTTTCGCACTTTGTTTTGAATTCCTCAGCCTCTCCACACAGCCACACCTGGGCTCTTCAGATGTTTCCTTATCTGTGGGTTTCTAACTTCTGGGTAAACAAATGTGGTTTCAAACCAAACAGAGTCATGCAGCTTAATGAGTAAATGTAAAAAAATGACATCTCAAGGCAAACACATTGACGGAGAGCACTGTGGGGCAGGTAAAGTGAAAGTAAGCTATAACTTTTAAAACCCTATATGAAAGCACCAAAGGCTAGAAGGATACAGACCAAGGTATTTACAGCGGTTATATCTAGGTGGTGGGATTATGGGTGGGTTTAATTTGTATTATTGCTTATCTTTATTTTCCAATTTGTATTAGATGAACGCGCATTGCTTTTGCAACAAAGGAAAAGAAAGTTTATTTTTAATTTAAGAAAACAGTCCCATAAAGACAAGCAAACTAATCTCCTATTAATAATGAGCTTATTTCCTACAAATGACAATTCTGAATGTTCCAGGCTGATAACAAATGACACGCCATTTTTTTTAAACTAATCTTCTTGTAACATTCTCCCAACTTATTTGACTATAAGAATTTAAAACAAGCTCGGCCTCTGTCTGGGAAGTTATTAATTACTGGAGTCCTTAACGGAGGGAATGTGTGTGTGCATCCAGAGATGCTGAGTAAACTGTAAAAATGTTCATGTGCTTAAGTCAGACAGGCCTCTTGTGAATCCCAGGGCTCCACCACTTCTGAGTTACACAAGTGACGTAATTTTCTCAGGACCAAGCAGCTAGTAAGTGATGGAACCCAGGGCCTGCATTTGGGTGTGTGGCACTAAGCCCAGGTCTCCCCTCGGCACCAGACATACAAGGATGAGCCTGCCAGGGTCTCTTCACTCCTTTCCCATCACTGGACTCCCCAGACCTATTCTTTACTTCCTCTCCTCTGGGTCACTCAGAAGCCCTGGCTTCCCTCCTTCCTTTATGTCCTCTCAACATCAGCAACTCACGCTGGGACAGAGGCAGGAGAAAGCATCAGGGCTTGGTGGCCAGTGGGGTGAGCAGACAGGGAAGTAGCAGGGGGGTCACTGCTAGGCACATCAAAGAACACTCCTTCGGGAGGTGGCACCAGCAGCGCCCCTGCCTGACCTGTCCTGATGGCACATGGGACAAAGCAGAGTGCAAAAACCTCAGGAAGGCACTTTGGGCAGTGCTTTTCAATCCTGGCTCGACACGTGTGCCAACGGAAAAGTCTTTAAAATACACAGACACACAGGATCCCTCCCGATGGGTTCAGTGGGAGTCTTGGAGGTGATCCAGGCATTCTGTCAAGGTCTCCTAAGTGGCTCTAATATGCAGCCAGGGAGCCACTAGATTAGACAACAGAGAAACACGGACTTGAGGATCCAATACTAGAAAAGTGAAGATGGTCCCACACTGAAGAGGATCAGAAATATCTCCACCTGCACATGCAAGTGGTCTCAGCAGGGAAAAGCCTCCCTCCCATCTTTCATGAACTTGAGTCTTGAGCAGAGTTCTTGAACCCCTATGCCACACCCTCCCAAGAACCATAAGGACCAACAGCCCTGTGTTTGGGGAGATTAAAGTACCACACCACTTTGTGTTCAGAATCACTTCTCTCCTCTGATGGCAAAGAGACATTCTTGTTGACATCTCAGGAGGTTCCTTGGCCTCTCAGAAGAAATCCGTGGCACTCCATTCCTCCAGGCTGCCACACCTGCTTAGATATGGTGTGGGGACTCTGGAAGCCTGCCACATGCTCACCTCAAGAAGAAACAGGACCAGGGTGCAGTTCAGGGATAGAGTCCTTGTCTGGCATGCTCGAGGCCCTGGGTTCCTTACTGGCACCACAGGGAAAAGGGCAATCCTTGGCCTGCCTTTGAATGCCAATGGCCCCAAGCCAAAAGGTCCCCTTTCCTTGAATAACCTGCTTTTCAACAGTACCAATAGTTTGCCAACAGAAAATGGGATTTGGGCACTGCATACAACAACTATTTCAATGTTTATACACAAACATTTCCTGGAGACCAGTTTTCTGGTCGTGTGTGTGTTGTGTGTTGTGTGCATTTTAAAAGAAAGTTCTACATCTGTCAGGTGCTTCTGGGGAAATGTGGTTTACACAGGGGAAACTTGAAATCAGTGACTGCCACAGCAGCAAACAAATGCTTGATCCCAGGGCGGCAGAGGGCTCTGTACTGTGGTGCTTTTTTTATGACGTTTGTCTTTTAAATTTGATCCTCACTTCGGAGGTCATCGATGGCTTTCCATAGAAATGAGTTCACAGGACTTACAAAACAAACACGGGCAATTGTTCACGAGAATTTTGTTCTGTAGAATCATTAACAATGAAATCATTGAGAACTGAACCATGGAATGCTGGGGAAAGGCAAATTAGGTGCCCGTCAGCCTCTGGTCACCACGCTGATTAATACGTAAGCTTTTTTATGTGCTTCTGTTTAAAGGTTCCTCATTTTATGTATGTTGTTGATTCACTAACATCAAACTCACGTCAGAGCACCTGACGTGCTGAATGAGGCTTCGGTAACACGTGGATTTTCTCTGTGGGGAACTTCATGGGTTTTTGAGGAGCGCTTCAACCTCATGTGGACCATTCTGAATAGTGAATTCACAAAAATGAGAAAAACGTGGCACGAACTGCCCAGCAGCAAGGACCCTTGATTACAGTCTCCGCTGTGAACGTGCATATACGAAGACCCCAAAACGTCTCCAATCGCCACACGTCTGCGTATGACCGTGGATGAGCCTGGGCTGTTGCTTCTTGGGTTACAGACAGATTTTAGTGAGGGAGTAAATTAGCCAACTTGGAACTCACACATGATGAGGACGTGTCCCTTTCTTCTTGGAGACAAACATAGAAAATGGTCAACAGCATTGAGTGGGAGTTGGATGCATGCCATACCTTCCCTAATCGCTGTATTTTAACCTCGTTGTCATCATGTATTAGACACACTTTTCACACGTTAGGAATCTATTTACAGCCCATGAACCAAATACACGCCTCTGACACCATGGTGAAGTGTCTTAGGGGACCATCTCCTTCTGTGTGAAAGGAAGGTTTAGGAGGTTTAGGGAGCTGGGCATGAGCAAAAGTGCCTTCAGCTTGTTCTATCCAAATTGATCCAAGACCTGGCTCCCTGACCCCAAACACATGACATTTTAATTTCATTACCTTATAATAATTACAACCAGCTTGATTTATGAATATTCCAGAAGATTCCAGAAATGCTGGCCATCCTGCAAAAGTGTTCTCTGGTGAGCATCTCAGAACTCTCAGAAACCAACCTTCCCTCTTAAATATGTGCTTTATTAATGGACACCAAGCTTGGCCACTCTTGACAACTTACAAGTCTCCTTTGACAACACTCTGCAAGTGCTGCTGACCTCCTCCTGTTGCCCTCCTCCTCCCATCATTCCCACCAAAATTAAGGCCAAGAGAGAACCCAAAGAACTTGTGATGTACACAACAGGCACCAAGGACTCCATGTGAAAGCCAGCAATGGGGATCGAGAATCTGAGGGACCATTTCTGGAGAGAAAATGAAGGGAAATTAGGCAGTGTGTGGACTCTAGGACTAGTGAAGACCAGAGGGCCTTCACGACAAGGATTCTTTATGGATTCTTCCACAACCCACTCTTAATTCAAACTCCTCCATCAACCACAGATCAGGTTCAGGGTAAACCGAGGCCATCATAAACTTGCTGATGAACAGTGAGAAGGCACCAAGAGAAGCCTTCATATACAACCATTCAGAAACCGCCCGTAGGCCTGGGAGAAGTCTCCAAGCACATAAAGTTTACTCTGTACAGCTGTGCCCTCAAATAGGGAGACCAATTTTTGGTGTTCTGGCTTGAAGAGCAATTGGTTTATAACTGTACTTAATATCCAGAAGCTTCTGGATTTACAGTAGGGTTGCATCCTGGTAAACCCATTGGAAGCTGAAATTATCATCAGTCACAAATGACCTAATATGCCCAGCCTACAGAATACCACAGTCCAGTCACACAGGACACCATACAGCACTGGTATGTCATGGAACACTGGGAGCTCTGGCTGGCTGCCACACCCAGCATCTCAAGGGTGTTGCCTGCAAAACGATCAAGATCCAAACTTCCAAGTATGGTTTTTAATGAATGCTTATTGCTTTTTCAGCATCCAAAAGTCAAAAAGATCATAAGTTGAGCTATTGTAAGTAGGGACCATCAGTACACACGTGAGGAGTTACTGTCAACATACAATGCAATACAGAAGCACAGGCACAGCCTGGAACCGTGAACCTGGAATCCATCTGCTATCAGATTTGCAAATAGAATATGAACAGCAGGATTTCCCTTGGGTTTAGACAAAGATGCCTGAATATATAAATAATAATAATAGAAGTCAATGTGTATCAAGCTTTTACCAAGTGTTCACACCATGCTGGGCATGTTGTAAATACTTCAATATTCATTTCCATCTAACCCTGTATGGTAAATGCATTTCAATGACTAGTTTTGAGATCTAGAAGCCAATGATCGATCTGTCTGCAAGGTCACACAGTGGGTCAGTGCAGAGCTGGGGTTTGGATCAAGTAGCCTTGAGGCCAGAGGCTAGGCTCCAACTACCATGCCAAATTGCTGCTTTAGTTCTAATCATTGCTTTTCTTTAAAACTGTTCCATAGGATAGGAACCATTACCCCAACTTAAAGGAAATCTAAGCACAGGATGGTGCTAGCCCCAGGTCATCCATATGCATTTAACTGAACCTCATTCTAATCCAAAGCCAACATCTTTTCCAGTGTCCCTTTGCTGTAGCTTCAAACAACAAAGGAAACTTGGAAACTCTTCTAAGAGAGAGGGAGGGAGGATCCGGAATTAAGTCATACAGCAACCAATGTTTTTCTTGACACCCAATTAAGATTTTAATTGCCCCATAACCTGCATATAGCTATATGATTTTTTTTTCACCTCATTTGGCCCTGGATTTTAGAACTCTCAAGTCTAATGGACCCACAATAATAATCTTAGTCATCTCTCCCCAACTCAGTGGAATCCTTCAGGCTTATCTCATAGCCCATTTCAATGAATGGCTCACAGCCAAGAGAAGACTGGCAATAATTTGTCAGCAGGGACTCCTCCAAAATTCACAACCAAAACATATTCTGCTAATACATGAAGCCCTGGAACAGAGTTACAGTTAAATCAAAGTTGATTTAAGTTGGAAAATAATTTTTATTTTTCAAGTCCAATCTGCAGTTTGAATCCTAAAAGGTTTGCTGACAAAAAACTATTAACAGAATATATGGTAAATACAATATATCACTTAAAATAAATGATTGGCTGAGGATATGTCTCAGTGGTTGAGTGCTCCTGAGTGCAACCCCTGGTACCAAAAAAATTAAAATAAAATAATTGGGCTTGCTGTTGATTATAATGTTCATGAATAATAATGTTCTTTTTTTAAAAAACTAAAGTTACAGAAGGTTGTTGGGAAAAGTATAAACGGCAGCCATACCCCAGAGAAAAACCCCAACATGGCGCCTAAGGACTTCTTCTTCCTACCTTCTTCTTTTCTGCAGTGGCGCGAAAAGTTCCCGCCCATGTGAACTCTCCCGCCGGCGCCAATTTCAAATCTCGCTGGCGGGGAACCTTAGCCCCAATGAGAACTAATTCCTGGGCTCCGGAGCTGATATCTGAAAGAACTTGCCAATAAATGGTTTGCCTGTCATTTATCTAAGCCCTACCATCTCCCCCTTAGTTCTATATAAGCACACAGCTTTTTGCAATAAAATTGGAATTCTCCCGGCGAAGTGTCTTTGCGTGGGGAATTCTTTCAAAGGTCATGAGGAGGCTCCCCTGTTCACTTAATGACCCTCTTGGGGTGGATCCCAAGCTCCTTGGACACTGGCAGATGTCTCTGAAGAGGAAGTGATGAGATTATATGCCCTTGTAGCTCCTGTTTTGACAGGTTGGTTTGGACCACGTTGTTGGTCAAGAGTGATTAGCAGACTTCAATAATATGCGATGTCTGAGGGTAACTCAGAGCATTCTGCTTGTGCTTAGGCTGTGGTCAGGGACACAAGCTAGGCTCACGGTGCTTCTAGAATGCTCCTCAAGTGAAGCCAGATGAGCACTGTTAAATTTGGAACCCGTTAATAAGCCACATGATGGTGACACAAGATGGTATTTGGCTCCACCTTTTTATATTTCTTACTGAGTAAATAGCTTTTTTCCATCACAGAAGACCCAGAGGATTATGTTAAATCATTGCCTTTTCCAAAAGACTCTCTCCTTGCCAAGCATGAAAAGACTGGACTTTTCATTTTATCTCCACCAGTATTTTTGAGTACCTCTAATACCCGACACTATTTGGAGCTGAATAAACAGAAATACCCTTGTGCTCCCAGAGCTTGTAGTTCTAATCATGACCATTTCCTTGACAGCACACGTGAAGCCTGTGATGTGACAGGACCTTGCTCTTCAGGGCTCTCGTCAGGCTCGGTCTCATTTTCCATTCCCAAGCTTACCCAGCGCTCAACTGAGGAGGAGGAAGCCCCACTCTCTACACAAACAAAAGGGGAGCAGTCACCTGCACAAATGAGTTGGACGTTTGTGGATGCAGGCTGACCAGGGTTTGCATTGCTGTTTTTTGTAAAAGGCGAAAGATTTATACGATCTGAAGAGAAACCAGAGTATGCATTGCTGTTTTTTGAATGGAGCAACCAGAGACAGAGGAGTCTTACAGGATGATGGTCACTGAAAACAGCAACACTTGGCTAAACAAAGGTGTCCAAGAGAACACAGGGCTCCCTCGAGGAGAAGCAGAGATGAGAACCAGAGTTGGAAAAGAATAACCAGACCAGCAGAGACTCAAGTCTCAGGGAGCCCACGATTCTTACCCAGGGAAGAAATGAACAAGTAGCTAACTCTCCCTGAAACAGGAAAACAGTGTGAAAAGAGAAACACGGAGAAACGGTTGCCTCAGTAACCTAGTTCTAGCTTAAGAGGGTAGATTAGGAAGGTGAATTGGACAACAGAGAACCACACAGACTTTCCTGCTTGCAAAGGAGCCAGATGTGACAGAAAGTGGCTAAACTAGGAGCCTGGACAGAGAAATGGGGAGCTGAGAAATGGGATTTACACAAGCAAGGCAAAGCCAGACTGAAAACATATTTTTTGCTGCTCTATTTGTGTATTACTGACAAACCACCTTGCATAGGCAAGGTGACTTCAAGATCAGGAACCTGTTCAGTCAGGTTTATTAATGACTTACTATGTGCCCTGTGCCCTGCTGATGGCTGGAAATGGAGCAGTGAATAAGACAGAAACAGTGACCCTCACAGCGTCTAGGCACACACGAGACACAGGGCAATTACCAACAGGGAGTCAGGGCTGCAGGTGAAGGGTGAGGCGCTCTGGGCGGAGGAGGCATTCCTAGTCAGAGGCAGTGGGGACAGATGAACACTTCATTCCTTCAGTCCCCAGTGAAGATCTGATGCAGAAACCGAGCTGAGTTCTAGGCAGAAAAGGCAGGCCATGACCCTGAGAAAGGAAGGGACTAAAGCAAGACTCTGTGGCTCTGTGGAAGGGGAGCAGTGGGCCGGCCTCGACCACAGGCAAAGGGCTCAGAATCCCAAGAGCCATGCCTGTCCAGGACTGGGGTGCTGAGGCTGGCCTTCATGGCCCTGTCCAGAGAAGAGGAGGAATCTGACCCTGGGAAGGAGACACGCTCTTACTGAGGCTATGGGAGTAGCCAGCAACCCTGGGATCCTGTCAGTGGGCATAAGGTGGAAGCAGCTTTCCTTCCCGTCTCCATGGCTCATCCTGGAGGTCATCTGTGTCACACACCTGGTCAGGTCAAATTATGCTGTCATAAGCCCGAGCTGGGGCAAGTTCTTTCCATGAATCCAGACAGGGTTCTGGGGACCGCAATTGGCAGGCTGCTGGCTGACCTTCCTGTAAGGCTCCCACATCACGGTTGACAGGTTCTAGCACGTAGTTAGGGGAAGGGATGGAGCCTCAGACCACCAACCACAGAATGGACTATCAGATCAGAGTGGGACACAGTTCTGAGAAGGAACTCAACATGTACTTCCAGGCAACCCACAGAATGTAAGAGCAATGGTAACTGTAAAGTAGACCCCTGCCCCGGGCACGGACTCATGTCCCAACAGCAGGCCCAACAACTCGCTCAGAATGGACACTCCGAAAGCATCGCTCATTCTCAATTAAGCCTTCTCATAGCAATTATCACCACCAGCCATTTATAAACTAAAACCCACATGCATCAGAATCTCAGAAAGTGTTGCTTTCCCTGTTACTATCCTCCAGTGAAAAAATGACTTATGTTCACTTAAATTCAGATACACAGCATCTGAAAATCTTTGAACTTTTCACACTAGATTAGATTTTCTTTTGTTAAATAGTCAAAAAAGAATTGATTCCTCCCTCCTCTAAGTTTTTAAAAGCGAATCCATGTGGCGGCAGGTGGTTGAGGACAAGCCCGACCCGGGGTTTGGGCACCTGCATGTGCAACTAGATGAGCTGACCTCCTCAGAAGTGGAGGAGGTGAAAGGTCACTCCTTCACACAGCTGGACTCACGTGGACGGAGTGACCACAGCAGAGAGATGGAGTCCTATTGTGGACAGACAATGAGAGGTCAGCAATGGAGGAAGCGATGGAAAGAAGCTGGAGGTGGGAGCAGCGGGCAGCTGAGAGAGGGTGCTGTTGCCAACAGAGGTGAGTGCAGACCCAGCCCACTTCAGCCCTGGCCTCTGGCAAAGGTTGTGAGGGGACAGCTGAGCTACAGTGAGGCCCAGAAGACAGGAAAGAAAAGCAGAAACTCAGGCTTGCTCCAGAATGGGGAACGGGCCAGGAGAACCTGAAAGACCAGGCAGAAATCTGACCACCAGAGACGGGTGCAGGCCATGGGCTGCCTGAGGTAGGCCGGGCCTGCCCTTGGGTCGCAGGTGGAACTTGACCCCCCTGGTCAGCTCCTCAGATCCTCCTGCTTCTTCTTGCTGACATCATGTTATCACCACAGCTGAGATGCACCAGGCAGAGGCCACTGTCCTTCCACCATTCACGTTGGCAAAGGTACGAGTTAGTTCAAGGTGACCTTCAGGGTTTCGCCGATGTCCTTCCTTTTCAGCATGTTGTCAAACCCTTGCTGTGTGCGATGTTGGGTACGGCATTTCAAGGAATGCAGCCGATTGCTCGGTGTCTACTGCCCTCTTCACGTGATTCACTCAAACAGGATTAAAACAATTTCTCTATCACGAATACCATTACTACTGTTTTGCTTTCTGGCCTCTAAGTTAGTGAAATCATTAACCGCTACATTCGTGTGTTTAGAGGGTAATGAATTAATGTTAGCTTCCAACTGGCAGAGGTATCAGAAACACCCCAATTTCATCCAGTTAATTTCATCATACCAGAAAATTAAGTCGGAGAATTTAACAAAAGCTTTTTTTGTGTGTTTTGTTCTTTGAAAAGTATTTGTAAGGACCTGCTTGATCGTCTAGTAAGTACGTCTTATTATAAGTCTTAAGCAGTTGAGAATGCTTTAAGAATTTCTTTGAAGTTCAGGAAAGCTTTGATTAACAACAACAAAAAAAAAGAATTTAAAAAAGATATAGCCTTATTCACCATTTTATATGTGGTTTGCTTGTTCCTACTTAAGCATCAGGCACAGAGAGAGAGAGACTCGCTGCAAGCTCCTGGTCACCTGACTGACTGACTTCGGTCTGGCTTCCCAGGGTAGCGTCCAGTGGGCAGGGCCCTCTGGACTGGACACTTAAAAACAGAAGACAATCTGACTTCTGAAATGTGACAGTTCTGTTTTGTTTGTTTAAATTTGGGGAAGATCACATCTTTGAGAAATGTTTAAACAAAACATTTTAAGAACAGAACTCATTGATTCATTTTGGGTTTTTAATTAGGAAAGACAAATACAGATAAATTCATTATTAATTCCAGTTCTGTCACATTATTAATTCCAGTCCTGCAACAATACGGCAGACAGCTGGCACACATGAACAGAAAACCCTCACCCGTGGGAACGCACCTCCAGATCAGGAGGCATATCCTCTGGTTCTAGAACCTTCCTCTTGCCAGAAAACATCTACCTCCACTTAGAAGAGCATCTCCTGCAAACCAGCTCTAGAGGGAAGAATGAGGAGCCTGGGTTGTGAGAAGGACAGGCAGAAGAGCACTTGTGAATTGGCTTCAGCACGAGGGCAGGGGAGTGTGAAGCCCTGAGCTGTGCATGGACGCTCCCAGCTGACTTAACCACAGTCCCTTCCCGGCAGCACTCCCAGCCTCACCCACTGTGTCCACGTCCTCTATCCTGGAGCCCTTGCTTCTGCTTACCAAGAACTCCGACCATCTTCCAGGAATCATCAAGGATGGGTGGGTGACTGCTATAGCCTAGCACAGGGATTTCTTGACCCTGGGAACGCTCATGACCTTGACCTCCACCCCACGTGGATAAGGCATTTTCATGATGACAGTTTGAAGTTGTCATGGCCCAGAACAGTTCTATCTCTGAAATCTGCAGCTCAGGCAAGCCCCAGGCTGACCTTCTGATTCTCAGAACTTTCTTTCATTTCTTGACTTCCCCATGCCAGCTCTTCAGCTACAGTTGTTTGTTTTGTTTTATTAAATATGTTTCAGTTGTAGATAGACACAATACCTTCATTTATTTATCTTTTTATGTGGTGCTGAGAATCAAACCCAGTGCCGTAGATGTGCCAGGCAAGTGCTCTATGACTGAGCCACAGCCCCTGTCCCTCTTCAGCTGTTATTAAATTTGTCTTTCTCCTAGCTTCAACCCAGCCTGTCCTGCGGCACCATCACTGAAACCATCATTTCAAGGAAGTGCTTCATTCCCATGCCCCGCAGATGAATGGACCTGAATCCAGCCAGCGACCTTCCTCCCCCAGCACCAGGCTAAGACATTTAATGTTGTGCTTCATGTTAGACCGTTTGTGGTCTGTCTCCTTGTCTAGCGAAAGTTCCCTGTGAGTGGGGACTTTATTGTGTGCACATCAGTATCCTCAGTGCCTAAAACAGCACCTAATAAAAAAGTATGTTAAGACAGTCTCAGTGAGCCCACCCTGTCTAATTTAATGCTGCCTGAAATGATGGCCAATGACTTCCCCAGGGCCATCAATATTCTGTTTGTGGCTCACTCCTTGGGCTGGTCCCTTCTGGTATTCATCTTCTCATTTCATTTCTCTACAAGCTCACTCCTAGGGAAGATTTTGCCTCTTACCTTCATATAGAAAACTGAAGGAGGAACCTCCATTTGACCCAGCTACCCACTCCTCAGAATATATCCAAAGGACTTAAACTCAGCATACTACAGTGACATCAGTGTTTATAGCAGCTTGATTCACAATAGCTAAGCTATGGAACCAAACTAGGTGCCCTTCATCAGGTGAATGAATGAAGAAAATGTGGTGTATATACACAGTGGAATATTACAAGCCATAAAGAAGAACGACTTTATGACTTTTTTTGGTTAATGGATGGATCTGAAGACTATTCTGCTAAGTGAAAGAAGCCAATCCCAACAAACCAAAGGCCGGATGTCCTTCTGATATGTGGATGCTAACACACAACGGGACGTGGAGGGTAGAAACTCACTGGTTTAGACAAAGGGGAATGAAGGGAAGGGAGGGAGATGGAATGAATCTGACATATCTTTCCTATACGAATACACCACCAGTGTAACTCCACATCACGAATGACCACAAAAATAGGTTTTACTCCATGTATGTATGATCCATCAAAATATACTCTACAAAATTATACAAAATTACATATAAGAGGATGTGAGAGGAAAGGTAAAATAACAAGAGAGAAATGAATTACAGTAGATGGGGTAGAGAGAGAAGATGGGAGGGGAGGGGAGGGGAGGGGAGGGGCCAGGATATAAGAAGGCGATAGGAAAGGCAGCAAAATACAACAGACACTAGTATGGCAGTATGTAAAAACATGGATGTGTAACTGATGTGATTCTGCAATCTGTACACGTGGTAAAAATGGAAGTTCATAACCCACTTGAATCAAATGTATGAAATATGATATGTCAAGAGCATTGTAATGTTTTGAACAACCAATAAAAAATACTCTACTGACATATATAACTAAAAAGAACAAATTAAAAAAAATAAAAGAAAAGAAAACTGAAGCAGTGGGCTAATGGCCCCCTGGGCTTCCTGCCCTTCCTAACTCCAAATGTGTTTGTATTCCAACCTCTGCTGCCTGTCCCCTCTGGCACCAGGAAGCACAGGCCCTTCCTAAGAGCAATGGTCCTGGCTTCTTTCCTCTGGATATATCCTCTCTCAGTTGCCCACAGCAATGTCCACCCGTCCTCCCATCTTCCACCCGAATCTCCCCCCTTCCAATGCTCTATGTCCAGCTGCACAGAGCCCTAGGCCACTCCAGCTTCTGCCACCCCTTCCACTACGCTTGCTGACTTTCCTCCACCTTCTTGACTGCTCCTCCTCACTCTCCTTTGGAGAAGGCTTTTCCTCTCTCTCCTGTGAGGCCAGTTCACATTCTTATCTCCATTTCCTTCCTGGAAATCTGTGCTGCACTGTCCGCTGCACTGATGCTTCCTATGTCCTCATCTCCAACCCCAGCTTCCCCAGCTCCGGCACATGGGGCCTTCCTGGTCCCCAACTTCAAACTATCCCCAAGGGTGCTCTCCCTTGCTGCGGCCCACCTCTTGCCTCTCCAGCACCTCCTCTGTGTTCCTCCCACCCCTGGGAGCAGCCACAGGGCTACCGGTCTCCCATCAGATATCTGAGCCCCCCTCTTCCCCAGTTCTTTCTCACCGTCTCCCCTAGTTACATAGAGAGCATGTCTTATGAGTTCTACCTCCTATGAGCTATTGCCCAAATCGATCCATTTCTCTCCACCCCGAATGTCACCATTCAGATCTGGGCAACCATGACCCTCGTCCCGACAAGTGCAGCAGCCTCAATTCTTAGTTACAGCTGTGACCCTTCAACAGCTCTGCTCACGTCATGCCTCGTTTAGAGCCTTCCCTTCTGTGACTTCCACTGCCACTGACAGGAGGTCCTGACACTTTCGTGTGCTTCCAGCACCCTGCCCCTGCTCACTGCTCTGCCCACAGACTCTTCCCTGCTCACCCCTCTCTCGCACCCCCACGCACACCCCAAGTGGCCAGCCTGCAGAGGTCCTCTTGGTCTCAGTATGGCTGTGCTCTCCCTCACAGCAGGAACCCTGGAGTGCCACTCTCTTCCTTGGGTCAGCCTTGGCCTCCACCTCACCAGGCCTGAGCCAGGCAGCAGGCAAGCTGGGGAAAGCCACACCCCGAGAGGAACCCCTCAGACACTCCCTGAAACACACACTTCACTTTTTTTTGACAGACTTTGGAGAAATTGCAACCCACTGAGCCTGACCTATAGGATCTCTGTCCACATTTACTTCTTCAGCTCAGAGTCTTGCCAGCCCAGTGATGCTCACACTACACACCAGCCATCAAGACCCACCGGCAGGCCTTGAGCTCGCCAAGATTCTCACTATGTCCTGCACCAGCCTTGCAAAAGCTGGTCTTTGCTCCGCTGGTCTGGAAGCCCCTGAGCACCTGCCAGAACTTGGAGGTTGATGCCTGCTCTTGGGAACATGCCTGTCTCTGAGTGCTTAGGGCACACTCTGCTCATCAAAACCAGAGGATGACTTTGTTCGTTGTCTGTTATCCTGACCAGACTATCATTTTCTTGAGGTCAGAGGGTATCTTAGTTCATAGTCCCAGTGATTGAAAAGCATTCAAAATCTAGAAGGCGTTTGATTAATGTTCTTGGAAAAATAAGTACATGAATGAGATGATGAATGGATAAAGGAATGAGAGGAGGAGGAAGAAGCTGGTCAGCAGTGTCTATGGAAACATCTGTGGCCGCACTGCATGGGAAATTTCACTCCAGAACTGGCTTCTCCAAGATGAGGAGAAAAAATGGGTCCGGTGTCTCTCACACTCTTACTTAGAGTCATCCTGGATGCATGATCTGAAAGTGCACCTGTTCAAGCCATCAGCTGGCTAGCATACCTTCTTTAAAAATTGCAGCTGTCCAGGCAATTCCTGTGCACTTGTCTATTTATTTACTTAAATTGCTTTCCCTCCCAATGTAACAAAACTCCTTGAAAAGACAGAAATTTTGTGTGTGCAGGAAGGATAGCAGGTCTGGCAACATGGGTGTATTTTAAAAGCCTCCCAAATCACTCTAATAAGAAGTCACAGCTGAAAAATCATGATTCTTCAGTGCTTCCCCAAATTCACTATGCTGACCAATTTCTTAAAGGCTTTGTTCAAAATGCAGCAGCTGATTCAGTAGGTCTGAGGTGGGGCCTGAGAATCTGCATTTTGCAAGTTCCCACTTAATGTCCATGCAATTGGTCCTTGGAGCAAAGTGGGAGTGGCAAAGACCTAGTCACTCTCTTGCTGCTGCTTTACCTTTGGCATTTAGCCAGTGCTGAGGCAAGGGCTAATGTCAAGGGCGGGTGGGGATGGGCATGGAGTAGCTGGACTTTCAAATCAAGGGGCATCTGCAGGGAGGCACTGCTGAACAGGAACTGGATTAAAGCGATCACTCCTGATTTGCTCACTTTAACTGAATCAAAGAAAATGTTAATAAAAAAATGACACATTTTTATCTAAGACTATCTAAAAGGTCCTAACACTTTCTTTAAAAAGATATAGTTTGCGTTTTGATTTTTAATAAAAGCTTTAAATAGGGCAGTGGTAATTTTCATGACCTAAGATGTTAAATGAAATATATCTGTGTGTTATACCTACGGCACATCTCCCCCCCAAGGATAGGTAACATGGATGGGCTGACTCTTTGATGCTTCTTTGTAAATGGAGACACTTTTAATTCCAGTTTTGTAGATAAGAGAAAAATGAAATACAGAAAGCTAAAATGATTTAATTTAGATCACGTATCAAAAACACAGGATGAGGCCCAAACATATGTCCTGGGGGCTCTGATGCTAAAAGATGTTTAATAGAAAAAGAAGCAATAAACTTTCAAAAGATCCTAACTTAATTTTTTTCACAACTCTTGTATCTCCTTGAAATACAGTTACAACTTAGTCCTCCTGCACATTTATCCTGCTGGAATGTCTCTGTTCTGTTAATCTAATCACAACCTATATTGTTCCTAAACAAGAAGTCAAAGTGGCATTATAGAGGTACATCAAATAAACTCATATACATTAGAGAAGGAAGAACAAGGAGACAAAAATGGTAACAAATCAAGTTTACACAAATAGATCTGACCCAGCTGTCCCACTCCTGGATATTTGTCCCGAAGATCTAAAATCCACATGCTACAGCGACACAGCCACCTCAATGTTTATAGCACCAAAATTCACAAAAGCCAAATTATGGAATTAAAACAGGTGTCCATCAATAGATTAATGGATTAAGAAATTGTGGCATATATATACAATGGAGTTCCACTCGGTCATCAGAAACAATGGAATTGGGGCATTTGCCGGTAATTCGGATGGAAATGGAGACTATCATGCTAAGTGAAATTAGCTAAATTCAGAAACTCAAAGGTTGAGTGTTTTCTCACATGCAGGAACTAGAATAAAATAGAGAGGAGGGAAGCATAAGATTACATAAGGAACCAGTCACATACAAATTAATAGTCGGGTGAAAGGAAGTCTAGTAGAGGAAGGAGAAGGGGAGTGGGGGAGGGTGGGAGGGAACTGAAATGGATTTCCATGTGTGTATGAGTTTGTTGGGATGAACTCAACTACTTCCTGTAACTATAAACTCTAATCATCATCATCATCACCCAACAAATTTGGAAAGCTGGGCAAGGTGGTGCACATCTGTAATCCTAGCTATGAGGGAGGCTGAGGCAAGAGGATCCTAAGTTCAAGGCCAACCTCAGCAACATAGTGAGGCTGTGTCTCAAAATAAAAGATAAAGAGGGCTGGGATGTGGCTGGGTGGTGGAGTGCTTGCTTGAGCATGTATGAGGCTCTGGGTTCAATTCCCAACTGCAAACAAACAAGCAAACAAATTAATTTTGCTCTTCTATCAGTTAGGTTGAAAGAAAAACATTTTGCAGCACCTGTTGGAAACACCAACACCAATTTTCTGATGGTAGGCCTGTCCCTGGAGGCTGCTCTGTGGCTGAGCCAGCGGCCTGGTGTTGGTTCCGATGGCTGGTGCAAATGGCCCCATCATCTCTCCTACTCTAAGTGAAATCTCAGAGAAGGCAAACCCTGACATGGTTTTAACTTCCTGGTGGAGTTTCCATAGGCTCTTCCTCGATACCATCTGGATGCAGGTATGCGTCAGGTAACCACAGGGACGTGTGCTAGGAAATTCATCTTCTGGGGATCTCTGGGACCATCAGAGAGGGTGCCTGCACAAGCAAGATGCTGCAACGTCACTGGGCAAGACCTTATGGGCCATATTCCTGTAGCCTTGGCCGTCACGGGCAGAACATCACTACACTGAACATGACTATGTGACCAAACAACAGGAGCTCCTCAAACCCAGAGAGTTAATTTTTTAGGAAAGGTTTACTAGACTCTGAGAACCACCTATAATCATGTGAATTTTGGAAATGGAGCTCAGTGAACCCAACAATGAACAGCTAGCGTAAGACCAAATCAGAAGGTCACTATTTAGAACTGGACATTCGTGAGATGAGAAAAAAAGGATGCAGGTGACATTTTGTTTGGTTTTTAGCAGTTCTGAGTTGTTAACTAGAAGACTATAAAACTCCCCCAATGATTGTCACTGAAATGTATCGTCATGCCGCCATCACCATGTCCAACTTTGGGACACTCCCATCACTCCAAACTTTCCTTTGTGCTCCTTAGCAGCCAATACCTGCCCCCTCCCCCAGAACCAGGAAGCCACTATTCTGTATTCTGCTTCTATAGTCCTACCTTTTCTAGCTTCATATAAATGGAATTATACGTGTGCTCTTCTGTGCCTGTCTTATTTCACTTAGCGTGATGTTTTCAAAGTTCACACGGTTGCATGTAGATGTAGTTCTGATTGCTGTGTAGCACTCTGCTTCACAGCTTTACCTGATTTTGTTTTCTCACCTGTTGACAGGCATTTGGGTTGTTTGTGTGGCTTGGCTCCTATGAACATTGCTATAATGAGCAATGACTTGGAAGTCCTTGGGAGGACTTGTGTTTTCATTTCTCTCAGGTAATAGCTAGGAGTAGAATTGTAGGTAGTGTAGAAAGTCTACGCTTACTCTTTGTAAAACTTGCTAAACTCTTTTCCAAGATGGTCCTTACCGTTTGAGCTTGGATGTATTGAAATTTACATTCCTGCCAGCAATGTATGGAGATTCTGCTTCTCCAGTCTCACTAACACTGGGCACTCTCTTCCTTCATTGTAGCCTGTGATGGCTAATTTTAGGTCCCAACTTGGCTGGGTTAATGGATATCTGAGAGCTAACAGGGCCTATCTCCAAGTGCATCTGACAGGGTATTTCTGGAAGAGACTGGCCTTTGAATCAGTGGACACAGAAGATCCACCTTCACCAATGGGTGTGGCCTCATCCAGTCTGCTGAGGCCCAACAGGACAGAAAAGTGATGAGGGCACATCCTCTGTCCTTCCTGGAGCTGGGACACCCACCTTCTGAACTTGGTCATCAGAACTCCAGGTTCTTGGGCTTCTAGACTCTGGGACTCACCTCATCAGTTCCCTTGCTTCTCAGGACTTTGGACCCAGATTGAGAGTCACGTGGGCTTGAAGTCAGCACACCTCGGGACACCTTGGCCTCTGTAATCTTGTGAGCCAAGTCCCATAATAAACTTTGTTATATCTCTATCTCCCCATATATAGAGAGATAGATATGGCTACTGGTTCTGTTTTTCTGATGAACCCTAATATGTGATCCTTCGAGTGGGTGTAGGGCAAGGATTTTTTGTTTGTTTGTTTGTTTTGGGTTTTGGTACCAGGATTGAACCCAGGGGCACTTAACCACTGAGCCTTTTTATTTTCATTTCAGATAGGGGTCTTGTTAAGTTGCTGAGGCAGGCCCAGAACTTGCAATCCTCCTGCCTCAGCCCCCGAGTCACTGGGATTACAGGTATGCACCACCACAACAGCTGGGTGAGCATGTTCTGAATAGAGAGAATGTACTCATTTGCACTGAGTCTAGAAACAGGATCAAAATAAGAAACCACCAGCCCCACCCCCCACCTGAATTGTCTTAACAAATGAACGTATTCAGAATCTAAGAGCTTGTGTGACTTTCCTCTCATGGTCTTTTAATTTTATATTTATCAACTTCTCTCAAATAATTTCTTAATTTTATCAATTTGAATCTCATATTAAATCAAAGTCTTGGTACAAAGTATCTCACTACTCCGCTGCTTCAACTACAGAGGGATCTTTCCATATCTTGCTCTAAAATGTGAAGTATAAAACCGCAGTCCTCGCGCCAGCCTGGGCTACAATTTATACACACTGTCTGTACAATCAGTTCATTTTATAGCTGTAAAACAAACCTTTGAACTACAATAAGCCTACCAGGCACTGGTACCTTCTCCCCTGTCAGTGCTTAATTCAATTTATCTATGTTTTCCATTCCTTGACGATGCATTAAAAAAAAAAAAAAAAAGCAACGGTGCACTTCTGCTTGGAATTTCCCCAGCAGGTAAGAAAACGCGCTATGTGTGTGTGTTTATCACATAGCTGACTCTCTTTCTAGGAAAAAATTTGATTGACAAATGCAAATTTTTAATGGAGAAATACTGAGGCAAGCATGCTACAAATTAACTTCAGTCATGTCGGGAAGTCACCTAGAGCCACCCTTCGTCCGCCATGTGGAAGTCCAGAGGTGTGCTTTGGTCATCTTCTCACAAGAAGCCTGTGGGGCTCTTACTGCCTCAACGTCTTTTCAGGCTTAAATCACATAATGAGAGAGCTTTGACACCTACTCTAAAGGGTGGCCACAAGGCTGGTGACACCAAGTCTGCCTGCAGCCCCTCCTGCACTGATCTGGTCCGTGCGCCATTTTTCTTCCTGGAGGCTGCGGGGTGGAAATAGGCGAAAAGGGAGAGAATGTGGCCCACAGTGAGCAGGAATGCCCAGGGACTGCTAGGAAAAGGCCAGTTAGTGCCTCGATACTTCATCTAGGGCACTACCAAGGTCTGGCCCTTGCAGAAATGACCAAGACCTTTGGAAGATTCACTTTATTTCCATAGTCATAGCTCAAGCCACACAAAGTGGTAATCAAATCAAAATGTGAATATATTATCTCACCATGCTGAATAATCTTGCAAGTGAACAGAATGCTCCCTTTCCTTGTATTAATAATTAAGTACTCATTTGAAGTTTGCTTGGTAAGTACAGAATTAAAGTAAAAGGTCTAAAGTAATGGTGTATGAGCTGCCAGAGACAATTGTACAGTGCACCGTCCATATGATGTACAGGTGTCCCCGCTCTCTCTTGGGAACTATACCACTCCTGTAGCTTAGCCTGGTTTCTCTAGACCCTGGACTGTTTAGGGCCACACTGCTAACATTCACTTCTTTAGAATCTGCCATGGTGTAGACATGGTTGGCATGTGTTCCCTGAAGGTTCAGGGGTTGAACTTTAATCCCCAGGGGAAGTATTAAAAGTCTTAAAACCATCCAACCATGGTACCCCGAAGCAGGGCCTTTGGGAAGTGATTGGGACTGGATAAGGTCTTCTGGGTGGACGCCCCATGAGTGAGTCCTGGTGGCTTCATAAGAAAAGGGAGAGACCAGGGCACATACATGTGTGTTCCCTGTCCTCGCCCTGTGATGCTCCGTGTCACTTCAGGACTCTGCAAGAAGGTCACTGCCAGATGTGGCCCAGAACTGTGAGTGACACAGACTTCTATTCTTTACATAGTTACTCAGTCTTGGATATTCTGTTACAGTGACGCAAAGTGGACTAACAAAGTCCCTCAATCTCTGCTGCATTTTGATGTACTGGATGCACTAAAGAAGTTGCTCCCTGTTCTTAGTAAAGCAACAGGTTTCTGGGGACTTCGTTATTTCACCCTCAGAGTTGTTTTGGGTGCTTTGGCTCCACATTCCCATGGGAGGGGAGGCAGCTGTCTCTCGTAGACTGACTGGACCCACAGCCACAGAGTATGAAAGTCTGTGAGACTCCAGTTCCTTCCACGCAGCACAGAGAAGTGGTTGTGGGTACAGGTGTGGGGACCAGGCTGCTGGGTGGGGAACCTGGCTGCTTATTCACCTGTAAGAGAAGACATCAACCTATAGGGCACATGGCTGTGGTCCAGCTACTCTGAGGCCCAAGATGGGAGGATCACCAGAGGTCAGGAGTTCAAGAGCAGCCTGGGCCACATAGCGAGACCACAGCTCTTAAAAAAGGAAAGGAAAGAAAAGAAAAACAAGAAGAAGGAATAATAGTACCTACCTCATAGGGTCATTATGGGGATCAACTGTTACCACACGTCAGCTGCTTACGAAGGGCCCAGCACGTAAACATTCAGTCAGTGCTAGCTGTTATCATTCTACTCTACTTTGAATTTATCATATTCTCTTAATGTTACCTCCCTATAACCTATCATTGTACTTATTCTTTGTCTTGGTCTGTTTTGTGCTCCTGAGGTTGGGCAATTTATAAAGAATAGAAATTTATTTCCTCCTCCTTCTGGAGGCTGAAAGTCTTAAGATCAAGTTGCCAGCGTCTGGTGGGGGGCCCCCTGCTACATGCTCACGTGGCATGAGGAGGAAGACCGGACAGAACCAACTTCCTCCAGCAAGTCGGGAACCCAGTTCCAAATCCTGTGGCCTCATCGTCCCTTACAGGATATACCTCTTAAAGGATGCGGAAACACACAAAATTTGGAGCAGACCAGAGCATCCTCTATTAGTCTAGTCAATGTTCCGTCCCCAGTCCTGCATGTCACAAACCCCAGTTTAGTAATCACACGTAATCACACAGCTGTCCAACAGGAAACGCTGGTATATGTATGAATGTGCCTGTTGAAACTCCTCAAAGTCAGCCTTAAAAGAAAGGAATTGTTGGAGGGAAATAGTTCCCTCTTACTGCTGTGACAAATTACCACAAATGTAGTGGCTTGAAGCAGGACACATTTATTGTCCTCTAATTCTGGAGGTAAGCAGTCCAAGAAGGGCCAGCAGAGCCATGCCACCTCTGAAGGCCCTGGAGACAGCCCTGGGCCTACTCTCTGGCTTCGGGGGTACCAGACTACACCTGCACCTTGGACCTTCACTTCCTCTGCCCCTGCTATCAAGCTTTCTTCTCTGATCCTCAAACTCTGCTCTCCTCCTCTTAGAAGGACCCAATTGCTCAGGATAATCTTCCCACTTCAAAAGCCTTAGCTCAATCCCTTCCTTAACAGATCTTCTGCCATCAAAGATAATGTACCCACAGGTTCCAGGAACTGACATGGACATCTTTGGAAGGCTATTACCTTGTCTACCTCCAAAGGAAAAGCACTGTGGACTTATCTGGTTCATCTACACCAGTGGCACCTGATCACAGGGCACTCCACTGCCCTTAGGGGACATTTGGTAATATCTGGAGACTTTTTTTTTGGTTTTCACATCTGGGAGAGGGATGCTGCTCTGGTGGGTAGGTCAGGAAAGCCATGAAGGACCCTACGATGTCCACACCCACAACAAAGAATTACCCATGAAACCTTCAGTTATCCATGGAACCTTCTGAGCTGGGAAGTCACAATGCAATGGACACCAGTTTGGGGATGTAGGCTTACAGATAAGTTTTATTTTAAATAGGTCTGGTCAATCTAATGTGTTTTATATATTAACAAGTTAATTTAATATATTACTATAATATGTTATAACTATGTTCTAATATATGACATATATTAAAAAAATTTAAATCATAGGTGCCCAGACTTCAAGATGGTCCTGAGCCTTCTGCAGGGTCTTGCTCTTGCCCAGCTCAGCCTGACTTCTGCTCCTTGAGCTCAGAGGATCACAGGGAGAGGCAGCTTTGCCAGAACATCCCTTCCACTGGGAGAAAGATTCAAGTTGGAGCCAACTTTAAAGAAAGCACCTTGGATGCCAATTCCTACTTTTCCAACCCTCAAGATGAGGGTCAGTGCTCAGGTTTGAACACCCCCAGGCTTCTACCGTGACTGTATGACTGGAGTGAGATTTCTATCTTTCTTTCCTTTCCATACACTCCGTGCTTCTCACTCTTCTTTATGATGTGCTTCTGCCCAGGGTTTCCTCTAGAGTTTTCTGAATCTGCAACAACTTCTAAAAGAAATAGTAGCTGCATTTTCGGTGGCAGAAAAGATTTCTAACCAGCCAAGGACTGAGTGTATGTGCGTGGAACAGTGAGCCCAAGAGAGCAGGAGGAAGAGTAACTACAAACATCAAGGTGTCCTCACAGCCTGTGAACCAACGAAGAAGGAAGAGAGACAGCCTGACCATGAACTTGGTATCACGGAAGCTATTTCTATGGGGCCATTTCTCTGCCAAAATGTAGTTCTTGAGGTGTTTTACACTTGACATGATTTCTAAGTTATCATGAAAAGATGCAGGTTAAATACATTTTGGTGAGTTGAGCATTTCCAGACTCTATTCAAGAACCATGTCCCCAAATCATGAATTCACAAGGTTCCAGATTCCAAACATCACTCTACTCTGTGACGTGGGTACTACAGCAGGAATCTTCCTAGAGCTCTGGGGAAAGCCACCTGGAGGGGTTTACAAAAATGTGCCTACCTAGGTGAAGAATCCAATTTCTTCCAAATTAAACTGTAATAAAAATGAAGAGGGGGAAAAAAAGGTAAGCGAGAGGAGAGGACTCGTACACTAAGAGATCAGAGTCCTAAGGACAGAAGAACTGACCCTAGCGAGGTCAGTGCCTATGTGGAGGTTTCTCAAGACTGGACAGGCATGAGCATATGACAGTATAGCTGGTGGAGAGAGAAAGAGGCATGGGAGGACCTGCGGGGGAGTAAGCAGTCTCTTTGGCAGTTGGGTACAATGACCCTGGACATCTCCCAGGCAAAGTAGCTATGTAGCATTTCCCCAGAGAACAAAGAAACATCTTTGTTTCTGAGAAAGCCCTTGGATGGGAAAGTACATGCCATCATGTGGAGCAGCAAGCGGCTGAAATCAAATGAGGTCTCCCTCCAGTTCCCTACAATGCGTCTCAGGATGTGGGATCATCACACCTGAGGCCCAGAGCAGAGTGTCCACGAACAAGCAACACAGAAAAGCAAAGGGCACCAGACCCTACGACTCGCCTCCCAGGCACCTCCCCTGGTAATCTTGCAGCTTAGTGAACAGAAACCCAGGTGATAATTTCCAACAGAAAATGGTTAAAGGGCGTGAGTGTAGCATTCATGCCCGAGGAAGCTGCATTCAGCCTCTGTAGCTGTCCTCCTGAGGCAGGGACACGTGCTCCTCTCACGTCCTCCTCTGACTTCTGTTCCTTCTATCCTCATGACTGACGTCTTCTTCAATTCAACCCCATGCCTCTGCTCTTGTCCTTTTGAGAACCCAAATATTCCTGAGGCTCCCACTGTCCCCAAGCTGACAGATCCAAATCTGAGCTTCTTATGCCACCTCCACCGACCGTCCTGCTCACCCTCCCTCCCTTGGATGCTCCTCTCAGCTCAGCCAGCACCTCCTCGTTCATCTCCCAACCACTCTACTTGTGAGTGGCCGCCACTACCCTCCTCAGTGCCTTGGATATTAAACAGTGGCCTCATTTCCAGCTCATTCACGTCCCTTGTTTCAGTTAGCACGGCAGTTCTCCATGGCCATCTGGGGCTCCCTGCCCACTGCCTCCACTGAGCCCTGGCTCCCCGCAGGTCACAGGCAGCTCCCACTGTTTGCTCTGTCCACCCCACCTGGTGTAGCGCTTCCAGACCACACCCTGTTCAGGAGGAGATCTGCTTCCCCTCACCACCACACTGAGGCTACACATGGCCTTTCAAGGCTTTCTACCACATATGCCTGTCCATCAAGCCTGCTTCCATGTCTCAGACCCCTTCAAGGCATTTCCCACACCCTGACTTCCCCACCTAGCCCAAGATGACCACAGGTCACTTCCTCCTCAGAGCTCACACCTGAGATGATTGAGCACTTAACAGTGTGCTCACCATCCCTGCCTTCATTTTCTTTATCCAACTACATAGCGAGTTTCATAAAAATAGACATATAGTTCTTTATCACGTCACCCTATACCCCGGAGCTAAAACAGTGAATTATTTTTTAGAATACGCAAGTTATTTAATCTACTACTTCAATGCATTTTGGTATTTCTTGATTACAGACACAAAAATAAGTGGTCTATAATGAGGAAGAATATAAACAAAGCAAATGTGGAGATACATCTATTAGCATTTTGTTTTCAAATGTTATACATTAAATGCAAAGACAATTGCTTACCTGATCTGATGCAGTCTGATGATTTGCAAACGCCATCTAGACAAAGAAGAGTATATGCATAAGTATTTGCATGTTTTCTATTTTATCCATCTCTTTTAAAAACTGACCATTAAATAGCAACTCCTTAAAAACCTTATGTTATATATAATTGCCAATGGCTAGAAAATAATAGAGGGAGAAGATAGGAAAATCCTAAATTTTAATTTGATTATGAAGAGAAATGTGTTGTTATTATTATCTCTAAAAACTAAGCCTTAGGCCTGACTAATTGAAATAATCAGTTGTTCCAGTTATCTTTCAGTAATCACTTTTTCCCATTAAAGAATCTTTGCTAATCCCTATTGTGAAAAATGTCCAAGACTCAAATTAGACTTCTTAAATTCCTGTGAAGCTCTTCAGAATTTCCATGACACAGCAAAAATTGACTAATTGCTAAGGCTGGCCATAAAACTATGTATATTTTAATAAAATAAAATTATATACTAGGGGGCTGGAGTTGTGGCTCAGTGGTAGAGTGCTTCCCTAGCACGTGTGAGGCACTGGCTTTGATCCTTAGCACCACATATAAATAAGTAAAATAAAGGTTTTGGAAAAAAAAAAAAAAAAATATATATATATATATATATATATATATATATATATATATATTCATAAAGTAAACATGAAGGCCCTAAATATATTTGGCAATTAACAACTTTGCTCCAACATAAAAGGCAGTGTATTTGAGCCAACTCAAGTTCATTGTTTCAACACACAGGTGTTACACTGTACAAGTGAATCCTGTGTTGCCATATGTCTCTGTTCTTAAGGTATGGGTGACGGCAGGAGCAGGAGATGGAGACCCTTCTCTTTGCCCTGCTGACACCCAGCATGGGGTCACTCACCGTCATAGGTTGCGTAGAGCGCGATCATGGTCACGGCTATGATGGTGAGCAGCAGGACGAGGACCGAGAGGCTGATCTCCAAGGGGGTCCATCTCGGCTTCTTTGGCTTTGGAGTGTTGATATCAGTTATATCCATCTGACTTTCCGATCTTCCCATCACCTAAAATCTGCAGATAAACACAAAAATCTTAACAAATAGATAAGAATAAACTGTGTATAATTTTATAAATGTTTAATGTGGCTCGATAAAAGTAAAAGGTTAATTTATTTTAGATTAGAAATAAAAGTTGTTGTTGAAAAGTCAAAATGTAGATGCTGAAAGCAAAGAATATACAGCTATGTGAATTCCACAGGCCCCAGTCACAACCTTTCTGTTTTGTTTTGCTGTCACTGAAGATTCCAGCAATGTTATACAAAGCGAGTTTGTTAGACACTCACATAGTTTTAATGCAGAAGTTCATAAGCAAATAAGGGGCTGTACCATCATTAAGAAAGCTTACAACTCACTCTTGTGAACTTTGGACTAATGTCAAAGGTGGATTTTACATCTTGCTCCAGTGGTTTATTTTACAAGCTCAAAATCAATGACTAATACCTTGAGGTTTTGACTAAGCAATAATTTGATTGAAATATGATTACAGATAGAAAACAAAAGGAACAAACACTTGAGGTAGTTTAGTCATAAAAACAACTTTTGTTTTTACAGCTCAAAATCACTACTCCTGCTGATAGAGGCATCAGTTAACTGGTCAGACAACATTCTGAAGACGTCAACTCAGAGACCAAAAGTCAGTGGAATGAAAGATATTAGCCATATCAATGATTCTTTTGCAACCAAAGGAAAGAAAACATGATCAAAAAAGCCTACCTTGCAGATTAGGGTATCAGCCCTTAAGCCAAATATTTAACTTATATAAATTAGTGTTATTCCTTCTACCAACTATAGCTGACATCTAGTGGGTTCTTTCCATGTGCCAGCATCAGTTCTTAGAGTTTTCCACAACCTGATTCATTTTACCTCCACAAGGTGGATATTAATATTCCAATTCTAGGAAAATAGGCCACAGAGAAGTCAGGTAACTTGTCCAAGCCCACACAGCAAGTCAACATTCTTTCTAAGAGACACACGTGGTCATGTTTGAAATATAACCAACTGCACCATCATGCAGTAAAAGCTGTCTTACCTCTTAGGCAGAAATTGTGGATACGAACCTAAATATTAAATCGTGGTGCTTCTTTTAGAGGCTTATAAGTTCTTATAAGCCACTTCCCAAAACTTAGTTTAAAAAACTTTAGTTTTTGTGCTTGACGATATGAAAGAACCTCTGAGAGGAACAAATTAGCTGTGGAATTTAGTAGTTGTAGAATTTAGTCCCTAGATTAAGTAACTGCTCAGAAATGTTCTTTCAGATAAAGATCTTTGTTGAATTCACACACACAAGTCCCTGAGGGTGTGTTTTGTAGAAACTGAGCCACCAGAGAAAGGAGAAACAGACTGGCCATTTGAGGTGTGGTCTGGGAGACCCAGCAGACAATAAGGTGCTCATTTCCTCCAGGGAGTCATTAATAAGTGAACCATAACTGGACTTTACAGTCCTGGATGCAAAGTCTTAAGCACTCTGTCCCTTTGATTACATGAGGCTATAATCAAGGACAGACTATCAAATAAAAATATTTTATTGAACAATGAAAACCACGTCTGCTCAATGAAAGTGGAATGTAATGTACCTGAATGTTAAAATGTCTTACTTAATGGTTATGTAACTCATGCTACTTTAGTAGCACAGCCCCTGGGGTTACAATATGGAATTGCATTGACTGTAGTTCTAATTTAATAGAGGTGACAGTTGGGCAAAGAAAAGGCAGGAACAAATTTAATACCTGGACACTCTACAGAGAGGCAAACAATCAAATGAGTAATTCTCCCAGTCCTCTTCAATTTCTAGTCCTGCCTTAAAGAACACCTAAATATTAATCACATCTGCTTTAGGATTTCTCCGAAATTTCTCTCCTCCTGCTCTAGTAATATTTCAGAAGACAAATCAAGAGACATGTTTTACTGGGTTAAAAAAAAAAACTTTCTTATTTTATTTATTTTTCTTTCTTTCTGAGAAACATGACTCAGTGTCTCTGTAAAGTAAACTTGAGACTGGGGAACCAGGGCAGTGCTCTTTGGCACCACCAAGCTTCCCAGTGTGGCACAGCTGGTGGGCAGGCATTTCTTGCTCCCTCTGGGCTACCTTCCTGGGATTCTCCCCCTTATCCTTCAGCATGGAGAGTGGAGGCAGCCGCAGGAACAGCTTTGGGGAAATTCAGGTAGCGACCCAGGTTACTAGCCCTTGGACCTTCATCAAAAGAATGTCATCTTGAGTCACCAGCAGACTTTTTCTCCATCTGTTCCTCTTAAAAAGCTTTGTAGATTCTTTTTGCCCTTAAGTAGCACTTTTTAACAGTATTGAGCAAAAGAGGGAAAGCTGCAAGTTTAACCTCTTAATTAACTTTGCCATTCATTTTCATTTAATTCCAGATGATAAGCCATTTTCTTTGAAGGAAACAGGGGTCAGGATACTGAACCTCAGGAAGGGACATAGCACTAAATCCTAGTTACCTGAACTTCCAATTTAATCATATACAAC
This sequence comes from Marmota flaviventris, assembly GCF_047511675.1. NCBI lineage: Eukaryota > Metazoa > Chordata > Mammalia > Rodentia > Sciuridae > Marmota > Marmota flaviventris. Next base: position 110,663,672 of record NC_092505.1, on the reverse strand, counting down.
CACATTTAAGAGAGAGGGCTAAAGGGCACATGGAAATGAAAAAAATATGAAAATTATATAAAGTTGATACTTGGATTCTCATATAAAGCAGGATATGCAAAACCATTCCTACATTCTTAAAATACTTCACCTTAACTAGAAATGTGTTAAAAAGCTTCAACTAAAAACCAGATACCACCCCAGAGGGGAGTAGATGATTAGAATTGAGATCTAACCCCAAAAGGACCCTGAAAACTTCAACTTGACATTCTCAGAATTAATTATCATTTTGCTTGAATATAAGCTGAATTCCAAAGCAATATGATGTAGCAATTCTCATTCTCACACTGGTACAGCGTTAAGTATCCATTTATCAGACTGTCAAATCATGAAACCTGGAGGATAACCCATTTGTCCAAGGGAGATCTGAGTCTAAGCAATTTCATCTTCACAGCATATTATAACATTAACTTATTTCTACAAGTCCCTGAGGTTTGCTAGGCAATGACAGTTTGCATTCATGGAAACTGAGGCACAGAAAAGCAAAACAGGTTCCATATTGAGGCTGCAGAAGCTGAGGAGGAGGGCACTCAGTTGAAATCCCCACATTTCCCACACATCAATTAAGCCAGTGCTTCCAGGGTCTGAAGTATGGAGTCCTGGACACAAAGTCCCAACAACATCACTCCCAGAGGCACAGGGCATCCAGTCTGAGAAACTACAATATCGTTTTTTAAAGAGCTGGAACCCAGCAAAAATGCAAGGGAGTGAAGCTACACGCTCTCAGAGCCTATTTGCTCTGAGTAGGAGCTTCCAAATGCTGACGCTGCAAGCCAGATACTAGTTTCCAGTTTAATAAAATTGCCATTTGAATCACATATGGAGGAGAAATAGACTTGATTGAGAGGCTGAAGAGGGATGATCGGTTGCAATTACCCTTATTTTAAAACAGTACAAATAGACTGAAACTGGTTAAGTAAGGAAAAGGTCTTTCAAAAAAACTTCCATCTACAAAAGAAACACCCTCCATGCCGCACCAACCAACCCTTGTGAGATTTAAGCATAAATTATATAATAGGAAATCAAGGTTCAAAGCGAGACGAAGAGGTGGAATCATGAAAAGATCTTCAGGTTAAGAAAAGAAAAAAAATAGAAAAGTGAGTTAAATGAGGAGAAAATCCGACAGAAACCAAAATGAAAACAAACCTTGCTTTTTTAAAAAACCAGTGTCTGTACAGCGGAATGGCAAATTCCCAGCCCCCAAATCAACCCCGGTGCAATTTGGTAGCGCAGATCTCGGTAACCAAACATAACTCCCAGGCAGAGGCTGCAGGGAGCTATGGAAATGAACCTGGAGAGTCGACCTGACATCACTCGCAGAGCCCTCCTCCCAGGCACCCTCGGCCCCTTCCCTCCCCTCCCCTGCGCTCCGCTCTGGTCCCGGCGGCGGCTCCTTCCCAGGGCACGCCTCCTGCGCCCACGCCGCGGGGCGAGGGGCGCCCGCCGCTGCCCGCGCCCGCCCAGCGCCCCGGGCGACCCCTGCGCCCCAACCCCGGGTGCAGCCGGCCCTCCCGGGACTCACCAGCACGATTCGGGAGAAGTTGGAGGCTGAGCAGACACATCCCGACCAATGAGCGCGCGGGGCGGGCGGCCCGGAGCTTCGCCGAGCGCCCGTCGCTCCGTGCGTCCCCCAGCGCCCCGAGGCGCGCGCTCCGGCCGGCCGGGAGCGCCGCGCCAAGGCTGGACTCCAGGGAGCGATCGGCCCGGGGCGGCCGGAGCGACAGGGCGACGGCGAAGCCCGGCATCCCTCGGACCCGCGCGCGAGGGACTCACCGTGGCCTCTCAGCAGATCCCGCGCGGGGAGTTGGGCGGCTGCTCCCGCCTGCGCCCGGCCGAGCTTCGCCACTTGCACATCTCCGCGCCCCGCGTGTCTCGGCGCGCTCAACCCCGCCTCGCAGCCGCAGGACCAGCGAGAGGAGCAGTTCCCTGGGTGACCTGAAGGTTTCCGCTAGGTCTCCCAAATCCTGCCTCATCACGCGAGGGGGCCGGCACGGGGCGGGGGCGGCGAGAAAGTCCCGTCTCCGGGTCCCCCACCTCACCATTCCCAAAAGGGCCTTGCCAAACATTCTTGGAATTGCTTAGCTTGGGGCTTTCAAGAAAACAATGCACCGGCTCTTCGGGATTCTGTAGTGCGGGTGAAGGTCCCTTGGCCTCCCTAGTGGACTCGGGCAGTAATGCTTCTCCTTCTCGCTCGCCTTCGCTCCTGCTCGTCCCTTTCCTCCTGCGTCCAAGCTTCCTCCCTCCCTCTCTCTATTGATTTTTCACTCTCCTCCTCCTTTGTATTTCTTTCCTTTTCCTCCATCCTTTTCCTTCTCCTTCTCTTCTCGTCTCCCTTTCTTTTTCTTTCTCAGAGCAACACGATGTCAGGATTTGCACTGAAACTCTCCACTCCCGCCTCCTGACTCTGAGGCATCTTCTACCTGTGTGTGTGTTTGGGTTGCGGGTTACAGGGTGGGGAGTGAGAAAGACCGAAATAAAATGCTAAAGTGCGCCTACCTACTAAAATGAGCTGGGGTGTGTCGGGACCCTTGTCAATGTCATGCTGCTAAGCAGCACACACCATTTCGCTTAAGACACTGAGATTCCTTCTTGAGCATTAGAAAAACAAAGAAGTACTTTTTGCACAAAGGAGGACCTTTATTAAAACTGCTTTTCACAGTTATAATTGCCCAGAAGCCAAGGAGGTCAGATATATATGCATATTTTTTTTATTGCACTACTGGGAATTGAACCCAGGGGTGTCCTATCACTGAGTGCCATCCACAACTTCATATTTTTAATTTTGAAACAGGGTGTCTCTAAGTTGCTGAGGTTTGCCTTAAACTTATGATCCTCCTGGCTTAGCTTCCTAAGTACCTGGGAGTACAGGAGAGCTACACACCCCTCAGCTGCTTCCAGTATTTTTAATGCCAAGTGTATAAATCGCTTTAACAATGATCCTTTTCCTTCTTTGGATTAAACACACACACACACACACACACACACACACACCCCCCACCCTGGGAAATTAACTCTGAAATACAACTGGGTTTTCCTGAATTTGGAATTACCTTTTAACATCAAAATGATTTACTGCTATAGAGCAGTCCCTTCACACTAACAAATTTTATGGGTTTTTTTTCATAGTAGAGAAAACTGAAAAGCAAGGAGAAAAGGTAATACATGCTTAGGAAAGAGTTAAGTGGAATATGATAAAAAGACATTTTTGACCAAATTGCATTGCTATACTGTATGTGTGCAAATATATAACAAGTTCTGTTTATTATGTATAATTTAAAAGCTCAATTTAAAAAGCAAAAAAAAGAGACATTTTGAGAAAATTAATATGGAGAATATCAATTTTCTATTAATACAGAAAATTAATCTAGAGTAATCTGGTGCATGATCTTCACAAGTACTATCCACACCTCTATGCTCCACTGTCTGTGCAAGTTGCAGGCATAGTACTCATGGCAAATTACAGGTGCGATTTCCTGAAATAAGCACACTTATTAGGTTTCAGCTGGAATCTGAACACAGTTCATTTTGACTCAAATGCTTACTTATCTGTTATTTCCAAAGCAGACTCCCCACCCCCACCCCCGCGGGTGTTGGGAAGCCAAATACTCTAAGCCACCTGAACAAGTTAATTGAACCACCTGATAATGCAGAATAAGCAGGGTGGGTGAGGCGGAGGTTTCCCAGAACTCAGGCACCACTTTTATGGACAGGCCCTTCCAGTATGCTCTGCTGGGTGTGTCACTCAGCATGGAAATTAGATTATAATGAAGTTGGAAGCCGTCTGTGCTCACTCTGGCAGGCTTCTTAGCTCGGAGGGTTTTGGCCTGCCCACCTGAAGAGGACTCTCCAGCCTTAGGCATCAAGAATAAGATTAGGGAAGGGCAGAATGTCAGCTAGGATGCATGGGCAGTACACCGGGAAACAGTTTTACAGAGGAGACACGTAGAAAATTGATTGACTCAGATTCATTTGGCGGGAAATCTAGGTCTTGTAACACTTCATTTCTTAATTTTTAATACTTCTCAGTGAAATTGCCAAAATGTTATTTCAGCTTTACTTAATAACAAGGAATTAAAATGAATTTGAAAAAATAATTTTTGAAAAAATATAGCCAGTTATCAGTTGTTTCATATGGAGCCATGTGCTGAAAAGTTTAATGTAATTCTGATTAACATAATAATGCATTTTTGGTAGAGGGAGTAGCTTAGCCAGAATAATGCAAAAACTTGTATATTGACTGGAAATGCAAATCAAGCTCATATGCCTGGACTGAACCCTCTCATTGGAGCTTTCCAAGTTCTCTAATTTGCATAAAAGTTTTAAACTGAAAAAGTTTCTTTGAAGGTAGTGGCATACCCCTCAAGTTCAAGAACACCAGTTCCCTGCTGATCTCTGGGCCTTGAGCTTGCTAAGTATTTGCTCTGTGACTGACTTACAGCCCCAGCTCTCAGGAATATCTTGATAGCAGAAGAAAATAAGATGGCTTGGTTTGTTTCAGTTATAAACTTTGAACTGACAACTGAAAATGTATATGTAAATGATTTATATTTAATTAAAAAGTCATTAATGAAAAATTTTTAGGCTATTTAGTTATGACCATACATCACAGTTTTATTTCACTCTCCTTGTAAGAAAAAAAATGTAGGGAGAAATTCAAATGTCATCTTGGTGGGGACATTTTACAGAAAGAAGAGTGTAGTGAACTGAGCTGGAATGTACATCAAAAGAAAAGCAAAGCCTTAAGTTACTGCAGGCTTTCACTTTCAGCTGATCATCAACAATAGGGGTGGATCCCTCACTCATTTAACCACAAGATTGAATCTCATTAAAGTTCATTAGAGACTTAAGTAAGGTTTTATCAAGAATGTGAAATCTTTTCCTAAGGAGGTTGTGCAAGTTGGAGATAATTTCTCTTCTAAAGGACCTCTAGATTCTTCTAGTAAGTAAAATCACAGAACTGAGGTTTCCTGAGGCTATTCAAGGTCACTCAGGCTGGTCAATTGCAAGAATAAGGGAGAGAGTCCCCATGCAGGTGGCCATGCTGTTATTAGCCATGCAGTGACTCAGTTCTGAGAAATGGGAATGACCCAGAAACCTAGAAGGTGTAAATTGCTGTCCGGGAGCAATCTATCTATCTCTGAGAGCCTCACCAAACCTAAATGACCTAGGACTTCCTTTAACAGGACTTGGAAGTCCTGGGACTTCTACAAAGTCTAGTCCCGAGCAAGGTGAAAACTCAGAGCAGAGAGTCCTTCAGAGAACTGGGACAGGGAGAAGAAACATCCACAATAAACTATGGAGAAACACACACCAACCTCATCGCGCTAACTGCTGGTCCCCCAACCACCTCTGGCAGAGTTGCTGGGGTGTCAGTCACGTACTTCTAGAGAAGGTAGACCTTTTTCCAAAAGGTTGACAAAGTGTACCTTTTATTCAAAACTGTATTCTCATCTCCACCACACCCCCCTCCTCGCTCTCTTTAGCTTGAACTCAGGCTAGTAAATTTACAACAGAAATTTCCTGTGAGAATTCATGATCAGCCCAGACCTTAGATATCTGAATATTGGGCTGAAAATTCCCAAGTTAAAAATATAGTCAAGTGGTCCCAGTTGGACTGAGCCAAATTTAAAAAGAAAAAAATGGACAGAATTGCCACTATCTAACTCCTACTGCAGGCACTTCTTGAGAATCAATTTATGAATAAAAATGACAATTGATGGAAGATCTGAAATCCGAGAAGGAATGTAGCAGAGTACAGTATTCACACAGGTAAATCTAAGGAAATGTTTACCAGAAAACCATGGTGATAAGAAAAGTTTATGGATCTTAGCAATCAATGAAGCTGGGTGCATTGGTGCACCCTGTATTACCAGAGACTAGGGAAGCTGAGGCAGGAGAATCACAAGTTCAAGGCCAGCCTCAGCAACTTAGCGAGATTGTGTCTCAAACAAAAAAATAAAAAGGGCTGGGAATGTGGCTCAGTGATAAGTACCTCTGGGTTCAATCTCCAGTGGGAAACCAATAAGAAAAATTAAAATAAACTAAAATACTAGACAATGATATATGCCGCAGTCTGGCTGGGCACAAATAACGGAGCCGCCAAAAGCCTTGTAGGTTCAAACAGCAACTCTTTATTCCCGAACTCACCTGCACTCTACACACACTTCCCGGGAACACACTCCCTCCACCGGGCTCCACGCACCAATTCTCCAGGAACCCCCAGGAGAACTCAACGGGAACTCCAAAGTAGCAGGCTCCCAAGGCAGCAGGATCCGCCATAATCCCAGCAGGATCCGCCCTAATCCCGGAGCAGGGTCACCTTTCAACCATTCCCTCTAGCAAAATGCCAGGCGTCATTCCGACTAAACTGTGGCTCTCAACAGATATAGATAGTGTGCAAATTAAGAGAGTATTAATCAAAGTACTCCAAAGTCCTTATATTGTTGGAAAAGAATATAATGATACTGATTAATGTTTAGGTCTTACACTTGAGTACATTAATTGTACTTTAAATGTTACTAGTTTTGTCACTAAAAGGATAAAAAATAGAATACATAAGGTTCAATCTTGCAGCAAGAAAGAAACTAGAATTAAACACAAATCAATTTTTAAAAAATAATGAAAGAGAAAAATTAAATATTAAAAAGGGCATATAGGAATACAGAATAAGATGATAGAAGTAAATAAAAAAGTGTTCATCATGGTAAATATAATTGGATCAAATTCTCCAGTTAGAAGACAAAGACTGAAATAAAACAAAATTTGGCTATCCCTGTTTAAAAGAGACACACCTTAAAAATTAAGATTTAGAATGGTTGAAGTCAAAAATGATAGAAAAGCATAAGCAAATGTAACCAAAGGATTGTCAATGTAGCAATATTATAAGATAAAATAGACTACAATTTTACCCCCAGAAAGAGTAATCAATTCAGCCAATGGCATAGTCCTAAACTTGATTACATGTAATAACACAAATTTTAAGTCTATACTTCAAAAAGTAAAATGAGGACAGGGGAAACTGATAAACCACCATAGTGATGGGTGATTTTGAAACAGATGTATTTGATAAATCAGATGCACAAATCAGTACCTGTATAGAAAGATCTGAATAAAGTGTTAAAAGATCAACTAGTGGAAATATGTAGAGCTTTTTGTTCAATAAATGGAGAACACTTGCTTCTCCTTCCCCCCCCCCCCATGTATCTAAGGAATATTTAAAAACATTGATTATGTGCTAACTGCAAATTTTCAATGAATTTCCAAGACTCTAATTATAAGTAATACATCTTGAACCTTAAGATAACTCAAGAGAAATGAAGTCACATGTACATTGGAAGTCAAAAGATGCAAACAAATAATTTAAAATAACACATGAATCCAAGATGAATCACAATAAAAATTTCAAAAATTTGTATCTGAATGTCAATGAAAATGCTATCTACCAATGTATATCAAAATTTGTAGTCTTAAATGCTTTTTACTTAAGAGGAAAAAAAGCTAAGATATATTAAAATGAGTATATAATTTAAGAAGTTAGAAAAAGAACAGAAAGAATCTTAAGAAAGCAAATTGAATGCAGATGTGTATAAAAATGAAAATTAAAAAAAAAGAAACCATAAAAATACAAATTTGTTTACATTAAGTATTTATTTTAGAGGGTGTAGACAGTGCAGTTTAAAAAGAGAGAGAAAAAGGAGAGAGAGAAGAAAGGAAAATGATAGAAGGAAGTAAATAGGAATAACAAAACTCATCCATGAAAATGGGATGATCTTCAATATTGAAAAATGAAGGCAGTGTATATAAGATTACCATCTTTATAGGAAAGTAATGTGATTTTTTTAAGATTAATATTAATAAGTTAATTACATTTTTATGTAACAGAAAATGTTAGAAAATATAATCTTAAAAGACTCATCTATAGTATCAAACATATGTATGGATAGATAATACTATAAATGTAAATGTAGACATTTTCCAGAAATAAATGCCAACAGAAATCTTAAAAGTTATAAATTTTGAAAAATCCTGAAGAGCAGGCGATTGTATAGACTGTCAAAGACCAGGTAGTTAACTATGTACCTGGAGTTAAATACTCAACATATTAAAACTATAAATTCTCAAACTGATCTATAGATTGTTATCAACTGAATGCCCAATAGAAATTTTTTAGATTATAATCTAAATAAGCATATTATAAAATGTTTTGTAGAAGAACTAAGAAAATTATAGCCTGGAAAAAAAAAAACAAGGTAGGAGTGATTTAACCTACTAGATAGCTTTCAATATTAATAGTAATTTATTAATTTACTAATTAGTAATATTCAATTGGCTCAGGGAAAATAGATCAATCCCTATATTAGGGATGCAGAAATTGACCCATGCGATAAGGAAATATGGAGGAGCAGAAAGGGGTGGGGTGTGATCTCTCTCTGGCCATTTATGAAAGGGTCATGGCCGACACCCCAGACCCAAACAAAAATATAGTGAACGACTTGATCACATGTTTCCCCATCCTGGGGTGCTTCAGAATGCACATCCAAAGACCCAGCTGAACTGTCAACTTTTATGCCTAGTTTATTTTATTATTATTTTTTTAATTTCGTTTTTCCTTGTGCAATCCTGAAGTCATTGATCCATTTTGAGTTGACTTTGGTGCAGGGTGAGAGCTGGGATCTAGTCATATTCTTATGCGTATCTAGCTGTCCCAGCACCATTTGTTAGAAAGACTGTCTTTTCTCCAATGCATGTGTTTGGCCCCTTTGCCAAGGATCAGATGGCTGCCTCTGTGTGGGTTTGTCTCTTTGCCTTCTAATCTATTCCATTCATCCGCATGTCTGTTTCTACGCCTGTGCTGTGCCATTTTTTGTTACTACAGTTCTATGGCATAATTTGAAACTGGCACTGTGATGCCTTCAGCATTGCTCTTTTTACTGCTTAAATTACTTTGGGCTATTCCAGATCTTTTATTCTTCCGTATTTTTATTTGGATTTTAGGATTATGCTTAGTTTTGAAGAAACATGACTGGACAAAGATCTGATGTCATGCTAATAGACCGAGTGGGGAACCCAGCAAGCCCTGTCTGTCCAGTTTCTTACTGGCCCCTCAGTGGTAGCATCCCCTCCTCCACTTGCCCCACCCAAACTGCCTTGCTACAGGGCAGAAACTTTCTGAAATGAGGTGTAATGAGGTTCTTAATTTCCCTATGGCTGGCCGTGGGGAAGAGGAATTCTAGTTTCTACAACTTGCCTTAGGAAAGAATAAGGGATAAGAGACTGGAGGACAAAGAGGGGAGAAAATTTGCTTCTGAGGTTGCTTTTGACAATCCGGCAAAATATCTAAATACCTGTTTAAAAAGGATTTAAAATTCTTTAAAAGTCTGCTGAGACCTGCAGACAGAAAAAAAAATACTGCATTCCTATATTATAAAAAAAATTAGTTCTACATGAAATAGGGATTTAAATGTGACAGGTGTAGGTTTATTTAAAAAGTGCTCAAAGTACCAGGAGTACACGGAGGATGGGCTGGCGATGGAGCTCCAGGTACCGCACAAGCTCAGCACATGAGAGACCCTGGCTTCAACCCCTGGCACGGGAACGAAAACAAACACAAAACTGTGCATTAGTGAACAAATTTGGAAACATGCTATCTGCAAATGTTGAAGGAGCACATGACTCAGAACCATGCAGTTTCCCTTTCAGGCGTTCACTTCAGGAAAAACCTGGAGATAGGTGAGGATTTCACAGCAGCATTGTCTATACTATTTTTTTTTTAACAACTGAAAGCACAGAAGTGCATTAATGGGAGAAAGGACAAAATATTGTAATACATGCATAAAATGGAATACGGTCCAGAATGCAAAATAACCAGCTGCGACTAAACAAATCAATATGGGTGACTCGGGGCAAAATAATGTTGACTAGAATAGCAAGCAACCCCTGTGCATGGTATTATAGATGCAAAGAAAACAAAAAGATGAACCGATTATGTAATCAAGGAATCCGCAATTTAGTGGGTAGAAGAAATCCAAACAAGCATTTACAATAGAATATGTTGATTTTCATAATTGAGTTACAGGCAAAGTTCGCTGGAAATATATGCAAGGGCAACTTTTTGCCATTGGGTGTGTCAGAACACTTTATCCTATAATGTTTTTTATTTGATTTGAGGAATGAATAGGAATTTTCTAGATAAAGGAGGTGACGAGGGCGTCTCCCTTTTGAGAGGGAGAGAGAGCATCAGGAACAGTGGCACATTCTCTGTGTCTTGAATATTGTGTGGGACACAGCAGAAGGGAAGGTATGGCTGAGATGCAAAGGTAGGGAGACGGAGGAGAGAGAGGAAGCAGTTTCTTGAGGGCTGGCTGCAGAACAATAAGGTGAACACCACGCAAAAGGGTTTACATTTTCTTGCCTGCAATCCAAAGACATTTTGTGCAAAAAGGTCAGAGTGGTTCCCGCCAATGCCTGCCCCAGTGGTGGGAACGGGAAGGCTAGACAGATAGGGTAAGGGTGGAGACAGGGAGCGCTTCTAGATCTTCTGGATCCAACAGGAAGCTCTGTTGGAGAGCCCGTGCCATCATTCTTATGAGAGACGTTTTGAAAAATAAGTAAATGATCTAAGGCAAGCAGAGGAGAGATTTTTGCGGTAGGATCCACAGGACTCGGGGGTTTTGTTTGTTTATTTTTGTTCTTTAAATCTTGAAGGTAGAGAAGAATCAGGAATGACTCTTTGGGTTTTGAGCAAAGGGGAAGCTCTGCCCCCTCACTGAGAGGGAAAGCTGGTGGTGGCGAGCTGGTGTGAGGTGTTGGACATCCTCAAGGTAGCACTTCTGTCACGAGGGACCCTGACAGCGGGACGTCTGTTGCTTCTGACAATTTGGTAAAATGTCTGACCATTTTTGAATGCCACATGCACTAACTGTGAAGGTGGACGCATCTGACTACAATATTATGACTTCAAGCCTCATTGGAGAAAAACAAAAACAAAGATCCCACAAGTGACTATTTTGAAAATAGTCACTGACCAAGCAGTTTCTCAACTGAATATAACTGAGTCACTGGAAATTAAATTTCAAAATGTGGCATTGAGCCAGTTCTCTGGCTAAGCTCTTCCAGGTGCTCTGATGTGATGGGGCAGGAAAGTTCCTACCAGGGCAGGCTTCCCCTTCCTCACCTTAGGGTGCCACTCCGTTTCATTTCAAAGCACTTCATCCCCCCACTCTCCCAAGAGGAGTGTATGTCTCCTCCCAGCCACACGTGTAGACCCTGGCACTGGCCATATGCAGCTCATATGGACACTTGGCATCCCAGACCTGGAACGGACTCCAGCTCAGAGGGAGTCTGCTTCAGAGCCCTGGGTGGCCAGAGCACCTCTGCATCTGATTCACTCAGGCTGGAGCTCTCTGCTACATCCCCCTGGGGGTTCCATGGTCCTGATCCAGGAGGTGAGAGGAGGAGATGAACACTGCACCCCAGCAGCCCTGGAAAGAATCTGAACACCTGTTTTCCTCGGGGCACGGTGGTTCAGCTTCGCACGGTTAACCTTTAAATCTCTCTGGTTCTTTCTGACTCTGATCATGGGCATAGATGCTAATTCCAAATAGTTGAAACTAGGGGAAGCAATACAAAGAAATGCAGCTTCTAATAAACCCTTGAGTTGGAAGTTTTAGTCTTTCCTTGAGATAATCACATTCTATGTGTAATCAATTCCCAACTACTCTTGGATCTGTGACATTTCCAGAAGTGCCAAGTGAAACAGAAATATCTGGATTTTAGACTCTTGTGTTTTACGCTCTATTAGCACGTGGGATCATACCAGTTCTTTTGCAAGGATGGAGCTTGTCTTCAACCCAGCGTTTTTAATTCTTTCCCTCAGGCAGTCGGCTCTCGCACGGAGAATCCTTCTTAACTCAGATTGTTAGACTTCACTACATTCTTTAAGTCTGAGTAAACAGAACACTTTAAAATTAAACCTTATTTATGCAGGCAAATGTGTGTGCCCTGTGCCTTTTAGTGTTTTCAGTCATCTCTTGGAATCCCCTGGAGACTGGGTTCAGAACCCCTGCAGATGCCAAATTTGGGGTTGCTTAAGTCCCCTGTGTAAAGAGGCATAATATTTGCATATGATGGGCTGGGGATGTGGCTCAAGTGGTAGCGCACTCGTCTGGCATGTGCGGGGCACTGGGTTCCATCCTCAACATCACATAAAAATAAAATAAAGATATTGTGTCCACCTAAAAATAAAAAATAAATGTTTTTAAAAAATTAAAAATATTTGCATATGACATAACACATTTCTCTGTACACTTGAAATCATCTCTAGGTTCCTTATAATACCTAACAGAATGCAAATGTTGTGTAAACAGTGGGTATACTGCATTTCTTATTTGTATTATTGTGTGTTGTGTTTTTTTAATATATGTATATATATATATTTTTTTTTCCAAATATTTTCCATCTCTGTTGGTTGAATCCATGGGTATGGAATATGAGGTTATGGAAAACTGACTGTACTTTCATGAAAATGTTTAAAATATCCCAATGCCAAATATAAAGAAAAGCAGTTCTCATTATTACAAGATTTTTTTTTTTTTTCTGCAATACTGGGTATCGAGCCCAGGGCTTTGTGCATATGACACAACTGCTCTACCACTGAGTTACATTTCCAGCCATTCTCATTTTGAGACAGGACATCCATAAGTTACCCAGGCTGGCCTTAAACTTGTGACCTTCTTGCCTCAGCCTTCCAAATCACCAGGATGTGCACCACCACGCCCAGTTTCCAAGCTGCTTTTTAATGTATAAAGTCTTTTCAACTATAGTGATGCTATTTCGTAAGTGTATCTAGTGCATATGAGTACACTCTAACTTTTAAAACTAGGTAGGCCATAAAAAAAAATGTGAAGAATTAGTAGGACCATTTGATTACTTCCTGATCATACATAACTGTAAAACAACTCCAAAACATGAAATGGTGTGGTTTGTCTTGGTTTTGCCCCTATCACACTGGCTGCATCGTTCTGGAAGAATTGTCTGTTCCCCTCATCTGCCTGTGACGTCTAACGGTTGTCATTACTAAGGGAAAACAATCTTACTTCCTGGTTGTGCCCATGTCCTGCGGCTGTGGAGCTGGGCAGGGTGGCAGTCCTCAAGGGGGTCTTTCTGCTGGGAATCACTGACATCACACAGACGAGGGGTAGGCTTCACACAGTCTACCAGGTCCTCACCTGACAACCTGATGGCATTGCCTTTACGCATCTGGAACTCAAGAGAGTCTCATCCTGTGAAGGAATTCAGACGCATTTATTTCTCCAGTAACTCTTTGAAGTAGGTATCAATAAAAGTTAAAAAAAAAAAAAGAAAAAGAAAGAAAGAAAGAAAATAGGGCCTCTCTATGAAGTAATGTTTTCTCTTCTTGTGTTACCACCAGTAAAAGTTTGGGACAGTTTCACAGCAAGGGGGGTGGTTAATATGCTTCTGAGGTGCCTCAGAGGAAAAGGGCCAGGTGAGTCAGGACACTTGTCACAGGGATGTGGCAGCCGCTTGTGGGCCCGGCCCTCTCCTGGGCTTTGGTCAACCTGTCCCCTTCCCACTGTCCCCTCCAACTGTCCTCTTGCCCTCTTTCTGAACACAGGCTTTCTACTCCTGGCCCTCGGCCCTTCCTCGGGTATAATCCAGGCTTCTGGAGTCTTGAGTTCTCCTGGCTTCCACAGCACTTGCCAGGCCTCTCTTCCTGTCTGCCTGCTGAATGAGGCTGTCCCTGCCTTGGTCCCCTTCCTGCCTTTTCTTCCTTGGTGGTTTCTCCCTATGCTGTTGTGTCAGCCTTTGTCTCAGAGCAGGCAATGCCCACACCCACGCAGGTTAGCCCGACGTATTGGCCACCTCAGTTCCCGAGCAGGCGTTCCTAAGGCAGGGGCAGCACGCACAGGGGGTCTGGGCTGCACACAACCAAGTGGCTCTCGTACTCCTTCATTACCCCACACAGTCAGTTTCCAGGTCCTAACATTCTCCTCTCCACAGGGTCTCCTCAATCCATCCCCCATGTTCCACTCTCAAGGCCAACACTGGCCAGGGTGAACTTCATTCTCTTATTTTGCCTGAACTGTTATTCTAACATTTTAACCAGTATCCTTACAAAGACAGGGCTTCATTTTCATTTCAATTCATTGTTCACATTACTTCCCAGTTGATTGTCTTAAACAGAAGCTCGGATTTTTTTTTTTTTCAAAACTGTTCAAAAACTTTCAATAACCCCCTAGTGCTACAAAATTCTATCTTTTCTTAGTTCACTCATGTGAAACCAACTTTAACAAAACTTGTGCTGGCTAAATATATGGGGGGCCTGTTTGAATGGGAGATGCTGTTATAAGTACAGAGAACTGAAAAACACCCAGCTTGTTAATACAACCAGTGACCCTGTACGGGAGCTGCCTATAATATCCAGTTTTGGGGGAGTTATGTTTCTTTCAATAGCTTTATGATGCAGTTTATTGTTATACAATAAACTGCACATATCCAAATGTACAATTTGATATATTTTGACAGATGCATGTATCCCTGAAAGAATTACACCATCATTATAAGAAATTAATCTGTCACCTTCTGAAAGCACGACCTGCCTATTGGTAGCCTCTCCTTTGTGACCTTGTTGACCTTGCCCACCTCTCTGTCTGCCACTCCATCCTAGTTTGCCTTTTCCTCAATTTTATATAGATGCAGTAATACAATAATGTACTTGCTTTTGCCTCGACGTTTTTTACTCAGTGTAATTATTTTAATATTCATCCCTGTACTAGCAATAGTCAGTGTTTGGACTATGTTCCATGGTCTGGGTGTACCATCATGTGTGTTTGTCTGTGTTGATAGATACTCGTGTTTCCAATTTGGGGCTATTACAGTCAGAGCTACCACAGAGATTCGCGTTTAAGTCTGTGTGCGAGCACCTGATCTCGTCTCTTTTGGGTCCTGTTGCTGGGAGTGCAGTGGCTAGATAACAAGGCGGTCATGTTCCCTGCTGCTGCCATCTCATCACCTTGGACAGACTGCCAGGCTGCCTTCCAACCTGTTGAGCCACCTTATATTCTCACCAGCAGTGTGTGCATTCCACTTGCTCCCCATTCTCACTAACACTGGGTACGGTCATGCTTTTTAATTTTAGCTGTGCTTACAGATGCGGTTTTAATGTGCATTTCACTAATGACTGATGAAGTTGAGAATCTTTTCATGAAGCTGTTATCCATAGATTTTGCTTGGTGAAGTGTCATTCAAAAAAAAAAAACATTTTAAAAAGAAAACATTATAGTTAAATCTATTTTTTTTGGTACCAGGGTGTTTTTTAAATATATTTTTTTAGTTGTTGATAGACCTTTATTTTACTTACATATTTGTATGTGGTGCTGAAAATCAAACCCAGTGCCTCACACGTGCCAGGCAAGTGCACTACTGCTAGCCACAGCCACAGCCCAGTACCAGGGTTTTAACCCAGGGTACTTAGTTCTTTTTTTTTTTTTTTGATATTTTATTTAGACAGGGTCTTGCTGAACTGCTTAGAGCCTCACCAAGTTGCTGGGGCTAGCTTTGAACTTACAATCCTCCTGCCTCAGCCTCCCAAACTGTTGGGATTACAGACATGTGCTAAATTTTTTAAATATATAAAAGCATCTCTATTTTGTCTTTGAATTTTTTTTAATAGATTGTATTTTTTCTTTAATTATCATTGGACTAATGACTATAAGAAAAGATCTTTGGAGAGTTTGTTGGAAGCTCAAGAAAAGCCTACTCATTCTCAGCATTGCTACAAGCAGAAAATACATCAGATGAGCCCAGCCTGATATGCCAGTACTTCTCAGGTTGCTCTGTGGTCTCTCCTCAGTGACCTGTAAACCGTGCTCGGAGCTCTGCCAGGGGACGGGCTATGTAGAGGCATTCAATAACGATGAATCCCACTGTGAATCTTGGGATTTCTGCTTTGACTCCTCTTTAGATCCTTCTAGTTAGGTCAGGAAAAAGCCAAGTTGGGTTGGTGTGGCACCTCTGTACCAATCGTTAACCACATCCCTCAGCCAAGGGACATAAGTCCTCAGGCCCAGGGTCGGTGGCAGAGGAGCACATCCAACGAGGATTCTTTTGCTCACATTTTTTTTCATTGTATTTACTTTTATAGCAAGTGACTTAGGTTTTCAACCAATGGATGGTAGTGATGTAAAATTTCATATAAATAAAATATGTATAAAATATATGTTCTGGTAGTACCTGGGATTGTACCCTGGGGGTTTTCCCACCAGCTACCTCCTCAGCTCTTTCATTTTGAGACAGGTTTTACTAAGTCAACCAGGCTGGCCTAGAACTCATGAACCTCCTGCCTCAGCCTCCTGAGTAGCTGGGATTACAGGTGTGCACCACCACGCCCGACTTACATTAAAATATATTTTTAAGTTGAAGAAAGTGAGTTGATTCACGGACAAAATTTACATAAGTATAGCCAATTGCCATGCAGATTTATTAAAAATCATTAATATATGACTGAATTTGGGAGGAAATTATGTAATATTTAGCTGCAAAATATACTCTAAAACTAAAGTCTCTCCATGGCAAACTAGGGTCCCCAAGGAGGTGGACCAGTTGGCTGGTCATGGGCCACAGGCAAGCGAGGAAAGGAAGAGGAGCCGGCCTAGGCAGCTTGGCTGGGACGTCAGCCAGAGAAGCTCATGTTATTTATTTATGAGAAATAGGAAACTTCAGAAAATGTAGGGACAATAGCCATGCATGTTCATATGTGCTCTTATTTCTTTTTACTGGATATTCTTCCCTCCTTCTTCTAAGCTCATTTTCCCCAGGGCTTTCTTTCTCCTTAGTCAACATGCTCAGGTTTTAAGTTAGACAATTCAAAACTTGATGTTGGAGATCGGTGAGGCTCTGTCATGCCCCTTTTTAAGGAAGTAACAGATAAGGAAACAAAACTTCATTTACTTACATAGTTTTCAAGGAGATTTGAGGCTAACGATAGTCTACTCTTTGTTGACAGCTTTGTGGGGAAAGACCCCCCCTCTGCTTTTCCTCAGCTGGGGTCTGAGGGAGCATACTTATGGTACTTATGCGTCTTTGTCTCCTGGGGCCCTTAGGACCAAGGTGAAGTTTGATTGGTTCATTTCACACGTCACGGGCACTTAGGTAAACCTGTGTGCTGGCCACTGGTGGGAGCTTCAGACATAACTCTTCGTGTTCCTGGAACCTCAGAAGGTGCCTGCATTGGCAGGCAGGGCTGTGGCAGGTGTAGTGGGCTGCGCTTGGCTGGCCCTTATCCCAGGTGAGAAGAAGGAGAGAAAGAAACAGGTAGATCCGGGGACACGGAGCTGTGGCCACCTGTACACAGGGGCCAGGCATCAGTGACAAACACGGTGGCTGAAGAGTCCGGGGATTCTCCCTGTGGGTTTAGAGGGAGCATCACCCTGCCACACCTTGCCTCCCATGTGAGGCAGCACGTCTGCCTTAAGACGCTGCTTGCTGTACTTTGCTCCAGCGGCCCTTGGAAGGGCGGTACAGACACGTAGGAGCCTTAGAGTGGAGGGAGGGAGGTCTCCCAAGTAAGGGGACAGACCACAGGACTCTGCCATCATAACACTGCGGTTCTGTGAACAGTGTACCCATGGTCCCACATGATGAGTATGTGCCACAGCCCAGCATGAGCAGTGGACAGAGCCTCTAGCCTTGGCCACAGTCAGCAGCACTGATCTCTGTCCCTGAACCACAGAGCCGTCGTCTTTCTCTCTTGCACATTCTTTTTTCTTTTCTTTCCCTCCCCCCATCTTCTTCCCTCCCTTCCTTCCATTCTTCCTTCTTTTTTCCTTCTTTCCTCTTCTCAGTACAGGGGATTGAAGCCAGAAGCCCTCCACCACCAAGTCGCATCTCTTGCCCTTTTTCTTTTGAGACAGGGTCTCCCAGAGTTTCCCAGACTGACCTAGAACTTGCACTCCTCCTACCATGGCCTCCTGAGTCACTGGGTTCACAGGTGGGCACCACCGTGCCCCACTACCTCCATCTTCTCCTGTGCCTTTCATAATTGAGTATTTTGCAGTTGAGAGTTGCTATAGATATCAAACATACTATGGAAGAACGTTCCCTCAACATGAACCACACCCTTCCCCTGGTGCTCTCTAGTCTAACATGGGCCGGAACACTGTATGTATTCTGATTATTGAGGGGTCTTTTGCAGGTTTCCAATTTAGCACCTTCCTGTGGACTCTGAGAGCAGCCTTGCTCTGCAGGGCTTTGTCTGCCCACTGGCATGAGGAGCAAGATCCCATGTCACCTCTAAGGGCTGAGTGTGGCCAGCTTCCTGCTTCTGGTGGCCTCAGAGTCAGGATGGGTGTGGGCTATTCATAGCTTTTATTTTCTTCTTCACCAGACCAAAGCAATTTTGAGAAAGTTTATAGAGCTGTTTGTCATAGTTTATTCATGGATGCTCATTTCAAGGGTTAAAAAAGAAAAACCTGCAGCGTATCTTATGTAGCTGTGTATATTCCCGCACATGTACTTAACCTAGGTGCACATATTTGTATAAACGGATATAAATGTATAGTGGACAAACTGAGATGAGGAGAAATCAAAGTGTTTTCTGAAATGCTTAGAAGTAATAATGGAAAATCCAAGATAGTAACTTAGGTGCTCAACTCCAAAGTTAGCATTCCTCTATCTGAGTATCACTCTATGGACACAGTGTTCCAGCACAGAGGTTCTCGACCCGCATTTAGCTCACCAGCCAACCTTCAGCAGTGTCTGGAGACATCGCGGGCTGTCACATTTGGGGGGTGGCGTTTCTACTGGAACCTGGTAAGTAGAGGCCAAGATGTACATGAAACTCCTTAGAACAGAGGCGTCCAGGCCAAAGAGCCAATAGACCCCAGGTTAGGAGCTGTCGTCTAGTGTAATGCCTGATATTGAATGCTTTAAAAAAATTTTATATATATATATATATTAGTTGTGGATGGACACAATACCTTCATTTTACTTATTTATTTTTATGTGGTGCTGAAGATTAAGCTTGGTGCCTCGCATGTGCTAGGCAAGCAATATACCCCTGAGCTATATCCCCAGGCCCTACTGAATGCTCTTTATCAAACATTTACTACGTACTAGATGCTGTGCTAGAAAAATCATTTGTCAGCATTGTTTTCTTCACCCTCATTATATCCCTGATTAGGCAGATACTGTTATTTCCTTCTACCCACCATGAAGCTAAGGTGCTGAGATCTGAGCGCTGGTGTCCCCCGAGATTCACGTGTTGAACCTCATCACTGTTGCGGTGACATGCAGAGGTGAGGCCTTAGGGACTTTGTGATGAGGGTCTGCTCTCGTGAAGAGGACGAGCACCCAGGATACCAGGAGCTCAGAGAGCCCGTTGACCTTCCCTACCCTGTGAGGACATGCAGGAAGTGCCGCCTGTTAGGAACAGCCCTCTCCAGACACCAGATCTGCTGGCTTCTCAGCCCCGGAGCTGTGACCAATACATTTCTGTTGTTTATAAGTTGCCCAATCAAAGTGTTTTGTTTTATCCGCTTGCATGGATTGGATTAAGATAGGAGGATTGGAGAGGTGGATTTGAACCAGCAGGTGACAGGGCTAGAACTTAAATACAGATGTGTTTGTTGCTAAAGGCTTTTCCCCCTCCTCTTCCTCCTCCTCCTCCTGCTTCACTCCTGGGAATAGAACCCAGGGACTCGTGCATGCTAGGCAAGTGTCCTGCCACTGAGCTACATCACAAGACCTTATATTTCTTTGTTTTATTTTGAGATAGTCTTGCTGATTTTCTGATGTTGTCCTTGAACTTGTGACCCTCCCTGCTCAGCCTCTGGAGTGGCTGGAATCCCAGGTGTGGCCACTGAGCCACCTAAAGCCTTTGCTTTTAACCATCACATTCTATCTCTCTGACAGGAAGTCGGTCATCATGGGATGAAATGTGATTCTGAATAACCTCCCATTAGAGATGACCTTATGCTTTGACTGCCTTTGCCTGATAACAGCTTTTGTGAACCTTGTGAGACAATGACATGGTGCAGAATCTACTAACACATGCTCACACAACAAGATCAGCCACATAAGGAGCTGAGGATCACTTTACCCTGCCTGAAGAATACACATCTTTGCCTGATTTATACCTTGGAGAACTAGAAATATAATTTAAAAATACTTCAACCTACTTTAAGCTAAAATTTACAAAGTACATCTGTGATCATTTTTTTCAGTAATTTTTATCCAGCCATATAATGATTGAGAACATTAAAAATATATATGAGACTATTTTAGGCTTTTTTGTGTTGCTATAATAGAAGAGCACAGACTGGGTGATTTGTGAACAACAGGAGTTGATTTGGCTCATGGTTCTGGGTCTAGGAAGTCCAAGGATGGGGGGCTGCATGTGGTGAGAGCCTTCTTGCTGTGTTATCCCATGGCAGAAGGGTAAGAGGGCATGCCTGAGCCATGGTGAGAGAGACAGAGATAACTTATACCTCAAGTCCTTTTATGATCCACTTTCACCCATTCATTAGAGAGAAGCCCCAGGACCAAACACCTGCCAGTGGGCCCTCCCTCCCATCTCTGCTGCATCAGGGAGTAAGTTTCTACCAAGTGCCTTTAGGTGGATACATTTAAACAATAACAAGAGAATTTGGGAAGCTGATTTTTTTTTTTTTAAAGGAGTGTGGATCAGTAACAGCACACCACAAAGCAGGACAGAACTCCCAATAGAAAAACAAAAGCAAATATGATAAAATAGTAAAAAGCCATGCGGTCAAAATCCAGAACACAAGGAAATCAAGTGAATAAGAACTCTACTTGGGGGCCTGGGGATGTGGCTCATGCGGTAGCGCGCTTGCCTGGCATGCATGCGGCCCGGGTTCGATCCTCAGCCCCACATACAAACAAAGATGTTGTGTCCGCCGAAAACTAAAAAATAAATATTAAAATTCTCTCTCTCTCTCTCTCTCTAAAAAAAAAAAAAAAAAAAAAAGAACTCTGCTTGGGACTTTGTTCCCTCTGGGGTCCTCTGTCAGTTCTTGTGGAAGCGTCAGGAGCCTGGAATGGAGCATAGCTCAGGGAGGAAAAGAAGAGGCTAGGGGTGCAACACAAAAAGGAAGGACTGGGAAGGAGGACTAGAAAGCCCTTGTTGCTCTGGAATGGAGCCCCGGAGGGCTACAGGCTCAGGATTAGAGTGTCCTGACAGTACTCCATCTCTTTAGGAACTGACCACCCCACTAAATGCGCATCCCTAAAACTGGGTTAAAATACTCTAAGACCCTTAGCTCCTCACCACTAGCAAGAAGTGACCATCAATCCTCTGTGCAGGAATCTGATAGCATACCAGACTTGTAACTGTTTTACCTATAATACTCTATCAAAAACAGCTAGATGCACAGGCAAAGAACAGAAAACCAAGGGAGACCAGGCAGCAACAAATAGTGGAATTATCAGAAATGGATTTCAGAATAATTATGCACATTATGATCTAAACTGTAAAAGAGAAGGTTGAGATTCTTGACATACATACTACTGGAAACTTAAGAAAGAACTAAGTCAAAGTTGAATATAGAATACATGAACTTAAAGCTAAGGGGAAAATAAATAAAACACAGAATGAAACACTGAGAAGCAAAAGGAAGTACCACCGAGAAAATAAGAGGCAGGGAGATTTCCAGATCTACTGAGAGGGGCTAAATACTTGTAATTAGAGCCCTGGAAAGAGGAGAGGGAGAGCATATGGTGGAAGCAGTATGTGGAATAAGGTCTGGGAATTTTCTAAAACTGGTAAAAGCTATCAAAGCAATAGTTTCAAAAGCCAAGGATGAGTTAAAAGGAAAAGAAAGAAGAAAGTTGAGGGTCAAGCTCAAAGACCAAACCTGAGAGCTGGCCAAGGAGCAGAGGGTGCAGGGAGGGTATGAGGAGGTGGCTCTGGTCTTGTCTGCAGTGTCTCATTCCTCTAAAGCTTTGCTTCCCTTCTCTTTTCTCCTCATGTACCTGGTTATTTTGAAGTCCTAGAAGTTGTATATAAAACATTGTAAATAATTCTAGGCCCAATATGATGCCATGGTTTAATGAATTAGTTTCCAACATACAGAGGATTACTTTTGCCTCTTGCTTGGGGTGAGGCAATACTAATCATCTTGATTCTAAGAGCTAGCAATAAGACTCACAGCTGAATTTTCAACAGGAAGAATGGGTGCCTGGAGACAATGGAAAGACTCTTTTCAAAGTTGTGAAAAGAGTGTGTTTTTCAGGGACTGGGGTGTAGATCAGTGGTAGTGCACACACGTGGTATGTGTGATTCCCAGCACTGAAGGAGAAAAGAAGTGTTTTCAAGAATGAAGGCAGGGCTGGGGATGTGGCTCAAGCGGTAGGATGCTCGCCTGGCATGCGTGCAGCCCGGGTTCGATCCTCAGCACCACATACAAACAGAGATGTTGTGTCTGCCGAAAACTAAAAAAAAAATGTTAAAATTCTCTCTCTCTCTCTCTCTCACTCTCTCTCTTTAGTTTGAAGGCAAACTAAAGAGAAGGCATGTTACCGTCAGACCTACACCAATGGGAACACTAGAGGGTGTTCTTCTTGTAGAGGGAAAGGGATGTGGGTGAAAGTTCCGAAAGGCAGGAAGGAGTATGGACAAGGCAGAGGTGAACGGAGGTCCATCTAGATGAATGCCAACTTCAACAGGTGGCCAACGCCCTCTGCACTATTCCACTCAACTCTGACTGAGAAGTCCCAGCTTGGACAAGGAGGCAGTGTAAAGAAATAAAAATGATTGAAAATTCAGAAGTAGAAATTTGCAAATGATCTGATTTGTACCTAGAAAAATCTAAACAATCTGCATGTGAATTGTTAAAATTAATAAGTGAGTCTAGTAAGATTGAGCTCTATAAGGTCAGCGTAAACAAATCATTTGTATTTCCATGGACCATGACACATGTGAATTTATATTAAAAAAACAGAATCCCCCTTCATGACTTCATAGCCCAGAACAAACATGAGTAAAGGATGTTCTGCACTTTTTATCTACATTGCTACTTCAAATGTAGCACATCTTTTTTTATGTGTTACACACAAAATGATCCTTTGATCATGCATACACCTTAGACAAAGTGCTGAGAGCTTTGGAGTTCATTTGTAGTCCTACATCATGGAATGATTGTGCTCCATCCCATATGCTGAACCCTAACCCAGTACCATGGCTTTAGAGGTGGAGACTTTGGAGGCATTAGGTTGAGGTGGGGGCAGGACAGTGTGCCCCTGGGGAGACTGTGTCCTGAGGAAAGAGGAAAAGAGACCCTGCTCCTCGCCCCTCTGCTCTATTGTGCACACAGCAGGGAATGCCCTGCGAGAGCATCCAGCAAAATGGGCCTCACCTGGGTCCCAGAAGTCCAGATTCCAGAACTGTAGAAGAATACATCTCTGTTGCAGAATCCACCCAGCCCACGCAATCCACCCAGCCCACGGAATGCTGTGACAGCAGTCTGAATAGAGACCCCTCCTCCAGCCACGTCCCTCCCCCATCATGAATGCCCTCTGCTCCTTCCCCATCTCTTCACGACCACAAGCACCTACTGTCCGAGAAGGATCCGAGGGTACAAGAATCACGGAATGCTGCACATGGGGGAAATCTTAGATCATATCGATCAGTTCTTCTCATTCTATGAGTGATTAGACTAAGGACCAGAGAAGGTGATGTTCTCATCCCAAATCACCTGTGCTAAGGTGGGTAAGCTTGTTGAAAGTGAGAAAGCTCCCTTTACCTTATGTGTTTAATTTGATCTATTAAGGAAGCTTCTAGGGGGCTAAGGTTGGAGCTCAGTGGTAGAGCGCTTGCCTAGCATGTGTGAGGCACTGGGTTGGATTCTCAGCACTGCATATCAATAAATAATAAAAAAGGCCCCTCAACAACAACAACAAAAAATTAAAAGGAAGAAAGAAAGCTTCTACCTACTCAGGTGCAGTGGCACACACCTTTAATCCCAGTGACTTGAGAGGCTGAGGCAGGAGGATTACAAGTTCAAGGACAGCCTCAGCGACTTAGCAAGACCTTGTCTCAAAATTAAAAAAAAGAAAAGAAAAGAAAAGAAAAAGGGCTAGGGATATAGCTCAGTGATAAAGAGTCCCTGGGTTCAATCTCCTATACCCCTGCCCCCCAACAAAAAAAGGAAAGAAAAAAAGAAAAAGCTTCCACTTTGAACAAGCCCAGAGGGAGGGTACCTGCAGGTCAAAGAAGCTACCTTACAACTATGAACTCGTGATTTTGCTAAAAATATCAAAATATCATTTTTATCCCCAGCCTCTCAAAGGGCAGGTATAAAGAACTATTTCTCCTACCAGTAACTTATGGCCTGGTGGGACAAAGTCATCTTAAATGGCAAATAAAGTATCAGGGTCACCTCCACCCTTATGGTTGTTGCTCAAGAGCACTACCTGCTGATAAATAGCTCCTGCTTTGAGACTCTGGGTCTAATTGCCTATCCATCAGAACCTCCACACCCCTGGATTCTCATACTGTTATGTTTTATTTTATTTATGTGGGTTATTTATACTCTTTGTAAACAATGATCACTTTTGTTCTCTCTATATTTCATATATATAAAAGCTCTCTTTTCTGATTAAATAGATTGCATGAGAATTTTAATTTTCCTGGAAGGAGTTTTGCCGCAGTCTGGCTGGGCACAAATCACTAGCCACTGAAGCAGGAACAAACTTTATTTTTAAACTGTAGGAAAACACTTCACACAGCTCCCGGGGAATCGTCCTGAACGCCACGAGGCTTGTCCAGGAACCCCCAGCCGGAAATATCTCTCCTGGAAATCCCTCCTCCTGCACTTCCCCAACCAATGGGAACTCTCGGGGAATCCCCGGAAATCCCCACGAGAACTCCAAAATAGTGTGAGAACTCAAAAGTTGCGGCAGAGGCGGATAGTAATGCCTCGCCTGTCAATCAATACTGTTGGCAAAATGCCAGGGGCCATACAGACTCAGCTGTGGCTCTCAGCAGAGTTTTTAGTGGATCTGGAAACTAGGAATTAGACCAGAGACCCTGCTCCTAATAGAAGAAAAAGTAGGCCCAAACCCTGATCATATTGGTTTAGGACCTGACTTCCTTAACAAGACTCCTAAAGTGCAAGAAATAAAATCAAGAGTCAATACATGGGATGGATTCAAACTAAAAACTTCTTCTCAGCAAAGGAAACAATCAATAATGTGAAGAGAGAGCCTGAAGTTTGAGAGAAAATCTTTACTACACACATATCAGATAGAGCACTAATCTCCAGGATACATAAAGAACTCAAAAAATGTAACATCACAAAACCCAATCAATAAATGGGCTAAGGAATTGAACAGACACTTCACAGAAGATAGATAATCAATCAACAAACATATATATATAAATTCAACATTTCTCACAGCAATTAGAGAAATGCAAATCAAAACTAAGATTTCATTTTACTTCAGTCAGAATGGTAATCATCAAGAATACAAGCAACAATAAATATTGGTGAGGATGTGGGGGAAAAGTTGTACTCATTCATAGCTGGTGGGACTGCAAATTGGTGCAACCACTCTGAAAAGCAGTACAAAGATTCCTTAGAAAACTTGGAATAGAGCTACCATTTGACCCAGCTATCCCACTCCTCATTCTATTCCCAAAGGACTTGAAATTAGCATACTACAGGGACGCAGCCACATTAATGTTTATAGCAGCTTAATTCACAATAGCTAAATTGTGGAACCAACCTAGACAACCTTCAATAGATGAATGGATAAAGAAACTGTGGTATATGGAATATTACTCAGCCTTAAAGAAGAATGAAATTATGGCATTTACAGGTAAATGGATGGAACTGAAGTCTATCATGCTAAGTGAAATAAGCCAATTCTAAAAAACCAAAGACCAAATGTTTTTTTCTGATAAGTGGATACTGATCTATAATGGGGGGGTGCAAGGGAAGAATGGAGGAATTTGGGCAGAGGGGCGTGAGGGGAGAGACGGGGAAATGGGGGAAGATGGTGGAATGAGATGGACATTATTACCCTATCTATGTGTATGATTGCACTAATAGTGTGACTCTGCATCAGGTACAACCAGAGAAATGAAAAGTTGTGCTCCATTTGTGTACAATGAGTTGAAATGCATTCTGCTGTCATGTATAACTAATTAGAACCCCGCCCCCCCAAGAAAGGAGTTTTTATCTTACTAATCTTAGATTTTCTTGAATACGTCCTATTTTGGCCATGGTCTGTTTACCTGTTTCATTTGCATTGTTTTCTGTTTCCTGTGGTTAACTGCTTGTCTTGTAGAGCTTTGCCTGGTCCCTCCCAGCTCCATTGCCCACTCCTCCTGGGAACTTGGAGGCCACTGGGCCTCTCTGTGTCCAAGCTTCCTCATGTTAAAGGGTGATGATGCTTCATCTCGTGGACATTCTTGAGACTCAGATGGACTAGGGTTCTGGAACACCTGCAGGATTCCCGCTACACACTGGGCTCTGCACAGAACTACTCTCAGGCCAGGCCAGATCGCTCTTGGGACCAACATGGGAACATAGTGCACTTGGAAGTGGTCCTTCTTCTTCTTTGTCTGGAAGCCTCCGAGAGGCAAATTATTTATTCCTCAAGGGTTTGAAATAACCCAGTAATAAAATCATCTGGAGCCCGCGCTTTCCGTGAGAGACAGTGCTTTGACGGCTCACACATTCTTCTCCTTGAGGAAGTTTTGAAAATGAGTTTCCCTAGGAAATTACATTTGCTGTTGGCAAAACACTGAGATTTTTTTAAATGTATGAAAATGGAACTTTTGTTTTCAATCCTTTCCTTAACCCTTTCCAGAGCTGGATTATAGTTTTGTTTACCAATTTATTGTTTATTTGTTTACTTTTCATTCAATCCTGGTGTCATGTTTTACTTATCTCTCTTCTTAGGGTTCTGTTTTCAACTCATTAAATTAAACTCATTAAGTTAAACCCATTAAGTTAAATGCTCATTTGCATTTGGCACTTTGAAGGTGCAAAGGAGTGCTGAAGGATGTTTCTTTTTCTGTCTCTTTTACTGAAGTAGTGAGCTATGTTTTATTTTATATGTTATGATGAAATTCCCATTCATTCATTTATTTATTCACCCACAGATACTTATTTAGAATTGGAGTTGCCTTAGATCAGAGTGGTAGAGGAGGACAGTGAGCAGTAAATAAGGCCCTCCCCTTGTCTTCCGGAGAAAACAGAGCTCAAGTGTTCTCTGAGGACAGGGAGCTGTTCTTACCCCTCCTTGGGGTCTGACCCCACGGAGTTCTACCATGTAGCACCTGACATTTAGTCTTGGGTCTGCATCAAAAATGTTGATAGTTTTGCACTTAAGAATACATAACAACAAATCCCATCATTATGTACAAGTATAATGTACCAATGAAATGTGGGGGATATGTTGAAAATTTAAACTTGCCATGTACCTGTATTATATTATTGTTTATAAAGGTTTATACAAGTTTTTTTTTTTAATTGACTACCTATGCATCTAAGAATATATGGTAGGTCTTTGGGAAACTGAGCCTCATTTTTCTGACAAGATAGCAAAGAAAAGTTATAGATTCCTCTTTCTCCAAAATAAATTAAAAAGTAGTAAGTTTGAAACAGCAATAACTATAGACTTATAGGAGATATAATTTATGGCAGAAGATATTAAACAAATACATAATTATATATACACACACACACACACATATATGTGTGTGTGTGTGTGTGTGTGTGTGTGTGTGTATGTGTATCCAAGCCAGGAGAAGAAGCAAAATATGATAGGCCTTGTGAAGATTCCCTCCCCTTTTCCATCTATCAAAAGCAGGGGAAGAAGATTAATTTAATGATAAAATATATCACTGATCTCTACCCCTCCATTCTTTCATTGCCTCTACATATGGTCACCACAGTTTGAAGAAAAATGAATGCAGAAGTGTGTGGTCAGTTTGAGGTAATCACAATAAACCATTTGAGAGTAGAGGTTGTAAACTACTTTCTACCAATGCACCAGAGGAAGCAGGTCACCAGGGATCATAGTGACCAGCCCAACTAGCTGATCTCCAAAACTGGTTAAAGATCTAGTACAGAGGAAGTGAGGAGAGAAAGAACATCCTCTGAGGGAGAGACACAGACCCACAGGTGAAATCCAACTTCCCTTTCTATGAACGTGGTTTGGTTTGTCGTTAAAAACAGCAAAGGAAGCCTGGGTGGGTGGGGATGAGAGTAGTGGCAGGAGGAGGAGGGTGAGGGTGCTGATGAGTGACAGCCCATGAGGAGCTAAGGACACACACACACACACACACACACACATACACACCATACACACAATCCAAACCAGGGCCTTGTTCCTCTTGAGCTAAGGCATTGAACTTACAAAACAAAATGAAATAAAACCAAACCTCCACAACCTTTGATTAGGATATAACATGCATCTAGGAAAATCAACAAATCACAGGTTTATTCTGATTAATTTTCAGAGTTAAGACCTCTACGTAACTGGCCATCGCATTAAGAAACAGGATATTGCTAGTAGATCCAGGATCTCTCTGGGATCCTTTCTGACATGTCCACCTCTGCCCAGAGCAGCTGCTACCTTGATTTCTACTTCCATAGGTTAGTTTTGCTTGGCTTTGAACTTTATGTAATCAGAGGGGTAAGGCAGTAGATTTCTTTCTTTCTTATTATGTTTGTGAGATTCATCCAAACTGTGAAGTGTAGTGTTAGTCTGTTTATTCATATTTCTATGTGGTATTCCATACTATGAGTGTTCTGCATTTTTTTTTTTCATTTGCAACTGGGATATTTGAGCAGTTCCCAGTTTGGAAATGCTAGGTGCCTATTTGACAAGTCTTTTGGTGGTCCACTTTGATACGCTTCTGTTGGGTTTAACCAGAAGATGACTTCTTGGGTCACTGAGTATGTTTATGGCATGTTTAGTGGGTTGACACTGCCAACCAGTTTTACAAGATGGCAGAGCTAAGTTCTGCTGACAGTCCACGAGATTTCTGGTTGTTTCAGAACATCGCCAGTTCAGTCAGGTTGGTCATTGGGGTATCCTCTTTCATAAAATACTCACTGAAGTCTTCAGTCCATGTCCTTGTGTAGTGAATTTGGGATATGCATCCAGGTCAAGTCATCTACCCATAATTGTCCATAGCTGAAGTTACTTTTTCTCCTTGATGTACAATTTAAAAAAGGTCACACTAAAGCTCTGAGGAATCAAAACTAGGTCTTGGCAAGAGGAAAGAAAGTCAAGAAGAATGTACCCAAATTGTTTAGACACCAAGGAAGATCTTGGAACCCTAACAGACGAAATCCATCATATAGGAGGCAATACCCAGGAAGTAAAAATGAATTCCCCACTGTATGTATAGGACACCAGGCTGCACAGCAGTCCCCAGAGCCCGGGCACTTCCTTCAGCCCTACAGGTCTCTCACACCTTACAGAGCAGCTCTGAGGCTGCTGCTGTCAGAGTGGTCAGCTCCGCTCATGGGCCTGAGACCTGGAAACAAGCTATCTGCTGCCCAGTGCCATGATGAGGTGGGCACAGGCTAGACAGTCCTGTTTGTGTGGGAGGAAATGGGAGGAAATAAAAGGGTCACTGGTCCCCACAAGCCCAAACCCCAGCAAGACTGACTGCATCAGGCTCGGGGCCTGGACATGGTTCTGAGGCTCCCCTGGCTCTGTCCTGTTCTGTGTGGCTCTGCCTTCGCTGTCCTTCCTCCTCTCTGGAAGTTTGGCAAGCATCTGCAGCTGAGTGCCTCTAACGGAGTCCCAAAGTCTGACCGCATCCTGCATTTTTGTCTTGCTGTCCCTCTGGGTCCTGCTGATATGACATCCCCTCAAGCCCTGCGGGCCCTCCGTGCAGCTCACAGCTGCCCATGTCTGGGCACGGATGGAGGCTCCACTGATTTTTCCCTGAGTAATGCCATCTCGATTGCTGGCTTCTGCTCACAAGGTTGGTCTGATTATTATTACACACTGAGCTCTTTGGCCAAAGGTTGTTCAGTCTGTTTCTAGAGTTTACTGTCTGATAGGCTGAGAGTTGGATTCCAAGTTCCTGCTGCTTTCTGTCCCCCTCAATTCATCTTTTTCCTGTGACACTGTACTACAAGCAGGAAGTGGAGACCACGAGGCACCTCGCATTCTGCTTAGACATCTCCTTAGCTACACGCCCAAGCCCCTACTTGCAAGTTCTGCTTTCCTCCCAATCACAGGACACCATTCAGTCTCGATTTCTGTCCCTCTATGACAAGAGTCTTCTTTCTGCAGTTTCCAATATGGACCTGATTTTCTCCTGAGACCTCACCAGAACCATCCTTCAGTTTCTCGTTTCTACCACATTCTGTTGACGATGACATGTACCTGCTCGAAGATGATGGAAGCTTCTGACCATGTTCTTCACTTCCAGCTGAGCTCTCTCCAGAGCTGTCTTGAAGAGCCACATTTCTGCCAGCCAGCTCTTCAGGGAGATCCACACATTCTCTATGAAGTGCCTCCCGATTCTTCCAGCCTTTCCTCTTTCTCAATTCCAATGCCACTTCTACATTTTTAGGTACTTGCTGCAGCAGCCCACTTTGGATCAGTTTCCTAGTCTGTCATGACAAGTCACCACAAACTGGGTGGCTTCAAAACCTGAAATCTATACTAGCACTATGCAGAAGGCCAGAAGTCCCAAATCAAGTGTCACCAGGATTATTGCTTCTGGGAGTCTCTGAGGCAGAAAATCTCCTGTGCCTCGTCCCCAGCTTCTGGAGGCTGCTGGCCCCCCTCATCTCCTGGGCCTGCAGACGCATCTGTCCACTCTCTGCAGTCACCCTTGTGTGGCTGCTTCTCTGTGTCCCTGTGTGCTTTTCTGCTGCTCATGGCGTGCAGTCATGGAATATAGACTCCATCCTAATCCAGCACAATCTCATCTCAACTCCTGGTTTAATTATATTCACAAAGACTCTATTTTCAAATAAGGTCAGATTCAGAGGCTCCAGGTGGGCCTGAATTTTGGAGCATCATTATTCACCCCACTATATATATATATACCATAAGAGAATAACCATAGAATAATTAAGAACAACATAAATTCAGTGAGCAATAAAAAAAAATAAATGATGCAGCACCAGCAAGATGAAATGGGGGGATTTCAGAGTTAAGAGACCAGATGGAGGATGCTTACCACAGAACTAATGAATAAATTAGAATTAGTAAAGATTAGAATAAACATGGCAAAAAACCAGAGCTTCTGAAATGGAGAAAGGTTTGGGATAATCACAGTGATTCGATATGAAAGGGACAAAGACATTAAAGGAATCTGAAGACACTTATTAGATACAAATAGCAAACAGTTTCCTGTGAAGGTCTTCCGGGTCCATGAGCAAGTATAAACTAAGCTCTGGAATCAAAAAAGGACTCATAGATAAAATGAATATTTTTATAAGAAGGAAAAAAATCGAAACCACAAATGGAAGGTTCACCATGTTCTAGGAACAATGGACGCAGAGTGTTTAGCATCAAGAAATCATTCCCAAGAGTTGACTCAACTTCAAGGACAAAAGCCCTGTGAGGAGCTAGGTGCAAGTGGTTCTCAGCAGGTCACCTCAGACTTCCTTTGATTTGACAGTGAAGCCACATCTACAGAGCTGTCAGAGGGAAAGAGTTAAACATCACTCAAGTCTCCTTTTTATTTAGGCACAGTAGCAAAGGGTGTCTTTTTTTTTAAATATTTATTTTTTAGTTTTAGGTGGACACAATATCTTTATTTTATTTTTATGTGGTGCTGAGAATGGAACCCAGTGCCTCACGCATGCTAGGCAAGCACGCTACCACTTGAGCCACATCCCCAGCCCCACAAAGGGTGTCTTTGAACATGCAAAAATCTCAGAAAAGCATCCTGCTGCAGCCTAGCGCTCCCACCAAAACTGAACAAAAAACAAAATGTTTCCAGCCCTGAAATGAAACAAAAGCAGGTTTCAGAAAAGAGCAGGAGCTGAGTGCAGTTTCCCACCCCTGGGTGCTTCCTGAGCATTATCAACTGGTTTTTCCTTTGTGACTCTGCTTAAGAGCAGGCCCCACAGGAACCAGGAGTTGGACTTCATGGCTGAAGAGTGCCTGTCCGGAGACAACCTGACAAAGCCAGAGCTAGCTGTGGCCCTGCATGGTCTCAGCCCAGCTCCCGGTGGAGGCACCCTCAAGTCAGACCCCAACCAGCCCTAGCCAAAGCTTCCTCCCAGATGGAGGCAAGCGTCCTGCTTCAACAGGCCCCGGGGTAACACCTGCCAGGAGAGACCCAAGCTAGGCTCCATGGACCTCACTGAAACCAGACTCCTCAGAACACTTTCATGGTAACCGCAACCTCTAAGCGCAGGACCCATAACTGACACACAATCACAAAGGCTGGGAACACAGAACGGTTCAAATTACTACCCACAGGACATAGATCTGATTGTCCAAATGAGACTGTTCGCTGCCCAGGATCACAACAGTACCCATGCTGTGGACAGCAGCTCTTGTCCCTGACAAGAGCACAGACTCTTGAGGAGACACACAGAATACACAGAACTCTTCCTGCCGCTGTTTAACCAGGCCCCATGAGGAAGAGAAACCCGCCCCCCCCCAAAGAGGGAAATGAGAGAATGTCTCCTGCAACAAGGAGTGAGTTATCTTTTTAAAAAGGACCACATGGGATTTTAGAAATGATAAGCACCACATCTTCAACTGAAAAGAAAAAAAAAATGTGCTGGATAGATGGACTCACAAGCTGAATGGAGTTGGCAGAGGAACAAGTCACTGAACTTGAAGATAAGAAGTCAGGAGAAATCTCTCTCACCAACAGAGAGAAAAAAGATTGGAAAAAAGCTTCAGTTTTCAGGGACGCTTGGGATAATAGCAGAAGGTCTAACTTACACAGATGGGAGTGTCATAGAGTCAGGGCGAGAGGTGGAGGCACACACACATACACACACATATCACGTGTACACAGTGGTACATACATGTACACACACACACACATACATACACAACTGAGATTTTCCAGATTATTCAAAGACATACATTTTTAGATTTAAGGGCTGGGGATGTGGCTCAAGTGGTAGCGCGCTCGCCTGGCATGCGTGCGGCCCGGGTTCGATCCTCAGCCCCACATACAAACAAAGATGTTGTGTCCGCGGAAAACTAAAAAATAAATATTAAAAAAAAATTTAGATTTAAGAAGCTTGTCATCCCCAAACAGGATAAACGCAAAGTATAAAGGCAAACAAGGGAAAATTAGAAAATACTCTGGAAAGAATAATCATGAAGAAACAAAATATATGAACTTTTATGAGATAGAGCTAGAACTATGGAGAGAGGAAAGTTTATACTAAAATTAGTTCCTAACATTCCACCTTAAATGCATAGAAAAAGAGCAAATTGTACCCATAGTCATTAGAGGAGAAGAAATAACAAAAGAGAGAACAGAGATGAACAAAATAGATAACAAACAATAGAGAAAATTGGTAAGGCCAAAGCTGATCACTGAAAAGACCAGCAAAATTGGTAAACTCTAAGTAAAATGCTCAAAAAAAAAATAAAAGAAATAAAAGAAAAAAAGAAAAAAGAAACCATCAAGAGCAGTAACGAAAAGGAAATTATTACCATAGAGTCTACAGATGTTAAAATGATAATTAATCTTAAAAACCTAAACCCTCACTACTTGAAAATTTATTTTCTTACTTAAAAGACTTATGATAAAGAAGAAATCAAACCAAACTTGCAGAAAATATAGAAGTGCTACTCTCTGAAAAATTAGTGTAAATGGTTTCATAGACATCTTCAACCTGATTTAAGATATTTTGGTGAATAGGGAAAGAAGTCAAGCTGCCACATACTATTTACAGATCAAGCTCACTTATGATATTGATATAAATATCTTCTACAATTTGTAAATAGCATGAAGTTGTCAATTAAGGAAGATATACTTCCTGGCCCAGTGAGTTTCATCCCAAAATTTTTACACAGAAGGAAGTAAATGAACACAGTTCCTCGTAACATTGGGTTAAGAAGGAGAAAGTCCCATTCCCTTAGACATTGAAGGTGTCTGACAGACCTCCAGCTCACGGAACCACCTAATGGGGAAGCAGAGTCAGCGTCCCAGCTCAGATGCAGGCGAGGGTTCCCAGAGTTACTGCGATAAATCAGTTTTGTTCAGGAGATAAAGGCCATTTGAATTAAAAGAAAGAAAGAAGAGTGTGAAGCTTGGGCCTTCTGTGTCTCCCCACCCTGCCCTATGCCTTGTGCCCCCCAAACTGGGTCAAGACTGTGGTACTAGCAACTGGAAGGCTTAGGAGACTGGGCCAAGTAGACACAAGTGAGGTCACACGGGGTGTGCCTTGAAGGTGACATTGGAACCCCTGCCCCTTCCTCTCTCTCTCTGTCCTTCCTGGTGAACAGTTCTGCTCCACCACATGCTCCCCTCTATGATGGTTTTTCTTGCCACAGGCCCCAGCAATGGAGTCAGTTGATCATGAACTGAAACCTCTGAACCTCTGAGGCAAGTTAGTCTTTCCTCCTTTTATGTCTCTTCTCTCAGTGTTTTGATGCAGAGTCGAAAAGAAGAAATGGGAAAGGACAATATCATCACTTGTAGGTGAGAGTGTTATCTAGTTAGAAAATTTTAAAGAAACTGAAAAAAAAAATCCTCTTAAAATCAATATGATAAATGTTATCGAGGTGGCTAGTTACAAAATTAAC
This sequence comes from Marmota flaviventris, assembly GCF_047511675.1. Classification (NCBI taxonomy): domain Eukaryota; kingdom Metazoa; phylum Chordata; class Mammalia; order Rodentia; family Sciuridae; genus Marmota; species Marmota flaviventris. Next base: position 110,628,881 of record NC_092505.1, on the reverse strand, counting down.
ATTCAAACTTTTCTGATAGTGAAGAGTCTTTCCAAGCAATAAACAATGTTAGAAAGCAAAATACGTATAAACTATAAATATTGGTGATTTTTTCTAAGTTGACAAAGATTTATACCCTAGCCATGTAAAAGAAAATGTAGTAGAAGATAGGTAAATGTGAGGGACCCTTAATAGAGACAGAAATACAAATGGCCCAAACAGGAAAAAGTATTTACTTTCATCTATAATTAAATAAAGGCCAACAAAAGCAAGAATGATGATCTTTTCTTTTCAAAATTATAGTTATTAATGCATTGTAATTGTACAAAATAATGAGTTTCACTGTGACATTTCATAAATCTCCTTTCAAATTAATCCAATTAAAAATCCATTGGTGGGGAGAGTGTGAAAACATAAACCCAGAAATCCTCTCTGGGTGGGAAAACAACATCCTCAAGTCCTTGAGAAGTAATTTGGCAACAGACATTTTAATAAAAAAAAAAAAAAAGTAAAAATCCAAACTCTCTTTAAGATTTAATGCAATGTGTGCAAAATGGTGTGTGTGTGTGTGTGTGTGTGTGTGTGTGTGTGTGTTTACCCTGAGTGCCTGATGGACCTATAAGAAACTCAATTGTTTATCTTTGAGGCAAAAGTCTGGTCATGAACCAGGCAGAGAGACATTTTCTTTTCATTATGTATGTTTCTGTTCTACTATTAAAAAAATCTTACATCCATATCACTTAAAATAAAAAGTAATTAGCTAGACACACATACAAATTGACGGAGCTGATGGAAGGAATTCCATTATAGACATTCTCAGAACCTAGTTAGCATCCAATGTTCTGCAAGTCCATGATAGGAGAATTCAGAGGTAGAGTTGTGGAAGCTTCCAGGTCCTGAAGTTGGTACATATTATCTCAGAGAAGATGGCAGTCAGCATGGTCCTTAAGACAAGCAAGCCTGTGGGCTCATTTCTCTAAACCCCTGTATTAAAGCACTCTCTTTTTAAAATAATCTTTTAGAGCTAAGTAGAGCTGTTGTAAAGTGACAAAGTCTAATCTCAATAAAAGTGAAAAAGCCATCCAGTGAAAGTTTAGAAACATTTAGAGTTTTCATCCAGATTGCAGCCATGATAATACTACTGACAATCTTATTTCTTCTAGTCTCTGAATGCCCACGCCATTCAGTAGTCAACCTAATATCAAGGACTAAGGGTTGGCACTTAGGATCCAAAGTTCTCATGTTCTTTTCCTTTCTCTTTGTCTTCAGTTCTTCGTCTTCTATTGAAATTGCGCTCCCTTCTCAGTTCTTCATTCATTTCTCGGAGATATTGCATGATATAGCAGCCCCTGGATTTTTAAGACCATTTCCAAAAGGGGTTTGGTTGGTTGGTATGCTCTAAATACACTGCAAGACACTCCATGCCACCACCTCAAGATTACAGTGACAATTGTCTGTACTGACTGACGTCTCATATTCTTTAATAATCTTCTGGCAAAATCCTTCATTTCCTTAAAAAATTGTTTGTATAGGTGTTTTAGATATAAAGCAGCTTTGTATTATAATAAACAAAATATAGCCCTTTGCAAAAAACGATTTTAGTTTATTGAGTTAAGAATATTTAACATAAAGTATGCCTCTTAAAATAACTTTAACAATGCATTATCATGACTACAAGCATGGTGTTGTACACCAGATCTGCAGAGCTTATTCATCTTGTTTGATTGAAACTTGGTGCCCATTTCTCCCTCCCCAGCACCCCTGATGATGATCCTTTTCCACTCTTTAGTTGTATGAACTTGACAATTTTAGATACCTATCACATGTAATCATGCAGGATTTTTCTTTCTGTGATTGGTTAATAATTCTTTAGCAGCGTAATGTCTTTGAGGTTCATGTAGGTTGTCTGGCACTGAAGAATTTTCTTCTTTTTAAAAAGCTGAATAAAATGGCACTATTTATGTGTGTGTGTTGTGTGTGTGTGTGTGTGAATATATGTAAATATGTGTATATATATATATATACATATATATATATATATACATATATATATATATATATATATATATATATATATATATATTTTTTTTTTTTTTTTTTTTTTTTTTTTCTTTCTCCAACCATTCATCTGTCAGATAAATACCTGCATGAGAAATTGCTGGTTCATAGATTGTTCTACTTTTCCTCCTTGGGCATCCTCCATACCAGTTTCCACAGTGACCCACCGCTGTGCATTCACACCAATAATGTGCAAGGGTTTCAGAGTGGTCATGCCCGTGTCCATAGCCGTGCTTTTGATAGCAGCTGTCCTGACAGGTGGGATGATGCCTCCCTGTGGTTTTCATAACTCTTGGGATGCACAGAATTGAGAATTGTTTGATAAACCTATCTGTCATTTAAATGTCTTCTTTGAGGAAATGTGTATTCGAGTCCTTCGGCTGTTTTTAATTGGGTCTTTAGTGCTTGTGGCTGTTGAGCTGGGGGCGGCTCCTTATGTATTTTGTAGGTTAAGCCTTTATCAAGCAGGAGGTGGGCAATGACTTCCTCCCCTCCTCCAGGTGTCCCTTTACTCTGTGCTTTGTTTCTTTTGCAGTGCTCAAGTTTCCAGTCTGTGTGGTCTGTCTGTGTTTGATGTTGTTGCTGTCTGTGTTTTGGTGAAATTTCCAAGAAATCATCAGCAGCCACATAGCCTTCTGCTACCCTTTCCTGTAAAAATTTGGTGCAATAGATAATTGTTTTAGTGAGCTTTTTTGTTGCTGTGACTAAAGGACCCAACCAGTACAATTGTAGAAAAGGAAAAGTTTTTTGGGGGGGCTCATGATTTCAAAGGTCTCAATCCTCAGACAGCAGACTATTCCTTGGGGCTCAATGTGAGGCAGAACATCATGGAGGAAAAGTGTGGCAGAGGGAAGCAGCTCACATGATGATCAGAAAGCAGAGACAGGTCTCCACTAGTCAGATGCAAATATGTACCCCAAAGCCACTTCCCCAATGCCCACCTCCTCCAGCCATACCCCATCACTTCAGTTACCACTCAGTTAATCCCTATCAGGGGATTAATTCACTGATTGGTTAAGACTCTTAACAACTGATCATTTCTCCTCTGAACCTTCTTGCATTGTCTCACACGTGAGCTTTTGAGGGACACCTCACATTCAATCTATGACAATAAACAAGAAAACAAAAAAAAACTTCTGACTTTAAAGGCTTGAGACTGTTGTATAATCCATTTAAGATCTCTACCTCTACCTTACCATATTTAATGGTTGTGTATCACAGCGTCTTCTTTAGTATTTATAGTGAGAAACTGATATAACTCCAAATTTTTGGAAACCCAGCTTCTACCTCAAGGCCTGTCCAAAAGGAGGGGGTGTGACCCTTGTCCTTGGAAAAACCCACAGGACACTTCTAGCCACCTTGCTGAGTTGTTTGTCTGTAAATAACAGGAGAGATCTTCAGTGCCCGGTGTCCCTGACTCAGTTATGCTAGTGAGGGCCCATAGCAACCCCTTAGCAACCATCAATCAGCATGAGACAGGGAAAATACCTAGGATGGCAGATGACCCCCAAATAGTCTTGGTGGTTGATAACATGTTAGGAAAAAATGTAGTTTAGCACGTACACCCCTCATGGATTAAACCAATCAGTTCAAACAAATCCCCCCTTGTACTATCCAATCACCCCTACCTAACTTGTTCCTGCCAGTGAATGTGCTAATCAATGTTAAGAGTTCTTGTTTGATTTTCCCGCGGTGTGAAATGATTTGCTATGTGATATTGTGACACATAGAGTATCCCCCAAAAACCTATAAAATCTCACTGAACAAAGGACTGGGGCTCACTCCTCAGGATTGTTGTGTCAGAAACGGTTGTGAGTCCAGGCTCAAGCTTGCAATAAACACTCTTGTGTGATTGCATCAGATTCAGTTCCTGGAGGTCTAGTGGGGTCCCATGAATCTGGCCTTACAATAGCATCATCACATTTTTTTTTTGGTATTGGGGGTTGAAGCTAGGGATGTTTTACCACTGAGCCATATCTCTCACCCTTTTGTTTTGGGTACTGGGGATTGAGCCCAGGGGCACTTGACCACTGAGCCACATACACAGCCATATTTTGTATTTTATTTAGAGAAAGGGTCTCACTGAGTTGTTTAGTACCTCGCTTTTGCTGAGGCTGGCTTTTAACTCAGGATCCTCCTGCCCTCAGCCTCCCGAGACGCTGTAAGTACAGGTGTGTGCCACTGCCCTGGCTGGTCTTGAACTTTCGATCCTCTTGCCTCAGTCTGCCAAGTTGCTGGGATCATAGGTGTGTGTCACCATGCCTGGCACACCAAGCCTTTTTGAAAACATTGTTTGGTGTAATTGTGTGTCCCCAGTCTCATCTACAGAATCAGAGGTGGGTTTCCCACGAAGCCATTGCTCCTGCGAGTGCTCTGAGTGGGCAGGGGCAGGGGAGCGGAAATCACTGCTAGCTGGGGGCTTTTTCCCAGGCCCCCTCAGAAGGAAGGAGACTGAAGTTCTAAAGCCCAGAAACTGGATGAAATTCCTTCTCTTATTCTAAATGTGCGTTCACTTTTAAAATATAAATTTGCATTCACTATTTTTTTTCCCCTTTCAGAAAGTCCTTTAAATAATGTTAATTTCAGGTTCTATCACCCTGGTATGTCACTGCGGCCCTGGTCTTCTGGGTTCCATGCTGTGGCCTCAGAGCCTGGACAATGCCTGGCATGCGGGACACGCACCATAAATCTTTGCTCAATCAATAAAATTTGGACTGTCAGGGAGAAGGGCATTCCTTCAAGTTTGCGGATGCAGAACCAGGCTGGTCCCAGTGAAGCCAGAATTAGACAGGCGGTCAGTGTAGATAGGTAAATTGCATCAGGTTGAGTCAAAGGGCCAATTTGAGTGAGTCTGGGAAGTTGGAGACTTGTATCCTGAGGGATCTTATCAAGAACCTGCCCCTGCACCAACCTGTTGCTAAGGTAACCTGTCCCAGGAGTTGCCCCTCCCTACAAAGAGCTGTAAGGTTGTTGATGTGTCTTTGGCTGCTCCATCCTGCCCAGCCCCTTTCATCCCACCTGTTTTCCTCCCACTGAGCATTCCTGGGCCTAGTCAAGAAGGAGAAAGGTAATGGGGGAAAGGCAGGAGAAAAAGGAAGCCTAGGTCACATAAAAAATGGCAGAACACCTCGTTTCTTGGGATACCAGGATGCCAGCTATGGCCCCCTTCTCCCTCGCGGGAGAAGTCTATGTGACCCCTTTTTAAATAAACTCTGCTTTATGTGCTTGCCTCGGTTGCTTCTCTAATGTTCAAACTTCAACATGTGGGGAAGTAGGACTCGTCACCCATAACTGGCGGTATCACCAGGAACTCTAGGGAATGCAGTGTGGTTGGAACACAGATAAATGACAGAGAAAGGAGAAAAAGAAGTTGCAGGCAGAGTCCAGAAAATTCTATAGCCTCTGAACATTTGAAGCATGTAAGCAGGAGTGACATTGGAGAGACAGGCTTGGTGGCTGTGTGGAAGGTGGGCTGGGGTGGGGTCAGTAGTGAATGCAGGTCTAGTGGTGATGTGGACCACAGGGCTTAGAAGGGAGGGAAGAATATGGGGCAAATCAGCAGTGTTTTCTGGTGGACTAGATGTGGAGAGCAGGGGAGAGGGAGCCAGGATACAGCCTGGACTTTGTGTGGGGTGTGGCGTGTAAGCTGTTCTTTGTTATGCTGCAGAGTTCTGGGAAAATGCAGACAGAGAAACTTGCAGAAAGACCAAGGAAACCATGCTTTGACTCACAATAGAGATTCACCCCTAGGGGGTCCCCTAATGCTTTAAGCTGCACCCTGAAAGCAACTAGCATCAACCTTGCCTTGACTTTTTCCTTAAATAAAAATTCTGATTAAGTAGATTCTTAAAAATTTTTACAAATGTAGTAATGTTTCAAATGCATTTCAAAAATAGGAACGAAAGTCTCTGACCAGTCTTTTTCTTTTTCTTTTTTTCAAAACATAATTTTAAATTTACAAGAATAGTATTAATAAATTTTGGATTCTTTTGACCCATATTCTTCCAGATCATAACACTTAGTATTTGCTGTATCCTTTCATCCTTTCTCACAATCTCTGTGTTGCTCTGTTTCCTTGTATACATAAATTTGGGCTTGCATACTACAAATTCATAATATACATTATACAGATAAATGTTTTCTGTGTGTGTATTTAATCCTGATTTTTAGAACTTCACATCTGCAAAACCACAGGGAGGTGTCCCTGAGGCAGTGGGTCTCACCAGAGTGCTACAGCTCAGGGAATGTTTGAAGATGTCCCTGGTGTTTGGTTGTCACTGCTTGAGCCAGTTGCTACGAGCATCTAATAGGAAAGGTCAGAGATGATATACAGGACACCCCTTACTGCAGGGGATTATCAGGCCCCAAATGTCATAGGAGGATCTCAAAGTAAGGCCACCTACCTCCCTGTCCCGCCAAGCTCCTGCACAGCCGGACACAGCCAGGTGGACTTGGAATAAAACCTCTTCATTTGTTCTTCATCTTTGTTTTAATAGCTGCTACTTTCCCCCTCAGCGTATCAGGGTTTAAAGTTGTCATAAAGGAAGTAATCAGAGTACTTTAAAAAATGTACTGCTTTACCTTATTTTATCTTTCTTTTTTAATTTATATTTTTAAATTCATGTTTTTAAAATTATGTTAATAATTTTGACTTAATCATTTCACAATTTATGTGTGTATGTGTGTGTGTATATATATATACACACAAATACATATAAAACATCATGTAATACACCATAAAATAGAAGACTTATATTTGTCAATTATACCTTTATAAAGATGGAAAGCAAAATATGTCTATTTCATTTTATATTTACACATTTCTTTTCAGAACCAGCTAGGAGTAAGTCCCATCATGATGTTCTTTTCCCTCCACATACTTCCTTGTGTGGTTTCCAAAAAAACAAGCACTTCTCTTCTGTAACCTCAGTAAAATGATCAAAACCAGAAAATTATCTTTGATCTAATGCCTCAAGTGGCAAGTTTTATGGAGATTCCTTTGGTCAGTTTTTGAAAACTCAAAGCTCTGTCTTAAAATCTTTTCATTACAACAAAAGTGGCCATTTAAACAACCAGAGAAGCCCCTTCAGGATCATCTGCCTGAAGCTTGCTTTAGATGTACAACTTGCAACCCCAGCAGGCCCCCCTGCTGTCACCCACAGTCCCCTGTTTCTGGTCTAAATAACTCGCTCTGTCCTCATTCACACCTTTTCCATTTTAGCAAAACCTCCAGGACCTCTTGCTCCTCCTGACTCTTAGCTGGTGGTTGAACTTTGAGAAGATAGAAGGTGCTGGAAGAGGACTTCCACAGGGTCCCGGCCCCCTGTCTGTCAAGAGGCCTGTCACATTCCTCCTCTGCCTGGCTCTCCCACTGTGAGGAGCCAGTGTCCTTCCCTTGCCTCTTCCTCTGGGCCCAGGATCTAACCCCCTACCCATTTGCCTCCTCAAGAATTGGGGCCTGCAGTGTTCCACATGGTTAAGAGAAGGAGGTGACCGGGGGATGATTGCACGAATCACGGGTATACAAAGAGCTTCTTTGCTTCCCACATGCTCAAGGAGGGGAGAGGAACAAGAGTGACCCCTACGGGGAGGTACACTGTCTGCACAGAGAGCGGCTGCATTCCTTTCAGAACCCACTTATTAATGTCTGGTTGCTCAATCAGAATGGAGGTGGCCTTTGAGGATGTAGGGCCAATGCAGGGTGGAGGCTTACCTTGCTAAGGGAGGCTCTCAGAAGAGGATGATGGTCATCACTGTGGAAATCGCAGAGGACAGGCAGGTCCTGGGGAAGCCAGGGAGAGGTGCAGGTGGTCTTCAGAGAGGAGCAGGGAGGCTTCAGAGGGCAGCCCTGTGCACCCCACGCCCTCCAGGTGTCTGTACAGGACCTTGGGCTGATTTGGGTTCTGGAACGCAGTCTTTGAGATGAGTAGCTCATGTATATGTCTTGGTCAGGTGTGATGTAAGTCTTGCGGGCAGGAAGGACAGGAGGGGCAGGAGGGTGGTACTCCATGTTCTTATCACAGAAAAACACATGTCACTCACACAGCAAATTAGGTAAGTGTTTGGGAACAATTCAAAACTAGAGAGCCTGTGGTTTTCTCTTCCCCACTTCTGTATCATTGATATGTTCCTCTTCTGCAAACCATCTGCTGCCCTGTACAACCTGACTTCCTGTCCCCTCGCCCCACCCTCAGCAGCTACCCACTACCTGGACATGCACCCAGCCAGGGTTGGGTACTCTCACTGTCTCCTCCTCATCTCTCTTCTCTTTCTCCTCCCCCTCCTCCTTCTCTCCTCTCTCTCTTTCATTTTTTTGGGGAGCGGGTACTGGGAATCAAACCCAGGGGTGCTCTAACACTGAGCTATACTCCCAGCCCTTTATATTTTTTTGTTTTGAGACTGGGCCTCACTGATTGCTGAGGCTGCCCTCAGCCTCCGGAGTGGCTGGGATTACAGGTGCGTGCCACCTTGCTTAGCTCCTACTCACTCTTGATCCCACTCTAATTGGGCGGAGTGTGCCCCACACTCTACCAGACTGTGCTCATCAAGATCTTCAGCCCTGTGTTGCTATTGCCAGATCTGGGGCTCACCTCCTAGGGCTCACCTCCCGAGGGTCACCTTCCAGGTCTCAGGGTGCTGGGCAGCTTCGGGCAGCTCCATTGCAACCCATCACCCCACCCTTGGTTTCTAGCCTCCCCCTTCCTCGAGGTTCTCCCCCTTCCCTTGTTGATCCTTTACAGTCTCCTTCACTGACTCTTCCTCGTGATGGGGGATCTAAGCCCTGGCGTTCTCCTGGGGTACCCTCTGCCCCGTATTCCACGTGGCTTCGCCCACGCTCTGGGTTTGAGGATGGAGGTGTGTGATGCCGGCCAGCAGCAGGGATGGTGGGGAGGTGCGGACTCTGGGGCCAGCTTGCCTCTATGCTCATTGGCAGACGACTCGACGTCTCTGGCCCTCAGTTTCCTCCTCTGCAAAGTGAATATTGCCATAGTACCTACCTGTCAACTTAGTGAGAATTTATATTGGTCACACTTAACCTGGAAAACATAAAACACTTTGAGTATTTACAGCAAAGGAAAGTTACTGCATTTAAATATTGGAAGAACTGAGAAAGAACATGAGGAAACCCAGATATTAAAAATAATAAAAAGCCACCTCTACACCTGCAGGCACAAAGGGAGACTTCCTGTAAAGCTGCAGTGTTCAGGGTGGCGCGGAGATTGACGGGAACCCAGCTCAGCAGAACAGACTCCACAACTAAACCCTCGTGTCTGTGGTCAGTTGTGCTTTGAAAAAGGTGCCAAATAAATTCAATGGGGGAAGAAAATTATTTTCAACAAATGGTGCTGGAGAAGCCTAATGTACATTTGGGAAAAAATACATTTCATCTCACATATATAAAAAAAACCTACCCAGAAATAAATCATAAAGCTGAACTTGAAGGCTTAAAGCAATGAAACTTCTAAAAGAAAATATAGGAGACATTTGGTTTTTGCAACTTTGGGGTAGAAATTGTTTTTTTGTTTCTTTTTTAAAATAAAAAACTGCAGAAGAAATTGATAAGTTCCAACAAAATTAAAAATTCTGCTCCTCAATATACACTGTTCTTCCAAAAAAAAAAAAAAAAAGGCAAGCCAAGGAGTGAGAGAAAATATTTGCTACACACATATCTGACCAGGGAGTAATATTCAGGATGCAGAATGAACTCTTACAACTCAATAACAAACAAGCAGCCAAGACACAGCAATAAAAGAAGAAATCAACCCCGGCTACACTTGATTGGCAAAAATCATGGAAATATTACTCTTAGTGAAAGACGTCAGTGGAAAGATTGCATGCCCCATGATGACGTTTATATGGAACATCAGAAAGAAGCCAAGTGGTGAGGATGAAGCAGGTCAGTTGTTGTCTGAGCTCTGCGGCAGCTGGGAAGTCCACCGGGACAGGGTATGAGAGAAATTTGGGGGTGATGCAGAAGTTCTGTACCTGGATAGCAAAGGTAGTTACACAAGCACAGATGCTGTAAAAACTCCTGCAATAAACAAAAAACCTGTGAAGCGTCCCTCAGGGACGCTGACTTAAGAACTAAGGAGGACCTAGCCTATGCAAAGGTGAATTGCTGCTCTTCCCTGAAAAGCTGCTGCCCTCACAATCCTGCCCATCTTAGCAAATGGCAAATCTATTTCGCCTGTTGCTCAGGCCATGCATTTTGGAGTCTTCTGGGAGCTTCTCTTTCTCTCACATTTCAAGTCCCACTTCCAGGCCATTAGAAAATTCCATGGGCTTTACCTTCACAGTGCAGCTTTGGTGGGATCACTTTCTCCAGAGTTAACCTGGTCCAAGCTGCCCTCTCTAGCCTGGATCAGTGCTGTGGCCTCCTGAGTGGTGGCTTCCTTCTGTTCTGCTCCTTTCCCTCTGTGTCCGTTTTCCTGGGGGCAGCAGGTCTACATGGTACACATCTGCTGCAAAGCCTTTGCTGGCAACTTCCTGGAGGCTGGAGGAAGGAGACGGTGTTTCAGTGTCCTACCAGGTAAGACTCTCAGCACCTGCCCTGCTTCTCCCCTCCCTGCTCCCCAGTGCACCAGAGCCCTGGCTGTCCTCCAACACCCCAGGACACTCCCCCAGCAGGGACTTTGCACCTGTGCCTCCTAAGATGCTCATGGCCCTGCCACTCCTCCCAGATTCTCCTCCATCGCCACCTTCTCAAGGAGGTCTTCCCTGCACATTCAGATGGATGGAGGGGGCACCTCAGTAAGCCCCCTTCCCTCCTCTTGCTTTATTTGCATCCTCAGCCCTTGCAGCTCACATGCACATATTACTTACTTAACTGTTTTTGGAGTTTCCTCACATGGAATAGAAGAGGGTTAGAAATTGGTTTTGCTTTTCATTGTATCTTTAGCTCCTAGAGAAGTTCACTTAATAAATTTTATATACCTCTTCATTATTTTGACAGAACATGTAATTGATAATACTTTAAATTTACATATATTTATATGCATATCTATACATGTAAAATATATTTATGCTATGATATATAAATATATTTTGTTATAATCATATGTAAAATATGCAATTAACCTAAGTGTCCACAGGCAAATAAAGAAAGAAAATGCGGTTCATGTACATAATGGAATACTATTCAGCTTTTAAAAAGAAGGAAATCCTATCATTTGTGACATCATAGATGAATCTAGAAGACGTTCCATTAAATGAAAAAAGCCAGGCACAGAGAGATAAAAGCTGCCTGGTTGCATGTGTGGGATCTAAAAAAGTTGAACTCGTATAAAATAAACAGTGAAATGATTGCCAGAGGCTGAGCCTGGGGGACTTGGGAAATGTTAGTCAAAGAACACAGCGTTTCACTTAGGAAGGAGAAAGTTCGGGAGGTCCACTGGTGCCTCACAGTGACTGTAGTTAATAATACGTTACATACTTGAGGATCTCTAAGAGAGTAGATTTTAAGTGGTGTCATCACAAAGATGATAAGTATGTGAGGTAAGGGACATGCTGAAGGGCTGGACCCAGGCGGTCCATGGTGTATTCGTGAATCCAAACATCATGTTGAACACCATAGACATGGAGAATCTCCACTTGTCAATTAAAAGGTGTCTGTATAATATAATAAATCATGAATATCTGTTGAATGAATAGATGACTTTTCTTTGGAGGCATTAAGTGGAACACGCGTGTGTGTACACACACATGCACACACGTGCACACAGACATACGTGTTTTGTATTTTCCCCCTTTTTGATACGGAAGTTCTCCCCTTCCTCCCCACTAACTCCCTAAAGCAACTGTGGAGTCCCAGTGGTTCCCCTGAACGTCTTTCGCAGCCATCAAGCACAGGCATGAGTGACATCATGGTTCCTGCCCGAGTCTGGTGAGCACAAGCAGTTCATGGTGGCTCCTTCCTCTTGGAGCCTGGGAGCTCTGCCATGGGCTTAGCACCAAGGTTGGGGGGCAGGGGGTACCACAAAGTGGCTGGACTCAGAAGGAAACATGAAACCTGTTTGTTATCCTGAATGTAAACTGAAATTTTCTTTCTTTATTGTTTTAGGCTTCGTTTCCAAACTGACCAAAAGACTTGGGCCCTTGGGGTAAAATAGAAATTACATGCTCTTTAAAGTTCTTCCAGGTTTGTTAGGAGGGGCAGAGAAGGCCGAGAGTCTGTTGGGTAATGACTGCTGTGTATTTTGTTAAAACCCCTGGGGATTGGCCTCAACATGAAACTCCCAGTTCTCCCTCATCTATGCTTTATTATGTCTCAACCATGGAGTCACAGTCCTCCTGAGCCGCTGAGGTTCCATGGGTTACAGACCCCAGGGACAGGAGGCCCTGCCCATGATTTGCTCCTTGTCCACAGACGGGGCCTCTCATGAACAGCTCTGCAGTCCTTCCGAAGACAGGGAGGCCAACAAGCCTGGGAAACATTGCTTTGAGGCTTGTGCTCAAATTGATAGCCACAGTCCATATTTCCTGCGAGGTTTCTGGACATAGAGTAAGATATTTATGATTGCCAGGGAATCCTCACTCGGGCAGGAAAAGCATATGTGGAGGGAAAAATAAATCTCATGTACACCCAATGCACAGTCTGCCTGTGCCTGGGGCTCAGGTATTTGCCCAAGGTGTTTGATAGTTAGGGAACACACTCACCCCAAATCTCATAAGGGAGTCTGGCTATGATGCTAGACAGGGACGAGTTTCCATTTGAACTCCTCTCCCAAGATCCGTTCTTCAAAAACTGAGTCTTACAGTCAGTTGAGGAGGAGAGAAGCCTTGGTAGGAAGGACTGTGGAGGTAGTCTTTTTCCTTGTGTATATTTAAAAAATGTGCAGCCCAATTCTTTAAGGCATTTGGCTCAGTTTGCAATACATGTTAATTGAGATAATGCTCTAATTCTGGATCTGTTGGTACCTTAGTGTTAAGGGATGTCTCCCAGTGTAGCTGTAATTAAATTCCATATCACCTCAAGTTTATTTTGGCCCAAGGGAAGAAAGTTACATGGGATTTTCATTAACATTTTAATTAGTCTTTTGGTGGTTGCTGACTCCTGATGGATTAATTTTTTATCAGAACAAAGGTAGATCTGTTCATTGTACCCAGTAAAAGCTGAATGCCCTTTCTGACATGTCCTCGGTTGCTTGGTGGCGCATTTTCTTGTTTGTTTGATCTGCTATTTCAGCCTTGAATAATTGATAGAATCTTTTAGCATCAAATAGGAAACAGCGCTTTGCACACAGAGGCGGTCTTTAGCATTGAAGTGTCTCTTATTTTATCTTTAAACTTTAAAAAGTGTTTAAATAGTTTATGTTTTCATCTAACTAGGAGTCTCAATTTTACTAGCATTTGTATACGTGGTCATTTAGATTTTGTCTAGTAACATTGCATGATAATGAAGCTTGTTGTGACATAGTTTCTATCTTATGGATAGCCTTAAAAATGGGCTGTACTGTCTATTCTAACACCAGAAATATATTAAGGGAGGCACTGTATTTTCTTCTTATAACATTTGCAATTGTGGATTAACACACAAGGAAGAGGCAATGTCATTTCAAATCATTTTTCTTTAGCTTGGCATTTGATTCAAATCCTTGAGACAGTCAGAACTCATTTAGAATAATGGCTTTTTCCACCTCCAACACAGAAACCTTTGAAAAAGTCATTTGGCTGTTCTGTTGATCAGTTTCCTCATCTCCAAAATGCGGGGAGCCTTCTGAGGCTGTGTCATATGTAAACGTAGAAAAATGAAAGGCAAGTGACATGGTGTCATGTACCCTCCAGTCCCCTTTGGAGGGCTTATTTTCCTCATTCTGTCTTTCCATTTTGCCCTGCTGCCCTCCCTCTGCAGATCTCCACGTGGCTGGCTCCGTTTTCATACTCAGGTCTCACCTCATTGTGGAGGTGTCACCAATCTAAGTGGCCCCATCCCCCACCAGTCACAACACATCACATCAGCCCACTGTGCGCTCTTCTCAGCCCTTACCACTGGGCACGAGAACCCAGTTTGTCTGTTTCCTGGTTTTCTTTGTCTCATCTTTGTGGAATTGGAGATCCTGGACCTTAGGAGTACTGTTTCACTGAATCCCCATAGCCTAGAACAGGGCCTGACACATAATAAGTGTCAATGACCAGCTGGGGGACCTTGTTCACTTTAGCAAAGCCATTGGCTTCCTGAGAGGAAGGCAGAATCGGTTTCAGGTTGGCACCTACCCATGCATGGATTTATTGATAGAAGTTAAGAGATAACTTTTAAAAAGGCCTGGAAGTGCATCTCCCAATATTTGTGCTGTTGAAAAAAAAAAGAATATATATATATATATATATATACACACACACACCAGAGATTTATTTCATTCATTAGCTCCACAAACTTTTTGAATGCTAAGGATTGGGCTAATAGCTAAGGTTAAGATGCATAAAACGAATGAGCTTATATATTTCAAAAGCCTCTAATCTAATCAGCAGAGTAAACTGCATTTCATCTGTGACCTTTAAGACAGTTATACCTTGAATGCTATTCAAGTGCTAAAACGTTTCACAATGTTAAAATGTTACATACACCCAATACTCAGGGACTCCATGGAAGAAAGCTTAAGGCCAAGAAATTGACAGCAGTGACACTTGAGTTGGGCCTTAAGGGTTGAGTGGAGGTTTCAGGGCAGAGAAAGGTCAAGAAGCACCCAGGGAAGGCAGCCAGCATGACAAGGAGGGTCCTGGCACCTGGTGTGTGCTAGGGTGGGTGGGACTGTGTGCAGGAAGCCAGGAGCCCTGGAGGCTGGGAGGGTTTGGGAGGATGTGCAGGACAGGGAAGGTCAGCCATGGAGAGTCACAGATGCCTGACTTGGGCCCTGGAGGTCAACTGCAGGCAACAGGGAGCATAAACTGGTCTGAGCTACATAAGAAGGTTTTCTTTATGGCTGTGCAGAAGACAGGACGGTGGTGGAGTGGAGAGGTCAGGGACTGCAGCCTTCCCCAGGCTAGTGCAGGAGTCCAGGCAGTCAATCAAGACGCAGGGTGGCTTCACAGAATGTGTTGAAGGAAGAGATGTGCTTGATGAGATTCAGCAGGGTAGCATGGCCATACCAAGGTGACCAGAGGGGCCAGGAACACTGACAAATATTAGAAGTGCAAAGAGAAAATTGAAGCTTCAATTTTGGGGGTATTGAAGTTGAGTCTATGATATACCCAGGCTGACAGACCTATTTGGATTGTTTGCTTTGAATCAATGCTTCTTAAAGTCATGGTGACTATCTGAGAGGTCAAATGGACAGAGTGCAGTGGCAAATCTGTTGTGGATTCTCATTTTGTTTGTAGATTGCACAAAGAGAGAAGTACATAACACCAACAGCAGGCTTTTGGGACTATGTGTTTCTGCAACTTCATTGACCAAGAATCATAACAGATACCAAGATAGCCAGGTCAGGATGTTACTTAAGAGGCTTATTTTTCTTGCAGGGAAGCAGAGGTCAGACTCAGCCTTTGACCTTGAAAGTAATTTTTTATACAAACAATGATCTTTAAAAAAACTACTTACTGCTGGTGCTAGGAAGAGCTCTTTCCATCAATTAATTCTTTTAACCATCATTTTATGAGGTAGATACCATGGTGATCATCTCTGTTTTCCACAAGAGGAACATTTGGCCAAGTCACACTGTCAGTCACTGGTGGAGATGGGATTTAAACCCTAGCACCCTGACTTCAGAGCTCATTCCTTTAACCATTTGGGTGACAAAGCTAGAACAGTGCTCCTTTTAAGGAAACAGCCTCCCCCTCTTCCACCAAAATAATCAAACAAGTAAGCAAACCCTGGCATTCAAATCTTAGAGCTGTATTTTCCCCGGAGAGACAAACAGATCATGTATGGAGCAGACCAGATCTGTGGCTGCTGCTAAAATGTCCCTGGCTACACAGGCCAAGGAGGCCTTGATCTGTTGTTCCCACTTACTTAGAGCCTTTTCTTTGGGATTGTCACTCTATTGCAAAGCTGTCACTGTTTGTAAAACCCTGATGCCCAGTGGCTGTTAATCTCTACAGAAATTTGATTTCCACGTTGTCTACTTCTGCTTACAGATTTTCCCCACTTCTCCAAATTCATTTGGTGCACCGAAGCTTCAGAAAAACAAGTCACAAACCCATCAGAGTTTCTCTCTGACAACATGCAGGCAGAGTTAGCTGAGCCAACGTGTGACCTCTTCCCTCTGTGGGCAAGTATGTGGTGGCCACGGGTGAGTGGCATACTGGTGACGTTTTTCCTCACAGAGCTGGGGGCAGAGGTGTGTCATTGATGTTCTGCTCAGCTTTACAGGAAGCTGCATCTCTCTTCATCTGCCGTGAAGACCTCCTAACAATCCTGATGTTCTTTCTTCAGCCTTCAAATATTTGGAGACAGCTGTATGTTCACTGGTCCATTTTCTTAAAAGTTGAAAAATTCACTTTTTTAGTGAATTTATTTTTCTCATGTGACATAGTTTTGCGTTGCCTAATGGTCCTTCCTGTGCTCCAAACATATCTGTTGCAATTCACCCTGACTTCCTCTGACAGCAACTTACCGTATGTAAGACCGTTTTTATTTATCAAATAACATTTTCTACATTTATACTAGACATACACATCAATGTGAAACTTGACAGAAGATGTTTCCTTTTTCTATGTCATGTTCAAATTCTTAAATTCCTTAATCAAACTCCCTGTCAGGAAAAAAAACAGTGTGAAAAGTATCAACAAAATATCTACACGTTAATAACATCAGTTATCTATGACAGAAAACAAGTAAAATAATATTAATATGTTAGACTCCAGGAGGACCAATATCTTCCTTTATTTACAAGTATGTTGTCCAGAACTCATTTGCTAGCCTTATTATCATTCTCGTGCAAACATAAATCATTGTATATATCAAATCCAGTGTGAGGTGGGGTGGGGAATAGATTAAGAAGAACATTGAGTGAAATGCTGGTCACATGCATTGTCCAGTGTGGATAAGTGGAGAAGGTCCTCGGCCTTCGGGTGAATTTAAGCAGTGAGTAATCATTTTTAAAAGATGAAACTGCCCAGTCATGAGCCCATGTAGTATAAATTCTCCCCAATCCATCCACTGTAGGCTCTTGTATTGGCTGTCAGAGGAGCAAGTCACAGATCCCTCACGGTGTCCCTCCAGCTTGGCAGGCAGGCTCCTGCAGAGCAGGAATCCCACTCCTGGGCTGCAGTGGTACCACCAGCAGGCGAGAGAGGCATTCAGGCTCCTCCCACGGACACCATTGGTCCAGCTGTGACACCCTCAGAGCTTTTGATTTCGGGTACATTCCAGTGCCCTAAGCCCTGGTTTGCTGAGTGGTTTCCAGAAGCATCTTTGTGTTCTTATCTTAATGTCCTCTGAAGTTGTAAATTCACTGTTCAGCACACTCACACCCACAGGTCAAAGACTGGGGTGTCTTTGGAGGAGAGTTACTTTGTCGCACCTCTGTCCCTGCCCATCGCCCATCGACGGGACCACCTCAAAGCCAAGTTCAGCTCCCTGGAGGCGGTGGAGGCCCAGGGCTCTTGTCTTTGCCTTAGCTCCTCTCTTTGGCTGCTGAGAGGGCAGCTAGCAGGCTTCAGAGTCCTGCCTTTCAGCCTATAGCCCTCGACACTTGCCTGATATAATGCACTTTCTGGCAGCAGTTTCATTTTTTTAAAAACCATTTTTAACCTAAGGCTTTTTTAAAAACAAAATTTAACTCAGAAAACCCAAATATTAAAGATGTAAAATCAAAAGGAAGATTTGGACATTGGAGGCCAAAGTCTCCAATTGGCTTCTCCCCTGATCAGTAACACTCCACTAAGAGCCCTTGTGCTTGGGACTGAATGTTTGTCCCTGAAAGCCGAAGTGCTGCCCCTATAGTGAGGATCCTATGAGATGGGGCCTTTGAGAAGTCATTAGGATGTGACATTGGAGCTCTTCTGCTTGAGATTAGTGTCTGCCATGGTCTGAAGGTTTGAAAGTCACAGGTTGAAGTCCTGACCTCCACAGGGACAGTGTTAGAGAGGGCCTTTGGCAGGTGACTGGGTCACAAGAGTTTGTTATTGCAATAGTACCTTCACAAAGGAGCCCCAGGGATGCCTTCCCCTTCCACCATGGGAGGATGCAGAGAGAGGGCAACAGTCATGAACTAGGAAATGGCCTTCACCATCAGCAATTCTCCAGCACCTTGATCTTGGGTTGCCCAGCCTGTAGAAGTGTAGGGCATTTTTTTTTTCCTGTTGTTTATATGCTACCCAGTTTATAGTACAGTTGGCCTTCCCTATCTTTTGAGTTCTGTGTCCCTGGATTCAGTCAACAGTGGACTGAAAAAAAAAATTCTCTCTGTACTGAACATGTACAGCCTCATCTCCTTATCGTTATTTCCTAAACCATGCAACACAACTACTATGTACGTAGCTTTTGTGTTGTATCAGGCAGGGCAAGTCATCTCAAGATCATGATGGAGGTGACGTGCAAGGGTCTTATGAAAGTACCTGCCATTTCCTATAAGGGACTTGAGTGTGTGCACATTTTGGTAAACACAGAGGAAGGGGGGCCTAGAGGTAGCTCCTGTGAGTATGGAGGGAGGACTATGCTCTTTACAGCAGCCCAAACAGGCTGACGAGGTGCCCTCAGAAGAAGAGACACAGAGGGAGGCCTGTCCCTCTTTCTGCTCTCCACCAGGTGAGCACAGGACAAGAGGGCACCTGCAGACCAGGATGCAGCCCTGCCGTAGACCCTGCGGGTGCAGCCACCTTGATCTTGGACTTTCCAGTCTCAGAACTGTGAGAAGCAAATGCTGCCTGTTTAAGCCACACAGTCTATGACATTGCAAATGGCTGAGACACCTGGGAAAGTGCGCTCTGAAGAAGGGTGCCCTAGCAAGCTCCCTGTTCAGCTGACATCTCTCCCACTCCCCCATCTCCATCTTCCCTCTTTCTTTGTATATCCCCAATTCTACTTTAAAGTCCTGAACTTCTATGGCTTCTTCTGAAAATAGGCTTTCTTGTCTGTCTCCTCTTCGTTATCCATCCTTTGCCTTTCCCTGGGACTTTCTACCAAAGCTGCTGAATTCAGAACCTCTCCCTGGGCTGCTTTGAGTGCTTACTAAATATTATGTTCCATGTACTGGAAAAACAACCAACCAACCAAACATTCTTATTCGCATGGAACCCCAACTTAAGTGAGACAAGATAGACAGTAAGCAAAATAAATGATTTATTAGAATGTTGCAAGAATTACACAGAAAGGTAGATTACAGAGGATGAGTCCAGACTGGGCAGGGTGGGGTCAGCTGTAAATTTTGCACCTTAAAGAAAGTGAGCAGAGGGCAATATCTTGGGGAGGACCTCCCAGGGAGGGGATCAGCTCAGGGATGAATGAACCCAGGTGGCAATGCATCTGGCATCTGGAGGGACCCCAAAAAACAGAGCAGATGGAGGGGATTCAACACTGCAGAGAAGAGGAGAAAGATTCAAAGAGACAAACAGGCCCATCTTGCGGGGCCTTATCAATATTTGCAAGCACCTGGGCTTTTGCTGAGTGGGAATTAAAGTCACTGAGGAGGAGGGCTGGGGATGTGGCTTAAGCGGTAGCGCGCTCGCCTGGCATGCGCGCGGCCCGGGTTCGATCCTCAGCACCACATAAAAACAAAGATGTTGTGTCCGCCGAAAACTAAAAAATAAATATTAAAAAAAAAAGTCACTGAGGAGATCTGACGACTCCCAGCTCTGGTTCATAGTGCTCAGTAATTATGTGGCTGCCGGATGTGCAGAAACTGCAGAGGAGCCGGGGTGGAAGCAGGGAGGCCAATTAAGAGGCTATTGCTTTAGAGATGTCCGTGACTCCTACTGCCACCAGTGTACTTGTCTTCTTGCTTCCCAGGCACCGGGCTTGGTGCTGGGGAGAAGATGGTTAACAAGACCATGATATTTGTTTATTAGTTTCTGTCCACACCAATACCATCTGCTAGCTTTCCAGATTATATCGAAGCATGTGGATGGCACTATTCCTTCAGCAGCTCCAGGACTCTTGCATCCTGTTGTTCCCACTTCTAGGGAAGAATGCACATTTACATTTTCCTAATCTTTTTTAAATAGAGATCTTTGAATATACTCAACTGCTCGAGAGAAAAATCTGCCCACATCTCTTGGGCAATTCAGCTTCCTGAAATCTGAACATCATGGCTTGATGATGTTACACAATGTTATTTGTCCTAATAGTCTAGATAATGTCATCCTAGGGGGAAGAAGACATCCAGCTGGCTGACAGATGGTTTCAGGGTGGTGGCTGGCTAAGTAGCAAAACCTACCAAGTTCTTACCTGGACGCTAGAAAAGGAGATGCTGCTAGGGGAAGCCTTTCAAGGCCTGTGGTCAGCCTCCGGTGGGAGCCTAGCCAATGACCTCATTGCAAGTTCCAAGTTCTGACTTTGGTTCACCATGCACAGTCCTTAACTTCTCTGCGTCTTGGTGTCATTCTCTGTCAAATGGACATGGAAAGGGCTCTTTCCCTCCTTTCACAGGTAGCAGTGTCCTGAAGGAGGGCGTGAGGGCAGACGTGCTGTCCCGTGCTCTGTAAAGGGCCCAGGGCAAGCCCACTGTCATTCTTTGCCAAACACAGACACCATCATGAATGCCGTGGTGGTTTCTGGAATCTCCTAATTTCTAAGTAGTCTGTGCCCAGCTGCAGTTTTCTTAAACATTTTCTTTTATGGAGGACCCCACGGGGTCTGCCAAATTTGATTCTGACACTAATAAGGGGACTTTCTCAGGTTTTTTGCTCCTTGCTAGTGATGAGACTTGAATGGGTCCTGCAGGAGGAGGCCAGAGCATTCTGACCAAGCTCTCCATGTCCCTGCGAGGCCAGGAAAACCCCAGAGACACCAAGTCTGCTAACAGATCCCTTGGAGATCGTGAAAAACGTCTTCACGTTCTGTGTTCAGTACCCTGATCTGCCCTCATGGGAGCACAGTCTGTGTGAGCAGGAGAGATGAGGTCTGCAGCCATGGGTGGATTGGGGGGAACATCTGTCCCAGAAAGCACAGTGCTCACCCCCATGGCCACCGACCTTGGAGAACTGTTGGCAGTTTGATTCCTGGACTCCGATCTCTGTTTTCAATGGCCTTGAGCTTCCTTTGAGTCAAAAGAACCTGATTAATTACTCTAATGAGTTTATTAGGCACCCTCAGGAGCCATGGCGGAGGTGACACAGGAATTCTGTGATGCTGGCTCACCAGGAATCAGCTGCTGATGCACGTCTGTGTCCCGCATGATAAGGAGAGAAGAAGCAGCTGTAAAAATATCTCAGCAGAGTATTTTATGAAAAAATGAATGAATCTGCTAAGGAAGGCTCATAAAATTCTATAAGGATCAATACATGTAATTAAAATTATGTGCATATTCAAAAGGCCAGCTTAGAGAAAGTGTATGTTGATTAGATTGAAAGTGTATTTTAAAATAATACTAAAATTTTATTGGGTAAAGACTATTTCATATAAAGAAAACTTAGAATATATACATTATGTGCTGATTGTGTCTCCTCAACATTCAGACATTGACGCCCCAATGCCTATCACTTCAGAATGTGATATATTTGGAGAAAGACCATAGAAGAGGGGATTTGGGTAAACTGAGGTTGTGTGAGTGGTCTGCATTCCAACATGGCTGGTGTTCTTCTCAGAAGAAGAGACCCAGGGATGCATATTGAAGAGGAAAGACTGTTTGAGGGCACAGCAAGAAGGCAGATGTCTACAAGCCAAGGAGAGGCCTCCAGGAGAAGCCAGATCCTTGGGCAACTTTGTCTTGGACTTCAGCCTCCAGACTGAGAAAATAAATTTCTGCTGTTTAAGCCACCCAGCTTGTGGTATTCTGTTATGGCAACCCTGTGAAACCAATTAGAATATATTACAGCAAAGCAACCAGGATACCTTAGGGACATGGAGAGTAACAAATAGAGTAGATTAAAGGGAAGAAGCCTAGTTATGTAAGCTTATTTTGCTCACTAAAAAGCATACACATCTTGAAACCTAGTGCTCAGAAACACACCAATATGTAAAGAGAGAATGTAATTAAAATATCCTGATTCCTGAATTTTAAAAAGAGCTCCATGGAACAAGATCATTAGACATAATCCTGAAGTTTCACAAAGGAGACTCAGAGAAGTTAAGCAACCTGAGAGAGCTTCATTCGGCAAGACCTGTGGCCAGATACCCCCCGACCCTCAACCCAGTAACATGTTCAGTAGGATATCCATTAGCAGCTTCTCTGCTCTGCTAAGCTGAGTGGCACTCTAATTGCAATGAGCATGGGAGCCCTTCATGGCAACTCCCGTTTAGTTTATGCCCATGATGTGGAATCATTTTCCCTGAAACAACAACAAAAGAAGCAGCAAACCCTATCAGAGCAATCTTGATCCTCGTGGGTGGTTTTCGGAAGGGCTTTGTCTATTTGCACTGCCCAGGGATCTGGCACATAGGCCAGATGATAGGAAGGGCTTTCACCTACAGGAGTTTGCATAACTCTTCTGATTTGGTGCCTCTGTACTTGCTGCAGAGGCAAGCTCCAGGCAGGCATACTGGCTTCAGACCTTGCAGAGGATGAGTGTGAGCCTTTGTTTGCAACAATTACTTAAGTATGTGAGTGTGGAGGCGAAGGATTTGCAAGTCAAATCACATATTTCTGCTAAATATAGGCTTTGTCAGAGTCACTTGTAAGCAAATAAACTCTACCAACTAGGGGAACCAGAGTGCACTGCCAGCCTGCGTGGAAACCATGTCTACTGTTCTCAGAGGTGTCTCGGCTATGCACACCCCCGACTGGCCCAGTGACACAGAATGTTTGATAGAAATCACCACTGTGGAGGCCAAGGAAAGGTCATTTTACTTCTTAATGAGTTTTCCAAAAAATGTAAAACAACATAAAGTCAGCCACCCTCAAAGAAGTTGGAGTATAATCTCACAAGGGAGTTCAGCATTTTGTGAGGCCCCAGCCGCACTGACCTACAGATAAAAAGCAATCGACATTGTCTTTCTGGTCAAGGTTAATAATATCTCTATCCCTACCTGTCTGTGTGGATGGGTGTACACGAGGAACCCATATGCAGATCACCTTTCCCACTGGACACTGCAGGGCACTGGTGAATCCCCACCTTGTAAAGGAAGTGATTCTGCAATCATGCTTCCTGGCTTGGAACCCCCGGATCGTATCTGGAGTCTACTCTGTTCCTCAACACTTTAAATTGACTTGAAATAAAACAATTTCCTCAAGTTTATGTGAACATCTATGCACACTTTTTAACTCGGCACATTAACCTTCTTAGTATTTTGCTGTCTAGGTGGACATTTGTATTTATTTATTTATTTATTTTTTTTAAAATTTTTTATTGTTGGCCGTTCAAAACATTACATAGTTCTTGATATATCATATTTCACAATTTGATTCAAGTGGGTTATGAGCTCCCATTTTTACCCCATATACAGATTGCAGAATCACATCAGTTACACATCCATTGATTTACATATTGCCATACTAGTGTCTGTTGTATTCTGCTGCCTTTCCTATCCTCTACTATCCCCCCTCCCCTCCCCTCCCCTCCCCTCCCCTCTTCTCTCTCTGCCCCCTCTAGTGACATTCGTTTGTCCCCCTTGTATTATTTTTCCCCTTCCCCTCACTTCCTCTTGTATGTACTTTTGTATAACTCTGAGGGTATCCTTCCATTTCCCTGCATTTTCCCTTCTCTCTCCCTTTCCCTCCCACCTCTCATCCCTGTTTAATGTTAATCTTCTTCTCATGCTCTTCGACCCTACTCTGTTCTTAGTTACTCTCCTTATATCAAAGAAGACATTTGGCATTTGTTTTTTAGGGATTGGCTAGCTTCACTTAGCATAATCTGCTCTAATGCCATCCATTTCCCTGTAAATTCTATGATTTTGTCATTTTTTAATGCAGAGTAATACTCCATTGTGTATAAATGCCACATTTTTTTTATCCATTCATCCATTGAAGGGCATCTAGGTTGGTTCCACAGTCTAGCTATTGTGAATTGTGCTGCTATGAACATCGATGTAGCAGTGTCCCTGTAGCATGCTCTATTTAGGTCTTTAGGGAATAGACCGAGAAGGGGAATAGCTGGGTCAAATGGTGGCTCCATTCCCAGCTTTCCAAGAAATCTCCATACTGCTTTCCAAATTGGCTGCACCAATTTGCAGTCCCACCAGCAATGTACAAGTGTACCCTTTTCCCCACATCCTCGCCAGCACTTGTTGTTGTTTGACTTCATAATGGCTGCCAATCTAACTGGAGTGAGATGGTATCTTAGGGTGGTTTTGATTTTCATTTCTCTGACTGCTAGAGATGGTGAGCATTTTTTCATGTACTTGTTGATTGATTGTATGTCCTCCTCTGAGAAGTGTCTGTTCAGGTCCTTGGCCCATTTGTTGATTGGGTTGTTTGTTCTCTTATTGTCTAATTTTTTGAGTTCTTTGTATACTCTGGATATTAGGGCTCTATCTGAAGTGTGAGGAGTAAAGATTTGTTCCCAGGATGTAGGCTCTCTATTTACCTCTCTTATTGTATCTTTTGCTGAGAAAAAACTTTTTAGTTTGAGTAAGTCCCATTTGTTGATTCTAGTTATTAACTTTTGTGCTATGGGTGTCCTATTGAGGAATTTGGAGCCCGACCCCACAGTATGTAGATCGTAGCCAACTTTTTCTTCTATCAGACGGCGTGTCTCTGATTTGATATCAAGCTCCTTGATCCATTTTGAATTAACTTTTGTGCATGGCGAGAGAAAGGGATTCAGTTTCATTTTGTTGCATATGGATTTCCAGTTTTCCCAGCACCATTTGTTGAAGATGCTATCCTTCCTCCATTGCATGCTTTTAGACCCTTTATCAAATATAAGATAGTTGTAGTTTTGTGGATTGGTTTCTGTGTCCTCTATTCTGTACCATTGGTCCACCCGCCTGTTTTGGTACCAGTACCATGCTGTTTTTGTTACTATTGCTCTGTAATATAGTTTGAAGTCTGGTATCACTATACCGCCTGATTCACACTTCCTGCTTAGCATTGTTTTTGCTATTCTGGGTCTTTTATTTTTCCATATGAATTTCATGATTGCTTTCTCTATTTCTACAAGAAATGCCGTTGGGATTTTGATTGGCATTGCATTAAACCTATAGAGAACTTTTGGTAATATCGCCATTTTGATGATGTTAGTTCTGCCTATCCATGAACAGGGTATATTTTTCCATCTTCTAAGATCTTCTTCTATTTCTCTCTTTAGGGTTCTGTAGTTTTCATTGTATAAGTCTTTCACCTCTTTTGTTAGGTTGATTCCCAAGTATTTTATTTTTTTTGAAGATATTGTGAATGGAGTGGTTGTCTTCATTTCCATTTCAGAGGATTTGTCGCTGATATACAGGAATGCCTTTGATTTATGCGTGTTGATTTTATATCCTGCCACTTTGCTGAATTCATTTATTAGCTCTAATAGTTTCTTTGTAGACCCTTTTGGGTCTGCTAGGTATAGAATCATGTCATCTGCAAATAGTGATAATTTAAGTTCTTCTTTTCCTATTTTGATGCCTTTAATTTCTTTCGTCTGTCTAATTGCTCTGGCCAGTGTTTCGAGAACTATGTTGAACAGAAGTGGTGAGAGAGGGCATCCCTGTCTTGTTCCAGATTTTAGAGGGAATGCCTTCAATTTTTCTCCATTCAGAATGATGCTAGCCTGAGGCTTAGCATAGATTGCTTTTACAATATTGAGGTATGTTCCTGTTATCCCTAGTTTTTCTAGAGTTTTGAACATAAAGGGATGCTGTACTTTGTCGAATGCTTTTTCTGCATCTATTGAGATGATCATATGGTTCTTATTTTTAAGTCTATTGATGTGGTGAATAACATTTATTGATTTCCGTATATTGAACCAACCTTGCATCCCAGGGATGAATCCTACTTGGTCATGGTGCACAATTTTTTTGATATGTTTTTGTATCCGATTCGCCAGAATTTTATTGAGGATTTTTGCATCTAGGTTCATTAGAGATATTGGTCTGTAGTTTTCTTTCTTTGAAGTGTCTTTGTCTGGTTTAGGTATCAGGGTGATGTTGGCCTCGTAGAATGAATTTGGAAGTTCTCCCTCTTTTTCTATTTCCCGAAGTAGCTTGAAAAGTATTGGTATTAGTTCCTCTTTAAAGGTTTTGTAAAACTCTGCTGTATACCCATCCGGTCCTGGGCTTTTCTTAGTTGGTAGTCTTTTGATGGTTTCTTCTATTTCCTCAATTGATATTGGTCTGTTTAGGTTGTCTATATCCTCCTGACTCAATCTGGGCAGATCATATGACTTCAGAAATTTATCTATGCCTTCACTATCTTCTAATTTATTGGAGTATAAGGATTCAAAATAATTTTTGATTATCTTCTGTATTTCTGAAGTGTCTGTTGTGATATTGCCTCTTTCATCCCGTATGTTAGTGATTTGAGTTCTCTCTCTTCTTCTCTTCGCTAGCATGGCTAAGGGTCTGTCGATTTTGTTTATTTTTTCAAAGAACCAACTTTTAGTTTTGTCAATTTTTTCAATTGTTTCTTTTGTTTCGATTTCATTAATTTCAGCTCTGATTTTAATTATTTCTTGCCTTCTACTTCTTTTGCTGTTGTTTTGCTCTTCTTTTTCTAGGATTTTGAGATGAAGTATGAGATCATTTATTTGTTGGTTTTTTCTTTTTTTAAGGAATGAACTCCAAGCAATGAATTTTCCTCTTAGAACTGCTTTCAATGTGTCCCATAGATTCCGATATGTTGTGTCTGTGTTTTCATTAATCTCTAAGAATTTTTTAATTTCCTCCTTGATGTCTTCTATAACCCATTGATCATTCAGTAACCTATTGTTCATTCTCCAAGTGATGTATTCTTTTTCCTTCCTTCTTTTATCATTGATTTTCAGTTCCATTCCATTATGATCAGATAGGATGCATGGTATTATCTCTACTCCTTTGTATTGTCTAAGAGTTTCCCTGTGACATAATATATGATCTATTTTTGAGAAGTATCCATGTGCTGCTGAGAAAAAAGTGTAACTGCTTGATGTTGGGTGGTATATTCTATATATGTCAATTAAGTCTAGGTTATTAATTGTGTTATTGAGTTCTATAGTTTCCTTATTCAACTTTTGTTTGGAAGATCTGTCCAGTGGTGATAGAGGTGTGTTGAAGTCTCCCATGATTATTGTATGGTGTCTATTAGACTCTTGAACTTGAGAAGAGTTTGTTTGATGAACATAGCTGCACCATTGTTTGGGGCATATATATTTATGATTGTTATGTCTTGTTGGTGTATGGTTCCCTTGAGCAGTATGTAGTGTCCCTCTTTATCCCTTTTGATTAACTTTGGCTTAAAATCTATTTTATTTGATATGAGTATGGATACTCCTGCTTGTTTCCGAAGTCCATATGAGTGATATGATTTTTCCCAACCTTTCACCTTCAGCCTATGTATGTCTTTTCCTATCAAATGCGTCTCCTGTAGGCAGCATATTGTTGGGTCTTGTTTTGTGATCCATTCTACTAGCCTGTGTCTCTTGATTGGTGAGTTTAAGCCATTAACATTTAGGGTTATTATTGAGATATGGGTTGTTCTTCCAGCCATATTTGTTTATTTATGTTACTAAACATGGTTTGTTTTCCACTTTGATTATTTTCCCCCCTTTAGTGTCCTACCTCCCACTGTTGGTTTTCATTGTTATTTTCCATTTCCTCTTCCTGTAATGTTTTGCCAAGGATGTTTTGAAGAGATGGTTTTCTAGCTGCAAATTCTTTTAACTTTTGTTTATCGTGGAAGGTTTTAATTTCATCTTCCATCCGGAAGCTTAATTTCGCTGGAAACACAATTCTTGGTTGGAACCCATTTTCTTTCAGTGTTTGAAATATGTTATTCCAGGATCTTCTAGCTTTCAGAGTCTGTGTTGAAAGATCAGCTGTTATCCTGATTGGCTTACCCCTAAATGTGATCTGCTTCCTTTCTCTTGTAGCTTTTAAAATTCTCTCCTTATTCTGTATGTTGGGCATCTTCATTATAATGTGTCTAGGTGTGGGTCTCTTATGATTTTGCACATTCGGCGTCCTGTAGGCTTCTAGGATTTGGGGTTCTGTCTCATTCTTCAAGTCTGGGAAGTTTTCTCGTATTATTTCATTGAATAGATTGCTCATTCCTTTGGTTTGAAACTCTGTTCCTTCCTGTATCCCAATGACTCTTAAATTTGGTCTCTTGATGTTATCCCATATTTCTTGGATGTTCTGCTCATGGTTTCTTAACAGTCTTGCTGAGCTGTCTATGTTCTTTTCAAGTTGAAATACTTTATCTTCATTGTCTGATGTTCTGTCTTCTAAGTGTTCTACTCTGCTGGTAGTATTCTCAATTGAGTTTTTAAGTTGGCTTATTGCTTCCTGCATTTCTAGGATTTCTGTTTGTTTGTTTTTTATAACCTCTATTTCCCTGTATAGTTGATCTTTTGCTTCTTGGATTTGTTTATGTAATTCATTGTTGAAGTGATCTTTCATTGTCTGATTTTGCTGTCTGATGTCTTCCTTGAGACTCCAGATCATCTGAAGCATGTATATCCTGAATTCTTTATCTGACATTCCATCAGCTGCAGCTATTACCTCTTCTAACGTTGAGTTGACCTGTATTGCTTGTGGTCCTTTCTTTCCTTGTCTCTTCATACTGTTCGCGTTCCTTTCTACTTGGTGAAACTGTTGTGCTATTGAATTTTCCCCCTATATATTTATATTGGTCTTGTATAGTTGCAAAGTCTCCCTCGCAGGCGCGGGCGGTGGCTCTGCCCCTCCTCCAATTGGGGCAATGTGCCTACCACGCCGGCAGGCCGCTGGGCCTGCTCTGTCAGTCGGTAGCAAGTCCGCCGATCTCGCAGGCGCGGGCGGCGGCTCTGTCCCTCTGCGGGCTGCTAGGCTTGTTCTGTCGGTGGTCGCAGTTCTGCCTACTTTGCAGGCGCAGGCAGCGGCACTGCCCCTCTGCAGGCCTCTGGGGCTGTACTGCCAGTGGGTCGCAGGTCCGCCTACTTTGCAGGCTTGGGGGGGGGGCGGCTCTACCCTTCCTCAGGCCACTGGGCCTGTTCTGTCTCTCGGTTGCAGGTCTGACCTGTTCTGATAGTGGTCACAGTTCCGACTACCTTGCAGGCGCGGGGGGGAGGGGGCGGCTCTGCCTCTCAGCAGGCCGCTGCTCCTCTTCTGCCGGTGGGTCGCAGGCCCGCCTACCTTGCAGGAGTGATTGGAAGCTCTGTCCCGCCGCGGGCCACTGGGCCTTTTCTGTCGGTGGTCACAGTTCCCCTACCTGGCAGGCGCGGGGGGTGGGGGGCGGCTCTGCCCCTCAGCAGGCCGCTGGGCCTGCTCTGTGTTTGGTCACAGTTCCCTCTACTATGGTGGCGCAGGGGGAGGGGGCGGCTCAGCCTCTCAGCAGGCGGCTGCTCCTCTTCTGCCGGTGGGTCGCAGGCCCGCCTACCTTGCAGGAGTGATTGGAAGCTCTGTCCCGCCGCGGGCCACTGGGCCTTTTCTGTCGGTGGTCACCCTTCCCCTACCTGGCAGGCAATGGACATTTGTATTTAATTTAGTTCTTTCTGATCCTTTTGGACTTTTCATTAATATGAAATCCATCAAATCTTGGCAGGGAAACAGAGTATTCTGATAATTGCTATTTCCTAAAACTCTGATAATCAATATTTTTCTGTTTAAAAATTCTGGTACGTAGGCAAATATACCCTTTGGTGTGTTCCTACTATGTATTAATAACACAGATGGCTTCTGTGACCCAGAGTAGCTAGTTCATTCTGCAGGGGACAGCAGCAAGGTGTCCCCTCAGCCTTGACGTCCTGATACACCACCCAGAGGTAGCCTAAGTCCCCAAGACCACCACCCCTCCTTACTTAGATCCAGTCTCTGACTGACAGGCTGTGAATTGAGCCACCTCAACTTGGCATTCATTTCATTTGCTCCAGTGCCCACCGAGCTCAGGGAAGCACTTATGAACACTTACTGGTTCTTATAAGGAACATTATGCAGGACATGGATGAAGAAACTATAGGGTGAGCTATGGGAGAGGGTGAGACGCTTCCTACCCTGCTCTCTCTGGCCACGTCACCCTCTTGCAATCTCCCTGTGTTCAGCTACCGGGAAGCTCTCTGAACTATGTCCTTTTGGATTGTTTATGGAAAATCTAGTGAGACCTGTCTCTTCTGATTCTTCTGGACTCTTTGTGTAGCATTCCTTCCTCCAGAGCAAGGGACAGGACCCTCTGGAATGAGGATGGTCTTATGATCCACCTTCAGACAATAGGTGAGAGAATGTCCTGTGGCCAGCTCTGAGATGGAAAGGCAGGGAAGATTGAAGTGTCTATGCCCCGATTTGGAGAAGAAATCCTAGCTCCTATGGCCTCTCTTGAAGAGGAAGTGACAAGCCAGGAGCTGTAGTCAAAAATTGAAATGCACATGTCATTATGTCATAAATGGTAACACTTCCAGGTCTGCAGAACAAAGCATCATAGGTCCATGCCCCTCTGGCTGTCCTGGCTTGCACACATTCTCACTAGACCACATGAACTCTACAGCTGGAAACTCTACAAGTGCAACTGGACCTGTCAAAGCCAATGCGAGGCAGTGCTGTCTCATCCCTGGGGCTGCAGACTCAAATTACCCCTTTAGGAAACAATCACTGAGCCCTTAAAATGAACAGATCTGCCAGGGCTCAGGGTACTCAGTGCAGAATAGAGCACTTTTCTTTTTCTTATGCATTTGTATTTGAGTGGGGCACTAAGAAAACAAACAAGAAGAAATTCAGAATAAATAAAACAATTGCGATTTTCAATGAGCTTGGTGCAGCAAAGACAAATGGTGCAGAGTTTGAATTTTTTGCTCATGAAAAGCTTTTTCTGCTGGAGAGTAGCAAGGTGCAATGTAGATACTAAGATACTTTCTTGTTGGCTCTGTACAGTGTTATGGAAATTCAGAAGCAGAAGAGTAGAGGTAAGACTTGTAAGAGATCTGTGCAGTAATCTGAGCACACAGTCCAGACTCCATGGTGCTCAAAGCATGGAGAGAAGTACACAGATTGTGTGGGACATGGATCAGAGCTCGATGGCTGGATGAGGTGGGAGACGCTGAGAGACAGGAAAATCTCAGGACGGTCCCTGGGCATCTGGCTAGAGCACAGGTGCCTTTGGATTTCCTTGCACATGCTAGGGTTGAGAGCTCTGTGACAGGTGATGAGCATCCACTTGGGGATGTGATCCGGAAGTGCCCAGGAAATGGCACAGTGGGAGGTACAAAGTAGGATTCACCCACATGTTCCTGGGGACTGGTGGCCTCAACAAGGAAAATGGATGGAGAAGCAAAAAGCAGGTTGTAGGATGTTGTTTGGGGGAGGATGTGGGGGTGGCGTCCAGGGCTGCAGAGAGGAGTGAGATGAAGACAGAGAGATCCTCACACCGAGAAGCACTGCAGAGTGGGGATGAGCTCCCGTCCTGGAGTCCAACTGCTTGGGCTGGAATCCTGGCTTTGACCTTAGCACACAGCAAATTGGCCTCCATGTGCCTTGGAATCCCCATTTAAAATGTGGGCAATTGTTGCCTCAGTGGGCCTTCTGCAAGGATCTCATGACGGACCAAACACAAAGCCTTAAGGAAGTGTGCCTGGCACCTCTTGTTCAGAAAATGTCCACTGTGTATCTCCCACGAGGCAGGCACACTGTTAGGTGCTGGGTGTAGATGTGAGCAAAATCCCCTGACCATGGATGGAAAGGGAGATGGGCAGTGAGCCAGGAGGAGTTGCTAAGCAGCCTGGAGGAACTCGAAGCATGTTGGGATGAGGAGCACAAGGTCCGGGAGTCCTTCTGGCTTGTGCCGTAGGAGTGAGGGTCTGCAGATCCTGGGGGCAGAGCAACTCTGCAGAGAGGAGGAGGAGCAGTCAGGACTCTTGTCATGCGGAAGTGAGCTCTAGTTCCTTCCCTTGACCTCAAGGACCTTCTTGGCCAAGAAGACAGAACTCAGTGACATTCTGAGGCTTGGAGATTAGTTTGTTCCTCAAAAGCTGGCAGCTTCCATTTGGGCAACTTGGGAGATTCAACTGCAGTGTGAGAAGTCTCCCCTGGCACTGTCAGGACTGTGAGGAAGAGCAAGCCTGCCATGGAGAAGTTACACCACAGGCAAGTGGAGGGGTGGACAAGACAGGAGGGCCAGGGACAGATATGTCCTTAACCCCATTGGTTACCTTGGAAAACCTAATTAGAGTACTCTCCACTCTGCCCCTGTTGGTCATTTCAGAATAGCCAACCTATGGTGGGAGTTATCATGAGCCACAAGTCCTCAGTGGCTGGAGTTGTCATGGCATGGGGACTTACCGTAAATGGGGACAGGACTCATCTCCCTTCTTGCCCCCACCCCTGCCTCTGTCACTGTGGTGTTCCTGAACTCCTGTCTGACAGGGAGACCTTAGCACTGGAGTGACCTGGGTCAGGGGTAAGGATGTTGGGTCTGTCATACGTTTTGAGTGAGGACAACTGTACTAGCTGACCAGGTGCAGGGAGCAGGTCATGGAAGCAGAAGGACAGAAGGACAGTAGATGGTGGGCGGGGCTCGACCTGTTACACCTTCTGACTCTCATCAGCAGCCCAGAGAGGGACAGGGAGGGAGAGGGTTTGAAGACAGTGACAAGGCAGTGCCTGAGTTTTTGTTCCTTCAGTGGGAGGCGCTGGGACATGCTCCTAAGCTGATGGGAAGCTGTGGCAGGGAGGCTTGGGGGCAAGGTGGGGAGAAGGACAGCACCCCTGCCAGGTAAGGGAGTGGATTCAGGCTCCACCTGCGAGGGAGGGGAGAGGGGAGCTGGGAGCCACACAGGGAGTGTGACCTGAACTGGGGATTCTGGGGTTGAAGGAGGAGGTGTTCTCAGCAGCTGGCAGAGGGCTGCAAGAGAGAGGTCTTCGATTCTGCTAGAGCTCCCTGTCCCCTGATACTAGCCTGATGATGTGAGAGACCTTTAGTACCAATTAGGGAGCTTTGGGGGGGGGGGGGTGCAGTGCTGGTGGAAATCAGAGAAAGTACAAGGTATTTCAGGGTGATTTTGTCCTCGTTTTGTCACATGTACATGTAGGAAACTCCTGCTAATGCTTAGGTGGGTCCACAGATCCCATTTGCACCCAACTTCATGCAGCAGCGCTCAGAGCATTTTGGTGTCCTTTTCAGGGGAGATCAGGAGACACAGGTTGGGTAGGGGACGCTCAGTTCTGGTGAGACTGTTTCTCCTAGCTGGACAGGGGAAGGACTGGCCACACGTGAATTAGCCAGGACTGTGCTTCTACACCGTGTTGCTGGAGGCCATGGAATGTGAACGCTCGTTACTTCCTCACTGCTGCAAATTTATTAGATTTGTAACCCGGACTTTAAAAGGAAAGTACTTTATTTTTCATTTCTACGTCTAAGGCTATGACATACTCCTCCGCTGTTTTGGAATTAGGTCATATAGAATAAATAAAAGCGAGCACCACATCTGACCCTAAGGGAGGTTTGAGCATAGGTCAGAACTGAGGAGCAAGAATAAAACGCGAAAGAGGCGTACACTCACACACTCATTCAAACTGAGCTTTCCCGTGGTCTTCCCTCATGTCCCTGTTCAGTCTCAGCTTTGCCTCCCTAACACTTCCTGTGCAAAGCCCGTTCAGCTTCTGTGTTCTCACCCCGCTCTACAAGATTCAGTCAACTTGGAGCTGAGGACTCTGCAGAAGACCGAAACACACATAGCCTTGTGCATCCCGGAGCGTCATCTGTAAAGTGGGCTGTCCTCGATGGCAGGGTGGTTGGGGGGCTCCAATGGGCCCTGGGACAGCAGAACCGGCCCCAGGCACAGATGGAGGTAACCTTGGCATTCTGAGGACAGGGCCAGTGAGGCAGTGACAGAGTCACGTTAGTGGGAGCTTCCACCAGGTGGATGGGGTCCAGGGGCGACTCCACACTGTTGGCTGCCAGGTCATCTCAGGCATCATCCTTCCCTGGGTGCTCAGAGTGATCAGATCCTCAGAAAAGAAGGATGCAGGAAAAGGGAGGACAAGGAAAAGGGGAGCAGTGACTCATTTGCCACTTCATGTGACAATAGGTGCTAAAACCAGTACTCTAGATGAGAAAAGCTCATGTAGGAACCCAAAGACCAGTCCAGAGAGGCGCAGCAAGACTGCACCCCAGAGACCAGGTGAGGGTCCAGGTTAGCTCTGTCAGCCCTAGGGGCTTGTCTGGTTGACATTGAAGGGACACGCAGTGCAAAGCAGGAGCCCAGAAACGTCTGGGTCTATTTCTCCTGTATGAAACCCAAGGTTTGAAGAGTAAACACGAAACAATCTCATCTAAGTTTAAAGAACGTATTTATTGCTTTAGTTTTTTTGTGAAGAGGTACTGATATATATTAAGGGCGATTACGCTCCAGAAGCTTCAACAGGTGTGGGTTCTCCAAATTGTAGGGATGTCACTTTTGTTTTGTAGAGAAAATGGAGGTGCTCAGAGGTGAAATGAATCACCTAAGCTGTTGAGGTAAGTCATGGAGCCGGATTTGGAGCTGTGATGAAGGGCCAGGAGTCTCCTATCATGCTCCAGAGTTCCCTTTGTTTGTTTGTTTTTACTGAGATTATTATTATTTTTTTTTTTTTCGTGCACCCAGGGTGCCTATTAGCCCAGCTCTTTTAATTTGGAAGAATTGCTTTTCTGCTGTTTTGATAGCTGGGAGGACGTCCTTGAGCCAGAAGCGTCCTTCTGTGCTTCCAGCTCATGGAAACTGCCCCACCCATGTGGCTGAGACCCGAGGTTGACTCTGCCACACTTCAGAGCAGTTGACAAATGGCTCACAGCTGTCTGAGGTGAAAGATCACATCTCTGAAAATGCCACTTGCTGGTCACATTTCAAGAGGGACAGTGCGTCTCCTTTTCCTGTGCGCCTGCAGGGGTTGCTCTACTTGAACTGTTCTCGCAAGCGCCCTCTGCGTCCTTGGGATTGCCACTCTTGCAGTCCCCAGATTTAACTTGCGTTTTGGCCATCACAGAATATCTTTTCAGTGCATCTAAGTCTTTTCAAATGGCATAAAAAGAAAGATCCCAGCAGGTCTTTCCTCACCTAGAAATGCCTGGATTGTTGCATGTAAGGGGGGAGGGGGCTATGAGCACTGATGGGGGGATAGAGAATGAATCCCCAGTTGAGCACAGAAGCCCACTGTGAACTGCATCATGTGGAGGGTCTATCTAATGACTGAGGTTAACTGGTATCAGAGTGTTGTGATCAGGAGTCAGAAAGAGAGCCGCCATATGCATAGAAATAGATTTGGTAAATAGGGAGGAGTTTTGAAGGTCACCGTCTCCCAGGAACAAATATATAAGATTCTAATTTTATCCTTATCTGATTACTTACTCTAACCTTGAAATCCATTGTTATGGCTGACACTGTATGAAAACAAGATGTAAAGGCTCCCTAAATAAAAGTTCCTTATTTAAAATTTTATCTTTTAATTCCTGAATAATACTGCTGCCATCAGAGCTCAAACTTTATTTTCCTTATAGATGATTATTATAAAATATCTAGTTTCTAATTTATGTGTGATGTATAAGGGCCACTTAACTACAACAATTTCTATTTTTCGCTGACCCTCAACAGGGTCCTGTTTAAGGAGCTCATTGTCAAGAAGCTGCATGATGATATTTGGACTATTCTATGTCACACTGTGGATTTCCAAATTCCACAGCTTCTTGAAATAGGAGCTGAAAATTGTGTGAACCACTGTGGCCTTTCCCTTTTCTTTTTCTGTGCTCTAGCTTTTAAGAAGCTGAGGACGCCTATAGAAATAAAGGCTAAAGGGCCAGCAGGTCATGTGATTGTACTGTGCCAGGATAGGAGGGTTCTGGGCAGATGGCCTCACCTGCCTTAGTGCCTGGACACCGCAGCGCCGCACAATGAAAACGTGGTGCCTGCCACTCCTGAGATTCAACCCTTTCCTGCAGCTGAATATTAAAAAGCCCAAATGCTGAGCGATTTGAGGGTATTCTTCCCTCATCATGAAAAACAGTATTGAGGATTTTCACTTGCAGAAATTCTGTGAGATGTAGAGACAAGGAACATATTTCCAAGCCACACATTTGCTGATGCGTGGCAGGCGGGATGATAAATTTTAAGTGCATTTTACAAATACTTGACAGGATCAGAGTAGTAGTACATCCCGTTTCCAACAGCTTTTAATTGTTTCACAATTTATTTTTAGGTTCATCCATGCATGTCTTAGGAAGCTCTAATTAAACAGTGGTGGCCTTGCATGTGGTAGGCACCGAACCAAAATGGATGGAAGATTGCTCTCTGGAAAACACCATGGTTAGCTACTAACAGGATTAAGATAACCAGGCACTGATCCGGCTCTCAAGATACTTACTTTTTAGAAAGAAAAATGAAATGTTAACAACAAAATATTGCAAAGTGGTGGTTACAGGTGATAAGGGAAAGGACAGCACTCAGAGTTCTTTAGAGGGTGGTATGGACCCAATGTCTGTGTCCTCTCAAAGTGTCCCCAGTCCCAAGGTGACATCATTTGGCAGTGAAGCCTTTGGGAGCTATTGCTGTCCCTCAGTATCCTTGGGACATTGGTTACAGAACCCTCCATCAATACCAATGAGGGTGTTCAAGTCTCATATAAATATATTTGCATATAACCTGTGCAATTCTCCTGCGTACTTTAAGTCATCACTGATGACTTGTAATACCTAATACAATGCAAATCCCATGTGAATGATCACTATCCTGCATTGCTTATGGAATGATGACATGTTCAGTGCAGGTGCAATTTTTTTCATATACTGTATTTTCAGTCCATGGAACCCATGAATATGGAAGACTATCTTTAATTAGGCCCTGAGGGTGGAGCCCTCAGGAAAGGGATTGGTGCCCTTAAAAGAAGAGTCCAGAAAGCTAATTCTCTTTCTTTTCCTGACACATGAGGACATGACAAGAAGGTGGTAGTGTGCAACCCCAAGGCCTCCCTGGGCAGAACCCGCCCTGTTGGCCCCTACCTTGGGATTTCAACCTGTAAAATGATGAAAAATAAATGTTTGTGGTTTATGTGACTCAATCTTCAGTTTATTTGTTAGAGTAACCAGAAGTGACTAAGAGAGATGGAAAGAAAGCAGCTTTGAACTTTCAGAAATATCCTGACTTATTTAAAGAATTTCAGACATTGACCAGTCCCTCATTCCCCTGGCTGAGCCTTTTCCTCCCTGTTCCCCCACCAAAATATGTTTAAATATTGGAGGACAGGGGCTAGTTATAATTCTCATGATGGTAAGAAAAAGCGAGGCTGTTACAGACTAAATTTTGTCCCCCAAATTCATCTGTTGAAACATCCTTGTTGTGTATGTGTGTGTGGTATTGGGGACTGAACCCAGGGGTGCTCTGCCACTAACTACTCCCTAGCCATTCTCATTTTATTTTATGACAGGGTCTCTCTGTTACCCAGGCTGGGACCTTGAACTTGTGACACTCCTGCTGCAGCCTCCTGAGTTACTAGGATTACAGGCGTGCACCACCATAGACAGCAAAGTGCCTCCTCTTAATGTGACTCTATTTGAAGATGGGGGCCTGTAAGGAGGCAATTTAAGTTAAATGACGTCAGAAGGGTGGGACTTCCATCTGATAGGACAGATGTCCTCTTTCCAAGTGGAAATGTCACCAGATCCCCCGCCCCCCCCTCCATGTACTTATAGAAGAGGCCAAGGAAGTCTATGAATTAGGAAGAGAGCCCCCAACAGAATCCAACCCTGACCTGAAGGTACCTTGATCTTGGACGTCTAGCCTCCAGAATTAAGAGAAAACACATTTTACTGTGTAATCCATTCCATCCTAACGGTTTTGTTAGGGCCCCTCCAGCAGATTAATGTGA
Source organism: Marmota flaviventris (assembly GCF_047511675.1). Taxonomy (NCBI): domain Eukaryota; kingdom Metazoa; phylum Chordata; class Mammalia; order Rodentia; family Sciuridae; genus Marmota; species Marmota flaviventris. Next base: position 110,590,888 of record NC_092505.1, on the reverse strand, counting down.
GGGGCTATGGAACCAGGCATTACTACCGACTGCAGAAGCAGCTTGCAGATATTGATGAGCTGACCTTTCTGGAATGATGGCCATCATCAGACACCCACTGTATTCAGGCTTATTTCCTCTATAGATTTTCTTTCCATCACAACAGGTGTGGAATTTTCAGAACTGCTATTTCAGGAAGGAGAAGAAAAAAAGAAAAGACAAGCTAGGGAATGGAAGAGAAGAGAGCAATACGGAGAGCTAGCAGGCGCCTGGCAGATTGCGACTTTCATGAGCCGCGTGGCCCAGTGGCTCAGAGCAGACCTGCTGAACGTCGGTGGAGTGAGGGGAGACCCAGGGTCCCAGTGAGTTCCCATCCGGCTCAAACTGCCCTCTGTGGAAAGTGTTGGCATGTGCTGAATTCCAGGTTGGTGGTGAGGTTGGTTGAGTGTTTTCCAAATGCCAGAACTTGAGCCAAAGACTTTATATATTTCTGTTCATTAAGTTTTTACAAGCGGTCCATAAGTGAGTCACCATTCCCATTTAATTTTATAGAAGAGGCCTAGAGATGTGTAGATGAATATCAAAAGCTGCCCTGTTCAGTGTCTGATTTAAAGTCTGCATGTGGTCTTAGCCACTGCAAGATCATTGTCCCAGAAACAAAGGCACTATGGAACTTGGCATCTCACTCACTTACTCTCGGGTCCATGACGTAAAGGTGAGTATTTTTGATATGTCATTTGGATGATTGTGATATTCAGTGGTGAGTGTTCCTTTCTCTCTCCTTCCCTCCTTCCTCCTCCTTTCCTTTCTTCCTTTTTTTTTTAGAAAGTACACTCTAAGCTGGACGCGGTGGTGCACACCTGTAATCCAAGCAACTCAGAAGGCTGAGGCAGGAGGATCATGAGTTCAAAGCCAGCCTCAGCAACTTATCAAGTCCCTAAGCAACTCAGTGAGACCCTGTCTCTAATAAAATACAATAAAATATAAAAAAGGGCTGCGGATTTGGCTCAGTGGTTAATTGCCCCTGGGTTCAATCCCTGGTACAAAAAAAAAAAAAAGAAAGAAAGAAAGTATGCTCTAAAGTAATTATAGTAAAAGAAAATTTAACTATTTAGCAAAAAAAATTTTGGTACATTTTGGGGACTAAAGCAAAAGGAAAATAAAATAAACCTGTAATTGATTTTGGTTAAAAATTTGTCATGTCTTGGGATCCTTTCAGGTTTAGTTCCTTTATCAGTTGATTTAAGAAACATTATTCTGAAACTACAAGGCTGAGTGAAATAATTTACCCACTTATTGAAAGAAATTCAGGTTTAAATTGTCTTTTGTATTGAAATCATCCTCTGGAAGACAATGTTTCTAAATTTCCACTTTTAAAAAATTGCCTTGAATGATTGTTCCCTGTTGTTGGATGGATCCTTTAAAAAACTTTTTCCCCTCAAAATGATATAGTTACTAAGTGCATATGTGCCGTTAGTTGAAGTTTCATTTGAGATTTTATCTCCATAACTCTGCCAAGATTTCTTTTTCAAATCCTGATAGTCTTATGAGGCTAAGAGAAAGCTTGGTCTATGTCCTGATTACCCAGAAAAGAAACATTCAGGTGGGTACAGTCAGTCTGCAATATGCTGTTAAGGGGAAAGAGGAAGCTGAGTATGGGAGACGGTTGGAGTGGGTTGCTATAAATTCTTCAGCCCTCAGAAGGCCTCTGCAGAACTGGAGCCTTCTATCTCTCTCTCTCTCTCTCTCTCTCTCTCTCTCTCTCTCTGTGTGTCTGTGTGTGTGTGACTACGATAACTGTGGGGTCTATATCTAAGAATCACTGCAGTATTACGTGTCTGCTTTAACCCAATCATAGCAATCTCGAGGGACAATAGTCCATTGATAAAGGAAGACTACCTTCCACTCAGCCTAAACTCCTACTTCAGACTCATCAAGAAATGTCGAAGCATCAGTAAGCACATGCACACACCTTGGCCTCTTAGATGGAGGCTAAGTTTTATTTTCTACTTGACCACTATTTCCCAAAAAGTGTTCTGTGGGACAGAAGAAGCCGTTCTCTCCTGAAAAGAGGGTTGCAGGCTCTCTAGGTTGGGGAACATGGTGGATATTCCCTCTACTGGACCTCTGCAGACAGAGGTTCCAGAAAGGTCTGAGGAGAAGAGAGCCGGAGATTTTGATCTGCTTGGGACACAGAACTCTTTTGGAATCCTGCTACCAACATTCTCCAGAGCATGCCTAGGGAGATACTACCTGCACCTTGCTTTTCACACTCCTTTTAAGAATATTAGATTATCATATTCAATTAATTTAACCAAATATTTTCCTTTCCAATTTGAGTAGCTTTTCATCAAAAAGTGACTTATTGGGCTGTAGTTGTCAGAATTTAATTTTCCAAATAATTTTGCTCTGTTCAACAATTATTAAATCAGTGAAGGAATGTTTCCATACAAACTGTATTTTTTAATATATGGAGAAGAAGGTGAAGCTGGTGATCAGTCAGAGGTCGGAGCTTTGTGAGTGCTATGACCTCTCTCAAGGAATCTTGGTTTTGAGGACACTGGCCTTGTTATCATTGATAACAAGATTTTCCTTTTCAGACTTATTGCTTTTGGTCTCATTAAAGCCGCACCTTCAGGTCCTCACATAAATACCAAGTGGCCCTGGAGATAACATGGAAGCTCTGGAATTCTCCCTTGCAGAGCTGCTGCAGGGTTATCTAGGAAATCTGAGTTGATGGCTCAGCTGATTGTCTAGGAGAGTGGTTTTGCACGTAAGAATAGACAAAGGTCAGCCTCAAAGTCATGAAGACTATGTGGATGTACCAAAACAGCACCTCTTATAGAACAGAGGTCTAAAGACCTGCTCCCAAAGCCAGAGGAAGAAAGACATTTCATTTCCTTTGTTGACAACATGGCTATTTATAAGATGGCGAATTTGATTTCCAGTACAAGAAATGCAGACAATAGTTAAAAGCAAACACACATCAATACCACACAAACCAAAAATCGGTGGCCTCTAGGGCCTCCTCTGGGGCTGGGGTGTAGCTCAGTGGTACAGCATGTGCCTTATATGCACAGAGCCATGGCTTGAATCCCTAGCATTGCTTCCGTCAAAAAACCCTTTCCTCGGACCACCTCCAGGTGAACACTGAGTCCGGTCAAATGTGCAGCCAGGATGAATCTCGACTCTTGGCTGGTGCACAGCCTGGGCACACACTCAGCTTCTGCCTGGGTGATTAGAATGGCCTGCAGCTTTGTCTCGGGCTTCATTTCTCCCTCCCTAAGTTATTTTGTGTCTCTCTCCAAACAAAAAATGCTACTAGTTATGCAACTAAATAGTATATCTTATCACTTAGGAGTTTTTTTTATACCTGCCGTCTCAGGTATTCTCATACTTAATTTGTCCCATTTGGTTATGCACCTCTCCTGCACATGCGTAAGGAGGAAACAGAAGAGCTGTGGGTGTCCGAGGTGACTGCTGCGACTCGAGGCACACTGTCAAATTCCATGCCCTGACGGGTGCACTGGGATGTCGGAACTGTCAAAATGAAAAATGTACCTCTTAGGAAATGAAACACGGTGGGCACGAGTGTCTCTCTCCACCACCCACAGCCTCTGACCACAGGGAGGATGGAGTCTAAATGAGACCGGCACTCAAGGGTTTTCAAAGTCCAGGCTGCGTCTCTGTTCTAAGCTAATTCTGAGCACTGTGGCACCTTTTTGCCCCCTGGGTCGGGGCCCTCTCTCCTCCTCGGGGGCGAAGCCTCAGGGTACAGTTTCCTTCCCCATTCCAACTGCTGTCCACCTGGCACTGTGGCTCCTCTCTGTGGTCCCATGTAGTATGGTCTTCATGTGACAGCATGGCTGGGCTCACTGCTTTGCTTCGTTGAATGTTCATTTCTACGTCCATGACTTTTCCCGGGTCTTGGAGCAGAGGAGATGCTTCGTAAACATGTTTTGAGTGAACTGAACTAAAATAAAATCATAGAAGACCCATTCAAAAGTGATGGTAAGAAGCGCGAAGGCTGCTTCCACCCTCATCTGTGGTGCTTTGCCACTGAGCTACCTCCACGGCCCTTTTTCTGTTATTTAAAATGATAAAAACTGATCAAAAATGGGTTCTTGCACCCACGTGGGACAACACTGGCGTTTGATATTTTATCTGTTTTCCTTTGGAGAAAACTCTCTGGGAGACCAGGATTGATGATCACATTTCCAGAAGAGAAGCCAATGACAGGAAGTCCTTGAGCTGCCCCACAGATACGGTGGTGGTTGGGTGGAGGCGGGGATGAGCATGAGAATCGGGCCTGTCTGTGGCCAAGGCCAACAGCGTGTGAGCGCCCCAGAGAGGCAACCGGCCAGTCCTTCTGCTCCTTGCTCTGGAGTATTTAGGAGCTGCCAGGTAGCTCTGTATGGAAGTGACCAATCCAAGGATTGATTGTCTTCTGAGTCCTTCTGATTGTTTTCAGGAATAATGCTTTTTAATGGACAGAAGTAGCGCCCTTGAGAGTCACCTGCCCTCTCCCACTGTGTGTAAAGAGGCCATCCTCCGGCAGGCTGGCTGGCCTTTACTTGAACCCTTGACATGTCATTCTGTCCCTCTGATACATAAAAGTACATAAGCAGATACCACGTAATGGGAGTTAGACCAAAAGGAACATTTAGCTAAAGCTTCCATCAAGACATAAAAAGCATTTTTTAGAAGGTGCGCACGCCGCAGACCCAATCACTTACCCCTTGATTCACAGAGAATTATTTGAGGTGTTTCCTGGCAAATTGCCCCAATTGTTCTTATTTATAATGCCAACTATCGTATTTCTCCAGATACAATTTCATTCCCAGTGGCCCTGGAAACACTTTCTGAATAAATCTTGGCAGGGATAGCGGCTTAAATACTTGAACTTCTCAGTCAAAACACAGCCATGTGCTTTCTCTGGAGACCAGAGCAGGGGAGCAGCGTCGTCATCTCCCTCACCTGGTGTTAGAGGATTGGTTATTTACAACACTGATTTACTCAAGTTTCCAGGCATAGCCAGCAAAGTTCTGGCTATGGTCCAGAAGATAAAGGAACAAGTTAACGAAGTTTAATAGCCACGTGTTCTTCCACATTCACAGTATAGTCAACCTTTGGTATCCCAACATTTCTTCTGGGACCCCCTTGGGTAACAAAATTTGAGGGTACTCAAGTTGCTTCTACAAAATGTCACAAGGTCTGCCTAGAACTTAAGACACATCCTTCCGTAGACTCTGAATCATCTCTAGATGATTTACAACATCAAATGCAATTTAAATGTCATGTAAACAGGTGTTAATCTTCATCACTTAAGGAGTATTGATAAGAAAAAATGTGTAAGAGTTTTGTGTAAATGCTATTTTGAAAAAATATTTATATGGAGTGTCATCTGTATTGATTCTCGATTCCTACAGCAGTTAAGGATTTTAATTGAAATACATTCATACTTTATATGCTCAAGGTAGAAAGATCTAAGAATTAATGTTCATATTACTTTCAAATGCAACTTTATTTGGGAACAAATTTTCCAATTAATATGTACATTTTTGAAGTATATATTTTAAGTCAAAATCTTGTTAAGATAGAAAACTAAAACACTGAATCAATCTGCTCTAGTTATCTCAAGGGTAATTGCTGACAAAATGGAGTTTAGAACTTAAATGTCACAAACTACAGCCCACTTGTCCCTGTGCTACATCATGCTAAAGTCAGAAAACCTCTTGGAAATTGCTATCCCAATGTCTTAGTCTGTAGACTATTGCTACTATAACAAAATGCTTGACACTGGGAAATGTATAAAGAGAAGAGATTTATCTGGCTTATGATTCTGGTAGCTGAAAAGTTGAAGCAGCACAGTGCTAGTGACTGGTCCAGGCCCCTGGATGTGTCACAACGTGACAGTCAGCCTGGCATAGCAGGAATGTGTGCAAGAGTGGGGATGGGGGTGTGCTGATGACAATTGGTGGGTGGCCTCTATTTATAACACCCCTCCACCCCCCGCCATTCAGGGTACTAAACTTGTCCCATGAGACCTAACCCACTCCCATGAGCATGGCAGCCACTTTTTCTGAGAGTGGCTCCCCCAGGACCTAATGACCTCGTTGACCTTCTCACCACTGCAATCCCATCGAGTGGGGGAAGTCAGCCTCCACCTGAGTCTAGGTGAGGATGCCCCCCATTCAGACCACAGAGCTTCACTCAGGTGACCGTGTTATGCTGCTCCTGCCTCTTGGTGATAGGCTGCACTCTGTACCTGTAGATGTGGGCCAACCTGAGTAACCACAAGAAACAGCCGTCACCAGTTCTGTCCCAGCAGAAGACCAAGCTTGCTTCTTCAAGACCCTCTAACAGTTGTTCAAGAGGCAGCTTGAGTGTGAAGTCCACTCCCGATTTGCTTCTCACTTTGGGCGTTTGGGAGGATCCCAGAGAGCATGCATGTTAAGCTGACTTCTTTCCTCCTACCTTCACAGACAGTTGTGGACAGGGTGCTCCCTTCATGTCCATGGCCTCCCAGTGCCTTCGCAGGGGCTTGGTGAGGTAGGTGATTGACCCATTGTGGTTGAATTACACTGGTGTGGGATCCCCTCTCTGCACCTCCCTTTCCCTTTCCCATTTCCCCACCTTCTCTTTCCATGCCTCCTTCTTCACCTCTTCTTTCCTATTTTTTAAAATAACAGACCATTTTTCCAAAGCCACACTGCCGATTACCCCGAAGTTTGATTTCTTTAGTAGTTTCCCAGGGTCGTACATGTCATGTGAAGCCACTTTCAAGAAACTGTCAGTGAGCCCTCACAAGCTCAGTCTCTTGGAGTGGAGATTTTGACCCAGTAACCTTACTAGTGTCACTGATGGAATTTAGTTGTCATGGCCCATTTTGAGCTTGTGTGTCGACACCTGGCTGCTAGCTAAGTGAACAGTCCCATTGACCAGGCCCAGAACATCTATTCTCCCTCTACATATTAGAGGTCAGTGAGGAGGACTTGGAAGACAGACTCCTCCCCCATCAGAGGATCAATTGGCAAAGGCACTGTCCCACATCCTGTGGGGTCATGGGACCCGTGAGTGGCAGCTGTGGGGACCCTCTGCTTCCACCTCCATTTGGAGGCAAATGACTTACAGCGATCTCACAAAAGCAAAGCAGAGATATGTGTCTCTATAGGCTCTTGGTCACAATGCCAAGGAATTCAATGCATAGTTGCAGGGTGAGCAACATGAGTGGGGATTTAAGAGGCGTGTTCCCTAGATAGTTTAGAAGAAATATTAATGTGTTTGAATGTCATTCTCCATATTTATTGCTTGCAGAGGTTTTTCTATCAGCTGTGTGCTTGAGAGCTATGCAGAAAATAATATTCTATATCTTCTCCATGCTCGATAGCTTATAATTACATTCCCACTTATAAAATTGTTACCAAAGTTACAACTTACATAAAACCATGCAGATATGAGGAGTATGTATATTTTACTAAAAGTTCTTCAGGAATTTTGACTATTTGTATCAAAGATTCTAAGAATTTTGAGGTCACATGTACATATGTGTGTGTATTTACACTTCTATCTAACCATGTGTATTTATAGGAGAAGCTTTTACACATCTGCCACTAAAACGGCACATTTAAGATTTGTTCTCCCCAGTGAAGCAGATTAATGTAGGAAAAGCATGGATTTGAGGTTTTGAACCCCGACTTGCTTTATATTAATATATTATTTATTAACCCCCTTGAGTCTCATTCTACAATGACTCTGTGGTGTTGCTTCTGGAATACAGGAAGCCCCTGGAGTGGAAGAGCCCTCAGGGTCAATTTTCTCTCAGGGTTACTTTATACCAATGCATCTAGATGATCTTACCCAGTCTCCTCATTAACGAAGGACATCTTTGAGAAATAATCCGTTGATGATGCTCTCCTTGGCTTTGGAAAAGAGAAAAGTAACCAGTCCCTGCCAAAATCAAACCGGGAGCTTGGACACCCTGAGCAGGCAGCAAAGCCGCTGGTCAACTGCAGACTTGACGAGGTTTGTCATTTGGACCCTGGAGGTGAATGTTTGGACTCATCTACCTGCTCATGTCTCTGAGAAGCTGGGGGTGCTGGGACTCCTCCAAACTTTCCGATCTACCCCCATTCTGGCATGGTTGTGCCTCTCTCCACTCACCTGGGACAAATGGAAGCCACAAAGCACCTGAAGCAACCATGGAATGCCCTGGATGGTGTCTTGGGTCTTGTCCTGCTGATTAAAAACTCGCACTGAGGGGAGGTTTGATTATAGAGAGAACCGACATAAATCCTTTGGAAGAAAGCTTAATAGAAAATCCTTCCCTGTAATTTATTGACAGTCATGAGGAGTTATGGGTGAAGTTTTAACCAGCAGTGGAAATACAACAGAGATATTACACAGTGATGGGACCTGGGGCGATTTTTCATTTTCGTGCTTCTCTGTATTTTCTTCAATAAAAAATAAAACATGGCAGCAGTAGTCAAATCAATCAATCAGTCCATGCATCCAGAGAGACAGACAGACACATGGGAAAGACATACTGTTTTGTGTGAGGTCTTTAGGGATGGAATGAAAACACCCTCGCCACATTGCGAGGAATTGCTTTTGATAGAGAGCGAGTATTTTCTGTCCCGTCTCTGTGCTCAGCCTTTTCTGCTCAGAAGTTAAATGTTCTTTTCCTGAAACAGCAGCTCTTTCTGCCCCTCCATGGATCTCATCAGCACAATCTGCAGGGTTTATATGCAGCTGGCTTTCCCTGTTTTTTTACTTTTGAATGGGTAGCTTATTTCTTTCCAGCAGTATTTTTTTTTTGATTGACCCAAAATGGGTGCAGATGTGGTAAGCACATGCTGAAAGTTGTTGAATATTATTTTCACCCTGAGGAAAGGCCTGACATAAGCAGTTTCGGAGTGTGTGAATTCTTGGCTTCACAGTGGCCTTCCAACACTGGTTCTGCTGCCAGCGATAACAAAAACGGGGGAGAGCCCGTGGGAGGTAAACCACAGGCAGACTGGGTTCCCAATAGGGGATGACCTCATGTGTTCCTTGGGGTGTGATCTTGTGAAACGTGGAGGTATTGAATGAAGGCGTGGTTCTCAAAACTGATGCTAGAGGCTCAGTCCTCATGTGGCATTTTCCCTACAGGTTTGAGTGTTTTCCTAGAGAAGCCAGTTTCTATTATTTGCTTACTTACAATGAAGATATTCTTTTTGGACCAATTCTAAGCTTTAGGTTTTCTTTTGATTCTTTCTAATATCCTTTTGTTAGCACACATCCCACTGAAGAGATACTGAACTAGGAATCAAAACTCTCCATTTCCCTTTTTGTTCTGTGAAATGAGTGTTATGTTGCAAATATATAACTGCTAGAAAATAAGGCTAATGTAGTCTACTACCTAACTCTTGCACACAAAGCTAATCACAGAGCTCATAAATTGTCTTTTGATACTTATGGAAAACATGTTATTAAATAGAGTTAGCTTGACTATATATATATATATATATATATATATATATATATATATATATATATATATAGAGAGAGAGAGAGAGAGAGAGAGAGAGAGAGAGTCAAAACCAAATTTTATGATTTCATATATATGTATATATATACATAAATATATGTACACACACACACACACATAAAATATATATACTCTACCATCTAAAACTTTGTTCCAGAGGTTCTGGAAGGACAAAGTTTTCATGTTTCAAGAGACAATTTTTTTTAACCTAGTAAAATTAATGACTTCTTTCTTGACAGAGGATAGCCAAGGCATTGATGACATTCACACGTTCCTTTTATCTCTGATCATATCCTGTTGTCTTGGGGTATATTCATTTACTTTTTGGTACTGGGGATTACTGAGTCACATGTCCAACCCTTTTTTATATTTTATTTTGAGACAGGGCCTTGCTAAGTTGCTGAGGCTGGCTCTGAACTTGTAATCCTCCTGCCTCAGGCATGCACCATCCTGCCTGGCTCATTTACTTATTTAACAAAAACTATTAAGAGTCTTCCACATTCCAAGCATTTTGCTGGGAACCAGGGAATAGAGGCCAATAAGAGACATGGTCCCTGCTGTCCTATTGTCTGCAGACACATGGGGGTAGGAAAGATGGCAATTGTAGTCAGAGCACTGGAGGAAGAAGCTGAACCTAGATTGGGGGTTGGGAAAAGAGTACTGAGAGTAAGGTAGATCTGTAAACTGCAGAGTCAACATCTACATGGGAGGGGACAGAAAAGTAGAGTATGTGCATGTGTGTACATGTGAAGGAAGGGGGGGGGAGAGAGAGAGAGAGAGAGAGAGAGAGAGATCCGCTAATGGCACAAGTCTGCATTTGAACATTTGGAATGAATTAAAGTAGCACTAAAAGCTGGTGGAAACTTACTCCATGGTCATCATTAAGGCCTTGCAAGTTTAGAGCCAGTTCTAAAGTTTGCTTTCTTGGATGCATAAAGAGAATTGAACAAATTTCCCCTTAGGGTAAGAGAAATTTAATAGGCCACTGCAAGGGCCTAGTTTACCTCCCAAGATTAGATTACTCGGAATTAAAATAGGGCAATTAGGAATGTAGATGCCATGTTTAAAAGCCAGAAAGTAATTCCACAAGACCACAGTTTTCCAGCAAGCAGGAGAGTTTATTCAATGCACTAAAACTTTTAATTTCCCAAGAACCTTACACCTCAATACCAGGTAAAAGGAAAAGGCATGAGGGTCCTGCCTTTCAATCTGAGGCACATTCTTCAGTGTAGCAGAGCATTTGGTTTGGTGGGTACCAGGATCAAGTCCATGTTGTAAGAGGAAAACTAGATGCTTTTTTCAAAAATACATCTGAAGTTTCTTCTGCTTGTTCAAAACAAATGAGTTCTATTGACTTCACACTCGGGGGCCACATCCTGAGCTGAATTCTGAATCCTCACAGGGGCTTTCTCTGAGCCTTTGGTCTATTCCCCAGTTTTCCAGTTGGTCTGTTGTGCAATGTCCTTTTCACAATTCCAGAGCCCCGGTGGCCTCTGGATGCCACATGCCTCCTTAACCCTTTTCAGAAAGAAAGGGGACCTGGTCCAGTTTCAAAACTCTGGTTTGGGGAGGATTCTGAAGTTCTTTAAGGCTGTTAAGATGCTTAAATTTCAGTTCAAGGAGTGGGACATAAATGAATTGAAATCATTGAAAAGATGGGTTACCTCTGAGCTCTCAGGGGGGAGAGGAAGAGACCTCAGTGGATGGAGACTGGGCTCTCTGAGCATGACCAGCTGGGCTTGTCCCTTTGGTTAGATAAAGGAAACCTCCAGGGTGTGCTTGTCCCAGATCAACTGGAACAAAACCACAATGATTCGAATGCTGCCAGATTTGAAGACTGACAGAAGGCATCCACAGATGACTCACGGTTAGACTGCATGTCCACAAACACGCTAACCCCCTGTGTCAAATGACTGGCATGGATCTGAGTTTTCAAGATTACCTGAAGAACCTACAGGCTTCTTCCCAACTTAATCTCATATAGACTCAGAGCTCAACCTTGTTCATGTCACCTATTTTCTCTGAGAAAGAGGGCAGTCAAACTCTGCTTTGGGGTGTGCATACCTTCCCTATCCTTAAATGAACACTAGCTGTGCTTTAGATACACCCTGGAATTCTTTTCAGTGGTAAAAGTCAGGAATCCTGCTGGGCCATGTTGAGGTCCAATTCTTTTCTCTGAGGGACCTTCTAAAAACTCCTTAGACAGTAAAGTGACACTTTTAAAAGACTGATCCTTTAAAATTAGGATTTATTAATTCATTCAAGAGATGGTTACTGAACATTTCCTATGTTCCAAGCACTGGGTATAGTAAAGTGGCTGAGATCCTAGACATACCCAGTAATGAGTTAGAATTTCAGTAGCATGTGATAAATTGCACACACACAAACACTCACATAAAAACACATACATATAAAAGATAAAAATTATTAAAAAATCCACTGATCTTTTAAAAAATGCCAGAGGCAATCAGAGCCCTGGATTTGCCCACTCAGTGGCTGTGTGACCATGGCAGACTTTTCTCTGAGCTGTAGGTTTTGCATTCTTCAGCTGGGTTTGACAACATGGGTTTCCCCTGGAGGCTTGGTGTTCGGGGGAACTGTGTTGTGCACTCTGGACACACACCACACACCTGTCAGATTTCATCTTCCAGGGGTCAGCCAAGCCAGTGTTTTTAAAAATCTGCATGGAAACATTGCAAGGGTTAATAATCAGTAGCATAGGACATGGCCTCAGGACTCACTGAGTGATCTCCTACCCCTGCTCCAGGCCTGACTGTGGTATGACACCCCCTAGTAGACTTCCTTGGCAAGTTCTGGGACTAGAAGCCCCTGACATGTGTTCTGTGGTGCTGAGCACTGTCTTTGTTATAGCACTCACCAGGATTCACCATGTTGGGTGAATTTCATCTTCCTTCTACCGCCCTGAGAGAAGAGAAACCTCTGTTCTGTTTTAGCTACAGTGTTTTGAGTCCATCCATGTGATGACCAAATGCATGAATGTGCGTTTGCATCCTACAGGATTTGCTGAAGAAGATTATCTGAAGGAGATGTGAAGGGTCCTACTTATTATATGGGCTGTCCTGTGCTGGTACAAGTGAAATGACCATGCTCTTAGTGGAAGGACAGGCATTTTAAAACCTGTTCTGATGAAAATGAGGCTCAGGGTATGAAGTCACTTGTTTCTTTGCAGAGCTAGAAAGTGGGAGGACCAGGACTGGAGACCAGCTTTGTCTGATGTCAAATCTTTCCTTCTGTCTGAAATCATGGCATTTTTTAGTTCTGAGAAATTGTTGTGGAACTTAAAGCAAACCAACTGGGATAAGAGTCACCCGGGATTTGATCTTTTAGATGCCTTTTCATTTAGTTTATTTTTCATTTCTATCTGCTGCTTTGCTCTTATCAAATAAACAGCAGCTGCTACTAGTGCTGTTGATTGGGATTTCTGTTTGAAAATGAAATCTTGGGCATCTGTTCTGCCCTGTTACATTTTACTGTGAAAAAGGAAAACTATGTTCTCAAAAGGTAATGCATGCACATTGTAAAAATGTAAATAACACAAAGACATTTCATTTTTTAGCATATGGCAGCATAATGTGGGTATCTCTGTGCACTTAGCTTTTGTCACCGAATAATGTCTTTAAGATTATTCCATGTTCATGCACATGGATATATGTTGTATTACTTGAATAATCACATATCACGTCATTTTATTTGTAACACATTAAGTTTCAGGTTTAATAGTATGTTAACCACAGAATAGTAGTCCAACAGGATTACATGTGTCACCCAGTGAGCACAGGATTCATTATGATTTTAACATACATAGGCTAAATCAAACCATGTGACTGACAAAAATAGAATAGCCATAGAGAAAAAGGGTATGATTTGTTTCTGTAATGAAAAAAATAAATGTATTTAAAAGTTTTATTCTGTTTACTGTGAGTTATTTATGGCCAAGTGTCACTTAGACTCACAGAGTTTTAGAACTGAGAATGACTTTAGAAATCACTTAATGCAAGCAACTGTGTGTGTGCGCGCGCTTACATGAGTTTATCTTATCAAGAGGTATAATAATGTATTACTTACTGAACATCTACTTCAAACCAAGAATATCATGAACATTTTATTCAATACTCTATTGCTTGCAACAATTTTCAGGTAGGTGCTATTATCAAGCTCATTTTATAGATGGGTAACAGAATCACAAACGGATTCCCAAGCCTGTGTGTGTAAGCACCACACGACGCCATCTGTCCACCAGGTGCAAAGTCACTCACTCCATCAACGGCCTCAGAGCCCATCTACTTAGCCTCAATCTTCAACCTGGAACGTTCCTGAAGGGTTCCTCCAAACCTTCAGAGTTTTGCACCATGTGTTTTTAAAATCTGCATGGAAACCATGCAAGGGTTAATAATCAGTTTCTACTCATTGATATAACTATACACATTTTGAAAATATTAAAATACTTCTGAGCCATCTGGTAAATACCCCTGTGAGATCCAATCACTTCCTAAGAAATGCTGATTGACCTGGGCTGATTTGTGTTCTCAAAACCCATATGGTTGAAGGTCCAATCTTCTGGGCTTCCCGATGTGACCATATCTAGAGATGAGGTCTTTGAAGAGGGGAGTAAATTAAAAAGAGGCCACTGGGGTGGTGCCCTAGTCCAATAAAACTGGTTTTCTCATAAGAAGAGACACCAGGGACTCACACCCACAAAGGAACGGCCAGGTGAGGACACAGGGAGAAGGCAGATGCCTAGCCAGGAAAAGAGGTCTCCGAAGTGCACCTGTCAGCACCTGGGTCTTCAACTTCTAGCCTCCGGAACTGCAAGAAACTTTTGGAGCCATGAGGTCTGATGCGTTTAGTTATGGCAGCCTGAGGAGACTAATCTGGATATTCAAGAGTGAGCGCCTGGCACACCTCTGAGTGCCTCCCCTAGGAGAACTTGCTCAGGTTGGTCTTCCATGTAATTGAACATTTTTATTTTTTGTTTCTGACAAACTATGTACAATGGATTTTTTAGTTTATATATCCAAATTTGATACATTTAATATACATTTATAGAAACAATTATTGGGTGGAATGATATAGAAAATAACTACAAGTATTTTAACATTCTTCATAAAATATCTTTTACAAAATTCACCTGGGCAGTGCTACATTTGTGGATGACACCACTACATTTACTGTGTTCATTTGATGCCTTCTTGACCATAACAACTGCCTTACCTTTGAGTAAAACAATTTTCAAAGTAGAAATTATTTCAAATGCATTCAGGAGAAAGGGTATGAAATTTCCATCATCTTTGAGCCAAAAGACTCAAAGGGCAGGAGCACCCATCCAAGCTGCTCTGAGGGTGGCCCTGGGTGCCAGCAGCTGGCAGAGAGGCATTGCCAAGTCTTCAAACGGTGCCTTTTCTCTTGGGCATCTTTGCCCATAGGAACTACCCATGATGACAGTTCCACTGTGCTCATTCCTTCAGGGGTCACTATGGTGCCTCCAGGGAGATGTTTTCTCATTCCAAAGAGGTGGGATGATCCCTAGTGTGATGTGACTTTTACCAGATACAGAGAAAGTAACACAGAGTGTGCCCCAGGCACATCCATCGATTCCAGTGCTCAAATCAGATCATAAGGATATTCCTTCAGAAAATACTGAAGATCTTAAAAATGGTCCAGACAGATATATGGCTTTCTCGGTTGCTTAAAATTTTAGAAATAAAATAGCTTCTGTCAAAGCTTAGCTCTTCTTAAATATAAATTTTAAAAGGCCAGAGGCAAAAATTCTCCAACCTGAGGAGAATCAGAATCACCTGGAGGTGTGCTGACACACAGTGACTGACTGCCCCCCCCCTCCACATCTTAGGTCAGCCTGGAGCAGGCTCATGGGTTCCACCTGAGGAGCATTCAGGTGGCACTGATGGGTGTTCCTGCTTGAGAGCACACTGTGAGGATTGTCACTTTTGACAAGCTTTTTATAAAATTTGAAGCACATATCAATCACCTTGGGAGATTTTAACAATGCTGACTGAGATCCATGGATTCCCGGTAGAGTACAGACTTTGCATTTTGACAAGTGATATTATTATTATTATTATTATTATTATTATTATTATTAT
Organism: Marmota flaviventris; assembly: GCF_047511675.1. Taxonomy (NCBI): domain Eukaryota; kingdom Metazoa; phylum Chordata; class Mammalia; order Rodentia; family Sciuridae; genus Marmota; species Marmota flaviventris. Next base: position 110,575,258 of record NC_092505.1, on the reverse strand, counting down.
TATATTATTTATACTTGGGATGGAACCCAGGGGTGATTTACCACTGAGCCTCATCCTCTACTCTTTTTATTTTTTATTTTGACACAAGGTCTCACTAAGTTGTTGAGGCTTGCTATGACCTTGCAATCCTCCTGCCTCAGCCTCCAGAGCCTCTGGGATTTCAGGTGTGCGTCACCACACCTGGCTCAAGCTGTCACTTTTGAGTGATGCTGATTTGTGGGCCACACCTGGAGCATCAAGTGTGTGTCAACATGAAGCACATTGTAGCTGGTGGACAGTGCAGGGGTTGACTGACTGAAAGATCAAGGTAGGGAGGTCCTGGGATCAATCCCTGGCATTGCTGAATAAATAAATAAAAATAAAATAAAAAGAAATAAAGATAACCAAAGAAATGCACAGGGCTTCTCTACTCCCTCCCAGTTTTTGTCAAATGTGGAATGATGACTGATGACAAGAGATTTTAATATAAATTGGTTTGTGGCTTTCCAAGACAGGAAAATCAACTTGACCTAGACTTGCTGCCGCAGTCCGGCTGCAGCAAAATAACCGGGGGGTGACGAACAACTTGTGTACGTTGATACAGCATGAGTGGGAGCCGTTTATTGTAGGACAGGAGGGGTATATATACATTCCACACAGCTTATCTAATTAACATAAACTAGATACAGCAGTCAACCAATAAGGAATCTCCACACTAAATGGCTCGCTGGCGTTACTTCACAAACCACTCCCTCTGGCATTTTGCCAGGCGCCATCCAGACTTGTTTACAGACTCTAACAACTTGCTACCTCCTGATTTTGCCAAAGCCTTGTTTGATGCCCCATTACGGAGCATTTTTGGTCCTTGAAATCATGTATACACTGATCCCAGGGTTTAAGGTTGACCTCATAATTTAAGTAAGATATGAAGCTTAGGGCCAGTCTGCTGCCTGTCCTCCCACTGTTGAGGCAAGAACATGGTGGTGGGGGACACTGAGACTGTGAGGGAGAGAGCTACCTGGAGGACCTGATGGTGGTGGCCACGCTCTAGAAAGAGGTGTGGACTGCTGGAGGCGGGAGGTGCTGGCTGGGGTGTGGCCCTCACACCCCACCTCTCCTGACAGATGCAGCAGGGTCCTGAGGCAGGTCCTGGGACTGATGGCCTTGGTTGGGTCCTAGCAGCCATTCCTCTGTCTTACCACTTCATGTACCAGCTTGCCTCGGTTCAGATGGGGGTCACTGGGGTCCCAGGAACTGGAATAAAGGGACCACAGAATCTCCTGGGCTGTCCAAGACTATTTTCCCTCTGGAACTGTGACATGGCCCTAATCAAATTGGGTCTGTAACCCTTCTCTAAGAGAACATATGCTAGATATCATGACACTTACATTCAAGATATGAGGACCTTCTCACATGTATTAAGACACCCTAAAGCTGAATGAGAAATTGGGAATCAGTGAGAACTGGAGAAGATGAGAATTTCGTGGGGACATTTCACCCAACTATGGAAGAAGCTGCAAACTGGTTTGTTCCCTTATGTTACAACTGTTAGTCTGGATTTTCTGAGTTGGCTTCGACTCAAGCATTCCAAGTATTCTACCCAGGTCTCCTTCTCGAACTGCATGTCATGATTTTGTTTTGGAAAATGTGAACGTAACTAGAGAGCTTGTCTCCCCAGGGGCAGCCTCTCTATTCCTGGAGAGTCTCTGTCCCCTGGACACAAGGCAGGACCACAGCGCATCTGCCTGCACACTCTCCTGGCTCTGGCCTCGGTGCTCACAGCCTCACTCTCTGTTAGTACCTCAGGCTTTAGAGTCTCAGTAACCTTTCTAGACCCCACAGCATATGGGAGCCACCATTTCTGTGGCCTTGGAAGAAAGGTTAGCTTGTAATTTTGCAAATAATGAAATAAGCTTTGTTTTAAAGAAATACAATTTTATTACTTTTAAAACACCATGGACAAGTCACTTTCCCTCTTTCAACTTAAAACAGTCCTGGTGGAAGAACATTCCAGGTGGGAAGAATCAGAGATAAGAAGGTGCTAAGTCCAGAAGAAATACAGCACATTCCAGAGGTGTTCAGGTTGTCAGTGAGCAACAAGGAGCGGGGCTGAGGACAGGAGATGAGGCATCAATCCCTGGGGAAACAGGCAGGTGTGACACCTGCAGAGGGGGAAGGGAGGGGTGCAGCCACCTGGGGACCTGGGAAGGCTTGTGCAGGTTTTGAGAGTAGGAGGCTGGCATCTCTCACACAAGGAGCTGCTGAGACTCTTGCCTAGGGAGACCCTAGGGAATGAATGGAACTGGGGTCGGGAGGGGGAGCAGAAGACCCCTGGTAACTTATGCCATAGATGAAAATGTCCCAAAAGACTTAGAATACGTAGAAGAATTTGTAACTTCCTAATAATTGTACACAATGAGGTATACTTTGGCAATACTTCTCAGAGTGATCACAAACTCCAATGTGGTAAAGTCTGCACTAATGAGATTATCATATAGTCATGCTCGTACATAAAGGAAATTGAGATTTACACTCCAAAGCTTTTCCTTATCATGCCCATCTTTTCTATATTGTTCTTAAGAAATATTGATGTATGTGATCTGTACTTTTTTTTGTGTGTGGTGGGGGAGTACCAGAGATTGAACCCAGGGGCATTCAACCTCTGAACCACATCCCCAGCCCTATTTTGTGTTTTATTTAGAGACAGGGTCTCACTGAGTTGCTTAGCTTCTCATGGTTGCTGAGGATGGCTTTGAACTCACCATCGTCCTGCTTCAGCCTCCTGAGCTGCTGGGATTACAGGTGTGTGTCATGGCTCCTGGCTCTTTTATTCCTTTTTAATGGCTTTATTTAGGGATAAGGCATGGTTGTGAGCTTAGTCATCTCAGCTGCTCCTTCCTGATAAGAACTGGGGATGCTCTAGAAATGTTATCTACTTTGTGGCTGGAAATAATTTGATAACATTTTAAAGTAAAAAAGGGATTAATACACAATGGGCTTAAAAACCAGAAGTAAATGTGGAAGTGCATTCATCTATGGTGACCCCATGGATCTTTCTATTCTTGATTTTAGATCCTCAGTGTGTCCGAAATTTATGGGGTAAAAAGAAAGAGTGGACTTATTTACTAAACTGTCTACAATATTCAAACTCTCACATTCTAAGGAAAACATGATTCCAGATTTTAAAACCCTGCTTGAGTTGACCTTCACCTTTCTAAGTGAGATCATGAGAAATCTAGTGTTATCTGCTGCTAGTTTTGACCAACAGGTGACTGCGTTGTGAAATAGGATTTTATTACTTAAAAATACATTTGTGCATGCTTCTTTGCATCTCTCAGCAGTTCCCCCGAAACTTTCTTTTAAACTAAGAGGATTTCAGAGCTTGGCATTTCCAAGAATTATAGTGGTATTTATATTCTTTAAAAAAATACATTGCATCCCTATGCATGAGCCCAGGGTAGAGAAGCAGGTAATATTTAATCTCACGTTTTATCTTTTAATAGAAAGATTAGAATAATAGCACACTAAATTGAACTCGCATAGCATTTTTAACCAATATTTTAGAAAACATGCTTCTTGTTCTGTCTTTTATATACTCATGTGAATTACCTTGAAGATTCCAAGTGCACCATTTTTTCCCAGTTTCCCCTTGTGCAGAATGGAGCATTTTCCCATTAACCTGCTCAGTAGCTGCAATTGTTCAAAGCAATTTGTTCAAGGCTGCCCCCGAATGCATGCGGTGAGTGGTTTGTGTAGTACATCACTTTTTAAAATTCAAGACATAATGCGACCTTTTCCGTGATGGAACCAACATTAAAGTGTAAGTGGAGTAAATGATGTGACAGGCGGTTGGAGAAGTGCTGAGAGACGGTCTTTTCCATTTACCTTTCCTTTTCTTCCTCCTCAGGGCCTAAAATCTCTCTATTAGAGTGGCTTTGTGTCTAGAAGCATGAGAAAAGAATGCAAATACTGGTGGAAGAAGTCAAAGGCAAATCAATGGCTCATCTATGACTCTTCTGGGGAAGTGCACGGAATCTGATGACTTAGCAAGAACTTGAGGACCAGAGACAATATTGCCAAGCATTTATAAAGACAGTGTGGGAGGAAATGCCTTGATTTTCTTGCCCTAACTTTCTTATGCAGAGTGTGTGTGTGGAAGGCTGGGAGCTTTAACTGGAGATAAGGATTATTCTGGTGTCTTTTGGTCCATGCATATAGAACCTGAGCACAGGGAGCTGTTTTGTAGCCTCCTGGCTTGTTGGTCTCCTGTAGGGGAAGATCACCCACTATTACTGGATCACTTTCTATTTAAATGCCTGTACTTTTAATTTATTTTCTAGCCATCACTATTTTTGCTCTTTGTTCTTCACGTTCTCAATAAAGTTAAAATTCTATGTGCAGAGACTAGTATTCTGTTCTTCACTGTCCTACAGCCCTGACCCACACCACCTCAGGTCCCTTCCCTGTCTGGCTCAGAACATGCTCCTACGTGTTTAAGCAGTCGTTCCACCAAGTTCCTCCCCTTTCTGTGTCCAGCGACCCTCTCCCTCAGCATGGGGATACACTCCAACCTCTTTAAACACCTTCCACAACGTGTTCCTTTATTTCCATTCTTCCTCATCTCTATGCAATAAAATAAGAATTGTTTCCGTGGTCTCACTTGGGATCCCAACCTCTCTTTCCCTAGTTCCCAGACTATGGGGTCCCCTGCGATCACTGCTAAAGGCAGCTTCCTCTCAGTCTTCAATCTTCCTTTCACCCCCTGTGGCCTGGACTCTGTTTGGCCAGAGCCTGTTTTTGGAAACTTTCTCCCTCCTGGATATTTTACTCTCACAGGCTTCCTGACTTTCTGCTCATCTACTGAGCCTCCTCTTCTGAGCCCCCTCTTCTGAGCCCTTTTTTCCACTTGTTGTTTGAATGTTCAGTTTTCCAAGATTCTGTTCTTGGTTTCCTTCTCTTCTCACTTTACACTCTCGGTTCATTTTCTTCATACAAAATGACACCAACTACTAACAATGCGGATGGTTTCCCAAGTCCCCGGATTAAACCCTGCACTCCTGGGGGGCAGCTGGAGTCCCCCGCCCTGTCCCTCCTCACCCACGTGGGGGCGCACGGCGCAGGGCGGGGCTAGAAGCTGAAGGTGAACCGCTTCCTCCCACTCCCAAAGGAAGGAAGCTCCAGGAGCAGCCCTCTGTGCACTTCCTCCAGGGGACACAGCCAGACGGAGCAGGCTCAGGATCACTGTACCCAGGCTGTCTCCTGGGGGTGGGAGGGCTGAAACGCCCCTGAGAGGGGTCTTGGAGGATGCGCCCTTTCCTCCAAGGGCACTGGAGGCTCCCAGTTGACCCGCGCCTGTGCCTCTCTCCTGCCTCCTCCCCTGCTCCCTACCGCCCCCTGCCATCCTCTCCCTCCTCTCCGCTCCTCTCCCAGGCCCTCCCCACAGGGGTGGCATTTCTGCACATTGGAAATGGCGTTCCATTTTGGGGTGGACTAGGCAGAGAAAATCTCCTATTTTGCTTTTCTTGTAGATTTTCAAGATTGTATTTGCTTCGTAAAAGGTACTTCTCTTGAAAATAGATGACTTGCCAGACCTATTAGTTTTTGAGTCAAAATCCGCAGAGATGAATAAAACGGTTCATTTTTACTTTCCCGAGTTCTCTTTCTGTGCGTTTTCCTCTGAAAAAGTCGGTAGCCAAAACTGGGATTCAATTAGCCACGGATCTCTGCTCCATATCATCTTTTAAATGTATTTTTAATCGAAACATAATTGCACTTATTTATAGGGTGCAGTGTCATACTTCCATACACTTAAGGATCGGGGCAGGGTAATTGACATCCATCACCTCATACGTTTATCATTTCTTTTTGTTGGAAACACTGAGAATCCTGTACCAGCTATTTTGAAAGGTGCAATTAACTGTTGCCAGCCATAGTTACCCTACAGTGCTACAGCCGATCAGAAACCATTCCACCTTTCCAGCTGCCCCTGTGCTTGTTAAACATCCTCTCTCCACCACCCTCCCCAGCCTCCTGTAATCCCCTCTCTACTCTTTACTTCAACGGGACCAAGTTTTTTGCTTCCATACATTAAGATGAGGTATCTGTGCCTGACTTATTTTATTTAACAGTTCCTTCCATGTTGCTAGAAATGACACAGTGACAGAATTCTGTTCTTTTTGTGGCAGAATAATATTCCACTGTACATCCAGGGCCACATTTTCTTTATCCTCTCATCCATGGAGGGGCATAGTTGATTCCATCAGTCACCTTGGTCAATGTGATTCTAACCCCTTCCCTTTCACTAGAAGCCACCGACTATTTTGATTTTACATCCTTGCAACTTCAAGATTACAAGTCAACCACAGTTGTTTGTAGACCTTGTGTCAACAGGTAGTCTACCACTGCACTGTTGTGACCCTTAGAGTCAGGCTGACGGGAAGCGTGATCGTTATACAGCTGGGCCTAAGAGGCATTGCATGTTTCTTGGAGGTCTTCAGAGTCCTGCCTCTACCATGCGAGTAATCCTGGGTCTGCCTGGCAGGGGACAGGAAACCACAGGGGTCAGAGAGGAGCTGGCCCAGATCCATCACCCTGCCAGCTAGCCCGACACAACTGTGGGGAGCAGCAATTTGAAATCAGCTGAGCCTCGCCCAGATCAGCAGCAGCTTAGCTGAGTCCAAACCGCACTGATGACCTGCAGAACCACAAGCTAAGTTACGGTTTCTTTACTTGGTGCTCTGGCCACTGTGGACCTGATGGCTCTTGCAAGGCTGTCCCGTGCACTGCAGGATGGTGATAAGCCTCTGGCCTCTACCCATACACGTCTGAAGCACGTTCACCCCCGCGGTTGTGATCACCAAAAATACCTTGAGACATTGCCAAAAGCCACCCTCCCCTCCCCTGGCTGAAGACGGATGGTCTGAATAAATGGTAGTTGCTTTAAACCTCTAAGCACTGGGTGGTCCCTTTCATAGAAAAAGACTAATGAACACAATCCCTTCTTTCTAGCCCCTCTGCCCTCCTCTAGATCAAGTCCCTGTAACTGTGCATTGACTAAGTTGTTGCCAAGAGCTTCACTAGGCTTCCGGCTCCCCCTGGCTGCTCCTTCAACTCCCCCTCCCCTGTCCTGTGTGTTTCCATCAGTGGCTGAACCAACACAGACCAACCTTAACATGTCACATGTGAGCACCCTTCCATGGTGTCCTGCCACCTCCCTACCAAATCCAGCTGCTGAAGCACAGGGTCTCTCATTATTCAGCTCCACCACGAGCCTCACCAGGGAGTTGCGAGCACCTCTAGGAAGCATTTTGTCGAATTTCAAAATTCTTAGGAACAGATCCTAGTGCAGTAGGTATCTGTTACTTTATTGGGCATTAGTTATATAATTTTGCCCTGATTTTGTGAAAACGGTCCACGCGCTTTTGGGGAAATTTCCTCTTCACAGTGTATAAGATTAATTGTCAATCAGTCATGACATCTTGAGCTCCTTAGGTAAGGGGTGGAAATGAAGCATCAAGTAGCTGATCTGCATTTGTTTTTGTTTGTTTGTTTTGGTTCTGGAGATTGAAACCTGGGATGCTTTACCACTGAGCCACCTCCACAGCCCTTTTTATTTTATATTTTGAGACAGGGTTTTAATAGATTGCTTAGGGCCTGGCAAGTTGCTGAGGCTGATCTTAAACTTGGGATCCTCCTACCTCAGCCTCTCAAGTTGCTGAGATTACAGGTCTGCACCACTGTGTCAGTCCGGGATGCTGATTCTTGAGCAGAATGATGCAAAGCTCTGGAAAATGACTCTGGAAAATGGGTGGGCTTCCTCTTTATGGTTGCCAATTAGCTCCTGCACCTCGTCTGCTTTCTGATGCTCTAGTTTCTGCAGTTTTTTTAAAGCCTGATGTAGGTTTTTCTACCTGTATTGCTCTGATTCTCTCAATATATTTATCTTCTGCTTATGCTATTTGCAATCTTTTTGTTACTTGCCATCAAACAATGCTAATTATCATCTCAGCCTACCTAACTGATTATTCTCACAATAGAAAAGAATTAAAACGCAAGTAGAGCAAGAATGAATAATAGCCAATGTGTCCTTCATGATCTCAGGTGTACTGATAAAACATCATTATTTCTCATACAAAAATTAGTTTCTCTCTCTCTGAAGTGTATTCCAAACATGAATTCATTATAAAATTTTATGGTAAGTTAACTGATTCCTTTTTGGTCTAAAGAAAAGTTGGATGATCACAAAGCCAGTAATTTGGTCATAGAGGCATTGATGGTCTAGAAATGCTGGCTACCGTGTGCAGCTGCTTGGAATGTATTGCATTCCTTTTATCATCTAACTCAATTTATATGAAATAAACCTGGTTATTTGGTATTCTGTATGTCATAATTTTTCTCTCTTTCTTTTTGGTATTGGGATCAAACCCAGAGCACTTTACCACTGAGTTACAACCCCAACCTTTTTTATTTTTCATTTTGAGACAAGGTCTCTTTAAGTTGCCTAACCTGACCTCCAACTTGTGATCCTCCTGCCTCAGCTTCCCAAGTTGCTGGATTATAGTGACTGTGTGCCATCTACCTGGCTTGTATATAATATTCTCCTTTGCATATTTTGGAATATTGGCAATATCATTTTCTCAAGGGCTCAAAAAGATAAAGGACGTGATGAATGATAGAAGTAGAAAGTTTTAGGGAAAAAATTTTAAAATGCTCAGAACAATAACGACCTAGCCCTAGTTTTTCTTTTGCCCATCTGTTATGATTCAGTTTGACAATTTCTCTGTGACCCTTCAGAGAACAAACACTAACTCCTTCTTCTTTTGAATACAAGAACCTAGCCCTCATTCTTTTTCCTTCTGATGGAAACTCCTTGGAAATCATTTTTTCCAATGATATGTACTTCATCTAGCTAGTTCTTATGCATATTCTAAAATAATAAAGTTGAATTAATATGTAATATTTTATAATATATATCTGTATGCATACATACATATATACTTTTGACTAAATCACTGTGGATTTTCCCCAAGTCTGTCTATATAAATGAGATTTTATTATATTTTTGCTATGTCTATCTGTAGAGAAAGAAAGAATGATTTTCTCTTTACCTTTATTCTGGGTTTCTACATTCTGTGTGTGTGTATGTGTATGTATATGTGTATATGTATACATATGTATATATAATATAACATATAAAATATGTAATATAATATATAACAATATGTATTATAAATTTATACAAAAATGTAAATAATATAATATGTAATACTTAATATATATTCATATATATATATATAAAGCTTTGTAGGAGCTTAGTCCTTATAAACTTCCTCAGTCTATGCCTGAAGTGGGGCATTATGTTATATGCTGATTCTGTTTTGTACTCACACATACAAGCAGAATCAATGCTATGAATTTTCTTCCTTAGTCTAGGAGACTCCACCAGACCTGCTAGGGCTCCTGGTTGGTGTGAGGATGCCCTCTTTCTGAAGTCCTTGTGTTGGGCTCCCAGAGTCCCCCATCTCCTATTCCAGGCACAGAGTTCATACTCCCTGTCCTCACTGTGACCAAGTGGGGCGATGTTATTGGCTCTGGACAGCACATTGTGAGCGGAAATAGAACCTTTTGTGTCATTTAATAGTTGATGGGATACTTTTAGAATTCTCTCAAATTAACATTTGAGATGCTGCTTGTTTCTTGAAAGACTATTATGACCCCCACAGTGGACAGATAGGCTGAAGGAGGAACAATTCGTTGTTGATTTAAGCCAGTCAGATGTCTTGGTGCAGCACAGCATGGCTCCTCCTGTCTGATAACTCCCTCTTCCTGCAGAGTAATCCTCCTGGTCGTTACCTTTTCTCCTGAGGGCACGCCATGTTGGACAAGCAAGTGGAAAATCTCAAGGTCCCCACCATTGACTCTTCCTATAGTGTCCCTTCTTGCAGTCTGTGTGTGTGTGTGTGTGTGTGTGTGTTTTGGCACACACACAACCATCCTGCCTCCTTCCCAACTACCTCCCTAGGCCCAGAAATTCTCTTGAAAGCAAGAGAACATCTTAGACAAATTCCCCATCACCCAAACAGACCAAAAATGTAGAATGGAAAACATCTGCCCCACCATCCTCCAGATTTCTGCTTAGCTTTTGAAGTCTTTTCCCTTCACCTATCAAGTTCCCAACATCCCAGCCTGTTTTATATCTTCCTGCAGCAGAAAGGGAGAGAATAGTTGTCACCTTTGCTGATGCCCAGGTTGAACGCACACTTCTTCTCCTTCTTTACATTTCTAAGTTGGCTCTTAACAGGAATTGCTGTTAGTTCCATCTTGCTGTCTGTTAGACCTGTCCTCATCCCGGAGAAGGTGAAAGTGAAATGCAGACAGGCGTGGGGAGGGTCAGAGGCTGCTTTCCCTGACACACTCACTTCTAGCATTAATCATGTCCTTATGTAAAAAAAAAAAAAAAGTTCCTGGAATTAGTGAATCCAGCTCTGATTGCACTTAGAATCTGGAGTGTGATTGCCTGTAGGTTTTGTGATTCTGGAGGGCTTGTGTGTCTGTGAATTGATGGGAGCCTCAGAAAAGGCTCTTTCTTCTACTCTTTCCATTTAGCAGAGCCCATCGGAGACCAGTGAAAAGGGCATCGGGTCAGGTCTTGGGTTGTGGATATGCACGGAGGAGCAAGTCAAGGCAGGGTCTGCAGTTCAGGAGCTGGCTCGAGCCCAGGGGTTCACAGAGGTGTTTTCCATATAGAAAATTGAAAATTGAAGCCGTTTTTAAAAAATACTTCAGAGGAAACGTACATTTCTTTGGGATGTGTTATTCTTTCCTTTATGATTTCTGTTTTTCTGGAAAAGGATGGTGTGTAAATACAATGAGCGCTGGTGTGTCTCTGGTGGGTTGCTGGGGATGTGGAGTAAGGGATGAAGGTCTCTGCTGAAAGGTCTAAAGTGCAACGTGGCCCAGTGGTGACAGCCCTGGCCACCGAGGGCTTGGCTGCTCTGAATTTGTCATCTGACTGTAGAAAAGATCAGTGTGTCCTTGCACTTTGAGGAAGAAAAGGGGATGTCCTCCATTCTCAGAACACAGCTGTCCTCCGCTGGCTTCCCTCTCCAGGGAAAGGGTCTCAACTGGAAGCTCCCATGTTGCCTGCAGTCTCCATCTCAGATGCTGGAAAGCTCTGCTGCTCTCCTGGGAGCCGCATCCATAGCACACTGTTTCCTAAGGCTGATTAGCAGAGATTTGTGTGTTTGTTTTTACTGAAAGCTCCAGCAGATCGCTAGACAAAAGAAGTAACAGGTGCAACCATTTTGATTAAAGAGGTACAGTGAGCCAAAACCCCAGCTATATCAGGTACTTTTCTGAGCCTGCCCTTTGCAACTTTGACCTTACGCAGAGCTTCACCAAGCACAGCTGGAGTCAGCTTTAAATATTTCCTTCACGGCTAGTAGGCTTGCAGAGGTCCTCAGCCCAGATAAGCCTGGTTTCTCGAGTGTTAAGTGTGGATAACAAGCTGGGTTTGGGAAATTGGCATGGAATTGAGAGAGCAGAGCATAGTAGATGCTTAATAAAGATTCTCTCTGCATTCTTTTTTTCTTAAAGCTAAATCCAACAGAACAGACTGAATATTTACAACACAGATTAAAAGTAATTTATTTCCATCATTCTTCAAATCCATTAGCTTGCTTTGGATTTTTTTTTTTTCCTTTGAGGCCCTAATCAGTACTAATTGTGTCTTTTCCCTGCATTCATTCATGTAGTGAAACAATACATGATTTATTTTCTCCTTTATTTTATACTTGTTAAATTCTCCTTTCATTTTCACAAGTGAAATAACCATTTCAAATACCTAAGCCACAGTTTGATGAACACAGTGTTGGGTGTCAGTGAGCTACCTAATTCCCTTAGTTACTGGAATTCAGTGTATCTTCCAAAAATGGCTTTATCTGTGCGTTGGTGACTTTCGTCTTTGTGAATGATCTGTTTAGAAGTCCCTGGCTTCCACAAATGTCCACGTTAGGACATTAGTGTGCCATGAATACATCTGTTCTTGATATGAAAGAAAGGGAGGTGAAAATAAGAAATCACAGCTTCAGGTACTTTTTTGAGCACACAAAGAATCCTTCTCCTTGGCTAAAATACAGATTGGTATTTCACTATCTGATTGGAATAATAAGATCCTAATAATAAGATGTGAATCTTGTCATTTGGGTTTTTTTTTTCCTCCACACTTCAGGCGAAAATGCTGCCAGATACTTTTCTTCCTCTCCTGTTTCTCTATCTTGGCCTGGTGGTGGGCACTTTTGTCATAGTTAATAACCACTGCAGCTTATTTAATATTGGGATATTTATTAGTTCTTTTCAACATTTGTTTGACCCCATTTCTGCAGCCTGTTTTCCAGGAGATTCACATGGCTTCATGTTATTGCATAAATGTTTAAAATTTGGGGAAATATGTCAGGTGATCTATTTAGTGAGCTGATCCAGCTTCTGAGATAACCAGGGAAAATAGACTGAGAAGAAAAAAAAGCAGCTTAGAATTAAATAATGTGATTGAAAAATATACTACAATGAATAATTTATGGCAGCCCAAATCAAGGCTGCATTTCTGGCCCATTAGCTAAGTCTAGAAAGGAACTTGACATTCTAATAGAAGTGGCTCCTTGAAGAGTTTAGACAACTACTTTTTTGAGTAGATATTTAGATAAAAGGAAGTTAATTAGTGCTTTATGTAGAAAATTATTTTCCCTGTAATATAGAATATAATGGAAGAAAAGTATTCTCTAGAAAAAATAGACTCAATGGGGAAACAGTTGGAATTTTTACAGGTTATAAATGAAGTGTCTTGGAGCAAGCCTTAATGTAGTGTGCTAAATGTTTCCAGAAAGTTGCCAACAAGTCTCCACATCTTTGAACTGAAACACACCAGGTTTATTAAGGAAACTCAAACTGGACCCCAGCGGGCGCAGCCTTTCCGGGCAGGGGATCCAGCGAATTAAACTGAAGCCTTCACTTCCTACACAGAGCAGAGCTATGGGCAGATTCCTTTCTGGATGCCCAGGCCTGATTTTGAAAGGCCCTGGAATGGGGCCCTGGGGAGTTTTGAGTGGAGAATCACAGGAAATGTTTTTTCCACCTTCCAATGAAATTTGAAGTTTTTATAATATGACCATTCAGGCATTTTATAACTGCTTTGCTTTAATAATATATCTTGCAGAATGGGGTAAACCGGTCACAGTGCGAACAAAAAAGGTGTGTGTGTGTGTGTGTGTGTGTGTGTGTGTGTGTGTTTGTGTGTGTGTGTAGAACTGTTTGCAGGGAGCTCCTGTTGGTAATTACAACCCTTTTCAATTCCTGAGAAATGCAGGAGCAATGAGTCACTTAGATGTGTATTTTGATGTTGCTTAATTAAGGAGCATGCTGTTTACAAAATTATCCTAAAAGGAAAGGAGTATTATGGTTGAGGGCTTCTCCTTGGCTAAAATACAGATTGGTATTTCACTATCAGATTGGAATCATATGAGAACATCTCTTTCATGATTTTAAAGTTATTATCTTTAATGCACATGCAAAATTTTCTTTATTTTTCTGTATGTGCACTGATATTTATTTATATTTCAGTGTTTGTTTTTAAGATATTCTTGTCCTTGAAATCAGAAGACCAGTTTGATTTAAAAAAAAGTCCTTTAAAGCTTGTGTCTGTTAGTAGTATTTTTAGTATTAGAAATTTCAAACTTTGTTGTTTTTAACAGCCTATATATGAGACTATTTAGTGAATGAGTTGTGGATTTTTTTTTTAATCAAAAGATCGAGTCAACGTTTTCTAGTAAGAAATCATAGGATATCACCAATGCCATAAGGAAAACAATCATGTTCCATAACACTGTGATCTGACCCTCTAATAAGTAAACATTTTGAGTGTTCACAATACATGCATACCCATGAATTCATGTGCCACATAAAATAACATTAAAGAGTAAAAGAATGAAATAGTACTTTCCCATAAAGGAGAATATAAAATCACCACAAGTGAAAAAAAAATGAAGAAAAGTTTCATGTAGTCATTTCTTTTATACTGTGTACTTTTCAAGGTTCTGGAGCATTTCTAAGCCCAGAGCCATGGCAGTGTGGTTTCCGTAGCCTCTTGAGCAGGCCAAATGGATGGGGGAGAGATGGACACCTCCCATTCCTCTGGATGGCCTCTGCTCTCAGCTCACATCAAAATCACCTGTGTCTCTTTAAAACCCCTGATGCGGGGCTCTCACCTGGAGACTGGGATTTAGCGTCTCAGGTGGAAGAAGGGCACTTCAGAACCCTCTTGGGGGGGCTACTGCGCAATTGCGGTTGGGAATCACTGTTCAGGCCCATGTGGGCTCCCGTGGAAGATCTGGGCAGGAAGTGGGGAAGGGCGACTGTGCTGGGAGGACGACACACAGGCTGGGAGAGCAGAGTGGAAGCACCGGCCTGTCCAGTTGGAGATGACCCCTGAGCCACAGAAAGCGCCCCTGGAATCAGAAGCCACGGCTCTGCCCTCTGGGGTGGGCGGCCCAGCAGAGCCTGCAAGGTGAGGGTAAATGCTGGAGGCCTCCAGAGCTGGGGAGTCCTCAGGAAAACACTGTGGTCTGAGATGCCCAGCAAGCAGGTTGCAACTTAAATGAGTGTCATCCCTTTGTCATTAAACCTCTCACAGCCTGAGGAGGCACAGGGAACCTGGGTGACAGCATTAACATTATAGCAATAACCAATTTTGACAGCGTCACAAATTACAAAGCTCCTCCGTGTGTATTATATTACTGGGTCACACTTCATCCCTGCAAAGCGGAAGGGTAAATGCTATTAGTTCTGTTTTGCAAAGGAAAATAACCAAGTTCAGAAATGTTAAATATTTGCCTGAGGTCATATAATATCAAAGGGCAGAGCCAGAATGCAGTGGATCAATCAGCTGCAACCTTTTTCTTTCACCATACCTAGACCTAAGCTAGCAGGTGGTGTTTGGTGAGGCACAGAAGAGGAGCTCTATGAACTTACAGGCTATTGGGTTGCTTAGAAATGGAGTCTGTTTGTCTTAGGGCTATTTCTTTTCTCCTCCACAGCCAGAGCTAATACTCAGCTACACCATCCTCTAATGTGCTCACTGCCTCCTGCTCGCTCTAAGCACCCACTGCCCTGAATCCCCATTCACTTCACCACAACTCCCCACCCCACCCCTCAACCCTTTGGACAGTGCAATGATCTGGCATCTACAAGGTACTCCTGCCCCAGGCTCAATAATAAAAGCAATGAGTGCCTGGGCCGTTGAATAGGTGCTTAAGTATTAGAAATGTTACTCTTCTCTAGAGCAATTCATTTTCAAATCAAATAGTTTGCAAATTGATTTCACTGATAATAATAGTCTTGGATAATGGGTCAGAAAAACTGATCCACCCATCCATCCATCCACCCATACTCCATCCATCACTCATCTATCCACCCATCCATTCATTCACTCAACCATCCATTCATCACTCATCCATCTATCCATCACTCATCCTTACACCCATCTATCCATCACTCATCTATCCATCAATTATCCATCCACCCACCCATCCATCCATCCACCACTCATCCATCCAATCATCCATTCATCTATCCACTAATCATCCATTCATCCATCCACTACTCATCCATACACCCATCCATCCATCCATTCATCCACTACTCATCCATCCATCCATACATCCACTACTCATCCATCCATCCACCCAACCATCCAATGATTCATTCAATGGGTGATCAGGCTATCTGGAGTCACCCTTCTTCATATCTCTTGTGTCTTCTCCACTCCAACCATCACTGCCTGGATTTGGACTCCAACCATCTTTCACTTAGACTCTTCTATGTGGTCCCTGTCCCTTATCTATACCCCTCCACTTTGTTCTCAAGCTGCCTTCAGACTTTCAGCTCTAAGATGCAAATCTGAAAGCATCCCTACCCTTTTGGAACTTATCAAAAGTCACCTTTATTGACAGGAGTTGGCTTGAACTTCTGAGCTGGAACACAGAGCTGCTGAAACATCAGTTTCCTAGTTCACCAAATCCTGCTCTTGCGTTGTATGCTCATATCACAGGGAATCCCCAGAGGACTCCAAGGGCACCACACAGCCTACCCCCCCAGGGGCCTTGACTCTGCACCTTTCTGTCATGGACCCAGGACTGCTGTACTTTCTGACAAACCCCAGCATGTTTTGCAGGCTAAATTCAAGACTGCCCTTCTCCACTGACCAGCGTCCTGACTCCATTTGGCTACACCCACCACCCCTTCCTTAGGCACCCGTCACAGTCTGCACTCCTTCCTGCCATAGCGTCCATCTATGAAGCTTCATTGCGTCTACTTGTTTGTGCGTGTGGCCTTCTCTTCCTTTCAACAGCATATCCTCTTTGGGGGTTTCAGTTGTGGCCTTATTAGTCTTATCACAAGCACCCAAAGCAGTGTACTGCACACAAGGTATTCAGTAAGCGCTTATCAAACAAATGCCCTCAGTTCATTAACTCCTATTCCTGATTCAGGAGCTGTCTCTCAAATGGAGCCAAGTGCTTTTGAACAAAAACATAAATCAGGTAAGACGTCTGACATAAGGCTTTGAGTTTCTCTATGAAGTAATAGATAATGACATATTTATAAATGTCTGTTGACAGACATTGCTTAGTGTTTTCCAAAGCTGTAGGAGTCCTGCATCCAGACACCTGTGGGGAACAGCAAACCATAAACAAGTTTCTGCACACTTCAATTAACAGCTTATTTGGGCTGGATCAGCTCTGCGAACATGGAGGCAACCTTGTCAATCAGGAAAGGACTAACTTGAGCACGCGCTGGCAAGTTTCTCTTGTGAGAGAGATTTTAAGCACCACTCAGTGCTTCAATAGTTAGAAATACATCTTTTCAGCTATTATTTTAACTATAAATTTGTGACATGACTTAATCTTTTTTAAAAGAATCAGTTGTCTATAAGGGCAATTATCAAATACAATTGGACACACCAAGACACTACAAAGCTACACAGTAAGAGGAAAGGGGAAGCATTTTTCACCTTTGAAATGTGATGGGGAATTTCCCATTTTGGATATTAAGTAGAAATTAAATAACATAGAAAACTCAATTTAAAAGTGGTTGGTTGAACATGGAACTCATGAGCATTTCATGATTTGTTTTTGAATACTCTTAATTGCTAAGATGTGAACTCAGCATTTCAAAAGTCTCCTCGTTGTTTTTCTAGCCTTATAAGCTTGAAAGACACAGATTGGCCCAAAGCTGGAACTCTTGCAAGGGAATTAGTACCTGTGGAATCCTTTCCCTAGTGGGCTTCAGAGTTAATGGGCAAGCTCCAGACTGCTTTTGAAGATGATGGAATGAGTTTATTTCAAGCTGAGTTTATTTCCTAATGAAATAATTCCATAGCTTTCCTTATCCTCAAAGTGTAAAATGGGAATTATATGTCTTGTGATTGGTAAGCCATGCAAAGCAGTGCATATATGCAAGAAATGTGTGCATACAAGCATACCTAGTGTGTAATGGTTCTATATTGCTCTTATGGTCCCGTCAGAATGAGAACCAATTAACACTGGAAAATAATAAAGAAAAAGAGCAGTTTTACATAAAAGGTTTGCTTTTTAAATTAAAAAACATAGCTATATTTTCTATAAGTTTCATCAAATTCCCACACTTAACCTCAAAGAATATGGAGTATTCTAATACACCCTTCACTGAATGGTCTTCCTTAGATGGAAAAGGCCATTGTTGGGGTACAGAGTGTGGAGCAGAGGACCAACATTTTATCAGTTGTCAACAGACAAGTGGACAGATGCAGAAGCAAGGTCAGTTCAGAGGGAATTTTTTTTTGAAGAACTGGGGCAAGGTAAGGGTGGCTTTAGTTTACAAGATTGCTATGCTCATTATTGCAATGTGGTTCCTGTACCTGGTTCTCTATCTCTCCGAGCTTGATCTACACCAGCCAATAGTATTTAGGTTTCAGGGGCTCTCCTTAAGATTCAGCCTGGACCTTTTGGCTTTTAAAAAAATTAGATTGAATGATCTGACAAAATTGCTTGTTTTTCTGCTTTGTCCCTTGGTTTACATAGCACATCTTACAAAAGCCTTGGAATTAAATCGCATTTATTCATAATCTGATAAGAAAATACAGTTAGAAAACAAAAATAAAGTTATATGAAATTGGGACTGTTTTGAAAATTCCAGAATGCAAACCAGTGCATGTTTTTTCGATTATTTTCTCCACCTTTTGAAAATTCCTGTGCAAGCTTTATATTAGGTTGTCAGTGGCTTTTCCCTACCTAATAAAACATGAAAACCCTCTCTTTCTTCCTCGTGGAGGAACTGTTGGTACATCAGGGTTTGATTATACCAGATGGAAACTAGTATACTGAATTATAAGAGCAAAAATTTATTCACTTCCTTATTATTGAATCTTCATCATAAAAATTGACATTCTTAGGCATAAGAATAGAAATTATTGTAGGAGCCACAAATTTTAATTCTAGATAATTTAATTAAAAATTAATCTAAACTTGCAAGGAAAGAATATGCTTTCTACTAGCTGGTCTCTGTTTTTCAGGCTGTTGTTGTTTTGGTACCAGAGATTGAACTCAGGGGCACTTAACCACTGAGACACATCCCCAGCCCTATTTTGTATTTTATTTAGAGACAAGGTCTCACTAATTTGCTGAGGCTGGCTTTGAACTCAAGATCCTCCTGCCTCAGTCTCCTGAGCCCCTGGGATTACATGCGCGACTGCAGCTGCAAGACACAGCTGAGATTAGGCTTCGGTGAGTCCATTTCCCTGGGTGATGGTGCCCAGCTAGGAAGCTTGGTCCTTGTTTTGGTATTTGATTGAATGTTGCATGATCCTAGGTTAGATCCTTGTAAAATAGGAGCTTTCCCATTTGCAAAACAGGAGTTTCTCTTTAGGGCAGTTGAGAGGACCACTGAGCCACACTCTGACAGCTGAGGTTGCTGGTGTGCCAGGCAGGAACTGCCAGAGGAGTGGCTGGGTCCACGCAGGCCTCTGTGCACACTTGCCTCAGCACACGCATGGCTCTCAGAGATGAGTCAGAAGCTGTCTTTCTCCACTTCCTGTCGTGAGGGCGAGAGCCTCACCCCAGTCTCTGGCTTTGGTACTCCTGTCAGTTCCAAGCGCAGAGCACCATCTGGTCTCTGCCCACCAAGGGCTCCACGTCTGGCTGCTGGAGTGGACTTCTAGCTTTGTTTGTTTTTCTGTCCACTTAAAATGCTGATCTTGCCTTTCTGGGCTCTCTAAAGCCATGACCAAAGCCAACCTTTAGAAGTGTTTGGGGCAGAGAATATGCATGGCAGTCTGAGCTCTGCAGACCACTGGACTGGAAAGTTCTATGAGGACATGTATCTACAAACTGTAAAGTCCTATACAATTACGAGAGAGCATGCCGATATATAAGAAAAGAAAACCTAAGAGTTTTCTGAACTTCACCAGACAGTTCAAGGATTAGGTCACTCCAACAGTAGCCAACCAAGTATGGGCCACAGCCCTGCCAGTCCACCACCCGTTGCGGGTCTAGGGTATCAAGTGCAGAAAGTGAGAGCGAGTGTGAGAAACTTAGAGCGATTTCTCAGAGCAGTTTTACATTTGCTGTATCTAACATTTTAAAACTTAGCTTACGTCTTTATGTTCTTTAAGTTTCATATCTCCTGTGTTTTGCTAAATCTCTGTGATAGATTAAAAATTAAAACAACAGGGCTCTTTAACACAGATAGATTTATACTGTTACTTATGCTTATTCAAATATGCTTGTGCACCAGGAGCAGTGGCCCACTCCTGTAATCCCAACAGCTCGGGAGGCTGAGGCAGGAGCATTGCAAGTTCAAGGCCAGCCTCAGCAACTTAGTGAGAACCTGTCACAAAATAAAAATTAAAAATGCTGGGGATGTGTCTCAGCAATAAAGTACCCCTGGGTTCAATCTTGAGCACCTAAAACCAAAACCAAATATGCTTATGCTTCATCGACTCTGGCTCCAGCAATTAAATATGACTATTATTTTATGTTATGAAAGAAGAAAACAATTGTAGCAATTAAAGTATACACCACTTAATTAAAAAAAATATATTTTTGAAAAACACTTTTAGACATTGAACATGATTTTTTCAATCATAAATCACTCATATAAAGAAAATGTTATATAAGTAAGAGTAAATGTGAAAAACTTAGAGTAATTCCACAAAGAAACTATAAAATAAAAAATACTAATGCAATAAATTGGTGAGGGCACTTCTTAAACTTATTTATTTCTGTTCCACTTTTCAACTTATAATTGTGATGTGTGTTTTCCACACAGTATTATCCTCTGTATCATGAAAAAGTTAAGGATGTGGACATCTGCAACATGATCTGTAGGGAGCTTGTTGTAAGTTACTGACCTTAATAGAAAGTTACCTGTATCTCAGGAACAGACCACACGGTGAAGCTGGGCCTGTTAGTACCGTACTTTCTTGAGTCCCACAGAGCACTAGGCTGTGGTTTTGCAAGACAGCCTGAAGTTGTGGCTCTGTCCTCAATCACCGGCTCCTCTGGTTATCAGGGAGTACCAACTCTTTGTCCTCTACTTTCCTGCAGAAAGCAGCTTATTGTTTTATGCTCAGTTATGCTTGGTCATGCTGTCATCTTTCAAAGAGACATTTAATTCAATAGAAGTGGTGAGAATAGCCAACTACGACCCAGCTTGACATCGCTCTGGGAAGGCTTGACTCACCGTGATCGCAGTTGCAGATTGTAAAATGTATCCTAATATCAGAGATGTGAGCATGTGAAGAAAAAGTGCCTTGAAATATATTAATTTGGAATTAGTGGCTTTCAAGGACAGTCATACCCCCCTTTTGCCTGCATAATTGAGAAACACCTAGTTTCTTGATCAATATTTATGCCTAGGAGAAGCACTGTGCTTACTTAATTCACTTAAATTTAAATCCATTGAATTTGAAGGGAGTATCTATCTGCATGGGTTTGCTATACCCCATTGACTAAGTCAACTAACCCACCACAGAGTTCAGTTATGCAACTAGCTTCACTTGTTCAACTGTTCCAAAGGCAGAGCGTACCTGGGACTCCATAGCAAGCATTCCCTACTATGTGCACAGTTAGTATGACCAGCAGCTTTTCAGTTGGGTTCCTATTAGTTCCTCCCACCTTTTTTTTTTTATATTCATTTTTTTGTTGTAGGTGGATACAATATCTTTATATTATTTTTATGTGGTGCTGAGGATTGAACCCAGTGCCTCACCCATGCTAGGTGAGTACTCTACCTCTGAGCCACAACCGGAGCCCCCTTAGTTTCCCCTCTTCTATGATAAGGGAACAAGGAAGGGTTAGAAAGTGGTGGGGCCAGGTCTCAAACCCACATGTCTAGCCCATGACTCCAAAGTCAGAGCTTTGAACAAATGCCGTTCTTCTCAACAAATAAGTTATTTTGGCTACACTTCTGGGTTTTAGAAGCTCTCATAGTTGATTAGGAAAAAAGTAACCCCTAAAGCTTTCCAGATCGTGAAAACACACTATGGAGGAAACCACCAACTCTGAATTACGTCAAAAAGCCAACTGGGCTGGCCACAGTCTTCGGTGAGAGCAGAGCCGACTAGAGAGTGTGGAGCCCAGTCCGAGCCCCACAAGCCTTTGGAATAGATGCCCTTGGCAAACAGCAGGACCAGGAGAGAAATGCTTCTCAGTGCCCCCAGAGGAAAGCTTGCTGCAGGACCCAGGGACACGTGACTAGTAATTACTCAGTCCAGGGGATATACACTGGGACTCACATGGATTTTCGATGCCAAGCGAAATGATTACAATGAAACTCTAGATCAAATGTCAGCCGAGCAGTGGTCCAGGGGACAGCATCTCTCCACTGCTGTAGGCACGAAGATGAAATTGAATCGCCATGGCGGGTATGACATCAGTGACTTCTGAGAATGAAATTTGACTAAAAATGAAACTGGGTGAGTCAAAACTGGCTTGTCTCCATAGACGCACTTCCTCTTGGAGGGTTTAAACAGGAGGCTTGGGCTTCCTGAAAGACAGAGCCTGAAGATGTCCACCGGCCAAATAGAAATGAGTCTTGGTCTCCTCCAGACAACTTAATTCAGGAAATACAGTGCACAGAATGCTCAGCACAGGGTGCCTCGTGTGTCATAAAAGGCTGCGGTTATATTTTAATTTCCCATGAGCTGAATGTCCTTCCAGATCATTGTTTGATTAAACGGCTGGGTTCCAAGAAATTTCAAAGTGAACTGTAGGGAAAAGCCAAACAAAGATGAATAAAATAATTGAATAGAAAAGCAATATTTGGAAAAAAAAAAAAGAAAAGCAATATTTGGAATGAGAATACACACCAGTATCACAGGTTTTGTTTTACCAAATTGCTTAAAATACATTGTACTCACTTATATCAATCAATACTGCTTTTTAAAAATTGCAGCATTGGTTGGGAAAAAGTTCCATTGGATATTAAAAGAAAATTTATCGTGGTTGGAAGACAGTGTTACAACTTTTCTTTGCATTTTAAAATATTTTCATTATTGTGTTCATTTACTAATATATGCCATGTTTAAATCTAAAGAAAAATAAAAGAAATTATTCTTTGTGACTTTTTGAAATCTGGATTGGCCCTGGAGACCTCATTTCCTCTATATGTCTGGGGCAGGCGCTTTTCTGCCAGGAGAATCTAGACCCTGTGATAGTTAATTTCATATTCAGTGGGCCAAGGTGCCAGACACTTGATCCCAGTGTTTCTGTGAAGGTGAGTTTTGGATGAATTTAAATCAATAGACTTGGAGTAAAAGCAGAGTACCTTTCACAAAGCAGGTGGGTCTCACCCAACCAGTTGAAGGTCTGGAGAGAAAAACAAATGGCCTCCTTCAGAACAAGACATGCTGCCCCAGCAGATTGCCTTGGATTCAAGCATAGGCTCTCACCCAACTCCTGCCTGCTGACCCACCTTGCAAGTTCAGGTTTGTCCAGCTTCTGCACTTGTGTGAGCTCATCCCATAAAATACCTGTGTCCCCTTTTCTCTCTGCCCTCCCCTGTGTTGTTGGTTCAATTTCCCTGGAGATCCCTGACTGATACATACCCATGGTGGTCTCGAGAGCAGGCCTGTCACTCACTAGCTGCCTCTCAGGAAAATGGGATGAATCGCAATTTGGGTGTGTTTAGCTAATAAGCTTGCAGAATATAGTAATTGGTTTTAAGTAAAATCAATCTTACAAGATGGACAGTGGTCCAAAATGATTCTCATTACAGAAAATTGAAATTGAGATTATGTTAATATTAAGCCCAAACATCAAGATGTTGTGTAACTACATTGCAAGAAAAAATTCAACTAGATAAGAAATTCATTATTTAATTAGCAAGAAATCTATTTGAAAATGGATTGACATTAATGATGAACCATGCCATAGGTATGCATTTTAGTAGAAAATAATAGTTGGTGATGTTTTAGCTGCTATTTGTGTAAATAAATGGAAGGGGGTACAAATGATATGTTACATTAAAAATGTTTGGATGCTAATTTTATTTTATTTTTAATATTTATTTATTTAGTTAGTTTTAGGTGGATACAATATCTTTGTTTTTTATTTTTATGTGGTGTTGAGGATCGAACCCAGCGCCCCGTGAGGGCGCTACCACTTGAGCCACATCCCCAGCCCTGGATGTGAATTTTAAATGACTGTCAAGCATAATGAGATCTTTAAGAAAATTGACTGTCTAAAACCAACACTCTTTGGTGTTAGAAGTGAGAATGGCAGTTTTATTAACAGGGGTGGGTGGGGATTGAGAGCTACCAGAGCTTCTGATGCTATTGTGCTTTCTTGCCTGGGGTCTGGTTGTGTGGGTGTGTTTAGTGCATGCAAGTTCACCCTGCTGTGTTTTGGGGACGGGCATTTTTCTCTGTTTATTAAACTTCACTAAAAGGCTAACAGAAAATGCCCTCAAACCCGGAAAAGGTATTCTGCACAGGTTCTGAAAACATAAGTAAGGCTAATTGGTGTTTAAACAGATTGTGTAGAAAAGGAGAACATAAGGTACAACCACTCTCCAACTCTGCAAGCGCCAGGCGAGGACTTGAGGCTACATGGCAATTCTGAATGTCTATGCAGGGGTCTGTGGTCTGCAGTCTCCTTGCAATCTGTCAGGTCTAGGTTAATCAGAGCAGGTCGCATCTTAGAAGGTCTGCAAAGTATTCTTTCTTCTTCAGTGTTCTCCAAGACTTGTTTAGAATTGGTCAATTTCCTTCCTTGGATATTTGGCAGAATTCCCCAAAGAAGTTATTTGGACTTAGTTATTTGTGGGCAGCCTTTTCTGTTATGCATTAATTTTAAAACAGATACTGAGTTATTCCTATTATCTACTTTTTGAGTGAGGGTTTACCAAAACACTCAATGATCATTCTCCCTTTCCTGTGAGTGAAGTTTATTGGCATAAAGATGTTCATAACTGACTTTTGCTAAATTTGAATTTAAGTTGCTTTTGCCCCTAATTTCTTAATGTAAACACTGAGGTTACTAATTTAAGGCCTTTTTTCTTTTCTTTTTTTAAAATTTTTATTGTTGGTTGTTCAAAACATTACATAGTTCTTGACATATCATATTTCACACTTTGATTTAAGCCTTTTTTCTTTTCTATATAGTCATTGCTACTATAATTTTTTCATTAGGCGCTACTTTAAGTGCATTTCACATTTCTATTCAGTTCAATATATTTTCTGATTTTTAAAACTCCTCTTTTACTCTTGTTTTGGTAGTGTATTAATTTCTAAATATTTGGAATTTTTCAGATATCTTTGTCTTAGTTATTCTAATTAACTCCATGTTTCTAAGAATGTATCCATTTCCTCTGAGTTATTCAGTTTGTTGGCATATAATTGCTCATAATAGTATTTTAGGATTTTTTTTTTAATTTTTGAGGCATCTGCCATAATATCCCACTTTCATTTCTGGTTTTAATTATTTGCATTTTTATTTTTATTTTTCTTAGTCTAGTTGTTGATTTTGTTTCTGTTTTCCATGAATTAACTCTAGATCTTGTTGGTTTTTCCTGTGGCATTTCTGTTCTCTCTGGTTTGTTTCTACTCTGATCTTTATTATTTCCTTCCTTTTGCTAGCAGTGGTTTAGTTTGGTCTTCTTTTTCTACCTGATTGAGGCATGATCTTGGGCTCTATTTTTTGAAATCTTTCTCCATTTGCAATGGAAGAATTGATTGCTATATATTTCCCTCTTGGAATTGCCTTTCCTGCATCCCATAGGTGTGGGTGTGTTGGGTTTCCATTATTGTTGTCTGAAGATATCTATTAATTTCTCTCTTAATTTCTTTGACTTTTTGGCTTTTCATGAGCATGTTGCTCAATTTCTATATATATTTTTTTAATCCTTCAAGATTCTTCCTGTTATTGATTTCTAGTTGCATACCGACATGTTCAGAAACAGAGATAGGTATGGTTTCAGTCTTCCTGACTTTGTTGAGACTTGTTTTGTGGCCTAACATATGCTATTCCTGGAGAGTGTAACATGTGCACTGGAAAAGAATTAAGTGCTGCTGTGTTGTATAGAAAGTTCTAATTATGTATGTTGGATCTGTTTGTTTTCAACAGCAGTTCAAGTTCATATTTCCCATCTAACCATTATTGAGAGTAAGATACTGAAGTACCCTATTATTATTATACTGCCATCTATTTCTCCCTTCATGTGCATTATATTTGCTTTATAAATTTTGATGCTCTAATGCTGAGAACATAGACTATCTTTGGGTTTTTGACTTGAAGCCACCCCTGCTCTCCTTTGATTGCTATCTTCATGGAATATTTTCTTCTATCCTTTTATTTTCAGCTAATATGTGTCCTTACAGTTAAAAAGGGGGTCTCTATTAGGCAGCAAATATTTGGATCTTGGGGGTTTTAAAATCCATTCAGCCACTCCCTGTCCTGTAATCAAAGAGTAGAATCTGTTGACAGTCAAGGTTAATATTGTGAGATAAATTATTGACAACATGGCCCTTCCATCAGTTGTTTTCTGGTGATTTTGTAAATTCTTTCTTCCTCTCTTTTCTGTTGTTTACCTCTGTGGTTTGGTGGTTTTCTGTATTGCTAAGTTTTGATTCATTTTTCATTCTCATTTTCTTTATCTGTCATAATTTTCCATTTGTGGTTACCTTGAGGCTTACATAAAAAAATCTGATAGTTTTAATAGACTATGTTAAGCTGAAAGTAATTTAACTTTGATCACATACAAAAACTCTACACTTTGATCCTCCATCACAATTTATATTTTTGTTACTAAATTTATATCTTTATATGTTGTATATTCCTTAACAACTTATTGTAGATATAGCTATTTTTGACTAGTTTGACTTTCAGACATTTGAAATTATAATAATAGATTATTCTGAATTTATTTGTGAATTTATCGCTACCAGTGAATTTTACATTTTCATATGTTTGGATGGCAATTTTTCCTTCCCTTTCAGTTGAAGAACTTCTTTAAACATTTTTTATAAGGCTTGTCTAGTAGTGGTTAAGTTCCTCCTGGTTTTGATTGGGAAAGACTTCATTTCTTCTTTGTTTCTGAAGGATAGCTTTGCTGGGTATAGTATTCTTGACTGGTATTTTAACTTTCTTTCAGGATTTTGAAAATGTCTTTCTTGGCAGCAAAATACAACAGACACTAGTATGGCAATATGTAAATCAATGGATGTGTAACTGATGTGATTCTGCAATCTGTATACGGGGTAAAAATGGGAGTTCATAACCCACTTGAATCAAAGTGTGAAATATGATATATCAAGAACTATGTAATGTTTTGAACAACCAACAATAAAAATTAAAAAAAAAGAAAATGTCTTTCTTTTCTCTACTGACCTACAAGATTTCTTCTCAGAAACCTACTGATATCCTAATGGGGTCTCCCTAATATTTTCTCATGCTGCATTTAGAGTTTTCTGTCTTTAACTTTTGATAATTTAATTACAAACATGTCTAGGAGAGGACCTCCTTGGGGACTTTAGAATGCCATAGATCTCATGTCCATATCTCCCAAGATGTAGGAATTTTTCAGCAATTATTTTTCTAAATGAGCTTTCTGTGCTTTTCTGTGTCTCTTCTCCTACTGGCATACCCATAATGCAAACATTTGTTTGTTTAATAGTGTCCTACAAGTCCCCTAGAGTTTCTTCACTCTTTTAAATGCCCCATGTAGCTGGGTTATATTGAAAAACCTGTCTTCAAGTTCAAAGATTCTTTCTTCTACTTGATCTGGCATGCTTTTAAAGTTATCAATAGTTCTTTTTTTCATTGTATTAATTTAATTTTTTAGTTCCAAGATTTCTATTTGTTTTTCTTTTTATGATATCTACCTCTTTATTGAGTTTGTAATTTGAATCATGTACTCTTTTCCTGGTTTTATTGAATTATCTGTATTCTCTTGGATCTCATTGGGTTTCCTTAAGATCATTATTTTGAATTTCTTTTCTACCAATTTATAAATTTCCATTTGCTTGATAACTTTCACTGGAGATTTACTGTGTTTCTTTGGTGATACTATTTCTCCTTACTTTTTCCTGTTCATTCCTATATTGGTATCTGGGAATCTGGTGGAACAGTCACCTTCACAGTTTTATAGAGTAGCTTTTGTAGGGAAAGAGTTTCACCTGCAGATGAGTTCTGGGTGTTGGTTGGACCGAGTGCAGTGGCTCTGTTTCTGGGTGGGCACAGTAGAGTAGCCCCCTGCATCTTCCCCAGCTGATATGAACAGTAGCAATGTCTGTCAGTGCTTCATTGGTATACACTGCAGGAGTTTGGGTGGCAGAGGAGACAAGGGATATCATCAGAATTCTCAATGGCAAAGGATTTAGGAATTCTTCTCATCTTTCTTCACAGTGGGGAGTCTTAGCTGAGGCTCTCCTTCTTGATATTGGGTTTGATATGGGGGTCGAGCATCAGGGCTATTCCCCTGAGGCAAATCTCCAGTGCCTTGAAGTTGGGGTGCTGGGCTGGTTTGTATGCCAAGGAGTGTTGGCTGCTGTGCTAGCTCAGGTACAGCTTCCCTGAAGGTGAGGTGCTGTGTGCTTCTTTGGACATAGTTGGGGGGTACGTGCTTGGTTGTTCTGTTGGAAAAGGCTCAGCCTTCCCACTGGGCCAGACCAGCTATTCCTTGGCGAACAGGGTGCTTTATGGACTCACATGCTGGAGATCACAGCTATTCTGCTTGCTGGACTTAAGCTATAAATAGCTGAAAGTGGGGCACACCAGCCACTTGATGGGGAACATGGAGTATTTCCAAGGTAGCTTATCCCTAGGGTCAAGGAGCTACAGCAATTCAGCAGGAGAGTGGTGCATAGGCACGTATAAGCCTGGGGCACTGATGGCAGAACCTCAGGAGTGGAGGAACACAGTGGCTACTGAGCTCCAGAGCAGAATCCACTCTAAGGTGGCTCTGGTCTTAAGGTGTTGCAGTAAAGTAGCAGCTTGGGTCATGGTGGGGGTGGGGTGTAATGCAAGTTTCCTCTCTAAAGTGACAGTATGTGAACTTCAGGCAGCTCCCTAAACTTGCCCCAGGGCCTGAAGAGACCAAGATTCTCCAGTAGCACAGATTGCAGGCTCCATGTCAGTGAGGGAGGCTGCCAGAAGCCTCTTCCTTAGCCCTTCCTGGTAGGAAGCCTTCCTCCTGGTTCAAACTGGTCCTGATTAGAGGGCTGGCATGGCTGGACAGGGGGTTCATTCCCTTCTCCATGTGGCCATCCTGAGACTCTGCTCCTCAGGGTTTCTGCACCTCCCTGTACTCCTGCACTCTCCTCTATACACTAGTCAAAATGTAGTTCTTTATCCCTTGTTTTTGTGCTTTTTGGTGGGGCTTGGGGAGTGCCAAGGGTCAAGCAGTTATCATCATCCTGCTCTTGGAGTTCCATTTACTTTTAATCTGTAGGTGTTTTCATATTTAAAGTCAGTGTCTTATAGACTATGTAGAGTTTAGGCTGGTCTTGAACTTGTGACTCCCCTGTCCTGGCCTCCTGCATCCTGGGATTACAGGTGTGTGCTACTATAGTACACCTGGTACAGGCATTGGGTTTGATCCACTCTGACAATCTCTGTCTTTTAATAGGTGCATTTAGACCATTGACCTTTGACATGATTCTCCACATAGTTGGTTGATCGCTTGCCATATTTGCTCTTATTTTGTATTTGACTTTCTTATTTTTTTCACTTATGTCTGTCATACATTTACTGCCTCTTGTCCTTCTAAAGCATTTTAGGTTTCCATTTTTTCATCATTCCTTAGCATATCAATTATGTTTGTTTACATTTTTATTTGTTACTCTAGAATAAGTAATACTTATTTACAATTAACCCAAGTCCATTTTTAAATAATACAACACTTCTTCATTTAGTGTGATTAGTTTATAATAAAATAATCCTAATTTCTTCCTCTCATGCCTTTTGTCATTACCGTCATTTACGTGACTTAGAAGTTTACATATACATGTTTGTGAGTGTGGATGCATAAGCATAATAAAATACATTGTTGCTATTATTATTTTGTATGAAATGTTATCTGTTAGGTCAATTCAGAATTAGAAAAATGGCTGGGCATGGTGGCACATGCCTGTAATCCCAGCAGTTTGGGAGGCTGAGGCAGGAGGATTGTGAGTTCAAAGCCAGTCTCAGCAATTTAGCAAGGATTTAGCAACTCAGTGACACCCTGTCTCTAAATAAAATATAAAAAAGGCCAAGCATGTGGCTCAGTGGTTAAGCACTCTGGGTTCAGTCCTCAGTACCAAAAAAAAAAGAAATAAATAAAAATGTAAGTTTTAGTGACTCTTCAGTTCCTCATTCTCTGAGGTTCTTAATGTAGATTAATGTCTTGATCAAGTTTCTGATCAAGACCATTTTCCTTCTCTCTGATGAGTTTCTTCCATTATTCATTGAAATGCAGTTCTGGCAACTGATCACCTCAATTTTGTTAGACTGAGAAAGTCCTTATATCTCCTTCTCCTTGAAAAGACAATTTTACAAGGTGCAGAATTCTGTATTAGTTTTTTTTCTCTCCCAACACTTTAAATATTTCTCTTCTCTCCTTTTTTGCATGGTCCCCGAGGGAAGCTTCTATGAAATTATGTTGTTCTTCACACAATGGAAGGTAATTTTTGTCTCTGGTTTGTTTCAGGAATTTCTTTTTATCTTTGATTTTGTGAAGTTTGAATGTGATATACCTTGCTCTTGTGGAAGCTGTTCAGCATTTATCTTCTCCGAATGTCCCTGACCTATGATTTGCAGTTTGACATTGATTTAATGATGTTCATAGTCATTAGTTTCAAATTTTTCTGCTGTTTCTCTTTTTCTGGTATTCCATTTATGCATAAGCTACATCTTTAGAGGTTGTGTCACAGTGCTTGCATATCCTGCTCTTTTTCGGTCTTTTCTTCTTTGCTTTCCATGTGTCGATTTCTCTATTGATATGTCTTCAACCTCCATGAGTCTTTCTTCAGCCTTGTCTAATCTACTAATGACTCCACGAACAGCATTCGTTTTCTCCCAATGTTGTTGAGGTCTAGCATTACTTTTCATTCTTTCTTAGAGTTTCCATATTTCTACTTACATTATTCTTTTCTTTTCATATTCTATCTACTTTTTTTCATTAAAGAACTTAGTATATTAGTTTTAAGAATTCCTGGCCTTATAATTCTAACATTCCTGCTAATACATGACTCTGGTTCTGTGCTTATTCAGTCTCTCTTCTCTCTTTCTCTCTCTCCATATATACATATATATCACATATATGAATTATACATATATACATATATAATTCGGCTTTCTCTAAATATGAATTCTTTTTCTTTTGGTCTTTCAGTGTGCCTTGTAATTTTGGGTGAGGTAGGCTTCCCTGACAAGTTAAAGGGAACTGTGGTAAGTAATCCTTTGGTGACATCATGGAGAGAAGTGGGATCAAAGGAAACTTTTTAATAGTCTAGTGACCAGGTATCCATCTTTGAGGGTGCCATACCCCAAGGGAGCTTTGCTGGTGCCTCTCAGGCCTCTCCCCACCTAGGTGGGGCAGGACAGATAGAGGGGCCTGGGGCTGAGTAGTTCCCCCTCCAGGAAAGGAGTGCTGTATTCTCTTACCCCAGTGGCGTTCAGCTGCAGTGACATCCTAGCTAGCTGGGCTCTGTTGAGATGCTTCTCCTGAGGGCTGGCCTTCTTTCAACCAATAGAATGCAGAATATTCTGGGGTATTTCAAAATGGTTACCTTTTCTCTCCCTGCTAGAAAGAGGAAGAGATTTCTCCAACATTCGCTGTATTGGCTGGTGGGACTGCTGCAGGTGAAGAGCCTGGCAGCACACGGGACCCTGGTGATGGGCGTCCCTGTGGATTGACTTCTCTGTCTTGTCCACACCGAGGCCTCGGCCATTTATCTGCTATGTCCTCAGCCTGGTGCTGGTTCCTGGGGAGGCTTTTGCTTATAATTTCTGATTTAGAGATTGTGATTCTTAAGTCTCCCTGTCTGTCTAATTTGAGAGCAGTGGTTTGCTCATGACCTCCTCTCTCTGATAGATCTAAGAAATTGTGCATTTTTAGTTCTTTTAGCTTTTTAAAAAAATTTTTTTTTAAGCAACAAAGAGGTGTTTATTGTGAGCTAGCTTGGTCCTCTGCGCACACACAGCAACTGGTGACACTGAGAGGCCCCGAGCCCAGGGTTGGCAGCAGTTTTATACACTCTTTGGGGAAGGCAGGGACTTCACATACATCATAGCATCTCTTAGCAAATCATCACACACTGCGGGTAAATCAAACAACAACTCTTAATATTGATTAGCACATTCACTGGTGGGAACAAGTCGGTTAGGGGTGATTGGTTAGTACAAGAGG
This sequence comes from Marmota flaviventris, assembly GCF_047511675.1. Taxonomy (NCBI): domain Eukaryota; kingdom Metazoa; phylum Chordata; class Mammalia; order Rodentia; family Sciuridae; genus Marmota; species Marmota flaviventris. The sequence goes on along the minus strand of NC_092505.1, from coordinate 110,543,365 downwards.
GGGATTCATTTGAACTGATTGGTTTAGGCCATGAGGGGAGTATGTGCTAACCTATATGGTTTCCCAACATGTTATCAACCACCATAAACTACTGGGAGGGTCATCTGGCATCCCAGGTATTTCCCTGTCTCATGCTGATTGGTGGCTGCCAGGGGATTGCTATGGGTCCTCATGTAGCCTGACTGACTCAGAGACACCTGGCACAGCAGATCTCTCCTGTTATTTGTAGATATATAACTCAGCAGGGTGGGTATGTGCCTAGGAGTGCTCTGTGGGTCTTTCCAAGGATGAGGGTCATGCCCCCTTCCTTGGACAGGCTTTCCTCTGAGGTAGAGACTGGTTTCTCATTCCCCCCTTTGTCTGGAAACTTGGGAACCAATCATGGTTCCCTTAGTTGGGGGTATATTTGGGCAGGCTCTATATCTTGGTAGAGTAAATGGTAACCCTCAGGGGACAGTCTTCAACTTCCCAAACTCACTCAAAATTGGCATCCTAGATCCAACCTGACTTGATTTACCTATCTATACTGTCTATCTATTTCTGGCTTTATTCCCCCCTCTAATTTTAGGAACTCCTTATTGTTTTAAGGAGCAGGGGCAACAGCTTGTTCTGGCTCCTTCAAAGCTAAGAGGGGGCATCGAACATGAGGGGGCTCGACGACATGGGGTAGATGTGGGGGGCGATGTGGGGGGTGACATGGGGGATGTGAATTCCCTTTTAGAAGTCAATTCAGTTTGAAGTCTGGTTGGGGAAGAACAGGTTGTAAAGTCATTTGGGGATGGGTGCTTCTATGAGAGAGTACTCTCTATGAGTAGTGAACAAATGTTGCAGCAGCTGGAACATATTGCTTTATAATAGATGTATCCTCACCAGGCTTTAACATCCCCAGTTATCAGGAATGTAAACATAACATTTAACTTTTAGTGTCACAGATGTCCTTCCCCATAAGATACTGTTTAATAATTTAATGTCATCTGATCTTGCAAAATTCTTTTACTAGTATGACCTCTGTGTCTAATAGAGAAACCTTTAATTCTGTTACTTAGGGCTGCATAATCATATTAGCAAACACCAAGCCCACCCGTGTAGGTTAGGAATATCTGTAAGCCTTAAACTAAAAACTACTCTGGCAGTTCCTTTTGATAGTTATCAGGCATTTCTGCCTAATAATCTCTTTTGTAGCCTCCAGTTTACTTATTCTTGGGGGCTAATGCAAGGTGTATACCTTAAGTTACATTTAACTATTATTATTATTTAAAATGCCCAGGAATAGCTGTGTTTTGGTTTTAACTGTCTTTGCTAAGTGTTTAAGATGAAGCAGTCAAACTGACTTTTGTTTCTTGCCGCAGCCCGGCTGGCTGGGCAAAATAACCCGGGGGTGACGAACAACTTGTGTACGTTGATACAGCAGGAGTGGAAGCCGTTTATTGCAGGACAGGAGCAGTATTTATACATTCCACACAGCTTATCTAATTAACATAAACTAGATACATCAGTCAACCAATCAGGAATCTCCACACTTAATGGCTCGCTTTTGTTACTTCTCAAACCACTCCCTCTGGCATTTTGCCAGGCACCATCCAGACTTGTTTACGAACTCTAACATTCCCCTGGCAAAATGCCAGGTGTTATTTTGACTTGTTTACAGACTCTAACAGTTTCTATCTATTGTTAACAGTCAGCTGAGTTTCCATGGGAGTCCTGGGGTAACTTTACAGCAGCTTCTCAGTTCTGCTAGAGACATTTGCTCTAGGATGGGCTCAGGTCTTGCTTGACCATGTGGCTTCCCTTGGAAGCATCAGGGAAGTTTCCCTTCTCTGATGACCCTTCTTTTCATAGCAAATGCACTGGTTGGCTTTCTGTTCTCCAGTGGTCTCATTAATCTCCCCAATCAGGAGGTTATGTGGCCCACAGTTGCAAAGTTCTTTAGAGAAGTCTCCTGTTCCCTGGATTCAGACTGACTCAGAGGGCAAGAGCCATCATTTAGCTTTTTTTTTAAGCTTGCTTTTAGGACAGAGTGGTGAATTCTAAGCTCCCCACATGCCAGACCAGAAACCAAGCCTTCCCCACTTGTACATTTCCTTTACTAGTAAGTAGAGTGCCCCACGTGCTACCTGCTCTTTGCTTTCCAGCCAGGTGTGTTTGTTCATCCATGTGAGGAATACTGCTGAGCACCTACAGTGTGTGCCAAGCATTCTTCTAGGAGCTTGATTTGCAAGTTCAAACCAGTGCCCTTTGCATTGATCACAGGAGGGTTAATCTGCATAGATACCATGAAATAGCTTCTTCATGTGTTGGTTTTTATATTCCTTATACATTTAGATTAAGGCAGTGCCTGCTAGAACACCTCATGTTATGTGAACAAAGCATTATTACCACAAGCTCTGGTGTTGAAATGCACAGTGCTGGTTTTAGCTTAGGGAGGCACTGGGTAAACGTCTGAATTGTGACCATGGCATCATTGCTAATTTAACGTGATAAAGCTTATCTGGTAAAGTGTACTTTACCTGCTGGAAAATGAGTCCTTGGCTAGGACAGATGAATCTTTGCAATTACTGCCTGATACTGAGTCGATGTGCTGTGGACCGAGGTCACATTTCTCTTCCAACAAGCACACTGGTTGGCATCTTCATTAATTTTTTTCCATGCATTATAATGACCTTGACTTCCAAGGTCTTCATAAGAAAGCTAAAGCTGCATTTCCCTTGCTAATGTTATGCCCCTAAGAATCACATTTTAACATTTTGTTTGGTCTTCAATAATATTTTTTGAATTGTATTCTGAACTGAAATGCTTTCTGTCTTGCTGTCGTCCCAGGCCTGCTCACATTCTCATCGATATACCCAGTATATGGGTGTTGATTCAAGAAATGGTTCATCCTAGCTATACTTGCAGCTCTCGGGCCAGAATGGTGTGTTTGTGAACATGTAGAAACACCGCAGGAGGCATTAGGAGACTGTGTGATATACTGCTCGTGAGCAGACCCCTGTGGCCAGGCTCCCTGGGTTTGAAGCTTTGTTTTTAATGACTAAGCTGATTCCTATGTTTGGCTTCCCACATATAAAAAGCAAGACTCACAGGAAGACCCAGCTTATGAGTTTCTGGGGAGGATTAAACAAAACACATGAAGATATGTGAGGTGCTAAGAAGGATGATTATAGTAAATCTTATGCAAATATTTGTTATTGTCCTTTAAATTTAATTTAATTTTTCTTAGTGGACTTGGAGCTCTTCCTCTTTCTTGTAACCTACATCTTGCACATATTACTTGTGTCTTTTAACATTGAGTTAAATGAACATAGTTTTGTTAAGAAAGTGTGGCTTCCATAAAACTAGAATATTTTAGAATATTCCAAACTCAGGAATTGCTGGAGACTCTTTAAATATCATAAACAGTTTTTTTTTCTCCTGTAAACTTGGGAAGGAACATTCAAGTTATAGAAATCCAACTTCATGCAGAGAAGCCACGTTCCCAGCCATGCCTCCCAGGCTGCTGGCATCTCCCTTCCCTTGCTTGGCATGCGCTCAGCACATAGCTTAGGGCAGGGCTGGAAGACTGGCTGTCGCTGTCTTGAGCACTGTGCTCCAGTGACTTCTACACATTCATGCTGTTATGGCACATTATCCTGTTAGGGTCTCAGTGAGACCCTTAAATGTCTCTGTTATGCCCGTGAACACCTTTAAGGATATTTGCATGGAAAAAAAATTTTCTGTGCCTTCTCTGACTTTGTAAAAGCAAAAGTAGGCTTTGAACTGAGGACAGACTCAAGGGAGTAGCTTCCAGGGCAAAATAGGCTGCTGGCAAGGAATGGTTGGGGAGAGTTCAATTCCATGACCTAACTGTTTTGCAGGGCATGTCACTGCCAAGGTACGGAATAAGCAGGGGGGATATCACAGAGGTGCTGACAAACTTCCTCAGTAATAGCAAAAATGATACCACTTTCTTCCAAATCAAACATCAGTATTTTGAAAGAGAGATTTAGTAAGATTGCAATTTCCAGAAGAAAATAAAAGGGTAGGGAGGCCTCCTCCCTAGTGCCTGATTACCCTCCTGAGACTAGAAGATGGAGCACTATCTAGACAGGCAGCTTGAGGTGAGAGATTTCAGGCGGGAATGGAATGTGGCAGCCTTTGATAAAGGAAACACATTAAAATAGTGACATGCAATTAAAGCTTCAAAAATTAATGCATTTCCTTATGCTCATTTTGTTAGAAATGAGAAACATTCAAAATGATAAAAGAACAAAGAGATTAAATCAAAACAATAATCTAGGATTAGAGTCATAATGTAAGGAGACATTTTCAAGATGAAAAATGTGAAAATGTAGCTGACTTTACGATAAAGCTAAAATTATCACAATTTGAGAGTATAGCTTAAAACTGTTATTATCGGTGACAATCTTCATATCCTTTTATTAATTAAAAAATTTGAGCTATTTTGATGCTAATTTCCACTTTAAATTGTACTTAAAGTAATATCTAACTTTCTTTCAACATTTAAAGTCTTATCAATAGGTGTTCGCCTACCATTTTCCAAAGGCGTTGCAACCAGGTCATTTGGGGGAAAATAAAGCTTTGACCATGAAAACGCAGAACATGTTGCTTGCTCGCATCCGAAGTGGAATCTGAATAACGAAATTCCATGTTACTGTCTGAACTGAGTCTTGTGTGATGGGCTTTCCCGATGGGTGGGCTGGAACAGTGGATTCTGGTCACAGAGTCTCTGAGAAGGGTGTTTTCCCTGCTACAGCTGCCCCTCATTGGCTGGGACAGTGACAGGCAATGCTGGTGGGAGGCCCAGAGCTTGCTGCCAGTCACCCAGCCCTCACTTCCCAGGACCCAAAAAACAGTGCCATGCACAGAGTGAAGAAAGGAATAGACCCCAAGCTCCATGCTTTTTGTTTTGGAAACTATGATTGGTTTCACATGACTACAAGATTTTTGAATCTGTATCATCATCTTAACAGCAAACAGCATACACACACACACACACACACACACACACACACACTTTTATTGATTTAGATTTTCCTAATCCCTACGCTTTTAAATTCTTGATTATGTTATAACAATGCTATCAATTTTATTTAAATGTCTTAGCCTCTAGTTTAATCATTCAAAACCTATGTTGTCTTTTCTTATTCATTTATACAATGTTTTTTTCTATTTATGAAGTCTATTTAATTTTCTTTTGAAACTTTGTCTTCATTTTGTATTTGTATTCCAATTTCTCATTCCCCTTTTTATGTGTGAACATCTTTTTTCAGCATACTTTATTTAGAAAAATCAGCACAGCAGGAATCACAGCCTGTGTTATGAAGTTAATTAGTGCCCCAACAAGAGAGGTGATGGCTTTTACCTATTTCTTCCTGGTCCTTCAACACAGCCAACTCTTGCCTGTTTAAATTGGCCAAAAAAAAAAAAAAGTCAATTTAATAGTAAAACTATGAGCTTCCCGTTAGAAAGTGTTCTACTTATTCTTAAGCTTATAGCTTTACTATGAGCTTCTCTTTAAAAAGAAAGTGTTCCACTTATTCTTAGACTTCAGATGATCACATGTGTAAATTTAGGCCTTGCTTTTTGTTACTAGTAGAGAAATTTTCTCATGAGCTCGGCTCAGTGGCCATGTGTGTTTGAATTACCCCTCATGGAAGGCTTGCATGAACCTGTTTTATGTACATGAACTTTATTTTCATTTGTTTATTTTGAAGCTGAAGGAATAGTATGTGGGATCAAGAGAAGAAATATAGAGGGTTCTCTTCAGTCTTCCATAGACCAATTGGAAAAAGAGAAATTCACGACCAAGTCACCCTTTCTTCCAATTGTAAGTTCAAATAAGTGTTTTCGAATTGAGATCATCTTACACTCTGAGTTCGACACAGAAGAGTAAGTTTGTCCATGAGGCCACGGGGGAATCTGATGTTAACAGAAGACACAAACAAAACCCGAAGCAAAAGTACAAAATAAATGTGGAAACAACGCGGCTGGGACACAATGAGAACCAACCCCCAAATTTCACCCGCTCGTATATGATGATTTTTGCAGATGCTGGTTAATGAGTTTCAGTTCTGCATTTTTCGTAAGCCCTGGAATTCATCAGATCTGGAAGAAAACATTTCAACAATTCCCAGGGAATTTCTGGCCTACCCATGCTCAGGAAGTTATGGAGTCTCAGGAGGAATCCAGTTCTTGCCACGGTTGTCCACTCCGCAGGGTTGAACTGGGGTCAGCAGAGCCACTCTTATTTGTTGTCTGCTGAGTCCCAGGCACTGTGCTCAACTCCATCTGCCATGCCGTCAGATTCTTGTGACAACCTGTTGCGCAGAGACCATTAGACCCCACTGCCTAAGAAGCACTTTGAAGCTCCTTGATCTTAGCCCAAGGTCACACAGCCAGCCACCGCCTGAGCTGGGGCAGGAGCCCAGAGCTTAAAGATGACATTTCAACCACCAATGAACACTGTCCCTCAGATTCCTGCATGTTTATTTAAACTTTGAGAAGAGCAGGTGTCTAAAATCATACTGTGAAATGTGTCTGAGTTAACCTTGAGCTGATGGGAAGAAACGTAAGTGCATTTGGAAAAAGTTCTTCATTATCATGACTGTCATTTCAGCATCCTTTAAACTTTAGAAATACATGGTGCCATAGGAAGAGCTGTGGGTAAGGACAGCACAGCAGCTGTGGCACCAACTAGAGCAGATACAGACTTTCAAGCGATAAAGCTGAAGGCCCTACACACAATCTGACAGGTTAAGTGAACACAGGTAAATGCTGGAGGATCCGGGGCCTGCCTGGGCCAAGGGTCCTTAGGTTCTGCCTCTCTCTTGCCTTGGCCTTTCTACTCACCTTCTGCTTGTCACTCTTTCTTTATACTTTAACAAAAGTTACTTTAACATATTACCAAAAAAATTTAAATATTGGTATAGTTCTAATTAAAATGTCTGAATGCACATACAGACTCAAAATAGTTTCTTTGTGAACATATTGGATTCAAGTGCAAGGTAGCCGATTCTGTTAACCTTTACTTTTCACATACATAACACATTCCAGCACATTCTTCCTTATGTTTCTAAGACAGGAAAGCACATGCTTTGGCAGGCCCTTGTTCCTTTCCGTCGGGGCACTCCATCAAGCGTCTGCCTGCTGTTCCTTCAGGTATCTTCCTATGAGCCCTTTCTTGGCTCTCTTACAGTTCTTGTCCCCATAGGAAGGTTTCACTCCCTCCACCAGAGAGCCGGTCTTGGAGGCTCTCTGGAAGTAGCATAGAGGATTTGGGTTCCACAATCATTTGTTTCAGGCTTTCTCCACTTTAGGCGCCTAGTTCAGGGATGAGGGTATAGTTACAGGAGACAGATCCACTTTCCTAGGGGCACTTAGAGGTGAGTAACCTAACGTGGAACCCTTCGAGTTCCTTGCCTCTCACACATCCTCCAAAGCAAATCTCCCTCGCCCTTAACTCTGTGCTCAGTTACCCCCAGTTAAGCCCAGAGACGTAGCTAGGAGTTAAGTTTAAATATTTCAAGTGCAGTTTCTGCTACAGGATCCCTGTGAAACGGGTTTCCACCTGAAATTCCTTTCTCATGAACATCATCTCCTTCTAGCAGCATCCTCTTTGGTCTTTCTGGCCAGTGGCTCTGGTAATTGCTTTAATTTCACTCTGTTGGCCTCCAAGGGAGATTATTCTCTGTAACGGAAGAAAGCAGATGATAAAAGTCAACATTCTGTGGAGAGAAGTCTGGCTCTTTCCTGTCTTATAATCTGAAGGATTGCTATGTCATTGGAGAACAGGGGTAGGAACAAAGTGGGGGAGTCAGGTGGGGAGATTCAAACCCCACTGTCTCTCTCTGGACAGCAGACCACCTCTCTTAGCTCTCGGGGCCTCAGTCTCCTCTTCTGCTTAGTGGGGTTCATAATTGTACCTACATGTCATGGCTATGAGGAGGATGGAGGAGGACCCTGCATAATAGGTTTAGAAGAGCACAAATGAAAGTCTCCATAATATTCTCTACCATCAAAAGTCATTCTCATTTTTTGGTGTTCTCAAAAAAGTTGATTGGAAACTGGACTAGGATTTCAATTTTGCTATTTTGTCCAATGTATCAAGATCCCGAGATGATTATGATACAAAAAAAAAAAAAAAAAAAAAACTTCTAGCCAACATTTTGGCCCTTGTTTTCTAAGGTCAGCCAGGACCCAGAGAACAACAGGATCCCTCTTTGGGCCCTGCAATTCTGGTGAGTCACACTATCTGCTGATCATCAAGGAGATCCAGAGGACTCTAGAGAACAGGAAGCCAACCAGTGCACATTCTGCAAAGATGAGGGTCATTGGAGATGGAAACCTTTCTTATGCTTCCAAGAGAAGCCATATAAAGATCAGCAAGACTCTGACCCATCCTGGCAGATGGCACCACTGATAGAGGAAAGCTAAAGGAGCCAAGAGGTTTTGCACACATCCCCAAGAATGATATCTGAAGAATTTCAGGTAACTCTTTAAATAGGAGCAAGGTCAGTTTTGACCAACTTGGTCGTAAGCACCTGGCAGGAGAGTATAGCCTAAGCATAGTCCAGATGTACATTTGTGCCAGCCCTACCAAAAGTAAGTAAAGCTAGAGGTTATGAAGGAAGGTTCTTGTGTGGGAGTGCCTCATAATAATGATCACAAAGGACTCTAGAGTCACAAGTTTGTCCTGAGTTAATTTGAGCTTGATCTCATAGATCTACAGATCTTCCTAATCTCCTATATTGGTAAACTTCCATCTGTTTTCAGTGATATGATTCTGAGTTACTGTCTTCCTAGTTTTCAGAGACTGACTAAAATACTACTTGCTTTTGTGCTAATTCTTTACAAAAAAAGTAATGCTTCGCCACCTTGTTTATTGTTGTCTTAGCGTGATTCCTGTCCTATATATGCCTTGTCCAGTCACCTGTCATCTGCCACTGTGAACTTTTGGGCTGCTCTGAAGCTGAATGTCCTTAACTGACCATGTCCCACCTGATAGAGAAAAAGAACTTTGGGTTACTTCCCATGACTTCACCCTCTTTCAGTTGGAAGTGGTTTGGAGATGTTGTTGTCCATTTTTCCATAGAAATGGAATGTAGACCTTGACAGTAAGGTCTACTTTATGCTTTGAATAATACGTACTTGCTGCTCTGCCAAAAACAAACAAAAAAACAAAACATAATGATTTGGTATAATATTTCCATTTGGGAAATAGAGACTAAGGAACTAATCCAAAATGCCGAGTTAGGCACAGAAATATTCATCAAATGAACTATTTAGAAGAGCAAAAGTCACCTCTAGATGTAAATTTCACCCAGATGTAAATATAGTAATGTCCTGTCAATATTCTATGAAATTATATATTAATTATATATGATTTGAGAATTTCCACAAATATACTTGTGATGAGGGTCTATTATTTTGTTTACTAATATGTAATAATTTATTATTTATTTAATGGATAGTTATCAAAATATTTTACAGTAATTGTCTCATAGATGAGAAATGCTTATTATATAACAAATGGAAAAAAGATAACAAACTTGCATATGTAATGGATGCTGAATTCTGAACAGTAATACACACAGAAGGAGAAAAAGAGTTTATTTGAGCAGTGAACTTGGTGATGAGACTGCAGTTGTCCCCTGTGGCTCTATTTAACTGCTACTTTTCTGCCTTTAGCTTATCAATTTATAATTTGGGTGAAAAAATATTTAAAGAGTTGACACAGATAACCCCAAAGTTTTATAATTTGCCCTTTCAAAATTTGTATCCAGTGGGAATTTTATTTTAGCTCCTCTAGGGAGTTCCAAAATGTCTGCGAGGCCTCCTGTTTTTAATATGCGCCCTCATTTACCCCTAATGCTCTGTGTCCTGGAATGCTTGTTTTGTGATTGTTGAAATACCAACAGGCTGGTTAACTAAATTTTTAGACTTTTGAATTGTAGTAATTGTAAACAGAATAAATAAAAGAATTAGAAGAGTTCTTCATAATTCATGTGAACCTCTTCCTTTCTGTGCTGGGAACAGAACCCAGGGCCTCTACGGTGCTAAGCAAATGCTCCTACCACTTAGCACTTCCAGCTCTCTCTTTTTTAGATTATTGGGCCCCATAAAAATCAGTGTAGTGCTTGTAAATTTTCATAGAACTTGCAGAGTTATAAGGGGAATAAGAGAGGAGGCTTTAGATCCTAAGGGAGAAAAAATGTGAGGAGGAGGCTATTTACATGTACAGTGAAAGCCTGGGACAGCTGATGGATGACTTCTGGGCAGCTTTCAAGGTCATGGAAGGGTTCCTGGAGACAGAGGGGTACTAGACTCTGTTACTGCACCTGGAAAATAAGTGGAAATTACCTGGCTGTCCCCCACCTTGGGTTTAAACCCAGAAGTCTTGCTGAGAGACGTCCATGGTGGCACTTCAAGGTGCCACATGGAGTGGAGTCAGAAGACAGCTGTGAAGCTGTGGGCCATGCTGGTCCCGGTGCTGTCTCCCCTCCTTCAGGGAAGAGGCGGATTTCCTGGTCCGCAGTCCTGGAGACCCTGCCAGTGGCTCCATATTCCCCCACCCACAGCTCCCTTCCTGCACTTGCTCTTGGAGACCTCTCCTAGAAGGTGTGTGAAACACACAAAGAAAAGGCAGAAGGGAGAAGAGAACCCTAGCTTTGGAAGGAGCGCACTCAGCAATAGAGATTCTCCAGGAAGATTCCAGAGCTTCTCTAGAGGAACCTGATTTGGGTGCAGATGGAATTCTTGCCCTGTGTGTGAAGACACCTTTGCCTCTGCAGTGACTTCGGCTGTTCTGATGTATTGTCACCAGCACCATCGTCACCACCATGGTTGAGCAGTGCCCGACAGCGGGCAAGATATGTCCACATTTGACCTCAGGAAAGCACCATTTGGAAATTACTATTATCTCTTTATTTCACAAATGAAGAACCACAAAATCACAGGTTACATGCATTTCACAGCTAGTAGCCAAAAAGGGACAATCTGAATGCAATCTGTTATTCAACTATTTGTTCCTTGGGTTTCATCTGTCCTAAATGTCAAAGCCTTAGCCCTGACTCTCTCCACATGACAGCCTGTCCCAAACTATGTGAACCTTCCTCCGGGAACCTTGGTCTTTGTTACTGCTTTTAAATCTCAGGAGTCTACACAAAATAGAAAGTCCTGACAGAGTTGTGGCTTGGGTTCAGGACACCATCTCCCTGTGCTCTCCCTACCCTGCAGTGGCAGACTTGGCGACAGCCTACTCTGAATCTTTCTTGACATATTTTCCGTAAATATACAGTTTCCCCAATACTTCAACTTTGGGAGCAAAAGAGGAAAAAGACTATTATTTTAGGCCCAGAAGCAAAGACTGTGAAGGTTATGGGCAAAAAAAAAAAAGTATTGTCATGGTGCTCCAAATCCTACACAGACCAGTAAACATTTCCAGTTCCCAGAGCCCATGTTGGCTCTCATCAAAGAACTCCTAGCCCAGTTTTTAGCTCAAAAAAAAAAAAAAAAAAACCTTCTTTACCCTGATAACACCCTCAGCATCGGCTTCTAAAACCACGGGGCTGTCAAGTGTCAACGTTTTATGGAGAGGGGTCAACTTAGAATTTCCTCCTGAGAACTTGCACTAGCTTTTGCTGTTACCAGCCTGGCGCTCAAAGAAAGGAGAGTTGTTTTTTGTTCCTTAGACCTGGGTGAGAAAGGGCTCAGTTCTGTTGCTCTCCAGGGAAGATAACATTGCTTGATGGTAAAAGTGAAAAAGAATTTGAAGTTCCCAATTTTGGCAGGATTCCCCACCCGGCCTCATCTATGTTGTCTCATTTATTACAACACTACTCATCTTTCAAAATTGTTGTCTTAGTCCTTTAGGCTCCTATAAAAATGTCTTAGACTGGGTCATCTGTAAGGAGTGTACACTTGTTGCTCATGGTTCTGGAGGCTAGGAAGTCCAAGAGTGAGGCACCAGCAGACCCAGGGTTTGGCAAGGACTTGCTTTCTGTTTCCAAGATGCTACCTTGTTGCACACCCTCATGAGACTGATGGTGAACAAGCCTCAGGCCTCTTATGAGGGCACTGATTCCATTAATGAATGTGGAGCCCTCATGGCTTGATCACTCCCAAAGGCTTCAAATCTTGATACACAGGATGTTAGGTTGGAACATATGAATTTGGAAAGACCCAAAGATTCAGACCACAGCAGTTACATAAATAAAGGTTAGTGACATTTCACCAGGTTGAGATCCACTGGAACATGTTTTTCCAGGCGTTCATGTTTTCCGTTCATGGTTCTATTTGGCACCTGTTCTGTGTAAGGCCCTGCAGGACGTGAAGATGACTTTCCAAGCTCCTTCCTCTGGTAAGTTCTCCAGCTCACCAGCTCTGGTAAGCTGCTCCAGGACCTGGTAAGTGGTCATCTTACAAGCTTCGACAGTAGCCAGCATTAACCTCAATCATAACTTCCATTCAAAAAGAATTTATGGAAGGCCTTCTACTTGCAAGGCAAGATGCTAGGTGGTGAGATGCCACATCCCGCCCTCTCCCCCTGCCCGCCTGCCTCCAGGCCACACAACCAGAAGACTGAGATTCCAACCCACCATTCATGGACTGGACTGGCACTGGCCAGTAGCAGTAAGTGGTAAGCAGACTTCCCTCCTAGAATTAAACAGCTCGACCCATTTTAGGTCTTTGCATCTTGATCTGAGAATGAAAGACCTTCAAGAAAGAATACAACGGGTGGAGCTTGAACCAGAGGCCCAGGGGCTGAAGATCCGAGGAAGCTGGCAGTGGCCATGGAGTTGGGATCACCCAAGCGGTTGAGGATGTGTTACAAAAGCAAAGAGGAACAGATGCAGGCAGCGGAAACAGATCGGACATGCTTCATACAGAGCAACAGTGTGGAAACCTTGTAGGTCGAAATTCTAGAATTTAAAAGGGAAGTCCTAACTTTATATCCTCTCCAGAAGGACTAACTCCCTCCTGCTACCTGGCACCTCTCCTTCGCCTGACCTTCACCCAGGAGGGACCTGGAAACAAGTGCCCACAGCCCATTGCTGATGTGGTGTACTGCTCAAAGCAGGACAGAATTATTAAGTAAATATTAACACTTGACTCTATGGTCATTAAAGGTCCACTTACTTTGGATCTGTACTGAGTTATGTATTTTTTTTTATTTGCTTTGGCATTCAGGAAGGTGGATCCCCCACCTGGGAGTCCTTACTCTTTTAGGCATTTGGCAGCCAGGCCACTTAACATCTTTGAGTCACAATTTTCCCACCTATAAAACAAGAGCTACGTAAAGTCTTTGTTAATGTTCTCTCTCAGTCTAAATATTTATGATATGCAGACATAAACGTCTTTGTTTTTCCCTTAAAAACTTAACTGTCAGTCAGACTGGCCCAGGAACGTAATTGGAAACGGGTAAAGTGACTGGAGCTCCCCCACTCATGGTTCTTTGGATTTTTTCCCCCCTTGTTTCTTCTTTTCACTCCCCCTGCCTCCATCATGAGATAAGGACAGAGTGGACTAGAGAAGTTGGGTGGATGGTGAGTCTTGAGAGCACAGAGTCCCAAGTCTCACTCATTTCCCAGGGCCTGGGGGGGCGGGCAGGGAGGGGTGGGTTGGCTTTGAACTGTGAGACAATGGCCTCATAATGTCAGTGGGTCATCTGATGACCTTAAATTTGTGTAGCCCACTCTTTCTGAGTTAGGAAGATTTACCTCTGACTCCTTCCAGGCCCTTGTCCCTCATGCGCTGTGAGCCGCCTCTGACTATGTGATTCACTTTGAATTCAAGGTGCATAGGGTATAAGACTCATATGATTCATGGCATTTTTAAAAAATTCTTGTAAACTTGAATACAAGTGACTTTTAAAAATTCACAAATGGATTCTGGTTGTTCCCAGACATTTCTGCTTTGTGTTTCTATATTGAGAAAGAGGCTCCTTTGTTCTTAGAATGCCCCTCTGAGTCCTGTTTGTCACACTGTCTGCCACTTGGGCAGATGATGGTTTTTCCATGCAATGTCAAGGGCCTCACAATTAGAGTAAAAAGATTTTTCTGAAGGATCCCTGGGAATCTCTGGAGAGAGAGAGAGAGAGAGAGAGAGAGAGAGAGAGAGAGAGAGAGAGAGATTGATTTTTTTCCAGACTAGAATTTTACAATATTTATGATTCTTGATAATATATCATGAATGGGAAAGTTTCTCTGACATATAAAACATATTTCTTCTTGTGGGTTATGGACAAGATAAACTTGAGAGCCAAGGAACTAGACAGAGTAGTAATCAACCATCAATCAAAGAGCATGTGTTATCAATGTGTTGTAGTCAGTGTTTTCGCTGATGTGACCAAAAGACCTGACAAGAACAATTAGAGGAGGAAAAGTTTGTTTGAGGACTCACGATTTCAGAGGTCTCAGTCCACATACAGCCAGCTCCATTCCTCAGGGTGGGAGATAAGGCACAACATCATGGTGGAAGGGTGTGGTGGAAGACAGCAGGTCAGAATGTGGCCACCAAGAAACAGAAAAAGAGAGTAAGCTCAAATCACCAAATGTATACACCAAGGCACACCCCTAATGGCCAGCCTCCTCCAGCCACACTGTACCAGCCTACAGTTAGCACTCGGTTAATGCCTATCAGGGGATGAATGCACTAAATAGGTTAAGGCTCTCATAACTGAATCATTTCACCTCTAAACCTTCTTGCATCGTCTCACGCATGAGCTTTTAGAGGACACCTCACATCTAAACCACAACACAAGGTATCTACCTTGTGCAAAGCTTGCTGAAAGCATCAACATTATAAAATACAAATTTATCTTACCCTGTCTTTTCTTGTAAAAATTGCAATGCATATCAGTTTCCATAAGTTCCAAGCACTTTCCAATGTGCTCCAAAGTTGGCCACCAGATAATGCCTCCTTGTGGAACACTCCATGTCCGTCTTTGTTCTCTGATCACTGCTTCTCTCCTTTCATCTCCACCAAGTGACAACACGACCACCACAGAACCTTGCTCACAATACGCTTCTTCCACAAAACCATGAAGACCTCTGTGGAAAGGACCTCTGCACTGGTTCCTGGCTTGTTTGACTAGCATAATTTAACATTACTCAAACAGTTCCTACTTTAATTATAAGAAAAGAAAAAAAATAAAGGAAAGGAAAGTCATCCATGTTAATCCAGAGAAAGGATTCCCCAACATTTTGGTAAGTAGAAATTGCCTCTAGAAGGTCACAGCGAAATTTTCATTTTCAGGTGCTGAAAAGAATTGTAAAAATTGCCTCCAAAGCATTATCAGTTAAGGCTTAGATAAAATATAGCCAATGCGGCACACCTTTTTATAATTTAAAAAGTAATAATTACCATTCCTGGGTTTTAAGTATGAAGAGCAGGGGTTTAACTAAAACATTACTTGTGTTTATTTGTAGGAATTAATGCAACTTACATTCATTCTTGGGCCAGTTTTGCTTTGATTCAAAAAACCAGTTTTGAGAGTATCACATGATGTATTGTATTGATAAAAATACGGTATGCACAGTGGTGAAGTCTGATGAGGAAGGACTGAAAGATCCATGAAAACAAGAGACGTGGGAATGTTAGACCAGTCCTTGAGAGGAAAACAGGAATGGATCCATAACCCTAGTTCAAGTTCCTTCAGTCTTTCCCCCCACATCCCTGCCAACCTTCTTTCTAAATCAATTATAATAAAGCTTAGAAGAATAACAAGTACGAGGCTTAAATGTGGATAAGTTTTTATTCCTCTACTGAAACATCATGGAAAGTCAATCTAAGCTCATAAATATTAAATTTCATGGCCTGGTTTGCATTCTCATCCCTGTGTCTTGTCTCCTGTCTTGGGGACAGACTTGAGCTCTATTAATTCAACCAGAACTGTGCCCCAGGCAGGGAGCTGAAACGTTGGAGTTGGAGATCGGGGATTTGCTCCATTGGGAATGAGTAAAGGAAAAGGAAGTTAGCTTTTGTTAAACAAAGCAAAAAAAAAAAAAGTCTGTCTAGAAGTTGGAATAAAAAAATACAACTCTTTCAGTGGTCTTTGTTGTTTGAGGTAGAAACCAAGGGTATGGTGAAGCTAGCAATTTAACAGTTTTATTCAACTGGCTTTTAGTGGCAATGTCATCGTGAGCAGGAGCATCCTGGGGTCTCTGTGGTCGTTTCTGAAATGTCTTAACACGGGTCATAAAAACTTGTGAGAGGAATTTAATAAAGCACTCAGAGTTTAAGAAATTAAGATTCCATCTTGGATCTTCCTAAGGGGAAAAAGAAAGAAGAAAAAAGCTTAGTTCACACTTCAGCAAATATGATTCTTAGGTAACCAGAAAATGACCAAAAGAAATGGAAAGAGAATAATTTTATATCCCTCGACCAAAGTCCTGTAAAGGATAGGGCAGAACCAGATTTTGAATAAATTTCTACCTGAGCTAACAAATGCCTGGAACAAAGGCAGAAGAATAAATCATCTCAGATGGCCACAAAAGTCACTGTCGCACGCTCAGCTGACCACTGGTTCTCTATGGAGTTTGCAGGAGGTGCAGGACATTTCATCTCAGGCCAGTTGCCCTGGAAGTTCAGCTGGCCCACTAGCTTCTTGCCAGGGAAAGGAGAAGCTGGCATCTGCAAAGTTTTGCTCTTAAGTCAAACCATCTGAATTGCTGGCCGTGAGTTCTAGGCACATTAACTATGTTGTTGCTTTAACCCCTACAATTCCGCTCACAGGTAGGTGCTGCTGTCCACAAAAGCTAAGGTAGAGGGGCTGGGGCTGTGGTTCAGTGCAAGAGTGCTTGCCTAGCATGTGTGAGGCCCTGGGTTCAACCCTCAACACCACATAAAAATAAATCAATAAAATAAAGGCATTGTGTCTATCTACAACTACTTTTTTTTTTTAAATAAAAAAGAAAAAAAAAAAAAAAAAAAGCTAAGGTGGAAGAATGAAGGCAGGAAATGTGATTTGCCCTAACTGGTCACCAGGCTTCTGGGAGGTGGAATTGGGGCTCCGACAGGCATGACTCTAATGCCAGAGATACACTAGTACATCAGGAAAGAAGTTATAAAGACATTTCCAAGATATTTTCTCTAAGGGAAAAAAATCAAAAGGGATGCAGACAGGATGTGTGGGTGAGGAGGGGGTCCACTGTCCTTGAAAAGGGAAGGAGAAAAATGGGGGGAAGCTAAGTGAAACAGATAAAAATTAAAAATTAATTATTGCAGCAAAGGACAAAGTTAAGGCTGTATAAAAAGCCCCAAACCTGGGACAAAATAAAAGCAATAATTTGCATCTTAATGAAGACTATCAAAAAAGGGGTGTATACATGGAATAAAAGGAAATTTAGAAACTCAAGAATACAGCTTGTTAATTGAAAAGAACATCTCGGAACTCTTTATTGTAAAACAAAAACAAAAGAAAAAACAGCGCCAGAACCCTTTGATAATCTAACAAATCAGACCCAAATTATGATTCCCAGTTTTTTTGTTTGTTTGTTTGTTTTTGTGGGCTACAGGAAAGAAAGGCATGATGTGAGGTTTTTGAGCCCATTTACCCACGGCAGATATACCTTCCAAAAAATCGAGTACTTTTCTCATTTTCAATGGCTCAATTTTTTCTTTTTAGAATCTTATTTCATTTAAATCTATAATACAAATCTAATACACTGAGCTGGGCTTTAAACAGAACAATGGTTTAAAAAGTCTGAAAATATGAAAGAGTTATAACATAACTAAATAACAGCCTGTTAAATATTGGTTAAAGTAAGATTAAACAGCTCAATCCCAGCGGTGAAAGATTGCTAAGCAAATAGAATATTTCAAACATTCAGTACATTGTGGATTGCTTTTGCTTCTGTATCATCAATGTTCACTTAAAAAAAATACATTTTTGCACTGCTAGGGATTGATCCGAGGACCTCACACATACTAGGCATGTTCTCTACCACTCTGCTGCACCCCCAACCTACATTCACTTTTTTAAAAAATCCATTATCTGACTTTTTAATCAACTGACAGTTTCCTGAGAAGGGTATCAAAGGCTTGGTTCAATAAATTAGTTAGTAGAGAAGTAGAGAAAGAATGTTTGTTTTGTTTTGTTTTGCTACCAGGGATTGAAACCGGGGGTGCTTAACCACTGAGCCACATCCCCAGCCCTTTTATTGTATTTTATTTAGACACAGGGTCTCACTGAATTGCTTAGGGCCTCACTAACTTGCTGAGGCTTTGTATTCACAATCCTCTTGCCTCAGCCTCCCAAGCCACTGGGATTACAGGTGTGCACCACTGTGCCTGGCAGAGAAAGAAATTTTGAAATGGAAGTCAGTCTTAGAAATGATCATAGGCAGGAGAAGCCTGGGGTTAACAACACTGGCCTCAGAGCAAAGTTTAAGGGCATGCCCCAAACTTAGTAATCGAAATAATACTTTGGCACAATGTGTTTTTAAATCAAAGTTAATTTTTTAAAAACATCTATAGGGAACAAAATAACAGCAATTTAAATAAAGCAGCATTGGGTAACATGAACGGTGGGTTCTCCTCTGAGCTTGGTTCCTAGTACCCACTGCCCTGTGGCTCACACCACGAGAGCCAGTGAGAGTCGGTGACCTGTGAGTACTGTGCATTAGCTTTTCAAATTGGTTCAACACCTGGGAGGGCATTGTGGAGGTGCATGCGTAAACATGCACACAGGTTTTGCTTTTGCCTTATGCTCCAGGATGGTCTCCTGCCACGCTGATAATGGAGGCCAGCAAGGGAGTCCCACTTAGCTGATAATTCAGAACTCAGCAGCATTTACCTTGAGGGGAGGTGGGGTTAAGGTTCTGAGAATTTGCCGGATACAGTTAGAAGTTACTTTTGGGGGACCCGAAGGAATTAGAACGCTCTATCAACATTTTGGAACGTCAGGGTCAATCTTAGCGCCGCACTCAGCAAAAAAGGTGTATGTACATCTAATCCTGATTGTGAGGCCCAATGCTTGTCAGCTGCTTTGATCTCTTGAGATTCCCAAGGGAAAACAAAACAAAACAAAACAAAAACAAAAAGCAGGCTGTGGTTTTAGCTGTTAAATGGAAATTAATGATGGTGACAAATAGTAAATCACTCTACTGTCTTCAGAACATCTTGAAGTCCTTAAATGCTTACTCCTGCTTACCTCAAAATTTGTTTTTTTCATTTTTAGTCTTCCTTCATTTCCTTTCAAGTTCTGACTGAAGGATATGGAATAACAACCCCCAGGGAGAAAGAAAGCAGACACCAGCTCTGGACTTTCATCCCAGTAACAATGGGTTTTGAACTCTTGCAATTGATTTAGATTTTGAATTTGCACAACTAGTTTCTTGGCTGCCCAGCTGGTGGGTCCCAAGTCTCTCATGATTAAGTCACACTAAACATTCTGCTATGATTAACTCTCATTAAAACCTACAAAAAGCAGATCCCTCTTGTAACCAGTTGCCATTTTCTCTCCTGAAAATGTGCCATTCTGCCGCTCAGGTCTGCTCCTGTTTCGGTTATTCTTGGTCACACAATGACCTCGCTCCAGTCTCCAATTCAGAATTTAAGTATAACCAAGATTTTCCCTACAGTCAGAATCTAAAAGCCTTGACCCGTAGGACTCTGAGAGTCTACCTTATGTCGACATATGGAATTTCTTGAGGCCCTGTTCAAGGGTCTTGAATGTCACATTTTTAGTAAATGTGTTATCGAATTAAACGTGATGAATCTGAATTGTGAAACAGCCTGACTAGCCATTTCTGCTCAGTTTTCCTTCAGATTTTGAGGGGTAGTGGCTTCATGTGCGTGGCCAAATTCGGCCTAGAGCACCACAGTGCGGCTCCAGGGATTCTCACAAGCACCTGGAGAGACAAAGTCCCAGGGCAGCAGCCTGTCCCTGCTGGGCAGATCCCAGGGGCTTTCCAGATGAAATACCTTGTTTTCTGCCCAGGAGGGTTCAGACTGGCCTGAATCCTTCTCTTCCACCTTGTGAAGACCTTCCTCCTACAATTCAGTGTCACAACTAGGGATGAACAAACACTCATATGTTACAGGAAAACTCAGAAAGGGGGGATAACAGCAAGTTACCCTCATGCATCTTCTACCAGTGGAGATTAGAGGAATCTTCCACGCACAAGCCTCGAAATCTCCTTCAGATGGATTCTGAGTCTTTGGTATTCTCGTTTTGCCCCAGATTGTCACACTCTCCCATGCTGTCACAGAGGGAGCCTGACCTATGACAACAGTAAAAATGGCAGAAACTTTAGATCTTGTAGCAGACTGGAAGACCTCAGGTTAAGGGTGGGAGATTTCCAGGATCACCCGGTACACACCACACAGGCATGTCCATACTCCAGTATGTGTAGTCTCACAACAAGCCAAGGAAACCGTAGCTGCTCAGGGAAGGCAGAATGTTTTCACATAGTGCATCCACCCTGGTGTCTTGAGGGCAGCCTGAGGAAGTTACCATGGAACCTGCCAGGAGTGCAGTGATTGTCTGCTCCAGGAGCAGAGCCACATGGCTGCTCAGGATGGGTGGGAAATCATGTTCACAGTGAACATTCAGTACTTTACATTCAGCTAGATTTTGACATTGACTATGCTATGTGCAAAAGTCTTAATAACCATAGTCTATGTGCTTTTGAATTTTCCTCAGTGTGTATATTTTTTCCAGATCAAATACATTATTTTTTTTCTTTTTACTATACAGTCATATAATAATCCTACTACATTTGCAATGTTTCCATTACCATGCTAGGTATAATATAAGTAATGAATTCCTGAAATTACTGATTGTTGTTTCTTAAGGGACTTAAAACTTGAAATAAAATACAGTTCTGTCTGAGCACCTCCTTTTCCCCCTACCCAAATAAATAACTGCAACCCTTACTAAAAAGTGCTAGTTGCACAGGAAAAAATTTGGCCTTATAATATTGATTGTAGAGAGGTAATCTTAAAATACATAACCAGTTTAGAGCCTAAAAACATAAAGTCATTAGAGAAAATATTTTTGAAGTCTTAAGCCTAGAGTCATTTGATTTGGATTTTGGCAGCCACGGAGCCTAGTATAACAGGGCGAGGTGGTGGTATAGCTGGAGTTACTGCTGAGCTACAGGGAAAAGAAATTTTTAGGAACATTTTCACTTGAAATCCATTGATGGACATGGATGGAGGGTCTGAGAGTCCCTATAATGGCTGAGAATCACTCATGTTCTCTCTCAGCCCAGTCGTCTGGCACAATAATAGTTCACAATCATAACATACAGCTTTTGAAAATGAAATGCTTTGGACCCTTGAGATCCTTTCTGTTTATCCATAGTAGAGACGTCTGTGTCGTTAATCCAGCAGAGGAGATAGGGCAGCATTTACCCACCATTTACCATCATGTACTGAGAGAAGAGAAATCTCAAGCTTTCCCATGTTATTAAAAAATCTCTGCGAAAATACTGACATTTAGTTTGGAATTCAGCTGGATGTTGAGAAATTGTCAACTCCCCAAATCAACTGAAGTCATGATAAAAATACTGTGGTATGTGCAGTTGGTTGACTGCAGGTGTTTGGCTGTAAAAGTTGGGAAAGCACAAACACGCGGCTAGAACATCGTGGTGTGGGACTGGGTTTGCTCACATGAATGGAAGCAGGGAGAAAACATCACTTATTACCAATTCGTTTACTTCCTGTTCAAAAGTGTCTTGTGATGCCAAACATCTGGGTGAAAAATAAGGAGCCATAGAAAATCCTCTGCAAAAATCGTCTGTCTTCCATGGTCTGGCCACTCCTTTATTGATTATCTACTGGTGCCTGCTGCATTCCTGGCCTCATTGCCAGGGAGTCAGTGTTAGGGAGAGGAGAAAGTTAGGCACACATGCAATGTTATTATAGAAGTTAGAAAGAAATCAGAATGTCACCAAAGAGGTGTAAACAGACCCTAGTGCCCGTGGGTGGACTGCTTGCATACCGGCTGGTAGACTCAGGGTCGCCTTCTGAACAGGACGACGCTGAGCTGAGCTGTAAAGTAAGCTCATTCCAGTTGCAGGTTAGGCCAAGTAATGGAGACATTTTGGGTTATAAAACACTGAAAATGCAACCAAAACTAAAATTTATATACCTGGGAGGGGAGAGGGCACAATCCGTTAGGGCGTGATGGCTGTCACGCACATCATGACGTTGGTGCGTGGCTGGAGCCCGTTGGACAGCCTGGGGAGGCAGAGGAGGAGTGTGCCCACCCAGGGGTGAGATGAGATTGCCTCCCAAGGCTGACATCCACTGAGCAAGAGTCTCAGATGCAAGGCTGCGGAGGTCTGCGCAGTTGTGAATGTCAACAGGGCAGGAGGAAAGGAAGTAGGAAGCATCACCAGAGGAGAGACCAGGGAGGGGCACAGCATGGACCATCAGCTTGAGAATGAAGGGGCATGTGCCCTGGATCTGCCCCCTGCACTCAAAACCACTCAGCATCCATCGTGAGCATGCTGGTGATTTTCATGGTGATGTAGTCAAGTTTTATGTACAAGTAAAAAAGCGTGTATCTGAGGGGTGGAAATACATTCAAATTGGTGTATATTGAGCTTGAGGTGCACACGGGCTGTCCAAGTGGAATGTGGGGCAAGCTTTGAATACCCGTGCTGGAGAGATGGGGCCACTGATCCGGAGTTCTGCAGAGGGGGTAAAGGAAATCCAGAGAGTACCTGTTAAGGGAGAAGAGAATGAAGAGAAGAGATCAGAGTGACTGAAGACTTCAACACCAGGACATTGGAGGAAATATAGATAGATGCTTTATGCTCCTGAGCTCTGGAAGATGACTCTCCTCTTCACTTTTCACACGTGGTCTTACATAATAGCCTGGGGCATTTATCTCTTTTTTTTTTTCTGGTACTGGGGGTTTGAACCCAGGGGTGCTTAACCACTGAGCCCTAGCCCCAGCCCTTTTTAAATATTTTATTTAGAGACAGGTTCTGGCTACGTTGCTTAGGACCTTGCTAAGTTGCAGAGGCTGGCTTTGAACACTCAATCCTCCTGCCTCAGCCTCCAGAGCAGCTGCAATTACAGATGTGTGCCCCCACACCCAGCATCTTGTGATTTATAAATTTATTATTATGTGTAGGAGGGTATGACTGATTCCTGACACATGAGGTAGTGTCAGGGCCTGTAGACTGACTGCACAGTTATCACATCCTCCTCAATCTTTATGTTTTCAGTATGAAAAATCTGAACAATCAAAGAGGATTTCTGTATGGTCATAATGCATTTAGTTCTCTGTGCTTTGGTCATATCCAAGCACATTTTGTGTCATGGTCTTTAGAGGTACTTACTAAACCTCTACCAGACCTTTTACTTGGAAATTCGTTCAAGCTGCTTTGAAAATTTCTTTCTGGTGAAAATTAATTAATATTGATTTTATTAGACACTTGCAATTGAATTTTTATGCCATTTACAATCTTAGAATAAATAATAAAGAATATTTTAAAATCTGAAGAATATTTTAAAATCTGAAGTCAGAATAGTATTTGGGCTCAAGCAAATTGTCACTTAAGCTGACGCTTTCCTCTGTTCAGTTTTATGTCATTCATAAAGTTGTAAATAGATTGTATGATTAGGTAAAGGATCTCATGCAGGACAGTTTATGAGAAGAAATTGTGTTTGGAAGCAGAAAGCAGGGCGCATTCCACATAGTGAGCACTGAACAAATGCTACTGCCAGTTCCATCTCCAGAGATCCGCAAAGGGGCTGGCACTGGTCTACCCTGTGCAATCTGGTCTTGTCTGGCTTTACAGATGGAGCAACAGACCACCACTGAGAAGTGGACAGAGGGAATCATTAATGATCACCAAGCTGAGAAAACACTGTTTTCATAATGATAACTATTTATGTGTGGAAATGCACCTGTGTAAGTGAAGCAATTTCACTCAATAAATAATTTGGCATTTGCATTAGGAGATTCACTACAGATTTTTAGGGCGGTTAAATAAACGACGAACACATTTTACAGATGGCAAGATAAGAAGGAATATAATGTATCTATGTGTGTTTTATTTCCTAGACTCTGAAGATCATACTTAGGGGGAAATGGTGCTAAGTTTAAGTTTTTCATTCTAGGTTGTTCAGTCTAGTCTAAAGATAGACTGAAGCTTATGTGTAGGGAACCACTCCTGTACTGTGGGTCTTTGAAGCTGACTAGGAGGCAACCTAGAACCTTCCATGCCAGAAACAATCAAATAAAACTTCTATTTATGCACAGTAGAGCAAAAGCTGGCTTTTTGAGAATTCATTGCCCTTCAATTCTATACGTTTATTCAACAAGTGTAATTTTTCACTTGTTCTCAGTGGCTTGAAGACAAATATAAAGATGCCTAGCAATTGTGCTCTCTGATCTACGGGTGCCTGGCTTAACTCAGAAATATGATGTAGGGGTATATGAGTTAGTTACTGGTAGCATAAAAACAAGTTTGCACAATAATAGAGAAAAAAAAAAACTTTCATGACTCTAATCTCTCCACCTCCATCTGTGTGTGTGCGTATGGGTGTGGGTGTGGGTGTGTGTGTGTCTGTGTGTGTTTTCCTGGGCTGGGTGGAGGGCCTCACACTCATTTGGCAGGTGCGCCTGCACTGGGCTACACCTCAGCCCTCCACCTCTGTGTCTCTGTGTCTGGACAATAATATCAAGATGTTTCTGGGCTGCAACAAAATTCAAGAACCTGACACGTGTATAAGTTCTTCACTGTCTCAGTAGGTATTTCTTTCAGATCATCACTTTCCAAGAGGACCAATCTGGGGGGGGTGCGGAGTGGTGCGGTAAATGTTTTGATTTTTTTTTTCTTGAAGCACCTCACTTTCAAAAATTCAGAGAACTCACTCAATATTTAAGAAGTGCTTCTCCTTTAATCAAAAACATAGGAGCTGAAAGAACACTTGTTTTAAGGGAAATTTCATTACATGTTTGTGATGACCTAATTCTATGTTTACACACATGTCACTCTGTAAAGACGCAAAGGAACACTTGGAGTCTTGAGAACAGGAAGTTCTATTTTGCCAAGTATGAGTGAGTGTAGGTGCCAAGAGGTTCATATTTACTTAAAATTAAATGACAACTCATATTTGAGAAAACCTGGCAAAAACCGGGCAGCATATCATCACTGGAAACCCAAAGCATTTTAGAAAGGATGGATTTCCTAACAAACTAATAAAAAAGATGAAAGAGTAAATGCTTACAGAGACTGGTCTTTCTGGTGAAGGACAGCCCAGTCATACTGAATCTCTGGAAATAAATGGCAAATTGGGAAAAATTATTTTTAAATGTAATAGTTCATCAAAATTACACAATAATAACTATGACAGCTTACGCAAGTGCTTTCAGAGTGCCAGATACTTCAGTAGAGCTTTGTAAACCTCATGTAACTGAATCCTCTCAATGGCACTAGGAGGTAGATACCATTGTTACGTTCTCTTCAATGGTGAGAAAATGGAGAGAAAGAGATGGTGGGTAATGTCTCCCCAACTATGCAGCTAGGAGAGTGGGTCTGGGACTTGAACTTGAGATCTCCCATCAGAGCCAGGCTCTCATTCAGTTTGACGATGTACTCCCACTAAAATACAGATGTTTACTTCTTAAGGCAAAAGTATGAATCATAATGATCAGTTTAACCTCTCTCTGGTGAAAACTCTTTTTGGTGTTCCTCCAATTCCGTGCGGAATGTTAAGTAGACAAAGCAAATTATGAAAATTTCCTTGATTCTAATTTATTATCTTTGTGCCTGTGATTCATAACCTTTTCTGAGTCCCAGACATCTTTAACAATTAAACAAAGTTTAAACATGTTATTTCCACTAAAATAGCACGTACACATAAGCCATGACTCGGTGTTCCAGGAGATTCCGATTCCAGGTAACTCAGACGGCTACATCTTCCCTTCGTCTTCTCCTCCTGTGCTTTGCTTTCGTAGAAAGTTTAGTTATTGCTAGTTTTCACGATGAAGGATCCCTCTTCCCCAGTTACATTAGCAATTCTACTATATCAATGTCTGAGTCCCATTAACTCAGAGCCCAAACTCTAGATGGAGTTAAAAATGTGATCTGAAGAAGTTTAAATTTACCTTGTCTTCTATCTGTGGGTTTTGGATTCATCCAGCACTTCCTAGGTTATGGTACCAAAGACCAGAAATAACAAGCTCTCAACCTGACCAGACATGAGTCTTCTTCTCCTCGAATGGAGTTTAGTTCCCAAAGGTAGCATTCGGGGCACAGATTTTTAGCCTGACTTCTATACAGAGAATCATGACCTTTCTAAATTTCTACCACCATGATGGCCCTATGACTCCTTTCTCACATGTTAGGATGAAGGGTGTTCCTCACGATATCCCAGGAGGATTCCTGGTACCATGTGGAATGCTGGCCTTATTCCATAGCCTTTTCTCTTGCTCCTTCTTATTTGGATGATGTCTGACTGTGAATGAATCCATCTTCCCTGGGACGTGGTAATTATGAACAGTAGAATCTTCTCCAATAAGAGCTTAGGATAGGGAGGAGAGCATTACCATTACCCTCTTGTTATATTCTTGTATGTCTATCTCTGCCTCAGTTTCTCACTCCAAAAATTTAGGATGATAATAACGATGGCCCATAGGATTATTAGTAGTGATTAAATGAACTCATGTATTTGAACAACCAGAATGCTGGCTGGCGCCATGTAAATATTGGCTATTACTACCAGAATTGGTCATGTTTTTCCTGTGCTGGTTTGAGCTCAGGCCTTCCAAGGGGCTACATGGCTACTTCTTAGTCATTGTAGATAGTAGTCTACAACTTAGGATTGTCGGTTGGAGAGTTAAATTCAAGTGTATCTATTTAATAAGTCCTCCACATCTGCTAGGTGCCAGGCATACTGTAATGCTATAACTCCCCGTAACCTATACTCAGCAAGTACTGCGTGTTAGGAAGAGAAACCGAGGGTTCAATGTGAAGCCTGCGTAAAAATGTACGTTGGGTTGCTGGCGTTTCCAGCTTCCATGGCTGAAGCACAGGTAATTTTCTTCACTGAGCTTCTGCTCTTTTAACCTACCTCATTGACCTTCTGTCCTCTGCTGAGGAGGACACATTCCCTGCCTGGCTTCATTTCCTTTGGGCTTTCTATGGCAATGGCCGTGGCCCACTGGCTTGAATTGGTTCCATCATCTCCTAGGTGTGCTGGGCTCTTCTGACCCTGTTCATGATGGCCCTTGGCACCTCCTGTTTGTTCTTTAGGTTGATGTTGAGGATTTCCTTATTGTTTCATGGGGCCAGGTATTGAGGTTAAAAGGTGAATATGCCTCTCTTCCCATCCTTGAGGAACTCATGCTCATGGAGAGACAGAATCCAAAGCCAGGTGTCTTACAATGCTTTGGTGAGCCCCAGTTCACAGATTCTATGCACCGGTTCATGCTAAAGCTTTCCCTCCATCTCCCCTTCCTCATCACAGCACGTACCAACCACCACGTGAAGACTCACAGCTGTAGGAGTCATACTCGGATTTTTATGCCTTGAGATTTTTCCCGTGTTGGTAATGAGTTGTAGTGAATCATTTATTTAAACTTCTTGGCCAGTTCCTTTTGACCCCAGATGTGTATTTACTGATGGAGAAAACACATAGTTAGTGAGTGAGTGTGGTGTGATAGTTTTCCTCTAAAAAAAGAAGCAGGCAAGGCCTCACTTACATTGTATTGAAGAGATATTTACCTTGATGCTCTTAAGTGGGTCCAAAGTAGTACATTCTACACTGTCCCTGTGTGTGTACATACATGTGTACATACACATGTTATTAAAGGATGGGATTCATATGGGAACATCTATGTAATCAAAAACAATTTGTTAAATATTTTAGTTGTAGATGGATACCATACCTTTATTTTATTTATTTATTTTTATCTGTTGCTCAGAATTGATCCCAGGGCCTTACACATGCTAGATGAGTGCTCTATTACTGAGCTACAGCCCCAGCCCAAAAAGTAGTCTTTAAGATGAAGGAAAACAGATGGCTCACCACTAATTTGGACCCCGTTTATTACCGTTACGTTCATTACCATTTTAAAAATTTTTTTGGACTAAGCATCATCAGTTATCTATAGTGCTTTCATATAAAGTAATTTCTTGTCTTATGCATTTTAAAATCAATCTAGCCTCAGTCCATATTTACTATATGGTAGCTCATCTTGTTATAGAATAACTTTTATATCCTCATAGTCACTGTGCTTGAAACTCTTATTTTCTCAAGGAGAGCTGGGGTGTCTGACTGTGATCTTGGGACCACAGATGAGGTCCGTCCGCATTTGTATAGCACAGTGGGACAGGTGTGGTCTGGATAGCACAGTGGGACAGGTGTGGCTTGAATAGCACAGTGGGACGGGTGTGGCTTGGGTGGCACAGTGGGACGGGTGTGGCTTGGGTGGCACAGTGGGACGGGTGTGGCTTGGGTGGCACAGTGGGACAGGTGTGGTTTGGGTGGCACAGTGGGACAGGTGTGGTTCCTACAGGATGCTTTAGCATCACTTCTTTCCTCCCGCTGCTCTGCTGCTGTTGGGGATGGTTTTGTTGTCTTTGGCCTGGTCCCTCTGAAGAGTGTCATTGTTCCCCAGGATTCTGTCTGTGGTCCTCTGCTAACTGTCTTGGTCTCCCACATCCTCCCTTGTTCATCACATGTTCACTCTGTGACATTTAAGTGACAATCACAGCCAGCAAATCCTCACTTGCGTCTCTGCCCTGGACCTTTGGGACTTGTGAAGACATGGCCATGGCAGTGCCTCCCTGCTCTCCACAGAATCTCTTCATTTACTCTTCCTCATCCCCCTCATGATGCAAAATCATCCCTCTGGAGAGAAACCGAAGTCTCCCCAGCTGCTCTGTCTTTCACCATCTGCTCCAAGTCCCTTGTTGAGCCCCCAAGACCTCCTCTGCTACCTCCTCCCCCATCCGAGCCTTCACCAAAGGCGCTGTCATTTCTCCACGTGTACAGTTGGAAGACCCCTCAACTCCCCACCACCTGTGGCCTTCTACAGTCCACTGCCCCATCCACATCAGAGCTCACTCTCAAAAACCCACATCCTCTGCTGTGACCCGTCACCACCTCCTGCAGGATGAAGGTCCCACACCCTACACAGCCCCCACAGTCTGGCCTGGCAGGCAGCATCTCCTGCTCGAGTCTCCCCACCATGCTCCCCACAGGTCCCTGGCCTGTCCCCAATGCCCCACCGCCTGCCCCCTCTCTCTCTTGTGTCTGTTGATGCTATTCTGGGTGGAATTCTTCCCTCCCTCCCTTTCTGTGCCTAGGACACTCCTCACCTTGCCAGGACTGTGCCACAGGTCCCTGCTTACACTGTCCTCTCCACCTTTCCCACGCAGGGCGGGGGGCTCCCTCCTCCTGCTCTCTGCTCCTGCTCCTCTGTGCCTCCTGCTTGGTGTGCGTGTGGAACACCCATTGCTCTGTGCCATGATCGTTTATTTCTGGGGATTTTGTTTTCCCCACTTTGGTGCTGGGGATTCAACCCAGGGGCTCTTTGCCATGGAGTCATTGTTGTAGGGACAAATGAGGCAAGGCACCAAAGATAGCAGGAAACAGTTTTATTTGGCTGCAGCCAGGTTCAGAGGGCACAGCTTTTGCTGTAATCAATCAATCCCCCCGAACCCCGAGTTCGGGGAGTTTCAGAGTTTTATACCCAGCATGTAAGGGGAGGGGCTCAAAAGTTCACAGTCTGCAGAAGTTCACATAAAAGCAGCTTTTTCTTTCACTGTTCTGGGCAAGTTAACTCTCCAAGGACAACACCTGAGAAGGGGAGAGCTTCTTCTCCCCTTTCTTTCCTCCCCCTGCCAGCTGTTACCATGGAGCCCAATTGTAACTTATCTTAAAAATGTAGACATCTCTGTGAAGCCCAGCTCAAGGCCAGAGGCCTTGTTTGCACATTTCTACAAAGTACTATACTGGATATGTTTGTGAAAAACGAATAAGGGGGTGTCCAGCACCTGGAGTGCTGGTATCTTCCCGGCCAGTGGCCAAGTAAAACAGGGCAACATGAAAATAAGAAATTTATCTACATTGGACTCTTTTGCAGAAACTCTTTTGCTGACAGTCCTAAAATCAGCCATGGTGAAGAGGGCTTTTCTGTGGAGAAAGGGGGTGCCACTTCATCATATCCTTGGCTTTTTCAATTTTATTTTGAGACAGAGTCTTGCTAAGTTGCCCAGGCTGGCCTCAAACTTGCCATCCTCCTGCCTCAGCCTCCTGAGTTTCTGGGATTACAGGTGTGCACCTTTTTTTAAAAAGGCTTCTGTGGGCCTTTTTAATCCACAAAACTTTGAGCTCCTTTTAGAGAGGAGCCTTCCAGCATTCTCTTGTCTCCCCATACAGTGCCTGGTGTGGAAGGCTCTGTCACCTGTGAACAGAACAAGTAAGTCTACTGTGGGATTTAGAGGACAACCCCCTGTGGCTCTTTCCTCGAATGCACAGTCAGCTGAATCGATCATCCATAGTCCCGGGGTTCCTCATCCTCATTTAGTCTCCTTCACCATCACCTGTTGGCATTTGGTATTGCAAAGCGTCAGCGCTTGATTTGCATGGAGTTTCCAGATGGTTTGTTGTCAGTACTTTTAACACTCAGAGGCAGAGCTTCTGGGACAGGGTGCTCACTGCTCCTGATGCTCCCCACCCTTCAGTGCTTCTCTCAGCCCCCTGAAGGAAGGCAGAAGTTACTCTAGCTTTCTGTTAACTTAAGGAATAACTTACAACCTCATTTCTCTGCTCTTGGGTGGCCACACCTTCATTTTCTTGTGATCAAAACTCATAAATAAAGATGAGAACTCTGAATTTTCTCAGATCTTCCCAAACTGTTCTGATCCTGTTTTTCCAACAAGGCAAGATTTTCCATACAGTCACTGTCTCTCCCTCCACCCACTCCTGCCTTGTAACCAAGGTTCTCATCCATGGAAGGGGATACGTGTATCCGGTTCTGGGTTCTGTTATTAGTTGTAAAGGTAGGTGTTGTCTATCTATCCCTGCTCACACAGCATTGCCATTTTCTTCTGAACTTAGTGGGGAAGGATTTTTCTAAACAAAAACATAAAGCAACTTCATTTTTTTAAATGTATGTTGGTAAAAAGGTAGTTTCAAAGATATTTCTTTTAGCATAAATCATTTTAAAATTATTCCTTCATGTCATGTTGAGTTTCTAAAGGTGTGTGCATGTCTCTCTCTCTCTTTCTTTCTCTCTCTCTCTCTCTCTCTCTCTCTCTGTGTATACAGCAATTATTGACAGAGTATTAGAACAAATTCTTGCCAAAATTCCTTTTAAAGAATAATGTATGTGTCCATATCTCTTTCTTCTTCCTTATCTTATGTCCTTATTATTTTAATGGTTTCTACCTCTAAATGTGCCTTTGCTAAATTGTCTTTTTACATGGAAGGTAAAAGCTGTGAAATACAAACACACTTTCAAGCTAATAATAAGAAGCTAATATTTATTGAACACTTATCACATGCCAGGCATACTCGTAAGCATTTTACCTGGATTATCTCATTTTGGTCATGAATTTTAATCAAAATGAAAACACTAAATGGAATTCTTAAAAGCAAAGTAAAGCGCTACACTTAGGAAACAGAAATGCCTGGAAAAATTTCTTTTGTCTTTATCTGAGCACAGCACTCCGTCTGCCTTCGATCATCACTCATCACTGATACTTTAATCTCTCTCTTGCTTTCATTTTAATTGGGAAGCAGTGAAGCAGAGTTCGGTGTTTGGGATATCAGTCTGTAATCAGGCATTCTGCATGTGTCAGAGTGCACACACACACACACTAGGAACTGTGCCTAGTCTCAGGGAAGTGGACAGGAGAAACAAAGACTCAATCACCCATCCTACGTGATCACGCCACCCTTGTAAGACAGGCAGTGTTCAATTACTGCTTCGCTGCTTTGGGTGAGTTAATTTTTCAGTAGTACAGGAAGGAACTGAGAAAATAAAGAACACAGGCAGCGTGGTGCTCTCTGGATCAATTTGTGAACTTGAAGTGTGCTTCCATTTCCAAGGCAGAGGGGGTCACACAGAGGGGCAGGTGAAGACCAGGGAGTCTATGCAAATGAGCATCCAGGGGAGAACCACCCTCCTGACCTCCAAAAATACCATCTTCTGGAGTTTATTTCTTTTCTTTGACCTCCTTGTACCCGCTGGTTTTATTTTATTTTTCTTGATAAGAACACATCTTTTATGATTCTTTTTTCTACTTCAAGTTTATATTGCTGGTTTTCCTATACACCTTTTTTTGTGGGGTGGGGTGGGGTTGTTGTTTCTGAAAGGCTTTCTTTCCCCAAAGTAATTTCTTGACTTTTATTATTTGAATGTTTTTGAAATACCTCTTTTTTTTCCCAAACAGTCTGAAAGTGGTTTTGAAATTTGAAGATGTTGAATGTCAATTGTACAAATCAAATTAGCTCAAATAATGACAACCAGAAGCCTGCAATGACAAACACATGCTGGGTAGCCAGCGTGCTGGTCTCGGTGGGGTCTGGCTGTACTGTTTTCCATGACACAGCTGCTGCAGCTGAGTACCCGGATGGCTGCCACTTTGGAAGGTGATAATAAGTCTGACAGAAAAATAGTTATTCCAGTTCCAGTGTTTTTAAAAGTATGTGTTTACATAGGAAAGAAAACAAATGTATTAGTATTATTTATTATATTTGATTCACACTTTAGCAGTTAATTACCATAAAATCTTGTGTTTATTCTCCAGCTAGTCTACACTGGTCCATTTTTGTTTGTTGGGTTTGTTTTCAACTAGTGCACAACAGCATACATTGCACCCAGCTTATATGCTATTTTTTAAAAAATGCGTAAGGATTGTATATGTGTGCCATTTTAAACAAAGGACTTACCTACTCAAAATTCTGTTTCCTATTGTGGTTGAATCGTTTGGCAGGATCAGGCTCAATGAAGAGGGCAGGATGGACCCCTGTGCCCCTTCACTAAAGTCTAAAGCACACATGGGAGCTGAGGGGTGCAAGGTCTACCCCTCCTGGCCGGCTCCTAGACCCACGCCTGTGGCTGTGCGCAGGAGACCCCGATGCCACAGAGGAAAGTGGAAATGGGAGAAGCAAGGAGGCGAGGGAGACGCCTTCAGGAGCACAGGCAGCTCTGCTGGCAGGAGACCTCACTACCGCAAACTTGGGAAAGAAGGAAAACCTTACTAAATATGGAGGCATTTGAAAGCACGTTAGCCATCTGCAGGTCTGTGTGGCCCAGAGAGGATTCAGGGACCAAGAGAACGTCCATTGTCCATTCAGTCTATCCAAATTGCTGTTTTGTAGCCAAGTATCCCTTCTGGTCACTGATAGCATGTGCACAGAGCAGGAGATGGGTGTCCGGGTGGATCTAAGCAACACTTTCCCAAGTCCTGGCGGGAGTTATGGTTGCAGAACAATATCCAGGGTAAATCTTCCCTGGGCTCAGCATACTCGGTGCCCGGCAGCAGGTTTGATGAAAAGGGACAAATGACTCCAGTGGAAAGGTCACAGCTCACCTCCTCTCTGTGATGCTTTCAATGGTGATGTTTATAGGGACTTGGTTTGGTTTCTATCCATCTGCTTTTAATAAGGCCTCTACCCTCTTAATTGCTTATTCAAATCTACAACTGAGTCGAAGAATGAGTAGTGAAGCATGGAAAGAACCGAGATGGGAAAACAGAATCTACAAAGAAAGTAAACAGAGGCCAATATAATGGAATCTGTGGAAGCTCCCCACAGCGCAGGCCCCTGACGCCGCGTACCTTGTCCTCTGACATTTTAACATGCCTCATCTATGTGAGACCATTGTCTGTTCTGTGGTCCTTGTGCTGCTTCCAAAGACAGAATAACATGCAATTAAAGAAGGTGATGCCGGTGGTTCTGCTTCATGGGGTGTATTTAAATGTATTTTGTATGTTACTTGAGGCTCTCAATTTATGCCGTAATTACTTAAAAAGCTCTTTCTTTCATCTAGTACTGCGAGGATGAGAGGAAGGTCTGCATTGCTAACTCTACGATCAATCATTAATTATAATTTTTGAAACTTATAATGCATTTGATAGCATACTGTCCTTGAGGCTAATACTCATCAAAGATTCCATTAAAGCCAGCTATAGCTTCAGAGGGAAGTATTCAACCAGAATAGCAAGAGGTCAGTCTCCCTTATCCCTAAATCCACACTTCTTTTCCTCTTTGAATCATTTGGTTAGATTTTTATTTTCATTTGAAAGTAATAAATATTTCTGTATTACTTTGAATATTTTAGTGGTAATTAAATACTTTAACAAAAAAAAATTTAAAAAAGATTGAATCTATGGACCATTAATAATCCTTCAGCAGTAATCTCCTTGAAGACAGATAGGCTCATATATCCTTAGAATTGCTCTCAGACTATGCTATGGGGGCTTAAATTAAGGCATGTTGAATAAGTGAATAGAGATCTGATAGGAGGGAAGCATACTTGTGACCAGTGGACTGTGGCTTTAACTGTTGCTCCCCGTGGAGATCTAGTGGCATGATGGTCTGCAGCCCCTGGGGAAGAGGGGCAGCATTGAAGTGCTTTTTATTTTTTATTGTTTTTCCCTTACAAGTTTTCATTGGTGCATCATAGTTGTACATGGGGATGGGATTTGTTGTTATGTATTTGTACATGCATTTAGTATAACAACATAATTTGGCCAGTCACTCATAGAAGTTCTTTTTAATTCAGGAGTCAGACTCCTGGGCTAATCACTGAGTACAAATGTGTCAGTGCTAAAAGAACTCTTCCTGTGAAAATCACTTAGCATTCCTTCCATGATGGAGGATTTATACAGCACAATACTTGAGCTTTGTTCAGATAAGCTTATCTGCTTGGAATTGTCACCTTATCGATATGTCATCTTAATAATGGAAGTGTCCTCAGTGAAGGGGGAAAGATAAGGCACACAAGAAGTGAGCTTGGGGAAACAGGAGTGATAGCGGAGAAAACCTGCAGCTCAGATAAAGGGGTGCTCAGTATTAAACTCAATAAAAAATACTTCCAAGGAAACACTTTTGGGGAGCACCTGCCAATTCCCTGTCTGTCCCTCTCCTGAAACCTGCTCCTTCTCCATGCAACTGCCGCCCCCCCCAGACTCCCTGCCTCTCCCTCAGTTTGTCTATTTATCCCCCTTCTCAAGCAATGGTCTCAGAGTCTGGGTGCAGGCCATTTGCAGCTACTTGAAAGAGATGTGGCGGCTTCAGCACCCAATTTTCACCTCACACTCAAGAACAGAACCTCAGACCCGCTCTCTCCGTGACTTCTGTACCTAGCTTCCTTGCTTCCCTCTTTGCCTGCTGTGGTCCTCACCCTCTTTCTTCCCCTTTATTTGCTATAAGCAGATCATTTATTCTTTCTAACACACGTGGGAATGTTATAAACACAGTGTCACATTTGCAAGCATTTCCCTCAGTTGAGAGCAGTAAATCTAGCCAAAAGAACTCAAAAATAGAGTGAAAGACTTGTCTATGCTGAATATCAGAGGGATCTTAACCTCCTGCTACGCAGTTCTGGGATGATTATGGAAACTTTAAATTCAGTCTGATTTCTGTAGGACACCAGGTTCTCGTCATGGCGTGAGCACCATCAGTGACTGAAGGAAAGAAAAGCACTGCCCAGCCAACAAACCAACATGGCGGTCCCTGCTGGGGCTTGGATGTGGGTCAAGTGTTCTCCATGCCCTGAGGTGCAGGAAGCTTGACCCTCAGTGTGATGTGGAGAGACCATGGAGCCTGCAGGAGGTGGGATCTGGTGGGAGGAAGTTGTGTCTGTGGGATCATGACCTTTGGAAGGAATTGATTCTGGTCTCACTGGGTGAGTTCTTTCAAGAAAAAGTTGTTATAAAAAGACCATCCCCTTCCCGCTCTTCGACCTTCCATCTTGCCTTTTGATGTCCTTAGCTCATGTGCCCACATGATGCCAAATGCCACATCGTCTGCAACAAAGGCCAAAGCAATGAGGCCACTGAGTCCAGAATTTTCAGTGTCCAAATCTGTGAGCTAGATAAATCTTTTTAAGTACCCAGTCTCTAGTATTCTGTTATAGCCAGAGCAAAAGGACTAGTATAGTCCCTAGTAATACCCACCAGCTAGAGAGGATGAGGGAAGCGTAGGCCTATGCGCTGTTCAGCTTTCTGTCACTATGAAAAAAATACCTCAGGCAGTCAACTTAACAAGAGAAAAGGTCTGTTCTGGCTCAGGGACTTAGTTCATGGTACTTGGTCCTGTCACTTTGGGCCTGTGGTGACATAGTACATCATGGCAGGAGCTGGTAAGAGGAGGCCTCTTCTTCTCATGGCAGCCAGGAAGCAAAGAGGAAGAGAGAGGGCGTGCGCCCAGTGACCTAACTTCCTCCCTCTGGTCCCACCTTGTAAAGAGTCCACCACCTTCCAAGGGCACCATGGGTTAAAGACCAAGCCTTTAACACATAAGCCTTGGGGGACACTTCAGAGTTAAACTAGAGCAGCCTGAGTGGGATGTCTGACAGCCTAGGCTGTCAGAAAGAACAGGAATGTTCTGTGCTGGGCCAGCTCTCCAGACTAGAAGAGGCTGCGCTAAGCTAAGCAGCTTCTCATTGAGACAAGACCTGGCAGCAGGATTGCTGTGCAACAAACTGCAGATGAGAGGTGACCAGACTCTGGGAGACCATGGGCAGGTGCACAGAGGGTCAGTCTGGCCACACAGAAGGAGGACAAATCACCTTCCACAGCACAGGTGTGCAAGTGTACCAGGTGGGCCCATCCTGGTCTACTGGAGGTGAACAGAATATCCAAGGGAGTCTGAGGGAAAGAGAAGCTCCTCAAACACTCTGCCTGGTCTCCACCTCCCTCGTTTGACCCTGTCTTACTGGCTCAGGCTGATGGGGTCGTAGAATCACCCGCTGTGGCTGATCTCTGTGTTCCTCAACCTTCTGCACAGGGTTCCTTAATCCTGACCACGACTCTGGAAGTTTTTCTTACATGAAAGTTTCTTGGATTTTCTGAATTGAGCTTTGTGTCTTGACAGGCTCTTGAGCAATACAGGGCCTGGAAAAGAGGAATGACTGGAAAGGTGGACTTTGGTGTTGCTACTGGCGGGAGCAGTTAGTTGTCTTAGGGAATGTCACAGCAGCAATGTCCCAGGTAGAATCAGCCGTATGATTGGTGGAAATTGGCAATTGTTGCTCTTCTGAGCAGACATGCCCTAAATGTAACAGAAAATGCTGTGACAAAGAAGTGACTAAAATCAACATAGTATTCCTTAACATAAAGAACAACTTTATAACAGTACTGCATCTTCAAGAAAATTAGCGAAAATATGGGAATTTTTGATATAAAATACAAACATTTTTGGATACAAATGGATTCCTTGATGAATTAACTAAAAATAGTAGTACTTAGGAAAAGAATGAGAAAGGAAGTTAATATTGCTATAAAACTGTTATACAACAGAAGCAGGAATTTTAAATCAAAACACATAATGACAATTTAGGAAATGGAGTTAGAAACAGACTTGAAAACTTAGTTTTAAAAATATGAAGAGCTGGGGTTGTGGCTCAGCGGTTGAGCGCTCACCTAGCATGTGTGAGGCCCTGGGTTCGATCCTCGGCATCACATATAAATAAATAAAGCTATAAAAAAATCAAGACACTAAATAAATAAATAAATAAAAATATGAAGAGCCGGGTACAGTGGCGCATGCCTGTAATCCCAGTGGCTCTGGAGGCTGAGGCAAAAATGAGTCACTAAGTAATTCAGTGAGACCCTGTCTCTAAATAAAATACAAAATAGGGCTGAGGATGTGGCTCAGTGGCTGAGTGTCCCTGAGTTCAATCCCCGATACGCCCCCAAAAAAAATGAAAAAAAGAAATTCTGAACAAGAATTATAGAACAGACATCAACGGCCAATGTATGGACCGCTGATGTTATCAGAAACAGAGCAAAAATGTGTTTAAAGCCATGTTCCGATAAAAATATGTTAATAATCCAACATGAGCCCAGAATTCAGAAGGCTTTGCTGCTCTTGGTTGGGAGGGGGTCAATCCACAATGAAAATGCCCAAAATGAGTGTTTTGGGAAATTAACAAATGAAAGAATGCTCCAAGGAAAACCAAACAGAAAACCTGCGCGATCCATGCTGAATCCCACCACTGACTGGGTGTTGCATTTGGTGATGTTTCTTCTGCTTGCTTTTCATTGAACTTCTTGAATCTGGAGTTTGTTTTTTTCATTAGATTTGGAAATCTTCAAGTTATTATTTCACCAAAAAACATTTTTTTTCTTTTCCCAATTTTTCTGGGACTGAGAAACAAGATAAGCTAGGCTGTGCGGTCCTAGCCTTTAGTTGGAGTCCTTCCCACTGCTGCCTGGGAGCCCCAGCCTGCCCTCTGCTGCCTCCAGTCCACAACACACTCTTCCTTGTAGCTGTCTTAGCTTTCATACTTAGAGCTTCGAGATGGGTCTTTTCCCCTCTGTGTGTCTTCTAGGTATTTTTATGCTTTTCTCTCCCTTCTTGAAAATATGGGGACTCTTTAAAGTACCTGCTTTGATTTTCTCGGTTGTCTCTTTCATCTGTCAACACTGGCTCCATTGTCAGGCACGTCTCCTCCCAGCTGTGGGACAAAGTTTCTTACCCCTTGGGCACCCAGCAACCTTCAATTGGGTGCTGGGTATTTTCCTGTCTCCTGCTCTGGATCTTGTTTCCTTGGTTTCTTTTTGTCTTTGTTTTTTACCATTTGGTGTTGGATTATCTTGAATTATTTTAAATACTTTGGGCCTCGTTCTGGAACTCAGTAAGTTCTTAGGGAGCAATATCCTTTCAAGTCTCTCCTTAGCTAGATGAGGTCCTAGCTTTGGCCTGAGGCGACTCAGTCCCTTTACCCAGGCGATGATCTACTGCAGACTCTGACAGGTGCCCCATTTCCTAGGGAGCCTTTCCTCTCCAGCCGCCGGCTGCAGACTTGCTTGGCACCATGGGAGCTCTGGGGATTGTTGTGTTTTTCCTTTCCCGCAGTTCTTTCCCAGCATCGGGCTGTTCTTTACACACAGGTGCAGCTCAACCCTGAGCCAAAGACTTGAGGGGATCTTTCAGCACATCCCCAGGGTGCTCTCTGTGCCGTCTCCTCCTTGGTAC
Organism: Marmota flaviventris; assembly: GCF_047511675.1. Taxonomy (NCBI): domain Eukaryota; kingdom Metazoa; phylum Chordata; class Mammalia; order Rodentia; family Sciuridae; genus Marmota; species Marmota flaviventris. Next base: position 110,504,236 of record NC_092505.1, on the reverse strand, counting down.
TTAATTCTACAAGTTCTCTCCATCTTGACTCTCCAACTTCAAACTGTTTCTTCATCTCTGTGAGGTCGCTGGGCTCTGTTTGCCTCCTTCCAATACTGTCCAGAAACCTGCTGTATGCTGAAGCATTCTGAGCTCTCAGCCCACTCGTTTTCCTTCTCTTAGGAATTGGGATCCTATTTTCCCTGTCATTCAGTGTCTGAAAGCCGTTGTTTTATTTAGTTTGTTTGGTTTTCTAGCTGTCAAATATGGAGATAAATCCCTGCCCATTGAACTGCAGGCACACAGCTCCTTCATAATTCAGTTCCATGGTGCAGTTTTTCTTCTTTCCACATTTTTAATTGGTGCATTATAGTTGTACATATTGATGGGATTTGTTGTCACATATCTGTGCATGCGCACATACAACAATATAATTTGGCCAGTATCACTCCCCAGTGCTTCCTGCCTTCCTCCACACCTCCCACTCCCTGGTCCCTTTGCTCTACTGTTTTCCCTTTGATTTTCATGAGATTCCCCCACCCCAACTTTCTTTCCTTTTTCCACTAGTTTCTGCAAGTGAGAGAAAACATACAATCCTTGACCTTTTGAGTTTGGCTTATTTCACTTAACATAATGCTTTCTAGTTCCATGCATTTTCCTACAAGGAACATAATTTCATTCCTCTTTATAGCTGAGTAAAACTCCACTGTACATACATACCACATTTTCTTTATCCATGCATCCATCAGTGGACACCTAGGCTGATTTGGCTATGGCAAATTGTGCTGCTATAAATATGGGTACCTATGTATCACTGTAGTATGATGACTTTGATTCTTTAGGATATATACTGAGGAGTGGTACAGCTGGGTAAAATGGTGGTTCCATGCCTAAACTTTTGAGGAAAATTTATACTGATTTCCATAGTGATTGTACTAATTTACAGTCCAACCAACCATGTAGTGTTCCTTTTCCTCCACATCCTCTCCAGCATTTATTATTATTTGTATTGATGGTTGCCATTTTGACTGGTATGAGATGAAATCTCAGTATAGTTTGGATTTGCGTTTCAATAATTGCTAATGATATTGAATATTTTTTCATGTATTTGTTGGGCAATGATATTTATTCTTTTTAAAAGTGTCTGTTTAATTCATTTTCCCATTTATTAGTTGGGTTATTTGGGGGGTTTTTTATTGTTAAGTTTTTTGAGTTCTTTATATATTCTAGATAGTAACCTCTGTCAGAAAAGTAGCTGGTAAAAAATTTACTCATTCTACAGGCTGCCTCTTCACTGTGTTAATTGCTCTCTTTACTATGCAGAAGCTTGTTAACTTGATTCCATCCAATTTATTAAATCTTGGCATTATTTCTTGAGATTTAGGGGTCCAATTGAGGAAGCCATTCCCTGTGCCTATTGGACTACATTTTCATCTAGCAGTTGCATGGTTTCTGGTCTAATTCTTAATTTTTTTTCAATTTTATTTATTTTTGTGTGTGTGCAGGGTGAGAAATAAGGGTCAAATCTTATTCTTCTACATATGGATAACCAGTTTTCCCAGCACCATTTGTTAAAAAGGTTGTCTTTCCATCAATGTATGTTTTGGGCACCTTGTCAAGGATCAGTTGATTGTGTCTGTGTGGGTTTGCCTCTGTATCTTCTATTATGTACCATTGTGTCTGTTTTTATGCCAGTTCCAAGCAGTTTTTGTTCCTATAGCTCGATAGTGTAATTTGAAGTCAGGTATTGTGGTGCCTCCAGCGTTGCTTTTTTGGTTTAAAATTGCTTTGGCTATTCTCGGTCTCTTATTCTTCCAAATGAATTTTAGGACTGTTTTTTTTTAGTTCTGTGAAGAATGTCATTGGTATTTTGGTAGTATGGACATCTTAACAATATTAATTCTACCTATCCATGATCATGGGAAGTCTTTCCATTTTATTCCTGAGTTTTTCTTTTTTCTTCTTTTGTTTCTTTTTTTTTTTGAGTCTATTGTGAAAGGAATTGTTTTCCTGATTTCTTTCTCAGCAGATTTATTGGTGTATATGAAAGCTATTGATTTTTTAAATTTATTTTTTATTTTATAATTTGTTATATATGACAGTGGAATGCATTATAATTCTTATTACACATATAGAGCACAAGTTTTCATGTCTCTGGTTGTATACAAAGTATATTCCACCATCTATGTCTTTATACATGTACTTAGGGTAATGATGTCTACCTCATCCCACCATGTTTTCTACCCCCATGCTCCTCCCTTCTCCTCCCACCACTCTGTCCTATCTAGAGTTTGTCTATTCCTCCTATGCTCCCCCTCCCAACCCCACTATGAATTGGCCTCCTTATATCAGAGAAAACATTCAGCCTTTGGTTTTTTGGGATTGGCTATCTTCACTTAGCATTATATTCTCCAACTCCATCCATTTACCTACAGATGATTTTATTGTCTTTTATTGATAAGTAATATTCTCTTTTGTATTTATACTACATTTTCTTTATCCATTCATCTACTGAAAGGCATCTAGGTTGGTTCCACAGTTTAGCTATTGTGAATTGTGCTGCTATAAACATTGATGTGGTTGTCTCTCTGTAGTATGCTGTTTTAAAGTCCTTTGGGTATAGATGGAGGAAAGGGATAGCTGGTCAAATGATGGTTCCATTCCCAGTTGTCCAAGGAATCTCTACACTGCTTTCCATATTGGCAAAAGCTATTGATTTTTGTGTGATGAGTTTATAAACTGTTACTTTGCCAAATTTGTTTATTAACTCTAGCAGTCTTTTGGTGAAGTTTTTTTTTTCCTAATCTTCTATCTATAGGACCATATCCTCTCCAAACGGTGATAATTTGACTTTTACTTTTTTTTTTTTTTTTAAATTTCCTTCTCTTGCCTGTTTTCTCTGGCTAGGAATTTCTAGCACTATACTAAATAGGAGTGGTAAGACATCTTTCTCTTGTTCCAGATATTAAAGGAACTGTCTTCAGATGTTGCTCATTTACTGTTAGGTTGGCTTTGGGGTTTTTATATATAGCCTTTATTATGTTCATGTAGGTTACTTCTATCTCTACAGACTTCAGTGTTTTTATCATGATGCTGAATTTTGTTTAAGGCCTTCTCTGCTTCAAATGAGATGACTAAGTGGTTTTTGTCCTTAATTCTATTTATGTAGTGAATTGCGTGTATTGAGTTATGTATATTGAGCCATCCTTGTATCTCTGGAGTAGAGCCAACTTGGCCATAGTGTATAATCTTCTTAATATGTTGTTGAATACGATTGCTAAAATTTTATTAATTATTTTCGCATCTAAGTTCATCAGGGATATTTGTATGTAGTTTTCTTTCCTTGATGCATCCTTATCTGGTTTTGGTATGTGTAAAACTTGCTTTACAGAACAAACTTGGAAATGTTCCATCCCTTTCTATTTCATAGAATAATTTAAGAAGCATTGGAAATAGTTCTTCCTTAAAGATTTGGTAGAATTCAACTGATAATCCATCTGGTCCTGATGGAAGATATTTTATTACTGCTTCTATCTCATTATAAGTTATTGGTAGGTTTAGGTTTTCTATGTCCTCTCAATTCAGTTTTGGCAGATCGTATTTGTCTAGAAATGTATCCATTTCTTGTGGGCTTTCCAATTTATTGGAGTACATATTTTCAAAATAGTCCTTAATGAGCCACTGGATTTCTGTGATGTCTGTGGTGATGTCTCTTTTCATCTCTAATTTTATTAATTTGGGTTTTCTCTATTTTTCTTTTGGTTAATTTCATTAAAGTCTTATCAATCTTCCTTAACTTTTCAAAAAACCAGCTCTTTGTTTCATTGAGGCTTTGTATTTTTTTCTATTATCAAGGTTATCAATTTTGGCTGTGATCTGAATTATTTTCTTTCCTCTACTGGTTGGGGAATTGGTTTGTTCTTCTTTTTCAATGGCCTTAAGATGCATCATTTGGTTGTTTATTTGGATTGTTTCTGATTTTCTTATGTAGGCACTTATAGCTATATATTTTCTCTTAGAGATGCCTTCATAGTGTCTTAAGGGTTCTGGTATGTCATATCACTATTCTTTTCTAAGAATTTTAAAAATTTCTACTTCGATTTCTGCTATCAACAATTTATCAATCAAAAGTGTATTGTTCAGTCTCCATATGTTTATGTAGTTTCTGTAGGTTTTGTCATGTTAATTTCTATTTAATTCCATCATAATCTGATAAGATGCAAAGAATTATATCCACTATTTTTTTTTTTTTTGTATTTAGTAAGAGTCACTTGATGACCCAAATATGGTCTATTTTGGAGAAGATTACATGAGTTCCTGCAAAGAAAGTGTATTAAAATATTGTTGGATTAAATATTCCATAGAAATGTGTTAAGTCCATTTGATTTATAATATTTTTCAGGTCCAAAGAGTCTTTGCTGAGTTTCTATCTCATAACCTCTCTAATGTAGAGAGGTTTGTTGAAAATATGCCATGTTGTTATACTGTGTTCTATCTGAGGCTTCAATTTGAATATTCTCTTTTATGTAATTAGTTGTGCCCAACTTTGAGGACATAAATATTTATTATTGTTATATATTCTTGTTGGATTATTTTTTTTTTCCAGAATGAAGTGACCTCCTTTGCCTCTTCTGACTAATTTTGGTTTAAGTATGCTTTGAGATATGAGAGTAGCTACTCCTGCTTGTTTTAGGACTCCATTCGCATAATATATCAATTTCTATCCTTTCACTTTCAGCCCATGGCTGTATTTGCCTGTAAGATACATCTCTTGCAAACACCATACAGTTGGGTCTTGTTTTTTAAGCCATTCTGCCAGTTTATATATTTTAATAGGGGAGTTGAAACCATTTGCATTCAATGTTACTGTAGAGAGATTTTTTTTATTAATCCCTGCTATTTTGATTTATTTATCATGTTTAATTTGGTCCTGTTTCTCATTCACTTACCTACTCTTCAAATGAGCTTTGCTCTGGGGTTTGCTTTTTATTTTGTCTGTATGGGGTATTTCTTTAAGTTCTGTGGTGCTATTTTAGTAGTCATTAATTCTTTTTGTTTCTGCTTATCTTCAAAGGTTTTTATTACTTCTTCAATTTTTAAGAACATCTTTGCTGGATATGGCAGTCTTGGTTGACAGTTATTTTCTTTCATGACTTGGAACACATCATTTCATGTCCTCCTGGCTTTGGAGTTTGTGCTGAGAAATCAGAAATGATTCTGATTGGCTTGCCTCTCTAAATGTAACCTTATGTTTTTCTCTTGAGGCTTTTAAAATTCTCTCCTTGTTCTGTATGCTAGGCATTTTAATTATAATATATGATGAAGAGATTCTTTTTTGATCTTGTCTATTTGGGGTTTTGAATCCTACAGTGACTGGATAACCAGTGCCTTTTGAAAATTTGGGAAACTTTCTCACATTATTTCCCTGAAAAGTTTATCTACTCCATTAGCCTGCTTCTCACTACCCTCAATGCCAATAATTCTTAAATTTAGTCTCTTAGTGTTGTCTCAGGGTTTTTATATATTTTGATCATAGTTACTCTGTTTCTTTTTTTTTTAATGCTGTTTGAATGTTTAAGCCTAGCCAATTTGTTTTCTAGCTCTGAGGTTCTGTCTTCAGCATGGTGTACTATATTAGAAAAACTTTCTTTCTTTTTTGTTAATAAGGAAAAACAATATTTATATCAATAATGTAGAGGAATATTTGAAGTAGAGTAGTATAATATAGCATATAATAACAAATAATAGCTTATACTGTCAAGTGAAATATATATCAAAAGGGCTAAAAACCTTGAGATAATTTCAACAATCAATTTTTGCGAAATTTTTACATATTTTTTAAATGTTCATTTACATGCATTTTCAAAGCTTTGTTTTTATTGTTTTATCATTTTGTTCTTATGAACCTTATTTTCTTTTTTGTCTCTCTTTTATCTATCATTATCTTTATAATCATATCACATCATCAATAAAATGTTTTTCTAAAATTTTTGAAATATATAGTCTATATTTATGTTAATATAGTCTTTAAAAAATTTCAAAATTTGTTTTAATTATTTATACATGACTGTAGGATGCATTTATGCGCTTCGATATATTATACATAAATGATGTATAATTTCTAATTTTTCTGATTGTACATGTTGTAGAATCACATTGGTCATGCAGCCATGTATGTACGTAAGGTATTAAAGTCTGTTTCATTCTACTATCTTTCCTATCCCCATATCCCCTCGCTCCCCTTTACTCTCCTCTACCTAAAATAACTGTATTTTTCCCTAGCACTCCCCCCATAGTGAAGTAACATCCACATATCAATGAAAACATTTAGCCTTTAGTTTTGTGGGATTGGCTTATTCCATTTAACATGATATTTTCCAACTCCATCCATTTACTGGCAAATGCCATAATTTCATTCTTCTTTAAAGCTGAGTAATATTTCATAGAAAAAAATATATATATATCACATTTTCTTTACTCATTCATCTATTAAAGGGCACCTAGTTTGATTACATAGCTCAGCTATTGTGAATTGAGCTGCTATAAACATTGAGGTGGCCACATCATTGTAGTATGCTGATTTTAAGTCCTTTGGGTATAAACCAAGACTTTCAACTGAACATATTATTTGACTTATTGTGTCTTTCATTTCCAAGATTTCTATTTGATTCATTTTCAATGTTTTTATCTCTTCATTAAATTTCTTATTTATACCCTGTACTGACTTCTTTAATTCATTCATTTGTTTTTATGTGATCTCTTGGAATTCATTGATTATTTTTATAGAGATACTTTTCAATTCTTTATCTTAGACTTCATCCATTTCAATATCTTTGGGGTCAGGGTATGATGAATTATGAACTTTAGGAGGTTTCTCCATATTTCTTGTATTTCCATGTTGGGATTTATGCATCTGTTGGGAAAGCTTTTTCTTCCACTATAATGTGTGGGGCACAGCCATCACTGACCAAAGTGTCCCAGAGTGATCTAGGACACCCCTTGTAGGTGTGGTATCCACAGGCTTTGTGCTAATTCTCTCTTTTTGCTGTAGCTGTGGGTGTCTGTAAGTGGGACCTGGGACCCACCCCTAGCTATTTCTACTAGGAGCCTAGACATTAGCTTGAATTTTCTGTCACCTCTATTCTTTGTATTAAAGTATATCTAGATATTACGTGTCATTAATTTGTGTGTGGAGCAAAGTGCAATGTCTTTTGGTTGAATTTAGGCCAGCAGCAGAAGCTCCATCCTGTGATCTTGTATGCCCCTGTAGGTTCCTAGCATCTCACAGAATAGGGGGAAACACACAATAGCAACAACTAATGCAAACAGTAAATACCTAAAATAAAAACCTAAATTCTACTATGACATCTATAAAGTTAATTGCCATTAAACCTAGAAATGGTGGGGTCAGCAATTGCCAACAGTGAAAATGATAAGCAACGTGAACTATATCCTTAACACAGTTGACTTTGTCACCCTAACTGCAGCAGTGCTAATGGTGGGGGCAGGGGTTATAGAAAACCAATTAGTTCCAAAAGATGATAAAAGTACTGTTAATTAAGAGAAAAGAAAATGTGATCAGTATAAAAGGGTTCAGAATTTCAAAAGTGAACAGAGAGAATGCGGAAGAGATGTAGCAGGTGATGATTATAAGGAAGGAGAAAAAAATAGAAAAAACAAAGTGAAGGGAGGGAAACGATAGAATCTGGCTGTTAGCAGAAGAGAGAAAGAGAAGCAAACAATACAAAACAAAACCAAAATATGTAAACCCAAAACCCAACCCTCGAATAACAAAACAAGGGAAAATAGCTACATTTTAAAAATGCTAAAAATTTTCTTCATTAAAAAATGAAGGAATTATCTCCACTGAGGTGCTCAAAACAATTGATGAGAAGGTGCCGCAGTCTGGCTGGGCACAAAATCACGAGCCACTCAAGCAGGAACAAAGTTTATTTTTTGAAACTGCCGCCAATGTCCGGTACCGCCCGGGAAGATTTTTTCCACACACGCGGCCTCCTCTCGGACCGCCAAGAGAGCTCCTCCCCTGGAACTCCCTCCTACTGTACTTCCCCAACCAATGGGAACTCTCCAGGAGTCCCGTAGCCGGCCTAGGTGAACAGCAGGAGTCCAATATCCATATGAATGCAAATCTTAACATAATCATATCATATACTTGGCTCTTAGCATCTCCCCCCTTCTGTTTAAGTAACAAGCAATCTGGCTAGGGACTGTGCCTGTTAGGTTTGTCCAATTCAACATATGGTTCTTACCCGTCATCGGAAAACTGACTTTTAGGCGTCAGCCTCCTGTCTTAGGTTGATACCACTGCAATTGGATCATACCCGTCACTGACTACCGGTCCAGCATATAGCCATACTTGTGGATAGGCCTATGTACCAGTGGGGGGGTGAGGTTCTTTGCCTCACCTCTGTTGGCCCCCAAAATTGGCCTTGGTGCTGGTGGGGGGGTAAGGTTCTTTACCTCACCTCTGTTGGCCCCCAAAATTAGACCATCACTAGTAGAAGGGAGGAGGATACAGAAATGTCATGACACCAAGTCAATTAACGGCTCCTAGGAAAAATTACATCACTGGTGACACATCAGCAAAGATACGCTAGCACTACCATAATTCGCTGCATCAACAAATAGATCACAAAGCATACAAGTGATACATAGTCCAGGCAAGTTCTGTAAGCAGTTCAAAGTAGAGGAATCTATCAATATGTCCATATCCTCCCAAAATAAAGCATACAAGTGATACATAGTCCAGGCAAGTTCTGTAAGCAGTTCAAAGCAGAGGAATCTATCAATATGTCCATATCCTTCCAAAATAAATCGACTCATTGATTGAGCATTACTTGTTGAGTTATAAATCATTGATGTATCAGCTTACACGGTTTGTTGTGATAACTCTCGAAGAAGTTGTAGTTTGGTTATATCTTTGTCTTCACCGGCACTGGGATGAAAATAGGAATTTTGACAATGATGCTAAAAAAAAATATGTAACATTTCAACAGGTACTAAGAAAACAATATTTAGAACAATTTACATTATCCTGAACAGAATTATTAAATATAATGAAAAGGAAAGGTGAAAGTAAACAAACAGATTTGTTAACCTTCTATTTGTTCATATATTAGAACAATCCTCAACAGCTGTTTACCCAAATTAAATTAAACTATTAAAATCACGTGAATAATAATAAAAAAAAAAATTTTGGATCCATGTGCATGAGCGCCCCTCATATGTGAAATATGGACATACGCACATACAGACATACAACACAAAACAGAAGTGTGCACACGTAACATATAACACATAAGACAATAGTAAAGGCCTTGTAGCTTTACCTAGGTGAAATCTCCATTGCAATGTTCAAAAACTCCACAGTCAAAATATAAAACTGATCAGAAAAAACATTAACCTAGGTCTGTATGAGCTCAAAAATAAAATAGAACTTTATGTTGTGGGAAAAAGCAATAATAAAATAGATATTGAAAAAAACATCCTGGTTAATCACTGTCACAGATGTAAGAATAGCCAAGCTGGAGATCTGGATATCAGCTGTTATGGATTTGAGTGGAATCATCTTCCTTTTGTTCTGTAGGAGCTGTTTTAGTTAGTCTCTCTGGAATCCAAATCGGCTGCTGTTCTTCCTGTGGAAAAACACAAACAGAGCCCCGACTCCAGATAATCACTGGGTCAGGACCTTTCCATTGTCCTGTTAGAATATCTTTCCAAAGTACCTTAGGCTTATGTACATTTTTTGGATACAAATGTCTTTCTGCAGCACTAAGCCCTGATGAATCCAAATTTAAAAAGTTTAGAGTAAAAAGGGTTATTTTAAGTTTATCTTTGGGGGATATATACCCCTTTCCAATTCCCTCCTTTTGTTTTAATAAGTACATTTTAATAGTTTGATGAGCTCTTTCAACTATGCCTTGTCCTTGTGGATTGTATGGAATTCCTGTTATGTGAGTAATGCCAAATGATGAGCAAAATTGTTTAAAAGAGGTGGACGTATAACCAGGACCATTATCGGTTTTTAACTGTTTTGGAACGCCCACTGTGGCAAAATTTTGTAAGCAATAAGCTATAACATCTTTAGTTTTTTCTCCAGCATGAAGGGAGCCCATCAGAAATCCGGAAGAAGTATCAACTGTAACATGTAAATATTTTAATTTCCCAAATTGTGGCAAGTGTGTGACGTCCATCTGCCAAATATGGTTAGGTATCAGTCCTCTAGGATTGACTCCAAGATTAACTTGTGGTAAAAATGTCACACAATTTTGACATTGTTTTATTATATGTCGGGCTTGTTCTTTAGTTATTTTAAAACGCTTTTGTAAAGTATTAGCATTGACATGGAACCTTTTATGAAAATTTATAGCTTCTTCTATTGTGGAGAAAATATGTATGTCATGTGTAGTTTTATCTGCTAACTCATTGCCCAAACTAAGGGCTCCAGGCAATCCTGTATGTGCCCTGATATGTCCTATAAAGAATGGATCTTTTCTGTCCCAGATTAGACTTTGTATAGTAGAAAACAAAGAGAAAACAGTAGAAGAAGGGGAAATCCTACCAGCATCTTCAAGGGATACTATAGCATTAACTACATACTGACTATCAGAAAATAAATTAAATACAGAATTTTTAAACATCATAAAAGCTTGTAATACTGCATTAAGCTCTACCTTTTGAGCTGATTGTTTGGGTACTAAAAATGTAAAAGTTTGATCAGGGGTAACTACTGCTGCTGTACCATTATTTGACCCATCAGTGAATATATTTGGAGCATTCATGATAGGGGTTTTTTTTGTCATCTTTGGAAAAACTACAGGATGTTTAGACCAAAAAGACAACAAAGGATTAGACGGTAAGTGATTATCAAATGAAACATTAGATTTACACATGATTATTGCCCAAGTATTTAACTCATTAGCTAACTCATCAATTTGATCTATAGTATATGGAGTAATAATTTTATTGGGAGAAATCCCAAACACTCCCTTGGCTGCTTTTATTCCTTTGAGTATTAATTGTCCTACAGCCTCAGGATACCTAGTAAGAATAGTATTAGGAGAATAAGATAAATGTATCCACAATAATGGACCTTCTTGCCAGAATACTCCTGTAGGTATATTTTTTGTTGGCAGTACAATAAATAATAAAGGCAAACTTATATCAATTCTATCCAAATGCATATTTTCCATATATGTTTCAATGATTTTTAATGCCTTTCTTGCTTCAGGCGTCAACATGCGGGGTGAATTTGGATCTGATGGACCTTTTAGAATATCAAATAAAGGTCCCAACTCTCCTGTTGGTATGCCTAGATAAGGCCTTATCCAATTTATGTCTCCTAATAACTTTTGAAAGTCGTTAAGTGATTTGAGTTGATCTACTCGTATTTGAATTTTGGGTGGACGGACCATGGTTGAGGATAATAAAACCCCTAAATAATTAATTGGAAGATTTAATTGTACTTTATCTATTGCTATCTCTAGATTATAATTTTTTAATAAATTTGTAAGTGTGGCATAACATTCTAGCAATGTGTTTTTATCTTTATGTGCCAATAACACATCATCCATATAGTGAAATATTTGTAGTTCAGGATTTTGATTTCTAAGTGGCTGGATTGCTTTGTTAACATAAATTTGACACATAGTTGGACTATTAGCCATCCCTTGAGGGAGTACTTTCCATTCATATCTCTGATCAGGACCTTCATGATTTAGTGCAGGGATAGTAAATGCAAAATGTGGACTATCCTCGGGATGAATTGGAATTGAAAAAAAACAATCTTTAATATCTATAGCTAAAACATACCAGGTTTTTGGTAAAGCAGACAATTGGGGAATCCCTGATTGAGCAGGTCCCATAATAACCATCTCATTATTAATGGCTCTTAAATCTTGTAATAATCTCCATTTACCAGATTTCTTTTTAATGACAAAAATGGGAGTATTATGGGGAGATACGGAAGGTTGTATATGTCCCTCCGCTAATTGTTGTTTGACCAGGTCATGGGCTATTTGTATCTTTTCTTTAGTCAGGGGCCACTGAGGAACCCACACTGGTCTTTCTGATTTCCAAGTAATTTTGATTGTCTCAGTGGCCCTTTCTGAAAACCCAATCCATGTCTATTTGTTTTTTGATCTATTTGAATTGGTGCTGTCATACCTTGTTCTTGTTCTCTTAATCTTTCTTCTTTCCTAAAGCCTTGTCTAGCCCTAGTAGTGGGCGCATTAGGATTGATGTTATTTGTTAATGTCAAACCTAATTGATCTAGGACATCTCGTCCCCATAAATTTATAGGAAGATGATCCAATACATAGGGCTGTATAGTTCCTTCACATCCTTCAGGATCCTTCCAATCTAATACCATTGCACTTCTATGGGGATTAGTTGCCACTCCTAGGCCTCGAAGCATTTGAGTGGCTTGTTGTAATGGCCAATGTTTCGGCCATTCTTGATGAGATATGATGCTAAGGTCTGCACCTGTATCAAGTAGCCCATTAAAGTCATGTCCTTGAATATTTAGTTTTAGCATTGGGCGAGAATCTAGATTTAAAGACAGCATAGCCCAATCTACACCTGTGGAGCCTAATCCCCTGGAACCTCTTTCTACAGTACGACTGGAAAATTTATCATGTAGGCTGGGTATTATTAATAACTGTGCTATTCTATCTCCTGGTGAAATTACTGATATACCTCTTGGAGAACTAGCTATAATTTTTATTTCACCTTCATAATCGGGATCAATTACCCCAGGACTTATCATAAGTCCTTTTAGTGTTGAAGAACTGCGTCCCAATAATAAGCCTACTGTTCCTTGGGGAAGAGGTCCTTTTACTCCTGTGGGAATGATTTGAACTCCCATCTCTGGAGTTAGTACTGCTCTGGCAGAGGCGCAGATGTCCAACCCTGCGCTCCCTCTAGTTTGTCTGATGAGGGATTTAATGGATAATGCGTCCTGGGCACTACTTTGATGGTGTTGCTGGGTTCCTCCACTGCCCCGTATATTTGTGGTTTGGGGCCCCGGAGCATTGGGCCCTCCAGTCCGTTTTTTGGCAATGGAGCCTGATGTCTTTCTCCACGATATCGTGGGTAAACACTTGGTCCTTGTCTGTTTTTTGATAACGGAATACCTTCTATGGTGGTTTGAGAACGGCATTCATTAGCCCAATGTTTCCCTCTACGGCATTGTGGGCAAATACCCGGTATTCTATTCCTTTGATACCTAGCCTTGTTAAACCCTCCTCCTATGGGGCAACTCCTTTTAAAATGTCCTGTTTGATCACAATTATAGCATGTTTTTGGCCTGGCATCTAAAGCCTGTTGTACTGCTGCTAAGACTTGCCCTTGTTCATTAATGTCTCTACATAATTTAATATATGTGTTTAAATCTTCATGTTTCCATGGTCTGATGACCTCTCTGCAGCAACGATTTGCTTGGTCATAAGCCAGTTGTTTTATAAATGGCATTGCCTGTTCTGTATCTCCAAATACTCTAGATGCTGTCTGAATAAGCCTATCTACAAATTCAACGTAAGGTTCATTAGCTCCTTGTATTACCTTAGATAATTGTCCTTGTAAATCTCCATGCCCCTGTAAAGTTTTCCATGCCCTAACTGCGTCTGCAGCAATTTGTGTGTATACGCCAGGATCATATTCAATTTGTTGCCATTGACCCTCATAAGGTCCTTTTCCTAATAACATCTCTAGATTTCTTTGAGGGTAACCGGCTGTTGCATTTCGCCTAGCTGTCTCCGTGCAAAATTCCTCATTGGCAACCTTCCATAACAAATATTGTCCTCCATTTAGCACAGATCGACACATGTTAGCCCAATCTGCTGGCGTCATGTCTAAGTTGGTAATGGATTCGACCATGCTCACAGTGAAGGGTGCTTGCGGCCCGTAGGTTGTTACAGCCTCCTTTAATTGCTTCACTGTTTTGAAATCTAAAGCACGGTGAATTCGTTGCCCTCCTGCCTGCTCAAGTACAGGGCATGCTAATCTTTGGGGTCCTGCCTCAGGATTCCGTCCATCAACTACGGGAGTTGAGGGCCGCTCAGCTGTAGATGGAGCTGTTGGTTGAATTACGCCCTCTGGTGATAGAACGGGGTTAGTAGCAGCCTCCTGTTGTAATTCCCGGCCTGATGGTTGTTTTTCCTCTAAGCTTTCTTTCTTCAAATCTTCCTCTGTCTGACTAGCTTGAGAGACCTTCTCTTTCGCTTGACCTAACATGTTTTCTACCATAGTCTGGACCTCTAACAATTTACGGGCCACCAGTTGCCGCAGTCTGGCTGGGCACAAAATCACGAGCCACTCAAGCAGGAACAAAGTTTATTTTTTGAAACTGCCGCCAATGTCCGGTACCGCCCGGGAAGATTTTTTCCACACACGCGGCCTCCTCTCGGACCGCCAAGAGAGCTCCTCCCCTGGAACTCCCTCCTACTGTACTTCCCCAACCAATGGGAACTCTCCAGGAGTCCCGTAGCCGGCCTAGGTGAACAGCAGGAGTCCAATATCCATATGAATGCAAATCTTAACATAATCATATCATCTCAATGGCTAGCTGGCGTCACCTTTCGACCAAAAATGCCATGCATCATATACTTGGCTCTTAGCAAGAAGGGATGGTCACTGTCTAGCTCCACTGCCTGCTTTTCCATCCCTTCTTGAGCTGTGTACTGAAAATGACCACAGTGCCTGCCTGGGGATTATTAACCCCTTCTTCTTATTGAGTTGGTTCTCTGAGCTCCTGGCTGGCTGCCCTAAGCCTGAAGCTGATTGAAACAAGTCCCAGCTTCCCTTCCCCCCAGTATGTGGTAGGATTGGGTGGGAAGCACTATTAGCTGGAGTTTGTCTGCACAGAGTAGATCAATGCACTCCCACAGTGGAGCACTGCAGTGTGCTATGAGGGGCGTTCCTGTGGGTGGGGCCTGACGAGGCCTCAGGGGCTTTGTTGGGTGGCATCTGCTCTGGAGAGATTAGATCAACACACCCCTTGGGCCTGGCAGTTGCCAAGCTCAGTCTAGAGTCTGGACCTCAGGAGACTCCCAGGAATTCTAGTTATGGGGCAAGGAAGCCAGTTGTCCATACACTCTGCTGCCCAGGAACACAGCCTTTCCCCACTCAGTCCCTGAGTGTATTCACACCCTCCTCTTCAGATTCCCAACCCTCTTCAGCTACACCTGTGAGCTTCCAGACTCATAGGAGAGGAGAGTGGGCTCCTCTTTGCTTTTCTAACTTGAATGCCCCTAGTTTCAGTCTGCTCTCTGCCTGTTCCACTCTGCTCTGCTTGGTATGTACGCCCATGGCCACACGACAGGAGCTTATCAGGACAGTGTGGTGGTGTCTGTTCTGATCTCCCAGCTCCTCGGCAGCAGCTGCAGCTTGGCTGCCTCAGGATGGCTCCATCCAGGTCTCTGTGGCCAGTTGAGAAGCATGGAGCACTTTTCAGGCACCAGGACACAGTGCAGCCACAAAAATCAGCTAAGTCCACGTGTCTGTTCTGGTCTCGGGTTTCTCCATACCAGACCTGCCTGTTGCGTTTCCTCTGTGTCCTCCCTCCCTCTGTACTGAACCAGTGCTGCTGCCGCTGCTGCAACCAGCTTGGCTCCAATGTAGTCCTTCTTCTTTGTTTGATGTCTCCAAATTTCTGAGTCCTAGGACGCTCTTATCAGTTAATGTTGGTGAAATCCCCCTTTCACCCACTTCAATGAGAAGCAGTACTTGAATCCTATGCCATGAAGTAACTGGGAATGCAGCCTCCTCTGCTTCACCATCTTGAATCTCCTCCATGGTGTAGTTTTGAGGGCCGTTCAGAGCAACTTGGCCTGGGCCACGAATCCTCTTCTGTGAAGCTGCCTACCCTAGATCTGCAGCACGCAGCTTTATCTTAGCTGGCATGTGCCACCCCATCCCCTCCCCAGTCTAAATCAGGTCTCTTTTTTCTTGTCTATGAATGTATTTGACATTTCTCTCAGATTGCCTTCCTAATCTGCAATTACATATGTGTCCATTGATTAATTGCCTCTGTCACCGGATTCTTAGCTTTAGGAGAATCTGGTAGGTGCTCAAACTGGAGTGTTGAAGCAATGGAGAAAAGAGCAAGACACACTAAGATTCCACTGGAGCTGTTACCTGTTTGTTTTTGAACTTCTTATCATTCATTTTGCCTCTACCCAAAGTGATCTTGTGCTATTTCACCTTGGTAATAGACTCTAGTGGAAATTCTTTCATTAAACTAAGTTGCCCCAATATTTACTCTTGGATATAAAAGAATGTATGTTGCAGAGAAAGTAGTAAAGCATTGAGCTCAAGAAGTCAGTTGTGAGATTTGGACAGTTAGGTTAATATGTTCCTGGTTATACAAAGTCTTCTCTGAGTTTTATGATATCTAAGTAGAAGGAGGAAGGGGAAGTTAGTGAAAGGAAAGGCTGGATTTTTATTGAGAAGTGCATTTCCTCCGTTGTGCTACATGCCTTTTGTATTGGACAGACCTGGACAGATGTTTTAGGTTAAAGGATAAAAGCATATTTACAAGTAGAAAACCATCAGTATTCTATTCCATATGAAGGAGATCAGTGGAAACACACTGCAAAATAAGATGAAATGAGAGGAAATAAGTCAACTAAATCACTGAAAAGTGGAGCCACTGGGGCTTGGAGGTTCGTCTTTGATGGCTGATATTTACCATGTCCCCATGTGCTGGTCTGACTCATCTTTTAGTGATGTTTGGGGACAGCGGACTTGATTCTTCTGCCTGGATTGTCCGCAGGACAGGGATAGATTAAATCACCCCCCCCCCAGGCATGACCACCACCCCTTCCAATTGATATTCAGTAAATATTTGCTGAGGAAAATATATAAATGACTTAAAGATGAAAGTGTCATACTGGTCATGCTAAAAGACTAAATGATGGTTCTTCATTTGTGAAATAGAGAATTGTGTGTTTTTCAATCTGTGTGATTGTCTTTTATTTTTCAAATAAAGTCTTACCTTAAATTTAGTAAGAGTCATCAGGAGTGAAGGGCTTGGGTTGTAGCACAGCAGCCTGAATCCCAACTTGGCAACCCCTTTTGTATACCATGAAAGAAGCCCTGGAATATCACCTTGGAACTTAGAGCTCACAAATCACAGTTTTCCAAACACTGGATTCATGACCCCACTGGCACAGGAGTCTCCGAATCTAGGAATAAGACCAAGTTGCTCTCCTATTGCCAGGATATAAGCAACCTGGCAGGTTATCTGTAAAAATTTAGCAGACTTCTTTTGTAACTGAAAAGGACATTGTCTACTAGTGGAACACAGACATGCTGTCTAAATGCTAAAGAAGGTGAGAATGACATTGTGACAACAAGTTAAAAATTGAAACTTGCTGGTGTACATGGAACATTGAAATGCATATGTACCTTCCCTTCAATTTCAATGGTGCCAGTCCTTCATATTATAGCCCATTCCCCAGGTCACCCATGAGGCTTTCAGATACCCCTGACTGGCCACTTCTAACCCAGTTGTGGGGCTTGGGGGCTACTGACCCAGTGGCTGCAGATCACAGAGCCAAGGGGGAGATAGCATGCACAGCTTCTAGGACAGAGCAAGGATGAAAAAAGTCAATCACAAAAGGGCGCCCAATCATTCTTCAGATAGGCAGAGGTCAAAATTAAGTATAGGTGAAAACGTAACCTGTAATATTAGCATGGAGTCAATAGTTTTAGAAGGTAGAGTAAAAGAACAGAAAAGAGCTGGAATGTAGGCATTTTCTATGGAATGTGTGTGACCTCCATTGCAATAACTACCATTTATTGTAACAAAAAGCAGAACTTTGATATAAAGTCAACATATACTATTCTCAGTCCTCACAGCACCTTGGAAGAATGCTATCATTTTAATTTTATTTATTTATTTATTTTTGTGTGTGTATGGGTTTTGTTGGTACTAGGAATTAAAACCAGGGTCTTGCACAAGCTAGGCAAGAGCTCTAGCACTGATTTATACCCCAGCCTGAAAGTATACTATTAGTACAGAAACTATTGCTAAATAAAGACAGAAAATCCCCTCATCTTCATTGAAGAGGAAGGCAATATACATCATGTCTTGCTCTAGAGCCACCGGTGTTCCTTACAGCACCAGATGACGCTGTGGTTGCTGAACTCAGGAGTCTCCGACAGGAGGCTTCTCTTGGGTCAGTTGTCTGAAAGCTCTTCAGAGAGATGCTCGAGATGCTTCTGTTAAGTGTTGCCTTCAGAGTGAACTGCAGGGCTTTGTACTCCATGGTAGTTATGTCTAATTATCCTCACCTAATGAACTCGGGAATCTATACAAACATTGACACATAAGGTGTGAGGTAACAGGTGCTAAGCAAGGTCGGCGCCTACTGTTCTCATAGATGTGGTTATCTGGCCATGTCTAGAACTCACCACCGCATTCCTGTTCAGGGTCTCCTTTCTTTGCACAGAAAGGGCCTCTCTCAGTGGACAAGACTTTTTTCTGCCCCCCACTCCCTAATGGGGACATGAGGAATTGAAACGAGTCAGTCAAGAAAAAAACAACAAAAAAGATGTTCTCTTTCTCGCTGTTCCCACACAGTTACCTTTCCTTATCCAGAATTCTCCCTCCCTCACCCCCAGCCACTCTTGGAAACCTGGCCCAAACCAGCAGCCACTAAGTGGCTGATTCATCTCCATCCCAGCTAGTCTACTGGCTGCTGACTGGCTGAAGGCCCAAGGCTCCCTAGTATCCCACCAGAGATGACCTCTGTGCACTTCACCAGTGAATCACTCATCATGGAACCAATGGCCATGGGCCTGCTCAACAAGGGGACACTGTTTCTCACACAGAAGCCCTTGGGCCTCTTCTGGGGACCTTGGCAGACAGGGGCTCTGAGTGCCCTCACTGTGGACCAGCCAGGCTCTGGTTCTTGGGGCTGCTGGGTTAGTTCTCCAGCTGACCTCCCTCCCAGGAGAGGGACGCTTGGGATCTTTCCCTCTAGTGTCACCACCTTTCTTCTTCAGCTCTGAGGCCTCCGAGCCAGGGGCATGTGGACTCGGAGACAGCTGTCCCAAGATCGTGTGTTCTGGATGGATTGCTTTCAGAATTTAAGATAAGAACTCACTTTCCTCTGAATTATCTAAATGCTTCAAACTGGATTTGGTGGTGGGTGGGTGGGGCTTCAATGGTATAAATCATCAGCTGCAGCGACTCTAGGTGGGTGAAGATTGCTGAAAGTTTAAATAAAGTAGGTTCAACATAGACAGTTTGATTTTGAAATCCTTTATCATGGGAACTTCAACCCTCCCAGGAATATGTGGCACAGGAGATGCAAGGAAGGGTTCACTGTGACTTTGAATAGTCCGGTTAGTCCTCAATGGATTATGTTAGTAAAGTTTTCTCCAAATGATTTGCTTATCTTATTCTGTATCTGTAATACTTTTTTTTTTTTTTTTTGGTACAGGGATTAAGCCACCCTTTTTGATATTTTATTTAGAGGCAGGGTCTTGCTGAGTTACTTAGGGCCTCACTAAATTTCTGAGGCTGGCTTTGAACTCATTATCCTCCTTCCTCAGACTCCCAAGCCTCTGGGATTTCAGGCATATGCCACCATATCCGGCTTGATTTATTTTTAAAAAATGATTATTTATTTAGTTATCTTTGTAGTCTAAGCACGTAGTTGACAGACTAATGGTGTTCAGTAAAAAAATGGTCTTAGAGATTAATTTTTTTAACATAATCTTGAATTTTTATTCTAGTAGGTAGATGAAATAAACATTCTTTTACTGACTACCAGTAATACTAGGATAATATATTCTTGAGTAACTTTGTCACAAAGATTATGATTTGTAAAGTACTTTCTCAAATTAAGCAAATAATAGGCTATTTTAAAAGCTTCAAACACTTATAAATGCTCCTTAGTTTCTCAATTGCCCTGAAAGTCCCTCTTGGTGTGGGCGTCATAAATGGGGTTTCCCTAAAAGTCAGCAAGAATTCAAAATTGGCCACAAATAAACTAAGGCAGATCTGGCTTCTGGCCACCTGCAAGTTCCTTACAGTAAGGGAAGTGCGGTGCTACCCCCTTGACTCTCCCTGGCTGGTGCCTTTTCTTAGGAATACATTTTCCTGGAGAAATCCTGAGGACATTTGTTTCCTTACAAGGATGTGTGCTTTTGCTGGAGAATGTTGATTTAGGAAGAAGATTAAAGAAATTTGAAGGATGAGAAAGGTCCCGGTTGGTGTCAGGGAGGGGCGTGGGCAGGGCGGTGTTTGTGAATCCCTGCTCTGGCCCAGCTCTGGGCATCTGACAAAACGTTTAGTGTCTGTCAGGTGATCCTACTCCCCAGAGGAGATCATGGGAAAGTTCATGAAATTGTCTATTCACACTTTCCACCAAAAGGAAGAACTCGAAGTTAGATGGAAACAGCACAGTGAGTCTGCTAGACCCAGGGCCTGAGTGGCGGCCCATCAACCCCAGAGCAGTCCCCAGGCCCCTGGCTTCATCTCCCTTTCCAGGTGTCTAATTCACCAAGGATCACTTCACCAGGAGTGCCATGACCAGGGACGAAGGTCTACGTGCAAAGCCACTGGGACAGGCAGCAGGTAGCTTTGAGGATCACTCCAACACCAAGAGTGAGCGTGTGGTATCTGTCATGTGTCACACACTCTACACAGAATTTTTATGGGATTTATGATAAGCTTTTAAACGGTATTGAACTTCTATCTTAAATATGGAGCGATGGTGACTTAGGGCAAATAATTATCACATAGTAAATGGAAGAGCTAGTACATATAGTTGAGTATCTGCTCTTGAATCTATCTAGTAGGAACCCTATACCAATGTCTCAGGTGAAGTCAAAAATAACAACTGGAGGATGGGGGTGCAGCTCAGTGGCAGTGAGGCCCACCATGCATGAGGCCCTGGGTTCAATCTGAGCACTGCCCCCACTACAAAAGATGGAACACTTTGTTGGATCTTTGGCTACCGCACGCTCAAATTAGTAGTTGTCTTGGTGACATATTTGCCTTATTTCCTGCCCTCCTGAGCTCAGCAGTAGTTGACCACTGTGGGATGGTGCCCGGATTAGCCTAACCAACCAACATGTCCTTGCTCTCGGCTGCAGCCTGAGGCTCAAGATGGTCATGTGTGCAGAGGGGGCTGATGACACTTCTGGTAACTTTTGCTGCGACTGCTGGGAAAGAGAAACCTGGTCCATTTTTTTTTTTTTTTTGTGTGTGTGTGTGTGGATTTAACAGTATGAGAACGTGAGAGCTGAAGCCACAGTTACTTTGTGCTCACAGGATGAGCTAACTCTCACGGTCAGAATGGAAAGATGAATCTTAGTCATCATTTATTCCCAAATAAAGCTGTATCTGAGCACATCACCCCTCAAAGTTTCCAACAGTTGCCAGGAGACTGTGAATTCCTTTTCTCTTTATGGCAACTTGAGTTTTCTAGCATTTGGAGTAAACAAATCCTGATATTCTAATTATACTAAAAACACTAAATACAAAATAAATAATTAATAAACTAGACTACATTAAAATTAAGGACTTCTGTAAGGTCTTAATAAGTCTTTAGTCCATCTTGTGTTGATTCTTGTATGTGGGGTGAGATACTGATTGAATTCCGTACTTCTTCAAAGTTAGCAGATATTAGAAAACAGGTTCAAAAACCAAAACATATTTCACATAGAATTGAAAGATTAGTATCCAGAATATATAGAAAATTTTTACAAATCAAAGGATAATCATAAACACAAAGAAATTACACACTTTTTAGAAAAGAGTAGGATATGCTCATTAGCCTGATCCGATCATTACATGATGTATTGAATTATTACACTATTCCCCATAAATAAGAATAACTGTAAAGTACCAATTAAAATACATAAAATATTTTGAAGATGACAAAATACATTTATTTTAATAATAGAATTGGTATATGCAGCAAATTTCAAATTAAAATACATTTTTACTGACATTAGTTTTATACACTTATGGGGTTACTAAATGATGTTTTGACATATATACACATTATAGAATGATTAAATTAAGCTTATTAATGGATTCTTATCTCACTTGATTGTCATTTATTTTTTAACTCTACTTTTTAAGCAATTTTGAGATACGCCATATATCTATGGTGGCCATGATGTGCAATAGATCTCTAAAACTTTCTCCCCATTTGACTGGAACTTCATATCTTCAACAAATATTTCACCTTTATAAATGCCTCCCTCCCACAGCTGCTGGCAATCACCATTTTACTCCCTGCTACTATGAATTTGACCTTTTTTAATTGATTCCCCGTGTGAGTGAGACAGTGCAGTATTTGTCTTTCTCTGACTGGCTTATTTCACTGAACATAGTGTCCTGTAGCTTCATCACATGGTAGCAAATGACAGAATTTTCCTCTTTGGGAATGGGATCATGTGGTGGGTCTGTTTTTAGTTTATAAAAACTTCCATATGGTTTTCCATAATGATATTAAAATACTTACATTCCCATTGACAGGCATGATGATTCCCTTTTCTCCACACTTTTCTTTCCCAAAGCCACCATTCTAACAGGTGTGAGACGCCATCACATGTGGTTTTAATGTACATTTCCCTAATGGTGAGTGATGGTGAGCACCTTTTCCAAGCACCTGTTGGCCATTTTCATGTCTTCTCTGGAGAAATATCTGTTGGGCTCTTTTGCCCATTTTAACAACCGTTGTTTTCTTGCTCTTGAGTTGTTTGAATTCCTTGTGTATTTTGGATACTGGCCCCTTATGAGGGCACGGTTTGCAAATATATTCCCCATTCTGCACGTTGCTCACTCTGTCAGCTGTTTCCTTGGCTACGCAGAAGCTTTTTAGATGATGTCATCCCATTTGTCTAATTTTGCTTTTGTGGCTGATGCTTTTGGAGTCGTATCCAAAAAAATCAATGCTCAGACTGAAGTCACGGAGATTTTCTCTAGTTTTCTTCTAGTAGTTCTATGGTTTCTGGTCTTAATAAGTCTTTAGTCCATCTTGTGTTGATTCTTGTACGTGGGGTGAGATACTGATTGAATTCCGTACTTCTTCATGTGGATATGTTGTTCTTCCAGCACCATTTATTCAAGACACTACCCTTTTCTTATTGTGTATTCTTGACACTTTTGTCAAAAATGGATTGGCCATAACTATGTTGGATTCTTTCTGGGTTTCCTGTCCTGTTTCATTAAATGATGTCTGCTTTCTATGCCAGTATCATGCTATTTTGATTACAACAGCTATATAGTGTATTTTAAAATCAAGGAATACAATATCTCCTGCTTTTTTTTTTTCTCAGAGTTCTTTGGTGATTCAAGGTCTTTTGTAGTTCCATGCAAACTTTAGAATTTTTTTTCTATTCTGTAAAAAAAATGACATTGGGCTTTTGGTAGGGATCGTACTGAATTTGTATGAATTCCTTTGGGAAGTATGGACATTTAACAATGTTGATTATTTCAGTCCAGACACACGAGATCTTTCAATTAAGTTGTGTCTTCTTCAGTTTCTTTCACTGATGTTTTGTAGTTTTCCAGGTGCAGACAAAAAATTTATAGGAAAGGATTAAATAAGTACTGACAGTTACTATCTTGCCTCTGATCTCATTCCTCAAAGATACATATTTTAAATCTGTCTCTTTTAATCATTCTGCTGATCTTTCGAGACTCCATACTAGAATACAAACCTTATACCCTCAAAACCTTGTTATGGTAGAGTATGCAAATGGACCCGATAACGCAGGCTGGCTGCTCCACACATAGGACACATGTCCCTCTACACCCGTCAAATCTGTGGGCCTTCCAGGCAGTGCTGGGGAGGCTGGCTTTGTCCTCGTCCACAGCTCTCCTGAGTGCTCCAAAAGGAGCCCTTTTTCTCTCAATTCAGTCTCCAGTCTTGTGGTGTGATCTTCAAAACTTTGTCAAAATGATCAGTGCTAATTTTACCCCTTCCCATTTTTAGTGTTGCTATGGATTCAATCTCAGTTCCTCAACTTTATTTCTATTTCTGTGCAATCTAGGGAAGAGAGATGCAGATGTGTCCTGAATCAAATCCCTGGTCCTCATGGTACATGTACTTTCTCACTCATTCAGTCAGACACTATTCTTTTTTTGGGGGGATTGAACCCAGGGGTGCTTACCACTGAGCCACATTCCCAGCCCCCCCCCTTTTTAAATTTGAGACAAGGTCTTACTAAGTTGCTTAGGGTGTCACTAAGTTGCTGAAGCTGGCCTCGAACTTGCCATCCTCCTGCCTCAGCTTCCCGAGTTACTGGGATTACAGGAGACTTACTGGGATTACAGGCGTGTGCCACTGCACCTGGCAGTCAGACACTATATTTAAAGGCATTTTCCTTATGTAGAACCCCAAGTTAACTGACCTTAAGATTGTTCAGGTGGGTCTAATCCAATCACAGGAGACCTTTCAAACTGTGTTTAGGAGTCAGAAATGAAGAGAGCCAGAGAAGCACATGGAGGATTTTTATGTGCCTTATCTAGCCTGAAGATGGGGGTGGGGCATGCATTTGACAAGGCGTGCAGGTGACCTCTAGGACCATGAGTGGCCCCTGAAGAGGAGAAACCAGGAAGTGGGGACCTCAGCCCTACTGCTGCAAGGGACAGATTTTGTAAATAACTCGAATGAACTAGGTAGCAGATTTCTTCCTTAGAGACTTCAGGTGGGAGCTAGTCTAGAGGATTCCATTTCAGGTATTAAACTTTGAGCAGAAAACCCAGCCATCCTATGCCTGGAGTTCTGAGCTACAGAATTATGAGCTAATAAGGTGTTGTCCTACACCACTGATTTTGTGCCAGTTTGTTACGCAGTAATAAAACAATGCATAAAGAATCGCAACTCCAAATACTAATGGCAGGCTTCTGTAGTTAAAAAATGTTTCACAAGTAATTCTGATGTCCTCCACAATTTGAGGGCTGGACAATATACACCCCTGTCTTTTGTTTATATTTTTCCTCCTGAAAGCAAGCCTTTGGGGGTAGATTCATTAAGGAGGGCTTCAGAGTCATGACCTTTCACAGGGGAAATCTAGCAGGAAGCCTTAAAGACTGAGAAAAGCTGAGCCTCTGCCTAGCAGGTGAATGTTTTGTCAGGCTACATTTCAGACATTCGCTCAGGAAACCTCTGAGAGCACTGATAACACTCCTGGGACAAGAGTTTATTACGTAAAACTCATGCACACAAATACCACAGCACCACACAGCAAACGCTAGAATAGCTTGCCACTCCAAGTATGGTGTTCTCAGAGTAGCTCAGTTATCCACAGAATGGAGACCTGCCTGTCTTCTACCAAGACGACCGGTCACTTGTAAGCACCCTGATGGAGAAGCACTCCATCTCCCTGACACTCCAGTGGCATCACTTCCACTGAAGGAGTGGAATCACTCCTATGAATTCCAGTGAAGAGGAATCACTTCCCCTGAGTCTCACCCTGCAGTCTCCAGGCCAGAGGCTACTTCATCTAAATGTTTCTTGAAAACTTACAGTGATGGGAATTTGGTGCAAAAAAATTCAAAGCCTAGATTATTCTGATAAATGATAGAATTCAAATTACTAGAGAAAATAAAACATACAAATGTCTCAAGTATTCACTAAAATACCCAAAAATGTGTTGAGGAAAAAAAATCAATGTCAACCTCAATCTTACAAAAATCTTTCAAAAGCTGTTTATTTTTATTTGTGCATTGTAGTTATACATAACATCAGGGCTCATTTTGGCATAAGCATACATGCATCAAACATCTTAACATGGCCTTGGGAGTTGGGGTGGTGACAGATAGTGAAACTGTCAGTACTTATTTATTCCTTTCGTATAAATGTTTTGTCTGCACCTGGTCACTCGTAACCATTGAATTTTCCCAGTGGACTGAGAATCTTTCCTATGATGTCATTCGGTCCAGCTCACAGCGTATTTCATTTACTGCATTCCTTGTGTCCTTTATTTCACCATGATACTGAGAAATTACTTTGGCTTGCTTTTTAAAAAAAGAGTGGAGAGGCATTTGTGGAGGCACAGAGACAGAGGGGAAGATAAAGAGGCTGTAGCTGGGCAATAACAAGCGAGATCATCAGAAATTCACCCTAGCAAGACTGAACTTAGGGCTCCATTACAATGTGGTGTCTGGATCACTCTGAATAATTTGCACACCACCTTGTACCAAAACTATGGAAGTTATTAAGATGAAGATGTAGGGGGACAGATACCCAATGAATCTGAACTACCAACTTAAGTGAATTCTTCTTACTTCTGCTTATTGTACCTATGTAAGTCAGCCCAGATGCACTACTCGGTTAAATAAACAATTGGTGGTATCTGAAAATATAATTAACTTAGAAACCTCTGATCTGAAACAGTATTTGTCTACATCTGAGATGGTCACAAATTTATTGGAGATTGATGCTAATTATTATTCCTTTTGAATTCCAAATTACTGTGTCCCATATGAAAGATGAGTTTCCCATAAAGACTTATTGATTGATGAGTAAATAGCTAAAAATGGGGGAAAGATTTCATGATAACAGATTTAGCCTCTTACAGGTCCTTCCACTCCATGTCCTTGGTTCCTAAGTTGCCCTTGTATTGTGCCTCTGCCAGCCCGTTAAATCAAGTGGTGACCTGCCAGTGGTTCTGGTTTATGGTCATCATCTGAAACTCTTTTCCCCAGTCATTCTTTTTTTTTATTTTTAAATTTTTTTTAGTTGTTGATGGACCTTCGTTTTGTTTATTTATTTATATGTGGTGCTAAGGATTGAACTTAGTGCCTCACACATACTAGGCAAGCACTCTGCAACTGAGCCCAGCCCCAGCCCCCCTAGTCATTCTCTTGTAGATAAAACTCATTCTCAGAGGCTCTTTTGATGGATGTGACAAGAATAGTGTCCTTTAGGTGGTCCCCAGAATGTGAACCTTTTGTCAGGACTTCCAAATTGGTCACACCCTTTCAACATGCTAATTCTTGTTCAACTGTTCAAGATTTTTCACCCTAATTTGCCTACTATAGTTGATTTCCAAGGGGAAGTATTAACCATTAAGAGTCCACAGCAGGGGCTGGGGCTGCAGCTCAGTGGTAGAGTGCTTGTCTTGCATCTGTGAGTCACTGGGTTCCATCCTCAGCACCACATAAAAATAAATAGAAATATTGTGTCCATATACAACTAAAAAAAAATTTAAAAAAAGAGTCCACAGCTGCGGGGTGGTGGCACACACCTGTCATCCCAGCTACTCAGGAGGCAGAGGCAGGAGGACTGCCAGGTCCAGGCCAGCCTGGGCCACCCTGTCTCAAAAATAAATAGATAAATAAAAAGGGCTGGGGATAAATAAAATAGATAAATAAAAAGTGACAGCTGTAAAGGGAGAAAGTGGTGCCTTCCCTTCTGCGTCCTTCAGGTACAGGGACATTGTTAGACCCAAACTACAACAAAAAGCCTGCCTTTCTTAGGAATGTCTTGGTACTATCAGGGTGGCATTTAAAACCCAGAGAACTAGCCTCCCCTCCTGCCTCCCTCAGCAGCTGAGATGGCGAGCTCTGTGCTCTGCCTGTTTTATTTTGGGTTTTTTTGGAAACAGTAGAAACACGACCACTGAAGGCTTTTTCTGAGTGATGGCGGTGATTTCTAGAAAGACTTGCGATCTGCTCTGGGTTTCCCACTCTATCACTCCCCCTTTGTGCTCACTGAACTTGGTTTGGGTCAGTGATGGACGAGGAGTGTGGATACATGAAGCTGAACTCTCTCTGCCATAGTCCAGTGCTATTCCTGCCTGAGAATTAGCTCCAGCTCAGACCAGGGGGGCAGGTAATCATACATCAGCTTCTTTAGAACGTGATGTTAATTCCCCGCCGATCCTGCCACCAGCGTTTAATATGAAATCCACTTGCCTTGGAGTTCCACGTTGATGAGATATAGATGTTATTTAAAAAAAAAAAAAAAAAAAAACACCTAGCACAATTAAAAAGTGATGTTTCCTGGTGCCATGACACAGGCGAGAGCCCTGGGACACTGTGAGTCTCGTCCCAGCCTAGGCTGAGGTTTTGTAACTTGCTTTTGTTGGTATTTTTCTTGTTCTCTTGTGAGTTGGTTCTGGAAGCAAGAACTTGAGCCTTGGTTGCTTCTCAGTAGACTTTGGTGCACCAGCTTGTAAGAAAAACTGGGCTTTTATGTCTTGTAGTTAACTATTATCTCCCCTTCTCTTCATGCAATAAAATGAATTGAAATTTTTTTCCTCAAATGATGAAAACACAGTGTTCGTAATGGAAAAGTCTGGAATATTCCTTCAATAACTATAAAACAGCACCCTCATTCCTTACGATTTGTCAACATTTTAAGAGTGTTAGCAAGATTTTTAGAGTAATCTATAAAGATATGTTTGATTAAGAAAGATATATTAGTTCCAGGGAAAAGCCTACTTTAAAAATATGAATTTGATAGTTTACAAAAAAAATCTTCTCTTCCTAAAAAAAAGCAAAAACCCCTGATATTTCAACATACATTATCTCTGCTTTATTCTGACAAAACCCAATTCATAGATTGTTTGAATTTTTCAAAGGTTTTTAAATTTTCGTTTAGTCAAAACACAAAGAAATTCATTAAAACATATTACAACTAAAACAATATGTTTACACATCAGATAATTTAGAGGTTCTGCACTAATGAATATAATAAGGCAGGAAATGAAATGACTAATACAAATATTTGAAAAGAATAATAGACTTATTTTGCAAATGACATGATCATATAGCTATAAATCTAAGCTGCTCCAATAAAAATAAATTAGAGAACAAATAAAAGCATTAGATCAAGAGCTGTATAATAATTGATTAAAAAGATAAATAGTTTTTTATCTATGCTAGTAATAAATATGCAGAAGTTTAAATTAAAAATGTTTCATCTAAAACAAAAAATAATTCACATGCTCCAAGAGAAAAGCAGAAATGTTCATGAAAATTCAGTAACACCTCATTAAAGTACTTGAAAAAGACCTTGAACAAAAGAACTGGCATATCATCTTCCACCAGGGGATATTCAACTCCCTCATAGTGTCTATTCCCCCAAATTAATAGAAGCATTTAATAATTCTATTCAGATCTTAGTAGAGGAGTGGAATGTTGGTGTGGAACCTGGCAAACAGAATAGAGAATCTAGAACTCCATTTACATGAGAATTTGACATAAGGCTCTTGTGCTCTTCCAATTCAGTGCAGAGGAAAGATTTGCTTTTAAATGAGGCTGAGGCAATTAGCTACCTACCTATGAAAAAACGAAGGTGAGTCCCTCTCACACACATGGTACCAAGATAACTCCCAGACAGAACGACTGCTGTACAGCAGGAAATAAGAAAAACCTTGCAAGAAAATATTTGCAAACACGGCTTTATCCCAAGACTTAGGAAAACTTTTTAAGCCAAGACTTAGGAAAATAAAAAGCTTTAGAGGAAAAGGGAAACATTTTAATACTAAAAAATGTAAATTACCTTTTAAAAAAACAATAAAAATGATTATAAAAATACATGTCAAATGAAGTGCTAATTCCTATATGTGTGAAGTGCATTCCCATGTATCAGAAAATGATGTAATCTGTAACAACACAGACGGAGGATATGAATGTGCACTCCATACAAAAATAAATACAGCTGACATGAAAACACGTTCAGAGGGTGGAGAACTTGGAAATTAAATTAAAAGTGAGCAATTAAATCTCAAACAGAGAGAGCAAGAGAGTCAGCCCCACACCTGGAGTCCAGCCCTCACACCCTGGTGTTTCTAATATGCTGGAACACTCGGTCCTTGTAAAAAAGCGGCTGCCTTGAGTTCTCCACCTCCCTCTTGGACTTTGCACCCTCATGCTGTGTGGTCAGGGGGCCCCCAAGGTCACTTTCCGGGCATGGCTCTCAACACATAACAGGAAGTCCAACATTTCAAAATGGAGTTTAAATTTAGTGGCTTGTGCTATGCCCACCGTGTTGTGTCCACCACAATTTCCTTTCAGGGCGATTTCATTAGCCCAAAGTACCCCTGAACCTATTAGCAATCTGTACCCATCAGTGTCCTCGAGAGCACAGGACTGATAGGCCACAGGTAGACCCAGATGCAGGAATAAGAGAGGGGATTCCCAAGGGGAATTGCCTCACAGTTACAGGTGCGGATGAGAAGTCGCACCTTGTCCCTGAGCGGTGTGGAGATGCTGGAATGCTGGTAGCATGCCTCAGCTCAAGTCTGCAAACCTCAGAACAGGGAAGGGGACAGCACAGCTCTGAGTCTGGGCTCCAGGCTGTGAGGGACTGGTGTGAGTACTGGATTGCCAAGGCTGGGGAGTTGGAACTCTGATGTCCAAGGACAGGAGGAGGAGAGGAAGAGGAAATGTGTGTCTCTGCCTCTTGATTCTGCCTAGGTCTCTGGCCGTCTACATGGTGCCCACACACATGGGCAACCCTACTGGGTGCACCAGCTTCCAGGCCAGTCTCCTCTGGAGAGACACCCTTTGCCTCTCACTGGGATTCAGTGCAGTCCTGCTGACACCTACCAGGCACAGTTTTACAGTGACTTCGGCTTCCTTGGCCCTCTGCCCTGGGCAGCTCCAGTCATTTTATCTCTGCAGATTTGCCTATTCTGGACATTTTCTATACGTGGAATCATAATAGGCAGTCTTTTGTGTTTGGTTTCTTTTACCTAGTATATTATTTCCATGTATAATACGTCTACATTGTAGCATGTACCAAGTTTGATTTTTTGAGTATTGTACTGCATGCAGAATCCCATCAATAACTGTTTCATCCATCCCAAAATAAATGAAAATTTAGTTTGCGTCTAGTTTTCTTTCTTTTTATAGAAGAACAACATTTTATTGTATGAGTATATCATATTTTGTTTATTCATCAGTTGATGGGCATTTGGGTTGTCATAATTTTTGAATTATTTTAAATAATGCTGGTACAAACATTTGTGTAAAGTTTTTGTAAATATTATTTCAGTTCTTTTGGTTGTATACCTAGGAGTAGAATTTCTGAGTTACATGGTAAACTCTTTCACCTTTTAAGAAACTGCCAAATGGGTTTCTGTGGTGACACCCATGCCCCAGTCTTCACCAACACTTGTTTTTTCCTTTTAAATTATAGCCATCCTAGTGTGATGGTGTGGGCTTAGAGGGGCATGGGCACAGAGGGGCATGGGCACGGAGGGAATTCCCCTAATGACTGATGAGATTGACCATCTTTCATCTGCATATTGACCATTCTTCTTTGGAAAAAAAATCTATTCAAATACTTTGCCTGTTTTAAATTGTGTTATTTCTCTTTTTACTGTTGAATTGTAAGAGCTCTTTGAGCATTTTGGATATTAGATCCTCATACAAAATGCAATTTACAAATATTGTCTTCCATTATGTGGGTAACCTTTTAATTTCTTGTGTTATCTTCCCCCCATTAGTTCTTATTAGTTATACATGACAACAGGATTCATTTTGATATAATTATAAAAGCATGGACTATAATGTGCTCTAATTCAGTTCCCAGTACTTCCCCACTTCCCCTTCCCCTCTCATCTCCTCTACTGATCTTTCTGCTATTTACTTAAAGATTTTTTTTAATTAGTGCCTTGTGGATGTACATGATGGTGAGATTCACTGTGGTATATTCATATGCATAAATAGGAAAGTTTGGTTAGATTCATCCTACTTCTCTTATCCCATCCCTCCTTCCTCCCCCTCAATCCCCTTCCTCTATTCCACTGATCTCTCTTCTATTTTGATGCACAGAGGTCTTGAGCTTTGATACAAACCAATGGATTCTTTTTTTAAAAAAAAATATTAGTTGTTGATGGACCTTTATTTATTTATTTGTATGCGGTGCTGAGAATCAAACCTAGTGCCTCACACATGCTAGGCAAGCGCTTTTCCACAGAGCCACAACCTCAGTCCCCCAAGGGACTCTTAATTTCTAAAGAAATCAGCTAATGAGGGGGGATGCATTTTCTGTTTGGCTTTCTATTCAGCACTGTAGTTCTATTGATTTCTAAATAGAATTAAACATCCACCTGTCAACATTTTCCTTCAGCTTTAAGATCTTCATTTTTTTTTTTCATGCAGTCTGCTAGATACACTCCTTTGGTGTTTTGTTTTGTTTTTTAATTTGATAATGGAGTAGAGGGAGGTGAAAAAATTAGCTTTGCTTTTAGAATTCTTCATTCTGCATTGTTTCATTTGTCATCACAAGTACATCTTAATATTGTTCTCACCAAAAAATCTTAAAAAGAGAAAACCATACTTGACTAAAACAAGGGTTGAAAATACAGTGTAGGCAACCTTGTCTTTATATTAGTGTGTTCCTCCTCACAAAGGGACAACAAGATGTTATGATTGATATCTTAATTTTTCCCAGATTGAAGAAGTTTTTGTGTTTGCATGCACTAAATTTTAGCTACTCTTTGATACCCACTGACTAAACTGATTTTTAATAGAAAACCCATTGAGACATATTTGACAGGAGCAAACAGAGCAGAGATGGACCTACACCTCTAGGAGATGACAAAGTTTACAGGAGAACTCAGTCAACCATTCTGTCAATTTGACTATGTGGCTGGGATGGTTTCAACGTGGAGCACAATTTTCTAACTTTATGTTCTCTGTTGCCAATTTTTAGTACAAATATTGAGTGTGAAGTGTAAAACTAAAGAATTATGTTGATAATTTCAATTTGCTTTTTGTTCACAAATGTGTAATTTCAAAGTTTAGAGGAAATTCTGCACAGAATAATGTTGAAAGCCATACAAAAATATGAAAGGCTGCCTTCGACCCTGGAGGATCACTTAACGATGCTCCCTGACCAATTAGCACATCATGGACACACCTGTATCAAGTGGAGTAGGAAGTAGGAAAGTGCTCAGTATGTCATGTGAGCTATTTACAGTGAACAACTGATATTTCACAAATGACCTGTATTTTGACAGATTGAGGTTCTTCGTATAGATGACCAAAAACAAGAAGTAAATTTTTGGAGTGAATTCAATCAGTGCAGGTAGCCATCTGTACATGACAATTTAGAGGACAGAGTGGTGTTGGTTGTGGGAGCAGGGCATGCTCTCTCCATACCCTGCCCCACACTGCTGGTTTTATTTTTAAGTAGGTGTTTTACCTGCAGTAGAGGAGCACTGGAAGTTGACTCAAAATGCACGATTCTATGTTTTGGATTAACTAGTGGAGTAATCAAAGTTATTAAAACTTTCTAAACCTGAGATTACACACATATTACATAATCTGAGATTATGGGGACATGGTTATGACTTCACCTGTCATGAAAGATAAGCAAGGGATGGAGAACAAGGACATGGTTATAGAGACAGTTTGCACAGCGTGAGATTCTATGCAGGATCCTATGCTCATCATTGCAAGTTTCTCTCATTTCCTTTCGATGCGCTCCATGCACTTTTTCCCTATTTTATGCATGAATAAGGACAACCATCTTGCAATTCTCTTCCATGAGGGTTGAAAGGATAAAATGGGGTGAAAAGTTTAGTTCAACTGTTTTTTTTTTACTTTTTGTACCAGGGATTGAAACCAGGGATCAAGGGCCCTTAAACACTGAGCCACATCCCCAGCCCATTTTTTTTTTTTTAATTTTTATTTTGAGACAGGGTCTTGATAAGGTGCTGAGGCTGGTAGTTCGACATTTTTAACATGTGCTCTAACCAGTAAGTCAGGAAATGCAGGTTCTTATGGCGGGGATAGCAGCCGCTCAAGAACTCGTTGTGCCCACGGTCATGTGGTGGAGACCTTGGTCTGCTTCTGGAGCCATGTCAGCTCAGCCTCCCTGACCACCAACATTCTGCAGGTATGTTTTCTATTATTGCTGTGGGAATGACGACTCCCTTGTGCCTTCACCAGGAGAAGACACTTGACTCTTCACTTGGTTCTCTGTCTCTGCCCCAAGCATTTTCATGGTTGGTGATTTTAATCTGTATCTTTTTGCTAGAATACACCATAACCATGAGCAAAACAATATTTAGTTCCCAAGTAAAGCACAAGCCCTAAGTGAAGGCAGTCTTGAGAGCCATCGACACAGTGGATTTGTGTTTCGACTCCTTTCATTTAAAATAATTTTTTCAAGGTTTATCTATATTGCAGAAGGTGTCAATATTTCATTTTTTTATTGTCAAATAATATTCCATTGTAGGGATGGATAGAGTACATTTTATTTATCCATTTTTCTATGGAGCTATGAACATTTATTGTAGTTTTCTTATGTGAACATATGTTTTTAATTGTCTTATATATGAATCTAGGAATGAATTTAACTTGAGAATTGGAAAATTGTTTTCCACAATAGTACACCAACTTATGTCCCTACCTGCATGTACGGAAGCTCAAGTTTCTCTAATCCTTACCAACATTTATGGTTTTCTATTTTTTTTTTAATAATAGCTAACCTACTGGGCATGAAGAGGCATTTCATTTATTTAAATGTGTATTTCCCTAATGACTAAGGACTTGGAGCATGTGCTTACTGGCTGTTTCATATTTCGTATTTACTAGTCACTGATACACCTTCTTTGGAGAAATAGCTACTTAAGTCATTTGGCCATTGCTATAGTTTAAGTGTTGAATGTCCACCAAAGGCCCATGTGTTAAAGACTCCCTTGCGTGGCACTGTTGGGAAGCACTCTGACCTTTAAGAGGTGGGGTCTAAAGGTCCCCCTGGGCCACTGGGGGTGGGCCCTTCTCTGTTTCGGGCCTAAGACGTGAGCTCTCACAGTGGCTTTGCCCTGGTGTGCTTCTCTCATCAGAAGCCCAAAACAATGGCCCCACCTTGACCTTGGACTTGAGCTTCTGGAACTATTTGAGAAAACAAACCTCTCTTTACTTCCTAAGTAGCCCATGTCAGGTATTCTGTTATAGTGATGAGAATCTGACCAACATACCTGTCTTTAAATTGGGCAGTTTGTCTTCTTATTGTCGTGCTGTAGGAGCTCTTGACTTTCCTGCTAGGCCCTTATCAGATCTGTGACCTGCAAATATTTCCTTCCACTCTGTGAGTTTCTTTTCAGTGTCCTTTGAAGCACGAACACTTAAATTTCATGTAGTTATGTACCTAAACTTTTTGCAATACAGATTTTCCTCAATGTGTGTTTTTTTAGATGTATTCATGCTGATTTATATAAATAGACTTATTTTCGCCCAGGAATAATGTGGAATTATGTAAATAAGTTATTTTCTATTTTCATTTTCTTCATATGTAAAATTAGTTTGCATCCAATTTTTATTTTTGCTACTATAAATAATGCATTGACACATATTTGTATATTTGTACTCAAGGGAAAACATTTTTAATGCTACCTACACAGAAATAATACCATTAGATGGAATAGCACACTTATGAAAACTTCAGTAAAATTCCCAAATTGCCTTATTATAATAATTTATTTCCAGTCAGCAAAATATGAATCACAATATTCCTACTTATTTACATAGTGTCAGACCTGCTCATTTTTACGAACAAGATAACAAATTTGTAACTCAGTGGTATCCTTTCAGTTTCTCTGTTTCTTAGTAAAAATGATTTTCATGCTTTTTGACTTTTGGATATTATCTTCTGTAAACTTTCTGTTTGTTTCATTTGACAATCCTATGATGGCTTCTGAGGGTGGTGGCATTCCTATTATGTTCTGGAAGCCAAGGGATCCCCACTTGTGTGCTGCTCATACTTACATTAAAATTTTTATGGTTGACTTCTTTGAGAGAAGTTTAAAATTTTAATGTAATTTATCAGTTCT
Organism: Marmota flaviventris; assembly: GCF_047511675.1. Taxonomy (NCBI): domain Eukaryota; kingdom Metazoa; phylum Chordata; class Mammalia; order Rodentia; family Sciuridae; genus Marmota; species Marmota flaviventris. The sequence continues at coordinate 110,468,464 of NC_092505.1, read as the reverse complement.
TACCTATATGATTTATGCTTTTTTGTATTATATTTTTAAATTGTTCCCCGCCCTAATTCATAAAAATATCCTATATTACTCTAAAATTTTGAAAGATTTTGTTTTACATCTGGATCATTAATTCATCTCAATGTGATTTTTACATTGTGTGAGTCAGGAATTCAATTTCCCCTAAAGAAAACTGAGTGTCCTGACACTATTGATTATGTAGTTCATCATTATACATCTCTGCTGATGTATTCTACAGTTTCATTTATATAACAAATTCCCACACATAGATCATGTTTTCCATGAAGTCCTTGGATACCTTATACTAGATCTAGATACCAGTTTTTCCAGGTCTCTTATATGTTTGTTTGCTCTTGTGAATGGCATCTTATTTCTAGTTCATCCTTTAGTAGGGTTTACTATTTATATTGTCATGATGATGTTTGGAAAGTTACCTGGCATCTGAAAGCTTCTTCCTGAACTGGTATGCAGGCCTGTGAGTGCAAGCTCTCTCACTCTTTGGCTGAAATACTGTCATCTCGTCCTGATCCTTGAAATACATGTTATTTCTGTACAGAACCTTGGTTGGTAGGCAGAGCTCCTTCACTATGGAAGGCCATCGCTTCACTCTTTGGACTTGACCTTGGTTATTAAGAGGCTACTGATAATCCAATTGTTCTTAGTTCTTTCCTTCCTGGTACATTCGTATTTTTATCTCTTTAATTTTTCTTTATCTGCAATTTCACTAAAATATGACCAAAGTGAAATTTTAATATTTTCACTCAGGACTTTTTAGCATCTTTAAATTTAGGATTTATATGTTTCATTAATTACAGAAAATTCTCAGCTATTATTAAATTATGAATGTTCACTAGTTCTCTCATTCTCTCCTTTTGAAAGCCTTGTGTTGATAGGTTAGGTCGTTTCATCCTTTCTTCAATGTGTCTTAATCTCTCTTTCATATTTCTTTTGAACTTCTTATGTTGCACTTGGGGTAATTTTCATATATATATATATATATATATATATATATAAATTTTATATACATGCTAATCTTATGCTTAGAAAGTTACCTGTGATTTGAAAACTTTCTTCTTGAACTATTTAATCATACTGATATATATGTATACACACACACACACACACACACACATATACAAATATATATATTTGTACCAAGGGCTTTGAACTCGTGATCCTCCTGCTTCAGCCTTCTGAGGCAGCGAATCACTGGGATTACAGGTGTGCACCACTGTGCCTGGCTCATTATTTCTTCTAATGCACTAATTATCTCTTTATCAAATCTTCTTCTAAACTAACCCATTGAGTATATTATCCACTGTGTTTACGTACCACATTTTCTTTATCCATTCATCTGTTGAAGGGCACCTAGGTTGGTTCCATAGATTAGCTATTGTGAATTGAGCTGCTGTAAACATTGATGTGGCTGTAGTATGCTGATTTTAATTCCTTTGGATATACACCAAGATATAGGATAACTGAGTCACGCTTATATGCCCCTAACCTAACTATACCTAGTCAGATGTAAACTTCTTTTTATTTAATTTGGATAATTTATATTTCTTCCCAATTAAACAATTTCTTAACATTTTGTTCTGTATTTTATGTATTTGCAGTTATTTCTTGATTGGACTTGTTAGGAGGTTGTATATTTTATGGTTTTACTGTTGTGCTGCTAAAATTCTGTTTCATAGTTTTATTCCATCTATACCTCCTTTAAATTGTATTATATTAGTTAGTTTCTCCTTTAATCTATGCTGTTTGTTCCCCTTGCTCTCTTATGTTTGTGCACTTTTTTTCCTAATTTTTTCAGTTCTGTGCATATTTCATTGAAGGCTGTAATGCATGCAAGAACAAATTGACCCTCAATCTCCTGAGTTGTGATACACAATGATCTGATCTCATCATTGGCATTTTTCTAAGTCTTCAATATTTGAAGTTTTAAGTTTCTTCTCTGGTCAGAAACTTCTCTGGTCAAAGAGTTATTGAAGATAACAATCTTATTTCACTTTTCATTTACTTATGATTTTAATAAACATTTTTAAATTAATAACTCATTTATTTTCTCTGGTTAGAACACATGATCTACTCAGTTTCTACTTTGTGGAATTCACAAAACTCTGATCAAATTTAAAGATCATCTGAAAATCCTATGTATTGAGCCTTTTCTTTCTTACTACCCATATAACCAAGATAGTCTAAATGCTTTTTAAAAACAATCAGTAATGTTCGTGGTTTGACTGAAACGATCAAGTTCATTTCCTGTTACTACGCAAGTCCAATGTGCAGGGTCCTGGGATCCAGCCTTGCTTGCTTCCCTTGGGAACAACAAGGAGCCGGTTTATAAATGGTGTCTGTCTGCAGCAAAATGAGGAGGCTGTGGCAGAACACAGGCCAACAGCTTTGCAGGCCTAGAGGGATGGGTGCACAGCGAGGCTCCTGTTCAGGGATGCAGTGCCAGCCTGGGTGCCCAAGTTCTTCACTTTGCTGCTTCATCCCGTGGGTAGACCAGGGTCAAGAGGCAGCAGAGAGTTGTCAGGAGGGTGGTTTCAGTGGCCGCCAGCCTGAAGTGTGGCGTGTGTCATCCTGTCCACTTGTCATTGGTCAGAGCTTGTGTGACCGCCCAGGGGAGGCTGGGTGTCCTCTTGGACAAAGGCTGGTTTTCATGAGCCCAGCAGCAGGCCCAGACTTCTCCGTCTTCCGTGTGTATCACAGGAATATCTGCAGCACTCACTCTGAAATCAAACTAGGCGTACACATGCTGTAAAAATATTTCTTTATGCCCAAGAAATAAGGATGAAATACAGTCGATGCTTATTTTTAGTATTTTATTCTATTTTTCTCATCTAAATCATCTAAATCAGGAACCTGTTTGCTCGGTTTACTTGCAAACTTTACTTTTTAAAAGACACTCTTAAGTTCTCTAGCAACAGTGAATGACCGTGCTGGGTCCCTCGACCTGTCTGGAAGGTCCCTGTTCCGAGCACTAGTCCCACTGATGCTGCTGGTTTATACACACATGACGTAGGAAGTGTGGCCAATATTCTCTCAAAGTCGCCAACTTGTCAGAGGCTTCTGAGCAGCAACAGGGATTTTTAAAATTTAATTTCATTCCAATTTTTATTTGTAGCCCTGTTCAATGTAAGATTGTGTAGTTAATGGTAAATTTTTAAGCATTTGGGTTAACAATAAGGTTTCTTGATTTTTCTGGAAGATAGTATTTCTTTTGCTCATTTAAATATAGGGTTTACTTTTCCCCTTGTAATGGCCCAGCATGAGCCTTGCACAGCAATTTGAAGTAATATCCTTTTCCATTCCTGTCGCCTAACAGCCACTTCAGGTATCTGCAAGCCCATATGTGCAGGATCTCTGTGGTGACTTAGCTTATTTTATTTCTCAGTTCAGTTCAAGCAATTGTAAGGGTGACTTAAATTGATTTTATATTTTGAAACGTTATTGCAATCATTTATCTAACCTGCTTTATTGTAATGTAGTGCATTTTAAGTTGATGTGCACAATGTGTGAGTAGCTTTTCCAATAATGCAAGTTTCTGATTTGCAGCAGATATAGTGGTGGCAAAGCCCAGACTTGGCTTCTAGAAGACGCAGTGAAGCTCACATACTTAGAATTTCAGAAAACCATAAGAAAGACAAAGTGATCATTCCATAGCAATCTAACGACCCACATATGGATGATTTGTATTACATTTTCTAAGGTGTGGATGGATCATTTCTATTAATTTTCCCCCCAAACCTGAAGATCTATATTTGGATGCCATTCACTCTTTCTTTTCTGTTGTTATTCATTAATCCTAACACCAGAAATCTTTAGGCTTTGAATATCCCATTACACCTATCTGATCATATCAGTCCTGTTATTTTGAGGCAGTCAGGACTTTTTCAAAGTTATTACAAGTCCTCGTTTTTCACTGGACTTCACGTGTCCCTCTTGTATGACCGATGTGTTTTACTACTGTGCATTTTTTAGGTGTAGCAGTGAGAGATCACTCAGTATCAGCTTGGGTTCATTTACCCCGGGTTGAGAATACCAAGCCTTGCAGCCCTCCTCCCTGAAGATCAGCACTTCCTGAGCAGTATGGTCCCGGGCAACCTTGCTTTTGATGCATCACTTCAGAAACCTGGTTCAGGGTCAATTCCTGAGCATGGCTGGTTCTTGGCGTGAAGAGTATAAGAAACATAATAATAAATATGTATGTATATGTTTGAGCATATTCCTATCCAGGCAAGTGCTAGTAGTGTAAGAATTTTATATTGCAATGTAAAATCATAACCTTCAACATAAACCAACTTACTCTTTACTTGAAACTCATTTTTGTGCTCAGATCTGCCTCATCTTACTATAAACATCCATTCACAACAAAAAGCAATTTTTTAAAAATGCCATCGTGGGCATAAGGAACACCCAGAGTGTGTGGAATCAACCTTCACAGCCCTAATGGATGACGATGAGAACCCACACCAGAAAGAAGTGTTCCTTTGTCACCTGAAGAGGCTCTTTCTGCAGGAAGAAGAATTGCTAGATGCTCTCAGAAACACCAGGATTGGTGAGCAGCACACAGGGCGTTTTGTCAGTATGACCTGAATAATTATAAGGGTTGACTTGGGGCTGATTTGACATGAGGTTCACCCATTCATAATTCTAAATAAAAAGGATCCACTCTGTGTAAACATAATAACCTAATTGAACAGAGAATGGGGTGGGCAACTGGTCTATGGCCCCCTCTAAGTTTGTAACTTGACCTTTTAAAAAATTCTGCCTCCTTAAAGTTAGTACTGGCATATTGATAAATAATTTTGTGATTCTGAGACCAAAACACAAACAAAAACAAAACTGGCTTAAGTCTTCTCAATTATAAGTCATCAGATCCTTTTGACACTAGCAGGCTGTTCATAGGAGAGAGAACTGTGATTTTGCTGTGTTGTGTGAGGAAGAGACATTTATCACTGAATCTCTGCAACCATTTGGTATTGGAAAGCCTCATCAATCTTGAGCGTATGCGGCTGACATTTTGTTTTACTGCTTTTTTCCACATATTACAAGAATAAACAATTTATAAGTAACATGAGTACAGTGGATTCAATCTAAGTCACACACATTCTGAAGGCAGAGCTCCCCAATGCCATTTTACAAACTGCTGAACAGTAAGTGTTTATTACGTTTTTGTGCCTATAAGGAAACCTGATGTACACAAAGCTCAAAAGCCTTCGGGTGCAGACTTGAAGGTTTATTAAGTGGGGAAAAACCAATTGCATATTCTCTTTTCTAAGGGAGATTTTACCTAGTGCTCTGGACATCATTAACTTCCTCTTAACTTATGAATTGCTCTATTTGTGAAAAATTACCCTGGACCAAATATGAAAGTTAGCATTTGATATGAGAGGCCAGAAGGTTTCAGTCTCATTAGTTTTGTTTCTCTATTACTTGGTAGAATATGTGTTCATTCAATATATTTTAATGACTCACCAACTGGATGGGAAGCCCTTGGTTGTAGCAGGTGTGTTCCAGAATGCCAAGATGGATCAAGGATGGCCGCTGTTCTGGAAAGGCTTAGTTCCAGTATAGACCATAATCAAGACATCCCAAACTATTAAATTAGCAAACCTGATTGTACGTGGGTGTCTTGGCTTTGTTACACTTGTGAAGAGAAGAAAGCTTACTCTTAAATCGGGCTGCTTAACTCTGAAGGAGAGACTCCCACGTACAGAGTGGGCCATTAACTATAAATAAGATAGGCAAGCAACTCTGAAGCCAATTAGGAGGTGAGTTAACAGCCGTGTTTTTGCAAACATGCCAACTTTCCAGAGAAAATCATTCAATCTCTGAAGATTTTCTAACGTTCCAGGGCTTTTATGCAAGGTTTTTTTAAACAAAGATTCAGAATTTATTGTAGTATTTTTATGATTCTCTTACTTGGAAATGCTTCTCTGTGCTGGGGAATGTGTAAGATGTGATTATACATTTTGAGAGCAATTACAGCCCTCCGCCTCTCGTCAGGGAGAGCCTTCCAGACAGAAGTGGAAACAGTCTAGTCTCTGTGGGAGACAAGGATGTTCATCTTTGATTGATGGGTTGGCATCCACGACACCTGGAATCCAAACAGTTGGAGTCATACCTTAGGAAATGCTTCAAGGACACAAGGAAGCACCCTCCGGGCAACACAGATGCTAACAGAGATGGTGCATCCAGGATGGGCCCTGTGAGTGGAGGAAGAAGCTGACCTCAAATAGAAACCAGAGGGCAAGATGAGGGAGGACAGGCAGCAGCCCGGCAGCCGCACTTGCTCCTGTGCGCTCTGGCGATGCGCCCTCTGCCTGTCCTTGGGGTCTCTCTGGCTGGCTCCCTTTAGTCTGAGAATGGGGCTTCCGTCCCCCCTCACCTGGGCTCCTGCTAACTGACCGAAGCATCTCCAAAGTCTCCTTATTCATCTTTTCTTCCTCTTGCTGCTCTTTCCTTTTCTTTTTTTCTGGAGGATGAGCCCTCTGTTTCCAAAGTTTACTAAAAAAAAAAAAAGTTAAATTAAAAAAAACACATCTATTTGGTACATTTAATTCTGTAAATTTCTGGATATCTTTCTGGACACTGGTGTTTATGATGGTGATGGTTTAGTCTTTTGAGACTCATAAGGGAGAGGATCTGTTACTGAGAGCCCACGTGGCACTGTTGTCATGACAGGAATTTCAAGGAAATAGAGGTCACGGCTAGTGGCTCATCAAGTTGTATGTGCAGGAAGCTTTTCTGGGGCTCAAATTGTTTGTATGTAAAGTGCAGCCGAAACTACATTATGACAGTGGACATTTACCTCCCTGAGAGCTGAGATTCTGAAATGACCACTTATGAGGAAATTGATTTATGTGTATATTTTTAAAAGTTCCTTCAATATGTTTTCAGAATGATGCTCTGATGTAGACTGGACGTGTGTTTCCAATCCTCAAAGGAGATTTGTATCAAAACAACAACAACAAAAAGCATTTAATCCTACTCATGATGGTTACTGAGGAGACAGAAAGATAGAGGGATATTGTTTATGTCTTTCAGCTAAGCTATTGATTTGGAGGCAGAAGAAAAAGCTTAAAGCACTTGTCTTCAAAAAGCAGAGACAGAGAGGTGTCCAGGTGGTGATAAGCTGTGTTCTTCCTAAAAGGCACCAGCAAACAGACACCATACAGCCAAGACCTCTAGTTCATGGGTAAATCAAGGGGTTCCTCTTTGGAAGCAACTCGATGTTAAATGTTCCTAAATGGTGAAGCATAGTAAGTGGTTAAATACTAGTGAAAAGTGAAAAGACTTCCCAAGCTCCGGCTATACAAAGCCCAATTTATTTGTTCAGACTGTTATTAATTAACACCTATTTATGTTTATGGCTGAGGCATTGGGGACTCAATAATAAACATAACAATAGTATTTCTTCTCTGTAAGGAAAGAGAAAGAATCAAATTACAACTGATTCTAAGAAGAGGAATTCATAAAGAACACCTACTTCTGCTTCGAGGGGCGGAGAGGAGGCTTGTGCCTTGGCAGTGGGTTGCAGTAAGATGCAGCTGAAACTCCTCTAAGCCAGGAAATGGAGCTGCCTGGTGCCATTCAGAGAGACCTCGCTGGGAATCCCACTTTACACATCCTAAGAAATAGAAATAGTTTTACTGCAGAGACACCTGCATTCACATATTCACAACAGCCAAGATCTGATCAGCGTGGGTGTCCATCAACAGATGAATGGAAAAAGGAAATGTGGTACGTATACACAATGGAGTTTTCCTCAGCCATAAAGAAGAATGAAATTCTGTCACTTTCATCCTCAGGGATGGAACTAGAGGTCAATGTGTTAAGTGAAATAAGTCAGGCACAGAAAGATGACATTGCACATCCCCACTTGTAGTGGACACTAAGACATTTGCAAAGAGTTGAATAGGATAGTGGTCACACAGCCTGGGGGCAGCGTGGAGAAAGGAGGGGTGGAGAGGACTGGCAATGCAAACAGGGGTGAAGTGGGGTGGGAGGAATAATTGCTAACCTTCTGTATCACAGCAGGGTAACTGTGGTTGGTAACAGTTAAATACCGCAAAATAGCTATTAGAGAGAATCTTGAAAGTTCCTGGCACAAAGAAATGATCGATGCCCAAGGCGATGGATGCCAGTTACCCCATCTGATCCTTGCGTATTACATACATCCACTGTAATATCACATTGAGCCCCCATATATGTTCAGCTATGTGTCAATTAAAATTTTCTTGTTGGTTGCAATGTGGATAATAGATGAGAGGATGATGAGAGAGAAAGTCAGCTATCTTCTGTAGTTTTTCAGATCCTTGATGGTAAAAGTCTAGAGTACTCATAGTAGATATGGAGGGGGATGAAGAGATTCAAGGACAATTAACTTTTGTGAATTAGGTAGCTGTGAGCAGTGAGGGAAAGAGACATAGGAATGATATTCAGATCTTAGGCCCTAGAGTAGATAGTCAATTAAGGAAATTCAGTAAGCAGCTGGATATATAATCGGACAGCATGAACACAGATGACAGACGTCCTTGGGGTGATGGTGCTACACTTTTTGACCAAAAGTGGTGTCCTGGAGAGCACAGCAGGTCATCTGGTGGTTACTAAAAAGAAGAGCACAAATAAAAAGTAATCTCTTGAGCTTTAAAACTAGCTTTCACTTTTTTCAGTCTCCAATAAAATATTTCATGAGCAAATTTACTTATTTATATAAATTTATTTACATACTTGCTATTTAAAATAACTTAAAAATTATAAAAATTACTAACTTGACTGTGTGTATACCCTGGAAGGGAGTATAAGTTACATCAAAGTACACATATCTCTAATTACTTTTTCCATTTTTATTTACTTAAACTTAACATTTTTAAACAATGCATTCTGTCAACCTGAGATGATTTGATTATAACAGGAATTTTTAAGATACCAAATATTCATTTGGAAACCACTTACAGGTTTTGCATGTTGTTGCATGTCTTTAATCCCCTCTACTCAGGAGGCTGAAGCAGAGGGACTTCAAGTTCAAGCTCAGCCTGGGCAACTTAGTTAGACTCTGCCTCAAAAATTTTTATAAAGGGCTGGGTATGTGGCTGAGCAGTATAGGGCCCCTGGGTTCAATCCCCATATGGGGCAGGGTGTTAAGCATTTGGAGTCTCCACTAACAGGCCCTCTGGGTCCCACAGTAACTAGATGTAAGCAGTTCATGGAATAATGAAGTTGAGGGATGAAGAGAGGCCCTGACATGGGTATTTTAGTTTTCCCTGATTAAAATCTTTCCTGGGCCAATTGATATGCCATAGAAAATGAGTTATCAGATAAGGCCACTGAATTAATTTTAGTTTAATTGTTACAATAAGGCTTTTCCAACTTACTCTAGCTCATCATCTACTTCCTCAAAACTTCCCAATGTTCATATTTGGCCCATATTTATCTTTATAACTCTAGATAAATCGGGTAGGATGATATTTTCAGACATGATTTAGTTTTCTCCTTAACATTTCTTTATGGTCTTTGCTCTGCTGCCAATTTAGTCATAATAATTCATTAGCTCAGGGAGGGATGATGTAAAAGAAAGCAGAAGTAAATCTCGGGCTTTTGGATTTCAAAAGCCTGTCTCTCAAGAGAGTATAGGAAAGAAGTCAGAACATAGAAATAAATTTGAAAGGATATATGATTAGATGGAGGGCAGAGGTCTCCACCGTGGAGACTAGATTAAGAGTCTCTTGGCTGGGAATGAAAATGAGTCAGAGGAGAAGCAAAGTAAGCTGAGATATTGATGGATCCCTGAGATAGACTCCACGGCCTCCTTCTCCCTCCACCATCCTGCGCCCAGTCTGAGGGCAGAGGCCACCTAGAGCAGAGAGCCAGTGTCTGAAGCCTCCCCGACTCACCAAATAGCAACTTTAATTAAGACAGTGAGGTAGTGACTTTGCAAATCCACAGACAGAGGTAATTGCTTCAAATCTTTCAGGGAGAAATCTTAAAGCTACATGGGAGATTTTGGGAAAAGAAAGCCTCATTTTCTGAGATCTGAGAATCCAATAGTCTATGCTGCCTCTGTTGCCAGATGAAAACCCAATGTTTCTGGGTTTTATTTTGTTTATAACCAAATGGGGATCATAATGTGAATTTATGTTTGAGTACTTAAAAATACGATAAAGTTAAATCCTGTGAAATTTTCACAGAAAAGAAATATTCTTTATTTAATCATAGAAGTTATCTACCCACTTCCCCCTCATCTGGCCAAGTTGATCCCTGCATCATTTGACTTCAATTTCTTCTCTATGGAATCCATAGAGCCTGTGTTTTGTTTTCCTCAGTTACAGAACCATGACAGCTCAAATTGCAACTTTTTGAAAGAAGATAATTTTAAAGTTGTCTTTCTCAAATGGGTAAACTGCTGAATGAAATTTGACAAAAATCAATTGAAAGATAATGGGATTATTCAATATTTTCATTGGAAGTGCTCGTCAGTATGATAAAGTAAGAAAGAGAAATGGAGATGTAAGACCCAGAGTTTCGGGTAGCAGGATTTTTATCTACAGAAAATATGAAAGAATCTACAACTTAATTAGAATCATTGAGTGAATTTCAGAAAGATGCTGGATACAAAATCAATATTGGCTGCAAACAATCTTATTTCTAATAACAGTAACCCTTAGAAAATTAAATTTTAAAAGTACTTCTTTTGTAAGAACATAAAACATTAACACCTAGGAATAAGTCTTACAAATAATGTGCATGACCTACAGAAAATTATCATCATCACTGAGATATATTACTGAGTTCCAAATAAAAGAAGGAAGGGATATATCATGTTACAAATTGTAAGAGTCAATACTGAGAAGAATATTACTTCTTCCGGTAGTGATCTGTGGATTTGATGCAATCCTAATTCCCGACAGGTTCTCTGTGCGTGTGTGTGTGTGTGTGTGTGTGGTGTGCGTGTGGTGTGCGTGTGTGTGTGTATAAACTGAGAGTCTGATTGTAGATTTACACAGCGGAGCAGAGGGCCAAGAGAGTTAAGGCATTTTTGAAGAATCAAGAGGAAGCATATAATGCAAGTTTTCTCGGATCTCAGAAAATTAGGCTTCTGTTCCCCAAATTCACTTAGGATGTTACTTTGAGATTTTCCAATAAAGATCTGAAATACTTACCTTGGACCTCAAATCTGCAAACTCAGACTTTCCTACAAAGAATGAGGAGCTGAGGAGTCCCAGGAAACCTGAAGGCTGCAGTAGCGCTGTCCCCGGGTCACACCCTCGTACACAGAGCTGGCTGCAGGTCAGGGAAGCCCGAGGAGGCTGGCGTCCCTCCCCGGGGTGTGCCAAGGCCACTGGAGGCTTGGACTGCACCCTCTGCTGCCAACCTATTGGAACCCCTGTCTTCCACCCTCACTGTTGACGCGTTTCTCCATCCCTGACTCATTCCAAACCTGCCTGGCTCATTATGTGCTGCTGCTGCTGCTGCTGTTGCTGTGGCTTCATGTTCTCTGTGTGCTTTCTCCAGCTGCACCAAAGTTGCTGGAAGTTGTTTGCCGACCCTCCATTGTTGCTTTTGGTCCGTGATACTCAGAGTCTGCTGTGAAAGCTAAAAATGTCTGGAAGTGCCATCTTAAGAAAACTGGGGCAGGAATTAAGCTGGCATGTAACTGGGACAGTTCCAAATGGGGACTTGGAGTTCTGTTCCAGTAGTAAAATGAGATGCTCTGCTATCTTTTCTGAAACATCCTGCTCTTCTGTATTGTATTTCATTTTGATTTCTTTACTCAAAGCACATTATCGACGTGGCAATGTCTTCCCAGGAAAGCCACTCCTCTGGAGTACAGAGATATCAGAGATGGCCTGTGGGACCACAGCGTTCGGGACGTTTAATCTGGGCAAGAGGTTGGGCTTTGAAAAGCTGGCTTCATGTATCAGCATAAACCAAGAGCTGAGATGATCTGGGTTTCTATTTTCAGGGCATAGTTCAGTCCCTTGAGCTGATATTAAAACATTTATATAACCCACATCCAGACACAAAATCTATACAGCTGTTTTGTAGCTGTGGTTGTCATTGCTGTGTGGTTGATGCTGGGAGAAAAAAAGCTATGTGGTCGAATTTTCAAAAAGCTAATTCTTTGCCAATGACCAAGTAACAGTATCAGACAATATTCCCTAACCTCAGGTTTTTAATCACGGGGCAAATCTCAGATTAAGCATGATGCCAACTCCTTGGAGTTTAGGCCCAAGAGTGATTTCAGAGGACCACAGTGATGGTGTCCCACAGGCTGACCTGCAGGAGACATCCGGGGACTTCTGGAGAGAGGTAACTCCTAGATGGGAGTTGGAAGGCAGGTGGCTGCTTGTCACGGGGTGGCAGATCCTCTATAGCTTTTCCTTTAGCAGTGGGTGAGAGAGAAAGAGGAGGAAGGCTGTCTGGGAAAGGGACTGGAAAAGAGTTCACCTTCTTTCCTTCACTAAAATCCATCACCCAGGTGTTGTCTGGGAAGTGGACAGGAGGGTCCTTCACCCTCATGGTCCCTGAGAAGAGCAGACCTCAAGCCACAAAGCAGAAGATGGAGCCACCTCGGGGTGCCAGCTTGACCCCTGGAGCAGCACCAGTCAGCACCCAGGTGCTGCCCAGCGGCCAGCAGAACAGCCCAACCCTTGCTCCCACACACCCAGGAAGTAGAAAAAGTTGACCCAGAAAATGACTGTTTGTTTCTGTTCTTCCCATCCTATTTTTACCCCCAGGCCAATATGACCTAGGAAATGCAGATTGTGTAAGAACTGAAATGCTCTCTGGAGAAAAAGCCAACATACCTCCCGACTTCCCCGTGGCCCATATTCCTTCGTCACTTTCCATCCTTTTTAGATAATTCTTCCTGAACCTGAGGCAGGCTTTTGCTCCTCTGCTTCCTGCTCATCTGTGAGTCAAGGGCAAGCTGTCACATAAAACTTAATTACAAGTCACATCCTCCATCAGGACGCTGACAGTTTGAATTCTCAGCGTCATTGGGAAACGTCATTTGTGTTACCTCTGTTAACATCCCTGTCAGGTCGCCTGATGCAAAAAACTTGGAACATCCTGACTTGGCTTTCTGGTTCTCTGCAATGCTGCCCTCCGGCAGGAAGGCCTCTACCCTCTGTCCTCCTGGCCCAGCTGCAGTCCTGCCTCAGACAGCTGACCATTGCCCTGCTGCAGCCCCTCTGCCTTTCAGGCTGCCCCCTGGCAGCCACCAGAATTCTGTGTGCAGAGTGCAAATCAGATGAGATCACTCCTTTAACCTAAAATTGCCCATGGTTGCACAAAGAACAAGCTATAGTTCTTAAACTCGGGGTGGGACAGGAGAGACGTGGAGAGCTTCCTGGAACCCTCTAAGTTCTCTGGAATTGGACTCAGAGGCTATTGTATGAGCATTAGTTACGTTTTTCATAAGGAGAGTGTCAATAGGTTTAAACACATCATTAAGAATCTGTGCTGTAACATGTGCCTCTCCCCCATATAAAAACCTCTAGAAGTCATTGGTGTCCCAAGAAGACCCACTGCCAGCTAGCAAGCTCTGTAAGTGCAGGGAGATGTGGAAAGGTCCAGGGTGCCGAGGCTGTCGTAGATCCTGACTCCAGCAGATACCTGATATGGCTGATGTGGAAAAAAGGGCGGGAGTCCAGTTCTCACAGGACTGTTGTGGGCATCAAACTTAGCAACACAAAGTCCCTGGACACCTTACTATGGTGGCACTGCATGATCATGTGCCCAGCAGCATAATTCACAACAGCCAAGCCACGGAACCAGCCCAAGAGTCCACCGATGGATGAGGAAAATGTGGCATCACACAATGAAGCTTTCCTCAGTCATAAAGAAGGACAAAATTAGGTCATTTGCAGGAAAACGGATAGAACTTGAGATCATATGTTCAGTGAAAGAAGAAAAACTCAGAAGGTCAAGCATCATATGTTTTCTCTCCCATGCAGAAGCTAGAGGGGAAAAAGGAAAAGACAGGTGGGGAGGATCCCCTGAACATCAAAGGAGATCAGTAAAGGGACCCAGGGGTGGAGGCAGGGGGCAGGGGGCAGTGCTGCGGAGCGATACTGTCCAAATTATATTGTTGTACATGTGCATGGATGAATATGAAAACAACGAATCCCATGATTTTGTACACCTATAGTGCACCAATAAAAAATGTGGAGAAAATATAAAGTAACTGAGAAATGATGGTCCCTCCAAGACTGAAGTTTCTTCACTGCTATCAAGTCCTCGCATCCCAGAAGAGATCATCACCCTCACTGTGACAGCTAAATCCCTCCTCTATTGCTTACAGAAAGCCCACATCAAAGTGGCTGAAGGGAACATATCAGCTCATCCAGTTCAGGAAGTTCAGAGGTGCCATGGACTTCAGGGCCATTTGTACAGGACTCTGCTTTTGAGTTTCTGTTGTACTTTCAGCTCTGTTTCCCCCTATATATCAGCTTCTCCATTAGGTTGGTTTTCCTCATGGTGACAAAGTAATTGAAGACTCCGCAATTGTATCTCATACCATCCAGAATGAGAAAGAACTTTACACCCTGAAATTCCTAACCAGAGTCCTGAGATTCCTTTTGCCTGGCCTAAGCTATGATCAATTCCTCAACCAACTTCTGCAGCTGAAATTGCATCTTTAGTCTTATGAATCTTCTGAGCCAATTTCACCCCAGAAGAACACAGAGCTATTGTCAAGGGTCAGTGATTAAGCACTAACAACCAGGATTCCCTGAACAGTGCCAATATGAACAAATACAGGCCCAAGAGCACCAGACACCTGCTGGAAACCACCCAGGCTCCTGGGCTACTGCTGCTGCCCAGGCAAGGAGGCTTGGGGAGGGGTCTGCTGCTCAAGAGGGAGTGGATCCTCATCACCACCAGTTCATCCTCTGGCTGGAAACCCACCACCTCCCTGCTGACTGAGGGCCATCACCAGAGAACAAGGCTGGTGCCCGAGGAGGACAGCTGGTCTAGCCCCTGCTCTCCATAAAGGAACAAGTCACCAGGGGAAAACACACCGTTTTCCTGCTCTAAAAACATTTCTTTAAAAATTCCATCTTAAAAGTGTCAGTTAGCAATTTATATCACTCACACTCCAGAAACACTTAAAATGCATTACTTGATCTTAAATTATTCCAAGCTATTTTCAAAAGTTTAGCCACTTTTATCTAAAATGATTTTTCTGAATCATTTTTTATTCCATGGTAGGAGGGGCAATTAATAAAGACTGTCTGATGTTCCTTAGTTTCATTTCATATTAAATGATTCACAAACCCCTTCTTAAACTCAACCCCAGGAATCCCAGCTAGACCAGAGAATGAGGCCCTATTTATTTATTTATTTTTGGTACTAGGGATTGAATCCTGCGGCGCTTTACCAATGAGCCACATCCTCAGCCCTTTTTATTTTTTATCTTGATACAAGGTCTCACTAAGTTGCTGAGTGCCTCGCTAAGTTGCTGAGGCTGGCCTCAAATTTGCAATCCTCCTTCCTCAGTCTCCTGAGCCACCAGGATTACAGGCATGGTCCACAGAGTCCAGAGTGTGATGCTGTCTTGGAAGCAGAACGGGCCCTCCCCTTCTCCTTTGCTTCTGATTCTGTTTCCCTCTGCTGTGGGTCTGGCTGCCCTCACCAACAGGGTGGGGACATCATAACTCAGTCACTAGGGATGCTTCAGGAACACGTTAAAATAATGATGTCAGCACGCTGGAATGAGGGAGGGGACTGAAAGCTGTTCTTTAATATCACATAGCATTTTCTTTAAAAAAAAAATGTAAAAGAGAAATGTGTGTCCAGAGGAGTGGGTTTGGAAACTGGGTAAATGTGAAAATAGGAAGGGGCATTAATTTCTTGCAGAGGTATGGGATCAGGCTGCTCCTGCATACCCAGAGGGAGCTGGGGGAGAAGCATAGCTTCTTTCAGAATATCACATTAAACACCTTAGGGGCACGAACTGTCTCTTCATTCACTCATCAGTCATTTGTTCTATTCAAGAAGTATTTATTAAGACCACAGGTGTCCGGCAGCTCGCCAACTCCTGACGATACAGACCACAGCCAAGTCCATGAGCGTTTGACTCCCTGGAGGCTGGATCCCGGTGCCAGACACAGAGAAAAGATAAAAAAAAAAAAAAAAGTCTTAAAGAAACACAAACTATATCAGATGTTGAAAAGTGAAGGAAAAAAAAAATATTAGCCGAATTAAAGGACAGAGAGTGGCAGGGAGAGAAGGTGACCTGTGCAGGTTGGGGAAGGCCCCCCGAGGGTGGGAGGATCCCGGACCTGTCTCGGCTGGAGAGTTTGAGGCCACACAGATGGATGGCCTCCTAGCAACCCTGAGGAAAGGGGGAGAAAGAGTGAGGGGACCAGGGCTCAGAAGACTGTGCAGCCATAACTGCCAGCTCCCAGGCCTGCATTCTAGGACAAACTAGCGCTAGTCACGTGCCTTAAAAGCTTTTCAAACTTGCTGTTTAACTGAGAGGTCTTTCTCAAATGAAGTTTTATGTGGAGTCTCAATTTGTGAAATGAATAAAATTCCTTTCTAGAGGAAGCAGTTAGAAAGAAGTTTTCCCAGGTTTGGACCTTAGCCCCAGATCTTTTTACCCCAGGCCTTGCCGTTGGGAACCACTGCAGATCCCAGTTTCCCTGCCTGCCCTTCTCTACTGTACACCTGTCCCTCCAAGCCTGGTGAAAGGAAAAGCAGGTGAAAGGTACTGCATAGAAAACAGGGAGACAGGAACTGAGGCAAGACCGGTCTCTCCACTTCCTTGTTGGTTTCTGCAAAACCGACCTTATGCTTCTTTCTGGATCCAAGTCAAGTTTTGAGGGTGAGGGGCCTTAAATATCTATTGCTCCACCACAAATCATCCCAAAACTTAGTGATTCAAACCAGGGTGTACCAGTGCGTTTGTTGGAGGGGAATTGCTGGGTCCAGCCCACACTCTATAAGAGGAGATTTCTCAATGGCATGAATCCCAGGAGCTGGGGACGTCTTAGAGGCTGCCTGTCACAGGCAGAAAAGCACAAAAGCACGTGATGTCAATTCATTTAAGCCTTAATGTGCTGAATCTATGCAACATGACTTGAGTCTTTTTAGTATGTTACTCTCCTTTCTTCAGAATAAACTGGACTTGGGTTTGCCAATTGCTTCTAATTTGGTGTCCACGTTTTGTACCCAACTATTTTCTTCTAAGGTTAAGACATGAAATTTCTTTTGGAGTCCACATTTTGTACCCAACTATTTTTCTTCTAAGGTTAAGACATGAGATTTCTTTTTGAAAAGAATTCTGTTCCAGATTCTCTTGCTGACACGATTTGGCTTAATTCTATGTGAATACAAATAGAAACAACTAGAGACTCTATGAAAATCTCCAGGGCACACCTTCTCAGCCAGTAAAATAAAGCCTCTGCACGTGGCCCTGCAGAGTACTCACGAGGTAGTTGGATGATCAAGAAAAACAAATACCTGGTCCCTTTCCTGAGCTTAGTCATCAGGATTAATTAGTCTCCCTCAGTTTACCCAGGAAATAACAAGGTGGATGACAGGGATGGGGTTTGCATTTGGTGACATTCTCCACTGAACTGGGAGCTCCCGAGAGCCACTGGGCCCTGACAGCATCCAGCCTAGAGGAGGGATGCAGCATGGCTCCGGGGAAACCCAAGAAAGTGCTACTAAAGTTTCCCTATTTTAACGGTTTCTAGAGAACTGATTAATACTTTAGGGAAGATTTGAGGATCTTTACACTAGATAATGTTTCTGAAGGGTCATGAACATCAGATATTGACCTCTGTCCAGATGCACCTGTCCTGCCTGGGCCTTTCCCCGACCCCTCCTTTCTTTGTTTTGGAGAATGATGACATTAGAACCTGAATTCCAACTCCTTGTTTGTGATCTCCTTGGTAGATCTGCTCCTTTATCTGGGTTATGTCCCATATGTTCAGGATGCACACGTTATTATAGTTCTGTTTGGTTTTCTGCCTTGTGTCATAAGAAGTCCAAGCTAAAAACCCATGAAGGGTGGAGAATATCACTACCTACATACCACTGAGCACTTCATATATGCCCGAACTCCAAATTATCTTTAAGGTATGTTGTTAGGGCTGTGCACACGTTACCCTAAATATGATGCTTCAACATGCTGAGCACATTGAATTGAGGAAGGGGGAAGGGTCAATTTCTAACCTTGCCTTGTTTCTCTCCACCCAGCCCCCAAGCACAGAGAGGGGCTCTCTCTGAAGATCTAAAAGGAAGTTTTAAAAAATCTATACATACATATATGCAATTGTGTTGGAGTCTCTCTGTAAGATCTCATTAGCCAGGGAAGATTAGCTCAGAGAAGAGAAGACTTCCAGGTCTCCATCTGTCTCCACTAAGTACCTCCATTAAGTATCTTCTGGGGACGTCTGCTCACAGACATTTTCCATACAAGACAACCTTTGTTCTTAGTGCAGTTTTGCCCCTCACCTTCCCTTCCAGTTCTTCTAGAGCTGAGGACCTTCATCCTAGCTACTGTCTATTCTGCAGGTTCATTAATCTCTCCTAAAAGTCACTTACTACCCTCTGGAATTGCCGGTCACTCCTCCCACCCCATTTCCCTCTGGTCTATGAAGAGGGTATTTAAGCTTCAACCATCTGGCCCTTCTTTGAGTTTTAAGTTTTGGCCCCTATGTACAAGTGCGTGTCAAGTAAATCTGGATGCTTTTTCTTCTGTTAATAAATTGTCAGTTCATTTCAGGGAACCTTCAGATATCAGAGGAGAAGTTCCTCTTTCCTTTAAGACATCAGCAGTCCCTAGCCAGGCTCCCTGTTTTTCCAGATGAACCTTTATATGTTCTCTTTGCGACATCTCTCTCTCCTTCATAACAGCCTACTCACGACCTCATGGCTGTTTGAGGGCTGGTTTTATTTCAGGGCACTGACTATTTTATTGTGGAGCTGAACTGCAGGGGTTAACCTTCTGACCCCATCACTTTATGCCTAGGTGACAAGGCAACTTGGAGCTCACTCTGTGCGGCAGCTTTCTCACTGCATAAAGGGAACAAGGATATGATTTACTCTGTGGAATTGATTGTTTGTTTGTTGGGTCTTTTGCTTTAGCTCTGATCAGAAACTTGAAGTTGGGATGGCGGGTGCATATTGCCTCACATGCACCACAGTGTGATACAAAGAGCCCACTCAGTAGACATGTGTCGACTAAGTGAATAAACAACTCAACCTGGAAGATTTCATTCATGCATTCTGTTTTGGTAGCAAATCCAGGAAATAAAGTAGAAAGCATCGATATGGATGGTGGTGATGAAGGTCAATTCTGGAACCCTTGGCCTTTGACCTCAATTGCTATTTAGATTAATACAAGGCAAAATGAATAAATTAAACCCTGTAGACTAGGGATACCATTTTACAGAGTTGAGAATGTGTGTTAAATGTTGTGTTGTAGATAAATAAACACTTTGTTTCCTCGAGAATGAAAACCAGTAGAATTCACTTTGATATCTCACTTGATATCAATACACGATGTCCCCAGGGTCTAATAGTAAAACCTGATGAAGTGTTAAAGGCCATCACTGCACAATATTCAGAGTGGCCTTGCCCAGAACGTGCTTTGATGGCTTTCTTACACTTCTGGCTTTCCGGAATAAGGACTGAAACGGCCCTATCTATTAAGATCACATAAAAAATGATGAGGTGATTTTTTAAAAAAAAAATATTTGGTCATTGCATAATCTTAAAAAGAAATAACTCTCAGATGTAAGGGCTGGGAGAAAATCAGTCAGTATACTAATCCCATTGTACACAATTCAAAATGAGTGATTAAAAATTTACCAGACTCTCCAGGGGCCTGCCAAGGGATTGTGTTCTAACTAGAACTTTCCCTGGCTGCCTCTCCTTTGCACGCCACCTAGTGAGCTGCCCCTACCTCGGCACCCAGCACTGTGCTGTGGAGAAGGAGAGCAGAGGCAGGGGAGACCTGGCTCTCCTGCGGTGTGATGTTGGGGGACTTGGGAAGGCTTCTCTGAAAATAATTCTGATTTTCCTCTACCACCTTGATGATCTTTAACATTCCTTTAAAAAGACAAAGTCTTCTTATCCATGATTGGAATGAAGATTTTAAACACAAATTCTCTTCTAGGCTTCCAGTTAAAACAAAGTAAGGCTACCCATGTGGCCATTTTCTGGGTTGATTTGCTAAGAGGCCCAAGAATGGGGAAACATTTCAGTCACACAAACAGATTAGTCAATATCAAAGAGGAAAGTCAACATCTTGATTTTGGCCAATGCCATCTCCAATTAAACTGAAGACAAAGCTGTGCATTTTCTTTGAAAACACACACTTTGTTGGAACGGATCTTCTTTCCTTGGAGTTTCCTAAGAATTTTTTTTTTCGCTCTATTATTTTTAATGTACATGTTGTAAAATAAAACACAACATTTTTCTGGCTCTTCAAACAAAATGTAGCTATTTTAGAATCCTACTGCTTTTGGAAGAGGTGAAAGATGTTTAAATACAATCACATATTTTCGTTGAATTATCAAAACCAACATGAAGAAATGATGTCCTTTGTGTTTATTTGCTCAATTAATGGATAAATGAATGGATTAATAAGTAAAAGAAAGATGAAGAAAGAATCGTATGTACAGTTTTTGGAATGGACACAAGGTTTAGAGATGGTGGTAGAGATCAAAGGGCACCAGTCAGCACAGAGGGCTTGGCAGACAAGCATTAAATGTAAACATTTTCTGTTTTACATTTTTCTTTTGACCAGTGGTATTTACACTGGCAAATGGAATTTGACTTGTGCTGATACAAAATGAGAAGAAAGGGAAGAACCTCAAATGAAAGTGATTTTGGCAGCTGCAGGGGCCAATCTTTTCGGCCCTCTTTACCTGGGGCTCATAGCTATGAGCTGTGGGAACATTGTGTGCTTGGTCTCATGGATGCTTTGCCAAATCTCTTACCTTAGTCCAAGGTAAGTGGGAGGAGGCCTGATTTGGGGAAGTCCAAAAGACCAGGTTTGGCCACTCACCCCTAAAATTAAAAAAATAATAATAATAAGGGTGAGATATGAAAGGAATATATTCAGTAGAGCCAGACCAGGAAGGACAGGAGAAACCAGGCATCCAAAGCCTTGAGGATAAAGAAGGGAAGGAACCAGAGTGGGAGGCAAAATCCTGTCTTGGGCAAGCTCTGCTCTGGCAGCTCATTATCTCAGAATCGGCCTTGTGGAGGCTTGTGGTGATAAGAACGTCAGCTGCTGCCTGGGGGCAGCTTCAACTGTGTCCCAGGATGTTTATCCATTGGACCTCCCGCTCCCGGAACCCCAGATGACTGCAGGAAAAGAATGACGCACAAGAAAGGGTAGGTCAGAAGGCAAGATGGAGTTGGTTCCCGGGTTCAGGACATTCCTGGAGACGTCCAGGCGTCATGTCACTCTGTGGTCTGAAACCGGATGCTGTGAAAGCTAGGTGACAATCTGTTCCTTATCATGTCCCTTCAAGTCTTGAGAGTCTCTTAGGGATTCTTATCATGGTGTTTTCAGCCTTGAAGGAGGAGGCCATGATCAGCTTGAGATCAACACTCCCTATATGACTTCGCACAGAGTTGAGCAGGAATCTGACCCAAAGTGGAGGGCAGCAAAAGAGACAGATGCAGAATAAAGGCAGAAGCCAAGCTTTTACCCTGTTTTTAGCTACCCATGGGACATCTGCAGACCCAAGTGAACAGTCAGCACTTTTAGCAAAATCAACTTCTAAGTCCCATTACAAATATAAGTTCATCACGTTTAACACGTTCCACTCCTGGTGGATGCTGAGAACCGGGGCTGTGCATATGTGGGGATATGGGAAAGAGCCACAAGGTCTTCAATTTTGCTACAAACTTTGAACTGGTCTTATAAAATAAACTGAAAATATTTAAAAATAGATACATCAAACATATGACACATAACAGTCCTCAATACAGAGTTGTGATTGCTGATATTACCAGTTTGCTTATCCCAGTTTGAACCTGAGTGATTTTTATTCTTTAACCTCAGCTGGTGTCTAGTGAGACACTAACTCCCTCAGTTCTTCTATGGTCTTCTATGTTTTTACCGAGAGGACCTTGAGACAGGTCCTGAAATGCTTTAGCAGAAGACTCAAGGACAGCCCCATGCACAGACCCCATCAATACCACAACTTAGATTATAATGATCCCTTCCACAAAGTAAGTGCAGCTCCCCCACCTTCCACATTCTGCCTATGATTCTGGGCATGGCGTAGATTCACAAAAACATAGATACATTCACATAATCCAGCCCAAGGTAAGTTGTCAACTCACTGTACTACAGTCTGCCCTCTTTGTCTTTGTGACTTTGATCACAGAGTTGAGTCTGTTGACTTTGATTGTTGTAGGGATCGCTAATGAACTTGAATAATACCTACGTGTGATCACCGCTAAACTTCTGCAATTATTATTCAATAATGCTTACTAACAACCTAAGAGGCAGAAATCATGTTGTTGACTGGAAGAGATAATAAATCAGATACAGGCTCAACATCTCATAGGCTTGTGAGAAATACAGACAGGCAAACAACTGAAGTGCAAAAAAAATTCTATGAAAGATATTCCCACAGACTCTATTATAACATCTTAGGGATGAGGTACTTAATTCTGCTTAGAGCTCAGAGAATCTTCTTTGAGTAACTGATACTTGAGTCATGGTGAAAGATGAACATGGGTTCTCCACTCTGGGAGAGGCAAGGAAAGCTTTGCAGAAATAGGGAATGAGAAGCACATGCAAAGACACGGACCCCTGACAATGACTTTGTAGGAAGGATGTGCCCTAAGCTACACAATAGTGGGGTCTTGACATAAAACTGAGATAGGACCCTAAAACCAAATTGTAAAGGCACTACCTGTGAGAGATTTGGTTATTCCTTCAAAGGCAACTGCTCATAGGCAGAACTCAATGAAGGACCTTAATCTGCATTTTAGGAATATCATTCAGGTAAATCAAGGTGTGAGTGCTGGTGACAGGAAGACCTGGACGGAGTCAATCCAATAGTCCAAATAAGAGATCAGGGCATGGGTGGTGCAGAGAAGCTACCAGGTCAAAGAGATATGTTAGAAATAGGTCAAATTCAGGGACAGTTCAGATAAGTGAAATTGTACACCTGGATAATTCATAACAACCCAAGTTTTTGGCAAATGAATGATGTCATTGGCAAAAAAAGAAAGAATGAAATAAAAGAACAGTCCAGGTTTGTTGTGTAATGTGGCCCTATTCCATTTCTTTTAAAAGGCTCTATGTAAAGAGAGGTGCCAAAGCCATTGGTAGGAAAAGCTAATTTTGCTTTGTGTCCTATTCACATTAATTCTTGGGAACAACAGGAAACAATTATCAGCTAGAGGGATTGTATTAAGTAATAAAAGCTTTATGAGAATGATTTAGTGCACACAATAATTTATGATAACATTATAGTTTTGTGGTTCCATTGTTCAGTGCTCCATCTTTAACTGAAACAACAACAACAACAAAAAATTATGGGGATAGAAAATAAAATGTTTGAGAAACTACCTGTATAATGTAATTGCATACTATTATACATTCTCACACTATTGTTTTGAGGTTCACTCTGTTAGGCTTTGGAAAAGGTCTTTTAGGGAATAACCTGTGTTTATGGAAGTATCTATCCATAAATAATTCTCCATACTAAGGAGAAAATATATATCAGCCCTGATAGCTCAGATACTATGGAAGTTGGGAGAGTTTGGGTTTCATTTTAATTTGATGTTAGAAGTATGTAAGCCAAAATTTTAAATATGGAAAGGGGCTAAGAGTTTGTCTGATGCTGCCTTTTATTTTATACAGCAGTTAAATAACTTAAATAAGGCCAAAACTGGATAAAATCATGATCTCATACTGGGAAACTCTAAGAATTAATATGGTAGAGCTGAAAGGGAAACTATCTCAAATAAACATATCTGTAGTTCAGTCCCAGCTCTGATACTACGTGTTCAGAACAAATCATTTAATCTGTCTCATAACTCAGTTTTCTTATCTTTAAGAAGGGATCATATTTTTTGTATTACAAGAACATGAGAAGCAGATGCAACGATTTGCCAACACTCTTCATGAAAATTATAAAACACCAAAAAAAGAAGAACAGTTTATATTTGTAGGGTAAACCTTCAGTTATAACTTCTTTTATAGGCTAATGTTTACTGAGCTATTGCTGTATGCCAGAAATTGCTTTAAATGCTATTTCATTTTCCTCTTGCATTAACCCTTAATGTAGGTGCTATTTTCTAGTTTTATGGGTAAAGAGGCCAATGGAGTTCAGAGATTAGCTAGCTTCCGCTGGGTAACATGGCGAGCAGGTAGAGAGGAACCTAGATTCAACACTGCATCTCAGTGGTGGTGACTGGAGTCTCCACTACCATGCAGCACTGTGGGAGTTGTGAAAAAGAGAACCATGTCCACACTACAGAGCTTGGCTGGAGAAGAATGAGGCTGAAAGATGGAAAGACAGCCGAATGCACTGGAGCCTGGACATCCATTCTACTCCAGGCTCAAAGGCAGCCCACCGAGGCGGGATTACATAAAAAGGGTTTTGCAATCCATGCTCAGAAGAAAGGCGGGGTGAAGACTGGAGGGTGCTCAGGAGAGATGATAAACTGGTCACTTGGAAGGGTCAACATTTGGTATCTCTTCAAATATTTATTCTTGAAGTATTTGTTCAGTTAAAGTCTGACCCCTGAAGCTGTGTTGAAAAGGGAGAAAGAAGATCATAGGTGGTGGCAAGGAACACTCTCTTGTCTCTTGTCCAGAAAAAAATAAAAAATGTGCTCCAAATCTGCACACTTGCTTTATCACAAGGAAACAACTGACATTAGCGAGGGCAATTTTGTGTAAGTCTGTTTGAAGAATGTGTGCGTGTGTGTGTGTGTGCATGTACATACATATGGTGGGAGGGAAGGGGTGGAAGGGCTTCTCTCCCTATTCCTCACTCTCTAGAAGGGTAGAAGTTTAGATAAATCCATTTTACTTTACTGCTCCATTGGCAATCCGCCATCTCTCATATATTTGTACTCCACTTAAAACTCCATTGAAACTCCTGGGTTTCCACTTAATTCTGCTCTTATTAGGAAATTCAATTTTGATCCAAACTGGATAATAAGGAAGTTGTGAAACTTTGAGAGCAGAACAGGGTAGATGGTAATTACTAAATGGTTTTAAAAGTGCAATGTTGGGCAGTTTAGAAAAATGGAAGCCAAAAGATCACAAATACAGAATAGTCAGAGCCAATACTTAGCAGGATTTAAATTGAAACGCACACACACACACACACACACACACAAACATTGCTCCTTAAACTCGCGAATTTTAGACCTGATTCTTCCTCTTACATTACTCTTCATGTGATTTTAGGCAAAATTCTTAATTTAGTTTTATTATGTAAAACCTGGGTAATTTTATTTAGTGTCATTTCATATTGATAGTATGAATTATAAAAATGTAATATATGATATAATATGTAAATAGCAGGTACATACATTGTTCATTGTGTAGCAAGGCCTAGACACTTGGTAAATATTAAGCTCATTTATTCCTTTTAACAACAGTACCTATGAGGTAGGTACTGTTATTATTTCATTATACAGATGAGGAAACTGACGTACAGAAAGTTAGAGTGTATAAGTCGTAGAGGAGAGAATTGGGATTGGAACTCTGGTCATCTGTTTCCAGAATGTGTATTATTTACCAGGCATGATATTTAGCCAATCTACAGAACTGCCGTGAAGACTAAGTGGAACAAGTTACCCTTTCTGGAAGGAGATCAATTTTAATAACATTATTTATAACTTTCATTGGATCCCTTTGAAAGTCTGGTAAAACCACAAAGATTATATACCAGCAAAATACATAGATTTACACAATATACGTAAGTTTTAAAAAGTTGAAATAACATTTCTAAGATTTCACAGATCTCTGGAAGTCCTTTCATGGGTACTAGTTTTTAAAAGTCCTGACTCAGCTTGGCTGGGTCTGCTTACCTCAGGTCTTCCATCTGCAACGAGATGGTAGAAACGCAGTGGCCTGCTTCCCGCTCAGGTCTGTGAACTGAGAACCCTACATGTAATTTGGGGATGAGTTCTATACCACTTCCGATTGCATAACTTGTGTTTTTCAAACTTCCTGGTTCAATTTTGCTTTAAAAGTATATAATCAGGGCTAAAAATGGAGTGGAGAAAAAAAAGAGTTTGGCCTAAGTCTTTGGTTTTTGAGGAATCCAAAATATTTGAAAAGTCATCTGGAGGGGTTGGTGGCATTTGGCGGTCCCTAGTGCCAAGAATCACATCCTGTTGGCTTCTGCTGACTTGCTCTTGACCTTGACCGTTTCCACATCCTTCTTCAGCAGGGTGCACTGCGGGAGGTGGAGGGCAGCCCCGTTCTGGACCACACTGGGGAACACCATGCTACAAATTGCACACTTCACCATTGTTTCCTTCCACTTAAAAATCCTGACAAAGGTTTCTCGAGTTGCTTGAAACCCCCGTGTGAGTCAAATAAAAAATGCTCAATAGACAAAACTTTCTGAACCATTCACTGTGGTCCACACAGCAGCTCACATTCTCCAGGCAGACACAACAAGATGGGCTCTTGGAACACACCACGGCTCAGCTTTGCTGTCCAGTTGGTTTCTTCTTCAGGAAAAGGAGCAGTCAACTTTTAAATCAAACCCTGGCCTTTTTTTCTATTTTGTCTTTTTTTTCCCAATTTTGTTATCGAAGGTTCCAAATAAAACTACAGTCAACTAGTGAACTTCTGTGTAACTTATGCAGCAGTATTTTAAATTTTCTTTAGTCGGTTCAGGAAAAGCTGTGCAGATATTGACTCAAGATTAGTGTTGGAAAAACTAGTGTTAAAGTGATGGTACAGAAGGCAGAAGAAACACCACAAATCTTTGTGTAAGTGGCCTAAAAGTACTATAGACGGAGATTATAATCTGAATTTTTAAAAGTTTCTGTAACTGAATTCAGCAAGGAAAATGTGTGTGTGTGTGTGTGTGTGTGTATACAAGCAAGTCAACAAATTAACATAGCTTAGTTCTTTACTCTCTGAGAAAATTTTACCTATGAAATCTTATTCACCTGGTCACACATGTTCTACTAATTTCAATCTATTTCTGAATTACAGGTTTGTTCAACCTGAAATGAAATTCGAAAGGAATTTCTATGCATTGATATCTTTGTTTCTATGCATCAGAGAAAGTGTAGAGACATGAATTAGTTTAATTAGAAGAGTTTAAGACTTTCTTCCAACTGAAAATTTTCAAGGAAATACTATGAATTTAGTAAATTCCATGTCAGACCTCCTAGTGACCAAAACTACTAACCGTATTATGGTCAATGAAGTGACACACAGAAATACTTTTTTATGGAAAAGTCATGTAATACTGACTAAGCTGTGATTGTGACATTTATTCATGCACACCAAAAAGATGAAAACAAGAGCAATATAAGACACACTCAGAACACATCTTAGTTCATTTTCTGTTGCTATAACAGAATGTCTGAGAACGGGAATTTTATAAAGAGGACTAGTCTGGCTCGTGGTTCTGGAGATGGGACGTCCAGGAGCCTGGCACCAGCATCTGCTCAGTGCCTGGAGAGGGTCCCCGTGCTGCTTCATAGTCAAGGCAGAGAAGCAGACGGGTAAGAGGGTGCAAGTGGAAGAGAGAGGAGGAGGCCCAAGCCCTGCCGTGCCTAGCCCATTCATGATGGCTCCATCCTCCCTGCTGATCCAAATGCCTTCCACTGAGCACATTCCCAGCACAGCCATGGTGAGAAATTAATGTTCCGATACTCCAACTTTTGAGGGACCCACTCACATCATGCAAAGTATGGCTTAGATTCTCCAATACGCAAGTGCCCTCTGCCACACACACACCCGGGGCGAGTCAGTTCATTCCCTCATCATTCATCCACTCAGCTATCCACTTGACACATGTGTTCACTGCAATGCTTTAAGATGGAAATCCAAAAACATTTTTCTGTATCTCATTTTTTGAGGGGGAGGAGGTCCTGGAGGTTGAACTCAGGGATCCTGGATCACTGAGCCACATCCTCAGCCCTATTTTGTGTTTTATTTAGAGACAGGGTCTCACTCAGTTGCTTAGCACCACACGGTTGCTGAGGCTGGCTTTGAACTTGCGATCCTCCTGCCTCAGCCTCCCCAGTCGCTGGGATTACAGGCATACGTCACTGTGCCCAGCTGAAAGATTTTTCTTTAAAAGAACAGATGGTAAATATTTTAGGCGTGCAGAGTATAAGGGCTCAAGGGCTTGTACACAAATACTCAATTTTTCAATTTTGTTAAAGTAACCACAGACCACACATACTTAGATGACTGGACATGACTGTGTTTCAATAAAACTTTATGAAAACAATTGCAAGTTGTCTGCAGGCTACAGTTTGCAACTCTTATTTTATTTAAATTTTCAGGCTCTGCATAGCACAGACAGTTGTTTAAAACATGTGACTTCTGGTTGACAAATTCAATCTCCTTGAGAGAAGAGGAACAGTTCTGTTTCTTCCAGTTTTTAGAGTGATGGCTGCCTTAACTTTGGTGCTTATATTTTCACTTTTACACTCACTGGAACTTAGACTTTTCAAAGAAACATAAGAATGTTAATATATTCTGGAGTAAGCAAATTGGCAATTTAACCAAAATCTTATTCTATACTCTGAAACTGCTTAGCATATTAATAAAAATCAACAATGACAGAATTCTAATTTAAACAAAATTAAAGTAAGATAATTTTTAAAAATAATGAAAAGATGGCAAATGTCGATAGAGATTACCATGTAAAAGCAAAATAATGCCCTACATTATAAAATTCGGAGCATCAAACTTCCTCTTGGAAAGACAGTTTACAATACCTTGAAGAAGAAATTTTCAATAACTTGACACATACAATGTATCAGCAGACAATGACACTATTTTTGAAGTTCTGATTTTATTTTGTGGGGGGCAGGCATGAGCTACAAAGTGCTCTCATGTCTTTTTCCACATTCCCATCGTAATTTTATGTAAAACCAGCTCCCTCTAGTGATGATAAAGGCATTTTTCATCCAGAAGCCAAAAGGCTTTTCAGACTGTGCAGCAAAATCCCTTTGGAATCGAACCTCAAAATATACACGTGAGGAAATCAACTTTTATTATAAGAGGCAGAGTGTCTAAGAATTCCGGAGTCATTGCCAACAGTCTTTCTGAGTGTGATACCTTTGTAAAACACAGCAATGTGGGGAGTGGCTTTGGTATCCCCTGATAAAACTTGTTCTCTGTGCTCATGAAAAAAAAAAAAAAAAGCAAACCCAGGCAATGAACTAACTCTGGTATGTTCACCAGAAATAAGTTTGCAGTGCTTTAAAAAAAGCCAGTTAAGAAGTTTGTGGTTTAATGAACAGATATTAATTGGTAATTCTACGAGATGTAAATATCATTTTAATCATCAATTTTAAGCATTCGTCTGCTTCCTTTGATATCTCTGAGGGTGAAGGCTTTGAATGTGCATCTTCAGCAATGAAAACCATGAAGCCAATCTTAAAAAGTGGACCCCTGGCTGGAATGCCTGAAGTCAGACTGCCGTCTGGCAGTTGGTACCTTTTCCCTGGATGACCTGAGAGTTAATATTTTAGGCTTTGCATGTCATTCACACTCTGTGGGACTGCTCAAGTCTGCTAGGCAGCGTGAGAGCAGACACAGGCAGTACACAATGAACGAGAATGGTTGTGTTCTGTTAAAGGAGAACTTTCAAAAGATGGTAAGCTTGTGACTCCAAGGACATAAAACATGTGTGAAGGATTTTATCCTGTTCAGATGAGGGAACAAGCCAATGCCTGCTCGTGGAAAAAGTCAGAAAGCATCAAGTTATATGAGGTGAAGGAATTGAACCACAGGTGGAAGCAAGACCTTTTTTTGCACAAAGGAATGGGAAGTCAACAAAACTACACCAAAAAGACAAGTAGAGAGACGATCAGGTAAGGATGCAGAAAAGTGAACAGCTGTATCACGTCACACAACTTAGGAGCTCTTACACCACAGTTCCCCTGGACAGAGCAGAATTCTTTCTTGACGGGTGCACAGGGAGCACTTACCAAGACCATCACACAGCAGGTCATGACCATGGGGTTGGAAGGACCGAAATCACACAGAGTATGTCCTGTGACCATAATAAAATTAATTTAGAGGACTGGGGCTGTAACTCAGTGGCAGAGCACTTATCTAGCCGTGTGAGGCACTGGGTTTGATCTCCAATACCACATAAAAATAAATAAAGAAAGAAAAAAACCTTGTTGAAAAATAAAATTAATTTAAAAATCAGCAAAAATACATCTTAATAGTCTTTGAATACTGGCCACATGTTTATAAATAACACAAGGAAAGTCACAAGGGAAATCAGAGAGTTTTGGTGATGTGAATGTCTCAGGGTGCTAGTTATATGGATGTGTGCTATTTTTTATTGTTGTTGTTTGGGGGTTTGTTGGCACTGCAGATTGAACCCAGGGTGCTCTACCACTGAGCTGCATCCCTAACCCTCTTTATTTTGAATTTAAATATTTTGAATATTTAGACAGGGTCTTGCTATATTGCCCAGGCTAACCTCTAAAGTATGATCCTCTACCTCAGCCTCCTGAGTTGCTGGGATTGCGGGTGCCCCACTGGGCCTGGCTAGATGTATATACATACACTTGGAGACACTGAATAGCACAAATTGCTAAATCTAATTTATACTTTACAAAGTTGATTTTTAAAAAATGCTGATGGAGGGAGACAGACAAAATTTATATAGCTTTTACTCATGTAAAAGGTTTTCAATTTGGTGTGTAAGATGAAAATATGGTATACTTAAAATAGAAGTATATTATAATTATAATATGTACTTTTTTAGATTTGTCAACTTTTATAAAAATAGAAAAGAAAATAGGGCAGAGACCAGGTGCGATGGCACAAATCTATAATCCAAGCCACTTGAGAGGCTGAGGCAGAAGGATCACAAGTTCAAGGCCAACCTGAGCAACTTAGTAAGATACTATCTCAAAATAAAAAAAAAATAAAAGGGATTGGGAGTGTTGCTGGGTGGTAGAGCATCCCTGGATTCAATCTGCAGTACTAAGAAAAAGGAAGACAAAATGTTTGCATTCATGTAACTAACACCCTGGCTTCAATCTGCATTAACACATAAACAAACAAACAAACAAACAAAAAGATGGGGCAGAAGCATAATAGAAAACTCATACTGCTTGGTGTAAATCTATCAAAACTGACATCTAAGGCTAAGGAGGTGAGTGTGAAACCTTCATATCCTAATTCCTCCATTCAATTGGCAAGAAAGAAATAGGAGGATGTACAGGGTGGGTTAGATCTCTTTGAAAACCCCTTAATTTATTTATAAAGTATGATGATCACTGTTGTGTTTGTCTTGTACCAACTCTCAGTGAGTCTAATTTAATTTTTTTGTCTTAGTATGAGAGCAGATCATTTTGCACCAGATGAGATGTTTGTCTTCCATTGAAGAGGTCGGTTTTTTTTAGTGCTCTGGTTTCAGTAAGAGGCACATGGAGGCTCTCGCTACGTGCTTGCTTGCTTTGCTAACAGCAAAGTACGTCATCATCTGAGTTGATGATTGAATGAGTCCAGTCTGCCTAGCCAACTTAATAGATTGTGAACTGGCCTCAAATTAATACACATTTGGGTGTCATGGGAGGACACTCTTGGGTGCAAGTGGGGCAAGAAGGTCTTTCCAGGAGGGCAATGTCGAGGTTGTGAGTTGAGGTTGAGAGGCTTGGGCATGGCTTGCAGATGGCAGCCTTCTCACTATTCCTGCGAAGGTCAGGAAATGAAACTGAACACGCAGCACTAGGGAAGCCAGTGGACGAGGGCTCACCTAGGCCACCACAGGTGTGTGCTCAGCAAAGGGATTTAAAATTGCTTTTTAATTTTGCAAAAATAAAAGTAAGAAATCATTGATGTGTTCAGGCAAGGAAGAACTATGATCACTTCTGTGGTTCAAAAGAAATGCTCTGACTTTAGTGGGAGGAATTAAATAAAGGGAGGTCAGTCAGGCTACTATAACAAAATGCCAGAGACTGGGTGGCATAAATAACAGTCATGTATTCCTCACAATTCTGGATGGAGGCCAGGAAAATTGACACCAAGGTGCTGGCTCATATGATTCCTGGTGAGGGCTCTCTCTTCCTGGCTTGCAGATGGCAGCCTTCTCACTATTCCTCACAGGGCAGAGAGAGAAAGAGAAAGAGAGAAAGAGAAAGAGAGCACACTAGGACTACTCCTCTTCTTATAAGGGCACTGAACCCATGACTTCTTAATCTACTTCACTCTCAAAGGTCTCACCTTCAAAGACCGTCTCTTTGGCGGTTAGGGCCTCAACACATATATTTGAGGGGACAATACAGCCCATAGGGGAGACAAGACCAGAAGATGGGAAATCTGGATAGAAACTGCGGCGTATTCAAGTGAAAACAAATGCAATCCAAACTAAGGGAAGGGCAGGAGAGATGGAGAGAAAGAGACATTTACAATAAAGAGATGCTTTCGAGAGAGAGTTGCTTAGCAACTGTAAGAGGTCCTGGTGAGAGGCAGTGAAGAGTGCTTTTTAAAGACTGAGAAGCCCGAGCATTGTAATAGCTGATGGAGAGGATCTATGAGGAGGGAGGAGTTGACATAAAGGGGGATGAAGACGGCTGAGAGTGGGGGTCTGCATGACGCTCAGGGGGTCATTGGCTCCAGTCTTCTATAAACAACTTTGTTAAACTCTGTAAAGTATTTGTTAAGGAAAGCCAGGCAAATTGGTTTTTCTACTTATTTTTTTAATCTTGTCTTTACAAAAAGAAATCCAGACATTTATCCTAGAGAATCTCCCACAGCCTAAATTTTGCTGATTGTGTCTTCATTTTAATTTTTTTTTTTACAAGTTCTTTGGGCCTCTGTATTTTCTGTAAATTTATAGTTGGATAAAGAAGCAATAGTATCTTTATAAAAATCTGAAAAATTCTGAATTCAGAATCATATCTGGCTCCAAAGAGTTGAAACTGCAGATTAATGGTCTATACATGGATGTACACTGATGAGCTGCTCTGTCCCAACCCCCTGAAAAACCTGCTTATTTCTCACAGCTGCCAGAAAACCCAAAGACACAGCTACTTCAGAGCACAGGACTGTGCCAATTGGTCCCAAGTCCCACCTCAGTCAGGGCGAGCTCCTGTCCTGATAATCAGATGCTGTTGCTCTAGCCAGTTCTGCCTCATTGTGACCCAAACACCCAATATGAACAACTTAGAGAAGGAAAAGTTTATTTTGGCTTCACAGTATCAAAATGCAGACTGTGGTGGACCAACTCCATTGCTCTGGGTAAGGTAGGAAATCAAGGTAGAGGGCAGCCGCTCAGCTCATGGCAGGGTCAGGGAGCAGAGAAGGAGAGGAAGTTGTCACAGGGAAGATGCACCCTTCCAGGGCGGCCCCCAGTGACCCACCTCCTCCAGCCACACCCCACCTGCTTACAGTTACCACCCGTCAGTCCATCCAAACTAGGTCAGACTCGTTAGGCTACAGCTCTCACAATCCAGTCATTTCATCCGCAAACATTCCTGCATTAACACAGGAGCTTCTGGGGGGCACCTCACATCCGAAACAAAACAACAGCAATGCCAACTGCAATCACCACTGAAAGCCTTTTCAGAAGCGTGTTCTTCCATTAAACATTATCATTAGGATGCATTTCAGATACCATAAAATTCACCCCGTAAGAAAGTACAAGTCAGTGGTATTTGGAGTACCCACAGAATGTGCCGCAGTGTCTGCGCTGACCCCCAGTGTCTGTGCACTTCACAGTCTCACCACTGGTGTGCAAGGGTTGCTATTTCTCCACAGCTTCCTCACACTTGTGTGGTCTGTCTTCTCCTAGCTTAGCCATCCTACTGGGTGTGAAATGGTATCCCACTGGTTTGAATTTCTCTAGTGAATAGGGATATGAAGCAAGTTTTCATGTGTATGTTGATGAATTGTACGTCTTCTTTGGAGAAATGTTTGTTCATACCATTTGCTCTTTTAGAAATTAG
This sequence comes from Marmota flaviventris, assembly GCF_047511675.1. Classification (NCBI taxonomy): domain Eukaryota; kingdom Metazoa; phylum Chordata; class Mammalia; order Rodentia; family Sciuridae; genus Marmota; species Marmota flaviventris. The sequence continues at coordinate 110,434,315 of NC_092505.1, read as the reverse complement.
GTTATTTATTTTTACTGTTATGAGTTCTTTATCTCTTTATCATATATATGCATATATATGTGTATATATACACATGTACGTATATAAATATATATAATATATACACAATTTGTAAGTGACATATATCTGTATAGAAACTACATATGCATGTCTATATAGAGAGAAAGCTCTGAATACAAGCCTCTTAGCAGATGTGTGACTTACAAAAACTTACTCCTATTCTATGGATTGTTTTCATATTTTTGATGGTGTTCTTTGAGGCACAAAAGTTGTTAATATTGATAAGTCCAATTTATCTATATATTATCATTTATATTTTAGATGCCATACCTAAGAAACAATTGCCTAACAAAGACTTGCTCGTGTGCTTTCTCTGAAGCATTTTGTAGTTTTAGTTCTTATGCTTAGTTCTTTGATCTGTGTTGAGTTAATTTTTGCCTATGATGTGAAAATGGAACCCGCTTTCATTCTTTGGTGTTTGGTTATCCAAGCATCCTAGAACCATTTGTTAAAAAGCCTATTTTTCTTCATTTATTTGTCTTGGCACTTTTATTACAAATAGTTGACTATGAATATGAAATTTCATTCCTGCAGACTTGATGGTTCCATTGATCAATGTGCCTGTACTCATTAGAGAATCATGCCGTCATGATTGATCTAGTTGTGTAGCATATTTTGAAATTAGGAAGAATAAGTTCTACAAATTTGTCCTTTTTTAAAATTATTTTTTTATTTATATATGACAGCAGACTGCATTACAATTCTTATTACACATTTAGAGCACAATTTTTCATATTTCTGGTTGTATACAAAGTATATTCACATCAATTCATGCCTTTATACATGTACTTTGGATAATAATGTCCATCACATTCCACAATTATTTCTAACCTCATACCCCTTTCCTTACCCTCCCACCCCTCTGCCCTATCTAGAGTTCATCTATTCCTCCCATACACCCTCTCCCTACCCCACTTTGAATCAGCCTCCTTATGGATAAAACATTTGGCATTTAGTTTTTTTTTGGAATTAGCTAACTTCCCTTAACATTATCTTCTCTAACTCCATCCATTTGCCTGCAAATGCCATGATTTATTCTCTTTTATTGTTGAGTAATATTCCATTGTGTATATAAGCCACATTTTTTAAAATTGAAGGGCATCTAGATTGGTTCCACAGTTTAGCTATTGTGAATTGTGCTGCAATAAACATTGATGTGGCTGTGTCCCTGTATTATGCTGATTTAAGTCCTTTGGGTATAGACTGAGGAAAGGGATAGCTGGGTCAAATGGTGGTTCCATACCCAGTTTTCCAAGGAATCTCCATACTGCTTTCCATATTGGCTGCACCAATTTGCAGTCCCATAAACAGTATATGAGTGTATCTTTTCCCCACATCTTCCCCAACACTTATTGTTGTTTGTCTTCATAATAGCTGCCATTCTGACTGGAGTGAGATGAAACCATAGAGTGGTTTTGATTTGCATTTCTCTAATTGCTAGAGGTGATGAACATTTTTTTTTCATATATTTGTTGATTGGTTGTATATCATCTTCTGAGAAGTGTCTGTTCAGGTCCTTGGCCCATTTATTGATTGGGTTATTTGTTTTTTTTTCCTTGATGTTTAACTTTTTGAGTTCTTTATGTACCCTAGAGATTAGTGCTCTATCTGATGTGTGAGGGGTAAAGATTTGTTCCCAAGATGTAGTCTCTCTATTCACCTCACAGATTGTTTCTTTTGCTGAGAAGAAACTTTTTAGTTTGAGTTCATCCCATCAAATTTGTCCTTTTTAAATAATTTTGGCTTTTCTTTTTATAACACAAACTTTCTATAAATAGGTAGCTGAAACTTTGATAGGGAATATGTTGCTTCTGCAGATAATTTACAGTAGTGTTACCGGCTTAGCAGTAATAAGGTACTGTGGCTCACAAACATTAAGTTGTATTTCCTTAATTTGGAACTGTCATGATTTGGATATAAGGTGTTCCCAAAAGCTCCTATTAATGCAGGAATATTCAGAGGTGAAATGAGTGGGTTGTAAGCTACAACTTCATCAGTTCATCATTGCTTGAATGGACTGACTACAGGTGGTCCCTGTAGGCAGCTGGGGCAGAGCTAAAGGAAGTGGGTCATTAGGGGCATGCCCTGGTCAGGTGCATCTTCCCTGTGGCCCCTTCTCTCTTTTTCTGCTTCCTGATCCTGCCATGAGCTAAGTAGCTTCCCCTGTACCACACCCTTCCCCAAGATTTCCCGATTTTCCAAGATTTCCAAGATTTTCCAAGATTTCCAAGATTTTCCCAGAGCACTGGAGTGAGACTGAATCTCAGAAACCATGAATCTCAAGTAAATTTTTTCTCCTCTAAATTGGTCTTGTTGGGTCAGAGCAATGAGAAAGCTCATTAAAAACAGGAACTTAATTTTATTCTACAGTTCTGTAATTTTTAGTATAACAAGATGTGTCCTTTCCTTAAGTTTATTCCTGAGTACTTAACTTTTTAATATATTAAAAAAAATCTATTTCTGAAGTAGTTTTTCTGCTCTTTTCTCTTTATCTCCTCCTTTGGTATTCCCATTGCACAGATGTTGGTGTGCTTAACGGTGCTTCCGATTTCTCTGAGGATCACGTCTTGCTCTTTTTCATCTTTCTGTTTTTTGGAGTACCTAATTTATGTGTCTGTCTTCAGGGTGGATGACTCTTTCCTCTGCCTGTCCAAATACACGCTTAAGCCTCTTAACCCGATAGTTCATTTGGTTACTGAGGTTTTCAAGTTCACAGTGACTGAACTCAAGCTACTGAGATGACAAAGATGATCACAGCTTCTAAAAATGTAAGGGTCCAGAGCCAGTCCAGCATGCCACGCATCCTGCTAAGTGGAGACCAAGCTCATTCAGGAATTTTTCTCAAAAAATCTGAACTCTTATTGTTCTTTGATTTTATGTCCTTCCGGTCAGTTTCTGTGTTCTGGGCAGTGCTCTAAACACCTAGTGTGGGGAAGGTAGGAATAAAGCCTGGGGCTGAAGTTTGAGCCTGTGTCAGTCAGCTTTTTCAGCCCTGTGACTAAAAGACCTGGAAAGAATGATTTTGGAGGAGGAGATGTTTTGGGGGGCTCATGGTCTCAGAGGTCTCATTCCCTAGATGGTCCCCTCTGGGCCTGAGGAGGCAGCACACCATGGTGGAAGGTTGTGGAGGAGGAGGCAGCTGAGGACACAGCAATCAGGAAGCAGAGAGAAAGAGTTCCACTCACAGGGACAAAATATAACCCAAAGTCACCCCCCAGAGACCCACCTCTGCCACTCCCTACCTTCCTACAGTTACCACCTGGTAATCCATACCAGGGAATTGAGCCCTTGATGAGGTTAAGGCTCCATAACCTCAACCTTGTGACTCTGAAAGTTCTTGTATTGTCTTACGCATGAATTTTTTGGGGACACTACATACCCCAACCGTAGAGAAGCCTTTCCCTCCTGCTTGTAACAGCAGAGCCTCTTCCGTCTGGTTGTCCTGGACCTTACATGCAGGGGCACCTCTGCTTCCTCCCATGCCCTGCCTAGGTCAAAGCAACGTCCCCCCAGAACAGTGATGAGAAGCTTCAGAAAGAAGCCTGTGGCCCGTGGATTTTTATTTGCTGTATGTAGCCCCTGCCTGCAGATTGTCACTTCTTATCCATCTTGGCCAGCATTTATCTCCATCACCTGTCAAATTAGGGAGGGTGACATTTGCAATGCTGATCTCCTCTCTGGTTCTGGGACACAAACTGCTTCCTTAGATCCAGTTGTCTGGTCCCCACTACCTTATATATCAGAGATAGAGGGTGCACCACCCTGAACATCTATGGGTGACATCAACCGTCTATCTTTTTATTGTCTTTTCAGTCAAGTCTTGACTAGAAAGGGGGCCTGTTTTTGCTTTGCTTGTTTTCAGAAATTCTATCCAGGGTTTATGACAGTTTTATTTACCATATTATGATAAGAATTATAAAGGCTTTGGATCTGCTTTATAAACTGATAGCTGCCATGAACCAAATTATTCCCAAGGAGAATAATTTGGTTCATGGCAGCTATCAGTTTATAAAGCAGATCCAAAGCCTTGCCTGGAAGAGTGGTTTGACTAAGGAGCCCAAGGTCTCCTGCCACCTGGTCCAGCCTCTCCAGATCCGGGGTTCTGGTCAAGCCCTGACACAGTGTTTTCTCTTGGAATTGTGTATTTTTGCCATATTCAACTTATGTGAGAAAAAAGTACCTTTTTTCTTTTAAGTTTTCATCCAAATAGTTTTCTAAACTTGAATTGGCTTGTCAGATTTCAAGTCTGAGCATGATTTTATCATTACTGTGCATTAATCTTTGGAAATAGAAGATGATGTCGCAGACGTGTGCATACAACTTCTAATATATGAGAAGGACACTGAGGCGTTCGAAGTGTTATTTTGGATTAGCTAATCTAATTAGTTTCTTTTCATAGATTACATAGAACCAGATAAAAATGATTAAATGGCTAGTTTGTGAAAAGGTGTGAGCAAGCCCCAATCCTCTTGTTAGACCAACTTCATTTTCTTATTAATCTTTCCTGAGAAAAGCTATTATCTTTTATCACCTTTTTGTCACCTGATGATGTTGAATTAGTTGGCACCATGTGCATTTTGTCACCCAATAATAAAGCCACTCAGTTATGTATACTTTGAATTATTTTAACTTTATTTTTTTTAATATTTTTTAGTTGTTGATGGACCTTTATTTGTATGTGGTACTGAGAATCAAACCCAGTTCCTCCCACATGCTAGGCAAGCACTCTACCACTGAGCTATATCCTCACCCCTACTTTAACTTTAGAACAGAAAAAAATTATTCTAAATAATACATATCAGGCACATAATAACATATCAAATATATTGAAGTAAACTATATTATACTATAAAACATTCAGGGAAATTATACTTCTTAAGAAATTCAAAATAATATCATAAATAAGCTAATACAAGAGACATCTTTTGTTACAGTGCATTAAAACACAGCAAAATTATGTTATAATGTTTGGCATTATTATCTATTAAAAATACAAAAATATATTCTTATAAAACTCTAAATCTCCGTTCATTTATTTTTAGTTCAACCCACCAATACATCATCGACCTAGATTAGTTATAATTGGAAAATCTCTTACCAGCATAATTTACTTCCATTGCTCATAATACCAAGTAGCATTTTCCTGAAAAGAAAATAGAAGAGAGAATAAATAATGCTAACAAAACAATTTACTAGATTTAAAAACCATTTTCATTATTTTACTAGTGCATAATTTTCAGAATGAACTTGATGTGATGTGATGAAGGACAAAAATATTAAAGGACAATAACTTCTATTGAACAAAGAGACCCATATTAGGGCTGGGTGAGGCCCTGGCTTTGGTCCCCAGAACACAAACTCCCATACTAAAAACATGCTTGTCCACTTCGTATTTTTCTCCTTTTTGATCAAATGATAGTGATGTTCACGAAGAGCGAGATGGAGGAGGTGAGCAGAGAGGAACAGGAAAAATGGAATTTGCTAAAAAAAACTCAAATAATGGAAGTTTGATTGTATTCATGATCTGACATGGTGATGCAGGAATAGGAAAGTGGACTTTAAAGCATGTTGATTTGGAAAATACAGAGCTATTTTGTCTGGAAGTTTTAAATAGACACTTATTTTTAGCTTTTTTTTCCCCTACAAACAACTATTTCTGTTGGTATTTTAAAGAGTTTTGCATACGTAGTCCACACTGGAGTGTCCAAATACACTGCCCTTTAGGGCATTCAGCCAGCCTATCATGGACCCAGTTATCTATGGTTTCCCTTCTTTCTTCTAGTCACACAAAAGCAGGGGATTGTTTTGTGTCATCTGATGTCTTTTCACAATTAATTCCAAGTTGATGGGGCAATCAGCTCACCTTGTTCACTGACTGACGTTCAAGGGAGAAAGGTCAAACCATAACCTTTGGTCTAGAGGTAAATGGGAAATAGAGAAAGTCCCAGAAAACATGGCTTTATGTTAAAATACAAACCTCCCATTCAACTTTTATATCTGGTTTCAGGACGGTCTCTTTATTTCTCTCCCTCCCTTTCCTTTTTTTTTTTTTTTTTCTATTTTGGATGAAAGCATCATCTTTGCATAGGTTTTAAAAAATGTTTCTTAGTAAAATGCAAAAAACTTAAATAGCAGCCACAGAAGGGTGACTGCTATTTAAGTTTTTGTGTTTTACTAAGAAAAGTGAGAGCATGGTGAGTCCCCACAATCTGGAAGGGCTTTTAGAAAGGTTAGAAAGTTCATGGGCAAATTGTGCTGAATGCCTCTTTCAGTAAAGCAACAAGAATAAGTCTGCTTTAAAAATTAACAATGATTAGTGCCTTGTGAAAGCCCGGAGTAGCTTCGTACAGAGTTATTTGTAGACACGAACCTCTGAATTTTTCAGAAGTAATTCTGGATTGCCACAGCCATCTGCTCTGAGACCAGAGTTAGAATAAGAGGGGAATGAACAGAAGGGAAGTGGAGAGGGGCACTGGCCAACCCTCCTGGGCGAGAAAAGTCTGGTGACAGAAAGTGCAGTGGATTCACTCCAGAATTTATGAGTCTTTAGAAATATTCATTGAGAAATAAAAAAGAAACTTCCCAAGATTTTTCTCTCATTTGCCTAAAATTCGACTAAAACAAATGCCGTTCTTGCAATTTCCTTCTCAATATCATTCCATGTCAGCCTCTGTCCTTTGCAATCCATTTGTCACACGATCACCAAAGGTCTCTTCTTGAAAAACAGAATTAGCATCATGTCGGTGTCCAGATTAGACTAAACCCTTTGTACAACATACAGGGTCCTCCAACATTTGGCCTGGGTTTCTCTAATTTCGTCTTCCATTGCTCCCACCCTATTTCGTAGTAAGTTATTTATAGTACTCCCACCCTTCAAAATGTGTCTTCCTGCACATGCTGCTCTCTGTACTTAGAAATCTCTTCTCCCAGCTTCTCCTAGTAAACTCTCCTAGTAAACTTCTCCTAGTAAACTCATCCTTGTCTTAGCCCTCCCTGGGGGGCCTTCCATGCACACTCCTCTGCACAACCCTGTGCCTCGTGCACAAGTGCCACCCTCCCAGCCTCAAGAATGGTGAGGACTTATTTACACATCTGTCTTCCTCTGACTGTGGGTTTCTAGAAAGTACCCCTTCTCGTCTTTACGTGTGGGCACGTGTGGTTACTCACTGATGTGACCCACATGAATGAATGAGCTGAGGCATGGAGGTTCTACTGATGCCAAGACAGAGAGGTACTTATAGATTTGTCCAAATACACTGTGTGAATCAGGGATGGGTCCACAAAAAGAGTCTGGGCTTCCCACACTTGTCTGTTCCTCCGGCTTCTAGACCATGAGTCACTGTTTCATGAACAGAGAAGAGGGAGAGATTTTCGTTTCTTTTGACACAAAATTACTCACCATAAGAAAATATCCACGGTATTGCACTGTCTGGTTTTTAGGAGTAAAAATGGATCTTGATGCTCTGCTTGCGTTTTTGGGGAAATGATCTTTATCCTGGGCACAATGTGCTCAGAATAGCCTCTGGCTCCATTGGTATTTAAATAAGGAAACTAAAAATGTCATAAGTAACTCAAAAGAGAATTGAAGCCAACCATCAACTACTGCTTCTCTTTCTTCTTGTTCTTCTACAGTGGGATTATATACTTCTTAAGTTTTTCTTGCCATAACTTAAAAATTTTTCTAGATATTTTAACATCTGGTCCCTTGAGACTTCAATGCCAGGAACACACACACACATATATACACCCATTTACTTAAAAGTGGTTATTAAATATGTTTGGAAATTTTGAACAATATAACTCTATTTTTAATGAAACATATTCTTCTTGACCCTCCACAGAAACACTCAAGACCTTCATTTCTCCTGAGCTTAGCCTTGCTCTGCAGACCACATATTATCAGGTAGCAAATTACATATGATTCCTCTTCTCAAGAGTGTAAATAAGAAAGACATCATAATTTAAATATTCATGCAAATAAAAATTTCAGGACTTGCTAACAACAATTCTAAAGCGGAAAACCTGCATCTCCTTCTACTTCATCTCAGCACATTAAAGAATCACAACACATTCTGCATTTTGATGCTTTTGAAAAAAAATGCCATTTTTTCAGCTGAGTTTCTTGTAGAAATAGCATAAGAAATTGGGTAACACATGCATAAAAATCTTGATTCTTTGACTCTCCCCAGATTTTGGCTTACATGGTAGTACTCCCTCTTGACCTCAGAGGCCCTGGGCCACATTCCCCCATGTTGTCCTCTGACACTGAGGCCACCTGCACTGTTCTCCTCTCACAGGCTGGGTCTCTTCCCCAGCAATAAAGCTTCCAGGAATGTGCATCCATGCTTCTACTAGGATGGCTTCTTGTTATGAGAACAGCTCTTCTAAAATTCAGGTGAAAAAAATTCTCCATTTGCACTGTATACTCTGATGACCTAAAGGGTCAATAACACTATGAAGTTCACTGTTTCAAAATCACTCTGGATTGAACTGCTGAGGGAAGACCTTATGGAGGAGGAGAGAATCTGACCATCCAGAGCAGGAGGGAAAAGACACGGCCAAGCTGAGGGGCGCAGGGGACGAGCTTAGGAGCAGCACTACTGAGACCAGAGCGCCTATGTAGAGTGGGTCAGAGGCTTCTGACGGATTGGAGAGCTGGGGGGGGGGGGTGCTGGCCATGGGGGATACTGAAAAGCCAGCTGCATATCCAGAAGACCTCACATGTCTTCATTTCTATCTTTTAGGTTACTGGAAGGCACTGCAGGTGTTTTGTCGCCAAGTGACAAGATTGAAGCCCTGTGAGAAAGGAGGAATTGAAGAGGGGTGAGATGGGAGAGTGACCACCCTAAATTCAGACATGAAACCAGAAGAGTCAGTACTGCTTGGGAGGCAGAGGCAGGAAGATCACAAGTTCAAGGACAGCCTCAGTAACTTAGTGAGGACCTAAGAAACTTAGTAAGACCCTGTCTCAAAATGAAAAAAGGCTGAGGATGTGGCTCAGTGGTTGAGCCCTGAGTTCAATTCCTGGTAGCAACAAAAATAAAGAAAAAAAAAAAAGGAAAGCCAGAAAAGCCCAAGCTGGGAGTTGCGGGTAGAAATGGGGAAGAAATGACTGTATTCTTTTCTGTGCACTGACCGTGTCACCTGGAAGTCCCCCAGTAGGCTCATTCGACAAGCACAATATCAATGATAATTACTTAAATTATTTATTCTCACAGAAACTCAAATAATGCAAGGACAAACTACTTTTTTTGGTATTTCTATTTCTATCTAAGGAAGAAACAAAAAGTATAGAATAATTGGATGAATAAATGTGTATGTATTTTTTTTTGTTTTACACTTCAAGGATTTTTTTTTTGATTTAGGAAAAAATGATGAAATTATGAGGCAGATATCTTCAAAGTTTTGAATCCTTTTTTTTCTCCATAAAATCAAAGTGAGAAATAATATTCTGGACCTGTGGGAAAATGTTGACTTCAGTTCATTTTTTATGGAATACCCACGAATGTTCATCATTATTATTACTCTTTAAATCTAAAGCTGTGTATTTCAACACTCTAAGAGCTTTGGAAAAATAATGAATCTCCATTTGATGTATCTCTCAGTACTGTTAAGTCATTCCAAAATAATCCAGCCACAGTATAGTGATATTTCTAAAGCACATGAGTATCCAATAACAAGTACTATAATACAAACTAATATTCATTTAAAAATAATTTGATCAGACATTGTGAAAGGGTTTAAGTACCCAGTATTTCTCTATAGGCTTATTGGTTTAATGACCTAAATAGCAGCAATTAAGCATCCCTCTAGTGCCACATGAAACAGAAATATTTGCTTTCAACTAGAAAGCATGTTATCAGTCAGTCAGATGTGGGCATATATCCCGATGCAAGTTTTAGCAAAGAGGAGACAGATTACAGAGAACTTTAGATTCCTTTGCCAAATTAATGTCATTACGTCCACTTAGGAGAATTCAGAGCGGAGGGCTGGGAGTGCTGTCCTCAGCTGGTCACAGGAGAGTGCCAAAGCTCCATTCACAGGCCTGTCTGCGACACCTGAAGGAAAGCCCGTGCTACAGGACTTCCTGTGCTGGCGGTATGGCCTCGCAGCATTTGAGAGAAAGAAGAGCTCATGCTGGTAAAAATTACAGTAGAAGACCAATCTACTCCATAACGTCTCCAGATGTTAGGGACAGAATGATAAAGTGTGACAGGACTCTCTTGTGCTGTAATTATTTTAATCTTCGCAGTGCTATTATAAAAGATCTCATTTTGTCAAATTACTCTCTGCATTCTAAAAACCCCTTTCAGCTAGATCTTAACGGCTCCTGAAATCGTCCTCCCTGCTCGGCAGGCGGCATCCTCTTGAGCAGGTGGGAATGCAGTATGTGGACAAGACCGCACTTAACAACTGGTTATCCTTTGAAATAAAAGGAAAATCACAGAGGTGTAACTCTTTGTTCTTGGTAATAGGAATACTTTTCAGTCATAAATTTCTTTTATAGAATTTCAATAACTTTATGCACTACGATTCATTTTTATGACTTACAGAGATGAATAATACATGATTCCTATTTTTTTTTTAGACAAAATCACTAAATCACCTCTGAATCTGAAAAGATTGACGGCAGTGGCTGTGAGCACAGCTAGCCAGAGCTGCAGACCTATAGACTCTGCCAGAGAGGGAAGCGCTTCTTCATCCCATTCCAACTTCGGTTGCATCAGGACCACTCTCTGATATAAATTCACACTCGTGAGGGCCAAGGACCACAACCAGGTGCCATCACGCACTAAGCACAGGGGAGCTTGGAAGGAAGCTGGGATTACAGGGTCCTTGTGGAAAGTTCAAGATGTGAAGGGAGGCCATGGACACATTCTCCAGAGAAACACAGCGAAATCACCATCTTCCACAGGTTCCGGGGGATGGTGTGACCAGAGATCTTCAGCTATGGGTGCACTTGCCATCACAGATTGGAGTGCTCTGCTGCTGCGTCCAGGGGGTCCTGGGCTCACCTTGAGGTGAACCCCCAGCTTTCTTTCTCCACGTGATCTCAATGTAATATCACCCACATCCGACATTGTGGACTTCAATGGAAAGAGATATTAAACGTGTGATAGTATTTAAGAGGCTTATAATAAAGTATAAGGGTAACTAAGGTTGTAAGCATTCATACCCAGAAAGATTGCAAGGCCATTTAGTGAGAAACTAAAAACTTTATCAAGTGATTTTTTTTTCCCAATGAGCTATATTGGAATCTTTAGAAAGAGTCAGGAATAATATGAATACTACACAGTCCTTGAGACTCACCTGGCAGTACTCCCCAACCTCCAACCCTGAGAAACCTTTTCATTAGTGTGGAAAATTTTATTTATTGAACTATTAATCTTTGTGCTGCAGGCATAGCTGAGAAGATCTGAAGGACACTTGCAGGCAGGTTCGAGCACATCTGGTGGTACAACGTATGGAGAGCACCCTGGTGTCTGGTGGGACTACCCCAGCGTCTTGGTTCTATGTGAAGCTCCAAGGCCTACAAAGCCCCACCAAAATGAACATTTTTCTCACCAGCCCAGGGAGATAGGGCTTAGAATTAGATTGATAAAATTAAAGAAAAATTTTTAAATATTTTCTTGCATACTTGAATTTACGTCAGGGCTGGCCCGACTCTTCCTATGGCTTGGGGTTTGCCCCTGGGGTTGCCCCACCTGACAGTCTGCACCCCCACCCCCACAGGGCATGGGGGTGGCAAGCCTGCAGCCAATCTTTCAGCACCCTGCAAAATACTCCCCTGGTTCTGTTAATTGCATAAGAGAATAACGTCAGAGTGACAGGAGATATTGGAACTCAAGGTGGCTCTTTTGGTCCTGCCGTGAAGGAAAGGACAATGGGCCCTCCCTCCGCACCCCTGAAGAAAAGTGCTCTGAATTCTCACTTGAGAGGATGCCGAGTGGATGGAACTGCAGTGTACTTCAGGTGGCCCTCGCTCCCAGTACCTCATTTGGCCACTCTGCCTCTCCAGCTGTGCTGCTGAGGGTCTCAGTCTACTCCAGCTTCTCCTGGAACATCAAGTACTTTGATACTAATTATATCCCAACTTGACCTCACACACCACCAACACCCCCTCCTCAATACCTCTTACTCAGAATAAGAAACATGATGTATTAGTGAGCTTTGAGTCACTATGACAAAATACCTGAGAAAAACAACTCAGAGGAGGAAAGATTTGGTTTGGCTCATGTTTCAGAGGTTTCAGCCCATGGTCAACTGGCCTCATTGCTGTGGCCCTGAAATGAGGCAGAGCTTCGCTGCCAAAGCCGTGGGCAGAAAGCTTCTCAGTTCATATCAGCCAGGAAGCAGAGAGAAAGAGAAAAAAATGAATTGGTGAGTGATACCTTACCAAAGCACTCCTCTAGTGATCCACTCCTCCAAGTGGGTCCCACCTCCTATAGTTTCCCCCACCTCCCAAAAGGTCATTGAATTATGAACCCTTGAAAGAATTGATGAGATGAGAACCTTCATGTTCCAATCACTTCCCCAAAGCTCCACCTCTGAACAGGGCTGCACAGGGGACAAAGCCTTTGAGGGACATTTCCAACCCAGAGTATAATAGATGATAATCTAACATCTATCATACAGCTGGCTGCCAAGGGTACTGGGAAAACAGGAGGTATCTTCTCTTGCAGGTGTCCTGGGGAGTGGGGGAACCCTGAGGAGGTGAAGTGGGATTGCACAATGGGTGGCTGCAGGTCACACACCTACAGCATTGTCTCTAGCCACCAGAACTTTTCTGTTCTACAAAATCCCCTGCCTCTCATCTTCTCTGCCGTGCTGGAAGAAGGTATCGAAAAGACAGTTTTATCCCACTTTCCTTTCCGGGCAGGCCTCATGCAAGTGGAGATCCTAGGATACACGGCATGAAGAAAAGGAATTGTGAAAGGAAAAGAGCATCCAGACATCTTCAGAGACACTTCAGAATGGCCTCTTGTTTTGTTTGTCCTCCTTCCTGCAAGATGATATGAACAAATCGTTTTAGGAAAGTGAAAGATTTTTAGCAGTGTAAGTCAGCTCTTTGCCACTTATTGCCAATTGCTATAGAAAAAGTCTAATGAAGGAAATAAGATGGAAACATTTGAAGGGCATTTGGTTGCAATTGATACAGAATCATGTCTGCATTTGTTCCTATGGAATGGCTTTCTGATCAAAGCCTCGAAAGACTATAACATAACCACAATTCTGATGCGATGTCCACCTGTACATGGGCTGTTTGGCATTCAGCAGACGTCTTCTCCAGAAATGGTGGTGAGACAGTCAGGGCTACTGCTGTGGTTCAATACCCAGTGAGTGTGCAGGGCTTAAGGAGAGGGCTTACTTGGCGGCCAGGTGTCCAGAAGGAAATGCAAGAAGTCTGGGAGAATGAAAGGATAATAGATTCAAGGAACATGTGATGCAATTCCCATAATAAAGGCTCAGAGTAGGTGTTGGTAGGACAGGCTTGGGTCCATGTGAGTGGTCTGGGAGGGGTTTGGTGAGACCTTAGAATTCTTTGTTTAGGTAGGTGGTCTACCCCTGTGGGTGCAGACAGAGAGCATATATTCAGTCTTGTTCTTATTCAACTGGAGGCTAGAAAGTATCTGTTTATGGGTTCAAGGTGACCAAGCTTCTTGGATAGGGATCCCAAACGAAGCAAAGTCTGAAAAACCTGTGGGATTCATGGTACCCAAAGTCAATGCTGGTGTATCAGCTAGGATTGCTTGATAACAAACACAACACCCACTTGTGGAAGCTAGCCATTCACACCTGAGCACCCTGCCAGGTATCTTGTTGATGAAGATTTATTGACAACTCATAGAGTCGATCCCTCATATCTTGGCTCTTCTGAAAAAACTTATCTCTGCATTCATCTTGTCCAGTTCATGCTGAAATACATATCTGTTGAAAACTAATTCACAGAGACAGTTACTTATCTCATAACTTTCTACAAACTTCTGAAATAGAAATGCCATCATTTAAGTGGATCTAGTTTTTCAGAAGGAAGTTAATGGACCTTCATTATAGAAAAAATATATTTGTGCTTTTCCAAGTTACTCTTAGCTACGTAATGGACTAATAACTCTTCACAGTGATTTTTGTAGTGTAATGAGTTCTAAAATAGGTATTAGTTTAATGGCTTTCTATTTTATGTATCATGTTGAAAGTTTGGAGGAATTGGTGCAAATACAGATTTCAAGAGATCAAAATTCCATTAAAATCCCAATTAAACCCATACAGCTATAATAGAATGATTTCCTTCCTATGCAAGATAATTGCTTGTTATTAATTAAAAATCCACTCTCCTTCAGTTTCTTTCTTTCTTTCTTTTTTCTTTTTTTTTTTTTTGATACTGGTTATTGAACTCAGGGGCACTCAACCACTGAGCCACATCCCCAGCCCTATTTTGTATTTTATTTAGAGATAGGGTCTCACTGAGTTGCTTAAGGCCTCATCATTGCTGAGGCTGGCTTTGAACTCAGTCCTGTCTCAGCCTCCTGGGCCACTGGGATTATAGGGGTGCACAACCACACCCAGTTCCTCAGTTTCATTTTTTGATGGCCTAATGCATGGTCTATATTTGCTTTTCTAGTTGTTACGTTCTGCCTTGTGTCTCCTGAAAAAGATATGTTGTCCTAACCCCAAGGACCTCAAAATGGGACTTTATTTGAGGGTGGGGTCTTGGCTGGTGTAGTCAAGTTAGAGTGGGTCCTAATCAGGTACCATAGGTACCTTGTTGGGGGGGTGTGTGATTTAGACACCAACATAGACATGCCCAGAGGAAAGGTGATGTGAACACACACAGAGAGCTTCAGAATGGTACCTCTGTAAGCTGAGGGGTGCTAGAGACGTGGGGTGAGCCTCCAAAAGCTAGGAGGCAGGAAGGGACAGTCTCCCCCAGGTTTCAGGGGGAGCACAGTCCTGTTGATGCCTTGAGTCTTGGACTTCTGGCTTTCAGTAGATGTTTGTCATCTTAAGCCAGTTTGTGGCACTTCATTGCAGCATCCCTAGGAAAGACCAGGTTGAGCTTTTGTCTACTGAAAGGATGTTTCTGTAGAGCTTTCTCAGCACAGCCACCATCCCTGAGAATTCATTTACTTCTGGATCAGAATCCAACCCCACACCCAGCTGAGAGCTTCATCCCATCTCTCTCTGCCCTCTGACATTTCAGAAGGGTTGCAAGCAAGCAAATTACCAGAAGGATCACAAAACAAATAAAATTGGGTTACTTAAGGTAAACACAAAATAATCTCGAAAGGACAGACATTTAATTCTCCAGAGTTCCTTGAGGAACACTTTGTATAATGTACCCAATGGATAATACAATAATTGTGAAGAAGAAATATACTTGAACTCAAAGAAATAAGTCTACTGTATCAAAATAGGACAGACATGATCAAATGGTATTTTAGCGCTATCTGTAACATTTTCTTTTTTTCACATAATGTGCATGTTTTATTGTATAATTAAAAAGTAATTTAAAAAGAGCTAATAGGACCTTCAGCTTTGTTGGTAATTACAATCTTTCACATTTACATGAAGATTTATCCAAGAAAACATTCTCTTAGCAGATTGGTCACACACACACAAAAAAACAGCTATTATTTAAAGAAGGGAGAATGTAGAACGTTCTCCCAGGGCCCCTGGTTATCGTTCTTTATTTAAGAGAATATCAAAGCCATGGGAATCATCTTCCTACAAGTTAGGTGTGTCAGTTTTGAGCCCACAAGTCCTCCATCTCCTTATCTGAGAGATAAGTGGCTTCATATCCTCTCACCACCGCCCACCATGTTGCTCTGGCTCCGTGCTGGGCCTGCAGCAACACTTGAAGACGTGTGACAGGAGCAGACCCAGGTTTGCGTTCAGAATACAGTTTCCCAGTGTGATTCCATGGATCACTTGCTGTCCACAGTTCTCATCATGCCATGGATGAAGGGACCAGAATTTCCTGTTGCATCGGATAAAAGTGGTGGCCAGGCTCACAAAAGCTCTCTGGGCAGCCCTGTAGCTCACTCAAAGTCCCGAACAGAGCCATTCTGGGGGCACCTGACGTCTAGGTGTAGGGTGGGAATATAAGGATGGATTATGTGCTCAACTTTAGTAAAAGCCAATGTATGTTTCTCTCCCTCTCCCCGCCGTCTCTTTCCTCTCTGCCCCTTTCCTCTTCTTTCTGATTGTAGGATGAAAAATAAAGTCTTCAAAAGTCTTCCAATAGCAAAGTAGGAAGACAAATACAGATGAGTTAACCAGAATCCAGAATGGGCTTGGATACCTGATCAACCAGAACAGATCAGACAGGAGGTCCAGACTGTACTTGGTATGGAGGTTAAGATGGTAGAGCATCTGAGTAGTAAAGTAAGGATAAGAAGGCACCCACAGGTTGTCCACAGTTGAGGGGCTGGCACCTAGTAAGGGGTGACAGTCTAAGCAGATGGTGTAACCCAGGGCGGAGTGATCTGTGGGCAGAAGCTGCCATTGCCCCGGGGTCCATTCATAGGCAGAGTTCTAGGCACCAGAACTGGGTACAGGGACACAGTTCCTGGCAGTGGGGGAGGAAGTCCAGAGAAAAGAGAATGACAGAAATCTGGGGCCAGGAATCTGATAAGAAACCCACCCCTGGGAACAAGAAGTGTCTTCCTTGGGGAGCACGTAAGTAATCATTGTGGAGGCCTGGGTCCTGGTCTGCATCCAATGAGCAGCAGCAGGTCTGGGGGTGGTCAGCTCTGGGTGAAGCACTGTGGCTAGTGGGGATGCTCATCAGAATGGGATGGAAAGACTGAGCCTGGAAGGACACCTCAGTCATGGCCTGCGCATCACAGGCACTGAGATGAGATAATTGGTGCTAACAGGAAGATGGAATTAGGGAAATAGAAGCGTGGGCAATGGTGTTTGTTTGGTGAGTGACGCCACATTTCTCTTGAGGGTGACACTTAAAAAATATTGAATAAGTTTTAATCCTGAGTTAGAGTTTTCTTACCTTTTGGAATTCATAAAACTTCTCTCCAAGATGAACTACGCTGTGCATTACAGAGTATAAAGGTGGGTTTTACCCACGTCCTTCCTTTCTGGTTCATGGGTCTTGATTCACAGTGTGCGACCAGTCAGCTTCCCACATTCCGCTCTCCTAGTGATGCCTTTTCAACTCTGACGCTTGGCAGTGTATCTGGCCTCCTATGGGAGCCTCCTACAGGGACATCCAGATGTCTGGGCCCAGTACCAATACTGTCACCCCTTTCCAGACTCGGTCTCTAGACTGATCTGAAAGCAGGAACATTTAAACAAGATGGGTTTTCATGTGCCCATTCTTTGAAAAAGGATTTTGACCAAGTAAAATCTTGGTTAAAATGAGAATCTAAGTAATATCTGTTTTGTTTGAATTGTGTCCATACCAGAAAAAAAAATCATTAGTCAATACTTTTTTTTACAATTCCCGTACAATATGCTTGGACAGATGACAGGTTGTGCCTAGGAAACACCTTGAATCTCTTGTGTTGGAAATCACGACTGACTCTATCACTTGATCTTCAAGAAAGTCCCCCAGTTTCCCTCTTTGCTTTCTGAGTGCCTAGAAGAGAAAAATCATACTCCTTCATGTAGCAGGTGCACACACACACACACAAAAACAAACAAACAAACAAACAAACAAACAAAAAAACCACACACACACACCCCTACGGTCTAGACCTAAACAATGTATTTTTCCTGTTACTTCCTGATCTGACCTGTTCTGTCAATCAAAACACTGGCTGCATCTCAAACTTGATATGTCTTGATTTTGTTCACTGGAGCTTCTCTCCCTGAGAATCATTTATCCTTTTTAGTTCTTATTACAAACCATCAAAGTCCAGGTCAAATAGCACTGCCTCTGGGAATCCCTCCCTTCCTCCCCCTTCTCTCTGCCCTCCTACCCAACATTCATTCTGCTCTTGAGTTCCCATCACTCTTTGCACAATTCTCTGCACTAGCCTTTATCATATCACATTTTATGATTCTTACACTCCACTAGACTGCCTTTTCCTGAAGACTATGTAAAAATACTTTATTAACATTTGAAGATTTAGTATTTAGAAGGTGTTTATCATCTGTTAGGTATTTGATATGTATTAGTCAAATGAATAAATTGATTAACATAAAAATTTAATCCTGTGATTATGGTAGCACTGGCCTTCACCTTATCCTCATTCATATTTAAATGCAATTGAGAGTTTTCACAGTTGTAGAGTTTAGCAGCTTTTATGATCACCCATCAAGATCAGCAATCTTGGCAATCCAGAAGTTGCTATTAAACACTCATGCTTATATACATTCATACATTCGTATGTGTAGTTTTCTCCAGAAAGTCAAAACAAAATCAAGCAGATTTATAATAAGTGCTCACTGCAGAGTGCCAAATTTACCCAGTATTTATGGAATCATTTATAGTCTTCCTTGCATTGTATCAATTCTTCATGTAGTTTCATTGTAAATAACCTTGAGTTGGCATGTCCATGGTAACCGTTACAATACAGAGTGTAAGAAAGCACTATTAATTCTCTCTCTGAATGTCAAAATACTTCTCTGTAGCGCTAAATGCCTAAGTTATTAGTTTTTTTTTTCTCCCTTTGAAAGTCTCTTTAAAAGGAGACTCTGTAATGTGGAAATTATTTCTTAAAAGCTCAAGAAAATTACACAGCAAAGAGTCCACATGTGCTTTGGATGATCTGTATATTGAAATCACTTACAAGTTGCAATGTCATGTTTGTTAAAAAATACTTGTGTCTGATTTTCAATAACTTTAGTCAAATCCCATTTAATTGAATTATCTTCTAGGAGCCAAAGTTGAAGGTGCCTTGATTAAAAACTAGAGCATGGAAGTTCTTTTCATAGCCTTTTATATGACCTTTCAAGCCAGAGTCATGAAGTCCTTAAGAACAAGGAGTGTGTGTGTGTGTGTGTGTGTGTGTGTGTATAATAACCCACAAGGCAGGTTGATATTCTTCAGACTGATGCATTATTAATGCCCTGAAAGAACCCACAATTATAACAAGCTAGTTGGCTAGGCAAGGGCAAAGCCGAACCCTGAACACAGCTCTTCACGACGTTGTTTCTCACATGCCCAGTGCTGCGCCCTGGAAAAACTCCTTCTCAGTTTGGAGCCTTAATGTCCTCACATAATGATTTGTGCCGATTCTGCCATGCAGTAAATGCAATGGGGATATTTTAAGTGTCATATAATAAAAGAGATGAGAGTAGTGAGCATAAATACTCAATTAAAGGTATCTTTTCTTTAAAGCTCTGTTTTCTTCCTGTCTATTGCCTATCCAGCCCATTTTTAGATACCAAGGCTAGATTAATCATCCATCTTTCCCCAATCAATCTTCTCATCAAAAGTCTCTGGTGGCTTCCACTGGCTAAAAGATCATGTTCCAGCTCTTTCCTGCTTTCCAAGCCCCCACCGCCAACAAAGTGGTGACAATCAATGTCCACCAACTCTTCTCAAATGAGACCACAGTTCCTCCTCACCTTCATTTCTACTCCTCTGTGCCTTTTAGTGCCCCTCACTTGACCCCTGCATCCACATTGGGGCTCCTTCTCCCCCCATGGAGTCTTGAAGTATTTCTTTACCGAGAGCTTCCCATGTCCCCCTTCCCTCCTTACTCCCTGGGTTGCTCTCTGTTGATGCTTCTATCTTCTGTCTCGTGTCTTAATTCCCACCGTTGTTCTGCATCCTCTAAGTAGTTTAAGTTCTTTAAACTTTAAGGGCCCTACCTTCACAATATTCCTTTTCATAATATAGATTTTTTTAAATATGAAACATGGGTGATGAAAAAATATAAATAATAATAGCCGCAACTCACCTTGCTTGTGTTTCTGCAACAGCGTTATTTCACCCCTGTGTGCTTCAGAGTTGCTTACATGCCGTAATTTCCACACTGGAGGTTGTAGCGATATAAACTATATACGCATATTAAAAAATAAATGGCCCGGGGCTGGGGTTGTGGCTCAGTGGTAGAGTGCTCGCTTAGCATGCATGAGGCACTGGGTTAGATCCTCAGCACCACATAAATGTAAAATAAAGATATTGTGTCCACCGAAAACTTTTAAAAATAAATAAATAAATAAATGGCCCACAGAAATTGTGCCCATGCTCTGAGGCAAAGGTTGAAAAGCTCAACTTGTGCCCCATGTGGCACGGATGTGTTCTGTGTGGAGGCAACATTTCCTCTTTATACACTTTAACAAGATTCTGAAACTTCAATCTGTGCATTTAAGAGAACCCTAGGAACAAAGCCAAGCTCCAGCCTGAGACACCTCCAGGAAAGCCTCAGGAATATTCTCCCAGTGGCACCCTGTGCAGGAGACGCCAGAGATTTAATGAGCTGGCAGAATGCTCTATCTGCACATTAAAGGAAGAGCAGAAAAGGAACTCGGTTATTAAGGTTTTATTGTTCCACTCTTCCCAGACATTTATTGAGTGACCCTATAAGATTTCTGGGCACTCTGTAAGAAAAAAAGTAACATTATGAAATCTTGGTCCCTTTGAAGTTCCGTCACAATTGTTATATATTTTCAAAGTTGCATAGAGGTTTTTTGTGGATTTTTTTTTTTTTTTTGCCTTTTGGCAAAACTTAAAATGGATACTGCCAAATCATGGAGCATTCATATGTTGAATTACGTGCTAATTACTAGGGCATTTCACAGTTGATGGGATAACACAAGAGAAGGAGCAAACCTCAGACAAGCCATAGGGTGTTCTCCACTTGAGGAGAGGCCGGACATGACCAGAAGACCAGGCTGCCTGATGGACACTGGGTAGACTGGCTGGCTCACCATACTCCAGAGTACTAAGAACAAGGGTGATATTCTTAATTGTTAAAAAGTCCTAAAATAAACAATGGGAACTTATAAAGGCACTCATTCCTTTTCCAGTGATACCAAGGGAAAATGGACGCATTTCAGAAAGACTCATGTGACCTCATAGAGGAAAGTGAGGAAATTGGTTGCTAAAGGAAGGATGTTCTGAACACAGCTGGATAGTTGGGCATGATGCCTCCTCAGTATTAATAAATGCATGATGCGGAGGCTATTGCTCACCATACTGGTCCCCACAATGATCTTTGGAGGTAAACAGTCTCCATTTTACAGAGAAGGAGACAGAGGTACAGAGAGACCACGACCCTCCCCAGCGAGTCCTCTAGTATTATCTGAGCCATCGAAACCCATGCAGCCTGCTCTTGTTCCCTGGCTGACATTTATGACTTCACATCCAGGGGAAATGCAGAAGGGCCTAGACAGACCACAGGTCTGTGCCTGGAGGAGAAACATAGCCCCATGTTCTCTTTTAAGAAGGGGAAAATTTGAGTAGAACTTTATTTGAAAATTGTTCATAAAGCCAGCTTTTCTCTACCCTCCCCTAATTTTCTACACCAGAAGATGCACTTAATTTTACGGATAGAGAAACAAAGTTTTTATTTACTCCCTTGTCCCAACTACTGAGAGTGTTGAATAAAAATTTGTGATCTCTCTTCTACTTGAACTAACATATGGGTCATACAACCTCAACACAGATTTATTTCAAGTTCTTAAAATGGGGGACGATAGTAGCCTTTTATGTACAGAGAAATTAAAACTCTTAAAGCAACAAAATAAGCACGAATATCCAAGTAATGTATTCTGCTTTTTATGTTTGGTGTCAATCCCCTTAAAGATGTGCTCTTAAAGTAAGTGATGCTCAAGTATTAGGCACTGAAAATATAAGGCATTTTCCACACACACAGAAACACATAATTGCATGAAAATAAAGTTTAACTCCACACAAAAATACTATCTGCTAAAATACTATAACCTGTTTCGGTGAGAAAATCATCCTCTTTACTGCTAATTCACTACACCACCTGTGAAGCATTGTCACCAAGAAGCATCCACGAAGTGTCATTACTATCTGAAATGGTGTTTGATGGGCAGTACATGGGGGTGATAAATGGATGATGCATATTTTTTCAAGGACATGGACATCTAATGTGTCAGGAAGTGTGGTGGACACATGGATCTGCTCATGAGCCCCTGTGCAGATCAGACGTCACAGAGAAAATGCAGGCTTGGGCGAGTCTGGATTCTGTGAGTTGGGTGGGGCCTTTTACTTGCTTTCTGTTGCTTCTCCACAAACTCTTTTTAGAAATTATAAAAATAAGATTTCATTTTCTACATTACATCAGCTTCATTTCTGCTTCCTTATAGGATGATCAACTTGAGGAAGAGGTGGCTCCCAGTCTGCACCAAGAGCTCCATCGACTGAGGTCTCCATAGCGTTAGAAGGGTAAGCTGGTGAAGACAGAAACTACTACAGACACAAACCCAGTGTAAAGCCCTATACTATCTCAAGATGAGCTCTAAGGAATAGAATGTTACGATAGCTGATATGTATTTAGCCTCACACACGCATTAACACCTTCCACAATCTCTGTTCATTTCCATCGTACTCCATAAAAATAACCATCTGTATCCATAATAGTTACAGAGGCGTTATGAGAGAGGATGGGAGGAGGGAACCTGAAAATTCAACCTTTTCCTAAAGTCCAATGGTGTTTTTCCCTCTAATCTCCCTATACAACTGTGTTCCCTTAATAGGAATTGACCTGATCCCACCGCAGTGCAACCTGAGACCCTGGAAGGGATACCAGGATAGAGGCCACCCCTCTGCACTTGACCCATATCTATGGTTCCAGGATTGCATTCAAGGTTAAGAGATCATGCAGAATAAATATAGGTAGGTCAAAAATTCCAGTTCCGGCTATTTCAAGAGCACAGCCATGAAGAAGCTACAGAGAACACAACCCAATGGATGCCGTCTCCTCACACAAGGTGTCCATGGTGTGAGGAGAAGATTGTAAACTGAAGCCCCAAGGCCAGTCCACTCTGTGCTCTGCCACAGCCATTGATAAAAAAAGATACCAGGCAGGGGCAGTACTCTCCAGGGAAACTGGAGAGGAACGGAGCCCACACAGGCTCTGACCCTGATCCTAGAGTCATCCCTACTCCCTTGTGCTCTGGTCCTCTTCTGAACCATCCGACATGGTGACCTCTCTGAGAGGATGTTTTTGAAGTCACCTCTAAGCCATTCAGCAGAACCCAGAATAGCCATATTTTATGTTTTTCTTCCATAATGCCAACTTATAACGTCATGGTTTTATTATGATTTCCCCTGAGGAACCATGATTTGCTGGTCCATTCTGATTACGGAGTAATTGTGTTTGCTGCTTCTATTCCCTACAATTAGTGTTGGCTTCGTAACACAACGAGTGCTGTGATCACCCTGAGTCTACATCCATTATTAATCAAAAACATTCCTGTGTCTGGATGACTGTATTCCAAAAGCATAAATGATCTATCCAGATTTGCCAAGGGGTGATTTTGCTTCCTGCAATGGTTGGAATTATTTATTTTTAAGATTCTTTAGAAGCAGGCAATTTCCTCCATTTTAATAAAGACCATTTATTCTCCCTCATGAGTCGCCATTTTATAAATAACCTTCCTTGATGCTTAAAAATGGTTCCTGTCTTCTTCTCTCTGAGTATTTTGGGCAATTTATGTATCTAAAGGCCTGAAAAATGGGACAGAGCCTCCTCCGTGGCCAGTCTGGTGGAGAGTGAGTGCTGCGAGTGCGCTCTGCGTTCTGGAAGTGACTGAGTGTCAGGCATGAGATACTGTCCATTATTATAATTGTCTTTCGATCATAAAATGAGGTCTTCATGTGAATTAAAGCAAAAAAAAAAAAACTTCCACGGTAAGGCAAATTATAGTCTCGAAGGACTGTAATTTTGGAATGCCAGGCTGAATCCGAGTGGTAGGTGCAGATGTGGTTTCTGACAACCTCGAGGTGCTTTTCAAGCAGACATCTCTCTCTGGGGTGTCCTCTGCATCAGGTCCCCTCAGTCAACCAGCCACAGACAAGTAGGGAGGAGGGATGGGGAAGCCCAGGGCACTTCTGAGTCATGCAGCTGCTGAGGGAAGGAGCCTAAGGCATTCTTACTGCAAGGAAATGAGTAAAAATAACAAAAAAACCATGTGTAGCACCATTTTGTTTAAGATAAAATACAAGATGAATAAAACTACTCTTGAACCATCTATGGTATCTGAAGTGAAACTCCCGCTCTACAAAGGTCATTTGTACAAATGCTCCATTTTATTAAACTATCAAGTGTTTTCTCATACAAAAAAATATAATAATAATTTGCACTCCCAAATCACCTGTGCTGTCCTGTGGGAGACAGAAAGATCAGGACAGCATTGATGGTGATGCAGGAAGAAGAAGGACACATGATTTATGAAAGGGCAAGTTTTAACCTTCTGGTCTAAAACACAAGTTACCATGTGTGTGAATTCAAATGAGAATGGCTGCTAGCATTTTTAATGAATTCATTATTAGAGAAATTGAAGAACTGATGCAAACCAATTGGGAAGTCCACCTCTGTGCTGGATGATGTTTGTGCATTAAAATCAGGAAGCAGGTCACTACAGGAAGATTACTCTAGCTCTTCGAAAACAGTTGTATCAGTTATTACAACTGCATATTCTAACATTGTGAGAAGCTCCATTTAAAGGACCACATCCCCCCACCCCCGATTATACCAGTGCTGAGAAAACTTTTGCCTTTTTTGAGAAAAGTATAACAATTTCTGTCACTTGTCGTTAAAACAAGAGGAGGTTCACTGGAACAACTTGAACAGGACATGGTTATCACAATCACATCACATATTCACTGATGTGCCAAGTGTGAGGATGTTTGTTTTATTTTATTTTCCTAATAGGTACTTGGTTTCTATTTACAGTCCCTAACTCTCCCTGGTGGTAAAAAAACAGTTTAATGTGGTCACTTGTAAGTGAACTGTTTAAGGTTGGTATTTTCTTCTCATTTGAGTCTGAAACTGCCCCATAGAGGATTGTCCTCCAGGTGGAATCTTAGCTGGGCTCCATGGTGGAAAATTAACAGAAGGGCTGCTGGCCCACAGCCCTGAGCCTCCCCTGGCTGCCCTCCACCAGGAGGCAGCACCCACAGCCAGCTGCTGGACCCTGGTGCCCATGACCCTCTCAATCACTGCAGGGCACTCTTTTCACCTTCCGGAAGTCTGTGTCCTATCTCAGCCTCACAGAGTATGTGCTATTTAAGCAGCCATGGGGGCCGCGGACTCTCTGGGGCTGTACTCAGGCCCACCCCTGGGTCCCACAAGCAGTTTCTACTTTACTACCCACTGAGAAAAGGAAAATCTCTCGGAGACGTGTGAGCTTTAAAGGCAAAGCGGAAGCAAGGCACTTGGCCCTGTAACTCTTCCCCTCTTCAGCCCAAAGAAGAAGGTGGCATGGCTCTGTCCTCGGCCCCAACATTCATCCAGGCCAGTGTCAGCCTCTTCCCCTACAATTTTCTTCTCTTCCCAACTCAGAGGACTTTCACAAATGTGAGGGACAAAACAAAATAACCCCCCAGCAAAGTAAAACATTAGTCCTGGCAGATCCTATTTTGCTGGGAGCCATTAGCCAAGTAGGTATGACAATTTCCTTGCCAGCGTACCCCATGTTGCTGACATGTTGCAGCGACATTGAATGTAGGTGACCTTGCTCAAGGACCAAGGCAGATTAGGGTGTTCCTGGTTTTAAGATAATCCTGTTTAGGGCGTTCCCAGTTTAGGTTCCAGGTTTAAGGTTTAAGATTATTCCTGCTGGGAATAGGGCGTATCCTGCTGCCTGAGTTCCCCTTGAGTTCTCACGGGATTCAGACAGTATATTTTGGAGATAGAAGCCCAGAGAACGTGGATTTGGGCAGAGAACGTGGATTTCCCCAGAACGTGATTGTAGACGGCTGGTGTGAGTTCGGGAATAAAGAGTTGCTGTTTGAATCTACAAGCTGTGTGGTGGCTCGTGATTTGTGTGTCCAGCCAGACTGCGGCATTTGTGCCCAGCCAGACTGCGGCATTTGTGCCCAGCCAGACTGCGGCATTTGGCGGCTCGTACGGGGAACTTCTAAAGCTTGGAGGTAAGTGAAATTGCTTGCCCCTGAGGAAGAGCGAAAGAATGGGTGACCAATTCAAAAAACAATGTGTTATTGTTTTGATTTATTTTGTTTTTATTTCAAGTTGCCTGTTCCTAGAACTTTCTCAGGCAAACTGGGGAAAATGGTTGACTCAAGGTTTGAAGTTGTTCACCTCCGAGCAAGAGAAATTGTTAGAGGAAGGAGGCACCCCAGTGAGACCAAGAACAATTAGGGCATATGTTGATACAATACAAAAATGTAGCCCATGGCTTTTTAAAGACAAGTTATTAAGTATATCAATGGGACCATCATGGTATCCTGTAGAAAGATTTTTCTTCAACAAGAAAGAGAGGGCTAGTTCTATTTGCTACACTTGTCTAAGATCTTGGTTTCTACAAAGTTCTGATTAATTTACAAAGCTAAAATGTTGAAACAGCAACCACTCTTTACTTATTAAGTCCCATAAGGTAATATATTTAAACATGTGTATTTTCATAAATTGGTAAATGGAAAAAGTTTAATATTGCTTTGTGTCTGTGTCTTTGCTAAAACAAGGTTACTAAGAGTTAAGATTCTATCATGTGTAATTTATATACAAAGTAGAAAAATTTTCAGTTGGGTTTCAATTATAGTATTATAGTATCATAAAAAACATGAAAGTCTTTCATCTTATTAAAGTGGAGTAATTTGTCTAAATCAGAAATTTTATAAGAGTTGTTTCAAAATGTGAATTTATAAAAAGGGTTAATGGTTAAAAAAGAGATAGAAAAAGATTCAAGATGTGGAAATATATTTTAATATAAAAGGTTAAAGGAAAAAGAAATGTTTCTAGATGAGATAATCTGTGGTAAAGTAAAAAGTTGTAAAATGTCATTTAAAAAAAATTTTGAGGAAACTAGACTTACTTTAAAAGCTTGAGAAAGGAAAAAAGAAGAAAAAGGTATTTGTACATGGCAGATTGAGACAAAGCTTCTCAATGGAGTTTAAAAAAAAAAGCCTTTGGTTGAAGGGCAGCCATGTAAACTAACATTGAAGCGATTTAAACAAAATCTAAGCCTCCTTTAAAAGAGTGAAGTTGTAGGTGGTGAAAAAGTACATTTAAAAGTACAGTATAGATGATAATTAAAAGGCTTTAAAAGGTTAAATTAAAGGTGGTTAAAATGCCTTCATGATGGAGGAAAGAAGCTTAATCTTAAAGGCATTACTTTAAAAAAAAATGGGAAGATAATAGGATAAAAGATATTTAGATAAATAAGATTAAAAATTTAAAGTGAAAAACTTTAAAGACAGAAGTATAGAAAGTTAAAAAGAAAAAAGATAAAGAGGATGTAAAAAGATAGAAAAGATGTAGGAAGACAAGAATTTTAAACCCACAAAATAGGAAAAAAAAAAAAACTAGGAGGAAAATAAGCAACTAAGGGTAAAAATACAAACCTTAGGAAAAAAAAAAAACTAGAAGATAGAAATAAGATTGAAAATGTCAAGTAAGGTATTACACAGATAGAAAATGCAAAAAGCTAAGACAACTATTAGATACAGACATACTTATTAAAGCAAAAAGAGGGAATTGGAAAGGGGTATATATCCCCCATAGATAAACTTAAAATAACCCTTTTTACTCTAAACTTTTAAAATTTGGATTCATCAGGACTTAGTGCTGCGGAAAGACATGTGTATCCAAAAAATGTACATAAGCCTAAGGTACTTTGGAAAGATATTCTAACAGGACAATGGAAAGGTCCTGACCCAGTGATTGTCTGGAGTCGGGGTTTTGTTTGTGTTTTTCCACAGGGAGAACAGCAGCCGATTTGGATTCCAGAGAGGTTAACTAAAACAATTTCTACAGATCGAAAAGAAGATGATTTGACTCAAATCCATAACAGCTGATATCCAGAGCTCCAGCTTGGCCATTCTTACATCTGCAACAGTGATTAACCAGTGATATAATTTTTATTTCCTTGCCAGCGCACCCCATGTTAATTGTGGTAGTGCTGGCATATCTTTGCTGATGGTGTCACCAGTGATGCAATTTTTTCCCAAGGAGCCGTCAATTGGCTTGGTGTCGTGGCATTTCTGTATCCTCCTCCCTTCTGCTAGTGATGGTCTAAAATTTGGGGGCCAATGGCTTATGCTGGACCGGTAGTCAGTGACGGGTATGATCCAATTGCAGTGGTATCAACCTAAGACAGGAGGCTGACGCCTAAAGGTCAGTTTTCCGATGACGGGTAAGAACCATATGTTGAATTGGACAACCTACCAGGCACTGTCCTTAAGCCACATTAACCTCACTCCCCCACTGGCACCAAGGCCAAATTTGGGGGCCAACAGAGGTGAGGCAAAGAACCTCACCCCCCCCACTGGTGCATAGACCTATCCACAAGTATGGCTGTATGCTGGACCGGTAGTCAGTGACGGGTATGATTCAATTGCAGTGGTATCAACCTAAGACAGGAGGCTGACGCCTAAAGGTCAGTTTTCCGATGACGGGTAAGAACCATATGTTGAATTGGACAACCTACCAGGCACGGTCCTTAAGCCACATTGCTTGTTGTTTAATTAATCAGAAGGGGGGAGATGCTGGGAGCCATTAGCCAAGTAGGTATGACAATTTCCTTGCCAGCGTACCCCATGTTGCTGACATGTTGCAGCGACATTGAATGTAGGTGACCTTGCTCAAGGACCAAGGCAGATTAGGGTGTTCCTGGTTTTAAGATAATCCTGTTTAGGGCGTTCCCAGTTTAGGTTCCAGGTTTAAGGTTTAAGATTATTCCTGCTGGGCATAGGGCGTATCCTGCTGCCTGAGTTCCCCTTGAGTTCTCACGGGATTCAGACAGTATATTTTGGAGATAGAAGCCCAGAGAACGTGGATTTCCCCAGAACGTGATTGTAGACGGCTGGTGTGAGTTCGGGAATAAAGAGTTGCTGTTTGAATCTACAAGCTGTGTGGTGGCTCGTGATTTGTGTGTCCAGCCAGACTGCGGCATTTGTGCCCAGCCAGACTGCGGCACTATTTGCCTTCAAAACTTTAATTTTTTTTCTGGGCTACTCATTTTTTTAAGTTTCTTCCATCACCACTAATGTGACTGCCTGGGGTGAAGGCTCCCTTCAAGGCTCAGCCTGCAGACCTCCTGAAAGGGTCTCACTTGACGCACAAACCTGAGGACATTAGCCTGGAATGGCCCCAGCTCCACCTCCCACCCACTGGTCAAGGCTTGTGTTGCAGGTGAGGTTGCAAAGGCTGGAGCTGAGGCAGGGGGAGGAGCTGCTGGCTAGACATCAGGCCCTGGAGGGGCCTAGATGCACTGCGTTTTGTGTTTGAAGAGGTTGGGGCAGAGAGTGTCACCCAGTAGGTAGGTGGGAAACAAGACCAGAGTCTATGTTCTTGCCTTCAGCTCAATGACCCTGTTCATTTTCATCAGAAAATCCATCTTGGGATGGATGGATAAATAGATAAGTGAACCAACAGACAAACACACTCAGTGGAAAAATGGAAGGTCAGAATGAGTGCTGCTATCTTTATGGGATCACAGTTGAACTTAAAAACTGAAACAAAAATGTGTGTGCATCTACCTAGCCAGATATCTCTCATACAGCATGCATTTGCCATCTCCCCAAGAAAGGGAAACCCAAAATGTCAGCGGCCACTGTTTCCACCTGGAAGCAATGCTCACCTCTTTTCAGATCAAATCACCCCTCCACACACACCCACATTGACATCTGCAGCTTAAAGATGAACAGACTCAGAACCAGCACTGTATCTTACGTGCAGGAGTAGGTAAGCTGGTAAGCTTAGCTGAACGTGCAGACAGCTGCTTCAGTCCTCGTTTTTGCAGTGACTACGAGGCTGCCGTTGGTAATTATAATTTGCCTTATGATGTTTGTTTCTTGTTCTTTGTCTCTTCCAGCCCTACAGACCACACAGGCTTTGGTGATCCAGAACTTCTTTCCTACAGGAACTCAGCTGGGAGCTCTTCTCTCACCTTCGCCACCGAGTACAGACACACTCTGGCACCCCCCCAGAAACCCATTTCTTTCTGGGACCGGATCTGCTTGCTGCAACCGTGAGGCAGGAGCCTCCTTGCTTTGGCCGCCAAGAGCACATGCTGTGTCACCTGGACAAGGCTGCCATCGGCACAGGTGTCCTATGCCAGGACCTCCACAGCTGGGTCTCCAGTCGCCCTCTCCCCGTCACACCTGCTGCTGTGTGAGAGGAGATGGCAGGATGGCGAGCCTGCAGTTGAATAAGACATTTAAAATCTTATGCGCTAGCGGGGAGGGTGCGGGCCTGAGGCACCCTGTAATCCCAGTGACTCGGGAGGCTGAGGCAGGAGGATCACAAGTTCACAATCCTGGGAAACTTGGTGAGACCCTGTCTCAGAATAAAAAATTTAAAAGGCCCAAGGAGATAGCTTTGTGGAAGAGAACTTCTGGGTTCAACACCTAGTACTGCAGGAAAAAAAAAAAAATTTAAAGGTCTGTGGGTTATTCTAAATCTTCTATAGAACTAAGAATAGCGAAAACAATTTTGAAAAAAGAGAAGAAAGAGGAAGGACTCACTCTACTCAAAAGTAAGGACAACGATTATAGGCCCAACAATCCAAACAGTACAGAAATGCACCTGCACAAGAATGTCCGTCTGAGATCTGGCAAGAGTGTGAAGATGGCTGGCTGCAAGGGTGGCTTTTTGATAAATGGTGCAGGAGAAGCTGGTCATCCCAGGCCCACCTAAACCTTACCCCTGATGTAAAAGTTAACCTGAGTGGAGCATGGGGGCTGCAGTGTGGATCTAGACTGCCCCCCAAAGACTGAGGTTTCCAAGGCGTGGCTGGTGGTCTGGAGGTAGGCAGGGAGGTGGTGGACACTTTAGTGGGTGAGCCCAGTTGGAGGAAGCAGGTCAGTGGGGGCATGTCCTTGAGGGGTATACTGGGACCCCTGCCCTTTCCTCTTTTTCACTGTCTCCTTTCTGGCCATCATGAATTGAGCACCTTCCCATCATTATGCTCTGCCTCACCACAGGTCCAGAAATTACACACAGAAGTGCGTTGGGCTGAAACCTCTGAAACCATGAGCAAGAATAAATCTTTCCTCCTCTAGGTTGACTTCCTCAGGTGTTCTGTCACAGCTATGGAAATCTGACTAATCCAAGAGGCTTAACTGTAAATATAAAATTTTTAGAAGGAAATAAGGAGAAAAATCTCAGGGGTCTAGGCTTAGTCAATTTTTAGACTTGATACCTAAAGGAGTCATATCTAGAACATATGAAGAAATCCTAAAACTCTTGGATTAAAAGGAGAAGAAGAACCAAACCAATTAGAAAAATGCCCCAAAGACAAAAGCAGACATTTCTCTGAAGAGGATTTGCACATGGTGAGTAGGCCCGTGAAAGAAGGCTGAACATCTCAGAGCAATTAGGGAAATGCAATTTTAACCACCCTGAGATATCCCTACACACCTATCACAGTGGCTCAAGTAATACAATAACACTAGCTGCTCTGAAGAATGCAGAGAAACCTGGACCCTACAGACATTCCTGGTGGAACAGACACTGGGACGGCCACTTGGGAAACTGTTTGGCATTTTCCTATAAGACTGAAATTGCAATTCCCCTATGGTTCAGAGCTTCTCTCTCAGGCCCTTGTCCAGATCTTTCCAATGGGTGGAGGGTCCAGCAAATTGCTGTGTATCCAGACTCTGGAATATCACTCAGCTATAAAGAGATGAACCACAGACCCAGGCAACAACTTGGACGAGTTGCCAAGGAATTACGCTGAGTCAAAGGAATCAGTCTGAAAGGTCACATGATAGGTGATTCCACTTAGATGACACTCAGTTTAAAGGAAAATAAAATAATGGGCAACTGTTTAATAATGGCCAGGGTTCAGGGACACGGGTACAGAAGAGAGCGGGCTGTGGCTATGGAAGGGCAGCAGGGGAGACCCTGTGGGGAAAAAGTGCTTGGTGTCTTGACCACACCATGTTAATACATCAGTGGAGATGGTGCCCAGGGCAAGAGGATAACCAGCGGAAAGACCAATTCATATCTGGGTAAATATCCATTCTAGCGCCAAACCACTTCTCTCTCCGCGACAGAGGCTACAGTGCGATCAACCTGTCCAGCTGGCTGGGTGCCCTTCCCGGGAAATGGCACACAATGTGGGCAGGTGAGGCGCTCTGCAGTTAACCAGATTAACCTTGGCGAAGGCCACTCCTCTCCCCGAGGCCATGCATAACCCTCAGCCCTCCAGGCAAATCCTTGAGTTCATTTATTAATGAGTCCACTGAGCAAGCATTATGACTTCTGAGCAAGCTCTTATCCCCTAATTCCTGAGGATCTCCTCTGTAGTGGGCCCTCTGCCAGCCTGCTTTCTTTCCGTTAGCATTTAACATAATTTTACACCTTCTGTGTGTCATTTATTTTCTTTGAGTCACTTTCAGATCATGCAGTTAAGAATCTCTGTATGTTTGTCTTGGGCTTATCTAATCTGACATTCTCGACTTTAATAAGAGGACTTTACTTATTCATATTTTAGCAAATTACCACAATGAAATTAATAAGTCAATATAATGACAAAAAATTGCATGCTAACATGGTTTGCATACCAATGTCCAACAACAAAATCTTGGTAGGATCCTGCAAATTATGACTAAAAATTTCCAATCTAGTAGCTATAGCACCCCTAAATAGAAAGCTATTGAGAAAAACTCTACTTAATAGACTAGTTGTGTTGTTTTAATCACAAAAGTTACAATAATATTGATTTGATATATTGCATATATTAAAAAAGGACTATATAAATATGGCTTTATAGTTGAGTAGTCCTCCATTTCCAAACATCGACACAGTCATTTCCTCATTGAATAACAGGTAAAATCACACAGAGTGGTATCACCAAGCTCTGTGACCGAAAAGTGAGGGAAAGTCTCTGCCCGAGGCTCCGACATGAGGTCCAGGTTGAACCATCCAGGAAATGCTCAGCTTGGAACCGGGAACCTGAATCGGGGCCAGAAGAAGCAGAGGAGGACAGAGCAGTAGTCAGAGTGCAAATTGGGACCCTGCAAATGGAGACATCAAGTTTCTGAGGAGAGAAGCAACAAGCCACGGAGGTGGAGAGGGAGTATCTAGAAAGAGAGAAAGCCTGCTTCCTGGAGGCTACCCAGAGAGGTTCCCAGGAGGAGCCATGTCAGCCCTGCATTGAGGCCTGAGAAGAACCAGGGGACTCAGCCATGGGGACGTGGTTGATGACCCAGAGGAGGCTGTTTCCTCTCCACTAACAACTTCCCAAAGGAGACACACCCAGCAGCTGATGGCCCAGCCCAGGGAGGCCAGTCACTGAGTTCCAGACCAGGACACATAAGACATTAGGATACTCTGGATGGAGCATTCACTCAGCCTGGCCCTGTGTTAGGCATTCAGGACCAACTGACCTGGTGGACACATGGGTGACTGCCCATCCGTCCACAGAGGACCATGGATGCCTGTGATGAAGCTGAGGTCAGTGGGTGATTGGCCTGAGTTATCCAGCCAGTGAGGAGGAAAGCCAGCACTGAAGGCCTTCCCCCCCCCCCCCCCCCCCCCCCCCCGTCTCAAAGTGAGCATCGCGTCCAGTGCCACAACTAATACACTGACAGAGACAGGCACCTAGTCACATGCGCATCTTCATAACAACAGCCCAAGGAAACACGGGGTGAAAAAGGAAGAAATGTTGAGGAAAAATTTAATGGCCAAAGAGCCCAGACTGAGAGGAAATTTGCCCCTAGATCAGATGGTGTTGGCTGCTGTTGGTAACAATGTGAGCTCTTCAAGGAAACACAGCTAGGTTTATAGCCACCTTAGGTGGTGTCCCTCACAACTCCACCAGGAGAGCTATTCCAAGGAATTCAAGGAAGACAGTTCGACCCCAGGTCATGAAGGATGCCAGCTGTCTCAGCCAACACCCCTAGAAGCCAGAGTCCAGCAATGAGCCAACAGGCACTCTGCCCCTACCACCCTACCCGTGCAGGGGTGGGGTGGGGTCCATTGTAGGTTAATATCTCTGGGTCTCTCCACATACATAACATTATCTATTCTCTCCATATATTTATTTAGAATATTATAGTTGTAATTTTATTTTATTCTATGTATATTTAATTTTCTATATTTTTTCTTAGAGGGATTCTGTCATTAAAGTTCTCCTGTCACTGCGGAGGATCTTATAGGTACATTACTATTAGTCAACTTCTCATTCTAATCTTCTTACCAATTTATGGAATTTTCCTTTTTTTTAGCACTGTGTGTGTGTGTATGTGTGTGTGTGTGTGGCAGTCACTGAAGAAATTTCACTATTTAGTAACAAACATGACCTCATCATGAACATGTCAAACTAATAAAATTTTTGTTTGGAGTATCTTCTTCCAGCTGCAAATCCTACACAGTGTTCACATGCATATGGATGAAATGGATATGACTTCCTGCTCTTTCTTTTCATCATTCCTGTAAGCCTGATTTTAGTTCATTATTTATAAGAGTTGCTTCCAGTAAGCAATCCCTTAGTGCTCTCATTCACATAGCACCAAGAAAATATGAAATGGAAATGCAAACTACAATACCATGTTCAACCACATCAAAATTTCATTGTAAATAAACATCATAAGAAGAATGTTCACTCTTGGTTTTTATTCAAAACATTTCAATAATACAAAAAGCCAAAGGAAGTAGGTGAAGATTACAATTATAAATGCTAGAAAATGATGCTAGAAAACAAGGGAACTAAGATTTAATTGCTCGATATATGCTGAGAACTTTGAAGGTAATTTACTGATTTATTCAGCAGACACCTATTTGGCTTCTATTGTGAACCAGGAGCATTTTGAGATGTTGGGCATATGTCTTTCATGTGACAAATGGATAAATTCAAAGAGAAAGAAGGGGAAAACCCACACTCCAGTGGAGGTTTAATTCTCAAAACATCCTGTATCTTCAGTGTTATTTTCTCTGCTTTCTAAATGAGGAAATTTAGAGAATTTAATCAGCTGGTTTGACTTTGCATGTCTAATGAGAGAGCAAACTGAGTCATGAAGCCACAGACTTCCAGAATCCACTCTTTTTCTACAATATGCTCCTCACTATTACCAACTGCCTAAAAAGAACAAAAAATATCTGTTTTTTCACTCTGGAAAACAAACATAAATTTAACACAAAAAAAATACCAATAAAAATAACATTAGAGTTTTTGTTTTTTTCCAGGAGTAAGACAAACTGATTATATAGCTGGAAAACTCTCAAACAACAGGTGTGATGCGAGCCCGCCTGCCAGCCACACTGGCTCCAAACACACCCCTTCACGGTTCTGCAGTGAAAACCGGGCAGTGTTTTGTGATTCAATACATAAATGAAGAAGGATACGAAATTCAAAAACAGACCTACCTCATTGCATATGGACCTACTCTATGGAATTCATTAACAGCTCATAAAATTCACATAACATAAAAATCATCCAGTTAAGGTGCACAACTGAATGATTCATGGCATATTTACAGAGTTGTGTAGCCATCACTAGATTGTGATTTTAGAATGACTTCATCTTCTCCAGAGGAAACTGTAGCTTTATCAGTCACTTATCATTATCCTCAGCTGTAGACAACTATGAATTCACCCTCCCATCTCCATAGAGTCACCTCTTCTATACACATACAGTTCCTATCAAATGAAATCACACAATAAACCTTCTTCGGCAAAATGACTTCTTTCACTTAGAATGATGTCATCAAGGTTCTTCCATGCTGTGGCATTTACCGGTACAGTTACTCCTGGTAATATAGAATGATCTTATATTTTATGGGCATATGCTAGATTGATTTATCTATTCATTACTTGCTGGATATTTGGATCATTTCCATTTTTAGGGTATGTTGAAGAGAGCTATGAAAGTTCATGTACAAGGTCCTCTAACTCTGTGTCTCTACATTTCTCCTGGATGTATGGTTAGGAATGGAATTCTGGTGCATGGATAGCTCTGTATTCAGTATCTTGAGGAATTGCCAAACTGTTTTCAAAAGTGGCTGCACCATTCTCATGAGTGGATTAAAGTTCCAGGTTTCCACATCCTCTCCAACATGTGTCATTGTCTTTTTTTGTGATGACATCCTGGTGAATGTGAAGTGGTAAATCATGAGGGTTGACATTTTCATTTTCCTAATAATAAACAATGCTCAACAAATTTCCATCTACTTATTCAGCATTTATATTTCTTCTTTGGACAATGTCTACTTGGATACTTTACCCAATTTCTGGGTGGATTATTTATCTTTCTGTCACTGTTGATTTTTATTGTTATTGGTGGTGGTGTTGGGGATGGAACCCAGGGCCTTGCACATGCTAGGCAAGTGTTCTACCACTGAGCTACACACCCCACCCAAAGGGTAAGAGTTTTAAATATGATCTGAACAAATGTCCTTAACAGGTAGGTACTAGTTTAATCCAAATATTTTATCCCATTGTTCAGGGATAAAATTTTCTTGATGGTATCATTTGCAGCAAAAAAAATTAATTTTTAGAGTACCTTTTATTTTTAATTGACCATAATAATTGTATATCTTTGAGATTTTGCAGTGTGATATTTCAATACAACTATATAAAGAGTGATCAGATCAGGGGATTGGAATACCCATCACCATTTGTCCAACACTTATTTTTTTGTGTTGGAGACATTTAAAGTCCCCTCTACTAACTAGATTGAAATATGCAGTTGCTCTGGTGTGGTATTTTTGTCCATCTGGTCTCATGGGCAACCATCCCTTCTCCATCCTGTCTTCTTCCCCGCCTTTCCCAGACTCTGGTGTTAATTTTGATGAGGTGCAGTTTGTGTCTTTCTTTGCTTCCTGCATCATGCTTGGTACTTTATCTAAGAAACCATTGCTAAGCTAAGGTAAGATCAATCCTCTATTTTCTTCTAAGATTATTACAGTATTCTATCCTATGTCTTGTTCTCTAATACCAATTATTACTAAAAGGAAATAGAGTGCCTTGGGAAAGTGGCTGATTCCAGGTCTCCGGCAGGAAATGCACAGGACATCCTTGAATAGCTTGTCATGTAGGTAACCAGGAGCTCTAAAAACTCCCAGCTCATGCTCAAAGTATTCTAGAGCAAACCCAAAGAAATCTCCACTGGCCCAAACTGGACAACCTGACACCCATGTGAATAGTCTTTGAATCCCAATAACAACAAAAACAATTCTTTGATGGCTTCTAGAGGCTGGGAGGGATCGGAAAAGCAGCGAAAAGAAGGAAAAACAAAAGCCTTTTCCTGTCTTTCTAATATCTTGTTTCTTAAGATAGTCAAGTGTTTCCCAACTCTGATTAGCTTCTCTTTATAGAAATCCTAGTTAGCGAAAATAGGTTTTGTTGCCATCAAGCCAGTGAATGAATGGATTTATTCAGTCAATACCCAAGGCTGTTGGATTTATTAGAAAAGACACCCAGTTGGTGCCTGTCTCCTGATGGAAGGACACATCTTTCTTCCTTGAGGTGGTCTTGTAAAGGAGAACAATGGAATCCTACTGAGCCTGGAGATCTGATCACAGTGTTTTTGGAAACCTCCAGAGGAGGGAAGCACACTAAATGACATCACAGGGGATAGTCAACAAAAACCAAACATTGCCAGTACCTAGGACAAATCATTTCCTCCCTTTAACAAATGCATCACAGGGGGAAACTGATGAGGAGAGGATGCCCTAGGGATTGTTTGAGAATTAAGAGACACATGTCAATCACAACTGTGGATCTTAGAGATTCTGTTTCTAACAAATGGTAAAAAATAAATGTGACAACCAAGAAAATTTTGAGCAATAATGAAGTATTGTATAACACCATGTGACAATGTTTCATTATTTTTTCTATCATAACTATAACAGCTCTCATCTTTAGAGATGCATACGGAAACATTTACAGGTAAAATTATAAAATGTTAGGCATACACTTCAAAACAATTCAAGGAAACATACTGTATAAGGATAAAGATGCAACAAAACTGGTTATGAGCTAGAAGATGGGTTGAAACTGCCAGATTTGCAAGTTTATTTTATTATTTTGAAGTTTTCCACAATAAAGAGTTAAAAAAAAACAAGCAATAAATGTTTACTAAGTAGCCACTCTGTACCATGACTGTGATAAGCACTGTGGAACAACTATATATCTTGTGATTTCTGACTTCCTGCAAGAAAGTTTTGTTCTAATTCAGATAACAAGATGAAAAAATCATAAAACAACAGCAAACAATAGGTCATATATGAAATATTTAGTACAGTCTAGACATCTAGAGAACACTCTAATTCTGAGCCTGGAGAAGTTAAGGGAAACTATGCAGAAGATAAAGGATTCACACTGTCATTTTAGAGGATGAGACAAAATTGAACAGATAAAGAGTAGAAAAGAAATTGAACAATTTACTCATTCTAGACAAGTTAATTTATAAAATACTTGTATTTTTGTGGGATATACTTCCCAATGTTTCATTCCTGGGCTGTCAAAGATAAATTAAGGTGATTTGAATACCTAGGAGTTCTTCTTTGAACTATTTCTGAATATTAAATCATGGAAATTTCGTTGTTGAGTATGCATAGTCATTCTATTTTTAAAGGTCACTAGTGAAAATAAATTGGAAACACATATTTCAAAATAAAACAAAAGACAAAAGCCTTCCCTGCCACCTTCCAAAGGCAATCATTACACAAGCCATTCAGGAGTTGAATGTATTTTTATACACACCTAAATACCTGTCATTTTGATGTTCCTTGTGAAGAAATAAATCCATTAACAGGAAACTGCTGTACACATAAAGCACTTCTGTTGCATCCTGAAGTGCCTGACTGTTTTGCAGAAAAGCTTTTGGTGACTATTTAAACTGAGAGATGAATTAGCCAGTTTGTTCCTGGAGCATAGCATCTGCTTGAAAGGTGACTCACAGCCATGTTATGAAATTTCAATATTTATCAGACATTACTCAACAATAATCCATGTGGACCTTCCCTTCAAGGAAATTGATTGTTAAGATTTGTTGCTGACAATAAAATCTGTCCTTTCAAGTGAAAATTGGAATTTTAGAAAGCACATCCTCCTGTGGCTTCTCAGGTCTTACAGACTCTTCTGATGACATCAGTGGTGATATTTAAAATATGATATTTTGATATTACATAAGAATACCTATATATTTCAGAGAACAAATATCTTACAGACAACCTATTCAAGACATTACAAAATCAGAACCTATGAAAGACCCATTGAAAGTGCAAAATAGATCAATAGATTTTGAAGATAACAGAATAAGAAAAAATTGATTAATATGGCTTTAGTTTCCACATTATAAGTAACTTCTAAGATATTTAAAACATGTTAAGTTTTGGTATAGTATCAAAGAACACAGTGATCTAAAGAGGTTACTAAATGATTTCCCCATTCCAACTACACATCTCTGTGAGGCTAAATTTTTATACAATTCAAACAAAATAATACAGCTCATCAGATTGAGTGTAGAAAAAGACAAAAATCTGGATGTTTTATGTTAAGGCAGATATTCAAGAGATTTGGAAAAATGCAAAACAATTCCATTCTTCTCTATAAGTGTTGTTTGAACACATAGTCTTTTATAAAACTAAGCTATTTGTCTTAGCATGTAATAGGTTCTTGTTATTTTAAAACCAATTAGTAAACAAATATTTTATGTTTTGATCATTACAATTTGTAATGTGATAAATAGTGAGGGTTATATCACATTAACAAGGCTTCTGGAGAGCCCTAATAATTTTTAAGGATGAAAGGAGTCTTCAACAAGAAGTTTGAGAACCATTGACCGAGAGCAATTGTGGTTGGTTTGTAAATGTGCTTGTGATTTATTGGACCAATGAGTCAAGAGGAAATTTCCTGCTTTCAAATTCCTGGGAGATATTTTCTCTCTCTTTAAAAGAAACACAAGAACATGAATTCCTCTTCTGACTTTTAATTTTGTTATGTGAAGGACAACAACAGGACAAGCCTGAGAACAAGCACCATTGGGTCAAGATGGGCAAAGCAGGAGGGATGCGGGAAGCCAGTCCTCATGACCTGGTTAAGAACCAAGCCCACGTGGCCTCCTGACCTCTGTTCTGTGAGAGGGCAAACCCACCTATCTCCATGACACTTTGAGACAGGTCTTTTTGACACTTGCAAAAAAAAAAAAAAATCACTCTAAGTGGCATAGAACATTTAGTTATTTATCTTACTGTATTAGGTAGGGTTCTCTAGAGGAACAGAATCAACAGGAAGTATAATTATAAAAGGGGGATTTATTAGATTGACCAGAAGCTGGATCGCCCACAATGGCCATCTGCAGGCTGGACAGCTGAAGATCAGTAGCTGTGCAGTATAAGAGGCTGAAGCCCCAGAACAACAGGGATCAATGGTGCTGCCCTAGTCTGAGACCTAAGCCTTTTGCAGAATCACAGGCAGAGTCTGCTTTGGAAGAGTGAAGAAGCTAGAGTCCAATATCCTCAGACAATCGCAGCAGCAATCAAGAACTCCCTCAGAAGAATCCAGCTTGCATCTGCTGCTGCTTCCTTGTTCTTCCAACTTTTATTGCATCCAAGCCACCATCCTATTGGACGGTGCTGCCTACGCTTAGGGAGGGTCCTCTCCATTTCAGCTGGCTGTCCCACATGACGATCATTCCTAGACATCCCCTCACTGACACACCCAGAAGCTTCTTAATCCTTGGCTTCTCTTAGTCCAATCAAGTTGAGGATTCAAATTAACCCATTAAACTTTCTTTAGTGTTTCTATTGTAACTATTTGTTTATAGTCATATGTTTGGAATATGTTGAATATCTATCTTAATAACCACAACAATTTTGATTTAATGGTGAATAAAATGCTTTACTTAGTTGGTATTGTGTCTCATATAGCAATATATATATTAAGCATTCCAATAATTAATAAATCATTTTGAGTTCATTCTCATTAATTCATTCTAGTTCCAATTCAGTTCCCACGCAGGTCAGCTTACATAGAAATATTGCACAGAATAACACAAATGGGTGTCATGTTTTATATGATTTTGTCACATCAGCCTCAGCAACTTAGTGGCTCTCAGGAACTCAAAAATAAAAAATAAAAAGGGCCAAGGATGTGACTCAGTGGGTAAGCACGCCTGGGTTTAATCCCCGCTAGCAAATCAAAGAAAAAAGAAAAACAACCTTTATTTGTGAAATGTATTCCTGCTATATATTTTTTGGCATTGCGACATTAGACAAAATACTTAATCTCAAATACAATTTTATGGTGATATAGTTTTGAGATTTCTTATGTAATATATTTCAAAATTTAACTTTAATAATACCTAAGTAGGGGATGCCCTCCAAGATAAGCATGTTATATAAACCGGTATTAATGGTGACAGGGCTTTATCTGCAGGTCCATGATAATCAGACTTTACATTTTAAGAATGTATGTATAGGGCAGATGTCTCAATCTTATCACTGTTGACATTTTGAGCCAGATAATTCTTCATTGTGAGCATCCCATGCCATGGTGGGATGCTCAGCAGGGTCCCTGGGCTCCACCCAGTAGGAACACATTCCCAACAGCTACAATAATGAAAAATGTCTACAGACATTGACAAATCACTATCTTGCCTCGCTGAAAACTGGTTTATCTTTGTGTTTATTTTTGCTGGTTTAATCTGTCACGGACACAATGGCTCAAAATCAAGATCATGTTCACCTTGATTCTACTGACCCTCTCTATTGGAGCTGAAGGGGCCACAGCCTCAGAAAGTGTTGAGGGCCACAGCCGAGTTGGGATGACGCATGGCATTTTTGCCAGAAGTAGTGGGTGAGAGGTGACGCCAGCGAGCCATTAAGAAGATGACTTTTGAGTTCTGGCGGAGTTCCCGTTGAGTTCAGCTTGAGCTCTCGCGGGGATTCCCAGAGAGTTCCCATTGGTTGGGGAAGTGTCGGAGGAGGGATATTTCCGGTTTCTGGTTCCGGGAGGAGCAGCGTGGCATTGGGGGAGTTCCCGGGAGCGTGTATGGAGTGTGCTGGTGGAGTTCAGAAATAAAGTTTGTTCCTGCTTTAGTGGCTCGTGATTTGTGCCCAGCCAGACTGCGGCTAGAAAGGAGAAGGGTTGAATGGCATCATAGGGAGGAGACAGAGGGGAGGAGGAGAACATAATTCCACAGTTCCTCTGTGAAATTAGTTATCTAGTTTTAAAGTTCTTTAGAGAATAAGCATTTGTGTTAAATGATAAATGGAGTCTACTGGTTCTTGATTGCCAGCCTACATGTGCCACAACTGTGGTGATCCTACCTGCCTACCTCAAAGTGATGACCCAGGGCCTCGAGGAGCACTTCCATCCTCGACAGACACTCAGGGCACATTCTATAGGCAGAATTACGCTCTCAGGACAGTGGAAAACTACTAGTTACCAGAGCTCACAATGAAGAATTATCTGGCCTTATTCCATACCCAATCCATCAGCAAACCCTGCCTGTTCCAGGCTTACATTACACCCAGAGCCCGGCCACTTGTCCACTCATGTCGGAGGCAGTGATCTCTACCCAGATTGCCAGGATGGCCTTTCCTCTGTGTGCCCACCCATCCCTGTGCACACCTCACCCCACAGGTGAATCGCCATACAGCAACCAGAGGGATCCTGTTTAAAGCATAAACCACAGGCCACTTCTCTCCTGCAACACTAAAAGACTTGTGCTTGACAAGGCTTCTGCCCTCTTGCTCAGCTCCTGCTGACTGTGGATCCATCCTTGTTCAGGGCCTTTGCCCCTGTGGCTTCTCAGCATCATGCAAACTGTCCTTGACCCCTCAGGTCTGTGTGTGAATGCCATCTTCTCTCTTCGGCCTTCCCGGACCGTGCAACTTACTAGCCCAACCTGGAGTCTCCTATCGTATCCCACAGCCTAACTCCCTTCTCCCCACCGAGTTCAGCAGCAGCCAACTCTAAGGCTGTAGCATCTACTTGTTCGTTTTAGTCTTCCCACAAGAATGTGCATCCTGTGAGATAAAGGCTTCCACTGCTCCTGTTGACCACTCTGCTTCCAGCGTCTCTGTGCCCAGCACGTAACTGGCCACGTTCAGTATCTGTTGTGTGAATGCCAGGTGAAATTAACAAGGGATAGAGAAATGAACAAATCAAAGTCCAGGAAAAGCATTAATGAAAATGTGAAAAGGCGCTTAACTTCATAATTAAGACACGCCCAGAAGTTCAGCAAGTATTAAACAGCCTAGCAAAATGAGTGTGATATACACCTTTGCACACAGAGACCAGAGGCAAAAACTGAAAAGCAATGTGGACCTATTTATTAAAATTAAAATTCACATTCTTTGCCGTAATTACCTATTTAGAAATGTATTTTACCAATGTACTTACACAGAAGAACACACACATACACACACACACACACAGAGGTATTACCCCTAAAGTGTTCCATTCACTAATGAAAATCTTGAAGCAATTAATATTGACAAGGGTTAAATAAATTATAGTACAAAATGTGGGACCTAACTAACAAAGGAGATGTGTATGATGAAGAAGAAAAATGCCCTAGGAGTGTCATTAAGTGAAGAGCTAGATTCCAACCGCAGGCATGAGGGTCCTTCTGGGCTTTTTTGGAAGCATACATACATGCCCATGCCCACTTTTGCATGTTGTAGTAATGCTTTTCTGGAGGGTATAAACTCACTTTGCATGCACATTGTGTGAGTCCATGGCAGTGGAGGGGGAGGAGTTTATTATTTGATTCCCCTGTAAATTTTGATTCAAATCATAAGTAGTGTGTCTAAGAACAAATTTGTATGTGGGTGAACTGTGAGCTGCTATGCTATCAAGTTCTGTGGTCACAATTCTTCAGCTGAGGATGTTCAAAAAGTCTCTGAGGAAATCTTTTAAACATCTATTTAAAAATAAAATATTTAGAATTATTTTACTGTAAAATGATTTTAAAATTCTCAGGACACATAATTATTTAAAATGATTTATTCAGAAGAAAGAAAATGCTATTCGAACACTACTACTAATTTTTTACTATAGCTGGGATACTCTTCTAAATCTTGCTTTAGATTATTTTTCGTTGGTCAACATCTGCTTCCATCTAGCTGCATTTCAGTGGAAAGAAGCAATTGAAGGCAGATCTGAATGTCAGCTTGAGAGTCCTGTGCACAGCATAGTAATCTGTAATTACAGAGCCACCTTTCGATAAGCTGGTCACAAGATTCAGCCATGTGAAGCACCATGCTGGATTCCAATAATAAAAAGATGAACTGGGAAGTCGTGAGGCACATGAGAAATCACAAATAACCAGTCAAGGTGCCTGTTTTTTGCGGGCTATGTGGATTTGTTAACATGGTGTAATAACAAGGTCATTCTTGCATCTTTATCCAGGTTTTGTTTTGGTCAGCT
This sequence comes from Marmota flaviventris, assembly GCF_047511675.1. Taxonomy (NCBI): domain Eukaryota; kingdom Metazoa; phylum Chordata; class Mammalia; order Rodentia; family Sciuridae; genus Marmota; species Marmota flaviventris. The sequence goes on along the minus strand of NC_092505.1, from coordinate 110,389,805 downwards.
TCGCATCTCTGTGACCAAAATACCTGCAAGAACAAAGTAGAGGAGGAGAAATTTATTTGGGGCTCAAGTTTCAGAGGTCTCAGTCCATAGCCGGCTGAGTCCATTGTCTGGGCCCCAGTGAGGCAGCACGTTATCAGGGTGTGGTGGAGGAAAACAGCTCAGCTCATGACAGAGTCAGAAAGCAGAAGTGACAGGGGAAGATGTCTCCTTCCAGGACATTCTCCCAGTGGCCCACCTCCTCCAGCCACACCCCACCTGCCTACAGTTACCACCCCGTCAATCCATTCAAACTAGGATGCACTGATTAGGTGACAGTTCTCACAATCCAGCCATTGTACTCTGAACATCCCTGCATGAACACAGGAGCTATGGGGGACACCTTGTCTGCAGACCTTAACAGATTTTCATGCTTAAAGAAAAGGTACTAATACTTGTATTCCCAGTTTTTGTGGCAGTGTTCTCTAAATACAGCTGATCAATGATAAAATGTTTCAGCCTTTAATGGGTTGGGGAAATCACAGTAAAATACTTGTGGATCCAGTATTGCAACCATTTGCTGACTCTTGCCATTGTAGAGAATTTTCTGCACACTGTCTGAGGCAAAGGTGCACATGCACTTTTTTGAAAATGATATGTGAAGCTACCATGCAGGAGTTGGAGAAAGGACTGTCAAGTGAGGCCTGAAAGGAATGACTTCATGAAGAAAAATAGGGAGAACAGACTGATTTTCAGAGTCAAGTGACAATCCATTCCAAAGGAGCTTTCCAATGTGAAAGAGGAGTGGAAGGGAGTGAACAAGAAAAGGACATCAATCCTACAGAGGAAACAGCCACAGGAGGGAGCTTGGACAAACATTTCTCAGAAGAAAGAGGACAACTGTCTGCGGGGTTTGCAAAGCAGATGCATGAAGCAGAATCGCCAATTCAGGCCAGAGAGGACATAAGGGCAGAGGTGTGCAACCAGGGACTGCTGGGCCACATCAGCCTTAGACGTGATTGCTTTGCTTATAGGGTTAATTTCATCTAAAACGCTTTATTTCTATGTTTGTGTTCCTCAACCACAGAATGGCATATTCAGTGGAAGTGATTGGGTGCAATTGAATGGCAGCTGCCTCCACAGGGTCAATCCAATCTTCCCCATGGTCCACAGTCCCCACCAGAGTACACCCGGGGGCTCTGTGCAAGCTGGAAAGGGCTTCCCTTGCCTGGACCATTTCCTGCCAATGTGCAGAGCATTCTCTTACCAAGCACTGGTTTACAAGGGCTGCAAATGTGGAGGGTCCTGGAGCCACTCCAAGCCATTTGCATAGGGATGTGCAAGGGCCCCAGGCTGCTCCACTCACGTGTCACCTGTCTCCAGGGGACTTCAGGGTACCAGGGACAGAAGGAGAACTAGGAGGTAGACCCACAGGGGACCCTACTTCCTGTCATTTTGGAAGCATCCCCTTTCCTTCCCTCCTCCCTCTTTCTTCCTCTCGTTTCTCCTCTCACACAGCACGCGCGCGCGCACACACACACACACATGCATGCACACACGAAGGCAATAGTTTTAAAGTGCTGAGGTTGCTTACTCATTTCCTAATAATAACTTACCTGGTCATTTATGATATACCTATGAAGAAGGTAGTGTAATTGAACTCAGGTGCATTAAAATTTGCCAACAGACTAGCTCAAAACACGATATGTGGCCTTGAGTGACTCAAAAGATCAGGAAAAAAAAGCTTGGTTCCAAAAACTATTTCAGAAGCAGGAGAAAAGAAGTATGTAAATTATGTCAGATATATACATATATATCTTCAACAAATGCAGCTCATAGTCCAGGTTTTTTCTGTGCCATTATCAATTGCTTTCTGAGGGTGTATTCGAGGAATCTGGAAGACGTTCATCTGAGGTGTATCTACCTAGACCCCAGAGCATGCAGATCATCCTTGCCAAAACACATGAGCAAGAAATAAGGCTAAAAAAATACAAAGGAAAAAAACCCAGGAATACTGAAGTGCTCCGGCTTCTGTTCTGCTGTGCTCTCTTCCAGAAGATCTTGGCCCTCAGGGTGGCTTCAGCGGTCACCCAAGCTAGAGTTGGGTATCCAGTGTCTCCAGGGAAACACCCACTGGTTTACCTTGGTTCTAATTATCCACATACCTAGTAAATTTATAGTCAACTCATGGTCTGCCTCATGTTGGACATTGCTCTGGGTGCTGGAAAATCAAGATCCAGCAAGAAACAGAGGTGCCCTCCTTGCTGCAGGGTCTCTGATCTGCTGTGGAGACACAGGAACCAGATAGGTTTAGGGAAGTCTCACGCTCCATGGGTGCACCCATCCCTGCCCCTTCTGCTTCTGTGTGGCTCACCTGTACACTGTGTCCCCTTCATCCTCTATTACACCCCAGCACCCTGACCCATTCTGGCACATTCCAACTGACTGGTTCTATTAACTGGATCATTGTACTGTGGTCAATGTCCAGGACAGCAGTGGGTACGACACACAACAGTGGTGATGATGAGAATACATGTAACACACGGGGGTGGGAGAGCTCGCACCTGCCACTGCTGAGCTCATGTGCCCTGGTCCAGTGAGGCTTTTGAAAAATAAATAAGAATGCACTTTTACACCAGAGATCCCCAGCGCTAATGCTTTGGTTGCGTCTTCCCAGTTCTCATTCAGTGAAATGAATATTTATAATGATGTCTTACCGTATGTGCCATTTTGAAACCTGCTTATTTCAGAGAATGTGATGTTTTGCATCATTTACCTCCAAAATGTTTGCAACCCACAGGTGTATAATTATGAATCAAAACCAAACCATACAAAAGCTGATGAGCTGTGCCTCTGAGATTCTGCAACAATGTGCACTTCCAGAGGTAAGTGTGGGGAGCAGGGCAGGCAATGGACCCTGGCAGGTCATGGGGTTCGATAATGCCACTACTGCTTCACGCAAGTATCACTGAGACAAACTGTAGTCGCAGAAAAGTGTCAGTCCTAATGCTTCTCTGCATGGGCTCATTTGTTTTCTTCTCTACATATAAATCCCGAGGCTACTGCAAAGGAAATGCCACCCTTCACACTTTTCTACTTGAAGTATTTTCTTTACCATTTATCCACATGCCATCTTTCTCCAAAAACAAAGAACTTAGGGTGTGTGCCAAAGATGAACATATATATGAAAAAAGACGTAAGTAAGAAAAATACAAGTTGGAAAGGAAAATGGACTCAAGAATTAAGCTAGGAAAATAAATCCCTCTACAATAGAAATGTTAGTTATGTCAACAAAGTTATCTATAAAATAGAAGAGTAGAAGGAATATGTTTTGTTTATATTGCTAGCCTATGTAAGGGCTGTGTAATCCTTACTAAAATGCTGCTGGTGTGTGTGTGTGTTAATGTGAAAGCTGTGTGTGTGTGTGTGTGTGTGTGTGTTGGGGAGATTGCGTGACTAGACAGGGCGTCTGTGAAACACGCTTTCAGAGGGATGACATCCAGATCTCCTGGAGATCAAAGTGCTTTCATTCTATTTTGAGCCCCACCCTTGTTTGGTTTTTCTTTTGTTTTCCACCCTGAGCTCTGTGCAGATATGTCCTTGTGTTGGTGACTTGCAGACCGTCTCACCTGCTTTTGGAGAACTGCTTGGCAGACAAGAAGCAGAGACCATTGGGACAAGGGCTAGTCCCTGCCAATCTCCCCTGCCCTGGAGGCTGCTGCAGCCCCGCTACTTCCTTCTGTTCTATTGATAATTCTCAGCTCTGTCACCCATCAGTTCCTGGGAGGAATGGAGGGAGGAAGACAGCAAAATGCCACTAGCTTTTGACTCTGAGTGATTGCCCTGTTGGAAAGTAGATCCTCAGAGACAGAAGTAAACTTTACCAAGCACATGCCCGCACGTGGATGTGTTTAGTCAGTTCTTGGACTATCTCCTGGTCCTCACTGAAAGTAAGGGGAACTTGAACAACCTCCTTTCCTTGGTTGGTGTGGATAAGAGAGTGCCTGAGGCTGTCAGGACTGAAGGTGTCACACCTGTCACCTGAGGGGGGAGGAGGGGCAGCAGGGGGCAGGGAGGACAGAAGCACACGGATGTCCTCCACTATGTGCTTCTTCATCTTTAAAGTCTTGACTGTCAGATTAAATTTTCAGCTCAAAAATTTAATTTAAAATCAAATAAAGAATGAGACAGGAAAGAAGGAAGGAGGAAGGGAAAGGCAAGCTACCATGTGCCTACAGTGAAAATATCTAATGTGGAAAATGCGAGCAAAGACCCTCTACGCAGTTTTCAAAGTTACTTCAGGAGCCAGGTCCATTTCTGTGACTACTTTTAGAATAACTTTAATAAATGGCATCAGCTGATCTCATACAAATGGACCTGTAGTTGGGGATATATGTTAAAAGTAAGGAGCTGTCCCTGTTCACCATGGAAGGGCCAGGTCCACATTATAAACATACCCACTTATGAATGGCTTCCTCCAGACCTCTGTGTCAATCACTGTAACCTGTACATCTGCCAATATCCATTTTCCTTGTAGTATTTACCGCCACTGTTACAAGGACCATTGTTTCAGGTAGCATTCTTTGTTAGAGTCTGTAAACAAGTCTGGATGGCGCCTGGCATTTTGCCAGAGGGAGTGGTTTGTGAAGTAACACCAGCGAGCCATTAAGTGTGGAGATTCCTTATTGGTTGACTGCTGTATCGAGTTTATGTTAATTAGATAAGCTGTATGTAATGTATATATACCCCTCCTGTCCTACAATAAACGGCTCCCACTCCTGCTGTATCAATGTACACAAGTTGTTCGTCACTCCCGGGTTATTTTGCTGCAGCCGGACTGCGGCAATTCTTAAATACAGCCTCTTTCTTTGGAATGCATTTCTTTTGTTTGATCATATTATAAAGTTCATTTAGCAGGTGAGCCATTATTAACTCACCTGGAAACTCAGAAGCCGCCTCAAACTCTAGAGAACTGCAGAAAATCTGTTAACACCTTTTCCAATTATGAATAATTTCCCCAAAACCTATTCTTTCCCTTTTTCTCTCCTTAGAAAACAGTGGAGGGGCTGGGGATGTAGCTCAAGTGGTAGCACGCTCACCTGGCGTGCATGAGGCCCGGGTTCGATCCTCAGCACCACATACAAAGATGTTGTGTCTGCCGAAAACTAGAGAATAAATATTAAAAAAAAAAAAAAAAACTCTCTCTCTCTCTCTTTAAAAAAAAAGAAAACAGTGGAGTGTTTTTTTTTTTTTTTTTTTTTGGTAAAACTCTTCAATAACTGAAACAATTGAATGGGCACCTTGGTCTCAGCCCACTAATGTAATAAATGGCTGCCCTTACAAACAGAAGAAACAGAATGTCAGTGTCATTCTTTGAGCTGTGTTTTTGGTGGTATGCTGATACATCTTGAACAAAGGGGATTCTCCTTTAAAAAAAGTCAGTTCTTGTGTTTTCCAGTCTATACACAGATCCCTAAGGCCCTCATTCCCTGTCCTGTCTCTGCTCTGTGCTCACAGGTCACTTCGGCTCAGTCATCAGGGTTTCTCACTGATGAAGGCCACCCTGACCCAGTCAGTCCTGAGCCCTTCATCCGTCCTCAGCAATACCTTCCTAAGACACAGAGATCCACACCCGTGTCCTTCAGATAAGGCCCAGAGTCCCCCACGGCAGGACAGTCCGGTTTGGTTTAGCATATGCCTGCCTTTCTCCTAGCCACAATGGCTTAAAGCTCCTTAAAAGCTGCCCCCCACCTCCCTCTGTCCCTAGCACCCTGTCTGGGCCCCCTCCTATGTCCCAATGCCTCCCCTTCCTCCTGCCAGGACAGCTCAGTCATGTTCTGGTTGAACTTCTCTTTTTAAGCTTTCCCCAAACACTGCACCTTGAACATACCTATGTCCTTGCATCCAGATGCTGCATCACAATGATCTGCTCGTGAGTGCACCTCTGAGCAGGCCATGGGCTTCCTGGGGAAAGGGGCCTCCTTTATTCTTCAGTCATCATGGAACATGACTCAAATATCAACATGATGTCCAAAGATTGCAAATACTCACGATTTTGAGAATGTGTCTGTATAGCATAGTCCCTGTAGAATGACTGTGGCTGGATCTAGTATAAAATAAGACCTCCAGCGTTGCTATCCTGTATCAACTTACACCTTAAAAAACAAAATCATTAGGAAATAAAATAGTATCTAAAAACTCACATTAGGTTTGCAGATGACCCTAAGGTAAGAGCAAGTGTTATTATCCTGGGAATTATGCTTAGAATTCAGAACAACTTTAATAAACAGGAGTCAGCAGAAATAAGACTTAGCAAGGGCAAGTTTAGAGCAATATCCTTAGGAATAAAAAATGAACAGCTTAAATAGAAGAAAGAAAGAGAGGAATTACAATAAGACAGTTATGCATAACTAGCATTTTTTGAAAAACATGAGAAGCCTTGTACAAACAAGAAGGGTGTTCAACAAGCTGTTATTTTGATTAATTCATCAGCAGGACTTCATGGCTTACACTGGGCAAAGCCCCCACCAGGTATTGATCACCTAGGAGCTGACGTTGAAGTAGAGCTCCATTGTTAAATCGACTCAGAATGGAGCCATAAGGAGCACTTATAGATGTCAGAAAGGAGGAAGTGGGAATAAACCAGAGAATAAAAATTGATCACATTCTCCAGTTTTGGATCCAAATTTGGACTCAATCACTTGAAAATAGACATAAAGAATTTGAAAATGGTTTCCAAAAACATCACAGGAAGTTCCTAGCATTGGTTTAAAGGTTAAAACAATTAATTTTTTAAAAGAAACCAAAAAAAAAATTGGTAGTATTTAATTGAATAAGGAAAAATAAAAGCTGATTTCAAGAGGTCCACAATCTTTATACAAAACAATTAGGTCCAAAAAAAAAAATGTGATTTAGACTTGGGGAAAAAAAAACCCGGTCCTCCAGTCCCCTCCAGCAGGGTCTGGGGCAGAACTGCAGTCAGACAGTAACATTTCTGCAGCCAGTCCTGTGCATAGTCTCATTCTGGATTTCCTCTTTGGCTTCTTAGGGTGTGAGAGAGCATTTAGAGGAGATTTTAAGAGTGAAAGCTCTAGGGAGGCTCAGCTAGAGCACTGATCTGAGCTTGTTGGCAAATGAAGTCATTTCAGAGTCATGTGCGTCTCTGTTTAACATTAAGTAAATAAAGCCAAGAGGAAGCGCTGCCTCCAAGACACTGCCATCTTCTCACAATGGCCTTGTGTCTTTCCGGCCCACCTCCATTCTTCATCCTGGCTGGAACCAATGTTCAACTACTTTCTGCCCAAGGATCCTCCACTGTTCTTGAAAATTCTCAGGTGAATTCCTTCATGGAACCACCCCCCATCACACAAAGCCCCACCTCAGCTCCTCTGGCCCTAGCAGTGGGAGCTCTGCAGAATCTGACTGGCTCTTCCCCTGGCTCCACCAGGATGTCGCCAGCACTGGGCTCCACCCACCCAGAGCTGCTCCTTCCTCATGAATGGTCTAGGGCTTCACATGTGACCACAAAGCAAAGCAAAGGAGACCTATTTCAGAATAGGAGCAAATTTTAAAGTGACACATCTTGGATAGGAAAAAATACTTTCATATATATTTTTTATAATTCGAGACTAAGTTCATTAAACACAGAGTCATTTGTATGGTTTTCATGAAAATTTTAGGATGTAACTTATATTACAGCGCTACATTCTACTATGTATTTATATACACATAAATGTATTCTACTATAAATGTGTGTGCATAAACATATATCTATAACATCTATACCAACAGCTGTGACAAGTTTTATTTTTTACATATTTTCTTTATATAACAATCCAGGTGTTAATTTTATGTAAGTTAGTAAAAATTGGATATTTAAGGAGGTTTTTACGAATTGCCCAGATTTTCTTGGTGCGTATCAACCACAGATTATTTTTAAAACATGGGAGGAAATTCAACTTCATCTAATAAATCCAACAAATCTTCTTAATCATACATTCTTCCCTTGTTTACCATTAGCCATAACACATTTCGAGCCTTATGGCTGTTGGGAAAACATAACGGCAGCCACACCCCAGAGAAAAACCCCAGCATGGCGTCTAACCACCCTCCTTCTCTTCTTTGTTTCTTTCACTGGCGCTAAACGTTCCCACCAGTGCCAATGTTCAAACCCTGCCTGTAGGAAGCCTTAGCCCCAATTAGAATTAACTTCTTGGGCCCCGGAACTGACATATGGAAGAGCTTGCCAATAAACGGGCAACCTGTTATCTACCTCAGCCCCTGCTACCTCTCTTAGACCTATATAAACACACAGCCTTTTGTAATAAAGCGAGACCTCTTTGGTAATCTGTGTCGTGTGGTGCAGCGTTTTCCAGTCTTACAATGGCATATTGTGAATATTCTAGAACATGATTCTAGCACAAACTATGACAGTTCATCCACTGTCTTTTGTGATCTTTTCCTTCCCTCCTGTGCTACATTTCCCCACACCAGTGGAGAATATTTTGAATTTAACTGTAGGAATGCAGTGTTATTCTCTCTTACAAACAACAACAACAATTTTTTAAAAAGTAAAGTTTTTCTAAGGTTTTACCCCAGAAATTAGATTTTCAATATAACAGTTTTCATATATATACACATTTTTTTGTTTCTGTGATTTTTCTGTTAGGCACATTTTTACATTACTTATTAACCATTTGGAGCTTTTTTGCAAACAAAAGGGGGATTAGATTTCCAAACATGCCAAGTTAGAGGCAGAGTGTGGAGAGGGGTGTCAATGCTCTTGCTTTTAGCAGAAGGCAGCAGATGTTTTCCCAAAGGATATACACAGGGTGCCTGCAGAACCAGCTTTTATTATTTTATTAAAAGAATTGGGACGTCTGTGGTTATGTGGACAGCATACGCCGGTGCTTCTGTGTGCCTCAGAAACTGCTTCTTTACTAGAAAAGCAACAATGGTGTTTGGATCCGATGTGACAGTGGCCTGCGTCAGCATGATGTGTGTGGGGAAGAGTTGGCAGCAACAGGAATTCAAAATGCTCTCCAGGTAGTTGTTGAAAGAGCAGAGCACTATGTTTTTGAGAAATTTTTCCAAGAAGTCATGAGGCCAATAGATTATTTTATTGCAGATTTTTCTCAGCAACAAGAAATTGAACACTTTATTCATTGTTAGCATCTAAAACTCACCAAATCCTTTTGATTTTTGAATAGATGGACAAGCAACTCTAAAATTCTCAGCTTTTTCAATACCGTGGCAGGCATTAAAATGAAATCATTATTCATTTTCAAGCATCCTAATTACCTGTTATAGAAAAAGGGGCTAATGTTTACTCTTCATTTGGCCTATCTATGTATCATAAAGGAGAGGAAATTTTAAAATCTTATCCTGGGATGGGGAGAGTGGCAGAAGAGAATGTTTTGCTTGGAATTGTCTTGGAATGCAGAGTTCCTGGTCTGGGAGGATCCATTTCAATCTGCAGTTGTCTACGAGTAACACAGGATACAGGAGGACAGCTTGGTGGGTTGCAAATGAGATATCACGTGAAAGGTGTTCAGTGGCGAAACCTGTCGGACATATTTATTAGACAAGATGTGCCAAAAGACAATGAAGGATTCAGGGTGATGCTTAGATTCATCCTGGCCTGAATCTACCCCTGGGCTTTTAACTACCCTTGCCTGCTCATCCCCCTGTACTCACCTGGGATCACCCCAAAACACCAGGCATACTCTTGCCTCAGTGCCTTGGAACTTGTTCCTGCTTCTTCCTGCAGAGGTTTTAAGAAATGGCTTGCCCCTTCTCCCAAGGTTATCTTTCCAGAGAGAACTTCCAGTACTCCCCTCTTGAATGTGGACACCATCCCTCATCCCCAGCATGGCAAGTGACTATGAGTCTGGTGGAAGTGTTGCAGACTTGGGAGAATAAGAGGACTTCTGCTTTGAACTCATTATGATAAAGATGTTCTAAAAACAGCTGGCAAAGTCCATGTACAGCTCTCTTTGTATATCTTTGCAAGCATGAAGGCTGTTCTCAGCAATCAGGCTCTCAATGTGCCAGAAAAAAATGTAGGCATCACCCTGAGGATGCACAGTGATCGTGAATAGCCCCAGAGGAACCCTGTGAAGGGACTTTAACCACAAGTCTCCTTGGAAAGAAAAAGAAGACGCTTATTGACAAATTGTGGGGAGATAGAAAGGAGCTGGCTGGTGTCAGCAGCAGGTGTAGTTGTGTGCAGAAGGGTGACACATGGGACTTCCCTTGCAAACTGAGTTCTACATGCTCAGTTCCCCTACGTGGCTATGCAGGCGAACAATCTCTCAGTGAAATACAAAATGTCTTGGGTGAAAAATACATCACAGGGTTTGGATGAGGCCAGGCCTTGCTTGCTCATTATCTCAAGCCCAGAAAGATGAGATAATTCTTGAAGGAAATGACATTGAACCTGGATCAAATTCAGCTGCTTTGATTCAAGCAAGCCATAAAAGTTAACAACAAGAGCAGCAGAAATACTTGAGATGGTGTCTGTCTCTGAAAAAGGGACAGTGCAACAGGCCCACAGGCAAGACCTGAGAGTTGTTCAGCTGCAGTGACCACAGCTGCCCGATGATCCCTGAGGACTAGCTATGATTTTTAAAGATGCAACATAGAAAAGAGAAAAGAAAAACAAACCTGCAGTGTAGGCAAGATGTAAACTTTGTATCCTTTTAGAGGCACTGTAAATAAAGGTAATATGACTATTGGGACTTTTGCCTCAGGGCAGGATGAAGTATTTGTGATAACTAGAAAAGCCAGACAAACCATAAAAAACGATTTTTGGGGGGGTATCATAGAACTGCTGAAGCAATAAGGCTGAAAGAGACTGAAATTCCAGAGAAGCAGAAGTAAACTCAGAAGCAGACTGATTTGTACTTTCCTTTCCCTCTGGGAATATTTGTTGGCTTGGTGTGAATTAAAGGCTGAGAGTATGACCATGGTGAAGACAGAGAGCTGCTGCTGGGCACACGTAAACAGTCACAGTCTGGCCTCTGTGAGGGTGAGCTGAGTGACCAAATTGGAGACTCAGGGGACCTCAAGCACCGCAGATCCCTCTCTCAAGACTTTGCTGTATTCTGAAGATGTGCAGAGCAAGTTCAAAAGACTGTTCGCTTTTTATCACTGTGACCAAAAGACATGACAAAAACAACTTCCAGAAGGAAAAACTTATTTTGGTTCATGGTTTCAGAGGTCTTAGTCCATAGATGGGTGACTATGATAGATGCTCTGAGCCCAAGAACATCATGGTGGAAGGGCCCAGTGGAAGACAGCAGCACACTGAGGATGGTCAGGAAAGCAGAGAGTGAGTGAGCGAGGTACAAAGAACAAAATATAAACCCCAGAGGCCTGCTTCCTCAAGCCACACTGTATCTGTCTACACTACCACCCAATGCAGTAGTCTTTCAAATTATTCACGCATCAAATGGATCAATCCACTGATTACATTACAGCTATCATAATCTAATCATTTCTGCTCTGAATGTTCTTGCATTAACACAGGAGCTTCTGGGAGTGGAGGCACCAAAGCCTAATAAAGACCAAATCAAAGAACTCTGAAAAGCAGAATGGAAATTCCAATATTCTTGGTATTGAAAGAGTCAAAAGATCCACTGAATTTGCAATTAAATCTATTGAAGGTCACACCATAAAATAGATGTAAATAGACTGGTTTTTACCAAAAATGTGTCCCAGCCTGGAGACAGCCTGGGTGTGTGTAATCCATGTTTGGGTGAAGGTGATGAGGCATCTATTCTACTTTTATAGGTGTGAGAGTGGTAAAATCTGGTTTTGATGGAAGATACCCTCTGATTTGGAAAAAAAAAAAAAAAAAGATAACTCCACAGTGTCTTTTTCATACACAGTATGTGGCACTAAATTTCCTATCAAACAAGCCAAGACATAGAAATACAGAACTAGTAACTAAGGTATTAAAGAGAAACAAAACCCCAGAAAACAGAGATTCATAGATGATTGAGATTTTGTAGTTTACAGGAAAGGACTTGAAATTAATAATTCATATGCTTAAAAAACAGTGAAATATAAACAAGTTTGCAAAAATTTTCAAGAATATAAGTAGAGCTAAAATCTAGCTCTATTTGAATCTAAAAAGATCAAAGTGACTGATGAAATATGATATTTGGGATGGGGAGAACTCAATGGAGAGTTTTACCAGTAGATCAGATATGGAGTAAGACAGGTTTATCATCCACAAAATGGATCAATAGATGTTCGGCTGCAGCAAAATAACCGGGGGCTGACGAGCAACTTGTGTAGATTGATACAGCAGGAGTGGAAGCCGTTTATTGCAGGACAGGAACAGTATTTATACATTCCACACAGCTTATCTAATTAGCATAAACTAGATACATCAGTCAACCAATAAGGAATCTCCACACTTAATGGCTTGCTTTTGTTACTTCTCAAACCACTCCCTCTGGCATTTTGCCAGGCACCATCCAGACTTGTTTACGAACTCTAACATTCCCCTGGCAAAATGCCAGGTGTTATTTTGACTTGTTTACAGACTCTAACAAATAGAAAATATTCAAACTGAAGTGCTACTGAGAAAATAAACCAGAAAAGAGCATCAATAATATCAAAACACAGGAGATCTAATACTTACACAGGGAGAGCGTCTAAAGGAAAAGAATCAGACACTGGAGTCCTATAAGGAAAGAATTGAAACAAGGTCATAAATAGACATTTTTAAGAGGTAATGGATCTTAAATGTTAGTGAAAAGTTATCAACCCCCAGATATAAGAAGCCAAAGAACTCAATTTAGTACAAATGGAAAGATGCTACCCAGCACATCAGACTAATTCCCCAAAGCCCAACGTAAGAGAATTTTAAAAGCAGTACAGGAAAATGATACATTACCTTCAATGAAAGATAAATTAGACTTTCAGATGACTTCTCTAGGTAGGAAAGCCAGAGGACAATTCAACCACATCTCTAGAAGCCTGGGGGATCCTGCTAACCCAGAATGCTGTACCCAACAACCTCACCCTTCAGAAATGGAGGTGACCAAGGGGTTTTCAATGAAAAATGAGAAAATGAATTCCCAGTAACCCTACTGTAAAAAAATGTTAAAGAAATTTATCTTGATGCAAGGAAAACAAAATGGGGAAACCTGGAAAAGAATTAATACTATTAGAAAGCACAAAAATGTGGATAAATGTTAACAAATGTTGATTATATAAAATGATACTAGTATCATCTTGGGAAGTTTTGAACAAATATAGAATTAAAATTGACAATAATTACTCAATAAAGTAGGCACTGGTATATGAATTTGTTTTCTAAGGTTCTAATATTAACATAAAAGTAAAATTGTATTAGTCAATTATACCAAGAATATATGCTCTATCCTTAGAGTGTAAAACCTCAGGAAGAGTTAATACAATGTGTTACCAATAAATAGAATAGAAATGTAAGAATAAAAAGGTGATTTATCCAAGAGAAGTCTATACAGTAAAATAAATAAAACCCAGATTATCCAAGGAGAAAACTAACTGTAAAATGGTAGAAATGAGCCCAACATTAGTAATAACATTGAAAGCAAACGGATTAAATATTAAAAAAATAAAATAATAAGATTTTCATATTGGATTCAAAATATTTATCTGATGCTTGCAAGAAGAAATACATGTTACATATAAAAACAGAAAGAGTATAAGTAAAATGATGGAAGTTGATTTTATACAAACTCTATCCAAAAGAAAACTGATATGGCTAAACTCATAGTCAGATAAGGTAGTCATTAAGAAACTAGATTACTAAAGACCGACTCCAATAAAGGGGTCAGTATATCTAGATGATACCTAGACTCTATGTCTGCATGCATACAACAGATTTAAAGTATATACAATGTAATTAGCAAAGAGAAGAGAGATGCGGACAAATTTGCAATCATAGTGGAGACTCGACACAACTTTTGCAAGAGCTGATAGAAAAAATGAGATAAGTACATAAAAGTTATAACAAAGTAATTAAACCTGATCAATTGATCTGTATGCAATGCCTCGCCAGACAACCAGTGAACACTTCCTCATCTACAAACATGAAATTGTTTTCATGTTCTGTACGGGTCAGGATTCTCTAGAGAAAGAGAACCAGTGGTCTATATATAAGAAGATTCATTATAAGGAATAAGTTCACAACTATGGAAGAGGACAAGCCCATCCCAGGTCAATCCAAGGCTGGAAACTGTGAGGAGAAGAAGGAGAGGATGCTCCAGTTTAGTTTCTCAGCCAGGAGAATGGGTCACCTGAGGCACTGGTCCCCTTGTGTTCCACCCAGGACTTTGAGAGTATGGGATGCTAGTCTCCAGAGTTATAGACAGCCAGCTGTTCCTTCCCCCTTCCCATTTTTTTTTCATTCAAAAGCATGCTCACAGAAACATCTAGAGTTGTTTTGACCAGAAATCCAACACTCATAAAAATACTATAAAAAAAATAATAATCCTTAGAAGGGTCAATGCTTAGAAGGGACAAATCTGGAAGTGAGTAGGGCAGACACATAGCAAAACTGGAGGAGGGTTGTGATTGGGGAGAAACAGGCCAATTTTATAAGACCCTACATTCTAGGGACTGCATTTCTGGAATTTTTTTAGAGTCACTGATTTATTCACATTAATACATTCAACCTCATTACCAGATTTAATATCATAAGTAATTTTCATAATCGTAAGTAAATGTATCAAAAAAACTTCACTTACTATTACCTATATGTGATATTAGAATCCTTGTAAAGTTTTTAAAAAACTATATTTATATCACTTTTGTGATAAATACAATTAAAAAGCTTAATAACTTCATTTATGTATCACAATGTGACAAACTTAATATTTATCTCACAATACAGATTGTGATTTTTTTAAAGGTACATGTAAGCTGGATTATTAAAAAGCACACTGGAGTCATCTCAACATTTAACGTCATTGTCATTTACGGATTCTCCACCTCACTCCACCCAAGACTTTGAGTTTAAAAGATGTTCAGTACCTTTCCCTTCCTTCTCCATCTGGTATCCCCTCCCTTTATCCTTCCCTAGATCTTTTCTTTCTTCTTCCATGTGGTACAGTTTTGAGGTCAACATGTCACCACAAACATCACCGGGGATAAGGGGGGTGTTCCCTCACCTATCAAGTGCAGCATGGTCCAACTAAGAGGGTTTAGGAGGTTTTTCTTTTGGCAGGGGTTGTTTGGTTTGTTTGGTTGTTTGCTACTGGGGATTGAACCCAGGAAAGCTTTATCACTGAGCCACATCCCCAGACGTTTTTGTTTTTCATTTTGAGGCAAGATCTTACTCAGTTGCCAAGGCTGATCTCGAACTTGCCATCCTCCTCCTCCCCATCCTCCTGAGTCACTGGGATTACAGGTATGCCGAGAGTTTTTAGTAACTCAGGACAAGAAAAATGTTTATCCTGTAGCTCATTACAATGCAGTGTCAAAGTAAGACTCCAAGAGCACTCTGCAACTTCAGACCGTGTTGATAGAACTCTTGCACAATTTTTAGTTGCACCTCACAATTTTTAGTTGCACCTGACTTCAAAAGTATATTCTCTGAAAGCTGATGAGACCAAGATACAATCATTCTTATCAGACTCATCCTGACAAAATTGGGTCTGGGAAATAATGAAGTAGGAGAGCTTACCTGAAATAAATACTGTTTCAAAGACTTTCTAAAGAAATCTACAAGGAATTCCATCTCATTCCTTACATGCTCCATGCTTACACACCTTATATAAATGCACAGATTTCTGAACAATGTATATCTTTAACATTCTTTAAGAAGACATCACTTCAGACAAGATGCTCTAGACAGAACACTCACCCAACACGCCCCCCTACCAAAAGCTGAGGCCAGTTCCTGCCCTGGGTCTCTGAGACCAGTGGACCTTGTATCTAAATAGCTTCCACTAATTTCTCCCTTTTTGTCTTGAGAAACTTCCAAAGGCCTCAACCTCTGAACATGCACCCAGTTTACCTTGGCATGGGTGTATCTATAGCCATGCTCTGCTCTTCCCAAAGAGCAGTAATCTCTGTAGATCTGTTACCTTCATTGAGTTATCTTTTGTGAAATTGGTAAAATCAAAGTCACCAGTACAGATCATGCTAAAATTGCAAATAACCCCTGAAAGCTTTTTTTATTTTTAATAAAGTAAGAGTCTGTCTCCTGCTTTTACCAGGTACAAGTCAAGTCAACTCCAAGGTTGCAGAAATGACTCAAAGATCTAGAATTCTCCTCTTTGTCTGCCATTTTGGAGTTCTAGCTCCTGACCAGGTGGATAAGAGAGGATGAGAAAGATCCTGAGGACCCATGGGAAGCTGGCAGTACACACACCTCTTCCACACACATCCACAGCCAGAACCAGTCACATGGCCCCATCCAAATGGGCATGGCCGAAGAAATGCCTCCCTGTGTGCCCAAGATAGACAGGAAATGGTTTGGTGATCACAACATTGTGCTACCAGGAGCTGTGGTGCACATTCATTAAAGACCTCACAAATACAGTACCTGTCCTTTAAAAGTAATTCTTGTCATTATACTAGGACATGGAAAGTCATGCTTCATTGTCACGGTATTATGGGGCCATTCATATTCATAGGTAAACAGAAGTAAACAATTATGTATGATTTGTTTTATTTCCAGGCCAACTATACATCAAAATTTCAGCTCTTAAAGGCCCGTATCCTAGCTAGGAATAATTCAGGCTTTTTGAAAAATAACAGAAACTTTGAGCAAAAGTGCACAAAGATCCGCTATCTTGCTTAAAAACAAAGCACATATTGCATGACACATATTGATTTTTTTTTCATTTGCAAATTATAGAGGCCCATGCTTCAAATAATTCTTCCAGCTACACACACACACACACACCACACACACACAAACACATATTTCAGGGAATTATAGAAAACTTGAATCTAGTTTGCTGGGAGATAAAAAACTGTAATCTCTGTGGTTCCACAAAGACAACAAAACAAGGAAACCAAAGAGCGAGTGCCTGTCAAAACCACAATTTCCTAGCAGAAAGCAAACAGGCAAAAAGTTGGAAAGCCAATTTCTCTGCCCCATGCAAAGAATGTCTGTGTTAGAAATTCAAAGCATTAATTACTTGAGTTTAGAACCCCCTGGGATTTCTGAGTGTCAGAAGGTCGAAATAGCAGCACAGGTGAGTGAAGGCTCGTTAGCATGAACTAGCAAGCGCTGCAGATATTCTGTATTTAATGAAAGGATAGAAAGGGAAAATAACCCAAGGGGATGGTGAGTTAAGAGGTGGTGGCAGCAGGAAGGCAGAGAGCAAAGCCATCATTTCAAGTCCTTGGGGGCTGACTTCTTCAGAGCAGATGAGGGCGCGTGCTGACAGGTCTCAGGGTTGTGTCCAATTTGGGGGGTTTTGGTTCTTCTGCGGAGGTGGCAGTTCACCGCTGACCTCACATATGTACCCAATATGCAATTTTCCAAATGACCCCGAGGCACTTGGAAGGTTGTTGAGGACACAGGCTGAAGGCCCTGTCAACTGAGAGACATGTTTCTTTCTATGCTTGACACTTTATGTATTTCTGCAACTCACAACAGGTTTCTTACCCACTGCCCTCCTCAGAGCTTTCTCTGCCTCCAGTCTGCTCATTTTCTGAACAAACAACCTGCAGCCGCTCAGTAGCTGCTCTGTCCTTCACAGCTTCCCCGTCCCCCTGCAGGGAACAAAACCAAGTGACAGGCACCCTGGAAACAGTGTCCCCGCTGGAGTTGGAGGCAGAAGGGTGGCATGGCAGAGAGCATCTCTGACTCAGAGCATTTGAAATCGGTGCCTTTTTGGATTCAGATTTCATTTCTAATTTACCTACAAGTTTTATTTTAAGAGTAACATGATCATAATATAAATGCAGAATGTGGATCCCTCCCCTGCTTCCCGCTGAATCTGAAGAACTTGATGTCAGGTTTTCCCGGGACTGCTGTGAGCATATATAAGTGCATAATACATAGGACTGTGTACTCATAGTTCTTAAAAATTAAAATATAGTTCACATGTAATAAAATATACACTTTTAACACTTAAATTCCAATTTAATGAGTTTGACAAATGTATACAACTAAGTCACTGCTACCCTGGTGATGACATAGGATTCATGCATCACCCTAGATCCCTTTCCTGTGAGTTCCAACAGCCTCCCTTCTCCCACCCCAGATCACCACAACAACTCTGACCCAGATGTCAGAGATGAGCTTGACCCTTTTCCTTCGCTCAATGCCTTGTTTATGGATTTCCTCTGTGTGTTGCATGTATCTATACAGATGTTCCATTTTGTGGGGGCAAGAAGTATTCCATTTCTCATGAATACCACAATTTAAAACAAAATTTCTATTGATGGACATTCATACTCATACAATTTTTGTACATGAAAGGAATTTACTGTGCAGCTCCCTCTGTTAGTTTCTTTTAATTTTTCCACTCAGAATTACACGTGGGCATGTGTCCTCAAGTGTCCCCAGGGAGGGACCTGGCTCTTTCTTAAGGCTGAACATTCTTCCTCCATAGACAGGTGCTATGTGTTGGATTCTCAGGCCCCTATTCACAATTATATACTTTCTTAACAGCTTTGTAAATTAAAGTCATGCTTGCAAACAGCTGCAGACATTAACATGGAAAATATACACCCACAGGAAAAAAAAAACATGGAAATATCTGTTAGAGTCTGTAAACAAGTCAGGATGGCGCCTGGCAAAATGCCAGAGGGAGTGGTTTGTGAAGTAACACCAGCGAGCCATTAAGTGTGGAGATTTCTTATTGGTTGACTGATGTATCTAGTTTATGCTAATTAAGATAAGCTGTGTGGAATGTATAAATACCGCTCCTGTCCTACAATAAACAGCTCCCACTCCAGCTGTATCAATCTACACAAGTTGCTCGTCACCCCCCGGTTATTTTGCTGCAGCCAGAAATATCTAAATCAAAAAATCCTTTCTCACTTTCCAACCCCCAAATCCATTACCAAGATACAGTCACAGTTAACAGGTTTTTATAATAATAAGCTGGTAGTTGTGAGACCATTACTTTGAATAAGAATACGTATTTCAACTGTACTTTATCAACTTTAGCAATATCTAATTCTCTTCTATGAAAGATGAAAAATTTAGTATTTTATATTACTCCAACCTGCTTTCCCTATCTCCATCCCCAGATTTATGTTTTATTTGGGCTGTTTCTTAACATCATGAACATCTTTTGTTCTACAGCAATAAATAGTTATGCATTTTATCTAAACTTTGGATCTAAAAATGTAAGCACATATAAAAGTATTTCAAGTATATGATGATATCAGTTTAATTCACCAAGAACCAAGTAGAATGAATAGGATGAACAAAGAAATGAAAGTAACTTTCCAAAAACTCTACTGTTTAAAAGTGAACAATATTGCAAGTGTTGAAGAGTGCTGCAATCTATTTTATCTACTTTTTATCAGTTTTCTTTCAATTTTCTGCCTTACTCAATTCCTATTTTTTTCATTTTATGGGAATATCTCCATACAGATATTTTTTCCTTGCCAGGCACATAATGACTAAGTTTGAGTCACTACACTTTCAAAATAACAATCTGCCTTCATATTTGACTAAGAGTTTGGAGTGGCGTGCTGGGGAACAGGTCCTCAGTAGACCCCCATTTTATCTCCAAATGGTCTCCTCCATTGCTCATGGTGCTCTAAAGTTTCTGGCACCTGCACGTTTGAACCTCAGTCACTCATCCTGCCTGCCACTGGTGAGTTGTTTTATCCACACACTGTTTTCTGCCTCTTCATCTCCTTTTAGTGGACGGCAGAGCATCTGAGCTGATCCCTCATGTCACTTGACTTCTGCATTTTCAGTCTCTGTTTTTTCCTCTACACTCTGAGAATTGTTCTTTACTTATCTTCCAGATCCTGTTTTCAGCACTGTCTAGTTGTTTCCTTGTTAAGTTTTGCAATCATGTTCTAAATTCTAATATGTCCTTGGTATCCAATTGCTGTTTTTACAAAGAGGTGCTATGGGAGGTACAGGTCTTACTGTTTCAAGTGCATTGTCAGTATTTGGAGTGTGACAGCTCACTTCATCCTCATGGGAGCCTAGCAGAATAGACTCCGTTGTTCATTCCAATTCTCTGATTAGGAAGCCAAAGCACAAAGAGGTTCAGTGACTTCCAAGATCACAGAGTTGACTCCAGGGCCTGTGCTTTGAACTGTTGCACTCAGCATCAGCTCCTGCTTTGCTGATGAAACCTTCCTCACAGTATGAATTGAATCATTTTAGCATCTACTATGGTTATCTTAATACTCCTGTCCTGCAGCACGAGAACTCTCAGCTGCCTACATTTGCCTTTCTCTTACCAGTCACTTAGGTTGACAGTGCTAATGTGACTACAGCAATGACTACTGTTCCTAAGATTCAATTGTGGAATCCCTCCTCAGGCGTGGGTCCCCCAGCCTGTCTCCCTTCCTCTCTTGGGGGTGAGGCTGCAGTCCTCCTGGCCCTCATCCCTCTTGACCTTTCTAAGCTCTTTGGCTCTTCATGGAAATTGCAGTTCTTATTTACTCTGCCTGAAATCCTCTTGCCAGTTCTCTGCTTGGCTAAGTTTTTACCGTCCTTCAATTTTCTGCTCAGATATGAGCTTCTCCAAAAAGAGGGCATCAGCCTTTTTGCAAAGCCCAGTATCCCGTCTCAGAACCTGCTCCTTAGCAGTGCCTTCCACAGACCACGGAGCACAGGCTGATTTCTTAGCTTACCTGTTGATTTTCATCTCCTCGTCTACAAAGGAACTTCTGGTGCCTGGACCCGCACTGGCTCCCAGCACCTAGTGCTGTGCCTGGAGCACAGCAGGGAAGAGTAGAATTGATCTGAACGCACTGATCAAATGACCAGTGTTCCCACCTGACAACGAAACAAACAGCTGTCTCTCACAAAGGTTTGAAAAAGAGAAAACGCAGAAAAAATCATGGCAGAGGCATTTCATAGTGTATTGAGCTCTCATTTTTGCAAGAAAAAAAAATTCCACATTCAAGTTCAGCATCTATTACCTATAGAATCCAGCATGTGTTTTAAAACACAATGCAACTGATATTCATTGAGTATAAGCTCTGCTTCTTTCTGTTGTCTAAATGTGCAGTTTTATTGTAAATAGGGGCAACTTCCAACACTCAAGGTCTTTGGGAAATATCCTATTAATCAAAATTGAGACTCAAACAGGTGACATTTATGAGGACATCACTACTTTGAGGCACCCAAGTGTGTTCCTATGGCTAGAGGCCATCTAGAGTCTCCCAGTGGTGTCACTAACAGTCTCAGCAGCGCATCCTTCTAAAAAGTAGGGCTGATCAGAATGCATCTTCCTCTCTGTAGGTAATGAAGAAGGGGTCAACCCCTTAGAGAACATAGATTTGACGTGGGGGAGGGCAGTGGGAGTGGTAGTGAGCAAAGTACATGACCTTGGAAACAGGGACCTTCAAAACTTCTTCAGTTAATGCACATAAATATTGCAGAAATAGTCTTCCAGGATGCAGTTTGAAGACATGTCTGTCTCGGGGCAATTTTGCTAAGTTTAATAGGTAAGCCAAAGAATTCAAGATCTAATTTGGCCAGTGAACTTTATATACTGCTAAGCTAAAATAGCTTGCTAACAATATGGCAATATATCTTTGGCAACTACACCCAGACATAGAGCAATTAAAGACTCCAAGCCTTGTCTTTCCCATGGTCCCTAATTAGTTCATGAGATGATTCTTTCATTTTTCCAAAATCTTAAAATTTAATTTCCCATCCTAATAGACGACGAGAAGCATAGTGCTGATGTCATTAAAATATATTACTCAAACACTCTCTTTTTAAAGGTTATTAGAAACTCCAGTTTAACTGAAGCAGTCAGACCTGGGTGGGTTCCTTCCACCCACCGGGAAGGAAGCAGGAGATTGAGACAAATTAAGTGGACAGGATGTAGATCTGGGCTTCCAGACCTGTCCTGGGGCAAGGGTGAGAAAGCAGCCAGAAAGAAAGAAATGAAATGAATCTCTGCATGGATAAAAGCAAGCACCCCCTCCCCACCGCAGCCTACGTCCTGGGCTCAAAAGCACAGAGGCAGCGGGAGTATTACCAGAACACGTCTGCATGCACACCACACCCAAGTGCACACAGGAGCACGTGGGAGGACTCCGCTCAGACAAGAGACAACTGGTTTCTACATTACCAAAGGAAGCAAAAGCTAGAAGCGGAATAGTAACTCCTGACCCTGGAACAGTAACTCAGGAAAGGAGGAAGGAGGAGCGAGCCAGGGAGACAGAGAAGCCCTGGGAAAGCACAGTGTGGGCCTGCGCGAGCCCAGGAGAGTGGATGAGAAGGGACTCAGCCTGGTCAGACTCAGAGGGGAGGCTAAGCCAGGGCTTGGGACCTCACACATGGGGTCTCCATCCGTGTGTTTTATTTTGCAAGCTTTCACTAGCATTCCCTTTAGAGAGGTATGAAGGGAAGCCAGATGGTGGGCTGAGGAGCCAGCAGGAATGGAGGACATGGAGAGAAGGCAGTGTAGGTCATTCTTTCCATCTGTCCTGCTGCACAGAGATTGCAGGTGGCTGGGAGGTCCCAGAGGTTTGGCTATTTGTTTGTGCACATCTGAGTTCTTATTGAGAGAAGCAGGACAAACAAAGTTGACAAAGGGAGAAAGAAACTGGGTAATCCGTGAGGCCAGGGCCAGAAGATGGCACCAAGCCCTGGAAGAGAGAAGGGCGCAGGCGAGGGGGGTGCAGAGGAGGGTGCAGGCTCAGTGGCAGGAAGGTAAAGAGGATTCTGTCTCAAATTCCCTTCTCCCTGTGAAGTGAGAGGTAGGCCACATGGTGACAGCCACGGACTCTACAGAAGAGGGTTCAGAATCATCAAGATGGGGAAGAGGCTCAAAGTCGCCAGGGAATGGCAAAATTGTCCCTCTGAGTGTTGGGATGAGAGGCCGAGCTTCCTGCGACCTGAATAAGCCTCTTAACGCACTATTTCCAAAGCCCATTGAAAGGCTCCAGAATGGTGGGCAGTTTGCCAATGTGTCATCAGACAGGTAAGGCGGTGGGGGCGGGTGAGAACCGGACACAAGGTAAGAGGTTTGGAATATCAGAAATGAGGCACCATTGATCCACGTTTTAGGGGAAAAGTGAACTTAGGGGAAAACTGACAGCAAAATAGCCAAAGGGTCAGTGTGTTAGTGGTCAGAATGAGATGGGGAAAATGACATAGTGGAAGTAAATTGAGCAGAAAATGAGGCTGTTAGAAAACGGCACCTCTGTATACCTACAGGTTGCCCGATTCTGCCATCATCATCCAGTCTGAGCCCCACAGCCAGAGCAAGTTCTGACCTACTTTTCACCTCCCTTCTCCAAACCCCTGTCTAATGGGCCATTAGACCAGGCAACTCTCCTGCTCACAGAACTCCCACTCCTGTTTTTGTTTCCCTGGTCATTGGCACAGGGCCACCTCTAGAGGATAAGTCTATCCCCCAGGCCTGAGGTCACTGCTCCCTCAGGGCTCCCTGTTACACTTAAACAAAATCCAAACTCCTTACCAAGGCTTCAGGACTCCCCAGAGTCTGCCTGCAGACTGCTGTGATTTTTGTCCACACATCACTGATGACGAGGTCACAGGATTGATGGTGACCAGCATCCCAATTTCACAGGGCCTGATACAATAGAAAGCTCCCCAGAGAGGTAGACCTCTAAGGGTCTGATCATGATTTTAATAAAGTTATAAAATGAATTGGGGGAAGGAAATGGGAATAGCTGTACTAGAGACTCATAAATTATATGGACCATGACTTATTCACATTTATATCCCCAGCAAATAGCACATTCCTGGTGAACCACCACCAGTCAGTTTTTATTGGTTACATAAATGAATGAGGTTTTTTTTTTTTTTTTTTAGAACAGATATTAGGATCTAGTGCTCCTAGCTGCCAGCGTCTGGACAAAGTCCCTTTAGGACAGGGAGCTGGGGAGTCCCTCTGACTCCTGGGCATGTGGCCCCATCTAAGCCAATCAGACTTCTTCTTCAGGAACTTGAATCTTCACCAGAATGAGGTTGAGAAAGGAAAAGTTGGAGTTGGTTCATATCAACACCACCACCCTGAGAACATTGTCCTTAGGACATCCCTAAGGAGGACATCCTTCTTTCTCCACTTTTGAGAGGTGGTTCTTAACTTTTCCTACACTTATGAGTTGTATTACAACCTTCCAATAAATAACTTTTGCCTTAAGTGTAGCAGTCATTTTCTGTGGCCTATAATCAAAGACTTCCAACTAAACATATTGGAAATCTAACATAATTAGGAAAAAACATATTGATTTTAATAACGAGCATTGCTATGTGCCAAACAAAGTGGTAGGTGCCAAAAAGTTTTTCAAAATCCTATCAGAAACAGTCCTTGTCTTCAAACAACGTAGTTTTTTTTTTTTTTTAAGGAAATAAGGAGTATAATCAAGTAACTATAGGATAATATGGGATTAGTGGCATACACTGTAGAGGTGAGGTATCAAGGAAACTAGGAAAGGACTCTCCCCTGAGAGGGTTGTGGTAGACCAGCCTGTGGTCTAAGCTTAGACATGGGCATGGCCATGTAGGGCAGGCCTGGAGGATCAGCAGAAGTAGTACCCCAAATACCTGTGATGGTCTACAAGGAG
Source organism: Marmota flaviventris (assembly GCF_047511675.1). NCBI lineage: Eukaryota > Metazoa > Chordata > Mammalia > Rodentia > Sciuridae > Marmota > Marmota flaviventris. Next base: position 110,365,115 of record NC_092505.1, on the reverse strand, counting down.
GTCAGTTTGCTACATGATGAACAAGAATAACCACAATTCAATTCTAAATAGTGGTTTGAAGCTGAAAAGTATGGTGTGGAATTCGTTGACAATAGGAACAAACATTTTTCTTTATGCACAATCATGCTTGGAAAGGCGAGGCTTGCAAAGTCATCTATGAAGTAACAGAGCGAGGACAAGAGCAGAATGAAGAGGCAAATTCCAAGGTGTTGCAGTAGGTTAGTCAGGGGGCAATTCATCAAGAATGAAAACAGATTTCAAGAACTTGCCATCGAACTAGACATCAAAAAAGGCAGAGACGCCCTGGGCCTGATAAAGGCAGGAACTGATACAAAATATCCCACAGCTCCTAAGTCACACCCTCATTCCCAACTCTCCTTCCTGAGTCTTGGTCCCATGCTCATCTGCCACAGGCCATCTTCGCCTGGTAAGCTGTCATGCCTGAAGATAAGCTTATGATGCCTTTGCTCCTTCCTGCAGGTCTCCTCCCCTTCTTTTCTTCCAAACATAGAAACCTGTCTACCTCCTCCTGGCCTTCAACCAATCAGACAGTCAGGCCTTGAGCTCCCTGCAGCAGCTTCTTCAAAAATCTTCCTGTTCCCATTTTGTCCCCACCATCCAGCAGAGCATCAATAAACTCTGTCTAAGCTGAGAAATGAAATCTGTAAAACACAATATAGCATTTACGGCCAACTGGATCCTCTGGAAACACTGTTTAAAATATCACTTCCATGTTCAGGAAATTATAACAGAAACTACTTGTCCCAAATTACAGTGGATAATGCATTTTTTTTGAGGTCCTCTATTTGTACGTGTGTCCTGAGGTGTGTGGGAGAGGTGTGATCGTGGGCATGTGCACACCCCAACAGCAGAGCCCAAGAAGGCGGGAGAGAAGATCTGGGCTTCCCTAGAGTGAAGGCCACATTCCCCAGGCAGAGGCCATCTCATGACCTTTCAGTTCCTAGGGGGCCTTGATAGGAAAAGGGAGAAATCGAAAAGTCAGCTGCTATGCTTAGGTCTACTAGGTCAATTTCTGGCAGGTTAAACGCCTCTGTTTATTTGTTTATGTATTCAGAGACTTGGAGCTCAAAGATGTCTATCACTTCACACACACACACACACACACACACACACACACACTCCTGATGTAATCCACATTACTCTGAAAGAACTAGCCCTGTATAGCTGGAAATGCTTTGCAAATATCTTTTCAAACAGATCTATGCATATGCCGACCCCAGCTCTGCACACCTATCCCCAGCCCTGGCCCTGCCTGCATCTGGGCCTTCATACCTGCCACTAAGAGCAGCAGCTCTGACCCTGGGTTGTCCACACACCTCACCTCACACACACAGCCAGAGCCCACTAACCAGACTTCATGCCTTGGCCAAGGTAAGTGTGGGGGTCTGGTCCTACCTGCCATATCCATGCTGCACCAGGTCTCTGGGTACACTATCTAATCGTTTGGGTTTGTTTTTTGTTTTGGGTTTTTTTTTTTAAGAAAGAAATCTATTCATTCCATCATTCAAATAACTACATATTGTTTGACATCTGAAAATCATTTTTTTTTTTTTTTTTTAAAAAAAAGAGTGAGATTCATTCTGGTAGAAAAGAGGTAGCCAAGAATAGTTTAGTATGACTTTGGTATATGCTTAAGGCTTACTCAGAGTCAACAACCTAATGACAAGAAACGGTCTCCATGTCTCCAGTCTCTGTTGAATGTTGATTTTAAAAGTTTAAAGACACATGGTGTGATGGGCTTTGGGGAATGTCTGTTAAGGAACATGGTCTCTGTTTGATGGTGGTGCTCAGGTCTGGGCCCATATGGAGTCAGGTTGGGGGACAGGCTAGAGTGTCAGCTTTCCTGATGTGCCACCTGTTAGAGTCTGTAAACAAGTCAGGATGGCGCCTGGCATTTTGCCAGAGAAATGTTAGAGTCCGTAAACAAGTCAGGATGGTGCCTGGCAAAATGCCAGAGGGAGTGGTTTGTGAAGTAATGCCAGCGAGCCATTAAGTGTGGAGATTCCTTATTGGTTGACTGCTGTATCTAGTTTATGTTAATTAAGATAAGCTGTGTGGAATGTATATATACCCCTCCTGTCCTACAATAAACGGCTCCCACTCCTGCTGTATCAATCTACACAAGTTGCTCGTCCCCCCCCACCCCCACCCCGGCTATTTTGCTGCAGCCGGACTGCGGCACCCACCCAGGCCCTTTCCTCTTGCTGCCATTCTGTGCCCTCAGGACAGGGCTGGGATGAAGTGGCAGTGTTCCAAGATGTAATGAGCTCAGCCTTAACAAAGATGGACAGAGACTGCAGATTGCCACAGTGTGCAGTGGGAAAGGAGTTCAGGAGGACAGGAGTCTGTTGTGAGACAAAGAGTTCCATCTGAATGTATGCATCAGTGATTATAGGACCCAGAAGTACTCTTTCATAATCTAGTATAGATATAAACATATATATTATATATTAAACCTATATTTTTTTCTCACAAAGTCTTGAACTTGGTTCCGAGGAAGCTCCAGTTTGAGACTATGGTTCATTACCCAAACGACTCCCGGCTGGCAGTTGCTGACTCCGTTCTGGCACTGTTTCCAACATCTGGACAGGCTTGAAGTGAAAACCAAAGCATTGCTGGACACTGTGTCCAAAGCTCCTCTTCAGTGTTTAAAAAACAAACAAAAAGGCATTTGCAGGTAAATGATGGAGCTGGAGAATATCAAGCTAGGTGTAGTAAGCCAATCCCCCAAAACAAATGCTGGATGTTTTCTCTGATATGAGGATGCTGATCTATAGTGGGAATGTGTGTGTGGGGGGTCGGGGAGCATGGGAGGAATGGAGGAACTTAGACAGGGCAAAGGGGAGAGAGGGTAAGGGAGGGGCAGGGGAAAGGTGGTGGAATGAGAGGGACATCATTATCTTAAGCACATGTATGAAGACCCAAATGGTGTGATTCTACTTTGTGTACAACCAGATAAATGAAAAATCGTGCTCTATATGTGTACTATGAATTGAAATGTGTTCCACTGTCATGGATAACAAATTAGAATAAATAAATAAATAACAAGCATGCAACTGAATTCAGTGAGGGAAGAAAAGAATGCTGAATAAATAATGAGGAGACTAAAACTAGCCAGTCTGAAAAAACATGGCTGGACTGGAATCTTATCTAACAACATACTGCAAAGTAGTTTGTAGCTGAATTAAAGTGCATAGAAAATGTTTAAATAAATGACTAGAAAATACAAAAAAAAAAAAAGAAAGAAAAAGAAAAAGACACACGTAGCAGGGTTCACTGGGGCATCTGCTGCTGTTCCTTCTGTTCTGGAAGACTGACCCCTTCCTTCTCCCATCCCCACACCATCATACCACAGGACAGCAAGGACGGACTCCACTATGGGCTTGTGTCCTCTTGAGGAAAAAGAAACTGTTCCCTGAAGCCAAGAGGGGCTGGACCCACAGCACCTCTGCATATAAATATGTTTTTAAATATGAAGCTTCTACATATCCCTCTCTTAGCCTAAGTTCCTTAGAGATAGTACTCATTGATTTGCTCAATCAGCAGATATTTATTATCTCAGATGTTATCAGGCACCAATAGTCACTGATCAGCATCAGCGTGTCCTCACCTCAGAATTGTACGCATTATTGAGATTCCTGAGCAAACAGGAGGGTGAGTTTATTCTTAAGGATATACACACATGGCCAGTTTGCCTGCTGGGGTCCTTTCTATCCTGGAGCTGCTCAGAGCTGCAAATGCCAATATGAATGCAAGAGACAGACTTGCGTAGATCACACAAATAAGTGGCACCTGAGTTCCTGTAAACCCAGGAAGTGGCCCTTACGACAAACTCAACAATAGCCAAGGGGTTAGAAAGGGGAGGTGTGAAGAAAATTGAGGCAGAGGGGACCTCACTGCAGGAGTTCTGTCTTGGGAGGGACAGCAGCATCCTCCAGGACCTGACACATCTCAGGGAACAGGACGGAACAGCCTTCGAGAGAGCATGTGCAGAGTCAGAGAAGGTGGCACCGTTCCCTCTTGCTCTCCTTCTCTCCAGAGTTTGGAGTCATCCACAGCAGAGGAGACAGTGATGCCCAGTCTACCAGGGGTGGGGGCAGTGATGGAGCAAGTTCTACCAGCGTGTGGCTAGCTGAAGAGGGCCTGGGCAGAGTCACGAAGCTGACCAAATCAGGAGCAGAGAGTTTTAAGTTTTTCTTTTTTATGGAAACGAGAGCATGTCCCAAGTCACCAGCTACCCTGTCACACATCCCCCACCCACCCTGACACACATATGGGACTGCCGAGCACCAGAGTAAGAGAAGCTGGTCCACACCCCAAGCTCCTCTGAGGTCAGCTGGGCCACATACCACTGTCCACTGGGTTCCAAGGGCAGGCCAGCCCCAGCTCAAGCCGCACAGAGCAGAGCTACGGGAGTCCCCTCCTGGTATATCTGAGGATGTAAATATGAACAACTTGACTTTTTTGTTGGGTCCTAACTGAATAAAGACTGTCAAGAATTTATGCTATGTATAGTTGTGATTGGAGGAATTGCTGGGCAAGCACTTGTCTAACCTTGTCATCTGCAGAGGGCACACTCCCCTAGCGCTGAGGACCTTGTATCTCCAGCTCGTGGCTCCCCCCAAGGGAGGGCCTTGGGTTCTTGCTGTTGATGAAGGAATGTGTCCTTTCCTCTGTTGGGAAAGAGCCAAGGAGAGCAGGCATAATGGGAAAGAGCAGAGAGGCTGCGGCCCCATGGGCAACCTGGACACCAGCTGGGAAGCAGGGTCACTGAATCAATGACCATGTTCTGAGCATCAGGTTGGACTGTGGTCACAGAGGAAAGGATAGCATGAGGCAAGAGTGGGTGAAACCATAGAAATGACATGATAAATAGAAGAAGAAAGAAGTCAGAGGTGACCGAGAGGAGAGGCACTTCCCTGGGGTCACGTAGGACAGTTGAAGGGTCAGGAAAGCTCAAGTGTGAAGGGTGCTGCAGACAGAACGAAGGCCACCAGCAAGGGCAGGGGCTGGGAGGGAAGAAGGGTACATCCCTGGGTGGGTCTCCAGCTAGGCACACAGCACAAGTCCAAGCAGGGAGCCAGAGGGCTGAGAGATGGGCAGCCAGGGGCCAGCCAGGTCTGCGTCTGGAGGACCCTGGGTGGGTTCTCAGGGAACGGTGGAGGATGGTTTAAAGGGGACATGACTCACAGCAGGACAGAAGCTCGAGGGACAAGGGGAGGTGGCAATACACAGTGGGTGGGGATAAAGATCCAGAATCTAGAGGAATTCCCATAGTAACCCCTTCAGTGACTTGACTGAGCATTTGTTGATGGAGTGAATGAAAGGATCAATCAATCAATCAATCAATGACTCAATGATCTTCTAAGAGCTAAACAGCCAGGAGAAAAGATGGAATTGCCTATCCTTCCTTCCTTCCTCTCTTCTTCTCCCTCCCTCCCTCCCTCACCTCCTCTCTCCTTCTCTTTCTTTCTTTTATCATAGAGCGCAGTAGTTAGAGATAGTTAAGGAATATTCTTGTGACTCTACAAAAGAAGGTATTCAAAAGTATTGTATAGAGATCAAATTACGGATACTTGTAAAATTGTCCACCCAATGACTGTGAGACTGCTGAATTTAAAATGGATTCCTAACATTACATTCAACCCTAATTGTAGTTATAATTTTCATTTTCCAATAAAATATGATTTATCATAGCCTAATGTTGCCCTACGTGTCTGTCATAATAACCTGCAAGGCAACCCCAAATCTAAGACATGTTCCTTGACTTTAACTGGCTCCAAATCCTTGGTTTGACAGAATGGTATTTTTGTTCTGTAAATGTATTCACCATTATCCCCAGTTAACAGCCCCAAACTTCTAAGGCCCAGAATAAGTAAACACATAACACAGGCCAGGTAGCTAGTGAGTGAAAGAGCCAGGTCAAAAACCGCTCAGTCTTGCTGTGGCATGTGACTGTAATCTCAGGGGCTAAGGAGGCTGAGGCAGGAGGATTACAAGTTCAAAGCCAGCCTCGGCAACTTGGCAAGACCCTGAGCAACTTAGTTAGACCTGGTCTCAAAATAAAACAAAATGGGCTGGGGATGTGGCTCACTGGTTAAGCACCCCTGGACTCAATCCTCATTACCAAAAAATAACCAACACCTGCTCAGCCTAGCTCTCCTTTACCACTGTGTGGGCCGTTGGGCTCAGTGCTATGGTTCTGAAAAACACCAGATTAATTGAAAAATAAACACTTAATTTACCACTCTTCAAAGCTGCTCTGAAATCTGACCTGATTTTAATCATGAAAATGTTGTGCTCTATTAATATTGCATCATACAAATGAGCATTCATTATGCATAGCACCCCATAGCTCTGCTCTTTTGGAAAACTTTTAAACTTCCTTTAGAGTTATTTATTTAAGGCAGATGGTATTTTCTGCCCTTTCTTGTTAGTAAAAAATTATTTGATCTATGGTAATGAGAAGTATCCATTTGAGGGTTGAAGTCCTAATTTCCCCCAGATAGAGGCAAGGACTGGGGGGCACGTATACGACTTCAGCTTATTTTTGGTCAAGTGGCTTTTTAATGGCAAACATCTACTGGTTGGCTGTCTATGGTAGGTTTATGAATTAAAAACATTTACTAGATAAGATAAATGAAAGAATATATGTGGGTCACCAAAGAGAAATAAACTGAACATGAGAAGCTGTGGAATCCTGAGTTTTGCAGCTTTCACTTTTAAAAGTCGAAATCTTATGGGTTTAATTTGAATTCATAGCATAGACTGACACTTGAAATGCCACATAAGGAAAGAAGCATTAAATTAATTTATTCCTTCAATATTTGCTGAATGGATGAATTGTATAAATATGTCCTTGCTACAACTGTATTAAATTCTAATTAATTTGAATTCAGGCTTTCACATTAGTAGTAGAATATAATACCCACAAGACACGTTATAAATTATCTTTTCAGAATACTAATTTTCTAGATGAAAGAGCCTCACTGCAGAGTTAAGGGAAAGCCTGATGGGTGTGTGAAATGATTTCTTTAGTATTTGTTTAAAGCCAAGTTAGGCTGGATCCCTTGTTACATGCAGATGCTAATCCATATTCCCTATAATGGTTAGTTTGATATGTCAACTTGCCTGGGCCATGATGCCCAGGTGATTGGTCCAGCATTACTCTGGATGTTTCTGAGGACGTTTTTTTGGAGGGAATTTATATTCGGTTGAGTGCATTTGAGTGAAGCAGGGCCTGGGCCTCCAGTCAGCAAAGGCCCTCTAACATCTTCCCTCAGGCCCCCACTGCAACTGACCCTGAGTCTCCATCCCGCCAGCGTCCTCAACCCATCAGATCTTGCATTTGCCCAGCTTCCTCATCCAGTAACCCAATTCCTTAAGATAGGATTCTTTCTCACTAGAGATTTGTCTTGTGGGTTCTGTCTTTCTGGAGATCCTGACTAATATACTAACATTTAACTTAATACCTTAGAAGCCATTGTATTTAAAGATTTCGTTCCTGTTACCCAGTGTTTTAGTCATCTTTTTTTGTGACTGTGACCAAAAGACATGACAAGAACATCGTAGAAGAGAGAAAGTTTATTTGGGGCTCACAATTTCAGAGGTTCAGCTCACAGGCAGTGCAGTGCATTGCCCTGGGCCCCCGGGTGAGGTGGAACGTCATGGCGGAAGGGTTTGAAGAAGCAAGCAGCTCAGGACACGGCCACAGGAAGCACAGAGATCTCCACTCACAGGGACTAAACACATACACCCCAAAGTCAGGCCCCACATGACCCACCTCCTCCAGCCACACCTACCTACCTACAGTTACCACCCCATTAATCCATTCAAGTGGATTAATCCATGCTTGGGCTACAACTCTCATATCTAATCATTTCACCTCTGATCCTTCTTGCTTTATTTCCACATGAGCTTTTGGGGACTCCTCATACCTAAACCATAACTCCAGACAGAATCAAGAGGGACAAGAGTAGCTGAAGAGAAACAGGCAGTTCCCTGCCACAGAGATCAGGATGGTGGTGGTGGGCACACCTCTGCTCCTCCCCGGCTGAGGGAATGCTGGTAAACCTTCCAAGGACTCTGCACTTTAGTTTCCCTGCCTACTACTCTGTTTTTACAACTCAAGATGTTTTCACATATATTATATTGTTATTAAAGGAGTCCAGACAGACAGATTAAGATGTGCGCCTATGATCTCAGTGGCTCAGGAGGCTGAGGCAGGAGGATGGCGAGTTCAAAGCCAGCCTCAGCAATGGAAAGGCACTAAGCAACTCAGTGAGACCCTGTCTCTAAATGCACAAAATAAGACCGGGAAGGTGGCTCAGTGGTCGAGTCCCCTGAGTTCAATCCTTGGTACACACCTCCCAAAAAAAGAAAAACTAAAATGAAGAAAACAGGTGAGTCCCCCACTCTCCTTCCTCAGGGCACATCTGCCTTCCAGATCCACGTCCTCCAGGGGTTTGCCTCCATCTTTGCAGGGGCCACCTGTGGAAGTTTTAAGAGCAAAACAGAAACTGAAGTAAACTGTTTTCCTTAAATGACTGACAATAAACTGTTCATGGCCTGTTCCATCGAGCCTCACTTAGTCACCTGAGACACACACGTGACAGACCTGGGCAGAGTGCAACCTCGGAGCTGGCTCTGCACACACCGTGCATGTTTGCCGTCCCTCACACACTGCATTGCTGTGCTCTGCTCTGTGTCACAGGAGGATGGTCGCAAACCCCCCAGGACTGCCTTGCTGTTACCCCTACGGTCGCCTTCCTGTGATTGGACCCCCAGGGCTTCAGTCTGAGCAAAACTCTCATAAATATTAAAGTAGCCATTGGTCTGGATATGGCTCAGGAACTTCTGCCTCTAGAAGTAGTCAGGGGTGGCGTGTGATTTTGGCTCTCATGTGAGAGTCCTAACGGTGTCTACTATCTTCACTTCCTGAATCTGATCCTCTGGGGGAGAAATGCTTGGCCCATGTACCAAGAGACCAGCTGACACCATCCATCAGTACTCCTGCCTCTCCTAGCCAAAGTGGTGCTTCACCTGCTGCAGGGATATAATGAAGGGAGAACGAGACTCCTGAAATGCACACTGTACTAGGCTTGTCACCACCACTTGCAGCAGCATTATTTGGTTCTGATAAAAGCAATGGCTTCTTCTAAAAGCCGGTGAGTTTAAAATTTTTCTTTTTCTTTTTCCTTTTTCTTTTTTTTTTTCATTAAACCTGTGACTTTTCTAAACTTGCAAGATATAAATGTTTTATTTCATGTAAATTTGAAAGTTCAGGGGCCTATATAAGATAAAACAAATTTTTAAATCAATGGTAATCTTCTAAGTTGTTTGTCTTCCAAAGCATTTGCAGTTGAAGCCCTACCATATATCGTCACTTGGAAAATGTTTATGTTGTCATACCATAAAAGGACAAAATAAAATCTTTACTTGTAATATACACTTTTGTAAAAAGTTGTACAGATCATATACCTAGGTATAAACAATATACCTATTACCTATATTTGTTTAAGGAAGTCTTGCCTTTGCCTCACAGGCATGAGGCCCTGAGTTCATTCCTAGCACTGCAAATAAAAGTTTTGCTTACCTAAATTATATTTAGAAAAAAAACTTTCATTAAAAATTTGTAAATTGCATAGACTTGGTGAATGTTTATTTGATTTCTAAATGACTTCATTTATTTTTTTATTACTGGGCATTGAGCCCAGGGGTGTTTTACCACTGAAACACATCCCCAGCCCTTTGTATTCTTTATTTTAAAACAGGGTCTTGCTAAGTTGCTGAGACTGCCTTCCAGCTTGTAAGCTCCTGCCTCAGCCTTCTGCATTGTTGGGATGAGAGACTTGTGCCACCATACCAGGCTCTAAATGGCATACACTTTGTAGTAGGCATACTAAACATATTTTGAGGGCAAGGGTTTAGAACTTTCTACTGGATGTGTTGCTAACTGAGAGATTTTGTCTCATGAAGCACGAGCTTCCATTTCACTGGCTCTTTAATAGGTTTGCCATGTGGGTGGAAAGATGGTTCAAGTGGACATCCTGGGTGGCTCTTTTGCTGTCCTCATGCTACTTGAGTACAGGCTGAGCTCTAGTCTCCTTGCCAGTGGAGTACCGTGATACGCACCTCTTTTTGCAGACCCTATTCAGAAGCTTTTGTAAGATGAAGATTGCCTTTCGCTTTTGTAGAGGTTTAAGCTTCAGAGTCATTGAAGTTGCTATTTTGGGTGCAGTGCTGATGGTGAAGGCGGATGCAGCTCAGGCTTTATTTCCTTACGGTTCACGCTCATGTACCAAGGGTTGGTCAAGGAATCGTGCACCCTGCACAGAAGAAACCGCGGTGGCTGTGACATGAGCACACTGTCCCCGTGCATACAATTGGGCTTTGAATGCAAGGCTATGAACATTGCACCCCTGATCTTTTTGATTACAGAGATCTGGACTTCCTACTCTCACGACGCAGTTGTTTTATGTGGGTGCACCTTACTTCTGCCTGATTTTACTCATGAACGGAATGGTCACTATGATAAATCATTTATTTTATGCAACTGACTTAATAGAGAAGCTGAAGGGAAAAAAAATTAGAAAACAGAGCCTAGAAAACCTGAAAATAGTTTGCCAAAGCTGGAGCCCTCACAGTAGAACCAAGGTCTTCACAGAGGTTGAAACAATAGTGAGGCTGGGACTCGGCCACCACCAAGCACCAGAAGTTCAGACTCCAGGGCCACTTTGCCACTCAGCTGGGGACTTCTTGGAGGTCTTTCTTTGTCTAGTGAGGAGCACAGTCCTGACGATTCCTTATACATACTAGACAAAAATACCCGCATGAGGAATGGGCACATAAACATCCATACCCTGTGTGACCTTGAGAAATTCACTTCAACCTTCCAGAATTCAGTTTCTCCAAAGAGAACTAGATGTCTTCAGGAGCTTGGTAAGTCTGTCCCTGGATCACACTGTGGGCCATTGGGGTCTTTTCTGCCTCTGTTTAATGGTTCCTCTGAATATTACTCTGATAATTAAAACTGATCTACAAATTCCAACATAGACCAATCTGGTTTTTAACAGTTTGACCATGTCTTCTGAATTTAACAGATACATTTCTGTCATTAGCATTAAATGTTGGCCGATACATTTGCACGTGAATGATTATACTTGAAATTAAATAGCACTGAATGTTCATGTACAAATCCAAGAAATATTTTTCTTCATTCATTTAGCGATGTTTCAAGATAGTTTGTTGAAGTCTATGAAGAAATAAATATAGTGTAAGAAATAGATTTATGTTTAATATTAGGAAACTCCAGTTTCAATTTCTGGACAACTAAAATCAAGACAATCATATTGAGTGGCAGATTTATATCATACTTTTTTAATATCCAGCATTCTTGGGGCAAGATATTCATTTCAATATCCTTTACAGATGACCCTTTCAAAACATATTTTGATAATGAGATATTAAGTCTAACTTTGGAGCATAAACTCTGTCAGGCCTCCTTTAGCTTTAAAATTTTATGAGAACACAATTATCTAACCAAGCTACAAATATTTTGTTTGATTAATATTAATAGCAATTCTATTCATCTTGAGTCTACATAGAAACACTAGGTGAAATGGAAGTCTCTAAAAGGTACCTTGCCGATCCCAAAGTTATAAAATGGTAAACCCACGTGTTCAGAACCTGTCAACACAATTGAAATTCACAATGTGAAATTTTTGCACAGATGTCATGAGAGTGTAAGTTCTTTCAGGTGTGTGTCCAGAGCCTGTTTATTTCTGACTTTCCAAGTAATTGAATAAGTTTGCTTATCTGATTTCCCAGCCAGAAATAAATTATAAGCAAAAAATAAATTCAGAATGAATAGGAGCTTTGCTAGAAGAGGAAGTGCACACTGAACAGTGAAATTGGATATGTTGACAATAAAAAGAAGAAACCAAACACAGTCTCTCTGGCAGTGGTCCTCGGAGTCTGTGCATTACAGCAATCACCTAACTCATGGTCATAATTATGAGGCACGGAAATTATTTATGATTACAATGTTTATACAAAATATATTTTGGTTTACAGTGTTTCCAATAAAGATGGTTGAAATGAAAATGGTTTTTACTTGAAAAGCTTAACTTTTAGATCCTTCACATGTCCAGTTTTATAGACTTAATTCTCCAATGTGGCATTCTACTAAAAAATGGCTTTTTTAAAAATATATCCCAAGAGCCTTCAAAACCTCACTCCCTGAGGGTTTTCAAAGCCAGGACAGCCCTGTGACCCATTGGAACATGGAGCTGGGAACCATTTAGCTTGCATTGAATCACTAGGTGAAGGTTATAGAATTTTTATGCAACCACATGACCCTCCATTTTAATAAAAGGTTAACTTTTGTCAGAAGTAATTTCTAATCTATTTTCTCAGGCTGAGAATTCAATTAATTATTGTAAAATATACAAATATGCAACTCTGCTAAAATGCCCTGTGGACTCAGGCTTGGCCTCTGTGGGCCAGGTGTGAAGGATCTTAGCATGGAATCCTATTGCTTGAAATGATTCAAAAGTTGATCCCAAGAGCAGTGGAGCTAAGACATGACACAGAGCCCAGATGAAAATTAAAGGATCATTTCTCATGCCCTCTCCAAACTTCATCTCCTCTACTGCAGTTCCTACTACGCACCCTGAGTCACATCCACAATCCCTAGATGGGACACCCCTAGACTCTCGGTTCCTAAACTTTCTCGTACCTAGGAATTTCTCCTTTTCTTTAGGCATCCACTCGTATGGTCAAATCCCTGATCTTTTTCATCAGCAAAATTTATATAGTCATTATCATTTTTTCAAATGTTCCCTTTTTCTGTTCACAATGCTTTTTTTTTTCCAATTTATTTGACCAAGTACCCCATCCATATTTTTAATGTCAGTGTGTTTTTCAACTTGCTAATATTTCCAATTTATCAATTTCATTATTCAATCCCCAGTACCAAAAAAAAAAAAAAAGAAAAAAGAAAAATCATTCAGTCAACAGAAAATATACCAAACACCTACCCTCCACTATTTCTTATTTTAATGAGAAAGACATACAACTAGCCAATCAATTGGTAAGTAGGGGGAAATGAAAGAGTAAGGAGACTTGGACATGCTAGGGATAAGAAGGGCAGAGAAGATCATACCCCTGAAATGCATTTAAGCAATGAACTGCTTGCAGAAAAACCCATCAGTTCATTATTATTGTCATCATGGTTAATGGAATTTATAGCAGTTTATAGTGATATAACTATGTGTGTATTACTGTTTATCACCAGAGTGTCTTACTAGACTTAAAATCCCTTGATGGCAGCACTGGGTCCATCTGGGTCACTGCTGCATTGCTGGTATCTTTCAAAGAACTTACACATGCACAGATACCATCCATACACCAATACAAGCACAGGTATTTGTTCAATGTCTGCTATGGGTAACTGAATAAAATCAACCAGCTCAGCAAATGTTTTTATCTAATAATACAAGAGGCTGACATTACTGTTGGGTTTCTCAATCTCAGACTTGCATTTCTGGCTCTGATGGAGTAGTGTGAAGCAGACTGAGGCTCCAGCTTATAAACACTTAGAAAAACTCTATGTAAACCAGCCAAACAAACTACACCTGTTTGAATGCAGAAAAGCTGTGAAGGAACCCAGACATCCAAGGTCAAGTCAGAGAAGGAAGGGAGCTTCAGGGCATGAGCCAACATTCTCTAGAAACATATTTCCTTAAGGCATTTGCCATTCTAGGAGGAGGAAAAGCTGAGAAACCAAGCACAGAACAGCAGCTAAGTCAGAGAATTCTGTGGATATGGGACAATCTCAAAGCTAAAAAGATAAGCAAGTTAAACGGGGGGCTCAGCCTCTACTTCCAGGAAGTAATTTAATTTCCTATGTTCCTCCTTGTCAAAACAACTACAAACCCAGGACAGAGGATGCAGAATAGACAAAAAAGTCCCAGAAGCCCATATGGCCCCTCTCACTACCCCAACAAACTAATGCCTGGGCACATCATCAAAAGAAGGCTGCTTACCAAGAAGCAGTCTCCACAAAAGCAGAAGAGCTGTTTATCCCAACAGAGGTGCACATCACAACACAGAAATACAAGAAATATGTAAAGCAAGGCTACATACAAGACACTGCAGAAACTTACTAACTCTTTAGTATCTGATTCCAAAGGTATCGAGGTAGAATCAATAATGGACAGATGATTCAAAAAATTATTTTTTAAAAGGTCAATGAATTCCAAGAAGATACACATAATAGCTAATTGAATAAAGGAAGACAATCCAGGATATGAATAAAGAAATGGACATTTTGAAAAAGAATGAAACAGAAATCTTGGAAAGGAAAAGCTCACTACGTCAGACTTAAAACTCAGATGAAAACCACATCGGTAGACTAAATCAAGCAGAAGAAAGAATATTAGGGCTTGAAGCAAAGACTTCCCATGTTTACAGATTGGGAGAATTAATATTGTTGAGCTGGGTACAGTTTTGCACACCTGTAATCCCAGTGGCTCAGGAGGCTGAGGCAGGAGAATTGCAAGTTCAAGGCCAACCTCAGCAACTTAGTGAGGCCCTAAGCTACTTAGGGAGACCCTATCTCAAAAATTAAAAATAATAAAAATGACTGGGGATGTGGCTCAGTGGTTAAATGTCCCTGGGTTCAATCCCTAGTATCAGAAATATAAATGTAAAAATATATATTTTTGAAATGGCCATATTACCCAAAGTGATCTATAGATTCAATGCAATCCCCATCAAAATACTAAGCACATTCTTTATAGAACTAGAAAAAACAACCCTCAAATTCATATGGAAGCAAAAAAGATCCCAAATAAGCTAAAGCAATACTGAGAAAAAAAAGAGCAATGCTGGAGGCATCACAAGACCTGATTTCAAAATAAAAACAGTATAACACTGGTGTAAAGATAGACATGTAGGCCAAAGGAACAGAATAAAGGATACAGAAATAAATCCATGTATCTACAACCATCTAATTCCCAGGAAAGGTGGCAAAAAATAAGTTGGAATAAAAGACAGTCTCTTCAACAGATGGTACTGAGAAAACTGAATATACACACACAGAAGATGGAAACTAGACCTTATAGCTCATGCCATGTTAAAATCAACGCAATATGTATCAAGGCCTTAATAGAAGACCTGAAACTTTGAGAGTAGAAGAAAACTAGGGGAAACTCTTCAAGATACAGGCACATGCAACAGTTTGCTGAATAGGATCTCACAGCTCAGAAAACAAAAGCAAGAATTGACACATGGGATTGCATGAAATTACAAAGCTTCTGCACTACCAAGGAAACCAGCAACCAAGAGAAGAGAACCTGCAGAAAGACAGCTTTGCCAGCTATTCATCTGACATGGATTAATATTGAGAATATAGCAGGAACTCAAAACCAACAAATCATCCGATGAAAAATGGGCAAATGGGAAAACGATTTGACCATACACTTTTTAGAAAAAATAGAAAGGAACAACAAACATGAAAAAATGCTCCATATCTTCAGCTATCGGGGAAATACAAACCACAACAACATTGATTCTATCTTACTATAGTCAGATGGCTATTATAAAAATATAAACAAATGCTGGAAAGGATGTGGAGAGAAGGAACACTTACACACAGCTGGTGGGAATGTAAATTAGTATAGTCACTGTGGAAAACAGTATGGCGGTTCCTCAAAAAAATAAAATCAGAACTACCATATGATGCAGCTATACCACCCCTGAGTATTTATCATAAGGACATGAAGTCACCAAACAAGAGAGACACACCTGTAGGCCCACCTTTATTGCAGTACCATTCACAACAGCCAAGGTATGGAATCAGCCTAGGGGCCAGTCAACAGGTGAATGGATAGAAAACGTGGTATCTATACCCTATCAGTATTTAGCTATATAGAAGATAAAGATGATTTCATGTCATGAGCAGGAAAATGGATGGAACTGAAGGACATCGTGTTAAAAAAAAAATAATGCAGGCACAGAAAACCAAGTATCCCATGTTTTCTCTCATATGTGTAAGCCCCCCCCCCCAAAAAAAAAAAGAATGACCTAAGAGAAAAAGAGGGATTATTAAAGAATAAGAAAGGGAAGAGGGGGTGGGGGAGAGGGAAAGAAGATATATGTAAAACCTGTGGGAGGACAGTCGCTCTTATGGGTAGTGAAGATAATGGCCCGAGAACACCTGAGGTTGCCTGAAGCCAGGAAGCTAGGCACCTGTCAGGATGGGAGGACCCCGTGGTGTAGTTTCCTCTTTGCATGGAAAGTCCTTCGCCTCATGATTCTCAATGTCACCTCAGGAGAAGTTCCAGAGAATTCCCAATGCAAGCTAAGGACAAGTTGTCTCCTTTACAACTTCTCTGGAGGGAAGGCACTATTTACTGAGTGGCCAGCACCCTTAATATATTTCAGAAGTGTGGAGGTAGACTTTTAATTTTAAACTACATCCTATAAACACATAACTTTTTCCAGCTTTTACTTTGTAAGACACTGAAAAATCATGAATATTTCATATATTAATGAGGCATGACAAAGTTCTATACAGATGGAGATCCATACCTGTGGATCTTTTTCAACCACAGGTTGAAAATTATCATTCCCACCCTCCAAATTTGTGTCTGTACTGAAGATGTACAGATACTGTGCTTATCTTTATTCCCTAAACAATGAAGTATAACTACTACTTACATAGTATATCCCTTGGATTAGACATTGTATCAGAGAGAAAATTCAAGCATACAGGAGATGAAGTGTAGGTTCTATGAAAATACAAGCCCATTTTTTAAGAGACTTGAGCATCTGCGGGGTTTGGTATTCTAGGAGGTCTCCAACCCCATAGATTCTGAGGAATGACTGCCTTTCAAATTGCATAAGAGGAAAATATCAGTAAATTATTCGTTTAGTTATAATGAGAAAAGGACAGTGGTTTGGATTTCCCAATGTGGAGGTGGAAGTTTTCTTACTGTGTGTGCATGTCTGTGCATATAAACATTTACATCATTCTCTTTGCTGGCCTCAGCCCTGAGCACCGAGGGAATCAAGGTTGGAAAGACTCATCAGGGACCTCGGAGAGCTCAGAAAGGGAACACTGTGAAATCTCAGAATTACTGTGATTGATTTTCTGCTGGCTTAGCCCTGCCTCCCCCTTGCCCCCGCAACACCTCCCCCCCTCTGGTTTCTGCAAGAAGTATTCTGTTTGAAAAATGTCTATACTCCGTGTTCTTCTGAATCTCAGCAGCAGCAGCAGCAGCTTGGGGCAAAAAGTATTTCTACAAAGTGTTGTTAAGCAGAAGGTGGTCAGTATAACTTGTGCTCTATATTTTTAAAGTGTAGGAAAGGTGACAAATAGTATGGTCGAAACTTCTGCGAAGACTCCCTGGTGCAAAAAATAACCATTTGATTTATTGTCAAGAAAGAAAACTATCATCAAGCGGTCAGTTGAGTGCAAGGCTGGAAGAGTAGCGGGGTGGGAAGAATCTCAAGCCACTTATCATTTGTGATGGAACTGTCAGAACCCAGTATATTTTTGACACATCCCAGTGCAGCAGTGGTTTCTGATACTCAGTAGACTCCATCTCTCAAATGCTTTTCTCACATCCCACAGACTATTTATACTTCGGGGCACAGTTCTAGAACCAGGTCCCCATGACTACTGGCAAGCCACGTCCGTGATGCCCACTGTGTCTGAGCTCACTGCTGTTCCGTTGGACACGACTCTCACTCAACTACAGTTGCCTGGCAAGTCTCTGGATGGTGGCCCCCTGGGAACAGGGGACAACATGCATATCTTAGTGTGCACTCCCCTGCATCCAGTGTGGCCTGAAACAATGTGACTTCTCATATGTTGATCCAGTTTAATTCTTCAACTGAATTTCTAAATAATCGACAGTAAAGAGAAAAATCTTAAATCTTAGAAATCTAACAGTTCTTCCAAGTCATGCAATATGGCGTGGTATCTCTTTTTTATTATTATTATTATTTTTCCTTTACACCTACGCATCCAACACTGTGCCTGATAAAAAAGTTTGATAAAGTTCATTTGTTGGCTCATGGATACACACTACGTAATAGAAGGAAATGCTATTAAAGATGTGTGGGAAGGCATACCTTTCAAACCACCCTGTATTTGCAGAGCAGAGGGTGGTCTCAATTTGCCCAGTACAGGAGATCTATACCTGCACAGTGATCGTTCAGCACCCACAACAGGAGAGTAAGTCATTAGAACATTCGATTATTCAGTGCATTATTATCTGAAACATCACCACAAAATTTACATGCAATGGACAATAATATCCAGAATCAAGGAGTCACAGTTCCTAGCAAGCCACCTTTACTCCAAAACTCTTGAGAGTCTGAAATTTTTATGATGTTTGGTAAATGAACATTTTAGCACCAAATGATAGCAGTATTTGTTCCCAAAATGGGAAAAGAAAAGGTAAGGGTGCAGTTGGGCAGGAAGAGGGAATTCTGATTTTGGTGGCAGTCTTTCAAGGGAGTAAGCAGGAGTCACATTCACAGCTGGTGATGCCGCTGGCTTAATCTCTCTCTTACATTGTGATGCTGACACTATAAGGGTCACAGAAGATGACCAACGGCTCAAGTGAGCATTGTGATTTTGCATTTCAGTCTGGTCACATTTTATCATCAGGTGTTTACAAAATCCACATTTAAATTGGAATCTCATGAATATTTTATTCCTTGGCTTCTCCTTTAGAACTTACGTGTTCTCTGAAAGTTAGAGTATATACAGCTTCTTCTTCCATCAGAAAAAAATTTTAATGTGATCATTTATTTGACATGATGCTATTACTGTATTTGGAGCATCAGAAACTCTTTATTTCAAAACTTTTACACCCTCCATCTTTCCTCTTTCAGCAAAAATACTACTCTTTGTAAAGATGTTGGTGTCACATGAAGTAGTTTGAGGAAGCATAGAACATTATCACTGTAGCATATAAATGCTGTCATTTTGAGAAAGATTTGGATTATTACTCTGAGAAGGTGGAACATGACCACTCTGACTTGCAGGGAATGGCTCCCAGATTGAACTCTTGCCCAGCTCCATGGTCATATTGTTCAGCCCACAGCCTTCCTGTCCCCGCCCCCACCCGTGTACCCAGCATTAACTAGAGGTGTTGTCTAAGCCTGGCTTGGGGGGTGTGACTCCTCTGTGCAAAACACCAAAAGCTTCCATCTCACTAAAGAAGACCAGCATCTTCACAGGCCCATGAAGACCATGGAGCCCTTCTGGCCCCGTCTCCTGCCTCTCTCTGACCACCGGCTCCAGCACGTGTCTGTCGTGCTATCCCCTGAGGCCCTCTGTCTAGGACGCCCTCACTCAGATGTCTGCGGTCCTCACTCATGTCCTCCAGACTACTGCTCCAGAGAGATCCTCCCTACCTGCCAGGTAAACCAGGACACCATTCCCTTCCCGGCTCCGTTGTCTTCGTAGCACGTGTAGCTAAGGGGCCTGCAATTTGTTTATTACCTGCCTCCACCCTTGGAATGGAAGAAGAACTTCCTGTCCACCATGCCCAGTGCTGTGCCTTCAGTGCCAGATGAGTGCCCGGACACTGGGGGGCCCAGCACGTATGCCTTGGACAGATGGATTCACTGTTGCCATAGAAGTGCTGGTTATCAGCCAAGAGGCTCCACACGCAGGTGTAAAATGGCATTTTCCTGTGAAATCAGTTTTCCACAAATGATATTTATGTGAAGTATACCCCAGTTAGCTGTCATTAAAGAATTAAACCACTGCCACTCACTAAGAGTACAAAGAGAGACCAGCTTATCACGTTTACACATTTAAGAGTTATTAAGCTAAACATTAAGCTGTATTATGCCTTCCTACCTTGATAAATAAGCCTCAGAATTCCAAAATCTTCTGGACAGATTTTTAGGAAATTACTTGGAAATACTTGTTTGAAAATTCAGTTCCATGTCCTTTTTTATTTTATTCTGGGATGTGTGTGTGTGGGGGGGGGGGTGCGCATGCGCACGTGGACGCACACAACTGTTTTTGCCAAAAAATTGATGCTCTTTGGCAAAGTGAAAGTTTGGGGTATGAACTTTCAAGAGATGTTTTTATAAACTCCCCCGTGGAGTCAGCAGCCACATGGACCCTGAAACAACTGTCTTTTAAGTGTCAGGTCCTGTTGGCACATCGTCTTGGCCATCACGGTGACAGGAGATCCTTCCAATCAAACCCCGAGCTGGCCACTCATCCCAAAGCACCTCCATGTCACCTGGCAGCATTCAGTGCTCCTCTGCCAAGTCCCAAACTGCAAAATGACTGAGAGAAGCAGGTGGGAACGGGAAGGAACTGAACAGAGGCTTCCACCCCAGTGCGCATTCCCTTGGGAACAACAACACGTGGAGGACAAGGGCTAACCCAGGGAGCAGATGACCCAGACGCAGAGACACAACGTGAAGATGTGAGTGATTCCCTCAAGGACTTAGTTCCAGGAAGGTGAAAATGTAGTGTGAGCCATGATCCCAAACCCCCAAAAGCCCTATAAGATAGAACCCAATGTACCCACTTTAATAAGTGACATGATAATAATAATAGAAATAATTACATATCATTGGTTCAATGACAGGCATTGTTCTAAGTACTTTTCATATTCAGACTCATCTAATTCTAAAAACAACCCCATGAGAAAGGTGCTATAATGATCAACTTATAGATGGGGAAAATGAGCCACTTGGAGTTCAAGTGACTTCCCAAAGTGGTGGGGTCAGGACTCACGTGCAGGCAGTGTGGGCCTGGACTCCACACTCCGAGACTGCTTTGCACTGCCCCTGATCTACACAATAATAACTCAATTAAAAGAATAGTAGTGGCTTAGTTAGAGAAGGGGGTTCATGGTACACAAACCTCAGTCTGCATTCACTACCTTTCTGCAGACTTAAAGCTACTCTGAAAGCCAGGCTTGGTAGTCTATACTTGATATCCCAGTGACTCTGGAGGCTGAAGCAGGAGGATCACACTTTAGAAGCCAGCCTAGGCATCTTAGTGAGACCCTATCTCAAAATAGAAATTAAAAAGACTGGGGATGTAGCTCAGTGGTGGAGCACCCCAGGGTTCGGTCCCCAGTAACAAACAAAAACTGCTACTCTATATAATTACATATGAGCATGTAATTCTTATATTACAAGAAACAATTTGTGCAAGTTTGAAAGATTTAGAAAATCAAAGTCAAGAAAAAAGATTCCATAAGTGAGGGGGAAGCAAGACTGCATGTCGATTAATAAACTCATGGGGCTTCTGGGGCTGACCTCTGCGGGGGTTGGTTGTGCAGATCACATAGGATCCTCCTAAACACAGTTGGTCTTTGAGCAATTGGTGCTACTCACACACAGCTAGAAACATTTCCACAGCCACACTCACATGGACTCACACAGCCCCACCCCTTGTGCAAGGGCACCGTCATGTGAGAAGACCCTTCTCTATGTTCAGCAAAACTGTGACATTCTGTCTGAATGAAAGACGGCTCCCCAAAGCAGGTGTATGGTTCATACTGTCAACAAAAATGGATGACTCTGACTAAAGGGAATGTCTGTCCCCCAAATAAACTTGTTCCCCCTAGATCAGCAGAACGTATTGTAGGTTTGCTATGAGAATTTTGCAGTCGCAAAGTTACCCCCGTCATTGTTCGGTGGCAGTGAACAACCTCCAGTCCCTCTTCCTCTGCGCCTGGCCTCTGCTTAGCTGCGCAGTCTCCATTAACAGTGGGAACAGCCCAAGTCAGAGGTGAGTCGTCTCTGTTTGATAGACAAAGAAACCAAGCATGGTGGTTTGAGTGCCTTCTCCAGAAACCTTGCTGAATTTAACTGCCATCGTGACATTCAGAGGTGGGACCTTGAGAGTGGGGAGGCTCTGAGGGCCCTGGTCTAATGAATGGATTCATGCTGCTCTCGAAGATCCAGTGAGAGACTGCAAGAGTAGGTTTGTCAAAGGTGGAGTCCCAGATGCTCTGTGTGTCTTCTGTCTGCTCCTGGGTCCTCTGTCACATCACATCGTAACTCAGAGGTCCTTGCCAAACAGTGGTGACATGGCTTTGGACTTCCCAGCCTCCAGAACCATGAGCCAAATAAACTTCTATGGCTTATAGCTTACCCAGCCTGTGGTATTCTGTTACAGCAGCAAAAGATGAACTAAGACACCAAGACTTAGAGAAGTAATTTCTCTCAGGATACATATTTGCTATATATTATGGGGGCTTAGAGCCAAATCTGTGTGACTTGAAACCCATGCTATCCTGTTATCTCTTGGAAAACCATTTGAGGATGTTGAACTACAGCAAAGAATAAATATGGAAGTTATAAATTCAATGAGCAAAAGAAGTGAACTGTGAGCTCCTCTTGTAGTAACTAAAAAGAACAAAGTGTGACCCGTGTGGTGAGTTACTTCTGCTTATGCTGCCACATTGAGTCAAGTTCTGTGGAATTGTGATTTTTTAGGTTACAACACTACTTAAACATTAATAGGATTGTAATAAAGGGACTTGAGCTATTGATCAACCGCTGTTATGTGAAATTCCGCTGGAGGTTACAAACTTGTGCTAAGATGGCTCCTGCAATACTTTCTCTGGAGTGGAGAAAGTATTTCTCTTGTGAACTCGGGCTGCCTTTGGCCTCAATCTTCATTCTTCTTCTTTGGGAGACCTGTTCTCCCATCAGATGCAGTCTGGAAGGACTTGCTGTCCTCCTGGGCCTTGGGATGGCATGTGGCCCCAGCCAGTCCAATAACACACTTACCTGCATTAGAGTTGTATGGAGCCCACCCCAGGTCTGCTGCAAAAAGCCAATGCATTTATGTGACTCTCTAGTTCTTGTCTTGTGAGCTTGGTCCCTGATCTGTCCTTCTATCATTTAAGCTCTCTCATAATTGGAACCATAATTTTTTTTCTAATTAACTAGAATCAGTTATTTAATTCCATATAATCATAGTAAATCCTATTAAATCATATTAACTCTAGTTAATTCTGATTAACTAGAATAAGTTTCTGATATTTACAACCCAGGGAGCTCAGCAGGTCATTCCTTCACCAGACAGCTTGTGGGCTGAGGGCAATGCTGAGATGGAAGGTTACCGTGAGATGGCCTTCCGGGCAGGAAAGAGCAGCAGGTAGAGCTGGTAACAGGTAATTATAATGATACGAGAAGGTTTGAGATCATTTAGGACAGCCTAGAGGAAGACTATGGATGTTTTTTAATTATCAATATTCTAACTTTTGAATTAGGTGATGGATTCTTGTGTGCTTATTTGATATTGAATAAATAAAAAGCAACTAGGCACAGACCAATAATGCAAATCTGCAGTGAAAGTAGAATTATAAATTCCCGAGTTTTGCTTATCAAAAGTAAAAAATATACATTTCTTGGACATGTAGAAAATTTTAAATTTGGAAATTGAAATACAATTTACTGTTGAACTAATCCTTCCAAGGAGTTATTTTAGACAAATAATTGTAGCACCTAAAGGAAAAAAAGGTAAAAGTGGTTCACTCCAAAGATTATTTGATAATTCTCTAAATCCTGAAATAATGCTGCAGGGGAGACCTGGAGAGTGGACACTGACCTGCATGCCACTCAGCGAGCTTCCTTCCTGGTCTCTCCGTTCTTCAGGGCATGATCCTTTGATTCAACACCAAAATGCGTTTTAGCAATTCTTTCAATAGGGTCACCATCCAGAAACCCCACATTCCTCACCCTATTAAATAAATTTTCAACACAGTATTATCCTTACCAAAGACCACCTTGCTACCTTGCGTTTTTAAAAGGTGATGTGGACATAGTATTCTGGTAGAAAGATGCAGGTGAAATTCTGAATCTTGACAAATGTGAGACACAGAGAAAGACAAAGGGCAGACCCCCTTGGCACTGGTGCTGCCGAGCACCCATCAGAGTCACAGTTCCAACCAAGACCTTGACTAAAAAAGACAGGAAAAGTCCGTTTGAAGAATGCCATACAGTAGCAGCTTCCACCAAATTTTAAGGTATAAAGTCGAGGCAGAATATCCAGATCTGCAGGAGAAGGAATGGTCAGCCAAGGAAAAGTGAATAATGTGTCAGGATTCCAAATTCAATACGATTTGCACCTACTTCTGTATGGTTGCATGTAGACCCATCCCACGTAAGCTACACATAAAAGACTTAGATCCATCCAGCTTCAGATCTGAAAGGGAATTAAGATTTTAAGTAGGGTTTTCAAGGAAGGCTCCCTGAGAAAATGGGGCTAGGATTCAGTTTGTGAAGAGGAGTCAGCTATAACTAAGTGCACTGTTAATGGGGGAAATGCCAAAACCATGGCTCTCTTTCCACTGGATAGAAAATACAAAATAACATCCCAGAAGCACCGTCCTTTAAGCCCTGTCCCCCTGCCCTGATTGATCCTAAAAGTCAAGTTCTTTTCATTTTTCACATTGTGTACACTTGACTCACTTGCTCAGGAAATCTCTCCAACGGAGAGAGACCACATGCGTCAGTAATGTGTGTCTGCAGAATCTCACAGATTTGTAGAATGCTCTTGGACTCACTTTAAAATTTGATGTTGACAATGACCCTATGCAGTGGCCAAGGCAGTTATTGGAAGTGGTCCATGGTGGGATAAAACAAGCACCGGTCCTGAAACAAGGGTTCAGCCCTATTCCTACCACTTAGCACCCTTTATCCTCCAGCATAGAACTTGAACTTTCTGAACGTGGGGTTTTTTATTAGTCAAATCAAGAGAAATGTATCTTCTAAGAATAGCAATGATGTTCTTCAAAACAAAAGTGTACTGGACTTGTTTCACATGTTATATTTATTTTCTTATTTTTAAGAAAAATAACCATCCTCGTTTTTTATTAAGGAAGGTGGGAGCCTCTGAAGCTTCAGGAACATCACAGCATAAGTATGACAGTAACTTCAGTCTTTTCTTTGAAGTTAAATTATTTATTTATTCTAATTTGTTACACCTGATGGCAGAATGCAATTCATTTCATATTACACATATAGAGCACAATATTTCAAGTTACTGATTGTACACAAAGTATTTTCACACCATTCATGTCTTCATACATGTACTTAGGGTCATGATGGCCATCTCATTCCACCATCATTCTTATGCCCTTGCCCCTTCCCTTCCTATCCCTCCCCTTTGCCCTATCTAAAGTTCCTCCATTCCTCCCATGCTCCCCACTCCCATCATCATTAGGAGTCAGCATCCTTGTATCAAAGAAAACATTTGGCCTTTGGTTTTTTGGGATTGGCTAACTTCACTTAGCATTATATTCTCCAACTCTATCCATTTACCTGCAAATGCCATGATTTTCTTCTCTTTTAATGCTGAGTAATGTTCCATTGTGTATATATATCAAAGTTTCCCTATCCATTCATCTACTGAAGGGCATCTAGATTGGTTCCACAATTTAGTTATTGTGAATTGTGCTACTATAAACATTGATGTGGCTGTGTCCCTGTAGTATGCTCTTTTTATGTCCTTTGGGTATAAACCAAGGAGTGGGATATTTGGGTCAAATGGTGGTTCCTTTCCAAGTTTTCTGAGGAATCTCCATACTGCTTTTCATATTGGCTGCACCAATTTGCAGTCCAACCAGCAATGTATGAGTGTGTCTTTTCCCCCACATCCTCACCAACACTTATTGCTGTTTGTATTCTTGATAGCTGAAAACTTAGAGTAGTTTTGATTTGCATTTCTCTAATTGCTAGAGATGTTGAACATTTTTTCATGTTTGTTGATTGACTTTATATCCTCTTCTGAGAAGTGTCTGTTCAGTTCCTTGACCCATTTATTGATTGGGTTATCTGTGATTTTTTGGTGTTAATGTTTTTGAGTGCTTTATATACCCTAGAGATTAGTGCTCTATCTGTTCTGCCTGTGGTAAAGATTTCCTATTCTATAGGCTCTCTATTCACCTTAATTATTGTTTCTTTTGCTGAGAAGAAGCTTTTTAGCTTGAATCCATCCCATTTATTGATTCTTGGTTTTCATTCTTGTGCTATAGGACTCTTATTAAGAAAGTTGGGGCCTAATCCAACATGATGGAGATTTGAGCCTACTTTTTCTTCTATTAGGTGCAAGGTCTCTGGTTTAATTCCTAGGTCCTTGGTCTACTTTGAGTTGAGTTTTGTGCATGGTGAGAAAGTGAGTTTTAATTTCATTTTGTTACGTGTGAATTTCCAGTTTTCCCAGCACCATTTGTTGAAGAGGCTATCTTTTCTCCAATGCACATTTTTTGCACCTTTGTCTATTATGAGATAACTATAACTCTGTGGGTTAGTCTCTGTGTCCTCTATTTTGTACCATTGATCTATAGGTCTATTTTGGTGTCAATACCATGCTGTTTTTGTTGCTCTGTATTATAGATTAAGGTCTGGAATAGTAATGCTGCCAGCTTCACTCTTCTTGCTAAGGATTGCTTTGGCTATTCTGGGTCTCTTTTTTTTCCAGACGAATTTCATGATTGCTTTTTCTATTTCTATGAGGAATGTCATTGGGATTTTGATTGGGATTGCATTGAATCTGTATAGTGCTTTTGGAAGTATGGTCATTTTGATAATATTAATTCTGTCTATCCAAGAGCAAGGTAGATCTTTCCATCTTCTAAGGTCTTCTTTAATTTCTTTCTTTAGCATGCTGTAGTTTTCATTGTAGAGGTCTTTCATGTCTTTGGTTGAGTTTATTCCCAAGTATTTTATTGATTGATTGATTGAGGATATTGTAAATGGGGTGTTTTTCCTTGTTTCTCTTTCAGAGGATTTGTCACTGATGTACAGAAATTCCTTTGATTTATGGTTGTTGATTTTATATCCACCTACTTTGCTGAGTTCATTTATTACTTCTAGGAGACTTCTGGTGGAATGTTTTGGGTCTTCTAGGTATAGAATCATATCGTCTGCAAATAGTGATAATTAGAGTTCTTCTTCAAAAATTTTCAATAAAATTCTGGTAAATCGAATACAAAAACATATCAAAAAGATAGTGCACCATGATCAAGTGGGATTCACCCCAGGGATGCAAGGTTGGTTTAACATAAGGAAATCAATAAACATAATTCATCACATCAATAGACTCAAAGATAAAAATCATATGATCATCTCAATAGATTCAGAGAAAGCATTTGATAAAATACAGCATCGCTTCATGTTCAAAACACTAGAAAAACTAGGGATATCAGGGACATACATCAACATTGTAAAGGCTAGCTATGCTAAGCCTCATGCCAACATCATTCTAAATGGAGAAAAATTAAAGCATTCCCTCTAAAAAACTGGAACAAGACAGGGATGCCCTCTTTCATCACTTCTATTTTACATAGTTCTTGAAACACTGACCAGAGCAATTAGACAGAAGAAAGAAATGAAAGGGATATGGATAGGAACAAGAGACTTCTGTCTTTGTCATTTGTAATCTGTCATTCTACCCTCCGAACCATTTCCTAATCACTGAACTAAAGAGTTCCCCCTGCTTTGGAAACAGGGCAACATTCATGACCTCTGTCTCTTCTAAACATGGGGAGCTATGGATTCAGTTTGGCTTTTTGTCACAGTTGACAACAGTGGTACCAAGCACTTGGGGGTTTGACTTTTGTTTTTCTTTGTTTGGGGTCACACAAAGGACATTGGAACGTGCAAGCATGGGAGATGTGTGACATTAACAAAGCAATACTGGTGGTTGTTTGGATTTTGTGCTTATTCCTAGTTGAGAGGATTCATTCTTTCTGAGGTGAAGGAGAGCTAACATTTCATAAGTAAACTAGAACGTATACACTGTGTCATGTCTATAATGTTTTCTCTATATATATGTTTATGCAAGCCCTTTTATATTAATATAAAATATCCAACCACCTCTCTCATCATACCAATATCTAAGAGAAGAAAATTATTCTATTCTTTCTTTCAACTTAGAGCTTTGAATATCTTCAACCTAGAAATATTCTGATTGTTCCTTGAATCTTCCCTTAATTGAACTCAGATTTATGCACGAGTAATCCCACAGATAAAAATAAATACAATAAAGTTCCCAAAATGTAAGTGCATTTAAAAAAATCCATATTTCTGCAGAATTATTGGACACCAGATTTATACTCTTCATCTGACAATTACACCAGAAAGTGACTATCGTCTGTCCTTGGTCTCTACATCAGAAGGTCAGTGTTGATCCTCAGGAGAACACAGTAGGTTTGGGAAAGAAGAACAGGTCAATGGCCTACCCAATGGAGTCCATGCAAAGATGCTCCATGGAATTTATAATTCATGGCCAATGCTGTGGTGGAGAGACTGAGGTAGAGAAGGCACGTCATTTATGAAGGGCCACACAGACCAATTCTGACACAATCAGGATTCAATCTCTTGTTTCTCCAGAGAGGATAGTTTTACCATACAGGGTCTCGCCAACTTGCAGTGTCTTAAAGACCCAGAGCAATCTTGCGTATATTAGTTTTTACCTGACCTAGACTGAGTTCATTTAATTAATAGTGATGGAAACATGGCTCAATGCTGAAGAGAATGCACTTGACCATGGCCATATTCACCATTTTCAATTTATGCTGCAATGACTCCCCAAGTCTCAAACTTGAAAACACAAGCTCACTTGGTAGGGGAAAGAAGGAGGTTGGGAAGGACTTATAATAAGTACTGATTAATTTTCAAACATATGGCTGTGAAAGGAAAATTGCTTTCCTGCTTCCTTATTAAGCTAGTTAATGCTTATCATTTCATACACATGTCAAACGCTAATTGATGAAACTTTGAAAAAGGATGGGGGAACAAACTAGCATCTCACTTTGGAATATCTTTGAGAACTGAAAATTAAAATGAACATAAAATAATAGGGGGTAGAAGGAGCTCACACCCTCTTCATTTCAAACCAAAGCTCATAAAACACACCAATTCAAACCTCCCACCTGCTTGCAAATTTGAGAAGACCAACATTCTGGCATGCTTTTGAGGTTATTTTTCACAAATCAATGATCAGTGAGCCTTTGTTTGCTTGTTCTCATTCAATGGTCTTGTGTTTACACCATTTTCCACATAACAAACCCACCACTCAGAGCCAATTTGATGTGTATTTTTAATAAAGTTAATTAGGCAGCAGGCAGCTTGGGAAGCTTCTCTGCATAGCATATTAGCAGTTAGGTAATTCCCCCAGGAGGAGTGGGAAGAGCCCTGGGTCTTTAAAATTGCAGCTACATCTTTATTGTCACCCTGTCTTGTTCCTTAGCAATGTTAACTTCAAGTGCACTGAGAAAAAGCTGGAGTTCTCTTGGAAACAAGTGCTGATTGCATGGTAATGAGCCAGGGATCAGATGTCTATGGACAGAGACCCTGCTCCTGTCCAGTCCTTGATGAATCTCATGCAATGGGAAACCGCCCAAGGCGGGAAGAGTTCCAGATAGACCCTCACACCTCAGGGTGCACAGTTCACATCTATTTACAAACCTGCCTCCCTGAATGCCCAGTGAAAGTCACACATGGACTTAATTGGGGAGGGGACCTCATTTGTTCACTACTGAAGACTCGTGGTGTTAATTAAGGCTTCTAGGTTTTGCAAAAACCATTCATTTTCACAGTGCTTTGTTATGAGCCTGTTTCCAATTCCCTTTTTGAAGGTGGCTGAAATATTGCAGTGAAATAACGGGGACTCTAGTTGCCTCCAGTAATTAATGGGCTTTTCCAACAGGGCATGCTGGAATCATTAGGGAGGCGAAAGGCTCCTACTAGTGCCATCCATCGGGAGAACACTAAAGACCCAGAGAATGTCACAGGTCTCTGAAGCTGAAGGCTGCTTCCTTGAAGAGCAGAGTCTCCATTGTAGATTTGCATGTGATTTATTTTCATATCATTTTGATTTCTCTTTAATGCAGAGCAATTATCTGTGAAGGCCAGTGCTAAATTAGTTCAAGTCTGAAGAAAGTACCAATGTAAAGGAAATGCAATTTTGCAGCATAAAATTATACCAAGTAACTGTCAAAATCTTAAACAAGAATTTGTATCCATAAATCCACCTTTCATTTATTGTCTAGATACAAATTCAGTAAAAAATTGCTAGAAAACATTTTTCTTAAAGAGATTTGCCTTTATTTTCTGCCACTGCAACTTTAAAAAAAAAAAAGCCTTGGCTACAAAGGAACCACAACATCAAAATAGAAAACAAATCCAGGAAGAATTATCGCAAATTCTGAATTAGTAAAAACTAAGGTATTACTGTAGTGATATCAAGATTCGGTCATTCCTTTCTCAAATATTTATTGCCTATTTAACAGGTACAAGGCCCCTGTGCACATTTGTTCAAAGAATAAAAACTGGTCCTGACCTTCCGGAGACAGAGGTGAACAACAAGAATGGCAGATAATATGAAATGCAGGACAGAAAGGTAAAACCACTATGTGTGGAAGTCAGGAGTGCGTGGGTGTGGAAGGGAAGCTCAAGTGTCAGGTTGGGCTAGTCCACCAGACACGGTAAAGGACCCAGATGTAGAAGTAAGAAGGTCGTGCCAGGTTGAGAGATGCCAACAGAGGAAATGGCCAGATCCTCAAGGGGAATCCTCATCGAGCAGCACAAGAAGGGGCAAGTGGTCGCCAGCAAGGGGCATCAGCAGACTGAGCGAGAGGGAGAGCAGAAAGAGGAAGAGGGGGACAAAGAGGCCACTCAGGGCAGGGGCAGCAATTAGGAAGAGCAGTAGGGACTCTGGTCTTCACTTAGTGAAGGGGAGCCCCTGGGGGCCGGGGCGTGAGCAAAGGAGGGACAAACTCCGCCACGCTTTGGGGTTTACGCCCAGGGACACTGTACCCAGGAGCTGTATCTTTAGCCCCTTTGTGTCGTATTTTGAGACCGGGTCTCACTAAGTTGCTTGTCTCTCACTTGTGATCCTCCTGCCTCAGCCTCCCGAGGAGCTGGGATTAAAGGTGGGCTCTTAGTTTTGAATGGGCCTTTCTGGCAACTCTGTTGAGAATGGACCAGGGACAGGCAGGGACAGAAACGGAAGGACCAGTTAAAGGCTGAGAGCTGAGGGTGGCTTGGATCACAGCAGGGGAAATGAGCAGGCTTCCAGGGGACCCTCTCCAATCCCGAGAGCCTTAGACTCCTGTCTCCTTGGCGCTGTTACCCTGTGGCTCTTTATGTCTCTCAGCAGAGACCAGGAGCCCTGGAAGTCAGGGCCCCTGCTTCCTTACTTCGCCCCCTTGGGCGCTCGCCCTGCCAGACTCTCCAAGGTGCTGGGCAGACGTGGGCTGAATACGCAGGTAAAGCTCGCCCGCGTGCAGAAGCGCGATCCGCTTCAGCACAGCTCCCAGCGCCCAGAGGGCAAAGAGGTGGTGGACGGGGCCAGGGCGGGGGGCCAGGATGGCTCCACTGTGCAGTGGCACAAACGCGGTGCCTCGCGCACTTGTCACCGGAGACGTCATTCACGTTGGGGGCTGAACAGTAGCTCTCTCACGGTATTGCATTATTTCTACCAAAGTATAAAAATTTTCTATGGATATTGAAGAAAAGTCCCAAACCCTTTGAGAGCCTGTTGTTAATGACGCTGGCGTCAGTGAGCCCCTGACGTGGCGTGCAGTCCCTCTCGCCCACACATGCCTGCTTCACGCTGCCCTCTGGGCATTTCCTCTGGGTTCCCCTTCGCCTTCCAGCGCCTGTATAGCCCCAGTGCCTCTCACACCCCTTGTCCTCCCCATCCTGGGGTGGGGCTGGATAGGTCTTTGTCGAGGGGCAGATTCTCCATGCACTGTGGGACGTTTAGCAGCATGCCGATCTCCACCCACGAGGTGCCCGTAGCAGACCTCCCTGACACCCTACCCTGAGTTGTGACAACAGAAATCATCTTTAAATATTGCCACATCTCCCTCAAGGGGACGAGCTCAGTCCTGGTTGAGAACAACTGCTGTATATCATCTCCCACAATCTGCAGGACCAGTAAGCATGGGTTAGGTAATTCAGCCAAGCTGAACCGTCACCAGTCAGGTAGGAGCATACAGGTCCTGATTTCAAATACCTGAAGTGAGCTTGCAGTGCTGACGTCAGGTGGGAGCCCAGGAGAATGGGGATTTCGGGCTCCACCTGCAGCCACTGACTTGGAAGACACATTCTAATAAGATCCCTGACCATCTGTGGGCACCGAGAAAGACTGGCAGGTGAACCTTCTCTCCCAAGGCTCATTTTAAGTTTACTAAAATGAAAATTGGCTTTCTCTGCCCAGGGAGGAATATTTCACATTGTCATGCTAATAATCCTTTTTTTTTTGCAACGTTGGTCTGTTTATTAGAAGATCACAGAAGGTGAGGTGAAGCCCACAGAAAGAGCCCTCCGCCCCACGAGCTGTAGCCCTACCTAGCTGTGCAGTGCCTGAACTCGCCTGTTGGTGGCCAGTCCATGACAGAAGCTGGGGCCAGGGATACTCCAACCGCAGTGGCCCGTAGGAAATTCTGACACCTGCTCTTCATTGCTTACTCCTTTGTAATCTAATCATGTTCTTCTGCCCCGTATAACACACCTGCAATAATTTTGTATAGTTGTAACTTTTAAAAAATATATTTAAGACCTTGGAAAATGTTGGTCAGCCAGTGGTTTCAATTGCTCAGCCATTCTTATTTTATGCTTAATTAGCTTCAGAACTAAAAAAGAAATTTTAAAAATACAAATCTCTTCCCATTTTTACACTCGATTTAGTCAAGATGATGACAGTAAACATGATGTTAAATGTTGAAGAAAAAGGAGAAACAATAAGAGTATTTTTCCTGGTTTTGTATGGCATTCAGCATCCATATTTAAAAATATAAAGTGACTTTCCGCAGCACACAAAGCCCAGTAACAGTTTATTAGAGTCTAAAGTCCCAATCATTTCTTACTACAAAAATTCCTCAATAAAATAAAATACTGCCTTGCCATGGACTCCCATTAACTGGGGGTTAGATATGCACCGGAGGGGATGTATGCCTCTGAAAGACAACTTTAGCTGGAACCATTCCAATCTTTTTAGTATGAAATGTCCAGATGATAGAGGACTAGACAGCCTAAGTCCATCCAGTGGAGAAGTCCAATGACCCTGCTGCCCTGTCCATCCTACATTACAGTGAAAAAGGAAACAGAATCAAAACACAGAAGAGGTGGGTGGAGTGTGGTAGGGGACTGCTCTAGAGACAAGTGCAATCTCTGGGGTCTCAGCCTGTCCTTAATCAGGCAGAGGAAACACTAACCATCCGCCCTTCAGTTACCTGGCTCTCCTTCTGCAAAGACAACCCTGGGAAAGCTAAACCCCTGTCCTAAGCAAGAGGGAAAGAGAGGGGAAACTAAAGGACGTGGAGAGAACCTTGTTTTTCATTTTCTTCTCAAGTGTCTGTATGCAAACTGGAAATACACGGGGGGAGATTCAACAGAAATAAATACAAACGAGTTTAGCATTTGCAGTGATGTCAACGCTTATACTTCTTTTGCATGATGGATGCAGAAAACATCGCCTTCCACACTGGACAGCCAGAGCTACTCCCTGCACATTTATACAGGCTCAGAAGCCATCAGGACTTCATCTCACCATCTGATCTGACCTTGCAGCTTTGGTTCCTTTACCATCTCTGATTCTCTTGGGCCTGGCTGCCTTTATCTTACTGTTCTACATTCCACTGAGCTGACTTCTTCCTGCACATTGTTAATTCTTTCTGCAATTACATAACAGTGAGCCTATGAATATTCTCAAAGAACATAAAATGAATTGAGCCTTGGCTGACTTGTTAAACTGTTTATTAAAAGAACATGTGTGCTGCTTAGACATTTGTGTATACCTGAAGTCTTTCATTAATACATTTTTTTTTCATAGAAATGGGAAGATTCTAGAAAATACCTAACAAAGAAAACAAAAGGAAAGACTTTGGACCAAGAGAGAGAAAAGAAAAGAGACAGCTTGAAAGTAGTCGTGCTGTAGATGTGCCAACCAAAATTCCCTTAGCTATAGAAAATGCCTTTATTCATTGTTTTTCTTGTGGTCCTTATTTCTGATGCCTTACTCTCAATTTGTGATTATAGTAATCAAAATAACTAACTAGAGAGAGAGACTTTAGTGTTTTGGCCTCATATTTGCAACCCCAGATGATTTCTTCAACGCTTCTTAATAAATATCTATTCCCTCCCAAAGCAAATACTGAATTCAGATTCATATATGTTCTCATTTGTATTTTCTTCCTACTGATTCAATATATCAATGTAGATGCCTATAAAGACACAATGAGTCCTGTCAACTCTTGGGAAGTTTCCATTTGTTCCAAATTATTGACCCTTGAAGTGGCCTGGGTGGTAAGATGCTTGCAGCCTTCATACATTCTGAGAAGGAGGGGATTTTGAAACTCCCGTGGCCATTAGAAAGGGGGCATCTCTTTCAGCTGTCACCCCTAGAATCACAGTGGCCTTCTGGGTCTCAGCTTCCACGTTTGTAAATTGAGAGAACTGAAGCAGGGGATCTGTGTGATTCATTCCTGTTTTATGATTCTTAGATCCAATGCTAATGTCTTTTAGATTGCCATTTAAATTAAACAAACATAAAATGAAGCCAAAAGGAAATGTAAAATTTATAATGATGGGGCTGGGATTATGGCTCAGCGGTAGAGAGCTCGATTGGCATGTGCAAGGCCCTGGGTTGGATCCTCAGCACCACATAAAAATAAATAAATAAAGTTTAAAAAAATTTATAATGATACGAGGTGGTATCTCATCGTGGTTTTGATTTGCAATTCTTTAATGATAAATGAAACTTAAAAGATTATGTAATTGCTCACCATTCTTCTCTCTCTCTCTGTCTCTCTCTCTTTAAGAAATGTCCAGTCTAGTGCTCATTTTTAAATTGGGTCTTTTGTCTTTTTGTTGTTAACTTGCAGAAGTCCTTTATACGGAATACTGATTAGATATATGATTTGCAAATATTTTCTCCATTCTGTAGTTTATCATTAAACTTTTATTTTTTTTAATAGTACTGAGGCTCAAATCCATGAGGCAAGCTCTCTACCACTGAGCTACATCCCAGAGCCATCTTTAATTTTCTTGATTGCATTTTTGGAAGAACAAAAGTTTTCAAAATTTATAAAGTCTAATTTATCAATTTTTCTTTTGTTGCCTGTGAGTTTGGTGTCAAAGAATCTGTCACCTTTCTAAGTCAGAATATGTTCCCCCATGTTTTCTTCTAGTGTTTTCATAGGTTGAGTTCTTACACTTGGATTTCTGATCCATTGGGAGGTACCATTTATATGTGGAGTAGAGTAACAATCAATCTTTATTCTTTTTTTAAATATTTTTTTGTATTTGTACACAATAACTTTATTTTATTTATTTATATGTGGTGCTGAGGATTGAACCCAGGGCCTTGCACGTGCGAGGCAAGCACTCTACCACTGAGCCATAACCCCAACCCCTTTTTATTCTTTTCTCTATGATTATTTGGTTCTGCCATGTATAAAAGGAAGCTAGTTTTTTCCCCCATATGGAGTGGTCTTGTCACCCTTGTTGAGGAATCAATTGGTTGAATGTTTAGATTTACTCCTGGACTCTCAATTTTCTTCCATTGACCCACATGCCTGTCCTGTGCCAGTGTCCCCTTCTTTTAATTATGTAGCTTTTCAGTAAGTTTTGAAATAGAGATACATGCATTCTCTAACTTTGTTTTTCTTTTTCAATATAGTTATGGCTATTCTGGGCCCCTGGCAGTTCAGGATAAATTTAAAGATCAGCTTTTACATTTCTCCTAGAAAGGCTATTGATTTTGTTGGGGTTACCTGGAACCCACAGATGATCTGGAAGATTGTTGTCTTAACAACTTCCCATACATCAATGTGATTTCCATTTAACTAGGTCTTCCCTAATTTCTTTCAGCCAAATTTTATAGTTTTAGCGTACAAGTTTTCCACCTCTGCTAAGGTCTGAATGCTTCCTTTCAAAATTCGTATGTTGACTTGAATCTAATGTATGAAATATGATATGTCAAGAGTTTTGTAATGTTTTGAACAACCAATAAAAAAATTGTATGTTGAACTCTAATCCCTGGTGTTCTCGTATTAGGAGGTGAGGCTGTGTGGAAGTGATTAGATCAGGAGAGCAGAGCCTCATGAACAGGATCAGTGCTCTCTCATGAGAGGCCCTAGAGAAGCTGACTCCCCTTTCTTTCTAGGGTGCATGCTAGATGAAGAAGTGGCCAGCTATGAACCAGGAAACAGGCTGTGGTAGACTATGAAATCCATTGGATCTGACCTGATTCCTGCCATAGAGCACGATAGGAGTATCTTGTAATTCATAATGAGCCCCTCTGATCCCTCCTGGGTTTATGCTAATGAACTCACTTGGGGCAGGGGCTTAGATAGACTCAGGATGGGGGTTAGAGAGTTAGAGAGTTGGAACTTTCAACCCTATCTACTAACCTCCTGTGGGTAGGCGGGAAGCAGAAAATCATGCTCTACAAATACTCATGAAAACAAGATTTTGAGCTTCCAAGTTGCTGGGCATGTGGAGGTGTTTGTTGCAGGGTAGCTCTCCCAGAGAAGGGCCTGGAGTTCCACAGCCCACTTCTCCCACCAAACCATGCTGTAGCCATCTCTTTGTCCAACAGTTTGTCTTTCCTTTGTTATAGCCTTCATGAAAAATCAATAAACATAAGTAAATGTTTCTGAGTCCTATCCACTCTAGAAAATTAATTGAACCCAAGGAGGGGATCATAGGATACTGAGTTTGTAGCTGATTGGCCAGGAATGTAGGAGATAATCTGCTACTTGTGGTTAACATCTGAGTGGCAGTCTTGTGGGACTGAGCCCTCCATCTGTGGGTCCCACACTATCTCTCAGTTGATGGTGTCAAAACCAAATTGAATTACAGGACACCCAGTTGATGTCCACTGGAGAATTGCTTGATGTGTGGGTGACACTCCTTCCTACTACCCCCCACCCCGCCCACACACACTTACCTGATCACAGAATTTCTCTGTGTTGAGTATGAGAGTAGAAATGAAAAGTGGTTTGCTTTTCCTTTTGTATGGAACCCCAAATTTTAGAATCCCAGCTTCCAGAAAATTAACAAATACATTTCTTTTGTTTATTAGATACCCAGTGTATGGTATTTTGTTATACTAGTATAAATGGATTAAGACAACATTCTTGATTGAATTTATTATTAGGTATTTTATTATTTTGGATGCTATTAGAAATAAATGTTTTTTAAATTCCTTTGAGTTATTTCTTGCTGGTATATAGAAAGACAACTGAGTTCTCTATGCTTATCATATTCATTACAGTGATGTGAAATTAGTAGCTCTAAATGTTGTTGTTATTTATTTGTTAATTTGTTTTGTGGATTCTTTGGGATGTACGACATTTAGAATCATAGTATCTATGAACAGAGATAAGTTTATTTCTTCCTTTCGAACTTAGAGGTCTTGTATTTCTTTTTCTTGCCTAATTGCTCTGGCAAGGACATCTAGGACAGGGTTGAATAGCCATGGCAAATGTGAGCCTTCTTGTTTTGCTCCAGATCTAAGTGGAAGAGTTTTTGGTATTTCATGGATGCTAACTGAAATATTTTTTTAATGCCCTTTTGTTTTTGTATTGAGGAAGTTCCTTTCTATTCAGTTTTTTTGTGTGTATGTTGTATCTTGAAAGTGTGCTATAATATCCTTTTATTTAGATTTTTTGTGTATGTGTTTTATCACAAAAGGATATTGTCTATCAATAGGATGATCTTTTTGTTTCAGCTGGTTTGAGACATCTTCTGTTACTGCCAATTGTCAGCACCTTTTCTTTTCCTCTTTGTTCTCTTTTCATAGAAATTGGTTCAACAAGTGGTGAAATTATTTCAATGAATACCAACAGACAATTAGTTTAGCAAAAACAGCCCTGAGAAAGGACCTTCTTAAATTACTGATTTTATTAGCTTCACTCACACGATTATGTAAATTTTGATTTGCATCAAGCTATGGAAGTTTGTGTGGCCTGAAACAATGAGAAAAGTAGCTTATTTGCGGTTTTGTTCTAGCGTGTAGGAATGATGCTGATGCAAACAAAGCTGAGAACATGAAACATTTTTTTTTCTTGGTGTTATTCACTCTTTTTGTTCTTCAGCTATGAAACAACCTTTGTTTTGGATGAATTCCCTTGGGGACCTCACTGGCTTTTGGCAGATCTTGCCCAAAGTCTGAGCCACGGTGATTAATTTTTCTGGGAAAAGATCTATTGAATGAGAAGAAAAAATGTTTGATGCAACATAAAATAGTAATCGCAGCATGTGAAGATGGAAGCCAGAGAAATTTTATCATTCCTCACATCTGAAACTTCTAGCACATTCTTCCTTCTCTGGTGATATTGAGAAAAGACCTAAAACTCATTGAAATTCAAGTGTAGAAATTGGAAAGATTGTAAAAGGGCCCAGTTCTGTCCAGCAGTGCCCTCAGGGGCTCCTCAGCTCCCTCTGCCTTCTCATCCACTCACTAGTTCTTCAGCCATCCCTGCCAAAGAGAAAAGATGCCCAACACAACACAATGCTTTCTCACGTGACAGATAAGTATCAGAAGAGCAGTGTTGTCAGTCCCTTAAATTTTTCTTTTAATCTTTCACATTGCAAAACATTTGTTTTATTCTTAATTTTCTTTATTCTTTAAATGAGAATGAGGGCTAGTCATGTGGTTGAGCACTTGACTAGCATATATAAGCCCTTGGGCTCGAGCCCCAGCACTATCAAAGACTAAAACAAAAAAAAAAATCTCTGATTGTCCCCAGTACCACTAAAAAGGACAGAAAACTTGGAAATGATCATAACAAGTACAGGTCAGAGTGAAGAGAAATGAGAGCCAGAACGGAAAAGAGGAGCTCCTTCTGCACATGTTCACATGGATGAATTGGGTACACGCTCAGGGATATTTTGGAGAGAAAATGAAGCACTTTCCTCCCCCTTCCACTTTCCAAAATGTCTTTATAATTACATGCCCATCATTTTGTTAGTTCTCACTAGTAGATTTGTAAGATTCTTATGAGTAAGAAAAAGAAACATGATTATTACGAGAGATGTCATTTATTCTGTTGATAACAAAGTCCATTACCATCACTACCAGAGCCTGAAACATAATAAGAACATTAGAGCTCTTTCTACCATTTGCCAGGAGCAGATCATGAGGATCTTTTTACCACAGAGAGATAAAGAGCCATTATACTTATTGTTCACCACCCTCCAAAAGGAAAAAAAGGAAAAAAAATCCCAAGTAATTTCCTGTAACAGACTTAAAACCTATTTCCCCTCCCTAGCCATTTAATATGATAAATTCAAAGACTTTTAGAACAAGAATGTACTAGAAGTCCTAATTGTTAAAATTGGATTTTTTTAGCAAAGCTTTTACATTTTCTCCAAGTACTCAGTAGGATTAAATATTCATCAGCTGAAACCAAGAAATATCTGCAAAACCAGTGCCTGGCATACTTATTTCACGGCTCTTGGAACATTTACACTGCTAACAAGATCCTCCCTGGTGTTAGAGGGACATGAAGCATCTGACATTCAGCGGCCATGCTGCTAGCGGTTGCGGAGGCTGGCCCCTCAACTTGTATTTTGCATTGTGGGAGGTCATAAAAAGACACGGGTGCCACTGGCTCCTTGTGCTATCTTTGACCCAACCCATGTCACTGCTCACCTCTCCCTTCTAGCAGGATCAAAAAGAGCAGCACGGCTTGGACTTGGTACCACCAGAACAATCATCAGCTGAAAATCACTAACAAATAAGCAGATGCAACATGTAGTAAGTAGAATCCACAAGACTGGCTTTAAATATGAATGTGGTACGCTGATAACATGCATAAAATTTAATAGGATACATTGTTGCCCTGTTGAGGTTTTTATTGCTATCATCCATAAAACCTCACTATAAAATGCTCATTGTTTATATTTGCTTAATTTTCGTTTGAAAATATATATGTGTAGAAATACTGGAGCATCCATTAAAGCCAATGAATCATATTCTAAAAACTAATTAATAAACAATATTATAAACCACAGCTGATACTCCAATCCAGGAGTGATAAGAAAAGGTGACTTATCCTAGAAATTTAACGGGAGTTTTCCAAATAAGTGTCAAATCCCCCCTCCTCCCCAGTGCTATTAACAAGCGCTCTATTAATGGTGGCCTTATATTACACCTGGTTCATATTTTGGTAACCTTTCTTGAAATAAGTCTTTCAAAAGTTGAAAGCATTCTTCACACACCTGCTATGGTTCATGCTTTTGTGACTCTGAGCTATTATTAGGAATGTTCACTTAGTGGCATGCTGATAATCTTGCAGGTGGTGTGGGACATGGGTACTTCCCAACTTGCTCATTTGCCATCTCACCAGAAGTCGGAGTCAACAAAGGCAGCCGTGACCCCCACAGCAGAACCCCAGGAGCCTGTTGACAGCATTGTTCAGTAAATTCAAGCCAGAACTTCTTTCCCCTAAAAAGTACCTTCTTTTTGTTGTTCTCAGTGACCTTTGACTTCACAGCATGTCCTTCAAATGTGACAGGATTTCAAGGGGTTACTAAAAAGGACCTGAAAGTTGGGAATCAGTGGAAGAGTTCAGTGGGAGTGGTCTGAATACAGTGAAGGGCTTGACTTCTCCTGACCTAGCCATTTCAGTTCTGCAGGAGAGGCTGCCCGTGTTCACTGCTGCACGGACATGGGGCACACAGTGCCATGATCACCTCAGACATGCTCATGGTCCAGTAGTCCCTGGACTCTGTGCATGTGTCTTCTTATACCGTTAAGTGACCCATTTAATCTCGGGACCCATGATGCCACGTCGTGATCTTCTGGGTTTCACATATTGTTGACATAAACAAAATCCAGCCATTGAAATATCAATTTGTACATTTCATATTTTAACATAAACCTAAAGCCTCTGTCAAATGCATTTCAAGGCTCCAAATTTTATGTTTTGAGCAAGCATGTTATATTCACATTTCATATGCGTATTCATGTTAGTATTCAGTACTCCCTGGGTGTGGGAGCCAGGTTGGGCTTGGTGGAACACTAAAGCCAGAGAAACAGTGGTTATATAATTTTCCTGCCAATGAACAGATGATCTGTGAGCTACTTGACATTGGCATAGAGCATTCATACTCTGAAAAATTAATTGCAGGTGTCCTTCTCCGTTCAACCTCTTTTCCTGCAACACATCTTCCTAGGTCAAGGGTACATTTACAAGGACCGCAATTATTACCATTGTAAAGCAAGAAAATTGAAATAACGCCCAAGGTCATTTTCAGCTCTAAATCTCTACACATCATTTTTAGTGAGTTCCAACAACAAAAAGGTAGAGAGTTTAATGTTTTTCTTCATTGATTTCAACAATCATTTCTCTAGTGTGGACGATGGGCCAGACACTGTTCTGAGGTCAGGATATATGGCAATAGGTAGCAGGTCTACTGTCATAGAGTTTAAATGCTAGCAGAGTAGAAAAACAAAATATAAACACTCAAACTAATAGAACTGTAATATCAAGTTGTCTGGTTGCTACAAAAAAAAATTTGCAGGATAAAATGGAAAAATCCACTTAGAAATGGGATCTCTTTTAGAATTAATTGTACTTAATCTATATTGTTTCATATTTTTCACTTGATATATTCTGAGATTTTTTTTCTTATAGTTTCACCAGTTCTCTGGTTTATAATGTTGTTATAGTTCAATTATACTTTCAAATGAGGTTCCTACTTATTATTCTAAAATACAACTAGCTCTACCCTCTCAGAGGAACTAAGTGTAGTAATTCAATGCTAAGAGGCTTTAATACATGGAAAAAAAATCTATCATTTTTGATGCTCTTGGCAATGCAGATGAAGAGGCAAAGAGAATAGAAGGGTAAATAAAATTTAAAGCATGGGTTTAGCCACATAAACTTTATGTTTATGGGGACATTCCCTGTGGCTCTTTGGGGAGAACACTAATGCCAGTGATTCTCTCTTCTCCAAGGATGATTCTGGTGCATCAGGCTGGCCCCAGCCCTCTGTTCTCACTACATCTCCCCTACCCCTGCCTGAGCTGAGTGGTCTGGCAGCAGACTCTCAAGCTATGCCAATCAGAGCATCCTTTTTGATATTTAAAATAAAGGGACCCAGAAAGAAGGCATTGCTATTGCTGAGTCTGGGTGTGAAGTAATGACCCCCTGACACTTCATTATCCATCTCCATATCTCTGTTTTTGTTTTGGTTTGGTTTGATTCCAGGAGGTAGCCTCTTATTATTCAAAAAATTTCACCTCTTGGTTAAGAGAATGGGGACTCTTGATACTTCTTTTGCAGCAATTTGCACCAAACAGACTTTTGTAATTAAGTTGCCATTGTAAATCTGGGCATATCTGCTCCTGACACCCATGAATGGTATCAATATGCAAAACATAGTCTTTTGATTAACAATATTGTTGTAGTTCAATTATTCACAGGTCTGAGCTGCTTCCCTCAAACAAAAGCAGCAGGGTGAGGAGGAGGGGTACCCTCCCTTTCTCCTGCATGATCCACAGAACTGCATCTTCTGAGAGCACTGCTTGGAAAAATGCAAAAGATCTCTGAGACTTAAAACAACTTCAGAAAATAAGATTAAAAAAAATGAAGTTAATTCAAAACATAAAGTCACTTTGAGATCTGAGTGTCCCGTGGGGTTGCCATTAGCCACATGTGGCTGCTGAGCACTTGAACTGCAGCTGATTCAACCTGATAGATGCACTTCTTAGGAAAGAATCATCTGGTTTCAAAAACTTAGTATAAAAGAAAATCTGACAATTTTTATATTGGTTTCATGTTGAAGTGATAATATTTTGGATATTATAAGTTAAATAAAATGTTACTAAATTATTTTTACCCATTTCTCTTTATTTTTAATGGGGCTATCAGAACATTTTAGATTGCATATAAGGCTCACATGAGGTTTTGTGGTGCAGTCCAGTCTCTAGACTCTGTGGACCACACTCTTCATAGGGGAAATGGGCAGCTAAAAGGCCTCCTTCAAATACTAAATGATTGTACATGTAATGTGATGCAAAAGCTGAACATACAGACTGAGTTTAAGCCTCTGCTCTGCACCTTTCATCCTGCAGAAGACCCCTTCGAGACAGTCTCTCCTGCTTCAGGCCCTTGGTCCTCTGAAAGCACATCAGCATTTTAATTCTGGAGCATTGCAGCATCTTTCCTGCTGAGAATAGAAGTGAATCCCTACTAATAATTTATATCAGTATCAAAACTCTTTGTGAGGGTTTTTCTAGGACACAAAACATAAGTTTGTATACTTTTATGTAGTTTCAGGTCAAGTAGTATAACTACAAGGTCCAAAAAAAGTCAGCCACCAACAATCATACAAATCATACAGTGAACATTAAAGGGTGACTCATTTGACACAGTGTACTATACAGTGTCAAAGTGCACATAATCTCCCCTCTGCAATGGAGATAAAATACTTGAGGGATTTTAAATGGCCTTAGATGATCCATTGGGATTTATATCTACTCTTTTCCAAAATAATTCCTCTTTTACTCCTTATTTTCCAAAACTAGCTCCATTTTCCCATATGATACCTCTTACTACCTGATGTTGTCATGTGTATTTGTTGACCTGTTTATTCCCAGAATGTCAGATTCTGTGGAAGGGACCTTCCTGTGTTCCCTGCTGTACTCCGCCATCAACAGCAGTGTCTGAGGCATATTTTATTTTCCAGTAAATGCATGCTGATCAGTGAACAAAGAAAGACCACTTTTATGGACATTCTGTTTTGTTACTCCAAAGTCACTGTTCACCACGGTCACGGCTGGGGTCCGCATGCTCAAGCCTACCTCACTTAGGAGCCAAGTTACCACTAAGTCTCCTGCTGCTTTTCAATGCTCTCCATCTGATCCTGTGGAAGACAACTCTTATCTGAGCATTTCCAAAAGGAAAGGAGAATTTGAAATAGTAGAAAAAAAATCATCATCTACTCAATTGGATAAAAGGTTTTATTCAAAAAAATGACTATTTTAGATAAAAATTAGTTTTGATATTATCCTTGCCCTT
Organism: Marmota flaviventris; assembly: GCF_047511675.1. Classification (NCBI taxonomy): domain Eukaryota; kingdom Metazoa; phylum Chordata; class Mammalia; order Rodentia; family Sciuridae; genus Marmota; species Marmota flaviventris. The sequence goes on along the minus strand of NC_092505.1, from coordinate 110,321,034 downwards.
ATTTCTTGTCTTGGTCTCACCTTGCAACAAACTCAAAAAAAAATTGTATACCATTTGAGAGTTGACCTTTTCCTCTTTCGTTTTCTCTGCACATAATGTTGAATATCTTAAAATATCTACATCTTTCGCTAAATCCATTCTCTAAAACATCTGCCGCTCTAGCTTTGGTCAACAGACTACTCTGTGCCTTCACGATGCTGGCAAGCAGTAAGCTGGTATGCACAGAACCCATGCCTTGCAGGGGGGACCAACTGCAGAGGACAGAATTTTTTGGCTTCTGGCCATTATAATTTTGTGGCTTAGAACCTTTTGGCTCATGTCAAAAATTCAGAGTGAAACCCTGGATCACTAAGTCCTCTCTGACTTTCTTCCTCACACCTCAGAACTACAGCTCCTTCCTCTTATCCAGATCAGCTTCCTCATGACACTCTCAGATAATAAGAATTTTTTTTCCTCAAGATTGCTCTGAGAGGTCATTTTCCTCTACTCCTGAGAGATGACATCAAGTACAGAGAGGGTAAATATCAATATTTTTAATTAGTTTCACCTATAAATTATAAAACAGAATATGCAATTTGATCTCAGTGATGATTTGTTTAATTTATATTTCTTTAGCATGTTGTACAAAAATTGATTAACTGATTAATCAAGCTTTTAGTATGAATGTTGCACAGATTCTGAGGATACAATATGCATGAGAGACGAACTGACAGACTAAAGATCAGAGAGAATAATGATAATAAAAAGGCTGTCCAGGGAAGACACAGTTTAAATAGCAGGGCTTAAACAGGCAACGGGACCAGTGTGAGGGGGATGGGGACCAAGAGGGTGAAGTCGGGCATGGTTGCAAGGTTTCCTTCTGGGTGGGTGTGAGGAGGGTCTTGCTCACTGAGAAGAAGGGGAAGGGAAGGGGCACTCTGCAGGTTCACACCACAGATGCTCTGGGATCTCTTACCCATGGCCATGGGTTTACTTTCCACCAACACAGTTCACACCCTGCATCTCCAGACTACTGTTCCTAGCGTTAGAAACAGAGGAGGCTGCCAATAGGAAGCTCCACTGAGATGCCCCACAGCATCTCAAAAACACTTCTAAAAATAAACTCACTTTCCTCTCTCAAAGCCACTCCTCCTCCTACATGCCTAACCTCAGGGAATTTCTTTATCACTTAATCGGAAACTGAACATCTACGATTTCTTCCTCTCCCTCACCCCCACTTGGGTTCACTTCATCTTGTGTATCCTCTCTATGGAGTGCATCCACTTCTCTCCCTGTTTCTGCTCTCCAAGTTTATATAAACCCTGATCTCTTCAAGGATTATGCAACAAGCTCAATTCCCTGGCTTCAGTCTTGCTCTATTTCATTTTCACTTGCCCTTCAGCCTGGCCAAGTTCATTCATGCTTCTAAATTACATTGCTACAACTCAGCTTTCCTTATTTCAAACTCTTACACAGCTCTCCACTGTTTTCATGAGATTAGATCTCCTTAATGTGGCCTAGTAGTTTTTGCAAGAAAACTCTCCATCCTTGTCTCTGAGTAGGGCTCTTCTCTCAACTAAGCCACTGCCACTCATCTGTCACCAACATGCCCCTCATCATGGCATCCACACTGAATCGCCCCTGATAGCCAGTAGCACAAGTTATACAAGGATTAAAAGTTATTTATGGAATTGGCAATTATGACCTTAGCAAGAGCAAATTAAAATAAGGAATGGAATCAGAAAACAAATTACCATGCTTCACATATTAAGTATCAGAAGCAATGAGGAAGTAATCAGAAAAGGAACAGACAACTCCTCGAGCTCAACAAGCATTGCCTAAATTAACCAGGTACCAGGTACCAGGCACATAACAAGGTAGATGCAAAACTCCAGACTGCCTCTTGAAGTTTATCAAGACTCAGAAGAAACTATTAAGAGTTCTCCAATTGGAATCTGGTCAGATGGTATCCGAAAAGCAAAGTGCTAGAAGAAGGGCATTGCCAAGAGAGCAGAGATGACCTCAAGCAGTCTTGTGATATTAAAACATAAAAAAGAGAGGATGGGAAATAACAATAGATCAGACTCATGGAGAAGGAAGAATCGGATCATGGAGTGCCATGTTTGCCATATCGAGTACTTACAACTGATTTTTTTTAGGAGATAAAAGGCCATTGAAACGCTTAGAGAGGAAGAGAAATGGAACTCAATTTTCATTCCCGATGGCTTGCTCTGCTGCAGGGTGGAGGAGGACTTTAGAGGAACAAGACTGAAAGGCAGAGAAGTCAGGGTAGGTAGGAAAGCAGAGAAACTTGGAGAAGGGGACAGAATCACAATTTTCCTGAATCTGTGCAGCTTCTTGGTTAACTACAGGGCTAGGCAATTGTTAGCCCATATTCGTAGTCCACCCGGCAGAAAAGGGGAACGGTAGGTCATGCCCTCTCTCCCTCTCTATGGCACTAGTTTCATGGCCAGTTTATGAGCAGAGTATACACATTCTTCACTTGGAGCTTAGAGTGCTTGGAATTGACAACCCTGGAATATTCATTGTTAAAGGATTTCAATAAAAATAGATTATATGACCAAATTAAGCCATGGACCTTGGGCTGAGGCATTAAGATGAACGTGTTTAATAGATGAAGAAATAAGTCCATGTAGTCCACATGTACTCATGAGTAGTACACACACAGGCATTTCCAAGACACAGAGACTGGGGGCCTTGAGGCAAGGACATGAGCCCAACACCCAGATTTTGGTTTCTAAATATCTTTTAAAAAATGAACAAGGCCTCCAAACTAAAATGGCCAATTCCAGGACGAAATCAGGGAGAACACCCAACAGGCCTGAAATATCCATGGTGCCAGAAAGTAAGAAAGTGCTCAAAAAAGGAAGAGGTCATACCAAAGGGTCACAGATGCCAAGGAAAACAGTTCCCAAAGAACAAAACCAGAGTAATTTAAACAATAAAATAAATAGCAATGATACTGGACTATAGCCCATAGAATAAAGTGAACACCCATGAGCCTATACTAATAAATATGAATAAATTTCATACAGAATTATATTTAATGGATAAAGAAGAAATTAGGGGACACAAAATCAGCATGAAACCAACACCAGCGTCGTGACCGCTTCCAGCAACAGCTCCCTATGGATGCTAAAAATTACCAAGTGAAAGTTTCAAGAGAAACAAGCTATCTGTACAGTCTTGAGATGTTTTTCCCACAAGATATTTATTCATCAATTATAAAAAGAAAATAGTAACATTACAGTGAAGAAACCCGGCAGACATCAGCTTAACTAAATAATCAAGGCAACATCACCAGGAATGAGCCCTGCCATCGAACATGACTCCCTGTTTATGGTTTGGATGTGAGGTATCCCTTAAAATCTCCTGTGTGAGACAGTGGTGCAAGAAGGTTTGGAGGTGAAACGATCAGGTTAGAAGAGCCTGAACCCAATCAGTAAATTAACCCACTGATAGAGGTTGACAGAGTGGTAACTGAAGGCAAGTGGGGTGTGGCTGGAGGAGGTGGGTCATTGAGGGCATGCCATGGGGTCTTAGTCTCCCTCTCTCCTTCCCTCCCCACTTCCTCCCTCCTTCCCTCCCTCCCTCTCTCCCTCCCTCTCATTCTCTCTCCCCTTGGTACAATGCCCTGAGCCACTTTCTTCTGCCACACTCTTCTACCATGATGTTCTGCCTCACCTTGAGCCCTGAGGAATGGAGCCTACTGACTATGGATTGAGACCTCGGAAACTGGGATCCCAAATAAAATTTTCCTGCTCTAAAATTGTTCCTGCCAGGTTTTTTGGTCACAGCAATGAAAACCTGACCAAAAAAAAAAAGGACCTGAGGAAGTCACAGTGTCACTTCTATGGTGTTCCTGCCAAAAATGTGTTGCCAACCTAACCAAGAGAAGACAGCAGAAGAGCCCAAATGGAGGAAAATTCTACCAAACAACTGCCTAATGCCCTTCAATCCATCAGGAGGACGGAAGGCTCAGGAATGGCCACTGACTAGAAGACACTGATGTGGATTACACTGTGGGATGCTGGGTGGGGTCATAGAACAGAAAAGGACAATAGTGGAAAAAAACAAAAAATTTTAATTTGCACAAAAGTAATGCAGCAGTATTAATTGCCTACTGTTGGTGAGTAGAGCCAAGATCATGCTCTTGAGCTTGATACATAAGACATTAGGAATGCTGGGTGTATGGAACTGTAAATTCCTGATCTACTTTTGCAACTTATTTTCTATTCTAAAATCATTTTAAATTAAAAGCTTAAAGAGGGTGGTGGCTGGTGCTGGGGATGCAGCTCAAAGTAGAACACTTGCCCAGCACATATAAGACCCTAGGTTGGAGTCCCAGCACTTAAAAAAACAACAACAATTTATCATGCCAGGCACAGTGGCACATACCTATGATTGCAGTTCTGCAGGAGAATCAAAAGTTAATGGCCAACCTGGGCAACTTAATGAGAACCTGTCTCAAATAAAAAAATAAAAGCAGGGTTGAGTGAAGAAAGAAACTAAAGAAGACTTGGAAGATGGAAATATCTCCCCTGTTCTGGGATAGGTGGAATTAATATTGTCATCATACCACCAAAAATGCTCTATGGCTTCAATGCACTCCTCATCAAAACATCAATGACATTCTTCACAGAACTAGAAAAAACAGCCCTAAAATTCATTTGGAAGAATTAAAGACTCAGAATAACCAAAGCAAACCTGAACAAGAAAAGCATGCTAGGGGCATCCCAAACCCTGATCTCAAATTACACTACAAAGCTTCAGTAATAAAACAACAGGGCACTGGCATCAGAACAGACACAACCCCAATGCAGTAGAATAGATAGGGAGACAAACCCACAGACTTACAGCCATTTGGTTCTTGACCAAGTTGCCAAAAACATACATCTGAGAAAGGACAGGCTTTTTAACCAATGATGGTGAGAAACTGGTCATCCACATGTAGAAGAATGAGACTAGATCCTTATCTCTCGCCCTGCACAAAAATCAACTCAAAGATGATCAAGATTTAGGAATTAGACCAGAAACACTACAACTGCTACAAGAAAACATAGGATGAACTCTCCAATGTACAGGTGTAGGCACTGACTAACTTCATAACATTCCTAAAGCTCAAGAAATAAAACCAAGAATCAATTAGTATTTGAGGGCTGAGGATATAGCTCAGTTGCCAGAGTGCTTGCCTTGCATGCTCAAGGCCCTGGGTTCAATCCCCAACACACAAAAAAAGAATCAATTAGTGGGATAACATTAAATTAACAAGCTTCTGCCCAGCAAAGGAACCAAGGGCATAAACAGAGAGCCTACAGAATGGGCAGAATATTTGCCAGCCTCCAACAAGGGAATTAGAATCCAGAATATACAAAGAATTCAAAAAACAAAAACAACAACAAAAAAAAAATTCAAAAAAGAACAGTGAATGGAGGAGGGAAGGATATAGGAAAGGAATTAGATAATGAGATTGGTCATGTTGTGTCCATGTATGAATTCTACATAATGAGACCTAATATTATGTATAATTGTGGTGAACGTCAAAAAACTATATGATATTTTTAAAAGAGCTGGGGATTAGCTTAATGATAGAGTGAACCTGGGTTCAATCTCTGGTACAAAAGAAAAATCAACCCTATATCAAGTTTTTTCTTCCCTCCACCTTCTGTACTGAGCCCCAACACATCTAAACAAGAGGGAGCCCAGTAGCCTGCACGTGGTTTAAAATAAACTCCATGGAACTATAAACATTGTGAGCAGGGACTCAGAGCTTCTGAAAGAGGAAGGGGCTCTTCCAGCTCAGGTTTTTTTTAATAGACGGAACTCTGGACTCAAAGGATATAAACCACTAGAAAAGCCAAGCAAGCAGTTCTTACTGGTTAACTGGAGCCACTGCAAATGTTGACGTCACAGGGTACTTATAAGAATTTCCTGAGACTGTGAGTTTATATAATTACTTATGAGGCATCTACATGCCTAGAACAATGTTTCTACCACAAATGTAATGGAAAATTCCAATTAGAGAGCATGTCTGTGCTCTCCCCAATTTATACACTGAAACCCTCTGCCCACAGTAGGGTGAGACTGGAGGCCTTTCTTTGGGAGATAATGACGTTCAGGTGGGGTCATGATGGAGGGACTCACATGATGGCTCAAAACCCTTATAAGAGGAGATAGAGGTGAATTTTCTCTCTCTGCCACATGAGGACACAGCTCCAGGTCACCTGCAAATCAGAAGGGCTGTCACCAGGAACCTTACCACACTGGCACCCTGATCCCAGTCTCCAGCCTCCAGAACTGTGAGGGTTGGAGGCTGTGTAGACCACCCAGTCCACGGTATTCTGCTACAGCAGCCCTCACACATAGCTCTGAAAGCTGTCACTTGTGTTCATACCAATTAGATGCTATCAACCAAAAATTTAAGGTGGTGGTGAGAACATTCTTTGAAATACAAGTCAGTCCCCTTGATGCTCTGCCACTGTTGCTTTAGGTGGACATTTGGGAGAGCAGAAGTACTGTGGCCCTTCTGCCTTGCACAGAGCACCATCCTCTTTCTCTATCTGACAACTGTTAAAAACAACCACCGGGATTTAGGAGCCTCCTGCTTAAACAGACAATGACAGGCAGCCAACCCTGAGTCTAACTGCTGTTAATAATGTCCGAAGAGAACTGAGAGGTAGGAATTAATTACAGCGAGTTGTGGCACTGTCCCCTGCCTGGCGTCTGTCATCGCTGCATCCCTGAGACAGCAGGCTGATGTGATAGATGAGCTTCAGTACCCACATGATGAGCTACCAAGCCCCAGGAAATCTCTGCCAGCATCTCATGTCAAGGAGATTCGTCCCAATTCCCTTTCCCAAAACTGATGATTATTTCTGTTGACAGTCAACTAAGTCACAGTGAGCATTTACTGGATGCTACGTTTTTGCTCTTTTTGTTTGTATGTTTTATTTTAAAAAGTGAGCACTAGTGTATTTTCACCTGACACAAACACGGGGGCATTTTTCTTCCCAGATTCGTCAGTGATAGTGGAACATTTGCTTGAGGGTCCCCAACAGTGTCCTGGCTTCACTCCACCTCTTTTGCCACTTCTCGTATTCTTCATCCATCTCTTAAAAGTTATTTATCGGGCTGGGATTGTGGCTCAGTGGTGGAGCAGTTGCCTGGCACGTGTGAGGCCCTGGGTTCGATCCTCAGCACTGCATATAAATAAATAAAACAAAGGTCCATTGACATCTAAAAAAATATTTTTAAAAAAGTTGTTTCCCTAAGTGCTGAGAGCCACGGCTGAGTCTGTATGGCCCCTGGCATTTTGCCAACAGTATTGATTGACAGGCGCCTCTGCCTGTCCGCCTCTGCCACAACTTTTGAGTTCTCGAACTATTTTGGAGTTCTCGTGGGGATTTCCAGGGATTCCCCGAGAGTTCCCATTGGTTGGGGAAGTGCAGGAGGAGGGATTTCCGGGAGAGATATTTCCGGCTGGGGGTTGCTGGACAAGCCTCCTGGCGCGTTCGGGAGGATTCCCCGGGAGCTGTGTGAAGTGTTTTCCTGCAGTTTAAAAATAAAGTTTGTTCCTGCTTCAGTGGCTCGTGATTTGTGCCCAGCCAGACTGCGGCACCTAAGAATCTTAGAGTCTCTTCCCTCCCAACCCTACATGTTTTCTGTATAGATAAAAGAAGGCCTGTCTGTACTTGGTGCCCCCCCTGCTCTAGACACACATCTTTGCTTTAATCATTACAACTGCTTCCCAGCCAGCTCGTCTTTGTGCCTCTGGCTCCTGTGCCATCCATATTCTGCCTGGCAGCCAAAAATCATCTTTCTAAGGGACCATTGAACTGTGTCCCCATGACGGCCAGTGAGAGCTCCTCACTGACCCGGGATGAAGCAGTAACTGCTATTTATCTTCTCTGTGATCTGGCCCCACTCAGCTCTGCCCAGACCTTGACCACTCCATCCACTGCCCACGCACTCTACAATCTTGCATGTCTTTTTTATTTTTCTGTTCTATTATCTCTAATTGGAATTTTCCATTACATTTGTGGTAGAAACATTGTTCTAGGCATGTAGATGCCTCATAAGTAATTATTAAATGAATTAATGAATGAATAAGAATGGCTACCTTTCACAAACCAAGCCACTGTAGAAATTAGCAATTTAAATTCAAATACAAAAGATATCAGCAATTGTTCACTATAATTTAACTACAATAAGAAAAGGAAATAAATTTTAAAATGATCATCCTACTGTCATATTTTAAATAGGTTAAAAACATTTTGAAAGCATTATCATGAATTTGTTACTAAGAGAATGTGCCCTTTTATTTCCTGCAAAATGAACTTAAGCCATTTTGACTCCTGAAACATAAAATGTGTAGCGTGGACATTTCTGTAACCACACAGTGGAACAAAACCCCTCAGCCTATTCAGTTTTATAGAGGGAAAAATCTATAGTTGCTTCATAAGAAATTAAAAGGAGTCATTGACTCAAGAGGTGAAACACGGCGTCTTGGTGGCGTACAAAGTGTGTTTCCTCTGTTACCCAGCATTCCATGGAGATATGAGCAGGTCCCATTGCATCTCATGAACCTGTGTGGAAGTGTGAGTGTCCCTGTGTGTCCCAGGGATGTTTCTTATTACAAAAGCTTGCTGTCGACCTCAGTGAACTGCCACGTACAGTGGGGTGAGATTGGAGGCCTTTCTTTGGGAGGTAATGACGTTCAGGTGGGGCCATGATGGAGGGACTCACATGATGGCTCAAAACCCTTATAAGAGGAGACAGAGGTGAATTTTCTCTCTCTGCCACATGAGGACACAGCTCCAGGTCATCTTCCTCTTCAGAGGCAGATGGCAGGCATCCAAATTCTTACCCAACCACCCTCTCATTTTAACTCATTTTAGTCTAATAACTTTCAGACTTTACTTTCAATCCTGTAAGTAGAAAAAGAAAATGTAAGAAAAAACTGCGGTTCAATAAATAATTGCAACCCTAGCAGGAATATTGAGTGGGAAATTTCATCCTCCTGTAACTACCCCACTATTAGCACATCAACAACACTCACACTTGTCATTGGAGCTATAAATCACATTTCATAATTTCACAATCATTGCTCTAGTCAGCTTTTTCACTGCTGTGACAAAAATACCTAACAAGAGCAATTAGAGGAGGAAAAGTTTATTTGAGGGCTCACAGTTTCAGAGTTCTCATTCCCGGACGGATGATTTCATTGCTCTGGGACCAAGATGAGGCAGAACATCATGGAAAAGGGTTGCAGAGAAGGCAGGCAGTGCGGGACATGGCCACCGGGAAGCAGAGCCAGCTGCTCATCAGGAACAAAACACCAACCCCAAAGGCACACCTCCCCCAGGACCTACTGCCTCTCACCACAGGCTCCCTGCCTACAGTTACCACCCTGTTAATCCTTATCAGTGAATCAATGCACTGATTAAGTTAAGGCTCTCATAATCCAATCATTTCACCTCTAAACTTTCTTGCAATATCTCTTACCTGAGTTCTCGGGGGACATCTTGTATCTAAACCATAACAATTATTGAGCTTCCTTTCTACCTGTGTGAATTACTCTGCTGTCCAGGCTGCATCTCCAAACAACCTGGAGTTATATAAATGGAGAACAAAGAAACAGGTCAGCTACAACCTCACTAGCAAGTCCCTGCAGAACCAGCAGGAACCTCTATTGACGTTCTTAAGGCTCTAGAGGCTAGTTGTTACCAACAGGCTTGCTGAAATGCACACCCAATTTCTGCAGTCTGATCACCTTTCTGGTTTTTCCCTAAGTTAATATCTGATACAATATGAAACATCATCAGGCTATGTATTTTTCCTATTGCTGCTTAAAATTTAAGCCCATTTTCTATTGTATTTGAAGTTAAGTTGCTAGCTGAGAAGCAAATGCTTTCCATGGAAAGTTTTTCCAAGAGAACAAAGAACATATGACTCACAGCCACAGCGTCACCAGCAAGGTCAGGTTCTAGAGCATTATGTCCATTGGAGGCAAAAACATTTAGAAAGGAAAATGATCAATGTATAAGTCTCAATTAGGTGATGAAAAGCAATAAAAACCATGTAATATAAGAAACTCTTAACTCCCTGAATGTGAGCTCCCTGAGGGTAGAGTCCATATTTTCCACTGTAATTTAACCAACATGCAGAATATTGTTTGGCATATGATAGGTGCTCACTAAATATGTGGTAACAAATTACCAAATTAATATGAATGAAAAAATGGAAAAGATATGACTTAAGACCACAAAAATGGACATCAACGATTTAAAAGCTCTATTTAAAATATTTAGAAAAGAAAATATGTGATATATCTTATATAGCTTCAGATAGCAAGACTAAAGCCAGCCAGGCTGAGCCCGCAGAAGAACTTCTTAGAAAGCTAAAATGAAGTATCACGTGATAGGGTTTAGAACACATCATTCAAAACCACAGCACTTTGGCATTGGGGAAGGCAGCAGGAATAGGACAGTGTTTCTGACCACCCCCATCCTTCTCCCCCAAGAACCCACAAGAGAACTCCCTGGCCCTCCTCTAACACAGGGAGGAAGTCACTGTGCAGGGCGCCCTCCCTCCAGTGCAGGAAAGAAAGGTGCTGTCTCTGCAGACGCAGGGCACAGAGGAGAACGTGGAGGAGTTGGCCTTGCTCCTCACCACTCATCTCATCATGTCTCTGCATTAATACTCACTTCTCCATCACATGCAGCATAAAAACACACCTTCCTCTGCAGGGGTCTTCATTACTGAAGGTCCCCGTGTCACGTTAAATATATAGTAAAAAATTCCCATGTTTTTATTTTGTTAATCTGACTTTTATTATACATTTCTTGGCTATGAACCTTGGATATAAAGTTCCTTTATTTTGATTGATAATTGATTGTTCGGTTTTTAATATCCTTTCCAAAACTGAAGCCCTCTAACACAAAGAACAAATTTGTTTTCTTAGTTGTTTTGTTCATTTTGTTTTGCTAATGACTAAACCTGCTATTCTGTCTTTGTAAAGCTGTCAATATTTATGCAGATTTTATGTATCATGTATAAAACTATGTACATTTATCAGGAGAATTTCACCTAATAATGCATACAGGGATCAAAATATTTAAGTATGTAATAAATCAAGTAATAAAAGTGTCTACTTATAAGTCACATTTCAAATATTTGGTGATGAATTTTCTTCACATAAAAAAATACATAAACTTTTTTTTCTATTCTTTAGACACAATTTCAAGCCTAGAACTACTTATATAGTAAGATAAACTGACAGAATTAATTACCAATAATTCAAATTCTGTATGGCTAAAAAAAAACCCAACATTTTAAACATTAAAAGAAAAAGAATGCATATTACAACATTCTGAGGTTCTTAATTCATGATGTACAAAATAACATAAAAGGAACAATCCAATAAAAGATTAGACAAGATAAATAAGCAAATTATAAATGATATGCAAGTGATCAATGAATACTCCCAAAGAGAGTTTCTAATAGCAGAGAAGCACAAATTAAAGCAAAACACAATAGCAAAATTACACAAACCAGACATTGTGTTTAATCAGAGAAGCAGAACCTCTGTGAGAATTGTAAGGAGTTTATTATAGGGTCTGGACCCCATGCAATTATGTACACCACACAGGTCCAGCAGCCTGAGGGAGCTGCCCTGGTCCCCTGCTGGGTCTGTAGTCAGCAGGACAGGGGATGTGACAATAAAAACTAGAACCCAGGAGGACAGGCTCTCTTCAGAGAATCAGATCCCCACCCCCACTTCCATGCATTTCTCACTGCTTTCAAAGCTCCTGCTTTCTCTTGGGGCCAAACGTGAACCTGTCCCTGGAGTCAGAGAAGCAGGAGCTGGAGAGGCTGCAGGCCAGGCTGCTGCCCTGCTCCAATGTGAGCCAACAGAGCCAGACAACCCAGGTGAGCCGCACCAGTGTCTGATCCAAACAAGGTTGCCCTGCAGGGTCCCCAGTAGGCACACAGATGTCTCCCTGGTCCGCCCGAATCCACATCACACCAGGAAGGGGCTCTGGGAGCATTATCTATAGCTCAGCAGACACACAACAAAGTCACCTTCAAATAACAAAACCAAGAACGATGGTGACGTTCTGCATATCAAGCATAGGTCTTGTTCCTGACTTCAGTAAACCTACTTTAAGATTCCATTTTATGTCTCTCCTTCAATCAGCTTTCAACCATATCTTCTCAAGGCAATCGCCCAAAATATTCTTATTGTTTTGCAGTCTTATAAGTCACATTTGCTTTTCTTGCAATTAAAAATAATTAAATATGAAAAAAATTAAATATGAAATGCTGCTGATTGTAAGACAGAGGTATTTCGTGTGGTGCTAAGAAAGAGACAAAGAGCTGCCAATTAAACCGACACACTGATTTATCACTGATAATTTTTATGCAAAAGATTTTTTTAGACTTATTTAGGCATGAAGTTTTATCTTGTAAATTACTCCTATGCATATTTTAAAAGAAAAAAAAAGCGAAGTAGATGGGCTAATGTGCCTTTTTGATTATCTTCATAACTGGAGCGATGCTTCTGAGTCACTTTGTGACAGCACTGATACCCTTGTGTTCCCACCCGGCCCTACCTCTGGCACCAGGGCCTGAGAGATGTAGCATTCCTTCCTACAAGCAGGGCCCCTTCTGTCTTGAGGGCCATTTCCAGGCCCCTGACACCCATGGGCAAGTGTTGATGTGACTGCACAAAAAGGTGTCAGGGAACAGCTCCAGAGGACAACCAGGATGGACATTCCCTTCTTAAACGGTCCTTGAGTGGTTGGTGGACAGAATCCCTGATGGGTTGCAGTAGTCTAGCCGTGACAGCAGGAACCAAGTCTGTGCCTAGATGGGCAATAACAACAGTGTCACAAAGACTGCCTGGCTTCAGAGCAACAGTAACACACCAGCAATCCTAAGACATTTTGCTGTTAAATGTTAATGCAAAATTGACATCTTAAGTGTTAAATTGCAGGGCACATTTCTATTAGGCATTAAAATGCAAACAAATGTGCTCCTTGGAATCAATTAAACAGAACATTAGTATTATCATTTTATAGAAAGGAAATGAGGCTACATAAATTTCTTGTTGTCCATACAATCACATTGCCAATAAGTGATTAAGCCGTGGGTCAAAGATAGGTCTCATAAAAGACTGCGTTTCAGATCCCACATGTGGTGCTCAGTAGTTATTATTTAGGTTTTAACCCCCTTTAAATTCAAGAATTCTTATTAACCAGATTTGTGTAAATTATTCTTCAACACCCCCATTCCTACCATGCCTTAGTCTCTATTTTTCTAGTGGAAGTAAGACCTCTTCAATAGATATTTTTAAGTCCTCTTCAATAGACATTTTTACTTCATATCTACTACCTCTAAATTTTCTGCCAACTGGGGAAAAGTTACATAATCAGGAGCAGTTCTTTTAACTGAAATCTGTGCATGAGCTGAGTTTCTCCTGAGTTTCCTACTTAAGCTCCTGAGAGGTTTCTTTTCATGTTCTTCTTCCTTTCTATTTTCTAGATGGCTGCAGATGTCCAATGTGCACACACAGCCAAGGCAGAGCCAGCCAGCTCTATTGCTCTTCTTAGTTTCTAAGTCCTATGCATTTATGGTCCTACCATGTTTGCTAACTTAGGTTGTGTTAATCAAGTCCTTTATCTCTTGAACCATTCCAGATTTACATAATTTGCCTATATTGCTATTTTGCCATGTTTACTTTTGCCCTAATTTTAACCAACAGAGATGTGTGGATAAACTATGAATAATTTACAAGCCTTAAAATGTCAGAATCATAAGTATCAGATTATTTTTACACATATGTGATTTTATATACCAATATATATATATATATATATATATATATATATATATATATATATATATATGCAATTTTTAAACAACTAATGAATTTTCCCTTTGCTTGGACAACAAAGTATCGAGTTACAAAAGCTAGGAGGCTTTTTGTTCATACTGAAAAATAATATTCCAACATGAAAAGAACGTTTATCCCAAGCTTGGATTTGGTCAAATCTCTGTCTGTAGCAGAGGCATCCTATCTACCCTGTCAGCTGAGTCCTGTTGAGATGGCCGTGTCTGCAGATGCGTCCTGTTCTTACATTATTTATTGTGTGCGCCTATCCTCTTACAGGTCATTCCATCTCTACATGCACAGCCGGATTATGGGAGTGTTTCTCCCAGGTGTTGCTCCTCCTCGCTCAGTGTCTGCTGCTAACTCCTAGTGATGTTTGACAGAGCCCCAGGGCATTGTGATCCGCAGGCAGTGGCCCTCTCTGTATACATGGCACATATTGGACACGCTTGCCTTGACTTGGATGCTTTAACAGATGGGGCTTCCTGCCTGACAGTAAAGCAGAAAACCCCTAAGTCACATTCCCAGTGGTTCTGCTTCTCTGGGTAAAGCCCAGCTCGGTGAGAGCAAAGTCAGGGCACGCGCTCTGATCATTCAGCGAGCACACCATGGCTCTCTGTGCTGTCAGCACATCGGTGTCCCTGACACACCGGAGCACCTCCTCATTATTCACCCATGGCTGCATATGGAATTAAAAGCAGCTTCTCTGTGTAAGGCGAGAAATAGGTGCGATGGGATTTTACCCTGTCCTTGTAACTTGGAGGGGCATTTCTTCCAGCCCTAAGTTGTTGTTTTCTGTTTTATTTCATTTCTAAACTATCGATGTCTTTACTTTCTTGCTGTCATCTTTTTGTGGGGCGTTTATGGCGACCCCCACCCCCAGACACCTCCATCACTCACATATTGCTACTCCTAAACTTGGGTAATAAATATTACGTTTTAAACATGTTTTCTTAGAGCTTGATAGTTATACATAACAGTGGGTTGGTCTTGACACAATCATACAGGAATGGAACGGGACTTGCTCCTTTTCAATCTGCAGCCCTTCTTCCCCCAGCCCTTCCTCTGCTCCACTAGTCTTCCTTCTGTTTTTTAAATTGGTGCTTTACAGATATCCAAATTCACTGCTATGTTCACACATTCCCCATAATTGGGGGAATTTCTTTCCCTGGTTCCTCCCTTTCCCAATCTCCTCCCTCCCTCTCAGTTCCCTTCCTCTAATCCACTGTTCTCCTTCCTATTTTCACGGGATCACTCCCCACATTTTTCCAGTCCTTATTTCTCTCTAGCTTCAGCACGTGAGAGAGAAATCTGACCTGGGACTTCCTGAGTCTGGCTTATTTCACTAACCAGATGGTCTCCAGTTCCATCCATTTCCCAGCCTGTCGCTGTCTCAACCAATCTAACCTGCAGTCTGGTAACTTCTCACGTTCATGATCCCAGGCCTCCGTGGAACCTTCTAAACCATGCAGGCATCTGGAATAGATAGTCCACTGCTGGTCATTTCTTCTACCCTGTGTCCATCCCCCACTGACCCCCTGACGTTGTCCTTCCACGCTGGCTATGACCTCCACAGTATACGACGCAATGAACAAATTCCCATGCTTGGTTTTCAATCCTATGGAATTGTCTCATGTAATACTTTAGTGATACACTGGTGGCCGACTCCAGGTCTCTCTGCCTTTGCCCTGTGCAGACCCGGCACCCTTCCCAGCACTCTTCTCTTCTTACTCGTGCTCTCTCCCTCACCCCATGACAGCTTCAACCACCACCAAAGTACCAGCTCCACCTCTAGTTCTCATGTTTACCATGCCAGCTGTAAACCGACATGCATCCAGAACCTGTTCTTCTACCCAGGATTTCCTCTGACTGCCAAGCTCATGTTCACATGCTGAGTCCTACAGAGGCTGCCACTGACATTGTCACTGTGTCTCAAACTCTGAGCATGTCCTCATCCCTGGTAAACTGCCCTGTTTCTGTCCAGAGGCCCCAGGATGAATCCGGATGCCATGTCTGTCTGCTTTCTTGCCCTCACCTCCCACAGCCAATTAGTTACCACGTCTTAGCCTTATGACCCCCTTAATACCTCTCTGCCTGCTCTGGACCTTCCTTTTGTGTTTCCAGCACAAGTTCAGCCCTGTCGGCCCTTGAGAAATGCTGCACAGGGTCCTTTTTCCTCTGCATGGATCCCGACACTCACACCAGAGTGACGTCCAGATGCACACCTTGGGTCACATCATTCCACTGCTTAATATCTTTCCTGGCTGCCCTTGAGCTTTAGGAGGAAAATGCATCACACAGAAAGCTTCAGAAATGGGTCTAGCCCCTGGGCACCATGCCCCACAGCTCCGGCACCTGAGCCTCTTTTCCTCCCCCACTGAGCCTTGGCATGGCTCCCTCCTGCGTGCACCCTCTCCCTGGCCTCTCTTCCCCTTGGCGGCTTCCCCTTGATCTTTCACTGCAGCATTGAGTTTCCCTGGGCCACGATGCTAAGTGTCACCTTCTTCTGTGCTGCTACCATGATTTAGGCACTTGTGTAGCAGAGAGGCCATAACCTGCTATCATAACTCTCTGTCCCTCCTCCTCAGCAAGAAGACATTTATTTCATTTCTGGACCACCCCACACAAAGCACATGCAAAGAACTCAGGCTCTGCCAGGGACAGGTCTGATCATAACCATGAAGTTATAGGAATTTAGTCTATTAGTATATTCATTGCCTTTCCTTCATTGAAAAACATGGCTGAAGGGAATTTGGCGCTGTTGCCAATTCAAATGAATTCAGGAGTTGAACAACTCCAGAATAATAAAAAGGTCAGAGTGAAAACAAAAAAAGAAAGAACTATAAACCAAAATTATGAGTTTCCTTTGAGAATAATTTTGTTTATTCTCGTTAAAGATCATTTAAGTATATTTGATTGATCTATGCCTGGAGGTGATATTCAATTTGATATTTTAATTTAAAATGTTAAGAATATAAGATTTGGTAAACTCAGGCAAGAACAGGGACAAATGTAATTGTAACCTTTTCTACCAACAATCATTTACGGCTTTCTGGATTGCAAAAATCAATGTGAATTTTCAAATAAATATGTAACAGAATCCGTCTACAATAGCTTGGCGGTCCTGTCTGCTAGTATCTGAATTTCAATAGCATTTGTGATTCACGCTTCACCTTCTGCATGCATCAATGAATGCCACAGTCTGACATGGTGACTGTGGCTTCCTCATACATCCATCATCTCAGCTGTGTTTAAAGCAACTTCAAGAAAATGCCAGGGAAATTTTAAAAGCTCTAAGCTAGAAATTCACTTTTATGTTAAAAGCACAGATTACTTTTTATATTTTGTGTTAAGGATTGCAAAAGCTAACAGTGATTTGATAAAATAATAAACAGGAACCTAGAAACTCGATGTGAAACTGCCATATGAAATAAGAAGACATACCAGGAGACAGGAAGGATTTCACTGTTTCATTTGCTTATAAATCACTATGTACTGATTTTAATGCGCCACATGAGATCCAAATCTGAAAACTAGTACAAAGTTTACAATTATGCTTATACTTTTGTGATAAGTAGCTATTAATGTGTTTTGATACACATAATAGCTCCAAGCTATTTCCATAAAGAGATTATTATAGCACCTGAGAGAAAATTATGAATTTCTTCCTTATTAAATGTTATAGATAAATACTGAGTCATAATTAAATTACTTCAGATACAGTAGGAAATAAAAAGCAATGTGTTAAACATTTTAATATATTAAAAGAAATTAAAGATGCTCTGAAGTAATTATCAAGGAAAAGTCATATATTTAAAAATATAATGGAAATTAAGAGAAATGGTTGAAGTCTCTTGAAATAGGTTAACATTTTCCAAATTCAAAAAGAAGATGGTAAATCTGTTTACAAGTAAGGGCAGGGTAAATATAAAAACAAATCTACTTTTAATTACTATGAAATAAGGGATAAAATAAGAAAAAAAAAATCTTACTAGAAGTCCTAAAATTTTTCTAGAGAGTAACTGGACTCTATATTCTCATAGAAGCGCATGTCTTTGAACACAGAAATTCCTATCTAGGACCTGTTCCTAGTTAATTTGGGGGTAAAGTATTCAAATATGTTTTAAGAAAGACATTGACCATGTAGAGTGGTAGAAATTGAAACCAGCCTATGTTCCAATAATAGGAAATTCGTGACTACAGGATCGTATATGCATGTGGTAGAATGTTACTCTATCATGAGAAGTTCCTTCCCATGTCTATTTATTCATTAAAGGTATATTTCTGGGGTGTTTGCTAAGTGCTAAGTCCTTGGGCACAGTTCTTGGGCTAAGGTCAACAGAACAGATATTGCTTATTTGCAAGGGAAGTAAGATACACTTTTTAACCTAAAAGTAGGTTAAAAGCCAGAATTATAGTCTCAAGCTTTCACACATTTATTTGTACTAGGCAAGCATAGGAGTTTACGCATGTTACATATGTGTATATACAAAATAACACATCTGGACAGAAGTGGTACTAACTTGCTGGATTAGTCCATTTTCTATTACTATGAGAAACATCTGGGGCTGGATAACTTTATAAAGCAAAGAGGTTTATTTAGCCCACAGTTCTGGAGGCTCAAGAGAATACTCCAGGCATGAGCCTAGCTCTGATGAGAACCTTATGCGATGGCAGAAACTGCTGTAAGAGGAAGCCATTGCCTGTCCAATCAGAGAATGCCGGATGAGGCCAGGCATAACAACAGCCCTTTTCCAGGAGTTGACCAGGTCCCAGGAGAACTTCCTGATCCCTTGGCGACAGTCCCCAGTGACCTCCCACTGGGCTCCCTCTCCTCCAGGTCCACCTGGTCCAACATCCCCATGCAGAGCACCAGGCCCCCACATGCCTCTGGTGGACAAGAGTCAGCCCTTCCACTTGCCAATGAGCTTTTCTTCTAGGAGGGGGTTTATTTATTAGCATGTATAATGTCTAGTTTTCTACAACCAACATGATTGACTTTTTATAATGAAATAATCAACTTTTTAAAAAAATTTACCATGAAAGTAATAGTCCAAGGATCAACTGGATTGACTGGGTAAGTGGAATCACATGAATAATAGATTTAGAGTCAATAACATCTCGTAGGTAGCTAATAAACACACGCTCAGCTATGAGAATAATGCCAGCAATAAACGCATAGTCAGTATCAGGTCAGTGCTGGCCACTGTCCCAATGTCCAATAGGCCTTGAATCCCTGACCTCAGCACACCTCCTGGGTAGGTACCACTGCTCCTGTGCTCCACAGGTACAAACACCCGGGCACAGAGTTTAGTAGATCATTTGTCCCTCTTTCAAAACTGGCGATAACAAACCAGCCTTGAATCCAGGCAGCCTGGTTCTAGGAGACCACACACGGAGCCACTCTGCTTCTCTGTAAAAAATATCCAATCAATCTGGTGAAAAATGGAACCACACACCTAAAACCATGAAGCTAATGGAGAATCAAACTATCAGGAAAATTTTTAAAAAGCCGCTGCATGAGTATATAGGAAGTAGATTTGTAAACTAAAATAATAATAGTGAGAAGCTAAAAGCAACCTTTAGGATTTACAGAAGCATAGAATCTAAACACAGAATCTAAACACCACACGTCTCTGTCTCTTTCCTAACTATTCTGAGGGTGATACACGCCATATAAAATCAAAATGATGACTTCACACAGACACACAGCACCCCATGCAGTGAGCTCCCCCAGAAATGTCTGCATAGGCCTTCCTGTTCTCTTGACCTTGTTTAGAACTGCACAGATTCCTAGTATATGTACTCTTGCAGAGAGTACTCTTCTTGGTCCGGTCAGAGAAATCCAATATTTGGAATTTTCTTAAGTTGAACAAAACCCCTTCCTCAAAAGGCTGGTACAGAAGAGTGCTTTAGAGATACAGCTGAATGCTAGGTTGGAAACCTATCACGGGAAAACTGGTAAATTCTTTCCTGAAGTTAGAATCTATTCTCTCTATGGTGTCCTCCTAACTACTCCTAAATAGTAACTCAAAGGAGAAAAATATGATGCTAAGTTCAATACGTGGCCCAGTGCATGCTACAAACTCCACTTTAATATTCTTTGCCCTTCGGGTCAGTCCTGCTGCCCACTGTCTGGTCTGTACCCTGGGAGGGGAATTCTGAGCAGCTTCTGCCCAGCCTCATTCCACTGGGATTCCTCTGTATTCCCCACTGAGTCCCCTCCTGGTACACACCATAGGAGACCAGCAGGTAGAAGGGCGCGGCCAGCTCAGGGTTTGGCAGAGGCCTTGTCCCTCAGCCAGGATCTCAGCTCCACTGTGGCCCAGGCTGCTCTCTGAACTCCAGTGACGGCCTTCTTTCCTTGTCTCGGCAGGGAGATGGCTCCCCTTCACCACTCCTGTTTCCCTCAGCCCTATGTGCACTCTGTACCCAATCTGTTAGTGACAAAGACCACCCATGTGTTTCCAGTTGCCCTTTGAATAATCTATCTGTCCTGCTGGGACTCCCACTGGGATGACCCTTCCAAGGGATAATCTGGATCATACCTTCCTTGGAACTTATGCTCCATAATCACTGTCAATTGCCATTCTTTTCTGGAATGGGGCTGGGCAGTCTGGAATGAGAGGAAAGGGACAGGGAGGAGGGAGTGAGAGGGGGCCACGCGTCTCTGTCTCTTTCCTAACTATTCTGAGTGAGCCGTCTCAACCTCCCCTCCATTCCCCTTAGCACC
This sequence comes from Marmota flaviventris, assembly GCF_047511675.1. NCBI lineage: Eukaryota > Metazoa > Chordata > Mammalia > Rodentia > Sciuridae > Marmota > Marmota flaviventris. Next base: position 110,300,407 of record NC_092505.1, on the reverse strand, counting down.
AAAGCCAGCCTTCAGGATGCAATCTCCCAGAGTGGCCCTCCATCTTCTCTCCTGCAATCCCAGATTCCTTCCTTTTAAATAGTCTTAGAAATGGAGTGGGTTGTCTTCAGATGCCATCTTATGAAAAATGGCTTTTCCTTGGGCCTCAAGGTGGACTATAGGCTATCTTAGCTTCTTATGCCAGGTGTACAATGTCAGGTAGTTGATTCTGACATGAAGGTTGTACATCAGGAGAACTTCTAAAGATGTTTCCCTGGCTTAAACTCTCCTCCCATGCCAATAATCTGAGTCATAAGGATTTGTGGGAAACATCTTTTTTCTCAAGTCAGTAAATTAATAGAAAAGAAACATGAGCTGCTTTGGATATTTCCTGTAGAAAATAGTGAGAAAAGCACTCTTTTTAGTGGGAAACTATGCTTTGTGGATGGAATATACATCATTTTCTCAGGAAAAGAGGCTATCTTCTTCTTTTTTGCACTTTAATTATATTTTGCACTAATCTATGCAGTTTAAGTTTCTAGGAGGCAAAACATCTACTCTATAAAAATCCTAAAACATATTAAAGTCCGTCTTGGGGCTCCCCACCTTCCCAGGTATATCTAGCATCCTCTTTTAAGTTAACTTCTGCTTCTCTTTCCCAACCTCAGCATTAAAAAAAAAATCAGTTGACCAATGCTATATTTTATGAATTTGTTTTTTCCAAAAGTATCTTTATAGGAAGAAATGGCTTTTTAAAGGCACTTCTAATTATCACAAGCCACCCTGAGTCCTAAGTCTAACCCAGGAGACTTAGTTCTTAAAGAGTCGTTGGGTGAGGATCGGAGCACAGTTCTACCTGGTACCAGCATGGGACCTAGCATCTCAGATGTGGCCTCTGTGGAGCCCCAGAAACCTCAGCCACTGCCAGAAACAGAACGATTTCATTAGGAGGCACCAACATTTATTTAACGCTTTGGAAATTAATGGGCGCATCTGCCAGCCCAGTGGATTTCCAAATAATTTCTGAGGAAGGTTTGAGGCCTAGCACTCCATTCCCCAAGTTCTAGGCAGACCTGGGGGAGATTCTGGGAGCAGCAGCAAGTGGGGGGCCATGGATATGAGGACCTGGTTCCAGAAGGCCTGCAGCTCACTGACCACAGGGAGAGAAGCCCCAGAGATTCCCCACAACAACACAAGAGGTGAGCTGGTTTCACCCAGGGGCTCTTCCTCTGGAGTTCCAGAAATAAAAGGCTCTGTGGAAATACCTAATTTTTCCTGAGAAGTAGTTTCTGAAATGCCTTAAATTTCAGCTTTTAGTAAAAACAAAACTACAGATGAATACCTTTTCCACCGGTTACTTCTAGAATTAATAATTGTAGGTCATTCCATGACAGGGGATTAGACAGAATTGGGAGGCACACAGGAAAAGGGGTGAGAGACTAGGAAGAAACACCTTCCACTCTCAGTTTACAACTAAAAGTGAATAAATTGCATGTAAATTATATGTATATCATAAATATAAATGTATATATATATATATATATATATATATATATATGTATATATATATACACATATATATATATATGATTTGTTTTCTATAGCTTCTCCTTCAACTGGTTGCCATGTAAACTGTGAGATTTACATGACTGAGCCCTTGAGATCCACAATACTTATTGGGTTAAGACTGTGCTAAATTCATTCAGACTGCAGCTGGCACTGTCCTTGGAGTCACTGTCCTTGAAGTCACTGGTTACAGAAGCCAGCAAAAGCAAGCTCTGAAAAATTAATGAAAAAGACAATTTCTCAGTGATTGCAGTACAATAATAACCACACTTTTTTTTGTATTTAAAAGAATCATAATAAGTCAAGGACAGAACATGAATCTTACCCAGATTATCAAAATGTGTCTATATGTGTGGAGATATATATGTATACATATACAGGGAAAACCATTCTGAAAGCTTGGGATAAATAGAAAGTTACAGTGGAACATCACTGATAATAAAAGTGAATTCTATTATGTAATGTCTTGTTGAATGGGACTTTTGTACTATTTTGCTCATTAAGTGAGACTTAAAATATGAATTTTCTTTAATAACCTATTAAACTAATTTATCAAGGAAAAATTTCTGAATTGTGTTCTACTCCTCTTCCTCCCTTACTTTGTACCCCCAGCCCCTGTCCAAGTTCTCCTGCTTCTGCATACTGAACATTTTCCCAACCCAGCAATCTTTTCTGCATACCACACAGGCTTTGCCTAAATTGAAACTTACCAGAATCAAGGATTTTTAGAATTTTAAGGACATGGAACAACATTGAAATCAATGCAGGGTGGAAATTCCCTGTGGATGAGAGCATCCCTGACTGACGGCCACCTGTTCTCGGTAGGAACAATTCCAATGGAAGGAGCAAGAAGCAAGATCCAATTCCCATGTGTTGCTTGCTAACTGGGTGACAATGTTGCCTACCAGGCAGATGACTCGACCATTTATTTGCAAAAGAAAGTAAAACACATGAAAATTCTTATGTGTCTAAAATTTGGGGAAAATGTGCTATTATGATTTGATTCATTATCGTTTCACCAATCTACTCCACTTCTATCTCTGGCTATTATAAACCACATTTCCTCCCTTAAAATGAGCCAAAGGTATTTCCCTAAAGCTTCATCTTGAACAACACCAACTAGGCTGCTGGTATTTTTGCCCCTGAACATTGCAGGAAGAGGTGCCTAGCATTGTGCCTAGGACCCAGCCCAGCCATAAAATCACCAAGAATGATGTCAGTCAGATAATAATGAGCTACTAACTTATTTCAAAATTTTCGTGAAGCATTACAGATTACGTCAGTACCTAGGCACCTCTTAGTTCCTGGTTTCTTCCAACCAAGTCTCACACGCATAGGATTAAATACATGAGCTCAAGGCTAACACCACCATAGGGATTTCCAGGCTGCCGTGTCTCTGAGTGTTCCATCCACATCTCATAACATCATGAGCCCCATGTGATAGACACTCTTTTCTAACCTCATGTCTTTTGTTCACAATAATAAACAAGTTTGGCAGAACTTCGCTGGCAGATTGGTGCTGATTCTCACCACAACTTCAAGTCCTGGGACCCTGATTGCCTGCACGCAGATGTTGCTTCCTTGGAGAACTTGCCACCTCCTGTCCCACAGGGTGACTCCCACTTCTCTGTGACAGCTCTGCTCTCTGCTTACACTATGGCGAGCCATATTATTGCCTATTCCCCCTGATGAGTCATGAGCTCCTTGGATGCTTGATGATGTAAAGAGCGACTGAGTAAGAACAGATGAATCACATAATAAATAGCAATGAGCAAGCACAGTTTTCTTTCTGCTATGTCATGTTCTGAACACTTTCTGTGTCTTCCAAGTAGGATAAGATTCCTGACCTGCATTGGTCAATAAATCTGAATTTATTTATTAATATTCATTTTATTTTAGGAAATATTTCAGAATACATTCAAGTCTAAGTTTCTAGGTTTCTTATGCCTGGAAACATTTGATATACTCTGTTGAAAAAATAGCCTTCTTTTCTGGAAATGGCCCACTTTTGAAGAAATATATCTTAGTGCCACGGTTTTCAGATTGAGAGAATCTAAAATTCATAGGATAAATACAGCAAAGGTGCCTGGATTATCTACTTTAATGATTCAGAAAAAAATCATGTTTATAATTAAATATGAAGAGATTATATGTGTATGTGTTGTGGGATATACATTATATTTATAATAACAAAAATATGGGTAATAAAAAGGAAATTTCCTATTATTCCAAAAATATAAAACTTAAAAATATTGCAATTGGGACAGACCCTTCAGACTAAGCTTCCAGGGTCCAGGAACCTGTTCATTCTTTCTGTTTTCAGGTGAACTCTGTTAGAGAACTGCAGGAATTAAAAGGAAATAGCTATATTCCCTTTTATGGGTGACGAGTATCAGCACCTCTAAGGGAGCCAACACTGAGCATATCTTCCTCAGAAGATAATGTGGGCCTTGTGCTCATCACTTTGAGGTCCTTTCTGAACATGAACTTGGGGTCAACAGCCCTAACTTGGTTGAGCCAAAGTGCAGAGAGGGGTACAACAGGGTGCATGCTCAGGAGTGAGTCAGACATCCCAGTGGCAGAGGGGCTCAGTACAGTGGAACCCAAGAAAGAGCTGTTAGCTAGTCCTCCTGAAGCAAACAGATATGCATTTTTCCTTGGATCTTAAATTGAGAAAAATGAAAACAATGTGAATTCTGAAGGCAGCCACAGAGAAATTTTTTCCAAGTTTCCAGCACTTTCTTTGTAAACATGCTCAGCAGCTCCTCTGCTGCAGATAGGATTCCGAAAATAAATTTAGAGCTGGCCTTCCTTTTCTTCATGCTCTGGCAGTAAGAGTGAAGCTCTGATTGATACCTAGAGCCCCTGGTTCCATTATAGCTGCAAAGCGAGATTTTTGAGAAAGCCATGGACCACTGAGCAAAGGGATTTTGAATACTTTAGTGCTTCTTTGAGAGCCATGGCAACCAGGAAGCAATTTGAGAAAGAGAATAGTTTGAATTCAATATAAAAAAAAAAAATCCAGTGTTCTGGGCTTGTACACAAAGAAATCATAAAATTCATCATGTTGAGAAGGAAACTATATTATATTTAAAGTTGTATTTAAGGTTTAAGAATTTGAAGTAGTCCCTTTGCCAGGGAGTGACTGAAAAATTATGGATTGATTAGAATTTTTACATGCTTATCTTTTTTAGAGTATTTATAATAATTTGCAAAAACAAGCTATTGAGAGATTGAAAAATGTCAGGCATTTAGGTTTTATTCCAGACTGTGATGTGAAGCACAAATACATCATTACACTAATGAGTAGGTTTTTCCCTCTTTTGAAAAAAAAACATCTGGATCTTTCACCCCTTCATTTTCAGTCTATGTCCAAAGGTCTCAACAAACCTCCCCAAGCTGCTAAAAACATCATTCCAGATTTACTGTTCCGTTTAGAAATGCAAGTGTTATGTTCTTACAATTGGAACTAAAAAATGAAATTAATTCCCTTTTTGAATAACTCTTCTCCAGGATTTAAAACAAAACTGCTTAACGGTTCAGTGATGTTTTTGTCATATTTATTTATATCTGAAGGGGGATCAAAGTAAATTCTAAAACTGATGAAAACACAGGGAGAATTTTTTTCTCTAAAAAAAAAAAGAAAAAACATGTTCGTCTTTATACATTTTCTTATCAACAGTCAAAATGTGCGCATGTCATTCAGCTTGTAATGGAATTATAGATTACTCAGGGCAATATGTACAAAGATGTACACTATTATTAATGGTCTCAATATTGCAAAGATTAATGTGTTATTACTGGAAAATCGATAGCTTCAAATAAATTTAGAAAATAATTCAGTTGAAAGATGATTGCAGCTGCATCCAAATGAAACCTCTGAGTACCAGAGAACCATGCTTCACAACTTTCAAGTCCAAGTTTATTGTTTTACATCCCCCTCCCCACCACACTCCAACAGCAAGACCCACTTTTGAGATGAAGGAGTAGAAGCCAGATGTGGTGCCACTAGGAGCGAGGCTCAGCAGCTTAGCAAGGCTCTGTCTCAAAATGAAAAATAAAAGGGTCTAGGGAGGTGGCTGACAGGTAGCGAAACCTGGGTTCAATCTCCAGGGCAAAAAAAAAAAAGAAAAGAAATGAATAATTGGACACAGTGTCTCTCTACTTAGTACTGTTGAAAACCAAAAGCCAAGGAATGTGGGTGTCAACATCCACATGTTCTTAGCAATTTTGCAGATATAGCTCCAAGAATCCCTATTAGATCTCAATGTTTGCATTTGGAAGCTCTGACCTTCATGGACACTAAGATTTGTTCAAGAGATTGATCAAAACACTAAAGAGTTTTCCTTTCCTTTCCTCCTTACTACATAGTCATTGGTTTGTTAGTATATTTACTCTGTTACCTATTCTGTAAGACAAAACTTCTACTTATTCTTTTTTTTTTTTTTTTTTTGATACTGGGAACTGAAGCTACCTCTGAGCCCCATCCCCAGTCCTTTTTATTTTTCATTTTGAAACAAGGTCTCACTATCATTCTTAAGCACTATGAATGTTATTCCTATGTACACTGTTAGTCATGAACAAAGCTATGACAAACCTGAAAAAAAATAATCACCACTAAACAGATGCACCAGTCTCCAAAGTCGTGAATTCCTCGGGGTGAGCAACTCTGTCGCCTTTGCGTGACTCACCCGCACCTGCATGGCTTTGATAAACACCAGTGGGTAAAGCAAGACCTCCTATCCCTCAGCCACATTTACACATGTGAAGAGCATCCCCAGGACTGAGGCAGGGGTCTCAGTACCTGCCCTCCTTCCAAATGTCTTGCAGAGCTTGGCTCAAAGTGCACATGAAACTATGCCACTGTGTAGGACAGGCATTTATTCTTTCTTCCCTTTTAAAATTATATATATCCTATATGTTAGTGGGCTTTAAACCTGAGAACAACCCTGGTGTGTGTTTCTTTATATTCCAAACTGCAAATCCAACCTGTAAATACCTACTCTTAGTAAATAAATTCAGATTGATACATAATGTTTTATTTTCTTCCCAAGGTATAGTCATTCTTTTATAATCTTCATAGTTTCATCAATGAATTTGAAAATTTACTATAATAGCAATCCATTAATCAAAGCTATAGAATTTACATATATATTAAGATTAACCATGTTCTGATGATTTTGAAGCTATTCAAGATAGAGAATTGTCGAGAGGAAATTCATGGAGCAGAGTTCCTCTCCTCTCCCTTCCTACTTCAATCTATTTGTCTTTTCTGGCCAAATGCCTCCTGGGAGCTGCACTGAGATTTTGGGTTCACCCTGGAATAAAGACCTAGTGTTGAGCTTTATCCAAGTCTCAGTCCCAAGGTCAGGAATGGAATGTAGCAGGAGCTGAGAAGATTTTGCTACTTCAGAGGTCCTGAAGTGGAGTCCCTGATGGCCCCTTAGGAATATGGCTGGCGTTCTCACCTTGGAAAGGTCAAGAGTAACTGGGAGATCCCAGTTTTCCTGCTCAGAGGTTTGGGCACAGGAACATAATAATCAAAGAGGCTCTGCAAGGCGCCTGGCCTTGCAGCTGAGGTCTATACGGCAGAAACCCTTCTGCCCCAACCTCTGGAGCTCCCCCATTTGAAAGATCCTCACAGCCAGACCCGAGCTATGATAACCAACAAAGAAAAGTCACAATCTGTCTAGGAGAGACCATGAGCCAAAGAACCACAGGATAAGTTCCCAGGGAGACAGTTACTGGAGGCAGAGCAGGCCCTGCAATAGAAACTGGTGATGAAGTCCTAGGACCCTACTTGCACCACACTACCCCAGCTTCACTGCCCCTCTCCCCCCTGTCTCCACGGCTCCTGGGTCTCTCCTTTGTGTGGTGGGGGGCCTCAAACAATCAATACCTTTTTAAATGCTTTAAACAATTAATATCCATTTAGATTTATCCACATTCTTTTCTGCTTCCCCTAAGATCATTATTATTCTACCTGAAGACTATCTTTTAATATTTTCTTTAATGTATGTCTGCTAGTGATGAATTTTCAACTTTTTTGTTTTCTGAAAATACTTTATATTGCCTTCATTTTTTTTTATCGCCTTCATTTGTGAAGGAAATTTTGACTTAGTGTAGGAGTACAAAGTTGACAGTTATTTTCCACCTGTATTTGACATATATCAGTCCACTATCTTTGACTTTTCATTTTTAAGTTTTCACCTTTTTTTCTGTTGATAAATCAGCCATTGCCTAAATGTTGCTCATTTGAAGGTAATTAGCCCATTTCCTTAGGACATTTTTAAAATTTCCCTTTATTTGGGTTTTTGAGTAGCTTTACTTGGGTGATGTGGTTTCCTCTGCATTTGTTCTGCTGAAAATTCATAGGAATTCTTGAATTTGTGACAATACCTGTCAGTTTTGAAAAACTATTGGAAATTAAATTTTCAATTATTTCTTTTTATTACCTCCAGTTAAATTAGAAATAAATTGCTAAAGAATACTGTAATTATATATGAAGAAACATCATCCCACATGTCTCTTTCATCAAAGAAAAGGGAAAGCAATAAAAAAAGAACACTCCACAGAAGGCGAGCAGCTTGCAAGCATTGCAGGATATGAGCATGTTTGTGGCAGAAGCTTACTGGGCACACACGTGTACATAAAACAAAGGGGAAGCTGTGAAAAAGCAGTATTCAGATAACACTGAAGGAATTTAATACCACTGAAAATTAAGAGAACAAGAATAAATCAAAAAACTATGGAAAGAGAAAATCAGTACAAAGAATCCTAAAATTAATTGTTTTTCTAAAAATGGAAAAAACATAAATCCAAAATCTGGCTTTTTGAAAATATAAAAATCACTGATTAATCTGAAAAAGAAAAAACAAAGAGGGAAACATTTTAGAGTTTAGGAATAAGGACAGAGACACGGCACTAATCAAAAGTGGAAACAATCATTGGAAAATGTTACATGTGACTCTATAACTCTAAGTTTTGGTAACTGTGGAAAGAATGATTTTCTAGCAAAACAAAAGCTATTGAATTTAAGAAGAAAGGTGAAAATGTAAAGAAACTTATTACACCCAAGATATTGGAAAGGTGGGAAAAAGCTTTTATCACTAGAGAAGAAATCCTATGGGGTATTGTTGACAGACAGCAGCAAGATGAAGATGATTAAGATGAAGGTTCACATTCAGAGAGTATGTCCCATGTACCAGGAGAGCACAGTTCATTAAACAGAGTCCCATGAGTGAATCCTTAGGCTCACGTTGCAGGTGAGGAGACAGAAACAGTCCAAACTCGCAGACCCTGTAAATGGCAGGGCCAAGACTTGCACCCAGCTTGGTTGGTTGTAAAGTTTGTGTTTTTAATCACCAAGCTACATGAAAATGTGGATATGTGGTTTATGGTGACTCCAGATTTTAAAGCAGCAGCAAATGTTGTACATGTGTACACACATACATTTACTTATATGAAAGACATTTATATAGGATGACGTGAACATGAAGGAAAGACGTTTATATAGGATGATGTGAACATGAAGGAAAGCACAGATGCATGTGTTCTCATTTGTTCTACCTGATCCACATTATAGAGAAAGAAAAAGGAGAGAAGGAAATGTAAGCAAAACAGAATCAGAAGAAACGATAAGACAAATACAATGTCCTTAGCAACGGTATGACCTTAAAATACCACATTCCCTCTCTAAAACTTGTCCTTCTAAGATAACTAGGACTTCCTAGAGGATGAACTGAGGCTAGGTTGGCATGAGAGATGCATGGAATAAACTCTGAATATCTTGAAACACCAGCTAACAGAGGCTGTTCAGGACACGTTGAAAGGATTCAGAAACAAGTCCAAGAGTCTCCTCTGGCTCTGTGTCCAGATATGCCATGGTTTGGAGAAATAGGAACATTACTAACAGATGTAAAGAGGACATAAATACATACTTTCAAGAAAAAGACAAAGATATGTGGGAGGTATCTTTCTCTTTGAGAAATAAAACTAGCATTGTAAAACAAAATCAATTTTCACCAAGTAAGTCAGTCCATAATTTGGATGCGCTTCAAATCAAAACCCAGAGTTCCTTTTCTCACCTTTATGGTAAAATTGAGTTACTATTAAATAAGGAACTAGACAAGAATATTGCCATTATTTGAAGATAAAATAAGTATCTACATGGGAAATTTAAGAAAATTTATCGTCATACCAATAGAAGCAAAGAAAGAACTTAGCAAGCTGCTAACCGTATGTTCAACCTACCAAGTTACTGGCCTTCCTCACCACCCACGCCAATTACAAACTGCTACGAAGGAAAGGTTCCAAAACTACAGGTTACCTAGGGACTGACTAATGAAAACATATGCAACAGTTTTACTTTAAATTTATAAACATTACTGAAGGTTAATTTGATAAAATTAGGATAAATCAGCATGGATGGAGATGCTCCATCCACGGAGCATCTCATGTACAACATTTGCTGCTGCTTCAAAACCTGGAGTCACCATAAACCAATTATGGATAAATTAATTTACAAGGTGTAATTTAAGTAAGAACGTCATCAGTACTCTTCATGGAACGTGACACACTGATCCTAAAATTTGTGTGCCTAAAGGCTAAAACAGCCAAGGAGTTTGAGTAAAAAGAAGAGCCCACATATCAATACAGAATTAACTTGTTAATAACTAAAGCTTGCACGATGACCCACGCAGAGGGAAATTGATCCAAAAAGCTGAATGGAAGGTCTAAACCCAGATCCCAGTGCATATAAACTTTGGACCACGACTGAAGAAACATGCCACACACTGGAGGAAATCACGTACAACTTACCCAGCTTTAGTATCCTTTAAAACCCTTGCGCAACTCCAGAGGGGAAATAACCAAACAGAGAAGATAGAAAATGATATGAACAAATTATGATGGTTCCCAACATGTGAAGTTTCAACTTTGGATTTTTCTACTTTACAATGGTGCAAAAGGGATATCTACTCAACAGAAACTACACTTCAGATTTTGAACTTGGAGCTTTTGCCAGGCAGGCAATATACAGTATCATACTCTGGCATCACAGGACTGTAGTGAGCTGTGCCCCCAGCTCACTACAGGTTCAGAAGGCAAACTATCTGTACCCTATGGAGACCTGGAACCATACTGGGATGTGTGGTAGGTTAACTCACTAAATGCATTTTTAATTCATGATATTTTCAACTTGTGTGAGTTTATCAGCATGTGACCCCATCATTAGGCCAGGGCCATCTGAGTTTCCAAAGAATAAATTGAATGGGAAAATAATAATGAATGAAAAGGTGCTTGAACTTGAACTTGAGTTATCAAGGAAACAAACTTGAGTTACCAAGGAAATCACTCATTACATTGATGGAAATGTTAAAGTCTGATGATTACACGGAGTTTCAGGTGTGGGGAAAGAGGAGACTTGGATGGATTGTAAGGGAATACATTGGAACAATCATTAAGCAGAATACTGAGTGTCCCCCTTTCTAGAAAAATGACCAACATCTAAGCCAAAGAGCCCTTTCAGCATGTGCTAACCAAGGTGCCACCACAAGAGCACCACATTCTCCTTCGCAGAAGACTGGGGAGCAGAGTGGGAGACCTCAATACCTGTGGTCTCCAAGGAAATGCAATGTTCACATAGTTTTCCTTCTTGTCATAAAGGAAAAAAAGGCTGACTCCCTGCTCTAAAGAAAATGAAGGCAATGAGGTTCCAGAAAGTCACAAAAGTATCAGGGTGTTAGCGAGAAGGGTGTACTGGCATCTCACAACCTAGCTGGTGGCAACATTCGGATCCAATGCTAGAATCATTGCAGGAGCACAGAAGGTAGAAGGAGGTCATGAGATGGATAGGAAGATGACAGATGTGATGGATAGTTTAGTTAGACAGACAGATGATAGATGGACAGATGGAGAGATAGATAGATAGGGTTACCTACATAATAAATGGAAGTGTTTCTCACCCAAGGATATCTGAAGGACACAGCCTTGATAGAAAAGTTATGGGGGGCTGGGGATGTGGCTCAAGCGGTAGCGTGCTCGCCTGCCATGCGTGCGGCCCGGGTTCGATCCTCAGCACCACATACAAACAAAGATGTTGTGTCTGCCGAGAACTGAAAAATAAATATTAAAAAAATTATCTCTCTCTCCCCTCTCCCCTCTTTCTTTAAAAAAAAAAAGAAAAGAAAAGTTATGGACCGGGGCAGGTGGGCACCATAATATTGTACATTTGGAAGGAGAGTCCCACAGGATAGCCCTCTGAGGCTGCAGGAAGAAACTCAGTGGTTCCCATGGCAACGTGTGATAGAGAACAGAGCAAGGCCAACTAAGCAAGGAAAAGTCTTTGGGAGGGATTTGGGAACATGGACCCTGATAGGGAGCCATGGCTATCACTCAGAAGGGCTCCTGGATGACTGTGGGGGCTGCACTAAGCTGAACACCAATCCCCAAAGATCCATGTACATTTTTTGCGCACAATAATGGAAACAACCAAGAGTAGGCAGAAATACGGTAACACTTGAGAGAAGAGACCCTTCCACCAACTACAGAAGACCAGGATTTGAGAGGCTCTCTGTTCTTCCTGCTCCAAACAATGAAATGAACTAAGTTGCAACCATTGAAAGTAACCATAAAGTCATGGAATCTGCTCAGGATGCCATTCAGGAGTCTACTATCCAGCTAGGATGCAGCTCAGTGATAGAGCTCTTACCAAGGGTGCCAAATACCAAACAAGAAAACAAAAAGTGTGCTCTACCCAGCAGAGAAAGGAGTTCCAAGAAATAAAGTTGTAAACAGTTATTTGGGGGGAAAAAAATCTTTGTATCTATCCAAATTTGCACCCTGGGATGAAACAGTTACAATCACCACAAGAACAAGCCAGTATCTAGCAAAGCAGCCAGCAGCAAACACGGCTCCCTGGCAGCCCTTAAATGGGGCTTTGCCACTAGAGCACAGGAGACCTGAACTGTTATTGCAGCAATATTTGCAAAATATTGAGAATCTGAAAATAATCTACATGTTCTTGGGAGGAGAGTAGATAAATGCATTGTGATATGTTCAACAAAGGAATATAAGAGTTAAAATGGACACAACTCAGAAATACGCCCAATGATAGAAGCAAGGTGCAGAAGATGTCAGTATGTAAAACCAGTTATATAAATTTTTTTTTAAATAAGCAAGAGTTAAACGACTCAGTCATTTTAGACACACAGGTATGCAATGAAAGTATAAAAATATGGGTTGGAGCCACAGTAACTTCCCAGTAACTGCCTTCAGAGAGAGGAAGGACCACGCAGTGCAGAGGGGACTTTCATTTCAGTTCTCATGATTAAAAAAAAAATGTAAACCAAACACTAGCAAGTGCCAACATGTTTTTAATCTCTGAAAATGTGCTGATTTTTGTGATCATGATGATCTTCCTTCTGCTGCCCTCTGCTCCTGCAGGGCTGCGTCTTCCTGAGAAGGGCCAGCACTATCTCCTTCCCTCAGCAATTGTCCAACAGCAGTCTGGTTTTTAGTGCAAAGCAGAACAGTTCATGACTCTAATTATCTAACTATTGCATCCATGTCCATGTGCACTTTCAAAACATTACAGATGCCGAGAACTGGCAGCTGCTTCTCTACCCTCCGTCTGTCCTTGGGAGAGGCTTTTCCCCAGGCTCCTGGAATCCATCTGCTAAGCACCTTTTCCTATGCCTATTGTGATTCAAGGCCAGCTCTGCAGAAAGCAATTAACTTGAGCGTTGTTTTATGATTAAATGATCACAAGAAACTTTCAGAGGGAGACTCCAATATTCATAATACTTCATATAATTGCAGAAAGCGTGTCTGAGTTCCCTGGATGGAGAGGGTAAGGGAACACAAGACAAGTCTCAGTTTTCCTTCAGAGAACCTTTGATGGAAGTATCCATCGTTAAGGAAATTTAGGTAGAGGGTGGCTGATTTGGAAGTAGGCACTTGACACTTCAGGGCTGCTTCTCGTCAGAATGGTCCAGAGGCCCCTGGCTTGTTCCTGGTGTGCACAGGCTGCAGAGCAGGACCTAACCCGTTGGCTATGCACAGACAGGCAACAGGCACTTGCCGTATGGCCGACTGGCGCTGGCTCAACTGCTTCCCTGTTTGTGCTAGATTTAGGTTTTGACCTTATTTTTACCAAGTAATTTTTAACATAATTCAAGATTCTTTTAAGGTGTGTAAGCAACATCATTGTGATAAAAATAAGCAGCCTCTCCACTGGCAAATCCACTGCAAATGTCCCACAGTGCAATTTCTTTTGGAAATTCTGGGTTTTCCCACAACCAATACAGCTTAAAAATCCCCAAACTTGACTTGATAACCCTAAGTAACAGAACACTCAGTGCCTGTCATTCTTTTTTTAATATATTTTTATTTGTTCTAGTTAGTAATACATGACAGTAGATTGCATTTTGACACATCATACACAAATGAAGTATAACTTCTCATTTGTCTAGCTGTACATGTTGTAGAGTTACACAGGTCATATAATCATATATGCACATAGGGTAATAATGTCTGATTCATTCTACTGTTATTCCTACCTCCCTGCCCCCTCCCCTCCCTTCACTCCCCTCTGTCTAGTCCAAAATACCTTTATTGTCCCCCCACCCCATTGTGAATTAGCATCTGCATATCAGAGAAAACATTCAGCCTTTGGTTTGGGGGGATTGGCTTATTTTGCTTAGCATAATATTCTCCAGTTCTATCGATATACCTGCAAATGTCATAATTTCATTCTTCTTTAAGATTGCCTGTCATTCTTAAAATGGAGCACATACACTAACTCAAATCTTCTCCTCACTAGGCATTCTCAAGCCACAAGAAGAAGCCAATGGAAAAATGAATTCGAGATTAGGGAAATATTCCAAACTATCAGAATATTAAAGTTAGTACATGTCCACTTATGTTGATTTTTTGAAATGAAAGTATGATATATATTATTTAATTCATCAGGCATAAATATATTAAAATTCAATTTTTGTAAATGTTCTGAGAGAAGAAATTATGAAAAGGAGATCAGTAGCATCACCTCAATCCTAAAGTCTTTATAAGCATCACAGGAGATTAGTGAATTTGAAAGGCCTTTTACAAACATAATAAGAAAATTTGGCACAAAATTACAGTTGGTCTTTGTAATTTATGATGCAGCTAGGACAGTGAAAAGAAAATAGCCTTTGAAACACATTATGTGTGCTTTATCAAATTTTGAGGCTCTAAAATGGGGGATAATAACACATAACTTTGGGGGTTATTTATATAATTAGATTTAAGATATACAGAATACCTGGTACACAAATGTTAATGTTTCTGGTTCCTATCCTTGGGAAGATTGGCTAGGGAAGTTAAAAATTGAAGGTGGAATCCAAAGAAATAAAACCTTTGGCCATATCCACTAAAATTAGTGATGTGAATGTTGTTTACTAAGCTAATGTTTCTCTTAGGAAGATGGAAATTGTTCTATTTGAACGGGACCCGTCTCATTTCTTACATGAAGACCATTTCTATTTAATGACTAAATTGCATTTTGTTTCATTATAATGTTTTGCATTTTGTTCAAGACTTGACTGCACAACAGCCTGATGTATTTGGGAAGAAGCAAAACGAAATTGTGTAAATGTGTCTTTTCCTCAGTTAGCCCATGCTCACTGAGGGCAGTCAGGGGGAGATATAGCATGATCACTGCCCTGCAAGGGAAGACAAGGACTCAGTAATGTTAGATTTTCTGTATTCTTACTCTATCTTTTTCTCTATGGAGATTATCTTGCAACCCATTTCAGCATTTATTGAGTGGTATGATTATTTAACTTCTCAAGCCTCAGTTTCCCTGTCCGTGAGAGGGGCTAACAAAACCCAACTGGTAATCTTTGGAGGGTAAATGAGATCTCCCATGCTTCCTGGGTTTAGACCTCAGATGAAAATTATTTCCTGGTTTCACTCTCATTATTCAGAAAGGGTTCACAGGCCCACAATTAAAACAACCACCAACACGAGGAATAAGATGATGCAGGTATGGATGTGTTGCCATTCATGTGTGCTGAAGCAGGTATGTCCACGCCACAGGCATCCAGTGAAGGTTTGGAGTATCAGACCTGGAAAGGACACTGAGACCTAGGACACCTGGAACGTGCACCGCAATGTAAGTCAGTTAATTAGGTAGATACTACTCTAAGGCCAAGCAATATGGGGATCCTAACGTAAGTCTTAGATTCAGAAACCAAAATACAAGTCCTGGGAAGACTGGTGAAAAGAAGCCAAGTTCTGTTCTAGGAACTGAGATGACTTTTAGGTTGTAAATGCATGATGCAAATTAAAGGGATTGAAATTATAGTATATAAAAGAAATTTTATCATAGAAAGAGGTACCAGTCCATCTCTTTGGGAAAACATCCTGGAAGGACTGGGTCAGTCGCTGGACTCCAGCCCTCTCCTCCAGTCATGGGGACAGTAGTTGAGCAACCATTGGCCTGGGTCACACTTCTCCCAACATCAGAAGAATGTACAGCTGGAAGCAAAGGTCCCTGGATATACTGTGCCTTGTTGTCAGGATTGTTGACTGTAGTATAACCTAATGTTGTGGTTTATACGAGGTGTCCCCGAAAAGCTCATGTGTGAGACAGTGCAAGGATGTTCAGAGATGTAATGATTAGATTGTGAGAGGTGTGACCTGATCAGTGGATTAATCCACTGATATGGATTAACTGGGTAGTATCTATAGGCAGGTAGGATGGGGCTGCAGGAAGTAGGTCACTGGGGGTGTGCCCTTGGGGTTTGTATTTTGTCCATGATGCACAAAGCTCTCTCTGCTTCCCAGCTGCCATGTCCTGAGCTGCTTTCCTCCTCCACACTCTGCCTCACCTCAGGCTTAGAGCTATGGAGTTAGGGGACCATGCACTGAACCACTGAGACCATGAGCCAAGATACACCTTTCCTCTCCTGTGTTGTTCTTGTCAAGTCTTTTGGTCACAGTAGTGAAAAGCTCATAAACTACGGACCATGGCTTAGGTAAAGAATGGAGCTAAGGCTACATTGTGTCAGAGGACTAGTGTGATGCTTAAGTTGGAAGGTTCTAGCCCTGAGGCCGTCCTGTGCTGATGAGACCCAGTGCTTGCCATTTTCGTCCCTCATGATGGAAGTTCGTACCCTGTGGCAACTGGGGTGGCAGAACTGCATCTGGGATTCTGCAGTCTCCATGAAGCTGTAAGCATGATCCTTGTGCTCTGTCCTTTCTTAAACATGATGACCTAGTGCCAAAGAAGTTTGCGGGTGTGGTGGAGTCATAATCTAAAGCTGAAACCACGATGGTGGTCTTACAGCCAAATAACTCAGCTGTGAACTAAAAGACTGGCTTGGTACCGAGCCAGCTACTACACCAGCACCCTTTAAAGTACTCCGAACTAGCAGAGCATCGATGCTATGATCTTGGGCGAGGATGAGCCTCAAGTTGAGTGGACGGGCCTGGTGGCACACACCTGTAGTACCAGAAGCTCAAGAGGCTGAGGCAGGAGGATCCCAAGTTCAAAGCCATCCCTAGCAACTTAGTGAGGGCCTGAGCAACTTAGCAAGACTCTGTCTTAAGATTTTTTTTTTTTAAAGGACTGGGGATATGGCTCAGTGGTTGAATGCCCCTGGGTTCAATCCCTGGTATTAAAAACAAAACAAAACAAAAAAAAGGTTGACTGAGGTAAGTGTCCTAGATTTGAGGGTGAGGTGGCAAAATGACATTGATAAATAAACAGCAGGCCCTTCAGTTCCATGTCTATCTATGCCTTCTTGAGTGATAATTGATGTAGTGCAATGAGAGCTGTAACACCCTCCCAGGCAAGGCAGGCCATGCAAGTGGTCATGCCGTCTCCTGGGGAAGGGGAAGTTGCTTTCCCCTGTAAGTCTCACAATCAGGTAGTTGCTTCAGACACTTAATCACTAAGATGATCCCTAAGTTAATTAGAAGAATTAGCTGTGTAAGCATATGGTTTAACTTCACTCCAAAATTAAAAATAGAATTACCATATTATCTGGCACTTGCATTTTGTCATTTGTACCCAAAAGAATTAGAAGCAGATATGTATGTGCTTCAGTCCAGAGCATTAATCTCATTATTCACAATGGCCACAAGATAGAGGCAACCCAGCCCCCCAGTGTCCACCAACAGATCTAACATAACACGAAGGTGGTACGTGTACATATACACGACAGATTGTTATCCAGACTTTAGGAAGGGAATTCTGACCCAGCCAAAAAGTGAATGAACTTTGGAACCATTACGTTAAATGAAGTAAACAATCACAGAAAAAAAATACTGTGCAATTGATCAGTACATGAGTTTCCTGGAGGAGTCAGAGTCAGATTCAGAGGAAGTAGAATAGTGCTTACCGGGGAGGGAGGAAGGGGGTTGATTTTTGATGAGGAAAGTTTTGCAGAATTAAGAATTCTGGAGATGGAAGGTGGTGGGGTGCACTAAGGAAACGCAATTAATGCCACTAAGATGTACATTCTTCAAGGATTAAGATGATCCATTTTATATCATATATTTTTAACCACAGTTTAAAAATATTTGTATAGAAAAACAGGGGTTGTTTCAATATTCCCCACCACCTTTATTCAAATAAAATTAAACCCTCTAAAGCTTAGGCACTTTAATAAAAGGGTATAAATGAGGAGAGCAGGGGATGAGAGAGGAAGGAGGGTGTGTATGAAGGTGGAATAGAGAGAAGGAGGAGAGGAGATGAAGGAAAGGAGAAGAGTGGAGGGGGAAGGAGAAAAGAGAGGAGCTTTCTTTGTTGGATAAACAGGGAAGAATCACCACGTACCACCAGATGCTGTGGTTCAAAGCCCAAAGCTGATTTTTACCATAGTCTAGACATTGTTCATATAAATGTATTGGGTGGTATCCTTGGTATTCATAGCAACCCTGGGTCCAACACTGAGCTCTCAGAAGCCTCTTGGCAAGACTGTTATTCCGGGAAAGGCTTGGGGAGTAGGGTTGAGTTTCAGGGGTTATTCTAAGTAAAACAAATATGGTTACCAGGGCAACAGCCACTTCAGGCAGAGATGAGGGCTTAAGCTTCCCTGTAGATCTCCATGGTCCAGCACCCATATAACAGCACTAGGTCCACACCTCAGACTCATTCTCATACCACCAAAACCAGAGGCTTCCTTCTCCTTGTTGAAATTCGTCTTATATTCCATTCCCCACCCTTCCTGGAAAGCAAGATTTTAATTACTAATAGGAATCAAAACATCCAAAGAAATGCCATCTTATCTTTCTTTTTTTGGTACCGGGGATTGAACTCAGGAGCACTAGACCACTGAGCCCCATCCCCAGCCCTATTTTGTATTTTATTAGAGACAGGGTCTCACTGAGTTGCTTAGTGTCTTGCTTTTGCTGAGGCTGGCTTTGAACTCCTGATCCTCCTGCCTCAGTCTCCAGAGCCACTGGGATTATAGACATGTGCCACCATTCCCAGCTGAAATGCCATCATTTTAATGTATATATTAAACTCTGGTTTCCAAAGTGGAATGCATAAAGTAATACACTGGCTAAGGAAAAAAATATTATCACTAGATATTTGTTTTATAACTAGGGGGCAGAGAAAGCCAGATTCATTGATAGCTTATAGAATTGGCCCTGGGGTCCTCAGCTGACCTACCTGCAGAAGATCCTGCATCATATCTAGTACACTGAGGTCCTGGAGGAGAATTCTACAATACCTAGGGGTCGCTAAGAGTCACCCTCTGATGTGAATGCAACTCAGCAATTAATGAGCAGCCCCATAAGTGCTGGGTATCTGACTATATTAAACGACCCTCACAAAATAAGTAACTGGCATAAAAGGAATCTATGGTGGAAGATGACACTCATAATGTAAATGCAAGAGAGAAGCGAGAAATGACAGGACTCACACTTCCCGGACTCCTAGGGTGAGCTCTTATGCTGTCAGCAACAGCTGAAATAAAGGTAAGAAATAACTAACCTGATACCAACACAAAGTCAGTCAGTCTCAGAACTTACATTAAAAAAAAAAAAAAGGTTGCTTAGAAAATGGATCAATCAGCTTTGCATCACTGTGACAGAAATGCCTGACACGAACAATTCAAGGGAGGACAGATTCATTTTGGCCAGTGGTTTCAGGCCACGGTCAGTTGCCTCCATCACTGTGTCCCTGAGATGAGGCCGAGCACGGTGGAGGAAGGGCACGGTGAGGGGAAGCCGGCTGAGAAGCAGAAAAAGAAGAGAGGAGGAGACACGGAGAGTCCCCTCCGACATGGCCTCAGGTGCCCACTCCCTTTAACTAAGTCCCATGTCCTGTAGTTTCCACAGCCCTACAACAAGGCCAATGAATTGTTCATCTGCTGATGAAGCAAGAACCCTCAGACCCAACCACTTCCTCAACGTCCCAACTCTGAGCGTTGCTTCCTTAAGGACCAAGGCTTCAACACATAAGCCTTAGGGACACTTCATATCCAAATGTCACAGAAAACAAATTAATTTCCAGTGTACTTGAAGATGAACATGAACCCAAGGACATTTTGCAGTTTAAGATATTAATTAACCAAGGTTATATTTATACGAAATATTTTTAAAAAATAAGTACACAAGAGCACAGACTGGAGGCATAAGCCTTCAAAATAGAACAGATACTATTGCTTCAAGCAACTAGGTTGATTATTATAGATCATATTCAATTTTTTAACATAAGAAACCTTAGTTAATAGTCTTTCTAACAATCCAATGAATTCACTTCAATTTCTGTACCATTTAATATCAGGTACTACATGATTTACAATATTAAATGGTAAAAGTCAGATTGAATAGTTTTATTGGCTCTACTTTCTAATGATATTTTGCTCTCATAAAACCTGAAAATTTCTTAATAAATATGTATAAACTTCTTCTTCCACTATAATGAAGTAAAATAAATGGTTCTTGAAGATATTATAATCATACTGATAATTTAAGAATTAAATGCAAGCCATATGCTCAATTTCCTAAATTTAAACTTTTATTGTTGGTAAATATATTTAAATGCATAATAAGCCCATGAATTGTTGGCTCTGAAATTTCAGTAATCATGCTTCCTAATGAATGATCCCATAAGTCACTTAGCAATAAAATCATACTAAATGCTCTAACAGGGTCATTTGTGTTCATTTCCATGACATTTTGGTTTGGAGATACTCACTCAGGCTTAAATTTCCACACTAACTGATGTTCTGGGTTTGATATCAAGAAGCTTTAATCTTATAAGCCTACAACACAGAACATTTGATAGCTCTGTGAATGCTGTTGAACTGGAGAAATGACGCTAATCACTAGCATTAGTGATCAAATCTAAATAGAAAATTTATAACTATAATCAGTGACTGTGGGTTACTCTTACTTGATTTGCAGAGGAAATAAAATGTAAAATATTCCCTTGTGGGCAAAAAATACAAAATCATATTTTTATAAGAATAAAGAAAACAAAGCAAATCTTCCACATGTTCTAAAGCACTTACAAACTTCTGATTTATGAATGAATCCAAAATGAAATACCTAGCCAAATAAATTGATCTGAATATCAGATATACCCTCTCCCCAAAATGTAACTCGTTCTCATTCAGGCTGGGACTCCCATGGCATCAAATGAATTTTTTTCTGTAGTTATTAAAAATTAATGGTGGCTACTAAAAGCAGGGATAGGGACAGAGGACATTCTAGCTGTGAAACAGTGTGTCAGTAATCCTTTTCCCCTAAATAAGAAAAACACCGTTGCATTTCCTTCTGAGCCTGTTGCTTCATCAAGTTGCAGATGATCTGCACATAGAAATTTGCCTCATTCCCCAAAAGGCTTTAAAATAAATAGTTCTAATGTACTTTAGAATAAATGCTTTTAAAAATTACTTATTAAACTGTTTGTGTTTTAGTTAAGGCAACACTAGCTGTCATACTATCTAAACTTTAAAATGTCAAATAACTCAAATATAGGTTTTTACTGTCTCAGCTGGAGTCGGATCAGGATGGGAAAACTACACAGTAATTTGAAAGAGGAAATTTTAACATAAAGAATTGTTGAGTTCTCAAGAGAAAACAACCCATCTCCCCTGTTTTGCCTGGCAGAACAATTCAGACACTTTAATTTAGTTGCTGTCTAGTTCCCTGCTGACACCAATGTTGGGGTCTTACCTTCCACCTCCAGTGTGTTTATATGTACCCTGAGAAAAATCCATACGCTGGCTGTCAACATCAAATTTTAATGTTATTTTGTACGAAGCCAAAATGACTTGAACGCTGTCCACAGAGTGTGTTGAGTTTGTTGAGTTCTACCAGCTCAGCATGCCCAGGAAGTTCTGTTGTGTACCACTCCTGTGAAAGAAGTTATAGCAAGAACAACAACAACAAAAAAAAACATGTGCGATGCTTGTGAGAATCCCTGCACATCAGAGATTCACATCACATGATAAGTATGTTGGAAGCTGTTGGACATTTTGTACTCTCCGGTCTCTGTGGGTCTACACCCACGTGGATTCCTTTCCCTGATGTCCCTGTCATCCTCACCGTCTCCCCAGGAGCTGGTTTTCTTACATCCATTTTATTTTATTTATTTTATTTTTAAAGAGAGAGAGAGAGAGAATTTTTTTTATATTTATTTTTTAGTTTTCAGCGGACACAACATCTTTGTATGTGGTGCTGAGGATCGAACCCCAGGCCGCACGCATGCCAGGTGAGCACACTACCACTTGAGCCACATCCACAGCCCTTACAACCATTTTAAAGAGAGCTAAATTCTGCTTTCCTTAAATGATTCTTCCCCTAGATCCCATCTTACTTTTCTTTGGCTCTACCCTTTGAGTTTCTTCAATATGTGCTACTTAACCAATACTCCCTAGGAGCACATGCCTGGAATATCAAAGAGATTTGGATAAATATTCTAAATGAATGGGTGAGTGAATGAAGAAATGTATAAACGAGCTAAATCTGGCTCCCATTCTCACAACTTTCCCCCAATTATCTAACATTCTCATAGCTAAATTCCACAACTCTTCTCCATCCTAAACAACCTTCTCCTCCTCCTCCTCCTCCTCCTTTGCTTCCTCACCTCTTCCTTCTTGTCCTCCTTCTCCTCCCTTTCCTCCTCTTCCTTCTTCTCCTTCCTCACCCGCTTCACCTCCTCATCCTCCTCTTCCTGCTTTTCCTCGTCTTCTTTCTCCTTTCATTTCCATGACATTTGGGTTTGGAGATACACACACAGCCTTAAATTTCCATAGTAGTTGATTTTCTGGCTTTTATAACCTTCCTCCTCCTCCTCCTTCTTCACCTCCTTCTCCTTTTTTTGCAGCATGGGGCACTATTAACTTCTCCCTCCTTTAGATCTTATGTGTTTGCTTTAGTTTCTTCTTCTGTTCACATTATCACATTTCCATCAAGGAAATGTCCTGTTCCTTGCCCTGTCACACTCACTGGTAACAACTTTGTCTATACTTAATCCCCAAGAGCTCATCCAGTTTCCAAATTTAAATCACTCTTAGGAATCAGACCTGCTGCTAATTCATAGGACACCTATATGAATGCAAAAAATTAAGAACTTCCTAGAGGACACAACCCTATGGATGCACAGATTGTGAGCAGGAGCAGCCTTCGAGCTTCGAAAGATTCACCCCTTCCTTGAGCTTACCCAGGAGCACAAATTATGCACCGAGGTCTTACGAATGGTTCCCAATTCTACATTTCTGTAAAGGACATCATAAGTCGACTATCTACAGAGAGTGTCTGTGAATACTCTAAGGTCATGTGAAATTTGATATGTCAAATATCAAAATCAATTTTCCCCAATTAAATTTCCTATTCTTTCAACTCTCAAGATCTCATCAGTTTATCCAAGACCTAGCCTTTCTGATAAATAACTTTCTTATGTGTCCCATCACTTTTGGGAGACCACCATACCAAAGGAAAGACCCTACAATCTGATGACTTTGTACTCTGTACTGTTATGTCAGAGATCTTACCTGGTCATCCTCTCTGCTTGATGACTTTCCATTTCTCTCAGTATAAAATCTACAAGACTTGGCATTTTCTAACCCATGTCCCTCCCTAAACTTCCATATTAGAATCAGTCTGTGATATATCATAAGCCTCATGCTTTCTCTTGATAGTCCCTCACCATTATAATCAAGCAACCATTGATTTGCAAATCTTTCTGTTTTATGTTTGTCCCCACAGAATCACATCCACCTATAAAAGTAAGGATTGTACCATCTTATTCTTAAGACAGGTAGAATAAGACCTTAACAAGCATCTAGCACATAGTAGGTAACATATATTTGTCCAGAAGGAAGTGCAAACATCAGAGCATCATCATTCTTTAAACTTGAATGGGTCTGGTTAAATATAGCTGATACGGACACTGCCAGGAGTAATGGAGTGCAAATTCTGCTGTAGGAACAGAGGATGAAGTAACTATTAATTATTCTTACAATTTCACAGATGTCTTGTTTCCTCCAAGAACATCATCAGTCACTGCTAGTGGTACAGACCTGGCATTTCAGTATTGCACCACGAGAACCCTACCTTTCCTTACCAGCTGATATGAACGTCTGAATCAGTCCATCTCGCTGTATCCGTGGAGCTAGTGCTGACTCCAATAGCTGGAGGGAGGAGAGAGCTGTTTAAAAAAATGAAACATTTTTATTCATCTGTTTAATATTTTAAAAGGTAACATGACAAGAAGCTAATGAAAGTACAACGGAACAAAATATTCAGAGTTCGATTTTGGGGACCAAAAGGAAAGGAAATCAGTGTAGATTTATTTATTTATTGCTAAGTATCTGAAACAGCCATGCCAGAGCCAAAGCTAACTGTAGACCTTTCATAGTCAGGGAGGCCTCCACCACACCATTTCCTTTCCATCCTTGGGTTAATGGAGCTTTTGACATACAACTTCACTGTTTTGGGCCAAGCTATATGGAGACCAAACAGACTCCATTTTGCCCTGAGACTCTTCATATGTAAGGAATGCTTCTCCCAGGGAAAGCCGCGCCTCTGTACCCATCAACTGTTGCTTAGCTTAGCATGTTTGGCAACACAAAATGGCAATTCTTATACAGTGTGAAAGTGTTCTTTCTTTGGCTCCCATTTTTCTTGGACAACGTGCCCTGTCAGAGATTGATTGTCTAAACGTTAGTAGTCATTCTGTAACTTGTACTCAACTAGGGACGTTTAGGCCCACTCCCTTTCCTGCTTATGATTTTGAGTCTCATATGACGTTCATTTACGGTTTTGAGTCATAGCGACAGACACTTAACGCTTTAATATGGTTTTGAACTATAAAAGATGTACTCAAACCCCGGGAGGGGATCGAAGGGTGTAGACTTTCAGCCTACCCCTTGGCCCACCAGCTGGTGGATCCAAACTGCCAACTGGTGAATAAAGTTTCGATCTCCTGTTTTAAGATCAACTCAGTGATTTATTGCCATCTCACCTTAACATCGCTATTTCATAGAGTGAATGTGCAACACCACATCTGTGCCTCAGTTTCCTCATCTGTAAAAGTGGGATGATTCAAGAATTTAGCCTGTTGTTTTTAATGAGATTATATGATACACTTAAGGTATTTATCCTAGTGTTCAACATATAGATCTCATATGAAGTTTGTTTACGGTTTTGCCTGGTGACTATTGTTTGTGTTAATATGTAATACTTAGGAGATGTGTGGAGATGTAACTTTCTTATTATCAGATTTGAGTGCCAAAACCAGTTCTACCAGGAACTCTTCCTCGGCTAAACAAAAAATGTGTCCTGACAGTTTGAACTCATCAGGACCATTTGCAGAACCAGCATTTAGCTTCATTCACCCCTATCATTGGTAAGCAGGTCTTGACGCACTTTAGCCCGAGGGCTCCAATTTGCATCTACAGGGCACTACTTTAAGCCCTCCACATTTGCAGTCACACATATGACACATGTGGAAATCTGATATGGATCACCAAAACAACAAATATTTATTTTCTTGAGCTTATTTTGCATAATAGAAGTGATCCAGCTCCCTATACCATGGGATGGAGATTCTTTACCAAGATCAACTCAGTGATTTATTGCCATCTCGCCTTAACATAGCTATTTCATAGAGTGAATGTGCAACACCACATCTGTGCCTCCGTTTCCTCATCTGTAAAAGTGGGATGATTCAAGAATTTAGCCTGTTGTTTTTAATGAGATTATATGATACACTTAAGGTATCACTTCATCATAGCAGTTCCAATTCTTGTGTGGACACCCAGCCAATATCTAACAGAATTGTAGGGTATTCTCTGTTAAAGCAACCTCAGCACACACTCCAGCACAACCAGGTCCAAGTCTGCAAGGGACCATCTGGAGGAATGGAATCTCTCTGTTCCCCTGACTTGGGAATCCCACCTACCCTAGTAGAGTCTGTGAAAACCACCTGCCAAGCCCAGCTGGCTCTTTCGATGACAGGTACCGAGGCCTCACACCATAGCATGTGGCATTCTACGGTGGGGAACATGAAGAAAGGCCACCGAGAGGCACAGGGCTCTTGGCAGTCCCTAGAACTTCTCTAGGACCCAGCTGATTGGAAATGACCTAGACAAGACATCTGTGAAATTGTGAGAATAATTAATAGTTACTTCATCCTCTATTCCTACAGCAGAATTTGCACAGTACTTTGCATCTGATCCCAGTCATATAATCTCATTAAAAACAACAGAACTGACTTGCTGCCTCAATAAGAGTTAACTCCAAATGAGAGTTTGGAGGAAAATAGAAGACCCTTCTATCTGGAGTCCTTGAACTAAAATGGTCCAGCCTAAAATCTGAGAGCAACAGCTTGCAAAGTCCTGGGGAATGGCTTCTAGTACTAGACTGGGTTCTGTTCTGCATGTCATGCCCTACCCCTCTGATGCTTTCTGAACTTTGACTTTGGCTTCTGGTCTACTTGGAGGACCTTGCACGAGGAATCCACCTGCAGGTGGATCCCTGCACAATTCCCTGGCTGGGTCCTCTGCAACCTCTATCATGACCCAGGTTCTTCACACAAGTTTCAGATGCTGCTGATGTCAAGAGTCATGTCTTCTTCTCTGCGGATTCTCCAGGTCCCTGTGTACCTAGGAAGTCCTCCCAAACCGGAAGAATCAGAGACCCTGTGAACAACCCACTGTGCACAGAGAAGGAGCTTCACTCCCAAAACACAAGTGTCGCCAACCACACAGAACTCAGTAACTACGTCATAGGATCAAACCAAAGAGTGAAGTGAGCAGGACACATGGTTTCCTACTTGTGACCCCAGCCTTTCAGAGAGACTTGGGGCAATTTCCAAGTCGTACTTCTCAGCCAGTTCCCTTCAAATCAAGCAGAGCTAAATTCTTCTTATGTAAGTTTAATTAAAAAACAAACATTTACTTTGTAAATTTTTTCTTCTGGACTTCCAAATCTCTTTATAGCCTTATTCTTTGTTTCCATAAAGGAAGACATTACATAATTTATAGTCAGATAGTTTTACAAGACTTGAGGGGAAAATTGAAAGTCTCTTCTACCCCATTTTTCAGCCTACATAAACAACTATTTTCAATTAATTCTCTTTCATAATTCTCGCAATTCTTGACTCTAAACAGCAAGCATATTTCCTGTTTTTCAGCTTCAGGTATTTTTTATTGGTTTATAATTAACAATTGCATAATTTTGAATTTATAGGAATTAGCACAAAAAGTTGTCTATAATAAACTCCTCACAGCTATTTTAATTAAACAATTGAGTGACATAATTTCATCATTTCTCTCCTGTTGGATATTTAACTTATTCCTAACATAGAGGAGACAGCTATATGTACATAACATAAAAAATGTAAATAAACAATCCCAATTTAGGGACTCAGGCATCAAGAAGACATAAACATTCCTACAGAACAACATTTAGCCTAGGAGTGACAGTTCTCTAGACATCTGGCAGGCGACACTGGTTTCAAGAACGAGGTTCCACAGAGCTGGAAGACTTAACAGCACCACCCAAAGAAGCAACGCCCACGGTGCCAGCTGGAGGGGTCAGGACTCCTGCTGTCTTTCTGGAAAACAAAAGTAAAATAACTAAAAAGATGCCTTGTGGCTGAACAGTACTTTGCATCTGATCCCAGTCAAAATGCGTGTGAATCTGAAGTCCTCTGTCCACAGGAGGCAGTAGAAGGTGATGAGTCCTTTATCTAAAGCACCTCCCCTTCCCCAGAGTGAGGCTGTCCTGCCTTGGCTGTGGGTAATGCAAAATAAACAGGAGCAGAGAGTCCTGGGATGCCTAAGGGACAGCCCACCAGACCACAGCCAGCGGTTGGCCTTGTGAGACATGGAAGGGCCACAAGTCCTGCTCCCATAGAGGGAAAGTCCCTCCCTTCCAGGGAACTGGGAAGAGTTCCCCTGGGCCGCAGCACAGAGGCAAGGCTGAGGTGTAACAGATGGGCTGCAGTCAGGAGGCCAAGCAAGTCACGTGAGCGAGCTGAAGTCTGTCTGAATGTCATTGCTGAAGGGGCTCAAGAAAGAAAATGTCATAATCTGGAGCACCCCTGAGTGATGGCTCCGGCTGTACCAGGGAAGTGCTCCGTGGAAATCCATAAGGATGACTGAGGAATAACTCAGAGGAAATACAGTGGGGCACTGATTGGCACGGGGCTGTGTGTGGTGAGAAATAGATGCATTTGAGAAATGGTGACGAAGTAGACCACCTAGGTCCTGGTGACTGGCCATGTGGCAGTCTGGAGGAGGCATGTGCAGGACTTCTGCCCTGGGCAACTGGTCAGTGCTGTGGCTCATTAAAGAACAGGCATTGACATGCACCTACCGTCCCAGTTGTTGGGTATCCTGGGGCAGGAGAACAGAGCAGGGCCAGCCTGGGCAAATTAGTGAGTTCCCTCCCCAAAATTTAAAAATAAAAAAAGATTGGAAAATTAGGAAAGTGCAGTTTTTGTGTATATAAAGCACTCCCTGAAAATAAAATTCATATTCACATAGTAACAACATTGATAATAGTATTATCTCAAGGTCCTTTACTTTGCTGTCAATCACAAATTATACATACTTTTTAGGCAAAGAATTCAAGACTCCAAGAAATTAACTGAGGTGCTTAAGATTACTAAGTACCTACATAAGGGCCCAAGGACCGCAGCCGGATCTCACCTCTCCAAGGCCCTTGCTGGTAACACCTGCTCCTCTCCCAGAGAAGCTGCACAATCCTCAGGAGGGATGATACCTTTAGCAAGAGTACCGGTGATTTCCCAAAGATGTTCTGATGACCTGAAAGGGATGGCGTTTTCTCCCAAGTGTTCTCAGTGAACAGTGAAACAATAATGGAAATCCATGTCACAGAACTTCAGAGAAAAGACAGAGCTCAGGAGAAAAGTGAAGATGGAGCCAGAGAGAACATAGCATTGAGCAGACTAGAGAGAATGAGATCACTTCCCGCGAGACACCGTGAAAGGAGGGGAAACTAAGTCAAACTGAAATGCAGGGGAGAGGCAGAAGGACTGGGAAGTGATAAGAATTTCAGATAGGTTTAAAAGAATCCAACAATGAATAAAAGCAATCCCTACCGGGGTGGGGGTGGGGGGGACTAAGGAAACAGAACAAATAGGAGAAGCCATAATTGAAATAAATCCTTATATTTAAAAAATTGAATCTCTATATTGAAAGAACAGTCCACATATGTGAGTCTCTTAACTTACACAAACCAATACCAGGTCAAATTCTAATGAACTTATTGGATTTTAATGAAGAAAAATATTCTTTTGAGCAAAAATAAATAATAACAAATAATTTCTAGATATCAAATTGGTAGCAGACTTTTTTCAAGAGTCACACTTTCCTCCAAGACAAAAAGGAGAAAAAGAAAATGTAAGCCAAGGATTCCAGATAGAGTATTGTCAACACGTAAGACTGCAGGAAATGCTGATCCTGAAAGTCCTCCTAAGGAAGGTGCTGGAGATGAGCTTCACACAGCCCAAATGAATGACAAGAGTCAAACTCAGGGGACACACAGTAGCGTGGACACATAAGGTGTGGTTAAATGTGGGTTAGAGCAGAGTACATGTGCAGTGGTAATCAGGACAGGAGATGTGCTAAGTGGGGAGACCATATGCAGAGTCTTCTAAATGCTCCCTCCTGAATTATCATGCCTATTATAAAAAATATAAAGTCAATGGCTATTTAAATATGACTCTCTCCTGTCCCTTTAGGAAACGAGAAGTAGAAATATAGACAAGGTCATGTAGAAACCCTGTAGTGTGAGTCTGAACGGCAGGTACCCGTATGGAAGAGTGAGTATTGTCTACA
This sequence comes from Marmota flaviventris, assembly GCF_047511675.1. Classification (NCBI taxonomy): domain Eukaryota; kingdom Metazoa; phylum Chordata; class Mammalia; order Rodentia; family Sciuridae; genus Marmota; species Marmota flaviventris. The sequence continues at coordinate 110,270,543 of NC_092505.1, read as the reverse complement.
TAAATGATGTGTGTCTCTGACCAATTAGGAGTCAAGAAGCAATGACCTATGCAGTAGCAAGGAGCATTCCTTGCACCCAGATGTGGTCTTCAACTGTCTTTCCCCCAGTAAAAGAAACCAGAACTTCCTGGAGCAGTAGCTGATTAGAACCTGGCGGCTGGGAGAGGAAATGCTTATGACAAGACACATCTTGTTATACCATGTAGCGAAGAAGCTCTCAGACTTCCAGGGCCATGTTGAAAGGACGCAAGTGCCAATCTGAAGATCACTGACATGTTAACCGCTCCTAACATCATAAACGGGATGCGTAGTGTCTGACAGAGGCACACCTCCACCTCATCTGGCCAGAGGAGTCAGCCTGAATTTAACTGTGTGATGTTTCCAGTTACCAATTTGCAAAGGACAGAGGAGCACGAGTAAATTCACCGTGAAGATGCAATCAGTCAAACCCAGATGGCAGAGAAACCCCCCAGGGACATATCTGAACCTTCCAACAGAAACAATGGGAGAGAGAATCTGTAGACCAAAAAATACTCAGAAAACATTTCAGATGAAAATCTTACATGGCAAGACTAAAGAGCATTTCCAGGGATTCACACTTGGGCAACAAAACTATAAAGAACACCAAGTGATTGCATTAGCAGCTGGGATGGTGGAGGCTTTGGGGGTACTACACTTATGGAGGGCCTTCCAGGAAGCTGGCAAAAGCCTCTCTGTGGACGTGCCAGGCATTCACCTTTAGTATGTCAATAAGCTACCCATCCATTTGCGAAGATTTTCTATATTTTATTTTTAAATGATTCTTTGAAAAATCCAGTGTAACATGTAATTGATACAAGAGAAAATACTGTATTTTATTATAATTATTAAAATAACTTTATAGTGAAAGCATGATTCATAGGCTGCACAGAGACCTCGGTGACTTCAGCTGAGAGACAATCCATTCTCTGACATCTGAGATCCAGTTTAATGGGCCAGGAGTCCCCCCACCTGGGACACCTGCTTCATGCTGACACTCACAGCCTGGTCAACGATTTTTGTTGTGAGAACCAGGGATGCTTGTCATACTGCTCCTTTGGCCTCACGTTTGAAATCAACATCTTGAAACAGGTGCCTGCTCATTGGGCAGCCTTCACCAGGGAAAGCCACACAGCAGGGTAAGCATGCCTATGCTCTATGACCTCTCTCTGTCATCTGGGGACAGCTGTAGTGGACAACAGGGAGTACCACAGAAGCCACCTCCCACCTAGCACCAGAAAATGCACACCAGGACTTGGATAGTAGAGAAATAAAAACCAATATCAAGATTCCAGGGAAAGTAATGCAATGTTGTGGCTATCTAATTGGATGTTCAGACCCTGGGATCTATTTCACTGATGCCCATTTTTAATTGTGATGCCAGATCCTCCAACTATCTTCCATCAGGGTTATTCAACTGCTCTCATCACTTTTTCTTCCCCTTATTCTTCCACATTGGAACTCTGGTTTCATTTTGAAAGTTCAGAATCTCTACTTCCTAAACATGACTATTACACTCGATGGTTTTTTAAAAGAAGCATTTTGAGCAGTTACATTTACTTTCCAAAATCACTACCTTTCTCTTAGAGAACTCCAAAATAGCTCATGTATCTAAAACATACTCAATGCTTAATTTTTTTTTTCCTCTGAGCTTTCAAGGTCATTTCTACCCTGTGCCCTATGGGACCTCATAATGTCTCTGGTCAACTCCATTTTGCTGTTTCTGGCATTAGTATTAAACTTAAACCATTTTTCCTAGAAATAATTTGGCAAATTTCAAAAATACAAAGATAGGTTGACCTTTGTTATCATACTCTTTGTTAGTCCTGAGCGCCTAGGTGATTATGATCATAGGATCTTATGCAGAACTCAGAAAAAGTTATCAATCCAGAATAGGCAAGGAATTTGCTTATTTTGTAATTACAGCCTTAAACTTATTAACTCATCCAACTACAGAAACCTTAGCTCATCTGGAGCTCAGAGTGCGTGAGCAGAACAGATGTGGACCCTGTTGCCGTCTGGTGTCATGTAGACTCAGGGCGGGGAAGGGGCCCACTCCTCTATAACAACACATCTATGACGGTTAGAATATGTTTTTTTCCCATGAAATGTGTTGAACTTAATTCCCATGATGAGACATTAAGAGTCGGACCTTTAAGAGCAGATTAGGGCTGTACCCTCCTGAAATGATTAATCCTTCATGTGACTGAAGGCTTAACGTATCGATAGGTCATCTCAAGGGGGGATCTGGTATAAGAGCTGATTTGGTGAGGCCTCTCTCACATTCCCTGTCTCATGCCAGGGGACTCCTTGTACTTATTGGGGACTCTGCCAGCAAGAAGGCCATCACTAGATGCAGCTCTTCAACCGTGACCCAAAACCAAGAGCCAAAACAAACCTCTCTTCTTTATCACTCTCCCAGCCTGTGGTACTGTGTCGTACCACAGAGAGGCAGGACACAGATGAACACACTCTCCAATGCAAAAAACAACCCAGAAGGTCAAGTCCCCGACAGAAACGCAGTGGCCAGAGAGGTAGAGGCCCAGGGCAACGTTCACGTAAGGAAGCCTTTATAACAGTGATATCACTTGCCACTCCACAAAGGACAGCCTTCCAGCTTCCAAACCCAGCTCTACAAACATGTCTGACGACGTGGGTAAAGAGGGCGAAAACCCTCCCTGTGCACTGTTGGCCACATCCAAATCCTGACATGGCACTGCCTACCCCAGCACGTTGGCTGATAGCCAAGCCATGCTCTCCAGATGGCTGTGACCATCAGAGGGAAGTTGTTCCCTACTTGCCACCAAGATCTTGCAGACCAGTGGTGGGGCTCACTTGTCTCCACCCTGGAGTGCTGCCTGTTAGTTGTGAAGTCCTCACGTGATGCCCAACAACCCTCTGTGGCTATGAGTGATCTTATAAACAGTGCAACTCTGGCACGAAACCCGTTCAGTGTGTCGGATCAGGGCTATGAGAGGAAGTCTCGTCGCCCAAGCCAAGCACCTGGAGCTCTCTCCCCGAGTACTCTGAAGTTCATCCCACCTTGGCTGTCTTTGTTTTCTTTGTCTCTCACGCAGAACAGAGTATAGTCCATAAGGACAAAATGGAGTCCATCTTGCATTATATCTGTGTCTAGGACTGTATGTGGTATGGATTCAGGAATATTTCTGAATGGATGTTTGTTATGGATGGATAAATGGGGTGGATGGATGCATGGAAGAGTGAATGGATATGTCCAGCTGAACCAGAGGAGTTGTATTAAATTGTTATCCTCAGAAAGCATGGGTTAAGTCCAGGTGGCAAAATCAACCGTCTGATACCTTAAAAGTCCAGACACTGACAGATAGATGTATTATTAAACAAATCATTTGATTTGCTCTCCATCAGAATAAATGGTCATTTTGGAATTGTGCAGAAACAACTTAAATCACAAATTACAGAAATTATAACACTGAGAAAGAAAGAATACAAATAACATTCAAATACTTAAGTGTGGGAAACTTGGAGAACATTTGCTTCAAACTGACATTGCTGGTTCAGGGAAGATAGACATAATTAAAAATTCTTATTTAAAGCATGAAGAATTTCCCCAGGAAGCCATCAGCGATGGTCATGACTAGGCTTGCAACAGCCTTCATGTAGCTGTCAAGGTAGACTCTGGGCTGAGGTGACAGCATGAGACAAACATGTACTTATATTCATGTAAGTTTGAAATCTCTAGCTTCATCTGGTACCACCTGTATTTCATTTATTTGCTAATTTCTGTTATGGTTTGGATATGAGGGGATCCCAAAAGGTCCTGTGTTAATGCAGGAATGTTTGGAGGCAAAATGATTGGGTGGTGAGAGCTGTCACCTGATCAGTCCAGCCTATTTTGAATGGAATGACTGGGTGGTAACTGTAGGCAGGTGAGCATGGCTGGGAGAGGTGGGGCACTGGGGGCTGCCCTGGAAGGGTGCTTCTTCCCTATAGCCCTATCTCTCCCTTCCACTTGCCAGCTACCATGAGGTGATCAGCTTTCCTCCACAGCACCCTTCTGCCACAATGCTCTGCCTCAGCTTGGGCACAGAGCAATGGAGTCAGCTGACCATGGATTACACCTCCGAAACTGTGAGCCAAAACAGACTTTTTCTCCTCTAAGCTGTTCTGATCGGGTACTTTGTTCACAGTTGTGAAAAACTGAGTAACACAGAACTTGGTACTGAGAAGTAGGGTTATTGCTGTGATTAACCTGACCATGTGGTTCAGAATACTTTGTAAATGACTTATGGGAGGAATTTGAAAATGTTTGGAGGTATAGATTGAAGAAGACTTAGAATTTTTAAGCAGAAATTAGTGGGCAATTAAATTTATTAAATTACGTTATCCTCAGAATATATAGGTTAAATTCAGGAGGCAACAAAGTCAACCAACTGATACCTTAAAAGGGAGCTCAGAAGACCAGAATAGAGACAATGAAGCCTGTGCTCATGAGTTTTCAGATAGAAAGGAAGACCCTATTGGGAATTGGACTAGAGGACATTTGTGGTACATTCTGGCAAGTTGCTTGTCTATATTTTGTCCGTGTTCCAAGGTTATATGAAGCTGAATTTGAAAGTTAAGGAATAATTAATGTAGCAGAGGAAATTTCAAGGCACTACAAGCATTCAGTCAGTGGCACAGATTTTGCTGGAAGCTTTTAGCCAGGTTTACTGTGATAATCAGGAGCAAAGAGTAGAACTGAAGGATTTTAAAAACCTGCAATTTGGCAGGAAAAGTGTGGATAAATCTGGGGCCAGTGAAGGTGTGCTTGTTGAAGAGATTCTAGGCACTAAATAGATGCTAAGTACTTTTCACAGAGAACAATATGAAAAATGGGTTGAGGGCATCTCAAGAATTTGCTGGACAACACTCACTGCAGGCTCAAGGATATAAAAGAGAAAAAACTTTTGAGAAAAGATCCCCGGGAACACTCTGCTTGCACAGAAGAGCCTAGGAAGTTGTTTCACCATGCTCAACTACGCAGGTACTGAGAGGTCCAGCTACTCCTTGAGCTGATGGCACACTTTGGCACAGTCCATGTGGTGCTGATTCTGCAGAAATGCAAAATGTTAGGGGGTCGTGGAGGCTTCCACTGAGATTTCAAAACAAAGCCTGTAAGGCCAGGAAAAGTGCAGCAGGGTTGGAATCCCAGGAGGCTATCCCTGAGAGATTAATGCATGAAGCTGGGAAGGTGAAGCTATAGCTGGAATGCAGACACCAAGTATTAAGAGATGCCACTGATGTGGACTATCTGTCAAGAAAAACTCCTGGCTGTAGAGATAGCCAGGCTAAAACTGAGGCCATATGCCCTGAAACCATCAAGGACAAAGGCACAGGACTGTCCAAGCCCTTCAGAGAGTACATCTCACTGTCATGTGTCCTAGATTTTATACACAAAGTTATGAGACCTGTTTCCCTTGCTGTTTTACCTTTATTCTCCCCCCTTGAAATGGGAATGTCTACTCTGTACCACTATCTATGGAGTATATGTACCTTGTTTTTCATCTTGATAGGGGCTCACAACAAAGAGTTTGCTCTGAGTCTCAGCTGAGACTTTGGACTTAAACTTTTGAGTAGTACTGGAACTATTAAGGCTGCAGAGATTCTTGGTGATAAGCTAAATGCATTTTGCATTGTGAGGTGGAAATGAGCTTTTGGCAGCCAGGGGAGAAAGTTAAGGTTTGGATATGGGGTATCCCCAAAATGTTGTGTTAATTCAACAACATTCAGAGGTGAAATGACCATATTATATTATGAGAACTGCAACCCAATCTGTCCATCCTATTTTGAGTGGAACTAACTGGGTGGTAGCTAGGTGGGTATGCTTGGAGGTTGTGGGCCACAGGAGTAAGCCCTGGAAGAGTTCATCTTCCTATGTCCCCTTTTCTTTCCCTCTCTCCCTGCTTCCTGAATGTCATGGGGTGAGAAACTTTCCTTTACAGCACCCTTTGTCACCTTGAGCCCAGAGCAATGGGGTCAACCGACCAAGAACTAGACCCCTAAAACTGTTAGCCAAAATAGCTTTTCCTCCTCTGAGTTGTTTTCTTGGGCATTTTGGTCACAGCCATGAAAAGATGTCTGTCACAATTTCCTTCTTCAAAATTAGTTTATTCAACTGTACTATTTCATAGAATTGTGTTTGAAAGACATAGAGGAAGTACCCAATGGTACAGGGCATACAGCAAACACAAACATATGACTCTTATCCACTGTCCCACTAATTGAAATGATTGCTGTTCCCTACTGTAGCGGGAACAGGTCTTCCAGATGTGTAAGGAAGCCAACTTCGCCTGTCTGGAAGAATCAGAAGCAGAGAAAAGACATGAGCTTATATGGAAGATAGATATGGAAACTTAGGAGGGAGAGAGTCAGGAAAAGAAAGGCTTATTTTAATGTCAAAATGCAGAGTTCAGGCTTATACAGTCCTCTGAAATATTTACTTGCTTATTCTGCCCTTAAATTGTAATTTGGGTCCGTCTGGTTTAGAGTGTTCCATTCTCTCTCTGGTTCATCTCTGTTCACTACCTCTTCTTCGACCTCCTGGAGACAGAACCCCTTGGCCCCACTCCCATGACCCCCTGGGTTCTTGTCTCCTTCTTAGCCAGCTGAGTACCAAAGGACCATGGCTAGTAATGCTCTCCTGCTTGGGCCATTAGCTCCCTGCTCCTCCCTCTCTCCTCCCTCCTCCTTCCCAAAGCTCTAACTCTGGTTAACTCTCCCTTCTCCCTTTTAGCTGAATAAAGACATACAACAGTGGTCTCCCTTTAAGTTTGAAAATACAAGTGGGTGCTCAGCAGCCCCCTGCAGTCTTGCCTTCTTCTCCTAGGAAATTAGCTTTCCTCCTCTCTTAGAAAAGCAATTCACACCTTCGTTGTTGTCCTCAAATTCCCATTATCTCCTCCCACCTTTCTCACTCTCTCTGATGACCTTGCCTCTCATTTCTCTGAGAAAATTATAAGCAATAAGGAAAAGGAAAGCTTCAGCTTCAAACAACACATCTGATAACCCCCTGCTTCTGCAGCCAACACTCCACCTTCCTGCCTGCGACCCTGTGTTCTTCACCTGTCACTCATGAGACCCCTTAGCAGTCTAAAGAAACCTCTGGACTCTTTGTAAGAATAATTTTCTCAATGCATAAAATAAAATGCCAAAGAATACAAAGGAAGCCAATTATATTTCATGTCAGAAACCAAAATATTTTAAATTTGTAATATGGTAATGTAAATGCTTCTTTATTAATGCATTATATAAGATGATCTAGCAGATGGTCTAATAACCACCCATTTTAATATAGTGAGGACACTAAATGATATTTTGATATTCTGTTGTATGATTTGAAAATATCTGATTTGTTGACTATACTTACTATTGAAGAAAATGTTGAATTTCATTTTCTACCATTAAAATTATTACTAACAATAAAGATGTAGGGGTTTTTTTCCCATTCAAGTTCACAAATTTTATTCTACCTGTGGGATCCTTGGAAATCTATGGATTCCAGGTTAAAAATCCCAGGTCAGGCAAACCCCTCCTTTTATCCCTTAAATTCTGATTCTTTACACACCTACTTAAGGAATATAGTCCTTAAAGAATCCTCAGCTTCTCCACTCTCTACTTAATCATCACCATTAGCATGAAGACATTTCTAATGTCTCCCATCTTAAAACAGAACAAAACAAAAACGCTACAATTTTGTGTCTCTCACTTTTCTGTTCCCTGTTTTAACAAATCTTCTCAAAAGAAACTGTTACAATCATTGGCTCAACTTCTTTGTCTTTCACATTAAAGTTAAGATTAACTTTTCTAAATATTAATAAGTTAAATTTTTATCAAATATGTCAAAATATTATATATATATTATTTTTATTTTTATTTTTTTTTTGGGGGGGGGGGGGTGGTGCCAGGGATTGAATTCAAGGGCACTCAAAACTCAAACACTGAGCCACATCCCCAGCCCTATTTTGTATTTTATTTAGAAACAGGGTCTCACTAAGTGTTTAGCACCTCACCATTGCTGAGGCTGGCTTTGAACTTGTGATCCTCCTGCCTCAGCCTCCCGAGTCGCTGGGATTATAGGTGTGCACCACTGTGCCCAGCTATGTTGCTTTTTACTGTCTCAATCAGAAATGTTGCTTCCAAGCTGTCACTATATGAATGAAAATGAGTCTACAGCCAACGTGCATGGGGGGAGACATATTGTACAGAAGTGCTAGCTTGGCTCTGGAATGTGCTCCAAAGACCCAAGGCCTGCAAAGTTAATCTGCAACTATTGGGATATGGTGGAGACAAGGTGGGGCCTAGAGGAAGGAAGTGAGGTCACAGGGAGGCACCCTGGAGGGGACTGGGACCCCAGTTCCTTCCTCTGTCTGCTGGCTGCCATGCGGTGAGCAGCTTCCTCTACCACAGACTCCACCATGTTGTGCTGCCTCACAACAGGCCCAAAAGCAGTGTGGCCACCAACCATGGATTGAAACCTCCAAAAGTCTTAACCAGTATAAAACTTCCTGCTTTTTAAGTTGAGTATCTCAGGCATTGTGTTATAGTATCAGAAAGTGGACTAATGTAGTAGGAAGAATTCAGATAGTTAATAAATTAATATATTATGAATGTTTTATTTCAAATTTTTTGTTGTATTTGGAATTTTTTCAATTTTTAGATGTATTTTACAATGCTAAGTAATACCATTATTTGTAACTTTACATTCTTTCAAAAGTGGTAATGGCAAAATTTTTAAAACTTCAGGTCCTAAGAACCTAGGTCAGGTCTTTAAAAAAAGAAGTGATATTTACAGAAATAATGGCTGAGAATTTTCCAAACTGGTGATAGATATCAATCGATACAGCCCCAAAGACAAGCAAACCCTGAGCAGTATTAAAAGTTGTAGTGAGACTATAGAAAAATAAAAGTGTGGAAGAATCTAAAGAATCTAAAGATGCTAAAGTAGAGAGTATAGAATTTCTATGCTCCTAATGTTCGTGCACCCTTCCCCCCAAGCTAACTAAGTAACTAAAAATGTCACCAGACATTGCCTAATGTACTCAGGGGAGAGCACACTTGGTTGAAAGCCACTCCTCTGAAAAGAGCAAAAATTGACTAGTAACCACTTCTTTTTTTTTTTTTAAAGAGAGAGAGAGTGTGTGTTTTTAATATTTATTTTTTAGTTTTCAGTGGACACAACATCCTTGTTTGTATGTGGTGCTGAGGATCGAACCCGGGCCGCATGCATGCCAGGCAAGCACGCCACCGCCTGAGCCACATCCCCAGCCCCTAGTAACCACTTCTTAACACAACAATGAAATCTGAAGACAATGGAATATTTAGCAGGAACCTAAGCAAGGTCTTAATTTCCATGAAATGCAGTACCTAGGGGAACAACTTACACGATATCAGAGACAAACCCAGCAAATGGGACAAGTGGCCTGATCTCTTCAAAAATTCACATCATAAGGGAAAAGATGGGTGTAGAGAGGGTCGTTCTAAATTTCAGAGAATAAAGAGACATAACAAATGCAGAGTTCTGATGGGTACAGAAAAGGCATAAGAGAAGTTTTGGGGACTTTGGCAGAGATTTGGATATGGACTAGATAAACAATACTAGAAAACCATGTCATACTTCTTAGCTGTGATAACATTGTGCTTAAGTAGGAAAATGTTCTTTTTGTAATTGGGGATGAAAGAGCACCGCGTCTGCAATCATCATTTTGAAGTAGTTTGAAATAAAATTCTAGTAGTAAATATTTAACCACACGTGGATAGGTGTTATGTGTCTCTGTGTGCATAAAAATGTAAACAATCTGCATGACTAAAATTTTTTTATTAAAAAGCTTTGGAAACAGCTGAAAGATTTTCAGACCGGATGACACGTGTTCACGCATGCACACATCAATGTTGTTGTGTTGGTCAGTTTCTATCACTGTAACTAAACACATAAGAGAGTCAACTTACATAAGGGGAAGGTGTATTTCATCTCACAGTTTTGGAGGCTTCAGACCATGGAGGGCTTTTGGGTCTGTAGGGAGGCAGCATATCAAAGTGGGAACCATGGAGAAAGCTGCTCACATCATGGTGGCCACCAGGGAGACAAGAGAGAAAGAAGAGTGACAAGAGTTCCAATATCTCCTTCAAGGGCTCCTCCCTAATGACCTAACTTTCTCCCACGAGGCCCCTTGTTCCACAGGTTCCACATTCTAGTGGTACTACCCCGGGGACCAAGCCTTTAACACATGGGCCTTAGGGGCACATTCCAGACCAAATGCAGCAGGTGTTCATCAGAGAGGCACGCAAGATGCAAAGATACGTAACAGCTGGGTTAATGGGATGAAAAGCTGTATGATGGCAATCATTAATCATTCAGTATTAGGCCACGCAGCTATGGAGGCAGAAGCATTACTAAGAGACACAGCATCATAAAATGTTCAATCCATCAAGAAGATGGGAGGTTTCAAAATGTGCGTAGATATTGACAGATATTGACAGCACCACAAAAATAAACAGTCATAAACACTAGTTCAAATTTAACAGAATACTTAATCCTTCTGCCTCAGTGCTTAATACACAAGAGACATAAGATCAGAAACAGAGTTGCAGAAAACATATTTTAAACAGGCAAATCACGTATCTAAATTGATCATATGCTGGACCTTAAGGCAAATTTCAAGAGATTAAAATCTGGCTTGAAGGCAGTTAAGATAGAAATCAATAGCAAGATAATTAGAAAATACTTCTGTATTTGGCAATCAATACTAAATAACTGACATATCAAATAATGAACTATAATTTAAAAATTTAAATATTTATCTGAATTATAATAAAATTATAACAAAATATACATCAAAATTAATGTGATATAAAGAAGTGTTAAAGGAAATTCATAGTCTTCTATGCATATATCAAGAAAGAGGTCTTGAAAATTAATAAATTAGGCATGATCTAAAGATGTAAGGAAAACAGAGCAACCTAAAGAAAATGGAAGAAAGAGCAGAAATTAATGAAATAAATACACATTAGAGAAACTGACAAAGTCACAGATCAATACTTTAAAGTGACGAATAAGTTGGTAACATTATTATATTAACAATTTTTAAAACCCTAAAAGATAATACACATAACTAAGGGAAGCTCACTATAGATCTGTCAGAAATGGAAAATACATGAGAGCATGTTATAAGTGCATTTATAGTCAGAAAATATTGAAAACTTAAGTCGTGTGGACTAAATTCTAGTATCCAGCATTTACCATCATGAACAAAGAAGAAGCTTTAAAGTGTCGTCCTGTGGGTCCTTAAATCCACTACAGAAAACCTCTCTCAGAGAAAGCTTCAGGCCATGGTGGCCTCCTTGGTGAATTCTTCTCAAGGGAAGCAGTTAAGGTAGGTTCTCCCTGGTCTTAGGGACCCCTTAGAACACAGGAAAACCAGTCCCCCACCTGGTTTGAAGAAGCAATCGTACTCTCAATGCCAAAACCTGTATAGGAAAGGAAACAGGAGAAAAATCACACCCAGCCTCAGCCACAAACATAGACAGGAAACTCCTCATCAAGATGCTAGCAAACCAAATTCAACAAACATGGAGTGAATAAGTGATTCATTGATTCACAAGTAAATGAATTAATTAAAGTGATTTATGTCACATTTATGTGGGTTTATTCCAGGGAAGATAAATTCTTTTAATGCTTGAAAAATATGTTTGTGTAAATTCAATATATTTATGAAATGAAGGGGAAAAGCATGTGATCTTGGAAATACAGAAAAAAAGTTTCACAAAATGTGATATACATTTATAATAATTTAAAATATTCAGCAAAATAGAAGCTTCCTTATTAAGATTTTATTGTGCAAAAAAATAGTCCACAAAATATTAAATAAATTTACTTTGGTTAGTGAATAGGAGATCAAATTTCAAAAAGCCTCTTTTCTCCCACACAATGCCAGCAGCAACCATTTACAAAGCACAACCAGTCACAGTAGCATCAACAGTTATCACTCAGATCCTCTGTTCCCATTTCCTGAGTGAGGGAAAATATCCTAAGGAACGCCAGGGGGCAGGAGTGGGAGGAGATGGAGGGGGAGCAGGGGATGTCGTGTAAGGAGCAGAGGAGGCAGGCAGGGTGCTGGGGGTAATGAGAAAGAACCCTGGACTGAAAGACCAATATGAGTATAGAGGAAGCCTATCCAATATGGCGGCAGGTTTGGCAGAATTGCTATTGACATTTCAGGTTATATTCAAATACTGGAGATAATGACTTAGCTATAGCATAGGTGCAGAAAGATTGAACTTTCTTTTGAATATGAGTTTTGAAAAACATGCTCAGTCAAATAACTAGCATAGCAAGGTAGAGAATACTGTCACCACCCCGGAAATTTCCACTGGTCTCACAGTTGATCCTCCCTCCTCCTCACTCGCTCCTAGCCATTGGCTAAGGTTGCTATGATTTATGCTCTTATGGTTTTGTGTTTTAAAGAATGTCATGTTCTTTGCTTCTAAAAATATCTTTGAAAGAATACTGGTATTTCTAACGTACTTCAAAATCTCTTCATTACAGCAGCATTTACTATAGGAATGTCTGACGACTTACTATTCTAACCACATTGCTAAATATCAATCCCATGTACATGTAGTCATATTATTAAAGCCGAAAAATTACAGCACTGATAAAAATTCATAAAATAATTTTAAACATAGTCTTTTCTATGTGCTGATACTTTTTCTAAACATTTTAACATATATCAACTCTTTTCACTTTCAGCAACTATAAATTCGTTCACATATAATAATTCATTTAGTGCAACAGAACTATAAGAAAATTATTAAAATCCTCATTTTATCAATGAGGAAGTTAAGGCTTGACAAAATAGTCTGCCCAAGGTGATATAATTAGTAAACAGCAGAACCGGGATTCAAGACCAGCAAGTTGATTCTGTATCCTCTCACTCAAGATAAACAGAATATAAGATTCAACTAGAACAGGCTGGATCACAGCAAACTGGAAATAGAGACTAACTGTTCTCCAGTCTTTCCCCTGTGTAGTAAACTAACACATTAATCAAAGGGCAGCAACTGCCCGTGGCAAGAAACCTACAGCTCATCCTGTCTAATCCCCTCACTCTGTCCCTGCAGAAATGAAGGCCTGGAGGAAAACAGGTTTGTCCAGCATTCCCTGGCTGACTTATGGCTGACCTGGCAGCAAAATGCAGGCATCGTCTCCCACTCCATTTCAAAATATCCTTAGTCACCTACAGGCTGATTCTGTAAGCCAGTCGCCTGTCTTGTACCCTGTTCTCCTCTGAAAACCTGGATGCCTTCCTTCTCACAGCCCCTCTGAATGACCTCGCAGTGGGATTCCCCCACACAGGTGATGATGCTTTACCCCCATGATCTTGCAAGCCCAGCACCTGTGTGTGACCAAAGGAGCCCACATGGCCCTGAGCTCTACAGAAGGGGGAGCAGAATATCTGGTCAATCCATTTAACCCCCCAGAGACCTCAAGTGAGAGATGCCAACATGGTCGGCAGGAAGAAAGTGGCACCAAGACAGAAAGTTGCAGATACCAAAGCAAAAAGCAGATGCTGTGATATACCAGATTGAAGAAGTGAGTTAAGGATTTGAGATTTCAAATGGTAACTGAATCAGAATAGAATCAATCAGCAACATGGAAACCAAGTTGAAGGACCAACTCTGTATTCTAAGACTCCTCAGGGTCCACAGAGTAGCTTTTATACTACTAGATTGGCGGGGTAACCAGATCATCTGGGAACAGTTAGAAATGCAGACTCTCAAAGCCTACCCAGACTAGCAGGACCCAAGGTGGAGTGAGGCCCAGCACCCCAGGGGATTCTAATAATGACTTTTTAAGAATCTCAATACTGATCAAGGACTATGAGCTGCATGGCAGTTTGAAAGACATTCCCTTTCCATGAGCTCCTCCTGTCTATCTTTCCCAAAAATCCTTTGAAATAAAATCCTACTTCCTGGAGTAACCCTGTGGCTTCTGTTCTTTGCAGGAATTTAATTGAAACTCATATTCCAGGGTTGGAGAGTTGTATAAAATCCATATTAGACTGGAGAAAACATGGCGGTGGGAAGGGAGTGAGCCACCCCGTGCCAGCACCGCCACACCTGCAGATCTCACCAGTCGGAATACTGCATCTCTGAGAGTGTTAGAGGACCCCTACATAGCTGCTGTCTGCAGAAATCACCAGTGCTGTGATGCCGGGCGGGGCTCCAGGCCTTAGCCTTAGAGTAGGACGCCTGGTGTTGGACCCAAAGCCCCAAGTTTTAGCCCACGCAAGACTCAGGCGGGCACCTTAGCAGAATCACCCATCAACACATCTGGAGACTGCCAAGTCTTCACTCTGCTCCCATGCGAGTCACTCAGCTGCTACCTACCCACAGCACACGCAATCCCAGGCTCCCCTCACCTCACCAGACATCCCGCGCTGAAAGCAGATGGCTGCCATCTTGGCTCAACATTCTCACTATTCAGCTGGGGGCAGCTCCCAGAGCTAATCTCCAATGGCCAGGTACCAGGTTTCCAACCTTCCCTCCTCTCCAGTGGAGGTAATTCAAACAGCAGTTGCCCAACACAGGTGTGCAGTGTGACCAGGGAGCTGCCCTCAGGAGCCCTGGGGTGAGAGTTTTCTCAATTTGGAACTGCTGGGGGAGAGGGAGAGACCACAAACTGGGAAATCTCCAGGCAAGAGAGGGAGATAGTACCGGACGCTCAAGTCATATGAGTGGTCCCAAAAAGATACCCATGAGGTGCTGTCTTTCTGCAGGGACTGGTGGGTGTCACTTCTCACATCCAAGCACCCTGAGCCAGGACCAGTCTTCCCACCCTTGTTACCTCCACCATCCAGAGGGCAGAGACACCAGCTTACAATAGCTGCCCCTCCTGTTGGATGAGAAGAGAAGCAAGAAAGATAGGGATCTCTAAAGCTAGCTATAACCCTGGTTTCTTCTTTTTGTTGATTGGTTGGTTGGTTGGTTTTTTCTCTTCTACCCCTCCATCCTCTGGCCCTCACATCCCCAACATATGTAAAACCAAGAACTTTGCATGAAATAGGACTTTGAGGACTGAGTCATCTGAATAATATAATATAGAGGTGTTGTATATGCCCTTTTCTTCTTTTCTTTTTTATTCTTTCATTTTTCTTTCCCCCTCCAAATTTTACTGTTTTAAATCTGTATTTTTCTAAATACATATGTGTGTTTGTTTTATGTACTCCACTGTCATCTCACGTACTTGTTTACCCTAACTTACTTCCTGTCTATTCTCTTGCTACTAACCCTCTTCACTAGATTTCTCCTTCACACTTCCTAAGATATATTAACTCTATATCCTCACATCCAACCTCCTCAGCATATCATCCTACGCCCACCCCCAGTTTATTGTCCACCGTCAGAAACTGTAAACCTTTTTACAAAACTACTGATTATATTTTAGATAATAATTGAATCCAACATTTCTGTACATCAAGACTAAACAATAAACATCTAAATAACAACAAATTGTTCATAAGTGGTATATTGTTGATACTGGTATCTGTTAACATTGTTCTTCCCCACAAAGGAGAGGTCTTGGAACCCTACAAGAGCACTACAAAGCTATAGGATAAAAACAATAACAATCTAGACCCACAGAGCTGGAAAGGAAGACACACAAGCAACATGAAAAGACAAGGGAAGAAAGTGCCCCAAACAAATGAAGACACCACATCATTAGACTCATTGGCAGCCACAGCAGGAGGAATGACAGAGAAGGAGTTGAGGATACATGGTTAAAATGTTCTATGAACTCAAGGAAGATATAAGAGAGCAAATACAGGCAGTGAAAGATAACTTCGACAAGAAGCTACACAAACAAATACAGGAAGCAAAAGATCACCACAACAGGGAGATAGAGGTTCTAAAAAATAACCAAACAGAAATTCTTGAAATGAAGGAAATAATAAACCAAATTAAAAGCTCAAATGAAAGCATCACCAACAGAGTAGACCACTTGGAAGATAGGACATCAGACAATGAAGATAAAATATATAATCTTAAAAAGAACATAGAGCACACAGTGATAATGGTAAGACACCACAAGCAGAAAATTTAAGAAATATGGGATAGCATAAAAAGACCAAATTTAAGGGTTATTGGGATAGAGAAAGGCATAGAGGTCCAAACCAAAGGACTGAACAAACTATTCAATTAAATAATAGCAGAAAAATTCCAAATATAAAGAATGAATCGGAAATCCAAATTCAAGAAGCCTACAGTGGGCTGGGGATGTGGCTCAAGCGGTAATGCTCTCGCCTGGCATGCAGGGGGCGCTGGGTTCGATCCTCAGCACCACATACAAATAAAATAAAGATGTTGTGTCCACCAAAAACTGAAAAATAAATATTAAAAAATTCTCTCTCTCTTCTCTCTCTTAAAAAAAAAAAGAAGAAGAAGCCTACAGGACACTGAATGTACAAAATCACAACAGATCCACACCAAAGCACACTATAATGAAAATGCCCAACATACAGAATAAGGAGAGAATTCTAAAAGCCACAGGAGAAAGGAATCATATTACATATAGGGGAAAACCAATTAGGATAATGACAGATTTTTCAGCACAGATCCCGAAAGCTAGAAGATCCTGGAACAACATATTTCAAGCTCTGAAAGATAATGGGTGCCAACCAAGAATCTTGTATCCAGCAAAGTTAAGCTTTAGATTTGAAGATGAAATAAAAACCTTCCATGATAAACAAAAGTTAAAAGAATTTATAGCTAGGAAACCGATACTACAAAACATCCTTGGCTAATGCCAAGGTGGTAGGGAATGCAGAGCCAAGTTTTGTGATTTTAATTAGGGTGGTCAGAAAGACGTCTCCACTAAAGTGACATCTGGTTTGTGTCTACTTGGGGAAGGGAAGTCTCCAGGATTATAGGGGCAGCCAGGAGGTCAGTGTGGCTGGAGCTTAAGGAAGGATGGGGAGACAGCAGCACTGAGCCAGAGAGGCTGATAGGGGCCTTCATGGCTGCAAAGACCCGGTATGTGATACATGAGCTTTGCAAGACACAGATACCTTAGTTCCTCAGTCACAAAGTTTTGGGATTCTTTATTTAATCAAATAAACTCCTTAGCTTTGTAACCACGGATGTGAAGATCTGCTATGCTATTAGAGACTATCAGAAGGACTTCATAGCCAGCCCTGGTGAAAGAGGAGCCCAAACAGTGTCCTGAATGAGCTGAAGTACTTTAAAGGGGGAATCAAGAAGTAAACCTTTCTTCTGGTTCGCTGCAGATAGATGAATTCCATGTGGCATTTTGGGTAAGGGGACTTCATGTGATGGGAGAAGATGATTACAGAGGGAAAGCAGTTCTCTTCGGGTAAATGTATCACTGTGTTCAGAGCACACAGGAGTAATGTCTGAAGATCTTCTGATGCCAAGCACACAGAGAATTATCTGGAGACATCCAGCTTGAGGCAGTGCTGAGGCCTAACATCACCCTAAGACGGGGTGGTCATGCTATCCCTGCACAGTGGGAGTCAGCATGGAACACTGCTGATAGCATCCACCAGACCCTACAGTGCCGGGGACAAAATCGCACATAAACAATGACCAGGCTCGCTCCTGACAGCCAGGAGTGCAGGAAAAGGGCAGCCAGGGAAGGGGTGACTGGCAGTGGTATGGCTCTCCAGGCTAGATTATGGTCAGGGGGACCCTTTCCAAGGGTCTCAGTGCTGAGAAGAAGCCAGCCTTGCAAAGATCTGGGACCAAAACCAATTTGGATGAGTTATGATCTGCAGTGCCCTTCCTTCCTTCCTTCCTTCCTTCCTTCCTTCCTTCCTTCCTTCCTTCCTTCCTTTTATTTCCTTTTGGGGAGGGGGGGCAGAGGATTTAGGAGTATAGGATCTTGCTGTGTTACCCAGGCTGGCCTGAACTTCTGGGCTTAAGGGATCCTCTTGCCTCAGCCCCCAGGTGGCTGGAACTCCAGGCATTCCCTACTCCCTGCTATCCCCATGACTGATTCTGGTATTCAGGTCCATGTTAGGGTAAATTTTCCTTCATTTCCTAAATGTCTATAACATAGGGAGGCTATTTTTTTTATCAGGATTATTTTATTCTCTAGAATTATAACATCAACTACATAAATAAGAAGTTTTCACTTAGGTATTCTGTAATTATATAGTCCTTTTTGGTGTTTCATCATGATAAATTTCAGGGAACATTTTTAAATTAGGCATATTAATTATAAGGAAGAGAGGGCTTCGTTGTGGTGTCTTCCTAAAGGCACATAAGATGTTTTGATCTTCTCTGCCATACTTGCCCTTCACCCTCTACCTAACCCCTTTATCTTCACTAATAGTCTTCATTTTACATTCGTATCATTCTGTTTTCTAGATTGTACGTGTGAGAGTAAATATGGGATATATCTGTCTTTCTGAGCCTGAGCTAACATGAGTTTCACACGATGTCCCAGTTCCATGCATTTTCTGCACAGGATGTGATTTCATTCTCCCTATAGTTGGATGATGCTCCATTGTGTGTATACACCATGTTTTCTTTACCCCTTCCTGTCTCTGGACACCTAGGCTGACTCCTTAACTTGGCTGCTATGAATAGTGCCGTGATAAACACAGGTCTGCAGGAACCTCCACGGTAGACTGACTTTAATTTCTTCATATATAGGCTGAGTAATGCCACAGCTAGATCCAATGATCGCCCTATTTTTAATTTCTTCCAGAACCTTCATTCTGATTTCCAAAGTGACTCTACTAATAGACCTCCCCGCCAAGAATGTATGTGCTTCTTTTTCTCCACCTCCTCACCAGAAATTGTCATTTGTATTCTTGACAATTCTGATTGGTGTGAGATGAAATCTCAATGCAGTTTTGATTTGCATTTCCCTGATGATTAAAGAGATTGAACATTTTGTATTTAATTATTCACCACTTGCACTTCTTCTTTTGAGACGTGTCTGTGCATTCCTTTTGCTCATTTATTAACTGGGTTATTTGGCTTTTTGGTGTTAAGTTTTGTGAGTTCTTTATTTATTCTGGATATTAATCCTCTGTCAGAAGAGAAGCCTGCAAAGAGCTTACCCATTCTGGAGGCTCCTCTTCACTCTGTTAATCATTCCCTTTGCTGTGCAGTTTTTTACTTTGATGCCAACCCATCTGTCAATTCTTGCTATTGTTTCCTGAGCTTTAGGAATCCTATTCAGGGAGTTCTTGACTGTGCCGATATATCAAAGTGTTTCCCCTATGTTTTCTTCTAGACATTTCAAAGTTCCAGCTCTTATACTTGGGTCTTTGATCCATTTTGAGCAGATATTTTTGTAGGGCAAGAGACAGGGTTCTAATTTCATTCTTCAACACATGGATGTCCAGTTTTCCCAGCACCATTTGTTAAAGAGATGTCTTTCCTCCAACACATGTTTTGGCACCTTTGTGAAGAATCAGATGGCTGTAGCTATGTGGGTTTATTTCTGTGTTGGAAAACAAACTGAAGATATAGTCTTGTCTCATCAAATGAGAATTTAATCTTTGTCTCATGGATCCCAGAAGACTACAAAAATATATTCAACTACTCATACCACAATTATGTTCATAAAATGTACTGAAACATTATATTTGGAAATAAAAATTTAAAAAATTAATTTAACACTGAAGCTGATTTTATCACAGTGATCTATAATAGTACATAGTGAGCCAATGTGTATCTTGTAGGCTTTGGAGAAAAACTCCACACTGACCTTTCCCAGCGCAGAACTCCACACAGTATCCATTCCTCAGAGTATAAGGCAGAAAAAAACAGGGGTAATGACAAAGGTCAGAGGTGATAAAAATCAGACAGTTGGTGCACATTTTAATGATAATAGTGTTAAAAGAAAGGACAGTTATTTACTAGCAGTAAATATATAGTATACTAGTTATAATGTGCCAAGGACCAGTCTAGCATAGAGGTAAGCTACCAGGCAGAGGGTCTGACTCTGAGGTCGTCCTTTGTAGTAATCTTATAGCATTCAGTAATGCACATATAGCATTTGTGTACACATGCTCACACATCCTAGCAAGCTGTTGTCTATCAGCATCCCATAAAATACTAATATAGAGTACATGTATCTCATATCATAAAGATTCCATAGTCAAATAATCTTAAGAAGCCCTTCATGTAAAATCTTCAGCTTACACAAGCACAAAGCATATTATTAAATAAGAACTCAGAATTCTTGCTTCTAAAAAAAATGTGTTGAATGAGTATTTTTCCAAAAATGGGTTTGTCTGTGCATTATAATACTTGATAAAATCTTAATAATACCTAGTTTGGGAAAAAGGCAACACTCATTTTACCAATATGCAAGTATGTTCTCGTAAACTCAGGGTAAGAATTCAACTTCACATGAGTAGAGGTCAAAACTGTCTTTAAAAAGTGTCATGGCATCTCCCACTGTCTTGCACCCCAGCTGTCGCCCCTGCATCCTCTGTGCCCACTAGCCAGCACCCATACACAGGGACACAGGGGCTTCACAGGTAACCTGCAAAACTGTGAAACATAAGACAAATTTGTTGTTAATCAATAAAAGTTTCATTTTCAAATAATGTGCTCAATATATCCTCATGTGGTGTATTCCTGAAGTTAAGGTCAGGAATCTGATTGTCAATTTAGAGGAGCGCAAAGGAAACACTGCTTCTTGGAATGGGTGGGCTTTTGGACCCTGCATTGCTACTTCATGTCCGATTACTCTAACCTGAGAATTTCTGCCAATGCAGAAAAATGGTAAAAAACAACTTTTTCAAAGCAAAACTTTTCTCCAGTACGTGAGTGAGTTGTAATTTGTATCAGCTAATTCCCCGTTGCAGCAAGTACTTTAGAAAGTTGTCCCTGCCTGTTAGAGCTGGTGCTCCAGAGGGCCAACTCAGTTGGGAGATCACACTAGGGAGTCTCACTAGCTCCAGGATTCTTTCTTTATCCTGCATCAGCTTGTGTACACCCCTCCTTCCTCCTTCTACTAAGCCTTTGTCACCCTGTGCCCAGCTTCAGGGGAAGTTTTGCAGCTCCATTGCCCTCACTTCCAAGGCACGTGCCTCCTCTGCAGAGAGCTTCTTGCTAGAGTATTTCCTTGGAGGTGGACCGCCAGGCTGGTTGCCACACTGACCTTTCCCAGCGCAGACTCCACACAGTATCCATTCCTCAAACTTTGAGCCAACTATTCCAAGGAGGGGAAGATTCCAGTCAGGAAAGCTCGACTGTCCTGGGTTAAACAGGAGACACTGGCTTCCCTGGCATACAGCTCTGCCCTGTGAATCTGTAAGGGAGGGCGTTCGGTGCAGGTTCCTAAAACCTGCTTGACCATGGAGACCTTTTATCAAAGAACATCTCACTGGCCTAATGCTTCTTAGAAGTCATTTGGAGAATGGCTGACCCAGAATAAGAAAAGCAAGTTCTTGAGCCTGGCTTTCAGGCCTTTGTTGTTGGCCACATCCATTCTCTCTGACCTTGCTTCCAGCACTCTCCTTAATGAGCCTTGTGTTAAGCCTGCATGGGGTCCAGAAAACACCATCCCAGAATACATGCTGGACATGCTGAGCATTTTACCCTAAAGCACATGGGAAGGCCTTAGATGCAACCTCAGGACCAAGGTCTCTGTAACCTTGCCCTGCCCTCCTGTCTTTGACCCCTCATCCTCCCCTGAAGCAAGATGCAAAAACCAGAATACCTCTCTTCCAGGTCAGTCATGAAATAGACACCCCCACACATACTTTCTCCAAAGCAAGTCATAAAACCTAAAGCATTACCTTAGCCTTTCCCCATGTTCTGTCTAGGAGCTGGCATGAAGAAATTCTCCATCCTATCTTGTCCAATAAAAAGCCTGAAGACCCTCATCCCAGGGGGTCCTGCCCTATACCCAGGAGGAAAGAATGCTATAGAAGAATTTCAACAGGCAGGCATTGTGGGGTTTTCCCCATCTAGTCTACCACATCAGATAACAACCTTTCTGTCCAATCACATTTCTGATAACTGTCCATTTTTCACTGAGCCTAAACATAAAATGGATAGTTTTCCCTGGGTCTTTTCAGTCTTTATTCCTGCACTCCCCCACCCCCCAAATAAATGCTTTTATGAAGCAGATTTGTTATGCTTTTCTCTTGCTGCCTACCTCTTGCTATGGGAGGGTTAGCCGTACCCTGAGAGGGATGAGAAAGGCATCATACCTTCCTCCCCTCTACCGGTCTCCTCACCCTACCCACAATGAGCAATATTTATTAGCTGTTTATTCATTCACTAAATACTTATGGAACATCTGTTATGAGTTATGCACTGTGATACCATCCCAGCCTTCAAGAGAAGGAGACAGACCGATGGAAGAAGTGCACACTGGTAGGCACCCATGTTGACAGAAGGTGGCAGTGGACACAATGACAAATGCCAGGGAAGATGGGTCGCAGCCTTGAGAAAGCTTCCCAGGAGAGCCATCATGAGATGAGAATATATTGGTGAGTAAGCAAGGTAGGAGAGCTGGAGGGCTGTTCCCAGAAGAGGGCTCATGCAAAGCAATGTGCAAGACAGTGTGGGATCTGGGCAGGAGCCAGCTGGTCACAAGGCAGCCGAGCACCTGGGAAGGCAGAACAGACGGGGAACAAAAAGGCTGAAGGTCAGACTTGCTGGGCCTCAAACACAGCTCTGTCACAACCTGTGTGACCCCTGAACCATTGCCAGATGTAGACGGTGAGAGAATTGGAAATAAGTCAGACCAACAATGATAGAGGAAAGCAGGACTCGCTGGGAAAGCCAGCCCTGATGAGGCATGACTAACCCAGAGCAGGCTCCCCTACGTTGATTATACAGGATTAAACACCAAAAGGATTTGCTGTGAGAAAGCTTCTCCAAGAAAAACTAAAATGAGGCACGTGAGGGGAACAGCCCAATATAGCTTATCAGCTTAAACCCATGTCTCTTCTACCCCCTGGACCGCTGGCATTTGAACCTAAAGCTATTTGAACCAATAATTTCTGTGAGACACAAAACTTCTTTAAGCAAACAGCCACCAGCAACTGAGCAGCCTCAATCAGTACATTCCCAAGAAGAATTCTCAGAGGGCATCACTTCTGCATAGAAATGGTTCACAGAGACCTGTGATTCATTCACCATTCCCAACACAGCCCTAAAGTACTTAAACATTGTATGCCATATGTATCTTATCCTTTCTATAAAGGATAAGATAGCAGGTATTTTAGGCTTGGTGGGCCACATGGTCTCTATCGCAACTACTTAATGCTGCCAGTATAGTGTCAAAGCTATATTACACAATAGGTAAGCAAGGAGATGTGCCCCCATTCCAATAAAACTTTATTGAAAAGCAAGTAGCAGACTAGATATGGCCCAGGTGGTATGCTCTGCTCCCCACACCTACTCTTGCTTTCCGAAGTTTTACCTGAGATTTGCAGCTGCAGCAGAAGTTAAGAACTTGTGAGAAATGCAGAATCTCAGACCTCACTGCAGACTTACTCAATCTGAATCTGCACTTAACAAGGTCACTGGTTTAAGTGCATGTGCTCACTGAAGTTGGAGAAGCCAAGGGAACAGAACTGAGGGCTTTAGTCCAGGAACAACATAATCATTCAGCCTGCAGATGGAGTCTTTCTGAATTTTCCCCATCAATACCTCCCATATCAGCCGACTGTCTACCTGTTCAAGCACCGCTCAGATCTCCCTGATCCATGAAACCATTTACCACCAACCTGAAATGATCACTTCCTTCTCTGAACTCTTACACTACAAAAGCAGGTTTTATAAGTTATTTGTTTCTCTGACTTTCATAGGTGAAAATCTGTTGAAGGATCAGAACTGTTTATACAGCCAGGCACAGTGGCACATGCTGTAACCCCAGTGACTTGGGAGATTGAGGCAAGAGAATCAAAAGTTTGAGGCAAGCCTCTGAAACTTAATTGTACCCTGTCTCAAAAGTTAAGGGAAAAAAAAGGGTGGGGGGTGAGAGGTGCAGGGCGAGACTGAGGGTGCACCTCAGTGTTTGTTACCCCCACACTAGGCAGGGGTCCTCAGGAGGTTCCAGGTCTAGGTTCTTGGTGACCTACACACAAAATTGAAAGAGATGTGGGACATTTGCAAGTAAAACAAAGGTTTATTGAAAGTGAAAGTACTCTTGGAGAGCAGAGTAGACCCAGCTGATGAAGTAGTTCAAGTCTACACAGTGAAACTCACTTTTATTGCTGTGCTAGTTCTACCCCTTCTTCCCTGGATAGATCTGGGGTTGACTGACACCTAGATTGACAGCTGAACCTGACATAGTTTTTATTGTGCATGTAAGTTTCTTTCGCCCCAAGAAGAGACACAGAAGGCAGCAAACCTCAATGCTAATGATACATTAACTTTAGGTCAGTCCCTTGAGCTATTGCTCGTGCCCAAGATTGGGGACTTTCCCTTCAGGGTCTTGAATTCCTCTTGTGGTCTTCTAAGTTTCTCCCATTAAGCACAAGAAAGTCCAGTTCTCCTCACAGGAAGTATGATGTGTAGCGTTAGGTGGGGCTGAGGGCCCTGGCCCTTCCCTATGCCCTATCTCCTACCTATCAGATTTGATCCTTAGTACCAAACACAAAAGAAACAACAACAAAAAAAAAACCCAAAAGAACTGTTGACACATCTTCTGTAATTCCCACCAAACCTAACAATGCAGTGTGTGGGGTAAACAATGTCTTACCTAAGAAACCACTAATTAAGTAATTGACCTTGGCAAATTAGACTGGGACTGCAGAGTTATAGTACGTGGCTTTGGCATTGCCTTAGTGGACCACGGTTTCACAGCCCACAGAAGCTGGTTACCACTGGGCTAGGAAAGTCCCCTAGAGGTTCACCTCTGAGCCATGAGTTCTCCTGAGTGTGAGACGACTAGTCCAGAAAATTGCCTGGTGCCAGACAGACCCATCTAGTGACTGAAGAGAAGAGGCAACTCTGAGCAAGAGGCTCTATCTCCCACTCCTGTAAGTCTGCTCCCCGGAAATACCTACCAAAATATGTTTCACTGTGCCAAGAGACACAAACACTACCAAACTAAAACCCCAAGGCGTAGACCCAGGGTGAGTTCGCCTGAGACTTTTGCAGAGTTTGTAATGTTCTAGTTAGCATGAACTGAGCAAGGTATCCAGCATCCTGGGGTCAGCTCCAGCTTAGTCCTGGTTGGAGGCTGCTGTTTGGATCCCAAGGCCCAGGTAATAAAGGCTTAGTCCCCAGAGTGGTGTGAGGAGCCTTTAAGAAGTGGGGCCTAGGGGGAGACTGGCAGGTCACTGGGGGTATGCCCTGAAGGGGACAGTGGAGGCTCTTCCTTTCGAGTCCCATCCTAGAGGGTTACAGTTTTACTCTGCCACTCACTCCCACCATGAAGAGCCACTACAGGCCAAAGCAAGGGGACTAGCTAATCGTGGACTGAAACCTCTGAAACTGTGAGCCAAAATGAACCTTTTCTCTTTATAAGTTTATTATCTCAGGTATTCATTCCACTTACAGAAAACTGACTAACACCAAGGTCTAAGTTGACCCCAGAGGCCCCATTCAAACAACCTTGAGTCACCCTGTGTCAAAATGGTCATGGGCTCTAGTTCTCCAGGAAAATCTCCAGACTGGGAAGATCCAAGACTTGGGTTCTTCTTCTTCATCTTCAGAAAAGCCAGGTCTGAAGTGACTCACCACAGCCAAGGTTCTGTGAGACAGGAGGAAAGAACTAAAAGAAAGACCACTAAGGACAAAGCCAGAATCAGAATAAAAAATACAAGTATAAACCATCAGAGAGGTTACAAAAGAGAGACACCAACCACAACTATGGGAGCAGAAGGTGGGAGGTTGGACAGACAGGGGTTCCCAGAGCTGGGAGATGTGTAGCCAAGATTTTGTGAGAGAAGACGGTGTAACAAACACTCCCACATTGAAATCATACTAGTTTGCTCTAAGTTGAATACATTTCTGATCTAGTTTTATAAGACAGAAGGTGGGAAAAGGGCAGACCACTTACTCCCGGGCCAGCTCTCCATAATGGACATCATGAAAGGTTTTTCCTTTTTTTAACTCTTTCTTAAATGGTTTTGGGGAGGTTTAGGTTTCTGACTTTTGAAAGCAAACAGCTTTAAATCCTCTTCTGTGTATAGCCAAACCCTTCTCCCATGCCCGTGTAGAATGAGGGCACTGAAACATAGTGAAGTCCCACTGGAACCCAGCCCTGGCTGCCTCAGTTCAATTTAATGCTTTGACATTATCAGGTTTTCTTGAAAGAAATGCCATTAGGGAGGCATTAGGAAAGCATGGCATTCCAGAAACTGTCGGTGAAAATGGCCCCATAAATCATGGTAATGGAACAAAAGTGAACTGTGAGCATTTCTGATACCCCAGGCCTCAGCACTCAGTACGATGATTTCATTGTTGTCTTACAAAACCCTTTTAGGATAAGTGTCAATGTATTTCCCATTTTCCAGATAAGGAAGCTGAGGTACCAAGAGGTGAGCTCACAGAGGGCCAGTCTGCCGTCTGCTTCTGCCCATCACACGGGGTGGCTCCCCAGTCTGCCAAACACTGTCTTCTGCAGCGACCACTTGTCTAGTGGAAAAGTCCAACATCATTAGCAGAGATGCTTGAGACACCCTGTTTTATCAAGTCTCACAACAATAAAATAGTTTCAATTAAATTACCCACTCTATATACCAATGGCAGCTGTTTTTTTTTTTTTTGCCCAATTCAGCATCAGTGCTACATATTTTGTTTTTATATTGCACAAAGGCCTGAATGTTTCTCTGATTGCAATATTTCCATCCATTATTCTTAGATATCTTCCTACAAAAAGGGAACTAAAATATCTTAACAATACTGAATTGAATTAGCACACAGTGATCCAGAGTACATTTCAGCATTAAGCCCACGAGGCTTCCCTGTGAATATTTCAGGTTGGAGTATGAGAAAACCTCAATAGAAAATAAAGATAATCTTCTCAAAGTACAACAATCAATTGATTTACACATAGCAAATGATGATTAAAGAAACTCTTCAGAATCATAATTTTTAAATGGATTTTTTAATAAATCTGTAGGAAAAATGACAAAAATACATTATTCATCAAAGTTAGTGTTTAGGAATACATGTATATTAACTAGTTCAGTTATCCTAAAGAATCGTGGAGACTATGGAATTATGAATATCCATTTTATTTACACATCTAATTGCCAGAATAAAAACCAGTTTAAGGGGCTGGATTGTGGCTCAGTGGTAGAGCATTTGCCTAGCATGTGTGAGGCCCTGGGTTCAAACCTCAGCACCACATAAAATAAAACGAATAAAATAAAGCTATTTTTAAAAAAACTAATTTAAAGCATCTCATTATTTGATTCCTTTCAAATCAGGCTTCCTTTAATTATATAATCCATATTTTACAACCTGGGATTTTACCATAGATTCTAAGGATTTTGATGGACACTGTGTGGATAAAGTGTTTGCAAGATTTTAGTGAGATTTCAAGGTGAATTGACAAACATTTTGAGAACCCATTATGTATCAATCATACTATTCTTTTATACACTATCAAAGAAGCTGTGCGAAGCCAATTGTGACCTCCAGTTATAGCTGAGAAAAATGAGGAACTACCCAAAGTCTCACAGCTACTAAATAAAAACTCATTACCTTTTGCCTCAAACTTCCTCAAATATCAGATGTTTCTGATTTGCACAAATATCAGGAAGAAACCTTTTACCAAATAATCATAAGAATTAGTACTAAAATGTAAATGGGGTCAGAATAAATGCTAATGCTGATCTAATTTTAATGGTTATGATGTACTATATATAATGTGCAAAAATATGTATATTTGTAAGTGTATGTATATTATATATATATGCACATATATAGCATCTCACACAATATTAGGAATATTATTTTTTTAAATTAACAGAGACAAAATGTTAAGAAAATTGTCTCCCTCCAAGTTTAATATCTGGACCACAATTCTATGTCATCTTCTCAAGATGAAACATAACCATGTGTGGGACATTTTCATCAAATTTAATTTTATATAGTGTATTATAAACCTGTTAAAATTATAAAGCCTATAAAATAACATAGAAAATGCTGGTGATATGATAGAGTTAAAAACTTCATACACTTATTTGAATGAGCTTTCTTATTACAACCGTGTTTTCAAAACACATGTGGGAAGCAGAATTGTCAAATGCCTTCCGCTGACCCATGCCCTCAATGAGTCCTGGGTGTGTGACAGGCTCTGGCTCCTGTTACTGTTACTCCATATGACAAAGGGAATTTTGCTGAGGTGATTGAGGTTCTTAATCAGCTGAGACCATCAAAAGCAAGATTATTCTAATCACTCCAATCAAATAACCCCCCTGAGAAGGGGTCTAGAGGTCAGAGATGCTCCCGAGACCTGGAATAGAGCAGATGCCCTGTGTGAACTCCCATGGAGGCCACAGGGTACCATCTAGGAGCAGAGGGGTCCCCGTCTCATAGCTAGTAAGAAGATGGGGCTGTTATTTGTGTAGCCACAGGGACCTGAATTCTGACAACTGGAGAACTTTAGCCCAAGATGAACTGCAACTCTGGCCCACAACCCTGATGGCAGCCTTCTGGGGCAGGAAGGCAGGAGACGCTAAATAATGCCCAAAGCCAAAACTATGCCTCAGTTTTCTCACCTGTAACATGGTATTTTAAATAACAGAAAAGTTGTCAGAGGATCAATGAGTCAATTCTTGTGCATTGCTTGAAACATTGAGTTTTTGCTAATTATTATTGTGTAAAAACTACCCCCCAACTTGAAATGTCCAATATCTATCACTTTCCAGTTCTGGGTCAGGAAGCTGGGTACAGTGTACCTGGTCCTCAGGCTGAGTGTCTCCCATCCCACATGCTGGGGCTGCATGTGGGATGGGAAAGACTCAGTATCTGGCACATGGTACTTAATAATTGTATCTGGCACATTTATTAAGTACCGTGTGCCAGATACTATCTGGGGCTGCAGTCAAGTCTGAATGCAGAAGTTCACTCCAGTGCTTGTCTGCTGGCTTCGGTTCCTCTCAGACTGCTTGAGAATACCTTTCAATACTGACTGTTGGCTAGTGGTCACCCTGGGCTCCTCTTCATCTGGCATAGAGCAGCTTGTTTCATCAGAGAAAGCAAGTGAGAGAACAGGAAGATGGAAGTCATTGTCCCTTTGTAACCCGCACTCAGAAGTGACATTCAGTCACATCTGCTGCACTCCATTCATGAGGAGTAGGTTACCAAGTTCAGGCCAGAGCAATGGGAGGGAGCACTCTAGGGCATGAACACTGAGCAGGACTCACTGAAAGCCATCAAACACCCTATACAGTAGGTCTCAATAAATGCTCACCACCATTACTACCACTAAATGCCTTTAAGAATAAGCTGGGCAGGGAGCTGGGGTTGTGACTCAGAGGAAGAGCACTCACCTAGCATGTGTGAGGCACTGGGTTCGATCCTTAGCACCACATAAAAATAAAATTGTTAGAGTCTGTAAACAAGTCAGGATGGCGCCTGGCATTTTGCCAGAGAAATGTTAGAGTCTGTAAACAAGTCTGGATGGCGCCTGGCAAAATGCCAGAGGGAGTGGTTTGTGAAGTAACTCCAGTGAGCCATTAAGTGTGGAGATTTCTTATTGGTTGACTGATGTATCTAGTTTATGCTAATTAAGATAAGCTGTGTGGAATGTATAAATACCCCTCCTGTCCTACAATAAATGGCTCCCACTCCTGCTGTATCAATCTACATAAGTTGCTCGTCACCCCCCGGTTATTTTGCCCAGCCAGCCGGGCTGCGGCATAAAATAAAGGTATTGTGTCCACCTACAACTAAAAAATAAATGTTCTTAAAAAAAAAAAAAAAAGAAAAGAAAAATAATAAGCCCGAGGCTGGGTACAGTAGCACATGCTTATAATCCCAGAAACTTGGAAGGCCGAGCAGGAGAATTGCGAGTTAAAAGCCAGTTCAGGAAACTTAGCAAGACTGTATCTCAAAATAAAAAATAAAAAGGGTCTGAGATGTGGCTCAGTGGTAGAGTGCCCCTGTGTTCAATCCCCAGCATCAAAAAAATAAAAAAGTTGAACACAAATAATAATGATAATACCAATGGCAAAATGTCCTTTGGGTAGGCTTGGAACTATTTTAGTGAGTATTTATTAAGTACCCTGTGCCAGACACCATCTGGAAATGTAAGATTGCTAAAAAAAAAAAAAAAATATATGAGGTATGGATAGTTTCCTTTTAGAGAGCTCATGGTTGAGTGGGACGGGGTGGGGCAGGGAATGAGCCCTCAAAAATGTCATTTGATGTGATGGAAGTAGGTAGGATTCAACAGGATTCAAAGAAGTAAGAGGATGGGCATCTTATGGGTAGGACAATGTTTGAGCTCAGTCTTGAAAAATAAAGAGTTGTCCACAAGATGGTGCAGACCAAGGGAAGCTGTGGATAAAGAGAGGAAGGGCCAGAGAATATGGCATATTTCAGGAACCACCCGTGAACCAGGGTGGCTGGGGAGGTACAGTAATAACCTGCCTCTTCAAGCAAGTAACTGTGACAGCATGCTTGCAAAAACAAAGGAGGAGACAATTACTTCCTCTCACAGATTCAGAGGCTTAGGTCCATGCTATGCTGGCTCCCTTGCTTTTATGTCTATGGCAAGGCAGAAACATCATGGCGGAGGAAGAACGCTCATCTAATGACAGCCAGGAAGCAGGGAGAAAGAGAGAAAGAACTGGAGGCAAGATATACCCCTCCAAGGTACACGGCTGGTACCCAGTTCCTCTAAGTACGCCTCACCTCCTAAAGCCCATCTCCTCCCAAGGATGCCATCAGCTCATCACCATCAATGGATTAACCCACTGAAGAGCGAAGCCCCTTGAGAGGCAATCACTGTCCAAAGGTCTCAGCTCTGAGCATTGCTCCTCTAAAATCAACACATGACTTCCACAGGATTCTGAAGGTCACTTCATATCGACCATAACAGAAGGTATAGATTTCCAGATGTCAAAGAATTATGTTTAGCTTTGTATATGGATGTGAAGATTATAAGTGGGACATCTAGGTGAAGAAGCACAGGAGGCGCGGATGTGCGTGCTTGTAGCTGAAGAGGCTATTTGAGTTGGAGATGTTGACTTCAGAATCATCAGCAACCAGGTGCTGATTAAAATTCTGGGAATAGATTAATTACCTGGAGAAGCTATATAGGATATTATGGAAGAGTCCTGTGCTGGGAACCTTAGGAAACCAATGATTAAGGGGCAGGATAAGAGCATAAGAATGGGAATGAGCACTCAGTGGACCAAAAGGATCATCGAGAAAGCAAGGTGTCTTAGAAACTAATGCGGTGAAGATGTTCAAAAAGAAGAGAGAGGCCAAAAGCACAATTACACTCAGAGGAGGCAAATATAAGTGACCATATGGAATGCAGATTGTCAAAAGAAATCTACCTAAGCAGGCAGGAAGAAAAGGGTCAATTCTCAATTAATACTAAATTCCTTTGTCCATCAACTTATGGTCAGTATGGTTTCCAGATTCAATAATCCTAGAAAAGCTAAGTACTGGGCCACATACGGTAGTTATAGATGGTGGGAGCAAAAGTTGATCCCACAGCTTTCAGATCCAGAACCCATTCTTGAACTCTTCATAAAGTTTGGATAAAGAAGTGTAACGGGTTGAATGGTGACCTCCAAAAAGATATTTCTAGGTTCTAATCCTCTGAACCTGTGGATGTGACCTTATTTGGACAAAAGGTCTTGGAAGGTATAATTGGAAGAGAATCTCAAGATGAACTCATCCTAGATTACCTGGGTGGGCCTTAAGTCCAATGCCAATTGGATAGACAAGGAGAAGAGGACAAAGCCACATGAAGATGGTGGTAGGTACTGGAGTGATGTGGCTACAAGCCATTTCATGGCCCTATCCAAAGCTTGAAAGGCAGGGAAGGAGTCTTCTCAAGAGCCATCAGAAAGAGTATGGCCCAGCCTCTACCTTTGTTTCACTTTTACCCTCCAGAACTGTGAGAATGAACTTCTGTTTTTGTAAAACCACATTAGTGGTGATCTCTTAAGGCAGCCCTAGAAGCTCATATTGCTGGTGAAGGTGCCCTGCCCCCAGCACATTGTAAAAGATTTTCCTAAGAAAAAGGAATTTGATTAATCAGATGAGCCACTGTTAAATAAAAACTTCCTGATTAATGCTAGTTAAAGGACTGTTACTATGCATATGTTTTAGAGGGTCAAAAATGCTTTTCTTATTTGAACTTAACATCTGTCACTGGTGCAGCAAAATTTCATAATAAGCCATTCAAACAATGGCTTTGAACTAAAGCTTTTGATTGTCATTTATAAAAATGCCTTTGAATAAACAGAATGTTTTCTTCTAATATTTCAATAGTTTATAGAAGTAATCAAGCATATATTTTTCTATTTTTTTGTATCATATCTAACCAAAACTTTTCCAGAAAAAAAAATCATTTATTTTAAGAATATTGAGATGTCCTAGCATCAGGTAAACTGCCCTTAGTTTGGCTTTTAGAAAGAATGGAGATGCCACAGGAAGCAGCATGTGTGATCCCCAGCTGGTGTTTTCCCAGTGAGTCAAATCCAAGTTTCTCAGCCCACAATGGTAGTGTCCATTTTTAGTTTTTCAAGGCTTCATTTTTCATTTTCTGTGCCAGTAGGCATGTTTCTATTAATAAGGCACCAAAGACAATGCAAACCCTTTATATTCACAACACTCCTCCAGATTCCTAAAGGATGATGACTTTTGCATCGTACATTTGGTTTTATCTTCTTTTCTTACCTAATGTTAAGTAGCATAACTCACTCAATATAACTATGCCCTATTTCATAGCCTGCTACATGTGTTATGTTCTTGTAATCTGAAAGCATCCACAGGATAAATACTCATAAATAAATGTATTAATCTCATTAATACTGCTTCAGGCTAAGCACAGATAATATTAAAACTGATGGGTTTTTTACTGCTAATGACACACACATTACAGCAAATATAAAAGAAGTTATTTTATTTTTACAGCACAGAACTTACATTTAATTTAAGAAGTTATTTTAAAGATTAGTTATGTTATATTAGTTTTCAACAACTAATGAGATAATCTTGGAAATTATCTGTAGTTGACCATGCTTCACTGGGGATCAATGCAAAATAAACAGGTATGGGAATGAGGTTAGTGGATGAGAAATAAAGTACATTTTTACACTCTGACAGCAATTTCAAGGAAATGTAGCATGAATGCAGAGACTGTGATGCTCCTCTCCAGCAGATATGGCTTTGAATTTCTTCTGCACGCTCACAGCGGGATGGTACAGCACATGATAACTGACCTCTTTGAGACGTTATTCGTATCTCATAATGGGAGAATATCTACTCCTCTGGGCCATTGTGAAGATTAAATAAAATAAGTAAGTAGGACACCTAATAGCGTGTGACAGATAGTAGTAAATAGTCACTACGTGATTGATGTTGCAACTCCATCTTTAGGATATGAAGCAGCCCAAGGACAGCTACAGGATTTGAAGTCTTCCTAGACATGCTATCACTTTTTTCTTTTAGCCAGTCTTCTTGGACCTGGCTACCATTTCTTGGAAAATTGCCTTATTGTTTGTAGGATCAATTATGAAGAGCAGATCAGCACTTTAAGATCTGTCTCAGGCAACTGGCTGTGTCATTATCACTTGGCTTCTTAATTATTTGTCTAGATAAGAAGACTCAAGCTTCCTGAGGGGATAGTTAGCCAACGCAGAGTACAACAGAGGCCTCACCAGGGGAATGAGAGACTTGGCTCTTTTGCAAGACTTGGAAATAGCTTGCAGGTTTTAAGTTTGGAGGATTTCCTGCTTTCTTAGGCTTAAAAAGTTATTTTGAAAAATATCCAATTATGCTAAAGGTGGTATCTTTCCTCTCACAGAAAGCAAGGGCCTGTGAAGTGGTTTCTTCAGGTGTATGACTGTTGTCAAGCCATAACACTGACAGCTCTGAAGTCATCTTTAGGAATCAGAGGGGCTTCTGGAGACTCTTCCAGATGGGAAGTGAGGTAGAACCAGCCCACCTCTGTGGCAAGGAGCCAGGCAGAGGTGGAGGCCTTTCCTACAGAAGGGCAGCTCAGACCCCAGGAAGCTGCCTACAAAGAGAACCAATCCCCAGAGGGGTCAGGCAAAGAGGTGAGCGTTGATCCAAGGCACCAGGTCAGCAGTTAAACATAAAGATGACAGAGGAGGCAGGTCTGACGGGGCTCTCATAGGTGCCGCCAGGGGCCATGTGACATCTCCTGTGGACCTGAATGAAGACATTCAAAGTGTCAAGTCAGTCCAGGAACACAGTCAGGAGGGACTTTTGCTCTTTCACAGTTCAGTTTCCAAATTTTGGTTTAGAAGGGGTTTCCAGCTCTGTGTTGCTTCATCTTAAGCTCTCCCAGCCCCTGTGTTACAGGATCATCTACTCAGTGACTTTGATAAATCACTTCAAGCTGACACTGAAACTTTCCTCCACTGCAAAATAATTCACTGCCAGTTCTGGAGCAGAAAACACCAAAGATAAACCTTGCCTACTACTTGTTATCACACCAAAATGCTACGAAGCTATCGAAGACTACCATAGTTGTGTCCAAAGGATCCAGGCACCAACTTTAAGAAGCTCTTACTAGGCAAGTACAGTGGCACACATCTGTAACTCCAGCAACTCAGGAAGTTGAGGCAGGAGGATCAAAGTTCAAGGCTAGCCTCAATGACTTAGTGAGACACAGTCTCAAAAGAAGAAGTAAAAGGGTCTAGAGATAGCTCAGGAGTAGAGCACCCCTAGATTCAATCACCAGTACCAAAAAAATAAATAAATAAATAAATAAAATAAAATTCTCACTAGCCAAAGATGCAAAACTTTAAGTAATGTAAGTATAAAGAAAATAACTGTAACCAACATAAAACATCAATATACTGATATCTGCAAGTTCATTAAAATACTTTGAGGATAATAATAATTAGCCACCTTTGGAGAATCTTAGGGAATCAATTCATTTTGAAAACTGGTAAAGAAAGGGAAAGAATCAAAGATTTGTTTCTGCAGTTTCAAAGCGTCTATACTAGACTTCATGGTCACTGTAAAGTTGATGAGGGAGCCTTTCTTTATATCATTTTCCCAGCTGAGAACAGCAGCAGGTTTTGCAGTGTTGATCGTGGCTGATGTTAGAAGATGGAGGCTCATGATCTTCTGTCCACTTTTTAATGTATAAAATGTGCTTAATGAAAACTGTTTTCATGCCAGGTGCAGTGGCACATGCCTGTTACCCCAATGCCTTGGGAGGCTGAGGCAGGAGGATTGCAAGTTCAAAGCCAGCCTTAGCAACAGTGAGGCACTGAGCAACTCAGTGAGACCCTGTCTCTAAATAAAATACAAAATAGGGCTGAAGATGTGGCTCAGTGGTTGAGTGCCCTTGAGTTCAATCCCCTGTACTAACCCCCTCCAAAAAACAAAAAAACTATTTGCATTAAAAACCCATGACCTTGTTGATATTCTTTTCTGGATAAATTTTTGTGGTTAAAATCACGATTCTAAACAGGTTAAAATCTATTAAAAGGAAAGAATACTTTTATGACCCTTCATGCAGTTATGAATAACACAAATAAAAAAAAAAAAAACCATGCCTAACCACGGCCGTTCACATAAAATCTGTTCAAAACAATATGGTCATTACTGTCATCCGTTGGACCAAGATGAGTGCCACTGAAAAGACACAGCAGAGCCTTCTTGGTGACGTGGTCAAGTGAGATGCAGCCAGAAGCTCTGCTCTCTGCCCCCTGCTTCTCAGCTGATGATACTCGTCAGCATGTATTGAGAGACTGCTCTGTGCCCAACACTGCTCTAAATACTCACTGTCCCAAATAACTGCGAGGCCAGTAGTCATGGTCGCCTCCTCCAGGGCTGACAACACTGAGAGGCTGCTCGGGAATGCAGTGCAGAGAGATTGAGAACTAGTGTCCTTGACCTTTCTTGCCTCTGTTATGGGAGTGTACCTGAAGCAATCAGAATATAATTGAATGAACATCAGAAATGGTTTCACATTATGCTGAATTGGGGTATTTTTCCAACAGTGAAAATAGGTACTGGAAATACTGAGGCTCCATTAGAATCAATCATGTGTGATGTCCAACAAAGCCAGTCATAGAAATCCCATTTGCACTGCCCATGGAATGAACCTTTAAGGAACCTTTAGGAATGAACCTTTAAGGCAATTTTGGCCAATGATATGTTAGAGAAAATTTACTATTGATATATTTTTTTAAGGTGTTCTTTGATTTTACAGAGGAAGCTTTACTTTTCTGTTGTCTTCTATCAGTAGGGTGCAGGGCAGTCATCTTGAGACCATGAGGTAAACCCAGCTCAGAGAATCTGTGCACTGTTGAGAGCAGACCTGGAGCAGGGAGATCCCTAGATCCTTGATGGAAGGCATTCCACTGGTTAACTACCCTGGGCACCACTGCTTAGACAAGACAGGCTCAGCGATGTGGTGCCCCCTTTTGCAACATTGGATTCCAGAATCCACAGGCAGCAGTCAGGGGGTTTCCCTGGGTCCATACACCCACCCACTGAATAACAGAGGGGGGCATAGGCCATGAGTGTTAATACCATCATCAGTGTAGGAATTCTCTACAAGCAAAAGGAAATGTGGGGTGCTTTACCACAGTTGGGAGAATTAAAAAAAAAGAAAAAAAAATTTACCCTGTGGAAAAATATTGAAGTGGGGGTAAGACTGGAAGGAAGGACACTGGAAGAAGGATGTCAAGAGGGGAGAAGCAGGACAAAGTCGAAGGAATGCAGGGGAGGGGGTGGGTGCTAAAGTGAAGGCAGGATTCAGAGGACTGTGGGTGGTTAGCAAGTGGGAAGTGGACGGAGAGGAAGGAGACTGGGACAGGACCTGAGATATTCCTAACCACCTGGGGCACCTATTAGAATACAAATTTGCAGGCCCACCCCACACTGTCTTCATCAGAAACTCTGGGCCCAGAAAGCTATGTTTAAAAAGTTGTTGTGGTTTGGATCTGAAATGTCCC
The DNA here is from genome assembly GCF_047511675.1 of Marmota flaviventris. Taxonomy (NCBI): domain Eukaryota; kingdom Metazoa; phylum Chordata; class Mammalia; order Rodentia; family Sciuridae; genus Marmota; species Marmota flaviventris. The sequence continues at coordinate 110,233,416 of NC_092505.1, read as the reverse complement.
TTGAAAGCTCTTGTGTTGAAGGCTTGGTCCCCAGGGCAGCGAGGTTGAGAGGTGAAGCCACAGGAAGTGACTTGATCACAAGGACTCTGACCCACGGATGGATTCCTAGCTTCAGGGACGCTGGGAGGTGCCAATTGGAGGAAGCAGGTCACTGGGGGTGTGTCTTTGTACCTGCCCCCTTCCTCTCACTCTCTTTTTGCTTCCTGGCTGCCAGGAAATGAGCAGTTTGCCCACCACATGCTCCACTGAAATGCACTTGCAACCATTGGTCTCTAGGCATATTTGAATATTGGAATGAGTTGGGCAGCTCAGGAAAAGAAAACACCACACCCAGAGAATGTGATTTAACTGGGTAGACTGACTCAGGCATCAGGAGATAGATGGATGCATCTATCTATCTATCTATCTATCTATCTATCTATATTTTGGTACTGGGGATCGAACCCCAGGGGCACTTTATCTCAGAAGTACATCTCTGGTCCTTTTTTAATTTTTATTTTGAGGGAGAGTCCCACTAAATTGCTGGGGCTGATCTCAAACTTGCAATCCTCCTGCCTCAGCCTCCCAAGCTGCTGGGATGATAGGCACACATCATGACCCTCAGAAAGTCTCTGAAGTTTCAAAAGTTTCCCCAGAAAGCATCAAGGTACATCCAAGTGGAAATCATGGTGGACCACTGATGCTGGCTAGGAGGTTCAGTGGACAGTACTGATACTCACCAAGGAAAGGAAGCAGGCTTAAGAGAAAATCAATACAGTGAGATATTCAGTGAGAAACACTGAGCATGAACCAAGAGGCCACTCAGGGATTCTCTAGTTTGAGGGAGACAAGTTGCACCAGGCAAGCCTCACATGTGCCTGCAGGGGATAGATGTGACATTTGAACTAGATGGCAGAGGTCTTGGAGGCAGGTGCATGGCTTACCAGTCTGTATTCCCACTTCCTGACGCAACAATTGCCCTGGGGAGGAGAGCAGAGCCTGGGGAGGACCTGTCAGAGATGCTGAGGGAGGCAGAGAGAGGGAGATGAGGCTGGGATTGACAGTGGAGGGGAAAAGTCCTAAATCACCAGCAGGTCATTACCGAAGCACTTTTCATGGGCCCATCGGAAGAAAGAAACTTCATAATCTCAAAAATGCTTCCCAGAAGTTAAAGCATTATCTAAGGCTCAATGGAGCTGGACTCTGGGCCAGCTCTGTCATTAGCGAGCTCCTGGCCCCTGTGAGTCACTTCACCCATCTGAGTCTCGGCTTCCTCCTCTCCAAACCAGGCACTGACTAATGATTCAGAGTCCTTTCAGTGAGGCAGGTCTTTGATTCTAGCAGAAGATTGAGAATTTAAGCTCTTCCAAGGACAAATAAAATGCTTTCTTTTTGATTTATTGAGCTATTCAGAGACCTATCTCAATCTGTGTGAAATATTACCATTCCCCTTAAAATTAATTCTGTTTTGGGCTTTTACTTATGAGAGTGACAGATCCCAGTTTGGGATAATTACCCCCCAAATTCAGCTTAATGCACTCGGCCAAATTTAATTTTAATTTTGACCCACTCACCACAATTCTATAATAGCATAATACCATGATAATCCTAAAAGTCTCTGAAAATTCTTTGTAAAAATCATTCTGAAAATATTATAATGCTAATTTAGTTCTTGAACATTTCTTATTAAAACTTGAAAGGCTGCACCCCTCATTTGAGTGTGGTTCCTCTTTAGAAATACAAAAACAAAAACAAAACAAAGTCAACCACTAACTATGAGGTGAGTAGATAAGAACAATGAGTCCCAGTTAGATGATTGATGTTTACATGCAAATTATACATCTAGGAATTGGTGTCAAGATTGAGTTGAAATGGTGGAAACAGTTATCTATGTTTACCTGATTCACAGGGGCTCCGACACTAGACTTGAGGTTTTCACTACCAGACCTACTAACCCCCAGGATGTGCCATCTCTAGTTATCTCTAAATTGAATCTTAATTGGCAGAAAAGTTCACCACATAAGGGCTTGTGGTAGCCTCAGAGAAGCTCCATCACATTCCAGAGGCCATACCTGCAAACCACAGGCAGACCCCAGAGTACCTTCCACCCTTGCTCACAGTGCCGCTGCTCCTGGGGCTACCAAAGGCACAGCCTCAGAACCACAGAATTCAGGCAGAAACCAGTGCTTTATTCTGCTAACTCCATGGGGAATGTTTCTCATGTTGTTAAGATTTCTAAAGCCCCATAAAATATGATGATCCTGTCAACATCAACTTTATATACTCCAAACCTGAAATCAGTTCCCAGCAATAGAAAATAAGACTTTTTTCACATCGGGTTGTGATCCCCTGCTTCTGCTAGCAGGTGTGGTCTGCCTAAGGTTGCAGGCCTCTGTAGCCAAGAGGTGTCGCAGACCCAAGCAGCTCACTGTTAGTTTCTTCTTTCTGGCTTCTTGGCTCCTGAATTTGAAGAATGAAATCCACAAACCAAGAAGAGCGCATGTAAGAGTAGGATTTACTGAAAAATAGAAACAGGGCCGTGCAGTGCAAAAGGGGACCCTACAGCAGATTTTCTCCTTCCAAGGATACTAGTCTAGGGGTTTGTATAGCACGGATGACTGCTATTGGTGCAAATTATGCTAATTAGGGTTTGGGGAAAGCACCAATGCTATTGGTCAACTCTTGAGTCCCAACTTCCAATCAGGTCCGCCCACTTCTGTTTCCTCCTGGAGGTCAGAAAGCTGGAGGCTGAGGTCTGTGGATGGGCTATGCTCCTAGGTTCCTGCTGCCGCACTGGCTATGCAGCAGGAGTCTCCACCATGCCCAGGCCTGGCTGCCAAGGCGTGACGGCGTGACAGCGTGACTCACAGCACGTCAGGACCTCCATACCTGCTTGGTGGGCTTGAAGCATGGACTGTGGTTGTTACCCATGCTCCAACCCAGCCAGTCTACCACTTCCTCTGCAGTTCTCAGCAGGAACCAGTAGGCTGGCTGTGGAACCACGTCACTTGGAGCTTGTCATTCCCAGTGAAACATCCATCATTTTGAATAAGTCTAAGCAATTACAAAAGGCTCACGCATGTTTTAATTTATCAATAGTTTTCCCCACTTCATACATGACTGGCATTTTGAATATGTGTGAGACATGTAGCCAGTGAGAAAATCTAGATAAACACCCAATACCTCAGTGTCTACAACGGTTTTGAAGTTACCTTCTTGCAATTCTTACGAAATCAAAAAACATTGTTCTTTATTAAAGATGACCTCAGAAAAGTGTCAAATGCTTGTGACAGTGATTATAACGCAGAGGTTCATAAGCTTTCCAAGAAGAGAGAGTGGGGGAAGCTATATGCCCTAATAAATCATTATATACACTCCCCCAAATTTAGAACATAGCTATTGCAGATGTTAAAAGTCTACTGTCAGACACAAAAGACAAATGATAATGAATGCTATGTAGGTACGTGCTAAATCTATATTTAGCACTGTATGTAAACCGTATGTCAATGAAACAGTTTAATGCACTATAAATCACTTTGCAAGTGTAAAAATATCAATAGCTGTGCAAAGAAAAATACCAAGATGCAACCTTATCCAAGGGTGCTAGAGTGTAACAAAAGATAAAAGACCCTTTTTGTAATCTTTCTGATAAAACAAAAAAAGTCCCAGTTACATTCTGCCTCTCTGGCCTTCATGTTTCCACAGGTTTCTAAAAGGGAATTGTTTGGGAAAGAATAAAAAACTAAAGAAAAGGGCTAGAAAAGTCATGGATTGTACATATTTAATCACATTATGTATTTAAGTGGAATAATAAAAAGAACATTTTAAACTTTCACATTATGCTTGTTGACCCTTAAATAAGGTGATAGGAGCTGTGTGTTGGTTATCTGCTGTGTCGACCCCCTTCCAGCTTTGTAAGACACAAGTGGGTCTTACTGGTTTTATCAATCAAATATTAACTAGCCTAGGATTTTATTACCTCAGAATCTTGTAGAAGAAGTTGAACTCTAGTGATAATTTCCACATCTTGTTACCAAAGCCTGTATTTTTATTTATAAAAGTACTTTACTTTAATAAGATCCAAAAAATATATTTCTGCATCTCAGATTTTCAGAATTGAAAGAGGCATTTTTTTGTGGCCAGACTGATCTTCAGCTGAAATCATGAATTATCTCTAAACCCTCCCACATGTTCTTAGGACATCTTCCGTGCTAGGGAATCTCACTGCATCTGGAGATCTTTATTTGAATTTCGAGAGTTCTAGTGTTTTAAAAAATTCTTACGTTGGCCTTATATCATCCATTTCTAATGGCTACCACTTAGTCCTAATTTCTCCATTTGGAGATTCAAAGAGTAAATCTAATTCATATTTCATATGAAAGCCCACAACTGTGTAAACAGCTATCTTAAGTGAAGCCCTGAGAAGGGACTTTGTCTAGTGCATTTCGACCATGTAGTGAACGAGTTAGTATTATTTTTATCAACACCTAAACTTTTTTCTTTCTTAGATATTCCACACAAAGCTTCTTCAAAATTCCATTATTTAGAAGGCTTGAAAGACCCCAATCTACATCAAAATCAAGCTGTGTTTAGGATGCTGGTATTCTTTCCAGAGAGCTTGAACACTTGGCTAAGGTAAGAAGATGGTGGGCTCTGTATTCACCTTTTATTCTTTCATAATCTTTTTATACAAAAACAGTTTAGTTCGACTCAGTGAAATAAGTATTTCTGGTAAGACTGCTCTTTCACCCAGTCTGAAGCTCCCTGCACTGTGGCTCTGAGAGAATGTATCATGCAAGTTTCCCTTTGCTCCTTCAAAATCATTATTTATAGAACTTTTACCCATTATCAAAATACATTAAAATTAATTTTCATAATATTGATCATTTATCTTACCAACTGTTTCTGTCATTGGCTTTATTTCAAAATTTTGGCTATAATATTCAAATATTTAAGATATTTATAAAATATATAAATGGGTACTCATTTCTTAAAAGCCAAGTCCTATGACAATCAAAGTCTATAAAATCAATCAAGCTTCATTCTAAACATACTCTAAGAAGATCCTAGGAATCTTTGGGATAATAAAATCCCACCATAAACGGGACTGGAAAATTCCTGTGAAATATTATCACAATTTTATTGTACTAATAATTTTATTGTAGAACATAACTGTTTCACCATAGGATCTTTGATTTGTAGTAACTAAATCCTTGGTTTCCAGATGTTTAACTTGGGCTTTATTGTTATCTTGAAATGGTTATTTCAAATATTTAGGGGAACCTCTGATCAACAATAGTTTAAAAAGGGATTTTTATATAACAGTCTCTATAATACGAACAAGCCCCACCCCCAAAAAAGAAAATTAAAAACATATAAGAAAATTCCACCCTTGAAACAGTCATCTGGTGCAATGAGCCTTGTATGAAGGCACTGGAAGATTCCAAGAGTAATCACAGGTCTTCGGTGTCATCCAGGAACAGAGCTATCCAGAATTCAGGGCCCACAGCCATTTCTTAAAGTAGAGAATATATCTTCTTTTCAAGTGCTCATGGATTTTTCATAATAATGAACCAAATATTAGATCATCTAGAATACTTAAATCCATTACAAAATTGAGCAATAATGTGGATCATTTTTCTCATTTAATAAAATAAAACAAGAAATTATATAAAAACATGAAAAATATTCTCCCACCTGGAATTTCAAATGAAAATTCCATCAAATGATTTTCAGTCTGAGTAAAAAGCAGTTCTTATTGCATATAATTTTTTAACTGATGATAATGGAATCCTTACGATGCCCCTACTTTATCCTCTGCCTTCCGGGTCGTGTTCATTCTGTGCAAATCTGTACTGTGCTTTATGAGGAAGCCATCTAAAAAGAATGCACCATGGCCAGGGAAAATCCCTGGGAATCAAAGAAACCTGAAAACAGAAAGGTACCCTTTATCAAGCAGCACACAACTCCTGTTGTGAGTGTCAGGGTTTGTCCTTGAGATTAGAAAAGTATTAATGATGATCAGTCATTCAATGAAATAAACATACCCACACAGTTGGAAATGGAATAGTGAGATTAATTTGAACTCCAAAGGGAAAATGCTATTGATCCAATATTCATAATTGGAAACTCCCATCTAGTTTAAGCACACACAGCTTAACATTTCTGCTCTCACTCCCAGTCAGAACCAATGGGATGCAGCCATAAATTTAAAAATAACTATAAGCACTCACATTCCTAAACAAGAACATTGAATATGCAATCTAAGAAGTTAAAAATAAGAAAATTAATATAAGAAGTTGAAGAAAAACAGAATAAATAATTTCAGAAGCTGGTATTTTAAATAAAACAATAAAATAGATGATTCACTACTCTCTAATCCAGAAAAGAAAGGGCAAAACCACAAATAACTAAAATGGAATTTAGAAAGAGAGAAATAGCCAAGATACAGAAAAATCTTAGGGACTGTTAGAGAATGATTTGTGCAACTCTGCACAAATAAGTTTGAAATCCCAGATGAAATGAACAATTTTTCCTCTTCTCCCTTTGTTTCTAGACTCTATTGCACTCCCTTAGGCACCCGATTCATCTTGTTCCATATTTACACCTTTGTCTAAGTCTCTACAAGGTGTGGATTCATGCTCTATGGTTGTTTCTGCTTCTTAAGGATCTTTGCTTCTGTTAACACCAAGTTTCTAAAATGCACCCCTGTTGCCTAGAGCACACCTCGCCAGCACTTTCCCCACTTGTGCCCACCCCTCCTCCAGTGCCTTCAGCTCACCACCCACATGGCCACAGCTATCATGAACACCCATTAAACGTCCCCTGGAGAATCCATAGGACGGCTTCACACTACTACCAGATTCTGGGTGTGGACTTAGGAAATTAGTTTCCCTAACTTCCCTGAGAAGTGCTTTCCCAAGGTGATTGCACCTCCAGATTCTCCCACCAGCAGTGCAAAAATGTTCCTGTGTGTCCTCTAAATCTTGGCATTATTGAACTTCATCTTTTTCAGTCTCAAAGCTGTGTGGCTCATGTCAATTTGGGTTGCCCTAGCAAGAAGATGCCTTTCTGTACTTCTTCCCTTTTAAAGGTACTCCTTGGTAAGTTGCCTTCATATCATTTGACATTTCTTTTTGTCATATCTCCCTAAACCTTGTTCATGGTTTTTTTTGGGCAGAAATTCTTAAAAATTTTGATGTAAAAAGCCTCATTAATAATCTTGTGTTATAGTTTATGTTTCAAGCTTTAATTAATAAGTAAGAACTTCATTGTTTCAGATCACAATGAACTTATGATTTGGTCATTTTGTGTTTAGATATTTAATCCATCTAGAATCACTCTGGCACGGTAGTGGTCAAGATCATTTTTATGGTTCTCCATAAAGTAAGTGAGGTTCGATCGCTACCTATGCTACGGCCAGTGCTTCATGCAGCACGATTGTGAGAATATGCACAAGGCCTGTCTCTGAACTCTCTCCATTCTGTTGCATGGCACGCCACATTTCATGTGCTAATATCTCACTACATGTGTAATGATTGCTTTGTTTTATGTGTTGTTACTTTTCTATGATGCTGACAGTTTTTGTCAGCTTTTCATCACTGTGACCAAAAACCTACCAAGAGAAACTTGGAGGATGGAAAGTTTATTTGGAGCTCACAGTTACAGATGGGCCCCTGCACTGCTCTGTGCCCAAGGGAAGCAGAGCATCATGGGGAAGAGCATGGTGGAGAAGTTCTGCTCACCTCACAGCAGTCAGGAAACAGCGAAGGGAGGAAGGGCCACAGGGAACATGCACCCCTCCAGGGCATGCCCCTAGTGACCCACCTCATCCAGACATGCCCCACCTGCCCAGAACTGCCACCCAGCATGTAGTCCTTTCAAATGAGGACGGACTGATCAGGTTAGTTCATTCCTAACCTAGTTGTCTCACCTCTGAACAAGCCTGCGTTATCAGGAGCTTTGGGGGGACTCCTCATATCCAAACCACAGCACTGGATCAGCTCTGCATGGAGGTCAGTTCTTCCAAATAAATTTTAAATTTATTGTATTCTTCAAGAAATTAAACTAGAATTTTGATTGAGATATATGGATAAACTTAGAAATAATATTACTTCTTTATTAAGTTACTTTACCTAGAACCATGGAATATCTCTCCATTTACTTAGATCATTTTTATGCACTTTTATTATTCAAAGTAAGTATTGAGGTTCCTGATTAAATTAATTCCTCGGATTCTTTGTAATTTTTAATGCTTCAAGGAATAAAATCATGAAAATAGTATTTTTGTTAGATTTTCTAGTAGGTTGTTTCTGCTACTGATTTTTAAAATTCATCTTTTACCCTAGAATTGAAATTTGTTTGGGGTGTAATCATTTGTCTGTAGATTCTTTTTGCTCTTATGTGTATGATCATATCATCTACACATTATGATGGATTTCTTTCTTTCCTTCTATCGCTTCCAAGCTCTTGTTTCTATTTTCCTCGCAGCCCTGGCTAAAACCTCCAGGAACATGTTAAACTCTTAATAGTAATGGTAGATGCCATGTCCTGTTCCTGGGGACAGGAGTTCTCCATGGGTATCTCATGTCCAGATTCTCTTTTCACTGTTGTTTTTATAGCAAACAGCTTTGGAAAATAAAGAAACTATCTTCTTCCAAGGTAAAGGGCAGGGTTGCTCACAGCCTAGGGGGACAGAGAGCTTCTCCCTCCACAGTCCAGAACAGGAAGATCTATGCCCCTCGTGAATTATTTGCATTCCCTCAGCTCAGGATTCTCTCTTCTAACACAGCCACCATTTGTGCAGGTGTTACCTGACCCTCTGCATGTGGAATTCGGGCTTGGGATATTAGCAATATGAAATAATAGTTCTCTGGATACTGTGGTTGCATTCTTCTTTCTAAACCAGGAATCTCATGTGTTCTGTCAAGAAAGGAATTACTTTGCAAGCAGGATAAAATTTACAAGCATTTGTTTGTAATAGCCCTACAGTGGAAACAACACAAATGTTCATCCATGGTAGAATTGATAAAAAGTGAAGTGTTAATGAACTTGAATGCTATATACACTGAAGACAAAGAACAAGCTGCTATATTAAAAAACATGACTGTTGTCAATTCTTTGTCTTTCTGAGCGGGGAGAGGTAGTACCTGGAAGGGACAGAAAGGACATATGACATTCTAACCTTGTGTTTCTTTTCATCAAATGCTGTTGAAACAGGTAAATTCACTCTACGAAATTTATTGATGTGTACGTTCTTGTCATTTCTACATTTTTCTGATATTCATACTGTATTTCAGTGGGATTTATTGAAGTCTTGTTTCATTAGAAAGGAAGTAATAGAAAATGATCTTTGAGTCAGAAGTGAGACTTGCAAATAAACATAATTAATTTGGGAAATTGTACTATATTAAAGGCATCATATCAAAGCAGTTGGGAAACAACAGATGACATGTAATTACATTGGAGCAACTGGACAGTTATTTGGGCAATAAAAGTAAAGTGACCTTCTTTTTAAATTTCTTATGCCACAATAAATTCAGCAGGTAAAAATCTAAATGTAAAAGTAATATCAATGTCTTCTATTTTCAGAAAAGAAGTGTTGGTGAGGGTGAGGATGACCTGGAGTCCCCGTCCGCCGCTGGTGTGAGTCCCAGTGGTGCCATTAGAGAAAACATGAGGACAGCTCATCAGAAAGAGAGAAGCAGGACCCACGGTCCAGCAATCTCACTTCCGTGTGTAGATGCAAAACCAGCGGAAGCCCAGCCAGGAAGTGATATCTGCGCCTTCCTGACAGCATAGTGCCCAGCAACCAAGAAAGGGACATGAGCCAGTGTCCATCACAGACAAGTGGACCAGCAAAGCATGGCGTGGACACGTGGTGGAACATCATTTCGTCTTGCAATGGAGGAATGCAGTCACGTGCTGCAACACGGATGGGCTTCAAGGACATCAGCTCAGTGATGACACAGGCTGTATGATGTCATTGACACGGGGATCTAAGAGAGCCGCATTCCTGGAAAGCAAGAAGAGCATGGCTGTCAGGTGCTGGGGGAGGCTGACAGATGCCGTTCCACAGGCAGAGAGTTTGGGTTTTGTCAGAAGCTCTGGGGCTGTTTCTTGGGCCCCGCCGGCTCCTTTTCATTGCAGTCTGTAAATCTGAGCATCTGAAGAAAACTGGTGAGGGAGGGACAGTGACTCTGGGACTCTGATACTCACCAGAGGTGGAGAAAGGGAGCACTCAGTACAAGACAGCGGGTCTCTCCTTGTCGCCAACTGGGCACTCAGAAGCCCAACTGCTGCTAACAGAGACAAATGAGCCAGAAATTGGGGTTACTTCTCCTAGGCTCTTAGGAAGGTTCCTAGTAGCCCTTTAAAGTGCCTCAGGATGGTTGTTATTTTCCAGTGTATGGAAGGGAGGAACTGGACCACAGGTGAGGCGAAGTGGCTTGGGGATGGGCCGAGAGCAAGCCAGAGGAGACTGGAAACATCCTCAGGCGGGCAGATGCTATCTCCGCCCAGTGACTGGAGGATGACTACTGGGCGCCTCCTCTCTGCAGGGCTCTTTCTCTGGGCCCCTAGCAAATTTCTCTTTCATTCAAGATTCTAAAATCCTTCATAAATAAATCACATTCCACACCCCAATCCTGGGCACTTCTCAGCATAGCCCAGAGAAGCTCCTTCCTGGGTGAGCAGATAAGGAACAAGGAGAGCAAAAAGGACTCCCATTTCCACCCCAGTGGCTGCCTCTAGGCTCTTCTTCAAGAAGTGATTTTGTTTTCATGCTCTGGCTTCTCAGCTGTAGGGTTGGGAGGGAACTTTTACTTCCCCTGGGGATGTAGGAGCTTCGGAGGTAATTTCTATAGTCTTTGGAGCTCAATGATACTCAATAGGGAAAAGAAAAAGCGCGATGGGAGGCCGTCTGCATCTCAGAGTTCCTGATAAAGGATGTGTATAGTCTCCACAAATTCTCTTTCCCAGCACTTCCTCTGATTTGTTGAGGCTGATGGGATGTTTGCCTCTGCCTTCTCAAGAGATCTGGAGACCAGGGTAGACCATATGGCACATGCACCCTGCCTCTGTGAGCTGAGATCTGCCTCCTGGATCACCAGGCTCAAAGCCCAGTCCCTCCACCCTGGCAGTGTGAAGTGAGGTACGTTATTTACTTTCTCTCTACGTCATGTCTTATGTCTGGAAAACTGCCGCAGTCTGGCTGGGCACAAATCACTAGCCACTGAAGCAGGAACAAACTTTATTTTTAAACTGCAGGAAAACACTTCACACAGCTCCCAGGGAATCCTCCCGAACGCCACGAGGCTTGTCCAGGAACCCCCAGCCGGAAATATCTCTCCCGGAAATCCCTCCTCCTGCACTTCCCCAACCAATGGGAACTCTCGGGGAATCCCCGGAAATCCCCACGAGAACTCCAAAATAGTGCGAGAACTCAAAAGTTGCGGCAGAGGCGGATAGTAATGCCTCGCCTGTCAATCAATACTGTTGGCAAAATGCCAGGGGCCATACAGACTCAGCCGTGGCTCTCAGCAGAAAACCAGCCAAACCTCGTATTCATGTGGTAGGTTGAAAAATTACATAGCTTAGGAGAATTCCCAGGACATTATAAACACTAAATAAATCTAGCTGCTGTAATTGTTGTTGCTATTAATGTTATTATCAATAATTATATATCATTTTTATAAGTATAACATATCATTGGTTATATAATACAATATACTACTTAAATTAAAGAGATACAAGATGCATCTAAATCTCACAAATGACCCAAACATTCTACCATTCAGAAATGAGTTAACTCTGAAATTCTCTTCCAGGTAAACCAAGGGTCTTTTCAACGGGCCAGCTACTACATGCTTTTACATAGTAAGTGCTTTTGGCTCCCTGGCTCACACAGACTCTTTTAAAACCATTCATAGTTGAATTCTGTTGTAACTTAAAGCAGCCATTGAAAGAGGTAAATGAATGGGTGTGACTGTGTCCCCTTAAAATCTTACTTACCCAAACAGACTGTAGTTTGACAAGCCCTAAAATAAAACCAAGAAAACCTTTCAAAGTCATTGTTGTTTATACTTAGCCAGAGAAGCTGGAACCTCAATAAGAAAATTACTTTTCCTGCCAAAAGACATCAGATAAAATGTATTTCCAGTTACTGCGGTCCCCAGGTCAAGATGAGGATGTTCCAAGAGGGCACAGGAAACAAAGCTACAGCACTGAATGCAAACCAGCTGCTTTCCAGGGTAATGAGGTACATTCCTTCCACAAAAAATCAGAGCACCCACTGTCTTTGAGAATGCGGCTGATGAAGGTTTGATACCTGGAGCTAACTTTGAGCAATTACAGATTATCAACTGAGATATATCTGAAAATGCTAAAAAAAATTACTTCATTTAAAAGGAAGTGATACCTCGCATCCCTGGAATGAGACAGGAACAATGAGTAGGAATGTCCCCCAATAACCAAGAAGCAGGGTAACATGGACCATGCAAGACAAAGAGAAAGTTAAATCAGACCAGAGCCAAGAACTGTTCTCCCAGCTCTGAGAATTTTCACGAGCTCCCTAATAAGAAGAAATTAAAAAAAAATGAGAATCCCTTGCACATCATTTACAGTGATAGAAAGTAGTTCACAGTAGCATTCTATCCTTCAGATGCATTCTATCCTTTAGATACAGAGACATAGGGAGCATTTCTTTGAAACTTTGTGACTCCAATGCACCTTGTCAAAGTCAAGGGGCAGAGATCTCACCTGCAGTGCCTCATTACTAATTTAAAGCTCAGTCCTTCCATTTTTCCCAGAATGATTGCATCCCAAGCATTAAACATTTATTGTATTGGATCCCTTGGAAGAAAGGTAATTTTCAAAGACAGAACTGAAGGAAGAAGATAGCTCACAAAACTATTAGAGTACAAGATTCATAAGGGTGGGAACTGTAGTATTCTGTTTGCCATTAATGCACATTTCTGAAATTTAGGTACAAATTTATCCTATACATAATTATTGTATATAATTATGTATAGGATAAATGTATATTATTTATATTTTCAATCCATGGGATGGGTTCTGCCACTCCTAATCCATTCAATGGCTTCATAACAGATCTCTAAAAAAATTCTCCTCTAGATAATTGTCTTTAACATATGGCTAGTCGACATTAACTACTATAGTCAAGGTCTAGGTCTAGAGTAAGTAAAACAGACCACCAGCAACAGCCCTTCCACATTTACATGCATGCACACACACATGCGTACATACATACATGCCTCTGACTTTTTGTGTGTCTTTTCCATGAAATAGGCTAAAAATATGGAATTTCCACTTTGAGACCTTTGAAACAATCCCCATAAATGTCAAGGGCTATTTTGGCTTGACAATGAATTTATCACTTCACTATAGGTTATATTCACAAAGTTAATCTCTCTGACTCAGAGCCAAGTTAAATCATGGCCTTGTGGTAATTACACAGTATTAAGAAACTGTAGGTTTCTAATAAGATGTTGAAGGGTAATAAAATAAATTACAGCATTTGGGCTCTCTTATGCAAAGTGCCAGTCACTTCTTTGGCAGCAGAGCAAGAGTGCCTGTTATATGATCCAGATAGGTACACAGTTATACCTTCTTTACATAAAACTCTATATGATGTTATATATCATTGCATATACAACTGTATATTACTTATGTTTATTATATACTTGTATTTTATGTTATCTGTACATATGTAAACATGTAGATAATTGTACATATGTAGATAATTATCTCATGATAATTTATGAGATCTTTCATTGAATGTTGCGGGTAAGTTAGTATGAGTCTTAAATTGGACCAGTATTATAAAATGCTTTGACTGCATAGTGCTATATTTCTAGAAATAGACAAGTGTTGTACTTTCATGATTAGCTTCAAACTTTTATGTTTTATAATACATGAAGTATAAAATTATGTAAAGCTAAGCATAAAAGTTTTATAATGCATCATTGTTCTAATGCATATAAATCGTTATAATATATATAATACATTATAAAACATATACATTTATGTATTATATAAACATAATGCATTATAAATTATAAAGGTTGGTAAATCATTATAAATTAAAATTCTGGAAAATTAAACATTGCAAACATGCTTTGCAACAAAGCAGATGATAATCAGCATCCACTGGATGTATCTCTGAGGAGGCAGCACTAAGAAGAAACTATTAGGAAATGCATCTGTTGTAATTAAGAATGTAAAGCCCAACCACAGTTCTAAAATCTGGCTACACCACTTGACTAACTATGTGACTGGGGACAAATTAATTAGCCTTTTCTTTCCTCCGTTTCCTCACCTATGCAACAGGGGCACCTAATTATACTAGGATAAGCTAGGACGCCAGTAATAACCACCAATAAGGGCCACCGCCCAAGCTCAGTGGTAACATACCACATGTGATTCCCACTCATACAGAGCCTTCCCAGGTCCACACAGATTCTCAGGGTGGCCGAGATCCCTGAGCTGGCCAACACAGCAGGCTGCTTGACTCCTACCTGACAGGCACCCTACCCTGACAGGCACCCATGGGGTCAGAGCAGGGAAAGAGAAAGAGAAGACATGCAGACGCAGAGCACTGGCTCCTAAGCTCCACCTCCTATTAGATGACAGTTTTGATTATTGTGAAGTATACAGAAAGAAAATTAAGATAAGTTTAACCTGAACTTAAAAAAAAACATCATCCAATTCAGAACTAGAAAGCTCTCTAAAAATAAACCCCTTGTAATGCAGAAAAGGTCAGAGAAAATACAAGAATTTTTACCTTAGTTTCCCACCCAGCAAGGGCAGGCCTGAAGTCAAACTCTGCTATCTGTTCTAACTCCCTCCTGGCTGCAGTTCCGCGGCCAAACTTTGCAGGTGTGTTCAGCATTCTTGACTCTTCTGGAATATCGTGGAGACCAGAGCAGCATGGTAGTTAGGTGTCTACTCCAAATTTATATTTAAAAGAAAATCTAGAAATAATGGTAATAATGGAGAGGGTCTTCCAGATCAGAAATTATACTGCAGCCACTATTAACTAATTATATCTTATTTTAACTATTAACTAATTATATCTTAACAACATGATATTTATTATCCAAACCAATTGAAGATTCCAGATTAAATACCATCCTGAAGAAAGATAGTTTTGCTCTGACAAGAAGGAATAAGAATGGAAAGTGGCATGGAGATTTCTCAGAAAACTTGGAATGGAACCACCATTTGATCCAGCTATTCCACTTCTCAGTTTACACTCAAAGGACTTAAAATCAGCATATTACATGATGCAGCCACATCAATGTTTACAGCAGCTCAACTCACAATAGCTTAATTATGGAACCAAGGTTCCTTCCACAGATGAATGGATAAAAATAAATTATATATAATACACACACACAAAATCACACACACACACACACACACACATATATATATATATATATATATATATATATATATATATATATGTGATGGAGTATTACTCAGCCTTAAAGAATGAAATTATGGCATTTGCTGGTAAATGGATGGAGATAGAGAATATCAGGCTAAGCAAAATAAGCCAATGCCAAAAAACCAATGGCCGAATGTTTTCTCTGATATGTGAATGTTAATTCACAATAAGGGGGAAGCTAGAAAAGAATAGAGTTACTTTAGGTAGAGGGGAGTGAAGGGAGGGGAGGGGGTTTGGGGGTAGGAAGGACAGTAGAATGAATCAGACCTATTACCCTATGTGTATATGCAACTGTAGGACTGGTGTGATTCTACATCATATACAACCAGAAGAATGAGAAATTATACTCCATTATATATGATGTATCAAAGTGCACTCTACCGTCATGTATAACTAATTAAAACAAATAAAAATTTTTTTGAAAAAGGAATAAGATCTTCAAGAAGAAGTGACATGGCATGCGTCAGAACTCTGAAAGCATTCAAAATAAGGTCTGTTGATCATTGCGCTTTCTGAATCATTTTAAAATGATCATACCCCCGGCCCTGTCTTACTCACACAGCTCAGCAAGGTGTGTGCATTCCTAACAACAGGGAGAGCTAGACTGCTGAGCTAGATGTCACTTGTGGGTTTTGTTTCTATTTGTTGAGTGGAGAGGAAAACCAAACAATCAGTGAGCCAAGCTGAGTGAACTGCCTAGTGTCACTGAAGGGCGTGGCCAACAGTGACTAACACAGTCATTTTCCACTTGAACAGGTTCAGGTTCAAAAAGGAACTTCAGTTATTTTAAAAATGAAAGGAATGATTGCAGTTCTATCACCATTTCCATTCATTTAGATCATCGCCATACCAACGGAGCCCTCCAGCACTGAGCCCAGAAATGCAGCCATCGGATCACAGGCAGAGCCAAGGAGGCATGCCACTGTCAAGTACCCAGGTAATCAACACCCAGCCAGGATGACAGCTGTCAGTCACTTCTTGGCTACACTTTTCATCTTATAAAGTCGCCACCATTGTACCCCAGTGCCCCAAATACTCTACTTAAAATTTTTTGTGTGTAGTGACCTTCCTTCAGACCCTTTATAATGTCATCTGACCTTATGAACATCTAGAAATGTCATTGATTCAAATGACCGCTTGCTTACTTAATGACATTGGTAGAAAATGAAGCCTAAAGCGCATATAACTCTATCCCAAGTCCTCCAGAGTCTTGTTAATTGTAATGAGGGCCATGTGACATCCTGAAATACAATTTTATATATGGTTGGCACAAAATACCTATACATATTTATGGTGTACAGTATGATAACTTAATTTATGTGTACAATGTATGTGATCAGCATTTCTATCTTCTCAAATATTTATCATTTCTGTGTGTTGGGAACTTTTGGACTCTTCTACTTATTTTTAAATACACAAGAAATTCTTATAGACCATAATTACCCTACTATGCTACAGAGCGTGATAATTACTCCTATCTAACTGTATTTTGGTACCTTCCCATCCCTCCCTCCCTTCCTAGTCTCTAGTAACCACTATTCTACTCCTTAGATCAACTCTTTCAGTTTCCACAGAGTAGGACCTGAGGCATTTGTCTTTCTGTACAATATGTTTGTAAAGAGAAACCTGTTACATCCTACTCTCGTAAATGGTATGGATGATGTTCTTTCTTCTTCCAGTGGGTTATGGAGCAGGAAAGTGGAGATGAGATAAAAGGAGCCCTGTACCTACTGGAGCCCTGTACCTACTGGAGTCCTTTAGCCCTCTCAGAGGCGACATTTGTACTTCACATCCAGCCTGATCCAGTATCTGGACTAGTTTCATGTGTCAAAACCGAAGAGGAAGTCTTGGCAAGGGCACTGGTTTTGCTTCAAGTGAGGCAGGCTGAGAAGATACACATCATTTTGTTCACACAGAACTCCCCTCCCTTTTTTCCCTGCTTCTTTCCTGCTTGGAGCTGACTCCTCCTTCCTGCAGCTCAGAGGATCACAGGCTGATTGAAGAACACAAAGGTTCCGATGGGAGCCTGAGTACAGGCTGGCTCTGCTTGCTCATATTCATATTCTCTCTCTCTCTCTCTCTCTCTCTCTCTCTCTCTCTCTCCCCCCCATAAAAGCTGAAACCTACCTGACAGTCTCTCTGCTTCTGAATCCAGCTCTGGAACCAAATGCATCCTTTTATTGCTCTAAAAAGTGAATAGTTTGATTACATCCAGCTACGGGCTGCTTTCCTCCATAAGAAGGACCCCAAAGGACCTAGACATCATTGATTGTCAATCTACCTGAGGAGTTTTTGCTTTCTTGATGGAAATTTGGTTGTGGAAAGGAGTTTGGAGTTTGTCTGTCTTTAATTGGAATGTTGAAAAGTTGCTTATTGATGCCTGAAATGGAACTCAGTTTTTAGATATGGGTTAAGTCAGATCTAAAGAAGCCATGCCTGACTGTTTCCTGCAGGACTGAGGGACACCTAGAGGGAAACTTGGTAGGAGAAATGACATCCGATTGGCAACAACCATGCTTTATTTTGAGAAAATCATCAGACTCATTGAGAAGGGAAATTAAATATTGATCAAGGACAATGTCTTTCTTCCTCAGTAACTTACTAGCAAATGACTCTAGCCTGTGGAAAGAAAATCATAATTCTACGGACCTTTTAAATTCACCAGGAACTCTGAATATCTATCTTTTTTGCCTGACATTTTTGATGGCTCTTGCAGCCCTAGCGGGCAGCATTTTTTCACTGGTGACCCTGTTGGGAATGCGGAACAGAACAGTCGTGTCCATGCTCGTGGCTTCCTGGTCTGTGGATGATCTCCTGAGTGTCCTGTCAGTGACCATCTTCATGTTTTTGCAGTGGCCAAAAGAGCTCCCGGGCTACTTCCAGTCTCTGTGCACCACGTCCGCCTTGCTGTACTTATGCCAGGGCCTCTCCAGCAACTTGAAAGCGACTCTCCTGGTCTCCTACAACTTTTACACCATGCACCGGGCTGAGGGGAGCCCGGCGGCCTCCGGCAGACCTGGCCAGGTGCTCGGCGTGGCGCTCACGGTGTGGGCAGCCAGCCTGCTGCTCTCCGCGCTCCCGCTGTGCGGCTGGGGCGCCTTCGTGCGCACGCCCTGGGGCTGCCTGGCCGATTGCTCCAGCTCCTACGTGCTGCTGCTCTTCTCCGTGTACGCCTCGGCCTTCGGGCTCCTGGCGGGCCTCTCGGTCCCGCTCACTCACCAGTTGCTGTGTTCGGAAGAGCCGCCGAGACTCCATGCCAACTACCAGGAAATTTCCCGTGGGGCTTCCACTCCTGGGACCCCTTCTGCTGCGGGGAGAGAGCTTTCGTTGTCTCCTGAGGATGCTCCGGGCCCCGCTCTGCGCTGCGCTGGGGGATGTTCCCGGAGTCCGGACACTGCCTTTGGACCCGGTCCGCCGGCGGCCTCAGGGGCGGGAGCCTGCAGGCGTGAGAACCGGGGGACACCGTACGGCACCCGGAGCTTCACCAGGAGCGTTGCGCAGAAGCGCTTCGCTTTGATCTTAGCGCTGACAAAAGTCGTTCTCTGGCTGCCTTTAATGGTAAAAGTGCACTTGCTCCTAATGCGCGCGTATGGGCCAGGCAGTGTGAGTGCATGTTGAGGCCAGCGTCGCGGGTTTGGGGAGCCACCAAAAGATGCGCAGTGAAGTCCTTTTCCCAGAGAGGTGCCTCGCCAGGTTTTAGACACTCCCTGGAAGGAGGGCGGCTTCCCGCTGGGAGCAGTCCGCCACCGAACCTTTCCAGCCAAGCACTACTCTCCTTTCAAAACTGAGGGGCTTGAGGAGCACTTTCCGTAACGGGCGACTTAGTTTTTCTGTGTTATGATCAAATTCCCAGCAAAATTTGGAATATTCAGAACAGAAAGAAAGGTTTTTTCCGCCTTCTGTCGCCCCTTTCTCTGTGCTCCTTTCCTGCCAGGTGAGGACCGCGCCTAGGCCCAGCAGGGAGACCAAGGAGGAGCGCTTGTGCTGTAGAGCGACAAGAGAGGGGGCCAACCAGGCTTTTGTTCTGGCCTCCGGGTCGAGCCCGCGGGAGAAGTGTCAGTGTCGCCTTGCTCTGACAAGCGCTCCTGGGTGGAGATGAGGCTGGGGGGTGGGGGTGGGGGGGGGTGACAAAGATCATTCGGCGTGCCGGGTACAGGTCCCACAGATGCTGCCCGTTTGCCTGGGCAGCGACCGCGTGTTGTAGACTGTGCTTCCCTGGTGGAGATTTCAACAGGCAGCGAGCTCAGCATCCAAGAGCAGAATTCACCAAACCCTGGAGTCTGGCTCAGTAGGGTGTATCCCAAGAGCCCACCACCAAAGCCTAGCAAGGCAGCCCAGAAGCAGAACTTTCTCAACCAGGGAAGGAGGCTGGAGCGGGAGACTGGGGCCGTGGGCTTGCGGGAAAGGCTTGGGAAGTGAAATGGGATTGGAGTTAGGTCTGAAGTTCTCTCCCCTTTGCAGATCCACATGGTGGTCAAGCACGCGGTGGGGCTTCAGAGCCTTCCTTTTGAGACACTCGGCTTTCTACTAACCCTGCTGGCCACCACTGTAACCCCGGTGTTTGTCTTGTCCAAACGTTGGACCCACTTGCCTTGTGGCTGCATCATCAACTGCAGGCAGAGTGCTTACTCAGTGGCATCAGATGGCAAAAAAAGTAAGTCCCCTACAATGTGGCTGTTGGGAGCAATATTCATTCCCTCCGATGCAGAAAAGCGGCCCTTGAGAAAGTTGCCTAGTAGAGGATGAAGAGTCAAGGACAAATGTAAATGGCAAATAGAAAAACAATTATGTGAAACAATTCTCATCTCAGTGTTGGAGTAGCTTTTCAACCAGCAGGTTTTAAGCAACCATAGAAGTACTTGTGCAATGATGACTTTTCAAGGTAAAAAAGGAAGAGAGGACTCAAGGATGTCAACAAAGGCTCTTAGATGTTTTATCTAGGAAAGTTCTCAGTGGAAAATAAATCCCCTGCCAGGAGTATGTATCAGCAGCAACATTGCTGAGAATCCTGCATCTGGTAAGAGAGTATTAACACTCTGGAAAGAATCAAACACTGATTATGCTAGAGCCCACACTTAGTCATTGGAACAGTAAGAAACACATCTTTACTATTTTGCAGAGTCCCTGAAACAGTCCCCAAATGATTCTCTGCTATTAGCAACATAAACCTGCTCAGCCCCAACCAGGAAGCAAAACCCCTCAGTTCCAAGAAGGGAGGAAGGTGGCAGACTTTGTCATTGTGTATGCATATATGAATCTGGCTTTGCTACTGACTTTTTTAAAAAAAAAAATATGTCCCAAGGATAAGCATAGGGGATAGGCACAGGTAGGTTGGGGGTGGGAGGCAGATGTAAGGGTAAAGCTCTCTCCAGTGTAGTTGCTCCATATCATAAAACAGGAAAAACAGAAGAATGAGCTGCATATTTTGATCTGCCAGGAAGAAAAAAAAATGACATTATTTTGTCATTCCAGACAGAAGATACAATGTTCTGCCACTTAATAAATCTAAGTATACACTGAATAATGGTCCCATTAATTGTTCTTTTTCAGAATAGACAAGTGTGTTATTCTTCGATAGAAAATTAAGTTAAATAAATGCAGTTTGTATTACACTATTTTGGGGTTGTAGAAATTGGAAAATATCAAAGTATACTCTGAATCAATTCTACAACAGAGTTATTTTATAAATATCAGTCATGAGCTGGCCATTTATCAGGTATTGGTAACAGTTAGATATTTTTCAACAGACAAAAATGATTTTTCATTGTTAAGAATATCATAAAGTTTTATTGTTAACAGATGCCAAGTTCATTTTGTCTGTGAAATGACCATGGGACATATAATAATGATGTTCTTTTGGAGCTTAATATGCAGAGCAACAACAGAAAAAAATAATAATGAATTTTTATGCTTCACTTAAAAAAAACATAAAATAGGAACTCGTTTACAAGCCTGCTCTAACAGTGAATCAATCCTCTCAGTCTCACAACATTTACTATTGTGACAGAGACGAGAGTCCAGTGCTGGTGACAATGTGAAGCCTTGGTGAAGTGTTTGAGTGCAGGCTTTCTTAAGAAGTGGGGAGCCCCCATACCAGAGCCGAAAGTAAGACAATGACCTGTCACTGAAGTGACCTCCTCAATGTTCCATCCTGGGTACTGCTCAAGACAGAAAAGCCCACAGCCTGGTTAGCACAGTCAATGATCACATCACTATCGAATTTGAAATTAAAAACATGTCTTTCAGAGTAATATTTTCCTCTAAAATTGCCAGAATTTTATTTGCATTTATTTAAAAATTTCAAAGGAGGACTTGAAATATAAAAGCTTATTTTTTAAAAAAAAGGTGTTTTCAAACATAAAACATTGTGCCAAATGATAGTTTAGGATCTTTAGAGGATCCACTCCCTCTTAGGATTCAGGTTATGCCATAGGGAAATCTGATAACAAGAGTGTGTTTTCACTGTATGAAGAGCCAGCGTGAATTTTTCTATTGCTAAAGTGACACAATGACATTCTAAGCACCCAAAGGTGGCTCATCCCCAAGAAGGCCAGGGGTTTTATCAGCTGTATGACTTAATTCTTTAAAAGTTTCATGTTCAATTTTTCTCCTTAACAAACTAAGATCCCTTTTCTTTACATTCTTTTTCCGTGAAGGACACAGAAGCAAAGAAGGGAAAATAATTGTTCTGACTCACATTTCCTATAGGTTTACCTTTCAGATGTAAGCACATACAATTTGCCATTTCAGCTTCATGGAATGGTAATAAAGAGACGTGCAAAGCAGAGAAAAGATTGTCAGTACTGGGAATTAATTTACAGAAATAAGAATTAACTTTGGTTTCTGACAATCATCTAGCATTACTAGGATCTCCAAGCAAAAAGTGTTTTTAAGTGATTTTTTAACACAGAGATCTCAGATGGTCGACATAGGAGATGGATATAGCCTTGAGATTCCTTTTGTTTGCCTGACATATTTTCTTTCTGTATGTAAACAGCTAAAAATCATATACTTCATATAAAGAGCAGATATATTTGGCCTTTATTCTTTCACAAAATCAGAGTATCTGTTAAGGGATGTATTAACCTCAAAAATTATTCATTTTATAAACTGATAAATTACTTTAAAATTATAGTTGACAAAATGTGATTAAAAGAAAACAGACTAGAACTACTAAATGTTTTAGCCAAGGTTAGTGATCCTAGAAGCTCTTGCTTTGCAGAACAAATAAATTATATTTATTTTTTTAAAGCATGATATAAGGTTTCAGAAAATAATGGACTGTATTCTATTGGTCTTTAAGTTTCTTGAAGGCTACTAATCAATGAAAGACTTCTCACTACAGAAAAAGTTTTAAAAACAGCTCAATATTTTTTAAGCAGCATAAACACAAGATTCAGAAACTTTAATATCCTCAACCCAAATCAATCAATTTTAAAATATACATAAAGATACCAATTTTTAAAGATATCATTTCTATTAACATGTGTGCCATTCAGCTTGCCTCACAGAGTCAGGCTGTCCTGACAAATACCCTGCCACACACAGCTGGGTAGTTACCATGGGTCATTTCATTTATTCACTCTCTCAGCCACTTCCTTCCTACATGGAAGTCACTGCCTGTCCAGCAAGGCACGGATAAGTCATTCCTGGCCTGAGCTGATTTTGACTCAAAGACATGTTTTATTTTGAACCTATCTTTATACTATTTATTTGTTGTGGGCAGGGGGTGCCAGGAATTGAACCCAGGAGCACTTAACCACTGAGCCACATCCCCAGCCCTTTATTTATTTATTTATTTGTTTGTTTATTTATTTATTTATTTATTTATTTAGAGGCAGAGTCACTAAGGGCCTTATTAAGTTGCTGAGGCCAGCTTTGAAGTCAGGATCCTCCTGTCTCAGCCTCTGAGCCACTGGAATTACAGGCTTGTGCCACCACACCTGACTCTTGATACTTATTTTTAACCAATTTTAATTATGGGCCAAAATTTTAAGATCAAACTCAATGCTTCAGCTTCATTTTTTAAAAATCAAGATTCATTTTTTAAAAATCAGCTTCATTTTTTAAAAATCAAGATTTCATTTTTTAAAAATCAAGATTGCAGGGCTGGGGATGTGGCTCAAGTGGTAGCGCGCTCACTTGGCATGCGTGCGGCCCGGGTTCGATCCTCAGCACCACATACAAACAAAGATGTTGTGTCTGCCGAAAACTAAAAAATAAATATTAAAAATTCAAAAAAAAAAATCAAGATTGTACAGTCCACCCCGGCCCCCTTAGTGGCTTCACTGGAAGGGACCAAGATGGAAGGTCATTCCCCCGCTTGCTGAATACACAGGCCCCTGTCAGTTATTACTGTTGCCTGACTGGCCCCTTAGTCTTGGGGACTTTCTGCCATTTGTTATTAATAATGTTAAAGAGATGTAGTCTTTGTCCTCAAGGAACTTAGGGATGTTCAGGTTTGACTCTGATACTAACATCTCCTTCAATACTGTTTTGATTATTAAGTGCTTTGATTTCTAACATATTTTTCTAGCCTTCCTCAAACACTGTCAGCTCTGTGATGTCATTATATTTTGTTATGTCCATTGGTGACCTCACTCAGATTTTACCTTTAGCGTTAAGGAAAGTCAGTAATAAAACAAAATAAAACAGAAAAAAAGTTTTCGTGGGTTACACTTTATAAATAAAGTTCTTCCTCCGACCTACAAATAGCATGTCCGGGTCATTTTGCTTAGGCTAACATATTTTCCTCATGGGTCTGATTGGCAGTAGAGAAATTTTTTCCTATGTAGGATAATTACTTCAATTCTGGAATCAGCATCAAAGTCAAATCTTTTTAACAGATAAATCATCTTAGCTGGATTTCCTCTATGAGCCTCAGTTTTCTCAACTGTAAAGCAGGACCAATAAAACTTTTTGTCATGCAGGGCTGCTGGTGTGCCAAATGATGTGGTCTACATGAACAGCTTGGCCCTGGAAGGTTCCGCCACATTGTAGTCTCTCTGGCAGTCCAGCTGCTCCTCAGAGCCTGCCTGGGACTATCTCATCATGTCCTGGCTCAAGTCAGAGTCTCCATTAACATATTCTACAATGCCTTCAAAATATTGCTCATTTTTACGTAGTTCAAAATTATGACAGCTAATAAGCTATCTAGTCAGACATCAGTTTTATCAAGTATTAATCAAGAAGTTAGCATTTTATGACATTTTTGTTTTCTTAATGTTCCTGAATTACCAATTTGTCACTCCATACCTTTTTTTTTTTTTTTTTTTTGGAGAGAAGGAAGCCCATCAATAATTAAATAATCTTTTCAGTTCCCCTCACCTTTGATGTTCTTAAAGTAGGTCTAAAATCCTAATTTAATTTTCCTGGACTAGATTAATAGGAATCCTAAGGAGAAACACAAATGAGGCAGTGTATAAAATATGATCATCTGTTTCTGTTTTTCCATTTTCTCTGAATAGAATTTTTTATTTGTTTGTGTTCTGGCTCAAATGACAATGAATTATACTGATAAATTCTATTTTTCAGTCAGCAAAATTGGCTTCTAAATCTCTGGTTCTGGGAACATTTCAGTAATAGAATCAGCATGTGAATGACACTGGAGTGTATTAGAAAGTGAATCAAATATTTCATATGACTCCCATAGAAACTTTATAGCTTTTCATAACTTTTGCCACCAAAGATAGCAATATGTCGGACTATAAAACACAGAACTATCAAAGTAGAAAATTTCTTTGAAACAAGCAATGTTTTCAAAGATGACAACTAAAGTATTAAATTGCATTTTGTCTACCACTTGGCTAAAACTTTTTCTTAAAATATATTACCTAATATTGAATGGCATTCACACACAAACATTTTATCACTTTCTGCCACAGTCTTGTTATTCTACTAAGATTTTGCATCGTACTCACTAACAGCATTATGTCTAAAATTCTAGAATATTTTACCTTATTTAAATCATTATTTAGATTTTCTACATTCCTGCTAATTAATCAGCTCTGTACATACTGTTAAATGCTTCAGGTCACAGAGATATACATCCATTCACTTTTTTAGCCAACTATTCCAAACTGATTTGTATAAGAAATGTACTCGCTATTTTAAAAAAGTTTAAAAGCCGCATGGCAGCATGGTATAATTTTTAATACAGGCATTCATAGTCACACAAATGTCAGAAGTGTTATACAGCAAAAGTTTTAAAGCAATTATATCTGTTTGTGGCATTCTTAACTGAATAACATGTAATCTTAATGTTACTTGATAATTAACACAATATGTTATATTCCAAAATAAATGAATTTCAGAATTGATGGACCAAAAATCTAAAACTGAATCTATTTGAGAGATTCCTAATTTATGGCTAAATTTTTGCTATGTGGATTATCCTAAAGAATAAAGGAGTTCTTCAGATTGTATGTAATTCAAGCCCCTTCATGTGCAATGGAGGAAAATTAGACCAGAGATAAGACGGCTGCATTTTGTAAGGAATAATTGTTTCACATAATTGACAAGAAGTAACTGAAAATAGTCAGTTAGATAGCAATCTTGTTGAAAGCACTTCCTATTGTTACTCACCATGTACACCCAAGGGTTGTTTATATCCACCTAACTGTGGGATTTTTTTTCTCATTTTCACCTAGCCAAGAGGAGAGGCTTTGAATTCAATCTGTCATTCCAACAAAGCTATGGGATCTATAAGCTAGCACGTGGGGATTACTATGACGATGATGAAAATTCCACATCCTGTCACCACCTGATGAACCCTGAGTGCGCGACTGTGCTAGACTCTCAGAGAGACAACCCCAGGATCTTCAATGCCATCAAAGTGCAGATCAGCACCACACCCTCTCTGGACAGCGACAGAGTCAGCAGTTTGGAGAAATGCAGCAGTGCTGACCTTGCAGAGGCCCAGGGAGGTTCTGACCAAGGAAAGGGGGCATTTTCTGAGAGATCAGGAGGTGGTGTTGACAATGAAGAAACCACCTTCTCTGAAGGCCCAGAAAGAAGACTTTCTCATGAAGAGAATCAGAAGCCAGACCTCTCAGACTGGGAGTGGTGCAGAAGCAAATCAGAGAGGACTCCTCGCCAGGTACAGTAGATGTTCTTCCTGAGGTGTTAAAAGAGAAACCGAATACAAGAGATGTGAAAATCATTAGATCTGCTTTCATTCAATCAGTCTTTAATTTTTTTAAGTTAGTTTTACATTTTCATTCAAAATCTATACCTTTGGAATAAACAGAGTTCAAGGTGCTTCCAGAAGGGTGAAGCATTTTACCTTAACCCCAAGTGATCTGCTTAAATTCAGACTAGACTCTCAGAACTCATGCTTCTGAGTTAATTAGTTAAATTAGTTAACTTGTAGGGTTTATTTTTCTCTTCTCCATCCCAAAGCTGCCTCACAAATCCCAGGAGAGGTTTTCTTTTTTCTCTGAAGGAAAATATTTATGCAACTAGTAATATGGAGGCTTGTCCTTACTGATCTGAGTAATAACATAGCTTGCCTCTAAGTCTTGCAAAAACTAGTCTATCCAGTACCCAGCATGAACAAAATGATTTATTCCAGAACATTCTTCTGAGCCATTGTAAGCCTTGCCAAGTGTCTACTTGCACTGAGTCTCCATAATCAAAAATATAATTACAGAAATATTCTGCTAGGAATAACACATTCATTGATCTAAATTGTGACCACATCTCATTGACTATGAATACGAGCAGGATGATCTAAGATTTCCTTTTCTCCTGCAGTGTAAGCAGAACTGTTATTGTTCTAATATCACTATTTAAGAAGTCAGTGGAATAGTAAAACAAACTACACAAAACACATTATTAGAAAAGATGATCATGCACACTGTTTAGCCAGTAGGAATCTCAGAAGAAATCAGTAAATATTTGTCATAAATTGAAATATATATTGGAAAATGGTAGTCAAAGAATACAGTGCTCCATACAGTCCCTCAACTCAGAGGGGATTCCTACATTCTCATCATTAATTTGTTCCTGAAGAATCTAAACCTGCTGGTTTTCTAGCACTTAAAAATTAAGTGATATTCATGATGAAGTGTGTGTGTGTGTGTGTGTGTTCCAATAATTTGCAGCTACCTTGTGAGCTGTTCCCCTATAACCATTCTCATGCAGACCCCTTAGAGGTTACAGCACTCATGGATCTTGCTCATACTTTTTTTTCCTGCTTATTTTATCACACATGTTTGTACTTCTAGCACAATACAGTGTTTAGATTTTCTAAGTTTTAGCCTTCTAAAGGTGATAGTATACTATATACAGTCTGCTGGGACTTTTTTTTCAGTTGACATTACTTTAAACAACTCAATTTATATTTTTTCAGAACACTGGGGTTTAGACAGGCACCTGTGATTCCAGTGACTCGGGTGGCTGAGGCAGAAGTATCCCAAGTTTGAGGCCAGTATTAGCAACTTATTGAGGCCCTGTATCAAAATACAAAAAGGGCTGAGGATGTAGTTCAGTGGTAAACTGCTCCAGGATTCAATCTCTCATACCAAAACAAACAAAATTTAAAAATTGGAAATTATCATGTCAAAGATCACAATACATAATCCTCATTTTAAAATCTTATTTATAGTTTGGAAATTATAAACAATCAACTATACCTAGAAAAATGTGAAACAGTCAAATCCTGTTTACGTGAAAGTATATTGTTCTATGAGAATAATGAAGTACAACTCGCCCCAAACCCTCTTTAAATCAAAATATAAAATGATGTGTGGAAATAGAAAACTTTGCTCAATATATATAATCTTACAACTTTAATGATTTGTTTACTAAATAATTAATATTTTAACATCAGTGATAAACAAGAAATTTATCCAAAAATGGTGCCTATAGGAAAAAAAATGACTAGTGGTAAATAGATAATGCAATATCCAAAAAATAAAAAAAAAAATCTCTGTAGAAGTCTTGATGAAGTTAGATGGAATATTATCATAGATTTTACAATAGTAAGAAATCCTTAAACTACAAGCTCATGGATGACTCCCTTATCAAAATTGCCTATGATCTTTAAGGTTAGCATTAAATCAAATTATAAAATGTTTAAAAATTTTATAAATTTTACCAAACATTTTCAAAACTTATGAGAACTTTTCCTAAGGATGAAAAAAAAAAGGAAAAGAAAACTTAACTCTTACATAATTTTGAGCAGCAGATCTCAGGTGAGAGAGAGTACATGGTGAGTCAGCACTTTCATTTTTAGCTTTTCTTCCAAGTGGCTTCTTTGCTCTGAAAACAACATACATAGTACAGGGAATGATAGATCAAGCTTTAGCAGGCACTGCATTTACTCTATGAAAAAACACTACCTATTGATTTTCTGTATTTGTAACTTTCAAATATTTAGGCTCAAATTTTCAGCTTGTATCTAATGTTACTACAATGAATAGTGTATTTGATTTTAAATGTATTTCATGAGCTTTATTTTTGCAATATACTTTGCTTAATTTTTATGTTAGTAAGTAAATTCTCAGCAAATCTTGTTGGAACTCATAGTAGAAGTGAGAATATCAGGTGAAAGTTACTGTATAAAACTGATAGTAGTAGAATGGCCTTCATGGATTTAAATATGATCCAATATGAGGGTGTCTGTAAGATTGAAATTCAGTATTAAACCTGGCACACAATTGGCTTCTTTTTGGCCTTCTAGTAGGTATAATCAGAAGTGGTTCACCACTAAAATGTTCAGGAAGAATAGTCAGGTTGCCCCATCCTTCTGTGAGAAAGTTTTAATGTGGGGTGAGGGTGTGGCTCAGAGGTAGAACACTTGCCTACCATGTTCAAGGCCCTGAAAATCTAATCTTTAGGTGGCAGTTATATTATGCCACCTAAAGCAGTTATGCCACCTAAAGCTGTTTTTAATCCTACCATCACAGTATCTGAGAGACGAAAGGTCACCAGGAGGGTTAAAAAGCAGATTCTGAAGCAGTCCTCAAGTGAGACAGGATGTGTCAATAAATGATGGGCTTTGAATTCACCACAAAAATTTTAATTCAGCCAATTAAAGCCAATAAAAACAAATATGAAAGCCACCTGAAAATCAAGGAAAATTTTATTTTTATTTTAGGGGAAATGTTTTAACTATCTAAAAACATTTTTACAAGGCGAAGCTAAGCTTTCTCATTTGCTAGTAGAGTTCAGTGCCAGCTTCAGGTTCTGAGATCTTTTAAAAGTATCATTATTTTGTGAACTAATTTTCATAGGAAACTAGAGAGAGACCCAAAGTCAGCTGGACTGTCTGAGTTCTTTAGACCAGAGCCTCTCAAGTTTTAATGTGCATGCAGGTCAGATGGAGATCCTAGGAAAAATGTAGATTGTGATCCAGTAAGTATAGATTAGGCCCAAGATCCAGAGTGCTAGAAAACATCCAGAGGATTCCTGTGCAAAGTTGTGCTTCCACCCAAGACCAGTGTCATCAAAATTCCCAAGCTGGTTCACACAGGAAAATTTAAGGAGCACTGTGTTATATTCTGATCCCTGGAGAATGGATGTCAGTTTAAAGAGAAGGACAAAATTAATTCTTTCCATTTCATATATGACGATAAAATAAGACCAAAAAAAAATCCCAGTGGATAGTTCTTTTTCCTCCCCCTTATAAAAGTACTTCCTCTCTTTTCACTTTTAAAAGAAAACTACTAATAAAATGAATCAGGCATAGGATGTTAGTGTTTCCTGTGACATTATTACATTAATAATTACCAGTGCTTGAAATTGTCTCTGAGTGATTATTGACATTATTTCAACTGAAATGGTCACAGAAAAGTTCTCTTATCACCTCCCATTTGTAGTTTCTACCAAGTCATCCTAACACAAGTGATGATCCGGAGTATAGACGTGTTATTCTTAGCTACCTCTACTCATCTGAAGTGCTTAGTTCATTACTCACTATCTAGAGAAGTAAAAAATTGTCGTGCTGCTTTCTTTCAAAACATTAATAATTTTTATTATTTTCACTTTTATTGGGGAAATTTTAGAAATCATTGATAAGCAAAGAGAAAATCACTTTCTTCCACTGCACAGACTTAACCACTGTTTATATTTTGTCCTATAAAACATGAGGCTGTTTCCTATACATGTATTTTAACTTTGACAAAAATGGGACCATACTGCAAATACTATTTTGGAATGTTAGCCTTAACAGGTGTGTCCTATCTACACTCAGTAGTTTAATTTTCACCTCATTTAAATTGTTGAAATCCCATTTAAAAAAATATTTTTTAGTTGTTGATGGACCCTTATTTTAATCATTTATTTGTATGCAGTGCTAAGAATGGAACCCAGCGTCTCATATACGAGGCAAGTGCTCTACCACTGAGCCACAACCCCGGCCCTGTTGAAATGCTTTGTGTCATTATCTTGTATAAGACTGAACACTCGTCAATAAATGTGTATTTGTTCTCAAGTATGTAACGTCTTGGAAGTGAAAACTAAGATAATTTTATTCTGAACTATTTCATAATGCATGTTGTGATCCTCAGATTGTGTACCATTGGCTGTGATGAGCTAGCAGCTCACTTTCTATAGTCAAGGGATTAGCACTGGATCAAAGCTCATATAGAACCCTCTATTTGCCCTTATAAACCAAGAATTCTGTTAATGTTCTTGAAGAAATCTCATGGCTTAAGGAGAACTTAAAGGCTAACAAACCACCGGGCTATGCCTTGAATTTCTTCTACAACTCTCTATTGATTGGTTACCTCCTATTTGAACTCAAGTGACAGGGAACTTGCTATATTTTTAAATACTTTTACTGTGAACTAATTTCAGACTCAACAAAAAAGTTGCAAAAAATAGTACAAAAAGTTCCAACATATTCATCATCTAGTTTCCACTAATTGTTAGTTAATTGTTAATTTGTTACAAAATAACAACGCAATTATCAGAAAATTAACTACAGGCTTTATTTCAGTTTTGCCATTGTCCTGCTGATGTCTCTTTCTGGCCCAGGATCTAATCCCTCATCACATATCCTTATGTTCTTATGGCTCCTTGTTCTCCCCAGCCTATAAGAGCTCCCCAGTCTGTCTGTCATGCATGGCTTTGATGCTCTGGAGGACCACTGGCCAGTTTGTTTTGTTGGTCAGTTTTAGGATCATTCATCAATTTGTGACTGTTATTTGTTTTCTATTGATCAAATTGAGTTTGTGCATTTTGGGTAAGAATAACATAAATATGTTAGCCTTAACTGGTGCGTCCTATCAAGAAGTACATGATGCTGGTATGTCTTACAATGATTCCATAAGCTTTGATCACTGTATAAAGGTGGTGTCTGCCAGATTCCTCCATGTTATTTTTTTTCCTTTTAAATTTATAAATCTCTTGTGGGGAAATATTTTGATAAGGTGCAAATATTGTTTCATATCATACTCTTGCCTACTAACTTTTGCCCATTTATTGATGAATCTTTCCTGCAACAATTATGAGAGTAATTTCCTATTTCTATCATTTCTTCTGTGCTGATTGTTAGAATTCTACTGTAAGGGAAAGCTGTCTTTTCTTCTTCTCTTAGTTATTTGTCAGTATGTACCCACAGGCATTTGTTCTAATCTATAAGATGTAAGTCATGCTGTTACTATTCTTAAACATTACTACATCATTCTAGATGTAGAATGTTTTCCTACATCTAGCCACAGGGAAGTCTTTCATGTTGGTTTCTAATGGCCTTCAGCAAGCCATTATCATCTTTTGACCATTTCTTTACTTGCTGGCAGGTAAGAAAAGCCACATCTTGTATTTTCCTTAACCCAGACCTAGAATTAACCACGTCTCCAGGGATCTCTTTTGTTGGGAGATTATGTTGAGAAACCAAGGTCTGGATTGCAGGTGTGCTCACTGTCCCTGAAGTCTCTTGCTTCCAGAGCCTGTCATTGCACAGTGCTGGGTTCACCTAAATATTTCCTTTTTCTTATTTTTGACTTCTTATTCTGATTCTTAGAAAACTCTTACTTACCTGCATAATTCTGGCAAACACAAAAAGTAGTTCTAGAATAGCTAACCCACACCCCTGGAGAAAATATTAACTAGAGAATTATAGTTGTGTATACTTCTTTTTATCTTTCATAGCTTATAGCCAAAACATTATCTTCCAAAGTTATTTAGGTCAGTTGTTTTCTACTCCATTCCCTTCGTTTTGAATAACATTTTCTGTTCCCCTTACAAATACATGTGTATCCTTCTTACACATAGACATGTTTTTGCAGCTTGCTTTTTCCACTTAACAATATATCCAAGAAATCACTCCACACCAGTTCAGAGACCTTCCCCACTATTCTTTATAGCGATAAAATAATCCAAAGTGA
The DNA here is from genome assembly GCF_047511675.1 of Marmota flaviventris. NCBI lineage: Eukaryota > Metazoa > Chordata > Mammalia > Rodentia > Sciuridae > Marmota > Marmota flaviventris. Next base: position 110,200,632 of record NC_092505.1, on the reverse strand, counting down.
TATGATGCAATCCATTCAACCACTCTCTTTAGGTTGCTTGCAATATTTTGCAATTAAAAAAAGTATCACAATGACTATCTTTGTGCATAAGTATTTTCACACTGTTGGAAGCTAACCTTCAGGATAATTCTTATAATTAAGATTTCTGGGTTGAAGAGTAAGTTCAGTTTTGTTAGGAATTGCCAGATTCCCTTCCAGGAAGGTCATGCCAGTTTGTATTCCCCCCAGCAATTTGTGATGAGGTCCTTAACCCTCATCTGTGTAACACAATAATACTGTCATACTTTCTAATTTATCTATTTTGACAGGAGAGAAATGACAGCTCAGGGTTGTTTTAAATTTCACTTATAAATTTGAAATGTTTTTATATGCTTAAGGACTTTTAAAATCTTTTTCTCTTTTATGAAATGTTTTTTAAACTCTGCACAATTTTTCATTTCTTTTTGTTTTTCATATATTATCACTATTGTTATTTGAGTTGTGTGTGATAATTATACATAAAAGCAGGACTCGGGGTATAGTTGTACATGGATGTCACATAATTTGGTAGATTTAGTTCCCCAGTGCTTCCCAAGTCTTCCCGTCCTCCCTTCCTCTCAACCCCCTTCCTCTACTCTATTAGTATCCCTTCTCTTTTTGCAATATCCCTTTTTTATTCCTTTTTTTTTCCACTAGCTTTTGCATATGAGAGAAAACATTTGACCTTGACTTTCTAAGTCTGGCTGATTTCATTTAGCATAATGTTCTCCAGTTTCATCCATTTACTAGAAAATGTCATAATTTTATTCTTTTTTATATCTGAGTAAAACTCCAGTGTGTATGTGTGTATGTGTATCTCATTTTTTTTTTTATCCATTCATTTGTGAACGAGATAAGATAGCTGGCCTCATCCAGCACCTGGGCTGGTTCCATAACTTAGCTCCTGTGAATTGCACTGCTATAAATGTTGGGACTCAAGCATCACTATCGTATGCTGATTTTTTTTTTTTTTTTTTTTTCAATTTATAAACAGGAAAGGTTTATTTTGGCTCACTGTTTTGAGGCCCCATCGCTCTTGGGCCTGTGGTGAGGCAGCACGACAGGGTGTGGTGTGCCTGGTGGAACAAAGCTGCTTACAAAGTGGACAGGATGCAAAAGACAGAAAAAGGAAGGGGCTGCGATTCCAGCTATACACAGTAGCAGGATAATCAAAAGTTTTGACTAATCAACACTTTGTCACAGAGAGCAGGCTGTACCTACCATCTTTGGACCCAGAGTCCAGAGGGATTACTCTGTTCCCTTCAAGGGCATTGCCCCAGTGACCAGAAGGCCTCTGATGAGGCCCTACCTCTTAAATCACCCATCACCTCCCAATAACATCATGCTGGGGACCAAGACTTTAACTCATGGGGTCGTATGCTGATTTTTAGTTCTTTTGGATCAACACCAAAGAATGGCATAGCTGGGACACATGGTGGTTCCATTTTTGTCTTTTAAGAAATCTCCATACTGTTTTTCAGTGATTATACTAATTTGCAGTCCCACCAACAAAGCAAAAGTATACCTCTTTCCCCACATCCTTGTTATTTGGTTTTTTGATGATTCACAACTATTAATATTTTCTTTAACTGGCTCTGAATTTTGAGTCCTTATTGGAAAGCCAGTTTAATCCAATTAAAAAGCTTCTGCAAAGCAAAGGAAACAATTAAGAATATGAAGAGAGAACCTATAGAATGGTAGAAAATGTTTACTAGCTACTCTTCTGACAGAGGATTAATATCTAGAATATATAAAGGACTCAAAAGATTTTACACTAAAAAAAATAACTAATAAATGTACAAATGAATTCAACAGACACCTCTCAAAAGAAGAAATACAAATATCTACCAAATATATGAAAATATTTCAATATCATTAGCAATTAGGGAAATGAAAATCAAAATTACACTGAGACTTCATTTTATATATCAAATCTAATTTCAAGTGAGAATGGCAACACTCAAGAATATAAATAATAATAAATGCTGGAGAGGATGTGGAGAAAAAGGAACACTTTTACAACTATTGGTGGGATTGCAAAACAGTGCAACCATTATGGTAATCAATATGGAGGTTCCTCAAAAGACTAGGCATGGAACTACCCCAAGACCCAGCTATCCCATTCCTAGGTATTTATCCTAACGAATTAAAGTCATCATACTGTACTGGTACCTGCATTTCCATGTTTATAGCAGCATAATTCACAACAGACAAACTATGGAACCAGCCTAGGTGTCCATCAGTGGATGAATGGCTAAAGAAAATGTGGCATATGTACACAATGGACTTTTATTCAGCCATTAAAAAGAATGAAATTATGTCATTTGCAGGAAAATGGATAGAATTAGAGACCATTATGTTAAGCGAAATAAGCCAAATTCACAAGGTCAAGGGTCATATGTTTTCTCTTATATGTGGAAGCTAGAGAGGAAAAAAAGAAAAGAAAAATGGGGGGGGGGGTCAGGAATCTCCTAAAAATCAAAGGGAAATCAGTAGCGCAAAGGGACGAGGAGTGGGAGGAAGGGAGGGAGGGAGGAGGAAACTGCTGGGGAGTGATATTGACCCGATTTTTTTTGTTGTTGTATTGTGTGCATGGACGAATGTGCAACAACAAATCCCATCATCAAGTAAAATCACAATGTACCAATAAAAGATGTGGAAAGAAGAAAAAAGCCATCTTAAAAGGAATTTACCATGTTTTCTTCTGGTGTTTGTGTAGTCTTAACTTTTTGCATTTGGATTCCAGATCCATTTGGACTTTGCTTTTGTACTTGGTGTAAGATATGGATATAATTTTCTCTTTTTTCCCATTGGTTGTTTAGCATTTATTAGAAAGTGCCATTATTTAAAAGTCAATCATTACCCAGAGTGAGCTGAGATCTCATCTTATCCATATTTACTTGGGTCTATTTCTGGTCTTTCTGTTCTGTTCCGCTGTATTCATCTGTTTGTTACTGATGTTTCACCGCTCCAACTAGAGAGGTGGGTGCAGTGAGTTTTCATGCCTGGACAAGTTGGTCACCTGCGTGTTTTTCTTTTTCAGTCCTTGTCTTGCATATTTGTTTTTCATATCAAATCTAATTTCAACTTGTCTCACTCCATTAAAAAAATTTAATCAGGATTGTGTTAAACATGTGAATTAACCCATGGGTGTGTTTTAATTTCTAGCTGTCCTATCCAAGAGCCAGGCATGTCTTGCCACTGTTTTACTCTACACTTGTGCCTTTCTCCTGAAACATTTTTAAGTTTGCTTCCTATAAATTTTACATGTTTTTGTTAAATACCAAATTTAACAAAATCCATTCTTCTAAGCATCCATTCTTCTTTGTTTCTGTTGAGTTTTCTCTACCACCACGTCCCATACCTGATTAGTGTGTATGTATAGTAAGGGTACTATTGCCAGATAATTTTATTTTTTTCCTTAAATTTTTTGGTGGTATTGGGGATTGAACCCAGGGGCTTTATACCACTGAGATATAGCCCCAGCCCTTTTTATTTCTATTTTTAAGACAGGGTTCCACTACGTTGCCCACGCTGGCCACAAACTTTTGATCTTTCTGCCTCAGTCTTCAATGTCTCTGGTATTACAGGCATGGGCCACTGCATCTTGCTCTGACTTAATTTTACATCTGCAACCTAACTGAATTATTATTGCTTAAATTAGTGTTACCACTCTCTGGGGTTTCTAAGTATAACATCATATCATTGTTATGTCATTATAGAGACTGTTTTATTTCTTTTTTTTCTGTTCTTTTACTTGCTTAATGTTTTTGTCTGACTCCATTGGCTGATACTTTTGAAACAACAGTGAATGGTGTCAGAGGAGTGATTCTCCATCCTTACTTTGTTCCTGACCTCAGTGGAAAGGTTTCTTGGGTCTCCCATTAAGGAAGCTGCTAGCTGCCAGTTTGTGGAGAGGCTGATTAGAAATTTGGATGATGATGGTGATGACGATGATGATGACAAGGATTACACTGACAGTGATGATGACAACAATGACAGTGATGATGACAATGATGACATGATGATGAGGATGACATGATGATGAGGATGACAGTGATAATGATGATGATGACAATAATGACATTGATGGTGATGACAATGATGATGACGATGATATGATAACAATGACAAGAGGACAATGACAATGACAGTGGTAATGATGGTGACGACACCGACAATGATTAAAGGATGATGTGACTGCCAGTACTTACTGAGCACTTGCTGTGCTTCACATGAGAACTTAAGCACTTTACGTATAATTGCTTATTTTGTATTGATTTGATTGGTAGACGCTGTCACCCAATTTTACAGATGGAAATATTGAGGCATAATAAATTAAGCTTAAAGTTCTCAGAGCCTAGGAGCAAATTTAAATCATCTGACTGCAGAGATGGTCACATATCCACTACCATATACTGCATCAGAGAGACAGTTTTGATGGCTGGAGAGTGCTTTCTTACCCTGGGTTCAGCTCCATTCCCTTCATAGGGTCAAGTTAATAGCACTTTTAAAATGCCATAATCCCTTTCACAGAAAGCCTGATTTAATTGCCCTAGTGAGATTTGTGTATGAGTATTTTTTAAAAGCTCCCCATAGATGGATATTTGCCAAAAATATAATCAACAAAGATTTTGTATCTAAAATATATCATTTACGTAGAACACCAATAAATCAACAAGAAAGCAGCAGACAAACCAATAGAATAAGAACAAAAGATGTAAACAGGTACTTCATGTAAGAGAAAATCCAAATAGTCATAAATGCATAAAAATAACCTTTATTAAATAAAGCTTTAACAATCAGGAAGTCTTCATTGAAATGGCAATGAGAGATCACACCACTGCACACCCACAGGAAGAGCTAAAATTCAAGTCTGACAATTTCAGGAGTTGATGAGAATGTGTGAAAATAGGAATTCATATAAACTATTTTGTTTTAAATTCTTAAAATCACATTGGAAAACAGACTATTAGGGTCTCAAAGTTAAATACATGCATGCCTCATTCGGCCACTTTCAGTTACACAGCCTAGAACTGCATTATCCAGTATGGTGGCCCTGAGTCACATGTGGTTATTTTAATCTAAATTAACTAAAACCTCTTAAAAAGTTAAATATCCACACTTAACTCAGTTGCCCTTGCCATAGCTCCAGTGCTCACAATCCGCGTGTGGCTCGTGGCTCCCGTGCTGAACCACAGAGTGTTCCAATCTTCAGAGTTCTCTTAGCCAGTGCTCCATAGAGCATGCTTACATAGCTGATAGCTCGGTTTTTAATGGTCAAAATGTTTAGAAACAGCAATGAGAATTGATAAGCCGTTGGATTTTTTGGTCATGGAAGAGTGCCCACAGAAGAGTGTTTACTATGAAGCCTGTGAGGCCAAAGCTGGTGGCCTCCTGCTGGTCTGAGCTCCTCCTAGGCTCCTAGAATCCTCCTAGAATGTACTCACAAGAGCAAATGCATCTATTAAGTTAGCAACAAAGGAGATTTACCTATTCTTTTTCTTAAAGAATACAAGTCATGTAAACTTCAAGCCCCTTAAAAGTTAGTTCCACTCCTAACTAAAAAGCAATGAAACTTAACAAATTAAATCTGCACAAAATGTCAATGAGCTTCAGTAACAAAATGAAATAAAAATCACAGAAACTTTGCTACAGTTAACAAAGCCTGGAAGCAGATAGAGTCACATCCACTAGTTCAGGGATACCTCAAAAGGGATCAAAACGAGGAGAGCTGTGGCTGCCTGTCCCAGGAGCCTGGGCATGTGGGAGAGGCCCACCTGGGCCTGAGGTGCTCACAGGGTTCTATGGCCACCTCAGGGAGTGAGTATGCTCCCTCACACTGCATGTGCACCCTTAGTGCACTATTGGGTGTGTGTGTGTGTGTGTTCATCTCATAATTTAAAGAAGTTAGAAATAAATCAGTAAAATGTGTCCAAATGCTTCTAGTGAGCATCTTCTGCCTCTGGCCTTTTACCATGCCCAACTTCTCTCTCTTGGACCCATGCAGAGAAGCCTATCTCCTCTGTATGTTCTTTTATCACTATAATATGGTTACAAAGGAAGGAAGAGGACAGATGGACATCCCAGGTAGTTTCCCCAAATCTACTGAGTTGCTTTAAATTTCCCTCAGATGTTTTAAGCTCACCTAGAAAACTCCTATCAACTATATATAACTTACTTCTGTGACCGTAGGAAGGTAATTTTGCAATTTCCAATTTATTGTAGTGAAGATGAGGCAGGACCCACTCAGAAATTACATCGTCTAACTCAATAGAACACAGTGCAGTATGGTAGGAAGGGCCCTGGAACCTACAGGTAGAAAGAGCAATCGGAAAGACAATCCTGCAGAAGGGATTCCTAGAGGACTTCCCAAAGGATGACTGACAAATTTTTCAATCTTTATGGGAAAAGATAGGTTGAATCCAGCTATTTTTATCTGCAGAATATTAATCTCATAGATTTTATTTGCTTTCTAATATTACTTCAACTCAACCTTACATAAGAATCAACCTCCTGGAACTAATCCCTGCAGAAACCAATTACTAATTAGCTGAATTTACCAATCACCAAACTTAACAGTTGTTTTTTTGGGTCCTAGAACCAATCCCCTATAGAAAACAAAAGACAACTTTACTAGGAAATGATTGCATTAAAAAGAAAATCCTGGTTTTGTTTGCATAGGAGGCTCACTGGTTTCCACTAGAGGACACGTTCATTGGAGTGGCTTTGAGAACACAAGTGAGTTATACTGAGCAGGACACAAGAGCCTCCCCCAGGTTGTACAACCCCTGTGAATCACATCTAAGGCAAGGAATATTACCCCTCTGTCCCTTAGTAAGCTCCCAGGACTGCTATGAAGATTCAGTACTAATTGACATGTACACGTGACTACAATAACAAAGAAGCATCAGGAAGGGAAGCCTGAGGTTTTGTATGTCTGCATGCAGTGGGAATCAGTTACATGCTTTCGAATAAATTAACACTTGTCAGTGAAAGCAATGTGCAGTTCAGTCTCCAGCATAGAGGTAACTTAGGTTTCAGTAACAGAACTGTTTTTCTGCTCTTTGTGAAGAACACCCAGGGTGTCAGATACTTCCTAATAATAGTGCCAACGTAACACCTCAGGCCATTCCCTTAAACATTTCCAACAGTCTTAGCTGAGTAACTGCATCATCAATCTCTGTAGCAGAGGAAAGCTGCTGCCGACAGCTCAGGAAACACGCTCAGGGAATTCAGATTCCAATGCAGAGATGCAAGTCCAAGAGAATTTTAGTTCCAAGAAAGGATGCAGAGATTAGAAAGGAGGATTCCAAGCCTACTCTGAAGTTGAAGATGATAACATTCATTGTAAAAAATGATGTGAAGATTTTAAAATATTTGCAGGAAAAGAGGTTACCAGACCTGGCTGTTCTTATGTATAAAATATTAGTTTCATAAAATTTGCTGGCTTTTTAATATTATTGTAAATAGGTCTTTTACATGAGATTTAGCTTTGTTTTGTCTTAGTTTACAAAGATGGTAAGAAAATCATTGTATCCTGAATCTCTGACAAGATAGTCACATTGCAGATGTCAGCTCTGACTTGTCCTTCACGAACCTGAGCTCTGGAGAGCACCTGCTAAAGGAAAACACTCTGTGTCCAGCCAGTGGTCCACAGCCCCATCTGGGTATTAAAATCATACGAGGTACCTTAGAAAGGCCCCATTTCAGACCAATCAAAGGAGCATCTCAGCAGGTTGTCGCTGGCATTGATGATTCCTAAACAAGTGGTTCCAACGAGCAACCCAGCTGGAGCACCACTCCTACGTATTTTATAGACCAAAGTTACCAAGTAATTAGATCCCTTCCTCCTCCTCTCATCTTTAACGGAGTCACATTTAGCTCTGTCACTGGGAGGAGGCACAATTCCACACTTGAGCAGATGGTGAAAACGGATCAGGTCACCTTTACCCAGCCTTTCTCCAGCCTGCCAAGCCACTGGTGGTGAGGATGGAAGAAGCATCCCTGGACGGGGACACTGCTTCCCTTGAGTCAGTCCCACAGGGAACAATGCGTCATGGCCATTGCCGATCACTTCAGATCCAGGAGGACATATGGAGGTGGTTGGGCTTGGATGTGCCATTCTAGCCAAATTCCAATTCTGGAAATTATTCTGCTTGCCTCCTCTCATGGTGACTACAGGGCTTTTGCTGTTTCTTTCTTTCTTTATAAATTGTCCTCTCAGCTTCCTGCACTCAGCTGTGTATATTGGGAGATCATATTGGTTTCAATTCAGATACAGATGGAAATAATCATTCTGAAGAATCTATTTTGTAGCTTAAAGAAAAAATAATTGATAAAATCAAGAAAAATAGAGATAGATGAAATCCACACAATTTTATCCACTCCATGAAGGAAGTTTCTTTCCCAGCAAGGTCTTCACTTTAGAGTCAACATTCTTTCCTTTTTTTTAAGGCTAACAGCTGAACATTTTAATTATAATCTGTGAGGTATTTTACAAGGAGATAAACATGATAATCATTTTTTAAAGAGAAATTTTATGTATTTTTTGGTACTGAATCTAGTGTGCTTTACCACTGAGCTCCATACCTAGCCTTTTCAAATTTGTTCTAATTTGTTTACATGACAGCAGAATGCATTTCAGTTTATAGTACACAAGTGGAGCACAGTTTTTCATTTCTCTGGTTGTACACAAAGTAGAGTCACACCATTCGTGTCTTCACCTAGGGTAATGATGTCCATCTCATTCCACTATCTTTCCTGACCTCATGCCCTCTCCCTTTTTCTCCCTCCCCTTTGGCCTATCCAAAGTTCCTCCATTTCTCCCATGCTCCCCCACCCCACCCCCCATTAGAGAAAACATTTAGCTTTGGTTTTTTGGAATTGGCTTACTTCACTTAGCATGATATTTTCCAACTTCACCAATTTACCTGCAAATGCCATGATTTTTTTTCTCTTCTAACACTGAGTAATATTCCATTGTGTATTTATACCACAGTTTCTTTATCCATTCATATATTGAAGGACATATAGGTTGGTGCCACATTTTAGCTATAAGCATTGATGTGGCTATGTTACTGTAGTATGCTGTTTTTAAGTCCTTTGGGTATAAACCAAGGAGTGGGATACCTGGTTCGAATGGTGGTTTCTAAGGATTCTAAGGTGGATTTCTAAGGATTCTCCATATTGCTTTCCAGATTGGTTGCACCAATTTGCAGTCCTATCAGCAATGTAAGAGTGTGCCTTTTCCTCCACATCCTTGCCAACTATTATTGTTGCTTATAGTCTTTTTTATTAAATTATTATTTATTCTAATTTGTTATATGTGACATCAGAATGCAATTCATTTCATATTACACATTTAGAGCACAATTTTTCAAGTCACTGGTTGTACACAAAGTATTTTCATATCACTCATTTCTTCATACATGTACTTAGGGTAATGATGTCTAACTCATTCCACTGTCTTTTCTACCCCCAAGCCCCTTCCCTTCCATTACCTCTCCTTTGTCCTATCTAAAGTTCCTCCATTTCTCCCATGCTCCCTCTGCCCATCACCATTATGAGTCAGCATCCTCATATCAAAGAAAATATTCAGCCTTTGTCTTTTTGAGATTGGCTTACTTCACTTAGCATTATATTCTCTAACTCCATCCATTTACCTGCAAATACTCTTATTTTATTCTCTTTTAATGCTGAATAATATTGTGTATATATATCAAAGTTTCCCTATCCATTCATCTACTGAAGGGCATCTATGTTGGTTCCACAATTTAGCTATTGTGAATTGTGCTGCTATAAACATTAATGTGGCTGTGTCCCTGTACTATACTGTTTTTAAGTCCTTTGTCTATAAACCAAGGAGTAGGATAGCTTCGTCAAATGGTGGTTCCATTCACAGTTTTCCAAGGAATCTCCATTTTGGTTTCCAATTGGCTGCACCAATTTGCAGTCCCACCAGCAGTGTATGAGTATGCCTTTTCCCCCATATCCTCGCCAAAACTTATTGTTGTTTGTATTATTGATAGCTGCCATTCTGATGGGGGTCAGATGAAAACTTAGAATAGTTTTGATTTGCATTTCTCTAATTGCTAGAGATGTTGAACATTTTTTCATATATTTGCTGATTGATTATATATCCTCTTCTGAGAAGAGTCTGGCCCATTTATTGATTGGGTTATTTGTGGGGGTTTTTTGTGTTAAGATTTTTGAGTGCTTTATATATCCTAGAGATTAGTGCTCTGTCTGATGTGCTTGTGGTAAAGATTTGTTCCCATTCTGTAGGTTCTCTATTCACCTCACTGATTGTTTTTTTTTTTTTTGCTGAGAAGAAGTTTTGAAATTTGAATCCATCCCATTTATTGATTCTTTTTTTTCTCTAGGAAAAAATTTTTAATAACATTTTCCTTTTTTATATTTTTTATTTGTCTTAATTAGTTATACCAGCCAGTAGAATGCATTTATGCACTTTGATATATCATACATAGATGGGGTATAATTTCTCATTCTTCTGAGTGTACATGTTGCAGAATCATTGGTCATATAGTCACATATATACATACAGTAATAATGTATGTTTCATTCTACTATCTTTCCTATCCCCACATCTCCTCCCCTGCCCTCCCATCACTTCCTTCTCTCTAATCTAAGGTAGCACTATTCTTTTCTGCTGTATTGTGAATTAGCATCTGCATATAAAAGAACACATTCAGCCTTTGGTTTTATGGGATTGGCTTATTTCATTTAGCATGATATTCTCCAATTCCAACCATTTACTAGCAAATGCCATAATTTCACTCTTTTTTAAAGATGAGTAATATTCCATTGAATATATATGCCACATTTTCTTTATCCATTTATCTACTGGGGGACACATAGGTTGGTTCCATAGTCTAGCTATTGTGAATTGAGTTGCTATAGACATTGACCTGGCTGCATTACTGTAGTATGCTGATTTTAAGTCCTTTGGGTGTAAACTGAGGAGTTGGATATCTGGGTCAATTGGTGGTTCCATTCCCAGTTTTCTGAGGAATCTTCATACTGCTTTCCACAGTGGTTGCACAAATTTACAGTCCCACCAGCAATGTATGAGTGTACAGTTTTCACCACTTCTTTGCCAACATTTAATGTTGCCTGTATTCTTGATGATTGCCCTTCTGACAGGAATGAAATGAAATCTTAGAGTAGTTTTGATTTGCATTTCTCTAATTGTTAGAGATGTTGAACACTTTTTCATATACTTTTTGATCAATTGTATTTCTTCTTCTGTGAAGTATCTGTTCAGTTTCTTAGCCCATTTATTGATTGGGTTATTTGTTTTTTCGGTGTTAAGTTTTTTGAGTTCTTTATATATCCTAGGGATTAATGCTTTATCAGAGGTGCATGTGGTAAGGATTTTCTCCTAATCTGTAGGCTTTTTCCTCACATTATTAATTGTTTCCTTTGCTGAAAAGAATCTTTTTAATTTGAATCCATCAGATTTATTGATTCTTGATTTTACTTCTTGCACTTTAGGAATCTTATTAAGGAAGTCAGATCTCAGACCAACATGGAGATTTGGGCCTATTTTTTCTTTTATTAGATACAGGATCTCAGTTCTAGTGCCTAAGTCTTTGATCCACTTTGAGTTGATTTTTCTGCAGGGTGAGAGATAGAGGTTTAATTTCATTTTGCTATGTAACAATTTCCAGTTTCACTGCATATGCTATCTTTTCTCCAGTGAATGTAGGGTTAGGATTAGGATTCAGTGAATGAACCCTTGTCTAGTATGAGATAACTGTGTTTATGTGGGTTTGTCTCTGTGTCCTCTATTCTGTATTATTGGTCTACAAGTCTATTTTGGTGCCAATACCATGTTTGTTTGTTTGTTTATTTTACTATAGCTCTGTAGTATAGTTTAAGTTCTGGTATTGTGATGCCTCCTGCTTCACTTTTCTTGCTAAGGATTACTTTTCTGGGTCTCTTATTTTTCAAATAAATTTCATGACTGCTTTTTCTATTTCTATGAAGAATGTCATTGGGAGTTTAATGGGAATTGTATTAAATCTGTATAATGCTTTTGGTAGTATGACCATTTTGACAATATTAATTCTCCCTACCAGGAGCTTGGGAGATCTTTCCATCTTTTGAGATTTTCTTCAATTTCTGTGTTTCAATTTTAGTATTCTGTAGTTTTCATTGTAGTGATCTTTCACCTCTTTTGTTAGATTGATTCCCAGTATTTTTGTTTTTGTTGTTGTTGTTTGGTTTGGTTTTGAGGATATTGCAAATAGAATTTTCCTAACTTCTCTTTCAGTGGATTCATCGCTGATGTATAGGAAGGTGTTTGATTTATGGGTGTTGATTTTATATCTTATTATTTTGCTGAATTGATTTATTAGTTCTAGGAGTTTTCTGGTGGAATTTTTTAGGTCTTCTAGATACAGAATCATATCATCAGCAAATAGTGATAGTTTGACTTCTTTGCTTATTTGTGTCCCTATAATTTTTTTTCCTTTGTCTAATGCTCTGGCTTGAGTTTCAAGGATGATATTAAATACAAGTAGTGAAAGAGGACATCCTTGTCTTGTTACAGTTTTTACTAGAAATACCTTCAATTTTTCTCCATTTAGAATAATTCTGTTCTTTGGTTTAGCATATATAGCTTTTACAATGTTAAGTATGTTTCTACTATCCCTAGTTTTTCTAGTGTTTTCAACGTGAAGGTGTGCTGTATTTTGTCAAACTCTTTTTTCTTCATCTATTGAGATGATCATATGATACTTGTTTTTACGTCTATTAAAATGATGAATTATGTTGATATATATTGATTTCCGTATATTGAGCCAACCCTGCATCCCTGGGATGAATCCCACTTGGTCGTGGTGCACTATGTTTTTAATATGCTTTTGTATGTGATTTGCCAGAATTTTATTGAGAATTTTTGCATCTATGTTCATCAGGGATAGTGATCTGAAGGTTTTTTTTTCCCTTGATGTGTGTTTGTCTGATTTTGTTATCAGGGTGATATTAGCCTCATAAAATGAGTTTGGAAGGGTTCTCTCCTTTTCTATTTCATGGAATACTTTGAGGAGTATTGGTGTTAATTCTTCTTTGAAAGTCTTATAGATCTCAGTTGAGAATCCATCTGGTCCTGGGCTTTTCTTGGTTGGGAGGCTTTTGATGGCATTTTCTATTTCATTACTTGAAATTGATCTGTTTAAATCATGTATGACCTCCTCATTCAGTTTGTATAGGTCATATGTCTCTAGATGTTTTGTCTATGTCTTCTATATTTTCTATTTTATTAGAGTATAAATTTTCAAAATAGTTTCTAATTATCTTCTGTATTTCAGATGTGTCCGTTGTGATATTTCCTTCTTCATATTGTATTTTAGTAATTTGAGTTTAGTAATTTGAGATAAACCCATGGCCAGGAGTTTATCTATTTTATTTATTTTTTCAAATAACCAAGGTTTTGTTTTTTCAATTTTTTCAATTGTGTCTTTTGTTTTGATTTCAGCTCTGATTTTAATTATTTCTTGTTTTCTACTTCTTTTGGTGTTGATTTGTTCTTCTTTTTCTAGGGCTTTGAGATGTAGTGTTAGGTCATTTATTTGTTGACTTTTTATTATTTTAATGAATGAGCTCAATGCAATAAACTTTCCTGTTAGTACTGCCTTCATAGTGTCTCAGAGATTTTGATATGTTGTTTCTGTGTTCTCATTTACTTCTAAGAATTTTTTTTATTTCATCCTTGATTTCTTCTACTGTCCGTTCATCATTCAATAGTGTATTATTTAGTCTCTATTTGTTACAATAGCCTCTATTTTTATTTTATCGTTGATTTCTAATTTCATTCTATTGTGGTCTGAAAGAATGCAGGGTATTATCTCTGATTTTTTGTATTAACTAAGAGTTGCTTTGTGGCTTAAGATAAGGCCTATTTTAGAGAAAGAGCCATGTGCTTCTGAGAAGAAAGTATATTTGCTAATTTGATGGTTTAAATATTCTATATATGTTGTTAAGTCTAAATTACTGATTATATTATTTAGTTCTATAGTTTTCTTATTTAGTTTTTGTTTGGGAGATCTGACAAGTAGGAGAGAGGTGTGTTAAAGTCACCCAGTACTATTGTATTGTGGTCTATTTGACTCTTGAAATTGAGAAGAGTTTGTTTGATGTTCATAGATTCTCCATTGTTTGGGGCATAAATATTTATAATTGTTATGTCCTGCTTATATATACTTCCCTTGTGAAGTATGAAATGTCCTTCTTTGTGTCTTCTGATTAACTTTGGTTTGAAGTCTACCTTATCCGAGATGAGAATGGAAACCCCTGCTTGTTTATGCAATCCATATGAGTGATAAGTTTTTTTCCCATCCTTTCACCTTCAGCCTGTGGATGTCTCTGCCTATGAGGTGAGTCTCTTTAAGACAGCATATTGTTGGGTCTTGCTTTTTAATCCAATTTGCCGGTCTGTGTCTTTTGGTTGATGAGTTGGCCATTAACATTCAAGATTATTATTGAGATATGATTTGTATTCCCTGTCATTTTGATTTATTTCTGGTTTTTGATTTGTCTTAGTGTCCCATTTGGTTGAATGTCCCTTTAGTGTAGATCCTCCCTTTTCTGGTTTTCACTTTTTTTATCACTTCATCCTCATTGAATATTTTGTTGAGAATGCTCTGTAGTGTAGGCTTTCTAGTTGTGAATTCTTTTGATTTTTGTTCATCATGGAATGTTTTAATTTCATTTTCAAATCTGAAACTTAATTTTGCTAGATACAAAATTCTTGGTTGGCATCCATTTTCTTTCAGAGCTTGAAATACAATATTCCAGGATCTCTTAGCTTTGAGGGTCTGGGTTGAGAAATTAGTTGAGATCCAAATTGGTTTCCCCCTATACGTAATTTGATTTTTTTTTCTCTCGCAGCCTATAAGATTTTATCTTTATTCTCTGTGTTAGTCATTCTCATTACAATGTGTCTTGGTGTGGGTCTTCTGTAATTTTGTACATTTGGGGTCCTGTAAGGATCTTGTACTTGATTTTCCATTCCATTCTTTAGGTTTGGGAAATTTTCTGCTAGTATACCATTGAAAAGATTGTGCATTTCTTTGGTTTGTATCTCTACTCCTTCATCTATTCCAATTACCCTTAAATTTGGTCTTTTCATGTTATC
Source organism: Marmota flaviventris (assembly GCF_047511675.1). Taxonomy (NCBI): domain Eukaryota; kingdom Metazoa; phylum Chordata; class Mammalia; order Rodentia; family Sciuridae; genus Marmota; species Marmota flaviventris. The sequence goes on along the minus strand of NC_092505.1, from coordinate 110,185,451 downwards.
CCATAATTCTTGGATGTTCTGTTCATGGTTTCTTACCATCTTCTCCGCATGTTCAACTCCACTTTTAAGATTATACATTTTGTCTTTATTGTCTGAGGTTCTGTCTTCCAAGTGGCCTAGTATTTTGGTGATGCTTTCTATTGAATTTATAATTTGTTTTTCTGATTCTTTCATTTCAAGGATTTCTGCTCATTTTTTTTTCACAATCTCTAACTCTTTATTGAAGTGGTCTTTCACTTCCTGTATTTTTTCTTTGATTTCACTCCTTATAGTATCCTTTACTTCACATATCAATTTAACTATACATAATCTGAACTCCTTCTTGGACATTTCTTCTACTGAGTAATCAGTGGCTTCTGTTGTTGAAGCATCTTGGTTTGCTTGGGGTGCTTTATTCCCTTGTTTTTTCATGCTGTTAATGTGTTTTCCCATCTAAAAGTATGGATCTAAAGCAGGATAAATTCTACCCTGTAGACCTATAGTGTCCCTGAAGGTTTTCAGCTCTTCGCCTTTACTGGTGAGATCAATATCAATAGCACCCAGTGTACACAATATATAGCCTTAAACCTAATAGCTCCCACTAAGGTGTCTACTGCTTTCTCATATTAAATCAAAATGGTGAGTTCAATAACTATCTATAGTACAAACAGAATATTTGTTTAAATGATTTACAATTTCAAATGGTGGATGAGAGAACAGAGGTAGTGTAGTATGCAATATTCGCTATGGAGGAAGAGAGAAGCTAGAAATAAAATTTCACAGGAAGAGTGGAAAAAGGGCCAACAGATTGGCTGTTGGATGGGGGAAAGTTGGAAAGAAAATAGACAAGAGAGAGGAAGAATATGAACACAGAAAAAAATTAAAGACATAAGAACACAACAAGAATGCAAAACACCACTCATATATCATTGTCCTCCACACCTGATGGATAAAAAACATTCTGTTCCAAATATGGTAGAGAGATTAGTGAATCAAAAAATAAAAATAAAATAAATCTTGCTGGAAAGTGGAACTGTCTCTGTCAGTGTTCAACAGATTCTCACCAAACCTACATCAGTGCTCACAAACCCAGTCTCTATCTCATTGATCTGGGCTTCAGATACCTCAGGCTCAGTCACACTGCAGTCCCAAGATCTCAATGCTGCTCCCACTTGCAGAGAGACCACCAGGGATAGACTCCTGCAAAGGAGCAACCTCGATATGCAGCAGCAAGACAAAGGCCAACAGCACTCTCAGCAGGAAGACCCCAGGCTCCTCCAAACCCACGGGCACCCCCGCACTGGACCTGTAGGTCCCAGCTGGAATCCCCAGAAAGAGACTCTTGTGGTGGTAAACCTGCTAGCATCCGGGTCCCAGGCCTTGGCTGGTGGCCCCAAATGGGTGCAGCTGGGTGCAGCCATGTGCAACCAAACCTGGAATCTCTCTGAAACAGTCCTCTAGCCGTAGTAGCAGTGGTAGTGACGGTGGTTTTGGGCAGCAGGCAGTGTGTCAGCAGTAGTGCAGCTGCAGCTGTGGGGGCAGTGTCACCAGGCAATCTCCAGCGGTCAGCAGCAGTGTTGGCTTCAGATGCATCCGGGGCAGCAGTTTCTTTTGTGAAAGAAGACCTCCAGGCTATCTCAGGCTGGCAGCAGAGGAATCAGAGACAGCAACAATGGCAGTAGTGGTGAGGTGGCTGTTGATTGACAGGAGACTTCTGGTTCAGTGGCAGCGACCTTGGAGGTAGCTTGGGAATTCATGTCTGACGTAACCAAGGCTGTGTCCAGAGAAGAGATCTCCGGGCATGGAGTGTCATCTCCTATTTATTGATTTTTGGTTTTAATTCTTGTGCTATAGGAGTCTTATGAAGGAAGCCAAGGCCTAAATCTGACATGATGGAAATTTGAGCCTACTTTTTTTTTCTATTATGTGCAAAGTCTCTGATTTAATTTCTAGGTTCTTGATCTGCTTTGAGTTGAGTTTTGTGCATGGCGAGAGAGAGATTTAATTTCATTTTGTTACACCACGTGGATTTCCAATTTTCCTAGCACCATTTGTTGAAGAGGCTGTCTTTTCTCCACTATATGTTTTTGGCACCTTTGTCTAATATTAGATAACTGTAATTATATGGGTTTGACTCTGTGTCCTCTATTCTATAACATTGATCTACAGGTCTATTTTGGTGCCAATACCATGCTGTTTTTGTTGCTCTGTAATATAGTTTAAGGTCTGGAATAGTAATGACACCAGCTTCACTCTTCTTGCTAAGGATTGCTTTGGCTATTCTGTGTCTCTTGTTTTTCCAGATGAGTTTCATGATTGTTTTTCTATTTCTGTGAGGAATGTCATTGGGATTTTGATTGGGATTGCATTGAATCTATATAGTGCTTTTGGTAGTATGGTCATTTTGACAATATTAATTCTACCTATCCAAGAACAAAGGAGATCTTTCCATCTTCTAAGGTCTTCTTTAATTTCTTTCTTTAGTGTTCTGTAGTTTTCACTGTAGAGGTCTTTCACCTCTTTCGTTAAGTTGATTGCCAAGGTTTTTTGTTTGTGTGTTTGAGGCTATTGTAAATGTGATGGTTTTCCTAGTTTCTCTTTCTGAGGATTTGTCGCAGATGTACAGAAATGTCTTTGATTTATGGGTGTTGATTTTATATCCTGCTACTTTGCTGAATTCATTTATCAGTTCTGGAAAATTTCTGGTGGAATTTTTTTGGGTCTTCTATGTATAGAATCATGTCATCAGCAAATAGTGATAATTTGAGTTCTTCTTTACCAATTTGTATCCCTTTAATTTCTTTCATCTGTCTAATTGCTCTGTCTAGAGTTTCAAGAACTATGTTAAATAGAAGTGGTAAAAGAGGGCATCTCTGTCTTGTTCCAGTTTTTAGCAGGAATTCTTTCAATTTTTCTACATTTAGAACATTCTTTCCTTTTTAAGTCTTGAAGAAAGTCAGGACTACAAGAAAGTAGGTCTTTTATTTGACCTAATACTGTTTTAATTTTTATTCATGATTACTTAACAATGTAGAAAGAAACTTTAGACATTCATTGCCTGGTCTTATTCTTTCTCTTCCTAGTCACAGAAGATGTTTATTTTTGTTTTAATAGATAAGTAAATTGAACTAAGATTAACATTTCAGGGGTGTGTAGCAATTATTTAACTGGCTCTGTAGGCAAAATGTGTGTGTGCACTTGTGTGTCTACGCACACATTTATTCATTTATGCATGTAGATGCAAATATATTCATTTATGACAAATTTAACTGATATAAAGGATGCATAGCACACAATTTACAAATGATATTAAAGTGTGTATTAACTACATAAAGCATATGTACATATAACATATACTGTATCATTAACTACATATCATTAACTACTAATGTATCATTAACTACAAATAGCCACTTGATTCTTCCATATAGCCACTTCATACTCAGAATACTTTGGTTGATTTTTAGCAAAATTTTATATCCAAAGTCAGATTATAGTTGCAACTGATAGCATGATGCTGGTTACATTTCCACACAACAATGAGCAAGATGAAAGTGAGACAACAAAGACTTTTGTTAAACTCATTTTTCAATAATGTAAGTTACTCTCTTATTGAATCAAATAATAGTTTTCATATACATAATTTTCTATGCTGGTTACAATGTAATAACTACAAGCAGGACAAAGTATTAATCTTAACATGTATTATTAACTTTTTCCCATTACTTCCTTAAGTCTAGACAATCAATAAAACAATAAGTCAGGTTCTGATTTATAGCACTTGCTGAGTGTCTTGGAATAAATGCTCTCACTGTGATTGGCTTCACGTTACCAAAGGGACATCACTGAGTCAGAGTTGGAAGAGACAAGCATATTACAGTGTTTCCAAGATAAAAAGAGCATGTCATCCCAAGATCACAGATAACAGCAAATTAGAATCAATGTGGAGTGGTGAGTTTTGATATTTATTACCTTTGTTTTAAATGTAGCTTTTTAATTTATAATTTAATGTGTATCATATATTTTATAGTATATCATAGGTTTATATAATTTAATTTTTAAACACTGGCTCACAAGATTCCTGAATATTTCATGAGCCAGAACAAGCCAGCTGCAGCACATGACTGGTGTAGTGCAGTCTCTGAGATCCAGTATAAAATACACATGGTAGCATCCAGTGTCTGAACACAAGCTGTCCTCCTCCAAGCCCCACCTGGACCTCTCCCTTGCCTGGTTTCTCTTACCATGACCTTTTCTAACCCTGCCTCTTAAGAGTATGAATCTTTGACCTGGGCCCAGTGACAAATGCCTGCAATCCCAATTGCTTAAAAGGCTGATGCAGGAGGATCGCAAGTTCAAAGCTAGCCTCAGCAATTTAGCAAGGTCCTAAGCAACTCAGTGAGATCCTGTCTCTAATAAAATATAAAATAGGGCTAGGAATGTGGCTCAATGGTCGAATACCCCTGAGTTCAATCCCTGGTACCTACCCCCCCCCCAAAAAAAAGAGTATGAATCTTGTTCAACAATTACTTAGAAGCTTGCCTTTCTTACTTAGTGTCTGTTTTCTGTCTTATTAAATGAGAGTAGTTACACTGATCCCTCACTCTACAAATATTCCCTAATAAATAAAAAGCTTGATCTGAATAAATTAAAGCTCATTAGGGGAATGTAAAAAGTTTTGCTTGGTACAAAATGTTCCAGTGAGAGTCTTTCAGAATTTAAATGACCTCAGTACCTTAGATTCAAAATTAGAATCACAAGCATATTTATAATTCTTGCTAGCTGCTGTCACTATCTAAGCCTAAGGATCTGGGAAAGCATTAGTTGATAAATACTTTTCAAATATTAAACATTCTGAAGCCTCTGGATGTGTTTTCCTATCAAAAAAAAAAAAAAGAACTTTTAAATGATTCCCATGATTTTGTTTTTTGGGTTTTTTTTTTTTTAAGAGAGAGAGATAGAGAGAATTTTTTTAATATTTATTTTTTAGTTTTTGGCAGACACAACATCTTTGTTTGTATGTGGTGCTAAGGATTGAACCCAGGCCGCACGCATGCCAGGCGAGCGCACTACCGCTTGAGCCACATCCCCAGCCCTTTTGGGGTTTTTTTTGGCTATGTACATCAAAGTTTGGAGAATATCACCTTTACTTATCAGAGTGTGGGCTTTTTTAGGGCAACCGTAGATTAGTCCCACTCTCAAAGTTACTATAAAACCTGATTTTAAAGTTAGTTACCCAAATCTACCTCCTTAACTTTCTGCTTACATTGTAAGAATGTAATTCTTCCTGGGAGTCTTACTCATCGCATTTTTTAGGCTGGTGTGTTAAACTTCAAGCCTGTTTTGGCTTCCCAGCTGGTTAGTATCCTAGCACTCATTTTTTTTTTCAAAAACATTCCAGCTTAAAACAATCTTCCTTATTATAGTTTTTTTTTTAATTGGTTGTTCAAAACATTACAAAGCTCTTGACATATCATATTTCATACATTAGATTCAAGTTGGTTATGAACTCCCAATTTTACCCCAAATACAGATTGCAGTATCACATCGGTTACACATCCACATTTTTACATAATGCCCTATTAGTAACTGTTGTATTCTGCTACCTTTCCTATCCTCTACTATCCCCCCTCCCCTCCCCTCCCATCTTCTCTCTCTACCCCAGATACTGTAATTCATTTCTCTCCTTGTTTATTTTCCCATTCCCCTCTTATATGTAATTTTGTATAACAATGAGGGTCTCCCTCCATTACCATGCAATTTCCCTTTTCTCTCCCTTTCCCTCCCACCTCATGTATCTGTTTAATGATAATCTTTTCTTCCTGCTCTTCGAATTGTAGACTTCCTCATGTGAGGCATTGTATGTCAGTCTTGCAATCTGTGAGAAAAAAAAATTATTCTTTTACAAAACAAGAAGGGAGAAGTCACCTTGCATAATAGACAGTGGACAGAAGCTATTGAGAGATGGAATTCCACTTAGAAGACAGTTACCTTCAGGCCTTGGGCAGCTACAGATTCATGCCATTCAATCAACATCCACACATCTGTATACTGCATTGAAGACTTTTAGGTTTCTGTTTAAGTCTTACAGTATTTAAAACTATTCTCAATTTTGTTCTGGCATAACTCATAGTTGTTAACCTAGTTAATCTATTTTTTAGCTTACTTTTTTCTTTATTTTTTTAAATAAATGACAGCTGAATGCATTACAATTCCTTCTACACATGTAGAGCACAATTTTTCATTTCAATATAGCATAATTTTTCATATTCATATGTTCACACCAATTTGTGTCTTCATACATGTACTTTGGATAATAATGTCCATCACATTCCACCATCATTGCTAACCCCCTGCCCCTCCCTTTCCCTCCTATGATCTAGAGTTCGTCTATTTCTCCCAGGCTCCCCTTCCCTACCCCACTATGAGTCAGTCACCTTATATCAGAGAAAACATTTGGCATTTGGTTTTTGGGGATTAGATAACTTCACTTAGCATTATCTTCTCCAACTCCATCCATTTACCTGCAAATGCCATTATTTTATTCTCTTTTATTGCTGAGTAATATTCCATTGTGTATATATGCCACATTTTTTTAATCCATTCATCTACTGGGAGCATCTAGGTTGGTCCCACAGTTTAGCTATTGTGAATTGGATGGATTCAAACTAAAAAGTTTCTTCTCAGCAAAAGAAACAATCTGTGAGGTGAATAGAGAGCCTACATCTTAGGAGCAAATTTTTACCCCTCATACATCAGATAGAGCACTATTCTCTAGGTTATATAAAGAACTCAAAAAGCTAACCACCAAAAAATTAAATAACCCAATCAATAAATGGGCCAAAGACCTGAACAGACACTTCTCAGAAGAGTATATACAATCAATCAACAAATGTATGAAAAAATGTTCAACATCTCTAGCAGTTAGAGAAATGCAAATCAAAACTACTCTAAGATTTCATCTCACTCCTGTCAGAACGGCAGCTATTATGAATACAAGCAATAATAAGTGTTGGTGGGGATGTGGGGGAAAAGGCACACTCATGAAAAGCAGTATGGAGATTCCTTGGAAATCTAGGAATGGAACCACCATTTGACCCAGCTATCCCTCTCTTAGGTCTAAAGGAGTTAACCTAATTAATCTAAATTAGCCATTTCTTCTCAGATTTCTGGGACCTAGCCTACACTCCTTAATAATGTAGCCACTGGCCACATGTGGCTTTTTTAATTTAATAAGATTAAATAAAATTTTAAAATATGTTTTGTAGTAATAATAGCCACATTTCAGGTACTCAGTAGCTACACATGCCTTGTGGCTGCCTCACTAGACAATAAGGACATAGAATGTTTCCATCGCTACAAAAATTGAGGGTTAGGGTTGTGGCTCAGCAGTACAGCGCTTTCCTAGCACATGCAAAGCCCTCAGCACTACATAAAAATAAATATATAAAATAAAGATATTGTGTCCAACTATAACTAAAAAATACATATTAATAATTTTTTTTGAATAGAGCGGCTTGATAGTTTTTTCATCTTAACTCTCATTTCAGTAGCTGAAATCTAGTTCTATCTTCTCATCTGCTACTGGAACAGTAGGTGGTGTTTAATTTCCAAATTTTGTGAATTTTCCAATCTTTCTTCTGCTGTTGATTTCTAGTTTTATTCCACTGTGATTGGAAAGGACACAGCATGATTTTGATCATTTTCAATTTGTTAAAACTTGTCTTGCAGCCTAAAATATTATTCATCCTGAAGAATGTCCCAAAGGCACTTGAGAAGAATTTATTCCATGTGACCGCTCCATGGAATGTTAAGTATAGCTCCCTGATTCGTAGTTTGGTTCCTCAGTTTTCTTACTGATCTTATTATCCAAATATTCTACCCATTATTGAAAGTAAGACATCATGGTTCCCTGCTACTTTTGTTTGCAGTCTAATCCTGTCTTGAGTTCTGCTACAGTTTTCTTTATGTATTTAGGTGCTATGATGTGTGATGCATATATATTTATGATTGTTAAATCATCCTGATGAGTTGACTCCCATGCCCCCATAACCCCTTCTAAAGGTAAATGGTGCTCAAACTCCTGGGACAATCATCTCCCACCTCTTTTTTTAGGCTTTTAACACTTTTGTATATACCCCTAAACCACTTAATTTAGTTGTGTCTGCTCTTAAGCTTTATCAAATGTAATCATAGAGCATAGGCCTGAAATACAGGCTGAGCAAAACCATTTCTAATTTTGTTTTGTTTTTTATTTTCAGGATAGATGTTTTAGTACTCTGGAAAGTGCCTAGAACTTCCATGATGTAATGATAATATGGTACTATAAGAAATTTTAGGGCTGGGGCTGTAGCTCAGAGGTAGAGCTCTTGCCTAGCATGTGTGAAGCACTGGGTTTGATTCTCAGCACTGCATATAAATAAATTAAATAAAGGTCCATGAACAACTTTAAAAAAAAAAAGGAAATTCTAGCTCTTTAGATATGGTTCATTTGTTTTCCACCAATCCTATGAGGAAGGAAAAGTCACAACTTTTGAAGTTTAATGAGACACCTGGAGATAGCAGATGATTGAACTAGGGAAATGATTTAGACTCTACCAGCTTCCTAATTTTGTGGGTTTTAGTAACATCTTTCACAGGAATAACTTATTTACAGAACACAGTCTCTCTAAGGCAAATCCTAGTGGAATCAAAAAGTGGGAGGTCATCCCTTCCTGAGAATAAGATGCACGCTGCTTTAGGGAATTGCTTTACACCATTAAGAGCTTCCTGTACAAGGACACAGGCTTGGTTTTGGAGCTCCTCTTCTTTTAAAACATCTGTATATGGCTCTTTGTTATGATCATAGAGTCCCACTGTGAGTCAGCACCTCCCACCCCTCAGCAGGGTATACCCTTGAGGTCAGGCCTGTACCTCATCAGGTACAACACTGACACTGTTGTAAACAAAGGCAGACAGGCATTCTTGGATCCTCAGAAAAGATATCTAGCTCTTTGCTACTATATAAGTTGTGATTCTGGGTCTTTAGAGTTAGACTCAGGTGCCTCAAAACTGGAACTTTCAACTTCTGAGTCTCAGCTACTATGAGATCTCTTTTTGGATCTCAGCTCTATCAACTGAAAAGAAGGATAACAATTGAGGTAAAACAAGCTGAAAATATGAAGCAGCTTAAATATGTATTTATTGACGTTCAACTAATATTTGTTAGGAGTCACTAATCATTCCCCTTATCTGCACCTGAAGAATCAGATAATTACAGATAATTACAGAAATTTGTCAAAGTTATTGCAATGGACATGTGTCAGAGCTATTTGTATTTTTCCAGGCCAATTACCAGTTCCTAAGGGTAGAGTCCAAGTTTAGACTTGATAATAAAGAAACAACAAAAAGCCCACTAAAACCACACAGCTAATGAATAGTATGGTCAAAATTCTACCCAGAGTGACAGTTTCCAGAATTCACTTTCAACTGTTTTACCTATTTACTCTTCCAAGAAACTGTGGAAATAGTAGGCAGTTATTCACAAAGAAGACAAGGATTGAATTTTGGAAATTATACAAAGAGTTTTACCCAAGGGGACTGTAGCTGTACTGCTTCTTTTGAGTTTTAAGCTTCTAAGTGCTCACACACAGTACAAAAAGTAGGTACCCATTCTGGATTTTACATCTCCAGGGTCTCCTGGGATAGGAGATGGTAATCAGGTAGGATAACTTCTAAATTCATTACTTTTGGCCTGCCTCATACCAGACATACTGTGAGTTTCTTTTCAGCAAATTATGCCTCTGGCTAACAACACATAAGAATCAAGTCTCCAGACAACAAATGGCCCAGATATAACTCAGAAACTCAAATGTGCATGACCCACTTGAACTGAGAAACAGCTGGGCACAGTGGCACACACCTATGATTCCAGCTCTTTGGGTGGTGGAGGCTGGAGGATCCCCATCCCCCCCCCAAAAAAAAGTATTCATATCTTCATAATATATATTTCCCAAACACAAGCATGTACTCACCCATACTCACAATAAGATAAGAAACATGCATTCAAGGCCGTGTCAACTTACATATCAATTCAGTCCACAGAAGTTTTCAGGAGAGCCAAAGAAGAGATAGCAATGGCTCACATATTACCTTCTGCTTAAAAGAAGCACAAATAATGATTCTACATTTTTTCCATAGAGAGTGGTCAGCCTGAGAATGGAATTCCAATGAAAGACACCTGAATTAGCCCTGGCTTGGCACAGAGCAGTTTAGCTAAGGCACATAAACCCTGGAATCAAGGGTGGCTTTCCTGTTGCTGGGCAGAATTTGGACTCTGGCTCTGGTGCTGGGACATAGGGCAGGCTTTCTCTCTGTTTTCCCTCTTATAAAATGAGGCATTTGAGAAAAGACAAAGCCTGGAACTAGATGAGCCCAGGTTTTTTTCCACCCTAAAATGCTATGGTCTTTAGCTCTCTTTCATACTCTGGACAGTCCCCAGATTCCACTTCGAAGAGTTTCTCTCTTCATAGTATTAGGGCTTCCCCAGCCCAGTTACATCCCAGCTTTATGTTCCACGACAGCTATGTGATCACCTCAGCTGGTATTTCTTTTCCATGTTGTTTATATCTGTTGCAGAGCTACACACTTGTGATTATTAATGAATCAAGTAGGCGTTACTTTTGAATAATCCTTTTTATGTTTAAGGCATTCCTGTTTTACATAATTAAAAGAGCCTGAAAATATAGAAACAATAACAAAACAGTTTTCTTTACTAGTTAAAGCTATTTATAAGTTTGCTTTTTAATTTTAATTTACTGGAAATAAAGCCTCATGGAAAGCTTTAGGAAAATGCCTGCAGGTTTTGAATCTTCAGAGTTCTCTGTCCCTGTCGAACTTCCAGCACTCGGAGAGGAAAGGCCCTTACTTCCATGACTCTCTTATACGTGGCTTTCTTTCTTTCTTCCTCTCTTAGCCTGCTTGGGCTGCTGTAACAAAATGCCATAAATAACCACATTTTTCTCACAGTTTTGGAGTCTGTGCAGCCTCAGGTCAAGGCGCCAGCAGACCCAGCACCTGGTGAGGGACTGCCTTTTGCTTCACAGGTGGCCCACTTCTTGCTGTGTCCACTTGTGGTACAAGAGGCAAACCAGCTCCTGGGGGCCTACTTTATAAGGGCACTAATCCCATTCATAGGGGCAGAACTGTCCCCAAAAGGCTGCACCTTCTAACGCCATCAACCAGGGGATTAGGATTTAGACACATGAGTTGGGGGGCACAGACATTTAGGCCATAGCATCTCTTCCAGGAACAAGGGACGTCATTGTACCTCTGTGTGCCCAGCATGTACCAGTCCCCCAGGGGACTGAGTCCTGGTGGATCTGCCACACATAGCATCAGTCAGAACTTGGCACAAGAGAGGCCATGAGTGACTTGACAAGAGTTCTCAAGAGTCCACACTTAATGGTACCAAGCCAAGGAATGTTTCTTGAGTATTCCAGAACAGCTGTGGATGGCTCAGGCAAAATCAGAAGGAGAAATCCTGCTTCCTTCCTGGGAGAGAAACCTGTGTTCAAGCACTGCTCGAGCATCTCCTGTGTGTGGCCTTCTTGGCTTCAAAGAAGCCAAGAAGCAGTGTGTGATCTGACTGGGCTTAGTGTGGCCTCCTCAGCCTCCCCTGGTTTTCAGTCCCTACCGTCCCCAGTTCTTCCAGGCTGGGTCAACTCACTTAATCTTCTGCAGGTCCACCTCACTGTTTTTAAAGCAATTTGGGATTCAGCAGGACATAGAGAAGTGGCCTGAGGCACAGGGCCACCACTTGTCGAGGCTTATTGCAGTGTCCCCTTTCCTGTAGGCTGGCCCCAGGCGCACAGGTCCTGCGTCACACTCGCTGCAGTCCCAACCAGAGCTTTTCTTCCTCTTTCAGATCTTGCAACCCCCATCCCAGACCTAAGCCTACCCCCCAATTCCAGTCCAGATAGAAAACAGAACAATTCATCTAAAGTCAATTCCCTGAAGGAGAAATTTTTAATGACTGAATTGAATATATACCAATATATCAGCAATTTTAAAGGAAAATTTTGTTAATTTTATTTTTATTGTGTAAATATTTTTCTGATTGGAATTGGTTTATCAATTATTTAGTTTAAAAGCTTTTCTTAAGCTCCCAGAATTTAAGTTTCACAGCTGTATTTCATTTTTTCAATTCTTTAATTATTGTGGGCTCCAATTATTTTCATTGAGAGACTCAGTTTATTAAATATACTTTGCAGTAAGTACTGTTACAATACAGTCATAGTTCTTAATAGGCATAACATATATAATTTATATATACACAAAATACATATACTTTAATTTCCCATAAATTATTTTTATTAATAAATTGCTTTACATATACTAAATGAATTTGTATATATTCTTACTGACAATATATGGAAGGATACCTTTTGCTTCAATATAATCAAAAATATATTCTTTGAATAGATTTAATTAATATGAATATTCCTATGAACCTTTTTCTTAGGAAAATATAAGAAATCTAAATGATCCTTATGATTCGTCATTTAATAAATTGAAGATTATTTATATTACACCTAGAGTAAAATACATTTACTAAATATATTCAGGAGGACTTCTCTGCTCTCTCTTAGGTGGGCTTCAAATCATTACTTTTATTTCTTCAACTAAACCTAGATAAATTAAGTGAGTTCTGCCACATATCCTTTTATTTGGCATAGCCTCACTCCTACCACTGCCAAATATAAAGACTTTCAATAACTTAAAGCAATCAGATATTTCTGTTATGGTATGGAATATTTCAAAATAATTGTTAGTTATAAGAAAAACTAACCCTGAAATATTTGAAGAACAGAGCTGAATTAGTTTCTAAATATAGCACATCAAAGATTAAAACTTTATTTTGTTGACACTCAAGGAAAATATTAAGTGAAAAATCTTGGCTTCTCAGATCAAAGTAATCCAGCAATTGTCGGTTGGCAGCATTGAGATGCTTTGTTACCTGGAAAACTGCACAGAGAGCATCCAGGGCACATCCATTCAAGGGTTCTTTTCTGTCAGGTTGTGGCAGAGTGGATGGAATAGATAAGTTCATGGGAATGACAGCAAGTGCTGGTGTCCATAGCTGGCTCTGGTGCTCACAGTGGCCTTTCAAGGAAGCCAAGTAGTTTCAATATTTTAACTGGAGGAAAGCCTCACTTGCATCAATCATGACATCACACTGAACTGCCTTTTCCAGTTTTTGTTTACAAAAGTGGCCCTTCAAACTGCATGTGATTCTAGCTGCACATTAGGATTACCTAAAGATGTCTGCATAAACTAACTCAAATCTCCGAGTGTGGAATCCTGGTATTTGCATTTTTAAATCATTCCCCAAGCGATCTATGTATGCACTCAGATTTGGAAAACACTGGTTTGGAACATAATATCTGTGAGATTAAAGAACAGAATAGCTGTAGGAAGTCTGCTTCAGTTTTCTGTCCCTAGAGCCTGGTCATTGGCTTTGCTGTTCCCATTTCTTAAATCCTATACTTGACATTGCCTTAGCTCAGGAGAAGCTGGGCTTGGGTTTGCTTGAGATTTATTTGGATACCTGGCCTAATAGCAAGTGGATTTTCTTTTAAAAAAAGAAAATAAAAAACACTCATACAGCAAAACTCTCTGTATGAATACAAACTCCTAAATACTTTTATAGGATCACATCTTGGCAGTTTGAATTTAATTTATCTAGACACAGAATTTTGACCCTAAATTAATTAATTTGTGTTACATATTAGCTCCAAATATTAAATTTGGAATGTATTCATTTCTAAAAGTAGGGGGAGCAATTCATGAATGCATTTCAAATTTAATCTGGCATTGAAGGGCTTCTTGAAGAGTAAAAGAGGCTATTTACACAAACACATTAGGAAGGAATATTTTCCTATGCCACATTAGGGTCTACTGATTCTCATCAGCACAAATGTTTATTTTAGTTTATCTTTCACAAGCAGCTCTCTCCACATTTTAGTTAAATTAAGGCACAAGAGAATCACAAAGTGCTTCATGAAGATGGGGCAAGAGGTGTGGCATGGTTGCTTGGACACCTGGAATAGCCATAAAGACAGGCATCTAGACAAAGCAACAGTTCTGGTGCCACCATTGGGAGCCACCTTTTGGGTTATTCATACTTAATTTACCACCCATAAATAATGTTTACCAGCCATCTGGGCATTCATTAATCCAGTCACTCCTTTTGTTGTTGTTGGTAGTGGTTTTGTGGAGTGGTTGGTTGTTTTTCCCGATACTGAGGATTGGTTTATTCTGAGATAGCTTCTCACTAAGTTGCCCAGGCTGGCCTCAAACTTGCTCTCCTCCTGCCTTAGCCTCTCAGGTTCCCGGGATTTCAGGGAGATACCATGCCTGGCCAAGTCCACTCAAGTCGACACATATAATTAACTGTACACTTTTCACAATCAGGGACAAGAATATCCATCCATTTTCAGCATAATTCATCTATTATGATTTTTGCTAAGCCTGACTGCCACTGAGGACTATAATTTATTGCATAATAACTTTCAGTATTAGGATACATTTAGCATATTAACGGCTAATATTTTGATACCTGTGGTCCCTGGGTGAAAATAGTGTTCCAGTTTGAAGTTAACAAAATAACCTAAAGGTATTTCAGGCCAGAATTTATACAGAGTTAATACTGACAAAACTACCCTGTAGTAAGTGATGATAATGGTATTGAATATAAGTTCAATGGGGAGAAAAAAAATCTGTTTAAAAAGAAGAACATCATTTGAAAAAAACACAATCTTTACTAACTGTAATGTTTTCCATGGTATTATTGAGGGTGAAATATTCTCAAATCATTTATTAAATGCTGTAAGGTTACATTTCCTATTTAACTCTAAGTTGCATTTTAAAAGAGAGAGTACATTAGTAGGAAAAGAAAAAAAAAACAAGCAAGCAAGCAATATTAAAAACTAGCTCTTGGGTGAATTAAAATTTTATATTAAATATTTCCCAGGGAGCATATGATATTTAAATTTCAAGGAACAAACCTCTGTCAAAGCTGCCACACAGCTAGTTTCTAATATTTACATCTTTTCCAACTGTACCACATCCAATAGCCTGGAGGGATAGCCAGAGAAACAGCCTACGAAGCCCCTGCACGGCAGGCTTTAGGATGGTGGGTGAGGGCTGGACCGCAGTGAGTTTGCACAGCCCACTCTTGTGCTTCTCTGAGGACCAAGCTCAACTTCTCTGATGATGTTATCCCTCAACACTTTTCAACCTTCCCTTGCTTCCTCCAGGTGTGCCAAGAATGATTTCTTCCTTAAAATATCCCCAGTAGGCCTACACATACTAATTAAAATAAATTAGAGATGGCAGTGTTTCCTTCTTGCTAGCGAAACACTGGGGCATTCCTTTTCATACATTCTGACCAATCCCAGTTTGAGAGTCAGACCATCCCTCTAATCCTGGGCAGCAAGAGGGACTAGAGTCCTCACCCCAACCACCTGCCCTCTGGGGACTCAGGGATGTTAAGACATGTGTGTGCCACCTTAAATATGTGATTGCTCTCTCTTTCTCTCTCTCTCTCAGAGTTCTTTTCTTTTCTTTAAAGTTGGTCAAACAACCAACTCCAAGCACCCAAAGGGATTTTCTTAATAGTTTTTTTTTATGGGTTTTCCCCCCACCAATCCTTTTTATCAACATAAGGATTATGATTGCTCTTTTCCTCTTCCTTTTATCTGTTAATTGGATAAATATTTATTAAGGCCCAAATGTGTTCCAGACACTCACTAATGCACTGAAAATATAGAATGAATAACCATCTTCTCTCTTCATGGTATTTTACCTTACCTAAAATCCCACACATCAGTCTGATGGACAGGGGTTGATATTAGCCTGGACCAAGCATTTCTGGGAAGGTAGAAAAGGACAAAAGAGTTCTGGATCCAATTCACGTAGGTTCTTGTCTAGGTCTTCAGTGTAAAGAGGGGAGGAGGCAGGATGAGCTATAGCTCTGTCATTTCCTGAACTTCAGAAAATGGAATGACCAGTTCCAACATATGTTATAAAAGAGGGCTTGATAAAACTGGAACTGACAGTTAAAACTGAGGCTATTTAATTGGAGTCCTTGGTAAACACTGATGAAGGCTCACGGATTTCTTCTGAAATCTCCCAGGGGCATTTCAGTGTTGGTTTCATTAGCCAACCCTGAAGGAAGAACCCACACGTTCACCTTGGCAGTGATCCCATGGCCGTGGCCAGATTTTCATCTGCATGCCTGTGTAGTCAGGAACCAATGAGCTGTCCCACCCTGACCTCCTATGCATTTCAGGAGCTTCTGTGACGTCACACCTCCCTATGTTTCTCCCTCCTACTTCGGGGACTCCTTCCCAGGCTCCTTTGTGGTCTCACCCATCTCTTGCTCATTTTTTCAATGTCTGTGTCCTTTCGGACCTGATTCCCACTCACACACTCCTCTGATGCAATTTCATTTCAAATATATACTCCAGGTCAATTCTCTCCTGAGCCTCAGGCTCCAATATCCAACCTCCTGCTATTTACCCAACTGGAGATCCACAGGCATTTCAATTTCAGCTCTTCAGTGCTGAACTCCTGAGCTTCCTTGATTCAATTACCGTACCCCCCAAACTTGCCTCTCACCTGTGTTCCTTCTCTTAAGAACTGAAACCCATCATCAATCCAGTTTCCCAAGCTAGATATTTAGTGAACATTCTTTTCTCTTCTTTCTCTGTTGCAACTCACATCAAATTCTGTACCTTAAATACATCTTTTCATGCCAGTGTCTTACCATTGTTGGTGGCTCTTCTACTCACCATTCTTTCTCACTGCCCTCCTTACTCTGTATCTCCTACTATCTCTTTATTTGAATCCCTGGTGTCTATTCTACACATCACAGCCCAGAAAAAAAATTGCAAAAAAAATGTGACTTTCTTTGTGTCAACCCCTGACAAAGGTTAAAACTCCTTAATGTGGCTTACCTGATTGGTCCTCTAGCTTCTTCTCCCCCTCGACTCCTTCTTCTTGAACACCCTGCTCTGTTAATTTGGGTTCCTTGAACATGTCATGCTTTTATGCTTCACAAGACCTTTGCATTCTCCATCCACAACGTTCTTATAAGGGACTTTTCACAGATTATCTGATAATGTGAATCATCAAGTGATCCCATGTGTAATACTTCTCCAGTGGAGTGTCTTTAAATGGGCCTGATATTCCTGCTCCTTTCTTAATATTGACACATTAGAAAGGAATGGATCCAGGATGCGTGGGACTTGAATACTGTACTTTTCATGAGATTAAAAAAAAAAAAAAAAGCATACAAATCATAACTACAAAATTAGGTAAGAAAACCTGTGTTATTATCTAGCCCTTCAGGTAATTCTTATTTGGTCAGTTTGCCACCAAGTTAAGATTTAAATTTGGAAAATACTGGATTAAAAGATTGAAGGACAGATGTAAGCTTGGATCCCCGAAGAACAAATAGTTCCAATCAGCTCGTTTAATTTTCTTCAAACACTTTTGTAATACAGAGATCACTGGTCCTAAGAACTTAGATGCCCTATGTTAGATTCATAAGACTGTCTCATTAGCACATTCCATTTGTGCAGAAACCCTACCAGTTTAACAGAGAAAAACCTGCTATGAACTTCTCAGAACTTTAAAAAAACAGATTTTGGAGCAGCAACAGTATTTACCTCATGAAACTAAAACATGCATTTATGCATAGGTCCACTATGCAAATAACTAATGTGAATTAAAACAAATTTAACAGAAAATATTAACACAGAAATCTTAGTAATTTCATCAATTAAAAAAA
This sequence comes from Marmota flaviventris, assembly GCF_047511675.1. Classification (NCBI taxonomy): domain Eukaryota; kingdom Metazoa; phylum Chordata; class Mammalia; order Rodentia; family Sciuridae; genus Marmota; species Marmota flaviventris. Next base: position 110,167,636 of record NC_092505.1, on the reverse strand, counting down.
AACTAGCAAACATGTTCCGAGGAAACCATACAGATATTTTAGGTCAAGGACTTGAATATGTTCCTGATGTTGTATATGCTGTTCTCTATTAAGGAATAAGAAGAATCCAGCAGTCACCACTTATCTGCAAATTTGCTTTCCACAATTTTAATTACCTGCAATCAACCATAGTCTAAAAATATTAAATAGAAATTCAAGCAATGAATACATTTATAGATTTTAAGTGATGTGCCATTTTGAGTAGAAATGGGATCTTGTGCAAACCCGCCCTGTCCCTCCTCATCCATGCTCACTAGTCATTTAGGAGCTCTCTTAGTGACAGAGGTACTGTCTTGGTATCACAGTGCTTCTGTTCAAGCAATCCTTATTTTACTTAATATTGGTTCAATGCACAAGAGTAGTCATGCTGGCCATTTGAATAAGACAGAGAAGTCATAAAATAGTTCCTTTAAGTGAGAAGACTGAAGTTCCAAATCTAAAAAATGAATAAATCACATGCTGAATCCGCGAGGCTCTGAGGTAAAATTGTGAAATTGTGAGGAAGGGAAAAAGAAATCCATGCTTTTACTCCCAGGCCTCAAGGGGCCACTACCACTGTTCCCGCATCCAAACTAAGTCATAAGTTAACTTTAGATGGCACCGGTATTACATTTGTATGCATATTTCGGAGAAGTCATGGTGTAAGTTTTGGGTTTGGTATTACCTATGGTCTCAGGCATCCAGTGGGATCTGGGAACATGTGCCCTGTGTATAGAGGGACTACCACAGTCCAAGATGGCATTTCACCTTCACAGGCCTCCCTTCCTCTGAAGGGAAGTGGTTACTTTCTAAGACATGTGCATACAGGTGCACATTCATCATTAGCATTCTCCATTTTTGAGATCCAATAATGTTAGTAGGATTTTAAGTTAATTTTTTTCTAAAGAATCTTTTTAATACTGTATTTAAAAAGATTGCTTTAATATTTGCTAAGTAGGATGGGTAGATTTTGTAGACCTTGTCTTCCAAATTAGTTTTCAAAAATAATTTTTCCATGCACTGTGTTCTATTGCTATGAAAGTAGTGGGAGTAAAGAAAATTTAAGAGTGAGAAGAAAGAATGAAGCTTCCTTTTTATACTCTTTGAATTGAGACCTGAAATTTTACTTTGTATTTTCTTCAAAAGAAAAAAAAAACGAGTTGCATTCCATTTTGTCTTAAGAATAATTACTTTATTGTTTCTACAAAATAGCATATCCTCGTTATTTTTAAAATTCAAGCAACACCAAAAAGTACTCAGAGGAGGGAGGCAACTGAACTAAAAATCATACTACTGGCAAAAAAAGAAAACATAGATTTCTCTGCATGCACAGAGAGAATAAGGGATGGATAAATGGATAATTATTCTTTGTCTTCAGTTCCTGGAACAGGGCCTGGTTCTGATTAAGTACTCTGTTAAAAATACAGTGAATGGATGAATCAGATTGTACTATTTTTTTCTGGAGTCATACTGCCCAGATTAGTATCCCAGTTCTACTGCTTACTGTCTGTTTGACCTTTAAAAAGTATCTCAGTGTCCTCATTTGCAAAATGGGGAGATGATATTCTCCTTCATCAAAGAAATCCTTGGTTTATTTTTTATTCTGTGTTTTAGTTATGAAATATACAATGATTACCAATAACACTTGGGATCAGTGCCTTGCTTCATGTTGAAGTTCCAGAAGTTTTATCCATTACTGTTTTTGCAACATCAATTAAAATGTCAACACAGGGAAAACGGCAAAGAGAGCCTTAGCAGTGTTATGAAAATAGTTCTGACTGCACAGATCTCTGGAACTGTGTGCAGAAACAGTCTGCAGAACAACCAAGCACTTCAAATCACCTCTTGCCAAAGTAGAGGCTATGGTCTAAACTCTTGGAGCCCTTGGAAGTCATCTTCTTTATGTACAGCTGCTTGTGGAGGTGGATGCATGCTTTGCCTCTTTCTGTAACCACTACTTCTAGAGGTCTATGCTTGGGACCCAACTCTGCCTTATTGTATTGTTGCTAGTAAATCCATGGCCGTTCCTTTATTCTTCATTTTATGACTGGCGGAGGGAGATCCTGTGATTGGAACATGTTTTTCCACCTTCATGCAGAGTGTGTTTGGAGTTTCGAATTAGTTAAAAATCATCACTGTTTTAAACTATTGTGCTTGGATTTTCCTTTTCCTTGCAAATAGGAATTCCTGTTAGAACAGAAGCAATGAGTATTATAGGATAAGAAATTGATCTGAGAGTTTGGGGGAAGTCAAGTGAAGGTCATGAGGACAAGTTGGAGGATTAGAGATGGAGCCCCACCTATTCAGTGTGAGAAGCCAAATATGTCTTGTCATGGAAGGAGCATAAGGAAGAAAAGGTTTTAGAGCTGTCCATGAGAAGCTATTGTCACTGTGTGTCCATAGCCAAGCTTCTGGGGGTGCATCCGTGGCCACTGACAGTCTCAGTGCCACAGTCAGGAAGAAGAACTGCAGAGCAGAAAGAAGATGACAAACTGGCCTCCAGTAGACAGCTCTTCTTCTGTCTCTGCCTGCCTGTGAGAAGACCATCGATGTCATGGTCACTGCCTTGGTTCCACTTTCCATATTCCATCCTAGTTCTTCTCTTGGCCAGCTCCAGTCTGGCACACAGGGAGGGCATCATGGTGATTCCCAGGTTAGTTGCACCAACAGGTAAAAACCACAGAGGATAACGCCAAGTACTGTCCTTTGTTTTTTTTTTGTTTTTTTTTTTTTGGTATAAATATTAGATTTATCAAATAGCTGTTGAAAAAATAAATATCAAAGACTTTTCTAGAGAATTTTCCTCCATTTTGCAAAATTTTTAAAGCAAATTGCATTTATTCAGATTAACATGTAGGATCCATATAAACTATATAAGATGAATCCTTTTTTTATAAGGATTAAGAATTTTTAACATTAAAATCACATAAAAGTCATTCTTAATTTGCTATAACCTAAAGAATGCTTGGTGCATATTCATATTCTTCAAATACTGTATCGGTTTCAAAAATTAATCAGTAACATATTATTTTATCATCAAAAAAGTTAACTAGAATTATTTTATATGCACACACATACAAACACACAGATATATAACACACACATATGCATACCAATAGGTACCCATATTTTCAGAATCCCACAAGGTCTCTTAGCAGTATCCAGTGCCCAATAAATGTGTCCTATTGGTGGAGGGTTTAAGTTAAGACAGCATAAGCATTAGTAAGTCCTGCTTATTGATTTCTTTTTAGGTTTACAAAGGTCTTTGTCACACATAAAACATTGTTTATAATCAGCTTCACTTTCTCCCCTATTATGCTTTCTCACCACACGTTTTCACTGTGGCATGCATAGTGGCTTGGATTTCAGAAATTTTGAAAGCATAACAACATTCCATAAGCCAAAGTGCTTCATTAATTAAAATAGGGTCCTGAGAAGTCTTAGTTCCATAATATCTCTTGGCAATCATTAATAGAAATTTTGTGATTGCAGTTTCCTTTAGAGGAGCATCCCTTAGATATTTGTCAAGAAATGAAAGTGCTTTCTTTTATATTGACTAAAATACATTAAAAAATACTTTGGGATTCACCTAACCCTACCCCATCCTCATAGATAATGAGACAGAGACCTTTAGTGAGAATACTGTTTGCACAGTCATGCACCTATTTAGTGGTGGAACAGTGTTGTATTTCAGGGTCTCCTGAATGTCACTGCAGTTTAAAAAAAAAAAAAAACAAATTATCAAAGAATATTTGCATATTGTATAATTTACACATTTCAAGCACACAGCTCAGTGATTTCTAGTGTTACTGGGTTGTAAACATCCCTGTGTATCCATTTTAGGACATGTTCATCACTCCAACATCTAGTGTGCCCATTTACTCAGTCCCTGTCACCATTCCCCTGTCCCAAGACATCCCTAATCTCCGTAGGTGTGTTTTTTACTTTGATGCTTTTTTTGCTACAATATGCTGACACAAACATTCTCATCATCTTTCACAAACACCATCAATGAACCTTTTCTGGCATAGAAGTCTTATCCAAATCAATGTTTTTATCTTTTTAAAATGTCTTACAAATAAAAATATATCTTTATTCCTCATCTAATCTAGCCAAAAAGATATAAGAATATTTTTTCTTATAGTCGTTTTTAGTAGGATATTTACAACTGATACAACACCCCTATTAAATGAATGTGTATCATTAAAATATGGGAAATTGGCTGGGCACAGTGGCATGTGCATATAATTCTGATAATTCAGGAGGCTGGTACAAGAGGATATAAGTTCAAGGCCAGCCTTAGCAATTTAGCGAGGCCTTAAACAACTTAGTAAGACCCTATCTAAGTATAAAAAATAAAACACAGTGGAATATTATTCAGCCATAAAGAAGAATGAAATTATGGTATTTGCTCATAAATGGATAGAACTGGAGGCTATGATAATATGAGAATTAAGCCAATCCCCTCAAACCAAAGGCCAAATATTCTCTCTGATATGCAGATGCTGACTCAAAATAGACAGCAGGGAGGGAGGAGTGGAGGTTCACTAAATTAGATTGGGTGGGGGGAATGGCTGGAAGGGAGGGAGATGGGAATGGGGAAGACAGCAGAATTAATAGGACATAACTTTCCTATGTTAACATATGAATACATAACCAGTGAAACTCCATAGCATGTCCAACCACAAGAATTAGAAGTTATGCTCCATGTATATATGATATTATGTATAATATTGTCAAAATAAATTCTACCATTATTTGTAACTAACAAGAACACATAAAAATTCTATGTAAAAAATAAAAAATAAAAAGGGTTGAGGTATGATTCGGTGGTAAAGTGCCCTTAGGTTCACTCCCTAGGACCAAAAGAGAAAAAGGAAGGAAGGAAGGAAGGAAGGAAGGAAGGGAGGGAGGGAGGGAGGGAGGGAGGGAGAGAGAGAGAAAAGAAAGAAAGAAAGAAAGAAAGAAAGAAAGAAAGAAAGAAAGAAAGAAAGAAAGAAAGAAAGAAAGAAAGAAAGAAAGAAAGAAAGAAAGACAAGAAAGGCAGGAAGGAAAATCAAAATCATTCTAATTCTTAGGATCCACTTATTTCTGATGAAATCTTATTTTTCTAAATTAGTGTGCCCTTCCTTTCAAGTTACTCAATTATCTCAGAAAATCGGAAAAAAACCTGATAGTATATGGAAATAAGCTTGAATATATACCACATTTGAGTTGAAATGTCACTTTTAGCGGCAAGAGATTTAGTTTCTATTAGACCAGAGAAAGGGAAAAAAACATATCTAATAATCCCAAGAGTAATGACATACTACAATTCAAAACTTCTGTAGGATTTTCTATAGCCTGTGATGGCTGTGCTTGTGGACTCAGACAAGTTTAAAAGTATGAATTGAAAATATGAGAACACAATTCCCATAAATGTGAAGTAAAGTGAATGAAATGACACATCCATTTCAGCAGCGCTTATTGTGCTTATACAGTCAGTGTAGAATGGTTTTGGCAGCGCGTATTGTGCCTACAAGGTCAGTGTAGAATGGTTTCATGCTGCACTTGACCAGTTTTTCATCAGAGAGGTTCATCATTTGCCATAAAAATTTGAAAAAAGCTTTAGAACATATTAAAGGTATTTGAAAAGGTAAGATTTTGTTTTGTATTCTATTTAGCTATAAAGCAGGCATTTAGGGGATTTCTATTATTCCCTAAATTGAAATTGAATTCTCTTTTACTTCTGTACATTGCTTATACTATAAAATAACAAAAACTACTTATCTGTGAAGTCATGTAATTTTGGAGCTGTAAGGAGCCAAGCATTTTATTGTCTCCTGATATTCAAGTTTGGCATGTGAAACACAGCCTTAGCATCATCAGCTGAGAGCTTTTAATAAGTGCAGAATCTCAGGTCCAACCACAGAATTACTGCATCAAATTCTAACACAAAACCCAAGTCTTTAATTTTGATGAAGTCCAACTTATTGAGTTTCCTTTTATGAATCATGATTTTGGTTTCCAGTCTAATACAACATTTTGCCCAGCCTTAGATCTCAAAGATTTTCTGCTACATTTTAAAACAGAAGTTGTATATTTACATTTTGTTGACTTCAGCAGTAAATTTTGAATAAAGTATGAGATAGATATAGGTTAATTTTTTCCCCTACTTATGTCCAATTGCTCCAGCACTGTCTGTAAGAAAGGCTCTTTTTCTTCCACCGAATTGTTTCTTTATCTTTGTAGAAAATCAGCTGCGTATGTATGTGAATCTACATTTGGATTCTCCATTCCATCCCACTGATCTGTGTGTTCAGCCCTCTATCAACAACATAGTGTCGATTATTGTACCTTTACTGGAATTAGGAACAGGAACACTGATTCCTACCACCATATTCATTCTTTTTAAGAGTAATTTTTAGCTAGTTAATTTGCCTTTCCATATAAATTTTAAAAGACTCTTGTCTAATATCTGCAAAAATGTCTTGCTGGGATTCTGATAGGAATTACATCAAACTTATGTTTTGATTTGGAGAGAATTGGCATCTTTATTAGTTGAATCTTCCAGTTCATGAACACTATAGGTATCTTCTTTTATTCATATCATTGATTTAAGAATGCCATGTAGTTTCCAATATGTAAGTACATATGTGTTTTGTATGATTGACATCAAAGTAACTTTTTTCAGCAATTGTAAATGGCGCCATATATTCAACTGTTTATGTTCGCATGTTCATTATTGGTGCATATAAATACCAATGATTTTGTACATATACTTTGTATCCTACAATCCTGCGTAGTCTAATCATTAGTTCTAAGAGTATTTTGTAGATTACTCAGGATTTTCTACCTAGACTAATCATGTCATCTCCACATAGTGACAATTTTCTTTCTTCCTTTCCTGTTGTATAACCCGTTGCCTTTTCTTAACTTTCTGCACTGGCTGGAACTCCCAGCAGTGTGTTAAATAAAATCGATGAGCACCTACATCCTCGACTTGATATGGTCTTAGGAAGATTGTAGTCTTTCAACATAAAATATAACGTTAGCTCTAGAGTTTTATGGATGTCTTTATAAAAGCGAGGAAGTTATTTTTCTATGCCCAGTTTTCTGAGTTTGTTTTTGTCACAAATGGATATTGGATCTTGCTAAATACTTTTCTGCATCAATTGATAAGATCATGTAATTTTTCTTATTTAGCCTACTAATTGATCACATCAATCAAGTTTTGAGTATTGAACCCACCTTGCATTTTTTAATAATCTCCATGTGGTCATGGTGTATAATTATTTTTATAGATTTCTGAATTCCATTTGTTAGTACTTGTTAAGGATGCTTGCATCTATATTCATAAATCAAATCAATCTGTAGTTTTATTTATTTTTTATTGTTTTTGTAGTTTTGGTATCAGGGCAAGCCTTGGTTTATTAGATAGATGAAGAAGTATTTTTCTATTTTCTGCAAGAGACTGCAGAATTTATATTAGTCCTTCCCTAAATGTTTGATAGATTTCTCCAGTGAAACTACCTGGGCCTGAATATACTTCTTTTTTGGCATTTTAAAATAATGATTGCTGTGGTCTTAATAGGTATAAGGAAATTCAGACTACCTATTTCATAGTGTGAACGTTGTGGTAGTTTTTGTGTTTTTAAAGGAATCAGTCCATTTCATCTAAGTTGTCAAATTTAAATGTACAACATTGTTTATAATATTTCCTATCTTTTCAATGTCTGTAGATTCTGTGTTGACTTCTTCTGTTTCATTCCTAATACCGGAAATTTGTGTCTTCCTTTTTTTTTTTTTTTTTTAATCTATGTTGCTAAAGGTTTGTGAATTTTATTAATCTGTTAAAAAAAAGCAACTTTATTTTTCATGGATTTTTTTCCCTGTTGTTTTTCTGTTTACAATTTCATTGATTTCTTCCCTTATCTTTATATTTCCTCCTTGATATTTGCTTGGTATATTTTGTCCTTTTTCTAAACAATGTATTGAGGTAAGAGCTTAGATTACTGACTTGGGACCATTTCTCTTTCCTAGTATGTGGATTGAATGCTTTAAATTTCCTTGTCAGAACTGCATTAGCATGAATTTTGACGTGTTTATTTTAATTCAGTTCAGTGAATTTCTTAATTTCCCTCATGACTTACACTTTGACTCATGGGTTATTTATAGGTGTTTTGTTTAGTTTCTAAGAGTCTGAAGATTTACCTGTTATCTTTCTGCTATTTTTCACTACCATGATTCCATTATGACCAGAGAACAATAGTCTGTATAATTTAATTTCTTTTAAATTTATCTGGGTTTGTTCTATGGCCCAGACATGGTCTATATTAGTTTATGTTTCAAGAATACTTGAAAATACAGTGTATCCTGCTGTTGTTAGGTGGAATTTTCTTTTATAAAATTTTCTACAGATGGTGATCAGATCATACTGGTGGATGGTGTTAATCTTCAATCCATGTAGTCTATCAGTTGTCCACAGGAGTGTCGAAGTCTCTTTTATTGCAAGCTTGATTCTTTCTCCTTTCAGTTCTACCATCTTGTCTTATTATTTTACAGCCCTGTTGTCTACTATATGTACATTTAGGATCACTATGTCTTCCTGGTGCATTGATCCTTTTGCTACTCCATGATAATCTTCCTAATTGCTGATAATTTTCTTTGTTCTGAAGTCTCTTTTTTCTCATATTAATATGGACACTCTTGTTTCCTTTGATTGATTTCTGCATAATATGTCTGTTCCTACTCTTCTATATTCTACCAACTCATTATTACAATGATACATAGTTTGGACATGATTTCAATCCATTCTGCTAATCTCTGATTTTTACTTGGTTTATTTAGATCCTAAGAATAAAAGGAACATGCTAAACAGGAGATAAAACATTGTTTGATAGCATTGACTTACCTACTTCTTCCTGAGCACCTCATCTCAACCACTGGTACCAGGCATGGGGAAAGAAGTCTGGAAGCCATCTTGGATTCCTCTCTCTTCACCTTCCAAAAATAACTAACGTCTTTGGAGCACTTGCTATGTGTGAGGTGTCCCACTACTGTTGCAGGTGCATTCACTCGCTTAACATTCACGTTCTGCACATGAGATGGCTGAGGCTTAGAAAGTTGAGGATTACAGAGATAGTGACCATGGGGTTTAATGCCCAGTGCACGTGACTCCACAGTCCACAATCCCAAGAGTTCTATTGCCTTTCAAGTCCTCACCAGGTTTGCCACTTCTACTTCCAGTACTGAAGTCCAGATCCTTTCTCTGCACATGAGATTTTTAAAATCTCTAATAGCTCCCCCTGCCAGCCCACTGTCCTTCCTCCAATCCACACCTCACAGGATCCTCAGTTGTCTTCTTAGGTCCCGAGAGGCACACTGGAAAGGTTTTGGAATCTGAGTTTAGTTTAGATCAGAGTTCCAACCTCACTTTCCTTCTGTGTTTTATTTATTTATTTATTTTGCTGGGGATTGAACCCAAGGCCTTGTGCATATGAGGCAAGCACTCTACTAACTGAGCTATATCCCCAGTCCACTCAACCTCAATTTCCTATGGAACCCTGCAAGTTAGTTACCTCTTCACACCTGACCTTCTGATCTGTAAAATGAAAATGCTTTTACCATGCTTACAATTACATTAAATGAGGATTTACATGCAAAGTGCCTAGGGCAGCACCTGGTAGTAGTGTATCTGACTTGTTTCCACAATTATAGAAATGAGAAACAGAGGTTCTTCCTTGTCTGTGGGTTACAAACAAATTCACATCTGTGTTCAGCTTCTCATCCCTGAGTCAAACCTGTCCTGACCCACTTTTCACTTCCTATGTGATTTTCCCAACTTCCAATTGCCTAGAACATGCTTGTCTCACTTTTCTGCCTATTAAAACTACCTTTTAAAGGCCATTTTCTTATGGTTCTTCTCTGAATATGCGCTCACATCCTAATGTGAATAAATGCTTTCTCTCTCCTATATCCACAAGACACTGCAGGAATTAGAGAGTGGTATGTCTTCCATCTTATCTCAGGCTTCTAGCTGCAGTGGGAGAGTGAGAGGCCACCCATATTTTCACTACACCTTGAAATAGCATAATGGCTAACAGTAGAGGATCTGAGAAAGTGACTTTGGATTTGGATTTGACTCTGCCAAGAAATGATTTGTTTTACCACCTACAACTCAGTTATATCATCTGTGTGTGTGATGGTGACAATCAATGTCTCTCATAAGATTAATGTGAATATTAACTATGAGAGTGGAGGTGCTCAGCAAGAAGTCTAACCTGTGGCTTGTGTTTAGCGGTATCAATAAGTACTTGCTATGAGAATATCAATCTTAAATCAGTTATAGGCTTTGTATCATTATAAAGAAAAGGCTTAATTTATGGGCCTAAGGCCTGGGAGAACTAATGGTGAAGTGTGTTCACATGCCTGGCCCTTTCCATGCCAGTGGTGGCCTTTGATCAAAGCTGTCCTATCCTGCCTCGAGCAGCTCTTGTGTGCTCTTACTTGGGTTTACCAAATATTTACATGAATATGACAGTATACTCCAAAGAAACTTTGGGAGTTGAATAAATAAGTAAATAGAAAGACAGCAACCACATAATTTTACTTACTGAGTAAAACTCCAAAGAGCAAATGATTAAACATTGGCTTTTCCTTTCCTCACCACGTTCTCACTCTACTTTTTTCCTTTTAGTGTCTCTATCCCTTTTCCCCAAAACCATTTTAGGTGGTCTTGCTTGATTTAAATTTCTCAGTTTATACACTTTTAGAGACTAAAAGTCATCTAAATCACCTATAGGTCATCTACATGAGTTTATTTATATTTGCGTTGTCAATCACTTGGATTATTCATGAGTTAATGATACAGTTCTCCTTTCCAGGGCAGAAAACCCATGACCACCTCCCAGATCATTGAAAATGGGTATGATGTTACCTGCTATATTATATCTTTCTGAAGTTGAGTGATTCAGATCAACAGAATATTTCACCTTGTTAGGAGCGAAATTAAAAGCAACTCTTTTTATATTGTAATTTCACCCTGAATTCACCTAGAGGCGTATAGCAAAGAAATAAAAAGTATTCAATGTACCCAAGGTCAGTAAGTCTGAGTCAAATAACACAGTAGATTATTTGTGCTAATGTGCTCACATGGCATGTTCCCCCTCCTGAAGTATTTGTGAGGTTTAGACACTGCTTTTCATTTCCAAATAAAAAAGCTCCCTGCCACCCACTCAGGATTACAGCGATAATGGATCATCATTATTTCTGACAGCATATGCTAATTCATTGACTTTTTGATGGAAAGAAAACAGAGACTATGAAATGAATCATTTTATGTTCTCTGAATCTATCATTCTTTATCATGCAATACATTTTCACATGCAATTAAGTTCTATATATTTTATTTTTTAAAAGAATACATTCTAATATAACATTCTGATGCACTTATGACTGCCAATACATATTACATAGGACTGTCAAAATACAAAAATAAAGTTGTAAATGCAATATTTTAAAAAACGATCCTTTTTTTTGTGCTTTAGAAAGTTAAAATATGGAATCTAAAAATCATGTAAGGTCAATGTTACAGATGCATTTATTCATGCATAATTATAATCATTCAACAAATATTTTTTGAGGGCCTGCTATGTGCTAGGTACTGTTACAAATGTCAGAGAAAATAAAGATCAACTGGAAATGTTCTTTTCCCTTGAGGAGATTATATTTTCTGTGAATTGGAGAAAAGCAACCACATGGCCTGTCTCCAAGAAAAAGTGGGCAGTTGTAGGACTTTGCAAAATAAAGTCATTTACATATAAATTTTTGTACCTATTTGCATAAAACATTGTATTGCATTTTTGCTAGACAAATCACCACAAACTTGGGTGGCTTAAAATAATAGAAATCTGTGTTCAGAGGCCCAGAAATCTGAAATCCAGGTGTCAGCAGGGCTGTGCATTCTCCTGAGGTCCTAGGGGTGACCCTTTCATGCTTCTCTGTGTCTCCCAGTAATCCTTTGTGTTCTTTGGCTTGTGGTTACATAAATCCAACCACTATCTGCATCCTCGCATGGCCAACTTCTCTGTGTGTGTGTGTGTGTGTGTGTGTGTGTGTGTCCAAATTTTCCTCTTCTCCTAAGGATACCAATAGCTGTGTGAGGGCCCATTTGAATTCAATGACTTCATCTCAATTTCATTGCACCTGCAAAAACCCTATTTTCAAAAAAGTTCACATTCATAGAGGTGGGTAGACACAAATTTTGGGGGAACACTATTCAGCTCAGCACCAGTGTAAAGATAAATTAGCCAGTATTGGTAGGTTTTTGTATTATCTCTTACTTCACACAATTAATGTTCATTTTCTCATAAAGCTTTATTGCCATTTGCTGTTGTGTCTTTTCAAAATTGTTCTTGAACTTCTGAATGAGTTGCAGATCCGTGGACAGCAGGGCACTATGGTTGTGATTCATGTTCCTTCTCTATTTTTCCCCAGGCAGAACTCTTACATTTACAATGACGGACACTGAACTTGAATATTTATAAAACAGTTTTTCCAGTAAAATTAGGGAGGAGATTCTGACTTATTATAGACTCTGGCGCTCTGAGAATGCTGTAACTTTTTGTCTAACTAGAGCCAGAAGATTATTTTAATAGATTGTGATAATTCAACTATTTTAGTGGCATTTTCTATTCTTTAAAATGTGAATAAGAATAGCTATATGCCCCAACTTGGACTCTTATTCCAATCAACCGAACCATGAGGGCAAGATTTTGAGACATACCTTCCATCCAGAGTATCTTCTGTTTCCTAACCTAATAAGAAAGCAAACTCCAAATGCAGTTCAGAATCCAACTCTGGAGGCCTGGGGCTGACACTATCATGAGTAAGAGTCTCTGCCTCCTCCACTACCCAATACATTTCCATAACTGAAATAATAAACACAGTAACAAAGAAAAAATGATACAATTTAAGAGATGAAAAAAATCATAAAGTAATGTTGAAAACAATTGTCTGGTAGTCTTTCAAAAATTTTTCTAGGCCTATTGTATAGATGTACTGTGTATCTACTTTATTCCTATACGTGAATAATTTTCTGGCTTGATTTCTGGTGGGTATTTTTCTACAAGAAAACTATAATATAGATTTGCAGTTGGCTTTTACAATGTAAATTGTATGGAAGTGGTTTTACCCATGCAGCCTGTACAGCCTTACTTCATTCATTCAGCAGAGTTCCCAGTATATAACTCTACCACAATGTATTAAATTATTTCCCAAACCATGGATACTTAGGTTGTTTCTGACCAGGGGCATACAAAAGTCCTGAAATAAACACTACCATGTGCTGACATTTGGTGGAACAGACTCACAAAAATAAGATTGCTGGTAAGTATATGTAGTTTTGTTTTGCAGTCAAATATGGTCAAAAATGTACCCTAAAGATAACATCAATCTTTTTATTTCTTCTGAGGTTTTTTTTTTTTTTTTGTTGTTGTTGTTTTGTTTTGTTTTTCATGGAGGGCAATCTGAGAAATTAAGATGATTCATTGTTTCTACTTGCTTTTTATTGTTGGTGAAATTGATAATCTTTTTGTGTATTTGCCATGTTTTGTTCTTTCTTTAAACTTACGCTTAATTTCCCTTTCCACTTTCCTGCTGGAGATTTATCATTGATTCAGAGTAACTCTATATTTTAACTAGTAAATGCTCTCTTACCTAGGCTACAGGTATCTTCCCGGTGGCCCTTCTGCCTTTGTTTATACTATATATTCTACAGGGGAAATTCAATTTTTGTTCTTTTTTGGCAATCAAATCTGTCGATCTTTTACTTCATGACTCCCAGTTTTCAGTCTAGATCTGAAAAGTTTTCATTGACCTAGGCTTTTAAAAGAATTAACAATTTTTAAAAATGTTCACGTGAAATGAAAAGGGAACTAATTTTGTAATGTACAGCCGATGACATGTAAAAAGTTCATTTGAATCCTTCTCCTATTTATTTTGATTTTGGGGTTTGTTGTTTAAAGGACAATTATCCCACATACATTGAATTGCCGTTTTCATTATATACTAAACTAGCTTCCTGACTGTCTAGCCTCTTTTACATATTTATCAAATCTTGCCATTAACACCCTCTATTAGCTACTATAACTTCATTTTCTATTTGGAAGTCCACCTCATTAGTCTGCTTCCAATTTTCTTGGTTATTTGCAAGCATATTTATTCCAGCAAATAATTCTTAAGCAGAATTTTTTAAGTTCCAAAATAAAATTTCTTTGGGATTTTTGATTAAAATTTATTTTAATCAAATTTTTGTATCTAAATATAGTTTTCTGATGAGAAAACATTGTTTCTTATTTCTTCTGGATTTCTCATTATTGTAGTGTTTTCTTCATAAAGTGTCACACACTTTTATAGCTTTGTTATTTCTGAATAGGACCAACTTAAAATATGCTTTTTGTTGGCAAAAGCTATGTTTATTTATCTAGCACTCAGTCACCTTACTAAACTCCCTAATGAGTTCTTTTTTGGATTTGCTTCTCTAGAATTTTCTACAATATTTTCATCTGTAAATTATTTCGTCTGTAAGATATTCTTGTCTTTTTCTACTCAACATTTATGCTCCTTATTTCTTTTTCTTGTTTTTTGCCCAGCTAGGACCTCTAGAAGAATGTTACACAAAAGCATTTATATCAGATATTTCTACTCATCTGTAAAAACTGAGTCATGACATAGGAAGTTTCCTGGATTTTCTTATCCCTTGATCTATCCAGGTTAAGGAACTTTTTCTCCAATATTTTCATAATAACTCAGCATGGGTATATTGCGGCATGAATCACATGGAGTAACTGTTTATGAACTCTATAACCAAAGCAAATTTATACATTAAATATTTACAACCCAGCATGATTGTAATTAATAAATTGGCTTAAAATGACAGGTAATACTGTTTTGCTGAAATTAAGTTGCCAATTTTGGATTAATAGTATAAATGGATGCTCATATCTGTTTCTATATAATCTGTCTCTAATTTTCCCCCTAATTTTTGAATTGTGGTAAAATACACGTAAAATTTACTATCTTAATCAATTTTAAATGTATAGTTCCGTGGTACTAAGTATATTTATATAACAATGCCATGACCATCACCATCTATCTCTAGTACTCTGTTCATTTAGTGAAACTAAAACTCTATGTGCATTAAACAATTACCCCCTGCCTCTTCTGCCATTACTCTTTCTCCCCAGTCCCTAGAATCTATTATTTTACTTCCTGTCTTTACATTTTGACTATTCTAATTACCTCATAGAACTGGAATCATACAGTATTTATTTTCCCACGATAGGCTTATTTCACTTAGTATAATGTCTTTGAGGTTCATCCATGTTGTAATATATGGCAGAATTTCCTTTCTAATCCTGAATTATATCCCATTATATGTATATATCATATTTTCCTTAACCACCCATCAACAAGTGGACACTTAGATGGCTCCCACATTAGCTATTGCAGATAATGTAGCCATGAACATCAGTGTGCATATATCCCTTTAAGACCATTTTAAATTCTTTTTCAGTATATTCCCAGAAGTGGAATTGCCAGATCATGCGATAATTCCAATTTTCAACTTTTTGAGGAACTTATATTCTGTTTTCTGTAGCAATTACCACATTTTACATTCCTATCAACAGTGTGCAAGAGTTTCAATTTCTACACATCCTCCTCATTTATTGTTTATTTTTTAAAATAACAGTCAGACCAACAGGTGCCATGTGGTATCACACTGCAGTCTTCATTTGCATTTTCCTAGTAAGAAGTGATGTTGAGCATTTTCTCTATGCTTCTTGGCCATTTGTAGATCTTCTTTAGAGAAGTTATCTATGAAAGTTTTTTGCACATTTTT
This sequence comes from Marmota flaviventris, assembly GCF_047511675.1. Lineage (NCBI taxonomy): Eukaryota > Metazoa > Chordata > Mammalia > Rodentia > Sciuridae > Marmota > Marmota flaviventris. The sequence goes on along the minus strand of NC_092505.1, from coordinate 110,151,735 downwards.
AACCAGGCTGTTGTCTTTGTGTTCTTGCCCCTATGTCTTTTAAATGGAGACCATCCATTTGATTGAGAATGCTTCAGAATGATTTTAATAACTTAGGTCTTTGTGTGTTATTTCAGGAAAATCAGGCTTTATACTTAACCAAACCCTGGCTCTATGCAATTCTGAAATGCCAATTTTAATGAGCTGTCATTTGCTACCTTAGTGAGGTTGGTTTATTCCTTTGAAGGGAAGGTTATCTTGGGGGAGTTATTGCAAAGTGCATTATGTGGAAATATAAAATCAGATGCACAGAAATTCATCACATCATTTGGTTTATATTAATGGCTTATCGGTGGTGCAAGTTGGTACACATAAGAACATGGTAAGTGATTACATGGTAAATGATCTAGTGAAAATTCTCCCTAGACATGTCTAAACCACTGAGGACTGCCTAGTAACTAAGTTTCTGTAGCATATTTTTGTCTTAAGCTAGTATAGTCCATAGCACTTGTTTACATAATGTATCACATCATGTAAAAAATGTTAGAAATTATTTATGAAGCACTGAGGTAGATTTTTTTTTCTCATAACCAAGTGTCATGTAAGGGAGTTCAGTTTTCAGATTTACTCTCAGAATAAAGAAAGAAAGCTGTATTTATAAGTTTTACTACATGACAGTTGGATTTTCTGATTGAGTAATGTTTCATTCAAGTTTGATTTAAAAAATAATACAGTAGTTTCTGTCTTTGATAACAAAAGTGTTTTGGGACATTTTTTAGGATAGTCCTTCAACTTATGAGATGTCACTCAGAAATCAAGGCCTGTAAAGTCTGATACTAAGGACGGGTAACACTGATGTTTATGTCATTTAAAAGGATATATGTAAACTAGCTTCACAATGTGATGCTGTAAATTCTTTTTCATAATCAGCCAGAAGTGTAACATGTATGTAAATAAGCTAAAATGGCTCAATATCCTGTTACATTTTGTATTGGAAGGAAGCAGATAGGCAGGCAGGCAGGCAGGCTCGCTGGCTGGCTGGCTTTTAAAACTACAAATCTTTTAATTCTTAAGGTCAATTTCAAGTGCCACCCCTACATTTAATCTCTCCATCAGAGGTAATCATTCTTTGGATCCCATAGAACTTGGTTTGTAACTCAGTTACTACACCTAAAGCTAAAAATGTTTTATCTTGACATGTCTTACTTGTTCAACCATCTGTGGGATCTCTGCACTCCCAATGCTTGCTAAGATTCTGGCATATAACAATTAGCAAATGTTCAATGAATAGGTTAATAAACATGGAGGCCATTTTCTCTTTGCCAAAAGCTGCCACCAAACACCACTATGTACAGTTGTGAAACTCAGTGTTGTTTCCAGCTTCAGCCACATCATTCAGTGGAGCTGATGAAGTCCTCGGCCTCGGCAGAAGGCCAAACTGAACTTTATAGAATATGCTGTTAAAGTTTTTGGCCCCTTGGAGTACAAGGCTCAATCAGGTTCCCAGGTCCATTTATGGATAAATGGAATTCAAAACTTCTCCACAGGGAATAACTAGGAAAATCTGGAGACATGCCATACACATACCAGAATGCATTCTTCATAGTCCCGAAATTCACTGAAGGAGCACAGTGTAAAAGCACCCAAAAAGTTTGTGGTACACTTTGTCATACAGACTTCTCTGAACAGAAGAGAACCCAAGCTGCTCTCCAAAAGTGGGACCTGATCCTGTGCTTCCTCTGGTCACTCTTCTTGGGTCTAGATACAAAATGTCCATGGAAAACAGGTAACCAAGCTCCCACTCTCCACTGCCCAACAACAATTTGCCAGAGACTGAGGGATTTCTGGAAATGCAGAAATTTCAATGCTATAACAGTCCTAGGGAAATTGGGAAGGCTGGCCATCCCAAATAGGTAAAACACCAGTAGCTACCTATCAATTCCCCTGGTAGACAGAAACAGGTAAATCCAGGCCTTTGGGGTAGTAAGCACATGTATAGAATGTCAGACCAACACACCCTTCTTTTACTGAACTGTGACATTTCTGTAGTTAGAGCAATGTATCTCAAACTTTACTAGGGAACCGCATCACCCAGAGGGCTTGTTAAAACAGACTGCTAGACCCTGTGTTCAGAGTGTCTTAATTTAGGAAGTCTAGCATTCAGCTTTAACACTTGCATTCTTACAAGTTATCAGATGATGGTGATGATGATGGTCTAGGGACTCGGTTTTGAGAACCATTGCACAGGGAAATTTTGCATATTGCCATCTGCTTGTGAGACTAATTAACATGCAGGAAAAAAAGGGTCAGTTGAAAGTATAAAGGGATGAATTAGCAATATGAAGCACAGACTTTCACAAGAATTAATTTTCTTCTCCTTTCTTAAGCATATCTCAGTGGTGAGTATGGTTTGAAAAATAACAATATACAAAGTATAATAGAGAAGGTTTAAACTTCTATGAAAGATTTTGCAGTGATGTAGAGGGGTTTTCCATTGTTGGGTTACTTTAATGACTGTGGTTTCTCTGGAAAGAAAGCCACTGCAGCATAGTTCTGATGACATTTAGTTCCTCTTAGGAATGTTCAAACCAAAAAGTTGAAATAGCTTTTGTACTTAATTGAGTCACCATTGTACAATTATCATTCTCTCAGGCATACTAATTAGAAAAAAAGTACAGGCTGATAATGCAGTTGGCATTTCTTTCAACCTATGCAAACTTTTAGATGTAAATGAATATGTAACAAACATATAAAAGCAACTCAATATTGTAAATATGCATTCAATTTTATGCCCAAATTCTTCGCTTAGAAATGTCTATTCCTTCCCATCAGTACATTCATTTTGCCTTCAACTGTGGAAATATGCTTCTTATCTTCAAAGAAAGGTTCCTGACTGTGCTCATTTAGGGGCTGTATTTGAACTTGGAGAAACTGAGCTTGGTACTTTTGTGACATGATTCTTATATCTATAAACAGTTTCTAGGGAAATGGTTCTGAAAGAGAAAAATTTTACTATTGTGATGCATAAAATGAATTTGTAAATATGCCACTCTCAGAGACTCATTTTCCATAACAACATGTTGTTTCTGTCCGCAGCGTGCTGGTGGTGGGCTCGCCATTCCCTTGTGTGCATTCCAGGGGACGGTGTCTCTCCAGGCACCTACGGGGAAAACCCTCTCTCTTTCTACATACGAGGTAAGCGCAGAAGGGCAAAAAATAACCCCGGCCTCTAAGAAAATAGAAGTCTATCGATCTAAAAGCGTTGGCCATGAACCAAACTCAGAGGAGTCTCACTCCACATTTGCGGACACCAGTGTGAAAATACACCTCGAGGTTCTTGAAATTTGCGACAATGAGGAGGCCCTGGACACTGTGTCAATCATCAGCAACATCAGCCAGTCCTCCACCCAAGTCAGATCCCCGTCGCTGCGCTACTCACGGAAAGAGAACAGATTTGTTTCATGTGATCTAGGGGAGTCGGCTTCCTACTCCCTTTTTTTACCCACCAGCAATCCCGACGGAGACATCAACATCTCCATTCCAGACACTGTGGAAGCTCACAGACAGAACAGCAAGAGGCAGCACCAGGAAAGGGAGGGCTACCAGGAGGAAATCCAGCTGCTCAATCAAGCTTACAGGAAGAGGGAGGAGGAAGGCAAGGGGACTTAGCAATGGGCCTTCTCTAACAGGCAGAGGGGACCTTGCCACCATACACTGCGCACCAGCCCTCCTTCCAGGACTGAGGTCCTGCCATCTCCCGTGGGTGTGAGCTTCACTGCTCTACTAGTTGATTATGCTCAGTGTGAGGAACTGGAACCAGTGCAGACACTGAGTGCATCTTATGTGCTACCTAAGATCACACACTGTGGTAATTAAATGATTTCCTGTCTTATCTGATTTCTAAAAAAATCTTTTCTAAGTCAAATCCTGGCCTAGTTTACTAATGTGTTTGCCTGTGTTTGTCATGTGCATATACTGATCCCACGCACATGTTTCTACACCCAGTGTTGGCCTTCACAGAAAGGGGGAAAGAGGCATTTTGACAATGGAAGCAATGTAGCAAAACTTCAAGTTATATTTGAAGAGCCTTGCCTAAATGTGGTTAGCAAAGCAAGCTTATTCCAATTACTGTGTTATCTTTACACCTGTGTCTAGGAAATACATTCTTGTGTTTAAAAGCAAATTAGCTTCCATCTTGGAAATACGCATGTCTCTAGTTTATAAATAGTTGTTTCTTTCATTTATATAAATGCTGGTTCTTATTTTTCTCTCTCTCTCAAATGTAACAGCTAGCCTATAAAACTAGTATGTCGTATGTTACAGGTGTAATTCAAAGTAGTCTCTAATTCAAATATTATTGTAAAAGTTTGTGTTAGCTTTCCTTTACTATAATACATACCTGACATAATCAACTTACAGAGAGAAAAGGTCTATTTGGCTCACAATTTCAGGGACTCCAGTCCATGACTGGTTGGCCCAATTGTATTTAAAGATGTGCCGGGCAGCACATCATGGTAGCAGCATGTGGCAAAGCCACTCAGGTCAGGGTGAGCCAGGGCGCAAGGGACAGAGGAAGGACCCATCCCACACTCCCCTTCAAGGGCATGTCCCAACCACCCAAGGCCCTCCACCAGACCCTACAGAGTCACCCTTTCCTCCCAACAGCACCTTCCTTGGGACAAGACCCCACTACCTGAATTTTTAAGATCCAAGCTTCAACAAGGCTGTAATTGTACACTTCATCCTGAACTGTCTGGTTTATTTGAATGGAATTTTTTTGGGAAAACTTCCAGATTAAGTCCTAAGAGGTGCAGGATAAAGTAGAGGGAAACCCTCTAAGTCTAAAACAAAGTGTCCCTAAGGTGCAAGTTGGGTGAATTACTTAGACATTCTTGAAGCACAGTTTTATTTCAAATATTACTTTAAGTTGAAGCACTGTTTTCTTTCTTCCCCAAAGATATGTTCTCCCAAAGAAATGATTCAAAATATGTTCTATTAAATGACTGTAAGGTAGACTTTTCAAGATTAATTTCAAAATACATTAAGTTGCAAAATCTCCTTTGTCAGTTTATTATGATGTATATTTCAAACATTATGAAGTGATTTTTCCTCAAACTGCTTTATTCTTCTCTTCTGTATGCAGATATTAAATGTCACTTAAATACTTACTTCCCAAAATTACTGAAATGACATTTTTGTGGCCCACCTCACTTACACCTCATTTATTAACTTATAGATTGAGTGAATTGTTCCCTGGAACAGCTTGTTTTGGTGATTTAATTATACCAAACTGAAATCCCAAACTGATTCAAATGGGCTTTCAGATGACTTCATTTTCAGAAGGCATTTTTTGCCACCAAGAAAAAATAATTTTCAAAATGATGATCTCAGTGGACTTTCTCCATGTTTTACATAACTACTCAATATCTCGTTATCTAAATTTGGGAAGCAAATGCAATGCCATTAGTAATGTTTGCAATCAAGTCTTAAATAAGGCATACCTCAAATTTTAACACAATGACAAATGTCAAATCAGTCTAATGTTATCAATCATTAACATCAAATGTCTTTTAAAAATAAAGGTTAATGGAATATTCCAATAATGCTTAAAAGACAGACTGATAAATGTAGACATATCATTTTCTAAAGAAGAGGTATATGATACTGCTACTTAAAAATGCAGTTTTGGGCAACAAGGAAATTAGAAACAGGATCATAATAAAACTGAAGAGACAGTAAAGAATGCAAACAAACCCCTTTTAACTGGGCACAATGAATGGAAAGACGATAGAAATCAGGTCAGAAGAGCAGAGGAACTGGGCTAGAAGACAGCACCCACTTCCCTGCTGTCTTCCACGTTCTTTTCACTGGAGAAGAACACAGCTGGGGACTGATAAAACGAAACCCACTAGGATATACCCTGAACGGCCCTTGGTACTGAACGACACAAGAGGCACATTTCAAAATTCTGCTGTACTGCAGCAGTACTGGGATGATGTAGCCCAAAGAAACCTGCTCATCACAGCATAAGGCTAAGCTGTGACACCTCGACCCCTAAACCAACAGCGGCTGGGTCTGCAAGAAAGACCAGGCAGATCTGTGAACAAGCACATGTGGCTCCTCCAGACCCACATGGACAGTGGAGAGGGAAGTTCACTACACAGTCTGCTCAGGCTTGTTTACTCCTTAGAGTGATTCTAATGATCAAAACGTGTTCCTGGCACAGGAACTACCCTTACTGATATCTTGTGATAGATATATTCCGATCTCTTACTCTTGTAAAATATGATCACATAGTTGCTCTTATTAGGAAGTACTTTGGATAGCTTATCTCTTTTCTCCATAAATTGATGTATCTGAGGATAAAAACAACTTGCTACCTAATAAAAATGTCACCATCTGGTGGCGACATTACAAACTGCAAACATAATTCCTACACCTCTTGAATAATAAAAACACATAATCTTCCAAACTTCCAAAAGTAGTGACTGTCAGAGGCAACTCATTCTGAAGACAGAATTTCTCAGAATATAATAAAGGAGAACTTGGTTATGCATCTCTTGGAGGCTTTCTTAACATGATCCTACAGGGTTGGATTTTACAGATTTCCTCTTAATTTCTGTACTTTTCCATTAATTCCATTCATTTCTTCACTACAATAGATGACTAGTACACATTACAAATTATTCTAGTTACTTGGAATTGTAACTGGGAAGAAAAACAAAATACATACATAAATATACATATTCTGTGAGTCGAGGAACTGCAGTTGGTGAACACAGACCACATAAGCCTGCCTCCCTCTTGACACAACTGCAAGTTCACAGGGTTCTGTTTGAATATTCACTTGATGGAGTCATAGAACTCATGGGAAACTACATTCATGGTTATGGTTTATTATGGGCAAAAGATTACAAATTGAAATCTGCCAAGGTTAGAAGTTTTATAGAGCAGAATCCAGGAAAACTAAGTGTGGAATCTGTGTTACACTTTTCCTGTGGTGTCATGAGACAGCAATACTTCCCTGGCATCAGTGTGCGACAACATATGCAGAATACTTCCAACCAGGAAAGCCATCTGAAACTGAGTCCAGTGTCTTTAATGGGCTTCATCACAGTAGGGGCAGAGGTAAGCATGATGGACTGCTCACCAGACTGATGCTAGTTTCCAGCCCCTTTGAAGGTCAAGCCAGCAAAAAGTTGCCCAAAGCCCCCACTATCAATCACATCATTACTGTCTGTCTGGGCCAAGGCCCTCAAAGATAGCCTGATCAAGCATGACATTGCAGGGCATTAGAGACTACATCTCTCTGGATAAGATCAGGTTCTTTACTACACATTACATATATACATATATAAATGGTACCAACATATAGTGATCCCATTTAAAAATTTTGACTTTATGAAAAATATGCAAAATCCATACACATTCAGCAGAAACTATACTTCTAATTTTCTGACCTTTCTCCAGGCTAGTGAAACATGGTAGGTTAATCTCTTGAGAAGCTGGGAGGCATCACTGTGCTGGAGTGCCCAGTTAGCCTCAGGATCCTCAGGCAGACAACGGGACTTGGAGGGTCGAGTTGCTAAGCTATGACATTTGGCAAGTTAGGAGCATCAAACACATTTTCAGCTTAGGATATACTCAATTTCTGATGGATTTATTTGGATATAACACCATCATGAGTAGTGAATGTGTATGTGTGTATGCATGTGAGCATGCATGCATGTGTTAAGTACCAAGGAGACCAACTAAAAGCAGAATCAGGTAGTAAGTGCTGAGGAAAAAAAATTAGAGTAAAGGAAAATACTGAGTGCATTTTCTAATAATTCAGTCAGGAAAGGTTCATGAATAAGAGACTCAAAATAGGATGCATACTATGATTCTCTCGGGAAATCCTAGCCCAGCAAAGAGAGCCACAAGTTTCTGGAAGCAGGAGGGTGCTTGTGGATGCTGTGGAACCATCCAGGAGGTCAACACAAATATAGATAAGTGAGAGAGGGAGAGAGTTCTGGAAGGTGGAGGCAGACTGGTGAGGAAGGGAAAGGCAGGTCAGTAGCGCCCTGTAGACTAGGTATGGACCTTGGGTCTTATTCCAGATGTGGTCCCAGATGGACATCTGTAACCGTCTCAACTAGTAAAATGCTGTGTGACTTCTGAGGTTAGTTAATGCCAAACATTTCCTCCTTGCTCTGTGACACCTGCTCTTAGAACCCAGCTCTCATGCTGCAAGGCTCAAAGGAGGTCACACAGGGAAGCCAAGGGAGGGTCTACAAGGAGGCCTCCCAGCCCACAGCCAACCAAGCTCCAGCCAAAGCCTGCAGGCACCAGCAGATATTCCAGGGAAGATGACTCCAAATGATTCTAGATGCAAACTAGCAAGCCTTCCAAAAGAGATACCACCTGTCTTGCAGCAAGAAAAAACTCTCTTCTCTATGCCTTGTCCAAATTCCTGATGCATAAACTACATAAGCATAATGATTGTTTTTACACCGAATTTTCAGGTGGCTCACTGTACAAAAAAAAAAAAAAAATACTTGTAACTGTACTTTAGAACCTTCCTCCCCACACACGTAGCTTAGAAGAGATGCAGAAGCTGCTTACTACTGCTCAAGAGATGAGGAGGCAGGTGATGATCTAGCTAGTGTTTTTGCCAGACAGATTGCTGAGATGAAGCAAAGTGAGCCAGAAGCTGAAAGTCTCAGGTGGACTACCTGCCAGTGAACCAACTGGAAGGGAAAGCCCACTGCAGGGGGCCCAGGACACAACTCCTGAAGCAAGACTAAATTAGCCAGGGCCAACCACCAGGCAATGATGGGTATGAGTGCATTAGTAGAAACTTCATTAATGAGCACAGGCCAAAGCACCAGATCAAACCAGCAGCCTCAGAAGAGCAGTCAATGACAGGGCCAGGGATGCCAGACATCTCAATCATGCCCCTTCTTAGAGAAAGGGAACAGAGAGAAAAAAGCCTAATAGGAAGTGGAACTTCAAAATTACCTGAAACAAGACTGTCTAAAGAGGCTGGGTACAGTAGCACATACCTGTAATCCCACAGCTCAAGAGGCTGAGGCAGAGGACTGCAAGTTCAAAGCCAACTTAGGGAGGCCCTCAGCAACTTAGCAAGACCATGTCTCAAAATGGAAAATAAAAAGGCTGGGAATGTAGTTCAGTGGTAAGGTGCCCCTGGGTTTGGTCCCCAGTACAAAAAAAAAAAAAAAAAAAAAACAAAAACAGTAATGACAACAAAAAGATTGGTTTGAAGAAATCGACAAACATTAGCTAGCAATTTTAAGAGGTTCCCACTATTCCCTTTTTGCCTAGCAAGAAGGGAACTTGGAGAACAAATTAGTAAAAACCATAGTAATACTTTTTAAATCGGTCAATTTCTTTGCCCAGCTGATTTTAAGTTAGTTATGATTTTACTGTACCAGTTATAGTTAGGAAGAGCTGTTCTCTACAAATTCATTTTCAAGGTAATTAAAATGTCCAGTTTGTTCCAAAATTGAACATGGGAATCTACTAATTTATTTTAAAAGTTTTTTCCATATTCTTCCTGATGTGACACAGAAACATTTTCTCCCTTTTTCCCCCTTTTCCCTTCCTCACAAATATCCATACTTTTATAATTTATACAGAGCTAGGGTCACATTCATCACCATGTCTTCCCATCATCCTTATCTCCAAGTGGAGGCAGGGGTCAAATAAGGGTTTTATCTTCCAAAGGGAACAATAAACCTACTCCTAGACCTTCATAAATATCAGACCCAAATGTCACCATGTCAAGATAAAGAATGTTTTACCTATCCAAACATATTTATGATAACATTTAATTCATAAATTAGGTAATTAAGTTATTAACATTAATTACTAATAAAATAATTATGAAATATACTGTAATAAAAGTGATATGAATGTGGTATCTCTTTTCTCTTTCTTTCCCCTCTTAGACTATCTCATTGTTCTGAACTTACCTTTCTAATGATGTTGAGATGAAACACTCCCACATTGTGAGCTGAAGCCAGACGCGGTGCTTTTGGGTGCAACCTGTTGCTATCAACAGGAACATGTTTTCTGTGCATGTCCTTCACCTAAAACGCAACCACTTTTCCATCTTAACTAAGCACATATCCTGCACTGTGGCTGTAATTTTTGTAGTATGAGGTGCAACAGCAAAACTAGCATGAGTTTCTTTTTCCTTCTTCACAATTTTAGAGACGGATTTGTTCTTACCATATAGCTCAGCAACCTCAACAAGATTTTTTTCCCTTCTCTGATTAAGCTGAGAACTTTCATCTTTTCATTTATGGCTTCTTTTTTGGCACATCTGAAGTGCCAGAAGCACTACTCTTACACTTTGGGGGCCATTATTAAGTAAAATACAAAACAAAACAAAAGGTTACATGAACACAAGCACTCCAATACCACCACGCTGGATCAATTAACTAAGTACAGGGCCGGCAGCCTACACTATGTGGATACATCACAGAGGTGACTCATATTCCCAGCAGGACAGAGTAGAACAGTAAGAGATTCCAGCATTTTGGTAAGACTATCATACAATTTAAAACTCAAGAACTGTTTATCTGGAATTTTCTATTTTGATATTTTTAGACTATAGTTGACCACAGGTAACTGAACCATGAAAGTGAAAACATGCATAAAGTGGGCCAACTTTTTCCTGTCTGATAAGGGAGGGGAAAGGGAAGAAGGACAGGACACTTTAGGGAAAATGAATAATTTTAGGGAGGATAAAAGGGTCCACAGGATAGATGGGAGCTATGATAGTTTTATACTTAGGCAGTATTGACTCCTAGTCTCTAGTGATGTTTGGGGACAGACAGATGCAAATATGGGAACATGAGATTAAGACAATAATTCTATAAAACATTGTGCTGATCCCCACATGCTTTCTTTTCCAAGAAGCACTTTACCTGCAGCCTGGTCTGGCCTAAGTAGACAGGACAGGTCACATTCCTCAGCAAACTAATCTGCAGGAGAAAATGCAGCCCCAACGCCAATGGGAGAAACCCAGGAGACTCCTGTGACCAGATCCTGAAACTCAGGAAGCTGGGGATAATTTTTCCCAATAATATAATATGTAAGAATGTAGGTTAAGACTCCAATTAAAACTGGTCAGCATGGGCCAAGATGACCTAGAGTTGCCATGGCAGTGGGTACTTGACAACCTGATATCATGCTGCTATCAGCCAAAAGCCAAGAGGTAGGCCTGGGCAGGACTCTCTGGAAACTTCTCTGAGATTCCCAGTAAAACTGGAGTGCAGGAGAGGCATGCTGTCCTCCTTTCTGAGAGTATCCACTATTTTCCTTAAGTGTCCTCTTCCCCTATTCCTTCAATAAACTCATTCCTAATACTCTGAGTAGCAGGTCTGAAATCTTTCTGAATTGATCATAAGATTCAGGGTTTGAAGAAGGGGTTGTCTTCAAGCTGCCTGTTTCTCAGAAAATCTCAGCTCTACAACAAGGAGACTCTGGTCTTTTCTGGTTCCTTTCTTAGCCAAGGGATTTACAACAACTGAGCTCTCTTTAGTTCTTTTGAGACTCAGTTTGGGGATAGATAAGACTTCAGGAACTCAAATATCATCTATTCAAGGTAGCTTCAGTACTGAGCAGAGTGATCTGGCCTTCTGGATGGCCTACAGCATTTCCCTTTAGTTCATAGCACAATGGTTTCTGCCCATACCTCCCATTCAGCACTAAGAAATGAAAGCTCATCACACTTGCCTTCTTCAGTGGGTATCTCCAGCACTTGTGGATCAGTTAGACTTATGAATGAACTGGATATTCTCCAGTAAGCAGAAAGCCTGTGTGAGCCAATCTATCAGTCCAGAATAGTTTGTACCAATCCCCAGTGTCCTGGTTGATAGTATATGATTTCAAGTGAGTGTCCAGATCTTAAAAGTGCTGTTCATTTACGTTCCCAGGTGCCATGCACTGCAGGTGGGTACACATGCTGCTCTTAGACTACTGGAAAAAGGTGGCAAATAAAGATAGTGCTTTGATGAAGCATAAAATTAATTACATACGTAAATGCGGTCCAGGCTGTTCGTGACAGATGATGAACTCATTTCTTCACTTTTAGTACCACGCACTGAATCACAGGTTCTTCTGCTTGAACTGATGTTGGAAACAAACTCAAGACTGTTATGGGGTGCCTGCTCAGAAAACACTCTGAAGTCCAAATTAAAAGCCAATTTAAGAATTTTTATTATCTGGCCAAAGACTGTCCCTCACAGAGTCCAAGGGACCCTAAGGGAGAACAACCTCATGCTGTCTGTGGCCAGAGTATTTAAGGAAGAAAACCACATCCTATGGACTCTGCAAGTTGCAAGCAAGCCGAATACAGGGGCTAAGAAAGCAGTTAGCAAAATAAAAACAGACAACCACATGCTGGGTTTGACCACATTTGTGGGCATACATCCTGGGTTTGGGTACATTGGTGGGCAAGCACATGAAGTACAAACAAACAATTTTTAAAATTTTAATTAATTTAATTTTTAATTAATTAAAAATTAATTAATCTTAAAAAACGCTTACATAACAAGTTCATAGAGGGGTTACTATGGCTACATTGACTTAACCTTATTCATACCATGTTAGCCTGTTAGCCTGTACTTATCTACAACCACTGGCCTACTTATCTAAACCTTATCGTGTTTTAGATCTTGTTTCCTGGGGCTTACATCCTATGTCTTATGGTTAAGTGATTACACCATTACCTGGATGTTGTAGTGTGATCTGATAAATACAATCAATAAGAGTATAAGTTATAGGTTATAGATTAACAAAAGATATAGATTATAGACATAAGATTTTGATAAATGAGATAAGACAATTATAAAGCAAGAACTGTCATAGACAGGCCTAAGACTCCATTTTGCTGCATTCTTTATTTTAAAAACTGTTAAAAGAGCTGTTTCTGAGAAACTGAAATGAAAGCTATTTTCTTATAAAAAATTATCTTTCTGTACTTTGTACCCCACAAATTGTACCCTACTCAGGATGCAGACGTGGTCCTAGTGAGCTATGTCCTGGGTTTGAATGCCCTTGTTGGTCTACATGACTTTGAAGTAGATTCTCACCCCCCCCCCCCAACCAACCCTGACCCAAATTCAGGATGCGACTGTCTAACACCTGCTTGAACCCAGGACTGTGGTCAACTGAACTGCAAAGCTAATGCTTTTTTTTTTTTTTTTGCTTCTGTTTTATCGCTTGCTTGTGTTATGCCAGATTCGTGGGACCCCCAATAGACCTCCAGGAGCCGAATCCGATGCAATCACACAAGAGTCTTTATTGCAAGCTTGAGCCTGGACTCACAACCATTCTTGATGCAGCGGTACCAGGGAGTAAGTCCTGGTCCTTTGTTCAGTGAGATTTTATAGGTTTGGGGGGAATACTCTATGAGTCACAACATCACACAGCAAATCATTCCATACCTCCGGAAAATCAAACAACAACTCTTATCATTGATTAGCACATTCAATGGCGGGAACAAGTTGGGTAGGTGTGATTGGTTAGTACAATAGGGGGATTCGTTTGAACTGATTGGTTTAGGCCAAGAGGCATGCTAAACTACATGGTTTCCCAACATATCAACCACCATAAACTACTAGGGGGTCATCTGGCATTCCAGGTATTTTCCCTGTCTCATGCTGATTGGAGGTTGCTAGGGGGATTGCTATGGGTCCTCACCTAGCCTAACTGAGTCAGGGACACCTGGTGCTGCAGACCTCTCCTGTTATTTACAGACAAACAACTTAGCAGGGTGGGTTATGTGCTTAAGAGTGCTCTGTGGGTTTTTCCAAGGTAAGGGTCACGCCCCCTTCCTTAGGACAGGCCTTGAGGTAGAAGCTGCTGTTATTTATTTATTTTAAAAAATGGAGTCACATCAGTTTCTCACTTGCTGATTGGTAAATTCCATTCCTGCCTAGAGCCCACAGGTCCCACTTATTAATGTTTTAATTTAGTAATTAAGTCTATGATTGGCTAGCTTACATGACAATAAGCAAGTCACTGAGTTGTGGTTCTTGTGCTTATATTCTCCTTCCATGGACCAGAAAGCTGCTGTCCTCCCACAGAGCTTGTCTCTGCAGTGAGTGACAATCCCCGGCCAAGTAAATAAAACTCTCTTTTGATTTGAATTCGGACTTAGAGTGCTTCTTGAGGCATCTTCCCATAACTGGGCCCATTCCTGCCTGATGAAGGTCTGTTCTATGCTCACTTCTAACTTATTACCAGGGAAGTTTGCTCACCTTGTAGTGCCCATTTCTATTATCCTACTTTATCTGATCTTACTTACTCTGCTTATCAACATCTTATACCTACAATCTATAACATAAATTACTGATTAGACTCAGACGATAACAAGTAGTCTCCACAATCCACGCAGGACTCCAACACAATCACTTCATGCAGGTACCACGTGGACCAGCCAGCGGCTGCCAGGCCTCACCGGAAACGCCTGCCTGTGACGCCACGGCCCGCCCCCCCCCCCCCCCGCGCCAGCGCAAGAACGGAAGTGGACGCACATCCGCTTCCGGGACTGGACGCCATTTCCAGCGGTTGCGGCTCTTTACCCGTTGCGGCCCGCCGGGACAATGAGCTATGACTCCCATCAGAACTGGAGCCGCGACGGGGGATCCCGAAGCTCTGGCGGGGGCTACGGCGGGGGCCGCGGGGGAAGCCGAGGACCCGGGGGTAGTGGGGGAGGGCGGGGCGGCCGCGGCCGGCATCCCGGGCACCTGAAGGGCCGCGAGATTGGCCTGTGGTACGCGAAAAAGCAGACGCAGAAGAACAAGGATGCCGAGAGGCAGGAGGTACACCGAGCGCGGGGCGGGCGGGTCTCGCGACGAGCCGCTGGGTCGTACGTCGCAGTGACGTGAGCCACGGCGGGCGGGTGGGCGGGGCCGGCTGAGCACGTGCGCGCAGGTTTTCTGCGTGCGGCGCTCTGTGCACTGTGGTACAGGGCTTTGCCTGGCTCAGTTTGGAGTCGCGACGTTGTGCATTTTAGCTACATTTGCGTAGGACGAAAGTGCCATGCACTGTTTAAAATCTAGGTGGTTCAGGGAAATTGTCCCGCTGTTTTCGTCAGCGTTAAAATTAGCCATGAACCCAGAGTTTTTTGTTTTTATGTTGGGGTGGGGAAATTTCTGATCAGCTGATCCTCTTTTTAAGAAGGAAACTTAGGCATCTAGAAGTGAAAGAAGTAGGATGTATGATTTGGCTTAAGTTTTTTTTTTTTAAGAGTTTACTATTTTGAAGACCAGCACTATAGGAAATATCAAGTTTCCTGAGTGTCCATTCTAATAAAAACATGATTTTTTTCATTAAACAAAAGTTGGCTTAATACAGGCCTTAAAACAACTTTTAGTGACTTGATGGAAAGCATCTTTTATATTAGATACAAAGTGTAATTAAATCATCTTTTGAACTATTTTTCTTTATGTCATTTTCATTGAAATGATTCTGGGGCTTTATCTTCACAACTTATCACATTTTTATCTTAAAAAAAAAGCTAATTGTTCGTTGAATAAACTTTTTTGAAAATCCAGAGAAACACATATAAGCCATATTGAAATTGGAAAAGTAATGGAATTAAGTCATAACTAAAATTATGTACACAGTAATTTAACTTTTATTAACCCCTTTTCAAACAAGGTTTTACACGTTACTATGGGGCTCTAAAGACACCAATACTTAAGGATTTTATAGTGTAGTTGGAAAAAATAGACCTAAACAGATGAAAAGTTAAATAAGGAAAAATATTGATTATTATTTTCACATGAAAATATTATGAATGGAATTCTTGATATTTAGCTCCATCCTCCAACCTCCATTTTAATAAATCTCACTACTGTTTATTTACTTATAGCCAAATGGTATATATCTTTCATTCTGCTAATTCTAGCAAATCTATCTGCTCTCAGCTTTAATGCATCCTAGATCCAACCACTTATCTCTATAAAAATTACCATAGATCAGACCACTTTTTGTTTTCTGTTCATAGACTCCTAACTAGTCTTATAGCTTCTACTCCTACACGCTATTAAACTGACCTATTAAACCACTGTTGTGATCGTTTAAAAGGTAAGATTTGCTATTTTCATTGTCTCATTCTCTTGCTTGCAACTTGAGATCTGAAGCTAAGTCATTTCTGTCTCATTTTAATACATTTTGATGCTTCTTAGCATGTTTTCTGGGAATCTTCGTGATTCTGGCTTCAACATATCAGGTTTCCCTCTCTGTGCTTATCTTTCTGAGACCATGTCTCCAATTTGAAGTAATTATAGACTTTGTAAATGGATTTTATTTTTGCTTCTTATTATTACACATCATTCTGCTATCAGAAATGAGTGTATATTCTTGAAATATGAATACTTTTTAGTTGGTGTATTCTAACTTTGCCTTTGACTGCCTTCAACCTGGTATGATTGCTTCCTCATTAGAGTTCCCATAGCTTTTACTTTTAAAATAACCCATGCGATTGCAAAGTAAAAGCATTCTGCTAATAGAGTCTTACAGTTCTTTCAATAGATGTTCATGGAGGATTTAATTTGAGACATTGTCTTAAGCCTGGTGTTAATAAGGTGTAGAACATCTTTACCAGAGAGATTGTTAGGGGGTATGGACAAAGTGCAGTGTTAAAGTATTAAGTTATGGACAGTATGGGTTATCTTTTGACTTAGAGCTTTTTAGAAGATTTTTGAGAAGCAGTAATCCTTAAGATGAAACCTGAGCTATAGCAAAGTGTATTTATCTCTGTGTTCAGGATTCTGGAGTTTGGTAAGGATTTTTGGACTGAGGCAGAAGTATGTGCCACAGCATGCATAGAGATCAGGAAAAGCATGTTCAAAGATAAGAACCTGGAACTTAGAGTTTGGTGGGTAGAACAGTGAATTTCAAACTTGTGTGTCACTTTACACAAAAAGAAATGTGTTACAATTTAAAATTCAGAACATACTTAAACCAAAAATTTCACAAAGTAATAATTATCTGCACATTGTTCTGTTTTTGTTGTTGTGTTTTTGTTTTTGCACTTTTTCTGCATTTTTAAATTAATACATTAATGCAAATCATGGTTCTTTAATAAAATTGTACAAACACTAGTTTGAAAAGTTCTGGACTTAATATTTTTCTAGGCCAGAACTTGAAATTTATTGACTTTTCCTAGAACCTGGGAAGTACATTGAAACATGAGATAAAAGAATGAAATGATTGGATTTTAAATTTTTTAAATTCACTCAGCAATGTAGGATTGAAGAGAGGTAATCCTGGGGTAGGGAGACCAGTTAAGTATCCCTTGTACTAATTAAGATAAGGATTGGCAGCTTGATTAGAATTACTGGAAGTAGAAATGGACATATCGAAATGATTTAGCAGATACACTGAATGATTTTGTATTATTATTATTTTTTTAATTTGGAAGGATGAGAACAGCAGTATTAATGGATGACACTTTTATGACTATATAGATATCAGGCTTGTTGGAGGAAGATGGTGGGCTCAGCTAAGGACACTGTGAATTTGATACTGTATGGGGGCATAAAAAAGAGGATTTCAGAATGCATCTGATGCTTAGAGAATTCTAGACCAGAGGTAAGCATTTGATTGGTCATGGGTCCACATGTGGTAGTTGAAGGGTGAGAGTAAATATTGAGAAGAGGAATGGACCCAAGCCTGAATTCTGTAAACAGTTGGTGTCTCCAGCTTGAATGTGCATAGGAACTACCTGCCTTGTTAAAAAGTAGGACTGGTATGGAGCCAGAGATTTTGCCTTCCTGATAGACTCCCAGATGATGGCAGTGCTTTTGGTCTGTAGAGCACTCAGGCTGTAAAATACAGAACACAAATATTTAGGAGATGGTCCAAGGAAGAGAAGGATGCAAAAGAATCCAGGTTAGAGCAGTCAGAGAAGTGAAGAAATGAGGAGGTGGGCAATCTTTTGGAATCCAGGAGCAGTATTTGAGAGAAGAGTATATATGAAAGAAGAACTAATAGTGGCAAGACTGCATAGGCCTGAGGTGAGAGTTGAGAATGTCTTAGATTGGTTAACAAGGTCATGGGCAACCATGGTGAGATCGCCTCTCTGAGTGGAGGGATTGTGGCCTGATTGCAGTGGGGCCAGAGAAGGAAAGATGAGAAGGGGAGTGTTTCCCGACAGTTTTACTGTGGTGGAAGCAAAATAGTGCAGTGGTTTTTGGGGTGGAAGGATTCAAGTGCAGCAGTCTGGCTGGGCACAAAATCACGGGCCACTCAAGCAGGAACAAACTTTGTTTCTGAAACTCCCACCAATGCCATGCACTCTCCTGGGAAATATGCCGAACCACACAGGGGGCGTCACACTACCCCAACAGGAAATCCCTCCTCCGGAATTCCCTCCTACCGCACTTTCCCAACCAATGGGAACTCTTTGGGAGTCCTGCTAGAGCTCCAAGGTAGCAGGCCAAGGTGGACAGCAGGGGTCTAATATCCATTTGAATGCAGATCTTAACATAATCATATCATCTCAATGGCTTGCTGGCTTCAACCAAAAATGCCATGCATCATTACTATTTGGCTATGGCTCTTAGCATTCAAGAGAGGGTTTTTTGTTTGTTTTTTAAGAAGTTTGATGATGTTCAGGTACTGATTTGTTTTTCTGCTTTAGCCACCCACCAATGCCAGACTTTGTCAAAGTTCTTCCTTGTCTCTATGGAGATGGTGTTTTTTCCTAAATTAAGAAAATTTGTGTATCTGTGTAATATCAATTCCTGGCCTTTTGCTGAGCACTCCAAAATTTATATCATGACTTTAAAAACATAAAATCTCTCCAGAGATCAAGGTTCATATTTCCATCTGCCTAATGATTACTATAGTTAGGAAACTTCACTGTTCTTAATTATCTAAAGTCGTCTAGTTCTTCATTGCCTAAAATTCAAGCTTAGCTCATCCTTTGACTGCCACCAAAAATTGGGTTTGGCATTCATTCTTTTACCTTGGCCTATAATTTCTTAGATGCATACTTAAGGTTTCTAAAAGTTTTCATGGCTTACCAAGGATCTTATCTTTGTCAAAGTTGGTGTTTAGTTTTCTGAAACAACTGCATTTGTCATCTCCATTAGTACTTATCGATTTTATTTAGTCCCTCTTGGAGATCAGCCTTCTTATTTCCCAGTTATATTTGTTTTAGTGTGAGAAATTTCAGATGCTCATTACACCCAAAATATTGTTTCCCAGTGTTCACCTTTTTTTTTTTTTTTTTTAAGATAGGACGTTTAGAATTTAATAAATGAAAATTTAAGACAGGAAAACATCTATCATATGTACATGAGAGGAAGCATACAAATATGCTTTCTTTCCTAGTCATATTTACAGCTATTTCTAAAACTAGATGGTAAGAAAAGGTCTATAAAGATAGATTTAAAATGTTAACATTAACTAGGTCTAGGAAGTAGGGTTGGGCTAGAGGGCATGTATGGATAATTAACTTTTTTGTATGTGTTTGTTGAACATATGTTATTTTGCTTTTATTTTTCTTTTTAGTTATCAAATGGTTTTGCGCATGCTTTCTTACATTGATAAAGACACTCTTTCCATTGCACAAAATAGAGAGCTGTGGTACACATGGATGAACGACGAGAAGAGCAAATTGTGCAGCTGCTAAATTCTGTCCAAGCAAAGAATGATAAAGATTCAGAAGCAGAGATATCCTGGTTTGCGCCTGAGGATCATGGGTAAAACAAAGAGCGTTCTTTTAAAAAAAGGGCAAAGAGTAACACTTCTTTTATAGCATAAGCTGGAAAATAGTGATAATATAATATCATTAGGCTCTTCAATAAGTAGAATTTACTCTTGAAGTAATTCATTTTTCTTATGTTAATTAGGCAGATTTTGAGGAAAAATATTAGATGGCTTATTCCCATAGGAAACCCATGCAGTGGGAATGCATAGTGTGTATAGATATGAGATGTACTAGTATTTCCTGTGCATCAACTTTGTATTTTCTTAATTCTTCTGTGGGGGAGGTCTGCATAAAGTTAAATTGCTTCTGTTTTAGAAATTTGAAAAAACTAAATTATTGAGAGGAAACCTAGAAGTATTTCAGAGACTGTATAATGTATCCCATTTGTAGCTCAGAAAGGAAGAAAATGAAGTTATGAAATACAGCAAGTCCATAAAAATAAAAAAAAAATAATTGCTATGGAAGAATAACTTGTGGATATTTGTTTTTAATTGTCACAAAGAATAACTCATCTGACAGTATCTATTTTAAAGGAGGAAAAATCTGAATTTATACAGGAATCTAAGTATATTTCATTACTGCTTTATAGAGCAAAAATACAAGCTTTAAGTTTTGGTGATTTTTGAAATATTTAGACAGCACATTATTATGTTTTGTTCCAGGACTTGAGTGTCTTTTCATCTGACCTGTTTTTACTCTTTATTTTGTCAAAGTAGATATGGTACTGAAGTTTCTGATGAGATAAAACCAAGCTCAGAGAAGAAACTTGACAGCCAGGAAAAGAAAGTGAAAAACCAAGATAAAAAGACATTTAGGATCAGGGACAAATCATACATTGACCAAGATTCTGAGTATCTTTTACAAGAAAATGAACCAGATGGAACCTTAGACCAAAAGTTACTGGAGGATTTACAAAAGAAAAAAACTGACCCTCGTTATATTGAAATGCAGGTAATAGAAAGCAAGACGTGGAAAAAAGTTTTACTCTTCGATCTCTCCTTAGACATGAGAGAAATGGTTAAAGATAGGCTACACAATGTAGATATATGAGATTTCTCAAGAAACCATTCTCTGGGAATCTTTTGCTTTTCAAGTAGTAAAAAGAAACATTGGGAACAAAAATTACTACATGTAACCTACAGTTTCCTAGCTCATCTGCAGAACCTTGTGTGGTGAGAAGAAATGTTTAAGAAATGCTAATGCCAGTGAAAACAAAATCACTCTTAACTTCTTAGGTCTGTTTAGTGAAGGTGATTAGAATTATGAAGTTTTCAGATCATTTAATCATCTCCTTCTATAAATGAAAAAAATTTTGTGATGTTCATATATTAACCAACATTTTAAATATAAAACTATGACAAGAACTGAAGTTCCCCTGAGTGGTTCTAATATTTTCTTTCCATACTAGGCAAGACATTTCAAGGTCTTTTATAGTTATAAAATTGTACTCTTTGGGGCTGAGGATATAGCTCAGTTGGTAGAGTGCTTGCCTCACATGCACAAGGCCTTGGGTTCCATCCCCAGCACACCACACACACACACACACACACAAATGTATGCTTTGTGGGTATTCTAGAGATAGATGTAATAAAATATATGTGTATGTGTGTATGTATGTATATGTGAATATATATATAATATTGAGGGAATTTTGAGGAACATATCTTTATGCAAATAATGTGTCATTTTTTGAGAAAGGCAGCTATCTCCTGTGAGAAAGACAAGATCAATTCATTGATTTTTCTTTGTTAAAAATTGGATTTTTTGAAAGCTGTGATTGTCCATGAGCCAAATCATATAACTCTTATTAAGAGATAAAAATATGATTTAAGGAGATGGAGAAGATTTTGAGGTGAATTAATTCAAAATATTGTTGCTAAAAGATTAGCTGCTTTTGTAGACTTACGAACAAGGAAAGTTGGTTGTTATCTCGCTTTCTATTGTATGGTGGACAGAACTCAAATGTTCTTAAAGACTGAAAATTGATCTGAAACAGAAAGAAGAAATGCATAAAACGTAAAAACAATTTGTCTTTATTTCCCAGACAATTTGTAAAGGCTTAATGTATACAAAAAATTAAGGACTCTCAAAGAACTGTTTTTAAATACTTGGTAATATGCAATATTTTTTCTTTATTTTATGGTTTGTATAAGTAAGTAGCATTAACTTTCTACTTGCTATATGCTAGTTATGCTTATCTTCTGAAGAGTAATAAGACATTCCCTTTCTTCACACTGCTTGGCCATAGCCAGAAATTTAAGACAGAAGATTTGGTGGCCTTGGGAAAGAATATTGGGCCGTATCTCTCTATTTTAGCAGGATTCACATACATGGGAAGCAAATCTGGATATTTCTTGTTTGAAGTGCAGTGGGGTAATGTGGACATGCTTACATATTAAGATGGTTACATTTGATGCAATGGGTATTAATACTTTCAGATGTTACTTCAAGAAATTTTTTTTAATTACTACAGCAAAAAAGTGGTCACTTATTACTTCACTGAAGTCACTTTAAATCATCACATTGTCATTTTTATGCTACTGGGAAGGATTACTTGACTATATCAAGTGTGGGAGTAATTAATTACCTATGGCAATTCTAATTTTGACTTTATTTTAAAATCAAGTTTCTTTTATTAAGAGAGTGTTAAAACACTTACTTTTATGCCACTGGAGGTTCATGTCATATGCTGTCTCTAGTTAAATGTAAATCTTAGTACTTCTTAGTGTTTTTATGAAGTAGGATATAAGATTCTATAAAAACTTTCAGAATTAGCCAGAAATTGTCTCATAGTAAAAGAAAATATATGAAAGAATCAGTCACTTCCTTTTTAGTATTTCAGTTGTAATCCAGCAAATTGTAAATTTGTTTAGTATCTTATTGTGTCAAATTGCTGTTTGTGTTTTTTTTTTTAATAAAAAGATGTGGCAGCCCTATAAAATAAAACCTTTGAGGCATTCAGGCTGTATTTGAATTAACTAAGAACACAGTTCTGAAATGACTGTATATTCCTTCTTTGAAGTTTTCTTTTACACTCAGAGGCATCTACCCTAAAATAATCTTTAAATCAGATCAAGAGCCTACTGCATTAGTGAACAGTTTACTGATGAGTAGAAAAAAGAATGTGATGTTCAGATCAAATCTGAGATGAATGTATAAATCAGAAGGTTATTTGAGAATTAAATAAGTTACAATATCTCACACAAGTTATAATAAAAATACTTTTGGATTCTAGCACATTTGGTTAGGTTATGTTATTACTGTGGTTCCAATTTGAATACATTGCTTTTATAAAAATTACTTTTTCTTACAATTTCAGCATTTCAGGGAAAAGCTGCCTTCATATGGAATGCAAAAGGTAAAATACTTTATACTATTTGATTTGTAGCATGAGTACAATTTTTTAAAATAGCTATATGTTGAAAAATATGTTAATGAACCTTCTAAAGGGAAGTAATTTTTTAAAAGTTTTTTGCAGGATTAAAGGAAAAAATGATAATGAAATAGTTTTTTTAGAAATTTATCATTTATATCTACAATTGAAATCTTTGGAGTTTAAAAAATAGAATTTTTTTTGTATAATTTCCTTTGGATAAATACCCTGATCTTAATGCAAGACTAAGCACTTTAGTTAAAGTGAAGGCATTACTTACTTTAGCTGTTATGCTTCATAACACATTTACCTTATATAGAATGAAGAAGTACCCCATCCTTCTCTGTCCTCCCACTCTTATTTATTTTTCTTTTACTTTTCCTAGCACTTATTACTCCCTGACTGTCTTCCCCTCCTAGTCCAGTGTAAGTTCTTCAGAACTGGGTCTGTTTTGTTTATTCTGTATTTCTTTACTCCAAACATTATATAATGCGAAACTCCTGGCATTGTACAGCCATCCAGTAAATATTTATTGAATGAATGAATAGATTACATTTCACTTCTTAGTACAGTAATCTCTTGGTCTGCACAAAAATTGGTGCCAGGATATTTTATGAATACCATAAGTATTCAAGTCCCTTTATATAACATGGGACAGTATTTACATATAACCTACACACATCCCTTGTATACTTTAAGTCATTTCCAGATTACTTATAATTCCTAATGCAATATAAATGTTTTTATAAATAGTTGTTGGTACTATATTATTTAGGGAATAATGACAAAAAAATGTTCAGAATAGATGCAGTTAGTTTTTCAAAAATTTTCCATCTATAGTTGGTTGAATTCACAGATGCAACACTAATGGATAAGGATGGACTCGCTATATTTACCAACTATATTTTCAGAATTCAAACTTGAAGTGTTTTCCAATTTACCAAATAGGTCGGTTTAGACAAGAAATGTTTAAAACATAAGTTTTCAAGTAACATTATTTTGTAGTTGAAAATATAACCCATGATTTGTTTTGAAGTAACAGGAAGATTTTATTAATACAGTGAATGTTACTATTCAGAATGTTAGTATACATCAAAAATTTTTAAGGAAAATCTTCCTAAAGATGGAGTTTTCTAGACACCTAAAGTTTATCCATTTAATTAGATATTTAAAATCTGTTTTTATTTTAATTATTTGAAAGGAAATAATCTGAAAATAACTTAAGCAGTGTGTAAAATTTGCCTAGTACTTTAAACAATATTGATGAATTATGCTATAATTCCATGATATCCTCAGTAGTTACTCAGGCAAGAGATTTGCTTTCAGTTTAATGTTAACACTTATGCTTGGAATTCATGACCTGTTTCTTTCTGTTCTTATCCATGTTTTTCTTTGGCAGTACCTTCTCTCTGCTTTATAGCTTGATGCTTTTTATTTCTTGAAAATTGTAAGATCTAGGTATCCAAACTGCCAGCATTGTACATGACAAAATTTAAAAAAGCATTAATATGTTTGTTAAAAATGTTTATATTTTCAGTCGGGTAGGATTTTGATTAGTTTCTTTTCAGATTTACTCAAAATTCCTTATTTTCCCTTTTGAAATAGGAGTTGGTAAATTTAATTGATAATCATCAAGTAACAGTAATAAGTGGTGAAACTGGTTGTGGAAAAACCACTCAAGTTACTCAGTTCATTTTGGATAACTACATTGAAAGAGGAAAAGGATCTGCATGCAGGATAGTTTGTACTCAGCCAAGAAGAATTAGTGCCATTTCAGTAAGTAATTTCTCACCTGTTACAACTCCCTCTTTTAATTCCTATTCTCCTTTAAGTAATTTTGTAAGGACTTACTAATTTCTAAGGTTTGAAGTGATTCTTAATTAGGCATAGAATTTGTTGCTATGAAAGTACATATTTGCTTGACAAATACTTAGTAGTAAAGGCCAAAAGATTGAATGACATCTGCCTAATAGATAGTAGATATTTATGAATTCAAGATAAATTATTAATCCAGGAAATTTTCAGTATAAATCCACAAGAATGAAAACTGAGTAAAATATTTGTAGAATTGATGAAATCCTCCAAATAATCTTCAACATTAGATGCTTTAAATTTTGCAACTTGGTTTAAACTGAATAATGTTGAAGGTGGAAAGCCCCCTTTTTTTGAAGCAACATTTTAGTAGTCGGTGATTTTCAAATTCATCTACTTATCGAGGGAGCTTATCAATTTTTCAGGTTAATGTTGTTTGCTTAAGTGATCTAGAGTTCTTTATATCTGTAAAAACAAAGTTTAAATAAGATAAGCACAAGTAACAGTTATAAGTACATGTTTTTACAAACAACATTTAGGTCTTTTAATGTTCTTTGTGTAGTTGTTTCAGGTAACCTTATTTATGAGTTGTGTATCCTTTAAAGATTTAGGGTGGCTTGGGGATGTAGCTCCATGGTAGAATGCATGCTAGAGGCCCAGGGTTGAATCCCCAGTATCAAAAGGCATTTTGGGGTTTGTTATCATATATAGTGAGTATGTGAGTTTATTTTCATGTTATATAATGTAGTTCTGTGTATAAATTTAAAATATAAAGATTTGTGGTTGTCTTTAGTTTTATGATAGTGTTATCACATTTTCTAAGTAATTTAATAAGAGTTTCTGATTAGGGACTCATTACCAATTATTATAGCAATACTTGTTGATAAATATAGCACACCTTTAAGCAATGTATAGTGTACTTTTTAAATAGAGCAACATTCTTCACACTATTTTGGGGGAGAGCCATGTTCCTGTACATTGCATAAGATCACACAATGGTAAAAATGGTAATAGTTATATAGCTGGACTTAAATTTTTAATAATATATATTGACAGTAGGAATTAATGCTAATTCGATTTTTTTTCTTCGTTTTCTAAGATCTGTTTGAATTTGGATGTGCAGATTAATATGGTCTAAGTGTATTTTGGATATACTGGTTGAAAAGTTTTACTTCTGAAGCATTATAATGATTGTCTTTTGCTGTTTCTAACATCAAATTATCACTGGTCTGTCACAAGGTGACTGTTGATACTTTTAGTTACACATATCAGTATTGGATTATAATAACATTTGTCCAGAGTTTACATTTGAAAGCCTTTCAACTATACATAAAAACTAGGAATTAAACAGTACAGTTTTTTTTTTTTTTTAAGATAAAAACCAAACAAAAACTACGAATTGTGTAATATAAAGATAAATTACCTTGATTTCCAACTCTTGTAGAAAAAAGTCAGGTAAGATAGAAATTTATCAGAGGATTCCATAGAAAAGCATTTTGAAAGTAATGATGAAAGAACGTTTGGCTTTAAAGGACTTTATAAGAATAAATGAAGAGAATATATAAGAATCAGGTAGTCTACAGCTTTTAAGAAAGGAATGCACAATTTAACTATCTCAGATTTTAATATCTTTTTAAAATTTATCTGAAAATCTAAAGAATTATTTTTCAACAATCTTCGATTTTTCATGGATATTAGGACATTTGTCCTAAAGGAAATGGTATTTTCTTTGTAACTGTTTTATTTAAATTAAAGGTTGCAGAGAGAGTGGCTGCAGAAAGGGCAGAATCTTGTGGCAATGGAAACAGCACTGGATACCAAATTCGTCTCCAGAGGTAAAGAATGTTTATTTCTTGTGTACAGATAGATTAGGTGAAAATGTTGAAACTGGCGATTGAAAAGAAAGGGGATTTTTTTTTCATTTTTATTCTTGTC
Organism: Marmota flaviventris; assembly: GCF_047511675.1. Lineage (NCBI taxonomy): Eukaryota > Metazoa > Chordata > Mammalia > Rodentia > Sciuridae > Marmota > Marmota flaviventris. The sequence continues at coordinate 110,124,895 of NC_092505.1, read as the reverse complement.
ATTACTGTTAGAATTAACATTTAAAACCATTGCAGCATAGCTGGCTTGTTGCTGCTAACTCATCTTTTTTCCCCCAAATTGCCATGTTAAAATGTGCTTTTACATTATGCAGTGATAAGAAAAATGACTTCTTAGTTGAATATCATCACTTCTCCTCAAAGGAATTGGTATCCTATTCTTTTGATACCTCATGGCCCCTCCCTTGACTGGCTTTATTTATTGATTTTGATATTCTTACTCTAACCCCACAGTCTCCCCACTGAACTTTTGCTCTTTTCTGGAACTTCAGATTCCTTTTACCTATTTAAATGATTAGACTTTTCAATCACTGAACCAGAAATTTAGGGCATATAAATCTCTGTTATTCTCTCTATTATTATGGCATTATATTCCTCATTAGTCCCCATTGTAGTAGGTGTTGTTATAACTAAATATGAAATATGAAGATTTTCTATTAAACTTGTATGGTACTTAGTAAATTATTAGAAAAGAAACTCCAGAACTATTAACTATGTCTTTCATCCACAGTCGGTTGCCAAGGAAACAGGGTTCTATCTTATACTGTACAACAGGAATCATCCTTCAGTGGCTCCAGTCAGACCCGTGAGTATGTTTCAACTGAGAAATTGTAAATATTATCAAAAGATGTAATTATTAAATTGAATGTTGCTGGTTGTTAAAGAAAAATTGTGTTTTTAAGTTTTATACTGAGTTAAAATACTTCACACTTCTGTTGTAGGCATTTATCCAGTGTTAGTCATATTGTACTTGATGAAATCCATGAAAGAAATCTACAGTCAGATGTTTTAATGACTGTGATTAAAGATCTTCTCCAGTTTCGATCTGACCTAAAAGTAATATTGATGAGTGCAACACTGAATGCTGAGAAATTTTCAGAATATTTTGGTGAGTAAACTTTGATTATTAGAAAAGGTACCAGAAAACCACTAAATTTAATTTTAAAAAATGTAGAATTGGTATAGTCATAATACATGTCATGTAATTTGTTGCATTTTAATAATATCTTAACTGCCCCCCACCCCTGCCTCCATTTAGTTTCTTGGATTAGAGGAATATTCTGTTTTTAAATGGTGGTGGCATTTCTGATATCAGTGACAGCAGGTTACTGATGTTACCACCAGACAGTTTAGGTGGTATCATGGAAGCAAACTACAGACATAGTAGATTATAAACATCTGTTTGTGATTCTTCTGTGGCTAGGTTGACAGTTGGCCAGTAGCACTAATGATCAGTTAGGGAATACTGAATGTGTCAGGTAGTGTGTTTGACCCTTTGTTTTCAGTAACCTGAATAATACCTTGTATGGTAGGTAGTGTTACTACTCACATTTTTAAAAGTGAGAAGGCAGACTCAGAACAGTTAAAGTAGCTTATTCATGGTTGCATAATTAATGGGAGGACAAACATCTAAAATTAGATTCAACTGGCTATAAAGTACATTCTTTTAAAATTAAGTTCATTGTCCTTTCTGCTTATAATTGTGGTGGAAGAAGGGGAAAGGGGAGAGAATCAGTGTAGGTGACAATATTTAATGCTCTTGTTTTGGCTTTTAATAACTTCCTTAATACATACCAGTTAATCCTTAAAGCATTATGAGATTAGTTGAGGCAGGTATTTTTTTCCTTTTGTCTTTTTTTAATAGATATCTGCAACTAATATTGAAGACCTTGGCTCAATTTGATACAGGCCAGAGACAGAGCAGTAGTAATGGTGGCTTGGATATTTTAATCTCTGCTGTCTTAGCGTTTGTTTAGAGTGTGTGCTGCTTGTTTTGCTTGCTATAAAAAGCATTTAAATAACAGTACTGTGGTGATTTTTTTTTTTAATTAGTGATTTTGAAATAGTAACAATTTAAAATTGAAGTAGGTCTTGACTCCTTTTCCCCTCTAATTCTGGGTGCCACCAGTAGTAAGACTTCTTATCTAGGTTTTAGTAAAACATGTATTCTTCTGTGGTACTATCTTGGTTTAATAATAAAGAGAATGTAGACTTGTAGTAGTTTCTGAATTCAGCTTAAAATAGCTCTTTTCTTTTATATCTTATGTTATATTTTATGTTATCGTGTAGAACAGTGAGATCTGTAGGAAATAGAGTAGAGCTATATTATAGGAACATTTTCTTAAAATTCAGAATATTGTCTTAGTTTATGGTGTATTGATTATTTTTATTTCTATACATTCAAGTACAAATTTATGTTTATTTTTGTCTGCCTTAATAGGTAACTGTCCAATGATACATATACCTGGTTTTACTTTTCCGGTTGTAGAATATCTTTTGGAAGATATTATTGAAAAAATAAGGTAAGTAAACATTAGGAATAGAAGAAACTTATAGCTACTAGAGTGCAACCTTTCTCATACCAAACTTCAGTTAGTTTTAGATACTCAGCAGTGACCACTTCCTTCTACTTTTCCGTGGATCAGGGATTTTCAGACTTATCTACATGTTCAAATTACCTGGAGTTTTTAAAAATCCAGATGCCTGTTTCATTTCATTACGAAGTCTGTGTTGGTAGCCATAATCTTTTTCTTTTCTTTTTTTTTTTTTTTCTTGTACTAGGTATTGAACCCAAAGGGTCTTACCAATGAGCAAGAACACCATGCTTTTTAAAAAAATTTTAGTGTGTCTCACTAAGTTGCTGAGGGCCTTCTATGCTGCTGAGCCTGGCCTTGAACTTGGCGATCCTCCTGCCTCAGCCTCCTAAGTTGCTAGAATTACAGGTGTGTGCCACCACACCTGGTGGAATCAATGAGTTTTAGAAGTCCTTGGGCAGCAGAGTTTGGGATCCTCTGTCTTTAGTGTTTGTGCCACTCTTCTGGTTTTCCTACCACCCTTTACTATTGTATCCCCTCAGGATTCTCAAGTCTTTTTCAGTGCTTTGTGTTTTCTTTCTGCAGTCCTGTCTATTTACATAATTGTAATTGACTATTTCCACAACTTGTATCACTACAGCTTCAGGACTGAAAAGGTCTTCCTGAATGCTGAAATTTTTTCTATTCAGTAGTATTGCAGCACCACAGACACCTTGGACATCATATTTTTCAAGTCCAAGTTATTGTCGTATATTTGATCCCCACCTAGCTTCCACCAGTAAAAATAACAACAAAAACATTAATCCTAAAACAGTTAACAATACTATCTCCTGATCAGTTTTCTATACATTAAATTAAAAGAGCAAATACTTGTCAAGCATTTATATACACTGAAATGTGCCGCTACTTTATATGCTGAGTAATCAGTTTACTCCAGATGGTTTTGTACTTATTCTCCAACACACCCAAACCATGAGTCTTTCTTTTGAACATCCCTTCTCATTATTACTGGAGGTTCTTAATCTGTCCTGTGCTAATATAATAGTTCTTTTTTTTTTTTTTTGGTATTATGGACTTTACTGTTCCAACTGAAAATAAATATGATTATGTAAGCTTTCTCTTGCTACACAAGAGATTTCTTTCTGTTTATAATTTTATCTTTGAAAAACTGAGCCTTTATTGGTTTAACATGGCCTTTAACAGAAAAGCTCATCTGACTTGCCCTCAACACTCTGGACACTGGCTTTTAGCTGCTACCAACTTTCCCCAGCAACCTGTACACAATTATATTTGTATTCCTTCAAAAGAAAAAGATTGGGAAAGCCCAGTCCTCAAATTCCATCCCAGAGCCCTTTACTCTTTGGCTGCATCCTCTTCTTCAGCCTCATTTTCTCTGTCAGACGTCCCCTATCAGTGCTCAATGCACCCTTCCCTAATGTGCCAGGCCCTGCCTTTTCTTCATGCCTTTGTACTTTGCTACATGTTATTTTCTCCATTTAGCCTTCCCTTTGCTACTTCATCCTTTCATCTGTAAACTATTGACTAAGGAAAATTTCATCTTCATTTCCTGTAGCATTTGAATCTATTGTTAACACTTACGTTATTGCCATGTAGTCTATCTCTGAATTTGCCTTTTGCTCTAGAGTTCATGCTTTTCAATATCAAAGATTTTGTCATCTTAGTTAATAGTAGCATAGTGCCTGGCCTATAATGAATATCAGAATAAATAAATGATAGATTTATGATTCAGCTCACCATTACATGAGAAAACCAGAAGGTGAGAGTGGGAAGATAACAGCAAAGGTCCATCAGTTATTTTGCATGGAGAAAAGACAACTAGATTTTGACTAGACATTTATTTAACAGTTATTTAAGTTTTACTCTGTGTGTTGCATAACGCCAGATTTTAAGCATAAAGCAAGGAAAGACTTGGTGTACACTCCTATATCTCGACAGCTCTGTGAACTGTTATATAAAGTCTGGGAAAAGCAAAATGTGTTTTGGAAATGAGTTCATATATCAAGCACGGACTAGGAAAGTGAAGGAAACGATGAAAGCAGAATAGAAAGGAGGGAAATCGATATTTCAGAGAGGGAAGAACTTGTTCAAAATGAGAGAGATGGCATTTTATCACTTTTATTATTATTATTATGCCAATTGCTCTTCCATTCTTTGTTTTTTTCCTTAGTGTCCATAAATGTTCTAGGTACTTGTTCCTCAATTCCACTTTGTACAGTGTGCCTTACTTCCCACCATGGCACATGTAGTAATTCATTTCTAAGGGAATAATAGGAATAGCTTGATAGTACGAAAGCAACATTGGGGGATCAGTAATGTCAGTGCCTCTATATGTATTGAAGATTTAGGGGACTCTAGGTTACAGGTCTGAATAGTGAAGGGGCTTAATACTTTTTTGGTGTTTATATATCAGGCACTGTACTTTATCACTTTTATTATTATGCCAATTGCTACTATAAAAGTATCAATCACTCAAATAAGATAAAGCACCAGAAGATTTATAACCTTGTGTAAGGCCACACAGATAGTCAGAGGCAGAGCCGCAACATCACTTTTGTGTAACTCCAGAGCTTGTGCTCCACCCCCCTCATTCCATCTTAGATGCCTTTTTTAGGTAAACTCTGAGAGGTTTGGGGGTTGAAGTGTAGGTTTGTTTTTCTTTATCTCTCTCCATCTGGCATGCTTCTCAGAACTCAGTGGAAGGAAGGATTCTTACAGATGTGTCCTCTGTTTTCATCAGTCACTATAGCATGTTAGAGTCATTGTAGCACTAGATTGACACACAGTATACTTGAATGCAGATTCTGGATCTGCCATTGAGCAGAATTAAATAGTTGTCTAGTATGGGTCTTTGGTCTCTTAATGTACTATCTGATTTTCTCAGGGTCACTAATTAAACTTCTTAGATTAACAGACCTAAATGTGAATCAAAAGGTATTGGGTTTGGTAATTTGTATTTTATGAGCTCCCCAGGGGATTCTTATATGCAATTAGGTTTGGAAAGCTTCTGTTTTTAAAATATGAATCTATTTGTTATTTTCAACTCATGTTAAAGTTAACTTTTGTTTTAGAGCAAACTTAAAATTGAAGGTAAAAGTTTCTTTAGTATTTTTTATTTTGACTGCTAAAGGTTTGTCTGGAGGTTTATATATTCCAGTAGAGAAGAATGATTATTATCTGACTTGTCAAGTTTCATTTAATGAACACCTCCCCAAAATTGATATTTTTATATTTTTTACTGGAAATTATAGTAAAAATGTTCTTTAGGACCCTTTTATAAATCCTCATTATAAAAAGCTTCAGATATTCAGATGTTAGTTAGAACCAGAGACTTTAAAAAATGTGAAAATGTTGAAGATTCTTTTTATTTCAGATATGTTCCAGAACAAAAAGAACAGAGATCCCAGTTTAAGAGGGGTTTCATGCAAGGACATGTAAATAGACAAGAAAAAGAAGAAAAAGAAGCAATCTATAAAGAACGATGGCCAGATTACATCAGGGAACTGCGAAGAAGGTGAGTTTATGTTATTTGAAGGTGAGACCACTGTGGCTGAATAGCTGAACAAAATGTCAAGTAGTCTTTTTATTTTTGCATGCTTGAAAGTTTTGTAAATTTCATTCCAGCTAAGCAATGCCAGTTTAACTTTTAAATGCTATTTATTGTTTCAGCATGTTTCTGTTGATGTTTTTTTTTTGTTGTTTGTTTATAGATTAAGTAAATTTTTATAGTACATTAAACCACAGGAAACTATCAAGTACTTCATGACACTCTTTTTAATTTTGATAGGTATTCTGCAAGTACTGTAGATGTTATAGAAATGATGGATGATGATAAAGTTGATCTGAATTTGATTGCTGCCCTTATTCGGTACATTGTTTTGGAAGAAGAGGTTAGTTTTGTTTATTTTTTTCTTCAAGTGGCACCATTTTAATTTTATTATCATTAAAACCATGAAAAGAATAATTTTCTAAATGCTTTCAAAAAATACATTTGTAGAAGCAAATGGATCAGGGAAGGGATGAGGGAAAGGAAAGGTACTGGAGAATGAGTTTAATCAAATTATGTGCATACATGAAGTTGACTGAATGAATTCCATTTTTCTGTATTATAAATTATAAAGCAATGATTAATAGAAAAAAAAAAGTCCCAGATGTAGTTAGCAAAATTTTTTCCCAATAAAAAGACTAGATTTGTTGAAATTGTTTTGACACTAGAAATAATCTCAAAATATCAAAGAATTTGGGAATTTGACCTATCTAAAGAAAAGACTAAACAAATTAAGTCTTTGGATTATAAATCATATTTCTAAAAGTGATTTTGTAGCTGAACATGGTAATGTACACCTGCAGTTTGGGAGGGTAAGCAGGAGGCCAACCGGGGCCATTTAGAGACTGTCTTAAAATAAAAATGTAAAAGGGCTGGGGATGTAGCTCAGTGGTATGCATCCTGGGTTTAATCCCCAGTACCACAGTTGATCAATCAATAAGATCTTGAATGCTTTTAGATATTAATAAAATTATCCAGAGCTAGTATAATTTTTAAGTATGTACAGAATTTTATGATGTAGCATGTTTTGTTGATGTCATCCTTTGTAATAGTTATTTCTCCTCTACATAGGATGGTGCAATACTGGTCTTTCTACCAGGCTGGGACAACATCAGCACATTACATGATCTCTTGATGTCCCAAGTGATGTTTAAATCAGGTATTATGTTAATATATTTTATAGTAATTTAACAGCAATAGTTGAAACATGTATTTTTTTCCCTTTAACTTAAGGAAGTATTATTTCTGTAGCTACCTCAGTGAAGAAACTTGATGATATAAATCTACATTGTTATTATTTTGTTTTTGTTTTTTTAAATAACAAGTTGGGGTCTTCTAAAAGGTCTGAATCACAAGTGAAGCTTCTGGGTATGTAGTGAAGCTCTTTATCTAGCATTATGAAGAGAATATTTTACCTCTTTTTCTAAATTTACCTAACAAAATTAAGCTCTTAAGTGAGTTATAATGTTGGTATTGGGGTTTTTCATTTTTTTTTTTTTTTCATCTAGTACAAGTTTGAATAATGATGGGGATAGAGTTAATAACATTTATTGGTGAAATTTGAAAGGATCACTCCAGCTTTTGAGCATTCTTTAAGAATTTGGGGGAAATGCTCATTGTCACAAAGTAAATTAACAAAATAAAATGTCAATTAGATCCTGCTAGAGTACTCAGAAAGCAAAAATTCTAGAAAACTAAGTTGACCTGATTATTATGTAGAAATGTAAATTAAATATTATGTGATTCAGTATCTGAATTCATTATTTTATATGTTTGATGAGTCTTTATCTCTTTATCAAAAAGTTCAATTTACTTTTTTAATTTTCAGATAAGTTTATTATTATACCTTTGCATTCGCTGATGCCTACAGTAAACCAGACACAGGTATGTTGTAAAATTTAGTTTTTCTTTGTCTTTCCAACTATACAAGTTTTAACTGCTTGTTGTGTGTTTTCTTTGGTTTTTTTTTTTTTTAAGGAACATTTTCAAATAGTAATCCATTATAACAAATACTTCCTTGAGAACCTTTGCAAATAAGTTTTCAGGGGATGTTTGCACAAAAAGTTGAATAACAGAAGGTAATCCACAAATCACATTAGTTCTGTCAACATTAGGCAAAAGTTTAAAGAATTGGTTTACCTAACTTGTTGGGTTTCCTGAATAAAAGAAAAAGATATGTGAATATCACTAAAAAAACACAACCTAGAAAACAGTTCTCTGTGACATAATACAGCTTGATGTTTGAGATATTCATTTAACACAATTAATATATTAGCAGGCATGGGAGTTTTCCTTTTTTGTCAGTGACATATGATGAATCTTAGCTCTGTCAGATACAAAGGTTTCCCTAATTAGAATGAACTCTTCAATCTCAGAGGAAAGGCAGTTTTTCTGGATTACAGTGTTTCAGGCCATAGGAGAAAGAAATTGATCAGAAAAATCTATCTTGTTTCCCTCTACTTTTTCCACTCTTCTTTTTGTAGGAAAATATTAAGACTCTTTAAATACTCTATTTGTGGGTACCTTAGCTCTGATTAAGATTCAGCTAGCTGAATTAGATACAGGTACATGGGTGAGGGAAGAAAGGTGGGAAGCATTAACTCCTGATATCAAAGACTGGATGGAAGAGTACCAGTGTGGCTATACCTCTTTGACCTCTGAATTTAGTAAAGAATGTATTTCTTTGCTGGAGAATATGTGTTAAGAAATGACATTTGCTCTATTGATTATTGTATAAGTATATGCAGTACAGCCAGTACTGCTTGACACCTGTCTGTCTGATCCGTTGGTAGCATTGTCAAGGACAGTATTATTTTTATGAGTCAGTTTTGTAGAGGAGTTTTTATTCCAATCTACTCTCAAACTGATACACAGTGTTATAGCCAGCTGACATCCAGTCTGATGAATTAGGCATCTGTCTCCTGGTCCCATGTTCTTACCCATTGCTTATCTTATAGTTCTTACCCTTAAACTGTACTTCTCTTCCTCTGCCTCACACCCTCAAGCTTTTGTTAAAAGATGTGTTATAGGGAAACCCCTGTTGTCTCCCTCTCATCCTTCAGGAACTCTGTCCCGTCTCACTTAAATAAATCCTCTTTTATGTTCAAGATATTTTTATATACATATAAAGCACATTTTATTTGCAATGCTTTTTTAGTGTTTGCAATGCTGTTTTTGATAAAATTACATCTGTGGGAACTGATTTACTAAGAGAAGAATTTTGTAGTATTGAAAATGAAGGATACTTCATAAATACATCTATGGATACATGTCATCTAACCAACACAGTGTTAACAGTGAACAGTAGCTAAAGTAATAGTGTAATATAAAGTAGTCTACTTTTGGGATTTTGATGTATTTATTTTTACAGGTATTTAAAAGAACTCCTCCTGGTGTTCGGAAGATAGTAATTGCTACCAACATTGCAGAGACTAGGTAAAGAGAGTTTAAATATCACTATTGATGACATGAATTATTAATAAACCTAGTCTTGTTTTCTCTACCAGATTTTTGTAATTACTTAAAAATATTTTCTGTTTAACTTAGTCATAGTGGTAAGCATAGCTTTATTTTGTTTTATTTATAATACCTGTCATTTTTTAGCTCTCTCATTAAAACAGCCTTTTAAGTGATATCCTTTTCAGACCTTTTATAACAAAGCATGGGAGCTGAGATAAATTTAGGTCTTTTTGCCTCTTCCCTCGTTGGGTAATGTTACTATTTGGTATTAGGTGTTATTACATACAGGCTTTAAAATTTCTTATGTTCTCTTGGAGGTACTAATATACAGTTTGGTTGCTGGAACATTTTACCTATAGAAACTGATACCAAGTCATGGCACTTGGTGCCCATAGAGCTCGGTATGAAAAGGCCAGAAAAGCTATGAAGTGTGGTTGTGGGCCAGTAGGAATTGCCACTCATGCTGCCCACTGTTAGGTGCTTGATCTTGTAGTGTTGGTAAGTTTGAGAAGATTGGTGGAAATCCTGAGCTGCAAAGTACAACTTGATCTAGTAACCCTATTTGGTAGGGCAAAGTGGCACATGCTTGTAATCCAAGCAGCTCAGGAGTCTGAGTGAGGCAGGAGGATTGTAAGTTCAAAGCCAGTCTCAGCCACTTAGCAAGGCCTTAAGCAACTTACTGAGACCCTGTCTCAAAATAAAAACCAGCTGGAGATGTGGTTCAGTAGTTATACATCCCTGTTCAATACTTGATACAAAAAAAGAAAAAATAGTAGGTCTTTTATAGATTAATAGAGCATTTGATGTCTGATAATTTGTTTTATTTTCCAAACAGCATTACCATAGATGACGTAGTTTATGTGATAGATGGAGGAAAAATTAAAGAGACACACTTTGACACTCAGAACAACATCAGCACAATGTCTGCCGAGTGGGTTAGTAAAGCTAATGCCAAACAGAGGAAAGGTCGAGCTGGAAGGTAAGATGGGACTTCATTCAAAGCCTTTAGAAAATATAGTTCTTGTGTAGCAAAATATGTTGTGATTTAAAATATTTATTGGAAGAGTCACCTTTCATATTATTTTGAACTTACTATGACATATTTTTAAGTGAGAAAATTGTTTTTATTTATAGTTTATTTGGATTTGGAAGAGTATCTGCCATGTTTTCTACTTTATGAATATTTTACCTCCAATTCTTCAGTCTGTTTAACTAAAATTAATATTTTTTATAATCTTGTTTCCATTCCCTTTTATAAAGTGCATATTAATCATAATAACATCTAATACTATTTGAGTGTTAGGTCATATGTATTGACTTTGCTTAATCCTCACCACAGTGGCATGTAATAGGCTATTGTCTCCATTTGTAAGAGTAAGGAAATAAAGATAGAAGTAATGTGTCCAAAGTCACACAGCTTTTTAAGTAACAGAGCCAGGATTTTATTTCTGGGCCCTCTGGCTCCACATTCTAGGCTCCTAGAATGTTACCAGGAGAAAAACATTAGTTACTAGGAGAAAAACAAGGAAAGTACCTTTTCTGCATTAATGTGGTAGTAGTATATAAAGTAAAAATTTCTCACTCAATGGTGGGAAAATTATTTGCCTTGAGAAATAATTGGACTTAGAAATGTGTATTCTACAATAGTTTTACACTCATTCATGAGTGATAGAATCACTCTGGAGTTGCAGAAGAGAATTTTTCTTTTGCTTCTTACAGGAAGAAAAGATATCCATTAATCTTTATATATGGACTATTTAAGAAAAGGAGAGTTAAAAGAAACCTTGTTGACCATTTTATCATCCCAGTGAGATTACTGGAATTTTGTTTTAAATTTGTACTATATCTGTAAAGTTTTGACTCACCTATTATAACCTTCATGGATTTTCTCAGTAGAATTTGATTTCCAGTCAGCCAATTAAAAGATTATGCAGTTGATGTTGTTGAACCAAAATTATTCCTTTAGCAAAGCCCAATTTAGATAGGTGGCTATTTTGGAGGCCAGAAAACGCCATCGTGTATCGTCCTCAATGGATGTACTCTTAGTATCTAGTAGGGTCTTTCTCAGACATGTTATATAATGGTGGGTCTAGAAAGACTTGGCAAAAATAACTAAGATTTTTAGATTTTATTTTTATTCTTATAGCAGAAACAGCCTATAGAAATATTTATTCCGTTTGAAAATGTATGCGTTACTGTCATCCCTTCACATTTGTCCTCATCGTTGTCCAAAAAATAGTATACTTTTCACTAGTTACAAACATAAAACAACAAATTCCAGGGACCCTCTGAGAAGTCACTGAATAAAATGTACTTAAAATCTTTAAAAACACACACACACACACACACGCGTTAATGTAATACTAGTGTTTGTTTAAAAAAAAAAAAAAAACTTTCAAGGCATAGTTGAGGTTGAGGTTGTGTTGTACCTCTTGGCCTTGGCTTAAATAGATTGCTGTTACTAAGCATAGTAGTCTGGAATCCATCAGAAATAGAGAACCAAATTATTGGAAGAGGGAAGGGAGCCTTAATTTTTTTCTTAAACTGGGACATGGCAGGTACTTAAATACAATTAGGAGTTACGAGTTCTAGTTCACTGTAGGGTGACTACGATTCACAGTATCATTACATAGTTTCTGAAGAGCTGGAAGAGAGGCTCTGAGAAGCTTCACACTTGCATTAATGAAAGTGAGATGGAAATGCCAGTTATTTGGTTTGCTCAATATCAACACACTGAATCCCAGAAATATGTACAGTTACTACATATTAATTTAAGACAGAATAAAGTTAAAAAGTGAAAGACGGGACAAACAATTCAGGACATTGGGATAGAGGATTTAGGATTTTATTCCAAACAGAGGAGAAGAATGAAATAGGATTCATAGAATTGAAATAGTAATTTCGTGCTTTATGAGAAGTAGATATTATACTGGCTGCTTTCCCTTCCTCCTTTTATTTGGAGTTCTAAAAGTCATTGATAACCTTTTTTTTTTTTTTTTTTTTTAAGAGTTCAACCTGGGCATTGCTATCACCTGTATAATGGCCTGAGAGCAAGTCTTCTGGATGATTATCAACTACCAGAGATTCTGAGAACACCTTTGGAAGAACTTTGTTTGCAGATAAAGGTAAATTAGGTGGCATAGTTAAGAAACAAAGTGGAGAGTAGTGTTTTTATTTTCAACATCTTGTTTAGAAGATGTTAATATATTAATCTTCAGGAAGGAATTATTACCGTATACTTGTTTTTGCTTGTGTCACCAAATTTCCTTGAGTTGTGTACTAACGAGTTTTAAAATCAAGTATTGCTGTGGAGCATGGCTGCCTCTCTGGATCCCCGTTGCCCTCTGAAAGCTCCTTCTATTACTGGGCAGATTATCTCTCTTCATATAAAATTCTCAGAATTTCTGATACAGTGAGTGCTCAATAAATGTTAGCTGTTCTTATGATAGATATCTTTTCCTTGTTATATGTTACTCATCTCTTTTAGCATCTTATTTTACATATTTTGATATAACTAGCCTTATTTTGAAGATAATAATTAACGTGTTGAGATTTTAACGGGCTACCACTTTTCTCACTAACAAAGTTGTTGGTAGAAAGCAGTATATAGGTTTTTAAACATGTTTTAGTAAAATCACACATAATAATTCATTTTGGTAAAATAACTAGTTTGAAAATTGTAAGATTAGTGTTTTGTTTGAGAGATCCATATAGGTAGGGCTAAATAATTATGTTGATGTGTGACATATGTTTAATCATATTTTCTTTCCCCAGATTTTAAGACTAGGTGGAATTGCTTATTTTCTGAGTAGGTTAATGGATCCACCATCAAATGAGGCAGTGTTACTGTCCATAAAACACCTGATGGAACTGGTAAGTTGGGCTTTTTGTTTGTTTTCTTTCTTTCTTTCTTTTTTTTTTTTTTAATCTAACTTTGAGTCAGAGTGTCAGAGTAGATAAGCCAACTAATTATAAAACATATTACTGCAGAATAGACTGGAGGAAGGTGCAGTGTTGACTCTGACTAACCATGTGGCTCTCAGTTTAGTATACATGATGTGAATTAGAAAGTTATAAAATGATACTTTTGTTGTGTTCTTAGGATACTGGGCCCTTTCTACACTTTTTTTTTCCCCCATTGGAGGCCTGATTTAAAATTGCGTGACATTTTGAAATTTTTCAAGTATGCTCTTTTTGTAGATTCTTGAAATAAACCTCGTTGGCTTATTCTATTATTTCTTATTAATATAATTTTTTATCACATCCAAATAATTTAATGATAGCATGGTCATTTTATAAAGGCAACTCTTACATGTTTTTTGAAGAAATACTAGCATGTAGTCTTTCTCCAAAATACTAGTCTTCAACCTGGCATTTTACTATTGCTTATTTCTGATTTCATTAGTTACTTTTTGTGAGATTAGTGGTTTGAGAAACCACGTTCAGTTTATTGACCACTGAGTGGGTAGACACTTCTGCAGAGGACCATAGCCAGAGAGGCTCAGGAGTGGCTGCAAGTTAATGCCCAACCTGGGCAGAAGGCCCACAGGGCTAAAGCTGAGACGTCCACTATACATGAGGCCAGATGTGCCAGTTTAAATTATGCATTAATTTAGATAGTCTGTATCTCAGTTCTACTCACACATTTCAAATGCTCAGTAGCATATACAGCAACCATACCGGACAGCACAGAAATAGGACATTTCTGTCTTTGCTATAAATTCTCATGGTTAGTGATGGGTTGGAGGCTGGCAAAGACTTATTTTTACATATTTCATAAGTTTTCAGAATCCATTCATGTAGGTAATATTTGGTAATTTAAATATATTGGAACCACATAATAGTGCTTAAACAAAAAAGCACTGATCTCTTGGAATTGGATTAAGTTTAGTGATATTACTGGAATTGAGGAGTAGGTGTGGAGAGCTAGGTGGTTATCAGAGAATCAATAGACAACCAGAGGAATCAGCTGGACTCTGAATCCTGAATGAGATGACTTCCTGTCTCCTGACTGAATAAAAGAGCCTTTTGTAGCTGTTTGTAGGAGGGACTGAGGTCCAGTTTTAAAAAGCTTTATTGTGAAATACAGCATCATGCACATCTAGCAAAAGTGAGCAAAGTTAGATTGTGTACCTTAAGGATGCACCACAAAGTAAGCATGGGCTGGTGCCTGTGTTGAGAAGCAATGGACATCAGTAGTGTGGTACAAGCCACCTTCCTGATCTCTCCAGTTGCTCCTGTCTCTTAATCCTGAAGCTAACCTCTGTCATGACTAATAGTAACCCCTTGATTCTTTTTCTTTGTGGTTTTTCCTACAAACGTGCATTCCTGTAAAGAATTCAGTTTAATTTTGTCGATTCTATGAACTTCACATGATCTTACATAAGATTACGGATTTTTTCCCCTGCTTTGGGCGGGAGAAATAGAGTTGTGGTTTCTTTAATTTAACTTTATGGATTCATGTGCACTGTTGCTTTTAGCTGTTATTCATTTTGATTTCTTTGGCATATATTATTGTCATGGCCTATATTGGGCTACTGTATATACACTGGTATGAACATTCAATAATCAGTGTTTCCTGGTGAGAATGTTCATGGGTATATACTTAGGTATGAATCCACTGGGTCATAAGGTGGCATTATGTATGATAAAATTTGGTAGATGTTGCCCTGCAATGTTCCAGAGTTGTCAAAGCACTTGCATTTATCCTATGGGAGAGTTCTCATTATTGCTCTGTAGCTTCACTAACCTGGGTATTACCAGCCTTACTCTAGCCATACTGGTTAGGTATGCAGATGTTTTAATTTGTAGTTTTAATTCTCATTTCCATGAATTTGTGGGCGGTTTTCATGTTTATTGTCCATTGGAAAGTCCTTTCTACAAATTGTTGGTCCCTGTTTTTCTGCTGGGTTGAAGATGAGATATACTTCTCAGGGACTCAGTCTGCACCCTTTGTCATTGTATATTGCACATATCTGTTTTTTTTCCTCTTTTTTTTAAGGTCTTGATAAACCAATGCCTGACTTTAATCCAGTCAAATATATCAGTCTTAAAGGTTATTGCTTTTTGCCCCACAGCATGTCTTCTTACTTAATTATGAAGATTTTTTTGATCAGATACCCTTTATAGAAGTATCTATCCAGTTTTATTCTGAGGCCTTTGTCATTGATCAAGTGTTTATGGATTTGTTCATCTCTTTCTAGGCAATCTATTGGTTATATTTCTATCCTCATCCAGGGGTATACTGATTTAGCAATTTGGGGAGAATTGACATTTATAATGTGTTATTAATAAGAACAGTATCTACCATCTTTTATTTGATTTAGAATTTCCATTTTTAGGGTTTTATGTGTATTTTTAAAGATTTATTTGTAGGTTAGTGGTATGTTTGGATTCTACACTAACTTTTAGGTTTTTCCTTTTCTTGTAAGTCTGATAGAAATGAAAATTCATTTTTTAATATTGACCTTGTTTATAATTATTAATGCTGCAAAATGCATTTATACTAGTAACTATATTTTTTCTGCTTTTGAGTTTTTGTTATTTATGTGTTGAATTATTTTGATGTTTCAGATGTTAAGCCAGTTTTCATTTCTGAAATCAGTTGCTAGGATTCACTTGCCTTTGCAGTATTTTGTATTTTTCATGTGTAAAATTATTTAGTAGTTTTCCTTTGCTCAAATGTCTCTGTCAGAGTTAGGTATTAACACTAGGTTCAAGAATTAGGGCTATTATGATTTTACTGTCTATGAGAGCTTTTCTTAAGATCAGTGGTATTCCCTCCCTAAGTATTTAGAAATTTGTGTCCAGTGGGATGCTTATGGATTTCTTTCTTTTTTTTTTTTTAAATTCTTGTTTGTATTTGTGTCCAGAGAGCATTTATTATTCTGCCAGGAAAAGAGGCCTGACCTCTGAGCTTACCTCCCCGAATCCATATTTTAGACTTTTAATTCTTATAGGTCTTTCTTAGCTTCTTGGTTTCATCAGGCCACTTTCTAGCTGTCCACAAGTATGGTTGGACCAGAGACTAGGAAATCAGAGCAGAAGTCATTCCCATTTCCCATGGTTCTAGATAGGCCTTTTATCTTCTGCCTTGCTATCTCCTAGCACCTAAACTAGTAGAATCTAGGGGCTCTACGCTTCATCCAAATATATAGTCACATCTTTTTTTTTCTTTTTTCCACCACTCTTGTGCTTTATTGGGTGATTTTCTTTATTTGACTGAAAGTTTGCTAGTTTGTTATTTCTCTCATACCATTTCCAACAAAGCCAGATTGTGGACTAATTTTGTTATTATTTAAATAACTTTCTAACCTTTAATGACATCATAATTTATGTTTTGATGAAGAAAATTGAAACAACAATATTGAGGCATTAAGTTATCTTTTTAAAGAAAAAAACTAAAATAGCTTTAATGTAATGCTTTACCATGTCTATTTTTAAAATAAACTTTCTTTACAGAATGCTCTGGATAAACTAGAAGAACTGACACCTCTTGGAGTCCACTTAGCCCGGTTACCAGTTGAGCCACATATTGGGAAGATGATTCTTTTTGGCGCTCTCTTCTGCTGCTTAGACCCAGTGCTCACCATTGCTGCTAGTCTCAGCTTTAAAGATCCCTTTGTCATTCCATTGGTAAGAAGGACGGAATAAAGGATGTGCATTTTTAGATACTGAAAATTGCAGTTGTTTGTGTAATATTTTTTCAGCACCTTTTTATTAGAATATTCTTTGTTATAGTATCAGAACAATTTAAATTGATTTTTTAAATTTTTATTTTAGGGTAAAGAAAAGATTGCAGATGCAAGAAGAAAGGAATTGGCAAAGCAAACTAGAAGTGATCACCTGACCGTTGTGAATGCATTTGAGGTAAAAAAAGATCTTGTTCTGGATTGTATTCAAGTGGAAAGCTGACAGTAGAACAGGAGCATATTTAACTTTTAAAAATCTATATTATAGATTCAGGGGGAAGGGCTAAGAATGTTTGAAATTAGGCGAACATTTGAAAAAATAATTTATTTTTAGTTTTGAAATAGATTGTTACATTTACCCTTTTGGAAAAAGGATTATTTAAAAATTATTATTATTTTTTGGTTGGGGGGAGCAGGTACAAATAAACCAAATGAATTTGTTTTTATATTTGTTATCATTCTTTTGTATTTTTGTCTTACTGACCTATATGACAGACAGTCTTTATTCATTAATCAATTACTCTTGTATTCAGATTTAACATTTTGATAGAATATCATAACCATGTACACGATTTAGATTAGGAAAATGTTTTCTGCTTTTGTAAGTCAGGCTTACCTGAACAGAAATCTTTAATACTCTTCTTTGAAAATGTAGGTGGCATTTAGTCCAGTTATGTATGGTATGATGCCATTTTGTGTAAAGTACACAATCTCTTACTCTTTGACTTTTACTTATTTGTATAAAAACCTGGAACTTGAGTGACAGATTTCTTAGGGACCAGCATCATAAGTGTGATTTTTACTTTATAAATTTTGAAATTCTTTGAATTTTTTTTTTACAAAGAAAATGAAACATCAATGGAAGATTAGACTGTTATTAAATAAAGAAGGAAACTAGTAAATAATCTTTGCTCCAGGGATTGCTGTGAGTAGATTTCTTCTTTTTTTGCCCCATAGGGCTGGGAAGAAGCTAGGCGGCGTGGTTTTAGATATGAGAAGGACTACTGCTGGGAGTATTTTCTGTCCTCAAACACACTGCAGGTAATGATGAATGTTTTGCAGTAATTACCACATTGGAGTATATCTGTATCCATTTTGTATAACTGGATATGTAGTAAGATGTGATATGTACAAAGTGTATGTATAATTATATGAGATATGAATGAAGAATTCAGCCTAATTTAAAAAATGCTCAGTCATTAGCAAACTGAAAAGTGACTTGACAACTCTGAAAGATATTGAGGCTAAAGAAAAAAATGAATGGAACCTAGCATCTTTCAACAGAAGAAATCTTAACCATTTTATGATATGAAATAATTTAATGTGAATATGTATTTCATAAAGCATATGAAAGAAAATAAGCCAGTAGAAGACTGCTGAGCTAGGAACCCAAATTGAAGACCAAAAGAAAATCATAAAGAACAAAATGGACACCCTTGAAAGTAATTATTGCCATAGAAGAAAGGCTTGAGTTGGTCAGTTTATGGATTTAGCTAAAAAGGACAAAACTTAAAGCAGTTAAATAATAAAAAATTTTTAGACAGGACTTATACATCACGAGGACAGTAGATATCTCTATATAGAAATCGTGTATAAATGAATATTCAGAAACAAGTAAAGGACTTCCTCTGAAATGGAAAAAATAAAGTGAATTAGAAGTATAAAAGATGACTTAATTGAAGTGTTGAGATATGTCCATTAAAGATACTAATTCAACTAAAGACAAAGGATGAGCATTTAAGAAAGCCCTCAAGAGATACTGTGCCTGTGAGCTTTTGAAAAACTCATTGATAGTGAAATGCTTCTTACTAAGAGTTGAATCAAATGAAGATTTAAGGAATGGAGAACACACGCTGAGTCAGCTGGTAGTGTACTTTTATTTATATAGAGAACTTACACAAAGGAGTAAAGGGGTGAAGGAGTTATACATACAGAGCAGAATGTAAAGATCTTTATCCTGAATGGTAATAGGAACCAAGATGACAAAGTCAGTTATAGGGAACAGTAGATAGGAAAATGAAATCTTGCATAGAGGTGACCCAAGTCTGTTTTATAATCTCTTAAGCTTAAAAGGAATTCCGTAGAAAATCTTTCTTGGGATATGAAACTGTAGACTCATTTAATGACTGTTCACTTTCATGTCTGTAGTTTCTTCAAATTGAACTGAAGTTAACTATTGTTTTTAAAACTGATCTCATTATTAGGATATAATTTGTTAACATCTCTGCATAATGAATATCTACTTAATAATGATTATATCTGAAGATACTTGAGATGAGGGAAGTTTCTTCATTAGTACTTCTATTTTTTGAATGCTTTTACTGAGCCATGTATCATTTGTACTCAAATCATAATTTTCTTAAAAGTGTATGTGCCCATTCATTAACAAGAGTTCATTCTTAGTAACAGAAATATGGGTGTTGGTTAATGTTGGTTATTTTGTGTTTTGTTCACCCCCCCCTAAAAAAAAATATGGAGTGAGGAGCAGTTATTGAAATTCTATTGATGACTTTTTTGCAAAATGAAATAATCCTTAAATATCAGTGATTTGCAAACTTTGTCTATAAAAGGCCAGAATGTACTTCACACTTTCAGGCTGTATAGTCTGTGTTGAATTATTCATCTTTATAATTACAATTCAAAAGCAGCCTTACACAATATGTAAATGATACGATGTGACTGTGTTCCAATAGCATTCTGTTGACAAAACCTAGTTTTTATATTTGCCAACACCTCCTTTAAAATATTATATTTTTGTAAAAAAGTGTTCTCATAAAGCAAGGACAGTTTATAATTAACTTTACTTATGAGTATATGCTTTATACCCCTAGTGTGTGAACAGTGTTCTGGTTCTGCTTGTTACCATTGCTCTCTAGATGCTGCATAACATGAAAGGACAGTTTGCTGAGCATCTTCTTGGAGCTGGATTTGTAAGCAGTAGAAATCCTAAAGACCCAGAATCTAATATAAATTCAGGTAAAGGAGAAAACAAAGTGTAAATAACTTGCACTGTTGTCCATTGTCTCAGTATTTTACTTTTTTTCCCCCTCTACCTTTCCACCCCCCTAGATAATGAGAAGATAATTAAAGCTGTCATCTGTGCTGGTTTATATCCCAAAGTTGCTAAAATTCGACTAAATTTGGGTAAAAAAAGAAAAATGTAAGCATTGAAGATTACTAAGGATTACTTGCAGTTCTCTTCCGTGAACTTTTGAAGTCCTCTAATTTAATAGGGCTTTTAATTGTAAAGTGTTCTTACTCATATTTAGGCCATATTCTTCATATATATATATATATATATATATATATATATATATTTGGGGGTGTACTGGGGAATGAATCCAGGATTGCTTCACATCCCCCAGCCCTTTCCTTTTTTTTGAGACAGGATCTTGCTAAATTGCTGAGGTTGGCTTTGAACTTGTGATCCTCCTGCCTCAGCCTCCCAAGCTACTGGGATTACAGGTGTGCATCACCGCACACAGCTTCATCTTTATTTTCATCACTTAGAAGGCAGCAAACTCAGAACACATCCTAAGAGTCACCTATCTGATCACTCATTAATTACAAAGAAAGTTAGTAAACTAACATGATACCAATGTAAATATTTGAAAGCCAGTCAGCTTTAAAAAACAAGTGCCTACATGCAGATTGGTTAAGTAGTGTTTGTTTCAGTGATTTTTCTTATTGCAAAATGGATAACAACTCTTTAAATAAGTTTGTGGTTATTTCACTGTTTTGAGAAATAAAGTATATCTAGTATAGAAACACACACAAATAGCCTCTGTAGTAATTGGGAACAACTGTGAGGCATATTTCTGCCCAATAAGTAAATTCCATAAGTACAGAGAAGCTGAAAGTCACCAATGACTAGTGGTATGTGAATTGTTGCCACACTTTTGGAAGGCAAGTCTAGATTTTAATTATATATCAGGAGTCATTAAAATAGTCATTGACCCAATGCACTGATAACTGTGCATTTTAATTTACTAGTGGCATTGCAAACAACATACGTGTCTAATACCAATGGGGAAATTAATAGCTTTGTGATCCTGTAGTTCTGTAGGTAGGCATTTAAACAGTCATTGTTGAAGAACATGTAAGATATTAAACTGATGTTAAATGAAAATGTTTGGTACCCCGCCAAGCTTGGGCAATCCCACCCACCTGGGAGGTTGAGCCAAGAGAATTGCCAAGTTCAAGGCCCACCTGGGCAACTTATTGAGAACTGTCTCAAAATTAAAAAGAAAAGAGACAGGGGCTAGGGATGTAGCTCAGGTAAAGTGTTTATCTGATATGAGCAAAGTTTTGGGTTCGATCCCCAATACAACATACACGTATACATACACAAAGTTGGATACCTTGTGATTTATAACCTGAAAATAAAGACTGCAAATATATCTGCAAAAAATATAGAGCATGCCAACACTGTTTTGAGGCAGTGGTTTTCACTGGGGGTGATTTGTCCCCTCCAGAGAATATTGGACAATGTGTAGAGACATTTAAGGTTGTCAAAACTGGGACAGTGCTTACACTTACAAGAGGCCAGGGGTACTACTAAACATCTCATATGAACTCCCCACAGTTAATTGTTACCCAGTTCAATTCAGTAGTGCTGAGGTCAAGAAACTCTATTTAAAGGTATAAGATTATGGATAACCGATGACGTTTCATCATTATGGTTGGAGTTATCTGTATTTTAAGTCATATAACTACAGTACTTTGAAAAATTATTTTCTTTATATCTAACTTTATGGGTAGGTTATCAGAGAGACTCTTTGAAAACAAATATTTTATTATCTTCCTCTGTCATTCTAGGAGGGATTTATGAAAAAACAGTTCTCTTTGGATTGGCTTTGTTTTGTTCTAGAATAGATGGGTCAGTAAATTCTGGCTTAAAGGCCAAAAACTTTTGTTTTAATAGAGCACAGCCACACTCATTGACGTGCTGTATGTCCGCCTCCCTGCTGTACTGTGTTGGGTTGCTGGGTCTGAGGCTGTAGAGTTAGATGCTGTGTGGAAATTTGCCAATAGTTGTAGAATGACATTGGTTAAATTAACTGTTGGGTCAGAAAAAATAATTTGATTTATTCTGAATAATGAATCTCATAACTGTGTATTCTTAGAACTTAAAAAAATATTATTAAAAGCAATTGGGAAGAATTTGTGGATTATAGCTTTTATGTTCTTATGGAATACAAGAAATTTCCATTGCTATTTAAAAATAAACTCCTGAATAATATTATAAGCTCTTATAAATTGTGATAACTTATTAAAGAAAAGATCCCCCGTAAGAATTGCGATATTGAACTGTCAAAATAGATGTATTCTAGATATTCCTGTTTTGAAATTGAGGGATTTGAGTGACTCTAAGACCATTTAACCATATTTTAAGTCAGATTCTTTTAAATCGGTTTTATCAAAACTCGCTTCTCAACAAAATTCTGTTTTTAGTGTATATTCGTCTGTGTACACACTCTGTAAAATTTTTTAATTAGTCATTTATTTCAGATTTTTTGTTGTTCTTCATTCTTAGTGGTATAGTATATATTTAAAATAAGGAATATTGTGTTAGCTTTTTTGTAATATATTGAGTAATTAACACCTAGAAGAGTTAGTTATATGGTTTAGAGTGTTCTTATTTAGCTGATATTTCCCCATGTATCATTAAGAAAATCATTCTTAAATGTAAACTTTGACATTTATATGTTGCAAAAATTCACCTGTGGAATTACTTTTTGGTTCTGGGGTATGTTTGGAATTTTTGGGAAAAAAAGAATTTCCTAAAAAACTTAACAAACTGCATTTTAACTTTTTTAAAGGGTAAAAGTTTACACAAAAACAGATGGCCTGGTTGCTCTTCATCCTAAATCTGTTAATGTGGAGCAAACAGATTTTCACTACAACTGGCTTATCTATCACCTGAAGATGAGAACAAGTAGTGTAAGTGAACATTTAAATAGTTATAAATCTGAACTATCAGCCTTACTTCCTTATAAATGGATAGTGTTCAAAATAATGAATAATTTTGCTTCTCACATAAATTGCAACTTTATTCTTTTAAACAGATAACCTATGCTTTTAACTATTGTGGTGGAACTTTATGTGTTCATGAAATAAGATAGTTATATTTGGTTTGTGTGATTTTGAGAGCCTGCTTTCAAAAGATCCTTGCATTTTATGGTGTACAGGAGTTTACACTGTGGGCACAATTTTGTTAGCACAACAGTATACCTCATAAGTACTGGTCAGAATATTAAGTGGATTCCGTTTATTTATGACATGATTTTTAAAATGCTGAATATATAGGTAAAAATAACTTCAGCTACACTAGTGTTTTGGTTTTGACACTCATAAAATATTTTGTCCAAAGAATAGTGTATTTTAAATTAAAACAAAAATATGAAATCTGTGTTTTCTGGATTGATGAAGAATATTTCATTTAAAATTCTATTTCAGTGGCACATGCCTATAATCCCAGCGGCTTAGGAGGCTGAAGCAGGAGGATTGCAAATTCAAAGCCAGCCTCAGCAATGATGAGGTGCTAAGCAACTCAGACCCTGTCTCTAAATAAAAAAATACTAAATAAGGCTGGGAATGTGACTCAGTGGTTGAGTGCCCCTGAGTTCAATCCCCAGTAAACACCTCCAGCCCCTCAAAAAAAGATTTCTTGGAGGTAGGAATATAACTCCTTGGGATACCATTTACCTGATATATAAGGAGGCGAAGGCTTTCCTGGGTTTGAACCACAGCATTGCAAATATGTAAATACTTTAGAAGGCGATCATGAATAAGAGCAGTATTGATGATGTTATCAAATTAGCCTGGTAATCATCCTTTCAGACTCCTAAATACACTGATTAACTTTAATTCTCATTACAGATATACTTGTATGACTGCACAGAAGTTTCCCCATACTGTCTCTTGTTCTTTGGAGGTGATATTTCCATCCAGAAGGATAATGACCAGGAAACCATTGCTGTAGATGAATGGATCGTGTTTCAATCTCCAGCAAGAATTGCCCATCTCGTTAAGGTGACTGATCTCTATGTGATTGTCTTTAGATGTCTGTGCCAGTCAGCAGGTGATCTGGTGGTTTTGTTTCATATGTTATACAGTAAAGATTTTTGCTTGATTTCAGCAGAGCATATAGTGTTGAGAAACTGATCCACAGTTTTTCTAAGTAGTTGTGGTTTTTTTTGTTTTGTTTTTGGTGGTGCTGTAGATTGAACCCAGGGCCTTGTGTGTGCTAGGCAAGCACTCTACCAAGTGAGCTAAATCCCCAGCCCTTCAAGTTGTTTTTTGAGGTAGTAACAGACCAACTTCAAAATGGCTCAGTCTGATGAAATCTGGAACTTTTTAACCACGCTTTGTTCTTCACTGAATATTTCATGTTTTTTTGTGTGTAATAGCTTGTGAATCTCTTTGTATGAACTAAAGTCATTTTTATCTATTACATTGTTGGATAATATACCTTGCCTTCGTTGAATACATATAATTTTTTTAAACTTAGGAATTAAGAAAGGAGCTGGATATCCTTCTACAAGAGAAGATTGAAAGCCCTCATCCTGTAGACTGGAAGGACACGAAATCCAGAGACTGTGCTGTCCTGTCAGCTATTACAGACTTAATCAAAACACAGGAAAAGGCAACTCCCAGGAACTTTCCACCACGCTTCCAGGATGGATATTACAGCTGACAACTTTTCTGTGGTGATCTGAAAAGCCAGTTTGACAACCATTTTCCTCATGGTTTAACTTCTGGCTAAATGCCAAACTCTGGGACATGACCAATTTTCATTTGTAAGGTAGAAGCCTTTAGTGAGTAGTAAAGATTTAATGTGCATGACTTGATGATGTTATCTGTAGCTATTCTAAATATGCCATAAAAAGCAATATGTTCTCTGATCACAGTCTTTTGGGTCATGCCCACTCTTTGGAACTATTCCTCTGAGTCTTGTACCATAAGAAATTCCTTTGTTCTGTTATAAAAAATTAATTTTCTGTTCATAATTAAGTGCAGAACCAGTAAAAATGAATGGTTAGCCAGAAAGCAGGGTCAGGTAAGAATTTGAACACAGCCACATTTAAAAAAAAATGAAACTTAAAACAGAAGTAAATTTGTTGTACTAAAGCCCAGTATTTAATAAAATGTACAATATGTAAAGTCTCAGCTAACTTCTTCGCTTGGTTTCTACATCTCCACCCTCCCTTGGTTTCTTTGGTGTTTATGCTATTTCTAATATACAGGTCCTCCTCTTCATGCCTGGTACAGCATGATGTGGCAGCATTAGAGAGCATGGGTCTGCACCCTGATTAACCAAGTTCCAATCTCAGCTGTCAGTTAACTAGATGTCTTAGGCAAGTTACTTGGCTTTTCTGTTTTCTTAAATATAGGTAAATTGTGAGGCTACAATATGTTGATACTGTTAATCACATAGACTAGTGTCTGGTACATACTATATCCTCACTGAGTCTTATTTATCCATGAAATATTTTTTTAAATGTATGGTTTCTTTTTTTTTTTTTAACACATGCTTTACTTTCTTAGCCAATGGAAGCTAGTGTGAGGACAGGTAATGTGTGTTTTCAGCCCTGTCAGATTTTGACAACAATTGTTGGTTGTTTTCCAATAGCCATTCTGTCCCTCCCTTCTTGCTTTCTTGTCAAAAGTATCCCCATCCCTGTGGGGCCTTGGGCCCTTGGATGTTGAACTCTTCCCCAAGAGTGAATTAGGTTGTTCTGAGCCAATTGTGTGTGATCTTACTCCCTTTATAAGTCATTTGTAAGGTGTGTACATGAGTCTGTCCATGGCAATAGCAACTAAGAAGTGATCTGCAACGGGGTGTCTGAGAAAGATTTTTCTTGCTAATTGACATAAAAGAGAAAACTCTGCTCTCTTTCTTTGGACATTGTCTTGTCATAATCTGATACTGGGAACTGCTGTAGCCAACTTAGGATCAGAAAGGGGACACAGCCATATTCTGAGGTTGGCTGAGGGTGGAAAGGGGACATCAAAGTCCTTGATCATGCTGGGTGAGCTGCAGAACTTAAGTGATTCTAGAACTGCCTACACATGGATTTATGTTAATAGAATAAGTCTCATTTTTTTTTAAAGCCCCTTTTAGCAAAGTATTTTTAACTTGGCAGAAAGCATATTAACTGAAACAGTGTCATTGAGCTGTGGTCTCCTTCTGTTTATTGTGATGTAACAGTTTTGACCCTTATGTCTGAAGGTATTTAAAAAATGCAGAGAGAGCATCCTGCTATACCCTAAAGAATACAGATTTCATTGTGCCTTCCAATAAATTGCAAGGAAACCAAAGGAGTAAATGTATCCTTGGTGATGGGATGTATTGATGATGGTATGGTGTTCTGTTAATGGCACTGGTTTAGTTCCTACTCCCATCTCTGGGAATGTGTGTCACCCATTATTGCCTACCAAGGGGTCACATGTGCTGTGCCTCCTCAGTCCATTCTCTCAGCTGGTCTCCCACAGTGAGTATCTGGACTGAGTTATGTCACAATATTGTACATATTAGTTTTGCCCATAAAGTCAAGGTGACCATCGAGTCCTGTTTGCTCTAGAAGAGTGTTTATTATTTGTAGGGATTTTTTCCCTCATACAGTTTAATTGACCAAATGGTCTTGGAAGACAGGATTTAAAGATTCTGTTTAAAAAAATTATTAGTTGATTCCATCTTTGCAAACTGGTATTTAGTCTTCCTGTGAATGGGAGAACTGCTGAGGAAGAATTAATAGGTGAGGGATTCACAGAAATTAAAGCAGTTACTGTTACCTCTAGTTTATTTCTTGTTTCTGATGCAGTTGGAAATCTTATTGAAGGTGCTACCTAATGTTGTTTCTTTTGTTTACAGAATAGGGCATTGCTTCATGGAAAATAAGTTCTATATTTGCTGTGTAGAGATTTTGAAAGAATAAAGACATTAAGTTAAGAAATCAAATGTCTTACCATTCTGAACAGTATAGAGAATAACTTGAAAAATTAACAGTGAAACAGCCATATATGGCGAAAACATGGAAGAAATAACCACTGTATAAGGTTTAAAAAGCACACAAAGAAAGCATATAACACCTGCTTAATTATTAATTATGGCAAAAACTCAGGATAAGTTGATATCAGTTAATTACAAGCTATTCTCTATTTTTACTGCATTTTTAAAACAAAAGTCCACCCCTACTAGTTATTAATTGTAGAAAAATTTTAGAAGGGATTTTAGTACCCCCTCATCCAGAGTAAATAAATAGTAGATTTCCCTCCATTCTTAGCTCTGAGTTTATATTTAGTTTTAAACAACTCTGATTATGTTGTATAATCATGTACTTGTGATAATGTTAATTGTTTTTAAATGGCATTTTTATTCTGATTTTTTTAAAAAAATCCATCCTCACTACAGAATCTTTGGAAATTCAACATAGAAATTAAATCATGTTACCATTTGTTATGTTATGATATATTTCCATACTTTTTTTAAACTTTGAAGTATTTGTATACAATGAACTTAATCGGTTTAAGTGTATAAGTCAGTGAATTTGTCACCTGTATAAAGTTGTGTAATTAATGCCACTACAGTCTTGATACTGAATATTTACATCGCCTAAATATTTCCTCATTCTTTGCAGGCAGTTCCCCTTCCCCACTTCTCCCTGGCCTCCATTCATATGCTTTTTTGTCATCAGTTTTTCCTTTTCTAGAATCTCCAATAAATGGAATCATGTATATAGTCTTTGGTGTCCAGCTTCTTTCTCTTAATGTACTGCAGAGCTTCTGAGATAAGCCGTGTTGGCGCATGTGTTAGTTCTTTTGTTCACTATTGCACTTTATCATTATGACAGTATTTGTTTACCAGTTGGTGGACATTTGACTTATTTTCAGTGTTTCTGCTATTATGAATAAAGCTGTTATGAATGTGTGCATACAGTCTGTGTGGTTATGTTTTTGCTTCTCTTGTTTAAATACCTAGGATTAAGAATGTAGTGTCATGGTAAGTGTATTCATAAGAAACAGCCGAGTTTCTCAGAAGTAACTGTTTTTAAAATGCCTTAAAAATAGAGAATAACTTATAATTCACTGGTTTCAGCATATCTAAGGCTTTTGCCATAATTAATGAATTACATGCCTGTCTTGTATTCCTAACAACAATGTGTGGGGTTCCAGGTGTTTCATATTCTTGCCAGTACTTGGAATTTTTAGTTGGTTTTTGGTTGTTTAATACTCACTTTTAGTGGATGTGTAGTCCTATTTCATGTTGTAGTCCTGTTTCATGTTATCATTTTTGCTTCTATGATTAATGATGGGCATTTTTTCATGAGCTTGCTTGTTGTTTTTGTTAATTGTCTTACATCCTGTGTGTTTTGATTTTGTACCTCACATTGAATGGTTGGGAGCTGAACAGTATGTCTGAGTAGGGGAGAGAAGTTTATTTACTTTAGATATACAGGAAGTTATTCGTGTTCCTTGACATTTAAAATGTCCAGTTGTGCTACTATTCAGTTGGCTGCTACAGCTCATAGGTAAGCCATGACATGAAGTCCCAGATGGAAAGGCAGTCATGATGGCAAGATGGTGCATATTCACCACAAAGTGAAGGGCGGGCCAGGGACGAGACAAGTGGTGGAAGTGTGTGTGCCGCAGTCCTGCTGCAGCAAAATAACTGGGGGGGGGGGGGGGGTGATGCACAACTTGTGTACGTTGATACAGCAGGAGTGGGAGCCGTTTATTGCAGGACAGGAGCAGTATTTATACTGTGCCAGAGGTCTGGCAGGTGTCTGCCCTGCTGGTGGAGGAGTGGACCCCGGCCTCTCTATATTTCTTTTCATTATTTCAGTGATTGGTCTTTCCCATGGTTTATAGTCACCCGTTTTCTTTCAAGAGTCATTTCTCTTTTCAAGAAAAATAGACAGTTATTGGACATTTTTTCCTTCTGATTTTAAGGGAAAGGTGGAATAGACTTAATGTTTTTGTAGTATCTAAACTGAATACAAGTGGAGGCCAACTTTTAAGTATTTTTACATTTTAAATCAATTTTTCAAACTGGAATAAAATATGTCTGTCCTCTCTTGACACACCTGCATTCATAATGACCAAATAAACAGCATAAAATTAAATATCAAAGATGACTTTGAACCTGGATTTTTTCCTAAGTAATTTTTTTTCTTCATCAGTTTGTGTAGCCATATGGTTTTTTTCTTGAGCTTGTCAGTATCTGAAAAGCAGTCAGGTGGCTCTCCCCGATTGCTCTACAGATACTGAGGGAGACTTGCATTCCCAGAATCCACGTGGCTGCAGTGTGTAATTGTTTACAGATGTTACTGACTATGGTTTGGTGATATTTTGCTGAAGGTTTTGCCTCTGGTTCATGAGAGCTGCCAGTCTAAAGTTTTTCCAAGTAGGGCAGAGCTGGCTCCTAAAATGAATTAGAAAGTGTTGCCTTTCTCCTGTTTTTTCTAGGAGATTATGTAGAATTGGTGTTAATTCTTTTTTAAATGTTTAGTACAAAACAAAACCATTTGCACCTGGAGATTTCTTTTTAGGAAATTAAAAAATTTACACATTAAATTTGTTTAGTAACTAAACTATCAGTGTTTTAATAGTCTGGTTATTAGTGAATTGGTCCATTTATGTAGTTTGTTGAATTTGTGTCAAGTTGTTTGTAGTATCCCTCTCTTGTCCTTTTAATGTTTGTGGGACTGTAAGGGTAGGGACGCCTTCATTCTCCACTCATCTTCTGTCTTTTCTGTCAATCTCGCTGGAAGTTGTGCCTATGAAAATCATCTTTTCAAAAAACTGTCTATTTCATTTATTTTTTTCTGGTTTTCTGTCTTCAATTTTATTGATTTCTGCACTTTACTTTTCAACTTTGTAAGTTTATTTTGTGCTTTATTTCTTGAGATGGAGTTTAGTTTCTTATTTGCTACAGTATTTTGTGTAACTCTAATAATACTCGAATAATACTACTCAAATAATTGTTCTAGCACTCTACATGTTTTGATATGTTGTATTTTCATGTTATCCAATGTATATTTTTAATTTCTCTTTTCAATATTTTAGTCTTTGGTCCAGAGATTTTTTTAGGAATGTACTTTTTTAAAAATTCCAGGTGTTTGGGGATTTTCCTTTTTTGTTTCTGTTATTAACTTGTAGCTTGGTTCCATTTTGGTCAAAGAATATTCTATGTGTGATTTCAGTTTCTTTCAATGTTTTGTTTTATGACTCAGAATACGATGTACCTCAGTAAATGTTCCTTAGCTACATGCAAAGAATGAGGAACCTGTTGTTGGGTAGAGTGTGCTGTAAACGTTAGACCCTATTCCTAGGTGTTCTGCATTTGTATTTTTCTTTTAGTTCTGTTAGTTTTTACTTCATGTATTTTGCATCTCTTATCAGGTACATGCCCATTTAAGATCATTATATCTTTTTGGTATATTGACCCTTTATCGTTAAGCAGTGTTCCTCTGTCCTTGGCAAATTGAAGTTCATCTGCTAATAATAAAACCACTCTAAGCTTTTTCTTTTAAATTGGTATTTGCTGGATATGTTTTTCTTTTCATTAACTTTAAATTTACCCATGTAATTGTATTTAAATGTATTTCAGGTAGCATATAGTTAGGTCATTTTAAAAATCTCAGTCACTGTCTGCCAAAGTATCAGAGAACTCAAATTTTGTGTTCCTTGACGCATGGCAGACTGAAGTCTGCCGTCTTGTTTTCATTTCCTGTTTGCCCCTTTTTTATTCCTGTTTCCCTTTCCCACCTTCCTGTGGTTTACCTGGAAACTGTAATATTCCCTGCCCTGGTTGGTGTGTTCTAGTTGCCACTGCTGTATAGATTACAGTATTGTAGCCCACTAGACTTCAAGTGAAGTCTGAGAACCTTGCCACCATTTAGGCACATTTACCTTTTTTTTTTTCCCCATAATTTAGTTTTCTTAAATATTTCCTTTATATACATTGAGATCCATGTCAGAAGATATAATTTCACTTTAAGCCATCTAGAGCAGAAAATACCTAGTTTCCATAGAACCTTCGCGGCCACTTTACATTATTAACACCTTACATTGTTATGCAGTATTTTATAATTGATGAACCAATATTAATACTTTATTATTAAAGTGCACAGTTCAGAGATCACCATTTGTTGCACACTTTGGGGAGTGTACACTGGCGTGCATCCACCATTGCTATACTTGCTGTGGCAGTCCTCCTCCTGTTCCTCCTTTCCTCCCGGAGCCACCCACAAGCATTACCTGTAGTCTGCCTTTCCCAGATGCTATGTATTCGGGATCATAGTGTGCAGTTTTTCTGATCAACTTCTCTCACTGAGCAATCCGCATTTCCTCCTGTCTTTTTAGGCCTAATTCCTTTTACTACTGATTAATATTCCATTATATGGAGGTACCAGCTTATCCTTCCACTATTGAAGGATGTCTTGCTTGCTTCCAAGTTCGGGCAATTGGGTAACTGAGTGTGATTGTTGGATCATATGGTGGTAGGAGTGTTTAATTCTATAAGAAACTGCTAAACTGTCTTTCCAAGTGGCTTTTGCATTCCAATCAGTAGTGAATAAGAGTTCCTGCTACTTCATATCCTAATATCCAGGCACAGGGGGGGCACCTTTATAAGCTCAGCTACTCAGGAGGCTGAAGCAGGAGAATGGCAAGTTTGAGGTCAGTGTGGGTGATTTAGCGAGACACTGTTTTAAAAAAAAAAAAAAAATGGGTGGGGGGTGTAGTATAGCTCAGTGGTAGAGCAGCAGGAGACCCTGGGTTCCATCTCCAGTAGAGAGAAGAAAACAGATGGGGATTAAGCACTAACATTTTAGCTATCTTACCATATCTAAAGGGGTCTCTTGTTTTAATTTGCAGTTCCCTGGCTTGATGGTGTGCATCTTTCCATATGCTTACTTGCTACCTGTATATCTGATGATGCAGTTATTTTCCTATTATGTAAATATCTAGCTGATTTCTGATTGTTGAGTTTCAAGAGTTCTTATGTCTTGGAGGAAAACCTTTTATCAATTATGATTTACAAAGATTTCTTCCCTCTCTGGGGCTTGTCTTTTTATTCCGTTAACACGAGCTTTTTCTTTCTTGGATTGTGCTTTTGGTGGTGTTATGTATTGCCAAAACCAAGGTCACCTAGGTTTTCTCCTGTCTCATCTTTTATGGATTTATGGTCTTGCATTTTCCATTTAGGTCTAAGTTTCAAGCGAATGATATTTTTGTTGCTGATTTCTAACATGATTTTATTGCAGTCAAAGAACTCTTTATACAATCAGTCCTTTAAAAATTGTTGAAACTTGCCTTGTGGCCAAGGAAACAGCCTAGTGTGACTATCTCGTGTGCTTGAAAAGATGATGCCCGCTGAAATTGCATCTAGTGTTAATCATTGAGGAAGTTATTCCTCTAGCCCAACCTAATTATGTGAGCTCTTTAAAGACAGTCTTCTCCCTTTGTAGGCATAGAGATGCCAAGTGTGAGAAGCATCACGCCTTGGAGATGGGAGGAGCCACGTGGGGAGGAATAGGGGTGGCCTTAGGAGCTCCCTGCAGGTAGCCCCAGATGGCTAGCATAGAAATAGGGACCTCAGGTCTACAAACCCAAGGAAGGAATTCTTCTGTGACAGCAGTGTGCTTGACTGAAGACACTGAGTGTCAAGATGAGGAAGTAGTCAGCCAACACTTTTATTTCAGCCTTGGGAACTGGGAACTGAGAGGCAGTGCTGTCCTGACCACAGGACTGCGAGATGCCAGTGGAGATTGCTTTACCTGATGGAGATTGTGGTAATTCATTATGTGGCAACAGAAAATAAAGGAGGATTCCATTTGCCTTCACCAAGATGGACAGGATGGCAAAACAAAGGATCAGATGCCGGGTGGCCAAGATGAATCTCCGGAGGCAAGAGGACCCAGGTGCTATGGAGATGAGCTACTCAGTCCTGCAGTTTTGTGTCAACAGCACATGACCCAACTCAAAAAAATGCTCCAGTCTTCTAGGGCACCTGATGCCAGGATGTGCCCACAGAAAACAGATGCGTCCCTACAGTGTTAGCCACAGAAAACCACCAGCTTAGCTACAGAACTGAATGAAGTCACACCAGCACAAGAGGACAGGTCTATCCAAAATCTTTATATAAATTCACAAATTCTGTTGAATGTGTACAAGCAGTCTCAACTGACTGGAACAAAAGCGACATTTTTGTTTTCCATGAATGGTCACTGTACAATTCAGAGAAGGTATTCAAAGAAACTGAACTGGGTTGGAGAAAAAATACTGTGTCACATGAAAAACAATTCACGGTTGAAAGGAAACCCTGTTGTGAATGAGTCAAATA
This sequence comes from Marmota flaviventris, assembly GCF_047511675.1. Classification (NCBI taxonomy): domain Eukaryota; kingdom Metazoa; phylum Chordata; class Mammalia; order Rodentia; family Sciuridae; genus Marmota; species Marmota flaviventris. The sequence goes on along the minus strand of NC_092505.1, from coordinate 110,091,497 downwards.
TCTGCCACACAGCCACCCCTTCCCTAACACTACTAAGCTCCTGCTTTGATTTATAAAATGCACACATTTCCAAAACTGCTCAACGTTTCCACTTATAAATTAATTCACAGGATTCATGCAGTTGCTTTTTAGCTTCAACTCAATATTAGCAAAGATAATGCAAAACGATCCCCTTGTAAGCAACAAAATTACCTTCCTTCCTAAAGAAAAGGTGACACTAGCTACTTCCACTCATTCCCTCTCCTCTGAAAAGTCTGTGATGTCATTAAAGAGGAGTGGCTTCCTCTGTGAGCCCAGGACTGAGCCTGCTGTGGGCTGCTCTTGCCTCATTCACAGACTGATCAGCCTCAAGGAACTGGGATCTGGAATGTCTTAGAACCAGAAAGTATGCACAGGTGACGAACAACTCAAGGGTGTCCACCCTGGTTTACTGCCCAGAAGGGAGGGCCTGTGAGCCACACACACCTACTGGGGCCTTACAGTTTGAGTGACTGGTCAGCAGACAGCATCTGGGACACATCAGACACAGGTCTCGGTCTTCCAGCAATATCTACTTTGCCAGATTTCATCCCTTTGTTGAAGAAAATGGAATAGAAAGGGAAATGGAGCTGCCAGTAAAAATCATTTCTCCCCTCCCATCTCACATCCCAGTTTTCCAAACCCTTGCTCCCTTTTGACAAAATGGCACTTAAATGACCTTTGTCTCTCCTTGCACTAGTGAAAGAAAGTAAGTTTGCAGAAACTCATGGTTCAGAGAGACTGCAAGCCCAGCAAGCAAGGCTACTGGTGCAAAGGTCAGAACCATTCAAGTAAGTGTCACGCCAGCTTCCGGATACCTCCAAGGCTTTACTTCTCTTCCTGGAGACGGCTAAAGCACGTTCCAGCCAATTTCCTACCCGGAAACAGGTGGGAACAGTCCACGCATCATTGAAGGCTAAGCAGCCTTAGGTCAGTTTTTTTTATAGCTCTTTGGGCAACATGAAAAAAAGCAGGATCCCTGTCCTGTGTTTACGATTTTCCTCACATGTGAACCATGTAAATTCTATGTTACGCCAAGTAACTTAGCTTTATTAAACTGTACTTTTCGAGGACCAACAGTGAATGAAATGGATTACCAAAAACTTCCTACGGGAGCTTCCTCACTTCCCTTGTAGTGAGGAAAACAGTGGCAACACTTCAAGTGTCAATTTCCCTTTTTTGGAGGAAGAGGTTTAGAAAACACAACAGCTTACTTTCTGAAACCCCAGGTTTTTTCTGAAATGAACTCGAGGCAGGGAAAATTATTTACAAAAGTGGGCATTCCTTAAAGACAAAACCGCTAATCCTGGAAAAGCCCCGTGAAGGAGATGCTGAATGGAGCGTGGCTACATTCTTAGGCCAGAGGCCAGCATCTCACGTCCCTGACTTCTTCATACCAGAATGCAGTGGGGCTAGAGCGGAGTCCACGGGAGCCCCAGGGGCCTGCTCTGTGTGCCCAGAGAGCTGTGCCAGGGACTGCAGGTAGAAACCCAGCTTCCTGGACCAACTCTGCCAGGAAGCTGTTCTCCTGAGAGAGCAGAGCAACTTGGCAAGCTTAAAGGCGACGGTTTTCATTCTTTTAATTAAACAGGCTGTGATAAAATTAACAGTGAAACTGGCACAGAACCAACCAGCCCCACATCCCGACGTGCAAATCTCGCAGTAACAGAAGGCCATCCAGAGGCTACACGTTGGTCTCCAGTCCCAGCAGACGGCCCATCCTCTCCACGTTCTTGTCAATGGTCGTCTGACATGTTATCTCCTTGGCACATTCCATAGGGAACCAGCCTCTTTCTCCATCTCGAAGCCGTTCCCCCTCATACCAGCCTGCAAGGAAGAAGAGAGTCTGCACCCAGCCAGACGCAGGGGGTGGTCTGAGGAGGATGGGCGACCATTCAGGTTCAAGCAGGGTCTGGCTGCAGGTGGGAGCCCTGGTCATGAAGGTGTGTAGGCAGAGGTGAGAGAGAAGGAAAGGTTTCAGGACAGGATGAATGGCACTGCTGGACAGGATGTGAGCAGAGCCCTGGAGGTAAGGAGGTCCAGGGAGTCTGAGAACTTGGGCGGTGCTAGGGCAGGGGGTGCTTTGGGAAAGAACAGCACAAGGGGGAGAGACGGGGGCTGGGGAGTTGGTTCTTTTGAAGGTAAGGAAGACCCTTTGGAGAGAACTAGGTCGCTGGGGATGGGAAGGAAAGCAAACTTCTCGTGCCTGTGTCCCAATTCAAAAGCAAATGTGTGGATAATTGATCAGCTGTAGCTAGAGGGGCGGCAGGTAGCTCAAGAGACCTTTCAGAAGCTACATAAAAACTTTGGTAAAAGCTTTCAAATGCATTAGTGTCCCCAAACACCTGTCATCTTTAGGGCCTGAGAAGCTTCCAATGCAGGAAATGAAATCTCAGGAGAGAGAAGGAATAAGAATGGGGAGGAGGCAGCGGCAGCCTTGGAGCCAGGTGGCAGCCGGGGCTCATTCCCGTGCTGGGGTTTGCCACGCGGCTAGATAAGGCTCCTCGTCTGTACCAGTGCCCAGGTGCCCAGGAACGCCCCACTCACCATCACCCACGCGCTGATAGATGAGGACCACATCGGCCACCTGCAGGGAAAGCTCATCTGGCTGCTTGGCTGTGAAGGACCTGATGACTTCCACCTGGGTCAGTGCTGGGGGGAAAGGACACACTGAGCTTGCAATGGCAGAGCAGCAGCAAGCTGCAGATACAGACTAGACCGAGCCTTCACCAGTTCCGGGTGGCCCTAAGGAACAGAGCTGGGAAGCAGAAGCTCTGTCCTGCTCAGGAACTGCAGAAGCTCAGACTCCAGAGCACCTGTGCTGCCTGAGAACCTCGTCCCCTGGAGCAGGAGTCGCTATCATGTCATACACGAGCAGAAAATGGCCACTGTGCCCTGTGTAAACTGAGGCGAGAGATTAGGTGACATGCCACAGCCATGCAACTGACGGTCAAGTCAGCAGCTCCCAGTGCTCTGGCTCATCCAGAGTGTGTCCCCATCCCACCAGGAGTAGCGCGTGAAAGCGACAACCTCTAGGAATCATAAGAGCGCCAACCAGAGGCATAGGGGATGTTACCAGGTTTCCTTCCCCCATGCTGATGCATGACACAAAACCACACCCCAGCTATGCGCTGCTGGGTGATAGGGCTTCTTCCTTCACTTGCAAATATGAAATCTGACTTAAGGCTGATCCATCAGGCTTTGACTCTGTCCAAAAGCTGATTTTTTGATGCTCCAGGCTAACCTGTTTTGATGACCTAATTCTTTGGATTTGACCCTCTTTCAAACAGAATCATCCCTAATGCCAAAGTTAAGGAGCTAAAAATAAGCACAGGACACCACCCTTTACGGCAGTGGCCCCTAGTTCTCTGGAAAAAAAAAGCACATGTTCTTAACTTTACCATGTAACAGAGGTCAAAAGGAATCTTTAGGTTGAAAACTTCCTGCTTGGATCCCAACTGTTGCTATGGAGATGACTAAACTTGGGACATGCCCATTCACTACAGCCAGTTCAAGCAGGGGGTTCACCTCCACCCTCCCAGGAACCATGTGGAACATAAATGATGTTCTTGACTTGCAGATGACTGAACAGGCTCAGGAAGGACACCCGGGGAAGGAGGGAAGCAAGAGGTCGGGGTGGAGACCACCCATGGCCCAGCGTCCAGCAAAGGGCAGCCACTCCCACTCCCAGAAGGCTACCTCAGGGACTTACAGGTTCGGTCTGGAGGCTGCTTCCCGCTGCTGTGTCCCAGGGCGGTGATCCAGCGGGCCCGCTCACTCCTGAACAGGCAGACAGTGAGGGTTAGGGCGCTAGGCAGATGGCCAGAGCTCCAGACACCCCGCCACGCCCATCCAGAAAAGGGAGGCTGGCCTTCAAAACAAGCAATGTAAGGGCCACAGTCCCAAATAGGCAGAAAATCTCATCATCAAAGGTCCCTCATGGTTCAGCTCTTGTTGGCTAAATGGCATTTCTCAGGTGACAGTCTGCCATTTAGTAAAGGGCTGATGACACCAAGACATCATTACTGACATGGAGCACCCTCCTAAAAGGGTGTTCAGTGTCTCCAAAGGTAAACCTCATGTTTCACAAGGACCTGATGACTTCCAGGTCAAGCCCTGTCCACAGCTTCCCTCCCCTCACACACGACCCCCATCCCAGGGAAACAAGAGTGGACACTCAACATGGTATGTTGTGAGCGGGACGGGCAGCTAAGTATGACCCTTTCTGGAATAAAATGGCTTTGACTCTATTTAGACTCTTCTCCAATGCTCTACAAGGATTTCATGAGTACAGGAAAAGAAGGAAAAAAAAACAAAACACCTAAGACTTTTTAAAATACGGGATGTAGTTATAATTACATGAAATAAAACAATGAACTGACACCGAAAGTTCCCCGTGAGTGAGCCCTGCTCCCTAACAATCAGCCCCAGCTTTGTATTTTGAAAATAAAACCTCAAATCACAACTAATTAAACCACACAAATGCACACTTCAACACCCTTTAAGAAGCACACACTAAACCCACGGGTCAGTGCAGGCACCACTGGCCACATCCCAACGTAGGGGACGTCTAGTGTTCCCTACACCCTCCCAAGAGCCTGGAGAAGGAGGCGCTGGCCAGGTGGAAGTTCTGAGCAACCCTAACTGGGCCAACCTCCAGGGTGACAGTCTTCCTGCTTAGGAAGGGACCGCCGCATGGTTGACTGCTTCATGCTCATGCATGGGAAGGCGTTTTCTGACATTACTGCCTGCTTGCCTCTAAGTCTCCTGACACTGCCACCCACCCTCACTCCCCCAAGGGCATCCCCCTGCCGTGGCAGGCAAGCAGCTCACCTAGGGCACCAAGGCGCCCGTCACACCTATCACCGTCCGCTCCTTACTGCAGAGCCCGTTCTTCTCCCTGCAGAACACGACACTGCGCTGTCAGCAGGCCTGGCTCTGACTGCTCACCTAGAGAGGTGAGTACCCGCTCCTAGGTGAGCACCCTGCTCTGGATCCAAGAGGGGGTATCCCCAGCAGGTGCTTGTGAGGTCACATAAGGACCATCGCTCGCTGACAGATGCTCAATTCAAAGGGAACGGGCTGGGCTCTGCCAGGCTGGCGTATGAAGCTGTAATCCGCAGGCGTTCTACGGACAATGATGGCCTACCCAGCTTGGGAAAGTCTGGCCTCTGTCTGTAGGCAAAGGGCTTCCGGGTGGTTCTACAAGGTCCTACCTGAGAGGACCACTGCCTCCTTCCTCCGCCTGGCCACAGAACCTGGGAGCGACATGAGCCAGACCCCGCACAGCCCCAGCCCTGTGTCCAGTGGCCTCAGCCTGCCACGGGCCCAGATGGCCAGAGGGAACCATCCACTGTGTGGCGTGCTGCCTAGATGCCCACGGCATCTCTTAGACACAGCAGCCCCTCCCAGGGCCCAGGACAGAACAAGACGTCTTGCTCCTTGTTGCCCTTGCTGAAAGGAGCGGCTTCTTGAAACAGCTCCCAGGCAGTCAGTCCTCCCCCTCGGGGAGGCTGTCGGAGCCATGGACTCCTCAGGCCTTAAAGCCCGCCCAGGAGCTCTCTCCCACCCCACAGGGGGAAGTTCAGCATCTGAGACAGGGCAACCCGCTCGCTGTGAGACCAAACTCCAAGGACAAGAAGAGCAGGCGTGGATTGCTCACTGCCACCTCAGATGTCACATCCACAGTTGGCCAACAGGCACCTGCTTCTCCAGGGACACTGCAAGGATGGCGAGGGATGTGCTGTTGAGTGCACGCCCAGCTGACTTTCCCCTTGAAGCCATGCCGATGCCCATCCCATCCCAACTGCCACAGCTCCGTCCCATCCATCCCTCCTTCCACCACATGCACCGAGCGCACAGGCCTTGTGCCAGGCTGGGGGCGCCAGCGGAACAAAATGGGGTCTCCTGCTTGTCACAGCCCTTGATATGGGGAAGAGAAAACAACTCATACGGATGCTAATTCCACCCGCAATGTGTGCCAATGTGTGCGACAGAGCCCTCTGCCCAAGGCACGTGCGAGGGGAGGGAGAGGTCGAGTGGAGAAGGGCCTCTTTTAAGGACAGGCGGCACGATCCTTCCAGCCCGGCCCTGTGTGAAGTGTTGTCTCCAGCTTCTGACTCCAGAGTGACCAACAGAGGCACCTTGTCCAGCCCTGCCAGACCAAGAAGTGCAGCAGGTATAAACTGAACTGCACGAAGGCAGGAGAGGCAGAGGCCAAGGCCTGACTGCAGACAGGCCTCTGCCAGGAGGATGCACTGGGGAGGTTGGAAGGGGTTCTAGTGACAGAGGCAGGACTGCCCAGAAGGAGCCCAGGACACAGGGGAGTGATGGAGAAGGACGTCCCACCCTAGGCGAGGGCTTCTGCAGAGACCCTGCTGACCCCAGCCTCCCTTTCATCCTCCTACAGCGGCGCTGGTCAGTTATTCCTTGCATTCGTCCTCACAGCTTGTAGGTGAGCTGTGGTTTCCTAGGACACGTCTACAACAGAGGCCTCTAGGGACACGCCCTCTGGAGCACGAGGAGTGGAGCTGGGAAGGTGGCCTCGTCCATTCCTCCACATGCCAACAGCTCCGTGAACTGACCTGGGAAGAACACTCCCAGGTGAACAAGTCACCAGAGACACACCCCACAGAACCGGAGGCAGGCTCACCTTACCACATTTAAACAATCCCACCCAAGCCAATGAGCCTCCCTAGCCACCAAAAGGAGTTGTAGGCTGAGATCTTCGATGTGCTGCATCACTCCCACCAGTCACCCTGGGCTGGGTCAATTACCTATTGGTAAGTGATAAAAACCCTTGCTCCCTCCCAGCAGATGGGAACGAGCAGCCTGGTGTGACACTCTGGATGTGACCAGGAAAACACACTGCCCCCTAAAATGAACACCTTCCATATAAACTGTCTTGTGCATTCTGTGCTTCTTCTTAAAAGACAAAGGAGAGGACTGTGTCTGGCAGAGCACTGACAACTTTACTCCATCCGAGTTGCTTCCTGTTGTTAATTAAGTCATTAGCAGAAGCAGGAAGCTCACAAGACTCCCTGCGAACAATACCCCTTCATCAGCAGGCTCGGGGTTGGAGGGTGAAGGCCCAGCCACCCTGGCCAGGCTCCGTGCTCTGTGAAAGAGCCCCTGAAGCATCAGCTCTGGTCATGGGTTGAGGCGACAGACCTCAGCTGAAGGAAGCCTGGGTCCCTCTGGAGCCTGTCCTGGGTGCCCATCCCTGCATCCACTGGACCCCAGTGAGATCCTTTCCACCACAGGAAAGGCAGGAAGCCAAGGACGCCACTGTCCACGCCTGTCCCCCTGCCCCCACCCAGGGCAGCCCAGTGGGCTTCCTTTTAATGAAGGCAGACACAGGGGCTCCCACTCCCACATTCCTCCTGAAAAGCCCCGGAAAAGGCAGGACAGTGCAAACAGGCTCCCTTTGTCCTTCTAGGAAGGGTGAGTTGTTTTTTCTCCCCAGACTCCTGTCTCATTAGCAGCACAAAGACTGAGGACTGGGGACAGAGGGCATAACAGCATGCATGGCCTGGCCCCACACACCACAGCCCAGCTGAGGGAGAGGAACAAGTGGCACTGGGGGAAGACTGCTAAGCAACAATAGAAAGGTCAGCACACAGACTGACCACAGGTGGCCACCCTCCTACCTGTCCTAGAGGCAGAAAAGCCAAGTGTGCTAATTTGGGGTCAATTCCAAAAATATGTACTGGGAACCTGCTACATACAGATCAAAAGGGGGGGTGCAGAATGGAGGTGAGACTGGGGATGAGTATGAGAGCAGCCCAACCGGATTACGACAGTGTTCAGCAGGCCTCAGGAGGTCGGAGACAAGAGCCTGGGAAACGGGTGGTGGAAGAGGTGGAAAATGTGGCAGAACCCCCCCCCCCCGCCCCCACCTGTGAAGGTGGCCTCGTCCATTCCTTCACGCGCCAACAGCTCCATGAACTGACCTGGGAAGAACACTCCCAGGTGAACACATATAGAAGGACTGGCAGAAGTTGACTATGCAAAGAAGCATCAAAAATGGTTCCAAATCTCCAGGCTGGGTAGCTAAGAGCAGGCCAAGGTGTGACATCTGGGGCTGGAATTCCCCCAGAGGCAGGTGCTGTTGGGATGGGGAGAAACTGGGAGGTGGCCCTAGCTGGAGGAGCCCTTGCTGGGGGCATGCCTTTGAAGTGTTACTGTATCCTGCCCCATGCTCTTTTTTTCTCTCTTCCTGGCCACCCCTGCTCCCTGCCATGAAGTTCTGCCTCACCACAGTCAGTTACTATGGACTCAAAGCTCTGAAACCATGAGCCAAAACACCTTCCTCCTTTAAGTTGTTTTTCTCAGTTGTTTTGTCACAGTAATGGAAAGCTGACTAACACACAAATGGTACATTTACAGACGTGTGCGTTAGGGAACAGAGTGGGGCTCGTTTTTTTTTTTTTTTTAAAGGGGTGCTTTAGGCAGTACTGGGGATCAAACCCAGGGCCTCATGTGGACTAAGCAAGTGCTCTGCCACTGAGAGACATATTCAGTCCTTCTCATTTCTTATGTTTTCCTTTTTTTATTGATATTTTTTATATATGACAGCAGAATGCATTACAATTCATAGTGCACATATAGAGCATAGTTTTTCATATCTGTGGTTGTATATAAAGTATATTCTACCAACTAAGCTATATCCCCAGCCCCTTCATTTTTCATTTAAAACAAGGTCTAAGTTGTTGAGGCTGGCCTTGAACTTGTGATCTTGCCTCAGCTTCCCAGGATGCTAGGATTACTGTGCCTGGCTATATTTCTGGAGGGGAGAAAGGAAAGAAGTGGATGCAGACAGGGAGGTGAGCCATGGGAGCACAGATAAGAAGCTGAGAAAGGGAAATCTTGGTGCGGGGGCGTGGAAATGTCTGCTGGTTGGCAGCTTCTCAGTAAGGCTAAGTGCCCTACTAGAGAGCAGGGCCTGCGGGGGCCGCCTGGCACACCCTGTCGCTTACCAAGCGCTGGCCGAGCCTGGTGATGGTGCCTTCACTGCTCACATAAGCAAAGCCACTGCACTGTGCCCCAGCTGACCCTCTCAAGGGGCTCAGCTGTCCTGTGCAAACAGCCACAGGACAGGCTGTGGAGATCACACCCCTGCTCATCCCAGGTGCACCCCCCCACCCCCCACCCCCGTGGACAGTTATTCAAAGGCAAATAGGGAGCTGTGCATCCCATTCCTTTTCAGGCCATGGAATCAGGCCAAAGGGTAAACACTCCACCCTGGAGTTCAGCTGTCACTCCAGCCAGCAGGGCACTGCCAACCTTGCCTTCTCCACCAGGTTGCTGCTAGATGGTATTAATCAAGACGGACCCAGAGGCAGAAACCCTCCAACACACATGCGCATCCACACACCTCACAAGCTGGGAAACATGGAGCACTCCTAGCCAGACCAAGCCTCCTGCTCAAAACCAGGCAGCCCAGACCACAAGCAATGGAAATGTGTGAGGAGATAAGTACACTTGCTCTGACTGAAACATTCTGCAATGTATGCACACAGTGAACACCACGTGGCGCCCCATGAGCATGGACAATGCTCATGTTTTTATGTTATTAGTTAGAAAAAAAGAAAGATGCAGAACTGGCCTGCCGATGTCTGATCATGACATACAACTTCCTATGCTTTCAAACAGCACCCCCCTTTTTTCCCCAGAAAAGCACATCTTGGCTGTAATATATTTCCTTTCGCTATCAGAGCCTTTTTTGTGTCTTATAAGCATTTGTTTCTCAACTGCCATTGAGGGTAGAGGAGGGGAGGAGAATGACAGCTCCCCTCCTTTGTACCCAGGGAGACCTCTGCCCCTTCTGGAATGTTCTCTTGCTAGTAATTAAAGAACTTACAAATATGAGTCATAGCCCTGGGCTCACAGATGACATGCTAAATATTCTGAGAGCATGTCTGATTAAGGAAATGAACAAACCACTCCAAAGCGAGAGGGCAGAAAATGTGAGAATGTCCCAGGAAAGCCAAACTGTCATAGAAAGGAGCAGACATGCCAGTCACCTCCTCGGAGCAAGCCAAGAAACAAGTGGTGGGATTTCATCCATTATAAATGGGACAGTCAGGCGCACCCTGCCGACGTCAGTGGGGCCTGAATGAAGAACAAAGGGTCCCTGTAAACAGACCCAGGGACTTTCACCATCACCAACTGAGTAGGGGCTTCTCTAGTTCCTGAGAATTCTCTAGAAGGTCCACCCAGTCCTAACCTCCAAAGTGGTTAAGCCTTTTTATCCTCAAAGTCATAAAATCCAAAGCTCAGATGTTATTAATTCCAATTTTAAAAGAGATTCCCCCAAACAAAGGAAGCCTGGCTCTCTCTCTCCTGGCTAAAGGCTTCAGTCACTTGTGGAGATGAAGCACTGCCCTGGCATGTCCCACACAGGTCACCTAAGGACAAGGAGCAGCAGAGTGGCTCTCACAGTTCCTGGGGAAGAGCCCGGGGACCCCAGGAAAGACGTGTGTGCTCTGTAACGAAGCCTGTCGGGGAGAGGCTCCTCCTCAAGCCTGCCTCAAGTGCATGGGGAATCTCCTTCAGCCCTGCCTCAGCCTGAACCCCCAGTTTTCTCCACCCTAGAAGTTAACTCCTACTGCCAACAGTAAGGAAATGACCATGTAACATTGTATGTGGATGTCTTGTGATTTTCACTTTCCTAATGTCTCTCTTTCATACTCAGGAACACGGTAAGACCTCTCTCAAGAGTGGAGATCTCTCTGAGATAACCCTAGTCTGCTAGTCTCAGCCTGTCGTCGACCAGCTGACCATCCACTCCACCCACCCCACCTGGGGGCCCTGGCAGAGGTGGGAACCTGAGAGAACAAAGGAGGGAGGGAGCTCCTCCTCAGCTGCACCTGACCCTCCTTGACACCTGCCCGGGAGGACTTCTGCAGGGAGGCTTCCTCCCAGGCAAATGAACTGGTTGGCTGTCCCTCAAGGGGCCAAATCGCCAGGTGGACCAAATCGCCAGGGCTGGGTGGGCCGCATGGTCAACTGGTGACATAGAACACCCCTGTGGCTCTGCCTCTCTACACAGGGTCCACAGGCCCTTTCCACCCCGGTGCCTCTCCTGACAGAAGAGCTGGACATTCTGTGGACCAAAGCCAGGTGACAGGAAAGACTTCAGCACCAGGAAAAAGACTTACAGTGTGGACTAAACTACCACTGAGCACGATTCCCTAAGCCTGAGGCTTCATACTTTCATCAATAAAAAAATGATTTTAAAACCCACTATAGACATAAAATCCACACCAACTGAAAAGCACAATGTATCCGCTGGAACTTACAGGGGCAAAAATAACATCCCTCCTTTGACATACTGAGAGGATCACAAAGGGGAAATGTCTCCAGTGCCACACTTGCACACAGTAGGTACTCAATGACACAACAGGTGCCATGTTCACACATGGTAGGAACTCAACAACATAATGGGTCTGTGCTTGCACATAGTAGGTACTCTACAACATAGCAGGTGCCCTCCTCACATAGCACACAGTAGGTACTTGACAAAATAACAGGTGCCCTCCTCACATAGCACACACTAGGTACTCAACAATGTAATGGGTGCCCCGCTCACACACAGTAGGTACTCAGCTGAAGACACAACAGGAGCTCCCTTTCCAGCCAACCTTCCGGCATATACTCACTGCGTCTCGGCTCCCAGCAGCATTTCCACTTTCTCATTTGCGTGGTTACTCAGGACCGTCAGGGTGAAGAGGTGACTAGCGGAGCTCTGTCGTGAATACAGCATGGTGGAACTGTTCTTCCCTGGAGAGGAATTGAGGTCTTCATTGTCACAACATTCCACCAACAGCTGATCTCTTAAGGAATAATCGTTGACGTTGTAACTTTCCTCACTATAAGGAAATGGGAAAAGGACGTGTTGATTACGCTGGACGAGGCGGTGATGCTGTCAGCTTCCCAATCACATTTTGGGAGGAGGAGAAGGAGAAAGACCTAATTTACAGTGTGAGTTGGAACCTCAATAACATCTGCTGATTGTGAGCCAAGGTGATCCCCCTCAATTAAGCCTCTTAGTTATTACTGTAATTATAACAGTCTAAATGGCCTCTGGGGTGGAAGGGCAGTGTTTAAGAGTCTCAAATGCTCTAGGTGTCATCAGATGTCATCCTGGAACTGTCTCGCGAATGAGATCACCATGCCTCCTGGTCACGCTCCACCGCGCACTCCCCCCAGGATGAAGAGGAGCCACGGGCCTGGCAGGCACTCTACCTCCCAAGGGCAGAGGAGGGAAGCAGAACCTCAGAGGCCTGCCTGCTCCTGGCCCAACGCCCATCCCTGCTCTCCCACCCTCCCCGCCCTGGCACCTGCTTCAAAAGCCACGGGGTTAACCCGGCCATGCCCTGAACTTGCTCACCCCAGCACCCCAGGGTCCTCCATTCTGGGACTCTCTTCCCACCCACTGTGAACCTGCCTAGTCCAGCGCCCACTCCCTCAGCAGCTAGGCTGCTCCGAGCACCTCCCATGGTGTCCTCTGGGAGTGCCCTTCCTTGAGGAATTGGTGACAGCTCCCGACTCCTCAGCATCTTCCCTAAGTGCAGTTCTCTGGTGGGCGCTGCACCCCCACCGCTCTCTGCAGCCTGCTTTCCTCCTGGCTTCTAGACAGCGATCGCTCCTCCTCCGGAAAAGACCTCAGCTCTGATGCTGCTGCCACCCCCACGACCCGAGTCCCTCCCCACGAGTGTGGTGTCACGGCCTCCTTCCTGCACAACAGAGCACTACCTACATCATCCCTGAATTTCCATGCAGAGGGCCCTACTGTCACCTGGTCTCTTAGTTCCTTACTTCATCATCCCAATGACCTTGTCCTCTGCTCTACATCAGTCACCTTGTCACCGCCGACTGCAACCTCTCCCTCCAGCACACAGTCTTCCCCACTCACCCCTGTCCTAACCCCCAGTTCCACAACCCGCTGCCTGCCACTGTTCCCCTCCTCAGATCCCCTGTGTCCTCTGATCAAACACAGTGACCGAGTTCTTGTAACCCAGCCATAATCACTCCTTGCACACGTGCATGTCCCCACGCTGTGCGTGCCTGGTGAATCCTGGTTGCACACTGCTCTCCTTCCATTCTGCATCCTGGCAGCTGGATGTGGGAAAGCTCAACAGATAGCTGTCAAATATAAGGATAGATTCAAAACATTCTGACCCTCTTCTCAGAACACTGAATCATTACTTTACTTAATAACAAATGCAAATACATGAACTCAGGGAAGCTGAGGGAAAATAAAATTCCTTGTGCCTGATCAAATGTACTAGGAATTCCAGAACAAGCCTCTTTATTCAAGAGATTTTGGAATTTCTTTTATTCCATGAGGGTACCTACCAACCACTCCCTTGCAACTCTCTTTGAAAAAAGCTATCTTTTCTAAAATTTAGATAGACCATCCCCTCACAAAACAGCAAATGCCGTCATCATCTGTAAAAGCCAAAGACTGCCTTCTGATGAAGACTATTGTTGCTCAGGTAACAAGTGATATAATGGGAACTTCCCGTGGCATCTCGTGTCCAGAGCCCTCCTCAGCCCTCCCACGCCGGACACGCACTTCCCATACCCAGAACCAGGTGCATCTGGCACACAGATGCTTCTAGGAGAAGAACAGGCCACATGGACAAACACTCATGGCTGCATTTCTCAAGGATCTCCTTCACCAGAAGCAAAGTAGGTGATGTGAAGTTTGTAACGTCCTGAGGATTTAACAGACAGGATTCGACAGCTCAAGACACAGGGTAAAAACCGAAAAGAAAAAAGGCTTTAAAAATTAGCAAAATCTCAGCAACAATAACATCAAAAGCAAGTGATAAAGAGGAGGAATGGGGGTTTTCTTGCGACTGTCCTCTCTCTGCACCTCCAAATTATGCCTCTGCCCCAATTCACAAATTAAGAGAGAGGGCCAATGGGTCAAAAGCGTGAATTTCCCTTCAGACAGAGCAACTGAGGGCCTAACACTGTGATATGGGCATCTAGGTAGGCCCTGGACACCACTGCATGGCATCACAGGCACTTCCAAAGAAATAAGATCAAAGAGATGAACTAGCTGTCTTTCAAGATGACTGGAGTCCAAGAGCTCAGCATCAGGGGGCAGCACCTGTTAGACCACAGGCTGAAGGCAAGACCAGGAGCTCGCCGAGGGAACCAGGGGAACGAGTCCCAAGCTTTCACTCCTCCTCTTGGTTGTCAGAGCTCCCGTTACCCCCAGTGTTTGCTCAATGCAAACCCAGCTGGCCTATTTCATCAAGCTGTGGATCCCTGTCTCGCAGGGACAGAGTCAGAAGAAGGTAAATTTAAGAAATGTTTCCCCACTGTCCTTTTGAGCAGTGAGAAGGACCGTGCCACTGACACAGACCAGGTCTCTGTCCTGGCCCTCTCAGACGTCCAGTCTGGAGCTCATCTCCAGCCTCAGTTTCCCCACCTGCAGAGCATGTCCTTGGATAAGTCCTTGGAACTCTGCCCAGTTTGACTTCTGGATCCCAAACAGGATGCAAGGAACATGTTTGCCTGTCTATGTTTTAACTGACCTACCATCAATCCTCCAATACCACCATTTTATCCAGGCCAGTCAGCTTCTGTAGCGTATAATAAATACTGTAGGGATTTACATGCCCTTTGCTGCATTCTTAGTGAGTTTAATATAAAAATAAAATCTTGATTCCATTCAAAAGTAGTAAATTGGTTATTTTTCCTGGTCTGCTACCGTCCAATGGAACTCAATGGAACGCCCGGTGAAAAGGAATCGGCTCTGGCCAGCTCCTGTGTGTTCTCTCTCCCACAGGCTCATGCCCACAGCCTCCCGAAGGTTCACGTGGGACTGGGATGGAGAGCCTTGTCCTGAGGCCAGCCAGCACCTGCCACTCCTCTGTCACAGTGCATAAGTACAGCTGTGTTGGGACAGGAGTTTAGGAGGCTGAGCAGGTCCAGGGCCGGATGCCACCATGCAGGGCCCATTTTCCTCCTCCTCTTACTCAGGTCCAGAAGGTACCGGGCAGCCTGTGCTGGGCTGGGTGAGAAGCCCCTTGCCTTGGGGAAGCTGATGGGAATCAGACTTCCCGTCTGTGGCTGTCATTGAACAAACATATGGTTTACACAGGACCATATGCAACAATCAGGACCACGGAATTAGGAAGTCAGATTGCTCAGGGAAAAAGCAAATGGAAAAACCACCTTTCCTTATAGGAGACGTTTACGGGGACACTTCCTTTCATTGTCTCATCTGTGCTCCAAGTTGGCAGCTGCTCCTCCAGGCTGGTTGGGGGGAGGGGCAGGCGGCAGCCCCCATCAGCCCCCATCAAACCCCATCAAACATACAGAAGCCTGAGGCTCTGTGCACAAACAGGGGTGGTGTCCCTGCTGAAACACCGTCCAGCTACTGATAGTTAAGGTTTCTTTTTTAACAAAATGAAGAACTGTGGATAGAGAGCAGTGTATTATGACAAACACGCCATTCAATTTAGTTCCCACTGGGAAGAACTCTGTCAGGCAGCTCAGAGGAGGTGTGGTTCTGTTACATGCAACGGAAGTGATCCTTGCCTTACTGTAAACAGCTGCGTTCTTAAGCAGAGTGCTACGAACTTCTACAGAGGGATTTTCCCATTGGGTGTACACTTATTACCTTTAAGTCAGGAAAACCTTCAAAGACCATGTAACATAAATGCACCTTGAAAACACCCAAATGACTTATCTATGTGCAGTGTGATCACAGGGACAGACATCATCTTCCACACATGAATCTTACCTGGGAGAAGGAGGATGAGGGAAGAGGGTGGAGGGATTCCAGGTCATCGACAGTATTTTATATCTATTCTGTTGTTTTAAAGGAGGGCATGTAATGTTGCCACGGGGGAAAAATGGTATCTGTCAAATCTGGATAGAGCTCTTAGCAGCTGATGATTTCCTGTAGGCCTGAACTATTTCATAAGTAAAAGATCTAAAATTCACAGATGCACAGATGTGAAGGCCACCATCACTCAGGGGTCTCCAGGTGCTGGAGGAATAGTGGAGGGCCCTCTGGGTGAGAGACGGTCCTTTCCATCCTAATGGCTACATGCAGACAGCACCACTGGCTGCGATCCACAGACTGAGATGTGAGCTCAGAGTGATAAGTGGTGGGTGAGACCCAAATGAGGGCTTTCCTAGATAAAATGACTCTGTCTTATTAATAAATACCCACACAACATTTAGGATCAAACTGAATGGTTCCTGCTATGTGAACAAAGAAGGGGTATTCAATGTGACAGAGGTATTTATTCTTGTTAAATCAATCTATAATTCTAACACAACTCAAATTTTTTTGAGGGGGGTGGCAGGGAGGGGGAGTAACTGAGCTGATTTTAAAATAATGGGGAAAAACTGACGTGAAGAAATGGCCAGAAGGATGGAAAGAGGTGGGCGTGAACTGGCCCTATGACATACTACGACACACTATAATGCAACAGCAGATGGGCAAGAGCCGGCAGAGGGACTGAGGAGGGGGCATTGAGGGCTCACCCACTGCGACACAAGCATAGCTGGGGACTTGGTCTATGACTGAGGTGGTTCTTCCAACCCACAGGGAATTGACAGTTTTTCAATAAACAACACTAAGAGGATTGGGGAAGCCTCTAAAGGTAACTGGCCCCTCCTCAGCCATTTCCTTGACCAAGCCCTGGTGTGGGGGAGTCACAGGCCAACTGGGTGACCAGCCTGTCCTGCCTGTGGTGGGACAAGCCTTTCAACACGTGGGTCCCTGGGGAGGGCCCGCCTAAGGCTTGTTGGCCAATGTCTTGGCACATACTGGGCATGAGTGATAAAGTGGAAAGTGGTCCCTGGAGGGGGAAGGCAGGTGGGCTGGAGGCTGGGCAGAGCCGGTCTGCAAAGGCCAGCACTCCGCTGCTCTGCCCGGAGCTGGTCGCACACACCTTAGTGCTCTGGACCCCTCCATGGCCTGGGTCTGATAGATGGAAACCCAAGTCACACCTCCATCTTCCCTTTATAAACTGAAAGGAAAAGACGCTGGGGAGAAGGATCCAAACAAGACAGACACACTGCCCTCCGCCCACTCGGAGGCTCCCTTGCCATAGGCTGCTCAGCATGAGCACACTCCGTCCTGAAGAAGACCCTTCCCAGGTGCTGGAGGAAAGCAAAGGTCATGAGTGGGCAGCTGCCTGCCTTCCCTCCCACTCCCAGGCTCCACCAGGTCCAAGCCCTGGGCTCCAGGGTTCTCCTCTGGAGTCTGCAGGACTCAGACGTCAGTGAGCATCTGGGACACTGGAACTACCTGCAGCTGATGCTTCGGGGACAGCTGTGTGTCACCCTTCAGAGCCATCCTGCACACCCTCCTGCTTCTCCTCAGGGATGCCAGGACCTGCCAATCTCCCAGGACTGGTGGCCCAGGAGTGCGTGGGGGAGCTCTTCCTTGTGTCGTTTGGCACAAGCATGCACGAGAGCTCTCCCGCTGCAGATTTCAACTTGCTTCCCTTCCCCTTCAAAAAACATGGCTTTAAACCCCCACGCTTGATCCTGGGCTTAAGGGGAATGAAAATTCCGTAGACCAACACTACTGCGCTCAAGGATGCTGGACTACGCTGACATTTATGCCAAGTTATGGGATTAAAACACTTTTCCACCTGACTGAGACTGGACTTCAGTTTGAAAGCCTGGTTTAGAACTATACCAACAAGTTTTTAGTGGAATAGTATACAATTCTACATAATGAAGTATTCAGCGCGCATGTAAAGGCACAGATTTGATTCAGAGTGTCTGATGAGAATCCCAATTTTGTCACTTATTTGATTTGTGAACTTGAGCAAGTTACTGATCTTTTCTGTGCTTCACTCCATCTTTAAAGTGGGGGTAAAAATACCAACACTGCTAGATTTGTCAACATTCTTATCTCCGTGTGTACAGCTCTCACAATGCTGCCTGGCTTACAGCAAACACCCAGTCACTGCTGGTTATGACTTTTTACTTTTGTAAAATAGTATCATCCATTTAAACTGCTCGGACTTTTGAGGAAGGCCTGGCTTTGCAGCCCAGCAGGTCCACACTGCCAGGGATGCTCTACACCCATCATCCTGGACAAAGAAAGAGACGGGCAGTTCAGAGAGGCCATGAGCACTCTGGGGATGCCACTGGGGTGGCCAGGATGGAGCACAGGATGGGCCACAGGCAGCTTCCCAAGTGGGTAATGAGGTCACTTCAGTTGTGGATAAGTCCCTCCATGGGTTTCAGCCTGACTGCCACTACTGCCTTCAGAACAGGAAAACTCATCCTCGTCCCTTGGGGTCATTGAGAGGGTAGATCAGGACCCCAGATGCCAAGAGGTGTGCGTGCTCATGTTCCTCATGTAAAGGGACACATTCCACATCACCCTCACCCCTACACCCATATCCTTGCTCAGTTACCTGCCACACCCAAGACAATGCAGGTGCCGTGTGGACTGTGGTTGTGCCACACTGTTTAAGGAACAATGACAAGAAAAAGCTCTGGGAATGTTCAGTGCAGACACCACTCGTTTGGTTTGGTTTCCCCGTATTTTCCATCCAGCCCTGGTGGAAGGCTTGGACATGGAGGGCCAGCCGTGACATGACTGTCATCAGGGGTCAGGGACGCTGTGAGAAGTCATTACTATAAAAGTGATTTTGTAAAGAATAAAGTAGAACAGCAGGTACCACTCACCCATGTGCCATCTGTTGTGCTAATTGGAGATGAAGACACAAATAAAGGTGTTTATTCCTAAATTCTGTTGATTTTGAAAGCCATAAGCCCAGTTCTGGGTCTAGAGAGTGCCATGCCTTTGGATGTACACCAATGGCAAATTTAGATCACAATTTTTAGACAATAAATTACACTAGCAGGGCAACAATTTGATTCATAGCAAGATCTTTAGGGAGAGAAGCACAATACTGAAGATCAAATTGACAGTATGTATCAATTACTTACTTAGCAGGGACCATTCATAATGTGAAAAGCCTAATAGGCATCACCTGATTTAATGTTCCTGGACTCCATGATAAAGATATCACTATGGTCCCAATTTACAGACGAGAACACGGAGGCACTGAGAGATGGAGTCCACTGAGAGATGGTTGTCTGACCCCAGGCATCATGTCATGCTTCTCACGAGTGGCAGCTTCAACAATGAATAGCAAAGTCAACTCTCCACACAGACTCGGAGGAAGTCACATCTCACCATGTCACAGAACTCCAGAGTGCTGGTACAGTGACACAGACAAAGGAAGAGGAGGAAGAACTGACACTCCTCCACTGCCACCTCACCACGTGAAGTTGGAACCAAATGCTCTGACAGTCAGAAACACCGCAATCTAATGTTCCAGGAGGAAAAGGGCTTTAAATTAGTTTTGCTGCTTTCCCTTTATCCAAGATTCTCTTCACTTCCCAAGGAAGGAGTTTATTCTGCAAAGGAAGACAGGCGACACCAGGGGACTTTGGTTTTCTACGACGGAAAGAACGTTTTCACAGAAAACCTCAAAGCAGAACCGGACCAGGTCACAACCCTTGCAGGGAGCCTGCAGGGCTATAAGCCTCCTGCATTCAAGCTCCTCAGAAAATGCAAGCTCTGATTGAAGTCCCTGGGCTCGCAATGATGGCCCGGTGGCACTCTATTACAGAAAATCCTTTTATTAAGCCTGCGGACTGGTTAACGAGTCACAGAGCTCAAGTTCTATCGACACACACTGTGATCATGGATCAGGCACCAGGAAGTGGGAATCCACTGTCCTGGAGGTCGGCAGGAAGGAAATGTTACAAAAGGAGACTTCCCCAGAGTCCCATGCTAGATGAGCCAAAGGTACACAAAATCTGGCAAGTACAAGTTGGTGCCAATTCCCCTTTCCTGCAACTGGCAGAACTATAGAATATCAAAACCTTGCATTGAAAATGGTGCTTCTCAAAGCAAACAAAAAAAGTGTAAGTTTCTAGGCATTTTTCCCAATGATAATATGGAATGAAGAAAAATACTCCAGATGCACAAAACCAAAAAGGAACAAACACAAAGAAATTGAGAGTTAAATTAGAACTTGCAAGGCTGAGACACCTGGAGTACCACTGACCCAAAATGCCTGGGATCAAAAGTGTGCTGGGTTTCTTATTATTATTATTATTTTTAGATTTTGGAGTGTCCGCATATATGTAATGATGAATCTTGAAGAGGGAGCCAAGTCTAACCCTGAGATTCATTTCCGTTTCATGCACACCTTATACACATAGCCTGGAGGTAATTTTACATGGTACCTCAAATATCTTTGTGCATGAAATTAAGTTGCCCAGTGTGAAATTTTCCACTTTTCATTTCAGCACTCAATGTATTAGATCCTGGAGCATTTCTGATTTCAGATTCTGGGGTCAGGGATGCTCCACCTGAACTCACTCAGAGCCCTCATCTGTAGCGTGGGAACAGCCCTGGGTACTGTGATGAGCCACTCATGCAGGGCACATACTCTGAACAGTGGGCAGGGCACACTGCACATTCTCCAATCCTGGGCTCTTGCCGCCTTCACCGTCACTGACTGGTGTGATGGAAAACAGTGCCTGAAAACATCATGGCTAGCTCATCAGGAGGGAGAGGGCTGAAAAGATGAACAGAAACCAGTCAGAGAGGACTCTACCTGCTGCGATAGGGAACGTGGCGCGACGAGATTCTGGCCTCTTCTGCTCTGTGCCCAGTGCTCTGCCTCCCACGCACCTTTGTGAGGCAAAGTCCTCTTCATGCTTTAGGCTTTAGATTGACTTACACCTCCTCTGGGAGCTTCCATCCATCTCTCTGCATGGGGATGATGTCTGCTGCTCTGTAGTCCTGCACACCCACGCACCTCCCTCTCTACAACACTTGGAGTCAACTGTGTGTCCATGTCTGTTTCACTGACCTTTGCTTCCTCAGTGTGCAGCAAAGCACCCAGTGTGGGAGGGTCTTTTTTGGGGAGAGTGGGTAACTAGGGATTGAACTCGGGAGTACTGGACCACTGAGCCACATCCCCAGCCCCATTTTGTATTTTATTTAAGGAACTGAGTTGCTTAGAGCCTCGATGTTGCTGAGGCTGGCTGTGAACTCATGATCCTCCTGCCTCAGCCTTCCGAGCCGCTGGGATTACAGGCGTCCTGCCCCACGCATGAGGACCATTCAACAAACACTTGCAGAACATGGACCCACAGGGTGGGTGCTGGAAGGTAAGCCATTCAAATGAAAGCGTTGTTCAGCGGGCAGATACCCCACTCCATTCTACCTCCATGCTGAAATTTCCTTCAACTCTCTTTTAATTTTAGAAGACATGTGATTTTTGTATTTTACTCTTCTATTCTTGTTATATATTCACTTTTAAGTAAAGGGTTTTTTAGGCTGAAGACAATGAGCACTTATTGTCCGCTAGCCAAGCTCCGCTTGGACAATTCAGTGTTTGGTGGCAACACACACAGCTTCTCATCAGGAGCCAGCTGAGCTCATGACTTCTTCTCCCGCAGGCCTGAGCAGCACATTGGCCACATCAAAGTCACAGGTGTCTTCAGAGCCTGTGTGATCTGGTGTCCACTGCTCTTGAGGGCCATTGTGAGCACAGGTGCAAGGCCTGCTATCTCAGACTCAGGGGTCGGGTGAGCGTGAGGGAGGCAAGGTGATCCAGCTTCTTTTTTCTGGGGACGCTCTTCCAAGGGCACATGGGTGACACATGGAACGCAGTTGGGCAACCACCAGGAGGTGGGGATGTGTGGCTCTTCTCCCTGTGTCCCCAAGTGCCTTCCCTCACCATCTTCCTGCAACTGGGAGCCTTTGACCTGGCCAGAGCTGTGGGCCGGGCAGGCACAGCCGTCTTCACTTCTGGTGCCACCTTCATGAAATGGTAAATGAACATTTTTTGGTTACTCAACTTTGGCCAGAACAAATCTGGAGCGTAGTTGATCAGGTGGTTCCTCACTGCACTGAAATGTGACCTGCAGATCTCTCCAGAAACAACACAGCCTCAAGGTAAAGAGCGCGTTAGGCCGGATTTGCGAAGCTGCTCAATAGAGGAAGCTCTTTCTACTGGCTTCTGGTTTGTATTCCTGGATCAACTAACTTTTAGGCAGCACGTGTTCTCAGACAAAAGGTTTAAGCAATAAAAATGTTGAATTATCTCCCTTTGTCTAGTTGAGCGGGTCTGGGAAGCCCCACAGATACTTTTTCCCCCTGGGAGAGATGCTGCTGGAGTTTCCGAGGTTTGGAAAGACTTCTCAGGCGAGGGCGGCTGACATGGGACAGTCCCTTCTGCAGCACAGAAGCTGGGAGAGCAGTACAGACTCAGTGGGTCGTACCCAGTGCCTTTCTGTTCTGCAGCTGCTCTGCACTCACCCTGGCCCCAGGCACAGGCGTCAGGATGCAGGAAGGACCACAGGTGAGCAGCAGAGGCTGCCCAGGAGCTGTCTTCGAGTGGCTCTTCTTTTCCATCAGCAGAGACAAACATCCCAGAGAGTCCTCAGAAGACTTCCCATGTCTTACATTCATTCTTGGGTCACAAGACTCCTTGTCACAGGCAGGCTGGGAAAGGAAGAGAGCAGCCACACTCGTCCTGGGTCAGTCAAGATGCACCCGGGCCTGGGCACGAGGGCTTGACGGCAAGGAGCAGGACAGGGTGGCAAAGCTGGACAGATACTAATAGCTCCAGCCGTGACCGCAGAGCCCCTTCTGCACAGATGTCCATCTCCAACAGCCTGGGAAGCAGGAAGAGCTCTGGGAGCACCGGCCCTTGGCCTTCAGGATGAACAGGGTGACGCGCACACTCACTTCAAAGGAAACAGCTGCCGCTGCAGGCCTGCAGCCCACTTCCCTTGGTCAGTGTCAGTCCTCCTGCTGCGGCCAGTGAGCAAGCGACCTGCAGGCAGAGCCTCCAGGCTCCAGGCGCACCCTTCAGAGCAGGCCTCGGCTGGGTGCTGCTGGCGGTGAGGAACTGCCCAAGGCAGAGGTGGCCTGAAGCTGTCCTACAAAAGGCCAGCTAAGACCGCCAGGCAGTTTCGCCAGGGACAGACGAGTAGATCTATGTTTTTTAAATTTATTTGGGATGCCGGAGATTAAACCCAGGGCCTTCACATGTTAGCCAAGCACTCCACCACTGAGCACATACAGCTTCAGCCCCTTTTATTTTATTTTGAGAAAGGATCTTGCTCAGTTGCCCAGGCTAGTCTCTGAGACTGTAGCTGTGCACTGCCGCACGAGGCTAGGTTTGTCTTCTAAATTGGTTCCCTGGCCGTGGGATGTAAAATGGATGAGGGCGGCACCATGAATCCAGTTGGGTGTGTCTCATAGGAAGAGTTCAAGGGGCCGGGACCAGGGTGGTGGCAACAGATGGAGAAAAGCTATTTCATGAGCCATTTGTAAGAATGGTGTGACTAGGCAAGGGTCACAGTGACAGGACAAAGTCGGGCTGTCTTCCAGGGTTACTGTGGAGCAACGAGGTGGACAGAGATGCCTTTCACTACAGAAGGAATAAACCCCAGAGAAGGAATGAGTTTAATGGAGAAGATGTGGACAGAAAGCAATCTGAGAGACCTCAGATGGAGGTGTATATACTCAGTGGTGGAGTGCTTGCCTAACATGTGAAGGCCCTGGGTTTAATCTCTGGCATCCCAAATAAATTAATTAATTTAAAAAAATATAGATCTACCTTGCATGTTACCTTCCATGGAGATGAGGTCTTTGCAGATGTCATCAAGTTAAGGCCATACTGTTACAGGGGGCCTAAACTACTGGTAATACCTGGTGTCCTTAGAAGAGGAGGCAGATTTAGAGGCACAGAGACACTGGAGAGACAAAGGCCACATGGAGACATGGACGGAGAGCAGAGGGAGGGTCTACAAGTCAGGGGATGACAGAAGCCCTTAGCCTGATTCTTATCTAGCCTTCGGAGGGGCTGGGGACACTGCCAACATCTTAATTTGGGACTTCTGGCCTACTGAACTGTGAGAGAGGCAAATATTGTCTTAAACTGCACTCTGTGGGTCTCTGAAAGAGCAATTGCAGGACTCTAACAAGCACCAGGACAAAAGTTTGCCTCTGGCTTCAGACAAAACTGGGAAGGAAGACCTGTTATGGTCTAGATGTGATGGGTCCCCAGAAGCTCACAGGTGAGACAACAAGAGCTTTAACCCAATCAATGAATTCATCCCCTGATAGGGATTGACTGAGTGGAACTGGAGGCAGGTGGGGAGTGGCTGGAGGAGGTGGGAACTGGAGGCACGGCTTGGGGTGTGTATTTTGTACCTGGAGAGTAGAGTGTCTTTCTGCTTCTTCATCATCCTGTGAGCTGCTTGCCTATGCCACACTCTTCTGCTATCATGTTCTGCCTCACCTTGAGCCCCAAGGAATGGAGCTGGTCTTCTATGGCCTAAGACCTCTGAAACCATGAGCCCCCAGATAAACTTTTCCTCCTCTACAATTTTTCTGGTAGGGTCTCTCGGTCACGGTGGTGAAAAATCTGACTAAAACAAGACGAAAGCCAGATATAAGGCACTGGATGAGAAGAGTAACGAGATAGTCAACTGCCTTGCAAAACTTACCTGTTGGGAGTACGAACCACTTGAGGTCTCAGATTCAGTTTTTAACTACACGATAAGGACAACAGGATCTAACCCATTAGGCTGTACACGTGGCTACAGTCTGTAATCAGGTTGTTATAATAAGTCACTGGGCACAAGCTGGGTTGTACATCAAGCTAGTATTTATGCATTTTTATGATACAGCCTCACTATTACTGCAGGGCCAGGCCTGTGCACCTTACTGCCCCAAGGAGAAGCTGATTTTGTTTGCCACTGCTCTAAGAGTGGTTCTAGGAGATGCTCTCAGCTGTCACAACTAGGGGTAGGGTGCCACCAGTCAACAGTGAGCAGAGACCATGGATGCTTTCGAACATCCCCTGGGCACAGGGCATCTCAAACAGAGCATCATCAGGCCCAATCGGCAGTGGTACCAAGCTGAATCATCTGCCCTTGTGATGCCCTGGATAGCTTCCAGTCACAGCTGCAAAAACCAAAGAGTTCACCTTCTCGTGGACGGCAGTCAGACCGAACTTGCACTCTTTAGAAAAAGTAAAACACGTCCTTAAAGCCAAGGGCCACACACCTAGCAATCTCTGAATGCACTCAGCATAAACCACCTGCCAGTCTGAAGGGAGGAGGGGGAGAAATGTCCTCCTGAAGAGCCATGCCTTGCAGCTAGAAGCTTCCTTCCATGCCTGGTAGCTGGAAGCCACTGGAGGCCCTGCGGCTAAGCCCTGGGCTGCACCTGGGACTGCACTCAGCAGCGGGTGGGTGGACCCTTCCTCAGCTGGCACAGGCAGTGACTCCTTATCTCTAGCTCATGGCCACGTCTCACGTATGGCCCTCCTCAAAGCTGCTGTATCTCCGCTGCTGCCATCTCTGGCATGCAAAGCATTTGCAGTTGCCTCTTGGAAGCTATTGTGTAAATACGGCTGTGCATACTGTACATTTTTAACCAGCCTGTTCATCAAGAGTCTATGGTCTCTTGTCACCTTTCACCACATCTCCGGCCATAAGCAAGCAGAGCCTCTGATGCTACTCCCTCAGTGAGAGCACCTTAGAAACGCGATGAGCTCACTGGGAGGCCAGGAGACCCCAGGTAGAGTAAAAGCAAAGGCAGGTTCTCGGCTGCCCTCTCCAGTGGAGCTGAATATCTTGCTCCGAATACAAGTTCAAACACACCTGAGCAAACGAAGGTGGGGTGGTTTGGGTGGCAACATTAAATACAACGGCTAACCCACCCGTGTTGGCGGGTGCAGTAGGCCAATGGGGGCAGTGCAGAACTTAGTCCTAACGTCCAGAAGTCTGTACAGATTAGAAAATAAGTTACACAGTGATGTTTCAAATACCCTCAGGATTTTCTTCGAGCTTCTGAAGTCATCAAAATCAAAATGGCATTACTATTTAAGATTGGCTCTATACTATTTTATTTAAGTCATATTTAAGTCAAGAGATTAATTAAAGCTTTTGATCCATTGAGATGGAACAAATATTTCAACAAATGGAAAATGTTCAAAGGTCAAGAATCCTGGCATTTGAAGAGACATGTATAATCACCCTCGCCTAAAAGCAAAACATTGCATAGCCAAAGAAACATGCTATCTCATGGGAGAGCCATATAAAATACAAGAATTCAAAAATTATAATTTCTCTCCAATCTTTATATATGGAATTTACTTAGCTACTATAAGTTTAGACTGCCTCAGCTCATAGAAATAACCTTTCCTTGCAGATATGGAAACACTGTTTTCATAAAATAAAAACTGGCATATTTACACATTTGTCTCAGTCACAGAATGGCTTTTCAAAGTAAACAATATTAAAGTTTTCCTTTGCCTATACAGCCAAATAGCTGAGTAATTCATAATATGATCTGATAAAGAAGAAAAGCTTGCAGGACATGGTGGCTCATGCCTGTAATCCCAGAGGTTCAGGAGGCTGAGGCAGGAGGACAACAAGTTCAAAGCCAGCCTCAGCAACTTAGTGAGTCACTAAGCAACTCAGTGAGACCCTGTCTCCAAAAAAAAAAAATAGAGGTAAAGCTCAATCTGTGTTTCAATTTAGTTCAAATTATCAAGCTACAAAGTAAGCACCTGAGAAGCAGCACTGAAATTGATATTTCATGATAAATCTGGACATTTATTTCCTATTCTCATAGGGTTGTTTATGTCACTCTCCACGCTGTGAACCAGCCTAGCCTGTCACATGCCACCAGTTCAGAACATCCTTATTTCCTCCGTACATGGAAATACACCACTGAGTCACATTTTTGTAAAATCCAAGTCCAGATTCTAGGGAAGATAAAATACTAGTGCAGAATAAGCAGGAAAATACTTCACTGGGCACATTTATAAAAAACATTCCCAGAGCCAAGGAGGGTGTGGAGTGTGTGCCTGTGCGTGTCGTGGGGGGATAGTCTGTGACGTGACTATAGCAGAGGCTCCAGGGCACTCCTCCTGGCCAGTTCCCAGGGGCCAGACGTGAGCACACCAGCAGAGGCGAGCCACAGCTGGCCACCCACTAATGAGCTCTGTGCCTCGTAAAGGGAGCACGGTTTGCACAACCAGGTCATGGGCAAGCCTTGAAATCAGCAGTCATCAGGAACAGCAGACTTCAAAGTATGCCACGAGGGGCACTGGTACTGTCCCTTAGCCATGTAATCTGTTTTATACAGAAGCCCTGTGACTGGAGTTTGAAAGACACTGAATGGGAGCCATGAGAGTGCTCACCCAGGGTGAAAGCTCAGGAGTGTGGCCTGCACCCCGTGCAAGCCCCACCGAGGTCGGCTAGATGGCTCACCCCGTTACCAGAGGCCATCTAAGGAGAACGATGTGCAGACACAACCACGACCCAATGTGCAGAAGCCGAGTCTCCCCTCCCCGGGTTTGCAAGGGCGGTCACCCCAGCAGGCCAGTGGGTCCAACACTCCTGGGCCGGGGGTCTGGTGGCAGCGGCTCACCAAGGCTCACCTCTTCTTCTTGGTGATGATGAGCACGTCGTTGAAGAGGAAGAAGTAGACCTGCTGCCTGGAGGTCCTCCTGGAGAAGAGCACCGTGTCCTCCACGAAGGCCGTCAGCTCCCCCCTCTTCACCAGCCACCGGGACGAGGACACCAAGGGGAAGGGCTGCAGAGACAGCACAGGGCCAAGCCCAGTCACGGCCACGGTTTCAGCCATGGCCAAACACGAGAAGCGCTTTCACACAATGAGGGGCATCAGCCACGCGCCATCTCAGTGCGGCACAGGCGCAGTGCAACTGGAGAATCACTGAGTGCATGCTCCAGGAGAAAGGGAGACACCTTGGTCCCTGGTATAGAAACCCCATAGTCAGTGAGAAAATGTCACTGGATCATAACTGAAAGGGTAAGCTAAAGAGGAGTCACTTAAGATTGAAAAACCAGGTAATGAAATCTGTCCTTACCAACAGTAGGCATTAATCAATATGTAATAGTGATGTGTACACACAGCTTCACATGTGGGTGCCCCCGTTCACCACTCTCTTTGAAAGCCTGGTTGAGTTATATCACATTATTTTGTAATAATGTATGTTTCGTTATTTTGTAATAATGTATGTTTCGTATAATGCTATGATTTATTGAATCATTCTCTTTGATAGACATTGGGACTATGTCCAATCTTCTGGCTGTTACAAATACTACAGTAACTATTTATTTCATTTTATACACACAAAGTACAGAATGACGTCTCAGAAGTACAGCTGTTGGGTGGTAGTAAGTTGCACTTGTAATTTTGATGGTATTTTCCGAACTGCTCACCACTGGGGTGGTAACAATCTTTTCTACCAGCAACATGCAAAAATTCCCCTTTCCTACAACCTCATCAATAACATGTGTTCTCAAACCTTTGGATCATGTATAAAGCTAAAGGCTGGAATTCTTTATCCTAATTTCAAATGGCGATTTTCTCCTCAGTGAAGTAAAGCATCTTTGCGTTCTAACTTGTAATTTTCTAATATACCTATCACTTGCATCTTACATAACGGGGACATTATCTCTTTCACTTGTATGTGAGTTACAACTGTTTCTTCCCAGTTTGCTACCTACCTTTCTACCTTTTTATGCTTTTTATTTTTCCCTTCACAGTGAAATTTCAGATAGATGAAATGAGCACCTTTTCTTTTAATATGTCTGGATTTGGAGTGAGCTGGTGGGCCTTTCCCACAGCGCTGAGGCTGTCCTGCTGAACCACATCGCCCTGGGTCCCTTCTTTAATGAGAACTGTCCCGTGACTCCCGAGTGGCCCCTGTACAGCTCCTACTGCTCAGGAAATCTGCTATGAGGATCGGAGCAAATCACCTGGCCTCTCTGAACCTATTTTCTCATCTTGAAAATGAACTCGGTAGAAATAGCTTTTATCCCTGAGGTGTGACAAGGTCCTCAGATGTTGTATTTCTAATCAGTACTCCCCAGTGTTTCCAAGCGGTCTGAGCTAACCCTTCATCTCCCTTTGTAAGCCAGGTTTCTGCATCCCCATCACTGCCGTCAGGGGGTTAGAACAGAAAAGTTCACTCCAACCTACCACTCAGGGCACCTGGACCCTGCTCCTGAATCTCCCACCACTCACCTAGTGACTTTGCTGACAGTTACTTACTCTCCAGCTTCATTTTCCTCATTGATAAAATTTAAATGGTGTGACTATAAAAAAGAGTGGTCCTAAAACTCAGGATGTGGCAGAGAACCTTCTTTCTGTAGAACACCATGAAATTCTGATCCCTCTAATTCCACTGCATGAGTTAGAAACACTTTTTCTAGGAAAACATCTGGGCAGTCATTGTAAGTTGCTTAATCAGAACCACAATCACGAGCCCTCTCTCCCATTCAGAACTCACTGGGAGCCAACAAAGAATGGCCCTGACCTAGATTTGCCATTAACTGTCACTTTCCTCTTTGTTCACCCTGCCATCCATTCAAGAGCAGAATCAGACAGGCCGTGATAGCAGCACACGTCCAGAAAAAGTTGTGGAAAAAAATGAACTTAAAAATAAAAAGTTTCCATTAACAATGTTTGTTACAAAGATTTAAAAAAAAAAAAAGGCCCTTATTTGATTTAGGGGAACACCCTGGCCCAGCTCATGGGGTACCACTGTGTGCAGGACATTTTGAAAATATTAGACAAATGTATTTTTTCAACTCTAAAATTCTACTGTTTTAACTACCTCCTTCCCTCAAGTTTGGTGTCCTAGGACAGGAACAAGGGGTTGGAGGTACACCTTAGATAACAGAGCTCCTGGCCAGCAAGGTGCTTCTGTCTGGAGAGGCAGGGTCAGAATTGCTTCAGCTGAGGCTCTCTTACCAATTGAGGGCCCTTCTTTGAAAAGCAAATTCCTATTCACTTGGCTGCCCTCAACTGTCCCTACTTTGATAAGATTTAAGCAAAAGGAATAATTAACATAGGCACAAGGATACCTTAATTTTAAATTCCAGCTGGGAGTTAATGGTGTACATCATCTCGGTCCTCTCCATCTTCCGGGCTCCTTCATTGCACAGTCGAACCAGCTGGAACAGAAGCAGAAGGTTAGGAGGGCCAGGCAGAAGCCTCACTTCTACTGCAGGTCCCGCAGGACTGACAGCACCTAGGAAGGCCCAGGACTCACCCCCATGGGTAAAGAACTCTCAGTTTTACACAGTTAAGATGCTCTACTAAGTTAGAAGCAGTGTGGCCAGACGGGAGGAAAAGAAGGTCCTCAGCAAGTGCAGTGGTACCCTGTAATCCTACCTACTCAGGAGGCTGAGGCAGGAGGATGGCCAGTTCAAGTCCAGCCAGGTCTACTTGGCAAGAACTTCTCTAAAAACAAAAAAATAAAAAAGGCTGGGAGTGTAGTTCTGTGGTAGAGTGCTCCTGGGTTCAATTCCAAGTACCACCACCAAAAAAAAAAAAAAAAAAAAGTCCTGAGAAATTTCAAGCGCACACAGGCTCTGTCTGCAACACCCTGACACTCAGGTGTTCCCCAACACCATGCTCTCCACCCATCCCGCCCTTTCCTGTCCCCTGCTCCCATCTCTATGCTGGGAACCCCACTCAACCTCCTCAGCTGCACCCCTGCCCACTTCCAGACCAGAGCAGCAGGAATCAGACCACCAAACTTCAGAGGCGGAATCTAGGCTGTGTGCAGCATGGGATCAAAAATGGGGTGCAGAAAGAGGAGGTCTTGGGGGGCCTGATGGCCAACGGACCCCAAGGATGGCCATGCTAAGGAAGTCAGTTAAATTGCAGCCCTGAATCCTCCACCACAGGCTTCTGCCAAGTACCTAATATATACTTGACTCTCTGGTCAATATCAAAACAAACTTAATTTCTAATTTTTTATTAACTGGGAAATCTGGAAAAAAAAATGTCCACAAAAGGGTCACTGGCCATAAAGATGAATATGATTGTTAATAATAAAGGTTGGAAATTTTATTTTAATGCTACTGATTTGTTAGATAAAATAATGTGCACATTACAATAAAATAAAATGCTGATTATAACACAGAACTAAATGAATAGAACCCAAGGAGGGGCCTTCTGCAATAGGAGCCCCACAAATACAGAAATAGATGCCCTTACCAATATATCATTCATTGAAAAAGAGCAGTTAACTTAGCACCTCCTGTTTTAGGTGCTAGGGTGATAATACAATCAGAGGACACACCCACTCATACTCACACACACCAATCACACTGAGGTCGGAAAGGGTGCTCTAGCACTGAGCTACATCCCCAGTCCTTTTGAGACAGGGTCTCACTAAATTGCTTAGTGCCTTGCTAAACCGCTGAGGCTGGCCTTGAACTTATGATCCTCCTGCCTCAGCCTGAGCCACTGGGATTACAGGTGTGCACCACCAGGCCCAGCATCACTTTTTAAATGTAAGAAAATGACATTATAAGTGTGGATCACCATCTTATTCCTCAAACTTCCCAACAGCAAATCCATTAGCAAAAGATGGAATTGTCCCACGAGGGGGATTCTGAGGAACCCAGGTAGCCCCCCCAGGGTAGGTTAGAAAGGGAGAAGCTCCCCAGGCGTCCTGAGCAATGAAGTCACTGATGGTGTGCAGCAGAGCAGCACCAACCCCTTCAGATACGGGTGCCACAGGCATGAAAAGACCTCTCCCCAGGGCATCGTGGCATCACAGTGAGAGACCTCTGAGTCCTGGCTCATCATCCCGAAGGCTCAGGAGGCAGAGGCAGGAGGACCACAATTCCAGGCTAGCCTCGGTGAGTTCGTGAGACTCTTGTCTCAAATAAAATATAGAAAGGGCTGGGGTGGTACAGCACCTCAGGGTTCAATCCCAGCCTGCTCCTCCCACCCCAGCTCCCAACTCCCCATCCTTCCCGTCCCGAGGATTCCTAAACCCACATCCATCTGGGCCTCTCCTCTGAAGTCCAGGCTTGTTTCTCCAGCCACCTGTGTGTTTCATGGATTCTCAATCGCAACATGTGCAAAGTGGGACTCACAGCACCTGCCTCTGTCCTGTGAGAGGGCGAGTGAGCTGCCCAGCCAGAGACCATCTGCCTTCACCTCTGACCCTACCATGCTCACCACACCCACCTCCAGCCCACCCGCAGGTCTGCTCCCCTCCTCCCTGGCATTCGCCTCCTGCCGAATCAAGGATACCTGAACTCCACACCTGGGTTCTCCCTGGTCCTGTCCCCACTGTCACCTTCACACAATACCCTGTGACTTCTTACACCAGCTCAGGACAAAGTCACTGACCCCCACCGCCAGCCCCCTGCCCACTGCCCTCTCCTGGCCTGGGTTCCTCAGGCTTCTCATCACTCGCTGGCCTTGGGTCCCTCCACTCTCTGAGCCCTGGCTGGAGGCTGTCCTCATGCTCACCCTCAGCTAGCATCTCCTTGTCACTCGCCACCGTCTCTGTTTACTGCCTGACCTCCTCTTTACACTGCACACATCACGAGTGACGCCACCACATTGGTCCTATTCATCGCCATATTTTTGGCAGCTGGCATCATGCCCAGCCCAGTAGTTGATACTCAATAAATATTTGTTGAAGGAGAGGTCGGATCAGCAGCTATTCACCACCAGGAGTGGTCGAGACGGCTCAGCCATGACCCAGGACCGTCTGGAGCAGGGAGAACCAATTTCACTTGCACACAGCAAACATTCCTGTTTTCCAGCTAAGTGGAGAACGCAGGGCAAGGGGGCAAGCACGGCTGACCCACAGAAACACGAGGCTCCTTCTGGGACCGCGGTGGGGCCACCGTGGACCACTGTGGGGCCACGGGGACCGGCGCTCACCTTGCTCACTTCCTTCAGGGCCCTCTTGCAGGCCTCGTACTTGGGAGAGTCCCTCAGGGTTTTCTGGCAGATGGTCTGCAATAAAGAAGAAACAACATGGTGGACTGACTCACCCAGGAAAATACACCACGCTCAGCCACATCCTCTCACTCACAGAACACGGCATGCTGCACCAACATGATGCACAAGGACGACATTAAAACCCAACTGAAAAAGCTGGGAAACGATCTTTACACCCACGGTCCAGGGAATGGCCACGTAAGAGGACAGACTCCAGCCTGGTTCCGAACCACAGGTTGGCCCTGTGCTAGTTACATGACCTTGGGCAAGTCACCGGTCAGTACTGGCCTCAGTTTCTTCATCTATCAGACTGGAATAATGTCAATATTACATAATAGGTTGCTGCAAGGGTTAAACAATAATTCACGTAAAGTTCTCATTTAAGCACCTGGCATACAGCACAAGTTAGTTCTAAGGTAAAACTGGGCTTGAAGAGGGTCAACTCAAGGTAAACTGAATTACAAATTGACCGTGCCTAATCTGAAAATCTGAAATCCTAAATGCTCCAACATCCACAAAAGTTTGAGTATCAACAGGACGCCAGAATGGAAAATTCCACACCATGAAACTTTGTTCCATGCATGAAATTTTAAAAAATATTGTATAAAACTATCTTCAGTCTTTGTGCAGAAGGTGTGCATAAAGCATAAATAGATGTCCTGTTTACCCGTGGGCCCTTCCCCAAGGTAACCTCAGGGCACATATGCAACTGTTCCAAAATCAAAAAAAAAAAAAAAATTCCAGTATCTGAAACATCTCATCCCAAGAATTCTGAATAGGAGATATTCACTCTGTACTTATAACTTTTGAAATGATACACAAAGCCCAGGGAACCATGTTAATTATTGAAAATGTTCCTTTTGGTTAACAAATTTAATTAAACTTCCAAATGAAAAATTTTAAAAATTAAAAAGATGATATTTTAAGTACATCTAGATTCTGCCCAGATGGCCTGATTCCCGCACATGGCAGAAAGAAGAGGTCTGCAGCATCAGGCAGGGGTGGAAGGTATGGTAACCCACAAGCCATCAGGACCTGAAATTTGAGTACCAGAAAGTCAGGCTTCAGACTGTTCCACGTGAGAAGCACAGAATGTACCACAGTGGGTTTACGTGAGTGTTCTCCCATTATTTTACCATGATCCACTCACGGTAAGAAATAAATTTATATTGCAACCAGCACACATGTGCACATAAATGAAACAAGACTATTCAATGAAATAACATTTAAACATATCATGAGACATGTGCACATCATGCTCTTCATATTCCACTCTACTTCATTTTTCAAAAACTGCTGTGATTTGAAAATCAATTTTATGACCCATTAATAGCTACAAAAGCAACATGAAACATCCTGGTTGTGTCCCTGCGGGCAGGCACCCCGTGGTGGAGCCTAGGCACACAAGTTTATATAAAAATCTGTTCACGTGTGAATTGTCTAGGAATGAAAACTATAGATTTACTCAGAATCCCAAAGGGGTCTGTGACCCAAAAAAGCTCAGACCCACCAGGCAATCTTGGCTTAAACAGCCAGCACTGGACAAAAATGGTTCCTTTGATTCTGGAGTCCCATTCTGTTCAAGCAATAGTCTCAAAGTTTCATTTTGATAACCCAGTTATATTCTGTCCTTAAACATGATGGATACCCATCTGAGAACAAGCAATGTGGTTTTCACAACTTCAAGTTTTGCAGTTCAATCACCTGCTACATAACAATCCCTGGGTAATCCCTTAGAATAAGACGCTGCCTGGCCCACTGGCAGGGTGAGACCTGTGTGGAGCTGGCTGTCCTCCACTGCCCACCCTGCCCCTGCTATCTGCTGCAGTTTGGCACACCTGGCATGCAGGCCTCTGCCCCGAGCCAGCTGCTCTCCAGCTGCAGGGTGTGCCAGGCAGCCTCTGCTCACTGCCCAGCATGCCCAGCTCTGCTCCCAGAGGGACTCTGACTGACATACTCAGGATGCTAAGATTCCAAAACCAGTGTGCCCTGCATAGCAAGCCCAGGTTTGTGTCCTGTAATGCCTCCCATGGGAAAGAGAAGCCTTAGAGCACCCTGGAACACCCAAATGGGAGGGGTCTTAATGACCAGGCTGAGCAAACTGAGGCTCACACAGAGTGGTGAGTTGCCCAGGGTCCTACCTTCAGCTCAGCCAGAACAGAAACCAGGGCTCTGTCCTTGAGAAAGCCAATACACTTCCCACTTCAACAATGTCGGGTGGGTGGGAAACGTGATCAAGCTCCACCGGAGGGGTGGCACAGGCATAAACTGAAGATAAATTCCAGAGACATCCAACACAGGAAGACTTTCCAACAAAGAGCACTTTCTCGTGGGATTAGGGTTTTACAGAAGGAATATGCCTCAGTGTAAGTGGAATAAGGCTAATTTGCTTATCAGATTTACAGTAGCACGGCTACCCAGGGGACAGGCCACAGATCAGGTCTTACATCCATCAGCAGAGGAAGGCGGGTCACCCTCTGCATGGGGAGGATGAGAAAAGAGATCATGGGCAGGTTCCTACAGTCTTCATGGGACTCGATCCGTGACAGTACTTCCTTGAAGGCGGGGTTGGTGGCTCTGAGGGGAAACAAAGCAAAGAGAAACTTCAAAATATTTCCTTATCCAGCTAAGCAGCAAGAGAAACTGTACCAGGGAACATCGAGGGCGCTCACCCCTTCTCAACGATTTTGAAACACATGAAAACAACATCAACCCAGGAAATAGAAATGGCCCTTCCGCTTCTCATGTTTCAAGGCTGAAGATCAGATGTGGTGTCATGTGACAATGTTAGCAATACTGTTAATACTGTTACTAGAACTGGGACATAAACAGAGGAAGAGGACTGGGTGGTGTGACGATGAACGTGTCAGGTATAAATTAGTATTCAGACTAGCTGCCCCTCTGGATCCCTGGAGCCACACCACCATCACTGAAACGTGCTGCAGCCCCTGCCCTGGCCCTGGACCACCACCTAGGAAAGACATATTGTTGGGGCTGGAATTGGCACCAAGAGGCATCTGGCCCTTTGTTAAGGTCCTCTTTCTCATACCGAAAGCCAGCACACCTCTCCTCCTCTGCTGATGAAGAACAAGATGATCGGGCCACGGTGTTTTCATAGCTACTCCCAAGGACACCACCCTGAAGATCCATGCACTTGACTTTTACAGGCCAGACAGGAGCCCAGGAAAAGAATGGGGATTAGAGGTATCTGATTCCACCCCTAGGAGACCTGGGGCCTGGAAAGAACCAAAGTGAGACCTCCCAGGTCTGCTGACTAGCCCATGCACCTGTGCCACCTCCCCCTCTGCTTGAGCCCCCTGTGGAAGTCTGCAGCCTCCAGTGCACCTGCCTTTCCCAGGGGAGGGGCAGGGGGTGCCAGGGAGCACAACTGGACTCCCATGCCTTGAAAAAAGCAAGAAAAAGAACCAGGAAGCAGGTTGGGGCAATGACTAAAAGTAAATAAATAAAAACACTGCCAGGAGCGGTGGCGCACACCTGTAATCCCAGCGGCTCAGGGGACTGAGGCAGAAAGATCCCAAGTTCAAAGACAGCCTCAGCAACTTAGCCAGGCCCTGTCTCAAACTGGAAAAATAAAAAGGGCTGGGGATGTGGCTCAGTGGTTTAGAGCCCCTGGGTTTAATCCTCAGTACCAAAAATTAAAAAAAAAAAAGAAAGAAAAAAGTTTGAAAATTAGATGATTTGGATCAAGGCTACAAAAAGTAAAAACATAGAATGACAAATAACAGAAATGTTTTATTTTCATTTTCTCAAATTGAGAAGTTTTACATGTCCTTTCCCTGATAGCTTTGAGAAGATTCAGGATGCTAAAAGCAAACTCCATGTTGGTGGCACACTGGGATCACTCAGGTCTCAGTCCCTCCTCCTGCTCCAAGGGTTCAGACTGAATGGTCTGAGATGGATTTGGCACTGTCTACTTGGTTTCAAAGATTCCCAGAATTTCTAGTGTCCCTAAGAGTCACTGCTCTAACCTCGATGCACATCAACTACACAAAGCCCTGAAAACACAGCTAACAATGACCTCCAAGAGAATGTCCCCATGAGGGGAGCAGTCAGGAGACTTAGACAGGATCTTTATTTTGGAGTCAACTAACTTGGAGCAGGAACTATTCACATTTTTTTAAATCCCGCAAAACCAAATGCAAACTAAAGTTAGCTCTGGTTCAGGGCTTTGCTTTCCAACATGAACTTGCATTCTCCAGCAGTTCCACGGCAACCAGAGAAGCAGGGATTAGGGAAGTAAAGGGTGTGACTTTGCCCCCTAGGGCAACTTCCATCACTTCTGGAGACATTTTTGGCATCTTCTGGACAGAGGGCAGGGATGCTGTTACACATCCTACAGTGCACAGGACAGCCCCGGGACAAGGACTTACAGCCCCAAATGTCCATCATGCAAACCCTTCTTTATACCAGAGACCTCATCAGCAGCAGGCAACATTGCAGCCTGCCCCCACGAACTTTTCAGCAAGGTGAGGGGAGAGGGCATGATCAATCCTGGTAGCCAACGTGGGGCTCTGGCTACTGCTCCATGCAGCCACCAAGGCCATCACCAGCCCCACCCTCCAGAGAGACCTCAGCACCCACCCCACAGAGCTGGCTAGAGCTCCCTGATGGTCACCACCACTGCAGCAAGCAAGATGCAACCTTCAGAGGCCCCAAGCTGGGTGAGAGCAAAATGCATCTGCCTTCTAATGCCAAAAGCTGCTCATGATCAAGAGGAACCCTAAAAATAAAACCCACGACGCTGCTGAAGCTCCAGGGTGGCTTGTCCCACACCAAAGCTCAGGCAGCTCAGAAGGTCAGAAAGAAAAGGTTGGCGGGAAAGTTAATGTTGGACTCCTGTTTGCAGCATAATTAAATCATCAAGAACAGTTTTTCCTATTTCATTCTTTAGGCCCTCCCTCCTCTCCTCAGCACAGGTACAAAGGTGGAAGGAACTCTGGAGCCCCTATGAAGCACTTACTCCAGTGGTCAACAGAGAGAGTGCCCACAGGCAGAGAAGCCCAGAGCCCTGTTTCCATCCTACTCACTTAAGAACCCGCTCTGGGCCCCAGGCAAACAATATATTGCCAGTTACTGGGTTAGAAAACTGAGGGGTGAGTGCAGATCACCCCTGTACCTTTTAACAACTAAGGAAAACAAAAGGAAACCAAACCCAAGGACAGCAGCAAACCATAAAGTCATGTGTTTTGGAGAAAAGCTCCCTACAGACTAGACTTCATCTATGAACATCCAAAATTAATCCTCTTAAATATTTCTCCCTGGAAAACGGCTCACCAGGAAGCATTTCTAAATATCATTTAGGGATCAATTCATTCTGATCCATGAGCACAAGCTACCGGATGACCGAAACCATGGCTTACAGCAGCTTCTGCAGCGTCCGCTGCTGGTAGACCTCATTGGTGCAGTACTTCACATAGGGGTCAAAGGTGGACGCCGTGTGCTTCTCCACAATGTCACTGATGTCATCGATGAAGATGTTATTCTGATGTCTTGCTTCCAACTCTGTAAAGAATCTGAAAAATCAATGAAAACTGTTTATACTTCTTCCAGATCGCCTCATGTAATGCTATCATACAGGATTTAAAAACACCCGCAGTACACAGAACCAACTCAGAAGGTGTTAAAAGGAAAAGAAAAGAAAAGAAAAAAAACCCAAATGCAAGTATTTTGTTTCAATTTAAATATGTCATATGAACAGCTTTATTGTTTCAAGTATCTGGCTTTAAAACATCGATAATCCCAGGCATTTCTGCACCTTCAGGTACGATTCGGAATTGTAGATTTCACTATTTTTCAAGAATCCACCAAGTAGGAGAGCAGGGAGTTCATGCTTCTGTATTTTATTATACTGAAAAGCACGTGAGCAAAACACCAAATTAAATGCCTAAAAAACAGTCTGAAATATGCCTAATTCATGTGTCCTTTCTCTCAAAGTAAATAAGATCATCTTTTTAAAAATATGTGTTTTCTGATAGGTGGATGCTGATCCGTAGTGGCGAGGGGTTGGGGGGATGGGAATAGGAAAGATGGTGGAATGAGATGGACATCTTTACCCTAGGTACATGTATGGCTGCACAACAATGTGACTCGACATCGTGTACAACCAGAGAATGAAAAGTTGTGCTCCATTTGTGTACAATGAATCGAAATGTATTCTGCTGTCATGTATAACTAATTGGAACAAATTAAAAAATATGTGGATTCTAACCCACAATAAGGTAATGGAAGATTAGAAGTTCACTGGACTAGACAAAGGAAAATGAAGGGGGGAGGGAGATGGGAATAGAAAAGAAGGTAGAATGAACTGGACATGCCTTTCCTACCTTTATATATGAATGCGTGACCAATAACACCAAGTCAAACACAACCACAACAACGGGATCCTAATTGAACAAGTCATACTTACTCTATGTGTGTATAATATGTCAAAATATACCTACCGTCATGTATATCTAGAAAGAGCATATAAAATACATATGCATGATATTTAGAAGTCTTCACAGTGTATTTAGGCTGAAATGTAGGGTTATGACATTTGGTGTAAAGATGGCAATTTAGGGCCCCAGATTTAGTATGTGTGTTGTCATGCACATGATACAGATCACATAGGCAGCCACTGCACATTCACCTGTGGACGGCACAGGAGGTGTCACTGCTGGACTGATGCACATAAAGCCACCATGAACTTTATCCTGTAGCTACCTGTTCATGTCTGTTTCCAAATATCTGGGGCAGAAGCTAAAGATGGAGCCGCCCCTGCATGGAGTGTGTAAGCAAGGGTCCTCGCACCAGGACAGGACGGTGAACCCAAGGGCCAGGCAGGGGAGCTGATCCGACACCAGGAAATGAATTCACTAGGTGGAAGGCAGGTGAGAAATGACACTTTTCCTGGGACACACAGTCAGGCGCTGCAGAGGCCTGGAGCCATTTATAGCTCAGGATGTCACTGAGATGCAGCACAGCAATTTCAGCAAATTTTGTTATTCTTCCTTTGAAATGTCCAGAAATAAGGAGTCTTGTATGATAAGGAGATGTCGGGGGACCCCTAACAGCTTCCGGTGAGGTAGGCAACCAGGAAGACCAGGCCCTCACTATGGGGTTGAAGATCCCAGCCCGTCCCCTCACCCCCCAAAATGGGAGAGGTCTGCAGGTTGCCTGCAGTCACCCTGCCTGTGTGATGGCTCTCCTGGCTGGCTGTCCCCGAGGTACAGCCTTTATGATCTGACAGCAAAGGCAAGCAAAATGCCCTCCTGCCTCCTGGGAGTGCTTCCAGCAAATCCGGGAAGGGAGGCGGATGGGGACCCTGACTTTGAAGTGAGGCGGGACAGACTCACGGGCAACCTGGGAACCCAGTGCCTGCAACTGACGTCTGAAGGGATGGCAGTCTGTGGACGAAGTCTGGCACCCACGGAGTGTGCCTAGACTGGGTACCCAGCACCAGAACAGGAAGGGACCGCTGGACACCCGGGCACCAGTAGAGATGTTGGAGGGTGGGCCTGAGGTGTCTGAAGCTCAGGAAGTAGAAGCAGCTCCAGAGGCAATATGAGAAGGCTCCAGAGAGCACAGAACACAGTGTGGTAGGGTCCCAGGCCCAGGAGCCAGGATGGAGCAATGGGAGCAGAGTAGGGCAGACGGGGAGCACATGGCACAGGACGGATCTCCTCGAAGAATTGGCTGAGGTGTAGACTGCAAGAGGGACGGGCACAAAAGAAGCCTGCAGAGCTGCGATGGCTGGGCTTTAGAGGTTTTGCTGACAAGGAGAAACTCTGGAGGCACGAAGTCCCCACCAGAGGAGAGAGCTGGGACAGGGAGGGTTGGGTAGATGAGACAGATGGCAGGCAGGCCCATGGGATGGCTGATCTGGGATGGTGACAAGGAAGCCTGC
The DNA here is from genome assembly GCF_047511675.1 of Marmota flaviventris. Classification (NCBI taxonomy): domain Eukaryota; kingdom Metazoa; phylum Chordata; class Mammalia; order Rodentia; family Sciuridae; genus Marmota; species Marmota flaviventris. The sequence continues at coordinate 110,050,725 of NC_092505.1, read as the reverse complement.
AGTGGGGGCTCAAGGAGAGGGGTTGAAGGCTGGGCGAGAGTTTGGAGGTCACATAACAAACTGTGAGGCACTCCGTGGGAAGTCCAGGGAGGTCCTTGGCTTCTCAAGCCTACCCCTCCAGGCCACAGGGGGCCACTGAGCCACTCCTAAGGCAGGGACTGAGGAGGAGGAAGCTGCAGGAAGGAATCAGTTTGCCTGGGAGATGTTAATGGACAGCTGAAAACACACATCTGCCAGAAGCCAGAGGCCCTGAAATTCTAGGGACTATGTAACCAGGACTAGTTCGTCTTAGCTGATTTTTGTAAAAATGCAAAATACTTGAAACTTCTTTTAATTTCAACTGGTTTCTTAAATGCAAATTCTAAGAGAATGTTCAAAGAAAACCGAAAACAGAAGAAAACATAAGGTCGTCATTATGTAATTCTGGGACACAAATGTCTTGGAGGCGAGTATCCTCTGCAGAGGCTGTCCTGTAGCTGGCTGCTGACAGTGTGAAGGAACGCAGCTACACGACCAAGAACAACAGTAACGCGGCTTTTTCCAACCAAAAGGAAAATTTCATTTATCACTGTACAGGGTTTGCCAAAGTCCTAGACTAAAAACAAGGCACCAACCAAGCATCCGTCTGTGCTGCGACCTCAGCATGGCCTGAGCCAAGCCACCTAGCCTTTATGTTGACATTAGCAAAATTAAGACAAAATTCAGGGCTGTCTATGTTAAATGACCTCCTAGTTATTTTGGCAAATTTGCATACTTCACTAAGGAAGCTGAAGGCACTTCTGAAGCGTGAGGTGTTGTTATCTCAGGGGCCCAGCAAACTGGGGCATCGAATCAAATCTGAAGCAAAGCGTTGTTCCTGAGCGGACCCCCAGAAGAGTCTAGGAGGCGACAGGGATTATTTGGGGGCGACTTTTAAGGGAAGTAGATGTTTCGGCTCTGTGCGTTTTCTTGGGGAACAGTGCTGTGTTCTGTCCCCTCTGTAGCACTACTAAGGGATTCAGACCACCAGGACCACACAACCTCTCCCTCTTTTTTCAAAGTTTTAACCTCATCACTGGACTTTGAAGGCCTCCTGAGAACCAGCAAAGGCTGCCTAGAAACACCGCATCCCTGTCACCTGTCATCCTGTCCTGTGCCCACTCCCACAACAGGAGGATGCCTGCCAGGACTGCAGCCTGCCCAGGCCAGGGCTCTCCAGGGCAGCGCCACTGAGAGGTAGGGCTTCAGGAGGACCCAGCTCCAGGCCCCTTGGAGAAGGCAATGGAGGCAAGTCCCTTCCCACTGCCTGAGCACAGGCTCTCCGCAGTTGTTCATCCAGGGGGCTCCTTAAATGTGGAGCTGCACTTTGAGGGAAACAGAAAGTGGCCAGCAAGGCAGGTCTTCTGATGGCGGCACTCAGGGCTGGTGCCCAGTAGTTGGCTTTCACACTGGGCGGCAGGTAGAAGAGACCTACGGGTGTGGTGCAATCGCGGCCCCCAGACCAGGACCCAGAACCTCCCCTCAACCATCTGTTACTAGAGCCCGCCTGAGCCATCTCGACGGTTCAGCTCTTGAGAAGGTGGAGAGTAAGCCCACCTGTTTAGAAAGCAGCTGAAAACACAATGCAGACAAAAACAAGACAGGATCTCCTCCCCTGCCCAGCAAGGACGTGGGGGGTGTCAGGAAGCTCACGCTGGACCAGCCTGACCACCACCGGCCCCTGCCCTGCACCACGGGATTCCCAGGCCCAGCCTCCTCCCACCCCATCCTCCAGCCTGCTTCAGGGGATGGCCACTGTACCCACTTTACAGACAAGAAAACCACAAGGAGAACAGCACTAGTCCAAACTCTCATAACCAAGCCTCCCCACGAACCCAGAGTCATAGTTTCCCAGCCCAGAGCCTGCGCTCTGCTGCCCCAGCTGCCCCTATTGCCCTGGCTCTCACTGGGGAGCCGACCCTGCCCACCTGTCACCAGGCCAAACCTCCACCTAGACTACAGAGAGGAGGATAACAGCTGCAGCCCCAAAGAAGGCCACCTGTGGAGTCATCTCAGCAAGGAGGTCATGTGAATCAGCCTGGGGACCCGCACAGGAGGGTCAGGCCATGGCAGAAGAGTCCACAACCACGTAGGGCGCAGCCTCCCGGCAAGGAACCAGGAGAGCTGTGGCCCACAAGGTGCACTGGTCCTGGCTGACATGACGCGATAGAAGGTCAGCTAGCAATGGAAGGTTGGCGCACCATGCCCGGGGTAACCCTCAGGAGCCATTCATTCTGGTCTTCCTGCCCCTGCCACCCCCCTTCCTAAGGAAGGCCTGCTCCTCCTCCTAGTCCTAGGGTCCACCTCCTTTCCTCCAGAAACCCTCGCTAACCTTTCTGGGTTGAACTGGGCTCAGGTTCCATGACTTCAGACACCCCCTCCCTCAACTTCTTCAGGGTCCCTTTGGATCACCATTAAATCTTGATGGATTTTGTTTATTTGTGTGTCTCAACAACCTCTGGAGGATGGGAGCCCTGTGTCTGCTCACCTCTGCACACCCAGGACCCGACCACAGCACCTGGAATGTAGGACACAGTCGAATATTTCATAAGAAAAAGCACAAGTGAATAAATCAAATTTTCTGTTTGAAACAGAAAAAATATAAAAATGAAACCTGCTCAGAAATCTCTGTTTCACTATGATTTTGCCAAGAATGCAATACTCACAGATGGGCCCGCCCCCACAGGGCTTTCCTCAGTGGTTCACCAAGTAAGTCATCAGTTACTTAATAACCATAGGTTGGGCTCCTACCCCTACCCGGTCACGGCGAGGGCCACCAGTGAAGACATGAGCTTGGCCAGCACATCCAGGGTCACTGAAAGGAGCCCAAGATCACACACAGCAAACTCACAGCACCCTGAGACTTGGTCCTCACGGAAGGTGCCATCTGTGAGCCTAGACGGCCACAGCACCCTGCCAAACACGAAGGCTGGACACATGTAACCTCTCGTGGGTCCAGGCTGCCTTACACAGTATAAACAGAAACATTCAGGAAAGCGCTGCTGGCAATCCTAACCGAACAGCAGCAGAACACTCTGTGCTCTACCAAAACGAACTTACATTCCGCTGTGCGTAAGTGAGACTTGGGGCGTGTTCACTGGGGGGGGTTCTCTGGTGGTCATGTTGACTCTGATAAGCATCAGTTTATTTCCTGCTCGGGATCAGGGGTAGCAAGCACATGGCAAGACCCCCACCACCAACCCACATGGGCCTCTTGAACCCACCAAGGGACTCTGCTCTGGGCAGGATTTGCACCCGGGAAGCCAGGACCCATCAATCAAAACCAATGATGAACAGGATGGAGTTCGCCTAGGATCCTTCGCCAGACTAACACTGGTAAGAAACATGTTGATTCCATAACAACACAGCTGCTCCTTCTCAGCCAGAACATCCCACACCCTGCCCTGGGAAGGGCTCGAGAGGTTTCTTCCTCAGCAGCCTGTCTTCTCACATCCGACTTCATCCTTTCCTTCTGAAATGACCTCTCTGGGTTGATAATAAAAGGACAGGGTTGAAATTAAAAGTGGTTTAGGATATCAGAAAAATCGTTCTAAACAAAAATGTCCAGATAGCTCCCATTCCTAGCTCCCATTCCTATTTTGCTTTTTAAAATCTCTAGGATGGTCAGTGTTAAAAATGGTTATCATTCTGTTGAAACCTTTAAAAATCTGCCTGAATACGTGGGAGAAGAGACTGAGGCAGAACAGCTAATAAGCTAAGGCTATTTCCAGGACTGTGAATCAAAGGCTTTTCTTGCCTGTGATACCTCACAATAAAAAGTTTAGATTTCAGTCCAGCTCCACACAGGCACCCAGCAAAGCCCAAAGGCCAGCTGAGGGGACAGAAAGCCTGGAAACCAAAGGCCTCTCCTGCCCCTGCCCCATCAGTGAAGGCTCCAAGTAACTTGGTCCTTCTCAGGATGATGAACCCCGCTAGAAGGAACACAAACAGGACCGTACAGATGCAGGAGAACAGCATTAAAAGGCCCTGACACTTTAACACCATTAGACTGAGTGTTTGCTTTACAGTGTGAATTCAAAGTCTCTGTCATCTGAACCCGCTTCACAGAAAAGAAGTAAAGGGGCTTGTTCCCAGGAAACCTCTGCACACCTGATTCTTCTGCTTCGTGCCACTCATATGCAGTCATCATACTTTAATTTCTCCCAGAAACAAGACAAACTATAAGAATGACAAAAGGCACCTACCAGCATGCTCATGGACAAGTCCTTGGGAGACATGGAAGTCTGGGTATGCATGACCTGTGGGCTCAGGGTTACTGTGAGCACTTTCACGATTCATAATTGTGTGTGCCGATTCTCATCTAATGGGAAAATCCTGCCTTCCCTGTGAGCTTTACATACGACCATGAAGACTGACACCAGGCATGCCTGGTTCCTGCTGGATGCCCAGGGCCTGTCCAGGAACAGGCACTCAGTAAGTATGTCATACAAGTCAGTGCCAGATCCCCATTACTCCTCCTTGCCCCACTGCCAAAATGCCACCCTCCAAGGATGGGGACTGAGGACGAGACGATGCAGCATCCACCAGGTGTAACCAGTGACCACATAATCACTGGGGACCACTATGGTCCTTGGGCTGGGCCCTGAAGGGAGGGGGAATGCCACAGCAGGTGTTCCTGCTCCCAGCATCTGTGACACCAGCCTCGGGGGCTTGACACCTCAAGAAGTCCCCCAGACACTGCCTGGCCGAAATTCTTGGAAATCTCAAGATCTGGGCAAGGTTTGCGACTTCTGAGGGATGGCTTCCTTCCAGGGGGTGGGATTCCAACCAGGCCCACGGCCATTGCACCTGGGTGGCCCAGAGGGCACTATGTGTTCCACCCTCCCTCGACCACATGGGCCCTCTTTGCCGGGACCCTGTGCACACATCTTTCACTCAAAGTTGCCTTGAACCTTTCAGAGACACAGTTGACATATAAATTATAAATTAAAAACAAACTAGGAAAATGTAGATTCCCGCTTGCTGCTTGGAAACAGCACTAAGAATGCATTTACAGAGAGCTGGAACAAGGTCAAGTTCAACAGAGAAGCCTTTCCATGCCAAAGCCCCCCTCTCCCACCATGGAACAGTCGCCCTGGGATAAAAATGAGTACAGGAAAGCATGTGTTTCTCTTCGGGCACTGTTGCAAGAACCTTCCAGGGAGTACCATGATCTTTCAAGTCAGAACCTGGTCAACAGGCAAAACCCCCAAATCTTTGCTCCCTCAGATTTTCTTTAAATATACTCCTCAAAGTGGTCCTGAAGAAAGAAAGGAATGCTTTCTACGGCTCTCATCAGTGTCCTTAAGAAAAGGGGAAAAAGGAACCAAGACACGTAACCTTGACCATCCTAAGGTCAGGTTCCTCCACTACCCACTAAGAGGAATACTGCAGTCTGCATGAGGGCGACGGAACTCCGTTCTCTGCGTTTCCAACCCTTATATACATTACCCCGTCAGGCTGTGGGCAGCGTCTGCAAGCTGCCTTAACAGCCCTCCCCTCCAGCTTTTACCAAGGCCTTTAGGAGACAGCTGTTAGCCCTGGTCAGCAAAGCATCACAAGAATGGGATCTTGGGGTAAGCATGTTCCTGTAGTGACCTGAGAAAAGTGATAAACCCCATTTCTTCTTTTATTAAAGCAGAACAAGTAATGGAGTGCCAAGGACAGGACCCACTTTCCATCTCCCCACATGTGGTGGAAAGACCACGGCAACCAGGTGAGGAGGGGACTTGGCAGGAGGGACAGAAAGACCCTGGGAGCTGCAACAGGGCAGGGGAAGCTGTGGAGAGCGGAAGTGCAATGACCAAGGCCCCACACTCCTCCTGGGCCCAAGGCCAGGCTTTCTGCTGTGTCTCTCCACCTGCACGCCTTCCTTTCCCTTTGATACTGGTGAGCGTAGTGGACCCCTTAATGACCCCTGTAAGTGACTGCGCTTCTGGAAAAGTCATTCCCCAGCTCTCCACACTGTGCGCACTGCAGCAGGCCGACCTTGCACCTTGCCCATCCCACCTTTGGAAAACCAGTGTTCCGGAGGCAGGCTCTGGGCAGCTGCCTGGGAATGAGTGTGGTGTGCGCTCACGAGGCTTTCAACAACAAAATGAGTCTAAACATTTTAAGAACTTAGAACATGGCCTGGATGGTGGCACATGCGAAGTGCAACAAGATGCTTTCCCCACGTGAACTCACGATTTGCACGCCTTTCAAAGGGTGTGCCAGCAAGTCTTCCTCCTGTCCCAGTCCTCTCCGTCCCGGGACGGCAGGCCTGTGTTTTCCCCAGGGAAGTCTGGGTGGCAAAAGCCACCTAATGCTGCCCCAGGCTGGATCCCTCAACATCCCAGGCGTCCACTCTCACCACTGTCAAAGATGCGACGCAGTGGGTGCTCAGTCTCAACGGAATCAGGAGGGTCCAGCTTGGGCCTGGAGGTCCTGTGCCTCCTTGGTGAGTCACAAATGGGTGAGCTACCAATCAGGGAAGGCGAGTGATTCTCCACGGGGAGTCACAGCAGAACATTCACTGCGCATGAACAGTGATCCTGGTCCCGGCCTCCTGATCACTGTAGGAAGCAATCATGTCCCAGTTAAGAGCCCTGAGCCAGGTCCAGCAGGGACACAGATCCCTATTTCTCTTCACAGCCTCTGTGGCCAGCTTAACAGTGGCCCTCTGAGGTGTCCCCCTCCTGTGAACATGTTACCTTATGTGGCAAGTGACACTGAGTTAATTACCCTGGATTATCCAAGTGGTCACAAAGTGTCACCAAAGTCCACATCAGAGGGAAGCAGGAGGCAGAGATGCCAGCACAGAAGCAGAAATCCAACAGGAGAGGAGACGGCCACTGGCTCCGAAGTCAAGAGTCATAAGGCAGAGAAGCAAGAGACCTCCAGAAGCCGGAAACTGGTCCCCGACTTCTGACCCCAGAATCGCAGGGGAGTAGGCTTGGGTTGTTTTACACCACTGCATTTGTGGTAATCTGTCACCATGGCAAGAGGAAACAAACACATTCCCTTAGTTCATTTTAGAAACTTCTAACCGCCTGTTCCCGCCCCAATGTCCAACGGACACTAGGATCACTTGTGATCCCTACTTTAAAGGTCCTCCCATCCCAGAACGCCTCCCCTACGTGCTCATTCAGGGTCCAGGTAACTGATGCCCACTCTGAGCCAGCTCCACTTCAGGAACACAAGGTACACCCTGGACAATTCCAGCTCCCACCTCTGAGGTGCTCACATCCTCGCTCCCAGGAAGGCCAGCTTCTGTCCCCTTCCCTCTGTTCCCCAGCCCATTGCAGGCCAGCATCGACAATGACCAGCGCAGACATGAAACTTCTGTTCCGGGTCCTCCAAGGACCTAACACAAATGATCACATTAGGCAGCCACCAAGGAGGAGCAGGGAGGAAGGAAGGAGGGAGGGGACGAGGGAGCCCAGGAGAGAAGAAAAACTCTGAAGAAGAAAACTCTGGTTGTGCCCAGGAACACCAAGGCTGGTCAAGGGGCTGCAGAGCAACCAGAATCCTTGGGACCTGCATGCCAGGTTGCTGTGCCAGCACAATTAGGCATGCATTTTTTTAAGGAAGTAAGAAATCAATGACTCCCAGAAGACTTTCACTGAGGTCCATGTTACAATGAGTTGAAGAAGCATGGCCTATATAACCAAACGCCCAGCTCTGAACCCTGTAGGGAAACCAGGAAATCCCTGGGGATGAAATCCAAGAGCAGTCTGGACCTGCACTGCCCACTCAGCGTGTCAGGATCAGTAGCTTCAATGTCTCTGCTCAGGGACAGGACCCCAGGGCTTCTGGAGTTTTACAAGGGAAAGCTGGAGGCAGCAGGGTGAGGGGTGGGAAGCACAGTGGGGGGCTAAAGTGAGGTACAAAGGAGAGCATAGCCAGGCTGGCATAGCTACAGGGCCAGGCACCTGGAGGCCAGCCACAGCCACACGGCCAGGTACCAGGAGACTTGCCACAGCTACAGTGCCCAGGTACTAGGAGACCAGCCACAGCCACAGGGCCAGGTACTAGGAGACTGGCTACAGCTAGAGCGCTCAGGTACTAGGAGACCAGTCATAGGGAAACTGATGGAGGCGAGAGTTCAATGCTAACTGTGTTCGTGCACAGAGCTCTCTTCCTGTCCCTCTGGATAGCACCTCTAGGATGTGCTTCATCCCTTTTTTCAAGTGACTCTTAAAAAGTCCCAAGCAAAGCTGCTGTTTTAGTCAGCTTTCTCACTGCTATGACTAAAAGACCTGACCAGAACAACTTAGAGGAGGAAAAGTTTATTGGGAGGCTCGTGGTTTCAGAGGTCTCAGTCCATAAACCACTGACTCCATTCCTAATGGCTCAAGGTGAGGCAGAATATCCTAGTGGAAGAGTGTGGTGGAGGGAAGCAGCTCACACGATGATCAGAAAACAGAGAGAGACTCCACTCTCCAGATAAAAATATACACCCCAAAGCCACACACCAATGACCCGCCTTCTCCAGCTACACCCCACCTGCCTCCAGTCCCCACCTGGTTAATCTCATCAGCAATTCGCTGATTGGGTTAAGACTCTCACAACCCCATCACCCCCTCTGAATCCTTTTGCACTCACACATGAGCTTTTGGGGGACACCTCACATCCATACCATAATAGCTGCTCTGCTTAAGGCAGGGTCGAGGGCCCAGCTGCTCGCCTCCCTGACACCCAAACTGGCAGGCACGAAACTGGCTCTGGGCCCACGGAACTCGATCAACAGCCAGTCTACACAGCCCAAGGCGAACAAAACCAGGAATGTTAAGCCTCTCTGTAGGGTCGGTAGGGTCGGTGACAGAACGGCCAGCCAGAATGCCCTGGGTCACACAGGAGGCTAGAGACAGCACGTCCTCGGCAAAGCCAGCCTGACCCCACTCACAGCCCTGAGCCAGGTCCCAACTGCATCCTTCCCCCGCACCACAAGACACCACCACAGGAATGCAGGTCTTCCTGGGAGCTGAGCAAGGCCTGCTTTTCACCCCTCCCAAGACCCTCCAGAGGCCCCATGGAGGGCGATTTACTCCAGAAGGGGAAAAATGTTCAGAAAGTCTCTCTCCTGTCCCCAAATCTTACCTACTGTTGGAGCCTCTAACTTTCTTTAGTAATGGTGAATGATTACAAATGTGCCATCTGTCACTTTAGATAATTTCTACAGCATGTGGACGCTTCAATCTGCACGTCTCATGCCAGTCAGTGATCCAAAAGCCATGCCCAGCCTCCCTCCCCCGGCGTTTGCCTTCTGTCTGCACATCCCTTCTCTCTCTCACTCCTCTGCTTGAGCCCGGGCCCCAGAGCACACAGCTTCTGCATCAGGCTGCTCATGGTCTCCCCGCCCGTTTCTTTTCCTGCTTCAACCCACGTTTACAGAACCTACCAAAACCTCTTCTGAAAACTCTGGGGACATCGCCTTCCTTCTCTGAAACAAGAGAATCCAGCTTCCCCAACCAAACTGCTAACCACACAGCATCTTCTAAGCAAACCCCTGACGCACACCTTCCTGGAATCCTCCCCAGCCCCTGCAGGTAGTGTCTGGGCCTGTGTGGGGACTTTGGAACGATGGTGTCACAATGGGATCTTCCTTACCTCTTGCTTCACCCACGACTGTGCCACTCACCAGGACACACTGTGCCTGTTCATAGCCAGGAGATCCCCCAGGGCTGGCAGAGACTTTGCCAATTCCAGTTTCCTTTCCTTAGAGAGGAAATGGGTAGTGTGCATAGGACACATACATACACACACATTCATACTGAGGTCACTTCTCCAAGAGTAACTCCAACCACACTTCCCGCCTCACCATCAGCCACAGGGGCAGAGCCAGCTCCCAGCTAGCAGCAGAAACTGTAGAAAGAAGAAAGAAGCCGTGTGTCTGTCATGTCCTCTGGGGAGGGAGGCACACCTGTGGGAGGAAGGTGGTGCAGCTGGACAGCCCTGCCTGGCACATGGTGACAGGAGCTGTCTGCAGATGTTCTTGTTGCTCCTGAGCAAGAAACTGAAAGTGCCCTGGCACCAATGCTAACAAAGCCAACATGGGCTTCAGCTGCAGAGGACAGCACTGTAAGAAACCAAGCAGAGACAGAAGCCAGGTGCAGAGACAAAGCGGCAGAACAGCAAGAGGGCAGATAGCCCTTGTCCAAGCTGCCAGCCTTATTTATATCAATAGGTTACAACAGGTCACAGGCATCAGTAGTACATACTGCTCATTGTGTCACCAGGCAGGTTACAGAGTTAGCAACATCATGCAGCTTATTCCTCAGTTGCAGTGTGCAATATTAGGAGCTTTGTGTAGCACTCAAGAAAGTCCATTGTTTAAAGTGACCTTATGTGGACAGGTTCAGGCTCAGTGGAGCTTGGTGAAACATTGTGGTTGTCTAACCAGAGAGTTCCTTTATTCCCAGAAGCCCAGTGCCTGAGATCAAGGTCAAGGCTGATGAGACTCTAGCTCAAATCGTCCTCATGCAGGGCATTCCTACAGCAGCTAGGCACTGCACATGCATTAGATATTTAACTAGTTCCTGGGAGAAACTGCAGAATATTCTAATTATGGGGAAAAAGGGCACCTGTGACCCACCCCAACCTCCTCCCTCCCCAGTCTGCTCACCAGCAGAACACTGCCCCATACATTTCCACAGTCAGGATCCTTACACAGCATCTGCTATCTGCCATCATACCTGGTGGCAGAATCGTACCTTCTACAATGCTGTGTACTTCCAAGTGGTTTTGCCCATCTTTCCAATAAACATGATGCCATTTCCAAGCGCTTTCCTCAGAACTCAATACAGATATGCAAAACAGACACCCACGGGTACGTTTTAGTCACCTTTTTCACTGCTGTGACTAAAGGACCCAACCAGAACAACTATAGAGAAGGAAAGGTTTATTTAGGGACCACAGTTTCAGAGGTCTTAGTCCACAGAAGGCCAGCTCCATTCCTGGGGTCTCAAGGTGAGGCTGAACATCCTAGTAGAAGAGTGTGGCAGAGGAAAGCAGCTCACATGGTTATCAGGAAGCAGAGAGAGACTCCACTCTCCAGACAAAATACATTCCCCACAGCCACACTCCCAATGAACCACCTCCTCCAGCCACACCCCACCTGCCTCCAGTCACCACTCAGTTAATCCATCAGGGATTAATTCATTGATCAGGTTAAGGCTATAGCCCAATCATTTCTTCTTCAAATCTTCTTGCCTTGTCTCACAAATGAGATTTTTGGGGACACCTCACATCCAAATCATAACAACTGGCTTCTTGCTTAAAAAAAATATATATGTATGTATATGTGTGTGTGTGTATAGTTTTTTATACATATAAATAGTTTTATATATATAATAGGTTTTTTTATATATATAATAGTTTTCTTTGGTGGGGTTGGAGACTAAAAACCCTAGTTCAGTTACAGAGAACTGTACTGGGGGAAGCATATTTGAACAAAGAAAATCCTTTATAGATCTATCGGTCTTCTTTCTGGTTTTTGTCAGTGATACAACCCTCAACCAGAGGCAGTTACCTTCCTTGAAAGGGATGGAGAACTTATCTTCAGAGAACTACCTGTATGTATTGTAAAAGATCTCAAGATTTTTGAAAAATAGAATCCATAAGGTTTGCTTTTCTTTTACGAATCCCCAGGCTTCTGTACACTAATTCCTTGAGGAACTTTGTTTCTGGAGGTTCACTTGAAGGTTAGCGGAAGAAAAGGAAAGGAAATGTGCCCCCCCCCCCCCGGGGAGTTAAGAGACACCTCAGTTGCAAGACAAGAGGGGCCACGGCCTTTCCAGCAGCAGAAAGAGCCCTGGCCCAGGTATGCTGCTCTGCACTGGGCTGCAGACGCAGAGCCAGGGTCAACGTCTAACCATGGCAACATATAGACAACTTGAGAAATGGGTGAAAGCAATGGCATCACCTTTTCCCGAGTTCAAGGCCTGAACTTAACCCTCTCTCTACTCTTAAGACACAGGGGCAAATTTAATTTCTTTTTTTAACAAAATAGAGGCATGATATGGATGAGACCCTCCCCTGGGAAACTGTACTAGATGCTCAGGGCACATCTGTGGTGTCCAGGACCCTCAAAGACTAACACGGGATGGTCCCCTTCGCCACTTTCTTCCCAGTGTGTTCACAGGTAGGTTCCTCTCATCCACGTATTTTCCAGCGCTGAGCTTTTCTCAGTGTTCTCTGTAGCTGCCTTGCCTTCTTGCCAGAGCTACCCAAATTTCTTAAGTCAGGAGGAAAATCCAGTATATATAAATACTCATGTGGTCAGACCGATAATATATCTGATCCCTTAGTTGCTCCAATATTAAAAAGAAATCTAAAAAGGAATATTATTTAAATGTTGTCCATCTGATTTTAATGTGGGGTGGGGGTGAAGAAACGCTAAGCACCCCACATTTTTGAAAGCTACACAACTGTGTTTTGTTAATGCCTCAAATTACCCATATCACAGATAGGTATATGTGAAAGTTTTTCTGTTGAACTTCCCCTAAAATGTGGTGACATCATTTACCCTAATATATGAAGACATATTTTCCTTTATTCATTCCAAGCCTGGCTAAATTTGCAGAGGAGGTCCCAGGGAGCTTGGGACATAACCTTGTTCCCAGGCCAAGTCCCGCCCACCTGATCAGGCTAATTCAAACCAAATGATCAATGTGCATTGTGCAGCTCAGCTCTCAAACAGGTGGCTGTGCACGGCAACTGTGCTAACATGGGCAAACGCACGTATGTTTAAATCTGAATCAGTTTCCAGCATTTAGAAATTAAGAGCACACCCACACATCCGGTTCCCCCACTTTTCCCAAAACACATGAAGATCTGCAATACTGAGCTCACACTTGAGCCACTATAGCCAGCGTGGTTGGACCTGCCTGACACCACAGTTCCTGATGTCCCCACCACTCAGAAGAACCCCAACCCAACCCCACCCCTCGCAGCCATAGGGCCTCACTGGTTATCACCTGCAGAGGACTCCGGCATCAGATCCCTCCCGTCTGAAGTCTGGCTTATCAATAAGCACTGGAGTACTTAGCACCTGGGTACCACTTACTTAATCTCTTTCTCATCTGCTAAGAAAGAAAAGCCTTCTCCTGTATGCATTGGGACAGGGATTAAATAACAAAGCATTAACCAACCAGTTAGATACATGGTGGTAGACATTGCTTTTATTATCACCATCAAATCACAAGGCACATAAGGGATACCTGAGACGACTTCCACTGAAGCCAAAATTGTTACTGAAATCTATTTCAACCTCCCAAATTTATGTTTTATGCAGAAACAAACTGAGATGTTAGGGATCAATTAAACTTGCTTTTGCTTGTCAGGAATCTACAAGCCCATTTCCCCACACAAATGGAACCTCTACAACCTCTGGTTTTCATTCAGTTGCTAAGAAAAGTAACACACTGTTTATCTGAAATAGTTTGATATGTTTATCAATCAATCTGTCCCAGACCCCTGAAAAGTGTCTCATGTTAATATAAAAATAGGAACCCCAGAATATAAACTTTCATTAACCTGCAAAATGGTATTTAACTGTGAGGAAAAATTAATTGCTGCAATTACCATCAAATTTTGACAAATGTGTGGCTGTAAAACATATGTCTTTGATTATAAAGGCTTTAGAGTTTGCAAATTGCCATCACTGATCCCTCTTAAGAATTGTAATTAATCAGGAACTCTTATAGCTCAATTACAGAAGGAGTAAATGGAAGAGAGATTAAACCCAGCCATCTCTTTGGATTCTCAATGCAGTCTTGGTGAATTACAATCAGCAGAAAAATCTTGTCAATTTTCATTCATGATCTGAGCCAGGATAAACCATATCAGACGCTAAGTCCAACTATTAAACCAAGCTGGCAAAAGTCCAAGGCAGTGACGGTGGATTTGCAGGGGCTGGAAGGGGACTATGGAGGAAAGTCACCGATAAACCTCTGGAGATACAGACAGGTGCTGATAGCCCTGGCCAACACACCACCCCTGGAAGTCAACTGCAGCAAAGCCTTCATTCCTCAAATGCCCTCGTTCACTACTTGTGTGTGAAATTGGCAGAGACAAGGTTCCGTAACGACATGCGCTAACTGGCTTCACTTCCATGACGACCAGAGAAGCAGGTCCTGCTTCCCTCTCCCTTTGCACACGTGAATCTAGGGCAGGAAGATGACAGCTCACCCAGGCCACACAGGGCGGGAGATCAAGGACAGGTGACCCTCAGTGACCACCCTACACTGTCAACAATGCCACTCCCATCAAATTCTCCAAGTCTCAATCTTGACGACACCTGAAACATGCAATTCAAGTGTAACTGCAGGTTCTCGTGGCCCTTAGTTATTTTGTTACTTCAAACCATTTTTTCTTACACCTAAATCTTCTTGCTGTACCTTAGGGCATAACGAGAGAAAAAGACCTAACTAGAAGTAGCAGGGAGCGGGCAACGTCCAGGTCCATGTTTATTTCTAATTTCCATTATTCACAGTAGTCAGGCTCTGTGAATGTCCTGTGAATGCCAACTGATGAACACTGAGCAACACGTCACTCCTACTGAAACCCAGGGCTAGGTTCCTAAAAGCATCCAGGAACAACATTTCCATCAGCCCATCAACGTGCAAGGCTGCACTATGCTTTTGTCTAAAGATACCTTGTCACACACACGTATATATGCTTCTTTGAGACTGGCCCCGAGCCCACGGCCTGCAGCATTGCAACTAGAACTCGTGAGAGCACCTTGAGCACATCTGGCACGTGCATTTGCTCTGCACGGCATAGCACTACATTCTTGCACTTGGGAGACTGCACAGCACCTCAGCTGGGGGACAGCTTTAAACAGCAGAATCACCACCATAACACAAAGTGCAAAGAGCGTGGCACTCAGTGACCATGAGAAGGACGCCTGATTACAACATGGGCATGGAAACAGAAAGGCGGGCGCTGCTTCCCCTCAACAGGACAAGAGCCTGGAAGGGTGGCCCACAGAGCCAGGAGGAGCAGCTGAGGCCCACTAGGGCCCTGCAGGGATAAATTAACAGCAGGGGAGAGCTAGCCTGGTCCAGCCGAAGAACCAGTGGCCAAGCAGCAGACAGGTGTTACCATTGCTACTTCCTATTTCAAATTAGTGACCTGGAGGGTCTAAGGCAAAATTGCAATCCTGAGTTACAGGAGGCCTAACAAAACTGAGCACTACCTGAGACTTGGTGTCCTGGAGCTTCTAGTGTACCTAAGTGGACATCAGACTCTTCCTCAAGCTAGACAGATCAACTGGACCAAATCCCCCAGAGCATAACTTGTTCAGAACAAGAAAACTGAAAAAGAATGCCTGCAAACTAGAAGCATGCTTATTATTTTGAAATGTGACATATCCAGGACCGACTTTTCTTTAGATGAAAACACTCACGTTGTAGCTAACTGATCAGTTTAAGTGCGACAGAAATGTCGGCTTATCACGGGCTCCACAGATCCCAGTTGCCCATTCAATGGTTACTTGCAAACATAAACATAAAATAGCTAACAAGCCTAGTCCGGCATTGCTAAATACAGCTAAGGCCATTAATCTTCTGACATTATTCTGATGAGGAAAGAAGAGAAAGTGAGGGGCATGAAAGGGCCACTTCCCTGGGTCCTTGGTGCAGGTCCCACTTGGACAGGCGCCTGCCCCTCGCATTTACCCCACCAAATCACAAAGATGGACCATGTTGGTCCTGCTGACTCTTCTGTCTTCAGCACCTAGAACACAGTAGGGGCTCAATAAATAATCCACAAACAAAAACTCAACTTAAAATATTTTATCAAAGAGCAAGTCGTAATGCTCCAAATATCCCATATTCAGAGAATTGGCTATTACCTTAAGAAAATAAACTTCATAGCTCCTGTAGAGCTATTCATTTGAAGTTCCTGAGGGAAAAAACTGGATAGAGGAAGGGTGGGCTTATTCAGAGAGGGAGCAGAGGAAGAGGGAGAGGAGGATGCCCAGTGTCACTCTTCATGTGAAATTCTGGCCACTTGATAGACAAGTGGTGGGGAGTAACGGCACAGGCAGTAGACCACTGTCAGGTTAAAAACTGAGTTTGGACATGCAGGCGCCACCTCTGGTACTGCCCCAGACCAGCTGCACAGGGCACGGACCTGTCACTGCACACGCTGGCACCACCTGACTTTTCTCCATGTGTGTTCATCTGAGTATGGTGGGCAGACCTCTCAACCATCGGCCACCTTTCTGGGATCTGTGACACGGGGCGGCGTCCTCCAGGCAGACAACGCTACCCCATCCCTGCCAAGGACCCACACAGCTCACAAGGAAAAGGCAAGCTTGCAGACAAACCAAGAGTCGTGCTGGACCATCTTTACTTCCTTTAAAAAGTCCTTCCACATTAAAAAAAAAAAAAAAAATCCTGCATCCACACACACTATCCCCCAAGGCTTTCGCCAACCAGATCCAGACTTCAGTGAGACTTCTGAGCCCTAGGTGGACTGCAAGGCTTGCCCTCTGCCAGACTATCTGAACCCCATTCCAGAGGGAAGATGCACTGCCTCACAAAGGACTGGGAGGAAGAAGCTCATTCCTAGGGGCAGGCGGTAACATACCTGCAGCAAGCCGGGACCCAAGGCCCTGGTCTTAGATTCCTCAGTTATTCCAAGAAACATCAGTTCCTTGCTGATGGGAAGCTCACTTAGCAGCTGGCATGCAGAGAGGAAGTGACCTGCGGAAGGACAGATGAAGATTCCCTGCTCCCTTCTCAGGTACATGAAATATGATCAACAAAAACTAGTTAAGGCTGGAAATTAGCTCATGCTGAGACCACCTGAGATACAACAGGCAAAAGTAAGCATGAGCTTCTCCGGCTTGAATATCTGACTTTCCAAATGCCGAGGCCTCTAAGGAGTCTAGAAGACTGTTCTGTTCAATAGCATAGCACTCCAGGGAGGAGGGTTAGGGTCTAAGTAACTACTCATTTTCCCCCTCTCTTGGAAAGGACGTCTCATGAGTAACAGAAAATCACCTCCTATGTGCTCCCAGAAGTATTAATAAAATGACATCTTGATCTCTAAATTTACCAATAAATGGTAAAAAGATATTCTGATATTCTAAATTAATAAAATTATATTCTGATCACAAAAGTAGTTTTGTGCAAGAAAACTGGATATTGGCCAGAAAGATAGGGGGGAAAGGAGGGAAGAAAGAGAAGCTTAAGGTCCAACCAGGAGGCCTTTAAACACAGCAACAATAGGGGCACAAATACCAAGAGGAGACAAAGGCTTCCCTTAAGCCAAACACTGTCAAAACTGCAAAATGCGGACCTCAATGACTACATTAGATGCTCTGGAAATGATAAGGATTTAGATAAATCTGTATGTAGAGTTTAAAAACCAGTCCTCCTAAAGATCTTTCCTTCTCTTTTTTGGTACCAGGGATTAAACCCAGAGGAGCTTAACCACTGAACCACATTCCCAGCCCTGTTTTATTTTTTATTTTGAGACAGGGCATCACTATGTTGCTTAACAGCCTCACTAAGTTGCTGAGGCTGGCCTTGAACCTCAACCCTCCTGCCCCCCAGCCTCCTGTGCCACTGGGATTATAGGTAGGCTCCACCACACCTGGCTGTCCTCCTAAAAATCTTAACTCAAGGCTACTTAGCAAAATCCACTTAGCCATTCCTGCGTCCTTTTCAACAGAATGGACTTAAGTAAAATCTCATCTTGTGAGAATGGGCCAAGGAGGGTGTCCTGGAAAACATCCATTTACAGCACGCGGGTATCAGCCATGCACAGCCAAAGGGTGTGCATCGCACACACGAGATGCAGAACAGAGGGAGGGTAGCCCAGCAGTGAGCACAAGCCTTGCCATTGTGCCTGGTCCTGGTGGTGCAGATAACCCTCATCTGCTGGAGAAGAAATTCCAATGAACTCCCAATACAGAGACAGATTTTCTGGTTACAAAGGGACCTTTGTTTGAATCCCCCACAAGTGACAAGGTCAATCTTAGCCAATCTTGACATTTTCATGGAACTTTTCCACCAGATTTTTTTCCAAGTCCAAATCATTTCCCGAAACCTTTTTTGAAATCCAAAGAAAACACTGTATAGATAAAGTCTCCGTTATATTCTTTAACAAATACCATCCATCATGTACACATGGTCTTCAGGATATTTTTCTACAAATATACTTCTAAAATCCAAAAACATAAGCTGTATGATTTAATCCACATCCTTAAAAAACATGACAGAACATAGTAATAATATACTGAATTAATATTTAAAGCAGTATTCACCCGACTTTTGGGAATACAGAAACAAGTGACTTCAAAATTTATCAAGAAAATTCTATCTTTGCAGCATTTTACACAGTTGACATTCTAAATAATTAAAATAAATTTTGATATGAACTGCTCAGTGTTTACACTACCACCTAAGGGACAAAGAAGACCTTTACTTCCTAAGACAGACTTACAAAATTTTCTACAAGAGTTTATTTTGGAAACAACAGATTTTTCAGACCTAGAAGCAAAAAAACTATACTCTGAATGAAGTCAGCACTTTCCAAACGTACATTTTCTTTTCTTCCTCAGCTCAATCTAGAAGTACTTTAAGGAATTTAACAGAAGTTATTCAGGCATCTTTTTAACCTGATGATACGTGAACCCCAGGACACTCCTGTAATCATTTGCTTACCTCTAGAGCACCCTGCAACCCTGCAACAGTGGGGACACATGCATAGATTGTTTGAGATGGAAACACAACAGCCCTTACTGGAGGGTCAGGGATGGCACCTGAGGGAAGGACAGGGTGGTGACATCCACAGCAAGCCACAGAGCTATTGTAGGAAATAAGATGTGCTTGGCTTTTAAGGTCCTTCTATTTTAAGAGGTCAAGGATGTTCCTGTGGAAAATAAAACTATTGTCTCCCTGTCAAGCTCCCTGGGTTGTGTACATCAAAAGGAGCGATTCCCAAAGATGTTCCGGATATGTGATCCTTAGAGACCTAAACCAAAAGTTATTTTCTAGACTAAACTCCCAATTGCACTTAAAATGCTGTACATATACCAGGTGAGGAGGTACACGCCTGTAGTCTCAGCAGCTTGGGAGGCCAAGGCAGGAGGATCACAAAGTTCAAAGCCAGCTTTAGCAACTTAGCAAGGCCCTAAACAACAAAGTGAAACCCTGTCTCAAAATAAAAATAAAAAGGGCTGGGGATATGGCTCTGTGGTTAAGTGCCCTTGAGTTCAATCTCTGGTACCAAAAAAATAAATTAATCAAAAAATTTAAAAATACCTTATGTGTGTATTTTCGCACAAGTGAAGAAGCAAAAGCACCCACTAGTTTCAATCCCATTTAAGCAAAAGACTTTAGGCAGATTAATATAATTAATTTGTGCCTCAATCTCCAGATCAGCAAAAGGGAAATGATGGTACTTCACACATCCTATAAAAGATGAAATCAGATGAAATAAGTACTGGAGGAAAAAAGTCAATGCTCAAATGCTAACAGTGTATGCAGAAGAAGCAGCCGCACCATGAGCAATGAACACTCATGGGAGTTTGCTCTCGAAACAATCCACCAACCATCTCTCGGTGAGCTTAAATCAAGTGCAGGATTTGACTTGGCTGGATCACAAAGTTTACATTAAGATCTTTCCCTCAGCCAGAAAAACTGTGTGGTCCTGCTTGTTCCACTCACAACTGGCAGAATCCAACATCCATGTAATGGTTCAAAGTCCACAGCTGCAAATGTAATGCAGACCAAACACTGAAACCAAACCCCAGCCACTGTGGCTCTTTCCAGAGTCCCACTCTAGCTTAAGATGGAGAGCAGCTAGTGACTAGGCCTGTGAACAGCCCCAGCCAGGAAGTTGTCCAAGCCGAAATCTCCATGGGACAACTCAGAACCCATGGGCTCCTGGAGCTGGGCAAAGAGGCAAAGACCAAGATGTGAACCCAAAGGTCTGCCCAGTCTACCCAGGAGAGTGATTGGCAGCCGAGGCAGGCCCAGGCTTGCTCTGAAACACTGTCCACAGAAAATCTCTCTCTCTCTCTCAGAAAACACCAGGCTGGCAGAAAGCAACGACTCAAGACTTTAGTTCTTGCCTAAGGCACAACGAAATTATGCTACTTATGATTATGTAAGAATCCATTTACTTTAACTTCATTCAACAAATACACATCAGTGCTAGAATGTTGTAATATTGTGTCATAACCATCTTTAAAAACAAACTCATGTAAACCACTGCACTAAATTCTGTTTAGAAAAGCTGTTCTTTAACCTAGCTAGATCAATGATGGCAGGGACAAAGATGATGTCCACTCAAACGTCAATAAATGCAAAACCCAAGACACTGTAGAGGATCAGGCACAGATGATCAGCATGAGGGCACCATCAACTGAGTATCTGCCTTTGGAGAGCTCACCTAGTGTCGGGTTAAATACGTTACCTGTGTGCTCTCCTTTCATTCTCAAAACCACCTAGTAAGGTTGGATAAACCATCCTCCCCTTAGAAGAAAAAGCTGGATTTACAGTCAATAAGTACTTCTCCATGTTGTTACTAAAATGGATACACTGTTAAAGGTTGAGGATTTACACATGGGTGTTGTAAACTTCAACTTGTTGCCTCCTATAAAACTTGATGATAATAATAACGTGATAACTGAATGTAAATACCACTGATAAAACCTACAAAATGCTGTTTAACCCATACAGTGCCAATCATCCTCTGATGAACAAGGGCAAAGGCTAGCAGAGTTCCAAAGGAACAGAAAGCTCCAGGCATCTCTGTCATTCTGTCCTTGTCACCTGTTTGGTATCTGCCACCCTGCCATGTGGGCCTGGATTCCTGGGTCTAGTGGTAGAAAGGGGCACTGCCCAGCTCCCCAGAGTAATCTGGGTCTGATGACATCTCAAACAGACTTTCTCAAAGGGCCTGTCTTTGGTCAGAGATTCATCCCAACTCCATCAATCTCTGCACCTTGGAGAGGCTCTGAGAATTCAATCTGCTTATTTGCTGGTTTTAATGTAAACATTCTTTAAACAACTTCCTGAAATAGTTTCTGAACTTCCAGGTTCCAAAAAAACTGTTGCTATTGTCTCTGTTTTTGTTTGTTTCTTTCTTTCTTTTTGCAATGCTGAGGATCAAAAGCAGAGCTAAACACACACCAGGCAAGCACTCTGCCACTGAGCTACATCCTTAACGCTTTTCAAATTTTATTTTGAGAAGGGGTCTCACTAAATAATTGAGTCTGGCCTCAAATTTGTGTTCCTCCTGCCTTGGCCTCCCAAGTCCCCGGGTCTCACAGGCATGCCCCCTGGTACCTTTCCTTATTTTCTTTATCCTTGTGAGCTTGGCACTGACTTTCTGGTTATTTCTCCTGGGATTTCAGAAGAGAGCAAAGGTCAGTGCAGGTCTCTAATCAGTCATCTTTGACTGACAGTATCTCCTGCTCAACTTTACAAAGACTTCAGACCACTTGCAATGCTTTTCTTTATTCTTATGACATCTACAGTCCTTATATCTCTACTTAAAATGAGACACAAATCTCTACTTATTTTTTTTCACTATTACGTCAGATGCTGGTTACTGACCGGGACTGAGCAAACAGGCCAGTACAGCCATGTTTCTGTGGGATGCCTACAGGTAATCTCAGAGGCACGCTGACCACTCATCCCAGGACAGAGACAGCGTCAAAAACAGTCAGTAGGAGCAGCTTCTGGGTGTTACTGTCTTTCAACCATCAGCTGAAGAAACAGGTTTTAGAATGAATAAGGTTTGTCTGTTAAATTAAGGGAGCTGGGAAAGGGCTCTATGACAGTCAGGTGACATTGTGAGCTCCGTACAGAGGGAACCCAGCCTGGCAGGAAACTCCACCCACAGCAAAAGCTAAACAGGTTCCACAACTTGAATTCCACACTCTCTGGCCTGGTTAAATGTAAATGTTTTCCTTTAAAATTTAGTTTTATGAGTTAGGAAGGATGACAGGCTAATTAATTCTATTAAAGACTTTTGAAAGTTTACTGGTATTTGGTTAATGCACTGAGGAGGTTAGAATTTTAATGACCAAATAGAAAGCATATTTCATGATGCAGATACACTGAGCCATTATTGAAGAAAATGCCACTTTTGGTAACATCCAGTCACGTCATAAAGCATGTGTGCTTAAAACAGTGTTTTACGTCTTGTGATGTTTCAATTTTACTATACTCTGATTAAAATCAGGCCAAAAAAATTCCTGTGGAGAAGCAAGTGCTGGGTAAGTGCTGTTCCCATTCGACATTTGTCTTTTACTCTGCTTTACTCTCCTACACAAAGCAGGAACTGGAGAAGTTGGCATCGGCTGCTCATTATATGTTGGGAACAAGTTCAGCTCCACGGGACACAAAAGCACATTGATGGATATTTTTATTTTAGTCTGCAAAAACTGAAGACAAGCATAGTTTGAGCTTCAAGTGGCTTCCCAAAGAAACACTCATGTTTTAATTTTTAATGGAAAAAAGAGAAACTAGAATCCTTGCAAAGTTCCTCGGCAGCCAATTTTATAAGGTACAAATAACAGCACAAAACACTATTGCATCACTGAGAAGGAGGCGTGAAAACCCAGAATTCAGGGTAGAAATATGTCATTTTACAAAATATCAAAGTCACCTAATTTTCCTTCTTAGAAAACATTCTAACACAGAAGACCCTGCCTAGACCTTAGAGCTTCTAAACAGAACAGCAGGGTTAATATTCAATTTTGTGCAACAGACCATTTCTCTTCCTGATAGTATTCATCTTTCACGAGGGGCACATCTTAAATTCAAAAACAACTGGAATTATTATATCCTGCTGCAAATTAATATAGGTTAATCACACTTGTAGATCTTTTCCACTAATTCGGCAATTATCTGTAAATTATTCTGAGTGCACGTATATTTGTGAAGGAATAATCACACACACAAAAAAGCAGCTGGGCGTGGTGCTACATGTCCATCATTCCAGCAGCTTGGGAGGCTGAGGCAGGAGGATCACAAGTTCAAAGCCAGCCTCAGCAACTTAGTGGAGGACCTAAGCAACCTAGTGAGACCCTGTCTCAATATAAAAAAAATAAAAGGGCTGGGGATGTGGCTTAGTGGTTAAGCGCCCCTGGGTTCAATCTCTGATATCAAAAAAAAAAAAAACAAGAAAAGTAAACAAAGACACAAAGCATCTGACTTGTGGGGTGTGCAGGTAGGAAGAAAGTCTCCTCACTTCTAAGGGGGAAGAAGCCACCTCATTCCTGTTTCCAGGGGTTGACCAGCCTTTTAGGACATTACTGGCCCTTAAAAGTTAGGCAGATCAGGAATCAAGGAGAGTTCATGAACTTGAAGCAGCAGTTGAGGTGGAAGAAAGCAGCCCAAAGTCAGGAGGTCAATGGCTCTGCCCCGGCACTGACCAGAAGCCATACTGGTATTACCTGAACTTACAGGACCTCACTTTGGCATCCCATGAAAAAGAAAGCTTAACAAATAGAACCAAGAGTAAAAATTTGTTCCCATGATGTAGGCTCCATATTTACCTCTCTTATTGTTTCTCTTGCTGAGAAAAAACTTTTTAGTTTGAGTAAGTCCCATTTGTTGATTCTTGTTATTAACTTTTGTGCTATGGGTGTCCTATTGAGGAATTTGGAGCCCGACCCCACAGTATGTAGATCGTAGCCAACTTTTTCTTCTATCAGACGCAGAGTCTCTGATTTGATATCAAGCTCCTTGATCCATTTTGAGTTAACTTTTGTGCATGGCGAGAGGAGGGGATTCAGTTTCATTTTGTTGCATATGGATTTCAGTTTTCCCAGCACCATTTGTTGAAGATGCTATCCTTCCTCCATTGCATGCTTTTAGCCCCTTTATCAAATATAAGATAGTTGTAACTTTGTGGATTAGTCTCTGTGTCCTCTATTCTGTACCTTTGGTCCACCCGCCTGTTTTGGTACCAGTACCATGCTGTTTTTGTTACTATTGCTCTGTAATATGGTCTGAAATCTGATATCGCTATGCCACCTGATTCACACTTCCTTCTTAGAGTTGCTTTTGCTATTCTGGGTCTTTTATTTTTCCATATGAAATTCATGATTGCTTTCTCTATTTCTATAAGAAATGCCGTTGGGATTTTGATTGGCATTGCATTAAACCTACAGAGAACTTTTGGTAATATCACCATTTTGATGATGTTAATTCTGCCTATCCATGAACAGGGTATATTTTTCCATCTTCTAAGATCTTCTTCTATTTCTCTCTTTAGGGTTCTGTAGTTTTCATTGTACAAATCTTTCACCTCTTTTGTTAGGGGTGTTTTTCCTCATTTCCGTTTCAGAAGTTTTGTCGCTGATATACAGAAATGCCTTTGATTTATGCGTGTTGATTTTATATCCTGCCACTTTGTTGAATTCATTTATTAGTTCTAGTAGTTTTTTTGTAGACCCTTTTGGGTCTTCTAGGTATAGAATCACGTCTTCCACAAATAGTGATAATTTAAGTTCTTCTTTTCCTATTTTTATGCCTTTAATTTCTTTCGTCTGTCTAATTGCTCTGGCCAGTGTTTCGAGAACTATATTGAATAGAAGTGGTGATAGAGGGCATCCCTGTTTTGTTCCAGATTTTAGAGGGAATGCCTTCAATTTTTCTCCATTCAGAATGATGCTAGCCTGAGGCTTGGCATAGATAGCTTTTGCAATGTTGAGGTAAGTTCCTGTTATCCCTAGTTGTTGTAATGTTTTGAACATAAAGGGATGCTGTACTTTGTCGAATGCTTTTTCTGTGTCTATCGAGATGATCATATGGTTCTTATCTTTAAGTCTATTGATGTGGTGAATAACATTTATTGATTTCCGTATATTGAACCAGCCTTGCATCCCAGGGATGAATCCTACTTGATCATGATGCACAATTTTTTTGATGTGTTTTTGTATCCGATTCGCCAGAATTTTATTGAGGATTTTTGCATCTAGGTTCATTAGAGATATTGGTCTGTAGTTTTCTTTCTTTGAGGTGTCTTTGTCTGGTTTCAGAATCAGGGTGATGCTGGCCTCATAGAATGAATTTGGAAGAGCTCCCTCTTTTTCTATTTCCTGAAATAACTTGAAAAGTATTGGTATTAATTCTTCTTTAAAGGTTTTGTAAAACGCTGCTGTATACCCATCCAGTCCTGGGCTTTTCTTGGTTGGTAGTCTTTTGATTGTTTCTTCTATTTCATCCATTGATATTGGTCTGTTCAAATTGTGTGTATCCTCCTTACTCAGTCTGAGCAAATCATATGACTTAAGAAATTTATCGATGTCTTCACTATCTTCTATTTTATTGGAATATAGGTTTTCAAAATAATTCCTAATTATCTTCTGTATTTCTGTAGTATCTATTGTGATGTTGCCTCTTTCATCCCGTATGTTAGTAATTTGAGTTCTCTCTCTTCTTCTCTTCGTTAGCATGGCTAAGGGTCTGTCGATCTTATTTAATTTTTCGAAGAACCAACTTTTAGTTTTGTCAATTTTTTCAATAGTTTCTTTTGTTTCCATTTCGTTGATTTCCGCTCTGATTTTAATTATTTCTTGCCTTTTACTCCTCACACTTCAGATAGAGCCCTAATATCCAGAGTATACAAAGAACTCAAAAAATTAAACAATAAGATAACAAATAACCCAATCAACAAACGGGCCAAGGACCTGAACAGACACTTCTCAGAGGAGGACATACAATCAATCAACAAGTACATGAAAAAATGCTCACCATCTCTAGCAGTCAGAGAAATGCAAATCAAAACCACCCTAAGATACCATCTCACTCCAGTTAGATTGGCAGCCATTATGAAGTCAAACAACAACAAGTGCTGGCGAGGATGTGGGGAAAAGGGTACTCTTATACATTGCTGGTGGGACTGCAAATTGGTGCGGCCAATTTGGAAAGCAGTATGGAGATTCCTGGGAAATCTGGAAATGGAATCACCATTTGACCCAGCTATTGCCCTTCTCTGACTATTCCCTGAAGACCTTAAAAGAGCGTACTACAGGGATACTGCCACATCGATGTTCATAGCAGCACAATTCACAATAGCTAGACTGTGGAACCAACCCAGACGCCCTTCAATAGATGAATGGATAAAAAAATGTGGCATTTATATACAATGGAGTATTACACAGCACTAAAAAAAAATGACAAAATCATGGAATTTGCAGGGAAATGGATGGTATTAGAGCACATTATGCTAAGTGAAGCTAGCCAATCCCTAAATAACAAATGCCAAATGTCTTCTTTGATATAATGAGAGCAACTAAGAACAGAGCAGGGAGGAAGTGCAGGAGGAAAAGATTAACATTAAACAGAGACATGAGGTGGGAGGGAAAGGTAGAGAAAAAGGAAATTGCATGGAAATGGAAGGAGACCCTCATTGTTACACAAAATTACATATAAGAGGTTATGAGGGGAATGGGAAAAAAAACAAGGAGAGAAATGAATTACAGTAGATGGGGTAGAGAGAGAAGATGGGAGGGGGGAGGGGGATAGTTGAGGATAGGAAAGGTAGTAGAATACAACAGTTACTAATATGGCATTATGTAAAAATGTGGATGTGTAACCGATGTGATTCTGCAATCTGTGTTTGGGGTAAAAATGGGAGTTCATTACCCACTTGAATCTAATGTATGAAATATGATATGTCAAGAGTTTTGTAATGTTTTGAACAACGAATAAAAAACAAACAAACAAATAGAACCAAGAACCAAATTTAAAAGTGGGTTGGCATCCAATTAAAATGCTTCTGCAGAGCAAAGGAAACAACTGAGAGTGTGAAGAGTCTGCAGAGTGGGAACAATCCTAGCAAGCTGCGTCTGACACAGGATTAATACCCAGAATATATATATATATATATATATATAAAAACACCAAAAAACCAATAAGCCAATCAATAAATGGGCAAAAAATCCAAAGAGATATTCCTTGAAAGAAACACAAATGGTCAACAGATGTAAGAAGAAATGCTCAACATCCCTAGTAATCAAGGAAATGCAGATCAAAACTATACTAAAATGTCATCTCACTCCAGTCAGAATGGCAGCCATTAAGAATACAGGTCACAGTAAATGCTGGCAAGGATGTGGGGGAAAGGTACACTTGTACATGGCTGCTGGGACTGCAGACTAGGTACCATGCTCGAAAGCAGTACGGAGGTTCCTCAAAAGACTAAGAATGGAAACACCATGTGACCCAGATGTCCCACTCCTTGGTGTTTATCCAAAAGAACTAAAATCAGCATGCTGTAGTGATACAGACACATGAATGTGTACAGCAGTGCAACCACATAGTTAAGTCATGCAACCAGTCCAGGTGCCCATCGATAGACCAATGGGTTGATCACTGTGATGCATATACACAATGGAGTTTTATTCAGCCATAAAGAAGAATGAAATCATGGCATTTGCTAGTAAATGGATAGAGCTGGAGACCATCGTGCTAAGTGAAATAAGCCAGACTTGGAAAGCTGAAGGTCGAATGTCTTCTCTCCTATGTGGACGCTAAACAAAAATAAGAAAAAAGACTAGTTGGAGGGAATCTCAGGAAAATAGAAGGGAGATCAGTGGAGCGGAGAAAAGGGATGGGGGACAGGTGGCAGAGGGAAAAGGAGGAAGAATGGAATGAAACTGAGCAAATCATGCTCCGTACACATACGAACACACCATGGTGACTGCCACCTCCATGTGTCTCTATAAAGCACTGATTAAAAACAATAAATAGAAGGAAGAGGTAGAGTAGAGGACCAGAACAGAAGAGTGAGGAGGGGAGGGAGAGTGGACATACTAGATGCTGATGGGGCCAGTTCTAGTTTATGCACAGGCATGTCCCAATGAACCCCACAATTAATGTATAACTATGACGCACGAATAAAAGTATTTCTTAAAAAGAATGGCACCCTCCCTGGGAGGGGACGTGGGCAGGATCAGTAGGTGATGTCCCCATAGACACCTATTAAAGACAGCAGAATGTAAACAGTTGCCAGGCCCCAGCACCAAGGGAACAGGAGGCGGGGCAAACCCTACCACCAAGGGACTGCAGAAAGGGCCACTTACCCTAGTTACTGTACTTCTGTCCCAACTCAAGGCTCCTGAGATGCTTCCATGCCCAAACCTTGACCTTGACCTTCTCTTTACTCCCCCTGTTCATTTCAAGGGCACTACAGGAATCTGGGAGGGACCACTCATGTTTGCCTGGGACTTCCACCAACTATAGAACCCTGGGACCCCAGCCCTCACTGACTAATGCCAGCAGAGCCCCCATGTCACTGGGGGAACCAAAAAGCACATTTCCGAATAGCCCTGGGGGTTAAAACCACCACCAGTTAAACACTGCTACCTCATCTAAAATCTCATTTAAACCCACAGCGAGAGAGCCACCCCAGGGGCTCCAATCTGCGTCACTACTGCAACCCTTTCTAGAGTTCTCTTCCGTTTTTCTCTGTTCATCTAGATATCTCCCCCTCTCACTCTAGCCACTAGAACTTAGCATGCCACCAGTGACTCCCTTATCTCCCCTGCAAAGCCCCAACCTCCTCCTCCTCCATCCTGGCTAACACAACCTCACCAGTCAACCGGGCAGAGACCTCAAGGCAAGCTGACCCCTGCCTTTCCCACCTGGTGCAAACGAGTCCAGGTCTAAGTATCTGGAGTCCTCCCCGCAACCCACCACTGCGACTGCCTCCAATCTTATCATCCTCAATCCCTCCACAGTAACCCCACTCTGCTCTCCCCAGTGCAGCCACACCAGCCCCTACCTAGCATCTACAAGGCTCCACATCAGCAATGCTGAGGTTTCTCAGCCAAGACTGGAAACTCCTCGGACACACAAAGGCCTCCCCCAGGCTCCCCAAGGGCCCTACATCCACAACCTCCAGTGAGACCCAAACTTGCCCATTTTGGGGGGAAGTGCCCCGTACTGGGGTGCCTCTGCACACAGGCCAGGATCCTCCCCCAGCCACCCCTGGCCCAGATGATCTCCAGCTGCAGGACAGACGGGACCAGCTAACATGCTCTGCAACCTAGGAGCCTTCAGGGGAAGAGGCTCAGTGTGCTGACCACATGGGAGGGACACACCTGATGAACAGCATCAGCCAGAACCTGAGTGGACTTTGTCCCTTCCTGCCTGTTTTCAGGCCGTGTCAGCTCACACAGAAGGGACTCCTGGTATTAATCACTGGCAACAGTGAAGAATGGGGACCTCTACAAAGGGCACAGACCACACTGTGAACTTGGCTCTTGAAGCTGTTCTGACCTCCACCTCCACTCAACATGCCGTCACCTGCAGCCAACCTCCCCCAGGTGAGGAAGGAGCAACGTGGGCAGCCTGGCTGTGATCACCAACAGCACGGCTGAACCCGGCTCCTGGTATCACCGCAGACACTGATCACGTGCTTCTGGGAGATTTTTAATTCACATTTCCTCGGGACTAGACAGTCTCCCCTGGTGGCACACTAATATTAGGGAACACCTTGGAGTCCTTCTTGAAGTCCCACCAGTAGGCAGAGCACCATGGAGTGAGCTCTGAACGTGACGAAGGCTGTGTGGGACTGCAAGGGAACCAGTGCCTCAAGGTGGATCACACCAGCTGTGGTGCTGTCAGTCACCTCAGAGCCTGGGTGTCATGTGACAGTCACACTTCACTTGGGCACATATCACCCACTCAAACGCTGCAGCAGTTCAAGTGAAAACAGAGCGAAAATGTCAAGGATGAGGGTATCTCGGTCTTTCTCCTTCAATGGAGGCTGAGAAGTTGGCGTTTTTTTATTAGTGCATATTAATCACACAGAACAAGGGTTCCGCTGTAGTCAACTGGTGCACGCACAGAACATGCCACGGCCCTCGCCTTCCCCTTCGCCTCAGACTCTCCCCTCCCCGATCCCATCCTCTTCTCAAGTTCAAACCAGCTATTTACTATAAGCTACAATATTAATGAAAACTTTTCAATAAAATCATGAAGGATCTGAATTTTGCAAATGATTAAAATTAAGACAGAATTTAATCAACGGTTTAAGCACAACGAGGTAATTCAGGATTAACTTGTTGTGATTTGTCAGGCACTGACCTGTCCAGCTTCCTCCCCTGTTTTGTCTTGGCTCCTATCTCTTACTATTTTTCCTTTTCTATGTCAACACTATATGTGTTGTACATGCTGAGACTACAGAAAAACACGAAGAAATTTAAAAGATTCACAATTCTATCAACCTTTACGTTCTGATAAGTTGCCTTCCCCATTATTAAAATCTAATAAAATTTAAAATCCAGTCTTTGGACCTGCTATAGAATCTGAAATATAAAAATTTTATCATATTATCAATCCATTAAGCCCCCAGTTTTCAATTCTGTGAATGTGATAAATATTTAAATATTATTTCAAAGTTAAAACAAGTGGTATATTTGTTTCTCAGTTTGAGTTATTACAGGTGTTGCGCATCAGGGATGATGGGATAAAATGGGTTAAATAATTCTCTAAATATTTTTATTGGTTGTATAATTGTTCATTATGTAGATATGCATGACATAAACCATCACTGTACATTTCTCAATCCTTCTAGAATCTCCTACCCTTGTTTTTTCACCCACTGGGAGTGATGAGGTCCACATGCTTCCTGACCACAAGCTCACACTGACACGCACTGCTTGACTCTTCGGGGCCACAGTGGACTGAGCATAGGAAGTGTCCCATGAGAATATAGGGGAGCTGACCCACTCTCACGGCCTCATGACCCACAGCTATGGTGAAGCTGCAGTGCCCTAGGCTGCTCTAGGTTGACACTGGTGGCAGAACCTAACCTCATGGCCGCCTGGCTTGTGTGCATATGCTACCACCCTTGCAATTCCTCCTGAGACTCCAAGAACCCTGCTCACTAGCAAGCTGCATCAGCACACTCTGTTGCAAAGGCTAGAAAGAAATCGCAAGCACCCTATACCAAATAACTCAAATCATCACCAAACAAATGAAGGCACAGGCACACACCCTTCAAGCTTAAGGGAGTACCTTGCACTTTAATGCTTTGGTGTCTGATGGATTCAAGTTACCTTCATCATTTCCACTTGCCACGTGATTCTGTCAACTTCTCACACAAGATGTCTGTACTGGCCTCTCTCTTTCTGAGCAGGAAAATGCTAACACATTTGCCTCTCCTTGTTAAGCAGGTGATTCCCTGGGATTCACTAAGTTGACTTTGCATATCCACGTGCTGAGCCAGACTCAAAAATATTCTTGGATTTCAGCAAGAAGAAAACTCCTTCATTTCCCTGCTTTTGGTGATGTAAGCACTTCTCTCAAATTCTAATTAATTTCAACATCACAGAGAAATAACAGCACCGCTAATAATTACTGAACATATATCTCAAATGGCTCTTATTTACCTGAAAAACTTGTAAGAGAAATACAAACTGAAACGTTACTCAGACAATCTTTCTTGCCCATTAAGTTGACAAAAACTTAGAGTTCTCCTGGCATTCTCTGCTGGAAAGGCTGTGGGAAGGAGGTGCTTGTCTGCTCCAGAGCCCTGCAAAATGGCACCACTGTGATGGGCAGAAATTTACAAAAAATAATAAACTGTTATATGCCTTTATACTTACACCTAGCAATTCCACTTCTAGGAAACCACCCCTAAGACAAAATAATAACAATGCAGAATGATAGAAGAACAAAGCAGGAACCTTGTAATAGTGAGACCAAAGATACCCTAAAGCCCAGAAAGTGGGTGGGAGGAACAGAGTTTAATCCACTTCTAAAGGCAGAGTCACACATCTACTGGGAAGGAACAGCTGTCCCCACACTCCAGCTGGGGAACCTTCACATCTGCCAGGAAGGAACACCTCTCTCTGGCTATGTACTAAACAGTGGAAAACCACTCAGCACTGAGCACCTGGGGCACTCCCTTGAAGTCTTAAAACACTATTTCACACCAAGACACCAGGGAAGATGGCCAATTCCACACCAGAGGGAAGAAGTGAAACCATGATCCTCTAGCTCCTAACGCTCCAGACAGCAAGAACATGATCCAAGATTGCTAAGGTAAAAGTGGAGAAGGATCAATAAATATATAACTTGAATTTTCCCCCTAGGAACATTAGGTGGATGTACATTGTTCTTTACAGAAATAGTCCAGCTAGTAAATGAATAAGGAGCAATAAATTAGATGACATCAACATTTAATCAGATAATAAATTAGAAAGCATTAGTGCAATAAATTAACAGAGCTGACGATGATCGCCAGCCACACGTCACATGCCTCCTGGGAAGTATTGCAGGACCAATAGCCTGCTTTCCTCAGTTAAAACTTGGAAGGGAAAATGGTGGAAATGGATAGAGAAATTCTAGCGTAGATTCGTAATGACCTCCAAGATTCAGGTGAAAAAAGCAAGCAGCGGAACATGTTTACAGTGCGCTATGATTTAAACAAACACAAGGCAAAAAGACATTTCCATAAAGAATCATAAACGAGTTCTAAAAACATGCACCAAAAGAGTGGTGCTTTTCTTATCTCTCAGGTGGCCAGGGAACCACAGCACAGGAGGGACATCTGACTGGAGAGCCTTGTATATTATGGATTTTTAAGGCATGTGAACCTATTATTTATATTTTAAAAAAAGAATAAAATAAGTGAAAAATGAGCAATGATGGGTATGATCATAATACTCTAATTTATGCAAAAAAATGTTCTTAAATACTGAAGTAGTTATAAATAAAACACTCTCTGTAAACTTGTAAATACTTAACCAAAAAGAAAAGATAAACAAATATGGAAAATTCTTAAGCTCGTAGCTTTGAGAGTGTGAAAATCACGCAACTTCATCTACTTTTCATGACAAAAAGTAAAGCAAAAAAATTAAATAAAATAAAACTAAAACAATGTTCCATTGTAGCCAGACAAGCCCACAGAAGATGGAAGCGTGAGTCTACTCTTTCTTTATTTCTAAAATACAAGAGCTCCTACTGGCAACGAACCAAGACTGTCCATGTGATCAGAAGGGGCAGAGGCAACCTACCTGGGGAGACAGGAGTGAAGGGACCCTCGCGGCTGCCTGCTGGGAGTCTGTCTACCCATCAGCCACTTGAAACAAAGCCTAAAACCTGTTCAAGGAATGCAGACAGAGGCCTATGGCAGGAGCCAAGGGTACACAGGACGCCTTCTGAGGCACAGGGCGTCCACAGGCCAGCCACGCCTGGCCTGCAGTGCCAAGGGAAGCACACTCACTTTTTGCTGGCCTCACACACGTCCGTGATGTTGGAGAAGAGGTGGTGTCTCTCAGTCTTCGTCATCGTATCGTTCAGTTCTTTAGAATTTTTAAACATTCGTATCAAGATCTCCAAGCTGAGTAAATACGAATGTTCGGAGGATATGACTTCAAAGATGGCCTAGTAAGAGTGAAAAAGAACTATTTTACTAATTAGTTTAACTGAAGGACAAATATAGCTTTTTATCCTGCTGTAAAAATGGCCTGATGTCTTAAAATGCACAAAAAAGACAGCACCAGGAAACGCTCAAGGCGCAGGTCCCAGTCCTGTCTTTCTGTAAGGTCCAAATACCCAAATCCTGAGACAGCCTCTGTGCACAGTGGGAATCAGGAGGGACTGTGCCCTGAGGCCATGCCTCTGCAGAGGCTGGAATCCGGGAGGAAGCCAGGGTGTCATAAAATCTCAGTGGGACATTAATTAACCTTGGGGTCATCCCCTCCAGCACTGCTTTCAAAGCATGCTGCTTCAGGGACAGGAAGAATTTATGGCTATCCCTTGGGATTCAGAAATCCCTTCCTCCACATCCCTCCCCTCCCCTCCCCTCAGTGTGTGCTCTTTCTCTCCCTTATTTTTTTTTAATTTTTTAATTGATTTTTAAAAAATAAACAACTAGTCAATAACAATAGCAAATATTCCAGCATGATTGCACCTATCTTCAAAAGGTTCTTATCAGCCACAGGAATTCTTTCATACAAACTCACATAATTGAGAGTAACTCTGTTCAACAAGCCACCCACTCTTTCTACTCTCCTCACTGTCTCAAGAAGGAGCAAAGGACTCTCTGCAGAACTCTTGGTGTCAGGCACGCTCTGGTTTTCCTGATAAGTGTGGGTGATGGACATGCCAACCCCACCTGTGCATATTCAACAACACCCGGTGGAGGAATCCAGCAGCTCCTCCGCAGGGTCAATTACAGAGCCTCCAAGGTCCATGACACAGGGGGAGGTCCTCCTTGGAGGGATGGTGAACATCCTGCAGGCCAGAGACTAACCTCCTTCCTGGCGACCTCACCACCCTCACCTCTAGCCCCCTCCCCTCAGGCCCCTGTCCCAAGGAGTATGGCCTGGGGGTAGGGTGGGAGCTGGCAGCCCAGGCTGCAGTGTGCACATAGGTTCCTGGGCTAATCTTGGTGTTCACCTCCCTCTTGAGCATCCAACAAGGCCTTAGAGCCTTAGATCTTACTTCGAGTGTGCTGGTGGAGCCCAGGCTGTGCTCTGGGGAATGAAGTGATGTTACTGTCTTAAGAGTAAGAACATCACTTAACCTATCTATTACATCACTACTCCATCAATACAATTATCCCCAAGAACTATAAGGCACTAAAGAAAATTCCCTTCCTGGCCAAAAACAATGGCTGGATATGGTGCTCAGAACGACTTCAGACACTATCAACAGCAAAGGATTGTGTAGTCAGATCCAAAACACAAAGACTGAAGCAAAAACATATAATCAGCTACACAGAATAGATCACAGCAAAGGGGAAAAGCACTAGCTTAATAAAGTTAATGCAATAATTGCTAAAATATCCTGCAACCAAGTGTAACTAGCCAATTAAGTTACACCTACTAAAAATACCTATTTAGAATATGAAAGAAACCATAAAGTTAGGTTTGGGACTATTGGGGTTTTCCTGTTGCTGTGTGTGTGTGTGTGTGTGTGTGTGTGTGTGTTGTGTGTGTGTGTGTGTCTGTGTTATTTTCTCTTGTTTTGGTGGCAATGGTGCTAGGGACTGACTGGGGTGCTCTACCACTGAGCTTCATCCCCAGCCCATTTTATTTTGAGAGAGGGTCTCACCAAGTTACTGAGGCTGGCTTCCAACTTGCAATTCTGCTTCAGGTATTTGAATAGCTGGGATTACAGGCATGGCCACCAAACCAGCTGTCATTACTTTTTTATGTCATAAATCCGAACAGACATTTTCAGATTATAATAGAAATAGATAAAGTCAAATGAATAAGATTTAAAAGACAAAGAATGTTCTAATGGAATTAGGACTTTGGAGAAGCTCTTCAATTTGTCTACTAGGTGAGAGAAACTCCTTATGGCACATGTTAACAAGAGAGGGGGAAAGTCTGTAACACCCACTTGTCCATCATTAGGAAAATAGATAAAATTTTGAAAAGGTGGTATTCCCAGAGTGGAATACTACATAGTAGCCAGAATGAATGATTCAGATTAATATACATTAACGGATGATTCTCAAAAACAATGTTAAGTATAAAACGCAAGTAACTGAAAAATATGTACAGATTTATATCATTTATATATATTTTTTAAAACACGAGTACTCATAAATGTACATGTAATGCATGATTTTAAAACACAGATTGGTTGGAAAATTATGCACTAATTCATGATAGTTGTCTCTGGGGAGACAAAGGGAATGGGGTTATCAAGAGAATGCAGGACTTCTATTTTGTCAAAAGTTTTATTTTCTTTTAAAAAATATAAAGAAAAATTTTAAATGTAATACATTTGTTGATTCTCGGTGGTGGGTACACGGAAGTTCTGTACTCTGGTCCGCTTTCTTTAAGCTTAAATAGTCAATACACTGGACCTTTCTTTGGCTTTATTTTATTCCAGTGAAATAAATATTCCTGTGTCTTTGGAGGAATGAGTCTGTGTTCACATCTGTATGTGTACAAACAAACACGCCTGTGACAGAGGAATGACATTCTTAAGAATGTCATAGTATTACCTCAATGAGCAGTTTTCTTTTTTTTTTTAAGCTGCACTGATTTAAACTTCAAGTTGTAAAACCCTATTATCTTAGTTTTCATTGAATAAGCTTTGCATTCTGTTGTTCTTTTTGAGTTACAGAAAACTGCCAGAGAGCTCAGAGCCTCACAAAAGCCTTCCCCTGCTGACATTAACACCCAGGGTCCCTTTGTCTACAGATCAGCGTGTACTCTTCATTCAGACCTTGCCAGTGTTTCCACCAACCTGCCTGTCAATTCTAGACTGTTCCATTTTTCAAAATATTTCTTCCACTTTAAACTCCTAGACTAGGTACTTTGTTGCTTAAAGGCAAATGGTGTTAAAATACATAAAACTTTTCTTTTAGGAGGGCTCTGTGTGGGTAGCTTTATTTAACAATGGCCACATGTTGTTTTTGTAAAACAAAGAAAAAACAAACAAACGTGTTTTCAGAGAATAATACTACAGAGTGCACAGGAGCCACCCCCCACGCCCCAGCTCAAGCACCTATTCTGGAAGCGTACCTCTTGTCTCTTTCTTTCTTCCTGGCTGACTGTCTGGGACAACCCATTTCTTTTTACCTAGGAGAGAAAGCAAAATAGAGTTGAACTCATTTACTTTGACAATTTCTTTATTACATAAAGCATAACTCTGCCCTCAAAAATCCATTCTGCAGCTAGGTGTGGTGGTGCAGACCTGTAACCCCAGCAACTCGGGAGGCTGAGGCAGGAAGACTGCAAGTTCCCAGCCAGCCTCAGCCACTTGGTGAGGCCCTAAGCAATTTAGCATGACCCTGTCTCAAAATAAAAAGGCCTGGGGATGTGGCTCTGTGGTTAAGTGTTCCTTGTTTCAATCACCAGCATAAAAAAAAAAAAAAAAAAAAAAAAATCTGCAAAATGTCAAATTAGGAGCTCTCAAATCCTCAGAGTTTAGTCACAATAATAAATGTGCATTGTTCAGCATTAAAGAACTAAAAAGTATGTACAACACAATTCTTTCAGGTTGAGCATTTTTGTTCCACTCTTAGTTCTGGATATTTTTAAAATAAGTTATCTAATTAATCTCCCAAATCATAAATGAGAAAATCAGATAGAAAATGAGCAGCTGCTCTGGGCATGAACTGAGTCCACAGCTGACAGGAGTAGACAGGGTCTGCATCCAGGCCTGACAGCCCTAGGCCGAGGGCCCAAGGCCCCTGCTCTCAGGATAGCACCCCATCTCTGGTGAGGTACCAGCACCAAGACCCCTTTTCATGCCAGCTCTGGGTCCCCCCTGACTTTGGATGGGAAGCCACACTCTTACCCCCCAGCAAATTTTCCATTTGTTATTTTTTTTTGTCCACACGTATCATGGAATGTCCTTAGCCTCACCCACCATCCTGACCCTGGGTCAACCTGTCAGCAGGAATTCATGGCAAAAGCCTTCCACACACTCTTAATAAGGGGGGAGGCTAGCAAACAGAATGAAACCCTACAGAGCTGCCTTTGCTGACCCCGGTGAGGACTGCACAGGATTTCCTGCTTGACACAACTTTGACACAGGGACCTGCAGACACCGTGTCCACAAGATCCACAGGTGAGGTCACAGCAAGGACTTCCGTGCCACTGGCATCTCCGTCCAGATGCAGCTCATTCCTGAAACTCTTCAAGGGAGGAGGATGAAGCACCTGGACTCAGACACCTGCCAGGCACCAGCCCTGTGCTGAGGTGTAAGAGTCTGGCCCCCCATCCAAAGTCAGGGGGGACCCAGAGCTCAAGTAGTTGATATTTTGGGGGAGAAGTCATTTGCAGAAGGTAAAGCGCTAGTGCACACAACCGTCACCATCTTTAATACTAACATGACAAATTGCAAAACACCCTTTCAGCCACACAGTCCCACTAACATCCCAGCAACCCACACAAAACTACCGACCCTCATAAAAAAAAAAAGACTCCAGGAAGCATTTTTTAATTATGATCTGGCAGCTGAACTGGAGCATATGTGGGGAGTCTGGGAGTTTGCTCTGGAGGGTTATGACAAAGCAGTCCCTCCTGGCTGGCTGCCGGGACACTGCCTGGGCCTGTCCTCCCTGTCTGCCCTCTTGGCCTGGACCTTCCACACTGTGCACAGGACAAAGAAAGAGGACTCATTCTGTCCTCCTGAGGCCCCTGAGAGCAGGTGTCTGGGAGCTCCAGATTATGAGCAGGCCAGATGCCTTCAGAGGATGGGGCTTGTGTGGAGATAGAGGATCCAGGAGCAAAAGACAGTCCTGGAAGGGGGCCTTGGGGACAGAACAGAAGGCAGAGAAAGCCAGAGGAGGAGGTAGCCACAGGGGACAACGTCAAGTAGAGACTGACAGGGCGGGAAGGAGGGCAAGGGCCAAAAGAAAACAGGAGTTATTACCTGAGAAACACCCTCGGAAACCTCCCAACTGGGAACAGGGACCTTCTCAGTAAACCTGAGTCAGGACCACTGGAGGCCCAGGCTTCTTATGCATTATTTTTAAAGGTGTGTGTAAATGTGTTTGCACCTACATAGTCTTAAAATGCAAATGCTTTCTGCAGTTTGCAAGTCTTTGCTAAGAGAATCTAAAGTACTGTCGAGTTTAACATGGCCCAGATTTTCTGTGGAAAACTTCTAACCAGCTTCTAACTCCTACCAGGCCTGTTGTGGTACCAAAAAGTGAAAGAAATTAAAATTCTTCAGAATAAGCTCACAGTATGAGCTTCACTGTCTACCATGTTTGAAAAATGGGATTCAGACCTGAGGCCAAACAGAGCCTCCTATCCCCAAGCTGAAAGCTGAACTCTTCCCCTCACTGCTTGCTGAACAATGAACTGGCCTCCCAGACAAGCCCAGAGGCCACAAGGCAAGCCTCCCACACAGGGAAGCCAAGCCGATACAGGTGGTGTGCACCTGTAAGCCCAGCTACTCTAGAGGCTGAGGTGGGAGGAAGGCTTATGCCTGTGACCTTGAAGCCAGCAAGGGCCATACCCTGAGACCTATTCAGAAAAACAAAAACAAAACAATCATATTGGAAGCTCCAACTGCATACAGATAGGACCACCCAGCTAGCCAAGCAACTCACTTGATCTTTCCTATTCCTTGATGGTGTAAGGTGATTTAGGTACGTCCACAACAAGTAAAATTGCAGAAATAGTCTATAAACTCTAAGAACTCCTTGGCTTTGGCATGATCTAATCAACCCATCAAGCCGTTCTAATCTAGCCATGGCAGACTCTAGACAAAGTTGAACACATGTCAGTATCTTCAACGTTTAAACATTAATTTAAATAAAAGAACAGAATTTGCCAGACTACTCTTCTAATCTGTTAAAAAATAGGAAGACATATCTGAGGCTTTTCAAGAGAATGAATGCAGAGAACTCATTGATGATGTCAAAGTTCTAAATTCTTAATTGTAAGATATACATTTGCTGTTGCAATCAATATTAAAATTTTTCATCCATGATATTTGAAACCCATGTATTTTGCATATTCAAATGAGACAGAAATTAACAACTGACTACAGTTAAATAACTATTAGACGCTTCATCTAAAACTCATGCTAACTTCCTTCTTGATATCTCGTCGTATGGTCTGAATGTTTGTGTCTCCCCAGAATTCACATTCAAATCCCAGACCCTAGGTGATATTATTAGGCCACAGCATCTTTGAGGAGGTGATTGGATCATGAAGGTAGTGTCCCAGCAAATGGAATTAGCACCTTTATGCTTGCTGATTTGTTTTGCTGGTACCAGAGATTGATCCGGGGTGCTCTAGCACTGAGCCACATCTTCAGCCCTTTTTATTTCAAGACAGGGTCTCACTAAGTTGCTTAAGGCCTTGCTAAATTAGGAAACTGGCCTTGAACTTGTAATCCTCCTGCCTCAGTCTTCTGTGTCATTGGGATTATAGGCGTGTGCCACCAGGCCAACTTGATTACTGCCTTTATAAAAATAGGCCCCAGAGAGACCCCTGGCCCTGCCACCATGTGAACACATGGCAGGAAGGAGCTTTGTATGAGCCAGAAAACAGCCCCTCACCACGGGCCAAGTCAGCCTGACTGTGCTCAGACTCCAGAACTGCAGGAGGAAGTCTCTGTTGTTCACAGTGACCCAGTTCATGGCAGCTGTGGCAGCAGCCCACACTAGGGCATCTGCCAGTCTGAGCTTCACAGATGACTGTCCCAGGAAGGGACCGACAGCCTCAGCCAGAGGCTCCATTAGCGCACCGGCCAGTCACTCTAAGCCTCTTTGTCTTGCAGTGAACCAGGTCAGGAGATCCACACACTGCTCAGTGTTCTCTGGCCCAGACAGAAACAGGTGACAAAGCCAAGCTCAGCCCCACACAGAATACCAACACCCTCTGCACCCAGCCTGTCTGTGTATAGAGTCAGTCCCATCTCTATGGAGAGTGAGAAGAACAGAACCTCTTGGTGGATCAGATCATCATTTTCTGTGTGGAGAACAGGGCCATGTGCTGGGGCATCTCCGTAACTTGATGCCCTTTCCCAAGAAGATAGGTGTTGGTATTCCCCAACAGCCAGGAAAAGAGCATTCATGGGAGGACCCCCAGAGACTGAACAACCAGACTCAGAGACACAGCCAGTTATAACTGACACCGGCTGTATACAATGCAGGACCACTCGGGGCTCCATACAGCACTCACTCACACTGGATACCCTTTTAAAATAAGCCCTCTCAATGTGCCTGGTTCACCCCTTGCTGAACATGAGCTGCTATTCCTGGGTGATGCTCCATGATGGAACCTCTTCACCCCAGAGTTCAGGGGGAAGAGACTGCAAAGTAAAATTATACCCCCGGGCCCATCTTCAGACTCAACACAACCAGACTCATCCCTGAGTTACAGAAGATCTAGAGGTTATCACTGCAATTAACTTGGAGACAGCAACCATGAGTGTCTGTTTAATGTCCCCCAAATGAACAATCTGTCAGGGTCCAGAAATAGGGTCCTCTGTAACCAGACCCCACAGGCTTGCTCTAGCCCCACTTCATCCACAGGGAAAGATCCTCAGATACCACGTGACCTAAGCTACGCTCCCAGAGAACATCACGGGTCAGAGAGCTGTGTACACAAAGGTCAGACAAGGTCAAGATGGGGAGGGCATCATTCTTTCAAAGAATAGAATGTAAAAACAGAAAAAAATACATTAAAATCAAAATATATATATATAGATATACAGGAATGAACCAAGGAAAGTAGAAAACACGGGCACATTTAACAAACTGTGCCCAGTGACATGCCTGGTTCATTTGTTCAAGAAGACTCTGAAGTCTCTGATCTTCTGTTGTTCAGCTCAATTCTCCAACCCTACCAAAGTTCTTGGATTTCAAGAAACAGCAAGCCCTTGGCTGCAGCGGGCACCATCAGGCCTAGCAGAACAAAGGTGAGCCAGGCAGAGCAGGCCAGCGCTCCCGGGTAGCCACACAGATGCGAGCCAAGAGCACACACCACAAATGCGAAGAAAATTAAACGTATGAGAACCTCAGCTGTGTGCGTGACGGAAGTGACAAGACTAGAGCCTTCATCTGCAGCCAGCTCCACCTGTAGCCAATTCCCCATCCAGAGTACCTGCTGGCCTGAATTCACCTCCACACTACCATTCAACCATAGGCTTCCCGTGCACCAGATACGGTTCTTTCCAAGCCTCTGAGCCTCAGAACCCTGCAAGGAGAGTGTTACTGTGCCCGGTTACAAGTGAAGAACATGGACACAGCCAAGTCGGCCGCTCAGACCAGCCTGTCTGGCCCTGCCAGGCCTGAGCTCCTCACTACAGAAGCACGCTGACCTCTGAAACGCTGGTATAAACTTCTGAGTTATCATCTGCAGCTCCTCTTGCCCTGAATCAAGTCCCCTTGAGGCACACCCCCAAAACCGTGTCTCAGTGCACTCCTGGTTCCCGCAGCAGGGGGGACGCTCTGCTGGCAGCAGGGCCCCCGGGGATCTAACTTTCAGGTTGGTCCTCAAATGTCTCCTACTAAATGAATTCATCTCTCTGACTCTCTGGGCTACTGAACTTGAGCCTGGGTTTATTCATTCTCCATCTCTAAATGAGCACAAGAAGCGGCTCTCACAGACCCACAGCAGTCAGCTGGGGAATCGAGGTTCACACGCGCAAAGTCAATGCCAAGAAGCAAACAGGGTGACAGTGAATGGCTGTGGGCAGGAGGCAAGTCCATGACGTTACGTGATAAAAGATGAACAGTTCCAAAAAGCGTAGTATTTAATAAACCACGGAGGTGCAGGCCAGCCTGAGGGCAGCTACAGCCGAGAGACTGGGAACGGGCAGAGGCTAGCACTGCCAGCCTGCCTGCTGTCAGGTCCCCCTGCTGAGTGGGCATCTGCATCACCACCGGCATGCAGACATGCAGACACCGTTACTTAAAGAACTCAATCAGCTCTTCTAAAGAACTTCAAAAGATAAACAAGCTTCTGACTAACATCAGTGAAATCCTTAAAAGAATCAAGCGCCCACTTACATGATAAAAGGGTATGTGCACTTTAAAAAGGTGAGGAAGGAAGTTCAGCAACACCGGAAGTCATCCACAACACTGTGCGGAGAACAAACAGACAGAACTTCAGGTGAAGACACTCCATAGGAAAACCAGGCAATAAAACTGTCCCTGAACTACTAAATTTTTGCTTTAAAAAAAAAAGGCAATCTCTATTAAAAAAAGAAAAAGAGAGAGAGAGAGAGAAGGAAGGAAGGAAGGAAGGAAGGAAGGAAGGAACAAATAGACAAAATAGACAATCTCTATTTTGGAAAAACAAAACAAAACAAATCTAAAAGGTCATTTACCCAATTGTCAATAGTGATTGGATCAAAGTAGGGATTTCAACTCATTTTAATTTTCTTCTTTTTCTTTACTGGTAGTTTCTGATTTTCCTATAATAAATATGTCTTGGCTTTGAAATAAAAGGGTCATTTAAATGACAAAAACTGAAGTGTTTCTACATCCTCTCTTAAAAACAATTAGATAAAGAGGGCACAGAGTGGAGCCGGGCGAGGACTTCAGCAGCACCTGTGCTTCTTTGCTGTCACCCAGGGGGAAGCTGGGAACAGCGAGGTGACCGCCACAGACAGAAGGAATACAGCAAAGGCAAAGGGAGGTGACGAGAGAGAGATTCTGAGACAGGTCCAGACCAGGCAAGGGCTTCAGAGGCAGTGCTGAGAATGACGGGTGACAGGCAGCAGAGCAGAGTGGGGATAGAGCCCAGGAGAGGGACGGAGCCCAGGAGACACCCGGACACACACTCAGGCCTGAGTCAACAGGGGCTGAGGTCCTGCTCTGGCAGAGACCACCTGTGGGCAAAGGTGGGACGGGACCGCAGGACGCTCTGGCTCCCATCTGGTTTTGTCTGTTACTTTCACAAAGCGGCAGATGCACAGAAATGACAGAATCCAAAACAAGGAGTGATGGAGAACAGCATTGCCAGTGAAGTCACTTTCTCAGGTTTGCAGTAAAAACCAACCTGAGCTAAACCTTGTTTCAGAAAAACAAGGGAGAAGGAACTTTCCATTAGCTGCATAAGGCATGGAGGTCTCACTGGACAGGAATCACCTCACTGTCTGCAGCCCTGGACAGCAACTCAGAACCATCCTGTCTGCTCCTCTTAGGACGCGCTGTGCTTTGGTTCCCGGCTTCTCCTCTGCCTGTCTGGCCCATCTGCTTTGCTGCACGCTCCTGGCCGACAGCTCCCGACCCTCCCTGCTCTCTCGGAGCTCTGCCCCACAGTCTTCCAAAACCCTCCATAGGCACTTCACCCCTGTTGTCTTCTGGACCACATTCTAAGTTCATGGCGTTCAGCGGGTTTCAGGTTTGTGTCACCTGCCCATCCACCGCAAGGCAGCAGAATACAAGCGAGGTTCAAAGTCAGATACTAGCACTCTTCAAACTAAATAACAGTCGGATCCCCGACTGTTATTTCTTCAAAAGTAGCAAAACAGAAAGCCTAGAACACAAAATATCATGATGCATTCCAAGTATCGACAGTAATTTCTGTTGGCCAAACTTTTGTTGAACACACACACAAGCATGCACCCACATACACATTAGGACCCACATACACATTAGGACCCACATACACATTAGAACCCACATACGGGGGACACGTGATAAAATGTATTCCTCATTCTAAGCCACTGATGTAGACCAGGTTGCAACACCCATGCCTTGATGTGCAAACGCCGACCAGTCTTGGTCACTTAGCATAGTCCCACAGACCTCTGCAACAAAAGCTGCTTGTTCACAACTTATACAAAAGAACCTGCCCACAGCTACCACGTGCCACACCACAGTGCATCACGGAGGCCCAAGCCACCCAGAACAGAGCAGTACCTGGCCCAAGGACAACACATTTTTAGTGACCTCCTAAGTGGGGAAGTGGCTGAGCCAATAATCCTCTCTCTCATGAGGAAAGTGGGTCGTTTAATATGGACAATTCAAGAAGACAGTTCAAGAGACAGGGAGGGCCCTGTTTGTTGACCTCAAGTCTAAGTGGTAGAAAGTCAAACTAGTGCATAAGAGCTCTCAGAAGGAAGAGCAGACACACAGAAAAGGGAAAGAAGTCAATTCACGAGAAGGCAGAGAGTCACTGAGGGCAACAGTGCCTGCCCTCCTGAGACCTCAGCACATGTGTCCACTCTCTGAGGAATCTTCAGAGGCTCTTCTCCAGGTCATCTTAGGACCTTAAGACAACAGGACAAGCAAGACAGCGGTCAGGCGTAACATCCCAGAGTCTCAGCTGCCTTGATACAAAGCAGAGACGAGCACCTGCCCTCGCACACTAATCCTGAGGCTGAAAAACAGTTATGTACGATCTCCAGCATGTGATGAGTCCTCTGCAAAGACCAGGTCAATCATTTAACTGCCAGCAAACCAATCAATCCTTGATGACCCCGGCAGGTCCCCCAGCTTCCGCCCTCCTGC
The DNA here is from genome assembly GCF_047511675.1 of Marmota flaviventris. Classification (NCBI taxonomy): domain Eukaryota; kingdom Metazoa; phylum Chordata; class Mammalia; order Rodentia; family Sciuridae; genus Marmota; species Marmota flaviventris. Next base: position 110,005,836 of record NC_092505.1, on the reverse strand, counting down.
AGGCCAGTCCCTGCCTGCCTGCTCACACAGAGACTCTGACCCCATGGACAGAAGGGCTCCCTGTTGCTCTGCTGGGCAGACAGAAACCTGCTCCTTTGGCCACCACTACCAGAAGAAGGGTCCCCCTGCCACACAGAGTAAGAGTGGCTCCATGGCTGTTGCCACAGCCGGGCGGAGGGCAGGGAATCGCCAGCATTAAGGGGGTGAAGCTGTAAGTTTGTTCCTGGCACTAACACTTGCCACCGTCCACTTACCTCACCCTTCTTACTGTCTCAAATAACAGAAATACAGGGAACAAATATCCTAATAATCTAAAAGCAGTACAGACTCATCACCTAGAACATCAGCAGGCTATAATTCTTCCAAATAAAACCCCAAAATTCAAGTAACAAATTTTTAAAGACTAATTCCATATTTAAAGGTTCCTTAGCAATTTTCATGCCACTGATGCTCTCCCACCATTATGAGGCCAGCCGGGTGCACAGGAGGCCCTGAGAATCAGTACCATCACTGGACAAAGGGAGGAGACCCAGGGAGAGGCCACTTTAAGGTCAAGAGGGCAAACACACCCAACAGATGGAAGCCACGATCCAAGGCTCCGTGTTTTGGGGCCCTTCTTGGCCACTGGGAGCTCCTGAAGCACCCGGGCCTGCTCTGTGGGTATCTGAACACGCTGTTCTCTTGCCGACTGGGCTGCTTTTGGTTTCCACTGCATCCTGTCCCCCTGCCCAAGAGTTAAATCTAGGTAGACTGAGTCCACAGTTCAATTTGATTTCACAGTAAGAGGTTGGGGGAGTCACAGGCGTGTATTGACAGCCACAGGCTGAGGAGATGACAGGTGCAGATCACAGAACCTGGTGGAGGACAGAGCTTGGACCATCCACTGTCCAGAAATGAGAGGAACAGGGGAGCTTCCATGGGCATCCAGCTGTAGGAGCCAACCTTACTCCAGCTCCTCCCACCCACTGTCCCCGCTGGGGGCTGGTGCACACGGCATCTCAGCCTAGGAGTTCTCCATCTGGACACCTCAGGTGGCCGATGATGTCCTTCTTTTGACACTGACAGCACCTTTCCCAGACAGGTGCTCCTCCCCCACAGGACCTTACGGCAGCACCTGCATGTCCCTCCCAGTGCTCCTGTAGCTGTAGCTCTGCCTCTGCTCGTGACAGGTGATGTCTGAGTCACCACTCCTGACAGCAAGGTGAGCCAGTCCTTCAGTCTCCAGTGCCCAGCACAGGGCTTTGGGCAGCAGGCCCTGGATGGAGACTTGAAGAGTGACGAGGTCACTCGTCAATCACTCGGACACACAGCCCATCTCTCAGATGATCTGTAATGTGAGTCCTGTATGTGCTGCCCTTAAAAACTGAGTCCAATCAGAGTTGTTTCGTTCTTGATCTCTGTTTTTCAGACAGATATGTAAAATTCAATGCTGCTGTGATTGAGATTAAGAAAAAAACTTTTCTTTTTGGTGCTGGGGATTGAACCCAGGCCTCATGCATGTGAAGCAGGTACTCACCACTGAGTTACAGTCCAAAGAAAACTTTTCAAGATGGTATGAACATCAAAGACTGCACCCAACACACACAGCTATGGTAAAGGGATTCTGGTACTTGGAGATGAAGTCAAGAAAAAAATAACCGCAGACTGAAACTAAACAGATAAATACATATATTTATGTGAACTTTGTTTTTAAAAAAAAGGTGCATGGTTCATATTTTGAGTCTCAAAGCCTATATAACCACCCCCACAAAAGAAAGATGACTAAGTACACCCATCAAACAGGAAAGTGCACAATTATAACACTGTAGCTCAGACAAAGACCCGAAAAAGCAAGTGCTGAGCCAGGCGTGGTGGCTGTAAGACCAGCAATGCAGGAAGCTGAGCAGGAGGATTGCAAGTTCAAGGCCAGCCTGGGCAACTCAGTCAGCCCTATCTTAGAATAAAAACATATTTTAGAATGATTGTGAATAAGTTCAGTGGTAGAACGCCCCTGGGTTCAATCCCCAAAACTGGAAAAAAAGTTATGTATAATAAATGATCTGTACATTACTTATATAAATACATGAATTTACATTTTTTCTTAAGTACACATACATGAATTTTGAGGAGACTGATGTAGACTGAGAACAGCATTATCTACAGGGAACAGAGGTAGGGCGGGATGGTAGTCAGGATGACAGGAGGCTTTAGTCTTATCCAAATTATTTGAATTCTTCTCTACATGGAGGACACAGCCTGTTTCGTTACGTAAGTCAAAGTTAATTCTCAAAGATGTTAAGAGAATAGCACAATCTAATTACATTGAAAAGGCAAAACCACACAGAGCCTGGCACCTGGCCCAGAGCTGGCCGTCCTCTTTCTTCACCTCTCAGCCAGAAAGGACCTCGGTTAGGGCCTCAGGTCTAGGCACGAGGACTCCATTGCTATGGATAAGCCAAGCATTTCCAAAGTCCCACGTCCAGCCTGAAAGTGTGGGCTGAAAGTTCAGCCCAACTGCTTAAACCACGAGTCTAAAAGTAGGCCAGACATGGAAAATGAGAACATTTTCTATATTTTAAACACAAAGGATATAATAAAAGGCATTAATCACCACCTAAAATGGAAAAAAATAGCTTTGTGAGATTGCTGTGTTGTAAGACTGTAAATGAAAATTTTTATTACTGCAGAAGTAACTATTTTAAACAACAAGACAATGAACAAGTAAATATTCACACAAGAGTGAAAATTTAGGAAAAAAAAAAAAATGAAAGTTTTCTATGACCTCTAAGTGCATTCAGCATTTCTGCAAAGGGAATGATATTCAGGTTGGTTACATTTGTCAAGCTCTGATTTTTTAGCAAAACTGTGCCTTTCACAGAGTAGAATTTCTAAAATAAATGCCATCAGATTGAACTGCAAGACTCCAAAGTGTATGTTTTATTTTGAGCTGAGTGGAATTATATTCCCGTGTTTTAAAATTCTTCCTTTCTCATTCTGCAAGTTCCAGAAATGTTCCCAAAGGTAAATTCTGTGCCTTGAAGAGCTGAGTTCAGGATGCAAGAGACCAGGGGGCTTGTTCCAGATCTCACACGACACCGTCAGCCATGCTATGTTCGGCTCCTAGGTGCTGATGAAAATATATACCGCCCCCCCCCCCCACACACACACACGGAGGAGTCCAAAATCTACAGTCAGCTGAAGAACCCTTCGAGATGATTTAAGATCGCCCACAAAGCCCACGTCAGCAAGTGCCCCAGGATGGGAGGGGATGACTATATTAGGTGTGGAAAGTGTGCCCGCGTCTCTGCCCAGGCCTCTGGAGCCTGGACACCCTCTCCAAAGGTACCCGGCATTTCAAGGTGACAGAAAGTACACAAACACGCCCCATGGCAAATAACCATGGTTAGGGCACAACTGAGTGAGCCTGCACCTGGCACTGCCACTGAGAACCAGCAAACACGGGCTTCAGGACAGCATTTCTCAGTGGGGGGGATGGGACAAGGAAACCACAAAGAAAGCTCTCCAGGCAAAATCTTCCCACGTGAAGAGGACGATCTCCACACTTCCGGGTCCCTTCAGAGGATGGGCTCTGGGAACCTGAAGCTCACTTGTCACCCAGGTCCCCGCTGGCTGAACACCTGGCGGCACTGGGGCAGCGCCCAGTGTTCCAGCCCTGGCGAACACAATCGAGACTTTTCTTTAAACCCACAAGCTTCTCCCAGAGGTCCAAGAACTGCTGGCTTAGTCCCCATGTGCTGATTTAGGTGAGTCACTGGGCGATTCACCTGTGCGGCAGGTTCCTTGGGTCCAGGCACAATGCCAGGTAATCATTTTCCGAGGTAAAAAAAATGACTCCCAAGTTCAAAACCTCAAATCCCTTCCACAATCACCCAGCCACAACCCAGGAGCCAGGACCACGCCAGGAATTTCAAACACCCCTGTGTTGCCCGAGGCCCAGAGCACAGCGCACGGAGCTGCCTTCCCCGCGGGAAAGGACGTCCTGGCTTCCAAGACTAGATCTATATGCTTTGGCAATCGTGTGGCAAAGAGAGAGCCTGTCCCCATCCAGTGAGATCTGGGAGCCCAGGCTGCTCTCCTGATCACAAGAGAACATCCCACCTCTACCTGGAGGGTCTGCTGGCAGAGACACAGCATGACAGAGTCCCCATGATCCTATCCACTCCATGATCCTATCCACTCCAGAATAGCGATCCTATCTACTCCAGAACTCTGCTGAGGCCCCATTAAATGCCTCTCTGACACAGCTACTCCTCCCTTCCTCCTAGATGACCACGACAGTTACACCTGTTGCAACACTGTAAATGGGAACCGTCTGTCACCTGTGTGGCTGGTCCCTGCCCTACCTGGCACTGTCCAATGAAACCAAAGGAGACATATAAACAAACAGCTAAGTTACACGACAAAAGGAAGGCTTCAGGACCTTATGTAACAGCCATAACATCAAGAGTCTCTAGAGGGGTGAAGCTTCTTACAGTCAACTGATAAGAAGGTGTTTGCAATAAAGACAAGAGATTTTTTAGAAAATAATCAACCGTGGCTAATGTACACTTGCTGTCACCCACTCCTGACCAAGCAGGAAGTCAAGATGTGCAGAAACCTCTTGTCCTACTCTCTTTGTGGGGCAAGGCCTTACTCAAAAAAGAGTTCTGTATTAAAGCAACATATAAAAGATTAACCCTAGCTGGGCACAATACCCCATTCCTATAATCCCTGTGGCTCGGGAGGCTGAGGCAGGAGGATCTCGAGTTCAAAGCCAGCCTCAGCAACTTAGTGAGGCACTAAGCAACTCAGCAAAACCCTGTCTCTAAATAAAATATAAAAAGGGCTGGGGATGTGGCTCTGTGATTAAGTACCCCTGTGTTCAAGCCTCAGTACAAAAAAAAAAAAAAAAAGATTAACCCTAACCCCACCAATTTGATATATTAAAAGTAAAGCATGGAAGGGTAGAAGGGTGATGCAGAAACACATGGACAGCAGAAGCCTTCTGAGGCCAGCTCTCAATGCTGCAGGTCCTCTCCATGGAGGGATTAGGGAATCAGCTCAGGCAGGAAGGTGGAGGTGCTGATCGCGTGTAAGGCACAGCTGGGGTTGTTAATCATTTGCCAAGCGGCCTCTCTTTAGGGCCCTAACTGCAACCTGCACACTTACTAATGGACAGCTGTATTTGGGCATTAAAATATCTACTATCCTAACACCGAGAGCTGGTTGCACCTTCTTGGTGGACAGAAAAAACATATGGGAAGGACAGAGGAGAACTCCAGTATGGTGATTCCCTCTGGGAAGGCAAAGAGGAGGAAAGGAGAGAGGAGCACAGGCTGCTAAGCTGGTCTGTCTAAAACCCCGGTGGAGCCCAAAGAAAACAGGTTAAACTGTGAGGATGTGTTCAACCTGGGGGGTGAGTACAGCCATCGATGACCTCTACTTATTACTTTTTACCTTTATTTATTACTTTTCTGTATATGTCAAATACCTGATAACAAACTAAGGTAAAATTTATGTGAAAGGAGATGTAAAAAACACAAAGGAAATGCAGGTAGATACTTCAGCAATGTTAGGTGACAAAGTCCAATCACACTGCTTTGATGAAACGAAGTGCCAAAACAACACAACAAACACTCGAATCCAATTGGGAACACTCAAATCCAAGGTACATGTGTACCCATGGGACGGCCTGCTTTGTCATTTTACACTTTACCTTGAGAGAGCTCCTTGAAACCAACTTTGTCCTCAGAAGGCACATCAGCTGGTTGGCCCTTTCCCAAGTGAAAACACACGCCCACAGGACGTCCAGCTGCACCGCACGTGCTTACTAAAGAACAGCAGACTCCAGGAGGCATACCTGTGCCAGCCTCGCTGTCAGTGCTGCAGCTAGGCCGGCCCAGAGTGCAGCTGCCACTCAAAGGCCGATGCTAACACACTCAGCTGCTGCCAGAGAAGGCAAGAGAGCAGCCCTGTCCATGTCCTCTACAAGATGCGCCACACAGACCATGACTGTCCGCTTTGAGCTGCCTAATACACCAATTCTGTGGATAGGTGTTACCACCTCACCACAAACAAATCATAAAACACCACAGAAACTGCAAAATCTTAGCAAAGAGCCAAGTCTGCAAACTCTTAGCAAAGAGCCAAGACATTTTGCTATGTTCACACAACATTTCTTTAAAACTTGGAAGCAGATACTCATCAAAGTACAGATTTCTGGGCCCGAAGACCTAGCAACATGGCTCCCCAGTATGGACCTAGGCTGAGCTAGGCAGGAGCTGCTGGATTTATGCAAGGCCTGCCCACCGCAGCCCTATGGCTCTCAGGACCCCACACCACAGCACCACTCATCCATACGCCTGCTACCTTGGGGGCACCAGACTCTTCTTAGAACAAAATTGGGAGGTAGGAGGGAGATAGGACTTGGTTTATACAATTTTCAATACTAATATCAGTTGGAAGAGGGATGGCGGATGGAACAAGAAGCTGTCCCCACCATTAGTATTGACGCATGGTCACGGCCCTGGCTGTACGGCTTAAGACATGAGTCCTCTTCCTATACTGGTGGGTTCCCTAAGTACATGAGATTCCTGGTGGTGAGCGACCGTCACTGCAGCTCAGGAGAGCATGGTCTCTGCCAGGACAGTGCCTGAGGACTCTGGGGGTGAGCAGGCTTGTTTCTGATGTCATGTTCCCACGGCCCAAGCCAGCCAAGCACTATCAACTTGCAAATGCATTAGATCTCCACAAATGCTTTGCCCAAACCCATCAGATGAATCAGGCATCACACTGCCACATTCTGTAAGCTAGGAGGAAAATAAATTATGGCAAAAAGATGTTTGATGCAAAAAGGAGAAATTACTCATCAACCCAAAAGTAAGTGTCAGATACACACACACACACACACACACACACACACACACACGATGAAACATTCAGCCAGGTGTGGTAGCAGACACCGCTAACTTCAGCAGCTCAGAGGCTGAGGCAGGAGGATAACGAGTTCAAAGCCAGCCTCAGCAACTTAGCAAGGCCCTAAGCAACTCAGCAAGCCCCTGTCTTTAAATAAAACATAGGGCTGGGGATGTGGCTCAGCAGCTGAGTGCCCCTGGGTTAATCTCTAGTACCAAAGGCAGAGAAAAACAAAGATGGAACATTCATTAATTAACCTTAAGAAAATATAGATGTGTCTATTTCAAATGAGATGTCCAAGGAAGAACTGTAATAAGTATCCTATTTTGCATAGGTAATTCATATACATACATACAGCTACGCAACACACATGTATACAAGTATAGACAAGCATACATGCAGATGCACATATACATGAGGACAGCCATGATTATGACAAAGCTCAGGAAGCACTGAATTATCACCACATATACACTGTACAGAAACAAGGAAGAAAAGATACAGTGTAGAAAGCTTCCAGAGTCCACAGAACCCTAGTCCTGAGGCTCCTCGCCTTATCAAGACCTAATTTTCCTGTTCAAAGTTCGCATTCTCACTATCGCCTGTGGAGTTTCGAGAGACATTTCCCAATCTGCAAGGTCCTTCTCCTTAGAGATCTGGGATCACGGACAGGCAGAGTAAAGGCCATGCCGCTGCAAATCTCCACAATGGTTTCCCCCTCTCAGAAGGGACAGCAGATGGACACTTACCGCAGAGAGCTGGCTCCAGGTGGACCTCAGTGGCTTATGGTGAATCACAAGCCTCTCCTCCGACTTCTGTTCTCGGGGCTCCGACTCTTCATCAGAATCAATGTCCAGAGCCTTCTCTTTGTAGTTCTGATACAGGACCGCATTTTCTACAAGAAAAAAAGCCCGAAGTGTCACTGCTGCCCCAATCACTACTACTGTTCTAAACAAACCTCCAAATTTCACACCACTTGGTCTCTGGTCTAATCAACAACAGATTAAAAAAAAAAAAAAAAAAAGCCGATTTGTCACTGAAGAAAAATACATGACATTCCAACTGAAGCCAGTTTCCATATCCCTGTCCATGACTCATGGAAAACAGTCTCTTAGGTCACTTTACTCATGTCAGGTTGATGCATGAACCGTGCATTCTCCAAGGTCCACCACCGTTCATTCACCTGCTCACTGTCATCTACCCAGCACTGGGGTCTGACGGTAAAATGGAAAACAAGACGCCCAGGTGAGCTGATTTAGTAAGAAAACAGTCCTGTTCACTCATGCATCTACACACTCAACTGGCATTTACACAAAGCCCATGGGCACCAGCAACTGGCAGGTCTACAACAAGGAACAAAGATTTCTTCAAAAATCTCAATCTTCATGGAGCTGACATTAAAGTGAGAGAGCCCTGCAATGCGCAAGCAAGTAACTGCTACAGGATTTCTGAAGTAGTTGTCATGCAGAAAAATAAAACATGAAAGGGGGTAGGAAATGCTGGGAAAACAATATGCAGATTTTAAGTAAGGTGGTTTAGGAAGGCCTCACACAGGTGACATTTAATCCAAGGCATAAAAGAGAGAGAAAGCAAGCCACACTACAGCTGGGAAAGAGCATCTCACCAGAGGAACAGCAAGGACAAAGGCTCTGGGGTGAGTCTGCTTGGTAGGTCAGCATGCGGGAGGAGCAGGGAGGCCAGGCTCTGGAGCAAGAGGAAACAACACCTCAAAATCACTAAAGGGGGTCAATAAGATGGGTCGGCGGCTTGCCTAGGAGTCACACTGTGCAAGGAGGGTTTACAGAGACCAGCCAAACAGTCCAAATCACGCAGGGCTTTACAGCAGTGTCAGAGAGCTGGGTTTGACCCAGAGTACAAAAGGACCGAGTTTCTTTCACACTGTGCAGAATACAATGGAGCCGCTGGAGGAAAGCCTGCTTAGACTGCAGAGCAGCACTGACTACCCCAGAGACTAGCCAGGATGCTTTAGGGGTATCACTGCTGATGGCGACCTGGGCTGTGTGGTCAAGAAGGATGGGCGATAGCCTGGACATGGGACACAGAAAGGGAGGCATCAAGGACATTCCTAGGTCTTCAGGTCCCACGACTGGGACGCAGGAGATGGGAACACCAGAAGAGATTCAAGTTCAGTGGGGATGACTGTGAGTGTGGCTTGGGGCCCAGGGAATTTGAAAGGCTTTCTTTTCTACCAAGTCAAGCAAATACCTGCCTCTTCTCCTACCAACTGCAGACAGCCCCCAGGCACTGTCTTAAGTAGCTGGGGTCTAAGCAAGATTTTAGTTTCAGTCTTCTGCACAGGAGAAACAGGTATGTAAAACTGGTTCCCCCCCCCCCCCCCCCCCCCCCCCCCCCCGAGGCTTGAAAGCACTTAGTGGCTGGCAGAGGGTCTGTGCCTAGCCTTGTTGATGGGAGTCCCATTCCTTCTCACTCAACATGACAACAGGAATCTTACACTCAATTCACACAGGATGAAACTGGGGCTCAGTGAGGATAAGGTTCTCATTCAGTGTCACTCAACTGATGAGCAGAAGCAGGAGGACAGAAACCCAGTGTCACAGGTTCTCACGCTGGAGCACACCACCTCCTGATCTGCAGACTGGCTCCTAATTAACTGTTGAGAATCCTGCATTCTTTGTGTGCGCATATGAGAAGTGGCAAGAAACAGCTTTTTGTGAAAGGAAATAGGATAAAGCTGGTGACAATGATGATCTGCCCTCTGATTTTTAAAAACCTCAAAAAATGGAGCTGAGGCAAAGATCACACCATCAATATCAAATTTCAGAAGATGTGAAGCCCCTCCCTGGGTAGGTGTTGGACAGGTGCCCTGCTCACCTCATATCCGCAGTGGTACAAGAGGCAGAACCTGCTACCTAGTACTGGCTACTACCAGCTGTGGCACAGGGCACAAGCTGATAAAGCTCTGTGTCTCCAGTTTCCTCAATTATGAAATCAGAGAAATGAACTTTTACTAGCTAATACACTATACCTGGGTTTCTTCTCCACATAGCAATTGTTCTCTAATAAGATTGGTACGATGAGAAGATTTTATAAATTAGTCCTTTTTAAATGTTACAATGTCAAACCCAACTTTCTAGAAAGTATACAGGCTGCTGGGCACAGTGGCACATGCCTGTAATTCCAGTGACTGGGGAGGCTGAGGCAGGAGGATTGCAAGTTCCAGGCCAGCCAGGGCAATGTAGTGAGGACCTGTCTCAAAATAAAAAAAAATAAAGAAGGCTGGAAATGTAGGTAGCTTAGTGCTAGAGTGCACCTGGGTTCAATCCCCAGTATCTCTCTCTCTCACACACACACACACAAACATACAAAAGAAAAAATTACATAAGGAGAATGTTCTGTAATCACCCAAGCTCATCCACTTACAACTCTGGGTGGTATACACGAACTTCCAGGCAGAGCCTTCCTCTCTGTTTTAGATGCTGGGCACACTCAGCATTCAAGGCATGACAGAAGATAAGTGGTCTCACTATCTCCAGGACCCTTGTGCCCCATGAGGGCCGTGCTGGATCTGATCTGCTCAAGCCCTGCCAGTTGGCTGACACCGGACCCACCTATTTACAGAAAGAACCCTAATCTGATTAGGATTTGGACACCTGGCTCAAGCCGCTTTTGTTTCTGAAATCCTTAAAAAAAAAAAAAAAATACTATATGGGTTACAAATTCTTAATAATACATTTTGACAGCCAGGAGAGTTAGATGTTCCCAAATGAAAACTTTAATAAGGAAACAGGAAGTCAGAAATGAAAATAAAATGTGGAAATATGGGGGAAAGACTATTGAGCCAAAGGAAATGTGACCAAAGGAAATATGGCTTCAGATGTCAATGCCAACCTCAGAATTTCTAACTAAAAAGCCAGAGCTTGATCTTAATTTCTGTTTTTTCAGAGAGATGAACTGGAATCAAATTAGAGAAAAATTGCAAGACATTTACTGAAAAAGTCATCACTTTATTAAAAATGTCAATAATTTCATTCACCACTGTTATTACTAGATAAAAATTAAAGCTTGGTGCAGAACTCTATATAATCTGGAAAGGAGCTGGCCATCTCTCATCTCGAGTGTTTTTGTTCCTGCAGTTGGATTTCAACTTATAATTGAGATTCCACATTGAAACAGCTATGAAGTCTGGAAAATTAAATGCTTACTTACCTTCCCCATCAAATGTTCCTTGTCCTTTCAGCATTTTTTTCTAAGAGAAAAGAAAAGGAAGAAAAAAAAAACAGCAAACTATGTATGAATAAGCCAAATAGAAAATACAGCTATTTTAAGTAAAAGTACTCTCTTGTTGCAATCATTAGATTTCCAAAAGCACACAGCAGAAGCAATTTACTCAAATGAGAACTACAGTTCAGTCAAACAGTAGAAGAAATGAATATAATGTCCCCCACACCCCGTCAAAACAGAGGGAGACTCCTCCAAGGACCGGCAGCTCAGCTCATTTCACTACTGGTGATTCACTGTACTGTTGACCAGAACCCTGCTATACTCACACAGTTGGACAACAAAACCCAGAGAAGGCTATGTGATGTCTTTTCCGTAAGACCACGGACTATAAAACAAAACAGGCTTGCTTATGATTACATATGTGACATTTATATAGACTGGGCCCAGTCTATATAAAAATGTGTCTGTCAAAAGGAATCTCCACCCTATTACTGAGATGGGTCTTGTTTCTGGGAAGGCAGCACACACTCCAAAATATTCTTCTCTAGTTTCCCTATGTCTTTACATCCCAGTAGACCCTCCGTTACTAACTGCAACTCCCAGGCCTACATCAGGGAGCAATCCCACACACCCAAATCTCAGGTTTGGGGCTACCCATGTGTTAAATGCACTCAAGGATTCATGAGCTTAAAATAGGAATTAAACACAATTAAAGACAGTAATGACAAAAAAGAGCAACAAAAAGGGTAACAAACTGTGTCTTTCATGGTTTTAGTGATAGACTTTGGAATTCACATTTTAACTGATGTCAAGTATATGGTCACCATCCACAAAACAAGTAAAAGAAGAAAAATAATCAACTATCTCAAAAGAGAATTAGCATTTCCCATTATGGGCTGTGACCGTCACCTCTAAAGGGATACCACATAGCTGGGCCACAGGCAAGAGTAGTACTCCCCACCCTCTTTGGCATTAAAAGGGCTCAGAACTTTGGGGTCAATATTTAATTAGCAGTAATTTTTTTTTTCCTTCCCTCAATTTTTGCCAGAGTTTAAAAAGTGACTGGGCTTCACTTCTACCCACAAAACTGCATGGAACTGCATTCCGTGCCTGCCAGCAGCACAAAGGCAAGCCAAAGATGTGCACAGGTTACCACAGCAGAAACAGAACCGAAAAGGCACGATCACTCTGGTTTCCTCCCACCGACACCTTCACTTTTGGCATGATGAATGACAGAGACGCTCGCCGCTCTTACCTTGATCCTTCCCAGGCTGGAAAACTTCTCCCTGTCTTCCATCACTGCTTTCAAAACAGGCTGGGACATTCTGTTCTTCTTCTTTGAGTTGGTAGGGCTGTCAAAGTCAAAGCCACTGACCACGGCCCTGCGATAGGAGGTGGACCGCAGGCCCCTCCGCAGAGAGCCCGGGCTGTCCACGTCGTTCTCCACCTCGCTCTCCTCCCCCGCGTGGCTCAGGGGCGCTCCGATGCCCTCCACCATGCTGCGCACCTTGAGCAGCCTCTTATGCGGTTCCACGTTCTGACTGTTGGATTTACTTAGTTTAATTTCCGAGGCCAAGCTTTTGGGGATGATCTGCTGCTTACCCACTTTGAGGGCAGCGGGGCTGTTTGTGCTCAAGACCACCGAGGGGTTCTCGGGGAGCTCGTTCTCCTGGGAGGGCAGCCTTTGGAGAGGGAGTTTTTGTTCTGAGGACCTTTTCTGGGGCGCAGGAGAGAGTTTCGAGGGCCCCCGGTCGGGGTCCTTAACTGGCGGACTGGACTGCGAGCCGGAGCCAGGAGAGTTGTGCTTGGGCACATGGCCATTGGAAGTGGGCGAGGGCACTACGCGGGCGCTCCAGCCTGCGGGGCTCCGCTCGAGGCCGGGGCCGGGGGCGCTCGACGTGCGCGGCTGTGGCGCGGGAGAGGCAGCCACGCCATTTGCTGCGGGTTTCGGGTAGCCGCCCGCCGCCGATTTGGGGACCTGGGGCGACTCTGGTCGACGGAGTCGAGGAGAGGCGGCTCTGAGGTCCGGGGAGACCGTCCGCGCCTTCCCGTGGGTGCATGGCTGCAGCGGGCTCCGGGGCGCCGTCCCGCCGGCCGGGACGGGGGGCGCCATGCGTTCCTCCAGCGGGAAGTCGGTGATCAGAAGCCCGCTGGGGCTCTGGTAGGACTGGGGCCTCGGCTTGCTGCGGGCCAGCAGCTGGGGCGGAGGGGTCGAGCGCCTCCGCCACAAAGGGGTCAAGCCGTTGCTGGAAAACTCCACCTCGCTCTCGCCGTCCATGGCGGGGCCTCGCGGTCAGCCCTGGGGGCCGACCCCCGGCTGGGCCGGCCCAAGAAGACACAAACTGCGGAGTTTTTCCTCCAGGCGGCCGGCAGGTCCCGCTGGCGGGCCAGTCCCGGCGCGCGGGGACCCTGCGGAGGCGCGGACGCAGCGCCCACCGCCCTTTCCCGGGCGAAAGCGGCGCCCGCCACCGCGCGCCCCCGGGAAAAACCGGCTGCCGCCCAGGCGGAGGGATCCCGTCGCCTCCGCGTCCCTCCCGCGCCCAAGGACCACCCGCACGGAACGCGCCTCCACCAATCGCCGGGATCGAGCCAAGGCACGAGCAACTCGGGGTGAGTTCAGCCTTCTCGAGAAACTCTCCGCGGGACGCTCCCCTCCGCCGCCATCCGGCCGTCCGCTCCCGCCGAGGGTTCCCAGCGTCCAAGCGGCCCGGACTTGCCTTCGGGCACTTGCGGGACCGGGGCCGAGCGGCGACCACCGCCTGGTGGGTGGCCCGAGTCAGGGACCGAGCGCTGCAGCGGCCGCAGCCAGAGCTTCACTGCCGCCGCGGCGCAGGTCCCGCCTCCGAGTTTGGCCCCTCCCCGGGACCGCCCCGCCCCGCCCACTCTGTGTCCACCCGGCTCCGCCTGAGTCTTCCGGCCCGCGCGCGCTGCGTCCGCCCGCCACTGGGTAGCCAATGTGCGCACCTGAGCGCGGTGCAGCCGGTGGCTGGGGACGACCAGCAGGTGGCCAGAGGCGGCGCCGGCAGCGGCAGGCAACCAGCAGGAGGGCGGGTCGTGACAGGGAGCACAGAATGAGGACCCACGGGGGCCCTGTTGCGGTGCAGTTCACCGAGCCCTGCGTCGCTCCCAGAGGGTCTCCACGGAGGAAACTTGAACTGACCGCTTAATAGGATTTGTGAAATGAGAGTCTCAGCTTGAAAATCTTGAAAATCGGAGCTCTGGGAGAGCCCTGCCCCTCTTGGCATTCGGATGGACATAGAACACAAATCTGATTCTTTAGCTCCCTGCTTTAAATTCCTTGGCCCATAGACTGATTTGCTTGTTCGCACCCAGAGTAGTTCTGGAGGGACACACACTGGCAGCTGTGGGCAGGGTAACTGGGTGGCGAGGAAACCTGCAGAAGAGAGAGTTTGCATTTACTACTTTTTGGACCTTTCATGCTTTTATCCTTGAAAGTTATCAAGGAAAATTAAACGTAATTTAAAATACAAAGAAGTGTTGGTTTCCAACTGTCTGTACACAGTATAAAATTCAAAATCCACAGATAGAATAAAATAATTATACATAGAATAATATTTGAAATCCTTACCATAGGTTCAGAGGCCCTGCGGGAGCCTACACCTCCAGTCTAGCCTGCCCTGCTCTCTTTCTCTTCCTTCTTTGGCCACACGCACTTAAAACTTGACAGCCTCAGCTCCTTCACTTTTGTTTCCTCTTGTCCTTGTGATTCGGCACTCCATGGCAAAGGCAGGCCTTCCTGATCTTGGGTGACACTGCTGCCCCACTGCCTTCCCAACCACCTGTTTTCTTCCTTTTCCAGATTTAGAGAAATTTATCAATTTACTTATGTGATTATGATTGTCTTATCACTATAATCCACAGAGAGGGCAAGGGCGGCATTTATTTCCCCCTAAGTATTACAGGCACACAGTCTATGCTTCATGAAGGTTTGTTGAATACGTGAATGAATGAATGAATGAATGAATAAGAGGAATGAATTGAGGACACCCACCCACAGTGCTTGGTTGCTGAATAGTAGAGAGTTGGTGGTGTCCTGGCCAAAGGCCTGCTGTGTGAGGACAACAAGGCAAACTTGAGAAGACAAGTGGCTGTAAACCTCAGATCTGTATAATCAGTTCTGTTAACAAGGCTCATGGGCCTGTGTCCAAGTTCTCTCCCAGCATCACCCATTCAGCCTGATGGAGTTGCAGTTATGCTGCTTGTTTCTGCCCAAAAATGTTAGCAGGCAATCCCTACTTCTCCATACTTACCAAAAACTGCACATTGAACACATATTACTTTGATCTGAGACTTTTTTTTTAAAACTAGAAGAAATGGCAAAAAGACATTTAGGAGAAAAATTTTTTTAAAGAAATTCACCAAATATTTTTCTTGAAAGAAATGTGGCTAGTTAGATATTCATATATGGACATTTTTTATTTTTATTTTTTTTAATTTTTAGTTGATTTTTTAAGAATAAATGACAGTGGAATGCATTATGATTCTTATTACACATATACAGCACAATTTTTCATATCTCTGGTTGTATATAAAGTATGTTCACACCAATTTGTGCCTTCATACATGTACTTTGGATAATGATGATGGATACTTTTTTAAATAGAGGATTTTCTAAACCAAATTGTATTAGTTTTACATTGGAAAAATACAGTAAGTTTATTTTTAAAAAATGCTTAACTAATGACAAATGGAGTGTTTAATGCAAATGCATTTTTCAGCTTGGGTTACAAGCTTAAAATGGTGATGTGAGAAACCGGCTGCTATTCAGATTATGTTGGTTCTATAAACAAGTGTCCCTGATGTTTGTGAAGAAATCACAGGGTCTGCCTACCTCCTTCCTGAGCAGCAACACAATGCCCAGCAAAACAGCAACAGTATAAGAATTCAAGTTCTGTTCCCCCTCTAAGGGACATTTGCAAACTCAATCCAAGGCCTATCTTAACCTCCATTCAGTTTGTCAGAGGTTCTCAAACCTCAGACATTTTCATTGGTATGTCCCACAAAGAAAGGAAAGACTTGCTAATTAAACTATGTCTTTGTATGGTTTCATATAGGATCTTCATATTTACTGAAAGAGTGCTTCTACACACACATAGACATAGATACTTTAATAGCATGCATATATAGAAAAGGAAAAGACAAGCAAGATAAACTGATTGTAGTTCTGTACATCAAGCCTAATCCTTTAGAATCCCTTCCCATGCAGAGCATTAGAGAGAGCAGGGAGATAGACACACTGGCAGTTGTGGGCAACTGGGTGACTAGGAAACCTGCAGAAGAGAGAGTTTGCATTTACTAATTTTTGAACCTTTCATGCTTTGATCCTTGAAAGTTATCAAGGAAAATTAAACGTGTGTATATGCATGTTCACACAATATTGTCAATAGTACAGCATTTCTTAAAAGGCTGTTTCAGGCTTGTCTCTGGGATTTTCTTCCAGTTTTTGACAATTATTCCGCAAAACTGATGCCATCACTTTCCTAATTGATTAAAATGTAGTTTTCTTATTCAACTGAATCATGCGTTTCCAAAAGCCACAAAGTCTTTCTATCCATGACCAGGAGGAGGTTCCTAAAAAATTGCAGCTCCGGGCTGGGATTGTAGCTAAGCAGTAGAGCACTCGCCTAATACCTGTGAAACCCTGGGTTCGATCCCTAGCACCACATAAAAATAAATAAGATAAAGGTATTGTATCCAACTACAACTAAAAACATAAATAAATATTTTTTAAAAATTGCAGCTCCATGCCTTAACCATTAGTCCTGCAGGTACATTAGCTGGCTATCTCAGCCTCTCATCGCTTTAGAGTTCTTTCACCTGATGTGACTCATGTCGAAATTTCTCGTGTTTTCACTGGCATTTTTTGGCATATGCCTTTGATGTATGTAGGATTAAATTGCATAGAATTCAATAGAAATGTTTACAATGCAAGAGTCATCACCATGTTCACAAATACAGATGCAATGCCAGATTTATGGGCACTTCACCTGGCCAATGGCTATTTGGTCATAAGATACAGAGGTGTTAAAAGGTGGGACTAGATACTCCTTAAAATTGGAAAAATCAAGTGTATTGAATTATTAGGAACATACTGGTGTGTACTTATGGTAATATTTAACTGCTGGAATATCAAATGGCATAATGCATGATATATTGCTTACATTTACAGAACCAATTATATGTCTTGCATAATAATCAGGCTAACTTAAGTGCAATTTGTTAGTCTTATTACCAGTGCTGTTATGTCTCATTCATCTTTTGATTCTTTTATTTTTGTACCTTTTACAAATACTTAGTATATTTAAATGTGAAGCAATGGGCCAGGCCTCCCTAAAGCTTATAACTTGGCTCATTAAACATTTCTGGAATATTAAAATAATGACCTAAGACACTCAACTTGAGTAACACACATGGTTAAGCTGCCAGTTCTGTGGGAGCCTTTGTGATGGGGATAGAGCTGAGCCCAAATATTTCAAGGTGGAAAAGAAGAGAAGGGCATCCCAGAGCTAGGTCCCAATGTGAGCAAAACCGTGGGGAGGTTAGTTACTGAGGAACTTACTGACTCCAGCTGTGGGTTAAGCCCACCTATCCACTACCCACGGTTTAATCTCACACTAGTCCTGATCCCACTAAAATATGAAGAAGCCAGCACCTGAAAAGCTCCTCTCACACTATTGGAAGTGGTTGACTCAGAATCCTAACTTGCTTTTCAGATACGACACTCAGAGCCCGGACACTGAGACACATGAGAAGCAGCTTGCTAGAACAAGTTGGCATCAAAGGGCTGTGGGATGTCACTTTTGCTGAACATGGTGACACTACATTGTGTTGTAGGACACAGACAAAAGTATCTGGATTCTGCCTGGATAACATCTGGCACTCCCCGAAGGGTTTTCAACTTTGCTGTTCTTTAGAAATTGAATCTGATGGCACCAGCATCAGAGATTTTAAAAAACAAGATTGACAGATTTGACAATTTTAAAATATAACCATTATGCAAGAATGTACAAAAGCACACAAATTTGAGGGTTATTTCTTAAAGAGAAATTAGAGAAAAAGTTTATATAGATATTAAAAATGATAGAAAATAATTAATAGGTATTTCAACATAAATATGTATGTTCAAATCAATAAGGTAAAGATAATAATGAAACTGAGCCAAATGTGGAAAATTGTTTTGAGGAGACACAACTCTCCACTCATCAAAATATCCTCAACCTCAACAATTAGCAAAATCAAAAAGTAACCAGATGAGCCAGGCGTGGTGGCACCTGCCTGTAATTCCAGTGACTTGGGAGTCTGAGGCAGGACGATCATAAGTTCGAGGCCAGCCTCAGCCACTTAGCAAGACTCTAAGCAACTTAGTGAGACCTGTCTCAAAATAAAGTATAAAAAGGGCTGAGGATGTGGCTCAGTGGTTAAGTGCCCCTGAGTTCAATCCCCAGTACCAGGGTACCAAAAAAAAAAAGGTAATGAGATGATAGTTTTTCATTCAGTAGACTGGCAGTTTTTTTTGTGTTTTTTTTTTTAAGGCAATATCCATTTTTAATAAAAGTGCAAACAAAAGAGAACTCTGAATTATTCACAGTAAGAATATAAATGCTACAACTTTCTAGAGAGCAAACTGATACTTAACCAAAACTAGTAATTGTAAGATCTAATTCTGTGGCAATAATCCATGTGTGCAAAACAGTATGTTCAAGGATGTTCATCAAACCATTTCTATGGTGGGAAAAACCTAGAAACCAATTAGGTATCTATGGTAGGGGACTAGTTAATAGAAATGATATGCAACACAACCACCAAAAATTAGGTTCTAGATACAACATTATTCATTTACAAATTCAACCTATGTTGTTAAATGATCAAAAGCTGCTTTTAAACCTGTTATACAGAATGTCCCAGCTTGAGGTTTACATAAGGCAAAGTAGGACATTCTGTGTAATGCCCAGATCTGTGAATAGGAGAAGCAAGAGGGTGCATCCAAGGAAGAAGAGAACCCCAGAGCCCAAGGAAGGAAGAATTTCTGCAGGGGGAGATAAGTGTTCTTATAGCCACCTTAAATGGGTTCAGCTCTTTCTTGGTGCCAGGCCTGGGTTGGTTTTAAATGCACTGGTGGAGAAATACATTTGACCCTTGCCATGGTGTGCAGGAAAGACCAACATGGACAGTGTCTAATCCCAACAAAGCTGCTTGTATCTAATGCCTTGGTGGGCTTGGAGTCCTGCTTGCAGGGCTTGTGGAGAAAGCAGTTAGAAAACAGGCCAGGCCTTAGCTGCAAGTATGGGAATTGTGACACTAAAAGGGAGGAGGGAAATGGAGCAGTAGCTGGAGGAGAGGTTAGAAATAAGTGGCTTTCATTTCAAGATCAAGGACACTAAACTGGAGGTCAGGAAGCTGTGTGCTTGCTACTTTCCTACTGTGGGAATGAGGACAAGTCATTTAATCCCTATGACTGTAGTTTCTTTAACCACAAAATGAAGCTGTTCCTCCTACCCGCACAGTTTGGGGAGCACTGGCACAGATTATAATAATTTGGATGTGGCTGGTCCAGTGGGCGGAGGAAAGCGGAACACAGAAGGAGAAAGCAGGACAGAGCAATGGCGGGACCAGGCTAAGTAATTGCCAAATATTTTCTAATTAACTTTTCCCTTGACTTGAACAGCAAATAATTAACATAAACTTCTGTTATTTCTAACTCCAGGGTAAAGAAAAAAGACCATAATGAGTAAAGGATAGGACTCCTTCAAGTGGCCCATAGCACTCCTTGGGGCTGTACCTAAGGGAAGTCACAGGAACGCTGGATTTGGGTGTAGGGGTCCTGTTCCCAGCCCTTGCAGGCAACATCCAATCTGTTCACCAGGGACCAAAGTGAGAATGATTGGAGCTTGACCTACTGGACCTTTAGGGGCACCAAGCTGTGTTTCCCGTGAGGCTGGCTTTCAGTAAGATGTAACAACAGGCACACACGTGAACAGGCGCTAAGCAGAGCTCTGGTCCTTTGGGGACACTGCTGCCATGGCTGTCACGCTTCTTTGGTGGTTATTTTCCAGTGCCTGTTCCCCTCTTCTGTCCTTTCTTGGATCCTGCTCTTTCTCTGGATTAACCAAACAGCATTAGAATCATACCTCCTATTCTGTGAACTTTGATAAGTAATTTGTATAAAACAGTCTCTTAAGAGGCCACACTGTTCCCTTCATGGGAGGAATTTGGTATTTGCAAAAGAACTCAAGATGAAAAACTTGTGTGCACTCCATTTTCCAGGTGGAATTGTATCAGGAGTCATGTGGGGACACTCAAGACCGGCCGGCACTTTCAAGTTGTCTCCTGCCCAGATTTGTTTGGAAGAAGTCCAGTCTTGCCTATCTCAAAACTCCAGCAGGGAAAAATACCTGAAATAAATTAAGCCCCGTGATGACTTGGTTCTGTGTTTCCCTAGACATTCTGGCATTTGGCTCAAAAGACCAAGTGCATTAGACTTGTTATTTATGCTTTTGCCATAGATCTTTAAATTGAAAGAAAAGAAACAGAGTAAAATGCTCGTAATCACATACATTTGGGCTCAGTACCAAGCTCGTCTCACACAGCCGTGCTAATAGAATGTGGAAAATGCTTTCCAGAGTGCAGAAGTGCCACCTAGCAACCACTTTGAAATCTTCCTGCAGTGTGGCCCAAGGCTACTCCAAATGCCCGGTGTTGAAATTGGTGGGATGTTGTGCTGGGTATGGGCCACCACCATGGGAGGGAGGACTAGATCTTTGTTTTAGTGCAAAGATATGCAAATTAGGAAGACTGTTTAATTTAACCCATTTTGGAGTAGAACTGGCAGATTAAATAAGGATGAATGATTGCGTTGGATATACTACACTAAAAAATGATTTGTTGTTAACCCGAAATCCAAATTCAGCTGTGCAGACTGCATTGCTATTCATTAAATCTGGCTACCCTACTTTGGAGAGGTTTTTTTGTAGTGCAGGGGAGAGGAGAGTGTGTGGAATACGTTTCAGACGCGTTTATCGGCGCCCCTCGAGGTCACAGACCTGTGGAGCTAGCTCACCATTCTCAGAACACTGGCTGTGGGGCCTGTGAAGTAGTCTGAGGCCTGAGACCACAATATGGGCAGGGATACCAGAGGGGACAAGAAATCCCTCCAAGGTTGGCCCCCAGGAAAGCAAAACTGAGGAGAAGCAGAGAAGAAAGCATGCAGGGGCAGGGATGTCCCTTAGGGGACATGTGTAATGAGGAGAGAGCTGCTCAGAAACCCAGCAGAAAGTGGGAGGGACATGACATAAGCTGTTGTCTTATTTCTGAGGTGGAGGAGGGAGGCAGAGCCCTCTCTATAAATGTCCTCTCTGAAGCCTTAGGCAGGTGGGAGGGTGTGGCCTGGGACTGCTGGAGGGCATTGGCACCACCACTCACAGCCACCCAGTCCTCAACCAGCCTGCGCCAGTGTGGGAGCTGGCCTGGAATCCAGAGGCTCTGTCAAGGCCCTGCCTGGCCAGCAGTACTGGGCCCAGCTCCCCTACTTTGCGGTCAGCCTGAATCCCAGCCCCCCAGCCCCAGGTCTGCAGCCCTCCTCCTTAACTTAACCCAGCAGGTTAGTTGTGTACCAACATGGTAGAGAACTCAGAGTGAACATCAACAAAGATAAGCAGAAGGCCTTTATCAAGGATGCTACTGATTTGTCAATGATTTCAGAAGCAAATTTTGTATAAAATGCATCAAAATGTCAGACCAGCATCTTGAGTATACAGATAATACAACAACCATGTTGTTTTCATACATAGTCACCCCAAAACTCAAAATATAAGTTGAATCGAAACCAAATAAGGGTTTCTCTCTCTCTCTCTCTCTCTCTCTCTCTCTCTCTCTCTCTCTCTCTCTCTCTCTCTCTTTTACACAATTTGAAATAAAAGCAATATTTAAAAATAAAAGTAACATTGAGCCTCCTCTTTTAATCTCCAGTAAGATCAAAGTTTGTCTGTATCAATGAATCTCTAGAAACTAAGGCAGTTCTTAACAATATTAGGTGCTTGGTAAATGTTTTCAAATGAAGGAATAGAAGACTACTGTAAAAATTCAAATATCATATAAAAGTCTGGTAGAAAATGTCTAATGTCTCGTTGTCTCCTTTATCCAAATAATCACTTTAGTTTATTAAAATGAAAGAACAAAACATTTATTTCTTGAGGAACAAAAGTTTCCTAATAACTATGTTTTTTAAAAATAATGCATTGGCCAAGCACAGTGGCACATGACTGTAATCCCAGCAGCTCAGGAGGCTGAGTTAGGAGTGTCACAAGTTTAAAATGAGATGCTCAGCAACTGAGCAAGAATCTAATTCAAAATTTAAAAATACAATTTAAAAAAGGCTGGCAGGTGTGATGGTACACACCTGTAATCTCAGTGGCTCGAGAAGCTAAGGCAGGAGGATTGCGAGTTCAAAGCCAGCCTCAGCAATTGCGAGACCCTAAGGAACTTAGTGGGACCCAGTCTCAAAATACAAGATAAAAAAATGCTGGGGAGGTGGCTTAATGATCAAGCATCCTTGGATTCAACACTTGGTATCACAAAAAGGGCTGGGGATATGGCTCATCCCTGGGATCAATCCTCAGTACCAAAATAATCAATAAAAATAATAATAGTAATAATATTACACCAGAGAGAATGAAAGGACAAGGAACAAGATGGAAGAAAATGTGTGGGACACATATGATGGACAAAGGACTAGTATCTAAACTACATAAAGAGCTCATTGCAGTTGATAGGAAAACTGGCCAACCTCCTGGGCACGGTGCATAGGACAGGGAAATCTAATAGCCAGAAATCATGTCCACAGAGCTGCATCTCATTGATCATAAGAGAAGTGAAAATTAGAAGCACGCAGTCAACAAATTGGAAAAAAACACTCAAGTTTTACAATTCAATGTCAGTGGGATGAGCTACAGCCACTCTCCTGCTGCCTGTGAGAGTAACTGGTTTAACCACCAAGGCTACATTCTGGCATCATCTTTAAGGCTGAATATATAGCAATACTTCTCTTAGCCATCCAACAGAAATTTATTAAAATAGCAGCAATATTTGTAGCGTGCCCAAATTGGACACTACCCAATTATCCGCCAATAGAAGAATGGATTGAAAAGTACTGTACATAGGGTGTTGGGGTTGTGGCTCAGCGGTAGAGTGCTCGCTGAGCATGTGTGAGTCCTGGGTTCTATCCTCAGCACCACATAAAAAAATCAATGGTATTGACAACTACAACTAAAAAATAAAATAATAATAATAATAATAATAATAAAAGTACTGTATATAGCCCACGTGGAATTCCACGCAGCTAGGAGCACACAGCATCTTCAGCCGGTGGGCAAATCTCACCAAGGTACAGCTGTCATGGGGTGTGGTCAAGGTTTCCCTGGGGATGGACATTTCAGTGGACAGGTTTTCGGCAGTTCAGAAATGTCCCAGTTCTGGGTTAGTTCCCATGGGAACAGTGAGCTCCATCTGGGGATGAGGCATCATGGTGTCCAAGGGAGAGGTACACATACAAAGGCCATGATGGGTCTGTAGATGAGGGAGGAAGGGAAGGTACAGGAGCATTCAGATCCCGACAGGGCGTCCCTGGCTTAGGGAGCAGAGGGCAAATATGATACTGGAGCTTCTAGAACCAAGCCTGGGGTCTTGATGCCGGGACTCCCAGGCCAGGCTGTGGGTAGATTCAGAAGAATCTGGACAGAAAGCTTCTGCAGGACCCGCAGTGCCTCAAGCAGAGGAGCCTGTGGAGGCAGAAGCTGTGAGAGATGTGGTCACTTCCTTGTCTGTCCTGAGGTCGCTGTCGTTGTTCTGCCTGCTGCTACTGCTAGACAGTGTTCAGCTCAGGGGTCCTGAAGCATACCTGAGCTCCGTGTCAGGGTGTCACTCAGCTATTCATGGCGGTGACCGAGAGACTTGACAAGACACAACTCAAAGGAGGAAAAGTTGTGTTGGCTCATGGTTTCAGAGGCCAAGTGTGTGGTCAGCTGAATCCCTTGCTCGGGGCCTGAGGTGAGGCAGAGCCTCGTGGTGGAAGGGCGTGGAATTATTAATCCATCCAATGGCTAATCCACTGAGTAGGTTGCAGCTCTTCTTATCTAATCATTTCACCTCTGAACCTTCCTAGATGGTCTCACAAAGGAGCTTTCAGGGGACAACTCATATCTAAACTGAGTTCCACCATTTTCAGGGGATTCTTTGAGCAAGTTCCTAAATCACCCTGAATTTTATGACCTTATTTTTGGGAGGACTAGGGATTGAACCCAGTGTCACTTTAACCCTGAGCCACATCCCAGCTCTTTTTATATTTTATTTTGAGACAGGATCTCACTTAGTTGCTCAGGGCCTCAGTAAGTTTCCGAGGTTGGCCTTAATCCTCCTGCCTCAGACTCCCAAACCACTGGGATTACAGGCATGTGCCACTGCCCCCAGCTTATGCCTCTATCTTTAAAGTGCAGCTAATTCTTCCAGCTCATGTAGTCTCCCAGGATACATGAGCATGAATTAGAAAGTGCTGTGGAAAGCACCTTATAGACTAACTATACAAAACATGGATTCTCAAAGTCAGGGGCACACTTGGATGGCCTCAGAAGCATTTCAGAGCACTGGAGGTTACTGCCTGCCTAGACCATCCTGGTCCTCAACTTTCAGATTTTCAATATGTGGTCTAGGGTGGGGCCCATGAATCTGCATTTTATAAAACACTTAGGTGATTTTGATGCACATGGCCCTAGGTCCTTACTTTAAGAACACTTGAGGTTCACTTTGGGTAACATTAACAGTCTCATGTGTAGATGTTACTCATTCAAAGAAGCCTTTAGTATTTCCACACGAACAGAGGGGATGTGAATATGGAGTATCAAGCCAGGGATGTTGAAGGATTTCTCTGGGAAGACTAGCAAGTTTTCCTGAGAACATGATAAATAGAATTTGAATAAACAAAAAAGAAAGATTTTTTTTTTTCTGGCCAAAGCTCTGATGTGTGCATGTGTGTATGTATAAATTCATCAAGCATGAATTGTTTATATCCTTCCTGTGTTTTTGTTTTAGGTATTTGATGCTTTTTCAATTTGGTATGAGCACCTTAAGTATTTGGGAAAATAGTCCCTTGCTCATTACACATTTTGCAAATATTTTTCATTTTGTTGTCTGTTATTATCTTTAGTGCTCCTTATTATACAGATCTACAGCAAATGGTTTGGTATTTTCTTCTATGTCATACTTTGAAAGGCATTTCCTATTTTGATTATTTTCAAAAATTTCCCAAATTTTCTTCTGGGACATTTACAGTGAGAGGGTATGTCTCACAGTAGGCGTTTTGCCACTTAGAATAGGGACATATTACTACCTTCCTATCTTTCTTGTTACCGGTTGTAATCACGGAATCTGTTGCATACTTTATGTTGACTCTATCGGTCTTAACCACCTCAGTGGGTATTGCAGTCCGCACTTCACCATGAGACCTAGAGAAGTTTTCTTTATGCTCAGAAACAGTTTAAACAGCATAAGACTCAACTGATTTTTGAAAGTTGAAAAAACAGTTAAAACCACATGAAGCAAGCTTTTCTGGAGGATAGTTCTTGAATTTCTCCTGTGGCTTTGCTCTGTGGAACTTGCTGGAAATCCTCTAGGATGCCAGGGAGAGCTGTAAACAGGTAGGTGTCTCACCACTGCAAAAGTGCCCAGAGGGGCTCCTGGGGCAGCTCCTTACCACCTGCCACCACTGTCCATTGGGGCACAAGAAGCAAGCCCAGGAGACAGAGCTTCCCTCTGGAACTGGGGAAGATGCAGGCAGCAGGAGGCAAGCTCTGCACCCCCCGCCCCGCCATAGGTGTTGCCAGCTGTCATGAACTGCAGAAGCTCAATCCCTCACGGGGTGCAAATGCTGAGGGAGCTGGGGCTGGAGAGAGTCCACTGCAGCAGCCAGAGCCAGGGAGCTGCAGGAATTTCTTTCTTACTGCAGGGTCTCTCCAGCACACTCACGGAGGATGCTTCAGTGCCTCCAGCAAACAGAAACTATTGAAAGGACCCAGAGAGCAATCACAAAGGGTGAATTTCACCAGACGCTGTGGCACACACCTGTAATCTCAGCAGCTCAGGAGGCTGAGGCAGGAAGATCACAAGTTCAAAGCCAGCCTCAGCAACTTAGTGAGGCCCTAAGCAACTCAATGAGACCCTGTCTCTAAATAAAATGTAAAAAAGGGCAGGGGATGTGGCTCAGTGTTTAAGCATCCCTGGGTTCAATCCCCAGTACCAAAAAAAAAAAGTGTGAATTTGGAACTGAGAGTAAATTAATGAATAACAGGTGCACATGTTTTCATTAATTCTTACTGAATAACAAACATTAGAAGTTACATGTCTTTCTGAGAACAGTTGTGTGCACTTCTTAAATTCAGATATGTTGTGCTCCATACAGGCTGCTGCTCTTTTCTTACTAGTCTGCTATTAATGCTTTGCTTTCTATGACTCAATAGTTGCATATGTTTTATTTTTAATTAATAAGTGGACTTTCATTTTGTGTTTCTCTGCACTTTGCTGCTGTACAATTATTTGCTTTAACAAGGTAGCGGTTGGAGTGTGCTTTTACCAGTTGGACTATTTGGACTCTATTAAGATTTTCTTTACTACATTCCATAAAATGCTTCATGGATCTTTTTTTAAGAAAAACATAATGCCTGTGCTGCAGAAAACTCCATGCATACACTAAGCTTTTAAATTACATAATGCATGACTTGTTAACTTGCTCTGGAGAAGTCTGGAACAGACTCATGTCAGTTCCTTCCAATCTGTTGTGATACTTTCTGGTAGACTTTATTACATATATTTTTATGCTTTTTAATACTTAAACACTCCCTAGAAGACCAGACTCCAGCTTTCACCTCAGTTGGTTTGCCTACATGCTTGTCACATGGTAGAAACTTAATAAATATACATTTAATGAAGGCCTTAAACAGTTTACACACCATTCTGTGTGCTTTTTGTTTATTAGCATCAATATAATATAATTTATATTGTGTGGACTAGTCTTTAAAATATGTTAACCAGGAGTAAGTATATGGTGGAGATGACACAGGACGGGCAAGAAAGCTGATGATGACCAAAGCTGGATGGTGATACATGAGTATTAATAATATTCTTCTTTTTTGTTTGTTTATGCTTGAAAGTTTTTATAATAAAAATAAAAGATATATATGTACATATATGTATATGTGTGTATATATACATACACATATATATTCTCCCCCTTACAGAAGAAATACATTATTTATTCTGTAAATGATGTATTTACAGAATATAGTTTAATAATATAGTTTCAGGTTATTATCATTTGTAAATGTAATAAAATTATTTTAATTTCTGTATGTTTTCTTTAAAGAACTGCTGCTCTTCTGGTCTTTATAATTTTTGTAGATTATGCCCCAAAATATTGAAGATATTGAGACATTACTGCTTTGTTTTTATTCTTTGTTTATTTTCGTATTGGTGATTGAACCCAGGGGCACTTAACCACCAACGCACATCCCCAGCCCTTTTTTGTATTTTATTTAGACAGGATTTTGCTGAATTATTTAGGACCTCGCGAAGTTGCTGAGGCTGGCTTTGAACTCGCGGTCCTCCTGCCTCAGCCTTGCAAGCTGCTGGGTTTAGAAGCGTGCACCACCACACCCAGCAAGACATTATTTCTAAGTAACGAGGCATAAGCATCTGGAGTCCAGGACTGGTCAAGTTAACGGTGCCAGCAATGCAGTGGGATGCCTGCCACCCCACAGGAACCGTGGGAACCAAGGCCCTGGGTCCATTGGCCCAGATAAACCACATCCACCTGAGGGAGCCGGAAATGCATCATGTCCACTGGAACCTCAAGCTGACCACAGCCCCTGAGGACACCTTCATGGGAGCCGAGGGAGGCTCAGAGCCAGCTGACCCACCAGTGGGCCTTCACATAACCCTTATAGGATAAATGTCATTTTAAATCACCAAGTTTTGGGGTGATTTGTTACACATGTGTAGGTGACTCATATACAGCGCTGGATCTGCTTTCAATAGGCCTTGCTGTATTCAAATCTCCCTGAGTCGAAGCAACTCATGTCTGCCTTTGAAAACCAGATCCCCAACTGGTGTAAGTGCTCACCGGTGTTTTGTTTAATGCTGTTTTGATCCTGTTTTTAACTAGTGAATCAACTGTCACATTCATTTGAGTGCTTTTTATCAGAGATAATATATGAGTGTGACACATTCTGTCAGAACCACAGAATGTATCTCTCATATATTATTTCTGGAGCATTTTCATGTACAATATGCAGTTAGAAATGCCTTTCAATTCATGACTCTGTGGTGTATGTATCACGAGCACACACACACACCAAATTTACTCACACTTAACACATCCTAGGTACTGTCACATCGCCATTTTATTTTGTTCTTTTAGACTAAAGGTAAATGCTGGTAACAACTCAGTTGATTCCATGAT
This sequence comes from Marmota flaviventris, assembly GCF_047511675.1. Classification (NCBI taxonomy): domain Eukaryota; kingdom Metazoa; phylum Chordata; class Mammalia; order Rodentia; family Sciuridae; genus Marmota; species Marmota flaviventris. The sequence continues at coordinate 109,977,218 of NC_092505.1, read as the reverse complement.
TCACAAATGGGCCAACATTTCAAAACTACAACAGTAAGATCTGTTCCTTTTAAAAATGATTTTTGCATTTTCAATGTCAGAAAATATTCAAAAGTTGATATGTTTTATTTCCCCACCCCTTTAGAAGTGTTAACTACTTGTCTTCACCTGTTTTTCTTAATCCTTTGAATTAATTTAATTTCCCAGTTCTCTGTCTGTCCTTTCAGTTTGAAGAATGATGTATTTTCTGAGTTCATTGATATTTTCTCCCATTTACTCAATTGTAAATCCAGTGTATTCTCTATTTTCTTCTAGTTTCAGGTCCTTCTGCTTTAAGGAATGGGTCAGTTTTTTGAACAACCTTCTAAATCACTGCTTTTGTTTTCTATTAGATGCCAACAGATTTTTCATTATCCCCCCGTGTTTTAAAATGTGATGCTGCTTTGGAATCTCTACAGAACTGTTTCTACCATCTGAATGTACCATAGGTGCTTGCAAAACCCATATCTGATAAAGGACCTTTATTCAGAATATATAAATTACTCAATATATAAAGAGACCTCATAAAAGTGGACAGCTGATATGAATAGATACTTAATCAAAAAAGATGTACAGAAACACAAGAAAAATCAGTCTACATCATTCGTCATAGGGAAATGCAAATTAAAAACACAATGACACACTACTATATACCCAACTGGAATCGCTAAACTTACAAAATCTGATAATACCAGGTGTCGGTAAGACTGTGAGTGATCAAAACTCTCATAAATCATCACTGGAGAACAGTTTGGCAGTTTCTTATAAAGTTCAGTACACACTTACTCTATCATCCAACAATATCATTCCTAAGTATTTAATCAAGAGAAATGAAAGGGGTTGGGGATGTGGCTCAAGCGGTAGCGTGCTCGCCTGGCATGCGTGCGGCCCGGGTTCGATCCTCAGCACCACATACAAACAAAGATGTTGTGTCCGCCGAAAACTAAAAAATAAATATTAAAATTCTCTCTCTCTCTCTCTCTCTCTCTCTCTCTCTCTCTCTCTCAAAATGAAATGAAAAAACATGTTCCTACAAGGGCCTGTAAGTGAACATCGTGCTAATTAACTTTCCATCACTGCGACAAAACACCTGAGAAAAACAACCCAAAGGAGAAAAGATTTATCTGGGCTCACAGTTTCAGAGTGTTCAGTCCAAGTTTGGTCCTGAGGTGAACATCATGGCGGTAGGCGCATAAGTCAGGAAGCTGTTCCCCTCAAGGTAATCAGGAAGCAGAGAAAAAGAGTGGGTGGGAGGCTGGGGACAAGAGATGCCCTTCAAAGTCATGCCCACTCCCTCACCCCACCCCTGTGACCCACCTCTTCCTATTAGGCCCCACCTCATAGAGTCTCTGGGGACCAAGACATGGCTTTTGGAGGACATTTCAGTCAGGAACTATAGTAAATGTTTATTAAAAAAAATGTCTTCATAGTAACCCTTTAAATGGAAACGATTAAAAAATTACCATCAACTGGTGAATGGCCGGAAAAAATCACGGTGCCTGAATTCACACAAGGAAGTAGAACAAGCTGCTTAGATATGCAAAAAGTTGACAAAACTCAAAAGCATTCTCCCTAGTGAAGGAAGCCCAACACACGAGCAAATACTGTGGAGAAGGCAAAACTACAGCCATAGAAACAAGATAAATGGTTTCCAGGGGTCTCTGGCAGGGCTGGGGGAGGGAGGGAACAGTGTGGGTGGTCACATTTTCTTTGACTGTGGAGGTTCCCCACTTCACGGAGACCATCCATAGAGAAAGGGGGAGTTTTACGCTATGTAAATCACACCTCCCTAAGCCTGACTTCAAAAACAGATAGAGATAACTTGACAGTTACTCCTGCAACGGGTTCACCTTCTTTCTGACCTCAGGATGCACCCACTTCATAGAAACAAGGCCGCTTTTACCCTTGCAGAGACTATGATCTAGAAGTCTGCTTCTTGGAGTCAATGTCCTCCTGGAAGACTTGTTATGACCCTTTAGAATCCTCTCTTCCATTGGTACTTTAATTTCCCATTTGACTATAGTTCTTTCTAGTCAGACCTAGTGAGTCCAGGATTAGAACTTGCTAATTAAAAGTTATTTTACTTAACTTTTTAGTCTCTAATGAAGGGGCAGGAGGAATTTTCCATACTCTTAGTCTCATGTGCTGCATTGAGCGTTTGGTACACCCTGCAGATGGAGTTTCTGGGAAGTTGCTCTTGACTAAGCAGTTACTTCTTAGCCACAATTTACAGCTTTTTTTCTTTGTGCACTCTGGAGTCCAGGGTCAGTCCTGGGTGAGCTCAATTGTTACCGTATTGAGGCTGGTGGGTAGGTAGGTTCATGACGATGTCCTCAGAGGATGGTTGCAGCCTGCGGAGTCTGCAAGGGCCCAGGGGTAACCTATGTGTGCAGAGTGGTCCAGGGAGGTCTGCAGAAACCTGGGACACACATGTGCTGTCTGTTCTTCCTCGCTCTGGTCTATTACTGCCATGTGAGAATGTGGGCCTGGCACTGCCAGAGGGAGCTTCTGATTCAAGAGAAGCCAGAAATCCAGATTTTTCATGAAGAGTCTCTCGATTTTTAAAATGTTGGCAAACGAGTGAAAATTTTAAAAAAACATTTTGTGCACCAACAATGTGTGGTCCTAACAAAATCCATCTGTGTCCTACCAGTTTGTGACCTCTACTCAAAGAGTTGTTCTGGAGGGGATCAGACATTTGGAAAGGATGGAGGTAAGTCCAGGTTTATTCCCTCAGAATCTAGATTAATTTGTGAACTATTCAATGATTTCAACATTCATCAAAGTGGTTAGTTTGAGACAAGCACAAATGTGTTCTGAAGTCACTGGGTGATTACTATAATAATGTCCTCTATATCTGATGCTCCTCACTTAAGAAGTGTAATAACCAGGTGGCTTGGGTGGGACACATTCCTTTCCCCCATACCCATTTCTAGAGATGTTGACCCAGGCCTAAGGCAATCACCAGTAACAGTTTGTAGACACACGAATCAGACCATAGTGACTCTTCTGGCTAGGTTGCTAGAACTGTAAGAGATGCTCGAATGAAACCAGTCAGTGTACTTACCTTCAAATGGGGAAATGAAGACTCAAAGAGGTGAATGATTTGGTCAAGGTCATGTAGATGAGAGCCAGGTCTCCTTAATCTATACTCCTTATTTAAACTGATTACATTGCCTTTAAAAACAAACAACTTTCTTAGAGGGGTTTTGCATTGTTCATTCTCCTGCAATCACTATGTTTTACCATTACTTGCTTTACAAATGGGTTTCTTAGTTTTTACAAAGTCCTGATAAATAACAGTTAATGTTTATAGATGCCAGACTTAAAGCGATTGCTGGGGAAAAGTGCAAATTGGTTTAAACTCCTTGAAGATCACAATATATATATGTCCTTTGACTCAACTCCCATCTCAGAGTATACCCTACAAAAATATTTTTCCATAGACTTTGGCATAAGCTGCTAATTGCTGTTATAAATAGTAAAAAATGGAAATGACCTAAGTGTCTCACAGGCTAAGACTGGTGAGATACAAACAAAAGGTCACATCGCAGCCATTGAAAATGCTGTTCCAAAAAAGCTTTCAGGGGAATAGGACTCTGTTTGTAATATACTGTTACGTCAGAAAACAATTCCCAAAGTGGTTTAATATTAACTACTTTATATTAGGTAGTTATTAATATAACTACCTTATATTAATGTGTCTTAATATAACTACGTTCTATTAATGTGTCTTACTCTGTTAGACACATTATGGTTTCTTCTTTTTGATACCACCGCATTCCAATCTACTGTATTAGGCTCCATTCTAGCCCCTTATTTAAAAAATGAGGACTGCAGCCAATTAACCACACCCCATGAATGCTCCAATGCCTGCTGTCAACAGATGCTCAATAAATTTCTGCTCTTGTTCCTGCCATTGTTAGTACTGAGAGTAGTACTAAGTTACTAGGAGTTAGTACTAGAAGTACCAGTAAGATGGTACTGAAAGGAGGTGGATGAGGGCAAAGCCCTTTAAAAATGGGAAGTCAGTGGTAGACTCACCTTACTTGGTTCTTTCCACATGCTTCAGAGTGTGGAATTGCTCATAAGCATAGGGAGAATTGCACAATTGTCATGGACACAGCATATCTAAAAAATCAGCTGGGTTTATTTCGTAGTCATGATAAACTCCCTGGAGTGGAGGCAGCAAGGCTAGAACTTTGAGGAGGCCACCCCTGCTGAACTACACAAGCTGACAAACCTCAGAGGTCTTAGGACTCTTGGTCTTAGGGGATAGAAATCCAAAGGAGGCTTAGAGGGAAAAGGAGCATCTATGGGCTTATATACTGAAAGATTCAGGGGTAAGTATCAGGTATTGTTGGATCCAGGTGCTAAAAAGAAGTCCTCAGAAAGCTATTCTTTGTTACTAACTTTTGGTTATGTTTTACGACACTGGCTTCGGCCAGGTGCCTGCCTCCTTAATTGTGGCCTTTGGCAATTTCAGCTCCAAATCTAAAAGAAAATTCTCCCCTGCCAAGTTCCAACAGAATTCACAGACCTGGCTTTCTTCACCTCACATGGTTCTCTACCCCATGGCTCCAGCAAAAGGACATATTGCTGAGATGGCCAGCGACTCCAGAGCCATGTGAAAGAAACCACGTGGGTTACCACAGGTCACCAGGATGCTGCGACAAGTGGTGCTGAGGCCCAGAGCAGGGCCATGTGGGTGCACAAAATCCAGTGCCCACAGTAGGTAGTGAGAGTCCAGAGCCAGAGAACAGAAGCCCATGAAGGCAGACACCTGGTCCCAAAAATCCACATACAGTGAGTGGTCATAAGGGACCAAAGTCCAGCTGAAGCATGGACAAACACGGAGCTACAATAACAAAAGAACCAGACCTACAGCAACCTTATCTTTTTCACCAGGCCAGTGAGCTCAGGGGGATCTAGTCAGCGTCCTCCATGGTGAAATGAGGAAAGAAGATCTAGAACGAGGTAGTGAACCAGAGAGCATGACCTCAGTGAATTAAAGACTGATCCAGGCAGTCCTGGGGGCGGGGAGAAGCAGCACGGGGAGACGGAGGCCACACAGTAGACAGGGATGAGGCCAGAGTTCAACGTGGCTGTGTTTACCCAAAACTCACCATCAGGATCTTTGCCTGAAAAATTCCCCCCCTATTTTCCTGGCCAGTAAATCCCTAACCATGCTTCAGCTGTCAAGATTTATTATGCATTTCCAGGTCCCATGATGCTTAACTTGCAGTACCACTGAAGAGTCTTTTAACAGGAGGCACTAATTAGTCAACATGCATGCAGACATATACTGCACCAGGATTTGGTCACCATGGACCACAGGAGATGACGGTGGCTATTGCCACACAGCCTAGACGTGTAGTGGGCCATCCTCTGAGGCTGGTGTACCTTCTAAGATGTTCACACAACAATGACCTTCCCAGCAACTCATCTCAGAACACGTCCTTGTCACTGAGCTACGCATGACCGTACCTGTCAATGGCCTTTAAACTTTGATTCTGCATTCCTAATGGCTAAAATCCTCAGGAATGCCTCCTCTAAGTCATTCCACTTATTTATGCATACATACTTTTATCACATAGATGCACTCTTGCCCATTTATAATACTAATGTTGGTATCAATGTTAGATGGTAAGCCCATTTAGAGCAATGGCTGATTGATCTTTATGAAGCACTTAGCGCAGGAACTGATACTTAGCCGCAACCATGAAATCCGCTGAAAAGAACACTTCATATATATTCTGATACATTATGAATGTAATGGTCCATTATAGCGAAATACTTGCTGCATGGTTTTTCCAGAGAATATAATTGTCATATGAACATGGCATTGTAGGTACGATCTATCCCATTTTACAGATGAGGAGTCTGAATTACAGGGAAATTAAGAGTGCCTAAATTCACACAATAGGTGGCAAAACCTGTCCTAATCCAAGTCTTGAGAACTCTTAAAGGTGTTACAGCTGAGCACTAGTTGAGCACATAAAGTGATATTAAGGCAAAATATTTTGAAATGATGTTGTTCTGGAGAACCTAGAACACAGGCTACTGTTGCCAGTTAAACAGCCTGTGTGTTAGGAACTGGTCCCCAGCCTTGTGCTTGTCTCCATAACTAGACTGTAAAGTTCTTGTGTGCGTGTTAACTTTTTTCCCACCCGGCCCTGTGTCGCTCAGTGCTTGGGATTGGGCTGTTTTTGAGAAAGGAAGGAGTAAGTGGGGGAGGAGCATGGGGTGAAGAGGCCCCAGGGTGGGAGTGGTGTGCAGAGCATGGACAACCGCCAGCCTGCAGCCCACGCGCACAGCGCCCCCCACAGGCTACTGAGCAGGACAGGAGCCTGGTCAACACAGCTCAGGACTGCTAGGTTGACAGAACAGGACACCTGAGAGAAAACAGAAAACCCTGCAGAATATCAAGCACTGAGATGTCAAAACTCCACTATTCAGCAGCAAGCATAGCACAGACGTGATCCTCTGAGTTACAGGATTTTTTTAATTCCTTAAGTTTAATTACTTAAGTAAAAAGTTGAAAGTGAATATAAATGGAAAGAAACCAGCAAGAGAGTGATGTCTGCAGTGCAGGCTAGCAGTAATGCATTAAAAGCCCCCTAAAGAAACGAAGTTTAAAAACGAGAATACATTATCCCATTTTAAATGCTACCATGTAATCAACATGACCCGAGAGCCAGAGAAAAATCAGAAAACGTCAAATGGGCTGAGGTTTTTCCCTCCATCAAACCATCAGCAAAGTTTTGCACCTTCTTGGAAACGCACTCACACATCTGTTGCATTTGAAGGGTGAAGTGATGGCATGAACTCCTTTTGGATATAAAACTGAAGACATTTCCATCCATGGACATGTCGAGAACGACCCAGCTGTGCCCTCTAGTGATCGCTTCTTTCTGTGACTTTATCAGGAGTCTTGAAAAATTGGGCTCACCCATATCCTCGGTGCATCTCTGTCTTAGAAATGAGCTTTCTGTGGATGTTTGCAATTCTGAAAACAGGGAAAGTGAATATAAAACAAATAGCCCTTTATTTTTGTTTTTGGAGCTTCATTTTTCTTCACTTATGAATTCTGCTATAAATGTACTTTGTTGAGCCATTGTATAAGACTGATGCCTTCAATTCCTAGTCAGCTACTGGAGAATTGGATTTAAGCATGAATAATTCTTCATAGATCCAATACTGCACATAAGTTGGATCAAGGCAGAGTATTTGTGGTTTTTTTCAATATTTTTAGTTGCAGATGGACACAATATCTTTTATTTATTTATTTTTATGTGGTTCTGAGGCTCGAACCCAGTTCCTCACACGTGGGAGGCAAGCACTCTACCACTGAGCTAAAACCCCAGCCCCCAGAGTAATTATTTTTAAGGGGCATTAACCTTTCTTAATAATATTGTGATATATTGAATGGCAAAACCTCTGTTATTTTCAGTCAAATCTGGTTCTTGGTTCTGTTGATCTACCAGGGATATAAGTTTGCATGTCTCAACTTCCTTGCTGAGTTATAAGTTCCTTGTATGGAGGTATAAAATCTTCTGGAGCATGGTATCTAGACCATATCTCAAAATATGCCTCATACACAGGAAGTTGAAAATAATTTTTCTACAATTACAAACTTGTGGAGAAGTTGCCAAGTACAAGGAACATATTTTTTCTCTGGATCATTTAAGAGCAGATTTGCAGATATGATGTCCTGAGTACTCTGAGTATTTTAATGTGTATTTCCTAACTGCTATATCACTATCACCTAAACCCCAGACTCCACAAAACCAGAATATCTTTGTCAATCGTACCAATAATGTCATTTATTGCAAAATATAAACTTCACAATCATGTGCTGCATTTAGTGGCCACATCACTTTAGTCACCTTCTCTCAGGACCATTTTCCAGTCTTTTTTCCGCTTTCATCACCTTGATATTTTGGAAGATGACCAGCTAGTTGTTTTGCAGAATGTTCCTTGGGTCCAGTTCGTCTGTTTTCTCATGGTCAGGCTCAGGGTACACATCGCTGGTGGTATTATCACAGAAGTGTACTCTTCTTGTTGTGGCTGATCAGGTGACACATGTCTCCAATGTGCCCCTTGTTCAGGATTTTCCTTGTCACCATTTAGTCGAGATGGTGATTGCCAAGTTCCTCCACTGTAAAGTTAATCTGCTACTTTCTAATTTTATAAATATTTTATTGGGAGTTAAGACTTAATTCTTTAACATCTTTTAAGTCTTTAAGATTATGAGTGTATCTTGTTCTTTCTCATTTTTCAATGTGTTCATTTACTCCCATTTCTTTGGATTCATAGTTTTTGTTTGATTCAATGAGCTATCATTTATTAATGGCATTTTTACTTATTTACTTATTTACTTGGGAGTACTGGGGATTGAACTCAGGGGCATATCACCACGGAGCCACATCCCCAGCCCTATTTTGTATTTTATTTAAAGACAGGGTCTCACTGAATGCTTAGCGCCTTGCCATTGCTGAAGCTGGCTTTGAACTTGTGATCCTCCTGCCTCGGCCTCCCAAGCTGCTGGGATTACAGGCGTGCGCCACCATACCTGGTGTATTATTTATTTTGATGTCCAAAATTTCTCCAGTTTGGACAGTGGAGCCCCTGCAAGTTGATTATCTGTGTTCTTTGGACCCATTTCTATAGTATTTTGAGTACTATGAATGAGTGAATGAATTAGTGAATGAACAGTGTGTTTGGCTCTTCGTGCAGAAGCAGCAAATTGCCAAAAACTGGGTGATTTTAGACAAATTGAAAAAATTGATTGTATTTTCCCAGACCCAGTCCTGCAATTTGCCATTTTCACAAGAAGTCTGTTTCCTTTCAGTAGAGAAAAATAGTTAGAAACAAAGACATGGGCATTAGGTATTCCTGTTGCCTTCTCAGGGAACTGAGCTAAGATGTGTCTGTGTGTGTGTGTGTGTGTGTGTGTGTGCACGCGTGTGCGCGCACGTTTATATCTATATTCATTTCTGCATATTATTTATATTTAAAGGATGAATCTCACACCAATACCTCTTCTAATTCCAGTCTATTGCAGTTTATTCTCCTCCTTTTTAAATTCTATTTTTTGAGAGTGGAAAACTTGGCCTATTTTCCTTAGTGTAAGGTTGTCCCTCACTGTCCCCAGAAGAGTGGTTTCAGAGCCTCCCCACCACCACACACAAATACTAATATCCAAGGATGCTCAAGTCCCTCATATAACATTATGCTGTCCTCGCACCTCTCCTGTACATGCTTTCCGGTATATTTAGATGATCTCTAGATTAATTATGATACCTACTACAATGTAAGTACTGTGTAAATGAGTGTTGTGTTTTATTGGGAATAATGACAAAATAAAAGTTCAGGGAATAATGACAAAATAAAAAGTCTGCACATGTTTAGTATGGATGCAATCTTTTCTTTTTTAAACTATTTTTGATCCTCTCTTGGTCAAAGCCATGGATGCGGACCTTGTAGACATGGTGTCTATCTAATCCTTGTGCCTGGGTGTTGCCTGTGCACATCTTCCCTACCACCCATCCAGGTCTGACCCTCTGCATCTGTTGCTCCAGTGCATGTCCCCCTCTCACTTTAGACCTGACACCTCATTCAGGGTCCCCTGGGTGGCTAGCTTCTTCACCCTGGTGGGACTCTCATCCCCAGAGCCTGCTCTGCTTGCTTCCCATGCCATTACTTCCTGGCTCCACTTGGGGATTCCAGTACCTGGGGCTGGTAGGGAACAGTCGTGGGCCCCAGAGCTTTAGGACTGAAATTCAGGAAAGGAAGGAGAGAAGCAATGGAAATAGCTTTAAAAAAAAAAAAACTGTGTGTGGCAGAGTGTATGAATTAGTGAATGAATAGCGTGTTTGGCTCTCGTGCAGCCGCAGCAAATTGCCAAAAACTGGGTGATTTTAGACAATGGAGCTCTGACTCTAGCTCTGAGGCTCCATGTTCAAAGTCGGGGCGGGACAGACCCTGCTCTCTGAAAGGAGGGAGGCCCTTCCTCGCGCCGCGCCCCCTCACTTCTGCTGGTTGCCAGCCATCCTGGGTGGCCCTTTGCTTCTGGCCGCTTCACCCTGGTCCCTGCCTCTGCTGCCATGTGTCATGCTCTTTCATGTCTGTGTCTCTTCTTGCAAGAACACCAGTGGCTTCAGACTAAGGATCTACACTGCTTCTTGACTTAACTAATTACATCTCATTAACTGATGAGTGAATGGCATTAAAAACCAAGATCTGGGTGCTTGACACTCCTGTTGCTTGGCCACCTTTAACAAAAGTCTCCTCTGCTTGACTTGTAGATGCTTGGGTTCCTCCAGCCCCTGTCCTGGGTCCTCATTCTCTTGACCTCAAACTCTCTTGCCCATTCCCAGGGTTTCCTATAACATCCACGCCCCTCCTGGCAGCACCAGGCCCATCCAAACCCTGCCCCAGCCTCAGGCTTCATGTCACATGCTAGGTAGCCCCACTTGGCTGGTTCTTGTGTTCAGAGCTCAATTTGTTGCTCACCTCTTATCCCCCAAATTACACCTTCTCCCATGGTTCCAGCCAGGGCAGCTCAAGCCAGACACTTGACCGTCAGACTTGAACTTGACCTTCTTTCAGACACTTTTTCCAGTCCAGCACCACCATTTCACATCGTTTGCTTACTCTTCTCCTCTTCTCTCCGTCTCGGCTGCCACCATCCTACTCCAAACCACCTGTCTGTCCCTGGTCCCCGCAGCTGCCCCCAACAGCCAGTCCCTTGTTAATTCTGCTCCTTCCAATCCTTTCTCCACAACAGAGCCAGATTGATTCTATATATGCAAACAACTTTTTGTTCTCAAAACATTTTAACCATACCCAAAGGCAGAAAAAATAGCATAATGACTTCCACGTACTCATGGACCAGATCCAGCAATTGCCAGCACCTGGCTATGCCACCTGCTTGCTTAATCGATGCCTGCTTTCTTCCTTCTTTTTTCCCCTTTTCTCTCTCCCTTCCATCCATTTACCCCTCTCTCTGTTATGGTTTGAATGTGAGGTGTTCCCCAAAAGCTCACGTGCAACAATGCAAGAAGTTTCAAAGGAGAAATGATTGGGTTGTGAGAGCTTCAACCAATCAGTGAATTCACCCCCTGATGGGATTAACTGATGGTGACTGAAGTGGTCACGTGTGGCTGCAGCAGGTGGGCATTATGGGGTGTGGCTTTGGGGGTGTATATTTGTATCTGACAAGTGGAGGTCTTCTCTCTTCTTTCTGATCATGATGTGAGCTGCCTCCCTCTGCCATACTCTTCCACCATGATGTTCTGTTCTGCCTCACCTTGAGCTCTGAGGAATGGAGCCAGCCTTCTATGGACTAAGAACTCTGAAACTATGAGCCCCCAGATAAATTTCTCCTCCTGTACCATTGTTTTGGTTGGGTCTTTTAGCCACAGCAGTGAAAAAGCTGACTAAAAACACCTTCCCTTCCTTCTATTCTCCTTCCCTCCTTCCCTTCCTCTTAGAATGTGGCACTCTGAACTCTGGTGAGTCTGAAAGTGATTTTCTTCTTTGCTTAGAAATGCAAGTGAAATCGTCTGGCTATGTGCACAATTCTAGATTTTCTGTAAGTGCTTGAGATAAAACTGCACGCTTTTTAGCTTCTGTTGGTGATAAATCAAATTACTTCTCTTTTTTGTAGGTAATCAGTCTTTTCTCTACACGTTTTTAAGGTTTTTTCTTTTTTTAAATCTCTTTGACACACATGGATGTGCTGCTGCAGATGAATGTTTCCCCACTCTGTTAATACTCAGCGTTTTCCATCAGAGGACTCTTGTTTTTCTGCAACTCCAGAAACGTTTTGGGCAATGTACTTGAAGGATTTCTGCTCCATGAATCTTTCTCATCATTCTTTCTGGAATTTCCATTACATTGGGCGCTCTCCATCTAATATTTCTTTCTCTTAACTACTCTTCGTGTTTAGAAAAAACCAGATTCTTCCCTCCAGTACTGTATTCTGGGTGAATGCTTTAAGTACTACTTTTTAAATTCAACAATTCTCTATTTTACTATAACCATTATGTGGAATAAGCAATCTATTGAGCTTTTATTTTAGAGACTATGTTTTTATTGGCAATATTTCTAATTGCTCTTTTCCCGTCGCCCTGTCTTGCCCCATTCATCTGCTTTTACTTCAGAGTTTCTTGTTTATTTAAAATGATGTCATTCCTTTATTACTTTGAAAATCCTGAACAAGGTTTCAGACAGTTCTGTGCAGTTCATCTTATTGAATTCATGCTCTGCTTATTGATCCTGTTGCTGGTGCTTCTTAGCACTAAAATTCTTCAAGCATTTTGGAATTTGGATCCACAGGCTCAATTGGAGTAAGCAGTTTTATTATGTAGTTGTTTTCCAGTTCTTTCCTTTAACCGAGGTCTTACACAGCCGGGCAAATTTTTGAATTCTCCCTTTCCGTGGAAGGGGACCCCATCCATGGCAGAAATTTAGGCAGTGAGCCTGGCTCTGGCTGCTTCACCCATAATTCATCACTCATGCCAAGGTTTGAAGTCACCATTTTCCTGTAGAAGCCTAACTCCCAGCAGCCCCTGCCTGCCCCTGTCCTGGGAGCCCAGGTCCTAGCCACATTCGCCACCAGAGACAGATGTAAAGGGGAAAACACTGTAGAGAAGGGTGTCGAGGTCTTTGGAGTGAGGCTGGGGGACATGAGTTTTGTCATTAACTACCTGTGTGCATCTCTGGGTGTGGCACTTTCTTCTAATTCCATTTTCTCAGTTTTCAAATGAGACATGATTAGATTCTAGGTTCTAAAGTAGAAGCTACAATTAAAAAGAAAATGAAACGGCATTTTATAAGAGTTTGAACCAACTGTCAATATTGATATGTTTCAGTTGACTATGAACCTGGACTTCTGGCTTCTCTTGGAAGAATATCTAGGAATGCGAGCTTCTGACAGGCATGAGCTGGACTCTGAGCAGCAGCTAGGGTGATCTCCAGCCAGGTCCTCCCTCCCCGCCCTGTCCTGCAGGTTTACTTCAATCATATCCAATATATCTCTGATTGCTATAGTTTGGGTTTGATGTCCCCTAAAGGCCCTTGTGTTGAAGGCTCAATCCCCGGCCCCAGCATTATTGGGAAACGGTGGAACCTTTAAGGGCCAGGCCTAGAGGAGGGAAGTCTGGTCACTGGGGTGTGCATTTGAGGGGACGTTGGGGCCTGGCCTTTCCTCTCCTCTGCTTCCAGATGCTATGAGCTGAACAGCTTCCTCCTGTGCTCCCCCACCATGAACTGTGCTGCCACAGCCCCAAGTCACAGGCCAAGTGAGCATGACTGAAACCTCACTGATCTGTGGGCCAGTGAGCCTGTCCTCCTTTGGCCACAACTGTGGAAAGCTGACCAACACACCCAAAAGCGTTTGAATATCTTTAGCCTCGACTTAGTTGATTTTCAAGTTTCTTTTATTTGTAAGTCTTGTGAATTTACAATTCTCACATGTATACTTCATAAAAAATGTAGGGGGGATGGGGACAGGACTGGGTAGATTTATTAAGAGCTTGTTTTGGCTGGGCATGATGGACATGGCTTTAATTTCAGCACCTCCAGAAACCCAAGGCAGGATTGCAAGTTCTAGGCCAATCTGGACAACTTAGCAAGACCATGAATCAAAAATGGGAAAAAAAAAAAAAAAAAAAGACTGAGTATGTAGCTCAGTGGCATAGTGCCCCTGGGTTAAATCCCCAGAACCAAACAAACTAAAAAGTTGTACACTGTTGTTCTAAGTGCTTTGCATGTATTATCTAATTTAATCTTTATTATAATCCCTTATCTATCTATCATCTATCATCTATCTATCTACCTACCTACCTATCTCTCATTTTTATCCCCTTCTCACGAGGCCCGGGAGGCTAATCTGATTGAAGTCATGTGGGGATTAAGTGGTAGAGTCAAGATTTGAACCCGATAGTGACTTAAGAATCATCTCTTCTAGTCATAGGGCTTCATTTGCGATGAAGTGAATTTTGGAGAAAGACTCATTGCAGTTTGGTGGGAGGATGGTAGGGCATTGTTGTGACCATGAAGGGGATGGAAATGGTCAGGGTGCCTGCTCTCCTGTGCAGAGCGGGGGGATCCTCAGCTGTGGTAACCCCTCGTGTTAGACCACTGACAAAGACACCCAGCCTTGCCCCAGTGTGACGAAGCATTAAGGGAAGGTGTGAGAAAAGCTTTGAAAAGGATGGAAAGAACTCAATGAGAAGCGAAGCCGGAGCGACTGCTAGGGTCAGGGAGGATAGCGTGGTGAAGCCAGAGGAGCAGCCTACACCTTCCACCGTAAGCCATGAGTGCAAGCTCAGCTTGATCCAGGCAGGTGCGGGGTCACATTCATCAGATTAGGTTTGCAAACTGCAAGGAGCAACCTGTCCTGAGAGGTTATCTAGACCACCCCTGGGCAGTGGAGCTAGGAGGAGAGCTAATGACTATTGAAAATTGCCAGTTTATTGACTATGGAGATCTAAAATGTGTGTTTTCAAAAAACATGGAAAATGTACAAAAGTCTTCAAGAACTTACATTACATGAAAAAGCTTAAATATAAAACTGTAAGTGGCATATTTTTCCTAAAACATAATTATGAAATTATTAATCATATAATTAATGAAATTATATGATCAATAAGAGACAAATGGAGCACAGGTAGAAATGGAAAGGAGAGGGCCAGTTGAGGTGACATGGGGTAGAGAAACGACTTGCCTACTAATGATGTTTTCATAAGAGTTGGTAAACTCAGTTCAGAACTCGGTTTCATTTAGGAAGCGTTTGTTGAGCACCTGTTTTACGCTGGTACCTGGACAGGAGGCAGAGGGAAAATAATCTGGATGAGATTTAAGTATAAGCTTCAAGGAATTTATAACTTGCTCCAGCTAACTGACCGCTTGGCTATTCTGAGATGGACAGTGGTCTGCTCTAAGGTGTGAACGGACCCCCCACTCACACAGAATCCCTGCCTTATTTACCAGATGCTATGGGCCACGTGGCGGGGTGGGATCAGGGGGGAGAACGGAGGCCCAGGCTGATCTCCAGTCTCATGTGTCAAGCTTTTGCTCTCCTTCCATGGTGGAGAAAATATCTGTAAGTCATAATATTAAAATTCTGCTTTTCTAATCAATTCTTAAAGTGGAAAATGGTTGAGCCAGCTCTGCATGAACTGGCCCTACCTTCCACTTCTGTTAAAGTTGCTTTTGTAGGGTGTTTGAGGGCACTACTCCTGGTGGGGGTGACTGTGTTTATTTCAGGAAAAGTCTAGGACAACTGTGACTCGGGGTGGGAAGGCAGGAACTGTGACAAAGTGAAAGTCAATTTTGGATGAACTCCTTAGGCCAAATACTACCCCTTTTGAAAAGTACAATAATCCATTGATGTGTCAAGGGGTGGCTTGGCCAGGTTTCCATTCTTGTTCCCACAGAGTATGTTTTCTGTCAAAGCTATGTAAGAACAATGGGTTTGCTATGCAAATGAAGCCACACAAAAGCCCCACAGGGCAGGCCCCCTTCCAGCAGAATGTCTCCTCTGAGCACCCTTACGTGCAAGTTCTGAAGCAAACACCAAAATAAATTTCATTTCATGCCTGGATTTGGCCTGCCCCCAGCCTGTTCGGGCTACCATGAGAGCCATTCTGGGATAAATAAAACTCTTTTAACAAGTAAGTCCTCCTGCAAGGATTAAATCAATGCACCATGGAGGAGGGATTGTTTTAACCAATATGGCTGGGCAAACAAGAAAGGGTTGGCATTTGGATGATGGAAAAGAAAGATTATGAGTCTATGCACACTATCTGGAGTGCTGTTCTAGTGAGGGCCTGCATGTCACAGGATGGAACGGGACCAAGACGTCAGGATATGTTTCTGTCATTTCAGAATTTGGGGTGGAGGTAATAGTAAACCCAGGATGGCTGCCTCCTCAGATTACAAATTTCTCCTAGAACAGTTGGTGTTCTAGGGCACACAAGCTCCTTCATTAACTTTACACACACGGGAAAGTCACTCAACACATCTTGGCGTTGGTCTTGCCAGAACTATTTCCTCATGTGCAAAGTGGAGGCCTGTGACCTCTTGGTCTCTACATCTGGAGCTTCTTCCACCTCCACAGTCCGGGTTTCTAGGCAGGTCCTCTGCAGTTGAGTGTGGTCCGGGGAAGGCCAGTGGTACCCAGCGCCAGAAGTCTGCACTGTTTCCATTTGTCGCAGATGATAAAGTGCTGTCCTGGTGAAAGAATGAGCGAAGGAGCTGGACATTCCTAGCTCTGAGCTGGTTTAAGGTGCCCACAGCAGGTGGGCTTCTCTATTTCACACAGCACCTTCAGGTACACAGGACTGGCAAATTGTGGGGAACTCATTACAAGGGTCAAAGAAAGTGTGGGTTTGCTGGCTGGGGAAGCAGCTCGGTGTTGGAGTACTTGCCTGGAGGCCCAAGGCCCTGTCCTGAACGGAACACAGGAAGGAAGGAAGGAAGGAAGGAAGGAAGGAAGGAAGGAAGGAAGGAAGGCCCACAATTTAAGCCTTATGACGTTTAAGTTTGACTTACTTTGTTGTTTTTTTTTTAATTTTTTATTTTTATTTTCAGAAACAATAACAAAATGGTAGCTTTTAAAATATTATTATTTTAAAGTAGAGCTTTTAAAATCATTCATATAAACACATCTTCTTTAAAATTTTGAGAAATAAGAAGTTTCATACTTAAAATCCTGAAAATCAACGGGGCTGAAGCTGCTTATTTACGCATCTGAAACATTTCTGTGCTCCAGTTCTGCTAAATCGAGGACATGTAACCAATGTAAGAATATGGCCAGTGGGGTGGAGAAGGAAATACTTTATAAATTTTAGAGTCACTGTAATTAATAGAAGGAAACATACACGCCGTCCTCATGTAATCGGATGCATATGGACAGTTCCCACTTGCATCATGGGTGTGAGCTCAAGGAAACAAGAGTAGGGAAAGAGCCAATTTTAAAGCCATTTATTATTTCTGCGTATGGAGAACATGTGGGAACAACTATATAGGGACATAGATCTGAAAATTAAATAACTACATCAACCAGTTAATATTCAACCATTTGAGGGCAGACAGAGTTTTTTCTTATTATTTCAATTATTTCCAACAGTGCTTGTTACACAAGGAATGTGGGAGCTTTTGAGAGAGAGAAGTCTTCCTTCATGACACAGTTGGGGGAAGACTGACTTTTGCTTGAATCCAAGGAAGAGATAGTCATTTTCAAAAAAAGGCAGTACTGATACACAAATGAAAACCCAACACTTTATCGAGTGACATTTGAAGTTACTGTTTTAACCCGTATTGACTTTCCTACTCCAGTGGGCTGGGTGACATACGTGGGCTAAGATGGCTAGAAGAGAAGTAAGAGGCTCCCCGCCCTGGGGAGAGCTCGATCAAGTGAGCAAATGGTACAACAGACAGAGTGGGGCACAGAAGTGTTTGAGGGAGGTGCTGCTTTGGCTGGTGGCCTTTGCCGAGTCACCACTGTGTGCTTCAGGAATCACCTCTCCCAAGGTGGACACTCCGGTACCTGCTTCATGGTGATGAGACTGATGCTCGGAAGGGTGTGTGCGCTCTGAGGGGCCCAGGGTGGGGATTTGCCTCCCAGCCCCACCCTCTTGTAATTGCATAATGCCTTCCAGGATCCGAGCATAAAAAATAATAGAAAGGACTGGGGGTGTAGCTCAGTGGTAAAGCATCCCTAGGATGCTCAATACCCATTACCCCACCCCCCAAAAAAAATAAAAGGAAAAGAAAAAAGTGGCCACTGTCGATGTGGGAGATGCATACTGGGAACTCTGGTCCACCATGCCTCATGCTTCTTGCAAGATGCTGGACCACAGCAGAGAAATGCAAGCACTCTGCCAATAAGAGCGGGAGTGAGAAAGAAAGGATGGGAGAGTGCATGAGGGCACTGTTTCTGGTTTCCTCAGCCCTCGCGCCTCCCCTGACACAGGGAATACCTCAGTGTCCTTCCAGTCCATGACTATCTGAGCTCCAGTTTGTCTTTCCATCTCTCTCTTCTTCCTTCCTTCCTTTCTTTCTTTCTTCTTCTTCTTCTTTTTTTTTTTTTTTTGTGTGTGTGGTGCTGGGGATGGAACCCAGGGCCTTGAGCGTGCTGGGCAAGCACTCTACCACTGAACTACATCCTCAGCTCCTGTTTTTCCATCTCTGGCAAATAAAAAATGAGTGAAATGATGAGGTGGCCTTTCACGGCAAAGTGCATGAGGTGGAATGAAAGAAGGGAAGGGGGAATGCAGACCATTCGGTCTGAGTTTCCCAGAAGCAGAGCCAGGGCAAGCGTGTGCAAGGACCCACCTCCACGAGACCAGGGAGTGCACTCCTGGGGCTGGACGGGGAGGACATGGACAGCAGGAGGGTGTATAATCCATGACAGGGGCTGGCCACCACTCAAGGTCAGTGCAAAGGGCTTCTGTAACTTCTGAGGGGAAGGATGTGGCCCGAGTCTTCTCTTATTGGTGGAAGCTTTGTCTGTGGGCAGGACTTCTCTGCTCTTCTAAGCTGCACCGGGTGGTTGGTACAGGACTCAGTACCAGCACCAACAGGAAGGCCTCGGTAGAGAGAAGTGGGGAGAGTAAAGCTGCAGGGAGCCAGGACACCCCAAGGAGCTCTGCAGAGAGTTGGCAAGAACAGTACTGACCCCATGGCTGAGAGAGCCAAGTGTCAAAATAGGCGGAGAACCTAGAACAGTGGCGTGGGCTGCTAGTTGTCACTGGCATTCAGTCGACATCAGCTGGTGTTGGTGTAGTGGCTACTGCTGTTACTATTGCCACCGCTCAAGGTCTTAGCAAAGAGTAATGGCACCATGACCACACTAGGTGTAGGTTAAGTGGGGGAGAGTGGAGGTGGGGAGACTGGCTAGGTAGGCACACACCAGAGTGTGTTGAATGTGGTGCCCAGAAGGCCACTGAACTAGCTCAGGAGAACAGGCAAACAAAGCAGGTTTGCTTACTTTAAAAAATCATGGGCTGGGGATGTGGCTCAAGCGGTAGCGCGCTTGCCTGGCATGCATGCAGCCCGGGTTCGATCCTCAGCACCACATACAAAGATGTTGTGTCCGCCTAGAACTAAAAAATAAATATTAAAAAAAAAAATTCTCAGTCTCTCTTTAAAAAAAAAAAATCATGTAGGCCAGATGCAGTGGCTACGCCTGTAATCCCAATAGCTCGGGAGCCTAAGGCAAGAGGATCGAGAGTTCAAAGCCAGGCTCAACAATATCGAGGTGCTTAGCAACTCAGTGAGACCCTGTCTCTAAATAAAATACAGAATAGGGCTGGGAATGTGGCTCAGTGGTCGAGTGCCCCTGAGTTCAATCCCTGGTTCCCCCCTGCCACCCCCCTCAAAAAATAATGTAACTCTCTGATTTCTTTCTTCCTTCCTTCCTTCCTTCCTTCCTTCCTTCCTTCCTTCCTTCCTTCCTTCCTTCCTTTCTCCCTTTCTTTCTTTCTTTCTTTTCTTTCCCTCCTCTTCTTCCTCCTCCTCCTTGTAAAAAATAAAAACAAAAAATTAAAAACAAAAACATGGGCATAGAAAAATAGTTATATACCAAAAGAAAATCGGCTACTGACAGCAGGTCTTGGTGTCGGGGAGATGGTAGGGAGCAGTGGGGATGGAGGTAAAGGAGATGGCTGCCTTCTGCACGGGACCAACACTTGCCCAGCAGCAGTTAGTCAACACACCTACGATACTGGGACAACTGCTGCTAGACCTCCTGATTTTTGAAGAGCAACTGAAATCCTGAGATTTATATGAAACCACCCACATTTTAAAATATTGGTTCAATTTGTTCTTAAATATTGTGGGAGCCAAAGACAACACGTGTGAGACCTCTTCTGAGCCATGCTTGCTGACTTGCAGTCTCAGAGAGTAGAGAGAGGGCTCAGGAGCTGGGTTATAAGGTGCAGGGTGTAGAGCCACATCTTAATGGCTTTTCTGTGAGAAGGATTCCTATAGCCTCACTGGCCCAGGCATGAGCACAGTGACCCTCTGATGACCAGGAGGGAGAGAGACACATGAACATAACAGCCTGTACGTGCAGTGACAGAGAGTATCCCAAGCCACCGTGAGAATGCAGCAATGACAACAGCCTATCTCCAAAAAGGGACACTGGTCAGTATTTAAAATATCCAGGACGATCAGGCATACATTTGTATCAGTGTTCAACAATCATTGAGAGGAGTTAAAACATGTTGATTTAAAGAAACGTAAGGTAAATCTGTACCCTATTCAGTTTCATGGTATGAAAAACAAGAAATGTATTAATATTTCCACTTAGGAGGAAAATGTTTGGAGAATCACAGAAAGATGGTTCGCCAAATAATGTACTTTTTAATTTCCTTAATAAAATACCCACAGCATCAGACAGAAAAAAAATGATTTTGAGGTTGCAAGATGGCCTGTTAGGCTAATCTTCGATGGTATCTTGACATTGTATTTATTCTCTTATTTGCTTTGCAGCCTTGGCAAGTGTGGTTGGTCTTTATGATCAGATACAACTGCCTTTTCTTTTGCAGAAGACAGATTTTATCTGCAGGAGACAATAGAGAACTTTTATGTGCATATTTTAGCCGTGAGCTGATTACATCTTTTAGAAATACCCTTGCACATCTTTCAGATGTCTGGCGGCCTGTGAAGATCCTCAAGATCTTTTTGAGGTCTGAAATTCTATTTTCCTTTCCTTTTGGGTGACAAAGGTAGTATTTGGTTCTTGACACAGATTGAGCCTGTTAGGAAGAAAGCTGAATAAATGTGTGATCACAAATGCTGGGTTGTTTTACTTAATCAATCACGTATGCAGCTAAGCATGTGCACTACCACTGAGCTACAGACCAGCCCGTTAGTTCTGTTCCCCCTTCCTTTTTTTTTCTTTCAATACAAGTTGTAAGAGAGCAATATTTTAAAAAGGGAATACTTGTCTCCATGGAGAAACGGTCTTCGAAACAAGGAATATGCCCAGCATACCTCCACCATTCATATAAATCTGACTCCACAGAGTAATTCCTGGTACCATAAAATGTTAATTATTCTGGCTTGGGCTAATCATAATTTATAATAACCAGATGGGCCATGGGGTAAAATTTGTTTTTGAATCACTTAAGGAAGGGTGAAAGGATTTTAAAGCAGCTTAATGTTATAAATGGGTCTGCAGATGAGATGTTTCAGATGATAAAAAAAAAGTACAAGCTGTTCTCAGGCGCTTCAGAAGTAAGGACTTAAATAAACAGATGAGCCATGGGTGAATTATTTAAAGCTATTCTCAATCTTTGACTTAGAAGGAACCTGCAAGATGATTCAGTGGCATTCTATTCTCATCACATCACACAGCTTTATTTGAAGATGCTTTGCTTAAATTGTCATTAGTAAGTAAAGCACCATATAATGTCTACTGCTCTTTCTAGAAAAGAGTTGAAATCAGCATTTTCAAACTAATATCTGTAGGTTATTTTTGAATAACTCTATTAATCCTCTTAGTAGATTTTCTCTCTTTCTAAACATATGATTTTGAGGATTTTTTTTTTTTTTTTTTTTTAGAAATCTAACAGATCCTGGATCAAGTCTGACAGCACACAACAAAGTGGAATAGAGGAGAAAGTGGAGTTGGAGCCAGAACTGTGTCCTGGCCGGGGACAGACCTGCCCTTGGGACTGATGGGCAAGTTAGGGAGGGCCTTCTGGGAGGGCCTTCTGGGAGATTCACAGGGCTGAATAATAGAAATTCAAGTGATGTTTGATGGACAGACACCCAGAATGTTGGCTTTCGAGAATGTGGTCATAGACTCCAGGGCTCAGATTCCCCACAGGAGGTGGGAGAGCACCATAGACCTTTTGCTAAACAGTATGTTGGGAAGGCAGGGAGCTAAGGTAAAAGACTGAGGAAATGCCACCAAGGCCGGAAGTGCAGAGTGACAGGGCTGGGAGACAGGTGTGGAGGCCCTTGTCCATGGTCCCAGCCTCCGTTCCCTCCTCTCTCACCACAGTCTCCTCTGTAAGCCTCCCACGCAGAGATCATTGGCTTGATCCACCCCAGCTCCTAGAGTGAGCCCTGAGTGACTTACACTAAGTGGCACCTGGCCCGAGACCTAAGCTGCATCAAGCACAGCAGGCATCTGGACTCTGACTAGGACTGCTCATGCTCTAGTCCCTCCTGGGCACTGTGACAGCCAATTTTGGGAACCATTTTGAGTAAAAAGCTGATATCAAAAGATGGGAAGAACTGGAAATTGGTAGAGTTGAGGACACAGCCCTAAGAATGCAGTAAACCGTGCACCGGTGGTGCCCACAGAGGCATCAGCCTGGACTTCTTAGTTGCTGGACTAATGCATTCTTTTTTACTTGCAGCCATTGGGTTCCACTTTCTGTCACTTGTGTCTGAAAGCAACTGATACATTTGATGTTGGCCATGAACAACAAAGAAGCCCAGTTGCTAGAAGATGATTCGTGGTGGGCCCTTGGGTCTCAGGAATGAGACCAAACCTGGTTATTTGAGGTGCTTGAGGTTAGAGGTAACTTCATGTTAAATCCCAAAATACTGGGCAAGAACAATTCAGATTTCTTAGGCAACTGGAATCGATCCTGAAGGGGACATTCTGGGAAACTATGCAGGACATCCTGCCTCAGGGTGGCCCCATGGGACCTACCATGTCTCATGCTCTGCTGGGATAGGACTGATTTTTATTCCTGGAGGTCAGCTCACCCATACTGTGTCTGTGCCTGACTGTGCTGATACAAGCTCACCGGGGAGAGAAAGCCTTCAAGTGGAGAAATGGGTGGAGGTGAGAAGCACAACCATGCCAGCACCACCTGCCACGGCCACAGGTTCTTTTATTGCTTAATTTTTCTTTTTGCTATTTTCATGACACATAGTCAAAAATTTTTAAACAGGCTTCAGATAATTGTTTTATATATACACCATCCAGGATATGTTTTCATGTAAAAATGACTGCTCGTTCATTTGTAAAAGCATAAAAAGTTAACTTTTGTAAAGTTCTAATGAGAATATGCATTATTTAACACAATTAAACAGATTTTTGAGTGCATTCTGTTGGCCAGGGATTGTACTAGACCCAGAATTATGGACCTCAATATGCAGGTCTCACGTGGGACCTGGGAGATGATTCTTGTTATTGAAGTACAACTAAGAGATTCTCACCAAGGTGGGTCAAGAGGACACTGGTGTGCTCCGAGAGCATGTGCCACATTGGATGGTGGGATGCCTGTTGTTGTTATTGGGCTGTCACTTCCTTCCCACGTCTTCCGTCCTGATGTCTCCCCTTTGTGGGCCGAACTAAGTCATCTCCAAGCTCTGCCTTCCTGGCTTGCCTGCCAATCGAGAACCGCTGGCTGTCCACATACTGTTCCGGGATTGTCATGTGGACACTGTGAGAGAGAGCAGACTATCTTTCCTTTGAACTCAACTGATGAGAAGGATAGAAACCCAAGGTTGTCTGCAGCCAGGAGGAAAAATCCACCGCAGGAGGAAGGAAGCGAGGTATGCGGAAAGGACCAAGATGGGAGGAGAGTCACAGGCTCTGAGACAGTCGCTCCCTAAGCTGATTTGGCTGCTCTTGTGGGGAAGGTCCCTGATCTGCCAGGGCCCCGAGGAAAGTCATTTTCTGCCACTCCTCCATGCCCCAGGATTTTTCTTTGTGTATGTTAATTGCATTATCTCACATCCAAAATGTATTAACGTACATATTTGCACATATATAAATGCATGTGTGTGCGGATACATTCCACAATGTGCCACATCGTTGGTTGACACAAAGCAACCATTACTTTCTAAGAGGCTGAGAATCCTAAAAGGAACCTCACATGCCTCGTCTACACTAAAGGAAAAGTAACAGCTGGAAAAAAATCATTATCTCTGCTGTAGGAAAAATTAAAAAAAAAAAATAAGACAAACCCTGTGTGGTCTGCAGAAGAGCAGAATCTCCTTAAAAGACCTTGAGTCTGGAGCACACAGGTGGCTTCATGCATGAGTTTCATTTCGGGCATCAAAACACACAGGGCTGTGGCAGCGGGAGTCCCTCAAGAGGAGCTGTGCCCCCCGGCTCCCGAATGTTCTCCTAGACATTTACAGAAGTTATTTTATTATGTACTTATTATCTTAATTATTAAGGAGTACTTCAAATGACATCTAAAAATAAATACACTTTCATCCTCTCCTTTTTGCCTCCATGACCAGAAACAAGTTTAAAAAGCAAATAACTCAATAACATTGCTGCCTACTTTACAAGCCTTTTTTATTTCTCTTCTTTTATTAAGTAAAAAATCCCTATACTACTCTCAGTTTGCTTCTGTAAACCTCTGTTTATTTACTGCTTAATTTTTTTATTTGCTATTTTCATGACACAGTCAAATTTTTTAAACAAGTTTCAAATGATTGTTTGTTTTTATATACACCATCCAGGGTATGTTTTCAAATAAAAAATAACTGTTCGGTTGTTTGAGAAAGCATAAAAATGTTGAATTTTTGTTAAGTTCTAATGAGAAACTAACTGTATTAGTTAACACAATTAAATAGATTTTGAGTGAATTATGTTGGCCTGGGATTGTACTAGACCCAGAATGATGGACGGCAATATCCAGGTCTCACGTGGGACCTGGGAGATGATTCTTGTTATTGAAGTACAACTAAGAGATTCTCATGAGACTGAGCTCCCTTTTCAGCAGCTGAGTTCTGAGCAGGGAAATCTGCTTCTCTGGGGTGTCAACAGGAATAGACCTGAGAGCTCCAAGGAGCCACTAGAAACCAGATGTCATCTACAAATCCAGTGACTAAAAATCACACCATGAACACAACCCATCACTGGATTCACAGCCTGCCAGATTACTTGTGGAATCAACCTATATTCCCATCGGACATTCCTGCTCACTGTGTACAGGCGTCCAGAGGCAACGTGTGAGTTGGTCCCTCAAGAGTTGCTGTCATCAGCCCTCTGTGTGTTTAGTGATCAATATTAAAAAGTCTCACCCCCTCCTGAGCAGCCTGGCTGAGAACCACGTGACATAGATAAGGGTGGGAACTGGCATGTAGAAGAGTTAATGGGACCATTACCTTGCCCCTGGGTGCTTCCTAACCCTCATCCCCAAAGTCAAGACCACTTCATGAGGTGACGGGGAGGAGTGGCTGTGGTGTGTGCAGTGGTGGCCACTCTGTCATGACTTTGCCATGGTGTCCACCCAGCAGTGAAGGGCCATCCTGAGTTTCTTCCCTGACTGTGCTAAGGGACAATGGTCACCAACTTACGCATCAGGCATCAAGAACACAAAAGGGTCTTTGTTGTTCACGATGTGGCAATGCCACACCATCTAAGGCATTCATGAGGAAAAAAAGATTGGATGGGAGAGGAGGGAAGACGAAGACGATCTCCTTCATGATTTCACAAAAAGTACAAACGGCTAAAGATACTGTCTTTTCTCAGGTTCACATCATTGGCTTGAGAAAATTCTTATCATAATTTTCTAAGATTAAAAAATAAAATGGAGAAAGTGTTATTAAAGTCACTTATTATATACACATAGGATAATGTCCATGGGTTCATATGATTGTCCATGGGTTCATAAATGCTAGGGCTTTAGGAGTAAGCTGAAATGGCAGGTGCTGTCATTGGGATCAGTGGAAGCCGATCCTGAATCCTGTGGAAGCAAAAGTATGATGCCAAATCAACGTATTTAAAAAATAGACCCCCAAATATGAATAGTTATAATTTTAAGGGATAACTGAGCATCCATACCAAATACACAATTATAATTTTAAGAAAAGATGGCATATTGTGCTTGCAGTGATTCAATACTCAGGACTAAATAGATGAAGTTGATTCTATTTTTGAGACAAGATTGTGAACAAGACAACAGTTTTGCCAGGCACAGTGGTCCACGCCTGTAATCCTAGAGTCTCAGGAGGCTGAGGCAGAGGATTGCAAGTTCAAAGCCAGCCTCAGCAGTTTAGTGAGGCCCTAAGCAACTCAACGAGACCATATCTCAAAATAAAAAATAAAAAAAAGGCTGGGGATGTGGCTCAAGTGGTTAAGCAGCCCTGGGTTCAGTCTCTGGTACAAAAACAACAAAGGCCACACTTTTTATTTGACACCTACTGTGTGAAAGGACAAAGTAATTAAGTAACTTGGGGTAAACTAGCATAAAAAGTGACCTGCTGTTTATGCTGATTTTTTGAATATTGCTTCCTAAATAACTTGAAAAATACATCATACTGGACAATGATAGACATAACCTGAAACTTCATTCCCCTGTATCTGCTCCACTGATCTTTCTTCTATTCCAGCCCTCACCTTATTTTGGATTAGTTTTCATGCATCAGGGAAAACATTTGACCTTTGACTTTTTGGGACTGGCTTATTTCCCTTAGCATG
The DNA here is from genome assembly GCF_047511675.1 of Marmota flaviventris. Classification (NCBI taxonomy): domain Eukaryota; kingdom Metazoa; phylum Chordata; class Mammalia; order Rodentia; family Sciuridae; genus Marmota; species Marmota flaviventris. The sequence goes on along the minus strand of NC_092505.1, from coordinate 109,950,775 downwards.
AAAGTCTTCAGTTCAAATGCTATAATATCATTCTTGTTTATGGATGAGTAATACTCCATTGTGTGTGTGTGTGTGTGTGTGTGTGTGTGTGTGTGTGTGTGAATATATATATCACATTTTCTTTATCCATTCATCTGTTGAAGGGTACCTAAGTTTGTTCCATAGCTTGGCAATTATGAGTTGAGTTGCTATAAACATTGATGTGGCCGTGCCACTGTAGCATACTGATTTTAAATCCTTTGCATATGCACTGAGAATTGGATAGTTGGGTCATGAAGGTTATTCTTTCCCTAGTTTTTTGAGGAATCTCCATACTGCTTTCCAGAGTGGTTGCACTAATTTGTAGTCCCACCAACAATGTACAAGTGTACCATTTCCCTCACATCTTCACCAACAATGATTGTTACTTGTAATTTTGATAATTGACGTTCTGCCTGGAGTGAGAGGAAATCTCAATGTAATTTTAATTTGCATTTCTCTAATTGTTAGAGATGTTGAACATTGTTCCATATACTTGCTGACCATTTGTATTCTTTTTTTTTTTTTGAGAAGTGTCTGTTTAATTCCTTTGCCTATATATTGATTGGATTATTTGTTTTTTGGTGTTAAGTTTTTTGAGTTATTTGTATATCCTGGATATTAATGCTGTGTTGAGGTATAGGTGGTAAAGATTTTCTCCCATTCTATAGGCTCTCTCTTCATGCTATAAATTGTACCCTTTGCTGTGAACAAGTTTTGTAATTTGATTCCATTCTACTTATTGATTTTTTATTTTACTTCTTGTACTTTAGGGGTCTTTTAAGGAAGTCAGTCCCTGAGCCCACATGTTGGAGTGTTGGGCCTATGTTTTCTTCTAGTAGGTGCAGGGTTTTTGGTCTAAATCCTATGTTTTTGATCCACTTTGAGTTGTCTTTTAGGAGGGGTAAGAGACAGGGGTTAAGTTTCATTCTACTATGTATGGATTTCCAGTTTTCCTAGCACCATTTGTGTAAAAAGGCCATCTTTCCTCCAACATATGTTTTGGGCACCTTTGTCTAGTACCAGTTAACTATACTTATGAGGGTGTGTCTCTGTGTCTTCTGTTCTGTTCTATTCCATTGGTCTTCGTGCCTGTTTGGGTGCTGATACCATGATGGTTTTGTTACTCTTACTTTACAGTATAAGGTGAAGTCTGCTATGGTGATACCTCCTGTTTGCTGTTCTCATACATTGCTTTGGCTCTTCTGGATCACTTATTTTTCCAAATGAACCTCAGAACTGCTTTTTCTAGTTCTGTGAAGAATCTCATTGGAATTTTAATGGGGATTGTGCTGAATATGTATAGCAGTTTTGGTTGCCTGGCCATTTTGATAATATTAATTCTGCCTATCCAAGGACATGGGAGATCTTTCCATCTTTTAGGATCTTCTTCAATTTCTTTCTTTAATGTTCTGTAGTTCTCATTGTAGAGGTCCTTCACCTGTCTTGTTAGATTGATTCCCAAGTGTTTTATTTTATTATTTTTTTAGGCTACTGTGAATGGGACAGTTTCCCTAATTTCTTTGTTAGCAGATTCATCATTGGAGTATAGGAATATGATTGATTTATTATTGTTGATCTTGTATCCTGCTACTTTGCAGAATTCATTTATGAGCTTTAGAAGTCTTCTGGTGGATTTTTCTGGGGTCTTCTAAATATAGGATCATGTTGTCGGCAAACAGAGATAATTTGAGCTCTTCTTTTCCTATTTGTATTCCTTGAATTTCCTTTTCTTGCCTGATTGCTCTGGCTAGATTTTCAAGGACTACGTTGAATAGTAGTGGTGAAAGTGGACATCCTTGTCTTGTTCCTGTTTTTGAAGGAAATGCTTTGAGGTTTTTTTCCATTCAGTATAATGTTTACCTTGGATTTGTCTATACAGCCTTTATAATGTTGAGGTAAGTTGTTTCTATCCCTAGTTTTTCTAGTGTTTTAAAAATGAATGGGCGTGGTACTTTGCCAAATGCCTTTTCTGTTATCTTTTGAGACAATCATGTGATTCTTGTCTTTAAGTTCTATTTATGTGATTAATTATGTTTATTGATTTCCATATACTGAATCAACCCTGCATCCCTGGAATGAACCCCACTTGATCATGGTATACTATCTTTTTAATGTGTTTTTGCATTCAGTGTGCCAATATTTTGTTAAGAATTTTAGCATCTCTGTTCAGCAAGGATGTTGGTCTGAAGTTTTCTTTCCTTGATATGTTTTTGGTTTTGGTATCAGGGTGATATTGGCTGTGTAAGATGAGTTTGTCAGTGTCCACTCCTTTTCTATTTCATCAAATAGAAATAATTTGAAGAGGATTGGTATTAATTCTTTAAAGGTCTAGTACAACTTGGCTGAGAATCCATCTGGTCCTGTGATTTTCTTTGTTGGAAAGGTTTTGATAGCTTCAATTTCATTTACTTGATATTGTTCTGTTTAAGTTTTCTATATCCTCATGGAAACCACGGCTTCTAAAGTATGGGATGATACACAGACCAATCACTAAGCTTGGTGGTAGGGAAGTAGGATTCAGGTTGGTTCTGACATTTTTTAATTAAGTGAATTTTGTAATTCACCTAATTCTAGTTTCTCTGTTTATAAAATGAGGTAGTGGATCTCAGCCTATTTACCTACCTATGCAGAACTCTCTTCTGGAACCTCAAGAAATAAAACATATACAATTGTGAGTCACTGGAGCAGCCCTGGGTTTTCTCATTCCTGTATCTCTAGCACAGCCACAAAGTGGGCAGAGCCTGGGTGCTAAGCAAGTCCTTGGAATGCATGAGTGGAAGGAGAGCCTGTCTTTTGGATGCACAGCATGGAGGCTGGGCCCCTCTTGCTTGGTCTTCCCCTTCTTCTCACCCATCTTGGTGGTCTCACTGAGGACCTCCAGGGTTTGCTAGAACATGATCTGAATGTCATTGACTAAGTGATCTCTAGGACCATTCCAGTTGTATAGTCCAACCAAGTGACTCTCTGTTGTGACAGTGGGGGAGTGCATGATTATTCCACCAGAATGTACCATGTGACTTTTCAACTGATTATTTTAACTCCACTGAGACATTTTCTGTCCTATTTATCAATTAATTCCTTCTATTGCTTAATCAAGTACTATTTTAGTTAATCACTATTTAATTGAACTAGTAATAGTTTTAATATATATTGACCAATGATATTTATGGCATACAAAATGATATTAAGATTTTTGAATACAGTATGGAATGAACAAATCACACCAGCCAACCCACCCATCACTTCAAACATTTGACATCTTCTCTGAAGAAAACATGTGAGACTGATCTTCTCAGAGACATTGAAATGTACAGTTCTCAGTATTGACTCTACTCACCATGCAGTACAAGAGATTAGGCCCTTCTTTTGTGTTTTCCCTCTTTGATTATAATCTCCCCAGCCTGCCAGTCCTGCTCTTTGGTATTACCTGAAATATTTGAAACTGGTATGCTGAAGAGATGTCTGCATGTCCATATTCATTGTAGTGCTATTTGCAAAAAAAATGGCCAAATTATGGAGCCAGCTGAGCATCTATCCATGGAGACATGGATAAAGAAAATGTGAGATAAATAAACAAATAAATATACACACACATATGCACACATTCTGTAGAAAAAGAAGCTCTGTCATTTAACAACACAGAGGGAAGCAGAGAATATTATACCAAGTGAAATAATTCACACACAAAAATGATAAATACTGCATGTTATCACTTATATGAGGAATATAATGGAATTCAAGATGATTCAACTCACAGAAGCAGGGAGTAGAATAGTAATTGTGTTTGTCAGTCAGTTTTCTATCTCTTCCTCACTATCTAAATAGTGAGATGATCCAATTATAAACAGAAAAGGTATTATTTTGGCTCACAGTTTTAGAGAGGTTTCATTCTGTGACCAGTTGTCCCCACTGCTTTGGGGCCAATAGTGCAATAGCACGTTTTTGCAGGATGATGTGATGGAACAAAACTACTCGCCTCATAGCTGAAATCCAAAATCCAGAGGAAGGATCCCACAATCCCCTTCAGGGATACACACCCAAGGACCTAAAGAACTCCCTCAGGCACCACCTCTCCTCCATGCAGAATAAGCCTCCAAAATATGGGCCCTCGAGGGATATTTAAGATCCAAATGATAGAACTGGTCATTTCTCTGAAGAGCCTTCTTGCCCTGGTGTCTCCTGGTGTCCAGTGGTAGAGCATGGAAACACAAAACACAGGGCAGGTAGGGTTCCTTCTCCAGGGGCTTCCATTAGACTTTCCCTGAGAACTGTCAACATTCTGATGTCTTGGATTTCACTCCTGAGAATCTGACCTCAAAATAAGAATGCATGAGCTCACAACAGATGCTGCCATTTGTTAAATAACTGAATAAATTAGTCCTTGCAAAAAGGCTTATTTGAAACGAGTTGAGTTGTCTATTTCTGGTCCATTGGCTATATTTTCTCTATAAGAGTCCATCATTAGGGGTCCAAGCCTATGGTAACTGTGCAGTTAACCCACACTTTCTCTTAATCAAAACACATTCCTTTCTGGGCTTGCAGGGGAGTAACTCTGTGACAAGGAGGTCATCCCTGGGACCACTCTCTCCTTCCTGCCTGAAGGAAGGTCAGGGATGTGCGAGGGCGTGTGTGGGGAGAAGATGGGGGCTGGGAGAAGGGGTCTGAAGAGAGTAAGGGCCTCTCAGACCCCTCAGCAGAAACGGTTTCTGCCATGAGGTCCACAATGGGGAAACCCCTTGAGGTCTTGGGGAGGTGGAGAGACCAGCACAGCTGTGAAATCCAGGACTCTCGATCCTGATTTAATCCTTCCCTGAGGTAAGAAGTACACCTCTGTACTGTGAAGTCTAAAGAAAATAAAACCAGTCTCTCTGCTAGTCTTGAAGGATGGGAATCCTAGTTTAGGAGACTCTCAAAGTTCTTCCTGCTGGAACCAATATTGGTATTTAAACTTACTCGAAAAATAACATTTTTTTTTTGTAAAAAGAATTTAAAACACTTAGAAAACCTGCTGCTATTTTCAAAATTGGTATTTTATCTTTGTTGCAGTGAAATTTTAGATGCAGGCAGAAGCTGGGTGGTACTGGTGCCTCTTGCCTCTGTGGATTTCTTCTAGGGCTCCACTGAGCTGCCATTTTCCCCCAAGAGGTCTGCTCTGATCCTGTCCCCACAAAGGAAATATGCTTGACAGTCATAAACATGTAGGGTAGTCACTGTTCCATTATGTATTATTTTTAACTGTAAAATTCGACTTTATCAGTGCAGACTCCCAGAGGCAGGACTTGGTCTGTTTCATTTCTTCCCCATCAGGCCAAACATGATCCTTTGGCATCACAGATCCTCATAAAAGGTCGGTCGAAGCCGATAGCTTTGTTTCCTCTCCCTAACCCTATAGTGGGTGATACTATGACACAATCCTTTTTTTGTTCTGGCTCTGCTCATAAGAAGTGACCACAACAAATTCTTCTACAAACCTCACCATTAGATGTGGCCGGTTCCAGTGTGCAGCCTCTAAAACCAAATCAGGAAAGGACATTATGTATTGATGTTGGAAATCCACACATGCTTTGGTTGCAAATACTTTCCACTGCTTTTTTTTCCCTTTTACTAAATGAAATCTTTTCATGTTTCAGCTCTAAGAGAGATTAAGCACATTCAATCTCATTATGCAACCGGCTGGCAAGCGCAGTCTCAGTGTGAAAGCCTCTGCTGGTTGTGTTTCACAGTTGCCATTGGAAACAGAGGCAAGTTTGGAAAACTGCAAAGTCAAGTCAGAGCCTTGGCACAGCCATGCCTGGGAGGGGAGGCATTTCCTGGGCCTGCTCTCTCTCTCTCTCTTTCACTCTTTGTATGCCTGCTGCCTGTGTCCAGTCGGCTTCTAGAAAGAGCTGGAAAAGAGTGCATCAAGGTGGGAACCTAATAGATATTTTAAAATGAAGAAATGCTCTAAAAGTTATGCGAAACAGACCACAGACAAAGCCCAACTTGCCAGGGAGTCTGAGACTTCCTATTTCCTGCAGATAAAGCATGAGACGTGTCATGTTGCCAATACCAGTTGTCATGACCATTTTAAAAGTTCCCAACTCCGCAGCTCCTTCGAAGTCCCTTGGGCTAATAGTTCAACCTTGGGACTGTAGTGGCTGCCTGAACATCTCATTTCTCAGCCCTGGTAGCACCATATAGTCAGATATAGGAGAGTCATTTCACTGTTTTCAAAACAAGTTTCTTAATTATTTTTATTTTATTTGGGTTAAAAGATGAAACCGTGTGTTCTTTCTAAAAATATTTTTGCCGCTTCCTTTTGAATTATAGACTGGGTTTACATGACAGTTCCAAAACATTTTGGAAGTAGAAAAAAGCATGCTGATACCCGTGGAGGGAATATTGCAACGTACAAAGTACAAAGCAGTCTCCCTGAAGCGAGTGCACTGGTGTGACCAGGTTGTCGTCCCTCTTCCCTGCAGGCTCCCAAGTGCGCGGTCTGATTGCAAGGTCTTTACAGCTGATGGATAGCTGTGGCGAAGGCTGCTCCAGAGCTCGCTGCAGAACCTGAGCTCTGGTTAACCTCTCTGCCCAGGCTGAGCACCCACGTGTTCATAGGAGCTGGGACGTTTTGCAGAGCTCCAGCCCCATGGTAGGGCCTGCCCCAAAGTGCCACGTGGGCTGCCAGGTCTTTTCCTTCACTGCTGGCCAACGTGGAGGGGCCCAGCCTGCCTTGAGGCGCGGCCCACCCAAGGGATGCCTTGAACAGCCTCTTAATTGGCGCGAATCTTGAAGTCATTAAGGTTTGGTTTCTGCATTCCATTTCAGTCTCCCCCTGGACTGTCAGCCTCCGCCCGGGACCTCCCAGCTGGGGCGCGCTTTCCCTGCTTGGCACAGGATGGCATACTTCTGGCCCCCCTCACCCCCACCACCTAGCAAACGTGTTGTCATCGCATGCCAGCCACCAATCGCAGCTGGGGACACCGCAGGCCTGTTCCCGTGGCTCTCACGGTTTCTGGAGGGAAGGGATAGCAGCCAGTTAATTGAACCCAATGAATTAAAAATAGGAAATGAGGAACGTGGTATGAAGGAAAGTTACACAGCCTCAGAGAGCACGCTGCGGTGGGGAGGAGACAGGAAGGTTTTCTCCAGCTCCTCTGCCCTGTGAGCTGGCCTGTGCGTCGTGCCTGGGTTCTGATCCCAGGCTAAGAAAAGATTGAGGCTTAAAGCACAGCAGTGAGGCGCCCTGACCTAGGGTTATTTTTCTAAACCATTTTTAAAATTTGTTCCAATTAGTTATCCATGATGGTAGAGTGCACTTTAACATAAATGGAGTATGACTTCTCATTGTTGTGGTTGTACATGATGCAGAGTCACACTTGTCACGTAGTCATATATGTATATAAGGTAATAATGTCCCATACATTCTACTAACCTCCCTACCTCTATACCCTTCCCCTCCCTTCACTCCACTCTACCTAATCCAAAGTAACTCTCTTCTTCCCTAGCCTCCCCCTACCTATTGTGAATTAGCGTCTGCATATAAGAGAAAACATTCAGCCTTTGGGTTTTTTGGGGGATTGGTTTATTTTGCTTAGCATGATATTCTCCAGCTCCCTCCATTACCAGCAAATGCCATAATTTTATTCTTCTTTATGGCTAAGTAATATTCCATTGTGTGTATACATCTCATTTTCTTTATCCATTCATCTGTTGAAGGGCACCTAAGTCGGTTCCATAGTTTAGCTATTGTGAGTTGAGCTGCTGTAAATATTGATGTGACTGCATCACTGTAGTATGCTGATTTTAAGTCCTTTGGGTATAAACCTAAGAGTGGGATGAACTAGGTCAAATTATGGGTCCATTCCAAGTTTTCTGAGGAATCTCTATACTGCTTTCCAACGTGGTTGCACCAATTTGTAGTCCCACTAGCAATGTATGAGTGTATCTTTATCCCATATCCTTGCCAACATTTATTGTTGCTTGCATTCTTGATAATTGTTGTTCTGACTAGAGTGAAATGAAATTAATTTTGATTTGCTTTTCTCTAATCACTAGAAATGTTGAACATTTTTTTCATATATTTGTTGATTGATTGTGTTTCTTTTTCTGTGAAGTGTTTGTTCAGTTCCTTAGCCCATTTATTGATTGGGATTTTTTTTTTTTTTTTTTTGGGTGTTAAGTTTTTTTTAGTTCTTTGTATATCCTGGAAATTTATGCTCTATCTGAGCTGCATGTGGTAAAGATTTTCTCCCACTCTTTCTTCACATTATTGATTGTTTTCTTTTCTGAAAAGAAGCTTTGTCTTGTTAAGGAAGTCAGATGCTAGGCCAACACGGTGGAGACCTGGGACTACTTTTTCTTTTATTAGGCTCAGGGTCTCTGTTCTAGTGCTTAAGTTTTGATCCACTTTGAGTTGAGTTTTGTGCAGGGTGAGAGATAGAGGTTTAATTTCATTTTGTTGCATATGGATTTCCAACTTTCCCAGCACCATTTGTTGAAGAGGCTATCTTTTCTCCAGTGAATGTTTTTGGCACCTTTATCTAGTATGAGATAACTGTATTTATGTGGGTTGGTCTCTGTGTCTTCTGTTCTGTACCATTGGTCTACGTGTCTGTTTGGGTGACATACAGTTATTTTTAAAGATCAGTTGGCTACTAAGTAGAAAACAGGTTATATACAGCCAAGGTAGAAGTGATTGGTTCACTGTAACCTGGTGCAGAGAGGTTCCTGGTGGAGGGTCCAGAGCAGCAGTGGAAGATCTGAAGGATTTTTCAAGGTGCATCCTTTGGACATAGCAATGCATTGCATATGGAATGTGAAGGAAAGATCCTGGGACTGCAGGACTTTCTGACTGCTAGTTATTGACAGGGAGGGGGAACGCAGGAAGAGGGTCCCATTTAAGGAGACCATTAGGGCAGTTGTGGAGATTCTGAGTTTGAGACATTTATTTTAACTGGAGACATTCAGGCAGGCAGCACTCGAGTATTTAGATGTAAGATTCAGAAGATGGTTTGAGCTGAAACCATGATCCACAAATTGTACCCATAAGTGTAGAAGAGCTCTCTGGAGACTGTGGAGGGAGAAACAGGGCCTAGGACCATGACCATCGCATTCCAATATTAAATGGTCTAACAGAAGAAAATGAAATGATCCGTTGAGAGGCACTGCCAGACAATTAGGGAGAAAACGTGGAGAGAAGAGTGGCTCCTTCTTTAGTCTGCCCACTCTTCCCCAAGCCTTCTGCCCTGGGAAGCTAGTTTCTATGAACTCTGTCCCCCAGGCTTCCTTGCCTCTGGCTGGAAGCTGCTCATCTGCCGCAGTCTGGCTGGGCACAAATCACGAGCCACTCAAACAGGAACAAACTTTATTTCTGAACTCCACCAGCACACTCCACACACGCTCCCCAAGAACTCTCTCCGAACCACCCACGGGGCTCCTCCAGGAACCACCAACAGGAAATCCCTCCTCCGGCACTTCCCCAACCAATGCGAACTCTCCAGGATTCCCTGTGAGAACGCCAAAGTAGCGGGGCCCAGGCGGACAGTAAAGGTCTAATATACAATTGAATCAATCCAGCATCATCTTAATGGCTCGCCTCTCAACCAATACTATTGGCAAAATGCCAGGGGCCATTCCGACTCGGCTGTGGCTCTCAGCACTCATCTATGCCACAGATCAGGTGCACATTGCCCAGGGCCTCCATGTTAGGCTCAGCAGCAGATTCCTTCTTTCAACACCTACAGCTTCTATATTAAAGTAACTAGCTGAAGAGTTAAAGATAAATACCAAATAAATAAATAAATAAAAGGAGGAAGCAGATGGTCTTAGGAGATATTCTATGTGGTGTTAGGCAGAAGAAAGCAGCACTGTGCAACCCAGCCAAGTAGAGTGGGCTCAACATCTCCCTTCATGTGGAATGTCTATGGGACACGTGCACATTGTTTCTTTGTCCATCTCTGCATCTCCCACGCTCTCTTCACCTTGCTGTGGTCTGGGCACTTACCAACATTTTGCACACAGCCAAAGAAACAGGAAAGAAGCTGGAGGTGCTTAGGGCTCAGGGGAGAGTTCCAAAGCAGAGAGCCTCAGGGTAGCATATGGTGGACTTGAGAACTGGGTTAGTTGCCACAGGTCTTGTTGACCTCTCTGGGCAGCATTCTCATGATAAAAAACATTTAAATAGGCTCATTTAGCCCTGATAACTATCTGCACCAATGGCTGGAGGATTTTGAACTGGAGAAGCTTGAGCAGCAAAACCAAAATTTACTGAGATGACTAAGCCCATCTTTTGACATGAGAACTATGTATTCTGGAGGTAATAACGTGAATAATGAACCGATCCTGAAATCAGCACCCACATCTTCCCGTTGCAGCTACTGCTGGCTCTTTTAACTAGGCTGACTTGAAGGCTTATTTCTGATCTGCTCTTCGTTCCCTGAGTTGTCGGCTCTGGTCCGCCCACCTCCTGTCCTGTGCTTCTCTATGCTGGGCAACTTATAGCCTGGAGTCTGGACTTTAGTTACCCATTAGGGAAGGGGTTTTTAAGAAGCCTACCCCACTCTGAGTTCACTAAAATTCTGGAAGCACTGTCGACTGTCCTTCTAGGAGCTGGCTCCCAGCCAGTGCTTCCTGTTAAGTGCCTCTGCTTATTCTATTCTTCCCTTGGAAGTGGCTTCTCTTTCCACTTGCTAGGTGGCAGCTTTGGCTTCTTCTGGAACATTTGGTCTATGGCTTCAGTATTCTCCATGCATGCAGCAGTGCAAGAGGCTTTATTTCACTGACTTTGTGATGGGAAAGTAATTTGTGGTTGGAGTTGAACTGAAAAAGATCTCTTGTTGAGCCTGAACAGTAACACCACGGTGGCCATTCCTGTTTGAGTCTGTTCAACTTGCTTCCCGTGTGTAGACACTCAGGAGTTTGTCCAACTGTTTTGGAATCAATATCATGTGGGCGATGCACACACCCACGTCAGACATATACCAACGAGTTGGCACAAGTTAGGGTGAAATGGAGTTTAAAACTGGGTTGAGAATTCAAAATCTGACAGTCTAATCCCAAATTTTTAATTCCCCAAGTATTTTATGCTATTCATACCAATTTGTTCTATATTATTCTATATTACTTCATTTATTCTATACTATGCTGTTTTATAAAGTTATCCCAGTAATTATTCTTTTGAATAATAATGGCGAAAGGCTGAGGACTCAAGCACACTGTTTACACAAAAGGGAAACAAAATAGTGTGTGATCAAGTGTAGCAATTGTGTTCTGGCTCACCCTGTGTCTGCCTCCTGACTGCTGACATCCCAGGGTTCTACTCCTCGACTACCCCAAAGGCCCAGTCTGGGTCTTTCCCAGTCCAACAGAGCCTCACCATACACTGTTTGACACTTATAAGGAGACCACATGACTTCATGAGGAGGCATGGGGTTTGGATGCAATGACACGGTGCCTTGGGACATTAAGACAGATTAGTAATTATGATTGTTACTATTAATAGTGGTTGTCATGTGATTCTACCCTCCCCACTTAAAGACATAACTCCAGGAGCTTTATGCATAAACATTCAGTTTTTCTAGTTGTTATCTAGGGTAGATTGGTACAAAATAAATTGATTAGTCATTGCTGTAAGTGAAACTTTAAACAAATAAACAATAAAAAATAATTAAACTGTTCAGACATTGAATCTGCAATGAACATACCCACATTTTAACATTCTAAAATAAATATTTAAATTTGAAATTAATGTTTAATATCGATCAATTGTTTGGTTATATATTTTTTTTGTTAAAGTAGAAGAGATGAGCCCAGTGCCAATTGGATTTGTCATTTTCCAAACAGTTTTCCAAAGTGCATATGCAGAGGATGATAAATAAAACAATTTGGAGGAAAAGAGCTATGAGAAGGCAAATATTTTCAGATGTTAATGTATTTTCAGGAAATAAATATGTAAAATTACTAAAATACTTCACATTGGTGTGACTGACCAGTGAAACTGTGAGTAATAAAACATATGCATTGCTCATTTTCTACATGATTTTTTTTCCATAATAGAAGAAAGATAATTTTTTGGATAGAATAATATGTAGGTGATTTTTAGAGATTTTTATTATATTATCTCAAGAGGCAAATGATGCTAAGTGTCTCCTTATTGGTGATGCTGTTGACTCCCTGCTTATGTTGGTGATTGCCAGCTTTTCCCATTGAGAAGGTGTATTCTTTCTGTAGTTATTAAGGAAACTCTGGGGACGATGCTTTGAGATTTATGAACATAGTCCTTCACCCAATTACATTTACACACCAGGACTTACACAACAAAACGAGTTACCAGTCCTGTAGTTCCCTCTGTTCATTTGTGTTCTTTACACAAGTGTCACTCCCCTTCCACGCACACCTTTTCCAGTGTCCCAGAGGGTGTCCTCCTCCCTGTCACTCCGTGAGAAGTCTGGTGCTGTGGAATCTGGTTGCCACATACTCCCCACAGGACACTTTTAACAAGAACCCCCCCCCACCCCCCGAATAGTATGGCCACCATGACAGTTGTGAAGAGGACCAGCTAGGGTCCAAACCTCCAACCCCCAGGTGAAGGAGAAGTGGACCACTGACTGGTGAAGAGCACAGAAGGTGGACTCCAGTTTTCAAGGTAAACTGCAATAAGCAATATATTTGGAGACAGCATCATTTCCTTTGTTGGTCTCTGCTTGGAGTCCAGCCACTCTCTCTTCGAAAAGCTCTTTGCTTGAGCCTTACTTTCCTTTCATGTGTAATAAAGTTCTCTTGCATGCTGAGACAATGTGACGGACTCATTTGGACACTGTCTGAAGCTCAGTGCATCTTCAAAAGGTCAGGCAAGCGGTCACTGACAAGAAGCGCTTCCAGACCAGAGGCTGCTTGGCTGTGCTATTCTGACTCCATCACAATAGCACTGGTTGTTCTCTCTGCAAAATGAGGATGTATTCTGAGGTCACTGAGGGACAAATAAGCGATATCTATTTGTGCATGAATGGTATTCCAGTGTGTTCATGCAAACCTTGCTTCATTATCCTTCATTACATGTTAAATTATCCCCAAACACTATAGCTTCAGACAATACATTTTTACACATGCCATACCTTTGTGGTTTGGGAGTTGAGGCATGTGGCTGTGTGGTTCTTCTGCTCCATATGGATTTGAGTGGATTTGCTCAGTGTGATGTGGCTGGTGGCTGGTCTGCCTGGGGCCTTAGTAAGCATGGCTGGAAGACCATGCTCCATTTGGCCCCTCTCTTCAGGGACCTCAGGGCTTTCCAGTGGGTCTTTCCATCAGGGTGTCTAAAGGAGTCTCCTAGAGAAAGGAAGCCAAAGCTGTCAGTCTCTCAAGACAAAATGTGGGCCAGGAATTGCCCCAGCATCACTTCACCACATGCAAAGCTGCCACAGGACCTGCACACACTTGAGGGCTGGGAACAGGATCCAACCTCCTCATGAGAGAAGGACCAGAGAATTTGAGGCCATCTCTAATCTGCCCAAGACCCGCTGGGAAGGAAAGTGCACATGGGTTGGGGTTTGAATTTGCATTTTCCTATACTGATTTGGGGATAAGGGGATCACATTATGTTGCAGGACTGAGGAGGCCGTTCACTTAGTCAACCAAGTGTGAAGATTCTTCTTTATCTTTGGGATAAAAAGGCCAAGTATAAAAGCTGTCAGGGTCTGTTTAAAGAAATCACTAGTGGGAGAACAGCTGCGGCAGGGCAAAACAACAAGGCATAGCATTTTAGGGCAGAAAGTGTTTAAGGTTAAAATACTCTGTTAGTGTGGCTCGAGAAATTACTAGCTGTCAAGTAAATATTGTGAGGAAAGATGGAGGAAAGAACATGCAAGTGTCCTCTGCAAAAAGTGGGGCTGTGGTCACCACTGAGAAAGGAAGATGAGTTAGCAAATGCTCTTGATGACCACGGGAAGAAGGGACGAGGTGGGGAGAGCTGGCCTGTGGCTGGGAGCAGAAAATGGAAGGCCAAGTGAAACTGAGCGGGTAGCAGCTGTAACAGCTACCAACTGAATACACAGAAGGTGAAAAATGGTGGACATCTGTAGGTTTGGCTTCAGGAATGACTGCAGGTAAGTTATAGATTTTGGAACGGATGTGGAGGAAGCAAAGGTGGACCCTATGTGAGGCATGGCAAGAAAAGAGGAAGGCAGCTCTCGAGGAGCAAAGGAGCCAGTAGAACGTGGCTGGTGGAGAGAGGGGGAAGAAGAGGGAGAAGAGTCTAGATGAACCACGGGGTGGAAAGACCAAAATGCAGGAGGCCAGCAGTCCTGCAGTGTTCTGCACAAAGGGCCTGGAAGTAGGTCCACTGGAGGAAGCGAAGGGCCAAGGAGATCACAGCAGTGACATTACCATGCCATCCTTACTATTTTGCTTGGTGTTGTTTTGTTATTATTGCTTCTCAAGAACATTCCAGAACAGCTATTTCAAGGCTTCTCCACCTGCTCTGCTCCAGTCTCATTCACAGCCAGTGACACTGTGACCTGCTCTGTGGAGAACAGGGAGACAAGTGATATGGATCCCACCAACTTCTTATTTCACATCAAAATTACTGTGTACTTATTCTCATTTTAAAATGCCCCTCTTCTCAAGGTATCCCTCCACAGTCACTTCCTCTGGCTCTCCTAGAAACAGCTCTCCATCCACTTCCTCCTCACACGTCCAGGGCCTGCAACTTCCCTCTTTTCTCCCATCCACTTCCTCCTCACACGTCCAGGGCCTGCAACTTCCCTCTTTTCTCCTCTGCTGAACTCATCTTAGTCCCTATTTGCTATTATAGTGAACTATATGTCTTATTTCTCTCATTTTACTACTAAACTTCTTGCACAAGAAGTCTACGTCTTTTCAACCCACCGGTTAAATATTTAAAGTTTTAAAGCAGGAAGAACATCTGTCTTATGCAGAAGAGGAGGCAGAACAATTTACTGTCCCATGGCCATAGATGGAGTTGGTAGAGCCAGGTATGGGCGGAGGGTGAAGAAGGTGCAGATAAGGACGGGGGAAGGGTACGAGGGGTGTTTGTAAAAGGCTCATGAGGATTCTATCCCCAAGAAAGAGAAACAGGCAGTGGGGAGAGTCGCAGTCATGGGGAGGAAGACCATACTGAATGTGATAGTGTGGAAAGTAAAAAGTATATAAAAAGCAACACTCATGCATGTGCGCGCACACGCGAGAAACAGGCTAAGGGAATTGTGGGCCTGTGTGTGCGTACCTTTAGGTGTGTGTGCAGATGTGTACAAAAATGACACTAGTTGTGAAATTGTTCTCAGTTTGAAAGAAATTATAAATATAGACCATATATAATAAATATTGTATCACTTAATTTCCTCCAAGTCTGCTCCAACCCTGACCTGGTTTCCCTGTTTTGAGAAGCAGAGGAGAAGTGCAGGGTTCATCTCCATGCCCAGTCTTTCCCCTGCTAGCACGACATGGAAGTCTGGAAGGTGAACCTGTGTGCAGAAAGTGAAGCAGGGTCTCAGATCTCTAGACCTCCGTGGTTTTCTCTCATGACATAAGCACGTACGGACTCTTGGAATCGTGGGCAGCAGGGCTCCTCCGAGGGCTTGCCGCCCACCCTGGGCATCACCTGGGAGCAGCACACAGATTTTCTAAAATTTGTTTCCTCTCCAGCTTGCCCAAGACAATTCGTGTCCCACTCCCCCAGACAGACACAAACTCACACGTGCCCCCAAGGAGCTCCAGGATGACGGGCGTCGCCTCTCTAAGGACTAGCGACACTTCCCAGCAGGTTTGGCTTCTGGCCCTACAAACATCCTTGAGCGTTCTGACCAGACAAGGGAGTCTGGCTGGGCTGGAGGGAGGGTGGGACCTGTGAGCCCGACTGTCCGTGTGAAGCAGCAACAAGCAGGACAGAAACACTTGCAGACAAGGGCTACGTGGGTTCCCCCTGTCTCCCTCGAATCTGGCAGAGGTACCCCAGGTACCTCTTGGCAGCCCATGAGGAGCCAGATGTCTGCCAGGCTAGAGATACTCCTGCCTTTTATATTTCCAGCCACACCAACACCCAGGAAGAGCGCACCCCCACGGAAGGACCACTTCCTTTCTAGAAAGCCATGTGAACCAGACCAAAAAATTTGGGTTCCAGGACTCGATATAGTTGCTCTATATACTTGGGGACAGTCCTTATCTGAGTTTCTCATTTAAGTCTGCTCAGGGCTTTCTGTGGTCAGGTCTGGCTGGCAGTGGCCACCACAGGGAGGGGAGGACATGAAAAAGATGCCTTCTTGGGAAGGGGGGAGGGAAAATACAGAAGAAACACACATTAATATGGCAGGAGCTTCTGCCAAACATATGCAAATATCCTTTATGATGGAGTGGGAGCAAATTGGACCAGGCATGTGGACACATCCTGACAAATGGACCACGGCCCTTGGACATGTTTGATTTCTGCTTTTCAAATTATAGTTTCCAAATATCCTGAGTGAGGTTTAGGACAAAGACACAACTTCCATTCAGACAGTTGGATTTATAGAATCAACAAATGGGACTTACTCAAACTAAAAAGTTTTTTCTCAGCAAAAGATACAATAAGAGAGGTAAATAGAGAGCCTACAACCTGGGAACAAATCTTTACTCCTCATACTTCAGATAGAGCCCTAATATCCAGAGTATACAAAGAGCTCAAAAAATTAGACAATAAGAGAACAAACAACCCAATCAACAAATGGGCCAAGGACCTGAACAGACACTTCTCAGAGGAGGACATACAGTCAATCAACAAGTACATGAAAAAATGCTCACCATCTCTAGCAGTCAGAGAAATGCAAATCAAAACCACCCTAAGATACCATCTCACTCCAGTTAGATTGGCAGCCATTATGAAGTCAAACAACAACAAGTGCTGGCGAGGATGTGGGGAAAAGGGTACACTTGTACATTGCTGGTGGGACTGCAAATTGGTGCAGCCAATTTGGAAAGCAGTATGGAGATTTCTTGGAAAGCTGGGAATGGAGCCACCATTTGACCCAGCTATTCCCCTTCTCGGTCTATTCCCTAAAGACCTAAAAAGAGCATGCTACAGGGACACTGCTACATCGATGTTCATAGCAGCACAATTCACAATAGCTAGACTGTGGAACCAACCTAGATGCCCTTCAATGGATGAATGGATAAAAAAAATGTGGCATTTATACACAATGGAGTATTACTCTGCATTAAAAAATGACAAAATCATAGAATTTACAGGGAAATGGATGGCATTAGAGCAGATTATGCTAAGTGAAGCTAGCCAATCCCTAAAAAACAAATGTCAAATGTCTTCTTTGATATAAGGAGAGTAGCTAAGAACAGAGTAGGGTCGAAGAGCATGAGAAGAAGATTAACATTAAACAGGGATGAGAGGTGGGAGGGAAAGGGAGAGAGAAGGGAAAATGCATGGAAATGGAAGGAGACCCTCAGAGGTATACAAAAGTACATACAAGAGGAAGTGAGGGGAAGGGGAAAAATAATACAAGGGGGACAAACGAATGTCAGTAAAGGGGGCAGAGAGAGAAGAGGGGAGGGGAGGGGAGGGGAGGGGAGGGGAGGGGGGATAGTAGAGGATAGGAAAGACAGCAGAATACAACAGACACTAGTATGGCAATATGTAAATCAATGGATGTGTAACTGATGTGATTCTGCAATCTGTATATGGGGTAAAAATGGGAGCTCATAACCCACTTGAATCAAATTGTGAAATATGATATATCAAGAACTATGTAATGTTTTGAACAGCCAACAATAAAAAAAAAAAAAAATTGAAATAAAAAAAAAAAAAAAAAAAAAAAAAAAAGAAATTTCTTTTACTCCTCTATTTCAGGAATTCATTTCTGGCATAATATAATGTCTTATCCTGAGACTGAGTTTTGCTCACTAAAGGAAATATTGTTTAAAAGCATAATTAACTGGAATTGTATACTGGGATATTGGCTACAATCATCACTCAATTAATATCATGTTTTTTTTCTTTGAAAACAGCAAAGTGTGATATATGAGATCTCTGTAGGACCTTTATCGTGGAACATTTAAGGAAATAATCAATAGAGATCAGTTGCCAAACTCAAATATTTATCTACAGGCAAAGTGGCTATTGCTAGCACCCTTCTGTAATTAAAACACTTCTTTTCACTTGTAATAAAGCAACAATCATTTATAATATAGCCCATGGGAAGATGGTTTAACGTATTCCCTGCTCTCAGGAAGGGATGGTTCAGAGTCCCCTCCAAGAGGTTATGGGCCAAGCTATATAGGCAATGACCAAATAGACTCCATATCATGTAAGAAATGCTTCTCCCATGGGAAAGCCCCACTTCTGTACCCATTAATAGCATAGCATACTTGGCAACATAAAGTATAAAATCTTATACAATGTAAAATTGTTCTCTTTGGTTTCCATTTTTCTTGGGCAATGTACCTTGTCAGAGACTGATTGTCTAGATGTTAGTACCCATTTTCTAATTCCTTATCAACTAGGGCCATTTTGACCCACTTCCCTTCTGCTTGCTTGCTGCCATGCCACTCTGGAAAGTCCGGTGTAGGCCAGTAGTAGACTTCTCAACAGCAGTGATAGGTCCAGGGAATGGTGTAAAAATCTGTTTAAACTGTTGAGAAAAATAAATGTCAACCTATAATTGTTAACTTTGCTAAATTTTTAAGGGATGAATATTAAATACCCTTTCAGACATTAAAAACCAAAAATAAATTTGTGATCACTAGCTAAATTATAAAAAATATTGTAATATTGAGGAGAGGGTCATACAACTCTGAATATATTGAAAACCATTGAATGATATACTTATTGTGTATAAACATGGGAATTACAGTATGTAAAGAGAGTTGAAAACTGCAACCCCCCCCACCTGGAACCCTAGAATGTGACCTCAGTTAGAAACAGGGTCTTTGTAGATGTAATTAGGTCAAGATCTCAATATGAAATCCTTCTGGATTTGCGGTGGACCTTAAACTCATAAAAGAATAGGACATGGAGAGACACAGAGAGAGAACCACATGAGGAAGGAGGCAGCCTCGGAGAGATGCAGCCTCGGAGAGATGCAGCCACAAGCCAAGGAGTGCCAGAAGTTACTGGAAGCTGAACGAGGCCAACAAGGGTCCTCTCTTAGAGCCTTCAGAGGGAACACAACCCTGCCAAGGCCTTGATTCCAGACTTCCAATTATTCTCTGCAAATGTGAGAGAATTATTTCTATTGTTTTAAGTAACCAGTTTTGTAGCAATTTGTTATAATATTCCTAGAAAACTAATATATGCATCTGAACTATATCTCAATAAAGTTAACATATATGAATCCTGAATAAGAATGCAAGTTGTCCAAAAGTAAATTCTAAGATGCAAAAAGGGTTGGTGAGTAAGAAATCTGGAAAAATCATAGGTAAATCTGGAAAAAAAATGGATGATATAAATCTGATTTGAATGATTAAATTAAGACAGAACACAAATATTTAGCAAAATTAGCATGTGAGAACAAGGATGTGATAGTAGCTAAATGTTCTAAAATATTTGTGTTTGTGAGGAAGAATAAGATAGTGAAAATTTTAGGAGCTAATGTAAGTTCTCATGTAAAGATTGTAAGGTTAATCATGAAATGGATAGAATTGAATATGCAAGTTTCAGAACTGTAACAGAAGATAATAATTAAAAGTTAAACTTAACAAAAGAAGAAAGAGGGAAAAAAAAGTCTAAAGTTTCCAGTTAGATGACACCCACTTGGATTAAAAAAAAAAAAAAGATCTATTATATTCTCTTCAGGAGAAATCTCCAAAACAAAAAGCACAAAGAGTTAAAATGAAAAGATAGAAATAGCCATAGAGTGACTTACTGCTCTAGTTTTAAGTATGCTTGATTATGTTTGAAAATGTTCATAATAAAATGCCCAAGTCAAGGGAAGCAACAGCACTGCAGAGTTGATTGGCAGATATTTAAATCATCGCGAGAGTCCTCTGGAAACAAATTTATGCCAGGGAATAAAGAGCGATAGATAATTTTCTAGAAAAACATAACTTAGTAAAACCCAGTCAAGTGTGAGAATCCTTAAGAGTCACATGGCTTCTGAGGAAATTACAACCCCAGACAAAATAGCCTCACAAAGGAAACACAAGACACCAGCATATTTATTAGTGAGTCCCATTAAGCCTTTTTGGAGGAGTTGGTTCCAATTTTTTAAAACTTTCCTGGAGAATACATAAAGTGATTACTTTTCAACTTGTATACGGCCAAGAGGCTCTGAAACTAAAATCAGACTGGGAGACTACAATAAAAGGAAATTACAGGGCAGTCTGTTTCTCACATAAGGACACTTATTCAAAATATCCCCAACAAAATACTAACAGAATCCAACAAAGTAAAAATGGTAGTGTCAAGATACAAGAGCATATTCAAGTTGTGTATGTCCCAGAGAATAGCCTGTGCTCAAAACTGGGCTCCTGGAGTTTCCAATCTGTCGTCGGAGCCCTCAAGGCCACCAAGGCTGTCTGGTTTCTCTCTCTGCTTATTCTTTTGCTGGGAAAGTCCCTCTGTTTGGATGAGCTCTTTGTGCCCAGCTCATGCCAGGAGTAGAAATGAAGAGAAGAAACAGCTGGAGAGGGCAGTCGGCATTTCCACAGGGTAAAGCACTCTTGTGTGTCTGGGATTTTTAGTTCGTACCATTCTCCATTTGTGCTGCTTCTTGGAATTCACCTGGATGAGGGCATTACTACTTACTCATACATGTCTTCAGTGGACATTGTTTTCAGTATTTAGCTATTATAAATAATGTCACTGTGAATACTTGGTGCCTGTCTCCTGACGTACATGTTGGGGACATGCCTAGGAGTGGAATTTCTGAGAGGTAGGATGTATGTATTTTAACCTGGGTGATGTCAAACGGTTTTCCAAATTGTTGACAAATTTATATTCCCGTAAGTCTTGATGGTGCCTGAAATCCCAGTGGTTCAGGAAGCTGAGTCAGGAAGATCCCGAGTTCAGAGTCAGCCTCAGCAACTGCAAGAAGCTAAGCAACTCAGTGAGACCCTGTCTCTAAATAAAATACAAAATAGGGCTGGGATGTGGCTCAGAGGTTGAGTACCTCTGAGTTCAATCCCTGGTAGCCCCCATCTCCAAAATCATATTCCCACTGGCAGAATGTGACATTTTTTTTGTTGTTTTAATTTTACCCATTCCTATAAATGCACTCATTATGGCTCTAATTTGCATTTCCTTGGCTATAGTGATGCTGGGAATCTTTTCTATTTACTGGATGTTTGGATTTTTTTTTTAACTTCTTCTTCAAGCCCCCTTTCCATTTTTCTGTAGCCATCTCTTTTAAATTGTTTAATGGGCGCGTGGCTGTGGCTCAGCGGGAGAGTGCTCACCTCACACTTGTGAGACCCTGGTGTTCAAGCCTCAGCACCACATAAAAATAAATAAGTAAAATAAAGGTATTGTGTCCAACTACAACTAAAAAAATAAATATTAAAAAAATTGTTTAATGGAAGCTTTTCATGTAGTCTTGATGTGAACCCTTGGCTAGATTTGTATTTTCTTTCATTCTATAACTTGTGCTTGTATTCTTTGATGGTGTTATTGATTAAGTGAATTTCTTCGTTACAATTCACTTGATCACTTTTAACCTTTTTAGAGTTTCCTTCTTCATTGAACTAGTTGAAAAATGTTGAATAGAACAGGGACAGCAGACATCCTTGTGTTGCTCTCAATTTCTAAAGGAAAACTTAATATTCTACTGTTACCTACCGTGTTTGTTCTACACAATGTTCCCCAAGTGAGGTTAAGAATCTGGGGGCCCTTTCTCCAGAGATACGAAGTCAGCAAGGATGACGTGATGCACCTCAAACCTGAAGAAATTTTGGTCTAAAGAATCAGTTTTCTCCTTGAAGCATGGAAATGCGCAGTTAGTATCCAAGCTTGCAAAAGCACTTCCTCTCTGACCTTGCAGATGTGTGGCCCCGTGATGATCCTCCTCTAGCAACCACTTCCTAGGCCCCTTTGAAATTTGGCAAATTTCTATGGAAAAAGCCCCCCTTTCTCAGGCCCCATTTGTCCCCCTCTCTCGTTGAGGATGGGCTCATTCACATTCACGATTTCTTATTCACACAGTGCTGGAAATGCACTCTGGAGCAGCAATGAATGTATTCAAACATCTGATCCCAAGCAGAGATTACACCAGAGAGGGCTCATGGGCTTGTGCTTACTTCTCTTGCCCTGTGATATTAAGATGCTCTCCAGCTGTGTTCAATCAGTATTTATTTCTTTTTGCATTTGAATGTAGTCCCAACTTGGAGACAAAGGGCTAAGAAGTGTTTTCTAAAATTGATCAGGGGGAGAATTTACTAACTAATCTCATGGCTCCTGTCCTTGGACCTGTTCTCCAGGCCATTGCAGTAATCCACAAATTCTTGCTACCACCTGATACTCAAGTATAAAGCATTAAAGTGTTGATTGCAAAGTTTTTGTTTTTCAGGGGTCATGGAAGGGTTAGGACATCCTGGATCTGGATTTCATTCTTTTCTGGACTTCCTGTGTAATTCTATGCTTCTCCGTCTGCACTTAGGGCGCCCATAGAATAAAGGAGAGATTTAGTTGCTTGCTTTCTTTGAGATGTGGCTGTGTTTCTCACAGCAATTGTCCAGTAGCGGTGAGCAGGTGCCCATGTGAAGACAGTTCCTTCCCACCACACCAGGATGGGTTTGGAACAAGCTATTTAGGAGAGCATGCTTTGCAAGCAAGCACACCTTCAACTTAGAAGCAAGCAAGTCTTACCCCGAAGATTCTGTGATATTTACTTTGCAAGTCTTTTGAACTAAAGTATCTGCTTCTGGAGGATGAGGATGGGAGCTTAACGGTGAGGTGCTGTTTTTCACTGTCCAACAAGGGTTCCCCCGTGTCCCTCCCAACTTCATAGAACAGACCCTTCTTTATACGTCCCAATCTCTGAGAATAGGAATGAGGCTTTGTCTTGGCAATGGAAGCCCCTGAATCCACTCCCCCATGTTCCTCTGAACAGAGATTGTTTCAGAGGGAGCTTAATGACATCGGTAGACAAATGAGGCTCCTCAGGATATTTCTATTGAGACTAGGATAGAAAGCTGTGTTTTGACTTTGTGGGCCCCCTGCTGGAAGGACATGGATGTGAGCTGTCCAGCAGTCATCTTCCTTGGGAAGCGGAGGGACTGCTGGAGATGGGGAGAAGGAGGTCCTGCTCAGAGCGAAGTGTCTCGATGCCCTGGTCCTCGGTATACCATGATCAAGGCTGGGACTGTTCCTTTCCTTTCCAGATATATCCCAGTAGATTTATTAACTTGTTTATTTTACCTTTGGCTAGTTGAATTTGGATCTGTGTTCTTTGAAACTGAAAACTTCCTCATTAAAATAAGCATCAACAACAACAAATAGAAGAAATAGAGATTTTATAAATCGTACAAAAACTTAGCCATCCTTTAAACTATGTAAAGGAATCTTCTGGAGATTCTGCAGGCCAAGGCAATTCCCTTTCCCCGTGGTTTCCTGTCAACACCCCTTCAGTCCTGATGTAGCTAATACTGATGAATTGTTATTTCTTGAACAGGGAAATAAGGGGGTCATCCTATTGTTGAGGGAGATCCCAGAAAGACAGTCTTTCCAAAGTCTTCTATAACTTGGCTACACTGTTGTGTTAAACATAGGAAGCAAAAAATCAGTATGGAGATGGGAAGATCTTTCTTTCTTAAGGGGGAGAATTCCAGAGTAGTCAAATCAATTTTTTTTTTTCAGTTTTGTACAACCATGATTCCTCCCTTAATTTTTAACACTTCAGGAGGAATTTTGCAATTAACATCAGAGAGGCTATTTCACTGACTATAAGTCAAACTGGTAAGGGCAGGGTGCTGCTTGTCATATGTCCTGGGACACTGTTGGGAATGAAAAGGGGGCTTCCGTTAGTAGCTAGACCTGGAACCACCGGCGTACACCAAGAACTTGGTGGGGAGAGGCGATGCGTGGTCAGCTAGCCAGAGATGACAGACTCTTTCCCGACTTGTGTTTTTTTTAAAAAAACTGCTTCCACATTGAGTTGCCTGGGAAACTTTTTAAAAATGCAGAAACTATGTCTCCCCATTCAGAGATTATGATCAAATTGTCTGGAGTTGGATCTTGGAATTTTACTTATAAAACAAGAATCCTTCTGGTGATTCTAATGTGGACCCAGGTTTGAGGACACTGACGCCGTCTGTTGAGTTTTACTGGTTCAGTTTTTACACCATTCTGAAAACCTGAGACTCAAAGGCTAAGATCTGGCCTCTCTTCTTTCATTAGAGAAGTATGTGATTTTAAACAAAAAAAAATTGTGATTTTATTTTGAAAAGAGAGGCTTAGTCTGAAATAGCCCTGAGACCTGTTGAACTCCAATATTCAATAAACCTGATCCTTTTGAAGAATTCTTCTTTCAAGGGATTAAAAACTCCTGGAACCAGAACCTACTTCCCCAGTATTAGGTCATGCCAGGACATGGCTCAGAGGAAGGATAAATCAAGTTCCTTTCTTAAAAGCCAAGGTTTGTGGTATAAAGACGTGAGAGAACACACCCACACACTAATTCCAGTGCCCTGGAGAGTCTCTGGGTGCTGTCTTGCCAGCTGGGAGGGTGGGAGGCTGCAGCCCGCAGGGCGATTATGTCATGGTCCAGTCGAATCCGGCTCAGCAACCACTACCAGAATGCTGAAGGACGGGGTTACTCTCCCCAGAAAGAATTTTTATGGTAGCTTACAGTGAGGAGGCCTGCATGGGGTGTCTCCTTAGTGACCTAAGTCAGTGTGCTCCTCTGTCTGTAGAAGGAGGCCCAAGGACATGCAGCTCCTCTGAAACAGACGGCTCAGGCCGACTGGTGAGTAGTTTGTCAGGTCATTTTACAATGTGATTTCTCATTCCCTTTATGGATAAGCTCCTTTAAGGCCTCGATGGATGCTGGCATCCTCTCCTCTGTGTGCTCCTCTTGCTCCTGCAGCAGGTAGAGGGTTGGACCTGCCCCTTCCACACCACTCCAAGGCACCTTCTCCTCAGGCTCACCAGTAGCAATCCTGCCTTCCCCTTCCTCCACAGAGAAGTCCCCAACAAATGAAGATGGGAGGGGCCACCTCTGGACTCAGAGCTCATCTTGGATAGCCTCTCTGTCCCAAACTGATTTTAGTTCCTACTGGATCTTCACAATCCCTCAAGATTCATAGTGCCCAAGTGTCCCTTTTCTCTGAATCTCAGCCTGTGAGATCCCTCCAAAGGGATCCATGTTGCAAAATAATGTTCTGTGTAGATTTGTCAAGTTATATATAATATATCCACATACACAATGGAATATTACTCTGCCATAAATAAGAATGAAATTATGGCATTTGCCGGCAAATGAATTGGAACTGGAAACTATCATGCTAAGTGAAATAAGCCAGTTCCCCCCCAAACCAAGAGCTGAATGTTCTCTGTAGTATGTGGATACTAACACACAATAAAGGGAGAAGAGAAAATAGAAGTTCATTGGATAGACAGAGGAATGAAGGGAAGAGAGGTGGGGATAGCACAGAAAAGACAGTGGAATGAATAACCACTTCCCTATGTTCATATATGAATACCCGACCAAAGAAACTCCACATCATGTACCACCACGAGGATGGGAAGTTCCACTCAGGTATGTATAGTATGTCAAGGCACTCTACTGTCAGGAATACGTAAAAGGAACAAGTAGAAAAATTAAAAAGAGGCCATTTGATGAAATAAAGGTGGTTTAAATAAGCCAGAGATTTCCAAGTTTTCGAAGCCCAAAGGGAAATTTACTAAGCAAGAGCCGAGAAGCTGATGGATGTTGGCTGGGCTCTGCCATCTTCCCTGCAGTCTTCTGCAGATGCCACAGCTGTTCCCTGCAGCTCGTGACAGACACTCTGAAGGTGCACATCAGCACCGAGCCCCAAGCTGCACACTTGTTAGAGGTTCAGGGACTGGGGGCCCTTTGTGCCAGTACCTTTTCTTTTTCTTTAAAGGAAGTGCAAATTCCGATTTGTTGTTGTTGGAAGTAGTGATAAAGTGCATTTGTTATCATTTTGTAGGCAAATGTTCAGCTTTTAAAATTATTTTTTGCAGGTTTCCTAGGATGATTTCAATTTAAGCAAGATGGTTCAGGAATCCCGTCACTTCCAGCCCACTCCCATTCTCCTGCCCACCCACCCATTTCCACCACTATTTCCAGAAAGGAGGCAGGGGGAGGATCCGGCAAAGGCTGGACCTCGGTGTACCGGAGACTGGACAGAGAAAGAAGCATTTCTGGATCTGGGATGGAAGGGGAGGTGATTTATTGAATTACTTTTTCTTTTGTTTCCCTACTCCCTTGGTTTGGAAAATGAACGGCTCTAGTGGGTGTGGAATTTGAGAGGACCAGAGAGGAAGGCCAGCATGCTCACTGAGGTGCCTTCCTGGGTGGCTAGAAACGGAGGCTCCTCACTGTCTCTGCAGAGGTTTAATCGGGGAATATCCAGCCAACCTTTTCTTACCATTTGGACACTGCATCTCCTTTTCTTTCTCTGTTTTCCTTGCAGTGCTGGGGAGTGAATCCAGGACCTGGTACACGCAGGGCAAGGGGCTCTGCCGCTGAGCTACCCCCAGCCCCTGAGGATGCATTGTGACAGGCACAACCCTGGACTGGCATCTCTTGGGCTACAGCCCCACAGGGTGGGGCTTCATCTCTTCATCTGGTTACAGGAATTAACTGTGTTAAATAAAAGCGCAAAGACAAAAAGGCCTTTGGTGCTCCTGTTTTTCTCGCATGTTTTCAGCATCTTGATGAATCTCTGTTTAAAGCTGTAAAATATCTTCCCTTCCTTTAATATTGTTTTTTTTTTTTTTTTGTCTAAACTCCAAACATTTTGTGAACATCAAGCAACTCATATTCTCTGAGCATTCCTGGAAACAATCTTCCATTGTAAAAGTAACACAATCGTGTTGGAGAATATTCATACAAATAGATGGCTCCATGACAGCGTGTGCTCCAACACAGGCCACCACCACCGAGCACGGTGCTCCTTCCCCCATCACTATGTTAAGCACTACCCCAGGGAAAGACGCAGAGCCCCCAACATAGGGGCCTGGGACGGAGCATGTGACCCTTAGTAGCTATTTGTCTACTTTAGGACTGTGTGTCAGGATCAGACTGTCAACTAGGTTCTTGTTAATATCTGTTAAATTCTTTTTTTTTTTAAGAGAGAGAGAGAAAGAGAGAGAGAGAATTTTAATATTTATTTTTTGGTTTTCGGCAGACACAACATCTTTGTTTGTATGTGGTGCTGAGGATTGAACCCGGGCCGCACACATGCCAGGCAAGTGTGCTACCGCTTGAGCCACATCTCCAGCCCCGTTAAATTCTTAAATAGATTTTTTTTTTTGAACCCAGGGATGCTTAACACTGAGCCACATCTTCAGTCCTTTTTATTTATCGATTTATTTTTATTTTGAGACAGGACCTTGCTCAGTTGCTGACATTGGCCTTGAACCTGTGACCCTCCTGCCACAGCCTCTTGAGTCACCAGATTACAGGCATGAGCCACCACACTTGGCTAAAATCTGTTAAATTCTGGAAGTTCAGGGACAAACTAAATTTATAACTAGGAAAAAAATGCTAATTTGTAGGGTACTAATTAAAAGTTTTAAGTGAAATGCCATTCTGATGTTCCTGTTTGAGCTTGTGTTGCTGAGTGTCTGCCCCCTACAGTCCTGTCAGTGCAACAGGCTGGGGTGCCAATACACAGGTCAGGAGGTCTCTGTATCACCATGTAGGCAAAGGTTTTGGAGAAGGCAGAGAAAGCCTTTTTTACTCTTTCTGGGGCATATTTCCTCATTCAAAAAAATGCAATTGAAGTAGATGTTGGTTGTATTCTGGCCACACCTTCTGTAGAGTTGAGAATTTTTGGTTCTCTTCACTTAGCATGGAGTTATTCTTAGAAGTGCCTTTGGGGCTGATAAGATACATTGTGTATGGCTGTGGTCTTCTGAACTTTTCCTTACACATCTGTGGAAAGAGTTTTGAAAAACTATATATCCTCTTGCACATTTAAAACTTATCATAATTATACTAATAATAAAAAATTTAATTTTCAGTATAAACATTGCTGTTTTAAAGTGCAGCTTATAAAATTGCATTCAATATAGCAGTGAGTTCCTTCCTATACTTCATTCAAAAATATGCAACCAAAATTTTCAAACCAGGTATTTCACTGGTATCTTTGTTTTTGTATTTTCATTCTTACTACAGAAATGTACCCTAATTTAACAAATCTTATGCTTAAATCATTTATTAATTATCTTATTACTTAGCAGTAAAATGTGTACCATTTTGGAAAATAATTTTTGAATATTTATACGTGCAGGGTCTCCTATTCAAACTTGTCTTTTAGATTGAGTTCGTTGGAGTCATTAGTACAAAAGTGATTGAAATGGCATAAATGTAAGTTTTGATAATCATTAAATGAATGTATGTTTTGTGGGGACAGGTAGAAACTAGCAATCAGCTCGCATAGCCATGGGTGAGCACTACTTATTGCTAGAAGGGTTGGGCATTAATTCTTCATTACTTCTCATCTTTCCAGATCAAAAGATGGTGTTCACTCAAATAAGTAGGTAGGAATGGAAGCTCAGTGATAGCCACGTCACTGTTCTTTGGCCATCTTGGGTCATATGCAAAACAGCGTATGAAAAACAGTACATATATATATCTATATATAGATATATATATATATTCTCTGTAATGGTTGAGTTGTGTGTCAAGCCAACAGGCTGTGGTGCGCACTCTTTTGTTCAGTCACTAGCGTAGACATTGCTGTGAACATATCTGTGGAGTGATTAACACACCAGTAGCCTTTGGGTTGAGCAGATCACCTTCCACAATGTGAGTGGCCTCGTCCATCAGGTGAAGGCCATCAGACCAGCGACAGGATCCTGAGGAGAAGCAATTTTCCTGAACACTGTAATATCAAAACAGAAATCTCACCTGGGTTTCCAGCCTGCTGACCCGTTCCATAGGTTTTGCATTAAAGACTGCAGTATCAGCCCTTCCTGAATTTCCAGCCTACTAGCCAGCATTAGGAAATTTGAGCTTATCAGTGCCATTGCTTGAGCCAATTCCTTACAATAAATCTCTAGGTCTATGTCTAAGTCTATGTCTATGTCTATTTTGTTGCAGATCTAGCTCCTATTAGCTCTATTTCTCTGTATGACCCTAATCAACATAATTTGTTATCAAAAGTATTTGAATAATGTATCATTGGACAATAGCATTACTCTTTAGTTTTTTTAAAGAAGAAATCAAGTACTCCCTGATAGCAGAACATGATTTGCTATCTCGTCTTAACTTTCTTAACACCTATGCCAACATTTCAAATAGTGTCATGCATCCTTCAGCAGTTTTTATATCCCTAAGGCAATTTTCTTTCATGAAGCAGAAAGAGGACAATTGTGAAAGGGAATCATTTTAAATGGATTTAACTCTTTAAAACTATCTTTGCTCCAATAGCCCTTGGTAAGTGTTAGGAAGCCTCAGGTCTGTAACCCAGTTTTAAAACTGCTATTATAAATCATCTTGCTGTATATACCTAAATACTTTTGATTGATATTTATTTATTAATGTATTTTAACTATGGGGGAAATAAAATGCTTTAAATGACTGAACTCAGAAATAAGGAAAAATATCAATGATGATCAATCATTTGGATACTGGGTTATCCAAATGATACTAAATTATGGATTGATTTTATTGATATTCAATCAAATACATTTCAACAAAACTAGAGCACTTTGGTCCTTAGGGTGCATTTGTAGCTAAATCATACATGTGCATATATTTCTATTTAATCTGTCAATCTCAAAAGAGTGATGCTCAATATTTATTGTTACTAAGAGATTGTACCAAGCTTTGATTTGGAATGAGTGATTTGGAACAGTATCTAATACTCTCTTCTAGGTCTTGCTGGGAAAAAGGGGTAAAATTTCATGACACTTAGTCCAAGTACGTCTATGCCCAGGGCTCCTTCCAAACTAGGCATAGTGCTTGGTGGATGATAGGGACTTTGTTATTGTTTATTGAATTGATTGAGTGTCCAAAAATGTGGTTATATTTAAAAGTGAGCAATGTATTTCATCAACATAAATATTTTTATAGATTGTTGAGAAGGGTGATAGAACATGATGGGACACAGGTTGAGTAAAAGGGCCCACCATTAGCAGAAGATTGACACTACTCAGCCCTTCTATTTCATTTAGATCATTTACTTGTACCAATATTGCAGGCTATTCCTATTAGTAAGACATATTGCTAATAAACTTTAAGAAATGGAATCTAGATGGTTCTGTGTGAATGAGCATGTGGGTGTTCAGCCGGTCCCATCTGCAGGACACTTATTCCCCCTTAGCTCAACTCACTCTTCCGGAAGGAGGAACTGACCTCTTCACAAAATTCTGTGGCAGTGTCAGTCAAGGTGACCTTGCCAGTCAACGTTTGAGGCAACATCTGAAATTTCCTCATTCTTAAAATACAATATTTAAAACTGAATATTCTTTTGAGGTTTGGTGTGGTGAGTAGAAAATTTTTAACATTTGCCTGTGTGTGTGTGTGTGTGTGTGTGTTTGGTATAGTGCATAAAACCAAAAAGAATAAAATTTGTCAATTTTCAGAAAATGATATCTTATTTCATAGACTTGAATAGCAATTATATGATACTATAAGTTGGGAAGGATGAGGTTTCCCACCTTCTAGTTTCACCATGTACAGGGCCCATTTCTAGGTTGGGAGAAAATGCCAATAAAATCTCTTCTCCTACTCAAAAGTCATACAAAGCTTTTTGGAGTCACCTCAGTTGGGAGGGCAGTGGAACGACATTCCTCACATCTGTAGAGCTGCTGCCTGCTTTACAATGAAAAACAAACAAACAAACACAAACCTCTCTTTGTGACATTACTGTTGGATTTCTGGAACTCAGCTTGACAAACTCTTCTCAGGCTGAACAGAGAGGGCTGGTAAGGGTCATGATCTCACATTAAGACAGATCACACCAACACAGAGACCTACTTATCCTGCAGATCCTCCAGGAACTGTTTTCAAAGGCCCTTGAAATGTATCTTTAAAATCTGTTTTTATGCAGTGATTGCTCAATACTGTGTGGTCGATGTTTTCTTGTGCCATTCTAGCCGAACATCTCTGTCTCTGAGATTTGATGGTGACACAGGATGACACTGATGCAAGACAAAGGACAACTGAACAGAACATGAAGAATCATTTGCCATGAATCATACACCTTAAGCTGCACAATCAGATGAGCAAGACACAAACGCTGTCCTAGTGCATGGCTGTTGCTCAAAAGCGTTCCCCTCCTCATGGGCATACTGGCCCACCCTGGCTTGGGGACAGGCTCAGGAATGTTCAGAGATCGTGATGGCAGCTTGAAGTCAGTCTTGGAGGGAGCGAGGACACCATGGAAACCAGCAGCTGACCTCACAGTTCTCTTGTTTTCCCCAGAGAGGAGGCCAGTTCAATATCAACTAGCCCCACTACCTGCATGTTCTTTCTCTGGGAAAGTTCGTGTGGTTTGGGGTGAAAAGTCCAGCAATTAATGTCCAAATGGCTATTAAAATTCACTATAAAATTGCTGCAAATCAACTATGCTACATTTTTGGAAGAAGATGATGAAGTCTGGACAAAGGAATGTTTTGTAGAAAATTTATGAATTGGTTTTAGAACATCCAGTTCTAGATTTCCTCTCCAATAGAAAACATGTCCTCTGAAAGTGAGCAACTGGCTAATATCTCAAATGAGGGCTCTACCTACAACTGAGCAGCCGCCTATTTTTAAGGGGGAATTTTCTTTTAAGATTTTCCCTTACATTTCAAGAAACTAACCCAAATAGGCAATGTTTCTTGGCAAAGCAAGAGAATTGTAATGCCATTCTGCTGGTAAAGAAGTAGCTCCGGGGCACTCTGCTGCAAATGCTGCCACTTATATTACAAGGTTCTCAATTGTACTGAATGTATGCTCACACACAGGGAAGTAGAGTCACCGTCCCTAGTGGTCCTGTGTTTTGCACACATTTGCCTTCTGAGTAGTTATGTGAATAGGACCAACTAAGGTATGACTGAGCAGAAATTAGCATCTGTTGCCCTACATACCATTACAATGCAACACCGAGATTTCTCTCTTCTGCCCCAAAGTTAGCATTAAAAGTTACTGAATTTGGAGATTCCTAAGATTGAAGAAAAACAGAGCCCAGGAGTCTCCCACAAAGCTAACTTAAGGGTATTTGTGAGAACTAGGCCATATTTCTTTTCACTTACATAATATTTTCCCCACACAGTCAACCATGCAGCCCTGTGTTGCAAAACATCCTGTAGCACAATGTCCTCTCTTACCACTGTGCCAGATGGTGGGATAGAGTGCCACAGGAAACTTATGTAATTTTACTTTTTAATATACTACTTTGCAGCTTTGGCAGGGGGAAAAAACCCATATAATTATTATTAGTGAACTGTTTGCTCATAATTGTAGCATGTGTTCAAATTTGTTGCATTTCATTCCGATCAATGAGAACATCCATGCCATGTCAATTACTGCTTCTCAATAGGGAATGTCTTTTTTCCTCTCTGTAGGATTTTCAGATCCTTTTGAACATCGTGAAATTTCACCATGATGAGGCCAGGGAATGGATCTTTTCCATTTATTCTACTCCACACTTGAAATAGTTCTGTCTTTTTTAGGTTCTGAAATAAAACAGAATCAAGTGTGGAAAGCCACTGGTGAAATGTGAGTGGACCAGACTGGCACCAAAGCCACTGAGTGGGCAGATCTGGTGTCTGGGAATTCCAATGGCCCTCCTGCTGGTGAGATGCCCCTTGCAAGTGAACTCCCACCCAGCTCTGCCCAAAGGTCCCGCGCAACACAGGAGATGGCTGATCTGCTAGGAGCCAAACAGCCTGCCTACCTCCACCCATGTCTGTTCCTCCTGAAGAAGCAAGCACCCAGTCAGGACTCTTCCGGCACTGAAACCTCATACTACCAACCCCCTTTGATCTGTACCACTATAAATAAAGCAAGCACAGACTCCATCTTTGTTAGAAGCTGCACCTGTCTGGTCAGCTTGGCCCCTCGCTGACCCTGCTCTGAAACTCTATTTCTGTGTTCTGTGGTTATTTCGTAGTACTATTTGCTTAGCTTATTTCTCAGCCAGCCCATCCCTCCAGAGGGGAACCCTTTCCCTTGCCCACACAGTATGTGTGTGAGATTGGAGGATTTCCCCTTCTGCTTTATTTGCAATCCCAGTGAAGTTTTTGAAACATTTCAATCTACTCTCTTTACTGGGCCTTTGGT
Source organism: Marmota flaviventris (assembly GCF_047511675.1). Lineage (NCBI taxonomy): Eukaryota > Metazoa > Chordata > Mammalia > Rodentia > Sciuridae > Marmota > Marmota flaviventris. The sequence continues at coordinate 109,917,380 of NC_092505.1, read as the reverse complement.
GCTATATTCCGAGTGAGATATTAAAGCAGTGTGGGTGTCTAATTAAACCACAGATGACTATCATCCAATCTCAAGAACTATTGTTTTCTATTTGTTTTATCTGTTTTTACACACTCTCTGTACATCTCTCTATATATACAGGTAGCATATATGTGCCTGTGTTTGTGTGCATTTTTCTTATGTGTGTTCCAATTTCTGTTCTTTAGCCAGTGAAACTTTGTCACTACTGGAATGACACCGGGCATCCCCAATGGCTTCCTTGCTCTCCAACTTTTTTTCTGGAAAAATTTTCTAGAAAATTGTATGCAGAGCAATTCACCTTTTCTGTTCATATCTGTTCAACCTGGATCAAGTGATGGGGTTGGCAGCCACTGTTACCCAAAATATCCTTCTCTTTTCCACAAGATTTAAACATGAATCCAGAGACTCATTTGGGCTGAGAGACAAACTCAAAGGATAGTCCCATACCATCCTTTTTGGTAAAGGACACTTTCCTGTTAGGTCCATGTACAAGCTTCAATTGAGGTGTAACAAATTACAACAAAATTAACAAACTGAAACAACCCATTTAATATCTCACAGTCTTAAGAGCTGGGCAGGCTTGGCTGGGTTCTCTGTTGGGTCTCTCAAGACCAAGATAAGGTGTCAGGGCAAAGGGCTCTCAGCTGAAGTAGAGGAAGAGCCAGTTTCCAAGATCATCCAGGTTGTAGGCAGCGTCTACTACACTGCGACTGTAGGACCCAGGTCCAACAATCCCTTGGTGGCCGTAGGACCTAGTCCACATTCCTTTGGTGGCCGTAGTACCCAGGACCACATTCCCTTGGTGGCCATAGGACCCAGGTCCAACAATATCTTGGTGGCCGCAGGACCCAGGTCCACATTCCCTTGGTGGCTGTAGGACCCAGGTCCATATTCCCTTGGTGGCCGTAGGACCCAGGTCCCCATTCCATTGTTGGCTGTAGCACCCAGGACCACATTCCCTTGGTGGCTGTAGGACCCAGGACCACATTCCCTTGGTGGCTGTAGGACCCAGGACCACATTCCCTTGGTGGCTGTAGGACCCAGGTCCATATTCCCTTGGTGGCTGTAGTACCCAGGACCACATTCCCTTGGTGGCCATAGGACCCAGGTCTAACAATCCCTTGGTGGCTGTAGTACCTAGGTCCACATTCCCTTGGTGGCTGTAGGACCCAGGACCACATTTCCTTGGTGGCTGTTCTCCTCTGCCTGGGTCCAATCCTTGGCCCTGGTCCTCTCCATCCTCCAGCCAGCTGTGGTGCCTCCAATCCCTCCTGAGCTCTGAACCTGTGCTCCTTTTCTTCCACTAGCTGGACTACCCTCTTGTCTTTACCGGTTCACGTGAATAGGCTAGGCCTGCCTAGCTGACCTCACATCTGATGAACTCAGTCGCCTGGTTAGTCACTTCACTTCTACAAAAGCCCTTCGCCATGTGGGACATACATCAGGAACATCACAGCCCACCCCGTTCGGGACGTGTCCAAGGGCCACCCTAGAGTCATCCCTCCCACAGTCCTCCTCCTTGTACTGCACTTGGCCTGCTTTTGGATGCATTCATTAGCTCTTAAAACTCTTCCAAGAGCAGGCCTCTGGGGAACTTGCCCTCTGGCTGGAAGCTTAAATCAGATGAACTCGAATTTCAAACTAAGCTTTGGGTGAGATGTAACTTGGTGTAAAAAAAAGGTCAGGCCCCACCCAGCAGCGCTTCGGAGTTGTCATAGTTCTTCCCTTGGAGGAATGTATGTGGCCCTGCGCCTTCCCCGGGGGCAAGACCACTGGTGCATAGGGGAGGGCTGTTTTTGGAAGAAAGCTCAAATGATTGCTGAAAGTACTTTCAGAACAGAATTTTCTAAATCCCTTCTTTAGAAATTGCTAGCAATTCTTAAGAAATGAAAGGTCCTGTTAATTCTTTTGGCATTTAAATCAGCACCTTGAAGGTGATTAATCGACTTGGCATTTAATACACCACCATACTCACATTCCACTATCATTAAATGGAAATACTGATTTGGAGACAGAGTATTAAAGCAATTATTAATTGATTGTAATTGTGCTAATCTCTGCATTTAATTCTGTCTCATCAGTTTAATGGCATGAGGTAACTTGGCTTTTTGTAAAACGTGACCCACTTTGCATTTTAGGTTGTATTACTGCAAGACAAAGAAAGGTTCACAGATAGTCTTATGATATAGATGATGTAAAAATACCAACCGTTTCCAACATGAAAGTTATATGACCATTTTGTGTTCAAAGGAGGAAAGTTTTACAAAGTAGTGTTTTCAGTGGCAGAAACTGGACGCTTACCTCCTGGCTGTCCAGAGATGGTTTGTGCTCCTGTGTGATTTGCTTCCTATTCTCCACATCAGGAGGAAGAAAGCAGGTGACTGTTAGATGGAAGGTTGGCCCTGCATTGACCCTGGATCTCCCGAGAACCTTTGCTTCCCTTGCCCTTGGTCTTGGGCAGGGTTGCTTAGGCTGTGATGGCATCACTGTGTGACGGAGCTTGCCTTTGCCCAACATCCGGGCTGCTGGCTGTGCTTGGGGGGTCCCTCTCAGGCCTTTGCTGGAACTCTGGCTTCCCCCAGTCCAGAATGATTTCTTATTGGTCCTGAGACTCTGGAGATACAGTCTATTAATTTAATTTTTACTGCCAAGAACTCTGGAGCTTCCCAGGTCCCTGTCCTTCCTGATACTTGTTCTGCAGCTTCCCTTTCAATGTTTTGACATTATAGACATCTAGTATGTTTCTGTCTTCCCTCCAAGTCACCAAGAGTGACCTTCTGTTCCCTGCTGCCAGAGAAACCTAATGAAGGTAATCATTTAAGTGTGTAGAAATTCAATTCTGTAGCCACTACAGTTATCCTATATTTATCAATATCTGTCATGTGATTATCCTCATAGACCCCAGGGGTTCCAGGCAGTAAGAAGAAATTGGATGTAGTTGCTAAGCTCCTCCCACCCCAATTTTGGTAATCAATCAATGGCTGAAATGCTAACATGTACAGAACATTCAATAAAATCTTCTCATGTTAGTGAAATCCTGGACATTTGATTTGAACAACAAAAGGATACGGAGATCAGCTCCATGATTTTTTTGGTACATTAACCATGTTTGGAGGGACTCATGAAATCATTGGGCAGGTCAAAGAACCTTTGAGAGTCAGGGAGCCTTGCCAAGCTAGCCCTAGGAAGGGGTGTTGGAAAAAGGGGACAGGCAGGGCTTCTCACCATGGCATCTCTCGGATATTTGCCCATGGGTGACTTTAGTTTTCACATATTCACACCACACTGGTGATTTCCTAAGACTACTTTCAGAAACTCATAACTACTTTTTTTGTGCTATAAATTGTAGAGAGATTTTATGTGAAATTTCAGTCAGTTTGAAAAAAAAAATCTTTTCTTTGATTACTAGAAGATACTCATAATTTATCATAAATACATTATGCTATTTCTATGATATATAAAATTATATTTCATAGCCCAAAGGGACGTACTTTACGGATGTTAACAGGGCTTATAACTAAAAAGAATGGCATGAAAGCAAGGCCAATTCACAGGGGTGCATAATATGAACAAAAGAGGAAAAGAAGAGCATTAGAAAGAAAAGAGAAATAAGTGGTCATGGGAAAGAGCTAATAAGTAGGCCATGAACACTGGCCATCATCACCACTGCCTACACTTGATGTGATTGCCATAGATCTCTTGCTGGCCTGGTTTGTTTGTTTTACATCTGGATTTTTTTTCTTGCTCCTGAAACCTTAATGCCAAACATTACCTACTTGCCAAATTTCCTGTCCCCATGATGTCACCTCTTGCTCTCTGCTGGAGGTTTGCCTAATTGCCTTCTGGGAATCCAGGAATCTGTACATTCTACTCATTTTCAACATTCCAATTTAATCTTGAGCAACATTAAGTACAATGAAAATCGAAGAAAATAGGCAATGGTATTTTTGTGGCTGTTAAGTACAGATGTTCAAAATTTTAATTTCATCGGACTAAATGCGATAATCAAGAAATAAAATTAGATAAAAGATCACAGAATAGATGAATGAAGGCCGAAGACATGGAGGTCAGGTAGAAGAAGGCCTGGAATCAGCAGCTGGTGCTGAGAGCCTGAGGTTGGCCCGGTCCTGAGTGCAGTGGATATTGATGAAATCTGTAGAGGAAGCAGAGGGGAAAGCATGGGGGTGGATGAGGGTGGATGATGCCCAGGAGAGAAAGAGATGGGAAAACATGTGGCGAGGCCCAGCTGGACAGCAAGGCTAGGCAAGCAAGGTTTGTTTCCCACATCTTAGAGACATTTTTTGAGGCAACTCAGAAACATTTTTAGTGAACTAGGTTTTGATGTTGTTTGTGTCCTTATAAAATAAAATCTATCAAATAACATGTTCCTCAATATTGACTCCATGCTGTTCCCACTATATTGGAGAATTTCAGATATAAAAAAGATTATTGAATCCAAGGAAGGTTTTCGGTCCACAAATGCAGCATTGTAATAACATGCCTTCAAAACAACTTTTAAAACAGATCTGAAAGTTTCCTTCTTCCGTTTTCATGATTTGAGATTGTTGCCATCTCCCACTGAGTGTGTTAGTGTTTATAACATATCTTCTGGTCAAAAGATGTAGACATAAAGCAAAACGAATAATATAAACTGCTAATTGGGAGATTTGAATTGTACAATTGGCTCTAACACTAATATGACATATGAATTTATATGTCACTTAATGTCTCAAAGCTCAGCTTACACATCTGAAAACCTGATTGTAGAGCAATCATTTTATTAATTTCTTGGTAAGAAATGATGTGATTATAAATTATGACTAAACTCATATAACCTCATAGTAATAAAGTCAAATAGTGCCAAAGGTTGCAAAGGGAAAATGTTTCATTATTTCCTTTAATCCCCGATTCTCACCAATAGTGATGCTTCTTACCAGTACTTTGCCGACTTTGAAGTTTTAATGCATATGCAAGGGCTGGAGTTCTGCAGCCTGAGAGAGAGCACAGAGGAGGGCCCGTGCAGTGCCTGTGCCTGCCTGGCACGCGGCTTCAGTAAAGATCTGTGGGACAACTGAGGGCAGAGGCTGGACGCCGGCTCTGCCCCACCCCACGCCCCATCCTGTGCCTAGTCTTTGCTCCATTCCTTTCCTCCTGTGTCCTGGCTTAGTCTATGGTTGGGGCTCTGCTGACCCCCGAAGGATCTTTCTAAGCTAAGCGCTGCTTTGAGTGCAGGGGCTCCTCTGGGCGTCCTCGCCAACCTGCCCCGCACAGGGGCTGCCTCCTCCGAGGGCGGCCACTGTGTTCTAGAGAAAACACCTAACGGCGTGGCTCTTTTTAGGTCCGTGGTGTTTTCTGCCTGTTGTTCAGTTGACCTTAGATGAGGACCTGCAGCCAGGACCATCATCTGGGGAGCGTGACGTACGGACACTGGGGCTGCAATGTATTGGCTCTGAGTTTTGCCAGCATGACCTGAAACTATGACCGAGGTCTTTGTTTACAAAAGGGATGTAGCTGACAGACTGATGTCTCCTGCAGGTTCTCGCGCAGGTGACCAAGAGGGCCGCAGGTATACCGCGAGGGGTGCTCTGTGGACTGCGCACGCTGCGGTATCTGTGGTCCTCTAAACTCAACTTTCCCAGAGGCCAGACTTGTGTCTCAGCCAGTCTGCGTGCCTGAGGGGTTGTTGTCATAAACACACCGGGCCACGAAGGTCGCTTTTGCCATTTTTGGTTCCAACTTAAAATTTACTTAAATATTGTAAGAAGACTGAACCTGATAGACTAAAATAAAGAGCACAACTAGGTGTTCCAATCAAAAAGCAAATGGTACATAGAAAAATCTCTAAGAAAACGATTGTCTTCCTTGTAGACTCTTTTTTTTTTTTTGTACTGGGATTGAATTCAGGGGCACTCGACCACTGAGCCACATTCCAGCCCTATTTTGTATTTTATTTAGAAACAGGGTCTCACTGAGTTGCTTAGTGTCTCTCTTTTGCTGAGGCTGGCTTTGAACTCAAGATCCTCCTGCCTCAGCCTCCTGAGCTGCTGGAATGACAGGTGTGCATTACCACACCTGTCTAGGCATTTTATGTAATTACTTATTGTAAAAAATTTTTATTACAACAACAACAATGGAAATTAAGATTTCAGACAGATTTTCTGAGGTGAAGGCGATGTAGTTCAGTATAAGAGCAGTGCCTAGCATGTGTGAGGCCCTGGGCTTGCAAAAACAAAGACTAAAAGACTATGATCAATAAAGTAGAAAATGTTTTCTCAATAACTGTTTACATTTTCTTATAGTCTTTGAAAATTCTCACTACTATATAAGTTCTCCATATTTTAATTTTTGGTGTGTTTCAGATGTAGAGAAGAATATTATTTATTGACATATACACATAATTTTAACAAATCTTAAGATATTGCCATATTTTCTTCAGCTATTCTTCCCTTAAAGACAAAAATAAAGACATTAAACATCAGAGTTGAATCCCCTTTCCCCTAAAATTAGAGTTTCTGATTTTATTTTCCTTCTTGGAATTTATTGTTTATTTCCTTCATGCATGATTTTGTGTTTTTACTATGTATTTAGTCAACTTGGAATATTTTCATGGTTTTAGACTTCATATAAATGGCCTTATGTTTAGTGTTATTCTTTGTAATTTGTAATTTTTCCCTCTGCATTGTGTGTTAGACATTGATTTGTGTTGATACAGAGAGCTTCTGTTCACTCCTTTAAACCCCACCTAGCAGTCCATTATGAAAGTATACTGCAACATTTATCCACTCTCACTGAGCTGTGAGCGTAGTTATTGCTTCATACCACCCGCTATTGGAGTGTTTTGTTACATAGCTGTATCACATTAATTACCAACTAGTACACACAGTGTGTAAAGTGCCAACTTTATTAGATTTTGCCAAGTGCTCCTCAAGGTGTGTGTATCAATTTTATAGTCCAATGATTGCTCTTTAACTTACCAAACCTTGGTACTGACAGATTAGCATGTATTTTTTTAATTTGATGGGTGGAGAATGGTATCTTACTATTTTATTTATGTTCTTGTTCTTTAAAGTCAGTTCAATTCACTTTTCACATATTTGTTAGCTACTCAGATTTCCTGTTCTTTGACTTCAGTATTTTCCAATGCTTTACTTATTTTTAAAAATTTATTCATTTATTCTAATTTGTTATAGATGACAGCAGAATGCATTTCCATTCATAGTACACTTATAGAGCACAATTTTTCAAGTCACTGTACACAAAGTAGAGTCCCACCTTTTGTGTCTTCATACATGCACTTAGGGTAATGATGTCCATCTCATTCCACCGTCTTTCATACCCCCTTCCCCCTCCCTCCCTTCCCTCCTTTTTGCCCTATCTAAAGTTCCTCCATCACTCTCATGCTCCCCCTCCCCATTGCTTTACCTGTTTTTAAATCTAATTCTTGATATTTCTTATTCACTGTTAGGAACTCTGGCATTTATTCCAGGTACTCACCCTTCATCAGTAATACAAGTTGCAAAGAACTTCTCCTAGTCTTTGGCCTCTGCTGCACTGACATTTCCGTGAGTATTGAATTTATCAATAGTTTCCTCTGTGACCAGTGCAATTTGTATTGTTTAAGGCCATAACAATATTCTATTTCCTTTTTCAAATGCCTACAAATTTTATTTTAACATTTTGGTTTTCTTCCTTTGGGGTTTATTTTGGTGTGTGGTGTAGGGTGCACGTGTGGTCTAACTTTTTACCACTGGATTACCAGTTTCCTGCCTGCATTTATTGAGCTCCTGCATGCCACCTTGTACACAGCAAGTCTACAAAGCTCCGTGTCTGTCTTCTGGATGCTATTCTGTTCCTAGTCTGACAGTTTATTCCTGTCAATGTTCTCCCAGCTTGAATGGGAATAATTTAAAATAATCACCTTAGCATTGGCTTTTAGTTTTTTGCTCATTAATTTTAATTTATTATTCTTTATTTGTGATCTTTCATTTGCTTTTAGGATCTGCATGCCAAGTTGGATGAAAGGTTCTATTGTGATTTTGACTGAAATTTATGTATTAAATTTCAGACATTTGACATTTTTAGTCTTGAGTCCTATCACCCCTAAATATAATCTCACTACTTTTCAACAGATCTTTAATAATGCCTTTCAAATGCTCCATAAGTTCTCAACGTTTTTGGTAGTTTTATTTTTGGATGACATTTAGATTTAATTGCTATAGTGAATTGCATCTTTTCCATTACATTTTCTATTTGCTTATTAATGGTAATAAAAAGGAAGTTTTTATGTATTGACTTCATATTCAGCAACCCTTCTGAAGTCTCATTAATTTGAATGACGTGTCTGAGAATCCTCTTGACTTTCCTCTGTGAATAATCATGCTGTCAGCAAATAAGAGTGGTTTTGTGTATTGCTTTCCTTTTTACTTTGTTTTCCTGGGTCTTCCAAAGCTTGTTGAATGGAAGTGGGCATGTGTGTTCTTGTCTGTTTCTGGCTTATCGGGCTTGTTGGTAAGCATCCTTTAGCAGGTATGCAGGTTGTCTGTCTCTTCGCTCTCAGATTTTTGCCATTTTCCTGCCAACTACATTTCCCAGACCCTCCAGCTGGGTTTGGGCTGTGCTTAGTGATGTGGTGCATCTAGAGGAGACTGGAGTGGAAGAAAGGGAGCGGTCAGGCGGCTTCCACCCCAGTCTTGGTACTTGTGTACTTGGTACTTGTGTAGCTCACTCCCTTGACATCAGCTCCTTCTAGACAGTCCCTTGTGTCATGGTCCTAGCCATAGCAGGCAGCATCTGTCCTCACCCAACTCCTGCCTCGTGGCCTTGGGTTTTGGTGTCTCCTCCCCTCATTCTTCCATAGGGACAGAGAGCTGCATTCCTGTCACCTTTTTGGCTTTAAGCTCCCTTTATACCTTTTTGACTACTTCCTTCAACAGGACTCTATGGTATGGGCGCCATTTTCCTGACTGGACCCTCAATAATATAATAGGTTAGAAAAGTTCCAGTCCATTGTTTACTAGTAGTTTTTTATTTTAATACAGTGATATTATATCTGCCACATGATGTTTGGTCTTCCTTCACTATATCTAACTATTTCTAAATTTCCCTTTTTTTTCTATTAAACTGGTACATTAAATTTAATAGATTTCCTGAAGACAAACCATTTTTGCATTCCTCGTTTGAATCATTTGCTTGTGAGCTACTTTTTAAATCAGAGTGCTGAATCTGTTTTGCTATATTTTAAGAAAGATTTTTGTATCTGTATTCATAAGTGTAATTGTTCTATAATTTTTTTTTTCTTTTTTCATATTGCATTTATTTAGTTTAGCAATGTAATTTCCATGTTTACTGTGAGTTTAACTGTGTTCCTTTGAAAGGCAATCTGTTATTTGCTTTAGATTTTATAAATACAGCTTCATCCTTGATGACTGCAGTTTCACTGTGATTTCACCCCATTTTTTGCATTATTATCTCTTTAAAAATTACTTCTGCTTGTTTCTTTCCACAGTTTTCCTCTACTCTATTCCTATGAGATTTACAAGGAGAATGCTATCACCTGTCTTTCTAAAATTTAATTTCTCTGTTTATGTAAAATCAGGTTTTTATTTTTCCAAGTTTAATTTCTTAATGTTTAATTCTTTTATGGATATGATTTATCAGTTTAAATAATATATTGATTGTGTTGTTTTTCAATTTATTTATGAGATTAATTTCACCTTGAATAGATTGATATTTTGGTTTCAGGGTCTGCTGTCTCAAGGAAATTAGATGTTTCCATAGTGTTATGGTTTGCAGCTTTGTGACATGGCAGCCTGCCCCTGCCATCTCCTTCCTTCTGGGCTTGCTCCTTTCTGATGAAGGGGTCTTTCCCCTTCACCTATGCCAATGTCCACGGGGAGCTACCTGATGTGTTTCTCTGCCTCTGCGCTGACACCACTGTGGTGCTATTGTCTAAGCCACTGTTTGGCTTCCTTCTTCTCCCAGACTTGAGCCTGCATCTGTGTGCTGCTGCTGCCTCACCAACTGTGGGGACATCAGGGCTCTCAAAAATGTCCCTATCCTAATCCTCAGAACTTGTTAATTCTCCATCCTGTGTGGTGAAAGAGGCTTTGCAGATGCGATCAAGGTTTAGGGCCTTAATGTAAGAATGTTGTCCAAGTGGCTCAATCCAATCACAAGGATCCTTAGCCAGAGGGTCTTCCCCAGCCATGATCAGAGAGAATGTGATGCTCCGAAAGAGGGCCAGGGAGCTGCTGGCCCTGAAGGTGGAGGAAGGGGTGGAGGGCCCAGGATGGCAAGTGATCTCTAGGAGAGGAAAAGGTGGAGGATTCTCCCCTGGTTCCTACAGAAGGGAAAGATCCCACAATTGTGTTGTTAAGCTCCCTTGTGGTGTGGTGATTTGTGACAGTACAACGGAACACTAGTAACATTTCAGTTTATAAGCCAGTTGTGAACTCTACTCTCACAAGGGGTTTCATTTTTGTCAAGTATTTTTTAAAGTTTCATTTTATTTCTTCTAGTACATTTTTAGTGTCACCTGTTTTCCATTTATTTATTTTCTATTTATTTCCTGGGACTTTCCAGATGTCATTTAGTTTTATTCTGGCTGGCATTGTCTCTTACGAAAAGTCGTGGGTTATTCTTATCATTGTTCCTATGGATATATTGGGACTTTTTCCTCTGGGTCCTCTGACTACTTTATCTCTGTTACTTGGCACTTTAAGTCGGCTATGTGTAGAAGTGGTTTCTGTTAAAATGTTTATTGTGCTTGAGATTTTCTAAACCTCCTGAATCTTAAGGTTTTGTCAATCAAATTTGCAAAATTTGTGATTTTTCTCCAGATATTTTTCTAATCTGTTCTAGTTCATTTCTGCAATTTTGCATGTGGGTTATGACACTTAAATATTTCTTAAGGAACACAGATTTTTTTATTTTTTTTTCAAACTATCTTTGTTTTCTTCTTCAGTTCACATAGTTCTCTCTTTTTTAATATATATTTTTGGTTGTAATTGGACATTTATTTATTTATTTATATGTGGTGCTGAGGATCGAACCCAGTGCCTCGCACATGCCAAATGAGTGCTCTACCACTGAGCCCCAGCCCCAGTTCACATAGTTTTTATTGGCTAGAGTTCAAGTTCATGTGTTCTTTCATGGATAGTGTTTAATTTGCTCATAGCCTCTTCTAATGAATTCTGATATTTAAAATATATTTTGTTTGATTATACAATTTTATGTAGTGCTTTTCTCTTAAAATAGTCTACCTGTTTACATACTATGCCATTCTTTAATATGTTTACATTAATTATTTAAAAACCCTGTCTTTTCTTCAGTTATCTGGGTCATCGTTAGTTCTGCTTCTGTTGAATGTTTGTGCTCTAGACACTGATAAAAATAACAGCGGAGGCCTTGTCTCTCAGAGGTGGCTGATGGCTCAGATTCCTCTTAGAGTTGTGTTGTTCCTGATTGGACATGGCTTCAGTTAGATTGAGTTCATCATGATTACCCATTTCCTAGCATCTGATTCAATTGCCCTTTGGATTTTATGTGGGTTTGAATTGGGAAGGGGTGAGATGTGGTTTTGACTTTTTTTTGACTTTAGATTGACCATAACTAGGTTTAAGAAAGTTTATGGTTCAAGGAGATTGTTCAAGGACTATGGTTCCAGACCTCCTTCCTCTGGCCTTATGATTGAGTGAGAGAAGGTGGATTTTGGGGCCAGGTCCTTTTTTTCTATGTGACCATTAAGTTATGATTGAAATTTCTAATGGCTGCTTCTCCTAATCAGATTCCTTCCTTCTTCCTCTTGACAAAATCTCTACCATCCTTGATTCATTGTTCTTCTGGGGAGGGATTTGGCTGAAATTTCTTCACCAGATCATAGATAAGCCATAATTAATTTGTTCTAATTATTTTAATTTATATTTGAGTTTTCTCTAGGTGGATTGTCTTTATTGCATTTTTAGAAATTATACTTTCTGTAAAACTTAGAGTGAGCTTTATCCTGCTGACAGAGTTAAAATTCAGTGTGTTTCATGCATCTTGCCCTCTGCTTTATCACTGCTCAGAAAATGAGATACTTCTTCAACTGGCTCCATGAGTTTTACTGGTGTGAAAAATTTTAGAGAAGTTATTTTATAAAGTATCTCAAAGACTCAGTATACATTATAGGAATTCTATAGAAATAGTGAAATTTATTATCATTTTTTAATCATCAAAAAATTCCCTTAATACAAGTGTATTCAAAGAACTGCCATTACACTGACCAAGCTGCAAATAATTAAGGATGTGCACTGCTTCCTGTATCATGTCCTGAAAGCCTTCTCTATTTGTATTTCTGCCAGGTGTGTCCAGCCATGTATTCCCTTTAAACAATACTACTCAGTAATGGATATGATCACTGTATGTGAGGACTACCTTTTCTGCAATGCAGGAAAATGATCCGCATTGGCTTTCTACCTGCCCCTTCTTACACGTCCCCACTCTCCTCCATGTCTGAACTGCTTGGCCTCATGTGGGAGCGACCCTCTCCCTGCCTCATGGTGTGTGGGGCTTAGGCTGGTCTCAGCAGGGCTCCCGGTCACAGAGTCTGACACTGCTGGGCCCCAGGACTTCTGTTTGGAGAGACGCTGCAGATCCATAAGCTAGCCCTTTGGTCGGGTCCTGTTGCTCTCCCTACCCACTGCAGGGAATGGCTCCCCAGAGGCCTCCGCAGTACTGATGCCCTGACTTTGGCTGATGGGTGGGAAAGCCCCGGGCAGGACAGCTGGGTTTGACTCCATGGGCCTGTCTGCTCTCTGTCCCCACATTGGCTGAGACTGCCGTCCCTGCCACCACAGTGGAGGTGGAAACTCTCCACATCTTGAGGATCTCAGAGCCATGGCGTATACCCCTGTGCACCTGCCATCTTTTTCTTCTCCCTCTGGGTCATTGGCAAGGATGCCTACTTTCTAACAAGAGCTGGAGGGTTAGTCTTCCTTGAGAAACCAACACCAGCCTGACCAGAGTGCAGATTCATATTTTGAAAAGACAAACCGGGGAAAAGTGTGTCGTGGGTTGTTGAGAGCCACAGCTGAGTAGGGATGGCGCCTGGCATTTTGCCAGAAGGAATGGTTGAGAGGTGACGCCAGCGAGCCATTAAGATGATGATAATTAAGTTAAGCTGTGTATAATTGCTGTGACTAGATGATGCTGGAAACAGACTGTGTATTCAGTTGTATATAGACCCCTGCTGTCCGGCAATAGGGCGGCTCCTGCTGCCTCCGGGGCTTGCTACTTTTGAGTTCTCCCGGAGTTCCCCTTGAGTTCCCTTTGAGTTCGTTGAGAGCGGGGATAGTTGGGGGGGGGGAGTGCACGTGGAGTGCTGGTGGAGTTCGGGCAATAAAGTAGTTCCTGTTTGAACCTACAAGTGCCTCCTGGCGGCTCGGTTATTTTGTGCCCAGCCAGACTGCGGCAGTGGGTTACAGGTATGGAGGTTTAGGGCTTGAGTTCCATTCTGGAAGATTCCAGGAAGAAAGATTAGAGTGGTCTGTGCTAGGAATACTGGAGGAGGGGGATAAATTCGGGTCTTAGGAATTGCCACCCAGTGGAGCCTGAACAGCGGTTCTCAGCAGGGCTGTGCTGCCCCCCCAGGGGGTGTTTCTGAAATTGATGGCAGAAGCTCTAGTTGACAGAGGAGGTCTGAAAGATGCAGGCCATGCCTAGCCATCGTCTTCCGCCATGCAGGGTGGCCTTGTACAAGAGTTTTCTATGTCCTGAATGATTTTCAGATACTCCAGGTGGACACTCAGGAAGGTGAAATGCCTACTTTAAATCCTGTAAGTGAGGAACCTATTTTACATATTAATACTAAATATTTTCACAAGATTTTATTATATGACAAAATTTTCAGGAATCCAGCTACCATATTAATGCAGTGAAAATTATGCTTTTGGAAACTTCAACACGAATTACTCACCATTCCAGAAAATTTATTCATGGTTAGTAACAGTGCTCATGGTGTGTAAACCACAAAAATCACAAATCCGGACTACTTTGTCACTGTAACACTCATGAGCAAAAGAGAAAAGAGATTTTTTTGAACAGACTTAGAATCAAATATCGTGGAATGCGGTCGCGTGAAGCATAACGGTCTCACTGAATTTCAAATGGGCTGTTCCTCATATGAGTTCCATGTCATAGTCATGCCCTGTGCTGATTTTGAATGTGTGGTATAGTGGTAAATACTACACCCACCCTGAAGACCTCAGGTGAAGTTAGTCTTGTTTCTGGGCCACCTGCTGCTGTTTGCTGTCAGTCTGGTGTGGTCTCTGGACACCTAGCATGCTGGGTCTCTTCACTCTTTTACATTGAAGTTCCTTTTAGAAACCATTCTGCATTCTCCATCTCCCTCTGAAAGCCTTCAATGTCTAGAGGATTGTAAAATCTGAGACAAACTGTTTCAACACATGGGGAGATCTTGGGGGGGGGAATGATGGCATTTTTACTGTGTCATTCTGTGATCATTCCTGCACTGTGCTTATTTGGGAGAACGTCCTGCTTCTCCTCATGTCTTCCACACCGATGGTGGGCAGCTGATACTGACGTTCCTTCCTATTTGGTCCAACTTTGTTTGCCTTATACAAATAGTTCTTGCCTTCTACTTACCCTAACAGGTTTTCCTAGAATTAATTATTCATGCTGTTGCCTCTTTTCTTTTTTCCAACATTGTTGGCTTCTTATCTTCTTTCTTTTCTTAAATCTGAATGAGTTTTTTTTGTGAATAGATGCAAGCAGCTGACCTCAAGATAGCTTCTATTGAAGAGGTTTCCAAGATTTTACATAGAGAAATACAGAGGATTTCATCACAAAATTGCTTATTTTTCTTTCCTCTGGGGGTTATGACATTAAACTGATTATTTTGAAACTGCTGTAGAGTGAATCACGTACCTTTAACAAAGCCACGTGTTGAAGTTCTAACCTCAACATAAACGGAAATGTGACTGTACTTGGGACCTTTCATGAGGTCATCAGGGTTAAATGACATCATAAAGGTGGGGGCCCAAGTCCATTATGACTAATGATTCTCCCTAGAAGAGGTCTATCTCTGTGTGTGGGATAGACCCACACAGAGAGATGGCTATGTGAGGACATAATGAGAGGGTGGCCCACTACAGGCTACAGGAGAGACCCCACAGAGAAACCAGAGGTTGAGCTTGGACTTCACACTGAACGACTGTAATAAAATACATTTTTGCTGTTTAAGTCAACCAGTCTGAGGTATTTTGTCATAGCAGCCCTAGAAAATGAATATATATATGATACCTGTAGGGAGGCTAAATCATGATCATCTTTTTCAAGCAAACTAAGAGGGTATTGCAAAACATTTGTTATTGAAGGGGTTTTTGAAGTCACTGAGTGATCACAGACAGCTGCATGCTTCATATTCTCCATCCGCTGGCTGCGTGGAACCACGGGGCTAGTGTGGAGCTGTGGACCATAACATGGGGCTAGTGTGGAGCTGTGGACCATAACATGGGGCCAGTGTGGAGCTATGGACCGTAAGCAGAAACACTCTGTTCCTTCCTGAGCCAGAGACAGGATGCAGCTTCCAGCTTCTCGTCCATTTGCTGCAGCCGTCAGCAAAGCCCTGAGTCCAGATGGTGGAGCTTAGGAAGGTCTCTGAGACAGTTGCTCTTGAGGTCTGAAAATCTCACAACGGACATCGTATGAGTGAGAGGCGCAGCTTTCTCTTGGCCACGTGGCTAATGCGTTGAGACAGCAGAACTCGTGGCTGCCCTGAGTGTCCACAGGTTGGTACAGGAAGAGGGAGGCTGCCATAGCAAACACCAAAAAATGCGTGCTACGGCCACAGAGTCAGGGTGGCAAGGACACTGAAAGCAGAGGGATCTATGTTGTGCAGACTCAAAATGCACTGAAATGTCATCCTTGGAGATATGGCAGGCTGTGATGTAGGAGGAAGGAAGAGATTAGAGAAGGGGACATTGATGGTGTGTGCGGGGTGCCATCGTGCCATCCAGCAAGACACCATCAAGAGTCACCTGAGTAAGCAGTCGGGTGCTCGGAGGGCTCTGTGGGCTGGCCGTGTGGGACAGGCCAACTGTTCTGCCACCGTAAACATCAGAGGGGGTTAGACAAGGCCTCAGACCAAAGCCTCGGAGACCTCTTAGGGATCAAAACACCCAGGGAGAAAATGGCTGGGAACTGGGTCTTTCCAGTGGACCCACAGCGCTGGACCCGCAGCGCAGGCCCAAGTTGAAAGAACAATCAAGGCTTGCCGTGGGAGAAAATGCCTGTTTATTGAGGAACAGCTCTGCATATTTATAGAGCCGGAGGTGGTTTGACAGTTAATGACAGTTTAATAGTTGAATGGTTTGACAGTTGTCTGGGGTGCTTTCTGATTGGTGGATAAGGATCATGTGAGCCAGCAGGGCTCACCATTGGATGGCAGGATCATGTGAGCCAGCAGGGCTCACCGTGGGCCGGCTCTTTTTTGGGGACGGGGAAGTTAGTCTTTGGAGGTGGGGGGCTCCCAACACAAGTCACAAAGTCAAAAGCAACAAGGAAGCAGCAGCAAGAACACAGAGCCCAAACCTCAAGAAGAGAGGGTGGGGGTACAGCCGGATGGTGTCTCAAAAAGGGCTGAGTTCCTAAAAGAAGCAGGTAGCTGGAAGATCCAACCATTTGCTTGAAGAGTTAGACCACCCGTGAAACAAGATCTTGCGGTGAAGAATCCGTGGGCAGTGGCCATTGCAGACTCGTACAATCTCACAGGCTTACCCTGACAGATTTAAAAATTTTTTTGGTTCTCATGAACCCTAATCTGATGCACATCAGCACATCTCCCAGGGCGCTGTCTCCTGTGGCCTCTGCAATCCAGGCTGCTCCCACCCGAGCTGCTTGCACTCTGAGCGCTGGCTCCGGGATCTCAGCTGGGTGGGAGAGGAGCAGGAGGCTCAGCCAGGACCTCAGTGCTCTAGTCAGGAAGCAACATAACAATTTATGGGGTACGTTGGGAAGGGTGTGTTGAGGTTTTATTTTCCTTTATTTTCCAGATTACTGGTGAGAGGTTGAGCATCTCTGCATTTATTGGCCACTTGAATTTCCTCTTTCATATATGAGCTGTTTTTTTTTTCTTTTTGCTCATTTTCTTCTTGGGTATTTAAATTCTTAATCTTTAGTCTTTACATGGGCTCCAAACATTTCCCAGCACTTACTTCTTTCTTAATGCTGACTTTTTTTTTTTAAATATAAAAATTGTACTGTTTCCTGTTCTTCAAATCTATCTATCCTTTCTTACAGAAAGCACTGGTTTTCTTGTCTCATTGGGCTGGGCCCTCTGGAACCATGTCAGAGGGCAGTATAACAGGCGCCACTGCCTCGTTCCTGATTTAGTTGGAATGTTTTCAGTGTTTCTCTGTAAACTAGTGTATTGACTGTAGGGCCAAGGGGCTTTGAGACTTAGATGTGCTTCTTGACACACATCTGTAATCAGTGCCTCCTATTTATTTATTATTTGGCAAAGCACTTACACCTTTTCTTCCAAGCCTTCCTCCTTGTAACATGGGATCTTTCCAGCTCATTAAGTGGTGAAATGCCAAGACACATTTTCAAGGTCTCGTCTCTTTTCATCAGCCTAAGTGCACAGTAATCTTACCTGTGAATTAAGACACATCTGCACAAAGACACACTGACACATAAGCACAAGGAAGTCCCAGTCATCTCAGGAACTCATCTCTAGATATGTAAAGTAGATCAGGGCAAAAGATGATATCGATCGTGACATATTCCTAGTAACTCAACAAAGTTGTTTGGCCATTTTGATTACAGGAAAAGAATAAAGTTGACAGGAAATTAAAGTGGTTCACTGGTTGAGAAATCACCAGTGAACATGGCAACACCCAGCTTCAGAAGCTGGCTGTAACTGAATCAGGGTTGGAGTAAAGCAAGTGTTATTCTTCTTGCAATTCCCAGCTCCAGTGGGGTAGAGGTTCAACGTCTGGGAGGTGGAGGAGGAGAGAGCCTCAAGATAGGAAAGAATGATGCCTTATCTCTTACAAACAGGACACGGGTGGCAGAGAGGAGGCGAGGGTGGCAGAGAGCAGGCGAGGGCTCCAGGGGCTGAGCAACTGGAAGCCCTGAAGAATGAGAACTGAGAAGCTACAGGCACTGCTGTGGGCAGCAGCAACGACTCAAGCAATTGGCAGGGGTCAGAAGAGATGCAGCCCCTGGGAAAACACAGAGGGACTGGAGTGAGTCAGACTTTCTAGAAGGAGTCACAGCAGAGGGAGCAAGACTGCCAGCTCCCGCCAGGATGGCGTGGGCGTGAGCGGAGCAGTGAGAAACCAGAACCCAGGAGCTGCAAGATACAAATTTAAAGCCAGCTGGGGAACTCTGGGGACTGGGGTTGGTGAGCAGAGTTACAGAGAACAGACTGTGGGTGCAAATCCCCCAGCTAGTCAGAAGGCATTCGTCATATGAAACTCCTCAGGAGCCACTGCGAGACATAGTGGGGTTCAGAGCAGAAGCAGACCAGGCTAAGAGGGGCCGGACGGTGGGCAGCGGGGAAAAGCAGCTCCTGTGGTGTTATTTGTGCAGACGGAGCAAGATCACAATGGACACCCATGTCTAGCATGGTGAAATACTTGAAAGGTAATGAACTCAGCTCCAAACTGTCAAATAAAATGCCGTGCCCACCTGTCTTGACAATATACCCTCATAAAGACCTCGAAGGCAAGGGTCACCTTTACGATTCTTGGATTTCCTGGAGTTAGCCAGAGGCAGCTCTATTTGGGGAGCTGGCCTGTGTTCCCATGGCCTTGGCTTCTACCTCTGCCATCCACCCTTTGTCTTCCAACCCTTGTTCTGTCCTGCACCAGGAGCATCCGGCTCTCTCCGGATGTGTGGGCACCCCCAGCTTGTACGCCCACTCTAATCCCACTCCTCTCATGGTGCCATATTCCAGTGATTGCCCTGGTCACACTCTGCAGCCCTATGTAGAAGACAGAGCAGACATGGGAAAGGCATGTACATCCTTGGAAGCATGTCTGTTTCTGCAGGAATTCCAGTCCTGGCTGTGGGCAGGTGCGTAGTCCTACTGGCTCTCTTGGTTCCTCATCCCCTTGGAGTGGGGATCATCAGAGGAGAGCAGTGGGCGCCTCTAGAACATGGGGATCATGGGGAGGTCTTCTGGTCTGGGCCTGAAGGTCATTCTTAGTTCTGAACCTTGTAAAATAAAACCGGGGGTGGGGGGCGTTATTATGAAGGGGAATAAAGAGCTTTTTATTAGAGCAAAGCTCTTCCGTGGAGAGTGCAGTGACTGTGCTCATTAACTCCTAAGTGACCAGTTTTGGCCTCTGTTCGCTCGCCAGGCTTGCTTTCTCTGTGTCCATGATTGACCATCAGGTTCAGCATTGTTTCTAGAAGTGAGAAGGGACCAATTATGGACACGCCACCCCCGTCTTTCAAAAGGGGCACCGTGTGTACTCTGACATGCACAGAGCCCGGGGGGCAGTGCTATCCAGTGCCTGAAGGTATGACCCAGGCCATTTAACCCACATTTGGCCATTTTCCTCTGGTTGGGGTTAGCTGTTGCTCAATCTCAGCTCTCTGCTGTTAATTTGAACTTGCCACTTCCCTCCTTGAGGACATTCTCATTTGGGAAACATTTCTCAGCTCAGGATGATGGAGGCTGTGAGCGCTGGACACTGTGCAGCCTGAGAGTTTTGTCCATTAGCTGATCATGAACACCCAGCTGAGGCAGAGGAGCTGGGAAGGGCAGATGTACTCAGAGGTGGGCCCTTTAGCCACCATATCTTTTGAAATGACAGCATTATTTAGGTCACCCGAAGAGTTCATGGGGCAAATGTGTCTTCCCAGATCAAGAGTTGGCCTTAAACTGAGAGTTTTGCTCTTTTGCACATTTGCAGAAAGTGCAAAGTTTGGATTCTAGTTATCATCAGTCCTTGGCGCACAGGTGGACTGGTCTGCAGGTGTCTCAGGTCTCTTCGGGGAACGTGAAATGCAGGATAAAGAAAGCGGTAGCTCGGTTTGGCAGAGTTCTATTTTAAACACCTTTTCAAGTGAACTTTTTCATTTCTGAACAAAATCAAAATGGAGGAAAGACTTTGAACTGGTTTTCAACGAGCTTGAGTTTAAATTTAGGCCCATGAAGCATGGAGGCCCACAGCCCGACAAAGAATAAAGCCCTCCCGCCCAGATCAGTTGGCTTGTGTCCCTGCTGGCGTGGGTCATGCTGGGGCCCATTACTTACAGCTCCAGGCTTCACGGCCTCAGCATGACGGGACGGCACTTTAGGCTGAATGATTCTTTGCTGTGGGAGCTCCTCTGTGCAGGGGGGATGCTGAGCAGCACCCCTGGCCTCTGCTCACTAGACACCATTCTCCTGCTCTCTGCCTGCCCAGTTGTGACAACAAAAGATGTCCCCAGACCTTGCAGTGATCAGGGGTCAAAAAGACCTTGATGGAGAATTTCCTAGCATCCTGTTCCTCTTCTCCGGTCTCTAGGCATCTCAGGCAGGAAGCTGGAGATAAAGTCCGCAGAAGGTGAGATGCAGGCTGATTTTGGCTTCCGGAAGACAAGGGAAGGACAGAGCTTTCTTAGGAGCATCTGGTGTCAATAGATGCACTGTTTTGTGCTTTTGCATACATTTGAGTTTCTCAAATTAGAATGTGAACCAAAAGGTAAACATTATAGCCTCAATTTTATTCCATAGGAAATACTTTAAAACTTTTATTTTTATTTAAACTCTATGTAAAAGGAGTAGAACACAAAGTATATACTAATAATTAATATTGAAATTAAAGTAATAACTTACAAATAAGTTTTGCACATGGGTTGAGGCACTTAGGACTGGCCCTGTCCCCAGGATCTCCATAGGTAAGGATCACATGCTCAGCCACTGTGGCCTTTGGTGGAAGACCTGGGGACACAATAGATGCTAACAGAGGTGCCTTTCTGTGAACTAGGTAGGGATACTCTTCCTTATTCTGCTTCCCTGTTTTTATTTTATTTGATAAAGAAACTAAGTCCTAGAGAGGTCAAGTCACCCATCCCAGCTCACACAGTTACTGTACATCTACCACTTGAATTTTGGAAAGTCTTCTTTCAAATTTTATAGTCTTTTTAAAAATGATTTTCTGATACTTTAAAAGACAGGGTGAGCTCTGGGAAATTTTTTTTTAAAGGTGAAATTTTGTCTTTTCTTTCTGGCCCATCGTTATCCTGTATCCTTGTAACCCTCTTCCTAGAAACTCAAGAGGCTGGACTCTTGCTCTGTCCAGATAGGCGCACTCAGGAGTGTGCCTGCTGACCATCCCAGACCTGTTTACTTGTTGGCTGGAGGAAATGGCTGGTACTTTAGGCAGTGCCAGGGGCTGTCCATTGGTGGAGATGGACGGTGGAGATGGAGGAGTCCATTTATGCCAAAGGCTTAGCTGAAGCAGTGGTGTTGAGGCTGGCCTCCAGTGGAGGCTGCAGAGGGCTCATTTTTAAAACTACTTATCCCTCTCCAGAGCTTGCAGGAGGGTTCATTTTTAAAACTACTTTATATTTTTCCATGCTACAGAAACCAACCTTTTTTTTAAGACAGACAGCATGTTGTTATACTCATTTTCAGAAAGTAAATATTCTCTTACACTGAAATGTTTCTTAAATATATGTTAATTGTTAACTGACTTCTTTAATATATTAATTACCTCTTGATTGTTATCTTCAGCAAACACATGCAATGTTTTCAGCTCATTTTATTTTGGGGATATAACCATGATATACCTTGTGTATTGCAAGCAGCCAAGCTGTGATGCAGGTCCACAGTAGAGCACTTGCCTAGTGAGCATGCCCTGAGTTCCACCCCCAGCCCTGCAGGGGGAAAAGCAACCACATTCTCATTCTCCCTGTCAATAGGTTTTAACTTAATTCAGTAAATCCCTTCTGCATTCCATATCCACAGAAGTGCAGAGGTACTATATGCCCTGGTCTGAGCTCTCAGCTGAATTCCTTATCTCTTTTGTTTTAAACTCAATTTTTCTTTGCTATTTTTAATGAGTCATAAGATGCTTTATATTATTTTATGGAAGTGGAAATGCATGGAAAACAGTAGATTTTTGTTCTGAGGCGTCAGACCAGTGATTTGGGGGTGCTTCCTGGTAGAATCAGGAGGAAATATCTGTCCTTTATTTTTTTTCCACATAGTGTCCTGTTCATATTTTTGAGCATTTCATGGAAACAATTACCAAAGGCAGGGGACCCCAGCTGCCATGAGGTGGCTTCTGAAGAATGACAGAGTTTGACTTAGAATTCAATTCTGAATTGCTCTTAAAGGCAGGAGAAGGGAGAGAGGGAATAATAAGAAATAAAAGTGAAACTAAGAGCAGGCTGAGATTTGTGCTTATGTTATGCAGACAAAGTTATTTGAAAAGCACAATTCTCAATTAAAATATTTCCCTTTAAAGTACTGAGATGGGTTTTGCACCTGCCTATTTAACTGATGAGACAAGAATGGAGATAATATGATGGAATGGCTTTAAGTGTTGATTCCTTGAGTCCCGTGAGCAGGGATTGCAGCAGCCAACTTCTGTCAGGTTTGCTTGCCAAGTTTTGGACAGATTTTACAAAGTGGGGGATTTGAGAACCGTATACAACTTAGGTTGCAATGACCTAATTTTCCACTAGAAGGAGCTATTTGTCTTATTTTTAAGAGGGCAGGCTTTGCGAGAGAATTGGAGCAAAGGAAGAGGGAAAACTAGATAATATCTTTGATGAAATGGACAGTCTTGAAGAATGCATCTGGTGCCCTCTTACTGCTGGTGGTACATAATTTCCAGGTTGGTCATTGTCACTGTCACATGGGAATATGCAACTCACGTCTTGAAGTTTTTACCCATCACCAGGAAGCTTTCAATAAGTGATAAAGAATAATCGGGGTATATTATGTAATTTGCTCATTCTTTTGTATTATAGTAGCTAAAGTCAGAGTGACTTCTAAGTTCTAAGCTATTTCTGTAAATTTCTTGGTAAATTAATTCTCTATTTTTTTCTATGAAAACAGTCTTTTTCTATGAGAACAGTCTATTTTATAGGCACAAATTATGAAACTTTTAAGAGTGCTCTGCTATCATATATGTTATATTTTATTTGCACAATTATTTTGTACAAAGATGTGGCACATGTTGAAGAATTTTAAATTACAAGCATCCAAACAGTTCATCCTGAACCCAGTCTGCAAAGCCTTGAACTCTTCAGTCTGATGTTAGAACCCTGGTATTCGGCTTCTTCCGAGGAGGGGCATGGCCAGAGATCCCATCTGTAGGTCCTGAAGATTGAGCACTTGTGCAACTCCTGCTCCTCCTGGTACCCACTCCACAGCTGCCCACATGGTTATCCTCAGAGTTTGGTGCTTGACCAGCAGCATCAGACCCTTGAGGCTCCTGAGCCATGCAGGTTTCTGGGCCCCACCCTTGACTTTCAGAATCAGCACCCGTGGGGGTGGAGTGCTGTAATCTATACTAAGTCTTCAAGGTGATTCTCAAGCAGGCAGATATTTGAGATTCACTTCCAAATGAGGGAGATCAAATTGGGGGAGAGAAAAAAGGATAGGTATGAAAAAAACAGTCCTTGGAGCAGTAGAGAACATCTAAGGGGCCATATGGAAGACAATCCTAAGGGGCTCCTGGGAATCACATATATGCAAATACTTAGTTAAAATAGTTAAATCAATTAAAATTTTATATAAAGTATAATTCAATTGGTGAAAATAAAAGTCAATAGAAAAGTTTGAGGATAAAGTTGTCCAAAATGCCTATAAAGAAAAAAAAAAAACACCAAAGAGATGGGAAGGAGAGACTAGATTAAAAAGTGCAAAAGTATTAATCCAAGGCCTCAGGATCTGCTTCACAGTGTCACAGAACTGGGGCCTCCTGGGAAACTGAAGCTGAGCAATGACCCCCCCACCCCCGCCTCCAACCTGATACTTGTGATCAAGACAAAGATTTCAGTCAGTGTCGCCGCCGCTCATAGCAACAGGCATGAATTTATTGAAGGGATAGGAAAAGGCGACAATCTCAAGGGAGAAATTGGGTTCTGTCAGACAGGAGCCCCTCCTACATTCCAGTTTTATTGGGGTCCCAGAGAAATTTCCAGAGAGTCCTGTCCGGTCACCTCTTGACTTTTGCTTAACAGCAGGATGACATCTGACTTTCAAGTCCCCATTACCATGACAGCTCTAGGTCACTTTGGAATTCTTATAGATTTTATGATTAGGAGGAATTATGGTTACCTCTCTGAATTTCGGGATCTAGACTGTGAAAAAGCACACAGAAGTCTACCTGTTCAGGGTAACTTGGGTTCCTCTTATCAACATTTTTTCAGGCTTGCATTTCTTTTACCGATAACAGGTAGTTTGCTGAGGAATGTGACATATCCTGTCCAATTAGGCCAGGTACGGCTGCAGGTAAATTGCTTCTTGGAAAAGAAAGCATGTGGGGGTCAGCATAGTGGGCCCAGTTCATAGAATTATTCCCTTAACCTGTGTCCCCACCATCCTCATCTGTCTGTTCCCATTTCAAGAGAGTTTCTACTGAGATATAGGGAAAAATTACCAAATGGACAATATAAAGTTTTTCTCAGGGTGAAATGTATGAGTTCCTTAACTGAAATGGTCACTCAGTGCCCAGTCGTGAGAAAAGGTCCCTCAGTGAGGCACCTCATGCGGAAGGTCAGAATACCTGTTGAAAGAGAGGATCCATCTGAGCAAAGTAACTCAAGGTGCCAAAAGATGTGCAGGAACCCAAGGAAGAATAAGGACTCAGTGTGCACCAAAAACATAAAAAGCAGAAGTCACTGGGACAGGGAGAATATTGAGCAAAGAAAGTTAAGAGGAAAAAAGTTGAATGGTTAGTTTAATGATAAGTTCTAGTATAATGTCTGCCATGAGTATAAAAGCGAGTTCTGTAAGTCATGATGTGGGTGTGACGAAGGGAAGGACACTTAGAACTTTCTGGTTTGTCTTCAGAAGCCCACAAGAGGGGCATCGCTGGGGTCTGAGACTTAATAGTTATATGTGGGGGGGGCAAACAAATGTTTCCTCCACTGCAGAATAAAGCCCCGAAATTAAATAAAATCCAGGGAGTTGGAAAACCAAAAGGAAAAGGAAAACCAAAATGGTACCCACATTTTCACTAGCAACCTTACCAGCTAGAATACAGTGCATAGCCCTCAAAAATTCAAGTAAAAATCAATGCATATCTAAATTTTGTGCCCAGCTCATCAAGAACACTGGCTTCTCTCACGTGCACTGGCTTCCAATGTCACCTTGTCTTCTCCTTTCTTATGAGTGGCCAGGGTTAGCTTCACAGAGCAAGAGTAATCAAGAACCAGGAAGATATGGTGTCAGGGAACAGTGGACCCAGCACGGAACATGACCTGGGGAGTTCTGGAATAGCAATTGTGTAGAAAATTGCCTGTCAGACTGTTGGGCAGGAAGATGGACTAGGGTCTCTGCCGCAGTCTGGCTGGGCACAATTCAGGAGCCACTTGTCAAAAGAAACGAACTTTATTTTTAGAACACACACTGCACCACACAGCTCTTCAGGAAAACCCTCAGAGCCCAACTGCCACCACCGGCTTCCCACAAGCCTCTCAACCCCCCACTCCTCCTGCTCTTGAGGCCGATTGGCTGGGTCGCATGGGCGGAGCCAAATAAAGTCCCCCAATGAGCAGCTCCGTGGTCTGAAAGGGTGGGGAAACAACCCAGTGAGCATCACCACAGAGGAGCCAATCAGTTGGCAGCTAGAAGTTTGCTGGGGCCGCTGTGAGCCAATCATCAGCTGGCAGCTAGAAGTTTGCTGGCAGCTGGAAGTTTGCTGGGGCCTCTTCTGCTGGGGCCACTGTGAGACAATCATCAGCTGGCAGCTGGTGCTGGTAGCTGGAAGTTTGCTGGGGCCCCTTAGGCTGTGGCTCTCAACAGAAAATGGAACCATTTGATCAGCCCAAGTGATTGATCGTTTGAGAAATATTGTCAATGAACAGTTGAAGGGTCTGTGACTTTAGTGACAGGTCACAGAAGACCAAGAGTTCAATATGACACAAGTGTTACCTTGGGGAGAAAACAAACCCTTATGTGGAGGAAGCGCAATACAGTGCTTGACTCCCCAAGGCACAGCATATCCCATCAGGCCTACTTATACCCTCACTTACTCTTGAACACAGCAGCAGCCGCCGCCAAAGGGTGATTGACAGATTACATTGTGTCAGAATGAAATCACATTAAAAAGAGGAAGTTTAAAAAATACTGTGAATTAATTGCACAAGGGTTGGTGGTTCCATATGCAGCAGTTCATCCAGCTTCAGGGTCGAGTCAGCCAAGAGCACAGCTGAGGTGATCAAGCAGGTCAGGAGCCACCACGGGAGTTTCTTGACTTCCGGGTGATTCTCAAAGTATGGTCCCTGGGCCAGCGGCATGGTCACCACCTGGGAACCTGTTAGAAATGCAAGTTTGAGGGGCTTACCAAGACCTAGTGAATAAGATACTTGTGTTTGGAGCCCAGCAATCTGTTTATTACACGGCTTCCTTCCAGGTGTTTCTGATGCATGGCGAAGTTTGAGAAATATAGATTTATGAAAACTTGTTCCCTACCGAGGCTGCAAAACACTATCCACAATCGATCAGGATTTCAGAATTGTTGAAGTCACAAAATGAAATACATTCAGGTAGCAGGAGTCAACTGGCACCTGAGTCGTATTTTCTCTGCTGTATAACCCAACTTATTTTTCACTGGCCTCTCTCTTCCAGGGCAGATGATTTAATCCCTGCTAGATGAGGATGTGGGAAAACTGCCTCAGCCCCTGACGGCTATTTGCCAATCTTCTGCTAGGACACATGATGTATCAGACTGACCTATGGGAAAACAGGGCATTGCCCTACCAGGGACAGAAGCTCTTAATTCTAAATGTTCTCTTTTGCCTTTTTTGGCAGAAGTGATAATTTCACTAATGGTTTCGATTTTCCTAAAGCGCCATGTTTGTAATTTGATAGTATTTTTACTGGGCAAGGTGACTCTCCTAGTGATATCCCCAACGGAACTTCTCTGTGAAAACCCTCCCACCCTCTCATCTTTCCTACCCCGATAATTAGAACCCCATCTGACCCATTGGTCAGTCAGTCATGTGTTTTCCTGGTAATTCATTCAGTAAGTGCCGAATACTGCTATATCCCAGCCACTGCTGTAGGAGCAGGGGATACGGCCGTGAGGGGACTAGACCACAATCCCTGCCTCAAGGAGCTGTGTCTGAGTAGTGGGAGACAGGTAGTATGATTGTATGTGATTAGTATTAAGGAGAAATTTTGGGACTATTCACAGGAGGTTGAATTTATAGTGGTATGGCCAGAGGAGGCCCCACTCAAACAGTGGTATTTTAACAGATGTTTGACGAACTCAGAGTGTGCACCATGCCATCACCTGGGCAGCGTAGTGACCAGAGAGCAATGGCTCTGAGGCCCTGGCAGGTGGGGAGAGTGAACTTGGGGATGCAATGGTGAGGGCTAAGCATGTGCCAGCCAAGCCATAGGTGTCACCAGGCCCTGCTGCCCATAGTGAGGACTGTGGCTTCCACTTAGAGGGAGGTGAGATCCACTGTAGGTTTGTTTCTCTTTTTAATCTTTTTATAATTGTGGATGGACAGCATGCCTTTATTTTGTTTATTTTTATGTGGTGCTGAGGGTGGAGCCCAGTGCCTCACATGCGCTAGGCAAGCTCTCCTCCCCTAAGCCCCAGCCCCAGCCTCCACTGTGGGGCTTTGAGCTGAGGAAGGACATGGCCTGGGTCATCTGAGGAGAAGGACAGTCCCACTGTCTGGCCCTCAGTGACCACAGCCCTGTCCCTGTTCCTGCCTGGCTCTGTCTGGCCCACATGGCTGTGGGCGCTGGTTCAGGAAGGCGGTTTCTTCTTTGAGCTATTCTCACAGCTTCGTGGAGCACTTCCCTGCTTCCTACCCCCCTTCTCAGTCTCTCCTCAGGGATTTGCACCCTTAATTAAAGGATCAGAAGCCTCTTCACTTATTCATCCTGCAGTAGCTCCTAGAATCTCCAGCATGACTCTCGGGGTTTGTCCCCAGTTGTTGGCTCCCTGTGTCCCCGTCCTCTGTCTTACGTGGTGCGTTCTGATCATACTGGATTTATGTTCCTCTAGTACTTAGTTCTCTGCTGCTTCAGAATCCTTGAGGCCCAGTTAGGCCAGGGAACCTAAGGAAGGAGCTGGACTGGTCACCCTCCCCCTGCTCCTATCCGCCTGCCACTTCCCTACAGAACGTACCACTCTTTGTCCACGTCTGTCCTTATTTCCCATCCATGCCTCAGGTGTGGTGAGGACGAACTTGTTCACTTCTTGGCAGTGTTGCACTGTCTGTGACACAGAAAGCCTTCCGCACCCGGGGTGGATGACGGGTGGATGCCCCAATTGTAGCTGGAACTCTTCGAGGACACTCGTGGTTCTTTCTGTCACAGCCAGGAGACATTCAGATATTTGTTGAAGACATGAGAGGAGGGGCAAATGAGGAAAAGAGGATTCTTTGTGTTTTTCTCACTTCCCCATTGTTCCCACGCCCTTGGGTGGTGGTGGTGGTACTGCCGCCCACAGGTGCCAAGTGCGTGCACACACACGTGCAGCAGGTGACAGCTTGTGGGTGTGACCTTCCCCACTCCAGCCTTGGGAGCAGCATGTGGGCTGCACTTTCATTGTCAGCTTTGAGACCGTGATCAGGCTCCCAGTTACGACCAGAGGGCCATACTGGGTCCCGTCTGTGGCAGTAACTAGTCACTTCCAAGTCCCATCCCCAGGCTTCTGTGAGCCAGAGAGAAAGAGGTCATGCCGTTTTTCATAGCGAACCTATTGGACTCCTCCCCAAATCACCATAACCTACTAATGAAACAAACCAGATCTCTGAGTGCTCACAGAATTCGAGGAGAATGGCCCCCACTTACCATCCGGCAGCATCTGGAGGAAGCAGGTCAAGAGGGCTCTGATTTAGGGGTGTTGGGTCTGAGATCGAGTGTGTGAGCCTGGAGTGATGAGCAAGTGTATGCCTAGGCGAGCCGGTTCTTGCCTTTGAGGATTGATCTGTGGGAAGTGAGTTTTTAAGAACTTGTTTATGCCTTATCGTTCCCAAGCCGAGGTCCCAGGAACAGATGACTGAGGCATGTTGACACAGCTGGTCTGTGTTGTTCCTTGAGTCACATCAACATATTTGGTCTCAGAATTGCCTTGGCTCTTGGACTCCTCGAGGTATTTACCTGTCTGGATGGCCTCCCCGGCAGACAGAAGAGGAGGGCAGAAGACATGAGGAGGGAGAAAGCACTCCTGAAGGGAACAGTGACTGGCACTGAGAAAATCAGGGGGACCAAAATCAACTTCCGTGCAGTTCTGTTGGAGGTTAGTCTCCACCTGAAGGATCAAGGAACCCAGATCCCTCCTGTGGTGACTGCACCTGTCAAATGGAACTCGACTTTCAGTCATTGTGATGGGGATCACCTGCCTCACTCTACCTCCTGCAATCTAGGGTCCACTTCTAGGAGGGGACAGCCCGTATGCGCATTGGGCTGCAGGATGGCTTCTCACCTGCTCTCCTTCCACACACCAGGCATGTTCGTTGTGGTGATGAGTGCAGAGCCCCATGGGGAGATGGTGATGTGGTACCTTGGCAAGACAGTAAAGTGTGCTGATATCCAAGTAGCTGTGGGTGGTTGACTGAGCCGTGCTCAGTCGCTTCCTCTCGATGCAGCTTCTGAGAATACTCTCATCTACTGATTAGACATGGCTCAGTTCGAAGCAACTGTGGTCATTTGTGAGTTTGTGGATTACAGCAATGGATAGCCCAAGCTCAAGTGTGAGATGGAATGGTGATGAGTCCTGACACTGTGACGTGTTAGTTTTGTGATCTTAGGCAAGTTGCTGCTTAGTTTCAACCTGGTCTTTTATGTATAGGTCTCAGTCCCATTTTTTTCCTCATATAAAATAGACACGGAAGGGCAGCAGAATAAAATAGACACTCGTATTGCTGTATGTATAACGAATGTGATTCTGCAACCTGTACACTTGGAAAAATGAGAATTCATACCCCATTTGATTCAAATGTATGATATGTCAAGATCATTGTATTGTCATGAGCAACTAATAAAAATAAATAAATAAATATTCTGAAAGTGTTAAATAATTGAAACTTAAAATAATAAAAAAAATAAAATGGACAGGTTAATAGTGAATGGCAGATTGTGGCACATGATAACCACCGAGTGAAGCTCTCAGTGTAGTTCATAGTACGAACTCAGGATCTGCCAGCCAGTGTTACTGGGGGTATTATTAGAGAGTCAAACAAACCTTGCTGCTCATTTGAAGATGGGAAAGGGAAGCCTGGGCCCACAGGGCAGTGGATTTGGGAGGAGCACAGGGTTGCTCTGATCTAGCACCTCTGTTTTACAGAACAGGAAGCTGTGCACCAAAGGGAGCAAAAAATGCCCACTAGGAGATGCCAATTAGGGGAGCCCTGTGCCTGTTCCCAGGGCTTCCCCTGCAGGCCCCGGCTGGCCTGTAAAGAGCACATGGGAGACACACTTGTGGGTTCTGGTGACGACTCCCCCGGGCCTCGTTCATCACGGCGGAGGCAGGACCTGGTCTAACTCAGGATATTTTGGTGGAGAACAGGAAGCGGCCAGGCATAGTTTTGACTCCTGGATCTCAGATCTGGAAGGCTTCTGAGCAGAGTTTCATCACTTGACAATAACCAGTATCTTTAAAGTGTGAGGCAAACATTTAAGATTAATAAATCCTGTCAGTGCCGAGCGCCCGGCACACATTCTTCCCATACTGGGCAGGTGCCCCTGGCCACCTCTTGTCAACGAAATGCCATCGCTTGTTGAAAGAAAACACAGTGGCAATTATGGTAACCTGAATTTTAAACAGATTTCCAAAATAAATGACTGGAAAACCTAGAAACTGATTTTACTGTGAAGTCAAACTAATCTTTAAGCAGTTAATTTTTTTCAAGTTCTAAATCAAGGAGACTTTATGGAGCAGGGCTCTGCAGGTGACTTAATGCAACAGTTTTGCTTTAGAGGCGCTGACGATGTAGTTGGAAAGATGAAACCTAAGTGAATTCATCCAAAGGTAAGTCATGGCTCTGTGACACTTGAGGACCAACGCCAGAGAACTCGGGCAGGCAGAGCCCCAGGAGTTGACAAACGGGGCGCAAGGCCCTTTGCCAGTGTGTTTGCCTTCTGCCAGTGATGGGCTGACCCAGGCCGTGCAGGAAGCTTTCCCTTGCAGACTTGGGCTGTAAATCAAGGGTAGCCACATCTCCCCAGTCAAGGAGTGATCCTGGGGACCTGGCCATGCCCAGGGTGACTTCCATAGTGGCTCCAAGGATTGGGAACTCCAACTGCAGCTGATGACGTTATTAACCCATCTGCCTGGTCTGCTTACTGAGCTCCAAACGCCTGGCCTCCTGGTCAGGTCCCGTGCTCTGGCTCCTCCGTATTCTCGTAATAAACTCCTTTTCTGCACGAGCCTGTTGGGCTGGTGTATGTGGCGGTGGCAGGTAGAGGGGAAGGACAAACATCTGGAAGGAAGAGGGCAGGCGACATCCCAGTGGGACTTGGAGAGGGGACTCTGCTTTGGGGCGTGTGGGACTTGCACCATGGCTGCCTGTTACTTCTAGTTCTGAGCACGATTGAAGCCACACACAGAAGGAGTGAGATGAGGCTTGTTCACAGACCTGAGCAGTTAATGCTTTGCTAATGTAGTCACCAAAGGGAGCAAATGGGGTGGAAAATACTTACACCTTAGGTTAAAAATATGAGAAAGACTGTAAGCCGATCGGGCAACAGAGGCAACTACAGAGAAGACAGTATTCCATCCTGGAAGCAGCTTTGGGGGGTCTCTCTCTCTGTTCTAACTGGGCTTCAAGTCTCTTTTTACCTTGGCTCTGTGCCAATTAATTGTTTTTGTTTTGTTTTCAATGATCTGCTTTTTTTTTTTTTAAAGAGAGAGTGAGAGGAGAGAGAGAGAGAGAGAGAGAATTTTAATATTTATTTTTTAGTTATCGGCAGATACAACATCTTTGTTTTGTATGTGGTGCTGAGGATCAAACCCAGGCTGCACGCATGCCAGGCGACCGCGCTACCACTTGAGCCACATCCCCAGACCCAATGATCCGCTTTTAATAGGTAAGTTCATTCTTGAGTTGATCGAGATTCAGCAAATGTCATTGATGCTTTCTTCACTAAGACAGACAGGGTGTTGGAAATCGTATCATCCCCATTTGACAGTTCTTATTAATATTTGAACCACATATGGTGCTTGTTAAAAGCTCTCAGGCTCTAGTGAATAGATTTTTGCAGATTCACTTTACATGCAAAACACTTACATTCCTTGATTAAATAATGTGGATTAAATTCTGTCTGGAGATACACATGTGCTTCCTAAGTTGGTAAGAGGTACATAGCAGTATCTTGGGCTAGAACCTGGTCCAATTTCCACTCTAAACAAACAGTTTTATTGTTGGAAAATGCTCGTGTGGTGAAGAGCTGGGGCCAGGACCCCGGGGAGATGACCACTCATTCATCTTCCTCCTTTATCTTCCAACTGTACCTTTTTAGGTTAAGCTCTCTTTAAATTGCAGAGGAGGACAATGTTTTTGTCAGTGTGATTTTTGAGGCAGGAGGATGGATGTGCATGTGGACTTCTGCTTGTGGAATTAAAACATTTCTGACCTTGACTTTTTATAGCTAACTAGAAATGCCGACGTTTGGATTTCTGGCAGCTCCAGAACATATCACTATACTTGTTTGCATTTATTTCTTATTGGTTGGACAAATTTTTAAAACATGAGGTAATCAAATGAGAAGATTAAAATCAGATGGTTTTGCCTGGACTGCTAGTAACTAGGAGTATAACTGGCATGTTTTTTTCCGCTTGCTTATGTAATTCTACATTTTATACCTGTTTTTAAAGGGCAAACTAGAAGAGTTGTAAAGTATTGCTGATGTCCAAAGGGAAAGAATTTCTTCATTATTTTTATAGCGAATTTTCAAAATGCCCATAGCTAATGTGTGCAGGAGCATGATCAGGTAGGTTTTTCTTTCCTCAAAGCATTTTTCAGAATGTGTCTGTGGCAGAGGCTCCTCATTTAGCGTATCTACGGGAGATGGTTGGGAATCTCACCCTGTCTGTTCATGTTGCCATGGGAATGTCCATTATCATTGTCAGAGCATCTCTTCAGAGTGCTGGGGCCCAGGGGCAGGGGCTGTGCAGTCAGGGAATGAGGCTTCCATCTCTGGCCTCACCCCTGCAAGTCGGGTGACTGTGGATAAGAGAGGCAAGTGCTCTGGACTTCAAGGTTTTGTTTTTTTCTTTTTTTATTATTAAAGGAAATTGGAATAATTCTCATCTTAAAGGGCTGTTATGATCATTAGAAGTTATATATTATATGCACATACTGAGTGCATCAGAAGGCACTTAGTAAATAATAGCCATTATTATTGTTAATGTGGCCATGTGTAGGGAGCCATTCTGGAATACACACCCTTAAGTCCTGAGCAAGAGATACTGAACAATTATTGTGCCCTGTAATAACTTGGGCTTTACCTCCACTATGATAATGAGGTGTGGCTCCAGGAATAGGTGTCACCCTTGGGATTGAGTTACACTCACCTGTTCCTTTGTAATCCTACCCCTTTGCCCTTTTTGGGATAGAATGTTCCATGGAATCTCCCCTTCTGTGTCCCCTATATCAGAATAAAGAATTCAAGTGGCTCTCTTTCTTTCCACGCACCCCGAAGGTCAGAGAGCCATCTTGGATTTTGAAAAGGTACTTCTGTGTGTTTGCGTGCTTTCTTTGTCGTTTTCTTAAGTTATTGGAATAGTCAGATTTTGTGAACCCAGTATAGGTCACCAGCTCTGATAGATGACAATAGCTGTGATATCTTAACATGCACCTATTTCCCACCTGGCTCTGCTGACCTCTTTCTTAGAGAGCGCGCTGTCTTTGTAGGTTCACTCCCTGGAGCTCTCTGTGAAGTAAAAATTGGAGAAAAAAACTGCTAGAGAAGGAGATGATCTGAAAAGTGGAAGAAAAAGGACCAGGGCTGAGACGAGGTGCCCGCCACTGCATTGCCAAGAGCTAGGAGTCGAGGGGACAGGCCACTCGCAGGTGGTGTCAGGAAGGGTGGTGGGTTGCTTGAAGTCGGGTGCAGAGTAGCACTGTCTGAGGGGCTTCTGCAATTCCAGAGTCACCCAGGTCTGCCCTCTAGGAAGGGGCCACCAGCTGCACATGCTGCTGAGTTCCTGAATGTGGCTTGTGACAGGAATTTTAAATTTTGTTTCATTTTAATTAATTGAAATTTAACTAGCCACATATGGCTGGTGGCTACTTCTTTGGACACATCACAACTCCAGAAAACTGAGGGCAAATGAGAGACTAAGAGAAGGAAGGAAAACACAGGAGAGTTTAGCAGATGTCACCATAGGCCGAGAGTGAGGTCCTCTCTGTGTTTCTTAAGGTATGTAACTGAAAGATAGAGACTTATTTGAAATTAGTCTTGATAGCTGGATGGCAAACACTCTGTGTGTGTGTGTGTGTGTGTGCTTGTGTGTGTGCGCGTGCATGTGTGTCACAGATAAGGATAGGACACATGGACCCTGATTACTATTATGGTTAATGGATAGTAATAAGTCTCCTTTCATTAACATGGTAAAAGTTGAGTTTTATGAAAATTCATAGGGAGAAGATGTTATTTATATAATTTATTTTCATTTTAAACACACCTACATAGCTATATTCCTCATCTGGAACTCAGCATGGTAAATAAGTATTATTTTAGAAATTCGTTTGAGAAAATGGAATTAAATTAGAACTAATGCTCTATAGGTTTTATTTTGTATACCAGAAGATCAGAATTTCTTTCTCAATACCAGCTATCATCTACATCAAGGTTCATTTTCTTTCTAGTGCTCTAAGAGGTGGACCAAGGGCTTCAACTTTACTCAGAAGTGAAAGCAAATGTGTGTGTGTTGTGTGTGGGGTGTTTGCTGGGAACTGTCTGACCTTCCTTACAGACTTGGGACTGGATATTTATGGGTTTTGTTTTCTTTGCCTAGTATCTGATAGCCTTCCCACTGTAGGAGGGGAAACACAGGACAAATGTTCTCCTACCACACCCCACTGGTGTCTGAACACTGTCCCTTATTTTACCTGCATCACAACTGGAAACTAGAGGCCCAGACATGAGGGGCACTCTAATGGTGGTGACGGTCACAGCAAGGTAAGACTGGGGGCCATAAGAACCGCTGACTGCGGTCTTGCCCCATGCCCAGGGATGGACAGCTGAGTAGTGAAGCCTCAGGAGGGATACTCAGGGATGGCCCCAGGAGTGTCCTCCCTGTAACTGATTCTGAGAAATCTTTGGACATAGCTCCTACTGGCCTAATCATAAAAGTGATTCTTTGCTGTGCCAGACAATTTGATGAAGCGCTCCCTCTATCTTTGGCTAATCAATATCCTGCTTGAATTAGGCAGCATTGACATTTGTTGTTTGCAACTAAGTCACTGACTGACACAGACACTCAAAGTGGTCTGGGACCCCAATAGCTAAAGATTGTCCCAGAAAACCTCAGTTATTATGACTGCATGATCATCTCAAGGGATATGATTAAGAATAGAAATAAAAAATCCAGAGATAAAACTGGACCCACCCAGGGACAGCATTTGCTAGAGAGTAAAACCCACATAAAAACAGAGACAGGAATGGCATCTTGACAAGATCCTTGGTTTGGGAAGAATATTAAGATCCGAGACCTCTCCACTGTAGTGAGCAACTTAACAAGAGAAGCCTTTTCCGTCTTCAGCATCACGGGCCCTGGGGGAAATGCCAGAGGTAGTGACACCTTCCCCTTCCATCCTGCTGTCCAAGTTGATATCAGTGGTGTTTCTAGGCAACACTATGACACTGTTATCTAAAAATTCACACACATATTAACCTCAATGTGTAATCTGACCATGCCTCTGAATTTGTAGAAACTAGTATAAAAATATAGTTAGAGGACTTGTTCTTGAAAATTGATATGCAATCAGTGAATTATGAAAGGTACAATTTCCCCTGCATGTTTTAATGAATGTTTCAGTTGAAAAGAAGATGGGGCTAGAATTTTAATGATGCTGGACAGTTTCATCTTGAGGCTCGATGTCTGAGATACAATCCCTTCTTCACGAACAGAATGATGACATTTTATTAGAGGAAATGTAGTCTTCCGTCATTTGCTCTGTATTTACACAACATTAGCATCGATGAGTAGCAGCCATGCACATCTGGGAAGGCACAATGAGCATTTCTTTCTTTTCACATAATGGAAGTCCCAAATTGCCACCTACTTCTTATTTAATTATGAACAGATTCAAAGGTGTGTGTTACATCTATAACCAAACCATTCTGCACACACGCTCAAACACACTGCAAATCCTGTCCTGTTCCTATTCTTTCCTGGAATGGGAAGGAAAAACACCATGAAGCTTGGAACATGAATATTTAAATAAAAATTTATTACGAAAAATTTCAAACATACAAAAAAGTAGAGCGAGTCACTCCAGGTACCTGTGCGCTTATAATGTGGTTTTTGTGATCATCAGCACTCATCTCTGTTTATTTCATCTCCTTTTCCCACTTCTGCCACCTTACTCCATCTTTTCTTATTTTTGCCTGGAATAATTTAAAACAAATACAAAACATCACGTCATCTCCTGCCTAGCTACATTAGCATGCATTTCCAAAAATATTAGGACACGGTCTAATATAGCTGCAATAGCCGTATTGTGCTTAATAAAATTAGTAAATAGTTTCCTAATATCACTTAATCCCTATTCCATACTCAATTTTTGCCTGCTTTCTTAAAGATGCCCTTTTGGGGTGCATTTAAAGGTAGTCTGGCATGTCTAGGGCTCTTCCTCTTCCCCACACCCCTGCAACCCAGTGATGTCTAGAGCGCTGGTATTTAGCAGGAGTGGGGTCCCTGCATCTGAGTGGGGTCTCACTGGGGGTTTGACTTCACCTCTTCGTGGTTCTCTTAACAGGCAGTTTTTTCTCATGAGTCCTGGGACCCTTTCACTGCCCAGTGTTCCTCCGGCATTTACCCTAATCATTTTGGCAGGTATGGCTGGCCCCTGTCTGAACAAGTGTCTTACCGAGGGTTCCCACACCTTGATTTTGCAATTCTTCTGTTGCTTTTGTTAGATGGGCCTCTTCTCCACACCACCTCCCTTTGTCTGTTAATTCTATATGGTTCCTCAGCCAGTTCATTTGAAGAGGCAGAGTAAGTGCTAGGATTTGTCTATTTAGTAGTTTTCAGAGAAAGCAGCTGGGGTCAGAGGTTAGTGCTGGGTGCCTCAAGGTCCTCTCCTGTGGTTTTTGGGGAGTTGGAAGTGCTGCAAAGGGCTGGATACTCTTGGGAATGGGATGCAGAAGGAGCTGGTGGGGTCCAGTTGTGTCACCACTTTCTTGGGGATAGCTGGTCCAATGGTGGTTACTTGGATGGAGCAGGGACCAAGTTCTGATCTCCTCACTTCAAATTGTGCCAAACTAAGAGGCCCTCTCGCTTCCTATATGAATAATATCTCAGCATCACAATAAACTAAACATCTGATTCAATAAAGAATAATAAATTAGAATTTCATGTGTAATTTTATTTGCAAAAATGTTCTAGGGCTAAAATAATTTTGAAAGCCACCGATAAAGGGCATAGGTGCTTGTCAACTGTTAACAAAAAATATTCAGTTAAAAAAACATGTCCTTTATTGACTTGAAAAATAGCAAATATTTTAAAGATTTCTGTCCAAAAATGGCTCCAGGATGTAATGGAATCAAACTAAATACTATTTTAAATGCAAACTAGTATTTTCATAAAATATTTAAATACACTATAGTATTTTAATATACATAGCATTGAGTTGTGCTGAAAGCCACAGCCGAGTTGGTATGGCCCCTGGCATTTTGCCAACAGTATTGGTTGACAGGCGAGGCATTACTATCCGCCTCAGCCGCTACTTTTGAGTTCTCATGCTACGCTACTTTTGAGTTCTCATGCTATGCTAGCTACTTTGGAGTTCTCGTGGGGATTCCCTGAGAGTTCCCATTGGTTGGGGAAGTGCAGGAGGAGGGATTTCCGGAGGAGATATTTCCGGTGGCTGGTTCCTGGACGAGCCATGTGGCATTCGGGAGGAGTTGCTGGTGGAGTTCAAAAATAAAGTTTGTTCCTGCTTCAGTGGCTCGTGATTTGTGCCCAGCCAGACTGCGGCAGAGTTGATAGAATATTCTGGGTTGGAAAATCATAGCAACTGGTGTCCATTGTTAAGTTCCCTCAGATTTTCTCATTGATTGTAGAAAACATGATACATTTCCTATTTAGCATCAAATTTTCCCTTTCATCTTTTTCAAAGAAACCCTGCCTTGGTCATGACCATGAATCCTTCCCATTCAATACACCAGGGACAGACCTTGGCTGGTGTAGGTGATGATGGGTACACAAAATGTGCCTAAATGACTTTCACTGGTGCACGTGTCTTGGGTTTCCTGAAGTCATCAAGGTGAACAGCTTTAGCTTTTTAGTTAAGGGAAATCTTTTCTTTGCTTTTGCTATATGTGAAGCCCATTGCCCTGCTTTCTGCAGGACATTACTTAGGACCACAAGGTGGACCAGCCTCAGAGAGGAGGGAAAAACAGGAGAGAAAGATGGGAAGCTTGCCCCCTTGCTGGCATCACTGGCCTGCAGGGTCTTCTAGACTTGCCTTTCGCGATGTACATTGTTTCCTAATGGTTTAACCAAGTCTTAATTAGGGTTTCTTTTATTTTCAGCACCCTCCAAAAATATCCCCACCCAAACAAAAATAAAAACAAATAAACAAACAAACAAATACCAGTCCAAATGGTGTTGTAGAACTCCAGGGCAGCCATGGAGTTGGAGACAGTGTTGACAGAAAGAAGCAGACATTGACACAGGACAGTAGAGCCCTGCCGGTGCCCGTCGGCCCTGTCGTCTGCTTGGTTTCCTGATGTTCACACCCTTGACTTTCCAGTCCTTACGTCTGCTCAGTTCTTTGCATTGGCTGCTTTTATTAAAATTGGTCCCACCAGCAAGACGCAGCTCTTTTGCATGCTGGGTTTCTTTCTTCTTCATGTTTTACTTTGTTTTGACGACTCCATGGTTTTAAGGCATGAATTGGTTTTTTGTACCAGAGGGGTGCCAGAGACGTGGGGGGCAGATGCAGAGTGTGACAGCAATAGGCAGGGCTGTTTGCTGTAGGTCAACACTAATGGGGGGGGATAACTCTGAGGACGCCTGGTGGGGGGGCAGAATGACTTAACAGAATGCAGCTGTGGAGCTGAGAAGGGACTGCTTCTCTAGGACGTTCATTCACTGATTCTAGTTCAGGGAAGTTTGTATAATCTTGTTGCTACCAGAGAATATGTCTCCTTTTTCCTGAGGAAGCCTATTCAGGAAGCTGTTGGCAGGCAGTGACCCTCCCGGTCTCAATGCTCAGGATGTGGTGTCCCTCTGCGTCCTCCGTGTGTCCTCAACAACTCCCAAGACTTCAAAGCCTCTCAGAGGCTGAGGACTCCAAATCTTAGCTTTACCCAAGGTGATCCCCCAGCTCAAGGTGTCCTCGTCCACCCGCCTGCTGGGCCTCCTCTCCAGAAGTTCCACAGGTCCAAACCCTGGCCCTCTCAGAAACCAGTGCTGCTTCCTAAGCAAATACTTCATGAGGTGCAGGTGTGCCAGGCTCTGTCCCATCAGCTCCATTCCCACGGTCCACGGTGTGGTGGGGAGAGGGCTGGGACCAGGACACACTGCTGGGCAGTGCAGGGCCAGCACAGGAGGAGGACATGCGAGCCGGGAGCTTCCGGTGACATCTATGTCCCTTCTTCTGCACAACAGAG
The DNA here is from genome assembly GCF_047511675.1 of Marmota flaviventris. Taxonomy (NCBI): domain Eukaryota; kingdom Metazoa; phylum Chordata; class Mammalia; order Rodentia; family Sciuridae; genus Marmota; species Marmota flaviventris. The sequence continues at coordinate 109,877,371 of NC_092505.1, read as the reverse complement.
ACAACAAGTTCTCCTTTGAGAGTTAACAAGAGGGTTAATTTGTTAGGGTCTGTAAACAAGTCAAGATGGCGCCTGGCATTTTGCTAGAGGGAGTGGTTTGTGAAGTAACGCCAGCGAGCCATTAAGTGTGGAGATTCCTTATTGGTTGACTGCTGTATCTAGTTTATGCTAATTAAGATAAGCTGTGTGGAATGTATATATACCCCTCCTGTCCTACAATAAACGGCTCCCACTCCTGCTGTTATCAATGTACACAAGTTGTTCGTCACCCCCCCCCCCATTTTGCTGCAGCCTGACTGCCGCATTAATTAAACGACAGTGTGGATTGCACTAAGCATTCTAGAACTATCTAAGATTGTCGTCATTATTAACGTTAGTTACAGCATACAGAAGCTTGAAATTCAGCCTTAAACATGGTGTTCAGTGGTGAAAAACTACAGCCATACTCTCATAGCTACTATTTAGAATATTTCTGGAAGTACTTGTTGATATGATTAAATAAGAAAAAGATGAAAAACAAAAACTGAAAGGAAAATGACAAATGTCAACTATTTGCAGATTATTTAAATATATATTTAGTTATATTAAATTATAAATTATATATTCAATGTATATTTGATTATAAATTATTATTTATAAATTAAAATTAATTGGAATATATTGGTGTACATATCCCAAATAATCAGCTGATAAAATAACAGAAGCAATAGGTAAGAACTCCTTAAAATAGCTGACAGCAATATTAATATGCAAAAATCAATAGTTGCACAATATATGGAAAACATAAAACATAATGGAAAGGCTACATTTACAATAACAACTTTGTAAAATCCATGTGAAAGTAACTTTCATTTGCTTCTCAGAGTCTGAGACAATTTGCCCAAGGGTAGTGACAAATAGACCTTGTTCTTGGAGATAAAGGCCTTATTGTGAAGATGATAATACTACATAATTTAGTCTATATGTGTAGTATGAACTCTTTGAAAGTGGAGCATATTTATCTTTGAACTAACTTATTCTAAAGTTCTCATGGAAAATAAACAGAAGATAACCAGGAAAATTCAGAAAACAACGTAAAACAAAGCAGTGTGTTTTACCAGACATTAAAATGTGCTTATTTTATTTAGTAAATACTGGATCGTGTTTACCATGTTTACTACATGCCGGAGATGTGAAAATACTATACATGTGTTAACTATTATGTAATAACCCTATACTAAACCTACTAATAGGGCATTATTGTCACCCCCATTTTATACCTAAGGAAATGAGGCACAGATAGGCCCAAGACTCACTACAGGAAGTGGGGAAACAGGCTTGGCACCCAGGCAGGCTGGCTCCTTGTTTGTGTTCTTAACTAGTACTTTATGCTGCAGTAAGTAGAACAGTTGTTATGAGCCCAGAAAACAAAAAAAACCAACTAAGCTGGATGAACCGCCAGAGTCCAGAAGTAGATACAAATACACACGAAAATTAAGTATGCAACAAAGCTACACTAATTGCCCTTAAAAAAAAAAAGATGGATCATTCAAAAACTCGAGTTCAAAGAATTGTAAAAAAGTAAATCTCTGCTGTTTTTTTTTCATCAAATTCCATGTTGATGAAAATTTAAATTACATTGACACCCGTATAAAAATTATAAGATACTGTCAAGTGCGTCTAAAAAGAACAAATAAAAAAATAAAATGAAAAAAAATATATAAGAAAAAATATAGAGGAACTAAAAAAAATCTTTGAGTGGTAAGACTTTCTAAGCAGTATACAAAATCCAGAAATCATTAAAGAAAATTTTGATAAGTTTCATTCTATGAAACTTAAACACTCAAGTTGGGCTTCTCAGTGTTGTGAATGCTGACACAGTAGGAGACCACCTCCCTCGGATTTGTTCTTAGATATTTTGGCTGAGTGTAGAATTGTAGATTTGCAATTCAGTTTTTCCCTCCCTCCTTCCCTCCCTTTCTTCCTCCCCTCCCACCCTCCTCCTCCCCTCCCTCCCTCCTCCCCTCCCCTCCCCTCCCTCCCTCCCTCCCTTCCTTCCTTCCTTCCTTCCTTTCTGGAGGATCTGTATCTTTATTTTAAAATGACACTTGTCAGTAATCAGTGTCAGAACACCTGCACTATTGGCTTCTCTTTGTCCCAGCTGTTCCAAGGAGACCACAACAAAGTGGGTTATAACTGCGGGAAATACACACACACACACACACACACACACACACACACACACATATATATATCCCAGCCAACTCCACAGAAACTCAGCCAAAAGTGGGGATGGGTAAAAGGATCCAAAGACCAGCACCCTGCCAGCCCCACTCTGTAGAGAGCTTTCAGCCAGATGGGATGGCCACGATGCCCCAACCACAAACAAAATTTCAAAATTATACCAAACTTAAAAAGTCATGTACACAAGGATCCAGATCTCTCCAGCTTGACTGGTACAGGCACCGTGAGCTGGCACGTTCTGAGACCCAGAAATGGGTGAACAGGTGTTTCACGTGGCAAAGTCAGAGGCAAAAACACAGTTCTCTTTTCACTGGGGCAGCAGAGCAATGAAGTGGGCCATCAACACGAGGGGCCCCTTCTGTGAGTAGTTAGGTAGAGATGGGGCCCACTTTTGACCTTATAGGTCCTGCTACCTTAACTTGGTTGCTGCTTGTGAAAGAAATAAAAAAATTTAGAAAAAGTTGTCCAGGGCTGGGGTTGTGGCTCAGTGATAGAGTACTTGCCCAGCATGTGTGAAGCACTGGGTTCGATCCCGGGCAACACATAAGAATAAAAACAAATAAAATAAAGGTATTGTGTCCATCTACAACTAAAAAAAAAAAAAGTTGTCCAAAGATACCCAAGGCTGGACACGTGAGCTGTAGTTTTGGTCTTTGGATTTGGCTGGCTTCTGCAATCTCCTTTCTGATGTGGTGAGTGCTGCATGCAGAGCCCTGAGCGTTCCCTGGTGGAGTCTCCCAGGGCTCTGCTTGGATCTGAGTCTGGCAGCCCACACACCTTCTCCCCTGTGGAGAGGCCAGTGTGCTTAGGCTGAAAATTACCTTCCAGAAGTGGGAGGAGCTGGGGAATTATTTGGAATGTTTTATAAATGGTTGCCACAAAACAACCAAAGGTGTGCAAAGTGTGTACATCATGGCCTGCCTCAAAGACACTTAATGTCATCTCATTCCCTTGAATGCTCCCAAAGATGCTTAGCTCTCACCTAGTGGGAGTCTGGGAAAAAGCAGAGACAGGTTGGGGAAAAGACATGGGTAGAGTGGGTGAGAGGAGAAAGAAGCCTTCCAGGGAAGACTGGCCCTCGGAATTAAGGTCAGTGTGAGGCAGGCTGGCTTGGAGCTGAGCTGGGTCAGAGGGCATGTGGTGCAGACACAGGGCAGGACTGAGGAGCTCTCCATTTCTGTCAGACTATGCAGAGGCCAGTCCAGCTCCTTGGCGGGCAGAAGTACTCCTCTTTGGTGCATTTCATTTATCTTCCAAATCTTCTGTTGTCTTTTCCAGTTCAGCTACAGATCTCTCAGCTGACTTGGTCACCCCCCCTGGGGCTTACCAGTAATGATCTTTATCCTTCCTTCTGTTGTCCTTCCTTTGAGAGAGCTTGTCTTCAGCAGCATTCAGCTGCTTCGGGTTCAATCCACGGGTTAGATCTGCTCCTCCACCTCTCGAACTCTGCCAGCTGGGCTCACTATCCTGGGCACCAGGTCTCCTTCAATACTCACCCACCTGCAGGCACCTCTTCATGCTTCCTGCCTCTTCTGCAAACTGCTTAGCTTTTCTGAGTTGGTTTTTCTGTGAGTTGTTCGTTTTCACCTTGGTGTTGAGCATTAAACCTGGGGCCTCACACAGGCCCTGGTAAGTGCTCCTCCACTGAGCTGCACCCCTGCCCTATTTTTGAGTTGAATTTCCTGGAGCTCCATCTTGTCTTCACCTTTCAGGGCCTGGTTTTCAATAACCTTCGTTCTTCTCTCACTCTTAGCAGTAGCTCATTCTGCTTCCTCTGCATTTGAAGGACAGAGAAGTGCTTCTGAGCATAGGCTGGCTCCTTCTTGAGCTGCAGGGTTCTCTGATAAGGAGACCAGCTCAGCCTCTCCCTGTCCTGAACTGCCTTTCTTCCTCCACTTCCCACCACAGCCTCTCAGGCCTCTCCTTGGCATCCTCTGTGCTCCTGTGGAAAATGGATCCTGTGCTTCACCTTGGGCTGGTTGTGGGTCCAGCCTGCAGTCCACACAGCTGTTTCTCGGGAGCTCTTGCCTCCTGTGCTTGGCATCAAATGCACTTCTATAATTCCTTTCTTTTTGCATACCTGTAATCCCAGCCACTCAGGAGACTGAGGCAGGAGGATCATAAGTTTGAGACCAACCTCAGTAACTTAATGAGACCCGGACTCAAAATAAAAGACAAAAAAGGGCTGGGAATGTCACTTAGTGATACAGCACCCTGGGTTCAATCTCCATTAACACACACACACACACACAGAGCATTTCATTATCTTCTGGTTTCCATTGTTCTTCATAAAAAGATGGCTATCAAATCGCAATTCCGTTGAAAGTAATTTTTCCTTTTTCTATTTCTATTTATTTATTATTATATTATGCTGTGCAACAAATGAGCACAAACTTATTGCCTTAAACAACATATGTTTATAATTTCACAGTTTATAATGTGGGGTCAAGCACAGCATCATAGCTGGGGCTGGATCACATTGGGGCTTAAGGGGCCTCTCCACGGTCAGTTAGGTTGTTTGCATAATTCAGATCCAAGTGGTTGTAGGACTGGGGTCCCTGTTTTCTTGTGGGCTGTTGGTGATGGCTGGTTGCCAGCTCCTAGAGACTGGCCCTTGGCCATTTCCAGGTGGGCAGCTTCCTCCTTCAGATGCAGCAGAAGTCTGCAGCTGGCACCTATGAGACCTGTGATTTCAGGTCATCTAGCAGTGGCTGTTCCTACCTTCCATGTCTAATGTCACCCAGTGGAGGGAGGAATATCCCATCATCTCTCAGGTCCTTTGCACAGGAGGGGGTTATGTAGGGTCTGCTTCTGAGAAGATCAGAATCTCAGGAGGCTCTCAAAATTCTGCCTATCATAGCTACATCAAGATTTCTTCCTAGCCGGGCATGGCGGCACATGCCTGTAATCCCAGTGGCTTGGGAGGCTGAGGCAGGAGGATCATGAGTTCAAAGCCAGCCTCAGCAAAGGCGAGGCACTAAGCAACTCAGTGAGACCCTGTCCCTAAAATACAAAATAATAACAAAATAAGGTTGGGGATGTGGCTCAGTGGTCGAATGCCCCTGGGTTTCAATCCCCAGTACCAAAGGTAAAAAAAAAAAAAAAAAAAAAGATTTCTTCCTTGTCTGTTATTTTCATTGTCTTTGTTATGATGCCTCCAGATGTGAATTCTTGTTTGTTTATTCAACTTAGAGTTTATTGGTCTTTAATCTGTGGATCTAACAGTTTAATTAACTTGAAAATTTCTTGGGCATTTTTATCTCCCAATTTTCTGACTCATTCAGTTTTTGCTTTCCTTTAATTTAATTAATCACTAATATTTGCCTAATGGACAACTAAATTTATTACTCCACTTATAATTCCAAATATTCCTTATTTTTGTTTATATCTGAAAATACTTAACTAAAATAGGAATATGTTATTTAGGTTAACTGAGGAATTACTACCAGAAAATAATGAAAATGTGTTAATCTCTCATTAACAGCTAGATGAATGCTTATGCCGGGGACTGAGGACCTACACCTGATGTTTTACTCACATTTTTTTCCCTTCAATTTCATAAAGGAATGACAAGCTGAAGAGTCACAGAAAGTGTTCATGTGGTTTGTATATAAGTGTCTCCCGAATGTGCTGAAGGCTTTGTCCCCAGTGCAGTGCTGTTCAAAAGTGGGGCTCTTGGGGAGGGTCTGGATGGGGAGGGTCTGGATGGGGAGGGACTCTGATCTCATCTGTGGATAGCGATTTGAAGGCATCATTGGGAACTGCAAGAGGTGGGACCTGGCTGAAGGAAGTGGGTCACTGGGGTGTGTCCTGGGGATTATCTCTTTCCCTTGGTCCATTCCTCTCTGTCTGCTTTCCAGTTGCCATGAGCCAAGCAGCGCCCCTCACCACACCTTTCCGCCATGATGTTCTGCCTCACCTCGGGCCTAGGGCGAGGGAGCAGCCAGCCGTGGACTGGAACCTCTGAAGCCATGAGCCTAACTACTCTTGTCCTCTAAGTGTTCTTCTCAGACATTTGTCACTTGCTGAACGCTGACGACACAGTGTTGCTATTCTTTCAACATTCCTGTAGACATGGAGGCAGCTTTCAAACTTGATGTCCCAGGTACAAAAATAAGGACCATCCACATTTTAGCTCAATATTCTATTTAATTGATTTTTAACTATTTTTAGTTGTAGATGGACATAACACCTTTATTATTTATTTATTTTTATGTGATGCTGAGGATTGAACCCAGTGCTTCGTACATGCAAGGCAAGTGCTCTGCCACTGAGCCACAATCCCAAGCCCTATTTAATCGACTTTTATCAGAATGAACATCTTTGTGTTTCTCTTCTATTGTTACTTTACACAAAAAATTAATTTGAAGAGAAAAAAATTGGGGAGTAATAACAAAATTTGATTTAAATAGTTTAGGTCCAATAGTTTTGTATGGCTGTCTCTGTGGGTATTTTTGTGAAAATGAAAAGAAAGCCCAATTAGCTTTATAAAATTTCAATTTCAAACACTCTAATCTTATTACATAAGGATTGCTATGTAAAATGCCATTATGTGGTTTAAGACTTACATTAAATAGATATGCTTCACCCAGGGTTGTCTCTGTGTATGTGTGTGTGTGTGTGTGTGTATGTGTGTGTGTGTGTGTCTGTGTGGTGTGGTGTATGCATACCCATGTGAGTCTCTATATGCAGGAGGAGGTGGTGCACATGGTGAGGAAGACCCGCTCATGGAATATGGCTTAGGGGCCAGGGATAGCTGCAGATATAAAATATTCTTTGTTTCTTTGTGACAGGATAATTCATAACTGGAGTTATCACTGAGATCCTGAAATTTACTGAAGTGACTGAATTTAGCTTTGGTGGTGATGTGTTTTCTCTGCTGTCCTGAACTCTAACTTACGCACTGCTCACGGTGGTTTACGTCGTACCTGGGCGCTCAGCTTCATTGTTTGTGTTGACTGTCTCAGGAAGTTACGTGACCTCTCTGTGCCTGGGTTTTCTCCTTTGTAAAATGTCAATAGTAATAGTGCTTGTTTCAAAGAATTCTTGGAAGATTGAGTCAGGCAGTTTTTTTTTTTTTTGTCTGTTTGTTTTGTTTCATTTTTCCATCTTTTCCTAAGCATTGGAGATTGACCTCGGGGCCTTACCCATGTTGACCATGTGATCTGTCACTGAGCTACACCCTGGGGTATGTCTGGGTTTTTTTTTTTAATACTTATTTTTTAGTTTTAGGTGGACACAATATCTTTATTTTAAATTTATGCGGTGCTGAGGATCGAACCCAGTGCCTCATGCATGCTAGGTGAGCACTCCACCACTGAGCCACAACCCCAGCCCCTCTGGATGTGTTTTAATGGGGAGGGCACTGTGCTAAATGTTAAGATGGACAAAAAAGGTGACATCATACCTCAGAAGTTCTGTAAAGAGTGGAGAAGGCAGCAGAATGTCCTCAGGGCACCACTGGTTCCCTCAGGCCTGTCACTGCCTGTGGTGCTGTGGTCTCTCTCCTGGGCTTCCTTCCAGGTACTGGAGGACCGCCTGACCGTTTAATGTTCCCCTCTGCACCGTCTTGCTGTTTCCTGACTCCTACCTCAACTCAATTAAATTTTTTTTTTCTAATTTCTTGTTACAAAGGAGCTTGCAACATGGAAATTTAAGAGAGCTATTCCAAAGCAAGACTCCAGGTATTTGGAAGAGTTCCATACTCTTTAATATGTTTCCATATTGTAGGACCTGGATTTAAACTCTTCCATCACTGATTCACCTGCCTCAGAGGTGCATATTTTGTGCCCCAAAAACCAGTGGTATAGAAAATTCTACAAAAAAAACCCTTTCCTTTCCCTTCCTTTTTTTTTTTTTTTTGTCAAGTAGTTCCTAAAAGAATGACCTAGAATTTCTTCTCTTGCTGTTTTTTCCCCCTCATTTACTTTGTACATTTCAACAATTTCTAAGCTGGCTACAGACCTTGAACTAGCAATTGGCAACACTTTTATAAGTCTCAGTTAAGAGCTCATGAGCCATTATGCAGCTCAGCAAGGAAGCGTGTGACTGAGAGGTACAATTACCTTTCCATTGGAGCTGCATTGCCATCCTCCCTACCTGCAGGTGAAGGCAAAGGGCACTTGAGGTCATCTCATCAAAGAACGTTCTGTCTCTCAAAGAAGAGATTCATATGTTTTCAGCAAACCAAAACGTTCTGATGAGAGCCCTTCCGGTAAAACTGGCATGAACATGTTGCAGCCAGGTTTCATGTTTGGTTTGGTTTGTTCTTTTCTGCACAAGGCTGGGGAGGCCAACCTGCTGAGCTGGGAAAGTGAGAGCCCCTGCTGGAACCACACTGAAAACCTGCCGGGTAATGACGCTGTTTCCCTTTTATTTCTGTTTGAGCAGCAATAAAGCTGGCACTTTCAAAACACAAAAGCCAGGTTCCCGCTGTGCCTTCTCAAAGTGCTTCTCAAAATACCCATGCAGCAGGTGACACATAGAAACATATTCATGAGTGTCTGCACGGCTGCCCGGGCCTGTAGGGAGCACTCAGACCCAGTTTTGAGGCGGGTTGGATGGATGATGCCCTGTGAAGAGAAGTGATTCCCAAGTGTCCTGAAGTTGTTCAAGGAGCCAGGCATGTCCCTAGGAAAATCCACGGCTGGCTGGGGATTGCTGCCCAATCAGCTAACAGGGAGGTGGGCAGTCCTCAGAAACCATTGAGGTCCGGGGTTCCAGTACAACTCTGTTACTGGGCTGATGTTCAGTGCTGATCTTCTATTAGATGTCAGATCCCATCTGTGAAATGAGCAGGTGAGATGATAGGGTAAGTGTGCAAGCATAATGTGAGTGCAGAGGCCCAGCTAGAAGCCTGTCTGTTGGAGGCCAAAGCCATCTGGGCACCCAGGTTGTATTCAGGTCAAGCTTCTAACACTTGCCACAACCTGAAGAAGTCTTTCAGTTGAACCTTGGAATACATCACAAGGGTTAGTTGAAAATGAGTGATGACCATGTATATGTTATAGTTCTGTTAATGAACATAGACACAATTATTTTTGACGTCTTGGGTAGTTTGAATAACCATTTTCAATTTACCTTCTATGAAGAGTGGATGTTAAAGAAACTAGACCCCAATTTTTCTGATCCTTCTGGAACCTAAACCACTTCTGGGTTTCTGACAGAAGTTTTGTTCAAAGCTATTCTGAAACGAGGCAGCACATTTGGAAGCTTTCCTTCCTTTTTTTTAAAAAAATAATTCTAATTATTAGCATGAAAAAAAATTCACACCATACATTATCACTCAAAATTTTCTCCAAATACCAAGTTTTGTTATGGGAATTTCTAAATAAAAACTGCAACATGCCAACTACCTGCATCCTACTTTTAGCCCCTGAATGTCTTCATTTTCTGCACTGGGCTGCTAATGTTTCTGCTAACAGTTAATGTTTGCTGGGCTCCTGGGCCAGGCATTGGGCAGAGTGTCTTCAGCTGTCACTTTGCTTCATGATCACAATTACATGAACCAAGTAGGATATCATCCCCATTTTATAGATATGCAAATGATACCGCCAGTTATAGGTGACGAGTCCTGCTTCCCCACATATTGAAGTTTGAACATTAGAGAAGCACGCCGAGGCAAGCATATAAAGCAGGGCTTATTTAAAAAGGGTAACATAGACTTCTCCCGGGAAGGAGAAGGGGGCTATAGCTGGTGTACTGGTATCCCAAGAAGTGAGGTGTTCTACCCTCTTATATGTCCTAGGCTTCCTTTGTTCTCCTGCCCTCTTCCCCTTATCTTTCTCCTTCCTGTGTACGTGACTAGGCCTGGGAATGTTCTGCTCAAAGGTGGGAAACAGGTGGGCTGAAGGGGGAAGGGCAGGATGGTGCATCCCAGAACACATTAATCAACAACCTTATAGCTCCCTGTAGGGAGGGGCAGTTCCTGGGACAGGTTACCTTAACCACAGGTTGGAGCAGGGGCAGGTTCTTGATAATGGTGGAGGGAGGGCTCTGAAGGAATTAACATTTCAGTCCCTCAGGGGGCAGTCTCCAACTTGCCAGACTCACTCAAAATTGGACTCCTTGATCTGACCTGACATGATTTACCTGTCTCCACTGACTGTCTGTCTGATTCTGGCTTCACACACAGCCTCAAACCTGCTGAGTGCCTGAGCTCAGTCTTGCAGCTGGAATGTGACTTAGAGGTTGGATTCTGGACCCAACAGGCTGAACTCTTCCTGCAATAAGCTTTGGTCTTTTAAGCTCCCATTGTTTCTTCCTGGGGGTCTGTCTGACCCCTTTACTTTCTGAGGGCAGTTGTGAGGATAATGACCTCACTCCTTTGGGTGGGACAAACAGCTTCCTGATTCGGGAACCAACTGGATAGAATCTCCCTGTTGATGGTCCACAGCAGCCATGATGCTGTCCATGGACCACCACAAGCTCTGGTCCCTTGCTGTAGCCACAGCTTGGGATGCTGCTACTGGACCTGTCAACACTGATGGACATGAAAGCAAGAAGGTCAGCAACACGTCACACATCCTTACAGAGTGCACTGTTGGGGCCCCTTCGGCTGTGGCCGAAGGGGCCCCAACAGTGCACTAATTCTCAAAGTAGAAACAGATCCTACTAAGGGCTTTCCATTATATATTGCTTTTTGTTTTACAGGCACCAAGAACACTACAGTTTCTGATAAGGCTTTGAATTAGAAACGTCCTCTGGGTTGAGTTCCTGTAACTAATAGTAGTGTTGGGTAAAAAAGGTTTGTTGGGTTTCTGTTCCCAACTAAAAGGCTCAGGGGTCACTCCAGTTAAATTGGGCTAATTGGGCTGTGCAAAATAACCACACGAGAGACACAAATACCTTTTTCTTTGGGGTCACTGTGACGGCTGGCTCCTCTGACCTTAAGGGTCTGCAGGAAGAGAGAGAGCGAGAGCACGCGCTGACCCCTTTTATTGAGGAGAAACTATTAAAATGAGGCAAAGGGTCAGATTTCAGGGGGCTGAGTATCTTCATGATGTCCACTGTCAGCAGGTTGACTGACTCCTGGGTAGGCCACACGGGGCACAGTAAGGGAAGGGGACACACACAAGGCACTTCCATGGAAGATTCTATCCTAAACAGGGCAAGGGGTTATATTACAAAGGAACAGGTGAGCATAGCTTCACCCATGGGGCTGTAGCAAGATACACCCATGCACGAGACACCGACCCTGGAATCCAAGAAGGGTGGGGAAAGCTCTGCCACAGTTCTGTGACTGAGCGCCTTAGCACCCAGCCAGGGAGTGTGACTCAGTCAAGTGCAAGGTTGGTCTCCTACAAAGGTTGAGATCCCCAGGTATGTAGCAAAAATTCTCATCACCCTCAGCTTGAAATGCAGACACTTACATAGCCTGCAAGGAGAGTCTATTTAATTACAGGGCTGTATGGCACAGTGCCAAAGCTCCAGGGTATTTGGAAGAGCCCACAAAATGTGTTTGTGACTAGAGAAAGCAAATAATCGCTCCAAACTATGAAAAAAAGAGAAAAACCCTCCAAATGGAAAAGAGTAAATATTGAAGTTGTGTATACACTGTAACAAATAAGCCTCATTAGTTCTTAAATTTAGTATTGAGAAGCAGCTCATCACTTGTAAAAACAATTGGTAGGTTAGATTTTTTTGCATACTATCAGCCTTCTTTTGCTAGAATGTGGGTTCTATGGAAACTTTTCCTGTTTTCGTTTATTTTTTTTTTTAAGTTGCATTGCCTAGATTGTGTCTAGCATATTATTATAGATACTCAGGAAATACTTGTTCATGAATGGAAGGAACACACACACCCAGACACACTGAGCAGTCACTGAGGCATCCTGGCTTAGAGGCAGGAGGGATGATGACTGCTTAAGTGGATTTTCTCTTCTGAGGACAGAAAGACGGAAACAAAAACAAAAACCAGACGTGAGACAGAAGAGGAATTCTGGCACCCTCTTCTCTTCTGGTCCTGCTGCCCAGGCAGGACTCTCGCCCACTCAGAGTGCCCGCACCACTCAGGGCGGAGGGAACCTGATTGACAGCCAGAAGTTCCTTCCCGGAACCTGGAGGATGCAGGTGAGAAGAAGGTGCCCACCCTGCAGCTGCCAGCTCCAGACCTGAGGAGCAGGACGCTGCCCCTTGACCAGGTGGGTGACTAAGGGATTCACTGAAATTCAACCCTGGACAGAAAAATAACCATAAAGACACCGAGAGTTGGAAACTTTGAACATAAAATAAGAAACTTCATCCTGGAGCAGCGCCAGTGGTTGCTTGCTGAGGGGCACAGCGGGCAGACGGGAGCGCTGGGGAGATTGGCAGGGAGCCTGGGAGTTGGGAGGGTCCTTGAAATGACCCAGAAGACCAGGGTCAGCTGCAGAGTGAGGCGCCTCCAGGTGGAGGGTCCAGACCAGAACGCCAGCGGGCCGCTTACCAGCTGGGGAGTGGGCAGAGAGTCCCCTGGTTGCTCTAGAGCTTGCAGGCTGGGATGCCGAGGGCAGAGAGTCCCCTGGGTGCTCGTGTCCCCTAAGTGCATGGGAAGATGCCAGTGAGCAGCCAGCCAGGAGAATCTGTGCTTAGGGCTGGTTGTGGGAAATTCACAGCCGTGAGGTGACTGCGTGAGGCCTGTGGAGGGTTGGATTCCACACCCCAATAGTGGAATTTGTGAGAACCCCTGAGACCCAGCTGTCCAGCAGAGATCAGCCAGTGTCCAGCAACAGGGGCTGTGGACCCATCTCAAATGCCCACTGACAGAGTTCTGCAGGTCGGCAATACCCAGCTGCAACTCCTGGAGCTTCTAATAGAGAACTCTGCCCAGCTGGCTGCAGGGTATGTCACATGCCAGCCCCTGTCTGTCCCATCCTGTGCTGGGAGCTGGAAGCTGAGAGCTACCACAACCAGCTCCGGCCCCTGCCCACCACGGCTGGCAGGTTGCATAAAGAATGGGACTTGACAACCCCCAGCCCTTGGTCCCAGGGTTACACAGCCCAAAACAAAACAAAACAAACAAAACAAAACTTAAGTTTATTTGTTTATTTACTTTTAATTTTCTATTTTTAACTTTTTCCCAATTTTCCTGATTATATGATAAGTATGTGTTTAATATAGATTTTTTTTCATATAATTTATCTTTTATTTTAATTGCTCACTTCATCACCTATTTATTATTTGGCCTTGGTTTGACTTTGGTGGGGGGTAAAATTTTAGTTGGGTTTAATTGGTTTTGATCTTATATTTGTACCTTGGTTTTGGTTCCTCTTCTTGCTCCTTCTTCACTCTCTTCCTCCACTAATAGTCAAATGTTCTTGTTCTATTTTCCTCTCCTTCTTTATTACTTTCAGTTACTTTTTACTCCTCCATCTTTATAGCCATCATCTGCTACCTCTTTCCTGCCTCTCCTCTGTTCACTTTTTAAACATTTCAAACTATCTCTTGTCTTCATACCCTATTTTCTCTTCACTTGAGAAGCTGTAATTCCAATATCTGACAGAATTATGTAGTTGATGTAATTTCTACCCATTTGTGCTGTGATTATTAATACAGTGGACTGCACAGCAGACACCTGCTGTCTAACTCATGATCTAGTTCATGGTTGATAGTGTTGGTGCTGATGTTAACTGCTGACCCCACCATTCCTCTAGAGGTGGAGTTAGTGTCATAGATGTCAAAGTAGACACCAGAAATTTATTATAAGTCTGTACATGGATTGCTAACATTATTGCTATTCCTTGCTCCTCTTTCTTGAGGAGGGCCTGGGAAGTGATAGGGGGAAACTTCAAATTCACAGAGTAGAGACCTGGCTACTGAGCAACACTCACAACTCAACCAAGGAACAGTGAAGCTCACTCCGTACACAAACTAGGCCCACTGAAGCCTCAACAATACTTTAATACACAGAATAGGGGAGATGAAAACCCCACACCAATGACCAGGCCCCAGTAGGAACAACCAGAGGAGGGCTTCAGGTCCATCCCCTGGACATCCACTCTTACACCAAAAGCAGAGAAAAGGTCCTAGATCAAAAAAGCTAACTATACACCAAGGTCATATACATAAGAGGAACAGGAACTCATTTCAATTGATGAACAAATTCAAGACCTCTGAAACCATGAGGAAACAGGCAAACAAATCTCTCCCCCAAATTTATAATTTTTCAACAAAGGAAACCAAATCATATACATGGAAGTGGGTGAAATTCCAGAGAAAGACTACAGAAAACTGATTCTTAAGGTATCCAATGAACTAAAAGAAGGTCAAAGGAGTTAATAAAGAGAGAAAATATGGGAGATGAAACATCATTTCAATAAAGAAATAGAGATATTGAAAATAAACCAGTCAGAACCCCTGGAAATTAAAGAAACAATGAATCAAATTAAAAATTCACTTTAAAGTATCACTAATAGAATAGATTGCAGAAAAAATAGAACTGCAGGTCTCAAAGATAGAACTTCAGGCCTAAAAGAAAGGTCATATGAATTTGAATACTCAGTATGCAAAAAAGGAAAAAATAAAATAGAAGACCATGTTAAGAATATACAAAAACTGGGACAACACTACAAACCCAAACTGGAGAGTTACTGGGATAGAAGAGAATGTGGAGATACAGACTAAATGCATTAAGAATCTCTTCAGTGAGAAATAAAAAAAACTTTCCTCATCTTAGAAATTAGATGTCCACGTACAGGATGCATACAGAACCCCAAACAGACAATATCAAGAACCACCTCCCAACAAACATCATAATCAAAGTGCCTAATCCAGATAATAAGGAAGATTATGAAACACTAAAACGGAAAATGTCAGGTCACATTTACGGGCAAACCAGTAAGATTCATTTCTGACTTTTCAACTCAGACCATAAAATCAGGGAGGGCCTGGAATGAGATATTCCAAGCTCTAAAAGAAAACAATTGCCATCCAAGATTGTTATATCCTGCAAAGCTATCTTTCAGGATTGATGGAGAAAGAAAAACTTTCCATGATAAGGATGAAGTAAAAGAATTCATGACCATTAGCCAGCTCTACAAAGAATGCTTAATGATATACTGAACAAAGAACTCAAAAGCAAATTCCAAAGCTCCCAAATAAATGAAGTACATTGGAAGAGCAATTAACAAAATGGAAATTAATAAATTAAATATAGGAAGCAGACAAAAATGGCAGAAAATATCAAACATCTATTCATAATAACACTGATATAAACAATCTCAAATTCCCAATTAAAAGATAGACTGGGAGAGTGGATTTAAAAGCAAGATCCAACTATATGCTGTTTGCAAGAGACTCATAGGTGAAGAGAATGACAAGTTCAAAGTAAAAGGATGGAAAAAACATTACATGCAAATGGAGTCTGAAAACAAGAAGTAGAAGCTATTCTCACATCTAACAAAGCAGATTTCATGCAAAATTTAATTAGAAGAGAAAGAATGCCACTACTTCCTAGTAAAGGGATCAATTCAGCAAGAATATATAATGATAGTAAATATGTATGTCCCAATGTCAGGCCACTCAATTACATTAAAAAATACTTCTTGACATTAAATCTGAAATAGATCCCCAAATAATAATAGTAGGTAATTTCAACACACCCTCATCATGAATATACAGGTCATCAAACCATACATCAATAAAGATATTTCCAAGCTAAATAATAATATAATTCAAATGGACTTAATATATATCCATAGAATATTGCACCCCCAAACAACTGAATTTATCTTTTCTCAGCAGCTCATGAAAAATTTTCAAAATAAACCATATTCTAGGTCACAATGTAAGTCTCAGCAAATACAAAAAATCCATATAATCCTGTGCACTCTATCAGATCATAATGGAATGAAATTAGAAATCAACAGCAAGAAAATGGAAGAACCACATAAACAAGTGGAGATTGAATAATATTCTTATAAGTGAGGAATGGATCAGAGAAGAAATGAGAGAAGAAGTCAAGAAATTTTTAAAAACAAATGAGAACACAGATACAACATATCAAAATCTCTCCCAGTGACTCGGAGACTGAGGCAGGAGGATCATGAGTTCAAAGCCAGCCTCAGCAAAAGTGAGGCACTAAGCAACTCAGTGAGACCCTGTCTTTAAATAAAATACAAATTAGGGCTGGGGATATGGCTCAGTAGCCAAGTGTCCCTGAGTTCAATTCCTGGTACCAAAAAGAAAAAAAAAATCTATGGGGCAGTAAGAAAGCAGTTCTAAGAGGAAAATTTATAGCCTTAAGTGTCTACATTAAATAATACAAGGGGGAGAAATGAATGACAGTAGAGGGGGTAGAGAGAGAAGAGGGGAGGGGAGGGGAGGGGAGGGGGGATAGTAGAGGATAGGAAAGGCAGCAGAATACAACAGACACTAGTATGGCAATATGTAAATCAATGGATGTGTAACTGATGTGATTCTGCAATGTGTATACGGGGTAAAAATGGGAGTTCATAACCCACTTGAATCAAAGTGTGAAATATGATATATCAAGAACTATGTAATGTTTTGAACAACCAAGAATAAAAAAATTTAAAAAAATAGAACAATTCCAAATAAATAAGTTTGTGCTCTACCTCAAGACCTTAGAGAAGGAAGTATAAACTAATTTCAAAATCAGTAGAAGATAGGAAATCCTTGAGATCAGAGCTGAAATTAATGCAACTGAGAATGAAACAAAATCCACTGGATCAATGCAAAAAAGAGTTGGTTCTTTGAAAAGATTGATCAAACCAGAAGAAAGAGAGAAGATCCAAATTAACAAACTTAAAGATGAAAAAGGTGGTATTACCACAGACATTTTTTAAACTCCAGAGGGTCATTGGAAACTATTTTGAAAATCTGTACTCCAATAAACTGGAAAATGTAGAAGATATTGACAAATTTTTACGCATATGACCTGCCAACACTGAACCAGAAAGATAGAGAAAACCTATATGAAGATCAATATTGAGTAATGAAATTGAAATAGTCAGTAAAAGCCTTCCAACAAAGAAAATCCCAGGACCAGATGTATTCTGAGCTGAGTTATATCAGAACTTAAAAAAAAAAAAACACTTGTCTTCCTCAAAATATTACACAAAATTGAAAGGGAGGGACCACTCTCAAACATTCTTTGAAGCCACTGTAATACTTATACCAAAACCAAATAGAGACACATCAAGGAAAAAAAACTATCAATATTTTTAAGGAACAAAGATACAAAAAATTTCAATAAAATATCAGGAAACTGGGCTGGAGTTGTGGCTCAGTGGTAGAGTGCTTGCCTAGCACATGTGAGGCCCTGGGTTCGATCCTCAGTACCACATATAAATAAATAAACAAAATAAAGGTATTGTGTCCAACTGAAAAAATAAATATTAAAAAATCAGCAAACTGCATTCAAAAGCACATTAAGAAGATACTATACCATGATCAAATGGGTTTCATTACAGGGATATAATTTTGGTTCAACATATTCAAATCAAACGTATTCATCATATAAATAGAATCAAGAACAAGAATCAAATGGCTACCTCAATAGATGTAGAAAAGGCCTTTGATAAAATCCTGCACTCATTCATGTTTAAAATGCTGGAGAAACTTAGGAATAAATTAAAGAATCTTACTTCAGCATTATAGAGGCTGTATGTGACAAACCCAAAGCCAACATCATACCAAATGGAGAAAAGCTGAAAGCATTTCCTCTAAAATTAGGAAAAAAAAACAAGGATGTCAACTCTCACTACACTTATTCAATATAGGTCTTGAAACTCTAACTAGAACAATCAGGCAAGATAAAGATATCAAGGGGATGCAAATAGGAAAAGAAAAGCTCAAATTATCTCTGTTTGCTGATGACATGATCCTATATCTAGAAGACCCTAAAGATTACACCAGAAGATTTCTAGAGCTGATAAGTAAATTTAACAAAGTAGCAGGATACAAGATCAAATCCATAAATTAATAGCTTTCCTATACTCCAATAGTGATTCTGCTGAGAAAGAAATCGGGGAAACTATCCATTCCATTCACAACAGCCTTAAGCCAAACCAAACAGAAAACCCCAACAACTTGAGAATATATCTAAGCAAGGAATTGAAAGACCCCTACAATGAAAATGAAAACTATAGAACATGAAGAAAGAAATTGAAGACCTCAAAAGATGAAAAGACCTTCCATGTTTTTCAATAGGTAGAATCAATATTGTCCAAATCACTATAGTACCAAATGAAATATACAGATTTGATGCAATTTCCATCAGAATACCAATGACATTATTGACAGAACTAGATTAAAAAAAGTCCTGACAATTCACTTGGAAGATTAAAAGACCCATAATGGCCAAAGCAATTCTGCAGGAGCATTCACAAAATCTGACATCAAATTATACCACAGGACCATAGTAATAAAAACAGCCTGGTATTGGCATCAAACTAGACATGAAGACAATGGAACAGAAGACACAGAGACCAACGCACATACTTATAGGTGTCTGATAGTTGACAGAGGTGCCAAAAATATGTATTGCAGAAAATATTTTTTTCAACAAATGGTGCTGGGAAAACTGAGTACCCACATGTAGAAGAGTGAAACTAGATTCCTGTGTATCACCCTACCAAAAGTCATATAAAAGTATACCAAAGACTTAGGAATTAGACCAGAAACTTTGCAAGTGCTAGAAGAAAGCAAAGGCTCAATAATCCAACTTATTGACGCAGGCACTGACTTCCTAAACAAGACCCACAAAGCTTAAGAAATAAAACCAGGAATCAATAAGTGGGAATGTATCCAATTAAAAAGCTTCTGCACAGAAAAGGAAATGGTAAAGAGCAGAAGAGAGAGCCTAAAGATTAGAAGATCTTTGCCAGCTACTCCTCTGATTAATATCTAGAATATATAAAGAATTCAAAAAGCTTAACACCAAAAAGATAAATAACCCAATTGATAAATGGGCAAAAGAACTCAACAGACATTTCTCCAAAGAATAAACACAAATAGCCAACAAATATATGAAATAATTTTTAACATCCCCTAGCTATCATGGAAATACAAAACAAAACTACACTGAGATTTCATTCACTGCAGTCAGAATGGCAATCAAGAATACAAATAATAATAAATGTGGGAAAGAAGGTACAGTTATACATTCTTGGTGAGACTGCAAATTAGTACAAGCACTCTAGAATGCAGTATAGAGATTCCTCAAAAAACTAGGAGTGGGACCACCATATGACCCAGATATCCCCCTCCTCTGTATTTAATGAAAAGAACCAAAATTAGCATACTGCATTGACAGAGTCAGATCAATGTTTATAGCAGTGAAACTCACAATAGCGAAGTTGATGAACCAGCCCAGGTGCCTATCAACAGATGAATGAATTAAGAAAATGCGGTATGCATACACAGTGAAGTTTTACTCAGCTTTAAAGAAGAATGAAATTATGGCATTTACTGGTAAAGGATGGAACCGAAGAACATCATGCTAAGTGAAATAAGTCAAGACTCAGAAAATTAGGGATTGAATGTTTTCTCTTATATGCAGAAGCTAGAGAAAAATAAGGGAAAAAAAGGCTGGGGGTGGGTTCAGATATTATAAAGATAGAAGTTCAGTGGAGTAGAAAAAGGAGATTGAGGGGGAGGGAGGAAGGATGGTATAGGGAGGAAATGAAGAATGGTTTTGACAGAATCGCAAATGTGCATGTATAAATATGCAAAAGGGAATTCTACCTTTTTGTATATGTAGAAAGCATCAATGAAAAATAATTAAATAAAAGAGTGGAAGGAAGACCATTAAAGTAGAGGTGGGGAATAGGGAGAGGCAGGAAGGTGGGGACAATGTGGGCACTGGTGACTGAAATGGAGAAAATTAAATTCCATGCATAACCCAACTGCTATGTACAATTATAGTGTAGTAATACAAGAAAAAGTTCTTTTCCATGTACACATAATCCCTCGTGTGTGGTGCCATCAGGGCTAATTCTAAACATAGCGCAATTCCATGTAGATTGTATGTAGATGGATCTCAGAGGTGCCGAGCAGCAAGATTTCAGCCTGGAGCAGGCTGAGAGCGCTGAGGTGTGCAGTACCTGGAAGCTGCCTTAGGAAAGGCCACTTCTGCTGTCACAAGGCAGGCCTGGGAGTGTGCAGAACTCTGGAGTATTGCCACAGTGCACACAGGAATGCTTATCCTGGGCTGTCCACTCACTCACAGGCCAGATTCTCTGAAGCCACCCCTCTCCCTCCAGGGAAAGGAGGAAGCAGGGTTCCTTTTCTGCTGCTTTTCCTGGTGAAATCAGAGGTGAAGTCCTTTCAAATGTGTGTGCTGAACCAAATCTTTTATTGAAATGTGTCCATTGGTTGCAGGCTCCAGGTGGCTGGGAATGTTCTTGCTTTTCACTCCACGTCCTCGGGTGCCCACAGACCCAGGACACTGTCTGCTATTCAGGAGGAGTGACCTGGAGAAGAGTCATCTGCTCAGGTGGCATCACCGGGTGGGTCAGTGTTCACAGAGGACACATTGCACATCAGATTTTGAGGAAGAATACAATAATATGTTCTGGGCATTTTAAAGAAATACCCTTTTGTTTCAAATTTGCTCCTAAAAACAAGTCTAAACATTTGTTTTCAAGTGTTCACAGGACAAGTTAATCTCAAAAACTTTAGACAGGACGTAATTTACCAATATTTAAGTAACTTAAAATCCTAAATTGAGGTTTTGGGGAAATTAGTTCAAGTAATTCCTAATTTAAGTCTTGGGGGAGGGTAGAAACAGCTCACAAGTTATGTAAAATGCAAAGAAATGTTCATTAGTACTGGATTTATCTGTTATATTCTAAAAGATTTTCTTTGGGTTTTTGGTTTCTCTGTCAGACTTCAGTGAGCTTTAGTCAGATTTTGAAATGAAAATAATTTTTATTCTTATTCAAGAACTATATTTCTTCCAGAAAAAATTTAGATGTTATTGAGATTAATGATTCCATATGAATACAGTATGTGTATGCATCTTACATGCATGTGTGTGTGTGTGTGTGTGCATGTGCACGCGTGTGTATGTGTGTAATTACAGAAGGCAGTAATAGCAAGGTTGCTTCTGGAAAAAATGCTTAAATGGTTTACAGCTTGGAGGAATATTTTATGTAAATTAACTCCAGTTGCCTATGGATAATAAAATTGGACAGTTGAAGATTTCTCAGAGGGTAGGTATGGAAAATCACTTATAATTTTTGAAACCTAGCAAGTCTGTGGAGGTTTAATAAGAATGCAGGAGTCTTGGTTACCTCTTTAAAACTTATTCCCACTTAGAGCAGGGGAGATGGTAAGGATTGTTGGGATTTGGAGCTCTTGGAGTTTTAACAGGTTTGAATAGTGGTGTGGTTTGAATGCTTGGTTCCCTATATTGCTGTGTTAAAGTGAACATTTTAGTGTTCAAGATGCTTCTTTGTCCATCAGCTCTGAAAGTGACAGGTATCCTACTCAGCTCAGGATGTGGAGGAAAACCATGGTGGATGACCTGTGGGATAGTTGGAAGGTGGGCAGAGTGAGCTCATGGACAAGAGACTGGTTTGACTTTGGCCTGCCAGCAAGGTCGGGGGACCTTGGGAAGACACTCAGACTCCCTGGGCTTCATCTGTAAAATGACCAGGCTTCTGGACTTGGCCATGGTGATAATTGGGCACCATGTACATACCTCGAAAACTACAAATGGTGTGAAGCCCAGTTAGGTATTGCTATTGGACCCAAAGGCATTGCTGTGTGTACAGGGGAGAATTGTCAGAGGCATTTATTCTACCCAGTGTTTGGATCATTCAGGACCATAATATATTTTTGCTAAACTATGTATCAACATCCTTTCTGTGAAAATGGCATGGTACTATGCAGAGGTCATATAGGGGTTTTGGTAACAATGTCTTGATGACAGGCAATGATGGAGTGGTGCTGGATCTACTTTACACTAGGTCCTGTGCTAGGTTCAGAGGATACAGAAGTACAGTTTCTAGTTTCAGGGAATCTGGATAATTGCCAGTATAAAAATATGCCAGAAACTTCCATCAGCCAAGTTAAAATGACTTTCTGACAGACCTGAGGTCTTAATATTAGTTTGACCAGTTTGCTTGTTCCCATGGTTACTGTGTGTCCCTCAGGCGGCTCCGCCCACAAGACCCAGGGCAGAGAAACCGAGGGACAGTGGGATTAGACAGGTAAGGGGTGTCACCCTGAGCCAATTGGGATGGGCACTGGTCTCTGTGTCTCATCCTGGGGACTCCAGCATGTTTCCGAGTTGTTCCTTTACAGTCCTGGACATACACTAGCCTGGAACTCTCCCAGTTCCTGGAATGATGCCCGCAGCCTCAGGTGGCTGTGTAGACTTAACTCAGGGTGCACAACCCAGCTACTCCCGTGGCTTTTCCTGCCTTCACCTGCTCTGCCTCTGGTCCAGACAGGGGATGCTCAAGTCTTGTCATCAGTTTCCAGGGATAACAGGTGGTGATGGAATGGGAGAAACTTGTTAACAAAATTTTACATGCCCAAATGACTGACTGGGGAAATTTGCCAGTTAATTGTATCGAAATGTCCAACAGCTGTCTAAATGCTTTCCTTCCTCTTCTTCCCTACTCATCACTGAAGCCTGTATAGGTTTCTAGGTGTTTATTTGGTGATATCATTCTTACACAGTCTTTGAAAAAGATATCCACTTCTGTTAAAAGACCAATACCTTTGACTCACTCTATTTATCCCAAAAAGAAATGTGATCTGATAAGGGGCTCCTATTTCTACTAAGAGGCAGAGGTTTATCATATTCATTCATGAATTCGCCACAATGTGGCACTCTAGTAATTCCTATGTCTATGGACACTCTCTAGTTGATGCCTTCAGAGTACTGGACTGGTAGAGTTCTCTGTCTGAAAATGTGACCCTCCTAGAAGGTCCCCTCTTGTGGAGCTGTGGAGGGTCCAGTTAATGATTGTGTGTGCTCTGCTCACACAGACCTTTCCCTTGGCTTTGCTTAAAACATAAAAGCAGGAGCAAAATCCAGTTTTTAAGATTTCCTAATCACTATTGTTTCTATTTTTTTCTGAAAGGTAGTCCAGTGAAAACCAAAATCGTATTGTAGTGACCATGAAACAAAGGTAAAAATTAATAGGTATATGAATACGGGGGGTGGAGCAAACCTTCTGGTTTGTGAATGATACTAAAGTGTGTATCAGAAAAGAGTATTTCAAATACAGGAAGAGGCAGCAATATAACCCTAGGAATTTTGATGGGTTCTCAACAGGCCCCTTGATTTCCTGTGCATATGCAGGCTCAGAGTGGTGGCCTGTCATGACCTACGGATTCAGGGCCATCAACGCTTCTAGAGAGGATTAGTCCTAAGCAGCATGGTGAGTTCTGCTGACTGGCACTTTGATGGCCAGTATCCTACATGATCCTGGAGTGAAGGCCATTGTGAACATGCGGGGCCCTGATTCTAATTCAGGACCCATTTCACTCAGGAATTAAGATTCCTCAGAAGCAAGGAGGAGCCAACAAGTTGGTTTCCTGACACTGTGACCTTCACTGCAAAGGAATTTCTGATCCTCCCCTCTGACTTATCTGTTTCTGCACAGCTAAAAATAGTAGGAAGAGAGGAGATAGGGAAGGATCTGAGAAGGAGGAAAAGTCAGAGTATTTTGTCTTGGTTTGTGGAAGTTCAGCCTCATCTCCATTTGTAGTTATAAATCTGAAGAAGAATGAAATGCCCAGTATTTGCCAAATTAGGACAATGACTAAGCATTTCCCAAACTCTGCATTTACAGGAGGAGCTGTTACCCAAGATCTGGAAACAAAACAGCAAACCAGAATGAACGAGGTACATGGGTTTGCAGATCAAATGCCAGGAGGCTGAGCCTGCAGCGTGCCCTGTGTGCCCTTTCCCATCCCTTCCCTGTAGGCGACCCTCCAGGGCAGTGCCCCTGTTCCTCTCCCATGAAGCCAGGAGCTGCTCTGAGGTTGCTGGCTTATGCTCCTGGGTTTACCACCAGCATCTGTGACTGACGGTATGCCTGTGCTGCTCTCTATGGTCTGGTTTAAAAACCTGCACAGTGTACTCTGAGCGTTTGGATATTCACCTGCTACCCACCACTTGGCCACCCTCCCTGCTCTTGAGTCTTCTACTCCCAGACTCCAACCTTCAATCCCAGCTTCATCTCCCCTGTCCTGCTGTGGCTTCTCTTCATACTAACTATGGCCTCTGGTCCTCCAGTGTACTCTTATTTTCCAGTTTGTGCCCCAATGATGTTTTTTTTCTTTCTGAACTAGACCTGGAAGAGAGTTTTCCCTGGATTGACTGTGGCCTTCAGCCTTCCATCCTGTCTTCTGCTCTGGCGTCCCTGCCCTAACTGTCCATTTCTTCCAGCAGAGTGTTAGGGAAAGCACAGGGTCACTGATGTCAGGGGGACTTGAATTGAATTCAGCCATTAACCTAACCAGCTCTTCACCTTCAAACTCATGATTTAACTTCTACACCTGTCATCTAAAACGTGAAGATTAATAACACCCTCTTCACAGTGGTTGTGTGGTTGTATGAGAAGGCGCATAGAGTGCTCTCACTTTGAGTCCGCTTCTACCTTGGAGTTGGTGGACGTTGGTAGAGAAAGTTCAGATTCAAGTCCCCTGTAAATTCTTGCTGTCTACCCACACGATAGACTATGGTGCATTTCTTCTACTCTTGCTTTAGTCAGAGTTTTTGATTTCCAGCAACAGAATCAACTCCACTCTCTCTCCCTCCCTCCCTTACTTCCTCCCTCGTGTTCTTCTTCCCTTCCTCTCTCTCTTCTCTTCTTACCTCTCCTCCTACATCTTTCCTCTCTCCCTTTCTTTTTGCTAGCTTGAGACAGCATGAATGTCAGCTTACCCTCTCCGTCCAGCATCCCAGTCATGATACAGATCATCTCCATCAGCCCAGGGCTTACTCCTTGCTCTGCTCCCAGCACTCCCCTGCTAGTCACTCTGACTCCTATCACCAGATATGAGTTTCATCTGGTCTTGAACTTCATGCATGTGGACTCACGTGGTAAGTGCTCTTCGCGTCTGACTTATGGTGCTCAACAATGTTGGTGACATTCTTCCATGTTATGTGTTAGTTTTTTTTCCATCATTTGTGTGTTGTAGTCCATTGAATTTATTACATTCATTTTTATGGACATTTTGAGCTTCAGCTATGAATAGAGCTGCCATAAACACTTTTTTGTCTTGGTGGATTTACCTGTGTTCATTTTAATCGTGTACACCCTTAAGAACGAAATGTTTGGACCCTAGGATAGGTATATTTTTAAGCTTAGTAGATAATCCCACTCCAGTTTGACTAGGAAGGAATTTATGGTGGGGCATCAGTTCACAGATTTGATGGGTGAGCAGTTCCTAAGGCTGTTTTCAGGGACATCTTCCAGAACCACTCTGGCAAGGCTGTTGTTGCCCCAGCTGATCAGAACCATGCTGCCTCTGGTGTCACAGGAAGCCCTCAGGGTCATGCACTCTGGAGACCTTGGCTGGGTTCAGGAGGAGGGTCACTTTGCTGCCATGAGGCAGAGGATCTCAGAGGCCAGCACCTGTGTGAGAGGACTTGCAGCCAACCTTCTTCACAGTCCCGTACCTGCGTATATGGCTGTTGGTGTTCCTGAGACTCGCTGTAATGCGACATTGCCATGCCTCCTGTTTTTAGCATCCCAAGAGCATGCTTCAACTTTCTGTCACCACCGTCCATCTTTTCATGGGCTTCCAAGTATTTGTCAAGCTCTCTGAAGTTCTCTTTAGATCTCTTCCACAAAGTTAAGTGGAAGAGATCTTTTGTTTTATTCTGTCATTGTCCTTGGGTGAGTATTCAGGACAGAAATATTTTGAGCACAGGTCACCTTTTAAGGCAGAATCTACTTTTTACATTTTTCCAGCATGCTGTTCTTGTTGTTTTTGTGTTACTAACCATTAGAGTCAGAACTGTAGGCTGGCCATCTGGTGTCATCCAGAATATAGAATAAATGTCAGAGAGGGAGTCTGCAGTAAGCATAACCTCAGTTCAGAGGGGTGTAAAGACAGAGACTACTCATGGTGTGAGACACTGAGCTCATGGGCTGGGAACGTACAGGACCCCTGGGGCACGGAAAGCTCGCGTGTACACTCTTCTGCAACCAGTAGCTTGCAGGTATGTGTCTGTGCTGTGCGATGTGATCATAAGCACTCGTACACATGTATGTGAGTTTTACATGAATGTGTCAGTGACTAATAGCAGTATAACCTCAGCCTCTGTTGAACAGAATGTGCTGGAATTATCTTTCATTTCTCCATTTCCACTGTTTGCTTTGATTTTGCTCTTAAAAATACTCAGGTTGTCTCTATACCTAAATAATTTTTTTTACCTTTATTCTTATACATTTTTCCTTTTTAAATTTAAACATCTCCAAATTAAAGAAAATGGTCTTCATAGCTATAATCCATGCTCCTTGACTCTGTGGAATTAGTTTTCACCTCTTACCACTTTCCCTTCCCTTCCCCAATGCTATCACTGGGCCCCTAACCTTGCTGTTCGTTGTTGTTGTCTTTGGCATTGATCTTCTTTCTGGAAGTGTCTGGCACTCTTGTCCTTCCTCCCCTGTGTACAGATCTTGGTTTGCTCATCTTTCATTGCATGTGAGTGCCTTAGTTTTCCTACCTTCTGCATCTGTAAGGATATTTCCCCTTGTTCTTTCAAACACAAGTCTTTCTCTATCCCCCTTCTCTCCCGTGCACTCTCCAGAGCCCCTGCCCTGTTCTTTGTGCATTGAGCTGCACTCCACCCTCTCGCCTGCAACTCCTGCCTTGTGTGAGCATCACCACCTGTCCCAATCTCTCCTGGGGAGCTCCATTTGGTCTTTCCACTTGGCTGATGGACTCTTCACTCAGCCGTCATACCCTGTGTCTCTGCTCTGCGTCTGAAATGAAGTTCCTGTTGATCCTACACACAGATTGATCTTCTGGACTTCCCTTTTGAGTGCCCATTCTATGAAATTCTGTTATTCTTGTCTCTTCCCTTTCTTGCTGTCCTTACATAACCAGGTGCTGAGATCCTGTGGGTTTTACATTTCTAATGTCTCTACATTCATGTCTCTTCTTGCACCCTTATTGAACTCTCATGTTCTTCTGTTCAGACTTCAGTAAAAGATTGTTTCTTAACTGGTCTTTTTTTTTTCCCTGATACCAGAGATTGAACTCAGGGGCACTCAAATACTGACTCACATCCCCAGCCCTATTTTGTATTTTATTTAGAGAAAGGGTCTCACTGAGTTGCTTAGTGCCTCACCATTGCTGAGGCTGACTTTGAACTTGCCATCCTCCTGTCTCGGCCTCCTGAACTGTGGAGATTACAGGCATGCACCACTGCACCAGGCTTAACTGGTCTTCTTGCCTCTCCTGGCACATGAATTTCAAATAGTTCAGTTAAACTATTAAGCACAGTTTATAAATTATAACTAACAGCACAGTTATAAGTGTTACCTCTCCTAAAGCTTCTGTTTTGGTTAACATATCCAAATGGTGAGGAATAGAAGCCTTGATATAACTACCCTAAATAAAGGTGTCATGTCTCACCATCACAGTGAGGAGATAGAAGAGTTATGAGTTTGATGTTCAGCAATGGAGTTGAGCATCCTTTTCTCTCCGACCTCTCTCTGCTGTCCTTGACCTAGACACCTCGATCATCACAGACTGGACAGCTCCTTGGTTCAGTTATGTAGCACAAGCAGAGGAACCAAATGCTTCCAAATGTTTGCCTTTTTACAAGTGTGACAAGACCTTTGCAAGGTCCATCCCCAGCATAGTTCTGCTCCTGCGTCACTGGCCAGAGAGGCATCAAAGGTGGACAACTGAGCAGCTGATTGGCAAGGGCTGAATTACAGTAATTGGTTTAGAATAATCAAGATTTATCCAAAGATTCCTATGGAATGCCTAGTTATTTTTACTTTTTTTGCTGTTGTTAGAGAGATGAGTGTAGGAAATGTTGGCTAAGAAGCCAACAGGCCTGACTAGGACCTCCACCTCTTTTTATTTTCCTGCTCTTTCTTATTCTTCCTTTTTCTGTATTATCTACATTATTTTTACCTTCTCATTTTACTTTTCTCTTTTTAAAGTCTGTACTTGATAGTAACTTCTGGTGACATCCAGGTTTATGAGGTTTCTGATCCATGAGGGGATCAGATGCCTCGAGCTGCCTGGGCCACAGGATGCCCAGATATCGGATTCAGTGTTATTTCCAGGTGTGCCTGTGAGGGTGTTCCTGAAGGAGGTCAGCATATGAGTTAGCAGAGAGTCCTCCCCAACGAGGGTGGCCTCAGCTGATCCACTGAGGGACTCAGAGAGCCAGAAGGTGCAGAAAGGTAGTTTGCTCGGCCTGACTGCTTGAGCTGGGGCACTATTTTTGTCCTGCCCTTCACACTCAGTTCTCAAGCTTCAAAGCTAGGCTGCAATCTACATCACTGGCTCTCCGGCTACACCACGGGCCTTCCAGGGTCTCCACTTGCAGACAGCTGATCATAAGACTTCTCAGGCCGTAATTGTATGAGCCAACCCCTTATCATAAACCAGTCTGTTTCTCTGTCCCTATACACACATCTCCTACTGATTCCGTTTCTCTGTTGTGTCTCTGCCATTCTAGGATGTGTTTTTCTACTCTCCAATAGATTAGCTGGTACCACATTCTTATTGACTGTCTGTCTTCTGCCATAGGGAAAAGAGAGTGGAGTGTGACAAGACCCTCAGTGTAAGGTTGTAGGGGGCCTACACAGTTTACAGTGGAACACGTCACCTGGCAGTATCCTTGGATGCCTTTATAACAGATTTTTGACATCCAAATGGACTGTATAAAACTTGACCCTTTCAGAGTGGCAGTAAGTGATGGCAAAATTGATATCTGTGAGGCAATCAGTCTGTGTCCCTTAAGAATAAAAGGAGACAAAAATGTAAAGACTCTTCCAGGGAAAAAAGATGCCAGGAGAGTTCCTGGGGGTGGGGGGTGGTCACAGAATCCAGCACTATGGCTGGGTGACAAGTGTGGGAAGAAGGTGGGAGGTGAGCCTTCCCCAGGGGCAGAGGACCAAAGGTGTTTTGAGACCAAGGGATGAGCAGGGGTGGTGTTTGTGTGTCTCTGGAGTAAACACCCCTTATTTTCCCAAATCGGAAGTACAGTCTATGTGCATATTTGATAGGGAAAACCCAGGATTCCCACCTGTGGGCAGATGTAGAACAGGAGCCACAGGGAGGAGGGCAAGATGAGACCAACGGGTTCATCCAGAGCCGGAAGTTGAATCCAAGTCAGGGCACTGGAACACCAGATCAGAACTGTCCTGGAGAAGACAGTGGGGGGACACACTGGCCTTCCTGCAATGTGTGGGATAAAAGAACACTGGGAAGTTTTAAAAAATATTTCTCAAAAGGTATAATGACCTTACTGATACCGGGGTTAGATGAGCACCCAATTAATTGGAAAAAAGGAACCTCTCTAGAGCTGACAGAAAGAAAAACATTTGGCAAATGTCATTTCTCTCCTCTTTTGCCATAATGTCTGAGGGGGAATGTGTCAAAATCCAAAGCAGACAGAAAGGCCCCTGCTTCTTGGGCTGAAGCATGAGATGGTCTTCGCACTGTCTCTGAATCAGTAGGTGGAATTTGGCAAATTTCCTACTGTTCAGAGCTTTATTTTCCTCCTGGGTGAAGTAATAATAATAATATCTGCCTTGCAAGGTTGTACAGGGCACAGCATCTGGAAGATAATAAGTTCTTAATTAATCGCAACTGTTGTCATCATTATTTCTACTAATAAAAGGGAATAGGCATCATGTACTTACTCTGTACTGGCATTGCGTCTAGTGTTTTGATCCGTTATTATCTCATTTAATACTTACAGAGACCTCAGGAGGCAAGTTAAAATACCTCTGTTTTGCAGAGAGGAAAATAGAAACATGGTTGGCAGCTTTCCCAAGGTCACATTAGAGTCCAACTGAGGACACAAAAGCAGGTAGAGGCTGCTCTCCCAGCCCAGGAAGCAGTAGGAGAAGGTCACAGGTCTAAAGATCACCAGGGTGGACTTCCCTGCTAAGGTGGGCTTCAGCCTGTCATAGAAGGATCTGGAAGGTTTGCTGAGTCATACTTGACTTCTAATCAAATGTGGAGAGGCAGGAATTCCCGTGGTGATCAGTGGGAGTGAGGTGGAAAGGTGACGAGGCCTCAGGCAGGAGGTTGGTATGTGCACAGGTGATCAGGATAGAGACAGCTAGGATTCCAACTTGCACAGCATCATCAGTCTGTGGGCATGTCGGGTGACCAACTGATTGACTGAAATTCGCTAAAAGTGGGATCCTTTTGGGTCTCAGGAGGACAATCCTTGGAGGTTGGATGATCGAAGGTTGTGCAAACCAAGCTGCTTTTCCTGAGGACTTACATCAGGACCCCAGGCAGTCAGCTGGAAGCAATGTAGAGCAAAGACTTGGCGGTGCAAGTCGTTCTTCCTGTGCCTCAGCAAGAGCAGAGCCAGTGCAACCAAGGGCTGCGGCATAGGGCAGCCGTGCACAGTTCTGCATCTCCAGCTCTGCCTTCGTTCCGCCGGCCAACCTTCTTTCTGCCCATGGCTCCTTTTCTTGTTTGGACTGTGTGGGGCATCAGGTCAGATCACTTGTGTCCTTCTCCACACAGTCTTGGCGGCATTCCTGGTAACATGAAGCACTGAGGCGTACACTGTCCACTACTACTGTGGGCCAAGCCTTAAGAGCTGCATAAGGGAGACCAGCATGTGCCTCTGTCCCCATTTCCAGAAGAAATCATGGACCACATCCAGGCTGCTTGTTGGACTTGGTGCCCCTATCTATGATCTCATTGATCTGATTCTGAGCTGAATAGTAATGAAAAAGAAGGCTGTGTTTCTGTTGTGTTTTGGCGTTCTCTCTTAATCTGGCTGTTTGTGGGCTGCCACTGCCCAGCTCAGCACACTGTGACCCATGGAAGGGGCCTGTATCTCTGGATGGGTAATACAGTTAGTTACACTAAGAGAAGCTGCATAAGTGAATAGAGGGTTCTTCAGAAATACTCCCAACCTGACTGACCAGTTGTCTAGCTCAAGTTGTACTATTGATTGCTTAGGATTATCTTCTCTCACTCTTTCTCATGTCTTGATTTCACTTATGTACTTAAAATTCATTTATATCAAATCTCTGCTTTTTAAATTGCAAGTGGCTTTTGCTGCATCATTACACCAGGAAATATTGGTGGCTTGGGATCCAGCAGTGTAAAACATAGCAGTGGCACCACAGGGTACAAGCTGAGTTTTCAGAGTGTGTCCTATTGAATTAATTATTTAGAAAGCCAGAACAATAGCGATGACAATTATTAAATTAATTATTTAGAAAGCCATAACAATAGCACTGATAATTATTAAAGTATGACTTTTCCTCTTCCTAAAAGAATCATTTTCTTTGACAAAAGGATCTGAACTCTCAGGGGTGCCCTACACCTGTGGCTGGAGGGGACTTCAAGGTGATTTAGTCCTATGAAGATGAGTCTTGGTTTCTCTCCTTCCTGTTAAAATTCTATTCTGATGTCTAATGATTAAGCAAATGCTAAGTCAATATTTCATGAAAAAAAAATAAAATTGATCTTACAGGGTTACATGGTGCATCGATAGAATGTTACGGGATTCAGAATTACATGATGGTTTTTCTATCCCAAGAATTGCTGCTTTCTCTCCCTAACGTTATTAGAAATAGGGTATTAAATTAGAAATTATTCTTCACCCAAATGTGTCTAGCTTAATTTTGAAACACTGAATTTTTCTTTTTAAGTGTGATTATAGATGAAATGATAGATGAGCGAGTTTTCTTTTTTTTTCTCACTCTCTCTGACAAGCCACATACATCAAGTGCTGAGTTCAGAGCCCATCACACCTAAAGAGAGAGTTACATCAGCCATGAATGCTCAAGCTAGTCACCTGGAGCAGGTACACATGCAGGTGAGGCCATCTCAGCCCTCGGAAGGCTCCGTGCTGTGGCCGCTGCCCGCTGAGCCCCATCACTTCTCAGCCAGCTTACAGAATCTCCTGGCTCATTCCAGCGTCCTACAGGCCCAGGGACTGACCTGCAGCTTCGTTCTTTCTCAGGTCTGCCCTGGGGTTTCCCTTCTCTCTAAATGTATTGTAAGGGAGTCACAGTTTTGTAATTTCTCTCCTTTTTTCTTTTATTCACTGCTGTGTAAAATGCAGATCTCCATAATATTAAACACCTGTTATTTAAAAGGAAAGAGAGCCATTCAGTCTCTCTCTCTCTCTCTCACACACACACACACACACACACATACACACACACACACACACACACACTCACATGCACTCTTGGTCATTGAGATGAATATGAGAAAGAGTAACTTTCAAGGTACCTGCCAAATCCAAGACTTTATAAAATTGTAAAGCAAGGCTGATTAAATTTGTTTTGCTATTTGAGGCATGAAAACATTAAATCTAATTATCACACAAATAGGATCAATCTGGTTAAACAGTTTATGTTCAGTAATAATTAAAGGAGTTCTTTAATTCTGGATTTGTAAAAGAAAAGGATTTGTTAAGAATAAATTCACACCCTGTAATGAGAATTGTATACTGTTTAATAATTATGGTCAGACTGAGTTGTCAAGGGCTTATTTGGTAATAATAATAATAACTATAATTTAATACATTTTTATTATTGCAGGGATTATACTAAGTGATAATAATCTTGTACATAATCACCTGAGACCACAATGTCCCCAACTCTTAGTAGATGACCTGGCCACATTCCACACAGAGAAAATAGGAACCACCTTGATTTCTTGCCACTGACTCTACTTATTTCTTGTGAATCTTCATTCACTTTTCTTTGATCCTTCTTCTTGCGGTTGGGATGATGTCCCTTCTATGAAGGTCAATCTAGTAGTATCCTAATAAATGTTAAACAACAAGCTTTCTGAAAAAGGAAACAAACATACCTGATTTGTAGAATTTGCTGGTCTCCACAGCGTAGGTACCAGTAAGACCTCACTGAACAATGCGTAGACATGTCTGTGTGTGTAAGTTTGCACACCAACCACACCACCTCCAGCACACCATTGGGCCCATCTCTTGTTTCCCAAAGAAGCAGTAGGGGATTTAGTCTAGGGGCGGACTTGCCCAAGTTTCTACCCTGATTTGACCCCTTAAGGTGACCAAGGTTTTGGATAAGTCACAACCTTTCTTATCCTCAGTTTCCAAATTGCTAAAATGGTGATTAGTAGGTAATAGCCAATGAAATATAACAACATTATCCTCAGATCCATAACCAAAAGATAAAATGTCTTTGAGAAAGAGTGTAGTATTATTAACCCCCATTGTATAAATGAGGACGACAAGACATTTTCCCTCCAAGTGAGTGATCTTTGTTAAGAATAAATTCACTTTCCTTTTATTTAGCTAGATTTTACTGCATTTCCCCCTCCTACCTAATCCTCAATGCATTGGCACGCATTACGTGGACAGCATTGGCTGTTAGAAATAACCTTTTGTCTTAGGTTGGATTTTTTGGAAACAGACATTAAAAGTTTTGTCTGTACGAATTTTATTGGATGGTGCTTTTAGGAAAATTACAGAGGCACAAGGTAAGCAGGAGTGGGAATAAGAATTTAATGTGTCTGCAGCAGCAGCCCTTGCAGATCTAGCAGGAACCTGGGCTTAGGTGGTCCAGTAGAGCTGTTCTGAGCTGAGCCTGTGGGGCAGGCCCTTTTTTTACTGTTTTAACCAGTCATGGAAGTCCTAGCAGCCAACAGACCCATCAGTCCGCAGGGGAATGACTGCATTTTCTAGAAACAGCTGGATCCGTCGTCTGCTCAGACCCATTGCTCCATATGATAAGTTCATCACACTGGTGAATAATTTCTCCAAAATTCACAGAGGTCTCTTCTCTTGGGAAAATGTACAAGATGAACGTCAGTAGGGTGAACTATGGCTTCTGTTGCTGGGTGTGGTTTGAGAACACAATTTATTATCATTATTTCCTCCTTAACACCCATGGTACCCCATCAAAGTCAGTTGGCCCTTTTCAGACTGTGGTTTCTGGTTATTGAACTTATCCATTTGCATTGTCCATTCAAAGTTGGGCAGGAGAGTACAAAGAGCTATCGCAGCCTATCACCTGGGGGACAAACATTTTCCCTTTCTGTAGTAGCCATGCCTCCTTCTGTGATTAGAATCAGTTATTTTGTCTGAGAGTAACTCTTTTCCTTACCTGCTGTGCACACAGGACAAAAGCTAGGGGTGCAAGGAGGGAAGACACAGCAGGATTTCCACTTAACACTGGTTAACACTGACCAGGTAGAGACTGTAACTCAGTGTTAAGTGGAAATCCTGCTAGGTCTTCCTTCCTTGCACCCCTAGCTGCTGTCCTGTGTGCACAGCACCATGTCACCATGTGGTAGGATGCCTGGTCTATCCTGGAGGAGTGTGCCCCATCCTTACTGGGCCTCATCCTCATGTGGTGCCTCTGTGGCACTTGGCAAGACTGTTCTGTTGTCCCATCAGGCTGACAGGTCCTGGTTGGTATGCATGGTATAGGTGCAGCGAGGTGATACTATATGGTGTTTATGGCCAGTGGACAGTGCTCTGAAAGACCTAGGGAGTAGGTCTTGTGAGCAGAAAAGGAAAACCTGTACCCAAAGTATGTGCCAAGCCCAGCCAAGATGAACTTCTGCTAATTTCAGAGTCGATGGAGTCCAAACTAACTTGCCATCAAGTGGACGAAGAGGTGAGGCTGTATCGGGACTCACTCTTGGTTTGTGCTGTGGCAAGTTGAACTTTCTGTAGTGGGATAAGCTAGATTATTCTTGATGGATTGAAGCCTGTGCTGTTGGATCCACTTGGAGGCCCTATGCCTGCTGTCATGGCTACTCCACTCATGAGCCATTGAACATAGCCAGGTGGCCACAAGAGGAGGCTGGCCGGCATCACGAACCTGGGATGTTTTCTTCTAGTGCTCAAGCTCTTGTCTAAGGCTCTTTAATGTGATAAAGAAACCAAACTGCTGATCAGTGTCTTCTGGTACCCCAAAAGTTGAAAAATCACGGATCCAGATGAAATCTGAGACGTGGCTTCCTGAGGACCAGCACCCACATCACAAAACAAAGTGAAGGTGGTGGGTTCGGGGTTGAGACACATCTCAACACAGCTGGAGCTGACAAGGACAACTCTGTGCCCTTCCCTTCCTTACCAGTGTGTTAGTGGCCGTTCTTATTCACTATGATATTGTTTTTGGTGAGTGACACTGGTCTGGGTAGGGAATCAATTTCCACATGGCCTTGGCCACTCTTGCAGCTCTTAACCCCATGTGTCAACAAAGTGAGGTGGGGCGTCTGCAGCCTCCAGGTGTATCCTTTCTGATCCCACATTCACATGCTGGGTAAGTGATCATGAGCAGAGTGGACCTGCTCTCACCCATCCATAGGCCAGGACCCCTCTCCTTGGTGGCTTTCCTGCATCCCTGCTCTAACCTGCAGAGGGGTATCGTGCTTTGGGCTCCTAGAGACTACTGTCAACTTACCTCTTAGAACATTCTCAAAAGATCCCAAGGTGTGGCTGCTCAGCTAAATGGACTGAAGAGCCTGTGGAGAAGGACTAAGGATGATTCTTAACTTATAGCCTTGGTGTAAATTAACAGGCCCTTTCTCATGAGAACTCCACCTCTTTCTTCAATGGGTTCCAGGCCTAGGGTCTGGCTTGGACATGGAAACCGAGTGCAGCGGCACTGCTGTTTGGACTCATCTGTCTTCACTCTGTTCCTCCTTATCATATCTGTATTCTCTGGGTTGTTGCACTAAACAATGTTGTTGTTAATTTTCATCTGTCTTTCCACTGGAGACCCACATTCTATTAAACAGCTCCATAGTCTTCTGTGGTACAAGATGCCCTGGACCTTTGTCACTCATCCCAATAATGATATCTATTTCTGACAACTAGCTCCTGTTATCTTGGGATCCTATTATCCTCAATTTTTTAAACAGCATTTACTACCTTCAACCCTGTCTTCCACAGGACAGTGACCCCTGAGCTTCTCAATCATACCACCTCTGTCACCAGCAAGTTCTTTGTTTCCTCAGTAAACCAAATCTCCTCTGGGTCTCCCAGGGCCATAGCCAGTTGATGGGTTTTCTGGAGTAAATAGCACATTCACTGTGGCCTGGCCCCTTCTCTGAGCCTCTCTGCCATTGGCTGCTCTGGTAGTGCAGGCATTTCACTGTCTCAGCACTGTCTCTTGGGGTGTTTTCCAGCTTGCTGAATTTTGTATCACAAGGGAGGGCTGGGCCTGTGTTGACATACTCTGCCTTGTCTACATTTATAATCTGTTTCCCCACCTGCACCATGATCCAGCACCCCTGGGGTCCTGTACTCTCCTGACTCTTGACAGCTCAAGTTGGTTCATCCTGGAGCTCCGGAGGTGTCTGATCCTTTATCAGAAATTTCCCTGCTGGGGATGTTGTGAACTGGCCCTAGTTATTGCCCTGGAGGTCAGGAGTGGAGATGGGGCTAAAACCTGATGGGCACAGATGTTGTCTTATGTGATGGCCTGTATTATGTGAGCCTAGCTAGGTTGTAGGCCCTGGTTGTTCAAGTGAACACAAATTCAGCTGCTGTTGTGTAGCTATTTTGTAGTTGTGATGAAGCTTGATGAGATCAATTTATTTTACATAAGAAAAATGATCCTACATTTAGGATTAAGCCATCAGAGCTGAACAGAGGCTTTCCAGAAGAAATTCCACCTTTGCACTACAGCTTCCAGATGGTCTGTTAGTTCAATTTGCCCTTCCCAAGAGCCTGCCCTGTGGATTTCCAACTTGCCCGTAAGTTCTCACAGTTACCTAAACAAAGTCCTTGCAATAACTCTCTTAGTATGTATTTCCTGCTGGTTTTACTTTTCTGGTGGAAAGCTGACTGATGAGCGTTTCAAGGCAGAGACATTGCATCATCTTCAAGAAACTGGGAATTGCTACTTGTATCCAGAAACAAGTGGTCCAGTGCTGTGGGTGCTCAAGGACTGTAGGATTTGTGATTTTCCAGTTCGTGTCACCATACATCCTTATCTCAAGTATCCAGACAGCATCTTTTGCGAAAAGGGTCCTGAATTTGGTATAGCATACTCGACAGATTGGAGAATTCAACTTTCTTTGCAGTTTCTCTGCTGTTGTAACCAAGGTGTGCCCTTGGTGTCTGGTTCTTTCCAGCTGCAGGGGTGTGAGCTTCTTTATATGCCTCTATACTACTCTTGATGTTCTAGGGAAACTTTAACCTTGTCATACCCAATAATAAGCTTATATTGCCCTCAAACCTGACTTTCTTTCATTATTCCACGATCCTCTGACTGGCTTCCCTCTGTCTAACTCTGCAGCCTAGGAACATGGAAGTTGTCCTGGATAAACACCCTCTTTCATTACCCTTACCAATTTCTGAGTCCTATCAATTGTGCCTTTCAAATATTTCCTGAACCTATCCTCCTTTCTTCTCCAACACGGGACGTGTCCAGTCTAAGTGGCACCATCTCTACTGGACTGCTGCCTCCGCCTCCTCCTGATTTCTTGGGTCCACTCTTGCTCACTCAAATTGCATCACTCCACAGCAGACAGGTGACCTTCCAAAAGCTGGATTCTGATTCTGATTTTGTTGCTCTCTTACTTGAAACACTTCTATGGCTTCTTGCTACCCCATGGTGATCTCCTGCTTTATCTCGCCACGCACCTGGCTCCTGTGTCAACTGTGACCTTCAGTTCCTGGACAGTGTCCTTCTCCTTCTGACCACTGCCTTGTGCATACTGGCTCTGGAGGACTTGTCCACCTGCAGCCTCCTCCTCTTAGTCCTTAGTCACATCTAATATCAACACAACCTCACTCCCTCCCGGAATGGTTGTCATCGAGCACATTGACAGAAGAGGCTTGGTAGGCCTCGAAGCATGAAGAATTGCTTCCTCTTGAGTTGACTGACAGTGGATTTTCTTTGGTGGGGTCTCCTCTTGGCTCTTGCTTGTGTTACACACTGAGCATCTCCAGGTAACCCTTCGGAAGGTCATTAATAATTACAAACCCATCCTACAGTGCCAGCCAAGAAGCAGTTCTTACTAATATTTACTTCATATGGCAAAAGTGCCACATATTCTTATGTGGATAAAGGTCTCGCCAATGCTTATCCCAAGGAGCTTGGGTGAAGTAGTCTTGCTTTTCCTGCCCTTCCTTTCCTTCATAGTGAGCTCTGGTTAAACATAAACACCGGAGGTCAGGTCCCCATGCTTGATGTGATTTGCTTGGCCTGCTGGGACGCTCTCTTTTCTGAGCCCCTCTGTTCACCCCTCTGCACACCCCAGCTGTGCATACGTCCTGGGTTCTCCATCCTATCCAACTCTGCTTTCTCAGTGGAGTTTTTTTCTTATTCCCTGTTGCAAGCTTCCTCTCGTTTCAGTAACCTCCTGTCTTAAAGCTCATGATCTTTGCATCTCTCTGGGGACTGGGTTGTGTGTCCTTCTTTGTACCTGAGTCTTCTGTATGTGCCTTATGTTGAATCCTGCTGGACTGAGGCTGCTTCTTTGTATGCTGTCTTTCTCTGGGACCTCAAGAGTTTCTGAGGGGCAGCTACATCCCCATTCTCCCTGGAGCAGTTGAGGTTCATTATACTGAGAGACCCTTGGGCAGATCTGTCTGATTTTTAATTATTCCTCATTCTACCTGTTATAGTACTTTGCTCAAAGAAGATAATTAATAAATATTTGTTGAATAAATAATTCAATGTGTTGATTGAAAATTTTGGTGACCAGTGAGGAACCAGGGGCTACATAGGAGCCAGGGGTAAATCAATCAATCAACCAACCAATCAATCAATCAACTAACAGATTAAAAGTCAGATAACAGACCCAAGCAGCAGAGAACAGAGAAACCACTTCAGAGAAGGAGCTGTTGCAACTAAAGCTTAGCCTCTGATGATTCAGTTGAAGGAGTTGGAACTACAAGAATTCCAGATCTTGGGCTGGGGATGTGGCTCAAACGGTAACGCGCTCGCCTGGCATTCGCCATTCGCGGGGCGTTGGGTTCGATCCTCAGCACCACATAAAATAAAATAAAGATGTTGTGTCCACCGAAAACTAAAAAATAAATATTTAAAAAAAAAAAAAAAGAATTCCAGATCAGGGCGAGGGAGGTGACTGGTGTGTTGAGTCATGAAAACTTCAGTGCTTAAAAGAAGGGTGCTGGTTGCCATGAATTGTGTTATTTTAGGTGGTTTTCCTTTCCTAATATAAAGTCAAAGGAAGAACACAGCATCTCACATGAGAAGAAGAGGAGACATTCCAGTCCTGAAACCATCTGGGAGGTGGAATGATAGGTGGAAGAGAGAACAGGCAGAGAGAGGACTCAGCTTCTCCAGGTGAGGGGGGCTGTAGCTGCCCTTCAGAAACCCTGAGGTCCCAGAGAAAGAGCGCGTACAAAGAAAGCAGCCTCAGTCCAGCGGGATTCAACATGATCCCAGCCAGTCCAAAGGGTAGGGACAATGAGAAATTAGACACAAGTTTTCTGCAAAGCTCTGGGATTTATATTTTCTTATTCTTCATGTGTATTTCTGGTATAATGTAGTAAAAAATTTCTGGTTGACTGGATTCAATTTTCATCCTGATGTTTTGATATTATGTAGATGCAGCTTAAAAATCTGCTGAAAATAAGACCAAATATATCTTTTAAGAGCACAGACTGATTTTTCTATGTTTTCTTTTGATTATAGGAGTCATTTTGAATGAAAGATATCAAAAGTCAGGAAATTCAGACTTCAGATGACTCTACCCACATAATTCAATCTTGCTGTCCTTGCATTCAGAGTGGGAGAGATAGAGATCCTTATTTGACATCAAGGCAGGCCGCCGTTCAATACCTCAGTTCACACTCACACAGTTGCTGCATGAGCTCATCTCTTCTTTCACAGCATATGCATTCTTAGTGCTTGTAAAAGTTTCTCAACACAAGACTCACTGTACTGTATCACTGTCACATTCTAGATTGCCAGCACCCAAATAGTAATGATCTCACAGTTGATGAATCAAGTCTCAGATGTAGTATGAAAAGGACAGATTATTGCCAGGAGAATCAGGGACATAAAATGCAATGATGTTTTGGATTTTGAATTATACATGCATAAACAAAGAGAAGCTCAATTTTGTGCAATGCCCATGATTGCACCTAGGAATGTCTTTCCTTTGCCTTGAAGGCAGTCTTAATAGCATGCATGTGATTTACTTATTATAGTAAAAATTAAAAGCATTAAAAATAAGGTAACAGTTTCAGTGATTATTGGAAAAAAGAGTATGTTAAGTTGGAAAATATTTTTCAAGAAACAAGAGAGCTTTGGTTGTAGCTCGGCATTCAGGATCGCTGGGTAGAATGATGTATGGATTTTTTAAATGTCAGAGGAAAGTAAAAATAACTCTAGCAAATACTTTTCTTGCTCTATAATGTGCGTACTGTTTTTCCATAGTGTTTATAAACTTCCTGTTACCTAATATAAAAAAAAATTTTATTCATCTTTTCTGTCACTAATAATCTAAGGATATATCTCGTGTTTTTTTTCTCTCTCTTTTTTTCTTTTCGTTTTAAATGTATAGGCAAAAGAGCTGACATAAACAGCAGATTATAGTGCCAACACAAATGATTTCCAGAGTTATCTGAGGCTTGTTGGAGAAATAATTTCTCAGTATCTGTGATGTTGAAGTCTCATGGAATTGGTGGGGCTGTCATGACATACAGTATGTGTTTTTCACTAGGTGTAAAGACTGTGTGAATTAGTCATTTTGGAGACTTGTTGTAACCGTGGGTTAGTGGGAGGGCTGAACGCATAGGGGCAGCACCTTGTCCAGGATCGCTGAAATGACTTATGTTTTATGAGTGATTTCTGTATTTTGCAGGCCCAAATAATTTCTTTTTTTTCCAAAATTACATGTGCACATAATTTGAGTTCAAGAGTTGTACCAGGCTGGTTACCAAAACAGCAATGTCAATCCTCCTTCTTTCTTTTTCTCTGTCCTCTGGAGGCCACCAGTTTGACCTCCTGTAGGTGTTATTTGTGTCTAAATATATTTTTAATTGTTACTTCCTGATCCCCCCCCACCCCCGCATTATCTATTGAATTCCCATTATGCATGACAAAGATTGAGCCCCTCATGCCCCCAGCTCCCTAAATATTGTAATTTTGCTTAGCTGAGTAGTCAACATTTTTATCATCATAACCGTAAAATGCAGCTCCCAGCCGAGGCATGCGGCCAACTCTGTTTTCCTTTTTTAAACAAGTTTTTGTTTTTGGTGGAGTCATTTATCATCCTTTATCTTTTGCACATTAGTTTTCTAATGTGTTTACTGATATTTCAACCTCAAATATTTTTGGCAAACTTTTTCTAAAAAGAGCTATAAATCTTCCAGGCTTTTAATCCTTTAGATCTTGTGGTTCCGTCTCGCTCTTCAGCTCTGCTGTTGTCAGCTAGGCTCCAGGCTGTGGCTCGCAGACCTCAGCTGGGAACCATTCTCAAAGGTGTTCTGCTGCTTTTTTCCAGAGAGACTTCCAGGCTTAGGCTGCCATCTGCATTGTCATCCTGGGTCCCCTTCCCTGTGGGGGGGTTTCTCTGGGGATTTTCTGTGCCTCTTTTGGATTTCCTGTCTCTTCTTTTGGATTTCCTGGTTTCTGTTCCCCATCTTTCTCTTTCTTGGATAATGCCCTCATTTGGGTGGAAACTCTTTTTTCTGGGAGGTTTTAGATAAAGGGTGCATGTGAGATCATGCAAATTCTTTCTTCACGAGGTTTTCCAAGAACTCACTATGACATGAGATGTTTTGTTTGCTTCTTGCTTTTTTTTTTTTGGTCACACTTTCCACTGAACTCAGAATTTGACTAAGAAAAACTAATAAAATCTCAGTGAACTGAGGCACAAACTTATTTTGCTTATTTCTAATAAGATCTAGAAACCCAAAGAGACCAACAGATGTCTGGGGCTTATGACTATTCTTTAAATAAAACAATCTAGGAGGGCAGGGTGGCCTGCTGGCAGGGACCATCCAGATGAGAAAGTGCAAAAGCTGGGATGGAGTTGAGTCCCAGGGATTTGTCCTCCCGTGGCCCTCTCATAGCTCCAGTGTGAGCTTCACTGCAGGTCCCATGATGATGAGCAATGAATGGTCCAGGGCACGCTGTGCCACGAGGTCTCTGGGACTCCTCCTGACACCTTGCAAAAATGTTTCCCTGAGCAGAGTGGGTTGGCTGTGCATTTTGAGGTATTTCTTAAGAAAGATGGGATTTTATGAAATTGAAATTTGTTTATAGCACAATAATTGATTATAATATTGAATATGTTTTAAAGCATTTGATTTTCTACCAATAAGACAAGCAAATACTTAAAATATATGAAACTAAAAGTGAATTAAATTATAGGTTTGTGGAAATTTGCTGGAAAGACCAACTGGGGGACTTACGGATCCCTGGTGCTGGGGGAGCCTGGTCTGGGATGTGTGTTTGAAGAAGACAGCCCTGCCACTCCAGGGACCTGGTGGAGGTCTGCTTGTGGTGACACTGGGTTGGGCATGAATGAGTGTGAATAAGCATACTTGTGAACCGCACTCTTGAGTATTAACACACTTGGTGGCTTATTTAGATGAAGAAGCAAGGAGAGACATGGAACTCTGAGGTTGATTGATGGCTCCGGCTTTGACCTTGGGAGGCATCTCTTACTGTGGCGTCCTGGAATCACAGCCTGGCAATCGCTGGGCATCAGCAAAACCAACCCAAACACTGTGCCTGCGAGTCAGACCCAGCTTTCACTGGCATTTTGCCTGAGGTGGTTTGAATTCCTGGGTGAGGCTAGAAGCTCATGGAAGCCTTGCTTTTCAGAGTAGGCCTTCCACTTTCTGATTCTCTCTGTGGAAAACTTCTTGGGAAAGACTATTTTTAATTCTATTATTCTTTTAGATCTTAGTAATATAATCCTTTGGCTCTACTTTAGAAAGCTATTGAATGCATTATACTCAGTAAACTAGGAGTCTTTAAAAATAATAGTTGGAATTACTTTGGGGCGAAAAATCGCTCTCATATTTTGGAAAATTGTGGATAAAATTGGATCTTGTTTTTTAAAGAAGATGTCATTGCCTTATGAGGCTGAGTCACATCAAATATATTGATAATACTCCCATGTTTTAAAGCTGTGGCTTAGAGAAACTCAGCCCACTCCCAGGTGTGGTGATATGTGAAGACCTCTCGAATGGGAAGAGGAGGAGGCTACTGATTCAGCATGTGCTATGCTAAGGAGTCCATCACCAGCACTTGTGTTTGGCAGAACTCCAAAGGCAGGCAAAGGAGTGGGAAAGATTTAAGGTGGGGAAAGGGACGCTGCAGGTGGGCTCTGATGGGAGGCTGTGGACAGGGCAGCAGGAGGCTGCTCACTGAAAGAGGGCATCCAGTGAGATTGGTTAGCGGAGTGTTTTCTTTTCGTCTATCGACTGTCTATTGAGAGTGGTGTTCGTCAGCTTTCCACCACTATAACAAGATGTCAGAGATGATCCACTTATCAGGATAGAAGGTTTACTCTGGCTCATGATCAGCTGGCCCTGTGTTTAGGGACTGTGGCAAGGCAGCACCTCCTGGTGGAAGCACATGGTGAAGTGTAGCTGCTCATTTCATGGCTAGGAAGCAAGAGAAAGGAAGAGGAAGGGGAAGGGCAGAGGAAGGGCCTGGGGTCTCACCATCCCCCAAAAGGCACCTCCCAGTGATCTAACAACCTTCTACTAGGCCCCACGTCCCAAAGATCTCACCAGCTCCCAAGGCTCCATTCCAAAGGCTGAGCCCTTAACACCTGGACTTCCATGAGACATTGAAGATCCAAACTACAGAAGTGGAGCCCACAGTTAGCAGAGCCATCAGTTCTTGGTCGAGTCCCCTGTTGTTGGGCTGTCGTTACAGACATGGCAGGGCCTGGCTGCAGGTTGCTGGTTTGGTTATTACTGGAATATGTGGACTAGCCATCATGTGTCTGTCCCTTCAGCCTCTCCCAGGGAATCAGAAATGTCAGTCTTCATATGGAAAATTACAAACAGTTCGCAAGAACTACCTTAAGTTCAGGGTAATTTTTCAATCATCAGATTGTTTTAGGTGTTTTTATTCTTGTCAGTGAAATAAAGCAGAGTTGATTTGCCTCTTTATCAGTTAAGGAGGATTCTTGGCAATGAGCTTAAGTAATGATACAGCAGAACTCAATTTTTGATTCAGTGAAATCATGAACCTGTGAAATGATTTAATCACAGAAGACTTTTACTTTGCTTCTGAGAAAGAAGAGAGAAGACCCTTCTCTCACCTGTTCAAGGCTTATGAACACAGTATGCTCTAAGTTCCAGTTCTAACATTTTACCTTCTTGTTACCAATGTAGTTTTGCAAATCAC
The DNA here is from genome assembly GCF_047511675.1 of Marmota flaviventris. NCBI lineage: Eukaryota > Metazoa > Chordata > Mammalia > Rodentia > Sciuridae > Marmota > Marmota flaviventris. The sequence continues at coordinate 109,832,702 of NC_092505.1, read as the reverse complement.
AAATGTATTTACAACCTAAAAATATCCCTCAAATGCTACATTTTTATTGCTGGATCCAAAATATGGACAAATAAGGAAATAGTATAAAAGAAAATAAAAATGGTGTTTACAGGCAAAGTACCCACCATGGATAATTCCACTTCCTTGAAATAGAACCCTCTGACATGGTGGTTAACAGTGATTAATATGTGATAAACACAACAATAAAACTTTAGTCTGCCGGGAACCTTGCCAGACTCCTGATGTTGCTGTGACCCTCGCCCATCAGTCAGGAACTGGATAGCCGTTCCTATCTCTACGCCTGCAAGACAGTGGCATGCTGTGAATACTATAGGGCTCCAGGACTGTAGAGAGGTGGGAATAGCCTCAGGGCAGGAACCGACAGCCCAAGAGAAGATGCTTCTATAATTCTTGTGCCCTAGTGCTATTTGCACCTCTTTACAACAATGTGTGATCCAGATTTCATCCTCAAGGGAGGATGGCTCAAGGGAGATACAATATATAAATTCTACAATTACTCCATTGTATCTTTTAAACTGGAAGAATATGCTAAGTATGCAATCTCTTAATTTTTTCATGAATATTTATTTAGGCAGCTCATGACTACAAAGGAGATCAGCAGCTACATTAGCTTAGTAGCCTCTCATTTTGACGATGAAGAACGTGTGTTAGTTTACTTACCGTTCTATGTAAATTATTAGCAATGAGAAATGATCAATACATTCTGCCTAGTATGATGTGGGCGATCAATATTTAAAATGAGGAAGAGAACTTTCCAGTGTATTTTTGAGATGTTGCTGAGTTAAAATCTTCCGACAGAATCATTTCATTTAGAATGTGGCAAATTCACGTCGAAGACACGACGTATGTTTTTGGCATTTGCTCCCAACTCTGAACTTTTGCAGTAAACAGAGACAAGGTGCTAATTAACAGAACTGCCAATCCAAATGAATAATGGAGTTCTGGAGACTCGTGGGCGAGGGTGTGACCTTCTGCATCAGAGGTGCTCCGATGCTGAGGTCTCAGTTTTGGAACTATGACTATCAAATAATGAGAATCGGAGAAGGAAAAAAGATAGTGAAATTTCCATTAACTCATCTAGGTATTCCTAATTAGTTTTCAAAAACGGCCAGGCAATGTTGAATGGAAGACTTTTGAGAATGTGAAATAAATAAAGGTCATAGGCCACTGTATTCCTTCAACTCAGAAGGCTGCCAATCAAATGTTCAGTGAGGAAAGATACTTTGTGAAACCCGTGGAGAGAATCTGCATCAGGCAGCATCATAGAACCACAGTCTCTACTCCAGGACATCCAGACACCTCAGTCCAGGGGATTGGAGTAGGGTGGAAAAGTGGGGAGGTGTGCAGGAGGTGGTGTCCCTGGTCAGTCTAAAGACAGCTCCCTTTGATGTGAATGGACTGCAGTGAGGTGGGTGGAGACAGCTGGCCATTCCCTTCATCCCCGAGAAAGGTTAGGACTTGAATAACATGCCCTGAAGAAACTGGAGCCACAGTTCCCTGATGACCTGCTATGGATGGGCGTCAGGGTAAGTCCAAATTAAACCATTGTGACAACTTTCTTTATTGCAAGCATTTTTCAAATGAGGAAACTGAGGCATGAGAGGTAATTTGTCCCCAAACACTATCATATCTGAGTGGCTAGTATTAGGCATTAATCTTGGTGCCCAGGATCTCACGGGAACCCACTGTGGTCACTTTTGTCAACTGCTCCAGACACTGTGGCTCTGGTTTCTTCAGGGCATGTTATTCAAGTCCTAGCCTTTCTCGAGGATGAAGGGAATGGCTAGCTGTCTCCACTCGGCTCCAGCACACCTGTGTGACAAACTGGGCAGTCCCTTGCCCAGACTGTCAAGGCAGAAGCACATTTATTATAATCAGGAATAAAGCAGGATTTTTCTCCATTTTGGGTCTCAGGATACAGGTTTTTGTAAGTGGACACACTCTCCAAGTTGGTTGTTGCCTCCATCTGTTTGGAGAATCTGTTTTGAGAATACTTGAGGCTGGATCACTTACAAAGAACAGACATTTTTGGTCAGAGCCTGGGAAGTCCAAGATAAAGGGGCTGGCATCTGGTGAGAGCTGTCTTGCTGGGTCATGTCCTGAGAGAAGGCCGAAGGGGGAGAGAGGGAGAGGGAGAGAGGGAGAGAGGGAGAGGGGGAGAGGGGGGGGGGAAGGGAGGGGGCACACCCAGTGAGGTTTCTGCTACCAGGCCCCATCCCACATGGCAGAGGTCACCTCTCTTCTCACTTAAATAAGTCCTGCTCCTTTACTCTTCCTTTCTGTGTAAACTCAATAACCGAGATGGAGGGGACCTCAGGGGACTCAGCGATGCCCTCTTATTAAGCTGAGGAGTCAATCAGGCATCAGAAGGGTGCATTTCTGGGATAGATAATGGCCCCAGGTTGCAGAAGGGGTGTGTTTCATAGTTTAGGATGAGGGTGGCTTGATCACCGGAGACTGAAGCAGAAAAGGTTGGTTTGGACAGTCAGAAAAAAAGTTGTGAAAAGCTCATTGTCGCTGGGACGGGATGCATGCTCAGAGCCAGCACTCCTTGCTTATCTTCTTCCTGGGGACCCACTGCTACCCAGAGCCTCACTGTGTGCTCTTCTCCATCTAGGACTCACAGATGGTGGGAAAGGGCAAAAGTCCAGGGCCCAGGGCCCAGTGTCCTCCAGGACCCAATGTCACTGGGGAGGGTGAACATCTGCCTTCTTCCCCCTCCCTCCTCCCAGGCACACTGCCCTCCTTCCTTCCTGGGGACTGTCTTGGGGATGTTATTTCCCATGTCCTTCAGTTGTCTGTGGATTTTGTTCTTCTAATTTTGCGAGACGAGAACCCAGAAGGAAATGAGTGAAGTGGGGAATCTGGTCTCATCTCAGAACTCTGGAAACTTGGAGACCCACTTCCCCACAGTTTTCTATATCTGTAGTGTACTTTATATCTATGACTCCCAGTGAAAACATGGTACCCAGTCGAATAGGACTCTCAGAGAAGGTCAGATCTAAACGGGCATCATACATTGGTGTATGCGGCAGCTGAACCCGGGGGCTACTGTGGGCAGCTTCTTGCTGGGTCTGCCCTCCTGTTTAGCGTAGGATAATTTAATAATACCAGAAGCTAATGATACTTTTTATTAGTGCATCTTGAATTTACAGAGTAATGGGCTTCACGTGGCCTGTTCACACATGCCTACCACATACTTTGACGATCTCTGTCCCTTTCCCTGCCCTCCCTTCTCCTGTCTCCTGTCCCCTCCTCTTCTCTAATATTCTCCCTTCTACTTCCAGGTCATCATTTCCCCCACCCTAGATTCCACATATGAGAGAGAACACTCAATATCAGTCTGAGTCTGAAGCTAAAAGGTTTTGTTAAATCCACAGATGACTTTAACTCATTTATTTAAAACTACATATCTAAACCAATTTTATTCAGCATTTTAATCAAAGTATGTTTAGTGTGATTCTCATGGTTTCTTTCCTCAGGGTCAAATAATCACTATAGCTTTTAGGAATTTTCCCATACCATTTGGGATTAAGATGTCCCATAAAGAAAAATTTCCTTGGGCACCCAGAATTAAATTTCACTTTTCATTGAACTCTTGCTGAAGTGTATTTCACAATGCCTTCTCTGTTGAAGGTGATACACTCGACAGGACTTCCTCTGGAGAAATTAGTGTCATTATTATTAATGTAACTGATTTTGATTTTTAATATGCCATAGAACCCTAAGGTCCAGTGGTGTGGGGGCCACTTTTCCTGTGTATAAGTGATCTGACTTTGCGATGCTCTTGAAGCGTCCGCATGCTGCTTTGTGTTGTCCTCTCTGCACACCCCTGGGAGATGCAGCTCATCAACTCCTATCTAAAGAGCTGGGATGCTCGTGCACAGACGCAAGTGTGTCTGCTCTGTGCCACTGTTTTCCCTGTACTACTCCAGAGACCCACCTGTGCTGCCAGGTCTACACCTTGTTCTTTACAGATGACTTTAGGTACGTGAAGTGCAGCTCTGTCTCTATCAGTCTTGCTTCCCAAGATGTGTTCCATGCAAGACACAAGTTCTATAAAATGTCAATTGATGCCTCAAGAAAAATAGATGATTTAAAGTTTGGAAGACAGTGGGCTAAAGGAATTACACCTATAAAAAGTTAAGTTTACCTTTTCAGGCATTTTCACATTACCACAAGGATTAAAAAGCCCTAGGTACTGAACATGGTAAATAGCAAATTTTGATCTTATATGGACATGAAGTCACTTTTGTGGAAGAGCTTGCTCTATACTTTGTGAAGTTCCATTGTGTCTTGGGATTGCTGTGTTGGCATGAGAGGTGTACGCAGAAATGGAATCTTAAGCATTGCAAAAGTTCCTTTCTAGAAACTTGGGGATAGGAGGAATGACATGTGGTAAAATGATCTGTAACCAGAATAAGTGAATGTCCTGTATACATTCAAGTCATTGCTCTTTGGAGATCCTTCTTTGAATAATAGATAAAAGTGTATAAACCTGCAGGTCATTAAGTGGGGAACAGGTTTCTGCTTTAGAAGTGAGTTACATTAATGAATGCTAATGCACTAAACAGAAGTAACCTGTCTAGGTTTAGAACTCATAAAATATAAGAGTGCCTTCCTGCTCTCTGGAGGAAGAAGATGAGATGATAAAACTAAAGACTAAGTAGAAGTCAGTATCTTAAAAGAAACTTTAAGAAATAGGCCAAATGATAAACTTTTGAAACTATACCTTTTTATGTCCTTCTAAAAGGACATAAAATATATTTAAGATGAATATTAAAATCATGTTTATGCTACTGCTCTGCCACTTTTGAAAGTCATTCCTATTAACTCTTGAGAGAAAGGAGCATTACATTTGTTGAAAAAAAGCACTATTTGGCTTAAGTACATATGCATTTCCTTTGCCCAAACATACACACATGAATATATTTGTATTAATTCTGCTATAAAATATTTGATCATAGGCAACAGTGCCCTCTGCTCTTTGTTCTGTCTCAAGGCTTAGCATCCATGATAAATTAGAACTTGGATGTTTAATCTAATCTGTGTTTAGACACTTGTTGCAAAGAAAAATCCATAACTGCCTGCAGCTGTTTTGGTGCATGCTGGACTGTGCGTCTCAGGGATCTGCATGGCAGATTCATTTTAATAATAACAGCTACCATATGTCATACATGCTCCTCAAGTGTTTTATGTGGATTTTTTAAATTCCCATAGCAGTGTGAGGTGGATACGACTTTCACTGTACAGATGAGAAAACCAGGGCATGCTTGCCCAAGGTCACATAGGTGTAAGTAGCAGAGCCAAGGTCTGAACACAACTAGTCTGATTCCAGTGGCTGCTCTTGATAACCAGGAGGAATGGAGAGATAGCAGTGATACCAAGGATACTCCATGAAATTCTGATCCTGAACCTCCAGGAGCTTCCCATTGATTGTGTGTGTGTGTGTGTGTGTGCGCGCGCGCGTGTGTGTGTGTGTGTGTGTGTAAGTATGGTGCTAGGCATTGAACCCAGGGCCTGGTGCATGTGAGGAAAACACTCTACCACCTGAGCTATATGCCCAGACCCCCACTGATTTTTATAAGGCAAAAAACCATTGAAATGAGTCTTACCTTCTTCAAGAAGATAAATAGATGAGGTATGTTATCTCCATTAAGAATAGTAAAGAAATTCGCTTCCTCTATTCCCTAGTTTCATACTGGTAGTGCCCACCATGCTCCATCATTCTCCCCCAGTGTCATTGGGCAAATTGCACTTTAGAAATGCCACAGTGTAGTCAACTTTGTGTCATTACAATACCTGAGATAATCAACTTAGGAAGAGAAAAGGTTTATTTTGGCTCACAGTTTTAGAGGTTTCAGTCCATGATCTGTTGGCCTGCATTGCTTTGGGCCTGTGGTTGGGGCATGAGTTAAGTAGCCTTGCTTAACTTATGGCTAGAAAGCAAAAGAGAGGAAGAGGAAGGGTCTGGGTTCCTATATCCCCTTCAAGGTTATGCTCCAAAGACCTAAAGCCCACCTCCTAAAGTGTTCACCACATCCATATTATATCAAGCTGGGACTAAGCTATTAACAACCCATGGACCTTTGGGGGTTAATTCAGGCCCAAATTGTAGTGCCAACTTATCAGAATTTATGATACTAGTAACCCAAATATTGGTGTCACCAATGCTTGGAAATAAGAAAAACAGTAATTATATAAAGTTATGCAAGGTTATATTTCAAATTCAGTTGTGGTCATCTGGGTAGCAGACATTTTAGAGAAAAATTAACACAATTAATCTACCACTTCAAGGTAAGAGTAGTGCTTCCAAATTATGAGAAACTAATGGACTTTTTTTTAAGTTACCCATGCTACAGACAGAGTACTTGGAAAACAGTTATATGATTTTCATGGCTCTTAGTCATTAGTTGCTTAGTTATTACTTTCCAAAATTTACCTGAATGTCACCTGTGCATGTGTAATATAAACCTAGTAGGAGCATCAAGGTCAATATACTAATTAAACTCAAATAGCAAATTCCTTCTTTAAAATAAATAAATGCAACATCTAATATCTACTTCTTATTTCTTATAGCAATAATTTGCTCTCACTCTTGTACATTCTACTTCAGAGAAAGCCATCTGGGGTCTAAAGGATATAATCACTATTAATATTTGAGTTATTGAACATTATATTTTAAAAAATATTCTCTACTCTTTGGAAAATAAATTCATTTGGTGAAATTAAAGACCTAGTTTTTAAAAAAGAATGTTATCAAGACAATTATTTTTGATGCAAGCAAAGAATCATTCATGTTTTCAATTCTCTTTTCTGCTATTTGTTATTACTTATTACTAGTTATTTGTAATCTACATATAGATTACAGCTTATATTAATCAGCTTCTCATAAGTGTAATACATATCTGAGGAAAACAACTTAGAGAAATTTTTTTTTTTTGCTTATGGTTTTAGAGGTTACAGTCCATAGATGGATGGTTCCATTACTTTGGGTCTAAGGTGAGGAAGAAGATGATGATGACAGAAGGTCATGGTGGAGGAAAGCTGTTCCCTTAGATCTGGTAAGGGGGTGAGGGGGTGAGATAAGGTGTAGTCCTCAAGGAGTCCCTTCGACTACTTCCCACCTCCTACACTTTCTACCATCTCCTAATAGGTCATGCAAACTATGAATTTCTCAATGTAGTAATCCACTATAAGATCAGAGCCATCATGATTCAGTGAAAATTCAAGGGCCCCACCTCTGAACAGTGCTATATTTGGGACCAAGCTTTCAGCACAGGAGTCTTTGGAGCGCAATCCAGATCCAAATCTTAATATGACTATTTCTTTTGTTGTATTTGACTTCAGATAACAAAGTTTTCAAATCAATTTGCTATTTTCATTTTTTAAGAGACTCAAGTTAACTTTTAAATTCATATGTTTTATCTCTCATAAATATCATGATAAATATTTCAAGTTTTGACCTAGCAAGATGCTTCCATCTCCTCTTCCAAAGCTTCTGAGGGAACGAGAAGAGGAAGCTATATAATTGACAGTTGGTTGTAAGATTTTAAATGGTCAGAATAACTTGAAAACAGATTAGTTTTACAGTCTGTTCATAAACATACTCACAAATGGACCATGGCAAGGGGCTTGTTTCTTGCAAGCCTCTGCATAAATTGGATCTTCCTGTAAGAACATTTTTCTGTAAAATTGGGGTTGGGAAGTAGTTCAGGGAGATACCACATAAAACATGTTCCACAGTTAAAAGTGAGATTGTTAGCAAGTGAGGTTGATCTGAAATGTTTTCTGAAGAACTCAAACTCACTTTTTTCCTTAAATATTTATCTAAAACATGTCTATGAGAAATAAAGATCTCTTGGAAGAAAAAAAAAGAATAGTAAAGGGAGGCTGGGGTTGTGGCTCAGAGGTAGAGCACTCGCCTAGCATGTGTGAGGCACTGGGTTTGATCCTTAGCACCACATAAAAATAAAATAAAGACATTGTGTCCACCGAAAACTAAAAAATAAATATTAAAAAAAAAGAATAGTGAAGGGGCCTGGGCAATTTAGGGAGACCCTACCTCAAAATAAATTAAAAAGGGCTGGGGATGTAGCATAGTGGATTGAGCACCCCTGGGTTCAATCCCCAGTCTCAACAAAACAGAAAGAATAGTGAAGGGTCTGTTGGTAGGACTGTATGTTCGTATAGCCACTATGGAAACCAGCATGGTGGGTCCTCAAAAGACTTAAAGTTAACAACCATATTATCCAGTTAGACCTCTCCTCAGTGTCTCTCCAAAAGAACTAAAGTCAGTGTCTGTTAGGGACACGTGCACACCCATGCTTACCCCAGCCCCATTCACAATAGTCACACTGTGGAAACAGCCTGGTGTCTCTCAACAGATGGATGGTAGCGAAAGCATGGTGTATAGACACAATGGAATTTTATTCAGCCATCAAGAACAAAATTCTGTTATTTGTAGGAAAATGGATGGAACTAGAGAACGTCATGTAATACAACATAAGCCTGAAAAGACAGGTGTCATGTTTTCTGTCCTATGTGGAAGCCAGAGGGGAAAAAGAAAGAGGTCCCATGAAAGTAGAAGGTGGACTGTTAGGATATTGGCAGGGTATTATTGGGGAGGAAGGAAGGGAGGGCAGGAGAAGTTATCAGGGAGTGAAATTGATCGAATTATGTTATATGCATGTATGAATATGCCAAGGAAACCCACCATTCTGTATAATTGATATGCATCCAAAGTATCAGGAAGAAAAAGAATTGTGAAGTGTCAACTTTGTAGCCAAATCCTTCCTTATCTGGAGCAAGAGCAAAATGTTCTCCTAAACTTGGAAGAATTTCAGCTTTGTCCCAGTCCTCTTCAATATCCCACAGTGCTGAACTCCAGAGCCTGGTGCTTAGTAATTGTTCAGCAAACACTTGCTGAAGGTTTTCTACTTTACTGAAATTGAAACTCAAGGAATTGGAAGCCTTGACGAAGGCCTGCTAGCAAGTGGCAGGAACCCCACCCCCACCCCTACCCCGAGGGCTACAGGACTACTACCCTTGTCACTCAGCTACGTTGGCACTCAGTGTGCATTTCTTGAGTTAGCAATTGATAGAAATGTCAAATCATTGGAATTAATGACAACCAAGTTGATGCCAAGCCCATGTCAATCACATTAGAATACACATACCCATCTAATAGTAAGTGGGAGAGCTGGTCTTGCTGGTGGTTATTAAAGCAAACGACTCCTGATTTATTAGGACCAAGTTTCCATTTCACTTTTTGAGTTCCTCATGGGTCACTCTTACCTTAGTGGGGACTAGACAGACACCCTTGAAGCCATCGCTAGCAAAGTCTCAAGTATTCATAAACCAGTGCTTCTCCTACCTACTTGTCCTCTGATAAAGCTGCTCAACTGTGATGAACTCTTTAGGGTTAAGGGGCTCATGCATTCTGTCCCCTCCCTGATGGTTCTTTGAAAAATTCTTGCTTCTAAACAAGAACTCTTTATATAGGCAGCTTCTATTAAAAATTAAACAGAGGAACATTAACAATTTTAAAGAAAGTGCAGTGACTTATAAACTGAGCAGCTCAAAATCATGGCTGATACTTTGTAGCTCCACCAAAGGGTCTTGAAGGAAAGACTCAGACATGGTGAATGAGGAAGCAAAGCAAAGAGAAAGTTGCAGTCAGGTCAAGGCGCAGTTAGGTCATGGCGGCAGTCAGGGGATGGCGGCAGTCAGGTCATTGCCGCTGGGCTGCCCAACTTCATTGTGGGATCAGAGGTCAGTGGCAATTTCTGGTTGGCTACACTTTGTTTTCACTTCCCTCTGAGTTAGTCAGTTTCTAGAAACACACCGGAGTTAGAGTTCAGCTTCCTTTTGGAGGCACCCAGGGCATTACACCACTTCAGTCTAGCGGTCTTGTACCTAATTATCTTGAATCTTCCTACATGTCTTGTCAACCTGTATGGTGACGGGTGGCTTTCCTTTTGCTCTCCTTTGCCTACTCACTGTTACCCATGTCTATGCACATTTTCTTCTGTCTGTCTACCACCTGCCCATCGTCTGCCCATCTATGTTTGCATTTACCTTTGGCCGATGTTTTAACAGGTGTCTCTTCTTTGATTTCTCTGAGTCCTCTTCATCCTAATATTAGAAAGGTGAAACTGTAGCATCACACTGTCATACATTTCATAATTAATAATGGAATTAGAAGAGAAATTCTTGCCTTTCCCTCTTCTAGGAGGAAAAATGCACAAAAACGTTTCTTCTAATTTCTGGCATGGACCAGGTACAATGAGAGGTTTAGTGTTGCTAACTTTGCAGTTAGACTAAACTTGGATTAGAATTCTGGCTCTGGTAATTACCATGTGACGTGGGACAACTTACCTAACTATTCTGTTCCTTAGTTCCTTGTCTGCAATGTGGTACTGATAATCAATTTTATTTATCGGAGCTGTGAGTGTAAGTAGGATCAAGCCTGCAAAATGCTCAGCTTGATACCAGCTGTACTTGGAATCAGTGTTGGTCACTTACATCTTCCACGCTGACTGATAAAGGGAGTAGATCTTTTCATGTATTCTGCCTGGGAAGCAGGCTGTGGGCCCAGAAGTCTCATAACAGAGCAAAATACTGGAAAGCAAATCTATAGGAATCATGTAAGTGTGTGAATGCATGTCGGTGGCACTGAAGAGCCTGTTCTGGGTGACACGCACACTCACACTCACTGGAAAGAGGAGCAAGCTGCTGTTTGAGCAGTGATCGCTCAGTGACCGCACTAAGGAAGACCACGAAGTTCTGCCTCACTGTGGTTGGGGAACAGGTGTCTCCATGATCACGCCCTTGGTTCCACTTGGCATGTTAAATGCGGCCTTTGTAATTCTACTTGTTAACACGAATACAGAATTCCGTCTCAGTGGCTGAAATCGTATGTTCATTCGTAAATTTCCCATGATGAGATTCAATTGTGAAGGCGAGAAGTGACTTTTACCTGGGTACAGAAAGCAGCTTGTAGGAGGAACAGGTTCCTTGTCCCTTGTTTTTCCTAGTGTGTGATTGACACAAAGCTGAAGGTGGCACTTACCTCTGTTCCACCCCCAGCTTCTCTATCCTTTATTTTCCTCAAAAATATATTCCATTTTGATCATCGTGCTTGGGTGTACACAGACATTTTTAAGGCTTTTTTTTCAGAACTAATCACCCACCTCCCCCCCGCCAAAAAAAAAAAAAAATCCAAACAACAACAACAAAACATTAGGCAATTATCCAGTCAGGAAAAAAACAAAAATGATACCAGGCAGCGTAGATGCCACAGGTCCAGTCCCCTGACCTGTGTCCTCGGGTTCCTAGTGGCCTAGTGGAGAAGTTGGTTCTCAAAGGCTCTAAAAGCCTAGGACCTTGAAGAGCCCCTTTCTCCTAGATGGGGTGGCCACACTTCCCAAACCAAAGTTAGTAATTATAGCTACATAACAGTGCTGCTTCTGGATGTGGTGAGCAGCCCAGAGGTGTATAGGGGACACTGGACACACTTTCTCACTTCACAGAAGTGTTTCTGATCCCGTTTTGGGGGATGATGGGTCTGAGACAGACCACCAAAGGCTGCGCGCGGAGCGGGAAGCTGCCAGGCTGCCAGGGGCCCTGCCACCCAGCTCCTTCGCCTTCTCAGAGAATATATAGCCTTGGTTGTCATCATTGTCACATGTGCTCGGGTTGACTTTTAAGAATTGAGATTCACATGACTTAAATTCAGTCTGTTCCAGAGTAGGATTCAATGGGTTTTAGTGTGTTCACAAGGCTGTGCTGTGACCACCATCGTTCCAATCTGGACCTTTCCATCAACCCCACATGACACCTGTGCCCAAGTATTCACTTCCCATCCTCCTCCCCACTTGCTTCTGAATCCACCTCTGGTCTCTATGGTTTCCTATTCTGTGCTTTTGGTGAAAGTGGAATTAGGTGATGTGCAGCCCTCACGCCAACTCCTTCCGCCCAGTACCCCATTTCAGATTCGCCCAGGCTGGGGTCCCCGCCGTGGTACCTTGTTCCTGTGTGGCTGTGCCCACTCCTGATTCCCCAGACGTCAGTGATGGACGGGTCAGCTCTTTTTACACTTTGGCTGTCAGGAGCCGCTGTTCTGAATCTGAGTGTAAATGGACGTGTGCTCGGTTTTCCTGGGTAAACCTAGGACTGCAAGGCTGGGTTGACTGCAGCTTTGCTGGGCTTTCTCAGGAATGGCCAAGCTGCTTTCCGCAGTGGCTGCTCATGTTGCCTTCCTGCTTGCAATAGATGGTGAACTGAGGGTCAACAAGTTTGGGGAGAGGAAGGGTCCAATGAAAAAAATCCCAATTCCTGCGTAAAAAGAGGAAATTGTTTGAAACCAGAGTGATGCAATGATCATCCCCAGGACTGGTATTTAGCAGGTCCTCTTTGTCATCTGGGCCTCTCCACAGTCCTGATGCCTTCAGTGCTGCCTATGATTGTCTTTGCTGTACAGACCGAGAATGGCAATCTCATCCCAGGGGTAGCTCAGGAGCCTGCCCTTTCTCTCTGTCCCAGGGCTGTCCTCTTCTCCCGACCTCTGTGAACATCGCTCATCTCCTTTCATTACCAGGCTCAACTGGGTTGTCATCAGGGTCTCCTGACTCTGGCTAGGCGGGACTCGTGCCACCTGGCACAGGCCTTCCCAGTGGTCTCGTCTGCACTGCATGGCGGTGACAGTGTTGCTCATGAGCATATGCTTTGTCTGTAACCCCTGAGACTGCAGCACCTGCGATATTTCTTTTGCTTTTCCAAAGTATGTTTTCTGATGCTTTGATTCTCAGTTGTTCAGTAGATAACCAGATGACTGATTTACCAAAAGACTCTTGGGCAGTAGACAGTGAATAACCATTTCCTAGTACCTCTTATATGCTGGGTTCTAAGGTAGGGGAATTATAGGTTAATCCTTGTTATGATCCTATACACGGTATTTTCTCGTTCTTTTGGAGAAATTGCAGCTTAGGCATCAAATCACAAGGCCAGTAAATGACAGAGGTGAGATTTGAGCCCAGATCAGGCTCCAACCTGTGAATTCACTAAATTTTAAAGATTCTAAGACACTATTTAGAAAAGCTCTTTAAAAACACAGTAAATTCTTCTGCATCTGGAATTGGTTACATATGGGAGTTCCTACAAGCAGGAGACAGAATCTCAGTCTTTGAGGCTCTTTGTAGTCTTTAGAATCTGATTTTAATAGGTGATGCTAAATTTTCTTTTTCCTTAGCAGAAGCTACTTAAGAAATTCTGATTTAAGAATGATGATGTACTTACATTTTAAAATACTTTTTATTTCCTTTATAAATTTTGGATTGGTGTTTATGAATTTCCCTGGCATACTGTAGGGTCTGTCTGCTCTCTACTGCAGTATGATCCCTATGGCCAGGATGATTTTCCTGTTACAGAAAGTGTACCTACACGGCCTTACACCCCACCTTTGGTTTATGACCATGACTCATCAAAGTCTGGACGTGTGAATACAGTATATCAACAGAACTCACATATCCACAATGTTGAAAGAACAAACAAAGCATCCTGGTGTCTTGGAAACAGCCCTATACTTAGAGGAGGGAGACCTGAGTCTGTGCTCACGATGCTGCAGGGCAGGTGGGTAGGTCTGAGTAGCCCTTCCATCTCTCTAGAGCACAGCTCTTTAGTTATAAAACTGTAGGTTTGGACCAGGTGACCCTTCCAATTCCAAGGTCAATGACTATCATAATGAGTTAACCCTGGAGAACAAACGCCACACTAACGAGGTTTTTCATGCTCTGGGCTGCCTTTAAGAAAGTCGGCGTGGGCATTAAATCAATAAGGAGCCAGAGGGCAGAGCAACAATGTGCAAATTGAAATGCTTCTTGGTCTTAATTTTTGGGCGTGTTTCTGGCACTTCAGGATGGTTTAAATGGCGCTGGGTGTCCTCATGCCACACAAAGCTCGCATCACTCTAATCATTATGAATCCTTCACAGATGTGCACTGGAAAGATTTTCCATGGAAGTTGGAAAAATGAAGCTGTAAGTGCCTTCCAGCTGGCCTGTGTGGCTGTTCTTCATCCCATCGGAGACGCGTGCAGGTTAATTTCCGCTGATGACTGATGGCTCATCGAATGTTACTCAAGATAATGGGAAGCAATTTTTTTTTCTCCTAGCGATGAACTCTGATAAGAGGGAAATTATTGAAAAACAAGTAACTAATGTTTCTGAGTTGAAAAAAAATGATATCATTACTACAAAACAAAATGAAATTATATCATCTCTTAAAAAGAAGAAAAAGACTCAAGGTCTCGGGATGTGGAAAGCATAAGGCTAATTGCACACGCGCATATGGTGTGCAGCCTAGTGGAGGATGGAGGAGTTAACACCTTCCTGCCTGGTTGGTGGAGATCCTGCTGTAACACCCTGCTGGGCTGCCTGCTGGGGCCCAGTGCCAGTGCCAGCGCCAGCCCATGTGGCAACACGGCAGTATTAACTTAGAACAATAACGGTGTCTCAGGAGTTGGCACACCCGATAGTTAGGACGTGCCTTCCTGTGCGCCTCGTCCTAATTCCTTTACAGTTGTGGTTGGGCATCGCTACTGGCTGCATCATAGCTGAGTGATAGGAATGCAAAACAGTCAAAGCCTGATGACAAAACCATGTGTCCTGGAGTCTGTGCTCTTCACCTGGGATGAGTTCCTTCTTGAAATGATAGCTGCTCTTTATGGATAGCAGGATTTCGGAGAGGAACAACAGAGGGATGGTGAGCTACTGTATGAACACATAGAAGTCACTAAAAAAAGGAGAGCTAAAAATAATGGGATCAGAGTTCTTCTGACCACCCTCTGAAGAACAGCAGCTGAGACAGAGCTGTTGGAGCACTTACTTGCTCGGAGGCACGTGGCTGTGGATAGGATGGTCCTACAGTGCAGGCCCACAGGCTTCCATTCCAGTACTTTTTTGAACATCCCTGTCATATGCTGATAGAGCTAAAATAACATCCCAAAGTAAAGATGCTCAGCTGAGGAACTGTTTTAGTAGGTAACAGTGAGCCGACTCAGGGCTTCATGATTAAAAACACTGGTTTTTTTAACAAACAAAATGTACGTTTTGAGGAAAAATTGAACCCTTCTTAAATATTTCATTTTTTAATCGAATTAGATGCCCTAATGACTTCACTTATCAAAAATTTTGGTCTTGGTTTCATAGTCAACAAATTCTCCTCCATTCACAATAAAAACAGCATATCTACAGGGCCTGATAGGTGGTTTCCTCTTCTGTAAACTGGGCCTAAGTGATTCACAGGTCCTTTGGACTCTGACAGACCTGTTCATAGTGAAACCAAGGACTCAAAACAAAGAGCCCATCAAATTTTTTTCTCATGAAAAAAATTGTGTGGAGTTTGGTTGGGTTTTCAAGCGCCTTTTAAAGCTGTGATCATTTGGCTTGAAGGTAGTTCCAGATTTACTTTTTGCTTATTTTAAAAAAGGACTCACTATAGTGTTACGATTAACAATTTGTTAAAGAAAGTCTTGTACCTCATGTTATACCTAGGCATTTCATTTTCAACATAAACACTCAGAAACTCCTCCCTCTATGTGTGATTTCCTGCCACTCACACTGGGATGCGTGGAATTGCAAGGTCTTCCTGGCTATTATGCTGGGAGGACTTTTCACAAGTCTTTGAGAATGCCTTGGACAATTTAATCTCTCTCTGTTTTTATATTTAAACTCCATGATTAAAACCAATTTCAGATATAAGAGAAGCAGGAGAACAGGTAATCAAAATGAACAGACATAGCCCCAACTAGGACAACTTTTAGTAATAAAGCAGAGTGAAAAGTTGAGCTTAGAAGCCTAAACTAACTTAACAAGCAAGAAGTGTTTTTGTTATTCAAGTTTGATTTAATTGGAAACTACTCAAGGACTTCAAAGGATAAATGACTATTAAAGAGCACATTAGATATTATGAAAATTTATCATGGAATTTCAGAAGTCATGGCTCATGTCAATTTTCGCCAAGCCTCTTGACCATGGTAGGACAACTGTTCCATTTATTCCAGTGCAGACTTAGCAATGCTACTGGTAATATGGAAAAGGATTGGGTCATGAAAATAAAGGACTTTTGTTCTCTAACACCATTCTCCAATAAAAAGAACCAGGGCCCTTTGAAGAACTGATTCTAGGGTGTGACAAGGAACATACAAGAAGAGGCTATAGCATCTTGGTGTCCTGGAAACTAAAGAAGTACTCAACAAACAAGACCCCGGGGTAGACCAGAGGGACAGAGAAGCTCCACTCCATGGGCGTCCTGGGACCCAAACTGAACAATCTGAGCCGTACAGTGAATGGTGGCCTTGGATTTACAGCCCAGTGATAAAGCAGATATCCACGAGTTACATTTCTATAAATAAATAAGTAAGTACATCAGATAGAGACAAGTCTGCACAAAAGAATTCAAAATGATTTGTGGAGCTGCTCTCCTGTCAAGCAGAGGGGTCTCAGAGGGTCCCAGTCTCTTTATGTTTTATGCTGTGCTTGCCTCCAGAGAAAAGGGAATGGAGAGGGTAAAAAATGTAGTCATGCAGCGAAGGGACCTGGCAGGCGTGGTCTCAGGTGAGCACCCTGGTCCCAGGAGAGGCCCCGTGGACAGCACCTACCTCCCATGGCGAATCAGAAGTGGGACATCACTTCCGTGGCCTTTCTCCGAAGACCTGCAATTTCCACCTAAGACAGAAAACAGGAAGGAAACCCAAGCAGGGAAAGTCTAAGGGACCTTCAAGGACGAGAAGCCAGGATGGCCACCTGCAGTGTGTACCTGGGCTGGGTCCTGCCACCCAGGGAAGGGGGGCCATGAATGAGCACAAATTAAGTCTGGAGCTTAGTCAGCAATGAGGCATCAGCATTGTTTTGTTAGTTGTGACAAAAGAATGACACTGACATCAGAGGCAGACAAGGAGGGAACTGTGCTTCACCTCTCTGTCAATTTAGAGCCATCCTAAATCTAAAGATGCCTTGAAGAAGAGGCACTGGGTGGCTTCCTGCTCTAAGGTTTCCAAAAGTTCCGCTGCTTGTTGTGTGTGGCCTTTGCTCTCTGATTAGCTCTTCTTTGTGAAGATTGGGGGATAACTGGGCAGTAGAAGACCTGTATCATGACAGCAACTCATCTGAGTAGCACATAGAGAAATAAATTGTTTCAGATTGTTCTGCCCTCTGCCACGAAGCTCACAGCGCTTTATAGATTTATGACTCATCCTCCAATGTGATAAAACTTAGGAAAGTACGTAGTAAATCGCAAAATGCCGCAGTCTGGCTGGGCACAAAATCACGAGCCACTCAAGCAGGAACAAACTTTATTTTTTGAAACTGCCGCCAATGTCCTGTACGCTCCCGGGAAGATTTTCGATCCACCCACGCGGCCTCCTCCCGGAACCGCCAGAGTGAGTTCCTCCCCCGGAACTCCCTCCTACTGTACTTCCCCAACCAATGGGAACTCTCCAGGAGTCCCATAGCAGGCCGAGGTGAACAGCAGGATTCCAATATCCATATGAATGCAAATCTTAACATAATCATATCATCTCAATGGCTAGCTGGCGTCACCTTTCAACCAAAAATGCCATGCATCATATACTTGGCTCTTAGCAGCAAAAGACTATAAAACCTGTGCCATCGTTAGTTTTATTTCACAGTTACTATCGTCATTATTCCTGAGTACTCAATAATGTATTGGTTGCTAGAGGGAATTTCTGTAGGTTAGAGAACGTGTATCCTCGTAAAATATTAAAGATGATCTCATTTATCCCCATAAAGGAACACTAATGGTAATTTTGATGATATAGACATGACCTTAGGAAAACTAGGCATGATTGTCTCATTTGATTGTTTCTCTTGCCTTGCTTAACCCAGGGTTTCATATGTTGAGCCCTGTCGTTTCTCTGTGATGAGCTGTTTTAATAAAGAAAGCCAACAAGACTGACAGTACCCATCACAAGCCTGTGATTGAGCCTTGGTGCACTCACAGATGCACCTCCTGAAGGCAAAGCTGCAAAAGCTAAGGTATCTGTTTACCCAAGTACATGCTTTCTGAGTCTGTGTGTATTAAAACTTTATAAAAAATGTATTTGGACTGTAGCCATCTTTGGAGATAAATCAGTGATCGAGGTGAGAAGAAAACCAAAGCCAAAAGGCCAATGCACTGCTAGACAGATTGACAGCCGCCTAAACTGCTGTGAGCTTTCATGGTAGACTAAAGGAAAGCATTTATTTAATTGATATATAATAGACCACACATACTTAACGTGGACAGTTTTCTGACATGTTTATACAATCATGATGAAATGGCACCCCCTTTCTTCACAGAAAAGCCCTCTTCACCATGGCTGATTTTAGGACTTTCAGCAAAAGAGTCTCTGCAAAAGAGTTCAATGTGGATAAACGTCCTATTTTCGTGTAGCCCTGTTTACTTGGCCACTGGCCGAGAAGATACCAGCACTCCAGGTGCTGGACACCCCCTTACTCATTTTTCACAAACATATCCAGTATAGTACTTTGTAGAACTGTGCAAACAAGGCCTCTGGCCTTGAGCTGGGCTTCACAGAGATGTCTACATTTTTAAGATAAGTTACAAATGGGCTCCATGGTAACAGCTGGCAGGGGGAGGAAAGAAAGGGAAGAAGAAGCTCTCCCCTTCTCAGGTGTTGTCCTTGAAAAGTTAACTTGCCCAGAACAGTGAAAGAAAAAGCTGCTTTTATGTGAACTTCTGCAGACTGTGAACTTCTGAGCCCCTCCCCTTACATGCTGGGTATAAAACTCTGAAACTCCCTGAACTCGGGGTTCAGGGGATTAATTGATTACAGCAAAAGCTGTGCCCTCTGAACCTGGCTGCAGCCAAATAAAACTTTCCTGCTTTCTTCAGTGCCTTGCCTCGTTTGTCCCTACAACAGTGAAACAATCATCATTGTGCAAACCATGAATCTGTCTGTCACCCCAAAGTTTCCTTGTGAAATTTCTTCCTCCTTCCCCACCCCCACACAATCTCCTTTCATTTGATTCCCCAGATTGATTGAGGTATAATTGTCAAAGAATTATATAAGTTTAAGGTACATGACATGATGCTTTGATGAACATATTCACTGTGGAATGATTACCAGGCTGCAGTTGGCTAGTATGTCCATCACCTGACCATGTGTCCACGGGTGCATTCTTGGCCTGGGATAAGCAGATATGTTTTGGGTTACTCTACATTATTTGCATTTTTGGGGAGGAAGGGTACTAGTATTGAACTCAGGGGCACTCAACCACTGAGACAGGACCCCAGCTCTATTTTGTATTTTATTTAGAGACAGGATCTCACTAAGTTGCTTAGTACCTTGATGTTGCTGAGGCTGGCTTTGAACTTGCAATCCTTCTGCCTCAGCCTCCTGAACATCTGGGATACAGGCATGTGCCACTATGCATGGCTGATTATTTGCATTTTCAAGAGTTTTATTCACAAGGAATCATACCGGGTTTATTCTTTTTCATGTGGCTTCTTTCACATTGCATTGTGATTTTGAGCTTTACCTGTGCTGGAGCAGGTGCCAACCCTCTATTCCTTTCATCCCACGACTTGCACATTTGTTCACCTCTGTGTGGTCCTCTGGGCTGTTTCCAGTCTTTAGCTGTTACAGGTGAAGCTGCCATGGACGATGCTAAATGCTTGGTTGATAAACATTTTGCTACTCTTCTTTTGGGTAAAGGCCTGTGAGTGGATCAGGATCTTATGCAGAATGGATGCTTGACTCCTTATAGATGGCCAAGCTGCCTCCACAGCAGGCATATCATTGCACACTACCTCCTGCAGGGCACGGTGACCCACCTCCTTCACATCCTTGCCAACATGTGTTTTGAAACTTAGGCATTCTTATGAGTATATAGTAACATCTCATTGTGTTTTAATATGCTTTTCCCTAACAACTAAGGATGCTGAACATATTTTCATAAGCTTATTTATTACCAGTATGTCTTTTTTGGCCAAGTATCTATTCAAATCCTTTGCGGATGTCTTTTTGTTGTTGTTGTATATTTATATATTTGTTGCTCAATTTGTTGTTGTTACTGGGGATTGAAGCCAGGGGCATTCGACCACTGAGCCACATCCCCAGTCCTTTTTTTCTTTGAGATGGGATCTCACTAAGTTGCCCAGACTGGCCTTGAATTGGTGATCCACCTGCCTTACCGTCCGGAGTCACTGGGATTGTAGGTGTGTGTCACTGTGCCCAGCTATAGTTTACAATGCTCATTATTCACCTATTACTTTTCTCAAAAGAATAGAACTCTAAAATGTAATATTTATTTCAAAGTTACCATAGTGTATTTTATATATTTGTTGCTCAATTTAAGTTTTTCATAGGTGTCCTACATGTAGGGTGATGAGACACAATGGATTTAACCTGATTAAACATGTCTGTCTCCCCAGACATTTATTATTCATTATGGTGAAAATATTCAAACTTCTTTCTCCTAGATTTCTTAAATATTTTGTGCATTCTTGCTCTCTGTAGCCATCTACTGTGCAGGTAGCACATTGGAATGTCTTACTCCTGGTTCTTTATAACTTAAAGAACTTTATAACTTAAAGAAGAACTTTATAACTTAAAGTTATAAGAACTTTATTGCTGCAGTCCGGCTGCAGCAAAATAACCAGGGGGTGACGAGCAACTTGTGTACATTGATACAGCAGGAGTGGGAGCCATTTATTGTAGGACAGGAGGGGTATATATACATTCCACACAGCTTATCTTAATTAACATAAACTAGATACAGCAGTCAACCAATAAGGAATCTCCACACTTAATGGCTCGCTGGCGTTACTTCACAAACCACTCCCTCTGGCAAAATGCCAGGTGCCATCTTGACTTGTTTACAGACCCTAACACTTTATAACTTAAAGTTATATAAAGAACTTTATAACTTAAAGAAGTGGGGAAGGAAGTACAGTCAAGGTAAATCCATGGGTACCATACCATGGATTTACCTTGACTGTACTTCCTTCCCCACTTCTTTCCCTAGCTTCTGAAAACCACCATTCTACCTCACATTCCAGTAGATCAACTTTTGCAGGTTCTTTATATGAGTGGGATCATGCAGTGGGTGTCTTTCTGTGCCTGTCTCATTTCACTTAACATCACGATCTCCAGTTCTACCAACCATGTGGCAAATATCAGGATTTTGTTTTTTTTTGTGTGTGGCTGAATCGTATTCCACTGTGTAGATGTGCACATTTTCCTTATCCACTCATCAGCTTATGGACACTAAGGTTGTTTCCATTTCTTGGCTATTGTGAATAGCACTGCAAAATTCATGGGGGTGTAGATGGCTCTTCCACATGACGATTTTATCTCCTTTAGAGGTATCCTTAGTAGCAGGAGGGCTGGATTATAGGGGAATCCTATTTTTAATATTTTGAGGGCATTTCAAGTGAACTTCTGTGTGTGAAGGGGGAAGTTCCTATCTGCATATAAATTTATAATTTATAATTGTTCTATGGTAAAGACTCTCTGTTGTCAACAGAATCCTCTTTGTACCGAGTCAGAAACCAGGTGTCTGCTCAGTCTGGCCTGTTCCTGGGATTTCTGTTGGATTGGCCTACTTTTTGCTGTGGGTTCCAGCATCACATTCCTTGGTTATGGCAGCTCCTTAAGGAGCCCTGGAGGTGGGTACTGTTAACCTTTCCACCTTGCTTCAAAGTTGTTTTGAAACAGCAAAATCAAAAGGCCTAGATCCTTTACATTTCTGTATGATTTTTACAATAACTCTGCCTATTGCTACAAAAATGACCGACATTGCCGCAGTCTGGCTGGGCACAAAATCACGAGCCACTCAAGCAGGAACAAAGTTTATTTTTTGAAACTGCCGCCAATGTCCGGTACCGCCCGGGAAGATTTTTTTCACCCACGCGGCCTCCTCCCGGACCCGCAGAGAGCTCCTCCCCCGGAACTCCCTCCTACTGTACTTCCCCAACCAATGGGAACTCTCCAGGAGTCCCATAGCCGGCCTGCCTAGGTGAACAGCAGGAGTCCAATATCCATATGAATGCAAATCTTAACATAATCATATCATCTCAATGGCTAGCTGGCGTCACCTTTCGACCAAAAATGCCATGCATCATATACTTGGCTCTTAGCACGACATTGTATATACTCTTAGTTTAATTGGGAGGTGATTGACTTTGAACCAATATTGAGTCTTCTTTCCTCCTGTGAACACATCATATATGTATCTGCTCCGGTCTTCAGCTTTCCTCTGTGGTGTTTCGGAGTGTGCAGGCTTGCTCCTCTTTGCAGATGTATACCAAATTCCTGTTCACTCTGTGCAGGTAGGAGCAGGGGATCATGTCCTGCTGTTTGCCGAAGTCATGGGTGCTGTTGCAATTTTCAATAGTAAATCACCCTTTCATTGTCAGGATAAAACTTACTTGGTCAGAATTTATTCTCCTTTCAGTATACTACTGGGTGTAGTTTGTTGAACTCTTATGTAGTATTTTTCTATCTATGTTCATGAAGAATAGGGAAAGTGGCTTGTAGTTTTTCTTTTTCTTGTAACATTTGTCTGGTTTTGGTACCAGGGTGATGCTGGCTTCATGGAATGAGTTGGCAAATAGTCATTCCTGCACAATTTCCTGGAAGAGTTTGTATAGAATTGCCATTATTTCTCCCTTAAATATTTGATAGAATTTACCAGAGGATATATGGGCCTGGAGTTTTCTCTATGAGAAAGTTTTCAAATGATAATTTCAACTTCCCTTATGAATGTAGGGTTGTTCAGATTATCTATTTCTTTTTAAGTGATTTTTGGTATTTATGTGTCTAAGTTCTACCCACTGTGATATTTTGCTTTGATTGAAATATACCCATGAAGGAAATCCAGACTCATACAATATGATTTTGGAAAAGGGAGGAGTGTTTTATAATCTATTCCAATAATAGTGGATATTCCTGTTTAAATTCTCTACCACATATAAACAAGTTACAGTCTACTAAAAATAAATTACTGAATCTGAAAGCAGGTTAATGAACTTCTCATACTCTCTTAACATTAAAATCCATTGGATTATCTTGTACGTTGAATGGACTTTCCCTCTGCAGATGTTACACAATTGATTTTTTAATATAATCACTTAGAAAATATTGCTTCATGAGTCAAGAACATCTCTTGGCATAGTTTGGATCTTTAATGTCACATGGAAATCTCCAATGTCAGTGCAGGAATGTTTGGAGGTGAGATGATTGGATTATGAGCAATATAGCTCCATAAGTGGATTAATCCATATTGATAGGCTAATAATTTGAATGAACTACTGGATGGTAATTGAAATCTATGGGCATGGCTGGAGGAAGTTGATGGGGTGGGGGACTTGCCCTTGGGAATAATACTGACTCAAGCTCCTCATTCATGGCTTTCCTCCCCCACACCCCTTGCTCTGGTGCTCTGTCTTGCCTCAGGAGAGAGAAATAGAGTCAGCCAACCAATGGACTGAACTCTGAAACCATGAGCCAAAAATGAACTTTTCCTCCTCTCAATTGTTCTTGTCAGGTATTTTAATGAAAGCAACACATCTCCTATTGTGAACATTGTTTTTAATTGCACAATGTAAAAAAAAATTAATACAGTTGCTAATATCACCACTGATCTCATCAGTGAAATCTTTCAATATTGGGAAGCAATCAAGACCACAATGGTGAATTTATGTTTTACAAAATTCTAATTTTTGTTGACATCAAATGTTTAGTTTTTTCCCTTAGAGTGAGGGATTCTGCTAATTTTCTGGAGATGATTAACCCATATCCAAGTACTAATAGCCATAATTTGTCCATCATTATTGCTCACTATGTCATTCTTTAAAAAAGTGGCTTGTTCACCTGGTAGCACAAATAATCCAGAGGTGCTCTTTCCTGAGAAAGCCATCACACTTCAGTATTCAATGGAGTGCTTGATTTATACCTACTGTTTTGTCACCCAGAATATGGAAGCCATGAGTATGTGGTTGAGACATATGCTCCAGCTGCACACCCATTGCAGTATGTGGCTCCTGTCCTTCCTTACACTGTGGGACCCAAGGTCCCACCAGGGAGTGGGCACAGAATTCCCTAGTATCAGAAGTATTCTTATCAGTGGTATTACAGGTTGAGCATTCCTTATCTGAAATACATGGGATTGGAAGTGTTTGAAACTCATGCACTGCTGGTGGGACTGCAGATTGGTGCAACCACCCTGGAAATCAAAATGGAGGTTCCTCAGAAAATGGAATGGAACCACTATTTGACCTAAAGATAATTTTATACAGTATGTTTTAGTAATTTTTTGCATAAAACAAAGTTTCATGGTAAGGAATTTTCTACTTGTGGTATCATATCAGCACTTAAAATTTTTCAGATTTTGGAGCATTTTGAATTTGGGATTTTATAATAAGGATATTCAATCTGCACTAATATTAGTGCTAATATGCACTGGCATAAGTATTAATAATGTTATGAAAATATTTTTGACCTACAGATTCCTTGCAAAACCCTTGATCATCAGGGGTCTGTGGGTATGCATTAGAAGCCATTGCCCCAGGTACTGTGTTAGATTGACCCCCAGGCTCCCGAGGGGTCACAGGGAGTGGACCTGCTCATCATCTCAGATGCTCCTGTGGGACTATTAAGTGAAAGGGGAATGACTTTCTGGGCTCTCCGAGGTCACTGGATTATTGCCTTGCCTCTTTGATGTCCCATTCTGGCCATGCTTCACGTGATACAGAGGTCTTTAGGGCTTTATTTGTTCTTCTCATCTGGAATATTGTCTTTTTGTTGTGCAGTTCTTATAATTAACTCTGTTGAGCCCCTGGACCACCATGTCCAGGGTGGCAGTCTGGGGGAGCATGACATAGCTCTCTGGATGCTCCGTGTCTTGGTCCATCCTCACACCAAGGAGACTTCCTGCTTATTTAGCGTGTCCAGTAGCCCATCTCCTTCTCCCCGTCAGAGCCTGAGGCAGCCCTTCGGGAACAGTACCCTGAGGTACTCAGGGTCTGTCTTCTGGTTCCAAGAGATCTGGAGGTTCTGCACACAAATAAGACTTGGGGAGGTTTGTTTTGACATCCCAAATTTCTGGGGTCAGTGTATCACCAATCTCCCACATTTATCCTAGCTTAACTGGTCAGGTGTTTTGATGTTAATAACTGAACTTAAAAAAAAAAAAAAAAAGACGCTCAGTTGACATGGCTTAGTGTAGTGGTGTCTGATGGAAAGGCCTGTGGATACGGGAGGCCGCAGCGGAAGGCATCCTGGATGTTAGATTGTTTCTACAGATATATCGAAGTAATATGTATGTAATACACTTAATGCAAACTGATGCATATTGACGAATAATCTGAAACTGCTTTTGTACTTCAGATTATGACATAGGTAATACTTTGTGAATTCCCTAGGTACTTGGCCTATTCCTAAGTTAAAGTTATATATATATATATATATATATATATATATATATATATATATATCTAGTATAAAAGTATATTTATAGCTCTCAGTGATTTGTTTTGGATAATAATCTGGAAAAGCATTTAAAAAATAATGTCCTTCTCTGTTGTCATTCACTATTGAGACTCTTTTCACCCCAAGTTTCCCCGAGTTCACTGCCCTTGGCACGGGTTCAATCCATGTGGTTTTGTGCAGTGTGTCATTCCCTGCCGGAAGGCTGTGGTGGTGACAGCTGGTCAAGACTTCCCAGATGCCAATAAACTTCACCTGTGTGCTCTTCTGGTCAACCTGGCTGCCTTTGTTCACTTATAACCATTACTATGGTGTTAGAACATCCTCTTAAATTTTGTTGATTATATCATTATAATGATAACTTTAATTTTATTGCTTCTAATTTGTCTATTTTTAAAGGTTTTGATTTATAAATAATAACTATATATATATTTATGGGTACAATGTGACATTTATGCATCATATATCTATATACACATATATATTATAGATCAATGAACTCAGGCTTGTTAACAAATCTATCACCCCCACATACTTATCTTTTGTGGTGAGAACATTTAAAATGAACTGTCTTCACAATTTTGAAATATATAACATATCATCATTATGTATAGTTGCATGTCATACAACACCTCAAAACTCTACTCTTTTGTCTAACGGGAACCTATACCCTTTAATCAACTTTTCTCCAAAGTATGATTCAATTCGGGGGATGATGATTCCTCTGTGTCTCTGTAGGTAAGTTTTCTATTTTGGTTATCTCCAGGATGCAAATTACCCCCTTTCTCCCTGCCTTCTTCAGGTATTGTAGTTGAATAACAATCAGCACGGGGGGGGGGGGGGGGGGGGGGGGGGGAAACCCAGCATAACCCTAAAATCTTCAGATTACTGGAACCCTTTGATGTGGATTCTGAACACAGTTAAAGGTATTCAGTGGTTAATTTACAATAGATTAAAGAGGTTGGTGATACACCAACATGAGTGAGGGAAAGGGAAACAAATCTGTGGATTTTCACAATATAGGAGACTGATATGCCTATTGATATTATAGTGATATGTCCCAGATTTACTGAGGAAGCTTCATTTTAATAAATGAGTTTCACAGGCTGCAATCTTAGAGTATAAAGATAACAAAGGCCCGTGAAGTTCTTTCCAATCCCTGCCTTTGGTTCTGCTCCACTTTCCCAACACGCCGCGAGTCCTCAGGGGAGTTAGTGGGCTCTACTCATCTTCACTGTGCATTTCACAAGCGGCGATATTTTCTGTTAACAAAGGCCTTCAAACAAGCACAAAAACTCCACCAATTCACTCGCAGCTTCTGTCTCTCTTTAGAGGTGCTTCTATAGGATGGATGAAGTCAGGATTTCCAGGCTCACACACCAAAAAATAAATAAATAAATAAATAAATAAAAATAAAAAAATTTCCAGCTCTATTGATGTACAACTGACAAAAATCATATGTATTTATAGGGCACAGTTTGAGGACATATGCATAAACTGTAAAACGATTGCCATAATGAAATAAAATACATTATTAACTCTGAGCAAGTGAAGGCAGTCTGGTGGCATGGCCACATGACCTGCTTGTGGTTACAAATTGCTTATCATAATGGTTAATTAAAAGTCTAATCATGAAATAAAAACAGCCTACAGATTATGAGGGAAGAGCCTCTCATCTGTATGCACAGAGGACTCATTGAATAAGTGGACATAAACACTAACGGTGCAGTGTGGGAATGGTTGACTTAGTTCTGTTTACAGAAATCTTTCAGGATATTCTTTGACTTGCTACTTCCCCTTCCTTGTCCCTTCTATGTCCCCCAATCAGGATCCAAAGTATCACCTTATTCTGTGATATTTGGTTCTAGAACCATCAAGATTCCTAGAACAAGAAGTCATGTCTCATGTTATAGTAGATATCAAGGAACACAATTTCTCCCACAGAAGCTTAAACATTGCCTTTAGACATATATGAAATATTTCATCCATCAATGAGTGATACACCTTCTTCTCAGCAGCACATGGATCCTTCTCTAAAGTAGACCATATCTTATGCCACAAAAAACTCTTAGCCAATACAAAAAAATAGAGATAATACCCTGCATTCTCTCAGATCATAATGGGATGAATTTAGAAATCAATAATAACATAAAAAGTAGAAGCTAGTCTAACACCTGGAGACTAAATCATACACTATTGAATGATGAATGGATAGCAATCCATTTATCAGGGATGAAATTTAAAAAAAAAATACTTGGAGGAAAATGAGAGCATAGATAAAATGTATCAAAATCTCTAGGACACTATGAAGGTAGTGCTAAGAGGAAAGTTCATTGCATTGATATAATTCATTAAAAGATCAGAAAGTCAACAAATAAATGACCTAACATTATGTCTCAAAGCCCTAGAGAAAGAACAAACCCACACCAACAGCAGTAGAAGATAGGAAATAATTAAAATAGAGCTTAAATCAATGAAATTGGAGCAAAAGAAACAATTTTAAAAATTGACAAAACAAAGAGTTGGTTCCTTGAAAAAATAAACAAAATTGATAAACCCTTAACTATGCTAATGAAGAGAAAGAGAGAAAAAACCCAGATTACTAAAATTTAGGATGAAAAAGGAAATATCATGGTAGATACTACTGAAATACAGAAGATAACCAGAAACTATTTTGAAAATTTATATTTCAATAAAATAGAAAATCTTGAAGACATTACAAATTTCTAGAGACATAGACCTACTGAAACTGAATCAGGAGACATACACAATTTAAACAGATCAATTTCAAGCAATGAAATAGAAGACACCATGAAAAACTTAACAATTAAGAAAAGCCCAGGACCAGATGGATTTCAGCCGAGTTCTACAAGACTTTCAAAGAGGATGGAAGCTAGCTCATTGAACAAACCAGGAGAAGAAAAGTATCTTGGTGTGATATTTTTAACTTATCTCTTGCAGATAATCTTTAATCACTCTTTTTGGGCAATTCACCATATTTTCATACTTCATATGTAATTTCAAATATCTCTCTGACTATTGCCTTCAGTAAATATTTGGCAACACAGTCTATAATGGAAAATAAAATAATTTAAAAAAATCCTTGAGAGAACATTTCTGATAAGTCAAGACACATAAGGTAATCCTATTAACTTCATGCCATGTTTCAAAATAAATATCAAGTAAATCAAATTAACAGTGTGTGTACACATAAATAACCATATAAGTCAATATGTATGTGTAATTGGAAACCTGCTAAAATGTAATGAATTGAATTTCAGTTCTAAGAAAGGAAATTTTAATATATGTGACATACAAAAATATTAGAAGAGAAAAATCAATAGATTTTACTAAAAACTTAAATTGTTCCTTACAGCAAATTTTAAAAGGCAAAAGATTGCTATTTATTTGTGAGAGTGATTCTATGCATTAATGTGACTGGGCACAGACAATTGATCCAGTATCACTGGGTGTGTCCAGATGAGGTTGACATCACCTTTGGATATCTTTGGAAGACTCAGTGATGCAGATTGCCTCCCTAACTATTGTTAGTACACATTTGAGAGAAGTTTTTGCTAGAGAGTCTCTAAAGACATCATGTGAACGTGGGGATTAGGGTGCTGTGCTGTCAGGAAGGGACTCTGCCTTCCTCCTGCCTCCATGGAGAAGGGCTGTCTACTCCTGTTCCCAGAAGGAAGAAAAAGAGCTATCCTGGAAGCTTCTCTCATGATTTTCACTCTCTTAGTGGGGGAGGAGCGAGTCCCCTGAGGAGCATTTGAGAGAGGGACCGTGCATACTTAGTCTCTTCTTCTTTTTTTAAATTTGTTTTAATTAGTTACACATTGACAGTTCAATGATCTTGACATATCATACATTTGAATCAGATGGGATATAATTTCTCATTTTTCTGAGTGTACAGGTTGCAGAATTACATTGGTCATGCAATCACGTTTTTATACCCACAGCAATAATAATGTCTATTTTATTCTGCTAGAGGGGAAGGGGGGAATGGAAGGTCAGTCTCTTCGTTTTAATTCCTGAACCTATCTGTCTTCTGGCGATCTGAACTCTTTTGTGGCTCCACAGAAAACTGGTCCATGGTTCTGAAGGCTAACAAATCCAAGATAGATAATGCATGCGGGGGCAAGAGAAGGTAAGAGACAGAGGTATAGATAGGAGACATACACACACACACACACACACACACACACACGGTGAAAGAGAGAGAGAGAGAGAGGTCACCCTTGTATGAAGAGCCTACTGCCATGGTAACAGCCTAGAACCACTCTGAGGACAGAGCCCTGTGGCTAATGTCCTCTCCTTAGGCCGCCTTTCCCAACATCCCGGACTGCTTCCAACACAGGCTCACATGCTTTTTGGAGGACACATTCCAGCCCCAGTGATTGGCACCCAGAATCTTCATCCTCAACAACATCATTGCAACAGACACAGTAAGGAGTTTTCAGGGAGCTTTCTAATAATGTACCAGAGAAGACGTGGTGCTGTTGAGGTATTGTGATGGCCGTGTGAGAGGATGCAGGAAGGTAGGCATGCTTGGCAAGGTCACCTTCTCATTAAGCTGTCCATGTGGTTGGATTTGTGTTGCAGAAGGCTCTCTGGAGGTGGAGTGTAGCATGCGCTAGAGCCGGTAACACTGACCGTGGCTAGGATTTGACAGGTGGGTTGCAGTGGGGTCCTAGCAAGCACCAGTAGGGAAGAGGAGTGAGCCAGCGAGCAGAGAGAGGTGGGATGTCAACAGAGGCTATACCCAGGAGCAGGTTGCCTTTGTGGGCCACTGGGGCTCAGGCCCCATGGGGGACTCTGGGACCCCAGGGAACATGCTCCAGATGATCTGGGAGGAAGCTTCAGAGTGGAGTGGTGGAGGGCCGCCCCTGGAGCAACTCCTGCAGCACAGATGGCATCAGCAGCCACTCTCACCATGTTGAACAGGAGCGCTGAACAGGAACAAGGACCTCTCAGGGCTGTGGCTTGTCTTGGGCTCCCCCTGCACTTTCATAGGCCTCAGGAAACTCTTGTCAACCTGCAGTAAGATCCTCTGTCAGGAAATCTCTTTTCCCAGTTTCTTTTCAAAGTACTTTCCTCCCCTTTTAATCCTTTTTTGATTTTAAAAAGGAGCCCAGATCAGCTTCATCTAGTTTCCTCTCCAGGTTAACTGATAACACTCAAATAAATATGTTACCATTAAAACTGAGGCTCAAGTTACATCACATTCCTGCAGAAGTAAACCCCTCAAGCTAAAAATATATGTTAAGGTGAACTATGTGATTAAAAATAGAACCATTGACCATTTTTGAATAAAACAATTGTTTGAAATGCAATACTTACAATCTTCAATGTATGACTGGATCATGACATTGTTCCCATGTATAAAAATAATATAGAAAGGAATTGCTATTGTTTTTGAAGTTGAAATCTATGGCTTTAAATTAGCACTTTACTTTCTCCCCACAAACTGAAAAATGGGATATGTCTGCAGGCAGAGTAAATTCTGAAAGTGAGCTACTCTCAATTCATGGAAGAGGGTAAGATGCTCTCCCCAGAAGGAGGCCAGGATGGGTCCACACATTGCTCATTCTTTCAAAAAAGTTCATGTTAGGATCCAAGGATTTGTGATGGATACAACAAAGATGTTATCTGAGACACTGTGACCAATTCCTAGAAAATGTGGAGTTTCATAGAAATGGGAAGTCTCAGCCCAGGCTGCCGTGACAGAGCCCTGGACCGGGTGGCTCAGATGCCAGGCCTTCATCTTCTGCCAGGTCTGGGGCCTCTGAATCGAGATCAGGATGATGGTGTTCAGGCTCTGGTGAGGCATCTCTTCTGTTTCATGGAGGAGTCTTTCTCTCAGTGTCCTCCCAAGGCAGTAGAGGAGGACAACGGGGTGCAGAGGAGGGGAAGGGGAAACTGGGGAGAAGGTCTGGTCAGCCCACCCTCCTAGCCTCCTCTGAATCTAACTGCATTCCGAGGACCTATCTCCACCCATTCATCTGTGAACTTGGCTCAACACAGGACTTGGGACCAGGTGGGGTGTTCAGCTCAGCCCACAGCTGTGGTGGGACAACAGCATTCAGAATGCATCCAGCAGAGTGAGCAAAGCTGTTAGGGTGAAAGGACCGAAGGAAAAGTCAGGTGCATTTCCAACCCCATGGTGGGAGCATCACCTCTGGTGCCTCTTTCTCCTCAGTGCAAGCAATTCAAGCAGAATACCTTTTAGTCCCCAGCCTTCAGACAGAGGATAAATCTTCTCTTTGAAATCAAGCGATCCGTGGTTACTGTTTATGTATTCCTTGCTCTGGGCATCTGTTTGGCAAGGTGCCATGAAGCGCCGCATGCAGGGGGATCCTGGGCACGGGCTGCCCTGAGTTTGATGTTGGGATTCCTCTGTGTATCCACAGGTCACACCTATGCCAGGGAATGAAAAGCAGGGTCCTAGCACATAGCCAGTCCATCAGCTTGGATGGGACCCACCTGGTACTTCCAGCTTCTGCACCGTTAGCTACAAAACAAGGCAACATAAAACCCCCAGTTCGACTACTCCGACTTCCCTACTGTGAGCTGATTATTTGGGAACTTATTTCCACGTTTCACATTTTATGTTTGTACTACTCTTTATTAAACTTACAATTTTAGGCTTTATCAATTGCCTTTCTATCCTGGAAGATGAGAAAAGTGTCTCTCTCCTCACTGTGTGCAGAAGTCTTTCCCAGCAACCTGTTCTTCTAATTGTCAGACTGTAGTTTCTGCTAGACCAGTGTGATGGGTTTACTTCTTTGACTTTTTTTAGAAAGATGCCGAAAGTCCATCAGCCTAATCCATGTTGCTTGCTGTCAATTTCCTAATTCTCTGTGGGCTCCATGATGGCCAGCGACCCAGATGGCTAGTGCAGGAAGAGCCAGACCATCCACTCAAGGTGTATTTTGCTTCCACTTCCAAAAGAAAGCAGCCCCTCATTACCACTATTGATTCTGTAAACATGTCGCTGATGGTGACTACCTTCCTGACAATCTGCCTAATGAATCCTGGAGGGAAACGACAAGCTTGTCATTAACCTTTAGAACAAGCGATGATGTTAGGATCAAAATGGACCGTTTACAAAAACTGCCTGTCTGTGTTTTATGGATTATTTATCTAAGAGATAACTTTTAATGAAGTGGGTTTGAACCTTGAAGAGTTTAGCCTTCTGTAGGTAAGTTGCTAGCATAATTACAAATCATTAATTCTAATACCAGAAAAGAGGCACAAATACTTGAAATTGCCATTTCAGAGCCTTTCCAAGGGCCCAAAGTCTGGGACCCACAGCAACAATGAAAAAACATCATCCCAACTGTGCAGAGGAACCACGAGGAGAGGGACAGGACCCTGTTTGTTCATCTGTTATGTTAGTGAGGCACTTCTTGAAAAACCTCTCATTCATTACCTTCTTCCAAAGTAGCCAAAGGAGTTTGCTGCTTCCCTTTTCTTGTAGTAAAATAAAAAGGAGAGGAAGGTGTCACGACTGGTCATCTGGATTGGCTCAGCCCCTTCCTAATGACTGAAACCTAAGTAGGAGGCAGTGCACCCTGAGGTCCCAAAGGCCTCAGAGATGTTTCATGTGACTACGTGTCTAATTGTCACAGCCTGCTCAGCACTTTCAAGTCCCTCCATGACTCTTGGCCTTCCAAGACTTTAAAAGCTTGCCAGATGATCCGATGTGTAGCCAGAACTGAGGACCAGGGGCAGTGCTTCCTAACTGCTCCCTGTAAATACTTCTGGTTGGCCGGCGATCCTGTGAGAACTCTAAGTCTCTGGCTTCCGCCTGGGGCTTCTTGGGATCCTGTCTTTGACCTGGGCCTTGAAGTCTGTTTTTAAGAAGGCCCCTCCTGTATATTCAGGGCTACTTCCAAGGCTAATGTAGTCTTTTCTTCACATCCAAGGACTTCTAAGCACAAATGAGGGTCCCTGGAGCTGGTCTACAGTAATAGGCTTATTATCAAGATTTGCTTAAGGCTTATGCTTAAGATTGGCCCCTACTTGCTCAAGTCTTTGAGATCACAGACCATTTAATTTCTTCATCAGGGAAGGTGTCACTCCAACCTTTTGATTGCAATATTAGCTTGTTGAGAATTCTAGAAATTTAATTATTTTTGAAAAAATTTTTAAAGTTGAAAGGATTTAAAAATTTAGCAAAATAGTCCCATGAACAGCTAGTTGGGCATAACTTGGGACACTCATTTTAGACAGCGGCCCCTTCTTAGGAAAGCTGGAAGAGCCTGCTGGGCTTCTACAGCAGGGTGTGCTGCCTCCTGCTATGGGGTAGGTTCTGGATGCCAGCTGTCTCCAGCTCAGTTTCTCCCCAGTGCTTGAGTTGGTATGCACCCTGACTGTCCCTGGGGGAGTCAGTCCTGGCACTGCTGCTTCCTAATCCTGGCAAGAGTCCCCGGCACTGGCTTGGGTCATGCAGTTCCTTTTTTGTGGTGGCACTTATCAAGTGTCCTTCCAGAGACAGCTGCTACGTACAGCGCTGCAGAGAGGCAGGTTGAGCAGGCCACTGATGACCCCTCACACCAGTGTACTTAGGAAGTAGGGATATTTCTCTATTGAATGTTTTATGCAGGTTTGGGACATAATGAAAGGTAGTTTATGAATTTAAAATACTACCTACTGCCTACTGATATTTACTATGTAATAAGTATTACGCTAAACATTTCAAACCCAGTCTCTCCTAGTCTCACGAACACTCAAGGTAGATAATATTGGCTGTCTCCACCTGTGTGACCGTTAATTCAGAAACCGGCGAGGGGCAAGGGGGGATTAAAAAAAGACACAAACATTTAGAGACAAAGCTGGGGTCAGGTGGGTGCTGTCCTCTCATAGAAGCAAGAAATTATCTTGATAAGTAAGAGAAAATTAATGTTTTAAGAAATCCTTGTTATTTTAACACTTAGAGAGTTAAACTGTGGTTTATATTGGGACATTAATATTTGATTTATGTCTGGGGAAAGGGTCAGTTCCCCTTTCCTCTCTCAGTCTTTTTTCGGAAGTTTAATTAACCATGAGTCCCTACCTTTTGTATTGTAAATAACTGTCCTAGAAGTCTGACTGTTTTCTTTTGAAATGGAACAGAAGTCTATGAAAAGAACAGTTTTTTTTTTTTTTAAATCTGTTTTTGTAAGCATGTTCCATGCCAGAAACCCACACAAGGCCAGCCTCCTAGATTAGGAACTTTCTTTATAAAAGAGGAAAATGTCTTAAACAACTTTAGCAATTATGTTAATTATACATAACCAATTTAATTACTTCCCTTTTGAAATTTATCCTCCATAAATTTTTTGTTACTTAGATATTTTGCAAACTTTTTTTAACTAGACAAAAGCCTTTTTATCCAAAAATATTTTTTTTACTTTTTATATTAAAATATATTTCTATACCTAAACCCTTTTATCTCTCTTTTTTTTTTTTAGCTGTTGATCCCCTTTTAAATATACATTTTGAAACAGTCCTTATGAAATTTTTGAATCTGGAAAAATTACTCCACTTTAATAAGAGAACCACTGCCGCAGCCTGGCTGGCTGGGCAAACTAACCGGGGGGTGACGAGGAACTTGTGTAGATTGATACAGCAGGAATGGGAGCCATTTATTGTAGGACAGGAGGGGTATATATACATTACACACAGCTTATCTTAATTAACATAAACTAGATACAGCAGTCAACCAATAAGGAATCTCCACACTTAATGGCTCACTGGCATTACTTCACAAACCACTCCCTCTGGCAAAATGCCAGGCACCATCCTGACTTGTTTACAGACCCTAACAAACCACTTTTGTTTTTATAGTACTTTAATTGAAATGTGACTAAATCCTCTTACACTCTTTAATAAATCACACCTGACAGAATCTTAACTCCCAGTACCTTCATTTTTAATGAAGACACAGAAACAAAGCAATCTCAGACCTTTTTAATTTACCAATTTAAAAAACACATATAACATTTAAATATATTTTGGTTAAGAGTGCTTGAATTTATATTTAGTAGTCGATGTATTAACACTTTAATTTTATAAATTAATCAGATGGGGCTGTGGATGTGGCTCAAGTGGTAGCACACTCGCCTAGCATGCGTGCGGCCCGGGTTCGATCCTCAGCACCATATACAAACAACGATGTTGTGTCCGCCGAAAACTAAAAAAAATAAATATTAAAAAAAAATTCTCTCTCTCTCTTAAAAAAAATAAATTAATCAGATGTCTCTTTTAACAAACATATTTATGAAAATTAATCTAATTAATTTTATGTTAAATCTAATTTACTTATTTTTAACTGTAAAAACCAAGATGTGAAACAAATGTAGTTTACAGTATTAACCATCTCTTTTTTGTTAAAAAAACTTAGAATCAATGTATATAACATCTTAGACAGTTTATAGAAACCAATACTTTATTGTCTGACCAGCTAGAAAAACCTGCAATTTGGTAATTTTAAAGACATCTTTATTTTTATCTGTTTACCCAATCCAAACTGTACCTATTTTTTTAACTAATTTTTTTTCAGTTGTTGATGACCTTTATTGTATTCGTTTATTTATATGCAGTGCTTAGAATTGAACCTAGTGCCTCACACATGTGAGGTAAGCACTCTACCGCTGAGCCACAACCCCAGCCTTGAACTTTTCTTTTTTTAAGTCACTTAAAGTAAAAAATATTTGAATATTCATTAAATATTAATTTATGAGTCATCATTTATCTATATGCTCATTTTCATACCATGTACATGAATATTGACACAAGCACATATTTAGACACAACAGCACAATACACAGGTGTGCGCACACACACAAAACAGAAAGGAAACAATGATTTTGTAACTTCCTCTAAGTGGAGCTCCATAGTTAAGAGGCAGTGTTACAGACGTTTATTAAAGCCTCTATTAGATTTAGTTTGTTAGAAATTAAGATAGAACCCATCAGACTTTTACATCATGACTTAAATATAGGGCAGGCCTGCAGAATTGGAAATGCTAGGTGTAAAATCTAGTAGCCATGATGGACACTGAAAACAAATGTTCAGATAGCTGGCCATTTGTCCTTGATGCCTGTAAGATCTACCCCCAATATTACCATGTCTATTTTACTTTTAGGATTTAGTAAAAATAATTTGATTAAATGTATTTGAGAATTAACCCTAGAAAAATTGGTCTCTAAACAAAGAGGGTGTAAAATCCTTTATAGTTAGATAAAATAAGACTGATTAGGAAAATACATTAATTTAGGTACGTGAGATCAAATGTGAATTCACTATAAAATTATGAGCTCAAAAATATAGAATTTTAAAAAACAGGAGTTCCAGAAAAAAATTACATAGCCATAATACTTTAGTAAAAGAGCTTGTAGAGCATCTTTATCAAATCAAACTGCTCTTTTAGCCAAGATTAAAGTCAGCTCATTCCATTTTTCCCTTTTTGTACTATAGCATTTAGGGAGAAATTTGTTAAGAAAGCAGCATGGCCGAGTTCCAGATTTAAAAGGGATATTTCTTTTGCCTAAACTGTTTTTTATAAGCTTTATAAATCTTGCATGATTTTCTGAAAATATGGTGCTATAGTTTATGTCTTTTCTGGAAACCCTATTGTACTGGTGACAATATTGCTGAGCTGGGTACTTATACTGTTAATTTTGGCCTGATTAGCCCTATCCACCTTTAATTTTTGTTTAGTCTCAGGAGGCAAGGGCTCTGGTCGGGGAGGGAGAGGTGCTGTCAGCAAAGGACTTGTTGTTAATTGTTTACACTTTTTTGGGAGGAGGGTACCAGGGATTGAACCCAGGGGCACTTGACCACTGAGCCACATCCCAAGCCCTATTTTATATTTTATTTGTATTGATTTAGAGACAGGGTCTCACTGAGTTGTTTTTTTTTTTCACTGAGGCTGGTTTTGAACTCACAATACTCCTTCTTTAGTACATGGCCAGGTATGTGCCACCGTGACTGGCCTACAATCTTTAATGGTACTTTTAAAGCCAGGAATCATGTCAGAAGCCAATCATTTTACACTTTTATGAGATGGGTTGAGACAATCTTCTACCAAGGACCACAAAGGGAAGGTATCCACGGGGATCGTATTCAGCTCCTCGGCTACACAGCTAGCTTGCAGCTGTTTACCAAGTCTCTCCCATATCTACATTTTACTGCTGCTCCCTCGTTAGGAAACCAAGAGTCAGTTTTAGTAACAAATTTGAAAACTGTGACAACTGTGCCTTCCTTGATTTAAGCAAAGTCTTAAGGGAAGCAACATAAAAATCCCTTTCTTTGGATCCTGTGTGTCCTGTATTTTACCTGATATATGCTTGCCCTCCTAACCTTTATTTAAATGACCATGTCCACCAGGAGTTTCCCCTGATTTAATCATCAGAGAGAAGTTCCCCTGCGTCTGCGTCTCTGTCCAGGTGCCAACTGTCGTGATCTGTATGACCATTAATTCAGAAACTGGTAGGGAAGTGGGGGATTGAGAAAAGCACACAAACATTTATAAAGCTGGGGTCAGGTAGTGCTGTCCTCTGATGCAAGAACAGTGGCCCCAAGCTGGCTCCACATGTTTATTATATAGATTTTATCATCAGAAGGTCATTTATGAGGAGGTTTCTGGACAGCAGGCAGACAGGAAGGTCGCAGCAGGGTGAGGTGTTATGGTCGTCTTGCTGATTCGTCTTCAGAATCTTCTGCCCCTAGAAGTCGGTGTCCGGGGTTTAAGATTAAAACTGAAATCTCTGGATGTTTTCCCAGAGAGACCAGGGCCTGTGTGCATAGCAACTGGGGAGGTTAGCTCTGTGCACCACAGCCACCAGGTAACCAGACACCTTGATTACAAGACACCTTAAAATTAAGGAACCAGAGACAGAGTTGAGGACAATGTTGCCCAGGAGAGTGAGTGAAGCTGAGTTCTAATTCAGACATGCGCCCAGTAGTTTATAGTACAGCACCCACACACCCACCTCCACTTTCGCACTACTTTAATACAATGCTGTGTAACGCGGCCTTGTCCACGTAGGAGGTGTGAGGGGACCTGGCATCAGCTTGACAGGACTTTGATCGTTTACAATGTGAACTTGGGCAAATTCCTAAATCATGGTGAACTTAGGTTTCTTCACTTACAAGATTAGGTTGTTTGAGGATTGAATGAGAACATAGGTGCCAAAGCCCCACCAGCAGGGTCCTCTCTGGGATCTTCACTCTTGTCCAGTTGTGGCACTGACCAGCTCCATGTTGTTATTTCACAGAAACCCAGAGTGGTAAATAAACCTCACAGCTCCCAGTGCAAATTTAGGTTAAATTGAGAAGAACCTGTCTGGGCTTCCAGTTGTCCTAAGAAAGTCAATTGCTATGAATCTCAGCAGCCGCCTGGTCTACAGAAGGACAGATGCCCCGTCCTCAGCAGTGTGTAGCAGCTCACTGCAGCCCACGCCACAGGAAGGACGTGCTCTCTTCCTCCTGTCTTTCAGAAAACCTTCATCATCACTTTACCTGAACAAGGCTGGGACACGCACATAGATGAGAACCACACTCACCCGCAGGGGAGAAAGCACATCTCAGGAGTTCCTCACTTCACGTTTCCCCTGACATGCTTTGCTCTTCGTTCACCCGCACAGTTCTGAGAACATGGGGATATGCTTGGAAGATGGTTGAAAGGAATACTGGAACCAAATGAAAAAGAAACACAGGCAAAACTGTCTTCATAAGATGAAAATGTCCAGAGCTTAACATCATTCCTCTGGGGTCACGGCAGGAGCATGCCTGGCCTTAGAGGGTTGGTCTCAGGTGCAGAAATCACTACTGCTTCACCTGTGAGCCTTTGCTCTTCCAATTTCCCAAGAAAATTCATATCCACATGAAGGACAGGTTCTTAGGCTCCATTGAAACCAGCTTTGTAAGGAAGCCTTTGGGATCCATGTAGAGGACAGTGGCTGCAGGGACCGCGTGGGTGTGGCTAAGCAGTGCACTCCAGAGGCAGGATGCCTGGGTCGGCCCAGCTCTGCCCCTTGCTGTGTGGTGTTGGGAGGGCTCTTAGCTCTCTGTGCTGCTGCTGCCTCCTCACAGGTGAAATGAGACTCCCCCGAGCACCCTGCTTTGTGCCTTGTGAGGGTGAAAACACTGGGACCATACCAGGTGAACTCCTGGGGCCATGAGATGCAGCCTTGCACACTCTGAGCAGTTTTCAGGGTCACCATCTCACTATCTGGCCTTGACTGGATCGTTTGTCTTGGTCTGATTTTTTAACATCTTAGAATAGGAGATATATAGCACCCAGCCGCAGCAGGTCTCTGAAACATGGCTACGTGTAGCCTGTAGAGTTGCTTATTGCTTTGTGGCTTCTCTTTG
Organism: Marmota flaviventris; assembly: GCF_047511675.1. NCBI lineage: Eukaryota > Metazoa > Chordata > Mammalia > Rodentia > Sciuridae > Marmota > Marmota flaviventris. The sequence goes on along the minus strand of NC_092505.1, from coordinate 109,792,799 downwards.
CATTGTAGCTATCTTTCTGCGCTTTCTCTGTCTCTTCTGCCACCTTCTGCTTCATGATATAATTGTGTGTGCCTGCATATCTGTGAAGGTGTGTATGCATACAGACCTCTATCTGTGTCCTATTCTAGATTCCTTGAGAAATGGAAGAGCCATATTTAGAGTCCATGGCTCCCCCGTCAGTATGTTGATTTGATGGACACTCAAAAGTTGTTTACTGGCTAACAGGAAAAATCTGGTTAAATTTTAGAACTTTAGGGGACATTAAGTTCTATGTTAGTCCTCTTAGCTTTGCATTATGAATCGTAAAATATTCTCCAATAACCTGGGAAATCAGCATAGCAATATTTTCTATATCACATAGGTTCGGGAAATGGAGTAGAATTTTGCAAAACAAAAATACTGAAAACTATATTTTTCCTGGGGTGATTTTTCCATCATTTTTCCCTCTCATATACTCACAAGTCCCAGAGACCACATGTATTGTATCCAGACTTAAGATATAACTAATCCATGTCAGTTTCAGATATTTCCTCAGGTAACTGAGCTGATTACACAAATGAGAAGCCTCTTCTGACACTCCAGTCAGCTTCCTGAGTCCAAGTTGTTCTGGGGTTACTTTTCTTATATACAGACATATTATACAGGAAAGGGGTAGCTGGGGAAGAATATATTCGGCCTGAACGTATTCTCAGTTACCCTAGTCAAAAGGCTTACCTATTCCTTCTAAAACCAGCACGTGGACTAAACACAAGGCATCACTTCATGTAGATCATATTAACTTTCCGTTGCTCTAACACAACACTTGAGAAAACCATCTTTAAAAAAAGGATTATCCGATTTGTTCACTCGTGCATCCTAGCTGCCTAGAGCAGTGCTGGGCACAAGGAAGGACACAGTATTTGCTGCATGAGCTGCAGCAGGGAGGCATGGCAAGATTTGGCATGGTGTGGGGGGCATGGGGAATGACATGGACCAGGGCAGGGCTGCCCTCCTCGTTGCTTAGAGAGCAGACATTAAATAGATGGTGCTGAGCTTGGTGGCACATGCCTGTAATCCCAGTGGCTCAGGAGGCTGAGGCAGGAGGATCACAAGTTCAAAGCCTGCCTCAGCAATTTAGCGTGGCACTAAGCAACTCAGTGAGACCCTGTCTCTAAATAAAATACAAAATAGGGCTGGGATGTGGCTCAGTGGTCGAGGGTCCCTGAGTTCAATCCTCGGCACTCCCCCTCCCCTCCAAAAAAGATGGTGTTCTTCGAAGCCCTCTCCATATCTCTCCTGGTCTCGCTGTCCCGCAGCTTTTACTAAGGTATTTTTATCATACTCTCCACGCTGGGGCCTTGACATGTGTCCTAAACATTTTCCATAGGTCCTACTTTTGGAAATATGTTCAGCAGAGGGTCTATGATCCTTGCCACTTTCCCTGATCTGTGCAGCCCCGGTCAGTGGGTGACCATGGCTGTGACTGTGCCATATGGTGAGCTCCTAGAAGGATTACTAATGAAGAATGCATAAAAGTAGTAAATAATAATAATAATAATAATAAATAACTGTATAATAGCAATTTTCTAATTCATCTTCCATGATGAAGTTGTGTTTTCCTTCTTTGTTTTTTCTTTTTGTTTTCTGCTTTCTTCTCTCCCTCTGTTCTGTGAATTTTCACTAAAACACACAGAGTGTCTGTGTCCTGACACCTGCTGGCTTGCCCAGTAGTGGGTTTTTGTCAGGGACTCTCAGTCTAATAGAGGAAATGATCCACGGGCTGCATGGAGGCAGGTGGAGGGAAGGTGTGAGCACAGGACAGTCAGACCCTCCAGGAGGCCAGGGGAGGCATGGTAGTTCAGACAGTCAGTCTGCCCCTGGTGCGCCACACCCTGGGGGTTTCATCTAAATAGAGGTAATGATATGGGTGACCAGTCCTGCTCCCTCACATGCTGAGGTTTGAACATTAGAGAAACACATCGAGGCAAGCATATGAAGCAGGGCTTATTTAAAAAGGGGTAACACGGATTTCTTCCAGGAGGTATCCTGGTATACTAAGAAGTGAGGGTGTTTTGTCTTTTTATGTCCTAGGCTTCCTTTGTTCTCCTGACCTCTTCCCCTTATCTCTCTCCTTCCTGTGTACTTGACTAGGCCCAGGAGATGCCCAGTGGGATGGCCAAGAGGTGAGAAGCAGATGGATGGGGGGAGGGCCAGATGGAGCAGCCGTGGACACATTAATTAACAACTTTATGGCTCCCTGTAGGGAGGGGCAATTTCTGGGACAGGTTACCTTTGCAACAGGTTGGAGCAGGGGCAGGTTCTAGATAAGGGTGGAGGAAGGGCTCTGAAGGGATTATCATTTCAGTCCCTCAGGTGACAGCCTCAAATCCGCCTTCTCCATCCGACCTGACTCAATTTACCTGTCTACACTGGCTGCCTGTCTAACTCTGGCTTCAGTAACAGCTCCTCTGACGTTGTTGTGGTGGGTTTAGGAAAGGCCATGTGACTCATTCTGGCCTCAGAGAGATGGCAGGAAATTTGCAGTGTGGATTGTGGGACTTCCCATGAGATGCACCATGTGGCTTTTACATGGTGCATAGCAGGATGTGAAATTTGGAACTGGAAGGACGTTTGCCACCATGGGAGACAGAATGGAGGAAAAAGCCACACCTCTGGGACTGACGCTGGACTGTGACTTAACCATTCTTGGGACCACCAGCTGGAGCTGACTCTGGTTTCTTTTTCTTTTCTTTTTTTGTTTTGAGTATTTATTTTTAGTTTCAGGTGGACACAATATTTTACATTTACGTGGTGCTGAGGATCGAACCTAGTGCCTCCTGCATGGTAGGCGAGTGCTCCACCGCTGAGCCCAACCCCAGCCCCTCTGGTTTCTTTTTCTACCTGGCAGTAAATCACTTCATTTGATAAGTGGTTGAATAATGATTCTAACAGCCAGGTCTCAGAGACACGCATTATCATAACTTCACATTCTGCCTGCTATGTTAAGGGCGTGACCAGTGTTTTCTGGGATCTCTATCATTTTGATGGTTTTGAAATGAGTAGTTAAGGGTAAGTAAACCTCTATTTTGTCAGGGCTGAGGAGGCAGCGCAGGGCCACCTCTCTGTAATATGCAATATGCTTATGTCTTTTTAATCTTTTAAGGTCTGTTTTCTAAGACCACAGTGACACTTTGGAGGGATTCAGGACTGTTGGTTTAGAGAATGTTCCACAGTTTTTTGGGTCTGTCTGACTAGTCTGCTTTCACCATCAGATTCGGGTTAAACAGTGTGGCAAGCACACCACTTAAGTAACACGTGCTCTCACTGCACAGCACTGGGACGCCATGCCGCTAGCACTGGGGACACTTGGAACCCTTGGGGAAGATGGCTTCCCAGATCTCCCAATTGCCAAGGGCGCTCTTGTGCTTTGATACACAGAACGTGGAGAAGCACTACAACTACAGGAGCATCCCGCTCTCCAACTGTTTGCACCTGCCCTTAGAGCACCCTCAGATCCTGACATCAGTCCGTTCACAGGCAGCTACAGCCTTGCGAATTGGGTGCCCTTGGCCTTGACTAGCTGCCTCTTTTCTACAGGGCTGTACCTTTCCCGCTGTGCTTTGGATGCAGTGGAACCCCAGCCTCCATCGACCTGGACCTCCTGCTCTCCATGTGCAGCCTAAGATTGTAGTATGTGACTTTCCCAATCAGGCCATGTAGTTTGCTTCTCAAAGAATAAGCCGTAGTTCCATTTGAACACATAGTTTTAAACCATGCACGGTATATTAGTGCACCAAAGTGTGAGAATTGATTAGAACTGTTCATATAATTTGCAGGGGAGCTTGCTGTTAGTTTAGCTTCCTGACTTAGATCTTATATTTTCAAAGCTCTCTGTGGACGTCATGCATCTTGCAGGCCTCTTGGTACTTCCCACCAGATGTAGATCTACTTTCCGTCACTGGACAGCAGATAAAAGAGACTACAGAATGTTTATGGACATTATTGTAATACTGTCCATGGGCAAAGTCCACTGCCAGTGAACTTGTGTAATCACATCAGTTCTACATGTTAACATGTCAGGGCATGAATGTTTTTATTGCGTGCTAAAATTAAATGAGAATTATAAACCCCAAACATAGGAACCAGATGATACAATATTGCAACTTCTCTGTAGAAAACCCTTGAGATACTGTTAATATTTAAGCATATTAATTAAGCAGAAAATGGACTAAATAGTTGGAAATTAGGATCATCTGGCCTCCTCTTCAAAGAATACAACACAGACTGGAGAAACTAACAATCGTTTAGTTTGAAGGACATGCTGATTGGTTTTTTGTTTGGTTTGGTTTGGTTCATAAAATCCCATGAATTCCTGGACTGGTGTTTCTCTCAGGAGTGTAATTATTTCTCAAGCACGCTTACAGATGAAGCAGCTGTGGCTTTTCTTCCCACGAAGACTGTGCGGCCGTCGCACTTCAACATGTATCTCAGCTGCATCTTCAGAACTGCAATTTGGCATTGGCTTTTAATTTATCAAATTGAAAGAAACATAAGGCAAAAATTATGAGTCATTTTTCTCGTTAGGGTACTGATTACACAGATTCAGCCTGAACAAGACAGATGCTAATTTGTGCATACGGCATATTCCTTTTCACAGGAAAATATCCATAAGTTGTGGTTGGAGAAAGACAACGAGGAGCTGCTGAGGACCATTTCTCGATGTGTGTGGAAAGTTTCCAGAGGAAGACAGGAGCCCTTGCTATATCACATTGACAGTAATTCCTGCACACAGAGTGTCAGGAAAGACACCCAAACAAAACTCTTCCCATGGAGCCAGGTGGCCCCGCGACTGGAATCCTTCAACACTGGCAAATCCAAGAAGAGCAAGAAGCTGGGCATGATAGCAAGGAGGTGGTTGGCTCCACTGCAGTCTCAATTTCCGATGCCACTCTGCGGTTATAAAAAAATCCCTGTGTGACCTTCGGCAATTCTGTTGGCTTCTTTAAGGTTTTTCTCATTTCTAAATTCAAGCTGTTTGGGTTTCATGATGGCTTGTGTACCTTTTAGCTATAACATTTGATATATGGATTCTATTTATTGAACTATGGAGAATGAGTTTGTGATCTAAGTGTCTGTGAGCAGACATAAATTTGTAGTCAAATAACCCCCATGACAGCTGGATTTCCCCCCAACCCCATTATAAAAGAGAAAAGTTGGTGTTAAAAGCAACTTATTTCCTGATAACTTTCTAAGTATATAAGTGCCATAAATTCAAGACCTAGTCAGTGGGGCAAGATTTCTATCTGCCAAGAGTGATGGCAAGACTGGGTTTTAGAAGAGCAGAAGATTGAAGTTTAGGATGGAAGATGGATTTCTCTTATTTAACTGTAAAAACGTCATCCCTCCTTCCCCAATACCCAGTCAAAACACTGCTGACCCTGTATGGACAGCCCAGGACTTTGGGTGGCTCAGTCTATGGTGTGTTGTCTTCATGCTGATGTGAACACATAATGAAAAACATTAGGAAAAACATAATCATTGTTTTTCATTTTCAATAAAATTCTCAATAAATTTCATGAGATGTTCAACAATCAACTATAACATGACTTTGTGTTAAATGATTTTGTTCAACTCTAGGCTAATGCACATATGGATGTGCTGAAGGTAGATGAGGCTGAGCTTTGGGCTCAGTGGTTAGTGTATTAAGTGGATTTTCAGATTATAGCATTTTCTATTCATGGTAAGTTCATTAGGACGGAACCCCACTGGAAATTGGAAGGCAACTGTAAATTCTTCTCAATCATCGCCCTGCCATCTTGTTTCCCAATCTGTTTCCTTATTGTTATTTTCTTTGTCCCCCTTTTTGTTTTCTGTTTAAACTCCCTATTTCAATGTTCCTTCCCACCACTGTGTAAGTTTCTTGAGACTTCAGATACTACTCTTTCATTTTGTGTTCATTCTTCTCTCCTTTATTCTATCTCCCAGATCAGACCACATGGCCTAAATATAGTACACATTCAATATTTATTTGCCAAATTGGATGTTATTTCAAATGACAATTGTACATACACATAACAGAGCCTCAAAATAATCAAATCTGCACTGTTTCTGGATGCCAATGACTAAGTTTGCCAGTTATTTCAGTGTTTCTGCAGATGTAATATCTGAGTACTGGCCCCATAATGCAAAGTAAATGTCCCCCACAATTGTAGGAGCCTATGCCTCTTTGTTGCAATTGCTATTCATTAATAATTACTGATAAGACTTTTCCACTCTCTGTACTCATTATGATTATGAACACTTAAGTAACAATCAATCTCTGGCATACACATAGTAAGATTTATGTGACTGAGCTTCTTGAAGTCAAGGACCATATCTTCTCCAGCTCTGCACTTCCATCTGTTACTTAGTACATTTTTTAATTGATGCTTGTTGACTGGAACAGTCCTGATCTAGGAGTTGATCAGGATTTGGTAAAAACTGAATAGTGAAAACAATAGGTCAAAATTTCCTGGATGAATTCAAAAGAGGAGAGACTTATGAGAAAACTGATAAGGTATTATAGATATCTGTGAATTATAATGTTCATAGTATTCTCATGGTAACTACTAACTAGTCTCAGTTTAATAACACGACTCCTTTATCAATTGACATCAAGCATGTGTGATAATCACTGGGGTACGAGTGTGCTACTTTCATAGTGAATCATTAACTTGACCATTTATACTTTTAATCTCATTTTTATATTTGTCTGGGATGTTGAAAAATTACTTTATAGTTCTTTTTTTCTTCTTTCTAGCAACTGAAGAAAACTTTAAACTTTTATTGTTTAATGACCCAGTTTGTTAGGAATTTCTTTCATCATGTATTTTCTAATTTATAACATTCATTCTTAGGAGTTCCCAATAAATGCTTATAAAACAAAGAAAGAAGCATTACTTCTCATTGCAGAATGAAATTAGAGGACCCTGAACCTCACCAATAAAATCTGGGCAAACATTGCTGAAGTCAAGAAGTTGGATAAAGTCAATAGTGTAAAATGATGATTAATTTATTTTTCTACCTGTCCTCCAGGTTCATGGACACTGTAGGTGGGACTACCAACTGGTAGAAGAATTTCTACCAACCTATTTCTTTTCCATAAAATGGATATCAGCTGTATTCTCCACCTAAATAGTATCTAAATTATAGGCAGCACTTGAGAGGAGATGTGGTAAACTAGACTGCTAGTATCCATCTGCCAAAAGTGTCCAGTAGAGCAATGATATTTGTGGCAATTTTGAAGATATTCAGTGTATTAATTGCTCACATTTTCCTATTGAGTGATCTGTATGGAAGAACAGAGAGAACATTATTGACTTTATATTCTATATGATAAGAATATAGAAAAACCTTCCCTGTGAATGTCCTGAGCATGAAGAACTCTGTAGTCAGATCAGCATAGGAAATGCTATGCACCAAGTGCTTCTTCTGGACATTGTTAATACACATCAGTTTACCATGAACCCTTGAGGGATTGTTTACTTTGCTCTCCCAGCAGTTCCTAAGCTTATTTGATCTTGTGCGTCCTCTTTCTCCTTCTTCCTCTCCCTCCCTGCCAGTCTTGCTTTGCCTTCTTGTTTTGGCAGAATCTCTACTATTAAACTGACAGTTGAACTTCTGATGCACCCTTTGGGAAAAACTCCTCAAGACAGGTTAGCCTTTGTTTTGAATAAAGCCAGACTTAACAGACATCTCTGTCTGTGTGTTTAGACTGCATGATCTTGATGGCTGGTTCCCACCGATTGCTTTTTGGGGCTAAATCTATTGTACATTTATTCCAGGAATGTTGTTTGAGGATGTTGTTATTGTCCTGATTCTGGAGTTCCACTTGAAAACATTTCTAAGAAAAATTCCTGTTAATTACCAGAGAAACTTGCCTTCTCCTAAAGAACTGATATTTATCTCTCCTAGACTATTAGTGTTAACTCTTACACCATCTCCAACTATTAAAGCATTAGTAAAAGCATATCTCAGTTAACAGGACAGCAAGAGAGAGTTTGGCTTAAAGTATGGTTAATTCTGCAGCTCAATGACATTCGTAACTTCCTGTTTTTTTTTAGCCCTGCCACCTCTGTGTCAAGGATATTGTCAGACTAACTCAGGGGTAGTTGTAGAGAGCTGCAGCACTAGCAGGAGTGAAATCCTCACTCAGTGACATGGAAAAGAATAGAACATGCCAATCTTTTTCAGTGTACTTGTTAATTTCAAAGAAACATTTATTCAGAAACACCTCCCGTCCCGTAATTCCCTACCATCTCACTGGCCAGGGCTACACTAGGTACCCACCCAGATAAACCACACTAGCATGACAGCTACTAGCAGAAGGGATGACGTTGTCATGTGTCTTAGTTGTTCCAAACTGCTGTAACAAATATTGAAGAGTGGGTGGCTGAAACAGAAATATATTTCTAACATTTCTGGAGTCTGGGAAGTCCCCTGCCACAGCACTGGCAGATCTGGTTTTGCTTAAGGCATGCCTTCTTGGTACAGATGGCAGTTTCCTTGGGCCCTTGCTTTCTGGACTCTACCATGCATGGCAGAGTCCAGAGAATGAGGGAAACTTGCATCTGTCCCTATAAAGGCATTAATCCCACACATAAAGAGGAAGGATAACTTCATATCCACCACCTCCCAGAGGCTCCTCCAGATGCCATCACATTTGAGATTAGACTTCAACAGAAGAATTTTCAGACATTCAGTCCATAGCACCATGACTGGGTTAAATTAATCATAATTTAACCCCAATTGATGCCATTGCCTGAACAAGATAGGGTTTTATTAATTATAGAGAGGATAGCCAAATTTTGGAATAAAAAGCAATAAACAGGATCTCTGCAACAAAAAATTGGTTCTTCAAACATAAATAAGATTGATAAACCCTTAGCCAAACTAACCAAAAAAAATAAAATAGGAGATGAAAATAGAAGTCACCACAGATGAGATGAACCTTCTCAAATCCAGAGGATCATTAGAAGCTATTTAGAAATTTAGTCTCAGTATAAACTGGAAAGTCTAGAAAACATTGACAAATTTCTAGACACATGTGTCCTTCCCAATTAAGCCAGGATGATATAGAAAACCTAACCAGATAAAATAATGAAATGGAAGAACTATTAAAAGTCTTCAAACAAAGAAAAGCCTGCTGCCATATGGATTTTTAGCTGAGTTCTACCAGACTTTAAAAGAAGAACTAAGACCAGTCTTTCTCAATTTTTCCCCATGAAATTGAAATGGAGGGAGCACTCCCTCTTCCAAGTCCATTCTATAAAGCCAGTATAACCATGTCAAAGACAAATCAAGGGAAAAAACACTATAGATGAATATCCTAGATGAACACAGAAGCAAATTTAGTAAAATATTAGTAAATCACATTCAAAAACATATCAAGAAGATAATCTTTTATTATATACACCACAATCAAGTGGGTTTTATCCTAGGAATACAAAGTGGGTTCAGCATATGCAAATCAATAAATGTAATTCACTACATAAATAGAATTGAGAAGAATCATAAGATCATCTAATATATGGAGAAAAAGTCTTTGGTAAAATCTAGCACCCATTCATGTTAAAAATGTTGCAGGTAGAAAGAATATATATATATATATATATATATATATATATATATATATATATACACACACACACACACACACACACACACACACTATATATATATATATACATATGACATACCCAAAGCCAACCTCACATTGAAGGAAGAAAAACTGAAAACATTTCATCTACAATCAGGAATAAGACAAGAATGTCAACTCTCACCACTCCTATTCAATATAGTTCTTGAAATGCTAGCCAGAGCAATCAGGCAAGAGAAGGAAATTAAAGAGAAAGAAATTGAAGATCTTAGAAGATGGAAAGTTCCTCCCATGTTCTTGGATAGGCAGAATTAATATTGTCAGAATGACCATAGCACCAAAATCAATCTACAGATTCAATGCAATCCTCATCAAAATTCCAAAGCTATTCTTCACAGAACTAGAAAAAAACAGTCCTGAAATTCATTTGGAAAAATAAAAGTACCCAGAATAGTGGAAACAATACTGAGCAAGAAGAGTGAAATTGGAAGTATCAGGAAACCTGATCTCAGATTATACTGAAGAGCTATAGTAACAAACAAACAAACAAACAGCAACAACAACAACAACAAAACAGGCTGCCAATGACATCAAGATAGAGATGGAGATAAGTGGAACAGAATAGAAGACACAGAAACAATTCCACATAGTTGCAGTCATCTGATACTTGACAAAGGTGCCAAAAACATATGTTGGAGATAAGACAGCCATTTTAACAAATAGTGCTGGGAAAACTGGATATCCATAGGTAGAAGGGTGAAACTAGATCCCCTCTCACTCTGCACAAAAGTTAAATCAATGTCAGTCAAAAACTTAGGAATTAGACCAGAAGCTTTGCAACTGTTAGAAGAAACATAAGGTCAACACTCGATCATATAGATGCAGGCACTGACTTCTTCAACTAGACCTTAAATCTGAAGAAATAGGATGAGAAGTCAATAAGTGGGATGCCATCAAATTAAAAAACTTCTCCAAGAAAAGAAAACAATTAATAATTTGAGGGGAGAGCCTACAGAATGGAAGAAAATCTACCAGCTATTCCTCTGACAGGGGATTAATATCCATAATACACCGAGAACTTAAAAAGCTTAACACTAAATACCAAAAAAAGTAAGCAAGCAAATAAACAGAAAATAATCCAATTAATATATGGGCAAAAGAACTAAACAGCTGTTTCTTAAAATAAACACAAATTATGGCCAACAAATATATGAAAAATATTTAGCAATTAGGGAAATACAAATCAAAACTATATTGCAGTTTCATCTCACTCCAGTCAGAAGGGCAATTATCAACACAAAGAACAATAAATTCTAGCAAGAATGTGGGAGAAAGGTACACTTATACATCGTTGTTGGGATTGCAAATTGGTACAATAACTCTGGAAAGCAGTATGAAAGTTCCTCAAAAAAACTAGGAGGTGCAATGGATGAACAGATTTTTAAAATGTGGTATACATACACAATGGAGTTTTACTCAGCCATAAAGAAGAAGAAAATTATGTCATTTGCTGGTGAATGGATGGAAATAGAGAACATCATGCTAAATGAAATAAGCCAGACTCAAAATCAAGGGACAAATGTTTTCTCTTACATGCATAAGCTAGAGAAAAATAAGGGGAAAGGGGATGAGGGGAGTCAGGTATCATAAAGTGTAGGGAAGATCAGTGGAGTAGAAGAAGGAGATGGAGAGGGAGGGAGGAGGGATGGGAAAGGGGAGGAAACGTGGAATGAATTTAACAAAATTATGCTATGTGCATATATGTCAATATACCACAGTGCATTTCACCTTTATTTATTTGTAGAAAGCACCAATCAAAAATAAATAAACATATGAGTGAAAGGAAGATCGATAGAGTAGAGGAAGGAGAATAAGGAGAGGGAGGAAGGTAGGAAAGGAGAGAGAACAATTACTGAAATGGAGTAAATCAAATTCCCTGCACGTATGATTTTTGTAAAAATGAACCCAACTACTATGTAATACTCTAATAAAAATAAAAGAAAAAAATAAATTTGCTTTTTCCTGCTCATTATGTTTTGAAAACTATTTTGACTTGTATCTCTGATGTTCTTATACCTCTGCATGTTTTTCAAAATGATGCATAATATATGAAAATTACAGCTAATGTGTCAGATACTCAGCTAGGGGCTAGAAGGCAGCAAGGTAACAGCTCTGGGCTTGGACATTCAGGATTCATTGATATTCCAGAAGAATAATTAGATCTTGTCAGTTCAAAGTGACTTTGGCCCAAGCCTTCAAAAACATGGCTGTAGTAATCGACTTCCCAGGCATGGTAACACTGAATATTCTCAAATAATTAACATTTCTAATTTACAGACAAGCAGTGGTGGCAGTTCCTGTCACAGGTAGAATTTAATTAGCCAAGACAAATAGATGAGGATTCGCACTTCCATCAGGATGGTGGAATTGCCGAGGCTGGCCTAGAAACTTCAACCACTGAAGACTCCATTTGACCTCTTGAAGAAATTAGTTTTGCCAATGCCATTCTGAAAATCGTGGTTATATTAAGCCATATCAGGGTTGTTGACTTATTTATCATAGTGGATGCCATGTAGGCTGCTTCCTTGGGATTCTTGAAGATCCTTCTATTTTCTTTTTTTCTTAATGCATGAGAAGTGGGGTGGGAGGCATCTCGGGGCTGTAGGGAGGAGAGACAGATGTACAGGATAACCAGACAGACTCCAAAGACTTGCTTCACTCTTGTCGTATGGAGAAACCCAATTACAGTGTCTTTTGTACAAGTCTTGTAAGATAAAGAATGCATAGTTAAAAGTAATTGAAATGTGGTAATGGGACATATTGAAAAACAGAATCATTGAGAAGACAAACAAACTCTTTTTGCCTGGAAATAAGTAAATAATGGAAAGCATAGAACAGTATGAGTGGCAATAGTGATCTGGAGTTAAATGGTTAAATAATAGATGATAAGTGTGGTAAGAGGATTTGTAGTAAAAGAGATACGGCTAATAATGTGCTTTTGAAAAATTGGGAACAATTTTTGTGCTTGGTAGCCTGAAACCAAACATATTGAATTAGTCCAATAACAAGTTGAAAGTACAAAGAACATGTCGGAGTCAGAAAGAACCGGCAGCACAGACATAATGAAGAGGAAAAGAGAAATTTATATTTTTATATCCAGAAGAGAGGAAGAGAACAGGGGACCCGCGGGTGGAGCAGGCAGCTGGAGTGTGCCATGCAGCTGTTCCTGGGTCACATGTAACGCGTGTTTCCCTAGATCCCCAGGGAAAGGGGTGATGAGGGCTGAGTCCTACAGTCAGTTTGGTACAGTGACTCTGGGAGGACAGACACCAGTGAGTCTCCTTGGGTGAGCTTTTCTCTGTAAGCAGATTCATTCTGCTTCCTTCTTTGGAAGGAGCTAGTTCCCTTTGCCTCACTCTCCACTGCAGAGTTCCAGAAGTGCCCCCAGCCTGGTTCTGCTTCTCCTGAGCTCCAGCACATGCTTCCCTCTCCCCACAGAGCGGATGCTGGCTCAAGGGAAAAGGGGCTTCTTGGCTTTTGCCTGAGGGGACATGACCCAGGTAGGGGAATCGTGGGGAGTGAGGTGGAGAGACAGAGCTCAGAAGATGGGCACCACTGCAATGTTGTCATTGACTTTGTGATTTGTCTTAGCTCTGTCCCTGATCTTGGTTGCCTCCTGTGAGCTCTTGGGGCATCCCTGGTGACTCTTAGAATGTGTGCTCATGGGTCTGCCTGTGCTTTCTGCCTGTTGATGTGTGTGTGTGTGTGTGTGTGTACAGGTGTGTGCATTTTAAACAATAACTCCCCTGTTTCCAACTTTCTTCCAGAAAGTTTGCTTCTAAGAATAGTCTCCTGTTTTGTGACTCAAATTTGCTTGTTTTTATTTCAGTTGGCTTTTGAAAGGGAAGGGGAGCCTCTTTTATTTTATTTATTTATATGTGGTGCTGAGAATGAAACCCAGTGCCTTGCACAAACCAGCCACCTTTGACCCTAGTCTGTGGTTACTGTGCTGACACTTAAAATGCCTGTGCTCAGTGTGCACCCTGAGAGCACCGCAGGGACCGTGAGAGCTAATGACACTATAACAGATGAAGTTTTCACATAGCAAGCTTCCAAGCTAAGGAAAACATTCATTTGGCTCAGGAAAGCTCTGGAAATAACCTGACATATACCCATTTGCATATAATCCAACTCACACACAGTTCTTGCTTTGGCTGAAGACATTAGCTTAAAACGAGGCTGTGATTTATGAACAGTGTCAACTGGCCGGTCATTCCCTCATGACCTGGGCCAGAGTGCAGGAAGCACCAAAGGTACAGGGCAGTGAGGCCGAGCTGGTGCTTGGCTTCAGCCTCGGAACAGTTTTTTAAAAAATATTTTTTAGTTGTGAATGGATCTTTACTGAGAATGGAACCCGGTGCCTCGCACATGATAGACAAGCACTCTACCACTCAGCCCCAGCCCCAGCCAATCATGGAACAGATTTTGAGCTTAGAATTAAAAGACCTTTTCTCTTGAATGTCACTTTAACCAGGCAGTCCCCTGTTCTCCTGCTTTTCTCCTCTGAGTGTCTTCCATCGTGAACTAGGAATCCCACCACCCCACACTGTCCTAGCATTTAGCGAGAACTCAGTAAATGCACTATAAGTCAGTCCACCATTACCATTGGAGTCTTCCTCCCTCCCTTGCTGACCCTCTTCCTCCTTTCCTACTGCCCAGTTGTCCCTTGTGTGTGCAGAATTCATGACCTTGTGTCCTTGTCTCTCTTCTTACAGTCGGCCCTATCCATCTTTTCCTTGTCTAATTGATAAATATTAAATAAATCTGAAATCCATGATTGTATTCCTTTGATATTTTGATTCTTTTCTGTTCAAATCCCTAAACCATACTTTTTGTGCCCCAACTTCTGCAGCACATGGCACATGGCCCAGATGGAAATGCTGGGTAACAGGGCACAACTCAGACAAAACCTTCCTAGTATTTAAGTGACTCTTTGAAAAGACATCAAACTTAATGTTCTAAATACTCAGAAACAAATAAATGTAGTATGATTGATATTAATTTAAATCAAAAGTCAACTCAATTGCTCACTTTAAGTCGCAGTTGAAGGCTGTTCTCTAATGAGCCACATGTTACAAGTCCATAAAATTCCAAATTTGCACAGAATCCTTCTTAAAGCCTACCCAGAGCTAGACAAAGTCGACAGCTAGAAAGAACAGTTCACATGAGACAGAATTTCAGACTCCTGCTGCAAGCTTGGGGTGTACCACCCTCCCACCCTCCCTCAGTAAACTGGCTACAAATTTGGAGAGTCCCATAGTCACCCTTGGGTTTAATAATTTTCTAAAGGTATTTGTAGAAATTACTGAAAGCTATTTTACTTACAATTAGTATCTAGAGAATGGGTGCAGATTAACATCAGCTAGGAGGAAGGACATGCAGGGTGGAGTCTGGGAGTGGCTCAAACACGGGGCGCCTGGAAGTCCTATCCCCTCCCCATGGAGTCTTGAATGAGATTTCTTCTTCCTGGCCCCTGGCAAGCGAAGACATTGCTACCTGGCAGGACATTCCAGGACCTAGGTGTCGCTTCTTTGGGGCTAAGGGAATTTCTGTTCTCAAACAGTGTTTATCTTAGACTATTCCAAACAGTTCTAAGCTGGTTCTAAATTGTCATGGGATTGAAAGATCCTACCCACTATGGAAGGTAGTTACCCTTTCAGCAATGGAGATTATATTCCCGTAAGCTCTTGAGCAAGTATGAGCTCAGGAGCAATGAATATTCTAGGCAATTCTCCCTAAGACAACTAGGATTGTTGGCTTCATCTCTCAGAACAACACCCTAGACTTGGGTCACATCTGTGAGCTGGCTAGATTAATATTTGGCAGAGCACCTGAGCTCCACAGGTAAAGGGTTCTTGTTGAGAAAACTGTCCTGGGTCCTGCTGGATGGCCCATAATATCAATCTTATGTTAGTAGGCTTTTAATGAGCACAACGGGACATTTTCATTTTGCTTCAGTAACTATCTGTGTGAATTCATTCCAAGCCTTCTTAGCAGTTGCACTTTGGACATAAAGAATATTAATAATGCTTTGAGGCAGTTTTGCAACATAATAGGAATCATCCATTTAGGATGCTCTGTTTTTAAAAAAGCACAGAGATTTGTTCCTAAAAGCCATGGTGACAGCATGCAGCTGTTATCATGTGCTGAAAACAAAGGGAAATCACTCTGTTTGTGTAGCCTTTGGAAGCGGCACCTAAGCACACATTTGGGCCAGAGCACCAGATGGCTGCACGGCACCATTCATGGCGTTTCTTGTCAATAAGTAGAGCACACTGACGCTGGGAGAGCTGTGCCTTCACGGGAAGGGCTCCTATTATGCTCTTGGCCCTTTACACTTCAGACGCCAGTCATAGCACATCTGGTTATGTCCCAGGTTTGCACAGACCTCTCTTCTTCCCTAGAAAAATATTTCTCTAAGATGGAAGGGTGAGGCTTTGGAGAGGCAATCTTTCTATTATTCATTTACTCTCATCCCTAACAACAATTGCCATTGTCAGAGATGAGCTTGGGTGTGGTGACAAGTAGGGGCCACTGTCACCATCCTGATGTTAGCACATGATGTTGTAATGGAAGGACACCCAGGTGTGCAAAAATGACATAGGATTTAAAGGTAAGAACAACTAGATACCTAGTAATGCTTATATCCATCAGGCGAAAGGCATAGAGTAACAAAGGAGCCAAGTTATTTGGTAACACACACATCAAGAGAACCCCTAAATTTGTAAAAATAAATATATATATAGTTACTATAAAAGCATTAATTAATAAGATCAGCAGTGGGTCTAGCAGTTTTCCTATTTGCTAAGTGGCCATGAACATTAAACCATATGTGCAACAATTATAAAGTGACAAAGGCAGAAATACTACTATTAATATTATGCTAATAAATAATGGAAATGCTACATTTTCCTTAGATATCTGTGAGAATGAAGATGCAGTATTTTTTTCCCATCCAAGTTCAAAGAACCCCCTGATTATACTGGGCTAAAAATTCCAACCTTAGAAGATGCCTGGGATCCTGTGTGTGTGTGTGTGTGTGTGTGTGTGTGTGTGTGTGTGTATGAGAGAGAGAGAGAGAGGTATGCTGTTGGCCGTAGGCCGATTCTGGGTAATTGGATGTGTCTGATTCTGGGTAATTAGAGGCGTCTTTCTGCACAGCTGTCTGAATGGACTTTGAGAGTGACTAGCACTTTGCAGTTTTTCCCACCTCATCTTTCACTTTTCTCTGTCCATTTGCTTACCCACAACCTTGGCATGGAGAGAATCTAAGGGGTGGACAGGATGGTGGCAGCCTCCCAGGGAAAAGGCTTTTATTGAAGGAATGGAACCTGGAGAGCTGGTCCTGGAAGGTGAACAGAGGGAAGGCTGAAGGGGCCTGATAACACTTAGGGTTCAGTGATGATTCTCGAATGCCAGAAATCACCAGGTACAGGAGTGTCATCCATCATGGAAACAGTGTATGTTTGAGAATGTGCCTGTGATTGTGTCTGTTCACCTGGCTGGGCGTCAATACTTGTTTGATGTTTATAAGAACCTATACTTTGTACATAGTCCCTCCCATTTTATAGATAAGGAAATGGAGGGGCAGAGATATCAAATGATCACCAAGGGGATGGATATAGTATGCAACAGAGCCAAGTTTACAGTCTAAAGCTTATGTAAACACTTTTCCAGGTGACGCAGGTGACACCTGTAGGCCTCAGGTTGATTAAATCGATCAAATCTGGATTGCACCAAAGTGTTTATATGAGTCTTCCAAAATTTACTGAAATGTATTTTTTGGTCTATTAATTTTTCACCAGCATACCAGTTTTTTTTAATGTTATGTTGCACTTAAAACCAAACACTTGACATATGAACTTTTCCTGAAGTTATCAAATGTATAATTTCCCCCTTTGCTAATATTTCACAAGCTTTTGAACTCTAAATCTTTCCAAAACAAAGTGAGAAGATGACTCTAGCAATCCTGGGCTTCTTCAATTACCTGCTCAGCTTCACTTAGAACTGAATGCCTGAGCTAGCAGGGCGTGAAGAAGTTCATTACAGAAAGGAATTGGATTTGATTAATTTTTTTCTAAACACTGATTGACTCAGACAGTCCATTTTGCTAACATTTATATTGCAGTAAAGTTTAATTATGGATTATTTTGCCACAAGGCAAACTAGACTGACATAAAACAGAGAGTTAAAATTTACAATGTAATATAAATATCTATTTCTAATTTTCTACTAATTGCTTTTCTATTTTACTTATGGTTTTAGGCACATGCTTTTGCAAGTAAACAGGATTGTGTCCTCAGAATAACACACAGAAAAATTCATGAAGACACAGAGATAGATCATAAGAAATATAAACACAATATGCAATATACCAATTTATTTATATACACATTAATTTTTCTCTGTTGATTTGACTTTAATGGTTAAGTCACTCAAAAAATAGATAAACAAATGTGCCGTGTGATGTGGCTGTTTTGGAATAGTGATTTTGCTCTTGCACATCATTGGTGGGGTTTCTGATAGACCTTTTCCAACTGCAGGACACTAGCCTAATGTATTCTGCCAGCAGAATGTTTTTTTCTTCTTTTTATTTGCAAATGCCTATACTAATTTGCTCCTTAAAGTGATTAAAGGATTATAGATTCTTCTTTGGAATTAGTCAGGCTGGTACAAGATAATTCCCATTAGAGAACACATTTTTAGCTTGTAAAGGAGCTCTGTATGTAAAAGAGATTGGGTGGTGAAAAGAGGGCTCTGAGGGGAGATATTTGGATGCAGGGGCAAAAGCCCAAGTTTTAATCGTGTGTCCACATAGGTTGGTTTTGACACATTTATTTGGATGGATGTGCCAGTCATAAGAAAAGATAGACAAGCACATGTCTATTTGGATGAATGTGCCTATGGAGATTAGTAGCTAAAAAATTTTCTTGTTTTACTGACCTACTTTGCTTACTGGATGATGCTGGTATTATTAAATTGTAAATCCAACATTATCAAATTTAATTAAAACATGGGTTTTACTTGTTCACCAAGAACCTACCCCATCAAAATGATTTCTGGTTTGTGTCAATGATTTAAGACATTTGAGAATAGTCAGTAGGTTCAGTCATCATAATTAGCAACTGGATCTAAAGCTCCAGCAAAAGAATTCTAGTTCATAGACAGAACAAGGAACTGACCAACCAGCCTTGCTCAAAAGAGTCAGTTCACATCTGTGTCACATAGCAGCTGCAGTGAGTAGTGTGCTTGGATTTCTACTGTGATTGCTAGTTAGAGCCCACCAAGCCCACAAATATTTGTGAAACTGCATGGAGGGTTGTTCTTTACAAAATAACAAGAGGAATAGTGGGAACAATTAAACCCACAGTATGGAAATTAACTACAGCTGGAAATCCATGAACTAAACACAGAAAATAAATAGATAATCAAAATGCCCACACGGGATGTGCTATGCTCAAATTCCAATCTCTCTCTTTTAAGGAATGGTTAAAAAATGGGAAGAACTCACCTCAACATTGTAATGGAGATATATGACAAACCGAAGGCCAACAATATACTTAATGGAGCAAAACTAAATGCATTTTTTTTTCTAAAATCAGAAACAACATAAGGATGCCCACTTTCACCACTCTTATTCAACATAGTCCTTAAAACTCTAGCCAGAGCAATCAGGCAAGAAAAAGAAATTAAAGGGATACAAATAGGAAAAGAAGAAGTCAAATGATCTCTGTTTGCTAATTACATGATCTTATCTCTAGAAGATCCAAAAGTTCTACCAGAAGACTTCTGGAGCTGATAAATGAATTCAGCAAATTAGTAGGATACAAGATTAATAGCTTTCCTATACCCCAATAGTGATTCTGCTAAGAAAGAAATCAGGAAAACTATCCCATGCACAGTAGCCAAAAACAAAACAAAACAAATAAACAAAAAACCACCTTGGGAATAAATATAACCAAGGAGGTGAAAGACTTCTACAATGAAGAAAGAAATTGAAGAAGACCTTAGAAGATGGAAAGACCTCCCATGTTCTTAGATAGGCAGAATTAATATTGTCAGAATGGCCATAGTACCAAAATCAATCCACAGATTCCACACAATCCCCATCAAAATAGCAGTGACATTCTTCACAGAACTAGGGGGAAAAAGTGGTCTTAAATTAATTTGGAAAAATAAGAGACCCAGAATAGACAAAGAAATACTGAAGAAGAAGAGCAAAACTGGAGGCATCACAATACCTGATCTCAAATTGCAGTACAGAGCTGTAGTAACAAAAAACATGGTTTTGGCACCAGAAAGAGTTATAAAGACCAGTGGAACAGAGACAAACCTGCAGAAATGCAATCATCTAATACTTGACAAAGTTGCCAAAAAATGTATGTTGGAGAAAGACAATCTTTTTAACAAATGGTGCTGGGAAAACTGGAAATTCATGTGTAGGAGAATGAAAGTAGATCTCTACCTCTTGCCCTGCCCCAAAATCAAATCAAAGTGCATTATTGACCTAAGAATTAGACCAGGAACTTTGTAATTACTAGGAGAAAACATACTGGAATAGGCACCAACTTCCTTAAGAAAACCTTGAAAGCTCAAGAAATAAAGCCAAGAATCAATAAATGAAGTGGCATCAAATTAAAAAGCTTTGACATTATAATGGAAATAATTAAGATTGTGAAGAGAGAGCCTATGGAATGGGAGAAAAAATTTTGCCTATTAATTTTCTATCAGAGGATTAATAATCCAGAATAAAGAATTCAAAAAAGTTATCCTTTTCCCCCAAAATATAAAATCCCCAATGAAAAAGGGGAAAAACAACTAAATAGACATTTCTCAAATGACTAACAAATATATGGAAAAATGTCCAACATCTCTAGCAATTAGGGAAAGGCAAATCAAAACTAAATTGCAATTTCATTTCATTCCATTTAGAATGTCAATCATCAAGAATACAAATAATAATAAATACTGGTGAGGATGTAGGGAAAAAATGGAAAACTCAGACATTGTTGTTGGGACTGCAAATTAGTACAACCAATTTGGAAAATGGGAGATTCCTCAAGTGACTAGGAATAGGACCACTATATGACTCAAGCATTCCAGTCCTTGGTATTTATCCAAAAGAACTTAAATCAGCATGCTGCAGGAATACAGCCACATCACTGTGCAGTGCAATTCACAATAGCCAAGTAACAGAACCAGCTTAGGTGCCCATCAATAGACAAATGGGTAAAGAAAATGTGGTGTATATACACAAACAAGTTTTTTCAGGCATAAAGAAGAATGGAAAGGTGGCATTGGCTGGTAGGTGGATGGAACTGCAGATCGTCATGTTAAGTGAAATATGCCAGCATCAAAAAGTCAGGGGTTGAATGTTTTCCCTCATATGTGGAAGCTAGAGAAAAATAAGGCAGACAGTAGGGTAGATCCCACAAAAATAGAGGGGAGATCAGTGGAATAGAGGAAGGGGATCGAGGAGGTGAGAGGAGGCACAGGGAAAGGGAGGACCTGCGTAATGAGATAGACCAAATTATGATGTGTGCAAATATCACAGTGCATTCCACCTTATGTGCACCTTATAAAGCACCCAATTGAAACAAATGGAAAGAAGACCAGCAGAGTAAAGAAAAGAGGACCAGGAGGAGAGAAAGGGGAAGCACTGGGGCCCGAAATGGAGCAAATTATATGCCATGCATGTATTATTGTCAAAATGAACCCCACTGTTACATGTAACTATAATTAATGCTTTAATTAAAACATTTTTAAAAGAAAGAAGCCATGAGCTCACTTTCCTGACCTCCATTCTTATCCTTTTAGTTGGTTCCACCTGCCACGTCTTCCCCATCAGCATAGTGACTCTGTGAATATGCCTTTACCAGCAATGGAGACAAATTTCCAGTTTTCTGTGTGTAATTGCTCTCAGATCAAATGAGGTAAAATGTGTGCAAAATTCATCCATAGTGCCAGATCTCTTTGTTCTTTTTGTGTGTGTGCAGAACTTGAAAATAATCCTTACCTCCTTCCACATTCTTTGCACAATGTCTGTAATGATTGCTTATTCCCTGTAACAGGTGTTGTCTAAACTGTATAAAGTCTTTGCTTTTGTATGCTCATAGCTCAGGACAGGAGATGAGGAGAGTTTTCTATGACACTGTGCACTGTCTTTCTGGCAGGAAGACATCAATGGGCAGAGTCAGAATAGCTAATGGAAGGAAAGCCTCCGGAGCTTGCATCTTTGATTCTGTGGTGATGCTTTGTAGATATCTGCACAAGACCATCTCTTACCAAGCACAGTTGATTGTTTTGCCTAATTCATTATCATTTTTCAGCTAAAGAAAAATCTAAATCGTGGGACCAACAAAGATGGCATAGAAGGAAAGTTGTCACTTTTGTTCTCTTTCACTCTTTTCTTTTGAGGATAGGTTGTCAATGATCAGACCAGAGTCTTTCAAGGCACACTAAATAAAGATTCAGCAGGAACACTCACAATTTTTATTCTGTTTATCATTATTTTATAACCCAACAAGTACTTGTTGGCTTTAGAATAAAATTTAAATATGTAAATGAAATCAAAATGAAGAGGAATAAACACCTATAATCCCTTCTCTTGCCTTCTTTGCCCTAAGATTACTACATTAATATTTGGGTCTCTGTTCCCCAGCAGTATTTAAGTGTATATGTGATTCCAGACAAACACATATTATTTCTGATGTAAAAATTCTATTTACACATTTCAGAAACAAACATAAAAAATTAAATCTTTTAGATCTTTAGCTCAAACAGACTGTCTGATTTTCTTGCCATTCTTTCTCTCACTCTTTAATCTAGCCTAAAACAAATTCACAATTAAGCTTATTAGTCATCTAATTGTAGGTAAACATGTTTCTTTTTCAAAAATGATACCTGCCAATTTCCCCTACCCTGAGTTTACATTAGTTTAGAGCTATGCATCAAATACTTACACATCCAGAAATAAGCTAGGGACTGAGAGTGGCATCAAAGTGTATGTAGTGATCACTGTCTTTAAGGTGAGTCTCTTTAAGGGTTACTAAGCAAACAGGGCGAATGGATTGGTGAGCAAGGGCCAAGGGTCCACGGTGGGAATTGAGTAAGTCTCCCAAATGGTTTCAAGAGCTCGAAAGAGCTGCTACCCTGAGAAATTTCAGAGTGGGAAGGAGGGGAAAATCATTTCGGGCAGAGAAAGCAACACAAGTCAAGTCCTAGATTTGAGAGAGATCTTGGAATGATTGACTTTCATAAAGTAGAGGATGAACAGTGGGAAGAGGTGGCAGTGAAATCTGAGGGAGTTGGCTACAGAACCAATGGCATCATTACTGGTCAATAACATTTTGACTTGAGTACGTATTTTGTCCATCTAAATGATATGATCATGACTTATTGAAAGACTTTGCAAAGATACATGTTGGCCTTCATCTTCTCCTTACTCCCAGATGCAGATGTTCAAGAGCTTGCTGATATCTCTGAGAGCTTTTGAATCAGTATGTCCCACACTGTTCTCATGATCTTGTCTCTACTGAACTACAGCAAACTTAAGCTGAACTTGTCACAGCAAGGGAGGACATCAGCCTGCGGGAGTCGTAGGATTTCACAATTGGAAGTCAAGGGAGACTATTCAGAATTGTGGCTCTTTCCTACATTCAAGTATGTTAATGTGGGTCCCTAAAGATAGTAGCTAATTGGGACTTCATAAATTCTCCTGAAGGAAGTCTTGATAAGCAAACTTTTGTTTGGTAAATAGGCTGTTTTCCCAGGTGAACAGACTCACTTATAATTTTTTTGGTGGAAATTTTGGTTGGTGGGGTTTTCCCCCAACTCCGGAAAAAATTTCCTGAAACAAAGACTTAAGTCCCATGGATGGAGGAGGTCAGCAGGCTAGTCTGAATCCCATGGACAGAGGTGGTCAGTAGACTTAAGGGCTGTGCACACAGATGGCTTTCACACCCCTACACCAGATCCAGCTCAGGTGTTTTCTGCCTTAGTCACTGTAACACCAGTCATGGTCTACTCTTCAGGGGAAGGTATGTGCCATTTCAAAATCCTTGGCTCCTAGTTCAGGCTCTCCACCTCGGTTCTAATACCATGCAACTGTGTGGCAAATGCTCTGTTGGTATCTCTTCCATTTCTTTTCTTTCACAGAAAGATTAGTCTTATTTCTGAAATAAATAACCAGATATTCACCTTCTCTCCTAGTTGACGTCCTGTAGTTGCCAATAACTAAGAATGAAGACCCAACTTATTACCACTGACAAGACCCTCTTAGGCTCCCCCCCCACCTTTCTCTTCCTTTTTCCTTTCTAGCTTCTGCATATGAAAAAAACATATGGCCCTTGACCTTCTGAGTTTGACTGATTTCACTTAACAGAATGGATGGCCTCAAGTGCCATCCATTTTCCTGTAAATGATGCAATTTCATTCTTCATGGTTCAATAAAACTCCAGTTACCTATTTTAACAGATCTGCTGTCTCCCACTTGGTG
Organism: Marmota flaviventris; assembly: GCF_047511675.1. Taxonomy (NCBI): domain Eukaryota; kingdom Metazoa; phylum Chordata; class Mammalia; order Rodentia; family Sciuridae; genus Marmota; species Marmota flaviventris. The sequence goes on along the minus strand of NC_092505.1, from coordinate 109,768,626 downwards.
GCTTCACAGTTGACATTGGTTTTCCTTAGCTCCCTTCTCTGATTCAAAGGCAAACCCAGTGGCCATGCATACTTCCTTGGGATTCCTGCAGCTACCTCTGATTAACATGCTCAAGTCCAAGCTGTTCCCCTCCTGTGATTCTACAACACCATCAACACCTGCAAAAAAAAAAAAAAAGCCTGGGTGCTCCCTCTGTTCCCCTCACTTCCTTGCCAATGTCACTTCCTTGGAATTATGCTGAACTGCGTCACCATCTCCATCCTTCCACGGTTGCCATAGAACATGTTTTATCTTTTCTTGCCTGAAATTTTGTGACAACCTCCTAACTGCTCTGTCAAATACAAAACTTTGTTTCCAAATGAAATTCCCTGGATCCATCTGTGTTCCTAAAAAGCAAAATTGTTGTTACTTTGAACTCTTCAATGAGGGTGCTCACAAATTGAAGGTCAAACTTCTTCATGGCAGTATAACACCTTCATAAAATCTGGTCCCTTGGAGTCTCTCCTGCCGTATCTGCCTTGCGTTCTGCTACTTTGCCTTCCAGCGATTATGATTTCTAAGTGTTTGCCTTGGAGATGATGTGTATGATGTTTCCTTTAACTGTAGTTTATATATATGTTTTCCAGTTCTCCTGAATAACTGTTGTTCTTCAAGATCCCACTGAGACATCTTTCTAAAGTAAGCTATCTATCTTCCTAAGGAAGTCATCTTGTCTCTTACTGTTTGTATCCTCATAGCACCAATGATACACTGTTGCATACATTATAGTAAAAATGTTTGTTATCAGTCACCCCTGGTGAATTCTTCAGGACTTGGGCCATGTCTTGTTTTTTTTTTTTTTTTCTATTTCATTTAATTCTTACAAACATTCAGCATGGTAGGTACAGTTAGTAATATTATCGCTTTACAAGGGTGAATTTGAAGTTTATGGAAGTTTAGTATTTTTGCCAACGTTGTATACATTTAGCAAGTAATGGGTTCTGAACTTGAACCCAGATGTACTTGGCTTGTAACTATTGGTGCTGCAGTGAGATGTTTTAGTGGGATTAGCTCAAAGTCTGTAAAATTTAGATGCTTACTGCTCTTCTCTATTACTATTAACAAAATACATTTATTTTTGGTATTCCTAGTGCATAGTCTAAGTTCTGGATTCATTTATTTCCTTGAAATGAAAATTGTTTATCTTATCCTAAGTTGAATTAATAAGTTCTTTAGGTCTCTTTCCAAAAATCACTCTGTCTTTAATCTACAAAGTGCTAATTTGAGTTGCATCATTCTGAGTTGTTTCAATGTTAGTTCCTCGTATAAACCTGAGACCAGAGTATGTGTACCATCTGGGTTATTTGTCCACATACTTTCCATGTTATCTTTGCACCTCATGGTGTTCAAGAATTTTAGTGAGGTTAGATCATTGAGGCATAATTTATGCCCTACAGAAGCGTGGATCTCAAGTGTACAATGATGATAAATGCACATGCCAGTAAGATCCAGAACATCATCCTCACTTCCAAAGTGTCTTTGTTCCCCTTTCTGGGCATTTCATGGCCCATTCACAATGCCACACTCTTCTAATTCTCATCATCATAGATTAATTTTGTCCTGTTTAGAACTATTTGTAGTAGAATTGCATGGTATATAAGATTTTGTATTTGATTTTCTTGAGCTTTATCCATATTTTTTGCATTAGTAGTTTGAACATTTCATTACTGAATAGCACTTCCTTTTAATAATATGTAACAATTGGTTTATCTTCTTATTGGTAGACATTTTATTTCCATTCTGGAGCTATTATTAACAAAGCTGTTTTGAACACTTTATATCAGTCTGCTTTTCATCGTTTTGACTAAAAGACCTGAGAAGAACAATTCAAAGGAAAGAAAGTTTATTTTAGCTCATTATGTTGGAGATTTAGTTCCTGGTTGGCTGACTGTGGGTCTAAGGCGAGAACATCATGGTGAAGGGTATGTTAGAGGGAAGCCACTCCCTTCTGGCAGTAGAGAGAGGGGAAGGGGCCACAGGGACATAATTCGTCCAGGACACACCTCCAATGACCCACCTCCTACGGTTACCACCCACTAAATCCATTCAAATTAGGCTGGCCTGATGAGGTGACAGCCCTCACAACCAGTCATTTCACCTCTGAACATCCCTTCATAAACACAGGAGCTTTGGGGATACTTCACATCCAAACCCTAACACACTCTAATGTAAGATTAATAAAAACATACATTTTTATTTCTTTGGGATAAAAAGAAAAAGAAGATATATCTTTCAGAGGCATGTTTAATTTTATGAGAAACTGCCAGATCAGCTTCTAAATTATTTGTATTTTATTCCTCTACCACCAACATAGGAGAATTTCAGCATCTCTTCATGTTTTCCAACATTTCATACTTTCAGGTTGTTTTTTTTTTAAATTTTATCCAATCTGGGGGGTGTTTGGGTATCTCATTGTGGCTTTTATTTGCACTCTCTAGTAATAAATGGCGTCAGGCATGTTTTCATGAGTTTATTGTGCGTTTGTGTGTGTTTTGTAAGTGCCTGTTAAAGTATGAACCCCTTGTTTATTGGGCTGTTTGTCTTCTCATTCTGAATATAGGTCCTTGGTCAATAAATGCATTGCAAATATTTTCTTACACATTGTAGCTTTCTTTTTCTTTTTTAATTGTGCATTTTGACAAACAAAACTTTAAGTCATTTTTTGTATTTTTTTCTTTTGTGATTATTGTTTTCTGGATCCTTCATAAGAAATCTTTGGCAACCTCAGATTTATAATATTTTTTTTACTCTTGCTTCCAGAATATTTTCAGATGACTTTATTTAGGTCTATGAGCTACCCTAAATTACATTCACATATGAATTAGAATAGGGATTGAGGATTATTTTTCCCATAAGGATGTACAGTTTTTCTAGTAGCATTGGATAAAAAGACTTTCCTTTACATATTGAATCACTGTGACTTCATTATCAAAATCAATCTGTTTTAGAAGATTGTGTCTATTTTGGACTTTTTATTATATTTAAGTGATATAGTTTTCTAATAACATGCCAATAGTGTACACTTAATTACTGTAGTTTTATCAGCAAATTAGATGGTGATATCCTCCTTATTTTTTTTTTTTTCAGTTTTCTATTTTGGATATTTACATTTCCACAGAGCTTATAGAAAATTAGCTTGCTAGTTCTACAAAAGACCCTCCTGATGCTTTAAGATTTCATTGAAATTAGCAATTAGTTGGGAGAGAATTGACCACTTAAAACAATATTGTCAAATCCATGAACATGGTATAATTCTCCATTTGTTAAGGTTGAAATTTTTTCTCAGAAGTGCTATATAGTTTTCAATGTAGAGATATCATACAAATGTAATTAAGTTTATTTCAAAGGGCTATGAATATTGAGGCTATTATAAATGGTATGACTTAAAATTTTATTTTTCAGTTTCTTGTTGCTAATTATATGTTGAAAGTTTTCATAGACCCCCTTTTATTATTTTCAGGAAACTTCCATTTATTTTTAGTTTTCTGATTTTTAAAATCATATAGGAATTGGATTTTTTAAATTGTTTCTTGGGCATTTTGTGGACACAGTTATATGACTTGGGGCTTTTATTCTGTGAATTTGACAAATTGCATTGTTTAATTTTTAAATCATATTGCTTTTCCTGAGATTCCTTCTTCAGAATATATTTGTTAAACTTTATTGAATTAAGCTGTTATTTTGTAAGGAATTTTGTGTCTATGTTAACAAGAAATATTGATCTGTACTGTATTTTAATAAGAAATAATGATCTGTATTTTTCTTTCCTCTGTAATATCTTTGTCTACTTTTAGTATTACAGTTATTCTGGACTCATTAACTGAGTCTGCTATTCCCATTACAATGCTATTCTCAAATACAACCTGATGTTACTTCCATTACCTCTTTGTGTTTCTCTGAGTCAACATGGCGTATGTACACAGATTTCCATGGGGCATTTTTTTAATAGCAAAATCCTGAAAACCTATTTATCTATTAACAGAGAATTTGAATAAATTATAATACATTCCCTCAATGAACTAGGGCAAATACCTTTTTGGTGAATTAGTTGGGGCACAGACATACTAGAAAAATGTAAATAATTATACATATACGTGTTGTCATTTTAACATAATGTTATGAAAAATAAATGCTTATTTGAAATTATCTATTTTGAATTTAAAATTTTATGTTACATAATGCTCTTATTTAAACAAAAACAATAAGGCTAGTTAATTTTTGTTTTTTCACTCTCTTCTCTCTTTTGCCAGGACTTTCATAAGGTAATTTGTGCTTTTAAGAATTATGTCCTTTTCATTTAACTTATTGCACTTATTGGCATAATATTGTTTGTATCCTTTAATATTTATCATTTTAAATTTTGCAAAATCTCAAATGATGTCTTCTCCTTAGTTTTTGAAGGTGGTAATTTGTGTTTTATCTCCTTTTGGTCAGTATAGCTAGATATTCTAAAACTAGTGTTGCTTTTATTAAAGAACTATTTGGCTCTATTCATTTTTTTTCTGTTTTCTACTATAATGATTTCTGCTTTAATTTTCTAATTGTTTTTTAACCTCACCTTACTATGGGTTTACTCTACCTAAATTTTTAAAATGGATGCACATGATTAATTTAAATCTTAGTTTTTGTTTTAAATTGGCCTATGATCTTCTAATTAATGCCTAGTGAGCTTACCAATTCATTTCAGGCTCCAGATGTCATATTCTTGACACTTGCATTGTATGCTTAATGACTATTACCCTGATCATCTGTGCTATAGGAAAACTGAGGTACAGAGTGTAAAGTTATTAGATAATAGTATGAGATAGACTTGTGATGTTTTTATTTAAAAATATTTGCCAGGTGTGGTGGTGTACATCTGTAATTCCAGTGCTCGGGAGGCTGAGGCAGGATGAATGACAGTTCAAAGCCAGCCTCAGCAATGGCGAGGCACTAAGCAACTCAGTGAGAACCCCATCTCTAAATAAAATACAAAATAGGACTGGGGATATGGCTCACGGGTTGAGCGCCCTTGAGTTCAATCTCTGGAATCTGCCTCCAAATAGTTGTGTGCTTTTATGAATATGCATTAATTTTACAGATTAACCACTAATCAAATCCAGTCTTGTTTTACCCATCTTATTACCCGCTCCCCTTCCCAGCCTCTAGCTATTCTACATTAAGTTCCACATATGAGAAAGAACACGTGGTACTTGTCTTTCTGTGTCTAATTTATTTTGCTCAACATAATGTACTCTTTATCTATTCAACTGCTGACAGGGACCTAGGCCAATTCCATAGCTTAGCTATTGAGAATGGTCCTGCAATAAATATGGGCATCTTCGGTAGAATGATTTCATTTCCTTTGGCTATATACTCAGAAGTGGGATAGCTGAATCATGTGGTAGATCTACTTTTAATTTTTTGAAAGAACTTCCATACTGTCCTTATTACTGGATGTAATAATTCAGATTCTTATCAAAAAGTATGAAAGTTGCTTTTTCTATACACCCTTGTCTGCATTTGTAATTGGCTTGCTATTTATTTATTTTTAGATGGTAGAATTCTAAGGGGGTAAAATTATATCTCATTGTAGTGTCAGTTTGCATTTGCCTGATATCAAAAGGTTTTGAAGATTTTTCTTTTGAGAAGTGTCTATTGAGATAACATGCACATTTTCTAATTGAATTTTTTTTAATACCCTGTATATTTTGGATATTAGTCCTCTGTCAAATGAATAGATGGTGAACACTTTCTCCTGGTCTGCTGGCTGTTTCTTTACTTGGATGATTAGTCCCTTGGCTGTGCAGAAGCTTCTCTTTGATTTGCTTATTTTTGCATTTCTTTCCTCTGCTTTTGGGGTTATAGCAAAAAATTATTTCCGATACCAATATTTTAAAGTGTTTTTCCTATGTTTTCTTCTAGTAGTTTCATATCTTACATTTAGGCATTTGATATATTTTGGGTTGACTTTTGTACAGAGTGAGATAGGGGTCAAGTTTCAGTCCTCCACGTGTGGATGTTCAGTTATCCCAGCAGCATTTGTTGTAGATGCTGTTTTTTCTCCAAAGTTGGCTGAGGACGCATGATTTCTTTCTATGATCTCTCTTTCTCTTCCAGAGGTCTATGTGTTGATTTTTATGCCAGTACTACACTATTTTGGTTACTGTGGCTCTGCAATTCTTGAAATATAGTATTATAATAATTCCAGATTTGTTCTTTTTGTTCAAGAATGCTTTGGCTATTTGATGAATGTGAGTGTGTATGTGTGTGTGTGTGTGTGTCTGTGTGTGTGTATGCACATACTTTCATTGAGTTTTAGGACATGTTTTTTCCTAGCTTTGTGAAGAATGCTATTGGTATTTTCATGGAGATTGCACTGAATCTGTAAATTGCTGTGAATAATATGGACATTTTAACAATATTAATTCTTCCAACCCATGACTATGGGAGGCCTTTCCATTTTTTGTATCTTCTTCACTGTTTTTCGTCAGCAGTTACTGGTGCATAAAGGTGCTACTGATGTTTGCTTTGGTTTGTTTTTGCAGTGCTAGGGCTTGTCCACAGGCCTCAATCATGCTAAGAAAACCTTCTTTCACAGAACTACATCCCCTGTCCAGCTACTGGTTTTTGTATGCTGATGTTATATCCCACAACTTTACTGAATGCATTCATTTATTAGTTCTAATAGTCACTTGGTGAACTCTTTGGGTTTTCCTACACATAGTATAGATCATCCACAGACAGGGATAATTTGGCTTTCTGTCTTCCTGTTTTTAGCCTTTTGTTTCTTCTTCTGCCAAGTTTTAAAACCATGAATTTCCCTCTACTTAGTTAATTTCACAAATTCTGACATGCTGTCTTTTCAATAAAATTTAATTTAAATACTTTTTATCACTCTTGTGACCTATTTTTTTAGTATATGGGTTGTAAAAAGTATTTTTGATTCACTTCCTACTATTTGGATTTATAGATGTATTGTTATTGATTTCTATTTTAATGTTATTTTGATCAGAGAATATGCTTTGAATAACTTTAATCATTTAAACTTAATAGGTTTCTGTGGTATAGAAAGATGATTTATTTGTTAAATATTTCACACACCCTTGCCAAGAATGTTATTGGGTTAATGATCTGTAAATGTCAATTTGGTCAAGCTGGTTGATAGGCATGCTCGAATCCTTACTGATTTTCTATTTCATCTTTTATCAATTATTGAAAAAAGAACTGAAGTCACTAATTTAATTGTAGACTCAGCAATTTCTCCATTTCTGTTAGTTGCTTCTTTGAAGGTTTATAATTATTTTCATCAACAATTAAGATGATACCATATATTTAATGGATTGAGCCTATTATATGAAATGTCATCTTTATTTTATGTTTAATAAAATCCTTTTCCTAAACTCTACTTTCTCTGGTATTAATAATCATTCCAGTTTTCTTATGATTAGTTCTACATAATATATCATTCACTTTTATTCTACCTGCATTTCTGTATCTCAAAATTGGATCTTGTTGTTTTTAATCTAGCCTGACAATCTCTGCATTTCAATTTGCATATTTAGTTCATTCCTATGCAAGGTAATTTTTGGTGTACCTGAATTTGCCTATCATCTTACTATCACTTTTCTTCTTGTCCCAGAAAACCATTTCATTTTTTTTCCAATTAAGACTGATTTTAGACCTATTTATTTTCCATTATTTTACTTCCTCCACTGTTTTTTAGCTATGTCGCTTTATAATATTTTTAAATGACTACTCTGGGATTTACATTGAGCCTCTGTAGCTTAGTGCAGTCTACCTTCAAATAACATCATATGCGCACATCCAACTTAGAGACTTTGAGGCAGACCTCCTCTGAATGCCCTGAAGGTACAGACAGACCCTCCATGACTGGTTAGAACTCCAGGGTCTCAGTGTCTTACTGCTCTGGTGGCTTTTCTACCCCCTGGGGGTCCTTCTTTGCCCAGCTTCATGTGGTCTGCCCTGCACACGTATACCTTAATATTCAACCAGATTTAAGGGGATGCTTAGGTTGATTTCTGGAACTTTCTATAGCTTTTTCTTTTTCCCTCAACTTTCAGACTCTTCCCCCTTGTCTCTCATCTCAGTCTCCTGACCTCATTGAGACCCGCTGTGCTCTGCTTCATTTCTACCTTAAACATCCCCAGGAAGCCTTCTGGGTTAATCTGGGTCAATCGTAGGGTCTCCTCTGGTTTGTTTTCCTTTTCTGACAGGACTTGACCTAATCCCTGTGATGCCTGTCAGTAAGCATCTGAAAACTTTTGTTTGATAAACTTGGGTCCATTTTCTAGTTGTTACAGAGGGATAATTCAGGGATAACCATGGATGAAGTTAGGTTAAAATTAGTTTTTAAATCATAAAAGGGAATTATTGCTGAAGTTACAAATTTGTGGGCTAAAGAGAAATTTGTGGTGCGTTCTCAAATCAAAGTCGTATTTATTGAAAGTATGTTTTAAGGAGAAATTGACTGCTTCTTCACTCCCATTTAATAGTTTTTAAAATAGCAGTCATTTGTTCTGTTCTCTCTTTTCATAAACATTTCAACTTCCACTGTGTCTATTTTTTGCTCTTGTATGTGAGTTGCTCTTTGACACCAAAGCTACTGAAGAACGTTGCTCACTGATGAGGAGCTGGCTCTCTGCAGCGTTTGTTCATGCTGAACCTACTCTTATTATTCATGAAAAAAATAGTTCATGCATTAAAAACTACCAGAGAGAGTAGATTTGGGGGCTATTGATGGACAGGACGGATCTTGCTAAATGCATCCAGCCCGCTGAGCTGTGATCTGCACATCCTTTCATCTGGATGAATGAGCACATGGTGTTCTTCATTTAAAAACCAAAACAATTCTCCAAAATGCATAATAGTGGGAAGCCATAGTGAAAGGGTATCCTTTTGACAATGAGCATGTCCATAGAAAGGGCTGGGGTGAGCCAAGGAGGACCTTCTGTGGGTTTGAAATGCTGGTGTTGCAGAGGCACCTTGGCAGGTCATTTCCCACTCTTCTGCCTCTCTTCAGGAAATGAGAAGGCAGCCATGAAGCCAAATGTGTGGCAGAGAAAGTGAAAAACCTGTAATATTTACTCTGCACTCTGATCCTTAGCAAGGGTTTTATGATTGAGGCAAAACCCTCTTCTGACTCAGGAAAAAAATGGAGCAGTAAAAAATTCTTAAAACATAGTCTATGAGGGTAGATTTGATGGTCCAAGGTTATTTGGAAACTGGATGCCTTAGAGAGGAATAAAGCTTAGATTGTACTCTATGGGCTTGGGGGTTGGATGATGGACATTATGAACAGGCAAATGTATGTTTGCAAAGCCCTCTATATATCAGAATACAGAGGTGAGATCCTGAATTTGTACAAAAAGAAAACTTCCTTTACTTTTCAAATGTGCCTGTGACCCCTTATAACAGGCTTTTGAGTAGACAAATTATTCCCAACCATTGAAGCAAAGGGAAAGTGGAATGATTCTTGGAATCTTTTTCTGCACCCAGTGTTGTGCTGGTAACTGGTTCTCCTGGGCAGTGGAAAGCAGGAGATATGAAGCCTTTGCTGATTTCCATGGTGAAAATATTCCATGGCCAAGTTCAAATGAGCCTGTTTTAACAACTGGCTTGCAACTGCTGGTATTTACAGTTCTCCTGGGCCTGCAGGAGCTGCTCCAGCATAGAGATGCTACACTACATCTTGCAGTGCTGGAGGGATCATGTTGCTCCTATTTGTACCAACGGAGTTGGTCCTACTTGCCGCAGTCCGGCTGGGCAAAATAACCTGGAGGTGACAAGCAACTTGAAGGTCGAAGCGGGAACTGCTTTATTGCGGGGAAACTCAGCGGGAACTGAGCGGGAACTCAAGGTAGCGGGCACCCAAGGTAGCAGGAGCCTAAGGTAGCGGGAGCCGCTTTATTGTGGAACAGCAGAGGTATATATACCTAACTGATTACACACAACTTGACTCAATTAGCATCATTTAGATACAGCAGTCAGCCAATAAGGAATCCCCATCATCTTAATGGCTCGGTGGCATTGCCTCACAAACCACTCCTCCTGGCAAACTGCCAGGCACCATCTTGACTTGATTTGTGGTCCCCAACACCTACTGTAGACAGCAAGGTTGTGTTTGTCCTCCTTGAGAATTCTAACCCTATTTTTTGTGAAGTCTGACCTTGGGAGGATCACCTGGCTAAATCCAATAATCTGTGATTTCTTAATATTACACAAATTGCTGTGAAAATTTAAAAAAGATTATGATTAAGTGCTTAACATAATTCCTGAAGCATAATAAGCATTCAATAGTTGGCAGCTGTCGCTCACTATATGTTGATTTAAGATATTCTGCTGCAGTTACATGAGTGTAATTGCTTTTTAATCTGATAATTGAGAAAATAGATTGTAAAACTACTATGAATTCTATACATATTTTTGGGGTGGTATGGGGGATTGAACCCAAGGCCTCATGCATGCTAGGCAAATACTCTACCTGAATTACACCACCAGGCTGGAATTTTGTAATTTTTGGAAAAATAATTTCATTTCAATCATAGTAGTTTCCATCTACATTTGAAAAATTATTTTGTATGACAAACTACTTACTCTGACTACAGGCAGTACTTGTATACTATAGAGTTTTAGACATGTTTAAAGAAATTAATGGCTTCCCGGTGTTTGAAAACCCATAGTTTGGAGCCCTTATACTCGTAATTTTGCCATAGAAAGTGGTGTGAGCATAATCAGTCAAAGCAGAGGTGGATAACAAAGCACATTGACAGACCCGGGGAGTCACTCCCCTGTTCCCAGATGCACTTCTCCACTCTACTCGTCCCAGCACTTCTGTGGCCTTGATAATGGAATTTCAAGCCAAAGCAAATTGTATGTAAATTAGGTGGAACCAACCACATTGTTCAAAGGTGGTGCTATGATTTCATAAAGAATAAGTGCTCTTTTATTTTTCAGAGCCCCGTGTGTTTGAGGAAGATATCAACATATTGTGACTCATGAGGGAAATGCTGATAGGAAATTGGGTGATGTAGTGGTTTTCTTAGGATGAAAATATCTTTTTTGTCAGAACCCTTCTGGAGCTTTTGAATTGTGAAATTTTCTTAGTAATTACCGTTAGATGTTGTGTTCATGTAAGGTCCAACCGAAAGATTTCTCTTTGAATCTTTAACTCTGAAGAGCTAATGTTTTATTCTCTTAATACTGAAAATAACATGAAAATTTTATAAAACATATTTGAAGAGGTAGCATGAGAGTATTTGTGTGAGTGTGTGTAGAATGCCAAGATCATTTTTTTATGCCATTGTGAGAACTTATTGAAGCACATACACTTCTGTGTTGTCACTCATATTTAACAAATGGGTGTGATTCTATCTGGATTCAAGTCCTTCCGTGGTAATAAGACAGCAGCTACCATAGTTCAGAACAATGTAGACCAATGTTGGTAGATTTCTCTAGCCTTCCAGTTTTGTGTGATCTTAAAGCTTCCCAATTATACTAGTGGAAAGTCAGTGAAAAATGCAAATGGATGAGAGGTTGTCAGGTAGTCATGTACACTGGCTGGAATAATCACGTGGGCTGTCCTGTAATCACTGAGCATACAGAAGCTGACACCTAAGGTAAAAGAGGTACCTGGCCGTGTGCTTCCAACACAGGTGAGACGCCTCCCCCAGCTGGCCTCTCAGCCTCCAGACTCCTTGTGGCCTGCTGACTTGAGAAAGCTGGAGTGCTAGTGAAGACCGAGCTAGGTATTCCCTCAATCAGCCGGGTCAACTGGCCTCTCAGCAGGGAGCAAACACTAGCCAGAGCCTCCCACTGAAAGTGGTTTGAGTCCGCCTGCCTTACGTTGTCTGGACGTCATCCGAGGAGTCACCAGGCTGATGCCCTCTGCAAAGCCCTGATTAATTGGGGAGCCAGGTGCAGGACCTGCAGGGCTGCATATCTGGCTCATTTTTCAGAGTTCCTGACATTAGTGGAGTGAGTCTTATGTCTAAAGGGACAAAGGGAAGAAATATCAGGAGGGCCAGAGAAGGTTCTTGCAGTCTGTCCACTTGGCTAGGCTCCCAATTTTTCTACTTCTATATTTGACTTTTTCCCCTTGAAAGGACCCATATTAGCTTCTTATGGCTACCAGAACAAAGCACTACAACCTGGGCAACTCAAAACAACAGAAATTTATCCCTTTGCTGTTTGGGAGGCTGGATGCCAGGTGTTGCAGGGCCCTGCTCCCTCCAAGTCTCTCTGAGGGGTGCTTCCTTGCCCCTTTCAGCTGCCAGTATTCCTGGTGTTCTTTGACTGTGTCCTTATGACTTCGTCCTCTGTCTCTGTCTTTACATGGCCCATACGTCTCTGTGTCTATTCAACTTGACCTCTTATGGACAAAAAAGTCAGACTGAATTAGGACCCCACATAACAAACTCATCTTAACTCGATTATATCTGCAATCAAATATGGCCCCATTCATAGGTACCATGGGCTTAGGGTTCAACACATCTTTATTTGGGGGGCGAGGGGTTCAATCCATTAAAGGACCAAAGAAGACAAATCACTTCTTCTGACACTATTCATGGCTTCCAGGTCTTTGGGGAAATGGGAGTTAGAATAGTTGCCCTGAGTGAGAGGAAGAGGACGGAGCAGTTGGAGGAGACTGAGGTGGTCATTCCAGGGATAGGGGGAGGGTGGCTCCAGGGTCTTTACTGCTTTGTTTTCTAGATTGTTCCACTCGTCTAGGTTGGAGCCTGGTGCACAGCAAGTTCTCAGGGTATCTGCTGAAGGAGACCCAAGTGGATTTGAGGCTGGGACCTGTCTGTTGCCTTAGGGCCACGGCTGAGGAGTGGAGTTCCCTGTTCCTTACTGTCTAAGCTTGAGTGTCATCATACAAGTTGAAGTCAGTTTAGCAGACTCAGAAAGGTGTACTGGATTCGGGACTATGAGACAATGGGAAGAACCGGAGCCTTTTCTCTATGACAACCTCCTCAGGAGAAACCGCATCTCTTCCTGCCAGCGTCTGGGAAAGCTCACCCGCCTCCGTGCATCCTGCCTTCCTCAAAGCAGCTGTGGCAGGTGGACAGTGACTGGACAGTGACTTGTCAGAGGGCTGTCATTTCCTTTTAAGAAATTTATCCACATTAGGAAGAGATTTATCATGAAATGGGGGCAGTGACTCCAGGTACAGAAGCAGTGTTGCCCTTAGAGGTAAAGGTGTGCATCTTACCTGCGTCCTGGGGACCAAATGGCTTAAGTCCGTCTTTACAACTTTTGCCACCAGTGACAGAAATTTGACCCGTAGGTTGACAATATTCATTTCCACCAATATTGTTAAGTTCAGTAACTCAACATCCAATGCTGCAGCGAATAGAACATTTATATTCTTGTACCACATGCGTTTTGGTGCTATTATGTGAGCTTCCTTTGAAATGCTTGGATTTCTTTTGGGATTGAGAAAAGCAGAATCTTTTGGCACTACTCATTCTTGATAATTATTTAATAACTTTTGACTTGCAGAAAAACATCTATTCAAACTATTCCAGGAGCACAAATGTACTCACGCCATCACTTTCTGCATTCTTGCCGTTCCTTTGTCTAGCTTGTTTTCATCCCTTCTTTCTAACAGAAATCAAAGTCTTTTTTTGACAATCTGTTTACAAATGATAGCACTTTATTTTCCAGATAGCATTATTAGGAAAAGATTACACATATTTCATATTTTAAAAGGAAATACTAGTTCATTCCACAAAATCGGGAAATTCTCCGTAAGATGAAAGATACCATTGATGATAAAATACTCTGCATATAACTGCCAACTAGGTTCCATTATGAGGACCACGTTCTCCTATCATAATAGATTTTATTTGGCAGTTTAGAAAAATGCTATTCATCACCCAGAGTGATCGGCTTTTAGAAATTTCAGTTTGGTTTGTTTCTACTGAGGAATGACTTGTGCGTGAAACACGTCCCAGAATAGAGCCTAATGTGCCCTGAATGGCTTGAATGTAAGTGGCTCATTACTGGCTAAGTGATAATTAATTCATTTTCATCATTCATCAGTTCGTTTCAACTTTGGTTAGGCAAATTAACCACCTGAGGTGCACCTGTTTGAATGCGTGTGCATATAAACTAACTATAGGAAAAAACTATCCAGTTTCTCCAACACACGAGGACAAGCACAGGGGACTGCGTTGTGGCCAGTGTTTGGTGGACAGTGACTGGAGAGATGAAGAGTGGGTCCCATCTTCACTCTTCCTCATTTTGGGAAAAGCACATATCTCTACCACATATTTTCCTCCTTTACTTTCATGCTGTCAAATGGCTCTGGCATTGCAACAGCTTTGCTAGAATTGTCTTCCCATGAGGGTCTGTTGTGTATTTCATGTGGATGTTGTCTTCAAGTATTTCACTTAATGACCAGAAACTTGGCTCCTTTAGCTATAGAAAATCAAACTTCAAAGTTCCAGTGGCTGTAGCATCTAGGATCCTCTGTGATCTGGTCTCTGGTTCTGCATCTCCAAGGTCAGAACAGAGCAGTGGTCCTGGACTGTTCCAGAAGAATATTAAAAAGAGCCTCAGAATAGCTATTGCAGCTACTTACTTTCTATATACAGGATGGACCTCTACCCCAAGATGTATTCAGATGTTAATGGCATACATACACCCAAGAGAAAGACTCAGCACTAACTTCCTAAATTACTTGAGAGAGCAGGAAAAGAAGATTGGCCTGGAGGTTTTTTGTTTTGTTTTGTTTTTTAAATATATATTTTAGTTGTAGTTGGACACAATACCTTCATTTTATTTATTTGTCTGTGGTGCTGAGGATTGAACCCAGGGCCTCGCACATGCTAGGTGAGCGCTCTATTGCTGAGCCCCAGCCCCAGCCCTGCCTGGAGTTTTGATAGCAGTTAAGAGATGAGCCCAAAGTAAATGCTCCTTCACGACTTCCCCTTCCTGCTGGCACCAAAGGAAGGACACTGGGGCTTTCTCATCAGCGTGAACATGCAGAAGGGTGCAGGGGGACAAGGGAATGGTAGAACTTAGAAAGTCCCCATAGTCACATATCACAAATAGCAACAGACATTAATAAAGACATCATGGGAAAAAATCAGATTTTTATTTTCAGGGACAAATGGGAGCTCTAGTCTTATATTTTTTAATGGTCTATTTCATGGTGCATGGAAGTCATTTCCTTGACAGTTCAGGTCTAACGGTTTTAACTGGCCCTGGGTCACAACTCACCTTATTCCCTTTCTTTTCTGCTTTTCCTTTCTTGGAACCCATCCTGAGGCCAGTGGATGCCTGGGCTCAGCCCTCCAGCTGCGCATGGCCACGCATTCCCAGCCCTTGTCCTGGAGCCTTCTGTCTTCTCGTTGTGAAGGTGCTGCATCCATTCTTTATGTCCTGTGCAAAGGCTTGAAACTTTTTCCAGTTAGAGTCCCATAGAACATCGCTTCCCCTCTGGTAGCACTTGTCTTGTCCAGCTAGTCTCTGAAAGTGCCTGTGGCCTAGAATCCAAGTGAATGACTTTTACATCTTCCATGTTATCTTTCCCATAGGATTTCAGGTCCAAGAGGGCAGGCTCTTTTGTACTATCTTTCTTTTTTCTTTTTTTTTTAACAGAGTCTAGCATAGAGTAGGTGCTTACTAGGTAGTTTTTGGTAAATAAATAATAGAAAAGTATTTGTGAAATTAATGAGAGCTAATTTTAAAAAGGCAATCTGATTTAAACATCATATTTTAAGTTTCTACTTAATGCAATGCACAAAAAAAAAGATGAATGCATATTTTATCGAGAGTTTACCATTTCAACAGGTTGATTGGCAGTTAAACTAATTTAGAGTGGAATCAATCCTGGAACAGGCATACACAGAGGGACATTCTTTGAGGAATATTCTTTGGCTGGAATATTCTTCTGACAAGTGCCTGTTGTATATTTCATGTGGCTGTTGTCTTCAGGGGACATTCTTTATAATGGACAATGTAGCATTTTCAGAAATTAGGATCAACTAATTAAAACAGGGAGTATCAAATAACCGGCCAATCACTGTGGAGGTACCTGACAAATGCAGACCTTTTGCTTTTGCCCTGTTTCTGGTTTTCAGAGCTTTGTGCTAAATCTGTTCTTCTCTTATCACAGCTGCAGCAAAATTAGCAGGTGGTGAAAGGCTGTCTTCATCGGGCTGTGCACACACTGTCCTTGGCTGAACTTGTGGAAGCAGCATTGTCTAGAGGTCAGCCTAAGACAGGGATAAAACCAAGAGTGAGGCCAGTTACTCATTCTTGTCAACATATTAGGTGGCTCAGGCTGAGTGAGGGAGGTCTCAAGAGAAAAGATAAACTAAGAAACTTCCAGAGACAAAGATTTGCCCCAATTCTCAAGGTCTTGCTCTTTTCCAAGTGAATGTAAATCACACAGTCTGCAAATATCTACAGTATCTGAGCTCAGATATGCACTCCGTAAGTGGAATGTCAAAATTTAGCATCAGAAAGTTTTAGCTAAACCAACTTTTAACTGATGGTTAAAAGAATTTAAAAAGGGGGCGGGCTCCTTGATTTTCTGTTTCTCTGAGTCTGTTTGTATTTAAGAACTTGTCCTCATTCTTGGATTACAGATGCTTCTGGAGAAGGGACTGGGGGAAGAGAAGGATAGGTGATTAGAAGGGGATGATCAATAGCTACGAGAGACCTAATCAGTGGGTCACTGAGAAGCCTGAGGCAGGTCTCCCACCTCTGGAGTCCAGGCTGGCCTGGTGATCTGAAGGGTGGGAAGTGACACTGGGTGTACGTCAGAGACCAGGCACCAAAGGCCTTAGTGCTTCTACCTGTGCCCTCTGGGGTGTGCCCTGAAGCTTCCATCTAAGAAGCCAGCCTAGTTGCGAGGCCCCTGCAGGACTGAGACACTCAGCCAACAGCCAGCACCCACCCTCTGACATTGCAGAGAGGCCATCTTGGCCTTAGGGTTCCCCTGAATGCGGCTGAGTGGGCGTCTCAAGAGAGACCTCAGAGGAAGCCAACTAATTCACAGATACACGAGGGATGATAAACTGTGCTGAGAAGCCTAAGGTTTAGATGACTTATTAGGTGGCTACAGGTGACTGATGCACATCTCGATGGTGAGTTTTACGTTTACTTAGCCTATTGCAAATCTTCACCATTCCTTCCACTTTGTAACTAAACAATATAACAGCATCTGTAATGTTGTATCCTGAAGTGTCATTAATTTGTTCATTTATTTCTCAGTGTGATGAAGCTAGAGTATTGTGTCTGTGTTAGGAAGTAGTGAGACCTCAGAGGCAGGCAGGCCCACACATGACCAGAGCTTTCCAAATCAGTCTGGGCTGTGCATGAAAAAATGAAATAATTAAATAGAATTAAATAGAAATCAGCATAGTGCTTATTAAATGTAAGTTACTCAAATGTGCAAAGTTACTGATCCATTTTGTAAGTGTTTCTGTGGCAATAGTCCCTTATTTTAAAGAGTGTGAGAGCCACTGGGTTAGTAATGAAGAGCTGTATATGCTACCCTAAAAATGCTTGGGTTTTCACCCATGTCTGAGCTGAACTTAAGATTGTAGGCATGGTCAGATTGTATTAGTGCTATGAGGAGGTGATCTATTTGATGGTTTGATGAAGTGATTAGGGAGAGAAGTCTAGTAGGAACTGGAACAGGCAGAGACACTTTCTTTTAATAAGGTTTTGCTAGATTGGAGAAAAAGGAGTAGATTTGAAAAATATTTAACAATTTAAAGCAGAAAAACTCTCAAGTCAGAGTGGGGGGGAAGGAGAGTTTGAGCAGGGGATGCCAGCAGGTCCTGATGGATTTTACGTGGGAGGTTAAGGTTAAAGGAGGCATCAAAGATGATCTGTAGATGTCTCCTTTTGAATGGCATGATCATCACTAGGAAGAAATAATGTAGAATGAGAACAGCTTTGTTCTAGGGACTCTGTTGATCTGCTTTTGGGGGTGACAAGACTGTGCCCCCTGCAGACATTCAGCAGTCAGCCTGCCTGATGGATGGGTGAAGCTGGAGGAGCATGAGCCATCCCTGGGAGGTAGACAGGTGGAGACGCTAGAGACTGTGCAGAGAGAACCGGGCTGCAGGACGGAGCCCTCACGGACTAACAAAAACCTCTAGTGGCACCGAAAACTCAACCCTCAGTGGTGGTAGAGGAAGAGGCTGGAATTCATGGGGTCCCCGAGTCGGAAGAAAGCCTGTTCTCAAGGAGGCTGGACTAAGTAGTGTCAAATGAACAAGAGGTCTACACTTGGGAGGAGCACACGCAGCAGGAGGTGAGCACTGTTTCTCTAGGAATTAACCTGAAGGCCCAGGAGCCTGGTGGAGACGGAGCTCCGTGTAGGGCAGTTGGATCTAGATCTGAATTCCAGCTTGAGCACTTAGGATATTTGTGAATTTAGGGACTTATTTAACATCTTTGCCGGTCTTAGTTTTTCCATGTGAAATATAGCAGTTGGGGGGTTTCTGTGTGTGTCAAATGCTGTCGGGCCCGGGATCCTGGGAAAACATCTTTCCCCCAGAGTTAGCTCTCCTCGATCTTTGCATATGGCCCAGATATATTAGAGTATCTTTTCAGGGTTTACCAGAATAGGGACCACAGAATTACAGTTATATAATTATTACTATATTTATGTATTTGAAACTTAATTTTACTGTTTATAAAAAGGGAAGTTGATTCATAGAAGCAAGTGGATTGATTACATGTTTTATCATGAAAAAATTTCAGACATATTTCAAACTTAATCATCTCCCATAATTAATCATCAAGAGTTTGCATACTTGCTGTATTGATTTCTTTTTGCAAAGTATTTGAAAGCATACATATTATGCACAACCCAAGATGCATCCCTAAAAATATGGGTGTATTGCTACATAACTAAAATGCATTATCATCCCAAATAACACCCAGTGAATATTCATGTCTCCAATGATAACAGCTTCATATATATTTAGTACTGTTCATGTTTTAAGAATTTTGTAAATAAATTCATTTAAATCAGCACATAAAGTAACAGTTTATTATTTTCAAATGTATGTATAATTTTAACAGTATTAGAAAAATAGCATCAACCAGTAAGGTTCACTTCTGCTTTAAAAATTAGAAGACATTTGTGTGAGTTAATTCGATTCACATAAAAACTCCTGCCAAAGCTGATGATGACAGCTTAAACTAGGAACATCCATGCTAATGCAAAAATAGTCATTGTTCCCATAAGGGAAGGCTTCAAAATATTATCAGCAGGCTATCTTTGCTTGTACTCTTTGCAAAAATTTCTGTTTCATTTGAATTAAAAGCCATTAACATTGAATTCAGTGATAGCAGAGGGAGCAGGAAGAAAGGAGGAGGAAGATGTGTATATCTTCTCTTTTTAGTGAAGTTACTGGAGGGCATTGGCTTTCTTCATAAATTAGACACACAAATAACAAGGGCTTATTGTTGAAATTGTTTTTATGCAAGTGTAACAAACCATTCAATTCAAAAATGTCTTTATCCTTGAAACTGACCTTATCCTAGTCATGGATTGCTGGCATTTAATATTCAAGCTTCCTAATTCTTCTTTGAAAGGCTGTCACTGGAGAATTGCATGTAGAATATATAATGATTTATTTAGTCTCACAGTCCCTTGTATCTGGAAACCAAAGAAGAGAGAAAGAAAATAAGCTGATTCTTCCCTAATAATGGTGACAATTGCCTGTGGATGGATTTTAAGTGGTTGATAGTAGAAAATTAAAAATAACAGAGGTATGTGATATAGTTTAGAAATATTTTTGCTATTTGTACCATCTACCCATATTTGAAGCATCTGTATTTTAAGTGCTTCAAGGTAGGATGCTCAGAGCTTTGAGCTATTTCTATGAAATTAGATTCACCCATCCAACACTGAAACCTCAGAATTCATTCATTCTCCACAGTGAATTTCAGTGAGTTTATCTCAGGAAACCAATCACAAACTGGAGAGTGTTGTGAAATAAAAGGATAATAATAGTGCAGGACTTGAAGGTCATTTATCCTATAAGTCTAATGAAACAAAGCAAATAACCCCACATCTACGTATTTAAATATTTAAAAATTAGTCAAAGGACTGATTTTTTTTTTAAACAGGAAGAAAAGAAATTCTTTAACTTTAGAAATTTATCAGTTAAATTCCATCTCATTTGGCCTGAAAGTTTGTGGTAATCTAGGCGGTAGGTGGATCTGTCCTCCGGAGTGGGTGGGACAAGTAAGTTGGGTAAGAAAGGAAGGCCAGACACATTCCCCTGTATCCCAGCATCAATTTGGTGCCTGGGAAATGGGTCTGAACTTGGTACCTTAAGCCGTTAACCACAGCAGTGTCCACGAGAAGCTAGTGCTACCCCAAGACAGGCCTGTCTCTGAGAGAGAGAGAAGATTTGGGCAGGAAAAGGCCAAAAGGCTGATTTGCTTCTCCCTTAGGATGCCCAGGCTCACCTCAGACCTGTACAGTCCTGAACTCATTTCTGCATTTGCTCCTCCATAGTTTTCTCTACCCCAGTTGCACAGGAGAAGAAGCTCCCACTCTTCCCACCCCCCTCAGGCCCCCGCCCTGCCCCTACAGCCCATTTCTGGGATGTGAAATGAGCCTGGGTACAGGCTCCACCTTCGAATTGCACCCACAATCCAGCTGTCTCATCATCTGCAACACCCTCACATGTCCAGGCCCCTCTTCTCTCCTCTGGTTTGTTGCTGTAGGTGCCTAATTCCTGCATGTCTCACCCTGGTCTCTCTGCAGTCTGGTCTTACACAACAGCCATGATGAATGTTCAGTCTGTTCAGTTTTTGTTTTTGTTTTTCAGAAATGGGGATTGAACTGAGGGGGGCTCTACCTGTGAGGTACATCCTCAGCCATTTTTATTTTGAGACAAGGCCTCGCTAGTTTGCTGAGGCTGCCCTCGAACTTGTGATCCTCCTGCCCCAGCCTCTCAAGTGGCTGGGATTACAGGGTGCACGTCTGCACCCTGCTAGAAATACCCCAAAGGCTCCCCTCCCGCTCTCTCTGGGCGGTGGTGTCTGTACTGCGGCCTGCACGAGACACCCAAGCTGGCTGCTGCCCCTCTCCTGCACGCTTCTCCCCACCTACCTCCTGGCTGTTCCCTGAACTGCTCGCTGCTTCTCCAGGGTATTCGCACTCGCTGGTCTCTACCTAGAACCACTTTCCCTGACTACACACATGGCCAACGCTCTCTCCTTCCATCCTTTGCTCCATCTTACCTTCTTAGGGTGCACTCCTGGCCTCTCCTCATTTCAAATCTACATGGCGGCATTCCTGACCCTTCCTCAGCTTCTCTGCCTCAGCAGCAGCACTGCCACCAAGGCCTGGGTATGTTTCACTTATTTATCTGCTTTTCATTATCTGTCTCCTCACTGGAGTATCAGCTCCCCGAGGGACAGGAAGTTTGGGCAGCTGTGCGTCTTACTGCTCCATCCCTTGTGTGGGAGAGATCCTGGGACACAGGAGGGGGAGAGTATGTGTGGGAGAAAGGACACGAATGAGCAGGGCACTAAAGAGCTGTTTAGTACAATTCTGTGTTATGTGTGTTGTGAAGACGTGCCACTAAGCCATCAGATGACCCCTGGGTGACACAGTCCTTCAGCTCCACCCTCCAGTTCAGTTCATGCCTCCTTCTGAAAGATCTAAGCAACCTCATTCTACTTGGGACCTCATTTTGCTCTTAAACTTAACCTCTGACCTACTGCAGTCCTAAAGTCAGGAAAATATCACAGAAAAACTCTGTGGAAACAGTTCTCTGAAAAGCAGCAGATGGTGATCACCTAAGACAGGCCAAGATATCGAAATATCTGAAATTCCAGATGGCCCCCACCTAGGTGTGGTGACCAATATCTAAACTAGAAGCCCTGCAGCTTGGCACGTACCCCCCTTGCAACTTCCTCATGGTTTAAACCAATCAATTTTAAGTGCTTCAACCCCTTGAACTAACCAATAATCCTTTCCAGATTCTTTCCCGACACTTGATACGCTAATCATGTTTTAGAGTTGTTGTTTGATTTTCCTGCAGTATGTGATGATTTGCTAAGAGATGCTATGATGTATGTGGGGGTCCCTGCCTTCTCCAAAGAATATATAAAACTGCTGCAAACCCTGAGCCTCTTAGCGTCACCAGTTGCTGTGTATGCGTGGAGGACCGAGCTAGCTCACAATAAACACCTCTTTGTTGCTTACATCGATCTTGGTCTCTGGTGGTCTTTTGGGGGTCCCAAATTCGAGCATAACACTTCCTCTACCTCACACCCACCTTCCCACCCTCACCCCCTTGTGGCTCTCGGGCTTCAGCACCA
Organism: Marmota flaviventris; assembly: GCF_047511675.1. Taxonomy (NCBI): domain Eukaryota; kingdom Metazoa; phylum Chordata; class Mammalia; order Rodentia; family Sciuridae; genus Marmota; species Marmota flaviventris. Next base: position 109,746,267 of record NC_092505.1, on the reverse strand, counting down.
CAGACATGGTGGCCACACACAGGCTGTGCCACCAGCCCCAGAGCTTCGTGAGGTCAAGTCCCTAACATTTCATAAGAACAGGTTGTATGTGTGTGTGTGTGTGTGTGTGTATAAAGTATGTATGTATACACACTTTATATGCATCCTATGTTTTTATATATGCGAATGTACATTTATGTATCATATGTGTCTTATACATACATATACTTTATATATCCATTATATATCTGACATATATATTTATACATATACTAATAGCTCTACTCTGCTGGTGAAATACTGATTGACATAGGTAGCTATTAAGAAACAAATTTGCTGCTGTCACGGTGGCACATATCTATAATCCCAGCAGTTTGGGAGGCACAGGCAGGAGGATTGTGAATTCAAAGCCAGCCTCAGCAAAAGTGAGGCATTAAGCAACTCAGTGAGACCCTGTCTCTTAATAAAATACAAAACAGATCTGGGGATGTGCTCAGTGGTCGAGTGCCCCTGAGTTCAGTCCCCAGTACACCCCTCCTTCCCCAAAGAAACAAATTTGCTAGGTCATAGGATAGATTAAAAGTCTGATCTTCCTTCCATGAAATGTTGGAAGCATTTCCACAGGGATCTGTAAAGTGTGGCTTGGTTCCATTTGCTTGTACCTTAGTGACCTTGGGCAGGTATTGGAGTGTGTGTGTGTGTGTGTGTGTGTGCTGGGAAGGTGCCCAAAGAGGGAACCAGGTAAGGCAACACGGAGAGTAGTATGAGAACAGCTGCCGTCCTCCGCACAGCTGGCCTCAGTTAACAGGACCACTGTGAATCGATTTACATTTTAAATACTCCTTTTGTAATGCCAGAAATCAAAAACATAATTTCAACATAATAAAATCTTATTTTTTTTCTTCTGTCATGAAAGGTTATTTGTGAACAAAAGCAATTTTCCTCAATGTGTGCCTTCCTCCTCTTGGCAGATGTTGGACAGATGTTTGTACTATTGACACATGGGGACGTTCAGGGAAAACACCCTCCTAATTACTCAAAGCAGCCAAAAAATGTGTTATATAACTCAGTGATGGAATTTTAAGAACATCTTGCGGCTTAAAACACTCATATTAAGACCCTGTGATGGTCTGCTGTTCCTTTGAGCCATCCATCTCCTAGGAGTGAGCTCCTTAGACCTTTCTGCTTACAGGGGCCAGAAAGAGAATTTAATCTCTTTTAATTTTGAGACAAGGCCTTGCTAATTTGCTGATGCTGCCCTCAAACTTGTGATCCTCCTGCCCCAGCCTCCAGAGTGGCTGGGATTACAGGGTTCTGGAAGATATGGTCTTCTTTAAATTCCCTAATTCTTCTTTAGCATAAGAATTTCTATCAAATCACCCATAAAGACGTCAATAACAAAATAACAAAATTCCCACCAGTTCCTCTTGGGGGAAGTGTGTGGGGAGGGGTGGCTGGAGCAGCAGAGCCTCCCCTGCCTGTAACATCACTGCTGCCAGGACATGCTTCACGGTGGAAGAGTGACGGTAGCTGGCCCTACTCTCAATGGTAGGACTCGACTCTCCTGAGGATGTTGGATCCATCAACGAAGGAGAGCAAATTCTTGTGTGATTTATAATTTGCTTTGCAAGATCTGGATACACCCAGTCTCTCAGTGGAGGGTTAACAGCTATCTCCTCCTTGAAAGCTGAGCCCCTGCAACAAAGCTCAGGGCTCCCTGGGGAGCTCCTCCTCTGTCCTCTGTGGCAGCCAGTGCCTGGGCACAGCTGGGGAAGAGCAGGAATTCAAGTGGCTCTGAGGCTCTGTAGTGAGATGCGGATTCAGGTTCCCACTTATATTGCAAAGGGCTTCTATTATATCCTTGGAATCCGGGAACACACTCCAGCCTCCTCAGTTGGAGACCAGGGCTCATGCAAGCTATGGAATAGCTTTGCAGAACAATTTGCAAAAGGTCTGCCCTGCTCTCATTCCTAGTAAACAGATCTTGGAAACAGGTCCTTTTATTTCTTATTAATTCTTTTTCTTTTAAAAACAACATCAAAGCTCACTAAAGTTGAGAAACACCTATTTTTCACAGCAGTTTTGGTCTGTGGTCTGAGATTTTGCCTTCTGTTCTGCTGACATTTCTGCAAGCAGGGCTGCACTCTGCACAGCCTTCCCAGGTGGCCAGAACAGGACCTCACATTGCAGACTCTTTGTCCAGTTCTCTTGAGCAGAAGAGAAGTGCATTTCCCAGCCAGGAGTCTGAGACCACTTCTTCCCAGCTCCATCCCACCAGAGGTCGAATCCTGGGGAGCTGTGAGCAGGCTTAGGAGGAGTCAGATGTCATGCACACTGAACATGCAATTTTTAAGTGGCCCTGGTCCATGCTGGGCCATAGGCACAGTAGCAATCTCAGTGGGCATCTGCTATCAACCAGCTCATTCCATCCACCCTCCTCACAGCACCACAAACACAAACCTACCCTGACAAAAAGTTCCGTGCCACCTTCCTATACCTAACTTTCTCCTTTCGGTGTCTCACACTGGAGAGAGACATAGACCCAAGCGTGGTCATCGGCAGACCTGGGTCTATGTCTCTCAGTGGTAGACAGCAGGATCTCAGAGCTTGGCTGAGCTGGGTCTGGAGGGGCCCTTCACTTATAGATTGTGTCATCTCAGCAAATGGCTTAATCTCTCTGGGTATCAATTTTCTCGTATGCAGAATTGGGATATAAATAATATATTTACCATATACTGTTGGTGGCAGTGTTGAGTGAGCTAATATACATGCCTGCTTCTATATTAAGTGTTTGCAATTATGTCCTGAAATATTTGAAATGCTTCAGCGTACCAAGGTATTTTTCTTGTTAAAGGGCAATTCTGATTTATTGATTTATAAAAGTTGAATGTATGTTTGGGCTCCTTAACTCTCTGTTCCTTTCTCTCTGTGCAGCACAGAATAAGGCCCTGCTGCCGACTCAGGGCACTTGGGGACCTTTGCCCACAGGAGTGGGGTGTCTCCTGATGCTGTCCCCTCATGTAGCAGTACACGCAGAGCAGCGCTCACTGTGAGCCGACCCTGGGTCCCTGGGTAGAAATGCCCTCCATCCCCTTACAAAGGTAACCTTTACCTTTAGGAATATGATGGTCGATGCCACACGAATCAGCCAAAGGAGGGCCACGGGGAGGAGACATGGGGGACGGAAGGGCGAGGTGGGGGACAGCGTCTGTGTTGTCTTATACCTCGTGGAGAGAGGAGAATTTTAGCTCTTTCTTCTGGCCTTTGGTGTTATACATAAGCACAGTGTGAATTTCTGTCCCCCAATATTGTTTTGCAGTTTTGTGTGTTATCTCATGGCTTCCAGCTCCTGGGGGGCGAGGACTCCTCTCTCTGGTAGCTCTCTTTCATTATGGAGTTGGCAGCGATTTTTGCCCACTTTTCTGTGCATTGATCATTCTCATGCCCCGAGATGTCCTCAGAGACATCAGGTTTCAGCCCTACCTTTGCTCAGGCACTCTCATTATCCCTATGTCCCTCACTGTCACCATGAGGAAGCTGCTGCTGTGCTTCTCCTCTTATTGGACTTGTTTCTTGAACCCACATCTTCTCCTACTAGTGAAGCCAGAATTAGACAGGCAGACAGGCAAGGGGTCAGATCCAGAGAATGGAGGCATTGAAATGTTCATTGCTTCAGAGCCCTTCCTCCACCCTCATCAAGATAACCTGCCCAGCTCCAATCCCATGAGAGGGTAACCTGTCTGGGGAATTGCCCCTCCCTACAGGGAGTTGTTAATTATGCCCCCTTCCTGCCCAGATCACTCCAACTGGGCTCCTCCAGCCCATCTGCTTCTCACCTCTTGACCATCCCACTGAGCATCTCCTGGGCCTAGTCACCTATGCAGAAAGGAGAGAGATAAGGTGAAGAGGGCAGGAGAACAAAGAAAGCCTAGGACATGTAAAAAGGCAAAACACTTGGTACCCCTCGGTTGGTGGGATACCAGGATACCAGCTATGGCCCCCTTCTCCCTCCTGGGAGAAATCTGTGTTACCCCTTTTTAAATCAACCCTGCTTTATATGCTTGCCTCGGTGTATTTCTCTAATGTTATGTTTCAACATGTGAGGAAGCAGCACTGGTCACAGGTAACCAGTGATATCAGTGGTATCACTTGGTCATGTGGAGCATGTGGTCAGCCAGACCCAGGTGAGGGGACACAAGAGTCAGTTTTTGAGGCTCCTCATGTGTCCAGAGCCGTTATTACCTGTACTCATACCTATACCTGAGGTCATTTTATTACATCCATTTTATTAATAAGAAAAGTGAGGTCTGAAGAGATTTTAAAAATCTGCCTGACTCACATAGCAACCATGAAATAGAAATGAGAAAGGCATCGGCAAGCTGTGTGAGTGTGTGTGTCTCCGTGTCTCTGACTGTAAGTCTGCCAAATGCAACTCTGCCAACACACAGATAGACACATGAAATGCAGACTGGGCTAGCATCATTTATCACTAATTCATTTCATCTTCACAGAGACAAATTTTAGAAAATTAACCTGAGACTGAGTATAAATTCTTCTTTCGCTCATTTAATCTTTCCCCCCTTTCTAATTTTGCTGCCAAATTAATTTTTTTACTCTTTTTAAATGCTAATACTAGATTTTGAAAATGTCATTTTCTGTAATTAGGGTATCAGATTGAATATCAAAAGATGGTCATCAATGAAGAGACATTACAGATATAAAAATTAAATGTGACTATATAAACCACATAAATGTTGATTTGGAAACTTAAGATATTTTTTCGTGGATATCATACAAACAGAACAGGACCACTGGGATTTATAACTGTTAGCTGAGAAATTAGACAACTTATCTCAGAGTTGCCAACTATATTAGAGAAACTCCATCTTCAATCTTTTGTGGAATTATTCGACAAAATTGGGCCTGAAGTCTGGGCAATGACCTAGATGACCTTGGGTGGTTTCCTGCACCCTGACATGTTAAAATGTCCTCGTCTAAACATAGAGCACTAGTAACAGGTGGATGTCTAGTTTCTCTGTAGCTGAGATGGACTAGATGACTGTGCCCTTTCACATCCCCACATCGAAGCCCTAACCTGCACGGTGTCGGTGTTCAGAGGTAAGGTTTTCATGACAGAATTAGGTTCAGATGAGGTCATGAGGGTTGGTCTCTCATGATGAAATTGATGTCTTTACATGAAAAGAGAGTCCAGAGTTACTTCTCTCTCCTGCTACCATGTAAGGACAGAGAGAAGGTGGCCTTCTGAAAGCCTGGAAAAAGCCAGAATGACCCGACCTTAACCTTGAACTTCCCAGCCTCCCAAGCTGTGAGAAACCAGTGTCTGTTGGTTAAGTCAAACAGGCTATGATATTTTGTTACAGCAGCTCAATCGGACTAAGACAATTACCCATGTGTTATGAAAGTGCACAGGGAGCGTCATGGAGAAAACACTTCCCGCTGGAGTATGCCAAGAGAGGCACACTAGAACCCAGAGCCAACTCCTTTCTGCTCAAGTTTCATGAGTGCCCTCTACGGACAAGGCTGAACACTGTGTCAGCCAGCACAAGAGAAATATTTGCAAGGCCCCATTCTGTTATCACAGAGCCTGCAGGAAGGCTGGATTTGCAGCTGAGCTGTAATATATCAACAAACAATGCCGTGTCACAATCAGAAATACACGTAACAAGGAAATCATGAAATCCCAACAGCTCATCCAGTGTGCCTGGCACCGTGCATCCTGGAGAGACCAAGCATAGTAATCTCTGATAGGGTGACACATGCCATAGGCACAACTTTGGTACCTGGCTTCCAAAGGGCAATTTAAAATCTGTCCTCAGAGAACTTTACCTATGGCTGAAGAAGCAAGAGAACCACACGAGGAGCAATCAGCAACAAACAGCACGCACCGTCCGGTTTAAATTGGTTGTACATTTTTTACCAAGAGGCTATCAGATTTTTTTTCCCTATTGTTTTTATATTCTTATTGGCCCCAGATTCTCTACAGGAGTTTGATCTGCCTCTGTTTAAGCATTTATTCCATTCCATAACACATTAGTGTATTGCCCTACAAGCTTTAAAAACCATAAATAAATACTATTTTAAAATCATATAAAATGGCCCACGTGCACAAATTCTGAATTTCTTGTTGCCTGAGGATCACTACTCTATAGCATGCCCAGAAGTTTTCTTTTTGGGTAAATGCTGAGAGCCATAACCATCCGAATGATGAATGGCATTTTTGCCAGAATGGAATGGTTGAGAGGTGACGCCAGCAAGCCATTGAGATGATAATGGTTATGTTAAGCTGTGTATATTAGACCCCTGCTGTCCGCCTCGGCCTGCTACTTTGGAGTTCTCACGGGGATTCCCAGAGAGTTCCCATTGGTTGGGGAAGTGCCGAAGGCGGGATTTCCGGTTGGTGTGTGGTGTGTCCAGAGAGAAGGCCATGCATGCATGGCGTTGGCGGAGTGCAGAGAATAAAGGAGTTCCTGTTTTGAACCTACAAGGCAGTGTGGCGGCTCGGTTATTTTGTGCCCAGCCAGACTGCGGCAGGTAAATGAATATTCTTTTTTTCCATCACAGTAACCTCTTACTGGCTACAGATTTGACTTGTGTTTCTCCTCGTTCCTCTTAAGAAATCCATCTTGATAAGGAAGAGAACATGGTGGCTGAGGCCCTCTCTGCCATCTGTTCCTTTGTGGGCTTGGCCAGTGTTATGGTTGTGTCTGGACCCTCCCCCAGAGTCCCGTGTGTTGAAGGCTTGGTCCCTGGCTTGGGGCTCTTGGGAGGTGGGTAACACTTTTAAGAGATGGGGCTTGTGGGAGGTCTTGGGTTGTTGCAGGCAAGCCCTTGAAGGGAACTATGGGACGCCATTTTCTTCCTTTTTCTCTCTTTTCCCGCCATGAGGACCAAGGCTTTGCTCTACCACAGGCTCCCTCCAGGCTGTGATGCCACTAGACCAAGCACTGGCACTAACTGGTCATGGACTGAGGCTGCCAAAAATATGAGCAAATAAGCCTCTCACTTCCCAAGGTGAGCACCCAGCATTGACTACAGTTGCAGAAAACCGGTTGGAACTCCCTGAGTACCTGTCCTAGGTGCTTCAATTTCTTCACCTGGGAAAGGAGATGAAAAAGACACCTGCTACCTGCCGCAGTCTGTCTGGGCACAAATCACGAGCCACTCAAGCAGGAACAAACTTTATTTCCAAACTCCACCAGCACACTCCCTGGGAACTCTCCCAAATGCCACCCACGCGGCTCCTCCAGGAACACACCACACACCAACCGGAACTCCCACCACCGGAATTTCACCAACCAACATGAACTCTTCAGGAATCCCCGGGACCAGAACTCAACTGGAACTTGGCGAGAACTCAAAAGTCATCATCTTAATGGCTCGCTGGCGTCACCTCCCAACCACTACTTCTGGCAAAAATGCCATGCATCATTCCGACTCGGCTGTGGCCCTCAACATCTACCAAATTCTGTGAGGGTTCAACATTACATAGCCTAGGTGCACACCTGTGTGCGTCTGTAGCCTCAGCATGTCGTTGGCCCTGGAGACACCAGGCCTTGCTCACAAGGTCAGCTGGGAAGGGAAAGCACAGAAACCCATGTTTGTTTTCTAGATGGTGATATTCATGGTGTGGGAATAAAGCAGGGGCACTTGTGATGTGTGCTTGTTGTGCTTCCCTGGACTCCAGACACTGTTAGCCAGTGCCCAGTGAACAACCCCACGGTAAAGATCTATGAAATACCGCTCTTCTGTTGGACACTTGGAAGGTTAGCTTCACAAAGGTCTCTAGGGAGGGAGTTATTTCCCTTCAGAACTTTAAGGCATTTCACCATCGTCTTCTGGTGATTATTGTTTTTGAGAAGTCCAAGGTCACTTTAATTCTTTTGCTTTGTACATAATCTGCTTAATTTTTCCTTTCTAGAAGGTTTTGGGATCTTTTTTGCCTCTGTGTTCTGAATTACGATGATGTCCCTTCTGTGGCACTTCCCCCTTGTTCTGGACACTCGGTGAGTACTTTCAAACAGAAGACAAGGTGCTGATCTTTAAATTTGGGAACATTTTCTTAGTTTGTTTTTTCTGTTTCTCTGTGTGGACCTCCTGCCTGGAGTCAGGTTTTATGGATCGCTCTTTCCCTTTCTTTCCTCTCTGGATGCATTTTGCATGCCTTGGCACTTTGCTGCATTGGTTCTAGGGAGTTTCCTCTACCTCCCACCTTCTTTGGAAATTTCCGTTTGTACTCTGTTTTTTAATTTTGGAGAATGCCTGTTGTTGCCTTCCAGTTGTTCCTTTGTTGAACATCTTTCTCTTCCTATAAAATGTCTCTGTTCTGCATCTGGCTTTGGTCTCTGTTCTCGTTTGAATGTGACCAAGGGGTTGGAACTCCAAGGCCAGGATGAAGGTACCGACAGGGGACCCATGAGTGGGACTAGTGCAGAACTTGATAGAGCGAGGTCTCGCTTTCTGTCCTGCCTTCTGTACCAGGAGGACACAGCATTTCCCGCCTCTGGAGGCCGCAGAATCAAGGTGATGTGAAGGAAGGGAAAGGGACACTCACAAAGCCACCCACCTGCTGGGGCCTTGTCAGGCTTCTGCCCCCAGAGCTGTGAGAAAGTAAATTTCTGTTCTTTATAAACTGTCCAGGTTCAAAGATTTCGTTGCAACAGTGCAGAGCAGACTCAGACACCCCGTGCACTTCACCTGTGAGTTTCTCCTCAAAAGGCTTGACAGTCTCCTGTTTCAGAAAGGAGCCCTAAAAAGTTGAGTTTAAATTCAAACCATCTATTTTCTTTTTCATTTTGGAAGGTTTTAAGGTTTTTCCCTCTAATTTGAGTTATCATGTTAAGGATCATGGTGATGTCTTGGACTTGGCCTTTTTCCTTTTGTTGGTTAACCTTGTCCAATTTTAAAGGATGTAAGTAGTTAAGTTAGCTATGGTGTTTTACTGAGGCAAAGAAAATTGATTGACACCTTCCTCTCAGAATACAGGTCTATGACATTCCAGGAGTTGAATGAAATAGGGAGCTGAGAATTTCAGACTTCAATCTCTACACTTTTATTTCCTTTGGGGTCTGATTTCCTCATTTGAGCTTTATTGTTTTCATCATATATGTATTTTTCAGCCATCACATCATGCAATTGACTAAAATAAATATGGAGCTTCAGTGCATTATGTATACTTTATGTCGTTCAAATCACTTACAGTTTAAACTTCTCCTACATTGAACTCAGACTATTCAACTTAATTTGACAAGTATTTATGGTTGCCGCGTCCGGCCAAGGGAGCCGAGTCCGGCGAGGGACGGCGAGGTTAAAAGACACACAGGACACCAAGGTTCTTCATCCAGGAGTCAATAATAATCTTTATTGCTAACACACCTTTTTTATACCCCAAGCAGCAGAAGTGGAAAACTACCCAAAAGCAGGAGGGAGGGGGGAGAAATTTAGTTTCAACATCTATTATTGTCAGGTACCGAAACCTCCCTTAACAATAAGTCCATCAGACCAGAAAAGGTCAAGGCATTCCCGTGGGATACATATGTCTCAGACGGACAAGCAGGAACAGAAAAACCGCAAGTTCGCCATGGCCTTGTGAGCTGGCCACACTGGCATGCAGAACAAACTAGTGGAGGTAGGGCTCCAGGGGCCAGGGTGGACCTGCTGCCAACAATGGTGCCTTCAACATTTGTCAAGCTGTATGTGAAGTATTAATTCAACAAAATCCCTACATGTTGTAATATGTACCAGGATTTTGTTTTATGTAGGCATGATTTAGGGAAAGACCTAGAGACTATGCACTTGAAAGAAGAGTTTATTACTTACAGTTCCACAGGAGCCTCACAGGGCCACATGGGGGAGCATCAGAGAGAGTCAGCAGGCAGAAGGAGCAAGGTACAGAAGAGGGACAGAAGGAGCGAAGGACAGTCAACTGAGATTTTTGTGGCAAAGAAAAGGGAGGCCAGGTGGCAAGTTAAGTTGGAATAGCGTGGATGATTTCAGTGGCCTCTGGGCTATGAGAATGGTGCCTAGTGGTTTGTTGCTTGACTTTGTGGTGATTTGGGAGAGAGTGATAGTTACTTGACTATAGTGGCCTGAACATGGGAAGTGGATGAGGACATAGGGTTGAGATTGGTTGGTTTCCATATTAAAGGTGTGCACAGGTAAGCCATTTCCTGTCTCTAGGAGTTACCAGCCCTGTGAAGGGCAATCTCTTCTAGGTCAACAAGGCTGCACATGGCAGAGAACCAAGAATACAAAAGAAGAAAAGGCAGTAAACATGCACCCCGAGAGGAACTCTCAGCTAGCAAGGGAGAATCAACTATCAGCCAATGGTTTAAAAGAAGTGTTATGATGGAGTTTCATTCATCCATGAAAATGAAATCCCGTCATTTGTGGTAACATAGATGGAACTGGAGATCGCTATGTTAAAAGTCCAGGCACAGAGAGGCAAGCACCCCAGTGTGTGGAAGATGTGAGGCAGAGCTCACTCCGACTAGAGGTGACCATTCTACCATGTATTTTGAAGCAACATGATACATGATACAGGCAGGCAGTTTTACTGTCAAATAAATAGAAAAATTTGGAAAAAGAAGTGTGAGTTGTGTGATAGTAATGTAGGTACAAGGTAAGGGAAGTGCACAGGGGAGGAAAACGGTGGGTTGGGGAGCAAGAAGGTGGGGAGAGGCGGCAGCACAGGAGCAAGGTCGAAGAGAAGCTGGCTTTTGGAGGGTGGAATGAGAAGTGGAAGATGGCCCAAGAGGAGAGCCCAGTGGAGCAAAGGCACCCAGGCTTGTGGGGCAGAGCGTTGTGTTGGAGAAACTGTAGGATCCCTGTGCTTTGAAAGGAAAGCACAAAAGAAGGAGCGTTGGAATGTGAGGAGAAAAAGTTTAAAAGGTGAACTTTAAAACATTGATAGCCCATATTCATTGGTCTGTTTATTTAAACATACTGCATTATTTCAAAGTCACCAACTTACCTGTGAGAAAAAAGCACAGCTGTAGATTAGAAGCCAGCAAACCTGGACAGCACAGAGAGAACCATGCAGGTATTCACAGGTTGAATTCTTGCTTAAAGCTAAAAAGTAAAAGTTTATTAGAAGATCTCTTTTTTCTGATAGAATTTTAGGAAAACTATGAATATTTTTCGTGCATATGTATGGTGTGTATGTGTGTGCATAAAATGACTATCTAGACTTAAGTAATACTTTTATATAACGTTTGATAGGATTGTTAGCATTGTTAAAGGACGTGCAGCTTATTCATAATTTTCCCCATTCTGTTAGGATACTGGCCTTATTTTCCTTCTTTTTCATTGTCCACAGAGAGGGAATATTTTTCTTTTCTTCTTTTCAACAATTTTAAGTAATTTTATAATATTCTTGGCATTACTGGAATCTTCAAGGAATCATAAAATTATGATCTTGTTAACTAAATCACTTTGCCAATCTACTAACTTTTCTGCTAAATCTGACGTGAGGTTGCCTGCCCTATGCGCCACAGTCTTTCTGATCGCTCACATCGCAGAGTCAGCTGTGTGGCTTCCTCAGTCCACAGGTGATAGTAGATCCTCAGGGAAGCAAGGCTCCACCTAGCACTTGGCTCTACAGGAAGTACCACGCAATGGGCCTTCCTAAATGGAACTGGAGTGGACGCTGTGGAAATATATCTAATGACATTTCTAAAACAGATGGAGTGACGGGCTCACACGCCTGCTCCAGGTTCTTCCTTCCAAAGACTGTGGCTGAACAGAAATAACTATGTAGGTCATTCTACATAGAACACGACAACCATCTCTAGAAGCTTCTTCACAGCCTCTGTAGTCCTTCCCTCCTGCTTCTTTGCTCACCCATCTCCCCAGACAACTGTTTTCTGTAACTTTGGATTGTCTTGAATTTCTAAAGAATTGTATGCAAAGACAATCTCCTGTATGTATTCTTTAAAAATATCTGGCTTCTCTCACTATGTATAATTACTTTGAGATTTTATATGGTTAGCAGGTATCAATGGCTTATTCATCTTCCCTGCTGAGTAGTATTCTTTTGTATGATGTATATCTCAATTTACTTACCCATTCTCCTGCTGATATATATATGGATTGGTTTTTGTTTTTGCCTATGACAATAAAAATTTCTTTGAAAATTCATACATTCGTATACAAGTCTATGTGGACTTGGGTAAATGCATAGGAGTGGAATGGCCAAATATCACAGTAGGTATTAAGTGCTACTCTTTAAGAAACTATCAAATGTTTTCCAATGTGTTTGAAGTATTTTACATTTCTACCAGCAGTGTATGAGAACTTGAGTTCCTCCATGTCCTGTAAAACACTTGGTATAGTCACATTTCAATTTTAACCATTTTGAAGATGTTTAATAGTAGTTTATTATGACTCTAATTTGACTTTCTCTAATGACTAATTATGTTGAGTGTATTTCTACTTATTTAATTTCCATTTGTTTATATTCTCTGGTAAAGCATCTATGCATTTTTTAAAATTATGAGTTGGTACAGTCCTTTTTGTACTCTAGATATGAGAACTTTATCAGATATGTGATTTGTGAATATTTTTTTATCCAGCCTTTGGTTTGTTTTTATCAATTTGTTCTTTTGTGGATTTTCTTTAGTTATTGGATCTAAGAAATCTTTGACTAACCTAACTTCACAAAAGATTTCTGTGCTCTTCAAGAAGTTTTGTTTTTAGATTTTACATTTAGGCATATATTTAATTTTGAGTTAACTTTGTTATGTAGTGAGACATATGAGTGAAAGTTCATTGTTGCTTTTGTATTCAGATATCTAGTTTTGCCAGAATTATTTTGTGAAGAGGTATTCTTTCCTCCAATGAATTGAATTTACTCTTTGTTGAAAGAAAATTAATTGAATGTTAATGTATATGTTTATTTATTGACTCTGTATTAAGTTCCATTAATAAACCTGAGGACATGGCAGTGGAAATGATTCAAAGAGAAAATAAGAAAGAAAAATGAATAAAAAAGAAATAATCCCATCAACAATGAGCAAATGATATAGAGAGACATTTATCAAGACAATAAATGCAAATGGTCAGCAAATACATGAAAAATTGTTCAACAATCTTAGCAATCAGGAAAATGCAAATCAAAACAATATTAAGATTACATCTTACTCCAATTAGAATGGCAATCATCAAGAATACAAATAACAATAAATCCTAGTGAGCATGTGGGGGAGAATAAATCAGTACAACCACTTTGGAAAGCATTATGGAATTCCTCAAAAGACTGGGAATGGAACCACCATATGACCACCAGCTCTCCCATCCTCTTTGTTTATCCAAAAGAACTAAAATCAGAATACTATAGTGATACATGGATACTACTGTTTATAGCAGCACAATTCACAATAGCCAAATTATGGAACCAGCCCAGGTGCCATTGGTAGACAAATAGATAAAAAAAAAATGTGGCATATATGCATAATGGAGTTCTACTCCACCATAAAGAAGAAATAAATTATGTCATTTGTTGGTAAATGCATGGAATTGGATAACATCTTGCTAAGTGACATAAACCAGATACAGAAAGTCAAGGGTCACATGTCTTATCACATATGCAGAAGCTAGGGAGAAATAATACATCTTTTTTTTTTAAAAAAGAGTACCTCATAAAAATAGAAAGAAAAACAGTGGAGTTTGATGAAAGGGATCAAGAAAGAGAGAGAAGAGATGGAAAGAGAAGGAACTGAGGAATGAAAATGAACAAATTACACTATGTGCAAGTATGAACAGATCACAGTGAATTTCACTTTCATAGGACTGAGGATGTATCTCAGTGGTAGAGTGTTTACCTAGCACACCTGAGCTCAATCCCCAGTACTGAAAATGGAAATAAAAAAAGAATTCTACTTTTATGTATGACTATAATGTACCAATTAAAAAGTAAATTCATAGTATGAAGACCAATAGAGTAGAGGCAGTGAATAAGGACGAGGGATGATGGGAATAAAAGGGTAGCAATGGGAATTAAAATGGAGCAAATTATGTTTTATGCATTCAAGAATATAGCAAAATGAACCCCAGAATTATGTAAAACCATAATGCACTAATTAAAGCACAAATAAAAATAAATAAATAAAAAAGATCCTTTGGGCTTCTGAACAATTTCAAGCAGCCAAACACACTTGTAATTAGAATCTCCTGAATAAATAAAGAGAAGGGGACAAGAAACAAAATATTTGGAGAGACAAGAAAGAATTTTGTCCAAATTTCATGAAAATTACAAACCTACAAAACATTAATTATACCAAGAACCAGGAAGATCTCTGAGTAAATGGAGAAAAACCATCAATAAAAGCCAACCCAAGATGGCAGAGATCTCAGAACAGCCTTGATACATGGTCCCAGGCACAGCACAGAACATACATGAGGGTCTCAAAGAAGAAAGAGAAATTATTAAAAAAAAATAGAGGATATAAAGAATAAGTAAATGGGAATTTTAAAACAGAAAAATACAATGATCAAGGTCAAAAGCCCAGCAGAAGATCATAGTGGAGAAAACAGAGGGAAGTGTTTGTGAATGGCAAGAGAGACAATGACATGGGAACAACAGAGAGAAGAGGATTGAACAAAAATCAAACAGCTCCAAAAGAGAAAAGCCAAAGAAATGCTCAAGGACCCCTGGAACAGTGACAAAAGGTCTCATATTCATGTCAACAGATTTTCAGAAGGAGAAAGGGGCAGGGACTTAAAAAGTATGCAAAGAAATAATGACTGAAAACTTTCTGTTTGTTAAAAGATAAACCCACAGGTAGCTGAGTGAATCCCAAACAGGATAAACTTAAAGAAACCTATGCCAAGACATATCACAATTAAATATATGAGGTCTAAAGACAAAGGAACGTTGGAAAGGTAAAAGAGAACCTCTAAAGGTAAAACAGCTCAAGTGAAAGCAGATTTTTTTTTAAATCAAAACCTATGGAGGACAGAGGAACTGCCCAATTGCAATATTTTTCAATGCTTAAGGAAAATAAAAGTCAACCCAGAAGCCTGTGTCTAATGAGGATGTTCTTCAGAAAGAAGGGGAAATAAAAATGAAAGAAAAAGAAAATGAAAGAAAAACAAGACAATCTGTCACTACCATACCTAACCTAAAAGAATGACCACAGGAAGTCCTTTCAGCAGAAGGGAAATGATGAGAAGGACTCTTGGAACTTCAAGCACCATCAGACATACATGGTCCCTTCCCAAACCCAGCAGGCCTCTGTTTCATGCCAGGGTGTTCACTGATGGAGGCAGCGATTGGAGTCTTGTGATTAAACAGATGACATCAACTGACATACAACGTTGTCATTCTGTAGTTATGCTGAAAACAGATGGGGAGGGGATTGAGTTGACCTGTGTTGAGGCAGGTCAGTTATGAGGCTGTTACTGCAATACAGGTGCTGAATCAAAGAACATGGCACACAAAAACAGGGCACCTTCTCCTCTTGAGTTTCCCAGAATGTGTGTGGTAGCTCAGACAAAAGTTACAGCACTGCCTACTGTCGTTCTAAATGCATGTAGAGGAAATGTTTAAGACAATTATATGATGTGTGAGGGAGGGTAAATGGACCTCAAGTGAAGTAAGGGTTGAACGGTCTTCTTTTACTAGTAAAAAGACAACTTTAGTTCTCTGCAACAAGTTTCTGACATAAAATGTAACACCCAGAACAATCATTAAGCAACACATGGAAATGGACTCAAAACACTATACATAAATAAAAGCAGAATTCCAAAGGGATTCAAGTAACCCAGAGGACAGCGTTACATTAGTCAGCTTTTTGTTCCTGTGTCCAAGATACCTGACAAGAATAACTTAAAGGAGGAAAAGTTTATCTGGGGTTCACAATTTCAGAGATTCTGTCCATGGTTAGCCAATTCCATTGCCCTGGGCCTGAGGCAGAAGGGTATGACAGAGGAGAACAGCTTAACTCATGGCAGCCAGAATGGAGAGAACGGGAAGAGAGAGAGAGAGAGGGAGGAGGGGACATGAGACTAGATAAGCCGTTCCAGGCATGTCCCCAGTGATCTACTTCTTCCAGTTAGGTCCCACCTTCCAGTAGTCTAGTCAGCCATCAAAGGATTGATCCACCAAATGAATTAATCTACTGATGGGGTCAGATCCCTGTTAATTGTCTAAAATTGTCACCTTTGGCTGCACTGCTTCCAACACATGAGCTTTTGGGGACATTCCAGTTCCGAACCATAATAAGCATGAAAAAGATAAGAGATAAAAACAAATGGTAAGTGGAGAACAAATACAAGAGAAAAATACAATGGCAGACTTCAGTCATATTAATGACTACACTAAATGTCAAGGGTGTAAATATATCAATTAAAAGACAAATGGGCAGAGTGGATTGGAAAAGATGACCCAACCATGATGCTGTCTACAAGAAACTCACTTCAAATATAACAATAAAGCCAGATTGAAGGGTGGAGAATGGTAAAAGCACACAAAAATTAATTAGAGCAAAGTAGGAGCAGTTTTATTAATTTTGTATCAAGTGACGTCAGGGCAAAGAATATTACCAGAGAAAAGGACATTAACCAGTGATAAAACCATTCACTAAGAAGATAAGTGGTCTTTATTTTTTAAACTTTATTTATTTATTTATGGCAGTGCTCAGGATTGAACCCACGACCTCATTCATGATAGGCAAATGCTCTACCACTGAGCTACCTCCCCAGTGCATCAAGATGAGTAGTCTAACGTGTAACAAAGAATTGCAAAATACGTAAAACAAATACTGACAGAACAGCCAACAATTATTATGATGGCCTTCAATACTCCTCTCTCCATAGCTGATAAAACAATGAAACAGAAAACCAACAAGTACAATAATGTCATCATCCAGCAGAAGCTAATCAACATTCATAGAATTATCCACAGGAGAATACTTATATTTCAAGTGCCCATGGAACATATATTGGGACATAAAAAAAAGCCCTGAGAAATTTAAAATAATTGAAATAGTTCAGAATGTGTTCTTTGATCAAAAGCTAGAATCCATAACAGAATGGTAGCAAAAAAAATCTCTAAACATTCGGAAATGGAACAATACCCTTCTTCTTTTTCTTTTTTTTTTTAAACAATACCCTTGTTAGTACTCCATGGGTCAGATGGGAGGTCTTAATGGAGAAAACCCAGCACTGAATTGAATGAAAATGAAAACACAATATATTCAAGTTTGTGAGGTACAATTAAAGCAGTATTGATGGGAAGTTTAATATGTTCATCAATGAAGAGAACAGAAAAGAGAAAAAAATTCAATAACTTATTTCCCACTTTAAGAACATAGTAAAAGAAGAGCAAAATGAATTCAAAGCAAGCAGAACTCAGTGAAATTGAAAGCAGAAAAATGATGGAGAATAGCAATGAAACAAAAAGATAATTCTCTGAAAAGATCAGTAAAATTGGCCAAGTTCTGGGAGGACGAGCAGAAAGAGACAAGGGGGATCCCAGTCACCATTATCTGGAAGGGAACAGGGTCTGAGTACTGACCCTGCAGACACCAGAGGAAATAAAGAGAGATCACAAACAGTTCTCCACACAAAGACCTGACAACTTTGACAAAATAGTCTGATCTCTATAAAATTAAAACCACCACAGCTCACCCAGTACAAACAGAACATTTGAATAGCCCTACAACTTTTAAGAAAATTGAATTTATAATTTAACAACTTCCCATAAGCCTGGGATGAAGCTCAGTGGGAGAGCACTTGCCTCCTGTGGGCGAGGCCCTGGCTCCATCCCCAGTGCCCCAAGCAAACAGAAAAACCACAGCAGAATTCTGTAGAACTCCCCAAGCCACAGTCTCCTGGCTAACATCACACCAGTGGTGGAAGATCAAGTGATTCCCTCCTGAAGCCAGGAACAAAGCCCGGAGGGCCACCCTTCTCTCTATTCAACACCAATCTCAAAGAAAGAATAAGGGAGGAAGAAACCCTTCCGATTTGTGAGATGACACAGTCGTCTGTGTATGGAATCCTCAGGAGTCTGAAGAAGAACACTGCCCCAGCTAATAGGGGAGATCAGCAAGGCCACAGCTGACAAAACAAGCTTGCAGAATTCCACTGGGTTTCTGACACATAACAAGGAGCACATGAAGTACGCAATTAAAATGAGCATTGGCCATCACTGGACAGAGAGAGGGAGAAGGCTGTTAACAAGAGGCAAGAGCCACTCAGTGGAAGGGTGGAGGGGAGACGGTGCTGGGCAGAGGGACTTTAAGAAGAGAGAGAGGAGGAGGAGGGGAAGAAGAGGAAGGAGAAGGAAAGGAAGAGGGAGAGAGAGAAGGAGAAAACTGACATCTTTCTTCTACCTTATACAAAAATAAACTTTAGGAGGACCACAGGGTTAACAGTAAAATGTAAAACTCTAAAACTCTAAGGAAAAGATAACCTAGGGAAAGTCTTCCCAGATTTAAGGATAAATGTTTTTAGACTTAAAACAAAATAAGATAACAAATCATAATAACCCACTAAAGAAAAAAATTAAAATTGTATTTCATCAAAAGTGTGTAACTCTATAAAATAATCCTGATAAGAACTGGATGCAGTGGTGCATGCCTGTAATCCCAGTGGCTCAGGAGACTGAGGCAGGAGGATGGTGAGTCCAAAGCCAGCCTCAGCAAAGGCGAGGTGCTAAGCAACTCAGTGAGACCCTGTCTCTAAATAAAATACAAAATAGGGCTGGGGATGTGTCTCAGTGGTGGAGTGCCCCTGAGTTCAATCCCCAGTATCACCCCCCAAAAAAAAAAATCCTGATAAGCAAACTAGATGAGAAACCATAGACTGGGAGAAGATATTTGAAAATGCCTATCCAACAAATGACACTACCTAACAATATAAGGAATTCCAAAATTAGCTATAAAATGGGATTAATTCAACTAGAAATAGACAAAAGTAGGATCAAACATTTCATTGATGGGATATATATCAGCAAATCAGCACATGAAATTGTGCTCAACATCATTAACCAATGAGATACCCTGGCAAATCTATCAGAATGCCTCAAAGGAAAAATAATAGTATCAGCAAGTGCTGGTAGAGAAAATAGATTCCTCATACATTAGGGGAGGAAATGTTTAATGATACAATCACTCCAGAAACATTTCTCAAAAACCTAAACTTGGAATTATCATGCAAACCAGCAATTACACTCATATAAGCATTTATCACAGAGAAATTATGAGTTATGTTTATTCCAAAACCTACACATGAATATTTATAGACCCAAACTAAAAATAACCCAGATGTCATTCAACATCTTAATGGTTAAAGAAACCATCATAGACAACGGTGGGATATTGATCAACAATAAAATGAATGACTTTTAACACATGTAATAATCCAGATGAATTTCTAGGAAATTCTGCTGAATGAGAAAAGCCAATCCAAGAAGTCTGCATCGTGTATAACTGCATTGATATAACATTTTGGAGATAAAATTAAAGAAATGGAGAACAAATTAATGATTGACAGTGTTTAGGAGGGGTTGTTGGTTGGGGAAGAAGTGAGTAGTGAGGGCTCTAAAGTTCAGCCGATCAGACCTGGGTAGGACCACAGTGTACCACAGCTTGTGGTCTGCAAAGATGGTTCCACCAGGTGCTTCCATTGTGGACAACTGGGCCCACAGTTTAGAGGGTATCTCTGTATTATTTTTGTTTGTGATTCTATGATTATTTCAGAATACAAAATGTAATTTAAATATTATGATTAAAATATGAGAAAATAGCAAGTTTATCTTATGTTGTATGTCAACACATAAATGTGCAGTATATGTACTTCTGTATGTACATATAGAATATAAGTTAGTACATACATATTCATTGTCATATATTTGTGTTTCTGTGAACAAGTCTAAGTAAAGCTCTGCACCACACAGTGCGTCAGCCCAACCAACCTCCTGTGCTGCCAGTCATAACTGCACAACACCTTCAAGTAAAGCACAGAGCACAGTACTTGATAATGATTGTCAACTACCTTTTAAGGTGGGAATACCAAAATTGTCTAGAGACATTGCCAAATGGAGACAGTTTTCCTGCATAGAGGAAAAAGTCCCTGTTTTATATATTTACCATATTTTATTTTTTTCATTATTTCAGAGTTTACTCCTTCTACTTTCAAAAATAGTTTGCAGTGAAAGTGTCTGTTGTGTTCTGCTGGCAGCTGCCCCAGCCTTCTTCCCTTTGTTGTCTCTACTGACTGCTCTGGGATGATGGGGAGGGACACTCCCACACCATGCAGGTTTGTGTGTATACACTTTGTGATTTGGGCACAAAGACAAAATTGCCCAGCAATGTGCTTCTCAGAACATGTTCTATCATTAACATTGCTATAGTTACTGTTTGTATATTTAGGGAAAAAACGACAGGTATTTTTTTTCCATGATGTTGAAGATTAGACATCTTCCACCAGGACTTAGGATATTCAGGGCATGTAGAAATTTTGTTTTTCCAATTCATGGATTTTATCAGTATGTTGCAATTCTTGTGTGTGTTAGCAAGTCATCTGCCAAGTCATTGAGCACTCACAACTCAGTTTTATGCTCTGTCACTCCACATCTTTTATATTGCATACATTCCATATTTTATATTCTACACTTTTTATATTATTTAGTGTATAAGCTTTTCTTCCTTCTGGAAAAATAGCCATTGCATAAGAAAAAGATGCTAATAAAAATGTACTTAATTTTCAGTGTTAGGGTACACAGACAAGTGTTGATAAGGCAGAAAGTCAAGAGTTCATAAAATATTTTTGTATTTTTTTAAATTTGAAAAAATCATCAAAGTATTGGGGTACAACCTTTTTTTGAGAAAATTAATGCTGCAAAAAAAGAAATACATTAAAGGAATTTAAATTACATGTGAAATAATTTTAATAGACGAACATGTAGTAGAACACAGAACATGGGATAGAATAGAACATGTAGTAGAATGAGGATTTCTGCCAATGCAAAGCTAATAGATTTGCAAAGTTTTTAAATTATAAATGTCAAATTTGTTTTGCAATAGACATTATATTTTATTACTTTTCCACATTTTTTATTGATGCACTGCAGTTGTACCTAATGCTGGAATTTGTCATTACATATTTGTACATGCACATAATATAACAATATAATTTGGCCCAAATCCCCTGCCAGCATGTTCTCCCTCAAAGGTTTCATTTAACACAACTAAGTGAGCCAGTGATACCAAGGCTATAAAGACCACATCACGGGGAAGGCCTTGTCTGAGACATGATTTCTGTACAGATGTTTAGCATTTTCTCACTTTTTCTTTATCCTTTGTGTAGTTTATTTCTTTATTTATTTGAGAGGTTATAGTTTTAAGTACAGATCAAAAAATTTCTTTCAGTTGTAGGCGATCATGATTTTAAGCACATCTGCTGTCAGAAGCCCTCTGTCTCCCCTCCCAATTCATAATAAATAATATTTTAATACTTTGTAGCAGGAAGTAGTATTGAGTATTACTAAAAAACACTGGCAAAACTACTCTATATTTTTCAGCCATTTAAGTTGGAATAATGCAGATGCTTTAAAAAACATCTAAACGATAAAGGAAAATGTTATGTATTCTTACATTTTCTTTTACTCTTTAAGTGTATTTAGTACTTTATCCTTTTTTTAAGCATGTATGGATTCCAATTCCATTGAGTTTGGTTATTATAAATATCCCATTTGGAAAACAATTTTTTTCAGACTGCTTTTTCTTGCTTCAAAGTTTTGTGCAATTTTCCTTTCAAATTGTGTCTACTTTGCTCACCTTTCAGGAAAGCATATGGTGCCACCGCATTGTTCCATGAGTTCTTGTAGCTTACTGTGGTATTGCTGAGTGCGGGCCTGTGCCCTGAGGGTTTGTGCTGTGTTCTATTGGATCTCATGGTAGCACAGCCTTTTGTGGTTAGCATCATTTTTTATTCTTCTATTTTAAAATTTCCAGTACCGTTAAGTCCTAAATATGACTTTATAAATGCCTGAATTTATTTATTTATGTTCAATTTGAGAATACATGCCTTTAACCAAGTTTCTTTCACCTATATTGAAAGTGATTTATTTTTGGTATTCTTTTGTGCTTATGTGGGTCCTTAACTTCTTTTAGTTACCTTCTTCGGGTTGCATTACTATCCCCCCTTTCTTCTACTGGTTTCAGTTCTGAATCTGAATTTGAATCATCATTTTAAAATAATGGCAGACATGCCATTTTGGGTTGGATAATTCCTCAATGTGAGGTCTGGCCTGTGTGTTTTAAGAGGACAGTAACCCATTCCTCTCCTTTAAGGTGGGGCAACCAAAATTGTCTACAGACATTGCCAAATGGAGAAGTTTCCCTGCATAGAGGAGAAGTCAACCCCACCGGGAACCACTGTTAGAAAGATTTCCTGGATACTGCTGCTACATGGATGTTACTGATGTTTGATATCAAGATGCACCGATATGCTGCCCAGAGATGAGTAGGGTCTTCAAACACTATATCAGAACCCCTTCAACTTCCTGTATGGTGAAGCACTTTCTTCTCAAATGGTTATTTCTGTGGCATGCCATCTCTTAGTGTGTGTATCTGAAAACACGTTGCTTTTATCCTTGCTCTCAAGGGAACATGAGTTGGGAGCTAGAAGGCACTGCTGTATTGGGTTCATCGTGGAGTGCTGTTCCCAGAGCAGCTGAGGGTCTGGTGGTCATTACTGGGAAGGGATCTGAATTCTCCAAAGTCTTCACTGTTTTCTCATCATCTTTGATGTTCTGTCACTTTATCATGATATGACTAGTTTCCATGTGGATTTGTTTTTAAATTTTCCTCCTCTGGATTGAACAGGAGTTTTTAATCTGGGTATTCATGTTTTCTTCAACTCTGGAAAATTCTTCCACATGATCTCTTCAAGTCTTGCTTTTCCCTCATTTTTTTTTTTGGAATTCTTCCTGGAACAGTATTAGAAATAAATTGGACCTTCTCATCATCTGTTTATCAACTTTCACATTTTCTACTCAATTTATCTGGCTATGCTACATTCTCAGAGATTTCTTTATTCCTATCTATGATTTCCTCCTTAGCCTGTTCAATATAATTGCTTAAATTTTGGGAGTTTTTGAATGTTAATGCAATCCATTGTTTAACTTTAGAATTTGCACTTTCTTTTTCATATCTGACTCCTCTTGTTTCATATATTTATGTTTTTTTTTTTCCCTTAAATTTTGGTTACATGACCTTCAGCACTGAATATGTTTAAACTTGTTTTTAAATATCTCCTGTAGATTTGTCTGAAGGGGTTGGTATCTGACTCTTCCCATGTCTGCAGCTGCAGCTCCAGGGGAGGCAGCTGATTTCTTTTGTGAATGCTGAAGCTTGCATTACAGCCTGGTGATCCCTGGGAGCTATTTTTCTGTTGCAGGACTGAGTGGCCCACCTGGTGAGGGTGTGCTTCCAGGTTTTAGGTGAATGACTTGACTTCATGCCCCCCGACTGAGTATGCTTGCAGGCTCAGACATGGTGTCACAAGCTTTCTTTTTTTTCCTGTTTCCCTCAGGTCACAGTGACTGGTGGAGGTCACATGCCCTTGGGCTCATGTCCCAAGGCCACAGGCAGTCTCATCTTTTGGAATAGACAAGATAACTCTTGCAGATTTTCCTCTCTAATTGGGGAGCTCAGTTCCACCTCCACACACTAGGACAGTGATCATCACAAGCATCTTGACAAAATTGTCCAAACTCCAGCCATTCAGACATGTCCAGTTCAGACCCTGGTAGAATATTTCAGTTCTTACTCAATAATTTCTTTAAGTTTTCTCCTATATTCTAGCACCAGAGATCTCTCATTTTTTACTTTTAAGCTTCTCCTTGAATTGAAATGTGATTGGCTACATTTTATCAGCAAAATATTAATATAGACATTTTTAAAGAAGAGAAGTTGCTCACACCCACAGGATTTCCACAGTGACTAGAAATCATTTGATTTTCTAGCCTGTCAGTTTTACAGGCCACTACTTTTACTACTATCCCTTCGGTTATTTTTGAATCATTCTTTCTTGATCACGGAGGGAACTCTGCTTACCTCTCAGTTTTGTTTTTCTCTAATAAGCCTCTGCTGTTTCATAGTGATGGATTCTTTCAAATTCTGCTGAGAATGCCAAAGACATTTTAAAATGCACTTGTGATTCGTATAGTAAATACTTTTCAGAAGAAGTCTGCTCTGCCCTCACCCAGGCCCCCTTAGGCTAGAGTTCTCTCCTCCTGCAGGAGAGTGTTCATTGGCCCTGCACTGGGCCCTTTCCTGATGGACCCTCTAGAACCCACAGTGTGCCTGATAGGGCTCGCACGTGTGGACCCTGCCAGCAAGCTGGAGAACCTTCCAGCTCAGGGTGGCTGGGAGGCAGGAGGACAGTGAGGTGGCAGTATTTACATCCTGGGTCCATTGCCAGCTCCTGGCTTGCCCTGTGATGGACCCTCTCACCTTGCTACCCTCTCTGGATTCCCAGGACCATTCTTGCTCTGTCCCTTGCAGACATCAGGCAGAAGGGCTCCCTGCAGAGGTGATGCCATCTTCTCCTGGCTTCCCAACCCTGCCAGGCCTGGGTAAGCAATGCCTTTATTGAATTATTATTATTTTTAAGAAGATTTTTTTAGTCGTAGATGGACACAAAATCTTTATTTTATTTATTTTTATGTGGTGCTGAGGATTGAGCCCAGTGCCCCACATATGTGAGGCAAGTGCTCTGCTACTGAGCTACAACCCCAGCCCCTTTATCAAATTATTTTTTTTGTATTCAGTTTGATTATTTATTAGTTGTTTCTTTCTATTATTTAGTGAATCTTGAATAAATAAAAAATTCACTTTGGATTTTATTTTTCCTCCTTCTTAGACCAGCCAAAGGGTGTTGGGTTGTCCGTGATTGTAACTGTTATAACATGTGGGTCTGTTCTGTTTTTCAGGTTGCTAGCTTGAATTTATTGCATTCATTTTATTTTAATTTATTAGATTCAAGGGGGGATTTTTTTGCTGTCCTATTGCCTGGTTCTTCAAAACTTTTCTCAGCAACACCCAACACCAGTTGTGAAGCACGTGTTTGGTTAGCCATGTGACGTCTTATGTCAGAAGGGCATCAAGGGGCTTACTTGGATTCAGAAAGTGTTCTGCTCACATCTGCATGTCATGAACACAGTCACTCAGAAAGCTACTGCCTCTGACTGCAAGGTCAGAACCAGGAGAAGGGCTGGAAGCTGAAACAGGCAGAGGACAAAAGGACTTGCTGACACGTTCTTCTTCTCCAGCTCTGAGTAGGTCTACCAGGCCAGACCTTCTGGGGCTGATAGATTGGAAACCACCAACCCTTGAAAAAAAATAGGAAGAGAACCACCCACTTATGACATTGGCGAGTGAGGAAAAGGAGGTAGACCTGGAGGGAGATGGCACTGGAGAAAGGAGCAGCCTGGTAAGTTCCCCTTCCCCAAACTCCTAGCAGGGGAACAGGCTCCAGCTTGCACCTCCAGCAGCAGATAAAAACTCTAATGGAAAACCTGAAACTTTGCACATCTGGAGATCCAGAAGAGGGGTCAGCAAGCCAGTGCAGCCACTGAAAATGGAGGGGGGACATGAGAAAAGGGGAAAGTTTTTATAGATCAGGGGAGCACAGATTCGGCGTATGAACTCTGCCCAAATCTCCAAATCAGGAGGAAGGACTGTAGAGGAGAGGGCAGGGGAATGGGTAGGTGGGGCGGGGTAGAGGGGAGGACAGACCTGAGAGAGCCTGCCCCTCCCCAGGAAAGAAGGTTGTGGGGACCCCCCACAGACCTCGCAGTGACTCTGCCAAAGAACTGTGCTGAGGTTTGAGGCATTGTCTAAGCAAGGGAAGCTGTATTTTGCAGCTAGTGTTCAAACTAACTGGTTGCATTAAAGAGTAGTATTAATAAAATAAATAAGAGAAAAAAGCCCATCAGCAGCTCCTCATTGAACTCCACCGCAGCCCAGGGCAAGGCTTCCTTATGCAGGGAGGCTTCCTGCCCTCTGTTCTGCTACTTCTCCTCTCTGTCTTCCTCTCCAATCCTTGACAGGGTTTCTTGAATCCTGATTCACCTTCCACAGTTCAGATAGATCCCCATGTCTCTTCCCGCCTCGTGCCACACTCAATCCTGACTGGCAAATAGCAAAAACCCACTGAAAGAAAAGTCCCTGGGTCTACAAAGGGAAGACCTCTCTCCTGAAGCTCCACGCACTCAGCTTGTGCCCCTCTCTGCACATGGTCCAGTGTTGCAATCCTGAGCAGAGGCCTCCACCCTGAGTCCACATGACCACTTGGCCCACACAGTGACATGACTCATGCTCTGAGACCAGTTTCCAGGAAAAATAAAATAATAAAAAACAAGGGAAAGCCCTTCATGTCCTGGCCGGCTTTGATCTTTGGAGATTCTGGGACTGGCAGATGGTGCTGGCAGCAGTGGCTGGTGAGATGCACACGGGTGGGGCGGCTGAAGGGAGAGGAAGAGGAGTTACAGGTCCCCGAAGCAGGACTCCAGGCTGTGAGCCTTCCAAGAGGGCAGGCACACTGCACCTCAAATCAATAATTGGTGGTGCTTGGGTCAGCACTTAGTAAAAATAGCTAACCTATTTTCAATGTGGGGATACTACCAGGAGACTTATTAAACCCAAACTACTTTATTTTCCATCTTTAAAAGAAGAGTGGGATGGACCAAGGTAATTTTGACCACCATGGGTCAAAATTAGGGTATGAGGGCTGGGAATGTGGCTCTATCAATAACACGCTTGCCTGGCATGCACAGGGCGCTGGGTTCGATCCT
The DNA here is from genome assembly GCF_047511675.1 of Marmota flaviventris. Taxonomy (NCBI): domain Eukaryota; kingdom Metazoa; phylum Chordata; class Mammalia; order Rodentia; family Sciuridae; genus Marmota; species Marmota flaviventris. The sequence goes on along the minus strand of NC_092505.1, from coordinate 109,719,464 downwards.
CAGCACCCGATAGAAATAAAATAAAGATGTTGTGTCCACTGAAAACTGAAAAATAAATATTAAAAATATTCTCTCTCTCTCTCTCTCTCTCTCTCTCTCTCTCTCTCTCTCTCTTTAAAAAAATTAGGATATGAGTTCCTTTATTTTTAAAATTCATATACTGTGATTTGATTGATTGACTTAATTTCTAATGATGGTAACAGATCCATAGTGAGATATATTATGATTAAATAAATACTTCCTTTTTATTCTATCTAGAATCTCTGAAAAATACTTCTGTGAATTTTACCAGATAGATAGATAAATAGAAAAATTCACATACTTTGTCTTTTGGGGAGAGGTGTTTACATGCAGGAAAATAAGGGAAGAAGTATTTCAAAATTTAATGATTGTTTTCAGAAATAAGATTTGTGAGTCATTTTTCTTTCATTTAAAAAAACATGTTAAGTATTCTACGATTAATTAGTATTGACTTAAGAATAGAAAATTTTAACTTTGTAAAAGTGATTCTAAGTGCACAAGGGAAAATATTTGTGTAAATGCAAACTGTAGGTAGAAGTAAGTGATTTAAATTATATGAGCATCTCAGTATAGATGAGAAAAGTGCAGAGGTGAAAATCAGACCAAGTTAGACAGCGTGCTGGGACATAGATAAACCTGAGTTACAGTAGAGAAGTAGTGAGAATCAAGGTCGTCAGAAGAGACAATGAAGGAAAGCTGGAGGCAGACTTTGAAACACACCTTTGCGCACCTGCAGTGGAGGTGCGGATGAAAACTGCTTCTGCGACAGAGAGCGCAGGGGCTGTTGAGAGGCAAGCTGTTCTTTCCACTGGTGATGTGTGTGTTCAGGAAGCTCTCAGTGGCTGACAGGATGATCAAAATGGGAACACAAGTAAAGAAGGGCAATCATGATTTGGTTACTTAAAGATCATTCAGATGTGTTTTTTTATCTTTTCTCTGTGAAGGACTTAGGGCACAAACAGGCTGGCATTTAATCAAGGTTTGTAACCACCACAAGACCCTCTATCCCACTCCTCAGCATTTATCCAAAAGAGCCCAAACCAGCATACTACAGTGACACAGGAACATCCATGTTTCTAGCAGTGCCACTCACAGCAGCCAAGTAGTGGAACCAGCCCAGGTTCCCGTCACTGATGGATCAAGAAATTGTGGTATATACACACAATGGAGTGTTATTCGGCCATAAAGAAGACTGAAATTATGGCATTTGCCAGTTAATGGATGGAATTGGAGAACATCATGCTCAGTGAACTAAGTCAGAAAGTCAAAGGTCAAATGCTTTCTCTTACATGGAACCTAGAGCAAAGTTAAGGAGGAAAATGGAGGAAGGAATCCCATGGAAATAGAGGGGAGATCAGTGGAGCAGAGGAAGGGGATCAAGAGGAAGTAGGGAAGGATGAAAAAGGGAGGAGCAGTTAATAAAACTGAGCAAAGTAAGCCAAGTACATATTTGAATATTGTAAAGTGAATTCCATATTTATATCTACAAAGCACCAATTGAAAAACAATAAAGAGAAAGAAAACCAATAGAGTAGGGTAGGGTAGGGGAACAGGGGGAAGGAGGAAGGAAGGGAAAGTGGAAGGATCAGGGACAGAGATGGAGTGAGTTCTCTTCGATGTGTGCATGATTGTGTCAGAATGAGACCCACTATTATGTATAACTGTAATGCATTAATTAAAATATTGAAAAGAGAAATACAAAATATTTATTAGTTATTTTTAGTTAAGCAAAAAAATTAAAATATAGAGAGCTTCATATTAAAGTAAGTTGCTTGAAATTACATGAGATTATGTCTTTCATTACATTGTTAAAATCTCCTTTCTCAAGAAAGAAAAAAAAGTCTCTTTATCTTATAAAATGATATACATAACAGATGGTTGTTTATTTTTAATGTATTTTCAGCAAAAAGAAAATCTGAAAATGATTCGTAATCCTGAATTCACAACTAAGATCCAAGAGTCAGAACCGGAGCTTCGGAGCATTGTCTTTGTGCACATCCTTTAGGAGGACGTCCATTTGAGCAGGAGGACACATACCACCAACAAGAACAGCACCAGGCACTGTGTGACCATGTAACCCAGAGCACAGTGTCAGGGGAGTCCTCTGGGTAGAGGTGAGACCACCCTGGCACCTTCACAAGTGAGATTTTAAGTGACGATCGTGGAGATCAGGGTGCGCTGAGCAGAGCCATCAGGAGACTGAATTCAGAACACCCAGGAAGGCTCAGGTCACAGGCGGAGTTGGTTTATGTGTTGGACTAGGAAGGAAACTATGGCGAGATGGACAGGCTTGGTCCAATTTGAGAAAAGCGATGCACCCAGGGGGATGTTTAGTTGTTGTCTGTTAAGGAATGATAATCATTCAGCTATTTTAAAGAGAGGTGGAAGACCATTTGAAGTTATTATTGTGAAATTAATCTTGTCTTTGGTGTTCTTCTGTTTCAACTCCATATCTAGGTTTGCATTAATAATTCACATTCTGTCCAAGATGTGGCGGTCTTCTTGGTCTGACTTTGTGTTTGTCTTCAGTTTGGGATACTGTCAGTCATTCAAATTTGCCATTTTCTTTACACCTCTTGTCTACACCTCTTAGAGACATGGCTTTGAGCATGTCACTGAGTGCTTCGTGTCTTTGACAGTATCTGGCCTTGCTCTACTCCAGGCTTAAGGCATGGCGGCCTTGCCCAAGGGTCCCACATGCAGTGCTCAGCCCAATTCAAAGCCTCCTGTCCTTGGTCTGCTCTGATGTCGCAACTTCTGTGTTTTCTTTAGTTCCCGGGGTTGCTCTCCATGGACGACTGGGTTGTTATATATCCACTGTCCCGAAGCTCAGCAGCATACCAGGAAGGAAGGCACATTTGGGGGTCTGAGCGTGGCTCCATCTGCATCACTGCAGGTACCTGGTGTACTCAGGGTGTGGGGTCTTTGAGTCTTTCTACCTTGAAAGTTCTTCCCCAAGTATCAAGCAACTCTTCCTTACCTCTGCTGAGTCTTTGTTCAAATTTCAGTCAGTGGGAATGCTGGTTGACATCTTATTTAAAATTGCAGTTATTGTGTATGTCAATCTCTTTGTTTGGCAGGTAGTCAAAACTTGAACCCTGAACTTCATGAGGTGCAGCGCTGTGGTTTGGGGAGTTTTCAACGACCCTCATGCTAATGGAGACACACGTCCCTGTTACCTTCCATTGATGGTAGCTGGAGTGTCCTGGCCTCTCTTTTATGGAGGACATGGCCTTTAGGGTAGCATATTAACTTGGCAGTGTGGCAGACCTAGAGCTTGAACAACAGAAATTTATTTTCTCACGATTCTGGAGACTGGAAGTCTCCCATCAAGGTACAGGTGGTTTGGCTTCTCCTTTGGCCTCTCTCCTGCCTACAGGTGTCCACCTTTCCCCATGAGGTCTCTCCTCTGGGTGAGCCTGAATTTCTTTTCCTGTGCCTTTTTTCTTCTTGTAAAGACATCGGTCAAGCTGGAGTAGGGCCATCCCAAGGACTTCATTTTCACCTCTTTATAGGTCCTGTTTCCAAATGCATGTACACTCAGAAGGACCGACATTAGGGCCTCAATGTTTGCATCTGTGGGTATGTGCTGCAACCCATAAAGGGGAGGGAGAGTCTCAACCCTGTCTGGACTCTGTTTTCTAACCCTGTCTTAGGTGAACACTTCGCCTTGTTTCTTGGTAGGGCCTGGGCTAAAAACCTCAAACCCATGTTAGTACCAACCCAGCCCCAGACACCACGCCTCAGCTCACTGCCTGCCACTCTGGTTTGCAGACAGCTCTTCATTTTAGGCTTCTGGGGATTTTTTTCCTTTTATTCCTATGATTTTCCCCTGTGTATTTATAAGGATATTCATTATATATTTTTTTCTCACAATTATAGGTGTTTTATAAGAAAAATGATTATTAAAAAATCCATCTACCTCATTACTGAAAATGGAAATGAAAATTAGTGCATTAAAATATTAATTGATGGTAATACAAAGCAAGAAAGCAAAGAATAGACAGATAAAAAGTCCATGACACAGCAGTCAGAGACTAGTGCAATGAACATTTTCTCCATAACAGTTTTAATGAAGAAATGAAGCTGAAACAGGAGTAGTGTGGGGTGGGCACCTGAGGGGAGGGAGTCAGCCTATGACCCGAGAAAGCCACTGTGGCAGAGTGAAGGCATTTTGGACAAGCTTACAGGATTAAGAACTGATTAAGATCTCCTACAATAACCTGCTTGGATGGGATCTGTCTACATATATAAACATTAACTAAAATCATACTTAATGTTTTATGGGAAAACCCAACAAGTTACAGTATTAAAATATGGCACATCCCAGGGCAACTCCCAGGACAGCAGGAACTAGGTTAGGGAGAGCAAGGAGCCCCTGACCTGTGAGGAGAGGACGGTGCCTGAGTCGAGCCAAAGCTTGTAGTGCGTGTTTTCAGGAACACAATTTCATGTCCATGCTGACAGCTTTGCTATTCATCCCATTTTTACCAGGTGATTTCATGCCTTAAGTCACCAAGGGGATGTGGATAACTTGAGGGTATTTGTTTCCCAAGTGCTGACTGCACGAGGGGGTTTAGATTATGTGACAGATATTTAAGGGAAAGCTTTACAATTCCAGAGTTGCAAAGTGAAGTGGAAGCAATCTTATTTTCTAAAAAAAAAAATGTAGCTCCTGTTGGACCACTTATTTAAAAATAGAAGTTGCTTTCATGAAACTATAAATAAATAAACACCATCGTAGCATGTCACTGAAAGCTCAGGAAACACTAGAAGTCAAGAGGGAGGTGGATTTCCCCTTGACTTTTCCTTCCTATGCTGATCAACAAGGGACTTAAATTGTTAGCATGTGACATGTGAATACACTGCTAAAGCCATTAAAGAGCCATTAATTATTAAAGTATCATGACTCTGGAGGACCACATACCTACCTCTCTTTACACACTTTTTTGGGAAACCTTCAATTTCCTCTCCTTTTTTTTCTGATTCAGGTTATAAATAACTCCCATAATAATTTGGGACTTCAGATTTTGACTATATTGGAGAAACCTGGACAAACATTCTCACCTAGGACAACCAGAAGATGGATTCAACTGCACATGCATACTCAAACCTGACCTGTCTGAAGTTGTTTGCTGTAGTGATTCTCAGAAACCCAGCCCTGGCCCGAGGTCTTCAGAGATGACAGTGTCATGAGGAGAGCCCACTACTCTGCACACCACGGGACTCCCAAGCATGTGCCAGTTCTGAGTGGAGCAAGAGGCTGAGCTCAAAGCCTAAGGGACAGAGAAGCCAGTAGGAGTTCCCTCCATCCATGGCTTGGCTTGGAGCCAACACAAGGCACAAGTAGAGACTTGTAAGGTCCAAGAGTTTGAGACAGTGAGGTTCAGGGAGTGTCTTGGAAGTGGTCACAGAGAAGGGGGCTATTTCCCCACCAGGTACTAGTTGATTGGTAAACTGCCCAAAGCAAGAGATCTCAATGTACAGTGAAGGTCAAGCAAGGATCTCACCAGTCTCACTTCTTCACTGTGGAGACGAAAGTTAACATGAAGGATGTCCCAGAAATGGAGGCCTGGCCCTACCCTGTGCTGGAGATTCTCCACAGTTAGTATCTGAAACAGACCAATGTAAATGGCATCAAGTCAGAGACCACCAGCCTGCATTCTGCTGAAGAGGAGACGGGTGGACCCTGCAGGATCATCACCCGGAGCCTCTCAAGAGTTGACATTCACAGAGACAAGAATTCATAGACCATCACCAGCCGAACCAGGAAACCTCTCCAAGGGGGAGACATGGAGGGATGAGCCTCCCGGCTGAAGCAGACTGTTCCTGGAGACCAACCAAGAATTATCTGCAGGTGCTGTGTTCAGAACGACCCAGGGAGACCGACTCTACAAGCTACAATCAGAAATTGCAGAACTAGAGGGATAGGGCCAAGGTCAGAGGACGTGTTCACCAGGGTTCATAGCAAGGGAGACGGGAGCATAGAAAGCTGAAGAATGGGCGATAGGAACCATCGTGAATGACACACGGCCCGGCAACATGTCCTATGTATGTAACTGAAGTAAAGAGGAAGATGGAGATGATAGCAGAAGCCACGTTCAAAGGCAAATTGTGGATGATGTTTCAAAACAGATCAGAGACTCCAAGCTGGAGCTTGGAGTGAAGACCTGGAACCTAACAGGGATAAATGAGAAATATGAGCAAATATAAAATCACCATGACAGTAAAAAACCACCATGATAAGAGAATAAAATATGCAGAACAGAGCAGCTGAGGCAAAAACATATCTCAACCTTTGCAATATCAGTGGTAAAATGAATGACTGACTTTTCAAGAGGCCTCACAGAAGTGAGGCAAGGGGCAGAGTCAGCGGCTTGCAGCGTTGAAAGAAAGTGAGGGCTGACCCAGAATCCTTCACTTGGTGAAAACCTTCAAAAGTACAGGTGAATCAAACATATTTGCAGGCAAAGATCCTGAGAATAATCTACCAGGAAGCCCTCACTCTAGAAAATACTAATGGGAATTGTTCAAGGAGGAGGAGGGAAACCACCCCAGACAGGAGCAGAGACGTGGAGGAGGGACGGAGAACTTGGACATGGTAATGTGTGTGTCACTTAATAAAGAGACAATACTGATTTCCCAGGAAGCTTGGGAAGTTTTTAATCAAAGCAGTCCTCTTTAGAAGTTTATCTTTCCTTTCCAACTTTGAGGTAATGGTTCTTCTCCCTTGCTTTAAAAAGTTTTCCACGTTGAGGTGAGTTTTGTGCAGGGGTTATATTCCATTCTGCTACATATGGATCTCCAGTTCTCCCAGCACCATTTGTCTAAGAGGCTATCTTTTCTCCAATGTATGTTTATGGCACTTTTGTCTAGCATGAGGTAACTGTATTAGACCAGAAACCCTACTAGAAGATCACAGGCACAACTCTCCAACACATTGGCTCAGGAACTGACTTCCTTAATAAGACTCCTAAATTGCAAGAAATACAATCAATGATGGATAAATGGGATGGCATCAAACTAAAAAGCTTCTTCACAGCGAAGGAAACAATCAATAGCATGAAGAGGGAGCCTACAGAATGGGAGAAAATCTTTGCCACCTGCACCTCAGATAGAGCATTAATCTTCAGTATATAAAAAGAACTAAAAAAAAAAAAAAAAACCTTAACAACCAAAACCAAGTAACCCACTCAATAAATGGGCAAAGGAACTGAACAGATAATTCACAGAAGAAGAAATATGAATGGTCAACAAATATATGAAAAAATGTTCAGTATCTTCAACAATTAGAGAAGTGCAAATCAAAACTACTTTAAAACTTCATCTCACTCCAGTAGGAATGGCAATTATCAAGAATACAAGTAACAATAAATGTTGGTGAGGATGTGGGGGGAAAAGGTACACTCATACATTGCTGGTGGAATTATAAATTGGTGTAACCACTATGGAAAGCAGTATGGAGATTCCTCAGAAAACTTGGAATGGAACCAACATTTGGCCCAGCTTTCCCACTCCTCAGTGTATACCCAAAAGGATTTGAAATCAGCATACTACAGTGACAGAGCCACAATCAATGTTTATAGCAGCTCAACTCACCATAGCTAAGCTATGAAACCAACCTAGGTGCCCTCCAACAGATGAATGGATAAAGAAATTGTAGTATATATACACAATGGAGTATTACTGAGCTATAAAGAAGAATGACTTCATGACTTTTGCCAGTAAATAGATGGGTCTGGAAACGCTAATGCTAAATGAAATAAGTCAGTCCCCAAAAGCCAAATGTCAAATGCTTTCTCTGATATGTGGAAGCAAACCCATAATAAGGTGGGGGAGGGGTAAGGGGAAGGATAGAAGTACAGTAGATTAGACAATGGGGAATAGGGGAGTGGGGAATGGGGGATAGGAAAAGTGGAATAAATCTGACATAGTTTTCTCATGTACATATATGAAAACAACATAGTGAATCTCACCTCCATGTACATCCATAAGAATGGGATTCTAACTAGAATAAGATATACTCCATGCTTGTATGATCATATCAAATGGATTCTGCTGCCATATATAACTAAACAGAACCAATACATTTTTAAAGGAGTTTTCCACTTCTAACAGTTGAAGTCTGGGTCCTCACATGAGCCTACTTTGTTTTGGCTAACAGGTATGGTGCCTGCAATGTCCTGCCCCTTCCCAGTCCCCATGAACACTGGGAGGACCCTTGGTCAGGCCCACATTTGTGAGGCTGCTATGGTACAGAGTGGACCTTGTCTTAATGATGGCACCTGCTTTGTCCTTCTGTCCTGGTTTTATTTTTAGTGTTGAGATTGCTCTGCCCAAACGCCATGGCTCCCAAGGTAAGTTCTGAGAACTCTTCTCTTTCTGCCCTTGCATTTCTGCTTGTTTTATCCATACCTCAGGATAAAATTTGCTAACACCTTTATCATGTATGAACCCAAGTGCTTCCACACTTGTAAATTTGAATGACAAGTTTCAGAAATACTTCCTATGTAAGAAAGAGAATATTTTATTGGATTTATAGCCAGAGCAACCCCAGGATTTCTGAATTAGACACTGATACTGAATTTAAGACACAGTCTTAGTGTTTTATCAATCTTAAATATCTATCATCTATCTACCGATCAATCATCTATCTACCTATCTGCCTATTTACCTATCTACCTATCAATCATCTATCTATGTATCTATCTATGAATCTATCATATATCTCCAGCTGTAACCTGTAAGCTAGTTCAGCAGGTTTGGACATACCTAATAAATACACAGAGTCTGCTTGGAACATTAGGATTGCATTGCTATCCTGACTAACGACATATTGCCGTTTTAAATAGGTGTTCTTTAAATATTTATTTGACATTTATTTAGTGTGGACAAGAAGAGACATAACTTCTAAATTAATGATCTACCTACCTATTTATTTATATTCAAACTATGCAATTTATCTTGGGTACTGAACACAATACTTTACTTCTTAGAGTCCTGCTGTTCCTGGCTGGTGCAGTGTTAGTTGCTCTCAATCATGAAGGTAGAGGATTCTTGGAATAATTACAGACTTGTTCAAAATACCTTGAAAAGTCCTTGTACTCATTTTCATGGTGGGAAAAATCCTCCCCTCCTTCTCTATGGCCATAGTTCTGTTTACTTTTGAAAGTTCCTGACCAGCTGCCTTTCTGGAAGGGACATGAAATGTTTCAAACTTAATGATAAAACCTGCCACTCACTCCGGGTTGTTGCTCAGTGCACGTGGTTCTGTGCAGACCTAGTGCTGACCCGACTGCTGGGGCTGGCTGGCCGTCAGCTGGCTGGGCATAGTGGAGGAGGCTTGCAGCAGCCGCCATGTGCACACGGCAAACTTATGGTGTGACTTGGAGCCACTCAAGCTAGAGAGGCAGGTGCCAAGGAGGGGCGTTTTGAAGCCAGCATCCACTGGAGGGCACTGTCCACTACAGTGGGAGTATAACCAAGTGAAGTTTCAGCAGTTTCCTAAGGAAAGCCCAGTCACCTGGTGCCAGTGTCTAAGTCATGGCATTAACACTTTAGCTTCCCTAGGGGTGTGGTCTCAGGTGGCTTCCAAGGGCTCACCACTCAGCTGTGGCTTTCAGTTTGACCTTCTTGCCACTGTGACTAGAACTCTCACCCATCTCTTGGAACATATTCTGGAAGCTTTGTTTTCTATGATCTCGAGTGCTTTGTCATTTAGCATATCTCCATGAATATTTTAAATCCGATGAGAAGTGACTTGGAGCACATCTCCATGTAAGTAAGTTAGGCTTGCCTAGAGTGGCATTCCAGGGCTGGTGCCCTTGCTCATGTCCCCAGCACAGGGCTGTCCCTTCTGAACAAGCAAAGCTCAACAAGCCTCTGAGCTGCATTTCAAGGTCAAATCCCCAAACAAGTGGAAAAAGTTGAATGTATACAGATTTATGGTTTATAAGGGGCTTTTCCATGGTGGAACCAGTCTGGCCCCATGAATGGATGCAGGGGGTGGAATATGGGTGTTAGTTGGTTTCTCCTTAAGTATATAAGATAAATTACACTTTGCCAAACAGATTAATTTATGTATTTGCTCATCTAGTTCACATAAGAAATGTACCTCCTTCCTAGGGGTGGATGTACTCTGAGTATATGTCTGAGCACACTCAAAATAGCCACTTGAGCTGTGATGAGTTTAGGATCCATTGTGTTGCCTTTCTGCATTGTGCTACATCTTAGTACTTCTTGGAATTCAGTGAAAATATGTAGTGTTATCCCTGTGACTGCCTCTTTCTAATGCCCAGAACATTCCCTTGACCACAGAGATGGCAGTAGAACCAGATAGAAAGGAATAAGTTTCAGTGCACTGCAAAGAAATTTAATATGTTTAAAGATTATCTACATAAATGCCTATCAAAGGTACAGCATTTTGTAAAATGAGATTGTCATTGTTTATTTCTTCCTCCATTTTATCTGTTTTTGAACATTTGAAGTGCTGGGAATGTAGCTTAGTGGTAGAACGCTTGCTTGCCTAGCATGCAGGAGGCCTGGGTTCTACCCCAAGTCCTGCAAAAATAAATCAAATAAATAAAGACTAATCTGAAATAGTTAATATTTGAGGAGTTAAAGATGTTTCAGGTTGGAAATCCATATGCAACAAAACGAAACTATAACCCTATCTTTCACCATGCACAAAACTCAACTCAAAATGGATCAAGGACTTAGGAATAAAATCAGAGACCCTACATCTAATAGAAGAAAAAGTAAGCCCTAATCTACATCATGTGGGATTAGGCCCTAACTTCATTAATAAGACTCCAGTAGCACAAGAATTAAAATCAAGAATCAATAAATGGGATGGACTCAAACTAAATAGTTTCTTCTCAGCAAAAGAAACAATCTGTGAGTGCATAGAGAGCCTACATCTTGGGAGCAAATCTTTACTCTTCACACATCAGATGGAGCACTAATCTCTAGGGTATATAAAGAATCAAACAACTAAACACCAAAAAAACAAATAACCAGTCAATAAATGGGTCAAGGACATGAACAGAGATGTCTCAGAAGACGATATACAATCAATCAACAAACATATGAAAAAACGTTCATCATTGCTAGCAATTAGAGAAATGCAAATCAAAACCACTCTAAGATTTCATCTCACTCCAGTCAGAATGGCAGCTATTATGAAGACAAACAACAGTAAGTGTTGGTGAGGATGTGGGGAAAAAGGCACACACATACATTGCTAGTGAGACTGCAAATTGGTGCAGTCAATATGGAAAGCAGTATGGAGATTCCTTGGAAAATTGGGAGTGGAACCACCATTTGACCCAGCTATCCCTCTCCTCTGTCTATACCCAAAGGACTTAAAAACAGCATACTGCAGGGACACAGCCACATCAATGTTTATAAGCAGCACAATTCACAATAGCTAAACTGTGGAACCAACCTAGATGCCCTTCAATAGATGAATGGATAAAAAAAGTGTGGCATATATACAAAATGGAATATTTCTCATCAATAAAAGAGAATAAAATCATGGCATTTGCAGATAAATGGATGGAGTTAGAGAAGATAATGCTAAGTGAAGTTAGACAATTTCAAAAAACTGAATGCCAAATGTTTTCTCTGATGTAAGAAGGCTGATTCATACTGGGGTAGGGAGGGGGAGCATGGGAGAAATAGAGGAACTCTAGATATGGCAGAGGGGTGGGAGGGGTAGGGAGGGGGCATGGGGTTAGAAATGCTGGTGGAATGCGATGGACATTGTTATCCAAAGCACATGTATGAAGACACAAATTGGTGTGAATATACTTTGTATACAACCAGAGATATAAAAAATTGTGCTCTCTATGTGTAATAATGCATTCTGCTGTCATATATAAATAAAAAATAATTAAAAATAAATTTTAAAAAAGATGTTTTAGGTCCATAGCATGTAAAATTAAAGTAAAACGTTTTCAATATATCTATATCATGGAGAAATACTTGGTCAAGAAACACAACATAATTCATAGAACAGTCCATAAGTAAAGTGTATCAAGACTGCACATCACAGATTGTACTATGAATCTGGTATTACTGACAGAAATTAACTAAACTTTTTAATTGAATAAAGTTTTCTTTTGCTTACTAATTTGATGATAACACGTTATAAATGAATAAAATATTAAATAAAGCCAATAAAGAAAAGATTTCCATCCTTCCCATATATCCCAAAATTGATATATAAAATTAAAATAAAAGTATTTTAAGAACTGAAAATTTATTATACTTTATTTCCCCCAAAATGTAAGATGTAAAAAATAGATTATTTAGTATATGTAAACACAGTGGATAAGGTTTGAATAGTTAGAAAACTCCTTTCAGGAAAATGGTTTTAGGTAAAAATAACTTTAGGAAGAAAGGTCGATTCCTGTGACTATAACATTAACATTTCTAAATTTAACATAAAATTTATTCACCTACATGTGAATGATGTACAAAAATATTTGGAAACATGTCCTTCCTCTCCAACATATTTCTAAGTATTTATACTGTGATGAATGCATATATTTATGTGTGTGTAAATACCACCTGAACACACAGATATCACACAGTGAAGTCACATGACAGCCACAATTCTTTAAAGTCTCACGGCAATGCAGTATCTACCACTCTGTCTCATCATAATTGCTCTGGTTGAGCTTCTTCATGCATCTTCAGGCAGCTGGGGTGACCAGGTGGCTCTGCTGGGGTCAGGTGGGCTCACAGCATCTTCAGGATGGACTGGTGCTGGTGTGGTGTGGTCTTGGATGGACCGGCTGGGTCCATGCAGTCTTGTTCCAAGTGTTTCACAGCACTGGCAGGCTGACCTGGCTGTGTTCATAGAGCAAGGGATGGGGCAGACACACAGGTGCTTTCTTCTTAAGTCCTGTGTGTGCCCCCCACAGCTGACATCCCTCTGATGAAAGTGGGTCATGTAGCTGAATTCAAAATGAAGAGGTCAGAAATATATTCCACCAATTTGGAGAAAAGTCATATGGATCAAGACAGAGGCGAAAAACTACAGATATTAATATCATCAATCTATTCTAACTTTGGAGTTTAGATATTTAAATAAGACATTAAAGGGAATAAGAATTTTGATGGGCTAGAACTCAGACAATTAAAACAAGTGGTCTTGAAATTTCTGTGACTTTAAAGAGAGAGAGAGAGACTCCCTAATGATAAGGGAACTTAGTTTTGCCATGACAGACATTTTAATACCAATTTTTTAAAATTATAAATAAGTCAGATGCAATTAATGAAGATGGAAATGTCAATATACTAAAAGGATTTAAAGTGGAGACAAATGATAAAATAACACAATGCGAGTGACAGCTCTGACATTTCCGTGACATCACTGTTCCCTCTCGGCTTGTAACATGCCTTGTATTTCTCCTCTTCCCAACTTCAGACCCCAGAGAAACACTAACGGTTCTCAGGTTGCACCAGGCCAAGGAAAACAAATGAATGAGCTAAAACTGGAGGAGTGCACTTCCAGGTTCAGAGCAGGAGACTGGGGAGGAGGCCAAGGGCTGGAAATGCATCCTGGCAGTAGCGGTGACAGGGTGCTGCAGGGGCATTTTAGGCCCACCTCAAACACACTGAAGAAGGAGAGAATGAAGAGCACAGACCAGGTGCACAATCTCCACCATCACATTGCAGAGGTGGGATGTAATGAGGGAGCTGAATCAAGTCAGGAGAGGCTTCATGTCTCAGGACAGCTGAGCCCAAGCCCCACCCTCCACCACAGGTCATTTCCCAATGTTTGTCCTTTGTCCAGTGATGCTGGGATTACACCTGCCAGTTTTTATAGCCACTCTTTTGTAGTACTTTGGACACCTCATAGGCTGCAGTTGCTTCCCCCTGGAAAAGCATGATTTCTTTAATGCTAACTTGAGAAAGAAGAAGGCTAAGAGGACTTAAAGAGGAAGTATTTAAAATTTATCTGAAATATGATTTCATTTATGAAAAACACTCTTAAAGAAGGGCATTCAAAAACACAAGACAGAAAACAAATTGCTATTAAAAACAAAGGAGAAGGCTTCTATAAATTGTAAACATGTAGAATTATCTGAAAAGTTCAGTTCCGACTGCTAGAATACTTGACACTCAAACTGTCTCCATGAGAAACAGTTTCTAATTAATTGGTCTGAATCATTTATGCTTGGCATTGTTCTTAGGTTGAAGCTGCTATTTCAGGAAAGAGGGAAAGTTCAAGGATGGAGAGATAACAGTATAAATCTGAATTTGCCAGCACATGCTTTTAAAATTCAATGCTCTAATCATAAAAACTACCTCCCAAAGCTGGGTAGATAATCCATTCTACTATCATGGTCCTTACAGTGTTTGAGATCAAGGTCACTCTGAAGGTTGATGTGAACCCTCCTCCCATAGAAACTTCAGAGATCAGAGTTTTTGAAATTCATTGTAGAAAGAAATGATTTTTAGAACCAATAATTTTTAGTTCAATTAAAAAGCAGTGTAACCCTGTTGGATTTAAAAGCCATTCATTGTGAGATAATCAAATGGACCATTTTTTTTTTCTTTTTGTGATGCTGGGAATTGAACCCAGGGACTCGTGCATGCGAGGCAAGCACTCTACCAACCCAGCCCCTCAAAAGGAGCATTTTTACCACTTGGCAATATTAACAGTAATACTAATAAATTGGTATAATGCCTTCAAAGCATTTTAAGGTACATTCTTCTGTAGGTTGATTATTAAACCAACACTGTGAAGTAGACATGACTATTATTATTTTGTTTATCATCATTATTGTTGCAACTATTATCACTACTTTATAATTAAAAGTACTGAAACTTCAGTTTAATCTTAAATGACAAAGTTGCAATGTGAATCTAGCTTTCTGTTTCATGGACTAATATTGATGACCTCTTCCATAGGCATTCAAGTACTTAATTTTCGTCATTTTAAAAAATGTGTTTAATGTTGGTACTACTTCATAAAGAAGGGAAGAGAGTCAAGACAATAAATATAGAGTACTTAGAATAATGCATGGCTTAGAGCAAAAGCTTGACAAATGTAAGTTATTACAGCCAAGATATATTTAACCAGAATACAGACTGCAATGGTTATATAATCAGAAATTTGATACACAAAAAAGTACAGAGACTGAGCTTATTTTAAAAACGAAGAAATTTCCAGTTTGCCTTGAATTAGCTAATATTTATTCTGGTAACTTCTACATAAACATTATTTTAAAGACCAACAGTAATTGAGGCTTAGAATCAGCAAACATCAATTTTATTTGATTTTTGATTGAAGATTCAGTTGTATTTAAATACACTGAGTGCATTTTAGGAAACTCGTGAGCCACTGAGTCTTGGAGCCCTAATAAATTGAAATTTCTTTTCCCTAAGGGCTTGAAGACAATCCACAGGAGAGTGTTTTCAGAGCCTAACCAACTGGGCTCCAGAAAGCTCATGTCCGTGGGGCTGGCTCACCCTCTTGTACACCTGGCACTGGGTTCAGTTTCTGAGAAAGTGGACCTTGGGGACCAGCGATGTCCAGGCTCTGCCACAAAGGTCAGAGCCTCAGTGGGCCCCCGGCCTCTTTCTTTCCTGATGATGTAAAGGGAACAGGACCGCTATAACTCTAGCTTCGCATATCACACTGCCCCTCAGCTTTGACGAACACCAGAGCCCTCCTGGATTTCCTGCAGATGAGACACGTCCTTCTCCTTACTCTCAGAAAGAGACCCCCACAAGGAAAGAGTCCTGCTGGGGTTTATAAGTTTCACATTTGTTCTGCAACCATAATTTCTGCAATTGTTTAGCCTGAGTCCTGGAGTTCAAGGAAATCACTATTTATCGCTAGCCTTTTTTTGAACGATGTCTCTGGTTATTTCATGGGTGGCTGAAGTTTACTTAAGTCCTTTCTTGAGGAGCATCTGAGGAGCACTGTAAGCCCCAGCTCTTGCATGTTTAAAAATGCTTGCTGCCTTTCTCCTGCGCTAGAATTCGGGTGGATATAAAATACTGTCACGCTTTTTTTCCTTGAGAATGCTGCAGGCATCCCTCCCGTCTTTAGCGTCCTGTGGCACTTTGGGAGACCTGCCGATGTTTTTCAGCTCATGAGTATCTTGATGCTTAGGCTTGTGCAGGGGACTTTCTGCCTGACTTTGAGATCCAGTGATTTTATTATTCTCAGTGTTGATTATTCCATCTCCATTTCCCCCTGGGATGTGCTGTGCTCTATTTATACATTTGTCTGTTAAAATCTTTTTAAAAATCCTGGCAAATTTTCTTACATTTTATTTTAAAATGATTTTTTGACGATGGCTGTTTTGACCGTCTCTGCTCAGTAGCTTTCTCTGGTGTCCCTCATCCTCCCGCCTGGCTCCTTAGCTTCACTCCCGCTGTTCTCTGGCTGCCCTCCAGGTCCCCGGCAGTTTTTCCTGGGTGACTTTGCCCATCCATCCTCACTTTGATGGCTTCTCTACCTCAGTTCTTCCTGAGCTCTTGCAGTTCATATTCCACTCCTTTGGTTATGCAGACCCATGTTCCCCGACATTCTCTACCTTTTCTCTGAGTGATGGCTTTAAACAGTCAGTCCACTAAATGTTTTTTAATCAATGATGATATTTTGACCCTCTGTTCTGTGGCCAGGTTGTGACATTTTCTGTTCTCTTTCCTGTTTCCTCCTCCCTCGAGTGATGGTGCTGCTCAGTGTCTGACTATTATCTTTGGTGAGCTGCTCCTCCCTCCTCTGTCCTTGGTTATAGGCTGGCAATAGGGCTGGGTGTGGTGCCCTGACAGGCTGGTGGTTTCCTGGGCTCTGCCTTCATCCACCGTGCTCTCTGGGAACGCAGCTCCGCTCAGCCTCGCCAGCCCTGGCTCCAGCTGCTGCAGTGGTAGTGAGCACAGCCATGATTGCCCACGTGCCCTGGTGCCCTGGTCAATAGGAGAGGGCTGGTACCCCCCAAGAGAGGCTGCAATCTGCATGCACAGGCACCTCCCCCCATTCATTTTCCATAGTTACCATCTCTGAATTTGGACTCTGACTCACATTATTTTTATTTTGACTCTCAGAGGCATTTCTCAGGTTGATCAAAAATAGTTTTCTTTTTTTTTTTAATTTTTATTGTTGGTTGTTCAAAACATTACATAGTTCTTGATATATCGTATTTCACACTTTGATTCAAGTGGGTTATGAACTCCCATTTTTACCCCGTATACAGATTGCAGAATCACATCAGTAAATAGTTTTCTTTATGTTTCTTATTCCCTTTATTTCCTGGGATAGTGTCTTCTTTACTGTGTTTTTTTCAAAACCAGGGGTATAGGCATGTGATTTTTTAAAAACAGTTTTAAAGGCAGTATCCAAAAGCACTGTGAAGCCATAAAAATTTGAATTAATTGCTCAGCATAATGACATTATTTCTACTATTAAACACATAAGTCTTCTGTGATAGGAAATGCTACAAAGCATACTTGTAAAACATAAGCCCCTACATAATCGCTCAAATCCACTTGTTCATTTGATAAAGGAGAAATATCTCTAGCAGGCTTTGAAGAGATTATGAAACTGAAACAAATTAAGAATCTCATGTCATCTTTCCTAATATGGCCATCAGTGGGAGAATCTTCTCATTAATTAGCCTGGCTGGAGTCAGACATCCAGTGTTTCCGAGGCAGCTCCTGGTTGGGGGCTTTCTTCTGATGGGTGGATGGTGATTTCCTGCACTTTTCCCGACGGGCTGAAAAGCAACAGTCCATTTTTGTAGGTGAGGAAATAGTGGATTTTCTTCAACATCAATTTGCCCATGATTCTATTAAAATGTTTTGAAAACAAATCTGTAAAGATAAAGGTAGAGAGGATCTTAGAGGTGAACATATGTCTTCAGAGGAATGAAATGCAAGTCCATAACACACCTGGAAACTGCCTTGGGGGTGAGACTCTGCCCTCTAGGTTCCCAAAGTCCAGGGTCAGGGTTGGTTTGAATTCCTGCTCCTCTTTGTAGAAAGCTTGCAGCTGCCTATTAAATGCTTTCTCCAACACTTGGAGGCCACAATTGTGAAACACATCATGTGCCGTAATCCGAAAACATACTGTAACTGTGTCCAGAGTGTTCTTTGGTTCAACCATAAACTTTTCTATACCAGTCTGGTGATCACTGGCCTAGTTTTAAACTGATTAAGAAATACATTTGCTGAGACTAAAATGAACAATTAAGCTTGTTTTTTAAAGAGACACCTTTATAGAAGGAGACTCAAATAGACAGGATTTTCACAGTGACCCTGGGCCCAGCAGTCTGACCTCCTCATGGATCTGAAACATTGTTTGGTGATTCTAGGTTTTGTCTTGTCAAGAATTTCACGCTGTCTGAGTTAATTTTGCTGTTCTATGTTTTTCACATTTAATATGTTATCTTATATTTCAGAAAGGCGACTAATGCAGTGTTTCTCCAATGTTCAGGTACCTCTTTATTCTAAAAAGACATTTTTTTTAGGTTATTCAGTGGCTTATATTGCTCTCAATGAGATAGAGATGAAAAGTTGCTAGAAGAGTGCTTGGATATTTAATAACAGCAACAAAACCCCCAACTATTTATATGTAAGACCTATAGATCTTAAGAACACTTTTTCTTTCCTACTTTTTGAATTTCATGTTCCCTGACCCTAACTTCCACAAGATCTTATTTTCTTTCTTTACTAATTTTTTATAGTCTGCCCTACTTTACCACTTTACCGTGCTTTCTTGTCCGGGAGCTCCTCAGAGCCTCAAGCCAGTTTAGCCTCACCACAAGACTGGGAGGAACAGTGCCTGTCATCTGTACCTCTATGGTCTTTAGAGTAGCATGGGTTTCAGACAGCACTTTATGAACGTGGATGTGCTTTTGATCACCCACTCATAGCTCTTTTTTTGCTGGGAGGTACTGGGGATTGAACTCAGGGGCACTTGGCCACTGAGCCCCATCCCCAGCCCTACTTTGTATTTTATTAAGTGACAGGGTCTCACTGAGTTGCTTAGCAGCTTGCTTTTACTGAGACTGGCTTTGAAATCATGATTCTCCTGCCTCAGCCTCCTGGGATTACAGGCGTGTGCCACTGTGTCCAGCCGAATCATCGCTTTCTAAGTGATGGAGACCTGCAATGGGCTCCTGATCTGATAGGTTTTCTTGATTTATATTTATAATGTATATAAATACATTATTTTATAATTTATAAAGTAATGTGTGAAGGAGATGGTCTGGAATGAACCAGGCCTTCTTTCCTCTCCTCCTTTCCTCTGCCAGTGGGTGGTGGAGATCTCCCAGTGCGTCACCAACTCCAAAGCAGCATGGTGGCCAACCACACCCCTCTGCTGCACTACAGATATGGTCTGGAGCTGCAGGTCTAGGATCTTGGCCTCTGTGCCTAGGGAGCTACCCCATGCTTGATGATGGCTTGCTGCAGTCACCCACACGATGGGGCCCTTCCATTGCTGCAGAAGAGGGCCTCACTGTAGGGAATGCCTTGTGGTTACCCTTGGTCTTTGACACTGTTAGGCTTCACTTGCTCTTTTATTGCAGTCTGTTTGATTTCAATTGAAGCAGCCTTCACAGTGTGGAACCAACCTCTGCAACCTGGCTTAGCGGCCTCGCTGAGTAGTAAGCACCAGGCTAAGCTAAGTTGCCTGACAACTGGCCAATCTCAGTCTAATTCTGTGTCAGAATGTAACTGTACCAAAAGCCTCGAGTTTAAATATAACTTGACCTTCAATTCAACTACCATGGAGATAATATGAAATTATGAAAATGAGAAATTTACCACCCAGTTCTAAGGACAAATGACGAAGCACCGTTTTTCTCAATTATTTTTCTATTTGTGCTTCCTCCTCATCTAGGATACAGGAAGTGAGTCAAGGTGTTTACCACCTTAAGGCTCATCTGTGCTCAGTAGGGAACTGAGAATAGGGAATATGGCGTTGGTGCTGAGGTGCCCATCAGCTCTGTAGGCCTTTGAAAGACAGTAGGGTTGCCAGAGCTCCGTCCCAGTATCAGTGACAAAGTCTGTTAGTTTGACCCATGGTGGACGATGGGTTCACATAAATGCCTTTATGTGCACGAAAGAGAAAGTTGAGTAAATTTTCTGATAACCACGTAGAGAAAAAGAGGACAGGGCTCAAATACCCGTAAGAAAGAATGCCGACCACATGCCGATGACACTAGCAGTTGGGGCATAAACAACCACAGGACAAACATCAATGACACTTTTTCTTGCCTGTGTTTATTTAAGAATTAGATCATCATCCATATTGTTTCAGCAGTCATCCCTGGATAAGTCAGAGGAGAAGAAAAAAGCTTTCAGGGTTTTTTTTCTAAGCCATCTAAGATCACTGACACACCCCAGGCTGATGGAGGAGGTGGGTGCCAGCCCTCTGCATAATGCCTTATGTCAATAATTGTCATTGATAACCATGCTTCCTAAGACATATGGGACTCAGGGACAATTATGGGAGTGGACATAGGCTTTCAACTTTTGATTATGTAATTACAGAGAGTTAAATTTGTATGGTATTTAATTAGGCTGCTAGTTCATGGGAGGTATCAAGTATACTATGATTTAGTAAGTTTGAAAAATTACTTTTAGAGTTAAATGGGTGTCTTATTTGGGGGTTTTCAGTGTTTTTTATATAGAAAAGGTCTGAGTGACAAAGAGAGACTTTGTGAGCTAGGAGATGGTTTGCCTGCATGAAATAGACACCCAGTTTCTCTGGCTCAAATAAAGAGAAATTATTTTCTTTTTCATATGAACAGAAGTCTGGGGGAAGGAGGTTGGGGGGGGGATGGCTCACTAAGGGGCTTGTCTGAGCTCCTTCAGTCTTTCTTCCCAGCTGCTGTGCTTAGGTGATGTTCAGCCTGAAGTCCCCAAGCAGGCTCTGGGGCTGCAGTGCAGAGGTTCCACAGAGGCTTCCCCGACAGGTGGTCATTTACATTTCATGGCCAGAGCTAGGTCACACTCTCCTAGGAAGCCTGTAGTCCATGGAAGTGAGATTCTAAACCAGGAACAGCTTTACTCCAACCCAAATCAGGACTCCACAGGTCAGGAGGCGGTAGGCAGGTGGAGAGGGACATACCAGTTTTGTCACTTGGCATTCTCTGCCTTGTTTTCTCACTCACTCTCTTCTGCCCCTCTTCTTAATGTCCTTCTAAGGGGACATACAGGACGGACAGGTTCTAGTTCAGCTCTGATACACGGTAGAATAAGTGAAATCCAGATACACAAAAAGATTTGGCTTAAGAGTATGTATTTCTATTGGTTTTATTTTCAATGGAATTACAGAGAATTTGAAGTAAATGTTCAGGAAAATAGCAAGTAGTTAAAAATATTTATTGGCCTCCAAAGGTTTGTGAGCATTTCTTTGAGATGTTGTACTGTTAGCCATTTTAGAATCGTCTCTATTCTCTTTCAGAAACAATTCTGAGTTTAAAAATTATCTTAGCATTTATCTTCATTTGCAGATTGAGAGGCTTAGTTATTAAGATCATCATAAAAAGGAGCAATTTTAGAACTTTGAGCAGGCCTTTTTAATGTGGGCCATTTGTCTCTTGGTATCAATTTTATCTGATTACTTGATTTCATATGCATACTGCAAGTGACAGATAGTTTTAATATCACCATGATTAATGGAATATTTTTGTAGGTTCTCCTGCAGAGAAGAATACCACAATGAAATATTGATAAAGTTTTTCCAAGAACAGCAAAATTGTTATTGTACTTAAGGAAGTCTTTAAAAAACTAAGATTGCATTTTGTCTGACTAAACAGATAAGGTATTTTACAGCTGAAGCATTAAATAGTTTATTGATTTTGTTCTGGGAAAATCAGGAGGTTTTTGTGTTTACCAAAAGTCATTCTGATGACCTTGGTCCTCTGATTGAATAAGACAAGATTTGCCAATGACATCAAATTTGGAGATTAGAAATTTAGCAATTGATATTATAATCAAAACTTCTGTAGTCAATTGAAAAGAAAAGGCATGTCTGGAGTCCA
Organism: Marmota flaviventris; assembly: GCF_047511675.1. Lineage (NCBI taxonomy): Eukaryota > Metazoa > Chordata > Mammalia > Rodentia > Sciuridae > Marmota > Marmota flaviventris. The sequence continues at coordinate 109,697,424 of NC_092505.1, read as the reverse complement.
CTCAATAGAGACAGACGGGGCCCTCGACACAGGGGAGAAAACCTGGCAGGAAAGTCAATACCAGGTTGCACCTGATATCATTTCTTAATTGTTCTATACAGCTTTATCCTCATTCTCACAGAGAAAATAATAAGGTGAGTCTGCTTAAAGAGTGGTTTAATAAATGTCCTAGAATTGTACATGCATATATTCAAACTGTTTATCAAGTGACAGCTATTGTCAGTCACATCACTGTACATATACCAGAGAAGACAGAGTCAACAGAAATGACCAATCCCTATCCTCTATGATTTTAAATGCAACCAGGAAATGCAAGTACTGTGCAAATCAATGTATCAGTGACCAGTGGTATGAAATAAAAGCAAGCAGGGTAAAGAAAGGTTCTGTGATCCAGCTCTGGGAATGGGTAGAGGAAGGTTAGTTGACCGGGCTGCCACCTCCAGTGGCTCCAGTTGACTGTGACTGACCTTATGTGCATGGATCAACTGATAGACATCTTCCATGTTTAGCCTAGAACATCACTGTTCTAATTGGCCTGTTCTTCCAAAGAAAAAATTTAATGGATCAGAGTGGGACTTGGGGATGTAGCTTAGTGGGTGAGCACTTGCCTTGCATGCTTGGGGCTCCCATCTACCCCAGCTCTTCAAAACAATGTAACTAAGTAAAAAAAAAAATGGCAATTTATCAAAGAAGATTAGGGTTCCTTAATTATCTTAGGTTTTATCTCTAAAATTACTTTGTGCAATTTTATCAAAAATTAAGTGACAATATGTATTAAAAGCTTATAAACAGAAAAAGTCCTATTCAAATATATTTACCCCATTTCCTCTGGGGCAAAAAATGTTCTTTCACTCATCCATTCACATTAACGCTCCCTAAACACTCATCGATTTGGGTGGACACGATTCCTATCTTTGAAGATTCTTCAAGGGCAAAACAAGTGAACAAACAAACAAACTGGTGTCTTTTATTGTAAGGGGAAAAGGAATCATGAGGGTGAGCTGGCGAGAATAGGGATACTCCCTGTCATTTTCTGTCTTGGGACACCTACCACTGTCCCTCCCCTTCAGCCCACCCCAAAGCAAGAACATGGCCACCCAAGCAGAAGAGCCTGTGCACAGCTGGAGGATCTTTTCTTCTTTCAGATTCCAGGGGGACTGAGCCTGCAGGCGTGGGGGTAGGAGTGGCAATTCACAGGGAGAGGAGGGACAGAGGGACGCAGAAGCACCACCTTGGTCCCTGTATCAGGGAAAGCATGCAGGAGAGGAGACAGGAAAGGTCAAACTTCTGTGAATAAAAGAACTGGACAGAATTGTGTATTAACTGTCACTTTTACAGTAAATTCTTGATCTTATCTTTCCTTTAGCCTATGGAATATTTGCAAAGTCTCTTCTGTAATTTTTCTCTAAGTGTGTGTGTGTGTGTGTGTGTGTACACGCGTGCACGTGCATGCACATATTCTTTAGTATAATTGTGGAAATTGTGACAAGTTTAAACTTTGGTTTCCATTTAAGAAGGCTTTCGCCAACCTGAGAAACCCACCACCTAACAGAAATGATCACTCCCCCTCTTAGTATTTACTAAGATTCTTACACTTTATATACAGGTTTTCTTTCTAAGTCACAAATCTAGGAAACAAGTCTCAGTTACATAATGTCAACAACTAGAAAACACTTTCCAGAAAGACTTTGAGTAAACACACATGGATCTCATTGCCTCTTCGCAGGTAACACCAGCACAACACTGTCTTCTTCAATGAAATACAGCAAATAGAATTTTTACATTTATGCAAATTTGCTGCAATGAAATCCACCGTTCTATATAAATAACATACATCAATAAAAAATAAAACAACTCCCCCTCCACTGAACCTTTGCATGTCCCTCACGCAGCTGCCACCTGCTTGTTGGTCCACATTGAGAGGCCCCCCGGGAACAAACGTTTCACTCTCTTTAAATGGAATTCAGTCCTCTTCCAAAACTTGATCTCCATTCTCCGCTTTCTTGGAATGTTAGTCCTGGTTACAGGCCTTGGCCTAGTCTTTTCCCCGTCTTTCCCTCTCATCAAGGAGCAATGCCCCCATGCTGTTCTGTGTGGTACTGGCCAGCCACCCTCTGTGCATGCTGACTCCCACGCTCTCGCTATTTCCACAAAGACCGCAGCCTCTCTGTGTCCCCCTCACCTGCCAGTGTGGTTCTGAGACATATGCCCCATTAATCACCCTCAGAAGCTGCCAAAGCCTTCACCCTGTCCCCAGCCCTGGTTCTCAGCATCGTGCTGCCCGTGATCAATCATGCACTTGGCAATGATAATCAACAACAAAAGTTCTAAATGTATTCACTTCTGTAAAAAGTTCGGATAATCTAAAATGATCTACAGTGATGTCGTTCACATTTACTTGTGTTTCAATATTCTGCCTTGAGTGGGGACAGGAAGGTTAAAACATCCAGGGTCACACAAGCATTAGCCATGACCCACCCACTGGAGTATCACAATGTGATTGTCCTTGTCCATGCAGGATGGGGTCTTGTCCTCCGCTCACACTGTGAGCCTTACGGGCTGCACTACTGGGCCAGCCCTGTAGCTTGCTAGCCTCATCTCCAACATTTGCATGCAATGTTCCTGCTCTCTGCTCTCCCTATGCCTGGGGCCATGCTGCAGTGCAGAAGGGAGCTACCACAGCAGTCCCCTTCTAGAGGACTCTTTCCTAGAAAGCTCCTGGTTTCCGTGCACACCTCCAGATATTTGCAGTCACTGGCGAGGACAGAAACAGGTGATTTTGGATTGCCTCCCTTCCACGCCCTGCCCTGGTCTAGCAACACACTTGGAAATTTTTGAGAGGCTGGCACCTATTTTCTTAGGGATATCGAAATTAAAGCAAGGACTGGGGATGTGGCTCAAGCGGTAGCATGCTCGCCTGGTATGCATGTGGCCCGGGTTCGATCCTCAGCACCACATACAAACAAAGATGTTGTGTCCGCCAAAAACTAAGAAATAAATATTAAAATTCTCTCTCTCTCTCTCTCTCTCTCTCAAAAAAAGAAATTAAGGCAAATACAGTTTCATTTTAATATCTTCTTACACTATAAATTATAGAGGGGTCAAATTTTCCTGTGATTTCTAAATGCCAGGCTGTGAATACTCATCTATTTTATAATAACTGGGTTGCTATTAGGGTCTGTAACAAGTCAGGATGGCGCCTGGCATTTTGCCAAAGGGAGTGGTTTGTGAAGTAACGCCAGGGAGCCATTAAGTGTGGAGATTCCTTATTGGTTGACTGCTGTATCTAGTTTATGTTAATTAAGATAAGCTGTGTGGAATGTATATATACCCCTCCTCTGCTACAATAAACGGCTCCCACTCCTGCTGTATCAATGTACACAAGTTCCTCCACACCCCCGGGTTATTTTGCTGCAGCCGGACTGCAGCAGATGGTGGCCCGTACCGGGAACCCTGGGACACTCGGGGGTAAGTTGATGAAAAAAAAGCTGCCCGTCCCTAGATAGGACGGGAGTAAATCTGCTCATACCTAGGCAGATAGGGCGAGAGGAAAAATGGCCATTTTGAGAAAATGGAGAAGATTGAGACAGTATGTTTGTGTCTTGTTTTGTCTTGAAATGTTGTATTGTCTTTGTGACGAAAATATGGAAGGGGTGAGAAGTAAATTACTAAGGGAAGAAGGCACCCCAGTGGAACCAAGAATAGTTAGGGCATGTGTTGATAGAAGCCCAGGAACTCTAGTCAGAAAGAAAGTTCAGAAGAAGAAGGATTATCAGGAAAAAAGTTGCAGCAAAAGGCTATTACTGAATACTTTTCGTTCCCAGAGGGTGCGTGGATCAGCGCTGCGGCTGCCAAGTGCGCGAGCCAGTCATGGCCCAGCAAGGACTTTCCAAGCGGCGGCAGCCGGCTCTTCCCCACCCCCCGCCCGGGGAGCGGGACACCAACTTGAGAGCCCAAATCCAGACCTGACCCGGAGGCACAGTCTCGCAGGCTCTTGCTCCCTGTGCCTGGTGGCAGTTTGAGTCCCGGACACTCCCCGAGGTCGCTGCAGCCGGGCGGAGGACACACATGGCACATGGCGCCCCTGAAGTTTGGTCATTTTCAATGCCAATAACTAAGCTACAATGGTTCTCCCACACCTGGAGGCTGATGAGTAATGAGCACTATTAAGGCTTATTTCAAATGTAAAAAAAACCCTTGAGATAATGTACTAAATTGTTCAGAAGATTGTTTTCTTAGTGGAATGCTACAGGATTTTCTTTAGCCAGCATTGCCGGAGTTCCTGCCTTAGTCCCAATGCCTGTGAGGACGAGGGTGGAAGAATTTCCAGTGTTGCTGAGAACCGGACGAAACTTTGGCTGAGAAATGGACGAGACTTTGGAGCTGTTGCTGTTTCTGTTGCTACAGCTTAGGCTAGCTGCCTGCAGAACTTATCTGGACTGTGATTTAACTGGACTGTGAGTTAATCTATTGAGACACTGCTTTACCTGGACTGAGACAACAAACTGTAATCTACAACAAATTGTAACTAGGTATCTTTGCTAACGGTGTCATTGCTGGTATAATTTTTCCAAGGGCTTCTTGCATGGAGCCATCAATTGGCTTGGTATTGTGGCATTTTGTATTCTCCCCTTCTGCTTGTAGCAGATTATTTATGGTGTTTGTGTAAAAACCACTATGGTCGTTATTTAAATTAAATAAAAGGGGGAAATGTTAGGGTCTGTAAACAAGTCAAGATGGCGCCTGGCATTTTGCCAGAGGGAGTGGTTTGTGAAGTAACACCAGCGAGCCATTAAGTGTGGAGATTCCTTATTGGTTGACTGCTGTATCTAGTTTATGTTAATTAAGATAAGCTGTGTGAAATGTATATATACCACTCCTGTGCTACAATAAACGGCTCCCACTCCTGCTGTATCAATCTACACAAGTTGCTCGTCACCCCCCGGCTATTTTGCCCAGCCAGCCAGACTGCGGCAGGTTGCTGGGACAAATTTTCCCTCTGATCCTTGTGTTTGGCTTAAATGAGACGTTCTTAGATTTATTTTCTTTTGGAGACTTCAGCTATGCCACTGTGCATCAAAAAAGCTAACTACTACCCTTTCCAAGTCCTGCTTAAAACATTAAGCCCTGTCAGGGAACTTGTATTTCTGGAGGATCCCACCATTTCAGAACTTGTAAGAGTGGCTCATGAAAACCAAGCTTTAACCCAACGTGGTCTATAACGAATCCCTGCTTCCCTCTGGGATTGTGTAAGTCAGGTCTGTCCTAGGAGGAAGCTTTACAAATAAAATCAACCAAGCACCTCTGGCTGGTGACATTTCTCGTGTCTTCACAGCTCATGTTTGGGGGAGTTAGTCACGTCCTGTATGACTGACTGCACTGAGGTAAGGCCAGTGGAGCTTGCCCCTGGTCTCCCTGAGTCCTGCCCAGCTCCTTCTCCCTTCATTCACCTTCCAAGTATCCTTTTGCTGTAACAAACCTTGTGCATTAGAATGATCAAATTCTGAGTCCTGCAAGTCCTCCTGCTAAATCACAGAACCTCCCCCAACACAACCGCCATTCCTCTGAAGGTCATAGAGTTCTTTCTGGAACAATCAGGAGTGTGGCCTTATTTTCTCAAATATTTAAAATCATTTTCAATTGAAGATGGAGTAATTGAAGATGGATTAAGGCACCATAGGTTTCACCTCCTCAGCCATGAAGTTTCCTCCACAGCAGGCGACCAACTCCCTTCCTCTCTTGAACTCACCGTAAGTAGATACTGCTGGCTTCTCTCTCTGCAGTGAAGAATTCAACTTTGTGCAAAGAGAGATCTGGCTTTTGCCTTTGGCTGCAGGGAGATAATCATGGTAGCAGTTTGTTTTAGACAGGTTCCTTCACGTCAGAAAGAACAACCCTGTAATTTAGGAATGGAGCTTTGAATCAGACGGCATTAGTTGATCTGGAGGCCGAATCCAACCTAAGGGTAATCAATCAATCATCCATCATGACTGTGTAATAAAGCCCTGGTAAAAACACTGGACATCAGAGCTTGAGTGAGCTTTTGTGGTCTGTGATATTCTTTGGGAATGGCCTGTCTGGCTCCCAAGAGGAGATAACAGAAGCTTCTTGTCTGAAACTCCTAGCCTGCTCTGTGTCTCTTTCTTTGACTGATTTTGATTTGCGTTCTTTCCTTGTTATAAACTGCAACTGCACAACAGTATTTGGTGAGCTCTGTGAGTTCCTTTGGCTCTTAGGAAAGCCCCGCTTCTCCTCCAGCAAATCCTCAGACCCTGAACTTGCAGCTGGTGTCAACAGTGAGGGGCATCTGGGGACCGAGACTGAGACCTTGCAGTCAGGTCAGCTCTGACGACTCTTCCTCCTCCTTCCCTGTCCTTGCTGGGCTAATTGTCAGGATCCCCTCAGTGTCCAGTGCTGAGGCCAGCTTTGTCTACTTACCTTGTTTTGAGTATTTCCTATGTGATCTAGTTCTCCTGTAAGACCAGAAAATAGTGGGCAGGGTGAGTTTGAGATGCCACCAGGAGAAGCTTGTGAACACGCATCAGTAACTGGCTACCAGCAGGGGGCGCAGCCCTCAGGTCACAGGTGTGTCCCAACCACCAAGTGCCAGCCCTGGGATGGAAAGTAGCTCTAGAAACATTGCTCCAAACTTTATATTGCATCTGACATTTTTTTCCTGGCTTTTCCAATGCCCTAATAAAAGTGGACTCATGTACCTGGAACATTTTGGTTTATCTATGGCAGAGGAAAATCCAGAATCCTAAGGGCAAATTTTTGAATATCCCATATTATCCAACAAATAATAGCTTGCTTCCCCTTGGCCTCCTTGGAGTGAGCTGTGACAGCTTTGCATGCAGTGCTACATGCCCAGGGCAGCAGCGCATTAGTACACTGACCTGAGGACGTCAGTGAAGCAGTCTTACTAGTATTGTGTCTTGGATAAAAATCATTTAAAGTTATGTAGGATGGAAAGAATATGAGCCCTTTCCCCTGGAGAAAGTTCTAATTGTCCCAAACCTAAATACACTTATGAGTATTTTATTTTCTAAGGAAAACATCTAAGCAGGATTTCTTACCAAAAATGTATAGAAGCCTAGAATGTGGAACTTATAATTTGTTTCCCCATCATCTCTCCAAATATTTGGAAGGGGAGGAATTTCATAAACTGTTTCTGTCCACATTGAAGGACTTAAAATTTAGAACCTATAAGAAATATGTAGGGGAATCTTTCTATATCCTACCTTAAGGTGACAAAGTCAGGCTCTGAATTAATAACAGGAGACAATCATTTCCAAGCACCTCTGTTTACACTGAGTTCCAGCTTCTGCGTGGGTCCCTTCATCGTCCCCACCATATTGAACACTCCTCTAGAGGTCTGGCTGTGTGTACAAGAGGAGATCACAAGATGACCTCCAAGGAAATGATGACTTCTTGCTCTAGATTTTTAGGAGAAAAGTTTATGGGCAGAAGGGGGAAAAAGTGAGGAGACACTTTTCCTAATGTTAGTGTAACTAGAAGCACTTCCTTCAGTCCAGATAAACGATATAAATTTCTGACAAGCTAGTTGGGCCAATTCCATTTCATGGGTTACCTTCATCTTCTAGATGGCTGTTGCGATTCCTGAGATGATTGTTGTTATAGACAGCTTCCTTCTCTCTTCCCACTTGACCTCACCATTGCAGGGCCAAAGCAGTGGACATCAGGCAGGTTCATCCATGCTCATTAAACTCTTGTAGGCGCTCCTTGCTTTGGCTCTTAGGAAAGCCCCACTTCTCTTCCCACCTCTTGCCCTGGCTTTCTCAGACTTGCCTTGAGCCACCCTTCAGTCTTGGGCTGCTGGCTGTACATACCCACTGGGCGTTTCCCCTTCTCACCTTCCACTCATCATGCCCATGTCAACAGCTTACTGGCTCCCGGAGCTGGTCATATTTTCAGTGCCTAGAACAGTATTCAGCATATGATACAAACCCAGCTTTTGAGAGCATTGAAATTATAAGTTTTTCCATCATAATTTAATAATTAAAAAAAATAAGGCTAATGTATCTGATCTTCATGATGATAGGCAAAGAGATTATGACCATGACCATTGCATACTGTAAGTAGTAAGATGTCAGAGAATGGGGCTCTATTAGAATGTTATTTATGAGCACGACTTTATAAAAGCACCTTGTATTGAGTGGATGCCATGATCTAAATCTAATTAATGAGGTGGAGACATCCCTGAGAGAGACTTTCTCCAAGACACATTTTTCAAAACCACTTCTTTTGCTTACAGTTCTCCCACTAATTTAAGACAAACTTCTTACCTCACTACTAAAAAGGTGGATGGATTGGAATGAAGCGTCAGATGTTCTTGGTGCATTCTAATAGGCTACCAAACAATAGACATGGTTATACTTTAAATATAGATGTGTGGGATCACCAGGCAGGGCCCGTGCCTTGGCACGATGGGATGCCCTCCTGAGACTGGGCATCACGAGGCTGCAGCACTTCCCTTTCTCTGGGGAAGAATATGGTATTAATAAGCTGTGACTAATAACCAAGCTGCAAAAAGGATGCTGGGCCCTTTTCCCATTCATTTCCCACTAGATAAATTATACATACTGTAACAAGGACAGAAGACAAATTGCACACGTCGCCAATTCCTGTGAGAAATACCTTTGTCTGGCAATTACACAGATCTTCTGCTTGAGGTTTCTTTTATAGAATAGGAAAAAAAAAAAAAAAGCATTGTCCTTTGGTTCTCAAATGAAGTTAGAAGTTAGGAATGTTGTTATTCAACGTCACCACTGACCCTGCCTCAAATGAACTAAGGACCCCAATTGGATGTCACCTGGGGACCTCCTTTTCTGCTCCAGGCAAGGTAATAAAATAAGCTAGGATTTATTTACCATTGACATAATTGCTTGGTAATGCTCCATAAGCTCATCTGTGAATGTGAGGCAGAGCCCTCTGTGTGTGCCCAGGACCATGTGAACTAGAGGAACTTGGCTGTCCTAGACATTGGAACTCTTGTCCCCTACATTTTTTAATTGATGCATTATAGTTGTACATAATGGTGGGATTTGTTACATATTTGTACATGCACACAATTTAACAATCTAATTTGGCCAGTATCACTCCCCAGCACTTCCCCCCTCTCTCTCTGCCTCCACCTCTTGGTCCCTTTCCTCTGTTGATGTCCCTTTGATTTTCATGATATCCCTGACCTCACCTTTCTTCCTTTCTCCTCTCTAGCTTCCACATATGAGAGAAAACATATGACCCTTGACCTTTTGAGTTTGGCTTATTTCACGGAACATAATATTGTCAAGTTCCATCCATGTTCCTGCAAATAACATAATTTCATTTTTTCCTTTATGACTGAATAAAACTCCACTGTGTATATATACTACCATTTCTTTATCCATTCATCCATTGATGGACACCTAGGCTGGTTCCACAGTTTGGCTGTTATGCATCGTGCTGCTATCAACTTGGGTGTGCATGTGTCACTCTAGTGTGACAACTTTAATTCTTTAGGATAAACACTGAGGAGTATCTGGGTCCTAGGATGGTTCCATGCCTAGTCTTTTTGGAAAACTCCTTACTGATTTCCATAGTGATTGTACTAATTCACACTCCAACCAGCGGTGTGAGGGTATTCCTGTTCCTGCGCACCCTCTCCAGCATACTGTTGTTATATTCTTGATGGCTGCCATTCTGACTAGAGTGAGATGAACTCTCAGTGTAATTTTCATGTGCATTCTTCTTGCTATAGAGGTTGCACATTTTTCCACATATTTATTCACCATTTGTATTTCTTCTTTTGACAACTTTCTGTTTAGTTCATTTGCCTGTTTATTAATTGACCTAATTGGGTTTAAATTTTTTTTTTTTTGGTATTTTTGAATTCTTTACCTCTTCTAAATGTTAATCCTCTGTAAGAAGAGTAGATAGCAAAGATTTCTCCCATTTTGATTGGTTCTCTCTTCACATTCCCTGTTATTTCCTTTGCTGTGCTGAAACTTTTTTATTTGATGCTATCCCATTTATTAACTTTTGTCATTATTTCCTGAACCTTAGGGGTCCTATTGAGAAAGTCATTGCCTGTGCCTGTGTGCGGGAGTGTTGACCTCTGTTGTCTTCTAGTTTCCAGTCTAATTCTTAGGTCTTTGATTGATTTTGAGTTGATTTTTGTGCAGGGTGAGAGACAGGGGTCTAGTTTAATTCTTCTATATATGGAGAACTAATTTTTCTAGGACCATGTGTTATAAAAGCAGATTTTTCTCCAGTGTATGTTTTTGGCACATTCATCAAGAACCTGATGACTGTGTCTGTATGGATTTGGCTTTGTCTTCTATTCTGTGCCATTGGTCTGTGTGTCTGTTTTTATGCCAGTACCCTGCAGGTTTTGTTATTACAGCTCTGAAGTATAATTTGAAGTCAGGTATTGTGGTGCCTCCCACACTGCTTTTTTGGCTTAGAATTGCTTTGGCTATTTCAGGTCTTTTCTCTTCCAAATGAATTCTAGGACTTTTTTTTTTCTAGTTCCATGAAGAATACCATTGGTATTTTGATGGTTATTGCAATGAATCTGTATATTGCTTTTGGCAGTATAGCCATTTTAACAGTATAGCTATTTTCTTTGTTGAGGCTTTTTATTTCATTATTAATTCTGCCTACCCATGAATATGAACATGAGAGGTCTTTCCATCTTCTGAGTCCTCTTCAAATTTTTTCTTCAATGTTCCATAGTTTGTAGGGTTCTTCCCTTCTTGATTAGATATATTCCTGTTTTTGGTTTTGGGGGGCTATTGTGAATGGAATTATTTTCCTGATTTTTTTCTTAGCAGCTTCACTGTTGTTATATAGGAAAGCTATTGACTTTTGCATGTTAATTTTGTAACCTGCTACTCTGACAAATTTGTTTATTAGCTGTAGCACTCTTTGGGTGGAATTTCTGGACATTCTAAGTGTAGAATCATCTTATCTACAAACAGTCATAATTTGACTTCTTACTTTCCTATTTTTAACCCTTTTATTTTTTTCTCTTGCCTAATTGCTTTGTCTAGAATTTCTACCACTGTGTTATATAGTAGTGGAAAGAGTGGATATTCTTGTCCTGTCCCAAATTAAAAAAACAAATTCTTTCCCCAGTTTTTCCCCATTGACTATGAGGTTGGCCTTGAGGTTTTCATGTATAGCCTTCATGATGTTGAGGTAGGTTTCTTCTATCCCTAGTTCCTTCTGTGTTTTTATAATGAATGTGTGCTGAATTTTATTGAAGGCCTTCTTGGTATCTATTGAGATGATTGAGTGATTTTTGTCCTTAATTCTATTTATGTGATGAAATTATATGTATTGATTTGCATATATTAAACTCTCCTGTATCTCTGGAATGAAACTAACTTGGTCAGAACGTATAATCTTCTTAATATGTTGCTGAACACAATTTGCTAAAATTTAATCAAGTATTTTTGCATCTAAGTTCCTCAGGGATATTGGCCTGCATCTTTCTTTCCTTCATGTGTCCTTATCTGGTTCTGAGATGAGTGTGATACTGGCTTCATAGAATGAATTAGGAAGTATTCCATCCCTTACTATTTCATGGAATAATTTGAGGAGTATTGGCATCAGTTCTTCTTTAAAGGTCTGGTAGAATTCAGCTGAGAATCCATCTGGTCCTGGGATTTTCTTTGTTGAGATGTTTTATTTCTGCTTCTGTCTCAAAGATAGTTATTGATATATTTAGGTTTTCTATGTCTTCTTCATTCAGCTTTGGCAGGTCATATTTGTCTAGAAATGTATCCATTTTTTTAGGTTTCCCAATTTATTGGAGTATAATTTTCAAAGTGGTCCTTAATGATCTGATGGATTTCTATGATGTTTTTCATGATTTCTCTTTTTTAATCTCTAATTTTACTAATTGGACTTTTCTCTCATTTTTTGGGTTAAGCTTGGCTAAGAGGTTATCAATCTTGTTAATCTTTTCAAAGAACCAACTATTTTTCACTGATCTTTTTTTTTTTTATTCTCAATTTCATTGATTTGGGCTCCAATCTTAAATATTTACTTCTTTCTATTGGTTTTGAAATTCATTTGTTCTTCTTTTTCAGGGCCTTGAGATGCATCATTATGTTTTTTATTTGGGATCTTTCTGATATTCTTATGGAGGCACTCATAGCTGTAAACTTTCCCTTAAAATTGCGATCTTAGTGTCCTAGGGATTCTGGCATATTGGATCATCATTTTCATTTGAGTCTAAAAAGTTTAAATTTCTCTCTTGATTTCTTCTATCACCCATTCATCATTCAAAAGTGTATTGTTTAATCTCCAGGTATTTTAATAGTTTCTGTAGGATTTTGTCATGTTGATTTCTAATTTCACTCCATTATAACATGATAAGATGTAAGAAATTATATAAGCTGTTTTGTATTTGCTAAAAGTTGCTTTATGGTAAAAAAAATATGACCTATTTTGAAGAAGGTTCCATGAGCCACTGAGAGAAAAGTATATTCATCTGTGTTGGCTGAGAAAGTCTATAGGTGTTTGTTAAATCCATTTGATTTATAATATTTCTCATTTCTAAAATGTCTTTACCACATTTATGTCTAGATTTATGTTTGTTTATTTTTCTGATCATGGTTACTTATTTTCTTTTCTGTAATGCTGTCTGAATGTTCAATGCTGGGCACTTTGTCTTCCAGTTCTGAAATTCTATTGTCAGCATGGTCAACTCTATTAGAAAGACTTTCAGCTGAATATGTTATTTGATTTATTGTGCCTTTTATTTCCAAGATTTCTATTTGTTTCTTTTTTCAATATTTCTACCTTCTTATTGAATTTATCATTCATATCCTATCTAATGGTGTCTAATTCATAACCGATCTAATGGTGAGAGAAGTGTGTTGACATCCAGTATTATTGTATTGTGTTCTATGTGAGGCTTCAGTTTGAGAAGTTTCTCTTTTATGTAATTAATTGCATTCATGTTTGGGGCATAAATACTTGTTATTGTTACATTGTTATATTATTGTTATATTGATGATTCATTCTTTTTACCAGTAAGAAAAGACCTCTCTGTCTCTTCTGATCAATTTTGTTTTGAAGTCTGGTTTGTCTTATTTTGAAGGCTGTTTTGTCAGATATGAGAGTAGCTACTCCTGCTTGTCTTCAGCCTCCATTTGTATAATGTATCAATTTCCATTCTTTCACTTTTAGTCTGTGGCTGTCTTTGCCTGTAAGATGTGTCTCTTGGAAAAAACATATAGTTTGGTCTTATTTTTTAATCTGTTCTTCAAGCCTGTGTCTTTTAATTAAAAGTTTGGAACCATTTTCATTATTATAGAGAGATGTTTATCATTTGCTTAGCTACCCTTCAAATGAGATTTTTTCATTTGTTGGCTCTGGGGTTTGTTTTTTATTTCCTCTGCATGGAATATTTATTTAAGTTCAGTAGTGCCCGTTTAGTAGTCATGAATTCTTTTAGTTTCTACTTATCTTGGAAGGTTTTTATTTCCTTTTCAATTTTGAAGGATAGCTTTGCTGGATATAACTTCTTGGTTGACAGTTCTTTTCTTTCAGGTCTTGGAACACATCATTCCACGAGCTTTTGACTTTTAAGTGTTTGTGCTTAAAAATGGGAAGTGATTTTGATAGGCTTGCCTCTAAATGTAGTCTGAAACTCTTCTCTTGAGGTTTTTAGAATTCTATTCTTATTCTATATGTTAGGTGTTATCATGGAGAGGTTCTTTTTTGAGCTTGTCTACTTGTGGTTCTGAATGATTCCTGTATGGGAATGTCCATCTCATTTTCAAGATTTGGAAAAATTTATGTTATTATTTCCCTAATGGGGTTATCAATTCCATTAGCTTGCATCTCACAACCCTCTTCAATTTCAGTGATTCTTAAATTTGGTCTCATTGTTGTCCCAGAGTTTTTGTATATTCTGATCATGGTTACTTATTTTCTTTTCTGTAATGCTGTCTGAATGTTCAATGCTGGCCACTTTGTCTTACAGTTCTGAAATTCTATTGTCAGCATGGTCAACTCTATTAGAGAGACTTTCAGCTGAATATATTATTTGATTTATTGTGCTTTTTATTTCCAAGATTTCTGTTTGTTTCTTTTTTCAATATTTCTATCTTTTTATTGAATTTGTCATTGATATCCTGTACTGGCTTCCTTAATTCATTCTTAATTCATTCAAGTTGTTTTTCTGTGTTCTCTTGGCATTCATTGATCATTTTTATAATGATTCTTCTGAATTCTTTGTTTGACATTTCATCTACTTCAGTAACTTTGGGGTGAGTTTTTGGTAAATTATGAGCTTTAGGAGGTGTTGTGCTACCTTGTTTTTTCATATTTCTTGTATTTCTGTGTTGGGTTTTATGTATCCATTGGGAGGAATTTTTCTTGGTCTTATTATTTGGCTTTCTTAAGGCTCAGTCTTCACTTTCTACAGTGTCCTACAGGGATCTAGATTGAGACCTCCTTGTAGGAGTGGTAACCACAGCCTCTGTCTTAATTCTCTGTTGGCTATATTAGCGGTTGTCTATAGACAGGACTGGGGGAGCCCACCCATATACATTTCTATTTGGTGCCTGGTCATTTGGGTTTTTGTCTCTTGTATTCTTTGTACTGAAGTATAGCTGAAGATCGGGTGTCATCAATTTGTGTGTGGAGCAAGGTGTGATGTCTTTTGGTTGACTTTAATTCATCAGCAGATGAATTACCTGTGTGTACCTGTAGGCTCCCAGCACCTCACAGAAGAGGGAAAAACAAACAACAGCTACAGCCAATGCATATAATATACAGTACTAGAGCAAATACCCTATTTCTACTATGACACCATAATATTAAACATCACAAAAAGCATGAATGGTGGGGTCAACAATTATCAACAGTAAAAATGATGACCACAGATTAAATCTGGCTTTAAAGCAAACAACAGATGTCACCTCTGTCACCCACAGCAGTTATGATTGTAGTAGCATTCATGGTGGTGGCAAGAGTTGTATAAACCAGTGAGTTCCAAGGTATGAAAAAAATTAAACTAGTGAAGAGAAAAGAAAATGTACTGTGAAGGCAGAGAAGAGTCTACAATTTCAAAAAGTGAACAGAGAGGATGCAGAAGAGATGGAGCAGGTGACGGATATGAGAAAGGAGGCTAAAAATAGTAGAAACAGAGTAAAGGGAGAGACGAAGACAGAACAGTATAATTGGACTATTAGTCAGAGAGGAAAAGAGAAAAAGAAGAGGAGAAACAAACCAGGGCTGGGCTGGGGCTCAGTGGTAGAGCACTCACCTTCGCATGCGTGAAGCCCTGGGTTGGATCCTCAGCACCATATAAACATAAATAAAATAAAGGTGTCGTGTCCATCTACAACTAAAAAATATATAGTAGAAAAAGAGACAAACAAACCAATAATAAAAAGAATACAAAAAAAACCCCCCAAAATATACAAACCCCAAACCCCCAACCATCAAAGAGCAAGGTAAGGAAAAATAACTGTTAAAAAATGTTAAAATTGATAAAAATTTGGAAAAAAAGAAACAAATATGTATATCTTGGTACACACATATTATATATAAATATATATTTTATATGCCCTTGAACCAATCAGCACAGAAAATTCTCTCTCTCTCTCTCTCTCTCTCTCTCTCTCTCTCTCTCTCTCTCACACACACACACACACACACATACACACCACATGAAAGAAAGAAAAAAAAAAGAGAAAAAGTTTTTAAATGAAAAATGAAGGAATCCTTTCCACTGAAGTTGTCAACATGGTCTATGAGAGTGGGTGGTCACTGTCTGTGTCCACTGTCTTTCTCCCATTTCTTCTTCAGCCGTGTATGGAGAGGCAGACAAGGGCTTGGTGTTGTTAGCCACTTCTCCTGGAGTTGCTCTGCACACTGCCTGTTGGATGGCCTAACACTGAAGCCGGTTGAAATACGTCTCAGCTTCCTTCTCCCCGTTGTGAGGTAGGTTGAAGTGGGAAGTACTGTCAGCTAGAGTTTTCTGCACAGACCAGATGGATGTACACCTGGGGGAACCACTGTGGAGTTCTGTGAGTGAGGTTCTGGCAGGCTTAGGTCTAAACAGGTCCAGGGCCTTTGCTGGTGGTTTCGGCTCTGGAGAGGTTAGATCGACCCACTCCGAGTGCCCAGCAGTTGCTGACCTCCTCTGGGAGTCTGCATCTCAGGAGCCTCCCTAGGATTCTACTTCTGGGGTAGGAGATCCACTTCTCCATACACTCTGCTGCCCAGGAACACAGCCTTCCCAGGCTTGGTCCTGAGCTCACACCTGCCTGCTTTGAGTCCCAGCCCACTTCAACTGGTCATGTGGGCTGCCAGACTTAAAGAAGTGAGTTGGGCTCCCTTTGCTTTTCTGACTTGAACCCCCCTGAATAGAATATTATCTGTGCTTGTTTCACTCCTGTTCTACTAGACACGCCCTAGGCCACACAGTAGTGCTTGCTGGGATACACAGCAGTGTTGCTGTGATCTCCTGTCTCTGAAGCAGCAGCTGCAGCATGGCCACCTGAAGAAGGCTTTGTCTCAGTTCTCCACGGCCAACTGAAAAACACAGAGCACTTCTGAGCACCAGTGCACAGTGAAGCCTCTGGATCAGCCGAATTCAGGCGTCTTCTCTGGTCTCAGGCATTTCCATACAAATCTGTGTTTCTTTCTGTGTGAACCAGCACTGCTCGAGCTGCTGCTGCCCGCATTGGTTTGTTCTAATGTTGTCTTTTTTGTTTGTTTGTTCAATGCACCCAGATTTCTGAGTCTCTAAGGCACTCTGACTGTCCCTTACTGAATTGTAGTGAGATCCCTTTTCACCCATCTTGCTGAGAACCAGTATCCCCACTGCTCCAATCCTGAGCTATGGAGCAGCTAGGAATGCAGCCTTCCTGTTGCCCCCACCTTGAATCTCCTGCAGTTTGGACTCTGAAGCAGCAGCACATTTACCTGTTGCTTAGGGTTTTCTTGATTAGGAAATAAAGGAATAGTGAGACTTCTTTGAATGGTCTGTTAATGTCCTAACAGTTTGGTTCTACTCTAATGAAGCTAAATAAAGCATGATCTGATGAGAAAAATGTCAGCCCCTGTGCGTAGACCCTCGGATGTCAAAAGAGGCATCCCTTTGCCTGGCACGTCAGGTGTGCACAATGGAGCACTACCTGTGCAGTAGGAACCAGGTGCTGTCCTGGATCCTGGGCTGCCTGTTCCATACATCTACATGGAGACATCTCAATTGTACCACATCTAAAGTGAAAGGTTTTGAGAGTGTTATCCATTAACAGTGCTCATTTGTCTTCTAGATGTTGGATTCTTATGACATAGTAAAGTTACCCAATGCAAAGGTATAAAGGTATTTTATTGTATTTTCTTAATAGAGTTTGCTAATTGTATTTTTAACATGAGTTTAGTTCCCATATAGTCTGAGGTTTGGGCTTATAGTACTATATTTGCTTCATGATTATGCCTTTTATTATAATATATTATGTTTCTGTCCTACTTAGTTCCTTATCCCTATGTTTTTATCTGGAATAATATTACTGCCTCTCCTGATTTTTTAAATTTACATCTCTTTGCCTCCTTTTGGCCATCTATATATTAAACAGGTCTATTCATCACATTAAATTAACTATGCTTATTATAAATATCAGATAACTCTTTTTAGCCCAATTTGACATCCTGTCCTTCTATAAGTGTATTAAATTAATTAATATACTTGACTTAACCCCTTTTAACTTCTGTAATAATACTATTTAGTTTCTTAGGTTTTTAAAGACACTTTGTCTTTTGGGGGTGTGATAAAGCATTGCAGAATACGTCACAGATGTTTCTGAGCCATGCTAAGGGTGACACCTGTCTTCTTCATACTATTCCAGGGTTGATACATAGGCTCCAAAGGATCCAGGGTCAAGTGTCTTAGTGCTTCTTTTCCAAATGCAGACCTTCATCTTCCTTCCATAGCGGTTCTGAGCTTCTCAAGCCAGGAACCTGGGAGTCAGCTCATTCCTACCTCTTCCTCACAGCCATTTCTAACATTTTAACAAGTTTTCTGTTTCATTTCCAGAATATCTGCAGACCTGTCCCCATATCCACAGTTTCCAATCCAGTCTGAGCAGTGGTCACCTTCCACCTCGTAACTGATCCCCTATTTCAGATAAAGAAAGAGAACACTTGGAAAAATATTGCACAAGTTCCTCTTTGTATTGGTATTGTTCCCCACCAACACATTCTCCACGCCTTTAAAAAATATGCATCCTGATCACGTTGCCTTCTCTGCTCAATTTTTCAACAGTTTCTCCTTCCATCTGTGATGAAATCTCAAATCCTCCATTGATGGCTCTCACCCATATTGGCTTCATTGTGACAAGACAATAACATTTTTTTTTCCTGAGTTGAGAAAGCAACTCTGTGACTGCAACATTTATGATTGGGAAAGGGAGGCTTACAAGAAAATTTATGGCTAACAGCTTTTTTTTTTAATAGAAGAAAAGGCAATATTACCTAACACTTAAAAGATTTATCACTTGAGAAGTAGTTGACTTTACACTTAATGTAGCTGATGAAAAATTGAGAACTAACTCAGCAAGATGAGAAATGACACAAGTTTGACTTACAGCTAATCCATGTCCAACTCTCTTCTGTTTCCTGCCCACAAAGTAAGAGGAAAAGTCAAGTGTTTAACATCCTAGTTCACTTGTAATTACAGGGGTCTGCATGGCAGTTTTAGCTGATAAAACCAAAGTGCAAATCTGCTGGGTGGTTTTGGGAAAGCATCTTTTTTTTTTTTTCTGATAAAAATATCGGTTACCAGCAGCCAATGGTAGAACTCTCACCCAACTGCTACTACTATGAGCTGGCATGGGTGGCCTGCAGCAGAGGAAGCTGTCTTGCATTTGACCAGAAGACTGAACCCACACTGGCATTGAAGGGAACCAAATCTACTCCAGACCCTGCCTCACTCCAAGCATCTTGTTATGTGAAAAAATGTCCATGATTTTAAGCCACTGTTTCTTCTTCTTTTATATGCACCAAAACCTTTCTCACTGTAATATGAGAATGCAAGTGAAATTAGATTTCTAATAAACAGATCTCAGCATTCAGATGCAGATTCAACTTTATACATATTTAGCACACTCCAAAGATTTCAATGTGGCTTAAAGTTTAATGTGTCAATTTATACATATAGGTACTACAAGCTTACAAATAAGAAAATTTGAGATGGTAGATTACTACATTGAATTAGAAGAACTAAAGCAAACAATTAAAATGAGGAGTCTATTAATCAAAAGCCATAAATAAATAGATATATATGGAATTGAAACATAGTTAAGGTTTCAAATGCTTTTATAAATCAGTATTGTTCATGCTTCTGAAATTATTAGTTTCATGTTACTATACCAATGTACCTGAGGTAACTAATTAACTATTTTACAGAGAGAAAAGGTTTATTTAGCTTACAGTTTTGTAGGCTCACAAACACATGGCCTCCTACAGGCTCTGGAAAGGCTGCACCTTGACTGCGTTCGTTGTTCACAGTGCGCAGAGAGGTTGTCAGAGCAAAATGCTAACATTGTTTAACTGAAGGTGAGACAGAGGGAGAAAGGGCTGGCTGGGGTTCATGGAGGGCATGCCAGAATGGCCTCAGGACCTCTCACTAGACCCCAACCCCCCTAGGTTTGGCCAATCCTCTACAAGAGAACATCTGGGGGACACTTTTCCCACGCACAGCAGGTGTTAAAACCCTAACCTTCCGAGCGCTGCACTAAGAGGTGGAGGAGGCGCTGTTCCCACGCTGAAGCCTTAGTGCTAGGTGCAGATGCCCACGCGACACACTGCGTTACAGGGTGATTCGAACACCGCACCACAGGGCCCGCAATTCCCAGGCCTGGGGTTGCACTGGAGCAGGGCCGGGTTTGGGCGCTGGCTTTAGAACGCCATTTCCCGTGATCCCACCGTCCACTAGAGGCCAGCATGGTTGATTTGGGGGATGGACATTTATATCCACCTTGAACTAAACCCAGGAGCAACGCGTTCCCACAGGACTTCAATGAAACAGGGCAGAACCGAGCGTTTGGTGACCAGCCCAGCACTGGACGCAGCAGCTCTTTGCCTTGAGGACTCAAAGTGCTGATGAATGTGGGGCAAGGTCCACCAGGCGCGAGTCAAGACCCTTCGTGTAAGCGGTGGGGAGCCCTTTCCCGGTCTTGTTCAGAATCATCTGAGATGTGCTGGTCCACACAACGCTGTCCCTGACAAGCCCTGTCCTGGAAGGACAATGACATGGGACCCGAGAAGTCAGCCTGGTTTCTGGCTTACTTCTTAGCTTATGCACTTCCATTTCTAAAATTGGAGCTCAGAGCGGCTCAGGACTTTGGTTAGCTCATGTATTTGAAGTCGTTTCCTGCGTTGCATTATGTGGCTGAGCAGGAAATACAAAGGCACGCGTTAAAAAGTGTGTCATATTCAGTCTTCTCCTCCAGGTATGCAGAAGAGAGGGGCGCAGGGAGTGGAGGGGCCCATTTGCAGTGGCTACCTGGGGAGTATTGGTGCAGTAAGTACCCAGAGTGGGTCTCCAGAGTCCAGAATCCCAGGAACACAGTGCAGAGACACAGATGGCTCCTCTGCTGGGAGCTCATCATCCAATAGAGTAATGCTGTTTGGTTGGAATGATTTGCTTAAAATACATAATTTCTCAATAAATTATATTTCAGATAGTCCTTAGATTTTTTTATGCTTGTAGATGGACAGCATGCCTTTATTGGTTTAGTATTTTATGTGGGACTGAGGATAGAACCCAGTGCCTCACACATGCGAGGCAAGTGCTCTGCCACTGAGCTGCAGCCCCAGCTCCAGTTTTTAGATTTTTAATGAGTGGTTTTATTTTTTTGACAGAACTTTTTTTTCCCCAAAAAAAAAACAATAAGGATTTTTATTTGAAGTTTTTTCATTTTGAGGCAAAGTGGCCTATATTTTCTGATTGTTAAAGAAAAGTTAAGATACCAGTAAGCACAAAGACAAGTTTAAATTGAAAAAACTCAAAGTCCAAAAATTAATGATGGGTAATGTTTTGAAATATTTTCCAGAAATTTTTCTGTTCACATAAATACTCATTTCAGAAAATGTAATCTATTTCTATAAAGTAGGTTAACACATTTACAATTTTAAGTATGCATTCGTAGTCAAGTACTATTTTTGGCACAACAATCATATCAAGATATTTTAAAAATAAATCTTTTTAAAGCAACATCCTTGTGAGGAGGACCAGAAACTAACTCAGGCTACAGTTAAAGCTAAGAATTTATTTGAGGTCGGTGTGTTGCAATAGGAACTGGAAATCCCTGTGCTTGGGAGCTGAAGGTCTCTAGGTTTCAGCCTCACTGCAGAGATGAGGAATTGGACACTCCTTCAGTGTGGTTCAGATTCCCTTGCCTTGTTCTCCATCCTGGTCTTCTTACATCCCTGCCTGCTTCTAACACAACTGTTCTTCCCTAGCCACACACACCTGCTGTGACACTGCCCTTCCACCCCATAACACTACAGAGACCAAGTTATTCTCACATGCTAAGAGCCACAGCCAAGTAATATGATGCATGGCATTTTTGGTTGAAAGGTGATGCCAGCAAGCCATTGAGATGATATGATTATGTTAAGATCTGTATTCATATGGATATTGGACTCCTGCTGTCCACCTCGGCCTGCTACAGGACTGTTGGAGAGTTCCCATTGGTTGGGGAAGTGTGGTAGGAGGGAATTCCGGAGGAGGGACTTCCTGTTGGGGTCCGGGAGAATGCCGCATGGGTCGGTTGGCAATCTTCCCGGGAGCATACAGGGCATTGGCAGTTTCAAAAATAAAGTTTGTTCCTGCTTGAGTGGCTCGTGATTTTGTGCCCATCCAGACTGCGGCAATTGGTGGCCCATGCGGGAACACCTGAAGCTTGGAGGTGAGTAAAATTGCTCGCCCCTGAGGGAAGGCGAGAGAATGGGTGACCATTTCAAAAAACAATGTGTTATTGTTTTGATTTATTTTGTTTTTGTTTCAAGCTGTCTATCATTAGAACTTTCTCAGGCAAACTGGGAAAAATGGTTGGCTCAAGGTTTGAAGTTGTTCGGCCCTGAGAAAGAGAAAATTGATACAACGATTTTTTGTTCCGTTTTTGTTTCATTCTGTTTTGGTTTTGTTTTATGTTATCTTATTGGGTTGTGTTACCTTTATAGTAGATTAGAAATTAGTAAAAAACAAACCAAAAGACTGTTAAGTAAATTGTTAGAGGTCCAGACTATGGTAGAAAACATGTTAGGTCAAGCAAAAGAGAAGGTCTCTCGAGCTAGTCAGACAGAGGAAAATTTAAAGGAAGAAAGCTTAAAGGACAAACAACCATCAGGGGGGAGCTACAACAGGAGGCTGCTACTAACTCCGTTCTATCACCAGAGGGCATAATTCAACCAACAGCTCCATCTACAGCTGAGTGGCCCTCAACTCCTGTAGTTGATGGATGGAATCCTGAGGCAGGACCTCAAAGATTAGCATGCCCTGTACTTGAGCAGGCAGGAGGGCAACGAATTCACTGTGCTTTAGATTTCAAAACAGTGAAGCAATTAAAGGAGGCTGTAACAACCTATGGTCCGCAAGCACCCTTCACTGTGAGCATGGTCGAATCCATTACCAACTTGGACATGACGCCAGCAGATTGGGCTAACGTGTGTCGATCTGTGCTAAATGGAGGACAATATTTGTTATGGAAGGTTGCCAATGAGGAATTTTGCACGGAGACAGCTAGGCAAAATGCAGCAGCCAGTTACCCTCAAAGAAATCTAGATATGTTGTTAGGAAAAGGACCTTATGGGGGTCAACGACAACAAATTGAATATGATCCTGGCATATACACACAAATTGCTGTAGATGCGGTTAGGGCATGGAAAACTTTACAGGGACATGGAGATTTACAAGGACAATTATCTAAGGTAATACAAGGAACTAATGAACCTTACGCTGAATTTGTTGACAGGCTTATTCAAATGGCTTCCAGAATTTTAGGGGATACAGAACAAGCAATGCCATTTATAAAACAACTGGCTTATGACCAAGCAAATCATTGCTGCAGAGAGGTCATTAGACCATGGAGACATGAAGATTTAAACACATATATTAAATTATGTAGAGACATTAATGAACAAGGGCAAGTCTTGGCAGCAGTACAACAGGCTTTAGATGCTAGGCCAAAAACATGCTACAATTGTGAACAAACAGGACATTTTAAAAGGAGTTGCCCCATAGGAGGAGGATTTAACAAAGCTAGGTATCAAAGGAATAGAATACCGGGTATTTGCCCACAATGCCGTAGAGGGAGACATTGGGCTAATGAATGCCGTTCTCAAACCACCATAGAGGGTACTCCATTATCAAAAAATGGACAAGGACCAAGTGTTTACCCACGATATCGTGGAGAAAGGCATCAAGCTCCATTGCTAAAAAACGGACTGGGGGGCCCAATGCTCTGGGGCCCACAACCACAAATATACGGGGCAATGGAGGAACCCAGCAACACCATCAGGGTAGTGCCCAGGACACATTATCCATTAAATCCCTCATCAGACAAACTAGAGGGAGCGCAGGGTTGGATATCTGCACCTCTGCCAGAGCAGTACTAACTCCAGAGATGGGAGTTCAAATCATTCCCACAGGAGTAAAAGGACCTCTTCCCCAAGGAACAGTAGGCTTATTATTGGGACGCAGTTCTACTACACTAAAAGGACTTATGATAAGTCCTGGGGTAATTGATCCTGATTATGAAGGTGAAATAAAAATTATACCTAGTTCTCCAAGAGGTATATCAGTAATTTCACCAGGAGATAGAATAGCACAGTTATTAGTAATACCCAGCCTACATGATAAATTTTCCAGTCGTTCTGTAGAAAGAGGTTCCAGGGGATTAGGCTCCACAGGTGTGGATTGGGCTATGCTGTCTTTAAATTTAGATTCTCGCCCAATGCTAAAACTAAATATTCAAGGACATGAATTTAATGGGCTACTGGATACAGGAGCTGACCTTAGCATCATATCTCATCAAGAATGGCCAAAACATTGGCCATTACAACAAGCCACTCAAACGCTTCGAGGCCTAGGAGTGGCAACTAATCCCCATAGAAGTGCAATGGTATTAGATTGGAAGGATCCTGAAGGATGTGAAGGAACTATACATTCCTATGTATTGGATCATCTTCCTATAAGTTTATGGGGACGAGATGTCCTAGATCAATTAGGTTTGACATTAACAAATAACTTCAATCCTAACGTGCCCACTACTAGGGCTAGACAAGGCTTTAGGAAAGAAAAAAGATTAAGAGAACAAGAACAAGGTATGACAGCACCAATTCAAATAGATCAAGGAATAAATAGACATGGATTGGGTTTTCAGAAAGGGCCACTGAGACAATCAAAAGTACTTGGAAATCAGAAAGACCAGTGTGGGTTCCTCAGTGGCCCCTGACTAAAGAAAAGATACAAGTAGCCCATGACCTGGTAAAACAACAATTAGCGGAGGGACATATACAACCTTCCGTATCTCCCCATAATACTCCCATTTTTGTCATTAAAAAGAAATCTGGGAAATGGAGATTATTGCAAGATTTAAGAGCCATTAATAATGAGATGGTTATTATGGGACCTGCTCAATCAGGGATTCCCCAATTGTCTGCTTTGCCAAAACCTGGTATGTTTTAGCTATAGATATTAAAGATTGTTTTTTTTCAATTCCAATTCATCCTGAGGATAGTCCACGTTTTGCATTGACTATCCCTGCACTACATCATGAAGGTCCTGATCAGAGATATGAATGGAAAGTACTCCCTCAAGGGATGGCTAATAGTCGAACTATGTGTCAAATTTATGTTAACAAAGCAATCCAGCCACTTAGAAATCAAAATCCTGATCTACAAATATTTCACTATATGGATGATGTCTTATTGGCACATAAAGATAAAAACACATTGCTAGAATGTTATGCCACACTTACAAATTTATTTAAAAATTATAATCTAGAGATAGCAATAGATAAAGTACAATTAAATTTTCCAATTAATTATTATTTTTTTTTTCTTTTTTTTTTTTTTTAATTTTTTATTGTTGGCTGTTCAAAACATTACATAGTTCTTGATATATCATATTTCACAATTTGATTCAAGTGGGTTATGAGCTCCCATTTTTACCCCATATACAGATTGCAGAATCACGTCAGTTACACATCCATTGATTTACATATTGCCATACTAGTGTCTGTTGTATTCTGCTGTCTTTCCTATCCTCTACTATCCCCCCTCCCCTCCCCTCCCCTCCCCTCCCCTCTTCTCTCTCTGCCCCCTTTACTGACATTCGTTTGTCCCCCTTGTATTATTTTTCCCCTTCCCCTCACTTCCTCTTGTATGTACTTTTGTATACCTCTGAGGGTCTCCTTCCATTTCCATGCATTTTCCCTTCTCTCTCCCTTTCCCTCCCACCTCTCATCCCTGTTTAATGTTAATCTTCTTCTCATGCTCTTCGACCCTACTCTGTTCTTAGCTACTCTCCTTATATCAAAGAAGACATTTGACATTTGTTTTTTAGGGATTGGCTAGCTTCACTTAGCATAATCTGCTCTAATGCCATCCATTTCCCTGTAAATTCTATGATTTTGTCATTTTTTAATGCAGAGTAATACTCCATTGTGTATAAATGCCACATTTTTTTTATCCATTCATCCATTGAAGGGCATCTAGGTTGGTTCCACAGTCTAGCTATTGTGAATTGTGCTGCTATGAACATCGATGTAGCAGTGTCCCTGTAGCATGCTCTTTTTAGGTCTTTAGGGAATAGACCGAGAAGGGGAATAGCTGGGTCAAATGGTGGCTCCATTCCCAGCTTTCCAAGAAATCTCCAGACTGCTTTCCAAATTGGCTGCACCAATTTGCAGTCCCACCAGCAATGTACAAGTGTACCCTTTTCCCCACATCCTCGCCAGCACTTGTTGTTGTTTGACTTCATAATGGCTGCCAATCTAACTGGAGTGAGATGGTATCTTAGGGTGGTTTTGATTTGCATTTCTCTGACTGCTAGAGATGGTGAGCATTTTTTCATGTACTTGTTGATTGACTGTATGTCCTCCTCTGAGAAGTGTCTGTTCAGGTCCTTGGCCCATTTGTTGATTGGGTTGTTTGTTCTCTTATTGTCTAATTTTTTGAGCTCTTTGTATACTCTGGATATTAGGGCTCTATCTGAAGTGTGAGGAGTAAAGATTTGTTCCCAGGATGTAGGCTCTCTATTTACCTCTCTTATTGTATCTTTTGCTGAGAAAAAACTTTTTAGTTTGAGTAAGTCCCATTTGTTGATTCTAGTTATTAACTTTTGTGCTATGGGTGTCCTATTGAGGAATTTGGAGCCCGACCCCACCGACTGTAGATCGTAGCCAACTTTTTCTTCTATCAGACGGCGCGTCTCTGATTTGATATCAAGCTCCTTGATCCATTTTGAATTAACTTTTGTGCATGGCGAGAGAAAGGGATTCAGTTTCATTTTGTTGCATATGGATTTCCAGTTTTCCCAGCACCATTTGTTGAAGATGCTATCCTTCCTCCAATGCATGCTTTTAGACCCTTTATCAAATATAAGATAGTTGTAGTTTTGTGGATTGGTTTCTGTGTCCTCTATTCTGTACCATTGGTCCACCCGCCTGTTTTGGTACCAGTACCATGCTGTTTTTGTTACTATTGCTCTGTAATATAGTTTGAAGTCTGGTATCGCTATACCGCCTGATTCACACTTCCTGCTTAGCATTGTTTTTGCTATTCTGGGTCTTTTATTTTTCCATATGAATTTCATGATTGCTTTCTCTATTTCTACAAGAAATGCCGTTGGGATTTTGATTGGCATTGCATTAAACCTATAGAGAACTTTTGGTAATATCGCCATTTTGATGATGTTAGTTCTGCCTATCCATGAACAGGGTATATTTTTCCATCTTCTAAGGTCTTCTTCTATTTCTCTCTTTAGGGTTCTGTAGTTTTCATTGTATAAGTCTTTCACCTCTTTTGTTAGGTTGATTCCCAAGTATTTTATTTTTTTTGAAGATATTGTGAATGGAGTGGTTGTCCTCATTTCCATTTCAGAGGATTTGTCGCTGATATACAGGAATGCCTTTGATTTATGCGTGTTGATTTTATATCCTGCCACTTTGCTGAATTCATTTATTAGCTCTAATAGTTTCTTTGTAGACCCTTTTGGGTCTGCTAGGTATAGAATCTTGTCATCTGCAAATAGTGATAATTTAAGTTCTTCTTTTCCTATTTTGATGCCTTTAATTTCTTTCGTCTGTCTAATTGCTCTGGCCAGTGTTTCGAGAACTATGTTGAACAGAAGTGGTGAGAGAGGGCATCCCTGTCTTGTTCCAGATTTTAGAGGGAATGCCTTCAATTTTTCTCCATTCAGAATGATGCTAGCCTGAGGCTTAGCATAGATTGCTTTTACAATATTGAGGTATGTTCCTGTTATCCCTAGTTTTTCTAGAGTTTTGAACATAAAGGGATGCTGTACTTTGTCGAATGCTTTTTCCGCATCTATCGAGATGATCATATGGTTCTTATTTTTAAGTCTATTGATGTGGTGAATAACATTTATTGATTTCCTTATATTGAACCAGCCTTGCATCCCAGGGATGAATCCTACTTGATCATGGTGCACAATTTTTTTGATGTGCCTTTGTATCCGAGTGGCCAGAATTTTATTGAGGATTTTTGCATCTAGGTTCATTAGAGATATTGGTCTGTAGTTTTCTTTCTTTGAAGTGTCTTTGTCTGGTTTAGGTATCAGGGTGATGTTGGCCTCGTAGAATGAATTTGGAAGTTCTCCCTCTTTTTCTATTTCCCGAAGTAGCTTGAAAAGTATTGGTATTAGTTCCTCTTTAAAGGTTTTGTAAAACTCTGCTGTATACCCATCCGGTCCTGGGCTTTTCTTAGTTGGTAGTCTTTTGATGGTTTCTTCTATTTCCTCAATTGATATTGGTCTGTTTAGGTTGTCTATATCCTCCTGACTCAATCTGGGCAGATCATATGACTTAAGAAATTTATCTATGCCTTCACTATCTTCTAATTTATTGGAGTATAAGGATTCAAAATAATTTTTGATTATCTTCTGTATTTCTGAAGTGTCTGTTGTGATATTGCCTCTTTCATCCCGTATGTTAGTGATTTGAGTTCTCTCTCTTCTTCTCTTCGCTAGCATGGCTAAGGGTCTGTCGATTTTGTTTATTTTTTCAAAGAACCAACTTTTAGTTTTGTCAATTTTTTCAATTGTTTCTTTTGTTTCGATTTCATTGATTTCAGCTCTGATTTTAATTATTTCTTGCCTTCTACTTCTTTTGCTGTTGTTTTGCTCTTCTTTTTCTAGGATTTTGAGATGAAGTATGAGATCATTAATTTGTTGGTTTTTTCTTTTTTTAAGGAATGAACTCCAAGCAATGAATTTTCCTCTTAGAACTGCTTTCAATGTGTCCCATAGATTCCGATATGTTGTGTCTGTGTTTTCATTAATCTCTAAGAATTTTTTAATTTCCTCCTTGATGTCTTCTATAACCCATTGATCATTCAGTAACCTATTGTTCATTCTCCAAGTGATATATTCTTTTTCCTTCCTTCTTTTATCGTTGATTTTCAGTTCCATTCCATTATGATCAGATAGGATGCATGGTATTATCTCTACTCCTTTTTATTGTCTAAGAGTTTCCCTGTGACATAATATATGATCTATTTTTGAGAAGGATCCATGTGCTGCTGAGAAAAAAGTGTAACTGTTTGATGTTGGGTGGTATATTCTATATATGTCAATTAAATCTAGGTTATTAATTGTGTTATTGAGTTCTATAGTTTCCTTATTCAACTTTTGTTTGGAAGATCTGTCCAGTGGTGAGAGAGGTGTGTTGAAGTCTCCCATGATTATTGTATGGTGGTCTATTAGACTCTTGAACTTGAGAAGAGTTTGTTTGATGAACATAGCTGCACCATTGTTTGGGGCATATATATTTATGATTGTTATGTCTTGTTGGTGTATGGTTCCCTTGAGCAGTATGTAGTGTCCCTCTTTATCCCTTTTAATTAACTTTGGCTTAAAATCTATTTTATTTGATATGAGTATGGATACTCCTGCTTGTTTCCGAAGTCCATATGAGTGATATGATTTTTCCCAACCTTTCACCTTCAGCCTATGTATGTCTTTTCCTATCAAATGCGTCTCCTGTAGGCAGCATATTGTTGGGTCTTGTTTTGTGATCCATTCTACTAGCCTGTGTCTCTTAATTGGTGAGTTTAAGCCATTAACATTTAGGGTTATTATTGAGATATGGGTTGTTCTTCCAGCCATATTTGTTTATTTATGTTACTAAACATGGTTTGTTTTCCACTTTGATTATTTTCCCCCCTTTAGTGTCCTACCTCCCACTGTTGGTTTTCATTGTTATTTTCCATTTCCTCTTCCTGTAATGTTTTGCCAAGGATGTTTTGAAGAGATGGTTTTCTAGCTGCAAATTCTTTTAACTTTTGTTTATCGTGGAAGGTTTTAATTTCATCTTCCATCCTGAAGCTTAATTTCGCTGGAAACACAATTCTTGGTTGGAACCCATTTTCTTTCAGTGTTTGAAATATGTTATTCCAGGATCTTCTAGCTTTCAGAGTCTGTGTTGAAAGATCAGCTGTTATCCTGATTGGCTTACCCCTAAATGTGATCTGCTTCCTTTCTCTTGTAGCTTTTAAAATTCTCTCCTTGTTCTGTATGTTGGGCATCTTCATTATAATGTGTCTAGGTGTGGGTCTCTTATGATTTTGCACATTCGGCGTCCTGTAGGCTTCTGGGATTTGGCGTTCTGTCTCATTCTTCAAATCTGGGAAGTTTTCTCGAATTATTTCATTGAATAGATTGCTCATTCCTTTGGTTTGAAACTCTGTTCCTTCCTGTATCCCAATGACTCTTAAATTTGGTCTCTTGATGTTATCCCATATTTCTTGGATGTTCTGCTCATGGTTTCTTAACAGTCTTGCTGAGCTGTCTATGTTCTTTTCAAGTTGATATACTTTATCTTCATTGTCTGATGTTCTGTCTTCTAAGTGTTCTACTCTGCTGGTAGTATTCTCAATTGAGTTTTTAAGTTGGCTTATTGCTTCCTGCATTTCTAGGATTTCTGTTTGTTTGTTTTTTATAACCTCTATTTCCCTGTATAGTTGATCTTTTGCTTCTTGGATTTGTTTATGTAATTCATTGTTGAAGTGATCTTTCATTGTCTGATTTTGCTGTCTGATGTCTTCCTTGAGACTCCAGATCATCTGAAGCATGTATATCCTGAATTCTTTATCTGACATTCCATCAGCTGCAGCTATTACCTCTTCTAAAGTTGAGTTGACCTGCAATGCTTGTGGTCCTTTCTTTCCTTGTCTCTTCATACTGTTCGCGTTCCTTTCTTCTTGGTGAAACTGTTGTGCTATTGAATTTTCCCGCTATATATTTATATTGGTCTTGTATAGTTGCAAAGTCTCCCTCGCAGGCACGGGCGGCGGCTCTGCCCCTCCGCCAATTGGGGCAATGTGCCTACCACGCCGGCAGGCCGCTGGGCCTGCTCTGCCAGTCGGTAGCAGGTCCGCCGTCCTTGCAGGCGCGGGCGGCGGCTCTGTCCCTCTGCGGGCCGCTAGGCTTGTTCTGTCGGTGGTCGCAGTTCTGCCTACTTTGCAGGCGCAGGCAGCGGCACTGCCCCTCTGCAGGCCTCTGGGGCTGTACTGCCAGTGGGTCGCAGGTCCGCCTACTTTGCAGGCGTGTGGGGGGGGGGCGGCTCTACCCTTCCTCAGGCCACTGGGCCTGTTCTGTCTCTCGGTTGCAGGTCTGACCTGTTCTGATGGTGGTCTCAGTTCCGACTACCTTGCAGGCGCGGGGGGGAGGGGGCGGCTCTGCCTCCCAGCAGGCCGCTGCTCCTCTTCTGCCGGTGGGTCGCAGGCCCGCCTACCTTGCAGGAGTGATTGGAAGCTCTGTCCCGCCGCGGGCCACTGGGCCTTTTCTGTCGGTGGTCACCCTTCCCCTACCTGGCAGGCGAGGGGGGTGGGGGGCGGCTCTGCCCCTCAGCAGGCCGCTGGGCCTGCTCTGTGTTTGGTCCCAGTTCCCTCTACTATGCCGGCGCAGGGGGAGGGGGCGGCTCAGCCTCTCAGCAGGCGGCTGCTCCTCTTCTGCCAGTGGGTCGCAGGCCCGCCTACCTTGCAGGAGTGATTGGAAGCTCTGTCCCGCCCTGGGCCACTGGGCCTTTTCTGTCGGTGGTCACCCTTCCCCTACCTGGCAGGCGAGGGGGGTGGGGGGTGGCTCTGCCCCTCAGCAGGCCGCTGGGCCTGCTCTGTCTTTGGTCCCAGTTCCCTCTACTATGCCGGCGCAGGGGGAGGGGGCGGCTCAGCCTCTCAGCAGGCGACTGCTCCTCTTCTGCCGGTGGGTCGCAGGCCCACCTACCTTGCAGGAGTGATTGGAAGCTCTGTCCCGCCCTGGGCCACTGGGCCTTTTCTGTCGGTGGTCACCCTTCCCCTACCTGGCAGGCGAGGGGGGTGGGGGGCGGCTCTGCCCCTCAGCAGGCCGCTGGGCCTGCTCTGTCTTCGGTCCCAGTTCCCTCTACTATGCCGGCGCAGGGGGAGGGGGCGGCTCAGCCTCTCAGCAGGCGACTGCTCCTCTTCTGCCGGTGGGTCGCAGGCCCGCCTACCTTGCAGGAGTGATTGGAAGCTCTGTCCCGCCCTGGGCCACTGGGCCTTTTCTGTCGGTGGTCACCCTTCCCCTACCTGGCAGGCGAGGGGGGTGGGGGGCGGCTCTGCCCCTCAGCAGGCCGCTGGGCCTGCTCTGTCTTTGTTCCCAGTTCCCTCTACTATGCCGGCGCAGGGGGAGGGGGCGGCTCAGCCTCTCAGCAGGCGACTGCTCCTCTTCTGCCGGTGGGTCGCAGGCCCGCCTACCTTGCAGGAGTGATTGAAAGCTCTGTCCCGCCCTGGGCCACTGGGCCTTTTCTGTCGGTGGTCACCCTTCCCCTACCTGGCAGGCGAGGGGGGTGGGGGGCGGCTCTGCCCCTCAGCAGGCCACTGGGCCTGCTCTGTCTTTGGTCCCAGTTCCCTCTACTATGCTGGCGCAGGGGGAGGGGGCGGCTCAGCCTCTCAGCAGGCGGCTGCTCCTCTTCTGCCAGTGGGTCGCAGGCCCGCCTACCTTGCAGGAGTGATTGGAAGCTCTGTCCCGCCCTGGGCCACTGGGCCTTTTCTGTCGGTGGTCACCCTTCCCCTACCTGGCAGGCGAGGGGGGTGGGGGGCGGCTCTGCCCCTCAGCAGGCCGCTGGGCCTGCTCTGTCTTTGTTCCCAGTTCCCTCTACTATGCCGGCGCAGGGGGAGGGGGCGGCTCAGCCTCTCAGCAGGCGACTGCTCCTCTTCTGCCGGTGGGTCGCAGGCCCGCCTACCTTGCAGGAGTGATTGAAAGCTCTGTCCCGCCCTGGGCCACTGGGCCTTTTCTGTCGGTGGTCACCCTTCCCCTACCTGGCAGGCGAGGGGGGTGGGGGGCGGCTCTGCCCCTCAGCAGGCCACTGGGCCTGCTCTGTCTTTGGTCCCAGTTCCCTCTACTATGCTGGCGCAGGGGGAGGGGGCGGCTCAGCCTCTCAGCAGGCGGCTGCTCCTCTTCTGCCAGTGGGTCGCAGGCCCGCCTACCTTGCAGGAGTGATTGGAAGCTCTGTCCCGCCCTGGGCCACTGGGCCTTTTCTGTCGGTGGTCACCCTTCCCCTACCTGGCAGGCGAGGGGGGTGGGGGGCGGCTCTGCCCCTCAGCAGGCCGCTGGGCCTGCTCTGTCTTTGTTCCCAGTTCCCTCTACTATGCCGGCGCAGGGGGAGGGGGCGGCTCAGCCTCTCAGCAGGCGACTGCTCCTCTTCTGCCGGTGGGTCGCAGGCCCGCCTACCTTGCAGGAGTGATTGAAAGCTCTGTTCCGCCCTGGGCCACTGGGCCTTTTCTGTCGGTGGTCACCCTTCCCCTACCTGGCAGGCGAGGGGGGTGGGGGGCGGCTCTGCCCCTCAGCAGGCCACTGGGCCTGCTCTGTCTTTGGTCCCAGTTCCCTCTACTATGCTGGCGCAGGGGGAGGGGGCGGCTCAGCCTCTCAGCAGGCGGCTGCTCCTCTTCTGCCAGTGGGTCGCAGGCCCGCCTACCTTGCAGGAGTGATTGGAAGCTCTGTCCCGCCCTGGGCCACTGGGCCTTTTCTGTCGGTGGTCACCCTTCCCCTACCTGGCAGGCGAGGGGGGTGGGGGGCGGCTCTGCCCCTCAGCAGGCCGCTGGGCCTGCTCTGTCTTTGGTCCCAGTTCCCTCTACTATGCCGGCACAGGGGGAGGGGGCGGCTCAGCCTCTCAGCAGGCGACTGCTCCTCTTCTGCCGGTGGGTCGCAGGCCCGCCTACCTTGCAGGAGTGATTGGAAGCTCTGTCCCGCCCTGGGCCACTGGGCCTTTTCTGTCGGTGGTCACCCTTCCCCTACCTGGCAGGCGAGGGGGGTGGGGGGCGGCTCTGCCCCTCAGCAGGCCGCTGGGCCTGCTCTGTCTTTGGTCCCAGTTCCCTCTACTATGCCGGCGCAGGGGGAGGGGGCGGCTCAGCCTCTCAGCAGGCGACTGCTCCTCTTCTGCCGGTGGGTCGCAGGCCCGCCTACCTTGCAGGAGTGATTGGAAGCTCTGTCCCGCCCTGGGCCACTGGGCCTTTTCTGTTGGTGGTCCCCCTTCCCCTACCTGGCAGGCGAGGGGGGTGGGGGGCGGCTCTGCCCCTCAGCAGGCTGCTGGGCCTGCTCTGTCTTTGGTCCCAGTTCCCTCTACTATGCCGGCGCAGGGGGAGGGGCCCAATTAATTATTTAGGAGTTCTATTATCCTCAACCATGGTCCATCCACCAAAAATTCAAATACAAGTAGATCAACTCAAATCACTTAACGACTTTCAAAAGTTATTGGGAGACATTAATTGGATAAGGCCTTATCTAGGCATACCAACAGGAGAGCTAGGACCTTTATTTGATATCCTAAAAGGTCCATCAGATCCAAATTCACTCCGCATGTTAATGCCTGAAGCAAGAAAGGCATTAAAAATCATTGAAACATATATGGAAAATATGCATTTGGATAGAATTGATATAAGTTTGCCTTTATTATTTATTGTACTACCAACAAAAATATTCCTACAGAAGTATTTTGGCAAGAAGGTCCATTATTGTGGATACATTTATCTTATTCTCCTAACACTATTCTTTCTAGGTATCCTGAGGCTGTAGGACAATTAGTACTCAAAGCAATAAGAGCAGCAAAGGGACTGTTTGGGATTTCTCCCAATAAAATTATTACTCCATATACTATGGATCAAATTGATGAGTTAGCTAATGAGTTAAATACTTGGGCAATAATCATGTGTAAATCTAATGTTTCATTTGATAATCACTTACCATCTAATCCTTTGTTGTCTTTTTGGTCTAAGCATCCTGTAGTTTTTCCAAAAATGACAAGAAAAACCCCTATCATGAATGCTCCAAATATATTCACTGATGGGTCAAATAATGGTACAGCACTAGTTACCACTGATCAAACTTTTACATTTTTAGTACCCAAACAATCAGCTCAAAAGGTAGAGCTTAATGCAGTATTACAAACTTTTGTGATGTTTAAAGATTCTATATTTAATTTATTTTCTGATAGTCAGTATGTAGTTAATGCTATAATATCCCTTGAAGATGCTGGTAGGATTTCTCCTTCTTCTACTGTTTTCTCTTTGTTTTCCACTATACAAAGTCTAATCTGGGACAGAAAAGATCCATTCTTTATAGGACATATCAGGGCACATACAGGATTGCCTGGAGCCCTTAGTTTGGGCAATGAATTAGCAGATAAATCTACACATGACATACGTATTTTCTCCACAATAGAAGAAGCTATAAATTTTCATAAAAGGTTCCATGTCAATGCTAATACTTTACAAAAGCATTTCAAAATAACTAAAGAACAAGCCAGACATATAATAAAACAATGTCAAAATTGTGTGACCTTTTTACCAAAAGTTAATCTTGGAGTCAATCCTAGAGGATTGATACCTAACCATATTTGGCAGATGGACGTCACACACTTGCCAGAATTTGGAAAATTAAAATATTTGCATGTTACAGTTGATACTTCTTCCGGATTTTTGATGGGCTCCCTTCATGCCGGAGAAAAAACTAAAGATGTTATAGCTCATTGCTTACAAAATTTTGCCACTGTGGGAGTTCTAAAACAGTTAAAAACAGATAATGGTCCTGGTTGTACTTCTACCTCTTTTAAACAATTTTGCTCATCTTTTGGCATTACTCACATAACAGGAATTCCATACAATCCACAGGGAAAAGGCATAGTTGAAAGAGCTCATCAAACTATTAAAATGTACTTATTAAAACAAAAGGAGGGAATTGAAAAGGGGTATATATCCCCCAAAGATAAACTTAAAATAACGCTTTTTACTCTAAACTTTTTAAATTTGTATTCATCAGGGCTTAGTGCTGTGGAAAGGCATTTGTATCCAAAAAATGTACATAAGCCTAAGGTACTTTGGAAGGATATTCTAACAGGACAATGGAAATGTCCTGACCCAGTGATTGTCTGGAGTCGGAGTTCTGTTTGTGTGTTTCCACAGGGAGAACAGCAGCCGATTTGGATTCCAGAGAGACTAACCAAAACTATTTCTACAGACCAAAAAGAAGATGATTTGACTCAAATCCATAACAGCTGATATCCAGAGCTCCTTCTTGGCTATTCTTACATCTGTGACAGTGATTAACCAGGATGCTTTTTACAATATCTATTTTATTATTGCTTTTTCCCACATCATAAAGTTCTATTTTATTTTTTGAGCTCATACAGACCTAGGTTAATGTTTTTCTGATCAGTTTTATTTTTTGACTGTGGAGTTTTTAAACATTGCAATGGAGATTTCACCTATGTAAAGCTACAAGGCCTTTACTATTGTCTTATGTGTTGTATGTTATGTGTGCATACTTCTGTTTTGTGTTGTATGTCTGTATTTGCATGTCCATATATCATATATGAGGAGCGCTCATGAATAAATGGATCCAAATTTTTTTTATTATTCACATGTTTTTAATAGTTTAATTTAAATTGGGTAAACAGCTGTTGAGGATTGTTTTAATATGTGTACAAATAAGCAGGTTAACAGAACTGTTTGTTTACTTTCACCTTTCCTTTTCATTATATTAAATAATTCTGTTCAGGATAATGTAAATTGTTCAGTAAATTGTTTTCTTAGTACCTGTTGAAATGTTACATAATTTTTTTTTAGTATCATTGTCAGAATTTCTATCTTCATCCCAGTGCTGGTGAAGACAAAGATGAAAACAAACTACAGTTTCTTCGATAGTTATCACAACAAACTGTATAAACTGATGCATCAATGAATAATAACTCAACAAGTAATGCTCATTCAAGGATTCGATTTATTTTGGGAGGAAATGTGCCGCAGCCCGGCTGGCTGGGCAAATTAACCAGGGGGTGACGAATAACTTGTGTACGTTGATACAGCAGGAGTGGAAGCCGTTTATTGCAGGACAGGAGCAGTATTTATACATTCCACACAGCTTATCTAATTAGCATAAACTAGATACATCAGTCAACCAATAAGGAATCTCCACACTTAATGGCTCGCTTTTGTTACTTCTCAAACCACTCCCTCTGGCATTTTGCCAGGCACCATCCAGACTTGTTTACGAACTCTAACATTCCCCTGGCAAAATGCCAGGTGTTATTTTGACTTGTTTACAGACTCTAACAGAAATGGACATATTGATAGATTCCTCCGCTTTGAACTGCTTGCAGATCTTGCCTGGAGTATGTATCACTTGTATGCATTGTGATCTATCTGTTGATGCAGCGAATTATGGTAGTGCTGGCGTATTTTTGCTGATGTGTCACCAGTGATGCAATTTTTCCTAAGGAGCCATCAATTGGCTTGGTGTCATGGCATTTCTGTATCCTCCTCCCTTCTACTAGTGATGGTCTAATTTTGGGGGCCAACAGAGGTGAGGCAAAGAACCTCACCCCCCCACTGGTGCATAGGCCTATCCACAAGTATGGCTATATGCTGGACCGGTAGTCAGTGACGGGTATGATCCAATTGCAGTGGTATCAACCTAAGACAGGAGGCTGACGCCTAGAGGTCAGTTCATCCGATGACAGGTAAGAACCATATGTTGAATTGGACAAACCTAATAGGCACGGTCCCTAGCCACATTGCTTGTTGCTTAATTAAACAGAAGGGGGGGATGCTAAGAGCCACAGCCAAGTAATATGATGCATGGCATTTTGGGTTGAAAGGTGATGCCAGCAAGCCATTGAGATGATATGATTATGTTTAGATCTGCATTCATATGGATATTGGACTCCTGCTGTCCACCTCGGCCTGCTAGGGGACTCCTGGAGAGTTCCCATTGGTTGGGGAAGTGCGGTAGGAGGGAATTCCGGAGGAGGGACTTCCTGTTGGGGTCTGGGAGAACTCTGCGTGGGTCGGTTGGCAATCTTCCCGGGAGCATACGGGGCATTGGCGGCAGTTTCAAAAATAAAGTTTGTTCCTGCTTGAGTGGCTCGTGATTTTGTGCCCAGCCAGACTGTGGCACTCACACACACACACACACACACTCACACTCTCACACACTTCCCCTCCATTTGATCACACTCTTTTGTTCTCAGTCAGTAGAAACTAGTTCTATTCCACAGACAGGACTTTCAACCCTGACCCAGTGAGTTTTCTTCTTCATAGACCCTCAAAATAAGAATAAGTGGATTCTGCAAACTGTGGTTTCCAACTTCTGGTTGCAACAGTTGGAAATTGCTGTTCATATTTCTATTCATAGTTCAACTCTTAATGGCCAATAAGGTGTGAAAAGAAAATGAAAACTTGCAAACTGCTTGAGATGCTTTCAAGGGCATGGGCAAGAAGGAGATGCTTGAGACACCTTCAAGGATGTGGCCAAGAAGGGAGAGACCATCTGGAATTAGGGGGTGGATGGCTGGATGTCTTTTGTCTTAGGCTCCAGTTGCCTCTTGTCACCACAACTCCACAACTAGAGGAACTCACAGCAGGAGGCAGGTCATGAGGTCAGGTGATTGCCAATATTTGATAAGAGCCACACCGAGATAAACCAGGGATCCTTCATGATGGACCGTATATAGACTTTCCTGGGGTGCAGTTTTAGAAAGACTCAGGGTACAGGGTCTCATGGGTACAGGTTCCTGAAACCCACCCGGCCTGAGTGACGTCAATTCTTTTTCTTTCACGATTGTCTTTGTCTGACTTTGATGCCCTCTCCCACAACTGAAACTCTTTAAGGGCTTTAATAGTCTGAAATAACAGGAAAACATAGAAGAACAGTATCCTTAAGTGTTCTTCAATCAGGACATCCTAAGGTAAGCCTTATCTTTCCCTTCTTAGTTCACTTACTGTGCCAAGCAGGGTTCTAGGGTGACTCCAGGTCCCATCTCTGAGGTTCAAGCCTCACCCCTGAGGAAAATGTGATGAGATGGCCGCCCACCCACCTTACATTATGTAGGACCAGCAGACTGGAGGGAGAGAGTCTCCCTTGGCTTTGGGGACAAGAGCTGTCACATAATTTCTCAATAATTATTTCTCAATAATTATGTGAGGGCTGAGGACAAAGAATTGCAGAGGCTTCCAGGATTGAGAGTGGGTCCTGGATGGTGGCCAGAAATAAAGTCCTAATGCTGGGAGGAACAGGAGTCTGCAAGGAATCACCTGGGAAGTGGAGGCTGAGGTTCAGAATGTACCCAGTGGGATTCCTGCAGCCCTGTGACCAGAAAACATGGTTGAATCAGACAGGACTTATGAGCTACAGAAACTGCCAGGGGAGAAAGGAACTGGTTCCCAGATACCACGTCTGTGCTCCTTCATCCTTCTGCACAGAAAACCATTGCGGTATCCAGCCAGTATCTATTGAGCACACCTGTCCTCGGCTCCAAGGTGCAGCCTTTACTGACACTTGACAAAATCCCTGCCTTCAAGGGGCTGAACTATAAAGGAGATTAAAATGTAAACTATCTAGCATGTTAGAGGTCATTGCTGAGCTGAAAAAGTTAAGTAGGAAAATGGAAAATGAATGATGGGAAGGGCAGGACTTGAGAGAGGGAGGCACTGAGGCTTCAGCCTCCCAGAGAAAGAGCAGCATCTCTGAAGAAAGGAGGGAACTATCATGTTGAGGGAGAGTGTTTCCAGGCAGAGGGGCAACCAGCAAGCAGGCTCTGGGAGAGGGGGTGCATCTCCAAAGGAGAATGGCAGAGGGCTGGTCCAGGGGAGTGGAGGAGAACCAGAGCAAGCGCTGAGGTCGGAGCCACCAAGGGAAAGCACGGGGAGCGTCCAAGGTCCTGCTGAGGTGTCAGGCTTTCCTGAGAGATGGGAAGCCACTGGGAATTTTAAACAGCGGAGCGATTTGACTTTTAACAGATCACCACCCCTGTTACATAAAGTGGGTGCAGATGCAGGGAAGCAAGGGTAGACGCAGGGAGACCACTGAAGAGCCCATGCATCGTTCTGGTAAGCAGGGAGGTCGCTGGATCCGGAGCTGGCAGGTCAAGAGAACCAGCCAAGTTTGCATCTTTTCAACATCATTGAAACCAGATGTTGTTGATAGACAATAAGACTCTGTCATTCCTTCTGGTTATTTTGGCAAAGAATGTTCCATGTTCCCAAGAACTTAATCATTAAAAATTGAATGTGTAAAATAGACTGGATGCGGAAATCCAATCCTATTCTAACAACAAGTGATATCCATGGAGTGATTAAAACATGTCCAGTTATCTCATTAGGAGAGATTCTTTTTTTGTGCTTCATATTTTTATCAAAAATTAATATATTTTATTATAAGTATGTTACCGATAGTTATAACAAGTCAATTCATAAAAAAGTATTTTAACATACAAAGCATTAAAGTTACAGGATATTGAAATCCCATTTTATATATTTTTGCAGAAAATAATGATAGAATACTAGTAACAGGCCTCCAAGGACATACATATTCACTAGGAATATTATATTAAAATATACATCTTTGGGAAAGTAGAGCAGAATTTTGAGTACAAAGACTGAAGGGAACAATAAGTTTTTACTCTTAAGAAAAATGTGATTTTTAACACATAAATAACGGTGCTCACTTTAGCCTTTCCACAATGTGTACATATTTCATAACAACCAGTTGTACATGATAAATATATACATTTTTAATTTATCATATAAGTAAATAAAATGTTTAAAAGTGGAAAAGGGTGAGCATCAAATCACTCTGATGTTGAGACTTACTAGATACCTTCACACTGGTCTGACCCCAAGCATGAGCCAGTGTAGACTGGGACCTAGACAAGCCTAAGCTTAAGTTACAGATCAGGCCAACAAACTGGTAAAGAAGAGTGTTCTCAGGTGGCAGGAAAAATGTGGAAAGTTTTGGAGTTTTTATATCTGAAAATTGGCAAAATATTAATGAATACTGGATTTATTTATTAGCATGTGTGTTTGGGTGTTCTGTTGGTGAACTGTGTGGAGTACACAAAAAAATAAAGACATATGCTTTATTTTTGTTCTTCCATAATTTAATTTTTGCCTCTACTTAGTGAATAATTATGCTGTCATAACCAAAAATGTCTATTTTATTAACAATAATAACTAAGAGGATTAAAACAAATTAGGGTTGTAATCAAAGCACCAAATTTGTAAATATGTTTATAAAGATTTACAATAAATGCAAAAATAATAAAAACCTTTAAGTGTTTTTAAACAAAGCTACGTTTACTAAAATATTCAAAATTATTCTTTCAAATTAGAGAGTATATAAGTTATAAGCAACAAGCATTAAACTTTTACATTAAAACTACTTAATTGTGGAATAATGGATAAAACATGACTAAATATATTTATAAAAGGAAAATTACTTCCAGTTCTACTGTTCATTTTCCATCTAGTTGCCAGTACATGAAATGGTGTAGATATTCTATATACAAATATATGAGTTTTATGAATTGTTACTGATAGAAATTTCCAGCTACTATGTATACATCTTGCAAGTTCCCTTCTAATCAGAATCCAGAGAGGCAAGGAAACAGGCATTCAGCCTTCAGAAACTGTTACTCTGTTACCACAAGAATATTCTGGACCCATGCCATCTGGTACAGGGATTTGAGTTAATTAATTGATCAATTTCTTCAGCACTTCAAATCTACCCTTCCCTCAGAAGGAGTGTCTGACTCAGAGAGAGCACAGTCTATTAATGACATTTAAATGTAGGTGTGTGTGTGTGTGTGTGTGTGTGTGTGTGTGTGTGTATGAAGGACAAGGCAGGAGATGTGGAAAAGTGATTAGCTGGGATTTGAATGGAGTTAGTATTGAAAAGAGGAGTTTAGAGTTATAGGTCTTTCTCTATGAGCGTTAAATGCCAGATAGTGAGGGAGGGTCCTCAGTGTTTATAAAATGTTTTTAAATGTTTATAAGATTTTATAAAATAAAATGTAGCTTCAGGATGTGCAGGTTCCTCTTTCTCAGGTCTAATGATTCTACTTTATTTAAAAGATTTTAAATTTCAAAACTCAATATTTAGTAATGTCAGAAAAATGTATCCTTTGCAAGTATTTAAATTTACAATCAAAATTGTAAGTTGCAATTTAAATTGGGCCATAAGATACAAAGATACAAAATTTCCAAAATTATTTTAGAACTAATAGAGTTTAAAAAAAAAAAGGTTTAAGGTGGGGCCCAATAGCACATACCTATAATCTCAGTGACCCAGGAGCCTGAGGCAGGAAGAACACAAGTTCAGGACCAGCCTAAGCCACTTAGTGAATCTCTATCTTAAAGTTAAAAGCAAACAAACCAAAAAGCCTGAAGATGTAGCCCAGCACCAGAGCACTTGCCTACCACGGGCAAGGGCCAGGGTTCAATCCCCAGTACTACGAGCAAAAGAAGACAAAACCCATGAGGAGTCAGATGTCTGCCATAGCTCTGCCACCAAC
Organism: Marmota flaviventris; assembly: GCF_047511675.1. Taxonomy (NCBI): domain Eukaryota; kingdom Metazoa; phylum Chordata; class Mammalia; order Rodentia; family Sciuridae; genus Marmota; species Marmota flaviventris. The sequence goes on along the minus strand of NC_092505.1, from coordinate 109,655,344 downwards.
TCTGGAGGATGACACTGGACAAGTTGCTCAGCCTGTCTGTCCATCTCACTGGCTATTATTATTGGATATTATCAGGAATATACTATTACCATTCCTGAAAATATTGTGAGGATTAAATGAGAGGGTCATTGTCAGTCACTTTGAAAATCTGAATAGTGCCTGATATAAGTTAGAGTTAAGAATCCAATCTATAATTTGATTTAAAAATAACACTAAAATTTCTAATTTCTAGAAAGCTCTTCTAATTTCTAGACTTTGTGATTTCCAGTTATCTAATGTTCGATTTTCTTAAAACTAGTTAGTATGATGATTAAGAGGTTTCTTACAGCCATCTCATGTGAGCATGTATTTTTTGATGTAACATATGAGGTAGCAGAATTATCAATTAGTCTGCATCTCTGGAGGGAGGGTGGGGTGTTCATGGCACACACAACCAGAAACTTAACTCATCTTTCCACCACTTCTGGAAAGGATTATCGGCTTTTAAAAAATAACTTTGTACATCTTGTACAGTTTTATCTTTTAGAAAGTATTTTCATTAAGACTACAGAAAAGCAATAAACATAAAATGCAATGTGTTCCTAGAATAGCTAAAACTACACCCTCCTTTGCCAACATTACCAATAACTCCTATTCCCCCAGGAATCATCTGAGTGGCATACATTGGGCAATGAATGGGCTCCAGTCCTGCTCCATGGTTATTTAATATTCACATGGATGCCCCATGAAGACGGCAACAGTGTGAGTGCTGTACAATACAGTGGAGCGAGTCCCACACTTAAATTTAAAGTGAAAGACATGCATGTTTAGCAGAGTAATACCAGACACCACGTGGTTCACTTATCAGCAGTGATTTCCAAGAAGGCCGGGTAGAGTTATTACTCAATAGACTTATTTTATGACCCAAAGAGGGGAATTAAACATATTTTAGTCCTGCTAAGCTAGTATTTTAATTTGTGAAAAACAAAAAAAATCCCTCATATTTCTTTTTTAAAAAAATTTTATTTATTTTTTATTTTTATATGACAGCGGAATGCATTACAATGCTTATTGCACATATAGAGCACAATTTTTCATATCTCTGGTTGTATACACAGTATATTCACATCAATTTGTGTCTTCATACCTGTACTTTGGATAGTAATGATCATCATATTCTACCATCATTAATTACCGCATGTCCCCTCCCTTCCCCTCCCACTCCTCTGCCCTATTTAGAGTTTGTCTAATCCTCCCATGCTCCCCCTCCCTACCCCACTAAGAATGACCGTCCTTATATCAGAGAAAACATCCCTCATATTTCTATACCATAGAAGACATCACATAGTTTTTGTGCATATGTGCCTACACTCACACACACATAGACACACACACTTTAAAAGCCAGGTTGCAAACTATCTTTCTATTATGAATTTTATAGAATAATTTTTTTTCTAAAAAGATTTCTAAAATGACTGTTCATAGTATATTACTTTATTGAAACTCAAGAAACAATTACTAGACATTTTTTAAAAATCCAAGCATATGAGATAGAAGAAAATTATTTTGGAAATCCTGGTTTGAGTTGTAGCTACTCCACAGCCACTAGGAATCTGGCTTATAAATGTAGATATTTACTATAGTTTTTATTCTCTGTGTAAAGGTTTGTGCCCAGTTATTGCATTTCAGATCCCTATCAAATAATATAATAATTTTTAGTTATAAGTACACAGTAAGGAAGATAAATAATTATTTAGCAAATGCTCAGAGAGACAGAGAAAATTTGAATTATCTTGACATAAGGTAGCACAGCATACTAAAATCTTATTTCAGAATTTGGGACAACTAGACATGGCCCTGATCTTTGAGCAACAAAAAGGGGGCTTGCTTCTTACTCTGCAGTTGGCAATCCTGAGTCTCTTGAAAGGAACGTGATACCAAAACTTAAAGAGCCTGGTTTCACAGAGGACTGGAAACGGAGTTGACTCCTAACACAAAGGTGGATTCCTACTGCTTCTCATCAAGTTATTATTATTATCATTATTTACAAATATAAATAATGATGATGATAATAATAATAATAATATTTTGGAATCTCCAACTCATACAGAAGGACTGTCTTTCAGCCCTCTTTGAATCAATATGAAATGCCAACAGCCTGTGCTCAATATCCATGCATAGAATGAACGAAGGAACACAGCTGACTGGATGCACATCACCTGGGGTCTAGGGGGGTCCTGGAGACTGCAGCTTGTGGTTCTATCTGGGCCACAGCTTGTTTTGTAAATAACGTTTTCTTGGGGCGTAGCTGTTCCCCCTTGTTTATGTACTGTCTTTGCTTTGGTGCTGGGTGGGAGGGTCGAGCAGTCCCAATAGAGGCTGTGTAGTTTGCAAAGCCTGAAACACTATCAGCCTTTGCAGAAGAGAGCCTGATGTGCCTGCTCTAGGGAGAATTTTCCTTCTATGCCTGTGGATCAGATAGAAGCCTCCTAGCTCAGCACAGGGCAAGCTGGGTGGCAGAAGGAGGGATGGTGTGAGCTGACACTTTCCCAGCCTCTCTTATGATGGAAATATTTGGAAAAGGCTGACATTTTATCCCTAACATTTCACCTTGAATAAGCTCAATATATTGCTCTGGATTTCTGAGAGGTCCAGGATGGTGAGGTCACAGGAACACTGTGTGTGACATTTATCCTTGGAGAGGAGGGGATGGGTGGGAACTTGGGGTGGGGAGTACAGGGAGGGATGCAGAGGAGGAAAAAGTGGAGGAAGGCCACCACTTCACCAGAGATGAGCCTTCCTGCTCTACAGTGCTGCTCTAGGCGGACCCTCCCTCACTAGGGCTTAGACACAGCTTGCATTTGGAGGCCATACTGTACCCCCTTGGAGCTAACTGAAACCTGCCAGGACCTGGATCAAATGAGCTCCTCTAGGTAGCTAGGTCAGCAGGCATGTGTCCTGGTAAACGGGAAGGAGTGTTGTGTGCCATTCTATAAGAAAAAGTATGGCAGAAATGTACTCAGATAATAAAAAGGACACAGTGTTCTAAAAACAAGTATTTCCATTTGAAAATATAACACTGTTTCTGGAACTCTAGGAATACAAATTTGTGAAAAACCTTTCTTAAACAAATATTCTAAATGTCTTCCCATGTCAAATAATAGGGACTTTATAGAATGAACAATGTTGGTATTTTTGAGAAATTAAAATGGAGCAAAAAGCCAAAATAACAATAAAACTCAAATATTTAGAAATCAACATCTAGGAAAATGTGGGGCTACCTCTACATGGAAAGAGTTACCATGCAGGTTTGTCGTCCTTCTATTCACCAGAGGAACTGGGTGGGAAGTAGCTTGGAGACTAGTTCAGTCTAACAGTTTGAATTTGCTTAACCTTTAGTCTCTGGCAAAACATACACAGTGGCTTTAACCATCAGAGGCAGCAGCATGACGCTGGGTCTGTCTGCACTTTTCCTTCTTTTTGCACTTTGTATGTTAATATGCCCTTTAATTCTTTCCATTTCCCACTGACAGAGTATGTTTGTTGTAGAAAGAGACTTAGCACAACTTGAAATCTAAAATTATTTTCCCAAATTAGCTAATTTAGGAAGATATTTGAAGAGCCTCTATCCTGTCAACCTCCAAGGCTATATTATTATTATTATTATTATTATTATTATTATTATTATTATTTTAGCAAAGGAAATTAAAGCTGATCAAGTGTAGGTTTACTGTTTTAAGTTTACTCCACAGTGTACCTGACAAAAGAATGAAAATTCTGTTTAGGTTTCAAATCATTTTCAAGTTCAATGCTATATTTATGCCTAAAAATGGGGAAAATATCTAGTTGTAGGTATTCTTACCTGCAGTGATTTTCAGTCTCAATCATCAGGAATATACCTAAACCTAAGAATAAATGATAGTAAAAATTATAATAGAAAAGTGAATTACCTGCACTGTGTATTAAGGGAGTCACATCCAGAATTTATATTAAAAAAAAAACAATAATCTTCAAGAAAAGGCAACAAAACCAATGGAAAATTGGCAAAGAGAAAGGCTAGTTCCCTGAGTGAGAATCCAAATAACCATGGAACACGTGAGAAGATGCTCATCCTCGATGACAGTCAAGGAAATACAAGGAGAACACCAACCATTTCATGCTTTCAAACTGAAAGCATGCAATATTTTACTGAATGAATTGGTCTATGAGGGAAAGGCAACCACGACAAACTGGCACTTTGAGTGGACACGGTTGTCACCTTGAACAGCACCAGGTAATTCCCAGTGCAGTTTAAGATATGCAAACTGGCGCAATCCTAGGTGCACATTCCGGAGACTCCTGGGCACATGCGCAAGGAGGCAGGGCTGCAGACGTCCAGGGCAGCTCTGAACATGTACAAAATATTGGAAACAAGCAGGTGGTGAGGAGAAGGAGAATCAGAAATTAGACTGTGTAGTTGTTCACACTTGGTGGACTGAACGATGTAAAGTTTATAGTGTAAGATAAATGAACTAAGTCTAGGTCAGATGGAGAGCTCTCCAAAATAACATTTAGCTTAAAAATAAATTACATAGGGATAGTTGTCTGGGAATAAAGAGAACCTGTTTGGGAAGGACCAAGTTGAAATGCAAGTAAATAAAATAATATTTACTAGTAGTGTTTCTTTTATTTTAAAAATTCTAATTTGGTAAGTAAAATTAGTATATTATTTTTGCTTAAAATTACAGGTATTTGTTTTTAATGAGATCAAACCATTTTCATGTGTGAACAGGACCTCTGTGTGGAAAACCTATGGCTTGGCTCTGCTGGCTTTGATAATTTTACTGGTGATGTATCTGCAGACCTTCACAAAACTGTCAGCTAAAAAATACTACATAGAGTTTTTAGAAACCTCCTTTTATACTTCATTAAATTCTGAGGCAATAACTGTAACTCTCTTGGTGAATAAATTTACTCAAATGCACTTGGGACTTTATTAACTCTTCTAGGGCCCTAAGATTCTCTCTAGAAAAGATTTCAGATATAGCATTTTGAGTTAATACCACTCACAAATATCTAAATCTATTCCAGATGTAGATAAATCACCATGCCACTATGCGTAAGCCTCTCAGAAAGATCTCTTAATTATAGAAGCTACCTATGCCTCGAGTTTGTGAGTAAACTAAAGATTAAGGTCAGACTTAACAAAAATTGCAATGATTCTCTTGCTCAAGAGTGGCATAGATCTTAGTCTGAGAGAAGGCATTTCAGGTGTAATTTTTTTCTATAAAAAAAGTCAATTACATAAAAATAACAGTAACACTTGTTTCTCCAAAATAATGTGCTATTTATCACAGTGTTTCCTTAATATTTCTATCATTTTTTTTTCTCTTTTTATGAACAATCAATGCATGCTTGTTGGAAATATTCAAGGAACAACTTTTGGGCTTTCAGATCTTATGAAGGTAGGGAATAAGACCGGAATGCTTATTCCTCAGGCTCTATCCTAGAAAAATGGTAGAAATGTAGAGAAAGTATGGATTTTAGGAATAGGCAGGAAAAACCAGGGACTTTGGAAGAGACTGCAGAGTATCTAAAATTATTGTACAGTTAATGATCACCAGAAATGTTTACCATAGCCTATCTTTAATTACATTATTTTGTTTATGTTTTCTTTGGTTAAATTTTATCTTTAAGTAGTTATTATTGCCATTTGTTATTTAGTTGTTAATGGACAGGTTTATTGGTGCTATATCTTTTAGTTTTGGTACCTTTGAAATTGTCCTTCACTTTTGTACTTAAATGATAAGTTGGCTGGGTATAAAGTTCTTGGTTGCATTAGTTACTCTCTTTGTGCTTTCTGTTCTCTAATATCGATTCTCCCTCTCTACCCTCACGTGTGCCCTAGAGGTAGACCTCTATAGACAGCAGTACCCCAGATTTTTGCTTTGTGGCTTCTGATTGAATTTGTCCAATGAGAGGTTCCAGAAGAACACTGGAGGGTAGGAAGAGAAAGGAGTCGAGGTATCTGTTCCCTCTTCTTATCCCTTCATCTGCCACTTATCAGCTAGGATGTTGCTTTAAAAGTGTTTGTGTCTTTCCATGGCCACAGTACCTCTCAGGTGTCCTTCAATGGGCTAAGTGGCTTTCTACCTCTTTTTGTGGAAATTAGAGACAGTAATGGCTTCCTACTATTGTTATTTCCAGTGGGATACTTGAACCCCTTTCACACCTCTATAAGTAATACTTTCATTACAATTTTTGATTGAACTCCTTATGTTTCATGTGTTTTCTACTGTCTCTCCTCTGTCATACTTGAGACTGACAAAATCCTGGCTCATTCTTTACTTACCCTCAGCACTTGTAGACATTATTCTATTGCCTTCTGACTTGAATGTTGCTGAGGAGAAACTTTCTGCCAACCTGACTCCCCTTGATTCTGCCTCCTCCCTCAAACCTTTGTTAATACTGTAATATTTCTATGTACCTAAGTAATAGTTTATTCTAGAACTCCACTAACTCTGAGATATGCTCCAGTGTTGATACTTTAGATCATTTTTATTGCAATTTTTAAAAATTTTCAACTTCAGTTCTTCCTTTCAGAAAAATTGCCCTCTTACAACATTGCATACATTTTCTGTACTGTTAATAATCTTCTTAACTTCAAATCATTACTCTTGAGTTCTGTTATCATTGCTCTTTCAGCATATCTATTATGTTTCTCAAAGAGAAATTTACCACTGTTATTTTCCTCAGCCTGACCATACCTGTCTTGAGCCCTTTCCTTCATGCATCCAGTTAAGTCTCAGCCATGACTGTGCTTTTTGCCTCTGTTAATTTATGCATTCGTCTCCTAGGACAGCAGCATTCTGTCCTCGGTTGACTTACTTAGTGCTGCATTAGTCATCACATTCTGTTGGTATAATGTCTCATTCTGTTTCATCAATTTTGTTTTCTTTTTTCTGTAAAAAATATATACTATGAAATATTTTCTTTTCCATAATTGAGTTTGTCTCGTAGAATAGAACTACTTTTCTTCAATTTTCTATCTGAAAATTTACACAGTTATGATGCTTTTTCTTTTTGTCATACCATATTTACAGATCTATTCAAACCTTTTCTTTGCCCAGGTAGAGCCTGGCTGACCTTTTCAGGTATAACCTGGCTGATCTTTTCTGGACCCCTGTTCCTTATCTGGGATCAGTTAGTGAATGCCCCTCATGTGTTATTTGAGGGAATGGCGACAGAGGGGGATTCAGGTGGGCTGTGGGCAGCTAGTGATGGTGGACCCGGTCTGTAACGTGTTTGGTAATTGTGCTGAAAGCCTTGCACCATCTTTTATTCCACCACAAAGGTGTCCTCCTGTTTCTGCAGGGGTGCTACATCACTCGGCTCAACCACAAGGAGGTACATATATGTCTGTACTTGGCCTTGTGCAGGTGGCTATGAACTCTGCAAGGCTGTTTTCTTCACATCTGATGCTAGAACTTGGAGTGTTCAGAGCCATCAGCTGAAAAAGAAAGGTGACTGTAAACTGGGGGAGAGTAAGAGCAAACTGAACTCAAGAGTAAGCATGAGCTGAAACTCTGCAGGAAAAGAACTGAGACCTATGCAAACTTGTTCTGCTGCTGGTGTTGGTGACGTGGATGTCTTGCAGAAAACCAGGGCCTTGCTCCAAGAACTGAGCACATGCATGCAGCCAATGGTAACAGAAACTAGAGGACATCAGAGGGGAGGATAGAGCAGCCATACCCTCTGTTGCTACTTTGCATCACGATGAGTCAGCAAACCAGCAACAGCACATCTGAGCCACAAAATGCTGTGTCCCCTCCAACCTCTGAATCTGAAGACTCTCCCTGGTGGACCATCTCAACTGCAAATGCTAGGGAAGGGGTACTAGGAAGCACAGTTCAGCCTGGCCAAGTGCACAAGGTACAGTGGCACCCTTGGATTTTGGATTGCTACTCTCAGAGAGTGTGGAACGTTTCCCTAAGACTCTGATTTTGATTAGACCCACGTTTTACTTCCTGTTTCATTCGCTTCTTTTCTGAAGCCCAATCAAAAAGGCGAGGAAAAGTAAGCAACTGCATTACAAATTAAAGTCATGTTTGCATTTACAATGAGAAAATAAAGAGAATAACAGCTCTTATGATTCATTGCACACTGTACTTTAATCTGATATTCAGATTCATATAAATTCACTCCAACAACATTTCGTTCAGGACTCGGCACAACTAGCCTTGATCCAGCTGTCTTTCCCACATGCAAAGCCAAGTGAAGCAAAAAGGAGGGAGGTAGCCAAGCTTGGCTTCCTGAACCTCTTTCCCTCTCGCCTTTGTGTCATTTTCAACTGCAAAGTCCTCCTCAAAGAGCTTTGCTGGAATTACCTTAGCGACCAAAGGCACTCGGACTCAATGAAAAGCTTGGAAATGACGCCGCTTCATTAGACTGCTGCTTCCAAAGCCGCCATTAACATCCATCGTGGAAAAACACAGCAGTGACTTCAAATGAAATTCAACTCGTGATGTGAAAACATCAGCAAAACCTCATAATGAAGAAAAGAACTGCTGCCAAATGGCCGAGCTGTAAAGCCACCCAAACTCCTTACTGAGTTTATGGCTGAAAAACATTCATTCTTCTGTCAAGAGCCAAAACTCGCTTCCATGGCAAATCTACAAATTGGAAACCCAAACACACAAACTGAGCATCTAGAATTGCCCAATGTTTTCTCTGTTTGTAGATTTGGCGGTTATAAGTCGTTAGCTGAATTTGCACAGCAAATAAAACCATCTAGGGATTTAATGTGCCTTAAATCTTGGTCTTGTCATTGTGAAGCTTGTCTGTGAATGAGCTGCCTAGTTCCTAACTCAGCAATGGCGTGACACTTCTTTCTATCCGTTAGAGCAGCCTAGTCATGTTTTCTGCACTGTTCACCCTGCGCAGTGGCCAAGTCCCATCAGAATCACCTGATACACAGGACGTGTCCAGATATGGTGTTGGGCCTTTGTTTCCTTCCTTGTTCTAAAATGAGGATGATATTTCTAATACCTGATAACTCTAGAGATTGTCAGAGTTCCCCAAAGTGATATAGTTTAAACTGCTCTGTAAAAGTGAGGAGTGGGTGTTAGTGGAGCACCAAGGCCGCGTCTAGGGTTGAGGACATTCTGGAAACTTTGAGAGACCCACAGTGCTCTTTACAACTTAAGTCGTCATCTCTCTTCTGAGAAAGAGAGGTTTGAATTTGTATCTTCAGAGACTCAACTTAATTAATAAATGAAATCCTAAGAGATAGCGGGGGATACCCTGAAAATAAGTGATTTCCTGGCAGTCATCCCCCAAATTATAAGGAAATGAAACCTTACTTTTTAAAGTCAAGTTGATGATTTGGGACAGTCAAGTATTGTTCAGCAGGGGAACTGTGTTTTACTCTGCATATTCTTCCTCTGCCACTGAGGTAAATTGTCACGGTCATAACCTTTTAGATCGTCATTTTAGAGTATCTAAGTCCCTGTATCTGTTCCAGTACTGAAAAGCAAGTTCTTCATTCCTGTTATTGAATGAGGGTAAAACAGTTCTTGTTAAGGGGAATGGGCACCAACTGTTCAGACATCATTTTCAAAAGATTTGGAACCATGGTGCTTACAAAAAATAAAGTGAGCAGATGTTAGAAAAAATATATTTAGATCATTAATATTATTTAACTCCTCAATTAATAAGGGAACCAATAAAACTGATTCAACTGAGCTGAGGACATAACTCAATGCTGAGGTCCTCACCTAGCATGTGATAGGCCCTGGGTCAGAGCCCCCACCCCGAAAAACAAAGCAAAATACAGATTCAACTGGCCATCTAGGAGACAAACTCTTTTCATCAGCTTTTTATCACTATGACCAAAAGATATGACAAGGACAACTTAGAGGAGAAAAGATTCCTTTGGCTCACAGTGTCAAAGGTTCAGTTCATGGTTGGTCAACTCCATAGCTCTGGATCCAAGGTGAGGCAGGTCATCTTGGCAGAAGGGTGTGACAGAGGTTCAGGACAGTCATAAGCAGAGAGAGAGCTCCGCTCATCAAGGACTAATTATAGACCCCAAAGTCACACCTCAGGGATCTGCTTCCTCCAGCCCTACTCTACCTGCCTACAATGATCACTCAGTTAATCCATCAGTGGATTAATCCACTGACTAGGTCACTCCTCTCATAATCAAATCTTTTCACCTCTGAATATTCTTGCATTTGTCTCACATATGACTTTTTTTGGGGAACACCACATAACCAACCCGTAATACAAACAAAAGCCCTAATTTACAGAGTCTCCTGATTTTAGGGCCACTGGCACTGCCACCATGGCTGATTTTAAGCTGCCAACATAAAAACAACTAGTTATTATGAGCCAGTCTGAGCTGAGCAGCACACCCCTGACAATGGATACGAGCACTTTAATAAAGGAATCTTCAGATAAGCTATATTGAGTATGAAACTGGTTAACGTCTCAGGGAGAAATCAACTTTTAGAGATCTTTTTTTCTCTGGACAGGCATTGGTATGTGTCTCTGTAGCACAGCCTCTTTCTGCCAGTGTAAGTTTTAAATATCTGGTCAATAGAAATTAAGTCCATCACTTAACTGACAGAACACTAAATAATCTCCTTCGTCTTTTCCAGATTATGAATCATTTTCTGACAGAACAGATTGTCAAATTCCTAATGACTTTCATGTTCCACTGACTCGTTTTAAAAACTGAGATTCCCCTATTTATCTGTGAATTAGTTTTAGTCTTTGTTTCCTCAGCCCTTACCCAGTCTCCAGGACCCATAGCTACTCAGTGAATGTTTGGTAAGTGCTGTATGGGGAAAGTGTAAGCGAATTCTTCAAAATAAACCATTTCTCTCCTCAATTTCTCTCTATTTTTAGGTGCCTGAAAGAACTATATCCACGCCCACTGACAGGCAGTTCTTGATGCTCGTCTCAAGAGAAACTCAGAGGCAGAAAATGCCCGGACTAACGGAAGAGACCAGGTGGTCACAGGTGATGTGACCCTTTAAACTCATCCTTGAAACAGTTCTTTGAATTTTGACCTTCGTGTGTTCCAAGGATATCATGCAAATGAGATAAAGTAGACATGGTCTTTCCTAGTGGGACAAGGCATTGCCAGGCCTGGTGCTGAGACCTAATGCCAGGAGGCTCACTGTAACTGCAACTAACACAAGGTCACCGAGAGGAGGGGCACCAAGCTGAGGGGCACGTGCAGGGGTTTCAGGAGGGCAAATGTGGCCGGTCAGCTCTGTCTGGTGCAGTTAGCAGGGTGGACGAGAGAGGCCTGGAAGTGAAGAAGTGGAGTTTAGCACGAGGGGGTCCTCAGTGAACTGACCACACACCTGTGTGGCCAAGTGGTGAATGCCAGCTTGGAATGAGTTCAAGGGAAGTGGAAGGAGTAGCAGACGGGAGATGGCTTGGAAGGTGGCTTTGAACTGAAACAGAGAAAATGAAGGTGCCCTGGTTGTGGGCAGCTGTGACGCTTGACTAGACTCCGGGACCTGTGGGCAACAAAACTTCTTTCTTACCATCCTAGAGGATGGGCCATCCAAGGCCAAGGGGCCAGAAGACCCAGTGTCTTCCCAGGAGCTGCTCCTCCTGGATGGTGCCTTCTCTGTGTCCTCCATGGGTCCCTGATGGCATCATCAAAGCCCTTCTTAATGCTGTCACATTGGGCATTAAGTTCTAATACAAATTTTGAAAAATACAACATTCAGACTATACCAATGAGTTTTGTTTTCTGGTTATTTTTCATGAAAGGAGGAAATGTTACCTGTTTGGATTATCAAGGAGAATGACCCACCCCTACAGAGAAAAAAGACAAAAAGCAGGAGGAAAAGCAGCAAAGGCCATGAAAAGGTGGGAGAGGCTGGGATATGGTGCACGACTCAAGCCCTTGGCCTCCAGACCTTCGAACGCCTGTGTGATCCAAAGTGACCATTGTGCACACAGTGACCAGTGTGCATACAAGTGACCAGTATGCATACAGGTGAATTGCTGACAAACTGTCAGGTCCAGATGTAGAACACTGGAGGCAACCAGACCCCCCACAGGCTCCTTCCTGAGCACAGTCCTTCTTGCTTTCTGTCCTCCCAGAGAGCACACTCCCAGCTTCATGGAGATCCTCATGATTATTTACAGCTCTGCTGCCAAGTAGGTATTTTTTTTTTTATGTTTTTAATAAATGAAATCTAACACACATTTTTATGTAAGGTTTCTCAGGCTCACTTCGTGTTTTTGAGATTCATCTTCTATTTCTGTAGAAGGTTCATCTGCATTGCTTTCTAGTACCCCATGGGGTTGTGGACCATAAATGCCTCCTACTAACAAAGCTGTGTACAGGTTTCTTTTTAGGAATGGTCTGTGGATTTGTCTCCTGAAACAGGTGTCGTGTTGGGGGAGTGGGTGTCGAGGTGTTGAGCTCTGGGTCGTAGAACTTAGTTTCTCTCCTTTGGTGGACAGTGCCTAGTGTCGTCCCCAATGCTTCCACCAGTCCCCCACTCTCCTGGGTGACATCGAGTCCCTGCCATTCCACACCTTCACAGAGCTTCGCATCATGACTCCTAAAAGTAAGAGGGTCTTGGTGGATGATAATGGAAGATCCACATGATTTTAATTTCCCCTTTCCTGATCATTGGGGTCTGTAAACAAGTCAGGATGGCGCCTGGCATTTTGCCAGAGGGAGTGGTTTGTGAAGTAACGCCAGCGAGCCATTAAGTGTGGAGATTCCTTATTGGTTGACTGCTGTATCTAGTTTATGTTAATTAAGATAAGCTGTGTGGAATGTATATATACCCCTCCTGTCCTACAATAAACGGCTCCCATTCCTGCTGTATCAATGTACACAAGTTGCTCGTCACCCCCTGGTTATTTTGCTGCAGCCGGACTGCGGCACTTGATGATTAGGGAAGCACCTTTCCCCATGTTTATTGTCCTCTCCCCCTTGATGGACACTATTTTATGTCTTAAAAGTCCGGTGTATAAAGAAACTTATAGTTTGCATGCAGTGCAACCCATGTGCCTTTTCCTCTCTGATGCATTCTTCCTGCGTCTAGGGAAGCCTGTTCTACCCAGGGGCCACTGAGGGTGTCCTCTCCACTGCCCACCGGAGCTTCCTTGTTCTGCCCTTCACTCTGCAGTTTTCAGCCCTTCTGGGATATGAAGATACATTGATAGCACGTACTCTGTGACAAATATCTGTCAAGTTTCATTGTTTTTTCTATGCAGACATTCAATGAACTAAATATCATTTGTTATCTTTCCTGCTGATCTTTACCTCTCTGCAGGGACGTTTTGTCATGAACTGAGTAGTCCTTCTAAGTGCAGATGTACGTCCAGCTTCCTATCTGGTTCCACCCAGCTGTTCATCAGTTCTTCCATAGAAATCATAACTGAGTAGTCATTGGAGCTTTACAGTAAATCTTGATATTTACTACGGAACCTCCCATCAACTTATTTATACTGTATATTTATTTATTTAAATGTTCATTTATTTAAATATCTTGACTATTGCTTCCTAAATGAAGAATCTCTTACTTCTCTGCTATGCTGACAGGCCACCGACTACTGCAGACATCTGAGCGTACATAGCCACGGCCAGCTTTTCTGGTCACTGTCAACATAGAGATTGGTCCTGTTCTGTGTTAATCAACTTTTCGCTGCTATGAGGGATACCTGAGAAAAATAATTTAGAGGAGGAAAAGATTTATTTTGGCTCACCTTTTCAGAAGGATTCTAGGAAAATACCATGAATTTGGTGATTTGCCCCCAAAATCTTCCTCGTCGTTTCAGTTTAGCCCCCTTCTGTCTCCGTGCCTCCTGCCACTGAGCACATCTGTCAGCATTTCCCTGGTTCTTCCCTGTTTGCTCCTGACTGCTCCTTCCTCACTGCTCTCAGCTGTGGTGCCTGCCGGGGTCAGAATGTGCTGCATGCCTGGCACTTGTCCCTCAGGTCCAGCCCTTGAACTTGGACCTTTGCCTCTTACTCTGAGTGCAGTAATGGTGCAGAAGTGGTGCCCGTGGCCTCCGCAAGCTCTCTCTCCACCTACATCCTATGGATTTGGCCAATCCCAGCACTGATATATGGTACAATATATCTAAAATAGGAGCACGCCCACTCTGAGTGCGTCCAATGTGGATGTTCCTCAGGTAAGGGAGTGGAGCTTGTGTTACCTTTCAGCGGGTCAGCAGCCATTGGCTTTGCCTGGGTGTTGGCTGTTTGAGGGTACTGGTGGCTGGTCTCTGGGTAAGTGCTAACATGTTAGAAGTTCATCCATATCTCATGGCTCTAAAAGTACTCATTTGTAAACCAAGAAAGCAAATAGGGATCAATCAATAGATATTCCTAATCACAGAAGTAAGTATCCAGGAGAAACCTTTTTTAAGTTTAAAATTAAAAAAAAATATTTAAAATTTAAAAAAATCACTGTCTTGGCAATCCTTTGCATTTGAAGTTTGAACAAGTATATGAACTATTTCAAAGCCTGTTTCTAATGATTGTTTCAAAACACAATTTAATCTCAAAAGACTTATTGGAACTAAATTATTTTACTTGTTTAGGAATAAACCTATCAAATTAAAGTGATAATATTTTTAGAAGAAAAAACCTGAATTCATCAGAAATTAGCCTACCTCAACCAATGTTCATATGTGGCATGCCACTCAATTTTTATTTCCTTAATTTTCATTAGCTTATCCTGTTGATTCCAAAGGATGAACTTAAACCAGGACACTAACATCTCCTTGGTATTTATATGTGAGGGTATTTGAAAGTGGTCAGAACTCAGGGTTTTCAGGTGCAGGTCTTATAGAAGTAAGAATATATACACATACACACAAAACAAACAAACAAACACACACTGGCTTTTTAATTTCTATTTATTTATTTATTTATTTATTTTTGACACTGTGAATTGAACTCTGGGAGGTTTTTCCACTGAGCCATATACCCAGCCCTTTTTATTTTATTTTGATACAGGGTTTCACTAAGTTGTATAGAGTCTGGGTAAGTTGCTGAGGCTGGCCTTGAACTTGAGATTCTCCTTCCTCAGCCTCCAGAGTCACTGGGTTTACAGGTGTGTGCCTCCGTGCCCAGCAGCATGCTGGTTTTGAAAGTTTCCACCCATGGCCTCATGTGATATTAACACCCTCTACTTCACATCACCCTCTCATAAAAGTTTACTTCCTTCTCTGATGTCATTTGTTTCCAGAATCATCAGAAAATGATATTTTCCTTTTAGGGTTTGAAAAGAAACCAGATATGCTATTGTTATGACTGAGATGTGGTTATTATTTAATTTGAAAAGGAGCTGAAACTTGCAAAAGAAAATGGCTAAGCCCCCCACCCCCACCCCTCAAAGCTGAAGGATCTAAGTCTATTGTAACGCGAAGGAAGCCAGTTTAGTTGGAAGAAAATGTCTCATCTTGAGAGTCCCATTTCCCTGAAAGCTTCAGTTTTCTGTGCTGCAGTGTAGGTTACTCCTGTGTCATACAAAGAGCACAAGGTGATAGCATAAGAAAGTGCTTTAAGCAGAGAAGCAAGGACATGTTTTCCACAAGTGAATTTAGCAAACATGTTTGAGAATGAGCCATGCTTCCAGCAGGGAGTCTAGAAGAAAGATGCTCTACTGGCCTCTGAGAAGCCATACAGTGCAAGGCCATTGAGACTCAAGTGGTTCCTGTTTGTGATACGGCAATACCCCCTGCCTGGAAGCCAAGCATCGACCTACTTCCTTGTATTTCCTGTCATCCTTGCAGTTAGGCAGAGGCTGGTTCTACCTGACAGCGATGGTGGTGATGAACTGGGATACTCAGGGCTGAAGCAGGAAAAGCCCAAGTAAAATTTTCCAGTTCCCCTTGGCAAGGCGACTTAGTCTCAGATGGTGCAGCTATTACCCAACCTGGGTATCCTCCGCCGCCTGAGTCCTGTCTAGCAACGTGAACATGGAATAGAGTGGACGTGTGGTGTGAGCAGGAGATGACCTCTGTTCTGCTAGCCCACTGGGGTTTAAGGCTTGGTATTATTGTGGTAGAAAGCCACCTATACGAGCAATACCCTGGTCTAGCATGGCTGCATTTTCAAGTAAATTTTCCTTTAGGAGTTGTTAAATGTACCCATTGGATTTTAAGACTCAAACACACTGGAATGTCTAGATTAACAAAATTTTGGAATAATTATTCAGGATTATCCTGAATACAGTGAGGATAGCTTTCATATGCTATGAACATACTCAAGGTCAGTGAAAATGAGGGAGAAGGTCAGGAAGCCTCTGAGCATATAGAACTGAAACCTGCACACAAACACTGACAAATTAGCCTGAGGGCTGAAATTCATAATAATTATGTTTTGAGCCTGCATAGTGTTTTGTGAGGTGCCTGTCCACTCCTCATGCTCAGACGCAAGCCTGGATCTGGCAATGCTGAGCCCAAGGACAGACACGGCTCAGAGGAGTACATTGAACTGTAAGTGGCCTCGAGTGTCAGCCATAAGCAGTTAGAATCCTCTGTATGGAAGCAAAAGGGCTCTTGGAACGCCCTTCTTATTATGGAGGATTAGATTTCCATCACTGCCTAAGGAAGGTTTCTGGAGGGGAGACACTCAATGAAGGTGCTTATATAAAGTAGGAAAGAACTATGTGTCACCATTTTTCAGGCTAATAAAATGCAGGGGTCAGTTACTTGTTCACTGGGAGATAATTAATGAAGTAGGATGCAGAGGCTGTTATTCTCTAGAAAATGACCCACCCCATGGGGACTTAGAGCAGGTCTCCAGACACTTGCAGCACTAAGGCTGAGACCACTGACCTGCAGCAGAGGCCGGACTCCAAGCCCAGCCCTCACCATCTGCATGTATGAGAGTTGGAAGCAACCGCCCTAAAATGGCCAGTGGTTTGCAGTTTAGACAAGTTTACTTATGTGTACACAAGAATGATCTTATCTCTAAAGATAACATAAGAAATACATGACAATGTAGGCAAGTCATGTCACATAGCAATCAAACCATTCTTGGCAAATAAAAAATGGTAAACAATAAGTGTAGCATTTCTTCCTTAATCATTTATTGCATTAAGAGAGGTAATGAGTCCACTTCGGACGATGCAGAAAACATCAAAGCCAATGCTGTAATTACATCCAACAGGTAGCCCTCAACTGATGTGTCTCTGAATGTACTCTTGGACTATTTATTTAGCAAATAATTCTATTTAAGTCCTTTACTTTTACCTTTACATCCATACCAGAAAATTGGAACCAAGCTAGTCACTTTCAATGTAGTGAGGATTCAGAGTGACTCCTCATTTAAAAATCATCACCACAAATATCTTTGTACAACTCCCCTTTTGCTTAAAAATACTACATTATGGACTCAAGGTCCATACTGAAAGCATCCTAGAAGTCCAACTTTATGCTAAATTTGGTGAGATTTTGTCTTTGACACTGACATTTGGGATTGGTTAGTATGCTGGAATGTGGAAGGAAAGAACATTATTGTTAATTTTTTTTTTGACAGAAACCATTTACTTTTAGTAACAATACATTGAGTAAAATAGTACAGAGACATCTTCTCTCATGCTTGGGGTGTCTGAAGGCTATGTACACAGTTGACATTGCAGTCTTTATTCAAAGGGAAATTCTTGATTTCTTGTTTTTCTGGGGCAAAATCTTCTGTCTTCATGCCTACTTTTATGAAAATTGCTTTTTGTTTTGTTTTCATAGTCTCCATGACATACATCAGAATTAAAAACTTCTTAATATAAAAATTCCACATTGCAAAGGAAGATCACAAGGCTAAGCTAATTTATAATGAAGTGTTGTAATTAATGTCTCCTCTCTCCTCTGTGGCCTCCTGTCTAATCACACACCCATTCTGGCCAACCTCAAACTCCCCCCTTCCTTTCGATACACTATAATTTTCTAATATCATTCTTTATTCAATCTGTAAACATAAAGCAAAGCCACTCCAAACAATACAGACCCCAGAGGTCATCTTCTTCAGACACTTGTTTTGCACATTATGAAATTGGTCCAAACACTAGCAGCCAATGGAAGGCACCACTGGGATGTGAACTGTTTTGATTTTTGGAGAAATAAACACAAACCATTTACAGTGCAACTACATTTTTTTGTTAAAAGGCCTATATCACTTGGAAAATCTAGTGTGTGGGGACTGAGCATTAAGCATGAGCATTAAGCATTAAATGAGATCCTACCATCTCTCTCATGCTGATGGTACTCTGCCCTCCATGCAGATTTGAGAAATACCAAAAAATGGAGATGGCCCATACTGCATGCGCTGAAGTCATCTCCTCTAACAATCAGGTCCACTCTGGTTCTCCTATGCTTTCAGTGGAACTTGATGAGGGATATGGTACTGTGCCAATCAGCAGCAATGGTTTGCTTGAGGCATATGGGTCAAACTGATGACTTAGTCCCTTATATGCTTCATGTGAAATTTTGTGAGCACTCAGCTGAGTGCAGAAGTGTCTGTTGGACTAGTGGATTCTGCAGCCTTCCTAGCTCCCCAGGAAACCTGCTTGAATATTCAAAAGTTGTTTCTCAAGACTGAGAGCGTCCTGCAAAGAGTTTATGTCTAACATTTGGCAAATTTTATGAGACATTAATCTGGAGAATAGCCCTAATTTAGCCTTCAAATCTCAATGCTGCTTGTAATTCTAGTCTTCTAATACTCAAAGCTACTGTCAGATTAGACTGTCTATGACAGGAGGCAATCTTCTGACCTGAAGGTAGAACTGACCTTGTAGTGTGGGGTGTGGGATTCCAATAATAGGTTGTTAGAAACTTTGGCCTACATTTAAAAAATTGAGAATCTTGTCCTCAAGTAAAGTATTTTTCAATATTAAAAAAGAAGATATTCATTAGCAAACAAAGCTAATAAATGAGTTCATACTACATAAATGAGTTCAATATTGGCAGTGAAAGGTTTTATTGAAACCCCATAATGCACTCAGGCAATCTGAAACACAAATAGTGCATTTAAAAAATAAAACATTATTTTCCTTCCATGAGGATCCTTTTGTAACAAAATATTTTTTCACAGTGTTTTTATTTTAATTTATTACTCTAATATAATCTAGAAAAAAGTTACATAATCTAAAATGTCAGGCAAATAGATAAATGTGAAGTTGATTAGGTCTATCAAACCGTCACACTGGGTTTCATCATGGCCAACCATGTCTGTGACCGTCAGTAAGAAAGACACCTTCTGTCACAGCAACATTCACACACACACACACACACACACACACACACACGTGAGCTCTCTGACTGCAACTGAAATAAAATGTCAGAAAATGTACACTTTTACTACTTCAAAATTTTCCAGGTGTGTCCATCTTATTTCATTTAAAAATGGTGGTTGGTATAAACATTCATGTGCAGTTTTTGTGCCACATGAGCTCTCAGTTTTTGAGAATCGACAGGGAGCACGATTGCTGGTTTGTATGTTACAGCAGGTTTGGTTTTGTAAGAAACTGCCAGACTCACCCACATTGGCTGCACCTTCTTGCAGTCCCAGCAGGAACAAGTGAGCAAGAGTTTCTGCTGCCCCACATCCTTGATGTCATTTCCCATTTGTCTACGTTCTGGATTTTGGCCATTCTCAGAGGTGTTCAGGAATCTCGCCATTGTTTCAATTTGTGTTTCTCCAATAGCATGTGATATGCACTGTCTTTGCATATAATTATTTGCCACTTATATATATTCTTCCATGAAGCATCTTTTGAGGATTTTTTGGTTCATTTTTTAAATTAGGTTGCTTTCTTAGTAAATTTTAAGAATTCTTTGTATATTTTGGATAACAGATATGGCTTTTGCAAACATTTTCTCCAGGTCTATGGCTTGTCTTTTCATTCTCTTTACAGAGCAGAATACTTTAGTTGCAGTGAAGCTCACCTGTCAATCTTTCCTTTCATGAATCATGCCTCTCGTACTGTCTTCAAAGCCATCGTCAAAACCTAGGTCCACAAGATATTCTCCTATGTTATCTTCTAGAGCTTTGTGATTTAGCATCTTCCTTTTAGGCTTTTGGCCCTCTGGGTAACTTGTATGAAGGGTGTAAGGGTGTAAGGTCTACAGCCTGAGGAACAGAGAAAAATAAAACGCCTGCTACTGAAGCCCCTCAGTCTGTGGTCTCTGCTGCGGCAGGCCAGCCCCAGGGAGACACCACGCGTCCTCCTGCCCTCTCTCATGCTCTCTATCCCATGACACCTGACCTAACCTATCTCTACTTACTCTCTTCTCCACCAAAGCTTTCTACTCTAGCTCCAGAGCCCCTACTCCACACTGAAAAAGCCCTAGAATGGATAACCCCTTTTTCCATGGGACACAACTTTTCTCTTCTTGCCCTAACTGAATCCTTGGGGAACTCAAAGGCTCCGGAGGACTCAGGACTAGTTCTCCCTGCCACGGCTTGTGGTAAGCTGAATTGTCCTTCTAGAAAAGTTCTCGGCCTAATCCCAGCACCTGTGGCTATGTCACCCCGTGGTGAAAGAGACTCTGCAGAGATATTAAGTTATGATCTTGGCTGGGAGACTATCCTGGGTTTTATTTTTAGGTTTATTTATTTTGATTTATGTGATCACAGGGTCCTTATGTCACAGGGAGCCAGGAAGATAAGCATCAGGGAGAAGGAAGCAAGGAAAGCAGCAGAGGTCAGAGAGGAGAAAAGATGGGGGAAAAGACCATGGGCTGAGAAGTGCATGCGGCTCCAGGAGGTGAAGTGCCGGAGGCAGATTTTCCTAAAGCCTGCGGAAGGACTTCAGACCTGTTGACACCTTCATTTTGTTCCAGTGAGGCAGATTTTGAATTTCTGATCACAAGCACTGTAACGTAAACTTGTGTTGTTTAAGCCACTACATTTCTGTGACTGGTGACAGCATGAGTAGGAAACTATTGGTGCATTACTCACCCATCCTCATGAACAAAGAGTTCCCATCCTCAGCCTCCCAATCCTCCTTCCACCACAGGAAGCACTGACCCCTGGCTATTCTACACCCTTACTCTTCCATCACCCCCAAGCCCCCACTTTTGCTCTACTCTATGACTTTGCTTCTCTCTTGCTTTTCTTTATCACTCATCCTAACTCCACTAGGTGACTTCTAGAACTGGTAAATGAGTTTGGCAAAGGAGCAGGATATAAGATCAACACTCAGAAATCAATAGCTTTTCAATACTCTAATAACAATTCAGTTGAGAAATAAATCAGAAAAAAAAATCCCTTCTCAATATCCTCAATAAAATAAAATAAAGTACCTGGGAATTAATCTAACCAAAGAAATAAAAGATCTCTACAATGAAAACTATAGAACACCAAAGAAAGAAATGGAAGACCTTAGAAGATATTGAAGACCTCAGAAGATCCATGTTCTTGGATAGGCAGAGCTACTATTGTCAAAATGGCCATCGCGCCAAAAACAATATAAAGATTCAATTCAATCTCCATCAAAATAAATGACATTCTTCAGAGAACTAGGGAAAAAATCAATCTTTAAATTCATTTGGAAGAATAAAAGACCCAGAATTCCCAAAGCAATTTTTAATACATGAAGCAGGAGGCATCACAATACCTGATCTGAAATTTTGCTACAGAGCTGTAATGACAAAGCATGGTGTTGGCATCAAAGCAGACAGAGGACCAGTGGAATGGAACAGAAGACACAGGGACAAGCCATGTACTTACAGGAATCTGACACTTGACAAAGGTGCCAAAAATATATGTTGGAGAAAAGACAGCCTTTTTAACAAATGGTTCTGGGATAACTGGATATATATATGTAGAAGAATTAAATTCAATCTTCATATTTTACTCTGAACAAAAATTATAGTGGATCATAGACTTCGGAATTAGTCCAGAAAACTTGCAATTGCTGGAAGAAAACAAAGGGTCAACACTCCATCATATGGGTGCAGGCACAGACATTCTCAACAAGACCCCTAAACTCAAAAAATAAAACCACCAATCAACAAATGGGATGCCATCAAATTAAAAACTTCTACATAGCAATGGAAATGATTAAGAGAATAAAGAGAAAGCTTACATAATGGGGAAAATTTCTTTGCCAGCTATTCCTCTGACAGTGGGTTAATATTCAGAATAAATATAAAGAAATTAAAAAAAACCCTCAATGCCAAAAAATACAAATAACCTAATGAAAAAAATGGGCAAAAGAACTAAACAGAAATTTCTCAAAAGAAGAAACACAAAAAGCCAACAAATTCACGAACAAATTTTCAGTATCCCTAGCATTCATGGGAATGCAAATCAAAACTACATTAAGATTTCATCTCACTCCAGTCAGAATGGCAGTTATCAAGAATAAATGCTGGTGAGTTGTAGGGGGAAAGGCACACTGTACATTGTTGGTGGGACTGTAGACTAGTGCAAACCACTTTATAAAGGAGTATGGAGATTCCTCAAAAACCTAGCAATGGGACCAGCATGTGACCCAGCCATCCCACTCTTTGGCATTTTCCTCAAAGATCTAAAATCAGCATACTACAGTGATGCAGCCACATCATTATTAATAGCAGCACAATACAAAATGGCCAAATTATGGAACCAGCTGAGATGCTGTCAATAGATGAACCAAGTAAGAAAATGTGGTATATATATACACAGTGGAGTTTTACGTAGACACAAAGAAGAATGAAAGGATGGTATTTGCCAGTAAATGGTTGGGAATGTAGAACATCATACTAAGTGAAATAAGCCAGACTCAGAAAATCGAGGATTGAATGTTTTTTCCCAGATGTGGAAGCTAAAGCAAAAGGAAGGGGGAAAGACAGTGTGGGAGGGGATGAGGTATCATAAAGACACAGAGAAGATCAGCAGAGTAGAATTAAGAGATTGAGAGGGATGGGGGAGGGAAGGGAAAGGGAAAGGAATGTGGAGTCAATCTAACAGGATCATGTTATGTACCTATATAAATGTTCCAAAGGGAACATCTCCTCTACGTATGTGTATATACTAATCAAAAATGAATGGGGGCTGGCAATGTGGCTCAGCAGTAGAGCGCTCGCCTAGCGTGGGCGGGACCCGGGTTCAATCCTCAGCACCACATAAAAATAAAGGCATTGTGTTGTGTCTATCTACACCTAAAAAAATTTTTTTTTAAATGAATGATTGAAGGTTTTATAGAAAGATTGGTAGAGGAGAGGGGAGAGAAAAGGGGGGAGGGAGGAGGAGAGGAAGGGAGATTGAAATCAACCTCTTGTATGTATAATTATGTCAAAAGGAACCCAGATACTATGAACAAATACAGTGCTCTAAAAAAAAAAAAGGAAAAAAGCAACAATGGAGCTTGTTAGGTACTGTGCTTACAAAGATTTGGAATTGCATTTGGAGAGAGTCTTTTGTGTATTTATTTATTATCTGCCAGTGCACAAGAAGATTCTCCCAGGACTCATCATTGTCTTCTCCTACAGGGTCCTGCAGGTCTGGGAATCAGACCTTCATGCTCTTTATTATATAATGAGCCATTTCTGGTTAATTCCATATCTCCTACCACTGGATGAGGGTATCAGTTGTCATTACAATGTACATAGTAAACTAATAGATATCTCCTTGCCTTTGAAGAGTTGATTTAACTTATTAATGCTGGGCATGTCATCTGTTTTGCCACTCAAGAATATGAGCTTCCAAAAGACTCTCTTAAAGGTTGTCACTGTTGGTAATAATCACAAATCCCAGTCTTAGAGTAATTAGTTTCCTGATGCTTTGAATGTGTCACCTACAAAATTCAGGTGTTAAGACTCAATGGCCACTATGGTGATACTGAGGTGAGAACTCTAAGTAGTGATTGGGGTATGGCAGCCCCTCCATCAACACTAGGATTGAGGCTCTGAAGCTGTGAAGCTATGGGTGGCGTCATATATGAGGCATGAAAGGGTCCACACTTCATTCACACTCGGACCCTTCCACATCTTGCCACATGAGGACACAGAGTTCTTCCTGTCTGGAAGATGCGGCAATAGGTGACATACAGGAAGAAGGCAGTAGCCCTTACCAGACTCTGAACCTGCAATCGTCTTCATTGGCCTTCCTCTTGGACTTCCAAGCTTTCAGAATTCTAAAAAATGAACATCTGTTTTATGGTGTGAATTACCCAGACTCTGAAATTTTGTTATAGCAGAACAGATAAAACAAGATATCTGTTCTTGTTAAATGTACTGTTTAGAACCTTTTAACATAGAGAATTAGATATCTTCCAAGACAATCTTAACTTTTTTTTTTTTTTTGGGGGGGGGGTGTGGTGCTGGAGATTGAACCCAGGGCCTTGTGCATGTGAAGCAAGCACTCTACCAACTGAGCTATATTCCCAGCTCTTACCTTGAACTTTTTAAGTCTGTAATCAATACATTCCAAGGATTGAACTTTTTCAGGGATAACCACTCCCCTGATCTCCACATGTTATCACAAGTGGGGAGGATATAGGAATGACTTATGTAAGGCAAGTAGAACATTCCATTTCATGTGAGACTCTCCATCCCTCTCTCAGTACAGCTCAGTACCAATCAAAGTGTGTCAGTCAGCTTTTCATCTCTGTGGCCAAAATACCTGACACAAACAAAGGAAGAAAAGTTTATTTTGGCTCATGGTTTCTGAGGTTCAGTTCATGGTCAGTTGGTTCCAATGAAGAAATATCAAGGCAGAAGGGTGTGGTGGAGGAAATTGGCTCAGCTCATGGCAGCTGGGCAGGAGAGAGAGAGAGAGAGAGAGGGTGGGGAGAGGGAGGGAAAGAGAGAGAGGCCAGAGGGAAGGTAAAGCCTTCTTCCAGGGCATACTGCCAAAGACCTACCTCCTTCAACTAGGCGCCACTTCCCAACAGTCCATCGATGGATTAATCCACCGATGAGGTCAGATGCCTCATGATTCAATCATCACCTAAAATTCCCACCTCTGAACCTTGCCACATTGGGGATCATGCTTCCAGATCTAAACTATAACACAAGGAGTCACAGTGTCTCTGTGTCAATGAGAGCAAGAGAAGCACTGATTGGAAGTGCCCTTGTTATTCAGGAGCAAGGATCAGGAAGTTATTAAGGAGATAGGAGTGGTCATCTCCCAAGACTTCCCGAAACATGGCACAGATCCTATGGAGAGGGGTGACTTCTCTGAGAGTCATCAACATAAGACACAGAGCCTACTGCAACCCTGCTGCCACCCTCGCAGCCCTGGGTGGCTAATTGGTGAAGCTACAGGCAGAATCCTAAGCAGGACATCAAAGAGTCCGTGGTTCATCTGAAGTGTTGATGATGGACCATCACTGTTGGAAGCCAGAGCCTTGAACCTGTCCTGTGTCTGATGTGGTGTCACCAGAAATTATCGGGACAGTGCCATTGTCACAGCCATTCTGACCTAGTCCCATAGAAGAAAAGCAGTAGCCAGAGGGCAAGAGCAGTCTGCTTATTGAGCCACCCTCCTGAAACTGAGACTAATGACAAGGCACAGGACATCACTGCAGGCATGAGTCTCAAAGCTCTCAGGGGCATTTGCAGATACCATGGGAGTTGTCCAGTGTCAGAGAACAAGATCCAGGGTCCCATCCCCTAAGGTTACCACATCTCCCACACCAGGTATTCAAGTGGACCCAGACCATTTCCTGTTGGCCAGAAATGGAGTGGAATTTGGTTCAGTCCCACGATACCCCGCTGCCCTTGGTCAATCCCAGTATTTGAGAAGGACTCAGAGCCACTCAGGTAGAAGAAGCAAAAACTGCAGCCAGTGGAGGAAAAAATGTAGACAGTGCAGGGAAACGTGGGCGTGGACTTCTCTTCCCAGAGAGAGTTTAGGAAGAAAGAGAAGCAGGAAGAGAGGTGCTGAGCGATCTGTAACTGGAAGAGAGCTCGGCATGGGCACAGCAAGAGAAAGGATGTCAGAACCACAGCAAAAGGGAGGCCATTGGAGCGAGGTTCAGTGGGGGGGGGCACAGAAGGAGCAGTCAGTGATGGAGGGAAAGGGATGCCTCACCCTTGACCTTGGTGGAGCAGTTAGGAGGATGGGAAGGAGGAAATGAGCACTGGAGGAAGTATCACCATCAGACTGAGCAGGGGGAAGTACCATGCTGGGCCTCTGCAGATCCCAAACTTACACAGTTGTGGCTCTGGCCAGTTACTGGTGACCGACTCCTTAGACGTGATGCTGTGGCCGCTCTGCTCCTGGAGCGAGATCACTTCTCCCACCTCTGGGATACCACTTCTTTTACACCCCCTTTGGTTTTCTTCATGGTATTCTTCTTCTAAAATGTTGGACCCCTGCATTTCTCCATTTGCTACTTCAGTTTCTTCTCCTGCCTAAGAAATGAACACAAATTCAGTTTAAAATAACTCCCGTCTGTTATCTCACAGTTTTGTAGGTCAGAGTCTGGGTTGGCTGGGTCCTCTCAGGTCTATGGGGTAAAATCAAGGAGTTTCAGGCTTGGCTTTTCTTACCCACCTTTTGGAGAATCCAAGGAAGAGGATCCAATTTATCAGGTTGTGGCAGAATTCAGTTCTTGTGGCTGTAGGAAGGAGCTTCTGGTGCCTGCCTGATGTCAGCGGGGCCATGTGCAGCTCCCAGAGATTGTCTGCATTCCCACCCCGTGGCCCCCTCTGTCTCAAAGCCAGCATTAGAGCATCTCCCTCCCATTGGCTCTCTCTAAGGGATCCCGGATTCACTTATAAGCTACTTGAAGAATCCCCTGTTTTAAAATCAATACCTCTGTAAAATCCACTTCCCCATGCAACATGATCACTAGAGTAACAGGTCACCACAGCCACAGGCTTCTGCCACACTCAGTGACAGAGGATTGCCAGACCACGCTGCTCTTCCACATGCAGTGTTCTTCTTGAGAGGGTTCCAGTCACTGCCCACAACCTGAGGAGTCCAACTCTGTGTCCCTAGCCTTGAGGTCCCCACAGACCGTCAGGTTTCCAAATGCCTTCAGATGCCAGCTCTATCACTCGCAAATCCCATAACCACCTTAAATCCAGCGTGCTCTAAAACAGGTGCCTTCTGTTCCTCTTTCATCATCTAATTCTCCTATATTTGCTGTCTCATTTAATTTGTCAAGTCACTGAAGCCAGAAATCTTAGTGTTTTGGAGACACTTTGTTGCTATTTACCCCACATGCTCAATTACAGCACTAAAAAAAAAAAAAAAAAAGAATTTAACTGCTGCAGTGATTTTCTCCAACCAACCCTCTCACATATCTACAGCCACTGTCCTTCTCAGGTTCTCATCACCAGTCACCTTGTATCTTAGGGGACCTTTTCCTTCAGCCTGGCTTCCATCTATAACTCATCAGTGCCCTGGAGCTTTCAGGCTTACCATTTTAACCTACCCCCTTTCTCTGCACAGTCCTGGGGGGAAGCTCCTTTCATGATTTGTGGTAGTTATAGCTCCTCTCCTCCCTCTTCCCTCCGTCCTTTGCTTCCTTCTTTCTTTTCCACCTTTGTTTACTCCTCCCTTCCTTCTTTCCTTTCGTCTTTTCTTATTTCCTGCTTTTACAAAAAAAAAAATCATTTTATTGAGATGACATTTACGTGCAAAAGTGTTCTCCCATTTTGACTGCATGTTGGTTATATTTCACAAGTGAATTAATCCACATCACTACCACTGCAACCAAGACGCAAAATAGTTCCAATACCTTACTAAGGTCTCTTGTTCCCTGGCAGTGAATCTGTGCTCTCTCCAGGACCCAGGAAAGCCTCCTTTTGCTTTCTTCCATTATATATTAGCTGTGTATGTTCAAGAATTTCATGAAAATTGAATCATACAGTGTGTGCTCTTCTGTGTTTGACTTCTTTCAGTGATTATCACTTTGAGAGATTTGTTCATGTTTTGCACTCATTGATAGTTGGTTTCCTTTTATTATTGAAGAGTATTCCATTGAATAAATATGAAAAAAAATTGTTAATATGCCTACTGATGGACATTTGGATTGTTTCTGGTTTGATGCTATTAGGGATAAAATTGCTATAAGCATTCACATTCAAGAGTTTTTGTGGGCATGTATTTTTATCCCTCTTGGGCAATACCAAGGAGTGAAATTGCTATTTCATTTGGTAAATACAGTCATCCCTTGATACTCCCAGGGAATTGGTTTCAGAAGGGATATCAATAGTCTGCAGAGGCTCAAGTCCCTTATTAAAAAGTACAATGGTGTGTGGGGGGGGGGTAGGAATAGGAAGGATAGTAGAATAAATTTAACATAATTTTCCTATGTCTACTCATGAAATTATCTAAATGAACCCCCCTCATCATGCCTGCCTACAGAATGGGGTCCTAATTAGAATAAGATATACTCTGTGCTGGTATAATGTTATTAAAATGGATTCTACTGTCCTATTCAACTAAGAAGAACCAGTAAAATAAAATTTAAAAAGAAAAAAGTATAGCATTTGCATATAACCTTCATACATCTTCCCATATATTTTAAATAATCTCTAGATTATTTATAATAACTAATGCAATGCAAATGCTATAAAAATAGTTGTTGTGCTGTATTGTTTTGGGAACAATGACAAGAAAAAATATGTATGCGTTTGGTACAGAAGGATTTTTTTTTTAAATTTCCCATCAGCAGTTGGTTGAATACTTGGAAGTGAAACCTGTGGATACAGAGGGTTGACTGTATGTGTTGAATTTTATAAGGCATGGTGACACTCTTGCAAGTGTTTATTTTACCCTCCCAGCAGCAATGTAGAAGAATTCTGGTTGTCTTCTTCACCAGTGACTTTCTGTTGGTTTTTCAAATTTTGCTCCCTCCAGAGACCCTGCAGAGGTCTATCACTCTGATTTTACTCTTCGACTCCCCTAGTGAGCACTGAGACTAACCATCTTTTCCAATGCTTCTTAGCCTTTTCTTTATCCTATTTTGTGAAATATCCCTTAAAAATCCTTTGACAATTTTGAAAAGTTAAGTTTCTTGCCTATTTATTATTGAGTCGTAAAAATTCTGGATATCAGTCCCTTGTCAGACACATTCACTGTGAATAATTTTCCCCAACTTGTAATTAATTTTTAATGCTTTAAATGATGTATTTATAGAAGCAGATATTTTTAATTTGGGTAATGCCAGCTGACCACATTTCCCTTTTACGGTTAGTGTTCTCTAAATTCTAAGAAATATTTGCCTCAATAAAGCACAGCATATTTTTCTTCTGAGTTTTCTTTCAAAGCTTTGTGTTTTAGATCTATGTAATATATTTTGAGGATTTTTTTTTTCTGTGTGATGTGAGCTAAGGGTTGAATTAGTTATTAGTTTCCTAAGGGATGTCCAGTTATTCCTACATCATTTGTGAAAAGTTGTCCTTTGCTGTTGGTTTCCCTCAATATCTCTGTTGAACATCAGTGGAGGTGTATGAGGGGTGCCCTGGACAGCTAGTGCCTTTCTATTTGTCCATACATCTCTCTTACGCTGCATGGTCTGGTCTCCTCCATCACTACACCTTTTATAGTAAGCCTTCCAATCAGGTAGCATCAGTTCAACGCTATTCTTCTTTTCTAAAACAGTTGTGTCTACTTTAGGTTCTTTTCATTCCCATAAAAATTATAGATCTAGTTTATTAATTTCCATATGAAAAAGCCTACTGAGATTTTGTTTCAAATAGTATAAAAGTTGGAGACTACTTTGGAGCAAATTAGCATCTTAATTAAGTTTAGCTTTCTAATCCATGTGCATGACACATTTATTCATTTATGTAGGTCTTCTTTCTTTTCAGCCATGTGTGGTAGTTTACAGTGTATAATTTTGTATGTATTTTGTTAAAAATTCCTGGACATTTTATGTTTTTGATGCTTGTGTCATGTAACTTGTCAAATCCACTTATTAGTTCTAGTAGTTTCTTTTTTCCTTTGGATTCCTTGGGATTTTCTACAGAGGAGATCGTATCTCCTGTAATTAAAGATTGCTTTGCAGACTATGTTCCAATCTTCATGACCGCCCTGCTGGTCTCGCCTCTCTGCCCTGGAAAGGACTTTTAGTACAATATTAATTAGAAGAGATTAAAGCAGTTTTCCTTGCCAGTTTCTGGATCTCATGGGAGAGATGTTCATATTTTAGCCATTAAAAGTGACAGTAGCTGGAGGTTTTTCGCAGGTGTGGTAGAGGTCTTCAAGGAGGCTGGAGCACCTCGCTACAAACTGGGTGGCTTAAACCAACAGGAACTGTTGCCCAAGAGCCTAGAGCCTAGAAGTCTGGGCCACACTCTCTCTGAAAGCCCCTGAGACATCTCTCCTCCTGTCTTGGGGCTTTGGTGCCTGCTGGCAGCCGTCACCCACCCTGTGAAGTAGCTGCAGTGTTGCAAGGTTGCCCATCTTCTCGGGACCTTCTTTCCTGGACACCACACTAGTCACTGGGTTTAGGTCCTCTCCTGTCCATTATGACCTCATCTTGACTTCGGTGCTTTCATATACAAACACCCTCGTTTAGAATAAGGTCACATCACAGGCACCAGACCTAAGGGTTTCAGCACGTCTTTATGGGGACACAATCAAACCCACAAGTGCTGTTAATTAGGATGATGAGGTTCCTTTCCATCCAAAATGTGCAGAAATTTTATATTACACATATTGTTAAATACCTTATCTGAATTGACTGAAATGGTCACATCAATTTTCCTTTATTTTTTAATATAAAGTACATTGATTAATATTTTACAGCACATTGTGATGGATATTTTAAAACGATCATCAGAGTTGAAATCACTTTACAGGGAATATAGTTATACTCACTACCTGCATTCTATCATTACTATTTTACTGTATTTGCTTTATTACCTATTCAGTTCACTACCTCTTCCTCTCCTTTCCATCAATTCATCTTTTTTGATGCATTTCAAAGTAGTTTTCAGACACCAGTATGTTTCTTTTTTTTAAATTTTTTTATTAGTTGCTCAAAACATTACAATGCTCTTGACATATCATATGTTTCTTTATAAATAATCCAAAATGCATTTCATTCCTAAATTTCAACATTTATTTAATTTTTTGCTTTTGTGGAAGAATTTTAATGTGCAAAAATCAATTCCAAGAAGATTATGGATCTAGAGGTGAAAGGTAAATGTATCATTTCTAGAAGTAACGTGAGAATACCTTTCTGATATTGGAATAAGAATGATTTCTTCAACATGACACAGCAAGCCTTTCATCTAATAGAAGAGGATTAAATTTATTAGTAAAGATTTTATTCTAATAATTAAAAGATGCTATGAAAGAAGTTCAAAACAAGAGAGTGGAAGAAGATATTTGTAGTACATATTTGCTCTATAAAGACTTTGTCTCCCAACATCACCAGGATTCCTACTAGCCCTAAGAAAAAGAAACACAGACCTGGGACAGGCCTTCCACAAAATGGAATAGCCAATGACAAAATGAAAGTATTAAAATATGCCCAATACCACTAATAATGAAAACTATATGGAGAAATGGATGAAAACCCCTCAGCATGACAAGAATTAAAAATAATGACTACACTAAAAATCATAAAGGTGTAGGACAATGAGAACTCTCACATGGTCGGTGGTCATGGTGTGTGTAACAACTCATATACTCTCTCATACCACTAATCAAAGTATACATTTTTATAAACTCCTTGAAAAACTATTTGGCATTATCCAATGCCATCAAACTATGTGTACCTTGTGACACAGATGTTTCACTACTTGGTACATATCCAACAGAATGTATGCAAAAGTTATATTAAAAATGTTCATATGAGCAAATGATGTGACATGAACATTTGCTCCAAACTTGAAAAACCCATATGTTCACCGACAGCAAGAAACTGTATATTTTCATACAATAGAATACTGAACATCAGTGAAAGTGACATAATTAGAGCTGTAGGAAGGAACACAGCTCAGTGAAAGGAATCTTACACAAAATAATGCATACTGTGTAATTCCTTTCCTAAAATGGCAAAGCCAGGCAGAGGTGATCAATGGTGTTTGAGAAGTGTGTGTGGGGGGGTGGTTCAGGACTGGGATCCAGCACAGGAGCAACTTTTCTGGGTGCTGGGAATGTTCTATTCTTCAATCTGGTGGTGACTGCATTGTTAACCTTCCCATAATTCATTGAGTTTTCCCAGATGATTTAGGCAGTTTTTTGTAGCTATTTAATTCTATAAAAACATACTTTAAAAAAAAATACTGGTTACATAATGCCATTATTTCTTGTGTTCACCACCCTGAACTTCCCTGCATCCTACAGTGAGTACCTCCTTTTTCAGTACTTCTCTCTCTGTCCTCTATGCTCCAGCCACAGTGGTCCTCCCCTCTCCTTGAACCTCCCAAGATTCTCTTCTGTCTTGGTTCATTTTTTCCCCCTCTTCCTTCAAATACCCTCTTAAAAGCCATTCTTAAAACCCCATCTCCAAGGCCACATCTCATCCAACCTGTTTCTGGTTCCTCCATTACAGCCTGATCTTTTCTTTCTCAGAAATCCCATGGTATTTTCTATTGGTATTTTCTATTTTCTGTAATCCCATGGTATTTTCTATTTTCATGGCTTTTCTATTTTCTATTCATTATATTTCATTTTTAATGACAACAATTTGAGTATCTGTCCTATTTTATTGTCCAACCAAACCCAGTTAAAGTTGAAAAAGTAGAAAACTAATGTGTGAAATTAAAAAGTGTATGGATTTGGGATTTATGCTGTATTTTTATTATTTTATGTGGTGCCAAGGATCAAAACCAGTGCCTCACACACACAAAGCAAGTGCTCTACCACTGAGCTACAACCCCGACCCCTGTGCTGTATTTTAATGGAAATTTATTATGGAAAATTTCAAGCACACAACAAAGCAGAAAGAGTAGTTTAGTAAGTCAGTAAGCACACAGCCCATCCTCTGACTCAGTTTCCTTATTAACTGAGGGATCATGAGACCGTGAGATGCAAACTGAGATGCTGGTGATAGGATGGATATAAGATATGGAGAAACAGCATAACACTGCACCTGGGCATGGGTACATGCTCAGTAACCTCTTCTTGGTTGCATACGTGAATTTTCACTCTGTATATTTCTACCTGTAATATTATTGTTAACAATTTGTTCTCACAATTTCCAATCCTCCCTCACAGGTGAGAATCCAGATGGTTCAACCAAGACTCAATGGGATGAAGCAATGATGTGGGTGCTATTTTAGGGTTGCTTAAGTTTCAGCCTCCTCTCTACCTCATCCTTGCCTACAGCCTCACATCTGCCTGCCTTCCAAAGTGTTTCATGGGGGTTTATTTTTATAGTACTCAATTTTGAGAAATAGAACATCTAAGTAATTTAATACACATTAGAAATATTTGAACTTCAGAACAATAAAGTGAGTCCCCACCACCACATTCTCTTGTGTTAAATGGACTTACGTATTGAACAGCAGGTACAAAATATGTATTGCAAGAGCAGAAAACAGCCATCATGATCATTATGGTCCACCGACACTAATATTAAAATTTCTATGAAAATACAATTTTACTTCCTTACCATATTGAAGATTCTTTCCAGTGTAGATAATCAATTAAAAAACATATGAGCTTAGCACTAAGGAGTTCAGAACATACCAGAATGGACAGAGATCACTCAGTCTTTTGGGGAGGAGGGCAGTATTCAAAAGTTTTCCACATCTTTAAATGTCTTCATTCAGGAAGTTAAAACACAGCTGGAAAACAAGACTTAATAAACTGATGATGTTAGTTCTTAATTTTTTTCTATGAAATAAACAGAATATTAAATCTGAAAATGAAAAGAGAAAATAAAACAGGCACCCACCATCCTCTACCACATCTATTACTGAAGAAATGCACAAAAACATCATTTTCATGTTTCCTGCAGTGAGAACTTTTCCATTAAGATGGCAACACTTACACCCACACAAACACAAACCGTGCAAAAAATTTAAGTCAACAGCAAGCTATCTAACAAACTCCTTGGGAAATAAATAAGTTTAATTTGAAGCGATTAGCTCCTTTTAGAATCTTAAGAGTGAATTTTCTAGAGTTTTGTGGGGGAGAGTGAAGGGGAGACGGCTGAATAAAGAGCTAATAATGTATTTTCCACCATCTGTGCGCTCCCCAGCAGAACCCTGGTCTTCAGAAGTGTTAAATCACATTCCGGGCAGGTTGGGGTCGGCACAGAAACACAGAGGAGAAAGGGCTCATTGCTGTTATTCAGTTCACATAGTGAAGCTGCCTTTCAAAGCCTTTGCAGAACAACATGTATTTTTTTTCTCCTTCAAATTATTTCCATTTTCTGCTGGACGTGCTGAGGAAGTTGACATTCTGTGCCCCGCAGCCGGCTGCCCATTCTCACACTGGCCCACGGAGCAGCGCCCCTGCCCCTCGCAAGGGCTACTCTGGCCGCTTCCAGGATTGACCAGCGCCTGCCCACTTCCATCTGCAGCACCGCAGAGGCATTTGCCAAATCATGTTAACAAACAAATTGCAGATCATAAAGAAGGAACACAAATATTAAGGCCGTATATGTTCCAGAGCAGCAGAGGATCTTAATGTTACATTGTTGCTAGGCAAAGACGAGCTAGGGAGGCGGGGAGCTGAGAGCTAGACCGTGCTTTGGAAGCTTTGGAAAGAGCAGCTTTGAAAACATGAGACAGGATCCTTCCTGTCCTTCACCTGTCCTGGCTTGGGCTCATCACTGCTGACGTCCTATGGTGTTTCAAGGTTTATTTACTGGATTGCATGATAATTAAGTGAAAATGTTATCCTGCCATCTTTAAGAGAAAATAACACTTAAAATGACATGGAAACAAAAGAATCTTGTTTTAATATTACATTAAAAGCATATGCTTGCTTCCCCTAGAGATTTACACTCAATTTGTACAGTTTCTTTTCCTCTTTTGTTGTGAAGATGGGTTTGAATGCATTGTGTACCCCAGACTCTCCAACAGTACAGTTGTTATTTAAATGAACTTCCAAAATTTGGAGTCAGGAATTCATGATTTTTGGCTTTCTAGCCCTCACTGGTCTAACAAAGCAAGATTATAGACTATATTGGACTCCATTCGGTTTTACCCCTCCAGGCCCCTTCTCTTTTTCGGCATTAGTACGTTTTTGGAACACATCAAGCTGATAGTGGCTTACTACATAAACTAACCATTTTGATCACTATAATCCATTTGTGCTTTATTCTATGCCTTTATTTGAATGCAACCAGTGGAGTCTATCCATTGCATGCTCATTTTGTTTTGATAATTCCTATTATTTAGTGAGTACCTGCTACATCTCCTTTCAGGTACCCGTAGCATTTTAAATAAGCACTTTCATCAGCAGGTAAGTCAGTCGAAATGGCAATGTTTCTTATAAGATTATGGAGGACATTTTATTGGGCTTATTTTTCCCCCAAAATAATAGCAACATGCTGTCACTTCTACAACGAGGAAATTCAATCATATACCACATTCTTCTTGAAAAGAAATACTTACCCAAAAAATGTGCACCTTCAAATTGCTGTTGAGTTTCATCAGCTGTCTCATGGACACCCATGTGGGAGGGGCCATGACGGAACAGTTTCCTATTTGGAACACTCTGCCTAGAAGTCCAGTGATCTTGAGAGGGACCACAGTACAATATCCCTGTCCTCTTAACCCCAGTCCTGGGCACACTTCAGAAGCACAGTACAGCTGAATAGAATATGAAGGACCTTGTTATCTTCATAACAGTTAACTTAATGAGCCACTAGACAATTGATCATTATGCATCACCTCTGGTCATTTTGACAGAAGACATATTTCACCATACATGGCCATTTTATTTCAACAGTGCAGAAACCAACAGCCTAATTTTATCATTCACTCCCTCTATTTTTGTCAACTTGACTTTTCAAGTAAAGGAAGTTAACATAATATTGCACTTACCTAGTATTAAGTGCTATTCATCAGTGTAGATAAGTAAGGTACGATTTGGTAAGAGTGTAATTAAGAGGACAGATTCATTTGATATTTTTGTCACACCTTATCCTTCTAAACAAAGGGAAATAAAACTTTCCACTGAAAGAAATCCCAGAAGGATCTCAACTCAAGGTGGAAGAGACATGCTTTCCAGTCCAATGAAGCGTGGGCAGCCTGGGGGTCCAAAGGTGAAATGGAAGGTCAACCCCTTAGGTACCAGCTCCAGATCACCCCCGATACCATGCATAAGAATAAAACCAGGCCATTCAAAACATGATAAAAATGAAACCAGAACCATTCCAGCCTGTCTTGGAAGTGCAAATGATGAAGAGGGAGAGGAAATTTGGATGAAAAACTGCCCTTGGAAAAGGAATGAACAATTAGAACTCGAATCACATCCGAAAAGAGTCCTCCAAGTGAGACTGGCCTTTTCCAGCTACCCTCATACGATGCACTCATTTCTTCATTATGTGCAATCAGTTTATATCATTTTCAATATATTCATTTATACTCTAACCATAAGTAAAAGCACTATTCATTATTGCAACTGTCCCAAGAGATTGCTATCCAATTAGCCAGCTCTCTCCGTATTTCAGAGAAGCTTTCAAAATGCTGTTCTTTCTTCATAAGGGCTTTCCGTTGAGTGAAAGGTGAATTGCAAGCTTAGCCCCAGATGGGGACCTGTTCCAAATGTTTTATACCAAATTCAAGCAAATGTATTTCATAATCCAATTGGCAAGAACTATGGTTTCAACTCTTAATGGAATATTTTTGCAAATATTATTGCATCTTGCTGAATTAAGGCGCTCCTGTGCCCTCTTATTGGGGGAGAGAACTAGTGTGAAGAAAACAGGAGCTTCAGGATCAGGTTGTCTCGGGTTCAAATTCTGGATCACAATTCACTAAGGAATTTCATTTCTCTAACTTCTTACATTTTCCCTGCACTATCTTTGATTCATATTTTCTTATCCCCAGCTAAATCATGTTTTATGCTTGCATTATGCTGAACATTTTAAACAAATTTCCTCATTTAAATCTCACAACAACCCTATGAGGTAGGTATTATCATTATCTCTGTTTGTGGAGGAGAAAACTTATACCCAGATGCTAAATGGCAGAGTTGGGATTTTAATTAAGCCCTCTGTAAGGATGCGGTTGCAGGAAAGGAATGATGTGATATAAAAGACCTGTATGCTCCCATTCAGAGCTCAGCTGGGTCCTGATTGCCCTAAATCTCCAACTACTTCCTCTGGGACTCCAGTTCCTACCAAAGCCCTTTCTAAGTACTCTCCACCTTTCCCAGCCAAGGACTCCTCATGTCCTCTGTCATTCTGAAGTCAGCTAATAGCACCAGCAACTTCTCTCTGACTCTCAGGGTTGGTTGCCCAATCCAGTTCATCTCTTAAGCCCTTCCTTTCAATGGTTTCTCTTTTAAAGTCACCAAAATCTTATTTTTGCCCCCTTTCCTCTAAGTTCAACTGACATATCTTATACTTCTGAATCCCAGTGGTGGATAAAATATAGTTCAAGGAAATCCTCAACTGGGAAAAGGTCTGCTAGCTCACTGCAAACCAAAATTTTCAAACTGATATGTGTAGGGAGACACACCAGGAAATACACTGGATGTAACTAAATCTCAATATTTAGCAAGTCAGGACTCTGATACACATGCATGTTAATCAGGTCACAGTGAAACACTGGAATTGGCTAACACGGGCTCAGGAAATTGCTGAATTTTCCAAAATTTTGCAAGCTAGTTGTTAAACCCTCAATAGCTTAATAGCAGCCATGAGGGGACTAAAGCTTCCATGGGAATCGGCCATGCTACAGATCAGGGCTCCCCCACGCACCCTTCTCAGCCCAGAAGTGCTGGTCATTAAACACTTCCCAGCATACCTCTGTGCCTCCATCTTATTTCATGGAGTGCCCATGGAATGAAGGGTGGGAGGTGCTCCAGACGCTCTTCAGCAAAGAGGGATGTTGAATGTTGAAGTAGGACTAATGAGGAAGGATCCATCCATTGGCAAATCCAGCTGAGGAATTTCTGAGCAGCTGCCCCTTCTGTCTTCTGTTAGCTGTGTCCTTTGCCTTCTGATTCTTGTCATTACAGGGTAAAAACGTAGGTGAGTGTTTTCTGATTCACTTTACAAGTCAGTTGACAAAAAAGAAATAGAGAAAGAAAGGGAAGGAAGAAAGGAAGGGAGGAAGGGAAAAAGTCTGAAATCAAGGATACCAATTTTGTGGCTTGATTTCAGCAGCTAAGACTTTATAAGCTTTTTTTTTTTTCCTATGTAAAAATTATCAGTTAATGTCAGAGAAGTGAAGAGCCCCACATGCCTTATTTCAGTTTTGTTGCTTTGTGGGTTTGGAGCTGTGATTCTCAACCCTGCCCACAGTTTAGAGTCACCTGGGGATCTGGAAGAATATTTCATTGTGAGGGGCCCTCCCCAGATCAAGCAATCCAGATTTTGGAGGTGGGTCAGTGCTACAGTTTGTATCTGAAATGTTGCCCAAGGCTTGGTCGACAGCCCATGTGCTGTCAGGTGTGCGGAACCTTTAAAAAGTGGGGCCCAGTTGGAGGCAGTTGGTATTTGGGGGTACACTCATGCAGGGGCTTGAGGAACCTAGCCCCTCACCATGTGCTCCCATTATAGTGTACCACAGGTATAAAGCAATGGGCCCCATTGACCATGGACTGATACTTCTGAACCCTTGAGCCAAAACAAACCTTTCCTTGTCTTAAGTTGACTGCCTCAGGTATTTTCCCACAGGGACAGAAAGCTAACACTAACAATCACTGGCTGCCTTTTGAAAAGTTCTCCTGGTGATTCCAGTGGGTATCCCTGCTCAGATTTTGCTGTGTAGAGGTTGGGCCTTGGAATTCCCCCTCAAGATTAAAGACCATAAGAAATTTAAAGCAGTGCCCGGTAGGTAGTTTCTCTGAGGTGATTTTATTTTCAGAAGATGATCACAGAACCATTAAGTAGTTTGGATTTGATTTTGTTGCTTTTGAATATTTTTATAAGAGACAGCTTACTACCTGCACGCCTTGAAGTTGTGGTCAGGACATTCATGTAAAACACTTGAGAGAGACTGGAAAGTTCAGGCAATCATTTACCTTGCATATTTACTTGTTGAGTGCAAAAATAAATACCAAGTGAGGAGGGAAATAACACCCTGGTTATTTCTCCTTTTCAGTGATTTCTATTCATTTGCAGAGATTGATGCTTGGAGACTGTAAAGTCATGCCCAGTTCTATGTTTTCCTTGATGCAAAGTTTCTATTTGCAAGTGTCTTCTCTACTTGCGTTGTAGAGTCACCAACATCATACTGTTGTTGGGAAGCACAGTTAAGCAGGCCTGAGGAGGCCCCTTCTTGGCCCTAGAAGTATTGGTTGTGGGGAGATGATGGCATTCCCTCCCCAAATAAATATGTTTAAATTTTTTAATAACCCAAACTTCAAGTGTGAATATATCCAAAGAAGTTCTGATCTTTTCCATGAGTTGAACCCCCTTTTAAGAACAAATATAAAACTCTTTCAACAGCATTTTCTGTGCGAACTCCAGTGCACAGGCTGCCCACCAAGTACAGAGCAACACCAAGTTCAAAACGATGCTTTGGTTTTTGTTAACTTCTTTCTCAGATATTTATTAACCATAAAGTCCTAACTTTCAGTAAGACGATTCAGTGACTCAGATTACAGGCTGAACATGACAAATGATCACATAAACATGATGGATTTTGAAAGGAAAAGCATGAAAAACCAGAATGATATTAGAATTCTGGTCCAGATGACAAACGCTGCAATAAGAAGCAGCTTTGCCTGTTAATCATATTTATTGAAAAAGCCATGGAAACGTCAAAATCCACTTCATTATAAAAACAATCTATTTTGTATCTTAACAATTACATGACATTAATTTACATGAGATCTCAGCAGTTTTCCTTCCAAGAGTATATTGAGTTTCTATTTGATGAGCTTTCCCTAGAACTGACCCTTGTTCGCATTTTTTCCCACATATGGAAGAATACCAGTTAATTGGCAAAAACAGAAGATGCTCGTAATAATGCTTTATTATAAAAGCAAACGTATTTTAGTGCAATTATCACATTCACTTCATACAGACTAAAGGGGATAAAGCCAATTTAGCTTGATAGTTTCTAAGATTAAGTGGTTTTTCTGTTAAGAAATTGGAAAGTTACATTAAAATTCGGTCGCATTGAGAGGAGAAAGGGGTCAAGAGAGTAGTTTTCTAGATACAACGTAAAAGTATTCTTAGGTTGATAGAATGTGATTTTCAAAGTTTTTTGTAATGAACATTAATAAATGTAAATGATGTGTTGAGAGGATGTGTGTGTGGGGGGGTAGCTTTGATACCTACAGATTTCCTGTAGTGCTCCATTCCTGAAGTCATCTGGAATGTGAATAATTAATTTATTCCAGAATTCATCTTGAATGTGTATATGAAAAGTTTTATCTTACAAAGTTATTTAGCAAGGTTGACAATCATGTGACAGTTATGTGCCTAAAGATTCATTCTTCTAGAAGGACAAAGAAATCCCAAAGCCTGAGTAATAATCAAGAGCACTCAGGATTCTCAGAAGGTAGTTCACAGGTAGCATGGGACCACATTTGGAAGCCTGAAGTACCTAAGAATATGTCTGATAAATTTTAGGTATTTTAATTCATGCATAACATAAACGCAAATGGTAAATAAATCACATGTGTATGTATCTTGATGAAATTATGTGAAATGGACACACCTGTGTGACTGACTACCACCCAGATTAGGGGAAATTTACTGGTATCCAGGAGTATCACTCATCCCCAAAAGATAGTTGCTATCTTGACTTCTCTCACCATTGACTTGGTTTGCCAGTTTGGGGCCTTTATTTAAATGGAAGCATATGGCCTGTGGTTGTCTGTGTTTACTTTTTGCTGAACACTTTTTCTATCAGATGCATTTGAATTCATGCACGCAGTGGCCTGCTCTGTTTGGATGCCATACAGTATTCTCCTGGAGGAGCAGACCACAGATTTATTTATCACTTCTAATTATAGACACGTGGGTTGTTTCCAGCTTTTTTTGCTGTATTAGTTAATGCTGCTCTGAACATTTTTGTCTGCATTTGGTTCACAGATATACACACTACTATTGAGTGTATGGCTGGAGATGGGATGCTGAGCCATAACTTAGGTAGTTATACATTCGGCTTTTCAAGATACACACACAATTTTTCCAAATGAGTTGTATTAATTTATACTCATGCTGCCAATGTGGGGGTGAGTTCCAGTAACGAAGTCAGGAAAAACCAGTGTGGGGGTGGCCAGAGTCAACCTTCCATGTTTCACTGAAGTAATCGTGAGATAATGGGCACAGGACTGGGATTGGAAATGCAGATTTGAAATATGGATTCTCCTTGGGTCGGAAGCCAGGAAGGTGAGGAAACCTGTAGGAAATGCCGCAATTCAGGGGCAAGTAGAAGAAAGGCAGAGAAGACAGAGATGCCAGGGTTAGAGCAGAGAGCCCCAGTGCTGAATTGGCTACAGAGTGAATCGCCAGTCCCACTATGACGTGGACCACAGACTGAAATGAGAGCGCCTTCAGATTTGGCTTTGACAGTCGGGGCTCCAAAGAAACAGCAGAAAAAGTGAAAGGGGCAGAAGCCTAGTGCAGTGGAACAGAGTGAGGGACATGGAAAGGAGAGGTGCAGTTCCAGAAAAACTGAGGAGCTGCAGAGACGGAGAGGGCTCAGATGGCCTGATGGATGAGGAGGAGAAAGAGGCAGGCCTTAAGAACCACAGTGCAGTCGGTTCTGGAGAGACCTGAGGGGCAACCCATGTGTCCGGTCCACTGTGCCCTTTGGCCAGGGTCCCTAATAGGATGGGATGAAAAAAATATTTTGCTCTGCAGAGTTTAGTAAAGACCCTCCTCTTGCTGTAAAGGGTATTTTAAGAATATAGTCTTTAAGAAGGGACCTATTTGAGATTCAGTGAACATGTACATGGGCTTCTCAGGAGACCACAGAGCCATTCAAATGGCCCCAGGCCTCCCTTCAAGAAGCCTCCTACCTAGTTCTCATCTTCACTGTCCTCTGCCTTTAGCCAGAGTCTCTCGGCAGCAGAGTCATTGACATTTTGTCCCCCTGAGGGGCGGGCCTGACCTGTGCCCTTAGGCTCTTGGCAGCACCCTCAGCCTGGACTCACCAGGTGCCCAGGCCCTCCTTTTCCTTTTCCTTCCCTCAGAAAAGCTGAGTGAAGAGGCTGGATTTACACAGGGCTTGGCGAGTACAGGGCCCCCCACTGGCAGATTTCAGAAGCAGAAGGTGTCCAGGGAGAAGCTGGCTTTGGTGTGGCCGCAACGTCGTCACCCGGGCTGCTGATGGTAAGACGGAGCCCTTCTTGCTCTGTAGCTGGCTCTGCTATCACTTGTTATAGCCCCAGAACTATCCCCCATTTCCCAGCAGGGTTGGGATTTTTTTTCATTTTCCACAATATTACGTCCTCCAGTTTATGAAGAGACTTCAAAGGACAGAATTCACATTTCACCTCATAATCTTCAGGGTTCTGAAAGTCTGCTCTGCGTGACATCGATGGCCTGGTGTCTCCCCAAGTCACTCCTGAATTTTCATTTTAAATAAATGTAGCGGTTTTACAGCGACGGCCTTATCAAACTGCTCATTGGGTTACTCAATATTCAAAGACATTATGGAATTACTTATAAAAAAAAAGAATATCTGACCATCTTAATGGTCTAATTGTACGTGAAACCTGCTCTTAATTCTATTCTGATTCAAGTCAGCATCATGCACAAGGCAATAGAATTAAATGAATTTCCTTTTTTCCTCTTTTCTTCTTTGATGTTGACTATTTTATCTTCTGACATGCCATGTGCATTAAAATAATCAAATGGGAAGGGTGTTTCAAGTTTCTCTTTCCTCTGACTTATCTGTGTTGGGCTGCATCACATTTTAATGATAAGGAATATTTTCATTTTTAAGTAGATGTCTGCTTCATGGAGCAGGTGGGGAGAGGTGTATGTCAAACTCTGTCTTGGGCAACAAGGGGCAATTTGACGTCATTTTTTGGCACAAACTTTTCTCAGACAAAAGAGATCGTGTGTTCCTTGCTTCTGCTAGCATTTCTTAAAATGTGGTTCTACTCCCAGCTGCATTGGTGTCACCTGGCCACATGTTTAGAGGTGGATCTCCAGTCTGACGGCTCCTTCATATACCCCCAAGAAGCTCCATGCAGACGAACCTGATGCATGCTACAGTTTGAAGACTATGGCCAGATGCAGTGAAGTCAAAGGTATTTATTTTATTTCTTTCTTCTTCTTCTTCTATTTCTTTAGCCCTGTCTACACAGGGCACCAAGAGGTGCAGATTCAGTTTAGATGATTTCATAACTATACCATGCTCAGTTCCCACAATCTGTCTCCACCCCTGTATTTCCACAAAGCTTAATTTAATTGATTTCTTCCCATCTCTGCAGGAGCTCAGGATGCAGCTTCCCATCTCAAGGAGGAGACCAAATCTCAGAAGGATGATTACAGTAAAGTCTGAGCGTGAGACCCGGCCAGCTGGGGAGAACACGATCAGACAGCAGCCTCTCAGCCCAGGGCCTCCTGGCATGCCACAGTCCAGCTGCAGCAAATTAACCAGGGGGTGACGAGCAACTTGTGTAGATTGATACAGCAGGAGTGGGAGCCGTTTATTGTAGGACAGGAGGGGTATATATACATTCCACACAGCTTATCTTAATTAACATAAACTAGATACAGCAGTCAACCAATAAGGAATCTCCACACTTAATGGCTCCCTGGCGTTACTTCACAAACCACTCCCTCTGGCAAAATGCCAGGCGCCATCTTAACTTGTTTACAGACCCTAACACTGGCAATATCAGTTAAAAAGCAGCTTCAATATATGTTGGGGGGAGACACTTCATAGCAATCGTTTTAAAGAGATGTCTCTCTTTTTTTAATCTTTACTGAGCAATAGTTTTGAAGTCCTAAACACGGAATGGGCAGTCAATTAAGTCGGCTGGTTAATTGATATCCTTACACTGTGTGCGATAGATGGCCCTATATTTTAAAACACTGGATAAAAGTGTTTGCTATAAGTTTGGACACATTGCCTCTTTAAGATTTCTTGAGAATTTGCTTACTTGTCTTTTAGTTCATGGTGTCAAGGGGAGTCTTTGGAAGGGAAGAAAGTGGCTTTGTCCCTCAGGCGGTGATTAGGGCACCCTC
Organism: Marmota flaviventris; assembly: GCF_047511675.1. NCBI lineage: Eukaryota > Metazoa > Chordata > Mammalia > Rodentia > Sciuridae > Marmota > Marmota flaviventris. Next base: position 109,611,203 of record NC_092505.1, on the reverse strand, counting down.
CTCTAAATGGCTGACATACTTGAAATTGAAGGAGGGTACCTGGAGGTTTGCTGACTTAATCTAAAGTGATGGCTCCTTCCTAAGCCTTATAGGGTCTAACCCTGTTCCTGGCAAAACATTCAACAACTAAAGCAAAAGTCAATCAAAGATCATTTATTTATAAACTCTATGTGCCAGGTTAGCCCCACTACACAGGTAACTAGCTTTCAGAAAACCTGAAAGTTAAAAAAAAAAAAATCTCTATTTGACTAGGGACTGGTTAAATGATGGACCTATTTTTGGTCTATGGACCAACCCATACTAAATTGAAAGAAAAACACGAAAGTCAATAAAATAAAATAAAAGTCTACAAAGAATCTTTCCTCTATAGTCAAAGGAACATAAATTTCTTCTTCTACCTGCTTCCGTATTTCAGGAGAAAAACACAAGCTCATTCTTTGTGCTCCAGCTCATCATGTAACAGAAGGACTATTACTGTCCCTTGAAAAATGAGCTATGGATCCCTGGACAGAAATATTTTTAAAATCCTACCTAATTAATACGGAATCTTGGCATTTTCTTAAAAGGCTTTGCCAGATTTATTTATTTATTTACTTACTTACTTATATCTATCCATCTGTCAATCTATTTGCCTTTTTGTGTGTGTGTGTGTGTGGAACTGGTGACTGAACCCAGGGTTGGTGTACCCCTGAGCCACACCCCCAGACCTTTTATTTATTTATTTATTTTTGAGACAGGGTCTTGTTAAATTGCCCAGGCTGGCCTTGAACTTGCCTCCCTAGTTGCTGATTGACTTTGTTGGTGCGAAAGCTCCTGAGAACTGGGCGAGTCCCATTTCCTCAGGGAGACACTGTAGCCTGTGGACTGGCAGGATTTCCACACCTGCCACCCACGAAGCCTGATTTTAGTTGTCTTCCTGGATGCCACAGATCAGTGGTTTATAACAGCAGTCTTTTTCTCCTTTTATAAGCATTTTATTTTAAAATAAATTTAGATTTACAGAAGTGTTACAAAGATAGTACAGAGATTTTCTGTATTTGCTTTGTTCCTTAATGTTAAGATTTTGCATTACAATGGTATATTTACTAAATTTAAGAAATTAATGTTGGTACTGCTAACTAGGCTCTGGGTTTGGTTTGGCTGTTTTAGTTAGCTTTCCTTTACCACAGGGTATCTGAAGCAATTAACTTATACAGAGAGAAAATTTATTGAGCTCACAGTTCTGGAAATTCCGGCTCGACACTGACAGTCTCTTCTCCTAAGCCAAAGTGCATATTCCAGAAGATACATATTACCATAAATGCTTATGAACTATCCTATTAATGCAGGATCAAACGTCCATGAATGTCCAGAAGAATGTTGTAGAACACTAGCGGGGTTATCCAGGAGTCCACGCGTGGGTGTGGTCAGTGTCCAGGTGGCATCATGTCTGCATTACTTGTTCTCTTTTTCCACACCACCCACTTCCTCTCCAGAGTGAAATCGTCACCCATTCCCACGGGCCCTGCCAAGCCTGCTGAGCAGCAGCCCTCTCACAGCATAAGGAGGCCTGTGCCAAGCTGCCTGCCCCTGTCGCCTCTGACAGACAAAGCCCCAGCACTGGCTTCATAGGATTTGATTGGTGTCCTTGCAGGGTCCCTGACTATCTTTGTAGTTATAACTAACCATGACAATCACCTTCTCCATGTCACAGACCTTTGCAGCCCCCATGCGCCATAGATTACAAGAAAGCTATTGCCACCTGTACTCCTCACTCCTCATCCTGTCCCCACCCCTCTTGGAGCTCAATAGGACTCCAGCCAGGATGAGTGGAACAGGGGAGGGGCTGGACTTGAGGATACATCTTAGCAGTGGACACGATGCCATATGCAGAGTCTCTGTTTCCTCACTACAAAGACACACTATTAAGTGTATTGTACCTGCTGTTCTTTGCTCGGGGCCTCCTCCTGTATGTAGTCCTCTGGTGAGCTGACCTAGTAACTCCAGGCATGTCTAGAAGAGCTGAGGATTTTACAAAGTACTGGGTGGAGAGGCAGTACCCAGTAGATGGATGTGGGGTGACTGGCAGGTGGAGCAAGATTAGGATGACACAGCACTTGTAAGCTTTAGATGGAATTGCTGGAAACCTTAAGGACACTCTGTGTCTCTACACCCGCTTTAAAGACCAGGGGTCAAAACTGGGTGATGGCTCTGCTTCCTTGCAAGGCAGGATGGATGGGAGGGATGGGAAGGGTGGTGTATCAGAGCTTGGCAATGCACACCAACTGCTTGTCCTCACCCATGTCACAGGTCAATGGCTTCATGGGAACATAATGAAGTTCATGACAGAAGAACTTTTTGATTAGTGAGGACTCTTGCTCTTCAGAAGCTTAAGGAAAAAAAAAATACAACAAACAAACAGAGAATGGTATAAATACAAAACCCTGGATGGTGTAGCCCAGAAGCCTGCAAACCCAATGCCTCCAGGTCCTACACTTGTCATTCAGATGAGTGAGCTGGGCAAGCTGGGACCCCAGCAGGAGCAGCAGGGACCATGCAAATGTCCAGAAGAATGTTGTAGAACACTAGCAGAACTTGGTTGAAGGTCAATTCCAGCTTGTCTTTGCATGTGGGAATGTGCTTTCCTTAAGTCCATAGATATCAGTTATTCTGGAGAAGCCAAAAAATCAAACTTTTGCTAGGACAGTACTAGCTTAATTTTGCAATACAGTAAACAGACCACAACAAAACTCTTCTGTGACTGCTTTAAGCCTGTGACTCTTGCTTGTGGTCTCTGGAGGAGGGCTGTTTGAATCTTGTCCCTCTGGATATGAAACACAGGAAGCTCCTTGTACAGAGAGGTTAGCTGGGAAGACCTAAGGGGAAAACACCAACATTTGGGGTGGGCCTATGGAAAGGGCTAAGGAGGAATAGGATTCATCTCTGGTGGCCAAGTTTAGGAGGGAGGGGCAGGGGCTCCTGCCTGAACCAGTCCCTTTTTCTTTGTGTAAATCTACCAACTCATGGAAAGATTTCAGCAGGGGCCGCTCCTTAGTCCATGCAGAGCAGAGAGTAGGGTGGGGTGAAAGCCAGGAGTCTGGGTTGACTACCTGGACATGAATAGGGCTCCTGGCAGAAGGTCCCAAACCAAATCAACACAAAAGTGGCTTCCAAGGCCTTATGTGACAATTGATCTCCAAGTAGGGGACAAGTGTTCAGTCAAAGACAAGTCATTCCACATCTACTAGGTATGGAAAGAAGGATCATTTAAAAAAATATTCCAAAATTTGGATTATGGGATGTGAATTCTGGTTTGGGTTTCCAATCCATTTTATTTTCTCTATAATAAAAATTAAAATGATATTTATGTAGTTACTGAGTTCCCTGCATGTGCCATCTTGAGTGGTCTTCACCTTTGGCATATTCCAGAGTAGTTGGGCTCTGGCAGCTGCAGTCACTTTCTCAGGGATCCATGCTGAGAAGTGGCAGGGTCACTTGCTGGGGCCAGCCTGGGTCAACTTCATGCATGTGCTCTGCTCTGCAAATATCCCCCATTGATTCAACCACAGCACTTCCCCAACTGTGAGCTGCAAAAATCAAATGTGATGATAACACGTGACGAATATGTTTATAAACTGTGAGACGGTTGCTTTACTTGGTATTTACCAAGCATCTACAAAGCTCTAGACGTTTCACTATGGATGGCTGTCACTATCATTTTGTACAGCTGCTCCTCATATGAAAATCCCCCTGTTAATTGGCTCCCTCTTCACACAAAAGGAAGGGTTCTTTGCCAGATTGCTGTGCCCAGTCACTGTTTTCATCCTTAGGTGCCTGTTTTAACCTGTCATGCGGGGTCCTGGACCAGCCAATGGGAGAGGGGAAGAGATTCAGCCCACTGGATACTCCTGTTTGCTCCATGATGATTTTCTGCAGCTTCATGAGCCCAGTGCTGGGGAACTTTTCCTCCCAGTATTTTCCCCACTGGCTCTTAAAGTAAAAAATCATGACCCACTGCTGAGAGTATATCCAGACGCAGTTAGTTGAAACCCCAGCAAGAACTATTACAGGGCGTGAAAAACTCTGTCCTGACACAATTTCACTGGAGATTTTATATTCTTTGACTCTCTAGGGAAGAAATAGAAAGGAAACAGAAACAAACAAAAGAATGTGGACAGGAGTGAGGAGGAGCCCTGCCCTGCAGCAGTCACTCAGAGGGGGAAACTGTCTCCACCCGTCCAAAGAAACCCTGTCACAGGCTCAGGAATGGTGGAGGTGGATCCAGAGACAAGCACATGGCATCATGGAAGATGAACCAAGGGAGAGGGAAAAAGTAGGCCATATATTCTTCTTCTTCTTCTTTTTTTTTTTTTTTTCGGAGAGAGAGAGAGAATTTTTAAACATTTTTTAATATTTATTTTTTAGTTTTCGGTGGACACAACATCTTTTATTTTATTTTATTTTTATGCTGAGGATCAAACCCAGCGCCCCGCACATGCCAGGTGAGTGTGCTACTGCTTGAGCCACATCCCCAGCCCCCATATATTCTTTTCTTTTCTCTTTTATTTTTGGAGAGGGTACCAGAGATTGAAATCAGGGGCACTCGACCACTGAACCACATCCCCAGCCCTATTTTGTATTTTATTTAGAGACAGGGTCTCACTGAGTTGCTTCGCACTTCACTTTTGCTGAGGCTGGCTTTGAACTCACAGTCCTCCTACCTCAGCCTCCCGAGCTGCTGGGATTACAGGCATGCACCACCACACCTGGCTGGGCCATATATTCTCCTTCCTCAGTGGCGTGATAACTATGTCCAGTGGGCAAAGAAAATTGCTTCTTTGTGTCAGTCTGTACAGTGACAGCAGGTGACCACGAACACTCCCCTCATCCTTTCCATCTTCTTTCTCCCATGTTTAGGAAGAAAAATTGACACCAGGGAAAAAAGAAGCAGCAGAGAAGATTGCCTGAAGCAGCAAAGAGCTATTTCTCTTGAGTCTCACTTTGTGCTAGACTATTAAGTGGCTTCGAAATCACTTGGCAGATTTATACCTGAATGATGGAAACAGTTCAGTACCTCAGACTCAGGCAAGGCTGGGCCTGGGGTGGATCTCATAATTAATAACATGCAGGCAGAAGAAGTATAAATTATTTAAGTATGGCGGGTGGCATTTTTTTTTATTGTATTGCTTTGCATCAATTAGTCATATCTTTAAAACAAAGGGCAACTTGAATATGAAATACAGGAATCAAATTCGGTGTCCTTTCTTCAGTGCTTATTATACATAAGGCGCAGTGTTAGGTGTGGACTTCAGACTGGGCCAGCTGTTGCCACGTGTCAGTGGCTTTCCATTGAAGGCAGAATGAATTGCATGCTCTTGTCCCTATCGCCAGGATCCATGTGCTGTGGCCTCCTCTTCTCCCCAGCCACACCCTTCAAACCTCAGCTTTATGTCCAATCCTCAGACCTTCCCTAGTTCATCTTTTTAAAACCCCACCCAAATATTCACCCCAATGTCATGGACAGCTCTTCCCCAACGTCCCTCAGCTTCCTCCACAGGAATTGTCACTGTCTGTCTTCCTGTTTACTTCTATGTTTACCTCCCCTGGCTCATGAACAGGTTTCATGAGGGCAGGGACTAGTCACACTTAATTTCCATGGTGCCAGGTCCTGTAACGGTGCCAGACATGTTTACCAAATGAATAAATTGCTGCAGGCACGTGGGATGCGGACGTCGACATGCATAGAGCCCTACCGTGTGCCACGCATGTGCTGAGTGTGGTTATCATGAGGTAAGCAGTGTTGTCTTCAACTCACTGATGAGAAAATGGGAACTTGGGTCTTTGATGCTGCATGGCTCTGAAGGAGCCCCCTCTTAGTACAGCCATAGACCTGCTGTGTAGCAGGTCCGATTGTGTGTCCTTCCACAACAGCATGCAGAAAGCTCCTCTGGCACACGTAAGCTAAGTGGTTGGGTTTACTCTGCTCTTCACACCTGTGGTGAATTATGCGTGCCTCTGTGGGTGTGAACATGTCTTTATGAAATTAACAGATTTTTGGAGAGCAGATACTGTCTCATCTTCATTAAAGTGAAATGTCGATTCTGTCAAGGCTTATGATCCTTTAGTGATGATTCTTTACATTTGTGCAGCTCTTTTGCAGAGCATTCCCATTAGGAGAGCTCCTTACCTGCCTTTGGTATCCCCAGGAGGCCAGGGCAGGTGCTATTTATCCTCACCCTCCTGCTGCAGAGGTGCTGCAAGGAGCTGCCTAGCCCAGCAGAAGGTCCATCAAGGTCACACAGCTGGTTCCTGGTGGAGAGCCTTTTGACCTTGACAATGCCCTTGCCCCCACATCTCTGAAATCTCCCTCTCCCTACTTCTGCCCATTCCACCCCCCCTTCCCTTTCTCTTGTTTCAGAATTTTCTGAAAGTGGGAACCATGACATTCTGAGTGCTCTACCTAAGGGTCAGGATCAAGGGGGCTTGGCTGGGAAAGCAGCTGAATGTACAGAGGTGTCTCTGCCATCTCTGCCTCTTCCTAGTCCCTCCCCCACTTGTAAAGAAACACAGAGGATGCCTCCAAAGGGCTTCAGAGAACAGCTCCTGGGTGATATTTTAATAGGTGATAGTTGTTAGAGTCTGTAAACAAGTCAAAATAACACCTGGCATTTTGCCAGGGGAATGTTAGAGTTCGTAAACAAGTCTGGATGGTGCCTGGCAAAATTCCAGAGGGAGTGGTTTGAGAAGTAACAAAAGCAAGCCATTAAGTGTGGAGATTCCTTATTGGTTGACTGATGTATCTAGTTTATGCTAATTAGATAAGCTGTGTGGAATGTATAAATACTGCTCCTGTCCTGCAATAAACGGCTCCTACTCCTGCTGTATCAACGTACACAAGTTATTCGTCACCCCCTGATTATTCTGCTGCAGCCGGACTGCGGCAGATAGTGAAGACATCAGTATTCCTATCCTGACCATTTGACTAGATATGTTAATGAAGCAAGCCCAAGAGGTCTCCGCAATGGTTCCCTCTCCTCCGTCCCCAGGTGCCTAGTATGGCTTCAGTCACCATTCCTGCTCCCCCTTGTTTTCCAATCCTTCTAACTTGCCCCCTTTCCCCAGCCTGGCTGTCATCCAGCAGTCTACGCTGCAGATGGAGCATCCACTTTAGGACACAGGTGCTGTCCATAAACAGTCGGTAGAAGTCCAAGCACTTAGGACCTAGAGCCCTTGACAACTGAGTCCTTTGCTGTCCTTCCTGCTATACCCATTGCTCTTGTCTCAGTAGAACTGCTGTGTCCTAGGCATGGTTTTGAGCTCCCACCCTGTGCCTCTGCATGGAGCACCCACCTCCTGCTGCACCCCTCTCTGCATCCCCATGATTCAGATCCAACACAATTTCCCACCTGAAGCTTTCCAGCCTTCTCCTCTACCACCCACCTCCAAAGTGAAGGTCATTTTTCTTCCAGCTTTGCTCCCTTGGAGATTTGCTTAGGCATCCATTAGGGCTAGAGTGACATTACTGTTTTCAATATTGTGAAAACATGGTTTGGCATCAGAACAGAATAATTTAAGTGCTAATGATATCTAATGCCTCGTGATAGTAGCAGGTTAGGGGTGTTTGTTGGATTCAAGGTTTCCTTGCACATTTCTCTTTTACTTTAGTCCTCTGAGGCAACTGTTTTGCAGATAAGGAAACTGAGGTTGAAGGGAATTCTCCCCCAAAGTGGGTAGCATTGGTATTGCTGTCTCAGCCTGACTCTTAACGTGAGCTGTTTTCCATTACATCTCCTTGTACAACTTGATCACATATGAAATGCCATTTTCCTTTAATATGTAGAAAATGTTGTGTCTTGTAAGAACTACCAAAGCTTCGACAGAAATTAAATAAAATGATTGAACATGAAAGCCAGGAAAGGAGATGGGAGGAGAAGCGTTTGCTTGGGGGCAATGAGATTGGCAGAGACGCCGTTGCCCACATTAGCAGGGCTGCACAGGGGGAGGGAAACTAGGTCCAGGGCTCACTGAGGTTGCTTTATGTTGCCTAAGGGAAAATGTTCCTCCAGTAAGATAACTGGGTTGCAATGCATACTGGATGAAAAAGATGCACAGCTTTTTTAAAAGGGCTTAGCGCCAGGTCACCCTTCAGAGTCGTCATTCTGGTGGCAAGACTGGCAAAGACGGCCGCCTTCCAGTCTCCTGAGCCTTTGCCTGGTTGGATTCTACAATCTCCAAATCATGCACCATTCAGCAAATTCAACAAGAAAATATGGGCACAATTACAGCATTTCCCACCGAACATCTGGATGGATCTTATTTGGCAGTAGGAAGTGCAAGAAAAAAATCAGGTGAGACCTGGGCTGAGAGGTCACAAAACCCCCTAATAAATTCCCTGACAGACTGACCTTGTTAGAAAAGGTTATTGTGAGTACTTCCGGGTTGCCTTGTGGCTTTTCAGAATTTTCAGAATTTCAAAGAGAACAATACATTTCCTTTTTGCATGAAGGACATTTCTGCCTGAGGAAGCTGGGGTGACCCAGTGTTCCAGAGATGAGAGAGAAAGGCGCTCACACGTTTCCCAATCACTTTAGGAATATGGATGAGGAATGGGGACCAGTGCTGAGTTCCCCCTTGAGAATGGTCACAAAGGGAGTGGAAAAGCCCTGTGTCTTTAAAGGAAGCAAATTAGCAGCAGGCAGCCTCAGACAAGTTGAAGAAACATCTGGATAGGCTGATAATAGCTGACTTCCTGAAACGCGGGTCTGACTAGGATGACTTCAGACCAGAAGCTGAAACTTCTTATCACAATGCTGGAAAAATATGTAAAATTATAAAGTAAAACAGTTTAATTGCCCACAGAACTGTAATTCTCTAATAAACAGTAACTTGTATTGAGTTACAGAGGTTTAAAATTGTTATCTTCAGGAAGATCTAAAAGCCATTAAACATTTAATCTTCTTTTCTCTTTCATGGGGAAATTTAAAAAAAAATACATTTACTTGTGTCTATGAAGTCCCCTGGAGAGACCCTCTTCTTTAAATTACTATACCCTGGAGGCAGTTTTATTAAAAATGAACTTTAATTTCTCCAAAACCAGATTATTGATATGGAAAAAGTTTTGACTGATCAAACTGAAAGCACTAACTAAGGAGAAGAATTTCCAACCACCAAAGAAATCAACCACGTTGCCAGCTGTTGGCCTTTCTTAGTCTTTAAGGCAGAACTAAAGAATAATCCTGGGAGCTAGCAAATACATGTGAAATACTTTTAGATTTTAAGCATGATGTAATTGACAATGAAAGACATACATAAATGTGTCACATAAGTCAGGCCAGCCTTTCAGGAGGTAAAGGAGACCCTTCAGTTGTCTTATTCCCCTATGGCAAACACTTTGTGAGTCTCCAGTATTTCAACCAGTGCCCAACTTAGGAGGAAGTGGTTTTCTTTTGTTTTTAAAAGAATGCAAATATTTTAAATGCTTACATCTGAGTATTCTTTGGGGCTTCAGGTAGGCCATTTCTGCGCACTTGACATCATAAAACAGCTTAATGTTCATGTTGAAGCCATGAGTCATCCCTTAGGTCCTCTTTGTCAGGCCGCACACCCAGATCTTGAATTCAGAAAAGTCACAGTTTTTTATTCCAGAGTTAATGAGGAAGGTGCTTTTACATGAATGCCTAGAAGGCAAAGTCCGTTTAAACATGCTTGTGCATAAATGCTTTTGAGGCTAAGAAAAAATTCATGAATACCTTTAGCCACTATGTTTTGTTACATTTTTAAAAGAAAACCTAAACCTCAGTTTTCACTCGAGTGCAGCTATTCTAGCTTGTCTACACCTGTTTTCCTATGTCCAGCTCAGGGAACTTGCCAATACTCTGCTGACAGGACCTGATGTCTGGGTGTTTGTCTTTCCCTGTATTGCTTCCCCGAAAAAGTCTGGGATGAATTTCCTTGTTTCTGCATCTTTCCCATCTTTGCAGGACTGACCTGCTCAAATGCAGCTTCCTGTTTGAAAATGCACCCAGCACCTCCTGAGTGATGAGTCAGTCCATCTTCCTTCAATTGAGAATCTCCTCTTTTGCTCAGTGCACTTAATTCAGAAAACACTCACTGCTAGACTTTTCAAGGTGCTAGCCTATGTCCTAAGGGGATTAGGAGGTAAGAAAATGACCTGTCCTCCAATGACCCCACGCCTGTGTTTCAGTGTGCAGGGATGGATTTAAGCCTGGGAGGTCTGGCCCAAGGTGCATGCTCCTAATAGCTGCTTTAATGGTCTCCTGTGTCAGGGATTCCATATTTCCTACCTAGAGCTTAGACTGTTCTCATTAACAAATTTCTATCATTTAGAAATCCTTTGGTCCCTTCAATAAAATTCTGAGATGTTCTACCTAAAAAGCAAAACAAAAGTAATCTGTTGAGAAATTCACCTTGTATTTTCCCTCCTTATGTTCTATACAAATAAGTAGATATCTTATATTTAAACTTATATACACAAAATCTATCCTCTGGCAGAAATAGATAACCGAGACTGCACACAGCCTCTGCCCCTCTCTGGACGTGCACACGCCCACTCCACACTGCTGTCCGAGTGCCGTGGTCCTAATGCTGGAATCATGGGCAATATCCCATGAGGGACTCCTTCAGGGGTTCTTTGCCTTTCCAACTCCAGAAGTGAGAGCCACAGGTGAGCCAGCTTCTGCTCTGAACTATTTTATGCAGAATCACATCATGTGCAACTTCTCTCCCCTGCAGAGGGGGTCAAGGTGTCAGAGACTGTGGGCAGGGCCACTGCTGGAATGCAGAATCTTCTCACAGGTGAGCCTTGCCCCACAGGTGGTTAATACCCTGGAGCTGTAATGGTCCCTGGCTCACAGGTCACAGTCACCAAAGCACTTCACAACTCTGAAAGCTTCCTATCGATGGCCACTGTGTTTCAAGATACAAACAATGGATCTCACCCAAAGCTGTGGAATCAGCCCTAAGTCTGGAAGAGCCTGTATCCAGATAAAGTCACTGTATCAGTAATCCACAAACAAATCAAGTGAAGGCATGAATTATAGACACAGTATCATTTTACAGATTTTCATAGTCAAAGGAATGTAAAACATTGGATTTTATGTTCAGATACCCCCAAATATATTTGTAAAGGAAGTTCTTGAATTCTGACGGATTTTTAAGTGAGGCAGAAAAAAGGGCTTTTCAGACCATTAGTTACAGAGAAACCAAATGCCAGGGTGGGTAAAGGAATAAAATGTAAGTAAATTTCTAAGGCACTTGACCTCATGCCTCAGTTTCTTCATCTCTAAAATGGGGACAATTTATGGAGTTACCATGTGGATTTAATGAGTCAGGTACCTGGACCACATACAGCACCAGGTGCATAGTAATTAGGCTCCTGCTCATCATCATTAGCACTGATGGATCCTCACAAACCCTAACAGATAGACAGACTGTACAGGAGGCTGCTTTAGACACCAGAGGTCATCTCAAATGCATTTGCCACTGTTAACTGCCTCATCAGCTGGACATTTCCTTTTGGAGGTGGAGAAAATGTTCTAAACTTAGATGGTGCACAACCAGATATTAAAACCAGTGAACTGATACCTAAAATGGACGAGTTGTGTGCTATGTGAATTATGTTTCAATAAATGCCTTAATGCAGAAGGTCTGACACTCAAAACTTTTGTCCAGACACTATGGGAATTTGCCATTTTCAAAGACAAATCAGGATGGCACTCTTAAAGATTTTTCAAAGGTATGTTGTTATTTGTAAAACAATACATGCAAATTGTGCACCTGTGCCTAATAACAAGCCCCTGTACCAGCTTCCCAAATTGGTTAACCAATCATGTATCTGTACAACTTTAGTGTTAGACACTTACAAATCAAGGCCCTCATCAAGAGCTCTAGGCTGGTGTTTCCAGTGTTAATGGTTGCTGTCCAAGTGCTTAGTTTAATAGCACTTGGACAGCAACCATTAACCAACCTTGGCATCACTCATTTTCTGAAGGCACAGACAGGAAGACTGACCTGTGACCACCATGATCTCCTTCATTTTCCTTTAAAAAGTAAGAGATTCCATTTGGTGCTCCTCAACACAGTCAGGGGGTGAGAAAATACAATGAAACATTTCAGATGACTATAACTTTGGGTCTGAAGATGAAACCTCCTGTCTTGGCTTCAGTGAATGTGCAATCTTACTTTTATCATCTACTGGTAACAGCTGGGCATGGCACGAGCCCAGCCCTCCCCTGGTGTTGGCTCACCAGCTTTGTGTCCTCAGGGAGGCTGGCACTGCCTCGGGAGAGATGCCAGGAAGGCTAGTGCTGGTCTTCTGTGAGGGAACTTGTGGAAAATTAGACTTCAGACTCTATTTCCTGTTTTTAACCTTGCTTAGGTTTTTTAGTAGTTCTTCAGTTTTTAAGTCTTACAGGAACCTAACATTGTTTCTTGTAAAAACAGCCTCTTTGGACAGTTTTAGAGTCAAAGATGATGGGGCCTAAGTAATAATAAGAGAATCCAGTGGTGGCCCATTGAATTCAATGAACGAATTCAGAATATCTCAAGGATGCAGGTGATGACGAGCAAGTTCAGCTTATGGTTACAAATCAAGACAACTGGCTATGGAAGTACCATTAGCCAGCCTCTGTCCAAATCAACCCTATCCCCTGATTTGTCCCAAACAACAACTATGTCTTATGTTACTATTACCAAACAAGCTTCTTCTTACTATAATGCAGTCACTGTGCTGGGAGAAAGGCATACCTGTCTGGGTTCATTCCACTTAAGACAATGTTCATCAATTATTGTTTAAAATAGTGTTTAGTTTGTATTATTGTGGCTTTTAAATATTCTCCATGAAAGAATCATGTGTCTATGGTTGCTGTAGTAATTCTTCCTTTTGCCTCTATTTTCAATTTTTTCCTGGAGTTAGTAATTGTCTTTGATTTAGGTTGCTTGTTTACCTTTCCATTTACCTGACACTTAAACTTACTTTTTGATTAAAACTGAAGCTAAAACTGATTAAAATTGATTTTGGAAGGTTCAGATATCATCTGTGCGCCATTCTTGTTACCTGTGACCTGGTTTTAAAAACTCTATGGCTTCTCCTAGGATCATTTCATTATTCCCGATCTTTGGAAATTTCGTAGTGAAATGAGTCTTAAAATTATCTCCCTTTAAATCATAAATTTACATATTCTGATTTTTTTTGTGATATTTTTTCACCCTATTCTTGGATAAAGTCTACAATGTATTTCTTATAGTATTTACTGGATGAAATCTTCACTTCCACGTTTTTTTTAATTTCTTTTTCTGTTATTTCTCTGCCCCTTCTTGGGTTGCCCATCTTTGCCCTTGGCTGCTTTCTGGGAGATTCTCTTTACCTCCCTCCTTTCCTCCTGCATGTATTTCTACCATATTTTTAATTTTAAGATCTTTTTCTGAGTTGTCCAACTGCTTCTCTCTTAGCAGCTTGTTTGATACTTCCTCCTGTTTCTTGGGCAAACACATTTCCCTTCCTTCATGAGCACCTCAGTTATGGGGTGGAACCTTCTTCTGTTTCTTGCCTTGTCTTACTACTCCAGCTAGTTTTTTTCTCTGCCTCCTGTTTTTATTTTGAAGTTTTCTCAGATGCCTGGTGATTCTTTTCCAGAGGGCTGCATTTAAGAGGAGGCTCTCAAATCCTGGGTGGACACTCTGTGTCCCCAGAGCAGGTGGTGATGGTGGGTGCCTGGATGGCAATCAGCTGAGACCTGGCCAGTTCATAATTGAGAAATTCTCAAATATCAGCATTTGACTGGTTTTACTCGTGGATGAGGTCGATTTCCCTAGACTCTCTCAGTATCTTTTCCTGTTTCTTCTGGGAGTTGAGGGAGGGAAGGACCTGCATTCACTGTATGGATGGTCCCCTGATGGCTGTTTCACGTGCAGTGTCTCGTCCTCACCATGTGGCCACCTCCAGAGAGCAGGCATGCACCCTTCTGGCTGGGTGGAGAGGCCCAGCAGAGGGCTGCCACCCGCCTGTACTTGCCACCTCAGCTCACACCCCACATTCAGAAGTGGGTGAGGACTGCGGTTCCTGAACCTCTGGGATGTTCTGAGTAATGGATCAGCTTGCTTCTTTTTTGTTTCATTTCCTGTTCACCTCAGCAGCACACAGGCAGCTACTACTCCTGCATCTGCTTTTCTGCTTCCCAAACTTTATTCTTACGTCTTACTTGTGGTGATCTTGTCTCCCATAGTGCTTGACCTTGTTGATTTATGTCTCTTTAAAATTCCCTGTCATTATAGTGGAGTTTGGGGACACAGTAGAAATAGGTGCAGGTGCTCAAACTGCCACATTTAACTGGAAGCTCAGAATTCAGTTCTATTAAATGTAATCTTGGTGCTGCTGGCCATCAGTCTAACTTGTCCAGCTCTTCCAAACTCCAGTATTGTCATCCATCAAACAGTTTATGTCACTAAGCTTTGTGCAACTATATCTTTCTAGAGGGTCCAGGACGGCTAGTTCTCAGCAGCTCTGTGGCCCTCCTACAGGTGGGCTGCCCTGTGTAGAACTCCACCTGGGCTGGAGGGTAGCTCAGTGGTGGAGCACTGGCCTGGCAGGCCAGTGGCCCTGGCTTTCGCCCTCAGTATTGCAAAGCTGAACTCCATCCGTCAGTGAAGATTACCTTTTGTTCTTGAGTTGTGGCCAGCGCTTTTTAGAAGTTTATCAGGGTGTTTGAAGCAGGTGTCACGCCCCATCTCCTGCACACGTGCCTTGGTGGGTCATCATCTGTCCATGATTGAAGACATCTTCCACTATGGATTTTAAACAGCACCTCAGAGCTGTGACCCTCCTGTCATGCCTCATCAGAATGTGAGCAGCTGGTAACTTGATAGAGGGTCTCGCCTCACTCTTTTGAGATCCTTGTGTCATAAACCTTCTGACAACATCTATTTACCAGGCATGAAGATGACCCCATAAGGCACACAGTGTTTGTAGGTTTACTTTAATTTTTACTGGGACTTTGATTTTTACTGGGAAGGGGCTTAAATCAATTGGATCAAAGATGCCAGAATTTTCTAGAAAGACTCAAGACGTCCCTATGAATGGAAGAAAGACCAAACTGGAAAAAAAAAAAGGGTCACTGTCAGATTCCAAGCTGTTCAGATATCTAAGATGGAGTTACAGAAGATCCAAAAGCTGTCTTTAGAACATAATTGTATGTTTTCCACTTTAAAGACAAAATATTTCTCTGAATTTGTGGACTTATAAGCAGTCAGTTTTCTTATAATAGTTTAATTTTGAGTTATCCCAACCTGTACCTGTTTCAGTGTTGGTATTCTGAGTTCTCTTGATTGTCCTTGAGCTCAGCATTGTACATATTCTATCTGTGTTCCTATCCGGTTAGTGGCGACTAATTGTTTATTCTTAGGAATGCCCAACACCTGATAAGTGAGTATCATGAATGCTCACAACTTTGGGCTTTTACTTTCAAATCACAAAGAAAAATACCAGTTAAATTATATACTAAAAGATTACAGTCTCCTTTTTGAATTATCTACTTTTTGAATCCATCCAAGCTAGTTTGGTTTTTAAACAGCAATCATGCATCTTTGCTTTAATTCAAGAAATCAGACTTTTTAAAATAATAAGTAAGTTGATTTGGATAAAAACAAAAGTTGGAAAAAAGTCCAGAAAGATTCAAAACAGTCTTGTGGTAGAAATAGTGGTGTTGGAGGGAAAGTGAACTGTACCACATGGACTCAAATAGCTGTGAAAGCAATTAGACCCACGCACAGAGTGACTTCAGACTGTGTTAGTTTTGGTAAATCTTTCCTAAAATAGAGTCTGGAAGCCCCACCAGGCAGCGGCCTGCTCTCAGTCCCCAGGAGGGCAGCCCGCCCTGCTGGCGATGAGGGGTTTCTCTGAGCAGGCAACTCTGCCTCGTGACATTAGCTCATCTCTTCTCTCGGACTTCAGCCAAGACGACCCATCCCCGTGGCATCGGATCAGAAGCACATGCGGATGCTTCTGCAGTTCAGCCCAGAGGCCGAGTGAGGCTCATCAGAACCCTTGGCAGGGCACTGGAGACTGTGGTCTGGCCATCGCTGCTGTTGTTCAAAGCCTTGCCTCTCGGTCTGAACAGAGGTGGTTTCCGAAAGGCAGAAAGAAATACCATTCTGTCAAACCCTGTGAGCGGCGTTAGGTACTTAGAGCCATGTAGCATTATTAAAATAAAACAGTTCTAATTGTATAGCAGCCTGTAGTGACATATTGCAGTTAGGCTAGGGCCGTTCAGTTTAGCGGTTGTTCATTATTTCACTAATGCATCTTTGTTTTACACACACACACATATATTTGTGTATTCTAGAGGGAACTCTTCAATAGTCGCAGGGGAGGTGGAGAGGGGAAGAAATCCCTGACAATTTTTCTTTGATAAAACAATTTAAATACACAAAAGATTTTTTGCAGCAAATCTTAAAATGGAGGTTAGCACTGCTGGATTAGGCTAATCTGCATTGAAATATTTACGCAGCTCCTGCAATTACTATTGGTGCAGTAACCAAGAACAGTGAGTACTGGGGGAACGCAGTAAATGTGTACTGTACTTTGAAAGATATTATGAACCTAGACATAAAGGACTTCCCCCTCCTTGTGTGCCATAATAACTGGGTTATGTTAAAGTGCACGATGTAACATTTTTAGAAACAATCCCAAAAGATGGCATTGTATTTTTAAGTGCCTGGAGGCCGAGAACAGAGGAGGGGCTGAGTTTGGGAGGACTTGAGGGAGCGCTCTGCCTTGGGAGTGGAGGTGGGTCACTCCTTGGAAGGGAGCCAGATGGCTGGGGCACCCCACTGTCCTTGCATCTGATGAGTCCCTTCCTGCTGTCCTTTGGGGGGGGGGTATATTCACGAGAGCATCCCAGACACGTCCACACCCACTGCACAGATCTTAGACAGCGGTACCCATGTGACTGTTCTTCAGCTTGTTGAGGTTTCCCATGCAAAATTGTCCCCCAGC
This sequence comes from Marmota flaviventris, assembly GCF_047511675.1. Taxonomy (NCBI): domain Eukaryota; kingdom Metazoa; phylum Chordata; class Mammalia; order Rodentia; family Sciuridae; genus Marmota; species Marmota flaviventris. Next base: position 109,594,213 of record NC_092505.1, on the reverse strand, counting down.
CACAGACTCTTCTGCGTGGGGTCAGTGGAATTCGATGTAGCTGTAAAACCATTTTGAAGCCTCTGATTTTTGTTTTGTTTTTTTTCTTTTATATCATCATTGTTTGTGTTTCTCAAAAGAAGTTTTAAACATCAACAGCAGTAGACAAGAAAGTGTTTATGTCCCGTGAAATTCTGATTTAGGTAATTTTTAAAGAGATTCTATTTTCCTAGGGTGGGTAGGAAGGTCTCCTCCTCCTTGGCCTTGTCCGGTCAGATGTGAAAACTGGAATGTGCATGTTTTATAAATACAGGGAGAGTTTTCGTTTTAACTTTCTTAACAACTCTTATAAAATCACCATCAGAGTCACTGAATTATATGATTATTTGTTGGGACTGCAGGGCCATCTGGATACCTGTATTCAATCAGGAAATCAGGGGTCTGTGATTCTGGGCCACAAGGTGAAAGGTAAAAGCAATTTCCCAGAATGCAGAGCACAGAGTGGGTTGAACTGCAGGTAGGAGGGCACCCCGCCATAGTGACTGTGCTGAAGAATCCAGGTGGGATGAAGGGAGAATGGGGCATGCTGTGACCACGGGGGCTCAAGGCCAGTGCCAAAGAGGGCAGTTACCCCTGCCCAGGCCGGGACTCCCTGGTGGGTCTCCAGGGGCAGACGCTGCCTCATATCTCACTGGGTGTCTCCAGGGGTTCTGAGATCAGTCCAGCCAACGATGCTTTTGCTATAGTTAGACTCTTCATTAGAAGAGCGACACAATTGAGTCAGTTACTATTCATTTCACCATCGTTGCTTAAATACTTATCAAGCTGCCCCAGAAACATTTTCAAGAAATAGAAACATCAGTGTATACTTCATCAAAAGTCAACTGTCGTTAATTACTTCTGTGATCTATGGGCCCTTGTGATATTCTGAAAAATGTACTCAATCCTAGAGCCATTTATACTAGGAAAGAAGCGGGGAGAAGGGGGAGGATGCAGGAGGTGGAAAGAACTGTACAGGAAACTCGTTTGAAATTTTAATAAAATGCTGCTTCTTTTTATTATGGAAAATGCCAAATGGGCCTTCTGCTCCCTGGTCCCAGAGCCCCTTCTACAATCACAGCTGCTCTCTTCTGTCCTCCTATGGCACAGTCCTTAGGTTGTGTGACTCTCTAGCTGGTGACATCCAGTGTACGTTCTCCTTCTGAATCACGAGTGATTTGGGATATTTCCTTCCAAGGTCATTGGTATTCTCGACGTTCCTAGGACTTCAGTGATCCAGGTTTCCGAGGATGTCAGTGGGTTTGGAACCCTGCATGACCTAAAGCAACCTCTGCTTGACACACTTCAGGGGACAGCAACTTTGATTTGGCTTCCCTTCCTCATCTGCTCACGGATTAGTCTTTAAAAGCCAAGAACTTGGAGATTCTCTATCATTTTCCTACCAGAAATATTAGTCCTAACTTTTATTTTTCTCTTTTACAGTTGTAACATGAAACCTTGAGGAAAAACTATGGCACTATCGCATATCTACAAGAGGTATACAACTTTGCATATTTCCACTTTTCTGGAAAATACATGGACTCTTCTCTTACTTTTTCATGAGGTGTCATTTATACCAGCCAAGTTTATAGAGTTGCATGTGATTTGTTGACAAAGACATTCAGAGGATTTTCTTGTTGCTTCCTCTAACTCATAAGACAGGGCCTTATCCTGATCTTTGTATTCTTAGGCCCAAACATGGAGCCCATAGGGCCCCAGTAGCACTTATGAATATGTTTAAAGTTCAAATGTGAATGCCTTTAAGCAAAACCAAATGGAGCCTTTCTGATGTGTACTCTTGAAGTTATTTCCAGCACTGGTTCCTTCCCAGTATCTTGGGAAAGGATTGGTCTGTCCATCTCTGATTTCACTGTAGCTCTGAGGAATTTGCTGGTATCAGGAGTCCTCAAATGCCCCACGCCTCTAACACAGAGTAGTTTTCAGTTCTGCAACATGGAGAAAGTGCATGCCTAGTGTATGGATGACCTATTTATCAGGAAGGTTAAGGTAGGTGGGATATTTTGTGTTGGTTTTCTTTAGTCTTTCGGTGATTTGACTAAGGTACATTGGAACAGGCGGCACCTGTCTGATGAGCCCTTCAATGGTGATATTTGGAAATTGCAGGTCAACTTCCCTCTATGTCAAACCCTTGTACAACATCATTTTAGTAGCACTCAGTTAAACAGAATGCACAACAATGTTGACAGCCAAGATAGTAAAGTCCAGAGCTAAAATGAGCATTGTACTTCCAATTTACTTCCTCCCACTGCCTCAACACATTTAGAAGAAGCCACACTGAGCCATCCATCACCTACTGCCCGTAGATATCATCTACTTCTTCATAGTCAGGCCTGGACTTGAATCCCAGTTCCATGACTTTGAAATTTGGTTCACCACTCTCAGCCAGCTGCCTCCATCTATAATATGGGAAAAATACTTAACTCATAGGGCGATTATGGAGTAAAATATGGATCTTCTAGTGCAGTTCCTGGCAAGGTATGCTCATTTAAAAATATTAGATTATCCCCTCCTTAAATACACCTGCCATTGTTCTTACAACTTGCAGTGTTCAAAATTAAGACGGGGAAGAAAATGAAAACTTCATCTATTTTTTGTTGATCTTTGATGAATCATTTAAAGTGCTATGCATATTAAGTAATTTGACTTCTAGAAGTTTAAAGTGAATGAAAGTGAGAGCTTTGTTTGTGAAATATCATGATAACATAGTGAGGGAAGTTCTGTGGGAGTGGGAAGACTGGTGTTGTAGCTCCATGTCCAACCAGAACTGTGCAGGAGAGACTCGCGTCCCTCTGTTCCTCTCTCCATGAGGCACTCTTGCCCACATGAGACATCACGAGGTTGTTTGTCCTCCTGCTGAGTCTTATGAGTCATTATTTTTTGCTGTTTCTTGCTTCACTGTGGCTTTGGAATCCACTCCACCCTTCAGATTCCCACTGTTAGGCCCTTATCCTACCTCTCATTTACACACAATCACAGTATCTCCTAATTCAGCCCCTTGTTCCATATTTTTACTCAAAAAAAAATGAAAGAAAGAAAGAAAGAAAAGAGAAAGAAATTGATTTCTCCTAGTAATTTTTTTACCTGTATTACTAAAACTCAAATGTCTTTATAAGTAGGTGCTCATTTCCCCCAAATGTCTGATTAGAACCATCATATTAAACACCTCAAGCATGACTGTGAACTGCAGTGTCTTTAGCAGTGTCTGGAACCGGGCCTGTGTGGCTTCACATTAGAGTCCTATCTATGATATGGCTAAATCAATCATCCAAACCATTCTTGGCCTTATGACCCTTTACTGACTTTCATTGTCCACGTCATGAAATCCATGGTATCAGTGATGAGCCTGAGGTCTGCCATCTTCACCGTGTGTGCACCACAGGCTTCCCACCCTGTTCCCCACTGTGTCCTGATGAGAATCTGCCAGACTGGCCTTCCATGACTCCCACCCAGCACAGACCAATGGAGGGGCATCTATGGCACACAGATGGGAACTGTCAGCAAAGGAGGAATCCAGAAATGGTTAGGGACAGACTACATAGTTTGAGGATGTGCCAAACCAAGGGGAAAAGTTATAGATGATACTAATTGGGGACTAAGGGCCTAATGCCAAAAATTTGATTGGGTTACCATACCATAACTCCATTAGCTCAGAAAGGCCAATGACAGGCAGATTCTTTCAGCATTTTGATGAGAATCTCCTTAAACATGAGAGGGGAAACTGGCATTTTTACTGTTAAATACTTGAAGAAAGAAAGTCAAAACCCTAGCCCCATGATTTAAGTCCTATAAATGACCATTGAGAATACACAAGGCACATTAAGTAAAATAGGAACCACATTTTCAAAAGGATGAGAAAAAATAATTCGTCGACTTTGTTGCCAGGGTCACCATAATTAATACAGCCTGTTTGTAGTCACAGAAAAAGAAAGTTATTATTGCAATTAAAACAATCCAGAGCTCCGCAATCAGCACGGGAGGCTCTTTGTTAACCCGTCTTCTGTCGTGCTAGTCCTCTGTCGCCTTATGCTCAGCCTCATATTCTTGTCAAAATGAAGGCAAAAGAATTTCAGGTCTCAGACGGTGTGCTGGGAGATTAATGAGACACATTCTGGAACAGAGGGAGGGCCGAAAAAAATCACACCGAGGCTCCTGCGTCTGTACTGTGAGCTGACGCAGATCTTCCTCCTGCAGCTAAACTCTCCTTTCCCACTTCAGGATGGCTCTCCCATCCTGCTGCACCCGGCAGAGGAGCTGCTCAGCCTCCGTGGTACCTAGTACACAGATAGTAATGCCGCTGAGAACAACACTGGCGGACCCTGGAGCCTGAGGCATATGCAGGATAGAAGGGAGGGTCCACTCAGCGTGTACAGTATTCACCTAGGACTTTCATGTGCACTATAAGCTTCTTATTAAAATTTCATTAGACATCAATCATGTACTGCATGGTGGTACTAGCTATGACTTTAACTCACACTGCGAAGAAGAAGGAGATCAACAAGATGCAAGTGCAAAAGAAAAAGAAAAAAAAATAATCAAACCTTTATGAAATAAACAAAGGGATAGTATTTTAGCCACTGCTGCTGCATGGGGTGGATAATTTCCAGGGTGACTCAGAGAGGATCCAGAGAACAGGGTGGGGCAGCCTTTCAGTTCATGCTCCTGCTCAGGTTAAGAAGAGATGTTTATGAAACTCACACCATGACCGAAGCACAGAGATCAAAGAATTTCCCCCAGAAGCAGTCGGCTACAGCGAATGTCTTGTGAAATTAGAGGATAATTGAATTGCAGCCTTTGCACAGATCTGTGATGTGGTAAAGAGGAACAGGAGCGTCTAGAACTGAAGCACAGATGAAGAAGTCCCTGCAGTTTAGAGCTTCCGTGTTCTCCGTGCACTCCCCAGGGGCTCTCTCCTTGTCATTGTCAGCTCTGAGCCACAGGAGGACAGTCCAGCCTGCACTGACAATGGATTTCAGAAAGGGAGAAAGCTGGGAGGAGGCCCACAGTCTCTGGAAGCCAGCTAGGGTTTTTCTGTGGCTGGTGGGGTTATGAACACCATAAGGCCGTGGGGTGAGGAGTAAAGGTCATCTCATTGGGAAGGACTGTGGAATTTCATTATGTTTATGATCAAGTTTTTTTTGTTTTCACTTAAAATTTTCATGAAAAAGGATCTGGGGACAAAGAATTCCTTTATTTGTCTGCATCTGGACTCTGACCACCTCAGATCATTGACTTGGGATTTCATTTGAAGATGGAAAGAGCGGACAGAAAGCCCCATTTGCAGAATATGGCATCTATTCTTTCTGGACACAGTGGCAGCCTGTTAGATTTTAACAACATATATATTGTGTCGGGGGGCGGGGGGCATGAAAGGAATTCTGTTATGTGAATATCTAACCCTTCTCTGTACAGTAATATAACCTTAGATTCATACCTACACCTAAATATGAAACATATATAAACATGTAAATAGATGCATCCACTAGAACATGTCGTACCATGTTAACAAAACACTCCCGTGTATTCCATCTTGCCTTTTGGGGTTACTTCTTTAATTTTCTCTCAGAATAATCTTTGAATAGAGCACATTGCTCCTCAGACCTGCCACATCTGTGCAGCAATTAGAAACTGCAACAGGTATATCTTTTGAGGATATAGATCCTTACGTAAAAGTCAGAAAGAAAAACAAGATCTGGCTAAAGGTAAAATCGATGGTATGGACACCATGAAGTTTTTTATTGGTTCATTTGTTCACTCACAGAATACTTATAAAGTGCCTACACTGACTAGGCAGGCTGTCTTCTGGGCCCAGAGATGAGGTGCGAGAGAAATGATGAATAGGAGATATACTGGAAGGGGTGGTGACCCCTGGAGAAAAGACAGATAAAATGGATAGCAAGAACTTGTTATGTTACAAGCAATCAGGAAGACCTGTCCATGAAGGTTCTTGGAGGTAATGGCTGGGTGGGAAGGAAGGACAGCGAGGTGAGGACCAGCACAAAAGGCTCAGAGGGTGCACGGGCCTGGCATGATCAGGTGCCAGAGGCGCTGCATGCACTTGGTTTTTTTTTTTACAATAGTTTTTGCAACAAGGCTTTGTTCTAAGGTAGACAAGACTGTGTCATGTGAGAGGCCGTGGAGCACAGCAGAATAGAATTGAATTAAGATCTGGCTTGCACTCCAAACTTTTGACAACATTCTGTAATTTTGGAAGAAGTCCAGAATCCTTATTTTGGTCAATCTGTCCACTATTTTTTTTCTTTTCCTTTAATTTAAATTACATGTGTTTTCAAAACTCATATATAAAACATAAACTTATTCGTATTATTTGAGCACCTGTGATGATTTTATTTAGAGAGAGAGAGAGAGAGAGAGAGAGAGAGAATTTTAATATTTATTTTTTAGTTTTTGGCGGACACAACATCTTTGTTTGTATGTGGTGCTGAGATTGAACCTAGGCCGGCATGCCAGGCGAGTGCGCTACCACTTGAGCCACATCCCCAGTCCACCTGTGATGTTTCAATGTGTGTCTATATTGTGTAATGCTCAAAAAGGTTAATCTACCGGTCTGCTCATTTATCATTTCTTTATGGCAAAAGATTTTTAATTCTTTCTGGTAGCTTTTTGAAATGAATAGTAAACAGTTATTCTCTACAGCTACCCTGCTGTGCCGAGGCACACACCAGAACCATCTAACCTTAACTTGGCACAAGGGACCAACCTGCAGCTGTCTCCCGCTCCTCTGTCTAGAGTCTAGTGACCACCCTTCTGCTCTCAGCTTCTGTGGGTCGACTTTTTAATATTCCACATGAGTGAGGCTGCATACTGCTTATTTACTCACCCCGGGATCTGCAGTTCCATCCGGGTTGTCCTGGATGACAGGATTTGGAGTAGCATCCATTGTGCACATGAACACACTTTCCATGTCCACTCATCAGTTCATGGGCACTAAGGCTGTCCCGTTCTTTGGCTATTGTGCAGAGTGAGGGTGTCTCTTTGACACACCTGTTTCACTTCCTCTGGACACACATGCCCGGCAGTGGGATTGCTGGATTATGTGGTCCTTCTATTCATACTTGTGAGGAAGCTCTGTGGGTTTCTACAATGTCCTAACTTTGCACTCCTACCCACAGGGTTCCAGGGTCCTCCTTCTCTCATCCTAGCCAGCACCTTCTTTGTTATCTTTTGTAGCAATTCTTGCTGGAATGAGATACTATCTCATTGTGGTTTGGGTTTGCATTTCTCTGATGATTTGCAAGGTAATTAACTGTATTCTTCCTAATTTTGTGTCTACTTAACATGTCAATAATTGAGATTTGTATTTGTATTGAGTGATACACCAATATATACTTGTATTTATATTTTTTTTAAAAAAAACCTATAACTATTTGTACATATAACTTAATATTTGCGGTGCTATGACAACTTATTCTCTAATTAAAATTGAACCTTTATAATCTATCACTGTATCACAGTTAACCTTATCTCTTTTTTTAAAGAGAGAGAAAGAGAGAATTTTAATATTTATTTTTTAGTTTTCGGCGGACACAACATCTTTGTTTGTATGTGGTGCTGACTATCGAACCTGGACCGCACGCATGCCAGGCGAGCGCGCTACCGCTTGAGCCACATCCCCAGCCCTAACCTTATCTTTTATGATGAGTGTTGCCTTACAGTCTATTTTGTTTGATATCACAAGGCCAAAGGCAATCTTTCCAGTGTTGTTATTCTTAATATTTTCCTTTAAACATCTTTTCAGAGATGTAATTGGCATCCAGTAAAAGGTACACGTTTAAATGCCCGGTCTGACAGGGTTGACATCTGTATGCAGTCTGGAATCAAATCATCTGCACAATCAAAAAGATGGGAGGGGAGGGGAGGGGAGGGGGGATAGTAGAGGATAGGAAAGGCAACAGAATACAACAGACACTAGTATAGCAATATGTAAAAACGTGGATGTGTAACCGATGTGATTCTGCAATCTGTACACGGGGTAAAAATGGGAGTTCATAACCCACTTGAATCAAATGTATGAAATATGATATGTCAAGAACTATGTAATGTTTTGAACAACTAATAATAAAAATTTAAAAAAAAAAGAGACACACATCCTCGGCCCACAAAGTCTCCTAATGCATTTCCCCATCTTTCTCTCTCAACAGTTAGATCCTCTATCTTATTGAGATGCTCTCAGAAACAGCACATAGCCGCATTCCCTAGGTCTGACTTTCTACTCTCCTTCTCTTTTCATCGATGATGGTCGATACTTTTCTTCTGAAGTACTTATATCCTAAAGTACTAGTTCCATATGAGGGTGTGTTAATGGAAACCCCTCTGTTTTGTTTATATGAAATGGATTTATTTTGTTCTCCTGTGCAGGATGGAGGACCCTAGGCTGAGGGTTCTTTGTCTCCATTTTGCTTCCATTCTTTTCATTTGGGGTGGTTTCTCTCAAATGTTAATTGTCCCCTTTTGTCCTTTGTTCTCCTTTTGCAAATCCTATTTGAGTGTTCGGACTTGTGCTGGATTTCCTGTCTCTTAACCTCTCAGTTCATCCTTCAAGGATGTCTAAGCTGATATTTTGCCCCACATTAGTTTTTTTTTTCTTTTTTTTTTTTCAAAGTTTACAGTTTCTAAAAGTTCTATTTGTCATTTTCCAGATCCACGTGGACAATTTTAACACAGTCCTGTAATTCTACCCCCATTAAAGTATCAGAAATAGTTACTCTGTAGTCTGCATTTTGGTGTCTTAGAATTTAATACCTGGAGTGAATGCAGAGGGGGGGGGACTTCCCTCAGGGCAGCTTGAACTCTTTGTCCCCAGGGGGAACTTCGCAGGCCTCTGCTTGGAGCTTGGAGGTGTTGAGATCTAGCACCACTTGGCTGTCTTGATTATTCTACTCCACAGGGTCATATCAGGTCCGGTTTTCTCTGGGGTTGCAGTCTGAGGGTCCCTCTGTTAATCCCAGAGCTGTGGTTGTTCCTGGCCCCTCATCTCCTCCTGGGGAAAACTGGGATCCCTGTTCCCTCACCATCAAGGTCTGTGTCAGCCAGGGTCTGGTTTTGTTTTCACTTTCCCTCCTTGGAGAGGTCCTAGGCTACCTCAGGATACCAGCAACTCTCTGTAAAACCTATAAGGTACCAAAGCATCCATCTGCTATATTTTCTGGAATTTATTTATTTATTTTTGTTTTGAGAGGAAACTTTAGCCTGTATCATTATCCACATTTTAGATGTGGAGGCCCCATCACTTTATGATTAATCTCTCTTTCCTTTAATTATAAAAATATATTTCAGCAATAGCACATAGCAGTACTGATTTTTTAAAATATAGTATGTAAATCTATTTTTGAAGGAACGACTTAATCTACTTCTACATGTTTATTATATTTGGATTTGATTCTACTTGCCTGTTCAGTGTTTTCTCTTTACCTTTTTTGGGCTTCTTTTTATTTTATATCTTTTAGGAGATTGTTTTGAGTTACTTATTGTTTAATTTTTGCCTCTGGTTTGGATTTAATTGTGTTTTATTTTATTGGTAGTTACTAAATTTATAATATGTACCTGAAGTCTTAAGTTGGAATCTCTACTTTCCTCTTGAATGTATTTAGAAACTACATAGCTTTTGTTCTTACCTACGGCCTCCAATTATCTCTGTTATTGTTCACCAGGAACAGATATTGCTGCACACCAAACTGCCCCCAAACACAGTGGCTTCGAACAAAAGTCCTTTGTTGGTATTTTATGAAGTGCGGCTCAGTGGTGTGGAGCTGCTGACTGGGCCATGTGGGGCTGACAGTGGACCCCTTAGGAGCCTGCATCCAGCCACCAGTCATCTGAGCAGCTCGCCAGGCAGCTCGCCAGGCTTTGCTCAGCCTCAGCCACACACTCTGGCAGTTGGCCCAACAGGACTGGGTTGCAGAGAGGCTGTTCCACGTGTCTAACATGTAACAGACCAGACCAGCTGGCTCATGTGGCAGCAGCAGAGTTGCATGGGAACAGGTGAAAGCAGGCATGTCCTGTGGTGGGAACTGAGGTCCATCACCACACCCTGTGGCCAACAAGGGACAAGGCAGCTCAGAGTCACAGGTTGGGGAAGGCATTCCTGATAGGTGACCAGCATCTGTTCTTGTGATCACACTGCTATTCCAATTCTACCTGATCTCAAGTCCAACTCAAGAACTAAACTCTAAAAATATTGAATGAATAAACACATGCATACCTCATCACACCTCTGTCACGTCTTTGTTTATTACCCTCATATTTTTCATTCTTTCTGAAGCACATCTTCTATTCTCTCTAGGGTCTTTAGATAGTGTATTCTAAATTTTCATAAATAATTCTTGTGTATTACTTTAAAATGTCAGCTTAGTTGTGTTAAAAATTTGATGTTGCATTTTTTTTCCCCAAATATTTTAAAGGCATTCTATTGTGTTCTGGAATTTCCTTCTGCTAATAAGTCAGGTTCATTCTTTGGGGGTAATCTACATTTTTCTTTTTGGTTGGATGCTTTTATTATCTTTCCATTAGCTTTTATGGATTATTGTTTCCCTACAATGTTTCTAAGCATGGATTTATTTGTGCATGCATGCTTTGTTTTGCTCTGCAATTATTGAGCTTTATTAAGATGACAGCTCACATTTTAATCCTTGCCCTGTTGATTGAACCTTCATGGTCTCATTTAGCAAGTTCATCTCTCCCCTGTATTTTCTATAAATTCCAATTAGATTGCAACTTAATGCCATCAAATAAATATTCCATTACTGGAGGAGAAAGTCTACTTTGTAGAATATGATACATATTTCATTAGAAATGCATCATGTTTGGTTACATATAATATATATTTGTTTTATTTTAGTAGCCACTGAGGGTCATCCTTGATGCATTAATTCACCAGGAATTACAAAACATTTTACTTCTATCATTCCTGATTTTTTATTGAGTAGGATATTTTTATTAAAAGAATCTGCTTCATCACCTGTCTGAGTTGCCTTGAGGTACAGTTGGCATAGGAGAGGTGACTTATTTTTTGCTCATGTGTTTTTAAGATGAGGTCTTGCTATCTTATACTGGCTGACCTCATACTCCTGCTCCAGATGCCCAAACAGCTGGGATACAGGCACTCACAACTGCACCCAGCTGGGAAGACCATTTAAATGTTCTCTCTTTCTCTAAATGATTGATTCATTTTCTAGCCTCTTTCAAAATTCACAAATGTAGCCTTTGTTTTCCTTCTTGTTTGCCCAAGCTATACCAGCTTTGGCCAGTGGGAGGCTATGAGAGAAGTTCTTGAGTTGGTCCCCAACCCCATGAAATAATTGTCTTCACCAGCTTTTTTCATTCCAGATATGGCAAGAGGTTTCAGAATCAACTTTCAGTTTCTCTTCCCATTTCAGGGATTAGCAAATATACCAAGTGATAGGGAGCAGACAGATGAGAATGCTGGAAACACGAGTTAAAGGGAATAGTTCTATAAAGTGGGCCCACCGGGCTGGCACCCACATGCTTTCTTTTCCAAGAAGCAATTGACCTGCAGCCCCACTTGACCTCAGTGGACAGGATATGTATGTCATGTTATTGAGGCTCAGCAAACTACCTGTTCACTGCAGGAAGAATACAGGCCCCATATAATGTTGATGAGACGAACCCAAGTTACCCTGAAGGAGGAGAGTTCTGGGACCCTTTTCACAGACCAGATCCCAAAACTCAGGGAAGAGCTAAGGATAGTTCCTCCTAACCATAAAATCTGTAAGAATTTGTGGTTGAGAATCCAATTAGAACTGGTCATCATGGGCCAAGGTAGAGTTGTCATGGCAGTGGGGACTTGAAAGTCAGATTTCATCCTGCTGTCAGTCAAAAGTCAAGAGGTGGCCTGGGCAGGACTCTCTGGTAACTTCTCTAGGACCCCAGTAAAACAGGAGTGTAGAGGCACACTGTCCCTCTCCTCTCTGAGAGGACCCTCTCTCTCCCTTGAGAGTGTCTCCTTTCCTTTTCCCATCCATTCAATAAACTCATGCCTGTTACCCTGAGCAACATGTCTGAAATATTTCTGACTTGATCACAAAAATCAGGGTTTGAAGTGGGGGTTGCTGGGTTGAGGAGGTCTTCATGCTGCCTCAGTTTCCCAGAAAGCCTCAGCCCTAAAAGACAAGGACCCCTATTTTCTTCACTTGGAAATCACAATCAAAACACTAAATATATGCATTGCTATGGGTTTATTCATTGTCTTCAGACTTTTTCCATGTGTAAGCTGGGAATTTTTTCACATAAAATACATTTATACATTTATTCTAATAATTTAAATTCAAATGTAAGGCAATTTGCAGATTTTAGATAAACTCATGATCTTACATTTGTGTTTCCTTCTCATTGAAAATCTCTGTTTTCAAAACAATTACTCATTTCCCTTATCTTCAGTTCACATACAATAGTCTCAGAACAACAATACAGACACTAACACCAACAGAATGAGTTCTGAGAGTCTTGAAACAATCTTTTCAGTTCTTTTGCTTCTTTAAGTATATGCCTCCAGAGACACAGATTGCTATAATTTAAAGTCACCCAGAAAACTTATTTCATGTATACTTATGTTATCAGGGAATACATATTTAAAGTTACTTTTTTAAAAAATTTTACTCTCTCCTTTAGGAGTCACTTTGTACCTTATTTGAGCTGCTCTCAAGCTGCCTCTCTACACTCTCTCGTGGCCACCTCTTGGTGATTGGGCACCTTCTGTTTCCATGTTACCACACAGCCACGCTCTTCCAAGGCAAATTTTTTTCCTGTGTAGATGTGTATGTGTCTGTATGTGTGTGTGTGTGTGTGGTGTTTGTTTAATTGCATACACTATCTTGGTTTGTCTTTTCCCACTGGTGTGGGTAATTACACCATCTCCTGGATTAGTATAAATGCATAATTTTCCAAGCTCCATCTAGTCTTAGAAGCCTGGAGTCTATGACCCCTCAACAGTAATGAGGACATCCAGATCTACACTGTGGCTTCTGATTACTGTTCTCCAAGAGAAGCAGCCAAGGGTGCTCAGGGACCCACAGTGCTCAGGGCTGCAGTCTGGGTATTTTAAGCTCATGCTTCCTTCCAAATTCATGGGGATCATATCATGGAGTGCTCAGAGGATGGGGGAGGGGTCAACAAGGACCTGCAGCTGGTACCAATGAGTGTCAGTGACCAAATGTGGAAGGATTTAAGAAGCAATAAATAATAACAGTATTGCACTATACCCAGAGAATAATCTCCTATAAATACCCTTGAGCTCATGCTGATGTAAACTAAATGGTTTAACTGGGCGTGGTGGATAATTGTAATCCTAGTGACTTGGGAGGCTGAGGCAGGAGGATCACAGGAGCCTCAGCAATTTAGCCAGGCCCTAAGCAGCCCACAGGGAGCCTGTCTCAACATAAAAAATAAAAAGGGCTGTGGATGTGGCTCAGTTGGTTAAGCACCCCTCGGTTCAATCCCTGGTTCTCAATAAATAAATAAGAGTTGAATACATAAATGTGAGCAGAGAATGAGCAGCTCTTCCTTACAGAATTCTAGTTAATAAATGATAATAATAAATATTGAACGAATGATTGGAATAAAAATATCACCATTAGAACAGAAAAGTCAATATTATGGTATCATAATACTAATTTATGTTAGAATTAATGTGTAATAATTGAAGAAGGAAAAAATAGTAACTTTGTAACAAAAAAATAACAATTTAATGCATGAATTGAAGTTGATGTTACCAGGGAGGAGATGGATAGACACCATGTGCCCTTGATAGGATAAAGTATACTAATTCTGTGGTCTTTTACCAGAAATGATTAAACTCAACCCAGCATGAAGCAACACATTTCTTTTCCAAATGGAGGAACATTCCTCAAAGTAGCTGGCCAGCACTCTCTCAGAGTCAAGATTGTAAAAACAAAGGAGCCCTGCAGAGCTATCATAGATCAGAGGAGACCCACATACAGGAAAACTAAGCACAAAGGGATTTTGGACCCCAGAACAGAGAAAGGAAACCAGTGGAAAAACTACTGAAATCTAATAAAATGTGTATATTAATAGTATTCTACCAAAGTGAATTTTTAGTCTCTATGATTATATTGCAGCCATGAAACATGTGAACACTAGAAGAGGGTGTTTGGAAATTCTCTACTGATTTTGCAATTTTTTTCTAAGTGTAAAATTATTTCAAAATACAAAGTTAAAAAATAAACGATGTAAAGCCAACCTGGGCCACTACTGCAAACCAAACTTGCCCCTTGGTACTTATTCAGACAAGATTGGGCGCGTTGAGGGTGGTATGGCCGTAGACCCCCTTGGTACTTATTCAATTGCTATTTAGTTTTTCATTTCCACAAGTGTATTTGATTGTTTTTGAGTTACTTATTACCCTTGGGTTGACTTTTTCTGTCATTTTAATTTTATTCTTTCTGCATCGTGCATTATTCTCCAGTTTTACCTTCCCAGCAGTCTTTATTGGTGGTGTGGGATCGTGCTCACTCCTGTCGTATCTACTGGTTCTCTTTTATGGTGTTTGGCTTCCTTCTCCAGGCTGCAGTCTGGGTATTTTAAGCTCATGCTCCCTTTCAAATTCATGGGGATCAATTGTTCCCCAAATAGTAGTGAATAGGAGAGTTGATTTTGCTTCACTGAGGCCCTAGAGGTTTCCATGCTTCCTGTCCGTTCTTTCGTAATTGCCCTGGCTCTTGTTCCAGGCCCATACTTTGCATGTTTGGACACTTACCCCTGGACCCTACAGGAAGAGTCAGTGGGAGGAGTTTTCAGCTTCCCTCTGGTAGGTGAGGGGCTTTCTGATCCAGCACCCCCCCCCACAGACCTTCCGGGGCCTGAGATAAAGTGTGATGTCCCTATTCAGGACCTGGAGGCCAGCGCTTGGCCCCTCACCTGCACTGGGCTCCAGAATCCCTCTGGTGGCCACAGCCTCAGCCCTGGAGGTAAGTCAGGCTTCATTTATGTTACCTGAGGGTTTCCCTTTATTTTTAAGCTTTGTTCACTCTTGGGGATGGAGGAGGTCGGGTCTGTGTTTAGAGGTGAAGGGTAGTTTTGTGACATTTTAAATTGCCAGGAATCTTTCAATTTAGTTTTTAAACTGGTCTACCTATATTTTCTGAGGTTTTTAACATGTTTTCGTATATTATTTTATTTAGTTAGTTTTGGTGCTGAGGATGGACCTTGGTGCCTTGCACGTGCCAGATAAATGCTTTGCTGAGGATCTCCACCCCCAGCCTCAACATATGATTTTAGAAAAAATAATTCAGTGTGTTACTCAAAACTATAGATGTTTCTCTACATGAATAGATAAGTTATAAAAGCATATTTATGATTGCAGCAAAATGTAAATTTCCTTGGAAATCATTCCAAGTAATATTTAAAAGACAATTTTTGCAGAGCATATCTGTGTGAGCACAGAGATTCTCACATCCTCAGGCTCCTTCCTATAATTTGGGGGAAGAGGGGAACATTGGCTCTTCTGTTTGATAATAGAGTCTTTCCCTCTTCCATCACACATTTAAAATTTCTTTTAGCAAATGGGAAAATGGCACTTTTTTTATTGCCATAAAAGTCAGGAAATGCACCATTTTATTCTAAAACAAGTAGTTACAGTAGGTCACATGTTCATAAATTGATTTTCTCAGAGCTTTCCTGCAGTGAAAATGCTTTTTGTGTATGTGTGGTATGCATGTGTGTGTGTAAGTGTATGTGTATTGTGGGGTAAGGGGATTCGGGTGCCAGCACATACCCCCAGGAGGGAATTAGCTCCCTCATTCCTGGGAGGAAAGCCAGTTTCCTGAAGCAGGTGTGGTGAGATTCTGTCAGCTGAACACCAAGGAGCTGAGCACTATCTCACAAACAAGTTCCTGCTTCACAGGTCTCCATGTGGGCTAGGCCTCGTCCCCATAGGCAGAGATGTGGGGACCTTGGCTTGCTTGGGTTGCTGGGCTGCTGGTCCAGCTCTGGGATGTGCACGCAGCACAGGTGCTGGGCATGGGGGGGGGGGGGCTGGAGTCACCTTTCACAGTCTCAGCATGAATATCCAACCAATTGGTCTTAGGAAACTTTTCTTCTTATCAATGGAAAAACACAAATCCTCCAGATAATTTGTGATTGTGCCTGCCAGACCCAGCTTAAGGAATCAATTTAGCCAGTGGCGAAGGAGTTTGCCTGTCACAAAGAATTCCAGTGACAGGACCTGAAATTATGTCCTCAGTCCAACAAGAGGCTGAAAAACTGCCACACAGGGACTCGAATTAGAAACAAGCAGAGCGTGGAAAGTTGGAAGAATGCTGGGATTCAACAATAATTTATCCAAAACCACAAAATAAAATATTGCCTTAAAAGGTACCTAAACTAATAAGCTACTTTTATTTCTACAATCCACATTTAAAAACACAGACACTAGGAAAAATAAATTCAAATTCTTAACCACCAAGCAATAATTCTTAAAAGGATCCTTATTCATGTTAATGGAAAAAGAAACAAGTTAGAGTATAGAGTATGTTTTTTTTTTCCTCACCCCTTGTGTTAATTAAGTGGCTAAGTGTGCAGAGGCTTGAGGGGTACATGTGCTTGGGACAGGAAAGGGGGAGAAACAGTCTTGTATTTTATATACGTGTGTGTACATACATACACTTATATACTCACACATATGGCTCTAACTCAACTGTGCAAGGAAGGAACTGCCATTATTTCTCTCTTTTACAGGCAGGGAAACTGAGGCACACAATGGTATAAACACTAGGTCCCCTGTGGACAATGGAGCCAGAGTGTAGCTCTCCAGTATTCGGTGTTCGAGTAGGCACAGAGCCAGGTCTGGCTGATTAGTGTCACACAGCTTCCTAAGTGGCCCCTGAAGTTGTAGTCAGGGATTTTTCTAGTGAAGTATAAAGATGCCAATACAGAGGGGACTTTCCCCTCCTGTAACTTTCCCCTCCCCCTTCCTCATGCTGCCAGTCCCAGTGATTGACCAGGGGGAACATGAGCAAGCCTCATTGTGTCCTTTCACATTGGCCGTCCTCTCATAGCCAAGAACTGGGGTCATTTAAAACTGAGCAGGTCCCTTATACCTGTACTTGGGCCATGCTGCAAATCAGAACACAGGCATTTAGTCTTTGATCTGCTGCCCTCAACCTCTCCCTATGGCATAGGTCTCTTTATGATCAAACCTGCTTTCTAAAATCATATGTGAATTTTATATTTTGTCCTAATAAGGACTAAGAATGATTCTCCCAATTCACTACGAAATATTTTTCCATCTAATTAACTCTGGCTTTGCATTTTCTCTGTGACAAAAGCAATTCCAGGCTTGTCTTCTCTCTCTTCAGCAGGGACACTGTGTAATAGCTGTAATCTAGCCTTTGATTTGGTTTACAGGCATTCCCTGATCACAAGAAGTTTCATTTCCTTTTTTTTTTTTTTTTTTTTTTACAACAATGCTTAGGTCATTGTTTTCTCATTGAGTTGAAATCTCTCAACCATTTCCATTCTGTCTGTTAGTGTGGCCCCAGGATCCCTGTCAGGTCTGGGTGGCCTTTCCTAGCCCAGGTAGATGTTCGCAGTCAGCTGTCAGAGAATGTCTCACTGCTTAGCTCCGTGTTTTCAAGAAAATCCCTAGTTTTTTCCAATCGCTCTTCAGGATGCGGTCTTCCTGCCTGCTCAGGACCTTTACTCCCTCTTAGTTTGTCCTACTTAGCGGCAGCCGCCCACGAAGGCTTCTGGGTGCCAGGTGCTTCTGCAGGTCGGGTCTGACCAGCCAAAGCGCACAGAGGTGAAACCGCCCTCCAGGTTTCCTTTCTCCTGGGGCATTTAACTGAAGGTGGCTGATAGGACCATTTCTGCAAGAAAAACATGCTAGGGAGACCTCATAGGCAGGTAGAGTTAGAAATGGCTTCAATATATTTTTTTTTCTATTTCTTTTCTTATTATTTGAGAAGGCCAGAATGAAGAAACTGGTCATCTAGGAACCAGACATCAAAGACACACATTTCTGTGATTCTTATCTGATAGAATGATCTCTACCTTTCCCATCAATTTGGCAAACACCTGCTTATCACTCTGGTCCTCCTATGTGATACCTGCTTGCCCCTGTGAAGTCAGTCTTCCCTGAGCATAGCCCTGAAGGGGACAGTGACGTGCTTGCAGTCATGGCAGTTGGGCAGGGGTGGACACCTTTTTTAAAGATGTGTTTGTGTGGCCGCTCATCAAGCCAAGTGAGGCCTGGTGGCCTTCTTTGGGAGACTAAGCAACAGACTAGCCAGGTCGGGGGCTCCGTGGGAGTGACACTGCCCACCTGCATAGTCCCACTGTGGCCTGATGTGTACCTCCCTGATGACACCTGCTACCCCTCCTGGCTGGATGTCAAGCTTCCTATTGGTGCCTATTTCTCGGTATAACAGACCTTTGTTGTGTGCATTTGTTATTAGGTAAAAGGGCATTGTAGAAGAATTCTGGATTCTAGATTATGATTCATTGCCTGCATTTATTGGGTGTTGGCTGTGTTTTTTGCATTCCTACAAAAATCATTGCACTTTGTTCTGGAAGGTGGTACTTGGACATAGTTTGACCCTGCAGAGCCTTACATTTAGGTGGAACCAGAATAGTGCTCAGTGCAGGGCTGATCAGTACCCATTCTGAGGACTCAATTGTTGCCTGCAAATGATGAGACTGTTCCAACCTGACTGAGGAAGCAGGCCCCAAGGCTGGCCCTGTGTGTCTGTCACTATGTTCCCACTCTGTTCCTTCAGATGCTTCTGATCTTGGTGCAAAGTTCTATTCTTTCTTTGCATCTGTGCGCTACCCGTTCTCTGCTTACCCTCTGACAATCCTGAGCCCTCTACCCAGCCCCCTCTCCTCTTCAGGGTCCTGTGCTGCAGATACCCACTGCCTTGGTCTCCCTGTGCTGTCTGTCAGCTAGGAGCGTCCAGTTCCTGTCTCTGGATGCTCCCTGCCCAGCAGCCTGGACACTGCTCCCCAGCAGAACTGGAACAGTCGTTAGACACATCCTGCCGGTTTGCAATTTCTGGGCTTATCCTCTTTCATTTCCTCCCACCTAGTGTCTTTTTTTTTTTTTTTTAAAGAAAGCATTAAGGTAACTTTTCCAAATATACATTTTTGTCTGATTGTTATTTCATCGTTTGAGGTAAGAGGATAAATTTGGTCTTTGTAATTCCATCTTGGCTGGAAGCTAAATTTTGACTTCCTGTTCCTATGAAAGTTTGGTAAGAGATGTGGTTGGTGTACCTATCTATATTTTATCCCTTTGGAGGATTTTCTCTAATTTTCTTAGGCTGTTAGGCAAAGGGAAGTATGTCATGCTGCCCGTTTACAGCAGACCTCTGACATGAACTTAACCCGTGCTCGATCTTTGGTCTGGTTGCTGCTCAAGTTAAAGGCAATGAGTTAATAACAGATGAAGATGCTTTCACATTTCCTTTAGAAGAAATCCATTCCAGTGAACCAGTTGAGTAAAAATAGTTTCCCAAGAGGAACTTAATTCTGGAAAGATAATTATCTGCTGGAGATGCCTGTAATTTTCAATTACGTTTGCTTAGCTTCTGAATTGTGTGGACGGGGAGCACTGCAAGTCTTAGAAAGTGAGTTGATGCGTAATTCATGCAATTCTTTTCTAAAGCTCAGGAGAGCCAGACTGACTGAGGAAGAGAGCGCCAGCCTGCAATCAGGAAAGCCTCACAGACACATGCATGGGCAGCTCTGAGCGCCTGCAGCTGCCCAGGAACGACCAGGACCAGTAGAGTCGACCACATGATGACCAGTGTACTAGTGTTGCACCCGCACTTTCTCTGAAGACAGGGGAATGACAAAGTTATGTTGACCTTCCCCAAGAAGATCATCTGCAAGGTACCAAAGGAAAGGAATTCTTCTTACCTTTGGTTTATGCCTATGAAGGAAGCCCAAAGCCTCACGGTTCTTAAGCAGGGGCAGCACCATGGCCAGGCACAGTAAGCCCTTCCAGGCAAGCACAGTCACGAGGCTCTCCTATGGATAAAGCAGAAGCCCACACTCCTTACACCCTTGGCTAGGAATGCTAGTGTGGTGGGAAGGAAGAGCTCAGGCAACTACCCTTACATACGAGAAAAGCCCAGGGTTTGGCAAATGGTAAACAGAAACTACTTCTGAAAATGAACAGGGCTTTTGATCACAAACAACCCAACTCTTTCTTCCCCGAGGACCAGTGTTGGTGGTGATCTGAGTCGTCAGCCTCTGCTGAGTCTTGCTCTCCTCATCCCGTGGTGGGTCTCTGCTCTGAGCATCACAGATGTTACAGCTTTCCTAGGGCTATCAGATTTAAAATGCAAAACAAAGCAAAAACACTAAAACTTTTGGAAGTATGATTTATTTCTTTTTTTAACTCTAGAACTAAAAAGTGATTACACTTGTAAAATATTTCAGAGCTATATCTCCTTTCTTGAGGCTCAGAAATGAAAACTCAGGTCCTTTACTATAAAAGGCACCATGTAGGGGTCAGTTAGAGCCCCAGAATGTGTACTTAGACACCAGCATGTACCCTCAGACACCAGCATGTGTACTTATTTATGATCTGGGAACCACAAAGGCCAGCCACACGGGGTGGTGGGGCTGGCCAGCCATATGTTCTTTCCTGTGGACTCGGAGGAGTGGCAGAAGCCAAGGAATAATTTGCTCATGGGGAGCAGAATCAAGGGGATGGGGCGAGGATCTTTGTTGAGGGGCTAGGGACTTTGCTAACCAGTGTATACTTGGACTTGAAGAGTTCTGGCCATGGGCAGGAGAATAAGCGGCAAGGTCACAAACCAGGAGAGGGATGGTGAGAGAATTCTGCTGTTTTTGTCAGATTATAAGATTGAAAATGTGTGTTGCTGCCGCAATCCGGCTGCAGCAAAATAACCGGGGGGTGACGAGCAACTTGTGTACATTGATACAGCAGGAGTGGGAGCTGTTTATTGTAGGACAGGAGGGGTATATATACATTCCACACAGCTTATCTTAATTAACATAAACTAGATACAGCAGTCAACCAATAAGGAATTTCCACACTCAATGGCTCGCTGGCGTTACTTCACAAACCACTCCCTCTGGCAAAATGCCAGGCGCCATCCTGACTTGTTTACAGAACCTAACATGTTGCAAAACATACTGGTGTGTGCTGAAGGTGGCCCTAAGCACCTAGATCTGTCTGGGGCTCCATGTGATAAAGGACTGTTCTTGCTGTGCACCAGCCGGAAAGGGCTGTATCTTCAGTCTTCCCCGAGGGCTGGAGGTGGTTCTCCATGGTGGATGGTGGCCACCATGTGGTCGACTCTGCTGGTCTTGGCCAAGGTGGCTGTCATCTGGCTTCTAAAGCCTGCTTCTCACTGCTTCATCTCCAGGCATAGATGCCTGATTTTCCCATCTGGAGCATCCTTCTGAATCTGAACGTTATTGGACATGCCAACCTTCAAACCTCACTTTATCCTGCGAATGTTTCGTCATGGTAATCCTACGTTTACACTGGCTTGGACAATTCTGTGGGGAGAGGGACTGACAGAACTGATTGTCACATACCTGGTCTCCTGCTGCTAAAGGCCAGTATCGCCCTGTCCTTGTGAGAAGCAAACACACCCTCACATATCTTTAGATGCCGGATGCCCATCAAGTACAGTATCCTGTGGTACTTCAGCCTGAGCCTCTCATCCGCGGCCTGTTCTCTGACTTCCAAACCCCTGGAGGAGATCGCTGGCTTTCTTTCTGAACCCCAGGACTTTGCCTTGGGTGCATGATTTTCTCTCCCTGAACTTGCTGTCCTGCCACAGGCATCCAGTTTTCTAAATCTATTATTTGCTATCACATAGGACTTCACAATAATGTTTTTAATTTTTGTTAATATTCAGAAGGGACTAATGTTCACTGTGTCGTGTGGTTTATTTGATTTATTTGTGTGGAATCAGAACCAATAACCCTCATGATTTTGAAGGACTCTAAATATTCCTCTGAATTACGACTGTTACACTGAAAATACTTATCTGTGAAGAAAATTTGTGTACGTGTTTGTAGGTATATAGAGAGATAGATGCAAATATAATGAAAATACATATTGGCTTGCAAGAACATTTGAGTCTAGAGTATAATGGGCTCATTCTCAAGAGGAAGGAAAAAAGCTAGGACTTTAATTTTATAAAGAAAAATGTCCACAGGAGGACACAGTCCTTTCCTTGGTCCATTCACGAGCACACATGTAGGAGAAACTTCACTTGCAGCAATTGGGAAGTGGGTGGACTATGACAGAATTGGAAATAGATCCTGATGGAGCTTTTGTCTTTTACCATGCACAGTATACCCCCATATCCTAATCTGCACTCCATAAAAGGAGCACAGAGATTATACGTGGGGAAATACTACTCATTCCAACATTTTCCTAAACAGACCAAGGATATTCTGTTTGAATTGATTAACTTGATTCCACCAATGCCACATTTCACTATCTTCCTTTTCTCCTAAGCCTTTGTGTATCTTATTGAAAAGATTAAAAATTCTTGGTTGTGAGTAATAAATAAAGCTGGGGTCTGAATGTAGGCTCCAGACTGGCATCCAGGATTCTACCCAGTTACCCTAGTTATAACTGAGATTAAAGGGCCAGAGAGACTGAAGGGTTTATTCACTGCTCTTTAGTGGAGCGATAATTAATCTCCATGAGAGGAAAGGTTTTATAGTAATGGACGAAGATAGGAATAGACCAAGGCTGTGAGCCTGCCAAAACATCTTGAACTGCCTGTGTTCACCTTTCAGGGCACCTTCAATCCTGAGAGCTGTACTTGGCAAAGACATAAGCTAACCAACCGCATCTGCCCAATGTGGGTGCAGAACACTGCTCTCTGATGAAGCTGAATGGTGACTTTGAGTGTGTTTATAATATCTCATTTTAGATTTCAAGGAATGGCAGGCACGCAGTGGCTGAACCAACTAACAACCATATTCTGTAGATGTGTTTATATTTTTTGCATCCACTAGGCTACCTGGGTAGGAAAGCTTGCCAAGCATTGAGCTAGAAGATCCCAAAGTACATTTCCTGATAAACAATAAGTGCTTCTATGTGGAGCCAGTTGGGTAAGATGAGAGCCCTTATTTCATCCAATCAAATCCATTTGGTCTTGCAGAGTGAAAAAGGTACAATGAAACCAAAATAAAATCAATAAAAATAATCATGGCATTTTATCTATAGACAATTGTGTTCAAGCAGCAGTGCTTTCAGTTACATCTATTTAAAAACCTCCTGCTCACTGTGGTAGAATGCTACATCTAGAGTGTGTCTTGTTATCTTGACTTCTCTGTCATCCTGCCAATGGCTCACCTTGAGCTAACGGATGCTCTGGCTCCAAGTTTCCATCTGTAACATTAGAAGTGACATTTTGCCTACCTGTCTCCTCAAGATACAGTGAACAGTAAACTTATCCCATGTTGGGCTTTGACCTGTAACAGCAGCAGAATTATTTGCTTAGTGCATGTAACAACTGACAAGATATGAGTTTTAAAAGTGTGAGCTTTTTACTATGTATAACATTCCATAGAGGAGGAACTATTGACAAGTCTATGTGCGCCATTCAATTTTCCATTGTTATTTATAAAGACAATCTGTTAAAAAAAAAGATTGAAGAATGAATGTTTTATCATTTGGGAATATGTCACTGAAATGAAATGAATACTAGAGTGCAATGGTCTTTTTTATTTAATTACAATGTGTCAGTAAGAATTTCAAAGCATTCTAAGATGTGATTGTGTGTCAAAAAAAAAAATGCTTCTGTTACTTCTGAGTACATCAAAGTTCTCTTTTTGCCCCCCAGGCAGGAAGTGATTTCATCTCCCGATTTCTGCTAATTTTACTTACTACTAATAAAGATAAAAAAGTTGCATTTTGGAAGCAAACTTAGATACTTTCTGTGAAAGTAGAAGACAGAGTATACTACATTTGAAGTTTCCTTCTCTTAATTATTAACTCAAGAACTAAAATTTATATTCAGTTTATGCATAGACTTAGCCTTAAATTTTTAAGTTACCTATTAATGCATTTATGTGATTATTTTGATCATACAAAACATATTGCCTTTATTCCTTTAGCATTAACAATTCCTATAGGATTCTTTTGACAAAGTGACACATTTTTCATCTTGTCATGACTTAAGTAAAGTAAATCATATAAAATTAAGTATATGTGATTGCTTTGGAAAACACCAAAATTTCTCTCAGAAGTTTGGTTCTTACTTTTCTTGAATGTTGTGTCTCTGAAATTGAGTGTCAGGTTTTTCTCAAATGACTGCTATTTGACATTCATGTCAGGATAGTACATTTCTGAGCCTGAATAGGAAGTTCTCTCAGCTAACTCTGTCACAAAGGAGCATCTCCCCGACTACATTGTCTAACTGGAGCGTTCCCTTTTGACTCCAGTCACAAGAAAGGTCATGCGATGAGCATATGGAAATGAGCTTTGAAGGCCTAGTGCGAAGTCACAGATGCAGAATACCTAGATAAATCATGAGGCAATGACCCCAGTGAAACTGGCTCCTTTAAATCATGAGGTCGCATGGCTACCCAATACCAGAGACCTCCAGAAGCTCATATAAAAGCTGCCAGTGCCTCTCAGGTCACTAATACATTATGTGAGTTACTGAACTTCAGGACACTAAGAACTGAAATGATAAAATATCTCGCCTCGGCAACTAACATGCATGGATAGAGTGCTGGAGGGTAAGAGGGACTGTGCTTAGTTTCCTTTGATCCAATAAGAGCAAACACTGTTTCAATGCCTTGGTCAATCCTACCCGAGGTCTATCCCCCAGTTCTCTGAACCCCAAAGAGTATTCTTCTCAACCTCAGTGCACCTGACATTTGGGGCCAGAGAATTCCTTGTTGGGGGCTGTGCAGTGCATGGGGGAATGTTCAATGTCTCTGGGCTCTGTGCACAGGTGCCAGTAACTGATCTCCCTGCCACCCTGACCCAGGAAAAAACCAACGCACTTGTGAACATTGCCATCTTCCCCTGGGAAGCCACGTCATTCACTCCCATAGTGCCAGGAAGGAAGGGAGCACTTTCTTCCATCTCCTTCTCTTTCAGACCTCTTGGCAGAGACCCCTCATGATCACATGGCACCTACGTTGTTACCCAGATGGGTCACAATTCATGCTCCTAGAAAATATAGTTAAATTTACTGAGGGCTCAGGAATGAAAATTTCTCTCTTGGGATAACATCTAACACTTTTGCATTGAAAACTATTAATGCATTTATAGTTTTGATTTTACACAAGAACTAAATTTTTCAATGGAGGATAGTACTTCTCTTTATCTGTACAGAGGGAAAATGGATTACTGCTCAAAAGCTTAGCTGTTTGAGTTTAAAATATTTAGGGACATTAGAAACAATGTGTGTACATTTAAAATTTTTCTTCTGCTTGATATTGTGATATTGTGAGCAGATATTTGTCTTGCAGTTTCTTTAGTTTTCCGTGTGTGTGTCAGATAAGAATGTGTGCTTGCAGGTGGCAGAACTCCCAGCGTGGCAGTCAGAAGTGAAGGCCAGCTTGGCTCTGGTATAACTCAATGCAAGGGGGTAGAGCAGCTGCCAGACCCTATTTCCAGTCTTACCTGGGCAGGGCGAAAGGTGTGCTGTTGGCTTCCTTTCCAGACAGGCTTTCCGGTCACCTTTGCCAGTGGGCTGTAACTGAGTGGCTGAGTCTGGTGATAGTCTCCCAAATCCAGGTTGTAGGAGTATCCCTTAAGAACGTTGAAGGCCTACTGCTTGCCGGAGAAAAGTTCAGAGATTTTCAAGTTCAAAAATAGCACGTGATCATGTCTAGGTGTGTTCAGAACAGACACCACATCTTACACCTTATCTGAGTCCCTTTGGGACCTTCATGCTTTGAACTCGGCAGACACACAATATGGAATTTGTAAGTTAATAAGGGCTTGTAAATCGTACACCTTTTTTTTCACAAAGAGATCAAAGGATTTTTTATGTTAAAAATAAGGCACAATTCTCATCTGGGGAATAGGAGGACTGGGGAGAAGGACACCCGCTATTTTAAAGAGATTGCATGGTGCCATAATCATTCCAGTGGCTTACCTGCGGTCCTGGATAACAACCTGGTAACATTTCCCCATGCATAATGTCTTTCTGAGGCGAGGCAGATCAAAGAGTAGCCTCCAAGTAAGGGGCCAACATAATGTAATATGTATTATTATTGCTGAAGTTTCTTTCCATTAAGTTTAGTTCTACGTGCTACAAAACCAAAAAGAGTGGCTTCGTGAATTTTGAAATTCTAAGATACAGAAAAAAAAGATTGATGTATCCACAATCAGACTAAGTAAAGAAAAGTAGAGCTGATTTACTACATCACATTTGCTTTGAGGTTTGTTTAGATGAAAAAAATAATCTTAAGAAATATTCACTCTAACTTCAGATCCAGTTAGATAAATTTGGAAGCAACATTATTTTTTAATATGGCCCCCAAAATAAATAAATAAAAACAGTCACCTAATGCCTCATCAAGAGTCCTGGTTTTGATCAATACCATGCTTCATTCACCCCAAAGAGTGATAGCAAGGTGTCCTATCAAGCTTCCTAATGACACATCTCTGTATGTGAGAAATAATTATCATTTCACAAAATGCAGAGCACATTATGTTAGATGAGGTCTGATATTTCCACATATTTAAGAGAAAGCAGGAACAATCTCATTTACACAACAAATGTGCCTAGTTTTAAAAACAATGATTTTTTTCTAGTGCAATGAAGATGGGATTTAAAGTAATTAATACTGAAAGCTGCAGGTTTTTATATTTGTGGAAAACAGCATAATTCTAAATTACTTATGTAAATATGTTCAGCTGTCTCTCTACACACATATCCAATGTGATTCATTGAAAACAATACACTAAATTTTTTGCCAACTCAAATAACAATAAATCCAATACTGTAATATTTCATAAGAATTCCTTTTTCAAGTTGAAGATGATTGCATGTTTATAACTTAGAGAAGCAGATACTAATTTACATACAGAAACAATTTAAAGAACAAACATCCTATCGGACATGTCAGCAGAAAGCACTGTAGAAGCACCTCTTGTACCTTTTAAATAGGTTTGATTTTTGGTGAATGAAATGTGTTCTGGTAAACCATTTTGTAGCAGATATTGTTAATGATCCGAGGAAGCTTTATTTGCAAAGATGATCCCTGTGTTGAGTTTGGGTTTGTACAATCTGGGCTATGTGGGTAATCAATAAAAGAGTCACAAGTTCCTTAAGGAAGTATATAGCATTTACTTTCTGAGCTAAGTTGGTGATCTCCAAATGTTCAGGGCCAGGGTAAATGTAATTCTGGCTATTAACTACTTTTTACTTAAATTTTTTATTTTCTAAAAAGATCAAATAAAGGGGAGGTTGGTTATTGTTTGACGTTTTTGATACTTATAAACAATTGAAAGTTATTTGACTTCTGATCCTTGTTTCCTAGACAGTAAAGTTGAGGTAATGATAGTTACTTATGGAATTGTTCAGGGGATTATATGAGAATAGGAATAGGAAGGAGTTGAGTGCAGTCACTGGGACACTGGAACCTCTGTGCCCCTTTCCCTTTCAACCTCTAACCCATCACTACACCCTCTGGTTACCTCCAACTTCTGCTTTGAATTTGCTCCTCACAGCCCAAAACTTCCAAGACCTCCTCTTGGAATTATCTCTGATTGTACTTTAGATCCAAGGTCTCAATGAAAGATGGTAGACTCTCTGAGGAAAACCATAGGGATTAGAACCTAGGTAGGAAGAGATGTTGGGCTGTCCTTGACCTTCTTATTAAGTAAGTAAGTAAACTAGACACTGGCCGGATTTCTTTTGGATTTGGTCTACCTGTGGAGGGTTACAGCAGCAGCAACTATTGCAGCAACTATGCTCAGGTCCCTGAGAACACTGCAGACAGAATCACAGCTTAAGATAACGTTGAAGAAGTGGTCCAGACCTTAGAAGAGAGCACATACTTGCTAGACCGGGTTCACTGAATTCCTCTGTTGGCCATAAAACAAATTTACTCTCTCACCTTGAAACCCCCAAGTTGTGGTGGGAGGGCAGGGAAGCCATGGAAATGTGTTTCTCTGCCTCCTCCCCAGGACACTAGAGACTGTGGGCAATCTGTATAGCAAATAGGGCAGAAAACTTCTTGTCCACCCTCCTAGTGTCCATCAAACGCTTCCCAAAGGGAAGACCCTGCTGATTTATCCTGATGTTCCATCCCATATGCTTTCCTTGGAGTGGACCCAATGTTAGCCCGGAGCTTGGTGTCCTATGACCCCCACTGGTGTGACGAAGAGCTTCATTGCCTCTGAAGTTACCCCTGCCACCAGAAAACTATCAAATCCTGTTCCAAAGCCCCTTGGGAGGAATACTGCCAGCAGGAGAGATTTAGAAAAGCTCCCCCAGGCATGGACTGTGGTGGAAACAACATGGACTTTGAAATCAAATGGACCTATGTTGAATTCTTGTACCGCTTGGTCTCAGAGTTTGCAGACCGCCACTTGAGACAAATCACTTAATTACTCTTGAGTGTTTGTTTGTTTATTCATAAAGTTGGGAAATTTATACAACCATGCAATTTCTTGGCAGTGATTGAATAAGTAATGTAGACTGAACACTTGGACACCAGTAGAATTTCAAGAGGTGTTAATTGACCCTTTGAGTCATTTTTGATTCAGTAAAAGCGACATCATTAGATTCTCTCAGCGTAAAGAATCCCAGGCCACTTTTTCGTTTTTCTCTTCACAGTGTTGACCAACCTCAATTCCTAATGGACATCTTCCTTGTCCATATTTTGTTGTCCTAAGGGGAATAAAATAAAGATGAAGTGACTTGTAGAGAAATTCCATGTTCCTGTCTTTCTCTCACTACCTCCTCGGGCATCCTTTATTTTCAATTCCAGCTTCAATGACATTAGGACTACTACAAAACTCTTGTCCCTAAAGGAGAAAAACATCTCCAGTGCCATTACACTTTCATTTCTGCCCATTAATTTCTCCATGGTTGGTACTGCTCTGATTACTGGATGTAATTGTTTTAAATCACCAGAAGCAAGAATTTCAGGGATACATAAATGAGGCAATATTTTCTCAATCTTCAGTTTTTTATTTCTTTGAGTGAAATTTTGCATAATACTAATTAACTTTGATACATGAATTATATTAGATTCTATATTAAAGGAATTTAATACTAGTTGATCCTAGCTCATGAAACGTTCCAAGTCTCCCCTTTTCTTCCTCCCCAGCCCCACTCCCCCGATCACACCATCTATCCTACCACCTTCTTCTATTTCCGTTTTGAATATGATGATTATTCACAGGTTTTATATTCATGAAGAGGCTGTGAACTCTTCGGGGCCATACGTTGTTTGGTTTTCTGGATCTCCCATGAGTTTGAGCTAGTACACAGTAATAGAGACTGACTAGATGCATGTAAAATGAGGACATCAAAATTTCCTAGAACTTTCACATATTATAAACTTAAAATTCTTAGAGCAGCCTTTTTCCTGAAACAAACTATTCTCGATTTATAAGTGATTTTTCTCCCCAGGAAACTGCTTATAATTTGGTTGTGGAATTTATAACTTTTCTTATTACAAGAATATTTAAAATGGTGCTTATATTCTCAAAACATCTCTTTAAAAACCCTGTCATTGTATAATATATGTGGAACAGGAGAGCAAACACCCTCCAATGTGACTTCTGAAGCCTGCTCAGAGTTCCTCTCTTTCCTTTCCTTTTCACTGCCTCAGTGCAGAAGGAAGTTTTAATGTTAATTTGGTGGGGGTTATACAAATAGATTGGGGGACGGGCATCAGTGATATGTTAGTATCATGTAGTTCCTGAAATAAAGCCATCGTAATTGAATTATGTAGTTCTCCAAAAGAAGAACGTTATGGGGAAAGATAGAAGGAAAGGAAGTTACGCATGTACCTATGTATAGAACTTTGGAAATGCTCATGGGATTTCTGTAAATCCTAACACTCTATAAATGTTTCTTTGGTTATTTATAAGAGTATTCATAATATTTTCTGATATGATCACAACAATGATCACAAGGAAGGCTAATTAAGAGCTTCTCATTATTGAAAGGGGGAGCCCCACAGAATCAGCTGTTATTTAGAACTTGAAAATAATCTTCATCGTGGAGAACACAAACCAAATATCTACAGCTGCTTATATAGTTTTTATAGGTAGGTGGCCATGACCTTTAGCAGGAACTAGTCAAAAAGTAGATTACAGGTATATTGAATTTTCAATAGTCAAAAAAAAATTAGAATGAGTAGTATATATTGATTGTTTAATGACAAATGTTTTCATACAACAGGGCACCAAAATCATTTTTTAAGGTTATCTAAATACTTAATGAAAATAAAATGGAAATATGGGAAAATACTCATTTGACCTCAAAGAGAAACTATTTCCTAGATATTAGGGCTTATTGTTTTCAGTGAATTTGGTAAAAAGTTTGTTTTTTCTAATTACTAAACATGATGGCATACCATTCACAATTATGTATGTGTTGTCCAGTTAACATATAACTGGACAGAAGAAAATTCTACATGGTTATTGCACAAAACGTACAGCTAGAAAGAATATTGGAAAATCTTCCTTTACTTCATGTCTAAGGCCCTCCGAGGAATCAACAGAAAAAGATTCATATTACCCAGGGTCCATGTGAGCCCAGGGGCACAAACAAAGTTTGATCTGTGGATACCTCTGCATTTCTAACCTTCCATGGTAAGAGCAAGTGAGAGAACTAGACTTCCAAGTTGAAAAGAAACAGGAAAACTGAAAATCTTAAGGCCATCTTTATTACCTCTAATGCTTTGACAAAATTGACTACCAAATTCTTAAAAATACATATATATGTATATGGTAACCAAAGGAAACAAAAGATGCAAGGTAGAACACTTGAAAAATATAATAATGAAAAGAAATAAGGTCAGCAGGGAGACTAAGATGAAAATGCTCTATTTTCAGACAGTGGAGAGCCAGCCGCATTACCTTTTGGGATTTCACCAAATGGGATTCAGAACTACTGTTTGTTTACAAAGAAGGAAAAGCAAAATGGAAAGTGGAAATAAATGCTCCAAGGCTGTATAGGAGAAAATTATTGTATTTTCTCAAAAGTGTGTGTGTGTGTGTGTGTATCAGCTAGAGAGAAAAATACACTGTGAATTTCTCAAGAGCTCATTTCTCCCCTCATAGGAACACAGGTGAGCAGGATGGATGTAAAAATAACATATTCAGTTAGAAAAGTAATGCTGAGAATAATAGCGAGTGCTCTTTCTCTCGGCCACCCCCCAACCACAGCCGCTAACAGAATGTCAGAATGCCCAGGCTTGGGGCAGTTTCACTGTGAGCTGCAGGGACAAAGACTTCTGGCAGCAGCTACTGTGCTGGAGGTCACCAGCACCGGGGGCTGTGGTGATGGGCATGAGTGAAAGGAGGCGAAAGTTATCACCTAAATTTAGCTAATAAATGGGGAGGTGGAAAAAAAGGTGAACAGAGTCTAGAATGACACCCTGGGCCCTGCTTTGAGCAGGAACCAGCTCTGCCTGGTGGATTGACAGCAGCCACTCAGCAACATGCGGTGCGCTCCTTGGGGTCAATGTTGACCCACCTATGCGCAAATCGAGGAGCCAGGCGATGCTTCCTGCTTGGTCTCTTGGCTTGTGTGAAACACACTTGACATATGGACATTTCCTAGGATTCTCACCAGTGCTCAAGCTCTTTCAAGAGGCAATACTTAGAACGGGCAGGTGGAGGAGTAGGCACAGTAGTGGACTTCCAGGGTAGTGGGGCAACTCGGCTGATAGCGCACACCACAGTGGGGGACACAGGTCGTCAAGCGTCTGTCCAAGCCCGCAGAACGCACAGCTCCAAGAGTGAACCCAAGGCAAACTATGGACTGGGGATGCCAGAGGTCCATCCCTTGTAATAAACATCCTGACCTGTGGGCATGTCGGCCTTGTGCTTGGCTGTCCATTTGAGTGCGGGGTGGGGGTGTGTGAGGGACCCTGTCCTTCCCACTCCATGTTGCTCAGCACCTAAGAATGCTCTAAAAAGAAACCTTAGGTGAGAGAGTGCATGCTGCTCAACTGGAGCTGATGCAGGTGGGTATCCAGGAAAGCCCGTGAAGCTGGTGTCTTCAACCCATGTAAGGGCAGGCGTAAGGAGCCGGCATGAGGGAACAGTCCATGGCATGTGTTGGGAACTGTGATGATGGCCCCACATTCAGAGCAAAAAATGCTGTTTAGGGATCAGAGAAAAGAGCAATGCTTAAGAAGAACCCCAGGGAGAATCTGAACACCATGAGTTGCTTTTGTGCCTCTGAGTATCCAGGGTTTGCAGCTTTCCCCCAGAGAGGCACCCTAGTTCCCATGTTCCAGGGAATCTCAAGAGCCTTCCAGCACTGGCTGATCCATTGCAGGGTATTTAGGATTTGTCATCTTTTTTAAAAGTTTTTTTCTAAATTCCCAGAAGGTTTTGCATATAGGCTGGGATGTGTATATGAGGAGCAGATTCTCTATTCTGAATCCCTGTGGAAGAATCTCTAGAATTGAAAGCAGTTCATTCAACACACTTTTAACTGAGCACTTATTGTGAGCCAGGCACTGATTTTCATGGCAGGTAAATTAGAAACAAAATAATATCTCTGCCTTTGTGGACTTCTCATTCAGGGTAAGGAAAAGAGAGAAAATAAATGTGCCACTAAGCAAGAAAATTATACATCACTGAGATGAGGTCTAGACGTGTAGGAAAGCAGGAGATGGGGTGAAGGCTGGTCGGAGAGGGAGGGGCAGGGAAGGGTTGGTGAGCGTGATCCTGTGAACCCTGGGGAGAGGGCTCCTGGCTCAGTCAACAGCAGTGTGAGTGTGGCAGGCTGAGGAGAGAAAGCTGTAGACGTGAGGGAGGTGTCAGCATCCAGGTCATCCAGGGCTTTCATGCTCTGTTACCTACGGATGCTAACAAATCACCAAAGCCTGGTGGGCTAAGACAGCGCCTTGCTCCCCACAGGTCAGTGGGCTGAAGGGGTGGCTTGCTGGTCTCACCTGGCTTCCTCTTGGGGCAGCTTCTGGCAGCTCAGTGCAGCACGTGGCCCAGGAGGCCCTCATTCACCCGCCCAGGGTCTCAGCAGAGATGGTTTCCTTCTTGGGCTGCTTCATACAGTGGCACAAGAACCCCAGGGACTGAGAGTCCAGGTTCAGCCTCCTGAGATCCAAGTTTATTCCAAGCTTGCTCAAGTCCCTTCAGACAACTAATAATCAAAGGAACCTGCCCTGCCAGCCGGGATTCCAGGGGTGAGGAAAGAGACTCTTCCTCTCGATGGACTGAGCACCGAGGCATTTGGGTCCTCTTAAGAAAACACTTCCCAGGGCTGGGATGCCGCTCAGCCGTGAAACCCTTGTCTAGCATTTTCAAGGACCCGGGTTAAAAATAAATAAATAAAGTAATGGTAATAAAATGATAAAAAATGGAAAGTACTAAAAAGCAAAGACCACCATACAGGCTGCATCAGAGGCTTTGAATTCTACCACAAGAGTCCTGAGAAGTGAAGTGAGGGTTTCAAATAGGAAAGTCACTGAGCAGATATGTTCATCAAGACCACACTGGTGCAGTAGGAAGAGGAAAGGAGACCAGTTAGGTCACATTGAAGAGAGTCCCCCTGTCATCCATTCCAACTCCAGAAGGAAGCTGATAGCTCTTCATAGACCAAGTCGTTGGGTTGGAATCCAAGGCTTCTCTCTGGTTGGCTTGCATCAAGGTGGTCTAAATAAAATAGGATGTAAAAATAAAGGTTTTTCCTCCCCCTGCCAGATGACAAATTCCTTCACGCCTACGTTCCCACCACATAGAAATTGCATTAGGTTCTCCTCGCTGCCCTCGCCTTGTTTAAAACAGGAGATCCCAGTGATCTCACGCGAGGAGCTGACACTGTGTCTTTCTCAAAAGTGCTCTGCTCTGTTGGCGTCCTCTGTATGGAAACAGTCAATTCACTACTCACCATGGAGTCCTGGCCTGAGGTCAGGGTGCGTCTCATGAATGCCTCCATTACAGGAAATCACGCCTGACACTCCTCTTCACAGATCTCCGGGTTGGGGACAGTTGTCATTTCCTGAGTTTGTCTTCATTCTCATGCTGCTGTAATGGCAGCGGGTCTCCCCACGCTCATCTGGGACAGGGTTCTGGCTTGGAGAGAGGCGAGACTCTTGGACCTCTCTGGAGGCTGCACCCATGCCCCGGGTTCTCAGAGCTGAAGGACCCCACTGATGGGTTACTTGTTGTATTTCACCTCTGATGCATTTTACTTTTTGTTGAATTTAGTCCCCAACATTCCCACAATCACAAGGTTTCATGTGCATCTCTGTTTTGTGGCCTTCTTGGAAACTCAGGACGTCCTAGGACCCAGCTCTTCCCCACCCTGCCCCGCCAGCCCTGCCGCCCTGGTCTTCACCTCCAGCTTGAAACTGGGCAATATTTTCTTGCAACCTCTGGACCACAAGACTTCGTGGCAGAAATGAGACCAGACGCTCATCCTGTGTTCCTTCTAGCCCTTTCTTCTTCACCTTTCTTTGTGATTGGAGTTTTACTGATGTTTTTTCAGGCGATAAATATCCATTAAAATTCCGCTTTGTCCTCCAAGTGCAATAAAGACATTTGTGAATAGATATCTTAACAAAGCCACTTCCCACCTCTTTAAATTAAAAAAAAAAAATGACTTATGGCAGAAAATGCAGGCAGGCCACATGAGGGTGGGGACAATGGGGTCCACTTGCTGACAGTGACAGGGGCTGAGCCAGCCCTCCAAACCAAGAGGTAGGGTGAGAGGGGCTCAGGCAGAAGGGAAGCTGTTAGAAACTCACATAATGACCATATCACTCACGTTTTGCTTCAGATGCCGCTCATTAGCAAGCACCACGTCCTTTAGCCCTTTATGAATAAACTATAAAAAACACGGGCCTCCTGCTTATGGAGGAGAGCGGGCCATGCCGAGCAATCAGGCTCCCGCTGCCAAGCAACCAACCTGAGCAAACAGCAGCCGTCCACTGGGGTCTAACAGGCCTCTCCAAAACCATCAGGTTTGATAATGTCAGCTAATGCCTCCCGGGCACACAGGGCTCACTGTGGACTTGCAAATGTAAGGCTCCTTAGTAGGCTTCAGACCATCTTGGATATATTTCCATGGGAGGCTCACCACCTTCTCCCTTGAACTTTCTTATTTTGAATGACGCATATTCATCTCAGCTGGGCCACCCTGCATGGGTGGTGGTTGGCAACTCCATGTCTTTGACTGGGGCCTGTGTGAAACAGAGTAAAACTGCAGATTTACTGCATGCACCGTGGGGGAGGGAACCTGCCAACAGTGTGTTCCATGCAGCGCCTGAAGCATTAGCTGCCTGCATCCCACGTTAGCACGGTGAGCCCCATGGAGTACCACGGCGTGATCACGGTTAAATGACTGTCTCCTATTTCTCCAGAAAAATCACTCCAAGCACTTAAGAACCATTAAGGCCGCATTATTGACCAATAAGAGTAGTCAGTGCCTAAGAGATGTAGTCAGTATGTATTCCAACAAAAATGCTCGCCACTTCATTGAAATTCATCCCCCCTCTAAACAATGTTAGAATTAAAATGCTGTCAATCTTTGCTTTCTTGCTGTAATTGAGGGGACTAATGGCTTGTAAACATCTGTCTCAGAGGATGTCTGAGATGCCTTTGGACAGTTACTTGTTTTAATTGAAGTCCTAAGTGGCATATAATCAGACTAGATTTCCCTGGAGACCACACCCTGGGGCCTCCCTCACCTACCCTCACTGACCGCCAGACACCAAGCCAGTAGTCACCTTCTGAGACCTGCTGTCTCCTTCTCCCTCTGAAGCATTGGTTACTAAATCAGCATCTACGTGGCGGGCAGAGTCGCGCCTTCATTGCAAGCCCTCTGAGCTGGCAGGAAGTGTGCCTGAGCATCAGCAGGGGGAGGGATGCAGGTCCTGCCTAGGAAGGCGCTGTGCTCCCCTGTGGTTGCAAAGGCCCCCTGAACTGCCCCTGTGCCTTGTAAAGCTTGTCTTCATTTCTCTGCCCCAACCAAGCGGCCCTGCCCACCGCAGCCCGGTGCATCTCATCTTCCCTGATTTCAGGCACCACCTGAAACCCTACCCTGTCATCTGCATTCCACTTTTGCTCCCAGTTCAAGATGTGCCTCGCGTTCCTCACATTTTGTTTATGAGGTCTCCCGCTGGGCCATCCAGCTGATATCAGCAGAATCAGTTCTGTGCTTGAGCCCCAAAGGCGGCTGTGTTCCAGGGGAAGATGCCACACTGCACTGGCACAGAATGCCTGGAATACTATGTGCACTTGACAAGGGGCTCTATCTCCAAAGACAAGGAGAGTGGAGGTGAAGCAGGTGGCCAGAGGCTGACAGAAGAAGGACTGCATGTATCAGAGTAGAGTGGACAGGTGGCGCAGGCTGGGAGCTTAGTAAGAATGGGACATGCAGGACAAGGGCAGATTCTAAAGTGAGAGGGGAGAACTGCTGGGGGCTTCAGCTGGAGGTGAGTAGGACTCCACTTAGGGAGTCAGTGGGCTTCCCGGAGGGTACAGTTCTATCCGCGGTCAGCAGGGAACATGGCCTGGAAATCAGGTCCAATTCCTTTTCCAGCTCAGAGATTCTCATCCTCTACCCCAAGCCTGCAATGCCGCTGTCTGTCCCTTGGAATACTCTCCAAGATTTAACTAGACTGGATAGCGCTCTTATTCACATTTACACGGCCTCCTCTGTAATGGACTTGGATGTAGCAGGTGCTCAAACACCACATCCGTTTTCTCTATAAGTCTGTCCTGGGAAAGCAGAGATCACAACTTGCTGGAGTTTCGCCCCCACTGTGCCCAGCACCACGGTGTTGAGTGGTGAGTGGTAGCGTGGTGGCCCCAGGCCAGTGCAGCACATGGCCCAGGCAGGTGGCACCGGGCACCCTCCTCCTGGGCTTCCCTCGTCACCTGCTCTCCTCGATCTACACCTTTTTTTGAGTTCTTTATATATTCTGCTATTAATCCTCTGCAGATAACAGCTGGAGAATACTTTCTCCATTCTGCAGGTTGTCTCATTCTTAATTAATTTTTTATTTATATGTGACAGCGGAATGCATTACAATTCTTATTACACATATACAGCACAATTTTTCATATCTCTGGTTGTATACAAAGTTGCTGTCTTTGTTTGCAGAAGAGTTTTAATCTGATGTGATTTCATTGGTTAATTCTTGCTATTATTTTCTGAGTTCCTGAAGTCCCATTTTAGATATCATTGCCTGTGCTGATATCTTGAATTGTTTCCCCTGTTTTCTGTTAGTGATTTCAAAGTTGTCGGTGTTACATAAAAAGTCTTTGATTCATTTTGAGTTGAATTTAGAGCAGGGTGAGAAATGGGGGTCTAGTTTCAATCTTCTACAGGCAGATGTCTAGTTTTACACCACAATTTGTTGAAGAGGCTGTCTTTTCTCCAATGTGTGTTTTTGGCTCTGTAGTTGAGGGCCGGATGGTTGTAGGTGCTTGAGTTTGCTCCTGAGTCCTCTCTTCTACTGTGTTGGTCTCTGTTCCGGTTTTTATTACTATGGCTAAAGAGTATATTTTGAAATCAGATCTTGTGATGCCACTAGCATTACCCTTTTTCCTCAGGATTGTTCAGCTTTCCAGAATCTTTTGTTCTTGCATATGAACTGTAAGATTATTTCTTCTAGTTCTATGAAGAATGTTATTGGCATTTTGATCATATCACATTGAATTTGTTGATTGCTTTCTGCAGCATGGCCTTTTTAACATATTAATTCTGAGCTGATCAATATTAATTGCACATCATGCTACCTGTTTTTTGTTGTTATCAAGACACTTGGTATGGTAGAAAGAACAAAGAATGCAGTTATGGACTGAATATCATGTCCCACCCCACTGTATTCTTTAAAAAAGAAGCCAGAAGGCTCCCTCCTTCTCCGGCTGCATGTGGATTCAATGAGAAAATGGCCACCTGCAAACCGGAAGAGGCCCTCCCAGCACACAGCACCTTGACCTTAGACTTCTCAGCCTCCAGAATGGGGAGAAATAAAAGTCTGAGCCACCCAAGTCTGCAATATTCGGTCACAGTGACACCAAGCCCAACTCTATGCTGCACAGCAACGAGGAGATGCTCCCACAGGTGTCAAATCAAATGGCTGGTGGTCATAAACGTTGTGTCTCTTGTTTTATCTCTTTTATTGCAGGTGTCCTAGAGGAAGCCTGAGAGGCAAGTATTACTCACCCCCATTTTATAGATGAGAATCTGAGCCTCAGAAAAGCCACTGTGTTCAAAGCCATGTAGCTAGTAACAACCAAGCTGGGATTTGACTAAAAGCATATTTGACATCAAAGGCTTCTGAAAGAAAGAACCAGAGCACACTACGTGGATTATTAGCAGGAAAGTGTCATCCTACATGCTCTGGTCGGCTACCAACTGTAAAGAGGTGACTGGCAGAAACTGATCTCCAAGAGCCAAAGGACAAGTCTCAGAAACAAATTGTGCTACAGAAATTATGCTTCAAAGCCCCAGTAATGGGCTGGTTCATTTAGGCTGAACGCTGGCCAAGGAAACATCTTGAACAGCTGTGCTAAGGGGCCTTGGGTATATCAATGATATGGTCAAAACATTCGCCTGAACACTTGACATATTGTTTCAGAAGCAAAAATCCAACTGGCTTATCCTGTGATATTGCCTGTCACAAGCATTTTCCATTCTCATATTTTGAATTATAGCATATAAAGTGTAGTGAACTGTCTTTCAGAACTGTCTTCCTTGTTCTTAACTACTTATGAAAAAGCCGAGATGGACCCATTCTTTATCAAATGATGGAGAAAATCAACTTGGAATGTCGTCCTTTAGTTCTTCCTGGAGGATCCTGCTCTCAGCCTCCTGGCAGTTCCTGCACTTCCTTGGACAGAGCCCTCCCTACTCTGGATTGCAGGCTACCACTTCTCCCTGTGTGCATCCATGACCCCAAAACCCCAGTCAACTGTCGCATCTGCCTACAGTAGCCCTCACCCCAGAATTACTATCTGTGCCAACCTTCTCTGGAGCTGTTGGGGCCAGCTCAATAAGAAGAATTTATGTTCAGATTAATGCTAAACTG
Organism: Marmota flaviventris; assembly: GCF_047511675.1. Classification (NCBI taxonomy): domain Eukaryota; kingdom Metazoa; phylum Chordata; class Mammalia; order Rodentia; family Sciuridae; genus Marmota; species Marmota flaviventris. The sequence continues at coordinate 109,554,958 of NC_092505.1, read as the reverse complement.
TGTGGTATGAACAATAAACAGCAACCAATGTGTGTCTTCCAAGCACATGAGCAACCAGAGAAGAAATGTCAGGGGTGTGTGGAATGATCTTCAGACACCCTATTATAGTTTAAAATGCAAGAAGATTTAGAGCTGAAATAATTGGATCATGAGAACCTTAACCTAATCCACTTTAATGGACTGAGTGCTAACCATAGGCAGGAGGGTGTGGCTGGAGGAAGTGGGTTGCCAGGGGTCTGGTTTTGCTTTTGGGGTATATAGTTGTCTTGGGTAAGCTGAGCCTAGTCTCTCTCTACTTCTTGATCGCCATGTCCTGAGCTGTCATATCTCTCTGCATGACATGCTGTCTCACCTCTGGCCTAAACAGTGAGTTGGCCATCTATGGACTGAGACCTCTGAAACCGTGAGCCCCAAATAAACATTTCCTCCTCTAAAACTGTTCTTGTCGGTCTTTTTGTCACAGCAGGGAAGAATCTGACTATGCCATACCCATGACAGAGCGCCCGCTCTGGTAGGAGGGTGCCGCAGTCTGGCTGGGCACAAATCACGAGCCACTGAAGCAGGAACAAACTTTATTTCTGAACTCCACCAGCACACTCCACACACGCTCCCCGGGAACTCTCCCTAATGCCACGCGGCTCCTCCAGGAACCACCAACGGGAAATCCCTCCTCTGGAAATCCCTCCTCTCGCACTTCCCCAACCAATGGGAACTCTCCGGGAATCCCCACGAACTCCAAAGTAGCAGGCCAAAGTGGACAGTAAAGGTCTAATATACAACGGAATCAATCCAGCATCATCTTAATGGCTTGCCTCTCAACCAATACTTTTGGCAAAATGCCAGGGGCCATTCCGAATCAGCTGTGGCTCTCAGCAGGAGGGAAATGCTTCGATGATGGTGGGTGGTCCATGGATCACAAAGAGAAAGAGAGGAGGTAGCAGCCCCTGATGTGATTTTGCTAGCGCTACGTGTGAGAGAGGAGGCTGAGGAAGACAGATTTGGAAATCTGAAATGTGTGGACCAGTGATCTCGTTGTTCTCCACTCCAGGTTACGTGTCTCCAAGGAAGCCCTGGAGAGGCAGGCAAGGAATCCCACAGCAGGGCCACTGCAGCTGCACCTCAGCCCGTGATGATCTCCCCTCCACTCCCCCTCTGCCTGGAAGGACCTTCCATGCAAGGAAATCTGCTCACCCCCCAGCTTCCCATGTCTGTCTTTCTAATATCTGCCCTTGCCCTATAGCACCCGGTAAGTTGGCCTCATTAGAGGAACTGTTTTCTTGTTACTGCAAAATGGTAGCTTCCAGAGTCTACGATGACTGATTTTTAAGCCAGAGAAAATCAGAACTCCAGGGTGATTTTAAAGGAACGGCAGTGACTTTACACGATGCTGGGCCATGCTTCCCCATGGCTGTGCCAGCTCCAGGAAATTGCTGCACCATCGTGCTGTGGATGGGGAGGGGAGGCCACTTTGATTGGCTTACCCAACTCAGCCTCTCATTTTAAAGCCTCTTGCAAGGTCAAATACTTAAATGTGTAGAAAACCCCCAACACTCCACCAGTCACTTAGATTCCCTGTGCTGCACAGCCCACAATGCACACAGACTCCAGGAAGACAGTATACAGCTACCAACGGCTCTTCTCATGCCATGTGCACCCCCTTAAGAAGCACCCGCTGTCTGCGGGCTTTGACAGGCAGCCAGTCCTGGGCCGCTCATGATGCCCCTGGCTTCTGGATGCGCTGGAATCTTCTGTCAGCTGGATTAATTTACATTCCGACTGACAAGGTTCTGGTCTCAGAGTCTTTGTTTTATGCTGTGTTGGCTGTTCAAATTAACAGTGAGCTCAGTTGTGCTCCTCTGACCAAGGGTCACATTCTCCTCTGGTGACTTGCTCTGAGTGAGTACAAATTGCATTGCCACAAAAGCCATGGCCGTTAATGCCCTGTCATCACTCGAGAAAGCCAGAGTCTGCTTTAGGCATAAAAATGATTCCATTGATGCAAGTTTGTGGACAGCGACTTTATTCTGTTTTCATCATTATGAACCTTCCCCCTTTTTATTCTTATTGTTAGAGTTAAAAATTTTATGCCAAGGTGTGGGGCCACTGGAAGCTTGACATTTTATGTGGTTTCTTTAAAAGACAACCTTTGCAAGTGTTGGCATTATACTTTACCTGATCCACATTACTTGTAAATTGCAATGCAGATGATTATGATTCTCCCTGTGGAATAATGGCTCTGAGATGTTCTGGTGGCCTCATAACTTGTACCACCTTTTACAGAATAGGCACATGTGACAGGCATGTGTCAGGTAGAAACTTGATGATTCTGGGCTCTTGGGGGTGAGGGCTGAGAGTGCAAGAGGGTACTAAGATGTCACATGGGTAACTCACTAATATTGGTGAGACTTTTAGGTCCCTTAACACCAAAACCTACTTTGAACCTCAAATGTATAACTTGATCCTTTTGAAAGGGGCCAATGCATTTGCATATTAACAGAAGAAATTTCTCATGTTTAAAAATTTTGACTTACAATAAAAAAGAGTATTAAACCTAGAAACCTTCTAGAATTTTAGTGCTTTCAAAAGTATTTTTATTTTTAAAAATTCCTTAGTTAGATGGTGTTATATCTATTCCATTTCCACTCATCTATTTTTGAAATCTTTATTATCTTTTTTAATCCTATCATTTCTTTTGCCAAGACACAGTGTCATAGGGGCCAAATTCACAAACATGGTGTTTTCTTTGAAAGGAGCCAGTGGATAAGACAGATATGGATGTTACTACACAGATCACATGCAGGGCACAGCTCACGGTGGTCGTATCAATCAGTAAATGAGTTGGGACAAACTGCCAGGCCACATACCTGAACCTGCCTCGCGCTGGGTACATCTGCAACACTTGGTTTACAATGAACAAAAGTGACATGCTCCATTTGAGTCCCGTGAAGAAGGAAGTGTGCCTTTTCTTCTTTTCTGGTTGGGAGCTGGTAGCAGGTGGCATTGCGGAGGCCCTGGGAACAGCAGAGCCACAGAGTAGAAGGCGCGAGTTTCCCTAGTAACTGAGTGAGGGAGGTCCTCTTCGCTACCCAGCTTCGCCATCTCGGACTGTTAGATGAATCAGAAATTATTTTCTGTTGAGTTTAAACTACTACATGTTTTGGAATTTGTCCCATATGTCAAGCATTTTGTATAAATTTTCTCAGTTAATATTCCTGTAAACCTCTTTTGACATTGATACTATTAATAGTCCCGGTTTTTAGCTGACCATGGATTTTCAGTGATAATAAGGCCATGAGTAAGAGCTGGAATTTTGTCTTATTATAGCATATAACAGCTTTATACTTCAAACCTTTGGCCATTAAAATCTGAAAATGTTTCCATACTTAGAACCTTGTTTAATGTTTATCGAAGGCTTTGTTTTGCTTCACTGGGTAAATTCTTTTGGCAAAAATTAACAAATTTTTTAAAATGACAAATCTTCAGTTGACATTATTATTATTATAGGAACTTCTTTATCTTATGCAATTTTTCAATATTTTTCTTTCGTATTTCACAGAATTCTGAAGATGCTTGAGGATATCCATAAAAAAGCATATGATGAGTTATTTTCTATTGGTTCCACTTATCTCCAGTTCAGTAACCATGAAAACCACCAGATTTGGTTAAGTTTGATGAGATGTAAGACAAAAAACATACGTTTTCAAAGCATTGGAAAGTCATTTCCTTCCTTCCTTCCCCTCCCTCCCTCCCTCCCTCCCTCCCTCCCTCCCTCCCTCCCTCCCTCCCTCCTTCCTTCCTTCCTTCCTTCCTTCCTTCCTTCCTTTCTTTCTTTCTTTCTTTCTTTCTTTCTTTCTTTCTTTCTTTCTTTCTCAATTTACAGTGTCTAGGGAGGTCATTCTGAAGCTACTTGACGTGCACCAGGCTCTACTTCACACTACCCATACAGTGGCCCTCTCCAGTCTTTGCTGAGTGACCGCTTTATCTCCCTTTGCTGAGGGGAAGCTCGCCCTCTCGTCTCTGAGTCTGCCTGCCTGTGTGGACAGATCTTTGCTGGTACCCCAACCTTGCAGGCCCCATAGCACTCCAATCTTGCAAGCCTGATGGTGCTCCAACCTGCAGGCTTCAGGAGTCTGTGGTTGGGTTAAAGGTTCATGATCAACTCTGGGAACCACTGTGCTCAGTCCCACCAACCATGGAGCTGGGTTCACAAAGAGCCAGGCACCCTGCTGGACCCAATGACACTCGGTTTGAGGCCTGTTGGCCCCACTAGCACAGCATTCTCTTTCTGTCATTTGTACACCTGCAGTTGCTAGGCGAGCCTGTGAAATGTGCTACTATGTGCAAAGTTGGTGCAGTGGAGCAGAACTGAAAGACCACCAGAGGACCAGCCTTCATGGCATGTTTGCACTGTGCCTGGGCCAGGGATGTCTCCAGACTAGACTGGGCTTTAGTCATTTTGGATCAGATTCTTGGAAAGAAAAGAGTGAACGCAATGTGAGTGTATCCTGTGCAACACACCCTGTCTCTAATACCATGATCATAATTCTAAGTGCTTGTCATGAATATTTTAAATCTGCAAAGTAAGTTCCCCAGAGGAGATGGGAGGATTTAGAAAATACAGAATTAGTTCAACTCAGAATTTCTTGATATAAATTATCTCCCTGGTACCTCTTGACTCCTTCCAATTTAATTATTGGGGTACAACATTTCTTTTTATCCAGAACTTTCACCCCAATTGATCTCTGATTTTACCTATAAGTAAAATAATCTATAATACATTACATATTTATAACCCAGAATCCTATAGCCACTGATTCAGGTGATGACAACCTTCAGTCTTTCTGTACAAATGCAGAAATTGTAAAAGAACTTATAAAAAGTTCTATATTACACTATAAGGTAATGGAGAAATATCTGCTAAAATAAAATGGCATTTTTGAGGGTACTTGGATAGTTTCCAACATTCAGCTCATCACTGAATAAATGAAAAAAAAAAAAAGCAGCCTTCTGGATGTTTCAAAAAGCTTAATTGTTTTCAATCAGCTTCATTTTATTCAAACAAAAAGTTCACTCTAGGCATGAATTTGACAAAGATTTTATTTATTTATTTACCCTGTTACAGGCTCATCACAAAAATAAAACCAGCCATAATTCAGCATTGTAACTTTAAATATTTCATACCTTTATGAATGAATAGATTTATATATAAAAATATAATTTTTAAGCTTGTTATTTGCCATGAGAACTTCTAATGTTTTGAAAATGACTTTAAACTAAAAACTAAGTGCTCTTGGAATTCTATTTGAGGATAATAGTTTAAATAATTATAACAGAAAATGTTATTTGGAGAACTTTTTAAATGTTAAGAGATGAATGATAGGAAGACAAGTTTGGATTTAAAATGCAAAATATGGAACAAAAATTTTTAAGTAACTAGGGGAAATTCAACTTCTTGAAACAATGGTGCAGAATCTTAGAACTGTCCAATCAGATATTTGCTATCTTCTGTTAGTGTCTATAATAACCTTGTTGTTAATGTACATGATCTTCCTAGTTAAACATCAATATATAAAAGTGCAATTTTTTTTTGTCTTGACCAATTCCTGTTTCAGAACATATATATTTATACATGTTGGCCTACTCATTAAGAAGTGATCATTCTTTTCATCATACATAATTTTTGATGACATATAAAATCTCTTAGCAATACCCAAAACTCATTATGCAATACTAAACATCATATTACCACAATACTTAGAGATGTTTGGAATTCATGCCTATACAGGAATATTTGATTCCATGTATATATATATATATATATATATATATATATATATATATATATATATATATATTTCTTACATACATGACAATAGTGGAATGCATTACAATAATAATTATCCATTCACAACACCATTTTTCGTAACTCTGTATATAAAGTATGTTCACTCCAAATTATGCCATTATACATGAGCTCTTATTATTATTATTATTATTATTGCATTACAATTCTTAATACACCTTTATACCACAATTTTTATTAGGTAATTTTTTAAGGGTAATTTCCAAGGCAGATATTCTAAAATCTCAGGAACACATATTTTATGTTAACATATAAAAAACAAGTATGTATCTGATTTAATCAAGCCTTAAGTTGTAAGAAGCCAAAATTCACTTAAAATAAGCTTCAGTGAAAGAGTTTATTAGCATATTAGACCTAGATGATGATAAAACTATTGAGTTGGAAAATCCATCTTGTAAAGTATGCTTGATAGGACCCAGAGAAGAGAGAGAAATTATATTAGGAAACAGAGGATGGAGCTAGGCAATCTAACGCACACCTAAACACAGTGAAGGAAGGAGACACAGTGGAGCGGAGGAGACATTGGAAATGCAACACCTCAGGTTATTCCAGAACTAATGGAAGCAACATTTTAAAACTCAAGAAGGAATAGTGAAAATTTATAAGACAACCAAGAGTAGGTCTTAAGGGGCTCAGGGAGGGGGATTGCTGTAATCCCTGAGGTCACCCATTTCATATGATTCTGCAGCCAGGGCTCTGGCCTTTCTAACTTCCCAGGATTGGCATTTTCAGATACTTCTAGGAGAACTCTGAAGCACCTCATAGAAGAAGTTCATGCTTTACTCACGAGAGAATCTGTCAGGTGTTTAAAGACAGTAAACAATTACCACCATAATTCTTCCCTTTTAAAATTTTATCATACCTTTCAATCATCCCACAAATGGTACGGTTTTGAGGACCTGCCATCAATCTTTGTCATCTTTTCGCTGAATATTCTATGTCTTCTCAGCCCCCAGCATCTCGGTGAGCTCTGAACAGGGTCGTATGCAGAGGGGGGATTGTCTTCTTTGTTCTGACCCTTCTACTTTTATTAAAGCCATCCAAAAGTGGGAGCTGTGTTGTATCATCCACCTCACACTTGAGACACACATTTAGCTAATAGACATTAAAAGATCAAACACACTTTCCACATATGCCGTTAAGTGTTACTTTTGACATTTGGCATTCCCTTTGGGGATGCAAGTGAGAATTCTAGGTTAATCTCTGTTAAATATTCTTTTGTTATATTTGATCTTGTTTAACACAAACCACGTTGGTTGGTAGTTTCTTGAAATGAATGCACTAATATTTTTTTACACAGGATTAAAAGGACATAACTCAGTGACAGATATTTGGAAATTACTGTTATAGACATCATTACTGCCACTTGGCACTCTGCTCATTGATTTTTGTAATGCTCCTTCACTACCATGTGTAGTAGGTAATTGTTATGATTTGGATATGAGGTATCCCAGAAAAGCTCTCCTGGCAATGCAAGAATGTTCACAGGTGAAATGATTAGATTATGAGAGCTGGGACCTCATCCATGGGTTTATCCATGGGATGGATGAATCATTTGAATGGATTACTGGCTGGTAATTGTGGGCAGGTGGGACATGGCTGGAGGAAGTGGGTCACTGCGAATGTCTCTTTAGGGGTTATATTTTGTACTTGGCTCCCCTCTCTCTTTTGCTCCTTCCTGGATATCATGTCCTGAGCTGCTGTCCCCTGCCACACCCTTCCACCATGACACTCTGCCTCACCTCAGGCTCAGAGCAATAGACTTGACTGACCTAGGTAGAGACTTCTGAAACTGTAAGTCCCCAAAAAGCTTTTCCTCCTCAGTCATCACAGTCACAGCAACAGAAAGCTGACTAATGTAGAAATGTCACCTTAGATTTATAAATGGAGGAAATGGAGCTCAGAATGTCTAACAGAACATACCAGTGAGTGGTAGACCTGGGATCAGAAGCTACTACCTGCTTTGGTTTCAGTACGGTGTGTCCCTTCTGAAACTCATGTTGATATTTTATCTCCACAATAGGTGTTAAGACCAGGGACCAGGTATCTTTAAGAGGTGATTGTGCTTATCTTCCCTCACAAGTGGATTAATCCACTCAGGTGATTAATGGATCACTGTGTAAATGGCTTATCTTGAGAATGGATCTGCCATAAAAAGCCAGTTTATCTAGGTCTCTCTCATACTCCCTATCTCTCACCATGTGGTCCCTGAGCCTCAAAGCTAAGCCAGCATAAAGGTCATTACCAGATGCAGTCCTGGAACCAGAACTCTGAGCCAAAATAAGCCTCTTTTATTTATAAATTACCGGGTCTCTTGTATTAATGTTACCACCAACAGAAAACGGACTAAGGTGGCCACCATGACCCTTCTGATATATTTGCTTCATTCAGACTATTAATTATTCCTTTCAGCTTTGTACTGAATTTATTTGGCAAACAAGATTTCAAAAATGAGAGTTTTTAGTTATTAAACTAACTTGAAATTTTCCAACATGGAGAGCAGAATCCCAATCTCTTCCTTTCAGCTACTACCCATTGCAATGATTCCCATCAGGTCTAAGTGTGTCTCCACATGGCAGAGTGAGGGCTGGTACCCAGAAAACACAGCTGAACTTCAGCGAAGCAGCAGCCCACAGTAGTTCACAGCATTCTTGAAAACTGTCCATCCAAATGACAATCAGACACATTCTACAAAGAATAATGATATTATTTGGAAATGGCAGAGCGTTGCAATGGGAATTCTTGTTCCATGGTAAAGTCTGAGTGAATTCCAGGAGATGGAGGCAAGGGGTGGGGCTAAAGTAAAAGAGGCAGAAATTCATGTAAGCTAGTTAGACACAGAGTTCATTGGTCTTGGGGGCCTGAGCTGGGAATGGGCATCTCTCCATTGGTGGAGATGCCCTTGTGGGCAAGCACTCTGTAGACACCACCCTGTGAGAGCTGCTACTGTCTTTAAGTGTTAAAGATAAGCTTTGTTGCAGAAATATGTGCATGCATACAAGATACACAGAACATGGAGTGCTTGTACATCTGGAAAGTGTTTCTTTGGAATCTTTAGATATTCCTCAGGAACATATTATCTCAGGCAGCATGAGTCCTCTTCCCTCCTAATTTCCTGGTTTTCACTTTATCAGGATTTCATCTTGGTATCATCAACTTTCACTCAGACACTTTAAAATCTTCTCTGAGATTAAGCTCTCTGGTTGATAGTGGATAGAAGTTCACTATCCTACACGATCTCTGACAATTTCTGGAGAGACCTTCACATTGTCAACTGGAGATTACTTTTATTGCAATGAGACGGGAAAGGAGATTCAAACTCACTAAACCTTAGCTTATAACATGTCCTTTATGATTCTTAACACTATATATTTGAGAGGTTTCTCAGAGTGAGTTAAGGGGGGATTTAAAAAATGAAGCAAATATTAATGAGTATAACTAAGAAAGCATTCCTCACGGGTTTGTAACAAGCTTACTGCCTGCTGTGGTTGATAGACTCTAGGACTGTCCTCACGATGCTGTCTTCTGATGCCCTGTGCAATTCTCCCCCAGTGAGTATGGGGGTAATCTGTGACATGATCAACCCTAGAGTGCAGCTAGGGTTACAGAAGTCACTTCTACAATGACATTGCAGAGGACCCCAGCTTCACTCTTGCAAGGAAAGCTCTCCTTTGCTTGCAGTTAGGAAACACGCTCCTGCCATGCGTAGTCTTGATGGAGAGGGTTGCATGACAAGAAGTCCAAGGGCTTCAGCCTGAGAACTGCCACCAACTCAGTGCTGCCCATGCCAGGCACACTTGGGAACAGATCTGCTGAGTGGCAAGTGTAACTGCAGTTGCTGCTGATGTTGACACAGATCTGCTCGTGAGACCCTGAGGCAGAGGGCTTCATGAGGCAGGCTCAGGCTCCTGGCCACAGGAGTGCTGAGGTCATTCCCAAGTGTCGTTCTAAGCCACCGAGCTCATGTTATGCAGCAGGAGATAACTACTACACTTGCTCTTCTAAGAAGCAGCTCTTGTGCCATAAGGAATGACACTCCCCAGCAGGATGGCAGCAGTGGACAGGCATTGTCTTCAGAGCAGCCTAGCAAAGGTTTCTTTCTAAAGGCATCACATTCTTCCAGTTTATTCAAAACTGAAAATTGAGGAAAATTTTAAAATTCTGACACATCCTGACACCCTGTATGGCATGTTGCCCAACAATGCCCTCTTAGGTGTGGGTATATTCAAGGGTAGGATTGGATATGTGAGATTCTTACCAAGCTGCCATACTTCTCCAGATACAGGGTAGAAACAGAAGGAATCAAATGCCTATTCCAAAATGTGCCACATCCTACAAATTAGTTGAGATTAAAGTTCAAGGCAACATCATGGTCAAAGACACTCTGTTCTTTACCCAGTGGGCCACTGTCACTCAGAGGGCACTGATCTCTTAAAGTCACCAGTAACAACTCTGTACAGACATTCAGTGTGGAAGGATGGAATTTTCAAAATTGGTCCATTTAGTAAGGTCTCAAATCTTGGCCCTCTAAAAGAGGCTCTTATGAATTTTCGTTTAGTAGTTTTGATCAGTTGAACTCTGTTTTAAGACTTGGATCGACAGTTAGTATGCACAGGGGCACAGCCTATTCAAATGGGACTCTAAAGTCACACTTGTTAGTTCTTCGATGTTGTTCATTAAAGGATTTGAACAGTTCCTGGATGGTAAGACACAAAATTTTCTAGAATCCATTTAAAAAATGCAACTGGCACATGACATGGATGCGTTAATCCTTGGTGCAAGTTTCTAATTCCCAAAACTAATTAAACTAAAAGAGACCTGTCTCCATGTTGAAGCATCCAACTTGCACAGGTTAACTTCCCAGCATGGGTATAAATGCCACCCAGGCACGGGGTCCAAGGGATTTATGAAAAATGGAGAGGAGGGCTCTCTCAGTTGCAGAGGTACTTATTGTCAAATTAATTAGAGAAAGGAGCAATATTTTTCTGAAATGTCAGTGGTTTCAAATATTTCTAGGTGAATAAGAAAAGGGAAGGGAGGAAAAATGGAATAAATGGAAGAGAAGAACATTTGAGTTCGGCCATGTTACCCATCCATTATTAGAATGTCAGGTGAGACATAGTAACCATCATCATGTTGCCCCCTTAATTTCCATGGGGGCCAATTAAATGTCCCCAGGGCTTTGGGTCAAAACAGGAAAACCACAGCTACATTCCGCCTGCAGGAGCAGGGAGGGTGCATCTCCTCTGAGGACCCTTGCTTTGATCTCGTGGTGGCTGCTCACCCTATTTCTCTTTTATTTCTCTCGGGAAAGAACGTTTACGGATGGACTGTACTTCACGGAAGGCTTAGTTTTAGGTCTCTTATCCATCTATTATAATAGTTAGTCCTTTGTAAAGCAGAAATCATATTGCAATAAATCACATCTGTGATTTGAACCTAAGGTTTGGGCCTGGGCACTGCAGCTCTTTCTGGAGACCCAGAGTTTGTTTTGTCCCTGAAGTTGTGACATAATGGCCTATACCATTTTCATTTAAAGTTTCTGATTCCTCAAGGTGCCCTCACTTGCCCTCCCTTCCTGTTACAATCTCCTGATACACGTTTGCCCCCTCCCCAGATGGCCTCTGACCCTTCTTGTATAGTCAACCTTGAAGATTTTGGCCTCCTCATCCACTTGGGAACAAGAAATTTTGGTATGAGAAGTGTATGAAAGGGGACAGAAAAATACCCCTGAGAGCACCATCAGTTCATCACTATTACCTAGAAAACAACCCCTGGAACTCAGGTGTTCCTGCCTGTTCTGTTCACAGAGTACCCCTAATGCTTAGCCACACCCTTCCTGCTAGGCTATCAATTTACAATGACGACTCCCTCTATAAGCAAATAATCTTCACTAATGATGATTTATTCAGGAAAAAACATAATTATTACCTTTTATCATAAAGTAACACCATTATTAAATAGTATGAGAGAAATTTGCTAACGGAAAGGAGTGGAGAAGTGGTCACCTGGAAAAGGCCTGAATATGAAATGTTATTAATACAAAAAGCAAGCCTCTCACACACCATTCCTAGATGACCCAAAGCAAAATTAGCACATGGCTTATTTCCTTGCATCCTGAGGCCTCTGAACCTGGAGTTATACTTGAAAAGATTTGCTTAGCAAAACTGTATTTCAAATTAAGAGCATATTCTGTTTCTTAACACATAAAGAATCCACTCTGAGGCTAAGAGCATACTTCTTAATTCTTAAGGAGAATATTCTGAGTGAGTGCACAGTTCTGTGCTTTGTTTTTCTGAACATATATGCATTTCTATTTTCCTGCACTTTTCAGAATTATTTGGAAAAAATGAAGTCCCTAAAGTCTGCAACCATCACCTCTGGTTTCTTCAGTAGACAAGAAATGCATATGATTATTGTTCCATCTGGGATTCACGTGGGCATGTTTGCACTGTTGCAGACAGCAGGGGTGGGGGCAGGGGGTTTCCATCAAATTTCATTGACATCTTGTCCAAAATCATCTGCTGTTGGCAGCAATAAGATACCATGTGAATGATCTGCAACAAACTTTGAGGCACATACTCCTGAAAAAAACAACAAATTCATTATGGTAAATAACTAACACTTATACATTGATTTTCAATCATTTTTAATTTCATCTTAATTGTGATAATTTCGAAAGTAAGAAAGTATGTCCTTGGCGTGTTAAGAAGTCATTGATAAAACTGTCATTCTATTTTGTTTTTTCTATTTCATTGGCTAAATGGTGAAACTGAGTGAAAATTTGAAGTCATCAAAATGATTTTCTATCTATTTTCATTTTCTCACCTCTGCTATTCTGTGGATCTGAAGGCTGTGACAGGTTCATTGTTTAATATATTAGTTACTAAGAGCTGATGCCTGAGTTATTATTTATGAAGGCTTATTATTATTCAGACATTGGATTAATAATATATATTTCTCAAAAATAATATACTTAAAATTGAACTATCTATAAGGGAAATGCAGATTAGTTCATAATTAATGATTTTAAAAGGGTTTGCCAATACATTCATCACAGGCTTAGTGATTTATGTAAGTTTAATCAATGAAGGGTGTAATAGATGATGTTAAGCACTGAATTCTGCACTTACATGCCTTCTCAAAGAAAATTAATGGACTTCAGGTGGCCATTCTGTTGGTGAGTCTATTCAGCACACACATCAGGAATCATGGAAATGAAGGTGAGGGTCTCATGTTTGACCTCTGCTGTGAGCCAGAGGACTGGAGGTTGCTGATCTGCCAGGTTAGTGATTTGCCCTAGTACTGCCTCTGCAGTCCTTGTCAAGGTTTTTCCCCAGTTGCCACCTAAAAGATCTGCTGATGTTTGGGAACACCTGTCATTTCCAATGCCTCTCAACTCTCATGTCAAACACTTCTGCCCATACAGCTGTGCAGCATTCTTGCTTTTGAGCTTCACTCTGCTCCCGTCGACGACAGTTATGTTGATAGAAGTTAGCGCAGAAGGCAACTGAAGTCCACCTCAGGGCTTCCTTCCTGGTGAAATGTTCCAAGACTAAACTCACAGCGAGGATAGTAGAGCCAAGTGTCTTACACCTTGGATTCTGGAAACAGGCCCTGAACGATTTAAACCCTAGGGTGACTTCTTCCAACTAAAGCTGATGTGAGGTCTCCAAGTCTCAGCTTCCTTCTTTTTAAGAGCAAATATGACAATGGTAAAAATAAAAACAACATAATTGATTAACAGGTACAAATTTCAGAGAAGCAAGGAATATTGTCGTAGGATAAGTGTCACTTGGAATAGACTTTTATTGTGTGGTTACATGGGATATGTTTATGCTGAAACTTTATCTGAAATTCAAATTGAACAGAGTGTCTTTATATTATTTGCTAAATCTGGCTAACTTGCTTCTCAAACATGTGTGACGGCCCTGGTGGTGGAAGGCTGGAAACTCTAAACTAGGTATCTGCATTGGAAAGACCGTTGCAGAGCAACCCCTGAGTTTAGAAGGGCAGTGAAATGTTCAGCAGGGCGTTTCACGGTCAGCCGTGGCTTTTCCATGCACTGTGTATTTTGTAAGCCACTGGAACATCTTTTTGACAAATTGGACTCTATTCTTGGTTGTGTGGGTCACTACTTTAATGCAGTAGTTTTATAAGGGTGATTATGCATAAAGAAATACCAACAAAAACATGAGAATTTACATAACAATTTAAAAAGCTGTGTTCTGAATTCATCAAGCATTTCAATTTTCCACTATTTCTATAACAACCCCCCAAACAGTTTGCAAATACGATACTCTTTGATTATAGAAGTTATCACTAAGTAAATGTAAGCCTTCTGCCTATTTTAAACTTATGTATCTTTAAAACATGAGTGATGTTCATATAAAAGTTATTTATATAAAAGTTATTTCATGTGAGTCTTTTTATCTATTCTCAATATCTTACTTTTTAAATTATACTGTATTTGATATATTGCAACAAAAAAGGTGTTTTATTTTCACAGCATGGTGAAATATTGCAAAGGAAAGGATTCTGATTTTCACATTTGAGAGACATTTCTGCCCCTCTTTCTCTATCACACGTTAAGCTAAAGATAAGACATGCCTCACACACCATGTGGAAGTTATTCTCCAAAATGTCATAGTTGAACATTAACATTCTGTGTCTTTATCTGTGAAATCATCCGTGAGCATGAATATCAGTCTACTTAGATACTTTTCTATATTATTTATTGTCATGGGATTACTGTTTTAATATTGCATTAATTTGTTAAAGAAAACTAATTGTAAATCAAGTGAAAACATTTTTTTCTTCTAAATAATGGTGAACTTTTACATAGTTAAAAAAATTGACAATGTGACATTTGCCATTATCACTCCCAAGTTTCCTTTTTTGAAAACAAGTAACATTTGTGGAATTCTCAAATCAATTCTGTTCTCATTCATTTGCATAAGTAAGAGGAACAAGGCACAGAGAGTAGGCTGGTGACACCCTCCACACATCCATGGCCTCGATCACCCTCTCTGACACTTCTTGGACACCCAGGGAAGAATGGACAAATGCATGTGTAAGCAATCAGGTGGTCACTACAGAGACTGTGACTATCAAGGGGACTAGCCATACACAAATATTCTTTTCTATGACAACTGTCCAGGATGAACCAAAAGGAAGGGACCAACTATTCATAACTGCACCATCTCAGTCACCTTTCAAAAGCTTGTAGCAGAAAACAGTTCTCCAAATATTGTAGGCTCTGTTGAGATTTATTTTTTTAATTATTTTATTGATGCTTGCAGCAATATCATGGCAGTGTTGACAGTTATCCTATCTACAAATTGTCTGGAATTTTGTGGTTCCTAAGAATTTTTATAAATTGATTTGGAAGAATTATTAGCCAACACTCAAGAAAAACTGTCCTCTCCTGGTGAGACCATGAATTAATCAACTTTTTGTTTGCTCTGTTTTTACAATTATTTAAAAAGATAGAAAATGAAAGATTTAGAATTCCAAGGAACATGCAGGCAGCTTGAAATTGTCTTGGTTTTCAGACTGAGTTTATAGTTTCTCCAATATATTACTGATTAATAATGAAACATTATCATCAGCCTTCTTCTGGGATCTGTTACTTTTGTTTCAAAAAATGTGAACGGTGAAAAACTCCTCTTCCTGGCCCTTACTGGGAAAGAGGATAAAAGAGCAAAGCAAGAGGATTCCAGCCATAGGTACAACCTCTTTTATGACATCCGTTAAAAGAAACTCAGACCAACTAAATTTGGCAAAATCAAATTAAACAAAAAAAGGGCTCTGGAACACAGCATTTGAGACTAAAAATGATTCAGAATACCTCCCTCTGACCACTCCATGTATAGATTAAATTTACCACCAGAAAAGAAGAAGTGACATACAGAACCTGCCCGATTGACTGTAGTAGGTCAATTTGCTTCATATGGCCATAGTCTGATGAGCTGGCAGGCTGTGATTGGTTACAAGAAGTCCACTCTAGGTTAAGTTACAATCTGTTTACACACCAAGCTAGGGTTTAGTTCACTAAGTATGGAAGCTACATTGGGTCTAACTTCATTACTTATGTGCAAAAAGTTGGGGGGCAAGTTTATTTCCGCTTAATGCACCTGGCCACCACTTCAAGGGAAAATGAGAAATGGTGACAAAAACTTTGTCTCTTATGTCCTGGGCAACCAATAAAAAATATATTCAATTATAAATTTATCATTTGTGAATCATTTAGAAATGTCTTCCCTTAACTCTAACAGAAAAATTGCAAAGGAGTGCTTAATTTCTCAAATAAAAAGATTAAAAAAATGTTTATAGAATATCTCAAAGCTCTTTTATTTTAAAATATACAAAATATCTTTGGGGAATGGAGTAGCTCAGTATGTGCAGAACTCTGCCCTAAAACACTAATGACATTTATCAAGGTCAACTTTCCACAACACAGAAAAATTTGTCACATAAAAGTAGCCTAAAAGTATTTGAACTAAAAGTACAAATTTTTCTAGAAATTCCCTAGAACACTCAGTGTAGTTCCTGAACCAATAAAATCAGCAACACCTAGGAACTTGTTAGAAATGTAGAGATTTTTGTTTGAAAAGTTCTACCCTGGACTTACTGAATTATGAACTGCATTTTAACAAACGTGGAAGTGATTCATATGCACTTTAAATTTTGAGAAGTATTGTCAATGCAAAACCACAGTTTTTAATTAAAGCTTCACAACAAGCCCATCAGACATATTGTTATTGTCTTTAGGAAGATTAAGAAGAAACAGAGACATTGAGATGTTAATCAAGATAGTCTCTAAAACAAATTTCTCCAGAGTGTAGCCTTTGTATAATAATCATAACTACATAAACAATAATTAAGAAGACTTTTAGCAGCAGCACGTGGTAGTTAGGGATGCTGGTTCTGGGATCAGAGACTCTAGGTTTAAATCCTAACTCTACCATTTACCCAAGTGTAAAATGTTGGCAAGTAGTTTAATATGTATGTGCTTCAGTTTTCTCAGCAGTTAGGATAGATTTGAAAGGACCCATAGGTCGGAGGGAGGGGAGATTAAATCAGTAAGTTCAACTATAATGCCTAGAGTCTCACATGCATGTCAGGTGGTAGCAATGGCAGGAGTAATAACAATTGCATAGCAGCATTTTTCTAGCACTTACTATACCTGATTCCATCGTCTGACTCAGTCCTCCCTCTTTCACCTCTGTCTTGTGGTTGGTGAACTCCAAAGACATGTAGCTCTGCCCAGAGTCACATAGCTGGTGAATATGAGGCTGACTTTCAAACCCCCAGACTCAAGCTGCACATTGCAACTCCCTGCTCTGGAGGTGGAGTGGGTTTGGTTTAGGCCTTCTGAATGCGAGTGCTCTGTTTTTCTATGAGACTGCACTTCTCTCCAACCATGACTGAGAAGAGCATTTTCAGATGACAGATGACTCATTAATGCTCTCTGAGTCAGAGCACAATTACTGAAGCTTTCGATCTGCTTCTCCGTGTTGCTCCGGGTCCTGTTCCTTTCCTCTTCGCTCTGGCCCTAGAGAGCACTCTGTCATTCTCTGCTTGCCTCCAAGCCAGGAGACTTTCAAATCAGCATCAAAACACTCTCAGAAGGTAATGGAATCCTGAGCCCAGCAATCCAGCTTCCCAGGATTCTGCCTAATAAATAGCCTCTTAGCCTGATGTGTCCTAGCCCTCTGAGGCCGATTTGCATTTTGATGGAGAACTTCTCAAGATGAAAAGCCTGAACTTACAGAAAGACTATCTAATGATAGCATATCAGGTACAAGAGGGCAGTGCACTCTAGGGTAAAGCAGGATTAAAGGGGAAGAAAGTCTCTCTAGAGAGCCCCTTCTATCATCCAGGAGGCAAGCGGTGTCCCCAATAGCAACACCCTGCGTTAGTGTCTGTACCGAGCAGCCAAGGAGACCTTGTGTGGTTTAGGAGATGGCAATTCTGATCCTCAAGTCAACCTCATGAGTGGCTTTTTATAACTAAACTTGGAAAAAATACCTGTGATTCTCTATTAAGACAAAAATTCCCTGTCCACCCCTTCATGGGCTTGAGCATGGATGGCCTGGAGTGTGACAAGAGAATGGTCGGTGGGTGGAGGACACAGGACACAGGAGTTGGATGCTTTTACTCTTCTCTGTCTCAAAGGAAAGGCTGTTGCCACAGTAGTGTGAGTGATAAAGGCAATTTTCCCAGAACCTAACAGGGTTTCAGGGCACAGATGTCCAACTTTGCAGAATCTGGACTAATTGGCATCGTGGAAACATACATACCTGGAAGCTCTTTCCTACTGGTACTTCACAGTAGGGCTGCTAGGTCCAGGGAAGTCACAGCTGATCTTAGTGGGTACACGTGTAAAGAGTGCTAGGATATGTTGGAGGATCAGCTCAAGGATTTATGGAGTACTATTGGAGTACAACACTCTATGATCCAAATTCATCAAGATCTTGGACAAGAATAAAATTCTAAGTCCTTGAACAAAATAGAAAAATATCAATTTAATCTCAAAAAAATACATATAAAAGTCATCTACCACCCGGATCCTTTGTTGCTTGAAATGATGAGAAATGGATGAGACTAGAGGCTTAGAGGTCTCTTCCCTTCTATTGGGTAAAGGCAAAAGAGATGGAGCAGGTTGGTTCATAACAGAAAGACATTGACCTGTGATGAAAAAAAAAAACTGTGTTTGTAGGAGACGGTGTTCAGCAAGGTCTATGGCAGAAAGGTCTGTACGATTTCTATAGAAACAAAGAAAAAGAGAGGATGAAAATCTACAATATACCCAAATCAAAAGAAAACAGGACAATGAGTTCAAGAGAATGCGCTGAAGGGATCATCCGGCTTCGTCTGCCAGCTCAAAATTTGGAACGCCCAAGTAGCATGCCTGGTTTTGCTTCTGTTCTCTTGCTTTTAACTCAACATGTTTTGTCATTATTTCTTTTGCAGAAGTGAGTGGGATGTGACATAGAGGTTGCTATAGTTACTCATTTCTAATGAGTTTGGAGACTGTTACCCAACCAAACAAATAGCTGTCTCTCACACTCGCTCAAGAACGTTAGAGGGTAATGGAGGGGAAATCTGTGGCTGAAAAAACAAGAAGAGATAAAAAAAATAGTTAAGGAACAGAATTATGCTTTATTAACAAGGGTTTTTGCTCAGAATCTCTCTCGTCCAGTATGTGATTTGAGGGAATGTAGATAACACTTTGTTGAGTAAAATCTGACTAATTCCTCGCAAACTGATTTGTTGTTGGTGTTGTGAATTCATGACATAGGAGACCTGTTAATAATTGGGAAACTCTGAGAGCAAAAAAAAAAAAAATCAAATATGATCTTAAAAATCAAAATGTACTGTCACTTTGAAAAAGGAGAAATGATTTTTTTTAATATTGAGCCCTAACGTGTTTAAAGCCACCTTTCACAATACAAATAAATAAATAATGGCTTAAGTGTTCTATGCTTACAAAGGGGACTACGTGCTTTTTGGTGTAGAAGACAGTGAAGGGTGTCAGGAGATAGTGCCCAAATCTGATTTTGGGGGAGAAAGAGATAAAGGGGACATCATTCCAGCTAAAGGTGATTTAAAATCTCTTTCATGCTGATGATGAGGACATCCAGTATCGGAGACCAGAAGAAACGTTACCTAGAAAAACAGAAATGTGGCCAGGCCTGTTGGAAATATTCCTGACTACAGACAGCAGCTTTCAAGCTGTACTCCCAAGTCAACCAGCACAAGTCCTTTTGATTATCCCTCCTCTGAAGGGAGCCCCCTGTGTGCAGCCACGACTACCTCATGGCTGAGGCAGAGAACATTTCCACGTCTGTATTAGTGTGACTTAGAAATACCCCCATAAATATGACATGCTTCAAATGGTTCTGAAAATAAGGAAAGGCTAAAAATCACATTTAGGCTTTTTAGCCTTTATTCAGTCAAGAATATATTCTAAAACAAATTTTGGTATATGAACTTAGAATTTAATAATTATAGGGGAAAAAAGAACTCATCTTTTACTAACTTAATACTAATATCCCAAAGCTAATAATAATAACAATAACAATAATAATAATAAAAATAATATAAATCATCTAAAGTTCTCCTATATTTTGATACAAAAGAGGCTAGAGAGAAAAGTATTGCTTTTAGAGGAGAGAATGTGATTTGCAGAGTGAAGATGTTAATTTGATATGTACCTTTTTTCCTGCCTCAGGAAGATCAACTTACTTCTGAGGCCAGAACTGTCCAATCCGGTAGTCATACACTGCAGGGGTGGGCTAGTCTGAATGACAAAGTGCTCTAAGTATAAACTCCACACCACATTTCAGTAACTTAATGCAAATTAAAAAATAATAATAATAATATAAAAATCTCATTAACAATTTTGATATTGATTCATTTTGACTTGGTAATATTTTGGATGTTTTGGATTAAATAACATTACTATCATTGATATCATCGGTGTCTTTTTGTTTTCTCACATAAGCTGCTAAACTTTGAAATTGCTTATGTAGCTCACTTCATGTTTCTATTGGGCAGTGCCAACTTAGGATATGGAGCCCCTTGACTAAGAAATTACTTGTTGGCAAGGTTAGCTATTTACCCTTTATCTTTCTTCTGACACAAAAAATATTACTTTACGCAGTTTCTAGAGTTGGCAGATTAATTAGCCCACATTGCACCTGAATTATAGTATTCCATGTAACCACCATAGTATAGTGTATCAAATTGTTTCTACTGGGGAAAAAAATAATTCCAGCTACCAACACTGGCACTCATGGTCCCAGGCTGCACCTGTTTGAGTGATGGATTTGTGTGCGTGATTGTGCACATGTGGGCCATGCACACGTGTGAGGTGTGACTAGAAAAATAATGTGTGAAAAGAGACTTGTACCAAAATCATCAAAGGCAGTAGCTTTTACCTTCTATGGGTTTTATGAGAAAGCCAGGCTTCATACCACCATTTGGCAGATGCACATCCAATCTTCTAAGAAGGAGGCAAAGGGGAGATCCCATAGGCAAGGATCCACTGGCAGAGTGTACTAGATCCCCTCTTCCTAATGCTTGAAAATATGTGACTCATTCATAAATTCATCATTACTCCTGCCTTACCTGCCCTGGGCTGATGAAGAATCATTTAAAAACCATTTTCAGGTTGGCAACTATTTACTCCAGTTCTTTGACACATGGTTGAATAGCAAGAGTCAAAACTTCAAGGAATTATAAAATGCTGATTGGGTTAAAGGCAATATAATATTTAAAACAGGACATTTACATTTCTAATTGTAACTACAGGAGATAGTAGTAAAGTTCACTAACAGTCTCTAATCTAGGGGCAATCTCTAAATTGGTGTTCTCAATCACTGCATGTCCATATTGGCTGGAGGACTTCTCAAAGCCCTGGATGCTGGGACCCATCTCTAAAGCTTCTGGTTCACAGGTCCCAGGTGGGCCTGAGAAACTGCATTTTTTAACTTCCCATGTGATGTAGCACCTGGTTCTGTTTTTGGTTATGGAAACCTCGTTTTGAGAACCATTGGTCTAATTTTTTATCAGTGATCCAAAAACATGGCAGTAAAAAAAGTTTTCCCATAAATCTACCAATTTTTACAATTTCACATAAAGGAATTATATTCAGAAAACTTACATGAACATTGGCCACTCCAAAGCTATGCATTATTCCAAGAAAATCATTTTTGTGTAAACAATTAATCTCTCAAAAATATATCAGTCTTTTTCTCAGTAATCAACTTGACTTTTTTCCTTTAAAAGCTTCTTTTTATTTCTAACAATATTAGGATAATAAATTAACTCTACTTTTCACAGAACAAAATTAGTTTTTAATGTCCCATACCAAGTCCATTTATGATTGTATCATCATTTGAAGAGATGAAATTTCCTAGAACAAAAGAAAAAAATCAATATATTTCAGTGCCATTTTCTCAATTTATAACTGAGACTAATGACATTTTTCCCTTCAGGACTGCATTACCACTTCCTCGTAAGAAACTAAAGTTTTTTCGTTAGCTTAATAGTCATGTGATAAAAGCCTTAAATTTCTAAAACATGTAAACAAAATAAATCTGTCATCTTGAACATCAAATTCATGGAAGTTACAATATTATGCATTGTAAATACATTTTCACTGAATAAAATTTATCTTCCTTGTAGAAAATGCTATCAGGAAACAATTTTGGATTCCTTGTAGTTTAGACCGCTAATAAGGATCATTTGGAGAATTATCCCATCAATACCTAGTTTCAATGTTCAATATTGTATTGTGCATCTTTTTAGGCCTCATAACTGTGATATCTGAGCTATTTTCTGGCTAACATATAATTTAAACTCAAAATCCTTTGTTTTTCAAGTTTCATAAAATCTAACCCTAATCCATTTGTTCATAAGTTATTTCCTCAACACAAACGTTTGGTAAAACTTTCTTCTTAGAAATCCCTGCATTTCCTGTTTTCTTGCCTTGGCCTCCAATTGGGATTCCTTACTTTCTTCTCTCTTGCCATGTAAATCCTGCTACTCGCCTACCTATAGAAAGTCTTTACTAAATCACCTCTCATTGGACATTTGACTCTTTCTACTCCCATGTTAAGAAGGAGAACTCAAATGCAGTTACACAGCCATTAAGTAGCAGAGTGGAAATTCTATTCGGATTCTCCAAGTCTTGTAAAGTTGTGTGCATAGAGTTCACTACCTTGAACTGCATGGCATCCCTCAAATTGTTAATAGGCTGTGATATTTTAATGCCTGAGCAGTGTTTTAGCATACAGAAATGAATATGGTTACTTGTGCTTTGATTGGAATTCAGCTTCAGTTGTATATTTTAAAGAGGTGCCTAATTTTTCTTAAGCTTTAAAGCTTAAATCACTAAGCCTCTATTTTGTTTCTTATGAATCTAGTCATTTTGTGTTTAAATTTTTAAAAAATCACTTTTGCTTCAGTAAATGCCTGATTAATTAATAACCTGGACAGATTTAATTTCCCTATGTATTTAACACATTTACAAATAAGATTAATTTCTTTAGACTTTTCAAACTACAGGCCAGATTTATCTGCTTTTTTTTTTCCCCCTGAGGCTCTTTCGACTATTAACAAGGCAGATTTGTAAATCTATATGCTTATATCTTTTTAAGCACGGAAACAACCCTTGAAAATATAACAAACTTGGAAATTCAGTATATCATATTCCCCCAAGTGAATGTAACATGTTAATATAAAACCATAAACAAAACATTCTTAAAATTTTAAATGATTACTACATGAACTTCACCACCCTCACATTCATTCTTTCACCTATCCCATTTTTCATCATCATTAATTTTCAAGCTTTTTGAAGGTAGCAATATTATTTATGGAGATAGCAACTTACCAACAAGTTGGGAATGAGAAGGCAGAATTACTGCCTCGGCAGATGCAGGATCACTTGGTCAATACTCAGAGCTAGGAAAGCGTCATTTATCCTTTAGAAATGAATGACTGAGACATGGATGCAGGAGGAATCTTTCAGGACTATTTGAGTTTGGTTAGCATTTATTGAATTATACCTCTCTTTCTTTTTTTTTTTTAATAAATAAGCATCTTAAAACTCCCTCCCTGCTGACTTTTCCTGTGTTATTTTCTCAGGTTATTCACCGCTTTTGACTATTCTTTCAACCATCATACCTTTGATAGATTTTTTATTACATAATTTGAGTTGAGATTCTGTATCACCAAATCACATTGCAATACTGCTCCTATGTCTTTTCTGAGATTTTGCCTTAGGGGAGTCTGCAGCCTAGGTGTTGCTTTCTCATGTTTAGAAACTCATTTTTGCCTTTTCTTTGGCACATCTCCTAGAATTTGCCATGATTGCACAAAATCAATGTTGGATTATCACAATGTAGCTAATGAGAATCTGGGTAGCTGATCTTGTTATTGCTGTATGGCAGCAAAATGTTCTGAAACTCTTTTGATTTTTATTGCACAAAATCAGCTTTTCTCCAAAGCTCTTGTTCTTTTTAGTGAAGAAGGGCATTCAAGGATAGCAGGTGGCCCCTGTAAGGAATAGTAGTGAGGATGGTTTTAGGCCAGGTAACACCAGAGGTAGTCCACATTAGTATCAGAGCTGAAGAAGGGCAAGCATTTTACTGTTTATATGTACAGTCAAATTTTCCAAACTTTTTTCAAGTCATATATTATATCAAAAACTCATTTGCTTTTCCTCTTTCAGGGCTAGAATCTTCTTCATTCATTTTTTTAACCAACTTTAATATACCATGCCACTTAAATCTCCCATGAAAGTATATGCTTGGTCTGAACTCTTGTCCAGCCTGCCCATGACATGTCCTAACTGGTCCCACATGGCTCTAACTCTCATGTGTCTTAAGCACCGTTCTTTAGAAACATTATTGGCAAGATGATTCAAACAAAGGATTTTTTAAGTAGTTGTTTGCAGTTTAACTGATTTTTCCAAAGAAAGAAATTGCTTTATGATGGAGACGATTCCAGATAGTTTTTGGAAGTCTGTTTAACCGCCAGTGCTGCTCACCTGTACACTGGAAATAGAAGAGTTTCTCCCCCTTCTCTTAGGTAAAGCAATGATCTTGAACACAGTTTTATATTCTGATAATGCTTTGGCATTGCAGAACCTTCAATAACTTGCTTACGCATTCAACAAGTACCTGTTAAGCCTCTTTCTCAATACACCTCCAGGTTATGAAATAGAACATCGCCAATATCACATTCTTCTTTACTTTCACTCTTGAATGTGTCGCCTTACCTGTTTCCTCCCAAATTAACCATTATCCTGAATTTGGAATTTAATATTTTATCGTTCATATGTATATTTCCCTAAAACTTATTTTATTTTGAATATTTTTATTTCTTATTAATGGAACAATGCTCTATGTGTTCTACAGTTATTTACTTTTATTGCTTAACATTGCATTTGTGAAATTCATCCACGTTGACCCATGTAACTACTTTATTTATATTCCCCATTGTATAATTTTCTATTATGTGACTAAAGCACAATTTATCTGCTTTCCTATTGGCAGATATTTTGTTCAATTTTGTTTTATTCTATTATTTTTTCCATTTAAACAATGCTCATGGAGACAATTTTGAAGTCCCCTGGAGACATGCACAAGGGTTTCTTTAGAAGACAGATTTAGGGATGTGATTGCGGGAACAGAAAGGCCTGTCTCTGGCTTCACCGCTTTACAGCCAGGGGCTTTGCTTGTCTTCAACCTATTTTTCTACTAGTTTGTTCATAATTTTTCCTTTTGTATGATTTCTTTATATACTAATCTTTTCAATATGATTGTGTTTTGAAAATACCTTCTCCTAGTTTTTAACATACCTGGTCACTTTCTTCACCAGTCTTTTGATTGACAATGTTATTAATTTTAATAACATCAATTTTAGCAAGGCTTTATTTTATAGGTTATGATTAATGGCTTTTGTTGTTGATGATGATGTTGTTGTTCATTTTGTTTTTTGTTAGAGCCTATTCCCTATCCTAAAGAATTAACTTATCCTCTCTTTTTAAGTTATAAAGTTTTAAGTCTCATGTTTAGTTCCTTAATCCACTTGGAACTAATTTTTTTGCATATGTTTATAAGTAGAAATTTACTTTATTTTTCCATTTTGATAGCTAATTGGTTTCACATAATTTATTCAACAGTCTTGTGTTTTTCCACTGATCTTCTCTCACATGTTAAACTCAGGATGCATGAAACTCTTGCTATTTTATTCTTCCTATTCCTGACTATTCTATTCAAAAGGGGTCTCTCTCTGTCATTGTACCGATATTACATTGTCATCAATTTTACAGCTTGTGTAAATTTTTTTAGTATCTGGTAGTATAAATTTCTCATTCTTTTACAAGAGAGTCTTGATTATTCTTTCATACAATTTTTTAAGTTACCTTGTTGGGTTATCATGAAATAACACTGGCATTTTTATTGTATATACTTTCCAGATCCATTGGTGGAGAATTGGCTTCTCAGTATTATGGAATCTTCCTCCTAAGTGTTATCCCAAACAGTGAACAATCACCAGAGCTAAGCATCAGCCCATCTCTTGGTGCCAGAAAAATCAAGATCCACAGTGTGGTGAGGAATTGGCAGCATCATGGCCAGGCACGCTCGATGAAAGTCATCTCTGTTCCTGTCCATAGTCAAGGTAAATTTGTGAGGCCTCAAAAGTAGATTTCATATCTTTATATTTATTTTCAACTTATTAAATACTCAATTTTCCATTCTCTAGCTATGTATGTATGTCCTATGCATGTTAACCTAAACTTTTTCATTAGTGCACGTCTTCTTTTATAAACTTAAGCAAATTCTTAAAAATATCCCAAGTACATGTGTATGTGTGTGTGTACCATTCAACAACAAGTACTGCTTAGTACTTAAGTATTTCTTATACATCTAACAAATATGATTATTCCGAATTCTTTGATATGTTCCAATGTTTCATATACTTATTTCAAATTAGATTCTGAAGTTCAAACTACCTAGAAACTACCTAGAAACAATTGCATTAGAGTCACAATGTTGACCTGTCACTGAGAGATGATCTTAAAACATATAAAATAGCAGACATATGTTATGCCTATAGTATAAAATATTAATATATTGGTTTTGATTCATTGAAAAGTTTATTAATTGTGAACCACTCAGATATTAAAAGATGCTGACACCTTAGGGAAGCTGGTGAGCTACATCAGAACTCACAATATAGCTTACTGTAAATCTCCCCCTTTTTGTCCTATGTGATTTGGTATCAAGAATATGTTCAGGAGGGAGGATAGTAGGGGATAGGAAAGGTAGCAGAATACAACAGTCACTAATATGGCATTATGTAAAAATGTGAATGTGTAACCGATGTGATTCTGCAATTTGTATTTGGGGTAAAAATGGGAGTTCATAACCCACTTGAATCAAATGTATGAAAGATGATATGTCATGAGCTTTGTAATGTTTTGAACAACCAATAAAAAAAAAGAATATGTTCACTTTGGATATAAAGGAGGACAAGTTGGGGGACACCCTGAAAATAGGAGGGAGATCAGTGGACTGGAGGGGGGAGGTTGAGGGGAGTGGGAGGGACAGGAAAAGGGAGACACAGCACAATGAGGTTGACCAAATTCAGCTATGTGCATGTGTGAAGGTGCTATGGTGAATTCCACCTTCCTGGGATATCTATAAAGTGTCAATTTATACAAACAATAAACAGATGAGGGGAAGGCCCATGGATTATCGGAGGGAAGATGCAGGGAGAGAGGAATGAGGTGCTGGGGCCTGGAATGGAGCAAATTCTGTTCCACGTACATGTGGTTATGTCAAGATGAAGCCCACGATTATGTATAGCTATAATGAATTAATTAAAGCATTTAAAAACTATGCACATCTTATAAAAGGAGTTTGGAGGTTAATCTCTATTTCTCGAAAAATTTTATATAATATTAATATTATCTGTTTTTTTTAATATTTGGTATAAGTCATTTGTGAAACTGGTCTAGGCCAGATAATTTCTTCCTACGAAGATTTTAAATACTAAATGAGTCAGCAATTTAATGATCTTCATGAGAAGTATTCAAACTGGATGTACTACATCAAAATTTATGTTCTTTATGTTCATAATATGAACAGCTTTTTTTCTCTTAGGCAATATGTCCAGTTGATAATGATTATCAATTTACCAATTGTTTCCATTTCAAACTGCCAACTTTTAAATTTTTTTACCCTCTGTTTTACTTTAATTTTCTATTTCAATCACTTTTACTCTGATACTTCTTTTTTTTTCATACTTTCTTGGGGGATTATTTTGTTCTTTTTCTCATCTGTTAAAGTTGGAACATTAACTCATTAAATTTTATCTTTTTGACTTTGCTAATGTCATGGTTTGGATCTGGAAAGTTCCCTTAAAAACTGTTGAGACATGGGACATGGTCCCAAGGCAGCCAGGTTCAGAGGTGGGGTGTCAGGCTGTGAGCAGGTCCAGTGATAGCTAAATGGGAGGTACGGTACGACCAGGTCTGGGCTCTGGAAGGATTTATCTCCCCCCCGCCCTGCCTCTTCCTTTGTTTCCCTCTGTTTCCTGGCTGCCAGGAGCTGAGCAGCTTTCCTCCACCATGCCCTTCCACCATGATGTTCTCCCTTCCCTCCGGCCCAGCACGGGAGTCAGCTGACCACACACTGAAACCATGAGCCACAATAAACTTTTTATCTTCTAGGCTGTTCTCGTCAGGTATTTTGGTCACAGTGACACAAAACTAATACACTAATCTAAGCCATTAAGGTGACACATTTCTATCTAAACATCTATTTCATTGTATTCCATGGATTCGGATATTACTTATTATATTATTTTACACTGCTTAAAATTCGTTGTGACTTCTTCTTTGAGCCCTGAGTCATATGGAAGTATGACTTTTTCTTAAAACATCCAAATACCTGTATTGTCTCATTTTCTATGTTTCACAGGTTTCTAACTGAATCACACGACAGAAAATGTGCTCCATAATTCTCTGTAACTTATTATGATATATTGACAATTATTCTATTCCCTTGTAGGTGGCCACTTTTCAAAGATGTTCCATACCTGATTACAAATAATGTTTACTCAATGAGTGGAAACCAAATTCTCTGTGTGTCCATTAGAATAGGACTCTAAAAGAAGATGAGTAGTCCTTTTGTTTGGGCAGAGAAAGACTGGTAACTTTTTATGCTTGTATTTATTTTGTCCTAACAGTAAGCACAAAATTTCTGGGCTGATTATTTACTAAACTGCAGCCAAAGAGAAATACAGCCAGCCATGTGAAAAGAGACTTTAGTTGGTAACTGCTAGCAGGGGAGGAAAGCACCCTTCCAGTTTGTGCAGAGGCCAGGAGCTTTAAAGGGAGCACTGGGGACGAGCAGGAGCAGGGCTCAGCGGAGCAGCACCGTGAAATCTCCCCAGGGCTGTGCGTGTGGGTACAGTGAGGCCAGGTGTGCTTGCTCCCTGGAAGCTACCAAGGTCAGGACTGGGAGAGGAGGCCCTGTCCTTCCCTGAGATTACATTTCAAAGGAATGGCTCTCAGGTGCTTGGGAAAGACACTTCTGAGTTGGAAGAGAAACAGTCACAGTTGCAAGTCCCTTACACAATGAAACAAGCAGGGGAGGTCAGGCCTCTGTTGGATGTGACTAAAACCAAGGTGAGTTCTCCTGGAGGTGCTGAGTTTTCTCAGGGAGACATGTTATTCATGGCTGCAGTCATCCTGGGGACACAGACCCTCGATGCCACCAGCCATGCTTGGTGGTCTCTTAGTGGGGTGGTCTGCATGGTCCTTCTGTGCCCTGTTCTGCAGTTCTCAGCAGCAGTCACAGGTGCTGGTCCCCCGTCCCATTTTCCTCTCCTTAGGCACTAAGGAGAAGTCCTGTGTCATCCTTCAGGTAAAGGGGTTTGCCCTAGAAAAGGACCTAAAATTAGGAATCTTAAAGCTTATACAGGAAGTGCTGCAGAGATGCTTCTCCTGTCCCTCTTTAATGCAGATAAATCCCTGAGAAGGGAAGAAAAGGTCCCTGAGTCATTACCACCCCTTGCATTGTAAACAAGTGGTCCTAAGAGAGAGAGTCTGCAAACCTCTCCAGGACACTTCAAGATCTTAAATACCCAGTGCTTATTTTACCTTCACTTACCCTTTAACCGAGGCTACCATCACTGTGTGCGCAGAACGCCCTGACAGCATAGAAATATGGAAACAGCTTGGTCTCCCAATACAGGAACTGGCCCTCCCCTCAGATCATCTGTGACACCTGAAATCAGGTGGAGCAGTGACCCCAATTCCAAGTCACAGGCAATGTCCCTGCGCCCTGTCATTGGCGACAGCTGGACAGTACAGTCCTAGAGGCTCGGGTACAACTGGTTCGGAGGCTAGCACTCCCCTCTCCTGCCCCTAATCCACACAAAGCATCTGGCCTCCACCTGCTGACGAGGGCAACGGGGCAATATTCCTCCAATCGCAGTGCACTTGGGCACACTCACACCTTTTCCTGCCAAAATACCTCCCTCCGTGCTTCAGAGGGTGACCAGAACTGTGAAAAATGAAAACAAAGTTTAATGATACATCTGATTTTAACTACACAAAGTAAAATTAAATGAGCCACATAAATATTTGAATTGATGAAGCCACATTTTATGTTAGCATTTCTTTTTTATGACACCTTTTTAATGTGTGTTTCTTCCCCTCTGTGGACACTAAGATAATAAATGCAAACTCGATACAAAGTGAACTGGAATGCACAGACTTAGACAATGTGCATGGGGATATTCAGTGATTAATGTTCAAGACAAGGGAGCTACAACTCGGAGAACCAGAGAAAATGAATATTCTGTGAGTAAATGAAAGCAACCAAACATAGTTTTATTACATTAACACAAAATGGACTTTCCTCTGTTGTCTACATTCATAACAATAACAATAAAGATGCATAATAACAAAAAAATGCAAAATACTAATTTCATGGTATTCCAAGCTACACAAATAAAATTCCAAGTGATCTACGCAATTGAATTGTATAAATTAAAATTTTATGTTATAAAACCTTCAAAAATAACTTGGAAATTTTTATATTTTCATTTTTTCTACTATATATTCATGGAATACATATTTAAAATAAGCAAACTAAGATGTTTGAGATTTTAGTGATCTTTTTTAACGTATAGAAAAATATTTATAATTTGAAAATCGCAACAGCTTAATTATAGCTCAGGTTATTTTTTAGTTTGGGGGAATTACAAAACCGATTGATTTTTGGTTTTGTTTTTTAAAAATGTATTGATGGTCATCAATATATAAATAATCTACTCTTCTTAGTTATAAATCAGGTATATTTGATGTTTTTTGCTTGATGTATCTTTTTCCCCTATTTTCCAAATGGTGCCTCACAGTTGTGCATATGGTGGGATTTGTGGTTACCTATTCATGTGTATACATAATGTAACGATATAACATCTCCAGACTTTATACTGGATTTTGGCACAAGGCATTCATTTGCAATTAAAGTTTTTGTAGGTATTAAATTAAATTTTAGCTTGTGCTCAACAGATCTCTAATTAAGCTAAGGTATGTAATGAGCTTGAGGCCTTAGGCAATAGTTCTTCCAGTCTACAGTGTACTTGGTTATAAAACAACAGGGAAATCACCGCTACCTTAGGTTAGAACTTTATGAAAGTAAATGCTGAAAAATGTGTTGTGTCATAGGTGTCTCTCTCTCTCTCTCTCTCTCTCTCTCTTTTTGCCAACCAGTTCAGAATCCTTAGATTTCGCTATTTATGATATCACTAAGTTAAAATAATTTATGTTCCTACACTTAGAAGACCCTAAAAGGTCCACCAGAAGACTGGAGAGCTGATAAATTCAGTCAAGTAGCAGTATCCAAAATCAACATGCAAAGATCAATAGCTCTTTGGTACACCAATAATGAATCTGCTATACAAGAAATCAGGAAAACAATTCCATTCACAATAGCTTAAAAAACCCCACTAAAAATAAAACTAACCAAGGAGATGAAAAGCTTTTATAATAAAAATTACAGAACACTGAAGGAAGAAACTAAAGAAGACACTAAATTAGGGAAGCCCTCCCATGTCCATACATAGGCACAATGAGTTGTTTTCTACACTTAAAATGACCATACTACCAAAACCAATCTACAGATTCAATACAATTGTCATCAAAATACCAATGACATTCTTCTCAAGACTAGAAAAAAAAGTCCTAAAATTCATATGGAAGGAGAAGATACCCAGAATAGCCAAAATAATACTGAACAAAAAGAGGAGGTATCATAACACCCAATTTCACATTACAGTGCAGAGCTGTAGTAACTAAAACAGCATGGTACTGACATGTGGACAGACGCGCAGACCAATGGTACAGAACAGAAGACACAGAGATAAACCCACACAAGTATGGCCATCGGATCCTTGATAAAGGAAACAAAAACATAATTTGGAGAAAAAGAACCTTTTTTAACAAATGGTGCTGGGAAAACTGAATATTCATATGTAGCAGAATGAAACTAGATTCCTATCCATCACCCTTAACAAAGGTCAGTTCCAAGTGAATCCAAGACCTTACTCTAAGATCAGAAACTGCACCACTGTTAGAAGAAAAAGTAGAGAAAACACTTCGACAAATAGGTGCAGGGAAGGACTTCCTGAATAGGATGCCTGTCACTCAGGAAATGAGAGCAAGAATCAATAAATGGGATGACATCAAATTAAAAGTTTCTTTTGCACAGCAAAAGAAACACTTAGCAGAGAGAAGTGACACCCTACAGAATGGGAGAAATTATTTGCCAGCTGTTCCTTCAACAGAGGACTAACATCCAGAATAGGTAAAGAACTCAAAAAGCTCAACATTGCAAAAATGAAGGATCCAATCAACAAATTCAAAATGAACTGGATAAGGAAAATATGATATATATACACCTTGGAGTTTTATATGGTTATAAAGAAGAATGAAGGCTGGGTTGTAGCTCAGTGGTAGAGCACTTCCATAGCAAATGTGAGGCACTGGGTTTGATCCTCAGCATCACATAAAAATAAATAAAATAAAGGAACTGTATCCATCTACAACTAAAAATATTTAAAAAATAAAAGAATGGAATTATGCCATTAGCAGGAAAATAGATGGAACTAGGGACCTTAGATTTTGAGCAAAATAATTCAAACTTAGAAAAGTATCATATTGGTTTTTTTCTTATACATGATAGATATAAGTAAAATTGGGAGGGGGACCATATGAAATTAGAAGGAATAAGTAGAGGAAGAGATCAAGAGAAAGGCACCAAAGTGAGGCTTTGAGGAGTGAAATGATCAAATTGTGCGTGAATATACCACTATGAGCACAGTGGAGCCAACCATTCTGGGTAATTAATATGTACCAAAAATAATTTATCACTGAGTGGTATTTCAGGGGAAGGTCAGTGACTCACTGTAAGCAGTAATACCACCTCACCCCAATTTCTTTGCTTGTGCAATAATGTTTTAATAATGCAGTGTACTCGTGCCCTTCATGTACATACAGAATGTATGTAAATATTCAAGCTATCAACTATTCCAGAGGTTTACAGCAGAGCAGATCAATTATTCTCAAGCTTGCATGAGAATCATCAGAAAGTTTCATATAGATCCCCTACAAGGTACTATTTTAACTGTATGTTATGTGCGTGGAAGGATGGTGTGAACTGGCAAATATCCCTGTGTAAAGTATCAGAATCATCAATAGAAAATTAAATGCTAATCAAACTCTACAATTAAAAATGCTGGGAGCCAGTATTTATAGGCTGTGGCAACAGTTATATAAATCTAGCGACTGCATTGTTTTTCCATTGGCGTGGGCTTTTGTTTTAGAAGTGTGCACCTGTCATGTTGTTAAACTCTGATGAGTCTAGAGAAACTGTTCCTTCTGTTTCATTTTGATTGACTTGATACCCATAAGGACACCTGAGGATGGTGGATGTTTATTTTTCATTGATAAACCGATGGCTGTGTCAGTGATTGCTGCCTAGTGGGCCTCATCCTTTTAAACCCTTCCTGTAGGTGTGATGCCTCTTTTGGGTGTGTGTAGACATAATCTAATAATGTTCTTTTTTTCCCCCTCTTGTTCTTCTGAGGGTAAATTATGACAGAGTAAATATATTGATGAATTTCCAAATTATTTAATAAGATAATTTAAAAAATCATATCAGTATCAACTGTCATTTTATAATTAGCCTGAGGAAAACATGCTGTCTCTGGCTTGCTGCAGATCAGATACAACATTGTGAAAGAACTGAACAAGCACAATAATGAGAAAAGATGGCAAAATAATGAAGACGGAAAACAAATAATTCGTGCATTGATATGTAAATTTAATCTATGTTCTTTTCACACTTTAGCTTAAAGTTACTATAGTAACCTGATGATTATAAATGGATCCTGAAGAAACAATTGGAGAGTCTATCAACTAGCGGTGGTCTAAATGGGAAAATTGGGCCTGCCTCCACATCAGATTGAGGAATGGGCTCGGAAACAAGATGGGTCTAAGATGTAAAAAATTAAAGATTTGTCAGAACTTGCAATGGTGACGCTATAGAAGATGTCCCTGAGATGACCTAAACTCGGCAGAGTTCTGCCAAGGACAGCTTACTGCTCATTTCCCTAGTGGCACAGCGTCAAAGCTTCCCATCTCGGGTGCCTTGGTGCACCTTAGGGCTTCAAATGGTTACAGAGGCAGCATGACATTGGTCTCTTCAGCCTGGGAGGGGTTGTATGCGTATTACCTAGATTCAGAAGCCATCTCTGTCAATATTGAACAGACCCTACCATTGATCTCAAGATACCTAAACACTTCCTATTTTCTATGTCTGTGATAAGAAAATGGCAGATGAGTTGATTCCTTGAAGTCTTTCTCTTGTATGTAAGCCAGTCTCCCTGCTGTCTTCCACCTTGCCCATTCCTGCTTCTCGGGCTCCCACTACGCAGAGCGCCTCACAAGAAATGGGAACCATGATGGAAAAGACTTCTAGAACTGTTGTTCACTGAAAGACACCACGGACAGTGAGAAGATAAGCTGTGTGTGGGGGAGTCTGTGTGATTCTCTTTAAAAAAATAATTTCCAAAAGTGGACAAACAAGTGATCTCTAGCATTTAAAATGAAATATATTCAAATGATCATATAACACTGATACAATGAAAAATAAAAAAGCAATTGGGATGTTTTATGTTCTTCATGATACTATTTCTGCAAAATTTTGAAACTCCCTACACGTATACTTTAGGAATATAAAACATGCGCTAAAACTGCATAATTGTATATGGGAAAGCACACCAGTTTCATGGTGGTGCTCCCTTGGGAGGAAAGGGGTGCAAGGAGGGGCTGGACTGAAGCATTTAATTAATTTCTTTTAAAGAAATCTTTATTTATATATATATATATATATATATATATATATATATATATATATATGCAAAAAGTTAACATCTATTTAGGCTGGGGATGTGGCTCAAGTGGTAGCACGCTCACCTGGAATGCGCGGGGCGCTGGGTTCGATCCTCAGCACCACATAAAAATAAAATAAAGATGTTGTGTCCACCGAAAACTAAAAAATAAATATTAAAAAGAATTCTCTCTCTTTTTTTAAAAAAAAGTTTCATAACTTACACATTTTAATTGGTTTAATTCTTAATAAAATCTTAGTTGAATTTTTTATGTGCGGAGCACTTTATCATTTCCTCAATTTGATTAGTATTTGTTAGTTTAATTTTCCCACCAAATTATATGTCACGTTATATTTAAGGATATGGATGTGATTTCCATTTTTTTCCTGTCCTCTTCAGCAACGGGAACCTCACTAAGGGTCTAGGATACAAGTAACTAGTGACCGTCCCTGTTGACGGAAGCATGTTTCTTATCTGTCTCTGTGGATGTCCTCAGAGATTGTGCACAGATTAAGTACAGAGCACTGTCAACTTGCCAGGTCCCAAAGAAGCTAATGTGTTTCTTTTGAGCAAAGATTTTTTTTTTTCTAAATTTTCCCCTTCATCTTGTCTTTGCTTCTTTCTCCCTCTCCTTTAACCACCCGCCCTTCTTTTCCCCACATCATTCTTCCCAACCCACATCAGTCAAACAGTTTCCTCACAAAAAGAGATGAGTTATTACAGTTCTGTTTCCCCCCTCAGCCTAGTGAGGACTTCTAAGCTCTTGGGAGGAGCCCTGAGGTTTCGGCTCAGTTATGTCAGATCCAACCAGATGCCTTGGGCAGGGGGAAACAGTGGTGAGGAAACACACCCCCAATTAAGCATCTAATTGTCCATTTATGGAAGTTCAACAGTCAGGGCTTATCTAAGATAAACGATTTTTGAAAAAAAAATTACAGAAGGTCAAAGGTATCTGTATAGATTTAACATCTGGCTGATTGATTTTCAAATCTTCATTTAATCCATCCAATTCAATCCATCAATGTTTGCATGGGTTTCATTTCAAATTATTTTTTATTGGCAAGAGCTGATTCTATTTTATTTTAAATAGTTTTATTCACTTACATGTCTGTTGAGAGCCACAGCCGAAGGGGCCCCAGCAAACTTCCAGCTGCCGGCTGATGATTGGCTCACAGGGCCCCAGCAACATCTAGCTGATTGGCTCCTCTGTGGTGATGCTCATTGGGCTGTTTCCCTGCCCTTTCAGACCACGGAGCTGCTCATTGGGGGACTTTTTTGGCTCCGCCCACGTGACCCAGCCAATCGTCCTCAAGAGCAGGAGGATTGTGGGAGGTGGAGAGAAGCTGGGGTTGGAGAGAGAGGCTTGTGGGAAGCTGGTGGTGGCAGTTGAGGCTCTGAGGGTTTTTCCTGAGAGGCTGTTTTGTTTCGTGTGTGGTTCTAAAAATAAAGTTAGTTTCTTTTGACAAGTGGCTCCTGATTGTGCCCAGCCAGACTGCGGCACATGTCATTATTATTTTAAATAGTTGATGAGTTAGTTTACAAAGAACAGGCTAAAACTTTTGGTAGACTACGAGTCAGTTTGAGAATCCTACAGTTTCTCTGATGTTATCTCCAGAAAAACCTTCAGGGACAAAAATACACAAATGTTCCTTTAATTTCAAGGAGGTGGTTGGCCTGTGAAGCTCTTCTTTGGGTCCCTCATCATTCCATTAGATTCCAGGTTAAAATAACTGCCCGAAACAGTTCCATATTTTTCCTAAACAGTCCCAGTGGGAGGGTGGTGCCTAGCAACAATCTAAAATCATGATTTCTTATTACTGGATAAGAACTTATTTAATGGGACTTAAATGAATTCATTGATGATGATTTCAGAAATGCTTCTCATTCTTTTAAGATTAGCCTGAAGTTTTAAAATATATATAGTCCTACACACACAATTCTGCACAATTTAAGTGGAGAAGAAGCCTGATTCTTTCAACTACATTTCTGATTTTTAGAACTTCATTTCTGTTTACTATTAAGACAATTTTGCCAAAACAGAAATCCAGGGTGCTGAATTCTTTTAGGCTCATTGCCTGCTTTTACTTAGACTTGAGATGCATGATAATTAGCAATAATAAATTTTAATGGAACCAGCATAAAGGAAAATAACCGCTTTTGAATCATAATGCCACTATTTCCTTGGTTGAAGTCACTAATTAATGCAACTGTATTATCTATCTCTGTACTGGAAACAAACAGCTCTTCCTGGGCTTGGACACTTTCTGTGCTCCTCTGGCTCACCATCCTCCAGAGAACCTCTCTCACCTAGCACCATCCCTCACCCCCTGCTAAGAGGGAGACCCCAATCTTCACTGTCTTCCACAGGCATCTCTGGCTTCCCAATCACTTGACTGTACACTTTTAGCTCCCTGGACTCTTATTCAACTTAATCTGAGGCTCAATCACTTGATTTGCTCCGTTCAATTAACTCAGGTGGCTTTTGACCAGTGAGTGGCTGGGGCACATCTCTAACCTTGGACTTGTACATGTAGCACAATCCATTTAAAAGCCCAGATCTTTTCTGCTATAACGATTAAAGTAAAAGATTAAGAATTTAACATGGGGAGAAACACAGACCACGTGGCTGGTATCTGCAAGTAACTGAGGTCTGTATCATAGACAATGTGAAAAGGCAAAGGAAACCTGCTACTGCCATGAGTATAAAACTCCAATACCTGACAACGCTTTCTATTAGCCTCTGAACACTATTATCACACGTGTCATCATTGATTTCCCCTCAGCAGCGGCCACCCGTCCAGGATGAAGGCGACGATGTAGATAATGATGACTAACACTTACTGGGTATTACATGCTAAGTGCTTTCTGAGCTGCTTCTGTTCCCCCCTTCTCAACAGTTCTATAGGAGACTGTAAAATTCTCACTTTTACCTATGCTCAAGGTCAAAAAATCAATTCGTGCAGAAACTGATTTGCATGCAAACATTCTGGCCACAAGTTCATGTTCTTGGTCTCCCAGCCTATGGTATTCCACGTGGGAATCAAATCCAACAGTTCCCTCACTCAGTCCTCTCCCGTTTGCCATGAGCCATGACCTCATCCATAACCCACCCAGTCTTATGGATTTTAATTCCATCTATACTCCACGATCCCAAGATGGCTTCTTCAACAGATGTGCCCTTGAGCTCTAGACTCCTGAATGGAAAATTCCAATTGAATTTCTAAGAGTCATTTCATATTGTTCATATATAAAACCAAACTATTGTTTACTCATTCAATCCCTCTTCTGCAGATTTCCCAGCCTGATGAAATAGCAACACTCTTCATATAGTTGTTTGAGCTAAAATATCAGAATCATATGTGGCCAAGCCCTTCTTTTACACCTTGCTCAGTAATTCATCAGAATGCACCTGGAATCTCCCCGGCTACCGACCCATCCCAGTACCATTATCTCTTGCTTGATTAACTGCAGTGGCCTCTTAAGCCATACCTCTGTGCCACTGATTATGCCCAACTGTGGTATATAGAAGCCAGGGAGAGTCTTTTAAACAAGGTATATGATTCTCTTTGAAACAATACAGGGCTTCCTGTCTCATTCACACCTGGAAACTGGCACCAACTATCCCCCATCCTTCTTCCACTTGGCTACCTGGTCCTTCCTGAATCCAACTGGTGCATTCTCTCTAGAGTGTTCTCTCTCCAATAGCTGCATGGCCGTTTCTTCTTTCATGGCTCTGCCTAATGTCAGACTTTGCCTAACACAGTAATGTAATAAAACTCCCTCCCACACTCGGATACCCTTCATTTCCTTTAAACTGCTTTGCTTTCCCCCCCCCCCCCCACAGAATAAAGTACCACCTTCTACTCTATAAGGGCTTCCTTCTCCTTAATTAAAATGCAGGTTCCATGCATGCAGGGATTCTGGTTCACTTTTGTATCCCGAGTGCCTAGACCCACGCTAGGCATGTAGGTTGAATGAGTTAATGGTCTTACACTTTCAGAGTAGTGCAGCAAGTGTGCCTATCACCAGAGCATTTCCAGGAACATGCATGTTCATGTCATCTTTATTTAAAACATGAAAAGTAATTCACTACAGAAAGCAATTCTCTGTATGAAAGCAGCATAGTCAGATAAATATTTAAAATGACTTTTGTTTTTATTTTTGACCCAACAGAAAACACACAGCACTCTCCCAATCAGTATAGTGACCTAAAATGCAAAGAAATGAAGGCATATGATCTTTTTTCAAAATTCAGCCTCCCTTTGGCCTCTGATGAGGTAACCTGCTGCTCTTTACAGTTCTGCCTGATGGCCTCTGGGTGCTGCCATGGCCAAAGCAGCACAGCTCTATCCAGGGACTGGATCTGCCCGTCTGATACAGGTTTGCAAAGGAGCCTCTATTCAGATCCTCCTGGAGCCTTCTCTCCTTTTCAATAAAACAGGAGCCTTCCCCAGAAGAGTAAAGGGAATAGAGAAGGCACAGTGCAGATGAAGCCCATATCCTGAGTTCAGAAAGAGCTTCACCCGTCACCAACTCTTTGGCATGGGAAGATCAGAGAAACTTCTTGTTTTCTTTTTGAGGTGTCCAGCCTTCGTGGTTGTGAAGGAGAAGGGAAGGTAGCACGTCGAGTAGGAGTTTACCAACTGCAAAGTCAGGCCCTATTGGAAAAGCTGTAAGTGCTATATGATCAGATCACCCTGCTAATCTTCTAATTCTTCAGCCCTGTGCTAGGCACTGGGACGAGGAGCGCTTCCTTGTGCACCATGGTCTAGCAGGAGAGATAAAGCAAACCACAAACTTATGCATTAGATTCATGTTAACATTAGTCACATTGAGACACAGGAGGGTAAATATTGGCTTCACCATTAAAGTAAGCCGTGAGGGCTGTATAATGTGAAATTCTAAACTAGAGGGATTTGGCTCATAAAATCTATCTGCAAGTTATAGTTGACACATTGGTGAACAGATATTCAAGTAGGGTGCATAAAAGAAGTGATTAGACCACTCCTTGGATCTTTAGTGGGCCTACAAAGAACCAGAGCAAGGAGAGAGGGGGACACTGTGGACATTGTCCTGTTAGGAAGGAGCTTCTTGGTCTGAACATGGCCTCCTCTGGGCGTGTTTCTGTTCTCTGTCCTGGTATCCTGTTGTTTTGGCTCATGATGCTAATCATAATAGTCACAGTATGCCTATTAAGATGCATGTTGGATACACACAACACTTGTCATCTACTAGCTGCTTTGTTTGTTTGCCCTGACCTGTGCTCATACCACCCCCCTCTTGCAGGCAGGCACACCGCAGCCTTGTCCCCTTGTATCTCCTCCACAGAGAACAGGGCTTGGCATGTAGTTGATGTGTAAAGGATATTTGTTCAATAGATGAGGTGTCCAGCCTTCGTAGCTTATGTTTAAAGAAATTCCCACAATTGTTTAAAAATAAATTATAAAACAAGATTCTTATGTCAGTTTCTATTGTGTGTATATTTTACTGAACATGTGCCAAGAGTTCCAAATCATTTATGTAGCTATTTTGCCCACAAGTAGGTGTGGCCTGACTCTCTACCTGGGAAATGTAGGGAGGTTCCCTTAGAGTAAAATTGTGGGAATGACCCTTTCCCTCTGGGATTTCCTCAAGACCTATGATCCTAGTGGATCCCTAAGGAAAATGCCAAACTCAACTGTAGGACCTTCTGCAAAATCCCTGAACAGCACTCCTCAAGCTTTCAAGATCTTCCGAACCAGGAATATGAGAAATTCTAACACATGACAAGCAAATGTCATGTGATGACCTGGATATGGTGACCCGGAGGGGACTCTGGGACAGAAAAAAGAGAGTAGGTAAAAATAAGGCAATTTGAGTAAGGAATGGGCTTCAGTTGCTATTATATGGGTTATCTGTTGATCATGACAAATGTGATATTAATTATGGGAAACTTAGGACTCCATATGTAAATTTTCTGCATATCTGCAACTGTTCCAAAATTTTTAAATGTTAAATGTTTTATTATATAATAAAGTGTTTCGATTTAGTCTTAAAAAAATGAAGTGCAGGTGACTTCAAGCTATTCTTTTCTTATAAATCATGATGTACAAAGAGAATTCATAGAGCATCCACGGGCAAATGCCCATCTCCTGCACTTAACTGGTACTTGAGAACAATCAGTACCTTTATAGCATCTATTGGTGAAAATAATTCTTTGTGTTTAAAACTGCACATTAGAAAAAGGAAATCCACATTTTTAAAATTATCAGCCACAGTCCTTATAAACAGATTTTATGTTTATCAAAATATTGTCTTTCCTGCAAATTATCTTGAAAGCAGTAACTTTGATCACTGTGCCCCATATCAAAAGGATGCAAAAGTGAGAGAGAGGAAGGCATTCAAACTCT
This sequence comes from Marmota flaviventris, assembly GCF_047511675.1. Classification (NCBI taxonomy): domain Eukaryota; kingdom Metazoa; phylum Chordata; class Mammalia; order Rodentia; family Sciuridae; genus Marmota; species Marmota flaviventris. Next base: position 109,513,714 of record NC_092505.1, on the reverse strand, counting down.
GATTTTTCTGCTTCTTAGAGAGCGTGCACCCTTAGACGTGAAGTGCGCAGTTGGAAAATTGCGGTGAACGTAGGAGGATCCATCAGAAAATGCCATGGACTGGGCTCAGTGATTCTGGACCCTTTCTTGGGTGTTCAGATTTCACATGGTCACGGATGCTCCCAATCTTCTGTCCCTGCACACGGCAGGCCCAGGCGGGTGAGCCTGGAGGTGTGCCTTGGATCATCAGTCAGCAGCCATGGTGGACACACAGCTGCGGAAGCTCTGCATCCAGCAACCCTGCCTGGCTCAGGGGTGCTGTGACATTGCCTCAGTGAGGTAAGGTGAGGTACAGGGGTGACAAGAAGATTGCAGTCATTTGACAAGAAAATACCAATTTTTCTCCTTTTAGTACATTTGATACAGTTTAAGATATAGCTTATAAACTTGACTATTCATTTTTTTGAGAGAGAGAGAGAGAGAGAGAAAATTTTCATATTTATTTTTTAGTTTTTGGCGGACACAACATCTTTGTTTGTATGTGGTGCTGAGGATCGAACACTCCCTTTGCATGCCAGGCGAGCGCACTACCGCTTGAGCCACATCCCCAGCCCCAACTATTCATTTTTTAAAAAGAAATTTTTATTCAGAGTGACATATGTAAGGACTCCCTTATATCAGTAGTTTGCCTAGCTTATGTCTAAAGAAATTCCCACAGTTGTTTAAATATAAGATTTTATTCATGTAGGTTACCAAGACCCACCCTGCCCCATTGTGTAAACTTGTTTTTAAGAGTAAAATAATATATGCATTATTTTTAATGTCATGGACCTAATTTTGGTCCAAAGCATCTACATCACTTTGTGCCCATTTTCCTGAAAACGTTTTGTTTTAAAAGACTTTTAAACAAATTCAGAAATGTTTTTAGCAGCTGCTTGTTCATGGCAGAAAAAAAAAAAAAAAAAAAAAAACCTTCACCAGAAATTAGCCCAAATATTCATCATTAGAGCAGATGAAGTAATTGTGATCGCACATATGATCTGATTCTCTACAACAGTGACCACAATCAGGAAGCACGGCTTTGACATAAAATTTTATGGAAAAAGTCACAGAGTATGACATTCTGTAGGTAAAGCGCACTCCCAGATACCAGCGGTGCATTGCGTAGAGATGCAGAGATATCAGTAGCACAACAGAGAAAGGAAGGGAATCATTAACACACTTTTCTGGACAGTGGCTCCCTGGGAGAGCAAAAGGGGTTTCTGTGGCCTGGAACTGTCCTGCTGCTTAAGCTTCGTGGTAGGAATAAGGCAGCCTACTCCATCACCATCCTTAACACGCTATCTACACATTGCATTCCTAAAAATTGATGCTGTAATTCACAATGAGAAATGAAAGGAAAAAAAAACACATTTATTGAGGGCAAACTAAAAACCACGAAAGCAAAAGTGAACTTGACAGTCTGAACTTGAACAGATGATACAAAGGCCTCGGGACACCGCAAACATGAAACAAAATGTCTCTCTGAACCCTGACAGTTTGTTTATTCATGTGGGTTAAGCCACCAGAATAAATAGCACCAAGCTGCCAGGTGAGGGAACGCATAGGGTGGCTTGTTTGCAAGTCTAATAAGCGGAACTAAGGCCCTGACAACTCCCACCTGGCTGCAGAGATGGAAGAGTCTGCCCCACATTCTGGCCTTCAGTTCACTGGCAAGGCTGCTGAGAGGTAGCCAAAGCCGAAGACTAAGTTGCAAATACATTGCTACTGATGCTTACAAATCTCTTCAATCACAGGTGCCCTTTGTTAGGTCCAGTGTAAGAACAATCGAGGAGCAGATCTGACTTCCATGTTCCATTCAGCAGCTTGGCCGTGGAAAAGAACAGCGAGTTTTCCAGAACCATTCAGTAAGTGCTTTGGCAATGCTGAATAATTGCTTTCAAACTGTTCAGAATGAAAACATATTCATTGAACTTTTATTTTGTCCATTAGTCCTTGTCTCTTCCATTATCCTTCTCATAGTTTTTTATTATTCTTTCATTACTTTTTGTAGCAGTCTCTATGACTCTTATTTGCGTCTCAGTTACACACACCAGAAAGATTCGCTTTTGCTTTCTTGATTTGTTTTTTTGGTTTTTTTTTTTTTTTTTTTTTTTTTGAGAGGAAAGATGATTACTAAGTGACCCTGAAGTTAATCATCCTTTCTTCTTAATTTCAATGTTTGGTAATGGGGACTGAAGCTAGGGGTGCGCTACTACTGCAGCTACTGTCACAGCCCTTTTTTAAATTTTTGAGACAGATTTTGACTAAGTTGCTGAGGCTGGCTTCAGACTTGAGATTCCCCCTCCCTCAGCCTCACATCCCAGCCTATCTCTGAGATAACAGGTTTGTTCCTGGCTTGAAAATAAAATATCTGTCATTAAACTGATGGGTGTGATCAATACATTTAGAGTAAAAAACAGCTAAGTTTATAGTTCTTGCTTCAGTATTTACTAGCTGTATGTTCCTGTGCAAACTTCTTTTAGCTGCCATGAGAAATCATGTTAAATATTATGAGCATTAAATTAGATGAAGCATAAAAACATATTTTTAAGCCTTTATAATTTTGAATAGCTGTAAGTTAAAACTTTCTTAAGAACAACTACATTTCTCACCCACTTGAGGGTCTAGATCAGGAGCACTCCTAGATTATTTCTTATACAAAACATTACACATGAGATTACCGAGGTGAGACAAAACTCTCATGCTACAAAAATGTAAAACATTGACTGCAGGTCAAGATGCCTCCTTCCTTGTGAATTATGGAAGCTGTGCTGTTTGATAGTTGGGCTTCTTGCTGTCTTATACACAAACTTTTGAAATCTTAATAGATCTCTCCAGAGTTCTCAATACCAGCAGATGCCAACATTTTACCCTTCTTATTCATGTTCAAAGTGGTTCTTGCTGTAAAGTTAGAATTTTTTCTAACTGGATGTTGATGAAGAGTCACTCAATCAGGTAGGAAGTATGGTGTATCCAACAGAATTCCTCAATTTTCATTTTCTTTTGATAGCATTATCCCAGTGAATGAAGTACTTCAGCCTGGTACCAATTAATGGTTTATGGAGATCTGCTTCACTTCAGATTGATTTTAACTCAAATCTTGTGATAACTGATGGTGTGTTTCAACTTGACTGAGCCATGGGATACCTAGCTATTGGTAACATGGTTTCCAGGTGTGTCTGAAGGCATTTCTGGGAGAGAGTGGCCTTTACACTGGTGAATGCTATTTTCCCTCTGTGATGTGGTCTTCCTGTGCACTCAGTTGTAGACCTGAATTGCTCGTGAGTATTATATATGTTTTACTAAAGCACAGATGTCCACAATTTTATAAGCAAAGAGTCGCATTTATATTTTAAAAATACTAATCACCTTGTCTAATAATCCTATCTTGTATAATTGAGTGAATAAAAAATAAATTAAAGAAAATTAATAGAAAATCTCATTACTTAAAAAAAATAAAAACTTACAAATAATATCATTAAGTAAGCAAGAATTAATACCTTGAAATTAGTTTTTAATTAATGATTCCTCCATCGGTTTAAATTTTAATAAAACTTTTGCATGACTCCACATACCATACATGGCATATTTTATGCCACAAGAATGTTCCTTTGATTTTTAAGACAATTATTCATAAACACAAGTAAACATTTAGAGTGACATGATGACTTTCAGATATTATTCCTAAAAATGACCTATTGACATTTCCAGTTTAAATTTAAGTTGGACCCACCTCCATCTCTGTCCTTGTGCTGTCTGGCTTTTGTCCAATGAGAAGGGAGCAGGGCAAGAGGTTTCCGGGTCCGTCCAGTTCATGGTCTGCAAGGCTGAGCAGGCCTGCTGCTCTGGGGGCTGCTGGCCTGGCCCTCACTGTGCTGAGGATGGGATGGGCAGGGGGCAGAAAACAGACACACCAATAGTGGTACCTCCCGCCACCTTCGAGGCGGCCCAGAGGTTCTTGAAGCCAGAAATAGACACAGGTGGGGGAGTCTAGAGGCAGAGTTCTATCCACACTGATAGGAGGAGAGGGAGCCAGAGAGACAAGCCCAGGCTGGTCCAGCTGATGGAGGCCTGCAGAAGGTAGTGGGGCCCCTGTTGAGTCGGTTAGAAATAGGAGAAGTTGAAGAAACAGGGCTTTGAGATCTGGGTGCGTAAAACGAGTAATTGTCTGTGTTGCTTTCTAAGAGAATTCATCAAAAGTTTGTTTTTCTTAAGACATGGCTTTAACAGTGCCTCTTTGAATCTGGTACCCAGCAGGCTGCCTCTGTGTGGGGGGCGGAGAGCTGTGCTTTCCCCACCACAGGAGCTCAGGTTGAGTTTGGTCAGAGTGTCCAAGCACCACCAGGGACTCCTAGCTCTGTTTCTAAACAGCTCTAGTTGACCACTTTCCATTTTCTTTTCTTCTAATTGCTGTAAAGCTTTGTCCTCTTTTTCTTTTTAATCTTTTATTGAAAATTTTTTTTTTTGCAGTGCTGGGAATCAAATCTAAGGTCTGGCACAAACTAGACAAATGCTCTGCCACTGAGGCCCAGCCCCGCCACCTGTCTTCTCTGCTCTGCTGCAGTGGCCAAATCAAGTATTTTCTAATGTAAATCACATGACATCATTTCTCCAACATCAGTGCTCCAAGGTGACTGATTGCACCCAAAATAAAATCGTCACCAAGCCACCTAAGGCCCCACTGGACCTACTTCTTTTTGAATTCCACTCTCAATCCCTCTTGTTTTCTTCTGATACCACACTTTAAGGGCAGGCCCCTTCCCCTCCATTCTCTCCATCCACACTCTACATTTTGTCCTTAGAAACTCAGCAGGACATGAAACTACATCTTCTATGAGTCTATTTGTTTCTCACCTGTATCCCTTTCTAGAACGTCAACTCTACAGGGCAAGAACTTTGTGCACAGCTGGGTCCATGCTGAGCCAATGCCTTTCATTCAGAGGCCAAGTGGGGAATTTCACAAGCCCACCAAGATCTGGGCACTTGATGAGTATAGAAAACTAAACAAGGCAGAAGGAGCCTTCATGGAGCTCACTCGTTAGAAAAGCCAAAAGTAAAAGTAAAGTCATCAACTAATCAATTACAAAAAAAATCAATCACATGTCTACAACACACTAATAAGAATCTGAGAAAAATAAACCATTTGAGTTGAAACCAGTTAAGTTCTTCCTTTATGTTTCATGAATGTAATTAAAAAAAGAGATCACATTTCTACAATGTACACCATCTTTTTCTCTTAAGTGTACTTTGGTGGGAAGGGAAATAGTGAACATGGAGTATATCAGAGGAAAAGCAGCATCTCCCAAAGTGAAGAGGAGAGGGGAGACCTGTAGAAACAAGGCGGCAGAATGAGGAAGACACCAGACTGCTGCTTGGAGGGTGGTCTTCAGTCCATCACTGTCCAATGATCCAAGGAAACACTGCTCGAGGACCTTAACGTAGCAGTTCCCCCCAAACCAATCTAGGCCTTAAACATAGTAACTAATGACCCCCAAATAGTAAGTGAACAACACCGCACTTGATCATTTATGAAATAACCTGGAAGAATCAACATAACCATGATGAAGATAAATTGTTCTCAAGTAATTTTAAAGTATAAAACATTTTATATGTAAACATTTAAGTGTATTTATGCAACTACTGTTGGAATTCATTATTTCCATTCTGAACCTCCTTCCCTCTCCTGGATTTCCATTATGAATTACATGTAGTTTTTCCCCTACTTTTCCTATTACCACGCAGGTCTATGAAATATAGTCATTCCTTAAAGTTCCTTACCAGAACTTCTATTAAAAAAGAGTTTGCTTAAGAATAATCACATGGGATTAATCCAAAGATGGCAGAAGTGAGCTGGGTAGTGAGTCCTGATCTCCTCACAGAAAGGAGGCAGGGAAGGAAAAGCAGAAGTGAGAGAGTTCTTAAGGAAAAAAGCTCACAAGGTAGTCCTTCACTTAAAAGGAAAAGTCAGAGCCACATTAATAAATATAAAAAAGCAAGGGAACAAACCATCCCAAATAGACTACAGTTCTTTAACAATAGATTTCATTGACACAGTGGAGGAAATGTCAGAGAAGGAATTCAGCAAGTTCATGGTTAGACTGTGCTGTGCACTAACGGAAGATGTAAGGAGTGCAATCAGAGGGAAACAGAGGAAGTTAGATCATTTCAACAAAGAGTCAGAGATGGTTCCGAAATAGAACCATATGGAAATGAAGGAACGAATAAACCAAATTAAAAATTCAATGGAAAGCATCACCAATAGATTTTGACCACTTCAAAGATAGATTTTCAAACTTTCAAGAACAAAATATAAAATCTTGAAAATAAAGTTGGACCATAAGAAGAGATGTTCAGAGACCATGACCAAAACATTCAAGAAATCTGGGATAACATTAAAAGTCCAAATTTAAGATACATTGAAATAGATGGAAATTCTGAAATAAAAACTAAAGGAAATCACAATATCTTTTCAATAAAATAATATCAGAAAAAAAATCTAAACTTTAACAATGAGATGGAAATTCAAATACAAAAAGCATATGGGACTTCAAACATACACAAACAACCAGGATAGATTCATTCCAAGGTATGTTGTTATGAAAATACTGACATACAGAATAAGAATAGAATTTTAAAAGATGCAAGAGAAAAATGCTGGTCATATTTAGAGGAAAGCCAATCTGGATTTCAACTGATTTTCTGTACCCAGACTCTAAAGCCAGGAGGGCTTAGAGTAATATATACCAAGCTCAAAAAGAAAATGGAAGTCAACCTAGAATACTATACCCAGCAAAATTAAGTTACAGAAGTAAAGATGAAATAAAAACCTTCCATGATAAACAAAAACTTAAAAAAAACCTCATAACTAGAAAGTCTGCAATACAAAATATAATCAATAAAATGTTTCATGAAGAAATAAAAAATAAAATTAAAAACCAGCATAAAGAGAAATTATACTAGAATAGTCAATTAAAGGAGAATTAAGTCCAATCTAAACATCAGAAATAAATAAAAATGGCAGAAAATATAAAATCATCACTCAGTAATAAGATTGATTGGAAATGGCCCCACAATATCATCTGTGGAGACTCAACTCATGGGCAAAGACATCTGCAGACTTAAGGTGAAGGGACGGGAAAAACATGCCATTCACATGGGTCTCATGAACAAAATGGGATTGCTATTCTCATAACAGATAAAGTGAACTTTAAGCCAAGATAAATCAGAAGACAAAAAAGGTCATTTCATACTGTTTAAGGGAATCATACACCAACAAGGTATAATGATCAAAAATATTTAGCCCCAAACGACAGCATCTACATACATCAAACAAACTCTTATCAATATTAAGAATCAAATAGACCACACTCAATAATATTGGGTGACTCATACAATAATACTGGGTGACTTTAACATGTCTTTCTCACCATGGATAGATTATCCATACAAGAACTAAGTAAAAATTCTACAGTAACATAAAATACAATTAATAATATGTACCTAACAGACATCTATGGAACATTTCATCCAGAAATGACTGAATTCACTTTCTTCTCGGTAGCAAATGGAACATTTTCTAAAATAGACCATATTTTAGGTCACAAAGCAAATCTTAGCGAATACAAAGAGAGAGAGAGAGAGAGAGAGAGAAAGAAAATGCTTTGTATTCTATCAGATCATAATGGAATTAAATTAGAAATCAACAATAAAAAATAGGAACCACTTTAATACCTGGAGATTTAAAAAAACACTCTTGAATGATGAATGGATAGCAGAAGAAATCAAGAGAGAAATAAAAAGAATTCTTAGAAGTAAATGAGAATAAGAGATATAACATATCAAAATCTCTGGAAGAGTCTGAAGGCAGTTCTAAAAAGAAAGTTCATAGCATTGAGTCCTTATAGAAAATAATAGAAAGATACCAAATAAATAATCTAACACTACATCTCAAGGTCCTAGCAAAAGAAGAATAAGCCTACATCAAAGTCAGTAGAAGATAGGAAATAATTAAAATCGGAGCTGAAAAATCAATGAAATTGAGATTTTAAAGAATACAAAAGATCAACAAAGCAAAGAATTGTTTTTTTCAAAGGATAAACACATTGATAAATGCTTAGTGAAACTAACCAGAAGAAAGAGGGAAAAAGCTCAATTTATCAAAATCTGAAATGAAAAAGGACATATCACCAGAGACACTACTGAAACCCAGAGAATCATTAGAAACTATTTTGAAATTTTATACTCTAATAAGCTAGAGACATATGACCTACCCAAATTGAACCAGGAAGATACAGAAAACTTAAACAGATCAATTTCAAGTAATAGAAATGAAGCAATTATCAAAATTTTCCAACAAAGAAAAGCCCAGGACTGAATGGATACTCAGCCAAGCTCTACCAGAACTTTAAAGATGAACTAATACCAGTCTTCCTCAAATTATTATGAAATAGAGAAGGAGGTTACACTACCAAGCTCATTCTTCAAAGCCAGGATCACACTGATAGCAAAACCAGACAAAGACACATCAAGGAAAGAAAGCTTCAGACCAATATCCTGATGAACATAGATGCAAAAATTCTTAAGAAAACATTGCCAAACAACATACAAAAACACATTCAAAATACAGTGCACCATGTTTTATCCCTAGGATATAAGATTGGTTCAGCAATTGGAAATCAATAAATGTAATTCACTACACAAACAGACTTAAAGACAAGAATCACATGATTATCTCAATAGATACAAAAAAAGCATTTGACATGTACTTAAAACACTACAAAAACTAAAATAAATGTTCATCAATATCTAAAAAAATTAAAAATTAGGGATAGAAGAAATTTACCTCAACTTTGTAAAGGCTAGACATGACAAATCCAAGGTCATCATTATGCTGAATGGAGAAAAATTGAAAGCATTTGCTCTAAAACAGGAACAAGAAAGGGTGTTTACTTTCATCACTTCCTTGAAACTCTAGCCAGAGCAATTAGGCAAGAGAAGTAAATTAAAGGGATAGGAAAAGAAGAGCTCAAATTATCTCTGTTTGCTGAACAATATGATTCTATATTTAGAAGAACCAAAAATCCCCACCAGAAGACTTCTAGAGCTCATAAATGAATTCAGCAAAGCAACAGGATACAAAATCAACACTGACAAATCAATTATGCTCCTATAATCTAATCAGTTAAAAAAGAAATTAGGAAAATTATCCAATTCTCAATAGCCTCAAAAAATAAAATTAAATAATTGGAAATCAATCTAACAAAAGGGACAAAGGACCTCTACAATGAAAACTATAAAACACTAAAAGAAATTGAAGAAGACCTTAGTAGATGGAAAGACCTTTTTCCATTTTGGGTAGGCAGAATTAATATTGTCAAAATGGCCAAACTACCAAAAGTGCTATACAGATTCAATGCAATTCCCATAAGAATTCCAATGATATTCTTCACAGGACTAGAAAAAGCACCTGCAAAATTCATTTGGAAAAGTAAGAGATCAGAATAGCCAAAGCAATCCTTAACAAGAAAAGCGAAGCAGGAGGCATCACAATACATGACTTCAAAGTATACTACAGAGGTATAGAAACACAAACAGCATGGTACAGACACCAAAATAGATACATAGGCCAATGGCACAGAATAGAAGACACATAGATGAACCCACATAAATATGGTTATCTGATACTAGACAAAGGTGCCAAAAATATATGTGGGAGAAAAGATAGCCTTTATAACAAATTGTGCCGGGAAACCTGGAAATCCATTAGTAGAATGAAATTTAAACGCTATCTCTCACCCTGCACAAAACTCAACTCAAAGTATATCAAAGACCTGGGAATTAGACCACAGACCCTGTAACTGCTAACAGAGAATGTAGGCTCAACACTTTAACATGTTGATTTCCTTAACCAGACACCTAAAGCACAAGAAGTAAAATAAAAAAATCAGTAAGTGGTATGGCATCAAATTCAAAAGCTTCTCCCCAGCAAAGGAAATAATCAAGAGCATGAAGACAGAAGCTACAGAATGGGAGAAAATCTATGCTGCCTGCTCCTCACATAGGGCATTAATATCCAGGATATACAAAGAACTCAAAAAACTTAATACTGATTAAAAAAACTAATAACCCAATCAATACATGGGCAAAAGAACTGAACAGGCATTTTTCAAATCAAGAAGAACAAATGGTCAACAAAAATATAAAAAAAAATGTTCCAACTTCTCCAGCAATTAGAGAAATGCAAATTAATACTACATTGAGATTTCATCTCACTCCAGTCAGAGTGGCAATTATCAGGAATCCAAGCAACAATAAATGTCAGTAAGGATGTGGGGGAAAAGATGCAAATTGGTGAAACTGCTCTGGAAAGCAATGTCGAGTATGTTTTCTCTGATATGCCTGAAGCTTACCCAAGACAAAGGGGGGCAGATAAAAATAAAATAATAGAATAAACAGCAATGAAGTAGAGAAAGGGGAATGAAGACCCCAGAAGAGGGACAGGTCAGGAAAAGACAGTGGAACGAATCTGACCTCACTTTCCTATGTACATATGAACCTACCATCATGACCATCCAGGAGACACTAATTTAAAAAGCTCTAAGTAAATAGCAGAAAGATCAGTAGAGAGAAGGGAACAGAGGAAGGAGGAGGGGAGGAGATAGGGAAGTCCTGAGGACTGAATTAGAACACATTATAGTCCCGGTTTTTATAATGACGTCAAAATGAATCCTATTGTCAGGCATAACTAAAAAGAACTAATAAAAAGTCACCAAAAAAGAATAATCATAATTACACAATGAGCATTAATTTTTTGCAGTACCACATCTTATTTAATTTTGATAACTAATCCCAGGTGAATTCCAGCAGCTAAATGTTCCCTCCACAGTACCTGGGTCCTGCTCTTGACCCACTCCTGGCTCTGCAGAGGAAACTCTGGGCTGGACAATGTCCACAGGCACTGGCTGTCTGCTGCTGGGGCTTTGCCGCCCTGCCTACTCCCCTGGACCTGCACCCTGCCTGCCATGCGTCTCCGCTGTTGGAAGGTGCACCAGGCTCTGCACAGCTGGTCTTCACTGGCCTCTGAGGGCCTTGGCTCAGGGTCACAGGCCTCTACACCTCCCCATCCTGGGCAGCTCCACCACCTGCCCTGCTGCCCTGGTGCTCTATGAACCACGTCCACTTCCCTCACACTGTGCTCCGTGGGTGCTCCCTGCTGCCCTCCAAGCACATGGCCACGCACCAGAGTCTCACTTTCCACAAAGGACCAGCGAATGTTTTACAATTTCTGATATAGTTTCCCCCCGGGGTGCCACCAGGAACATCCTTATTTTGTATTTATTGAGAATTTATTATATGCAAGGTTCTGTGCCTTCGTAATTAATCCTCACAATAATCGTCCAAAGAAAGTGCTTATTTGCCACAGTCTGGCTGGGCACAAATCACGAGCCACTGAAGCAGGAACAAACTTTATTTTTGAACTCCACCAGCAACTCCTCCCAAACGCCACGTGGCTCGTCCAGGAACCAGCCACCAGAAATATCTCCTCCGGAAATCCCTCCTCCTGCACTTCTCCAACCAATGGGAACTCCCGGGGAATCCCCACGAGAACTCCAAAGTAGCTGGAGAACTCAAAAGTAGCAGCCCAGGCAGATAGTAATGCCTCACCTGTCAATCAATACTGTTGGCAAAATGCCAGGGGCCATACAGACTCGGCCATGGCTCTCAGCATCTCCCCCCTTCTGTTTAATTAAACAACAAGCAATGTGGCTTAGGGACCATGCCTGTTAGGTTGTCCCATACAACATATGGTCCTTACATGTCATCGGATGAGCTGACCTCTAGGCGTCAGCCTCCTGTCTTAGGTTGGTACCACTGCAATTGGATCATACCCGTCATTGACTACCGGTCCAGCATACAGCCATACTTGTGGATAGGCCTTTGCACCAGTGGGGGGGTGAGGTTCTTTGCCTCACCTCTGTTGGCCCCCAAATTTGGCCTTGGTGCCAGTGGGGGGGTAAGGTTCTTTGTCTCACCTCTGTTGGCCCCAAAATTTTAGACCATCACTAGTAGAAGGGAGGAGGATGCAAAATGCCACGACACTAAGCCAATTGAGGGCTCCTTTGAAAAATTGTACCACCGGTGACACAATCAGCAACGATACTCCAGCACTACCACAATTCATTGCACCAACAGATAGTTCACAATGCATACAAGTGATACATAGTCCAGGCAAATTCTGCAAGCAGTTCAAAGCAGAGGAATCCATCAATATGTCCATTTCCTCCCATAGTAAATCAACTTCTTGATTGAGAATCACTTGTTGAGTTATTATTCATTGATGCATCAGTTTATACAGTTTGTTGTGATAATTATCAAAGAAGCTATAGTTTGGTTTTTATCTTGGTCTTCACTGGCACTGGGATGAAGATAGGAATTCTGGCAATGATGCTAAAAAAAAAATTATGTAATATTGCAACAGTTACTAAGAAAACAATTTTCTGAACAATTTACATTATCCTGAACAGAATTATTAAATATAATGAAAAGGAAAGGTGAAAGTAAACAAACAGATCTGTTAACCTCCTTATTTGTTCACATATTAAAACAATCCTCAACAGCTGTTTACCCAATTTAAATTAAACCATTAAAATCACGTGAATAAAAAAAATTCGGATCCATTTTTTCATGAGCGCTCCTCATATATGATATATGGACATATGCACACACAGACATACAACACCAAACACAAGTGTGCACACAAACGTACAACACATAAGACAATAGTGAAGGCCTTGTAGCTTTGCACAGGTGAAATCTCCATTGCAATGTTTAAAACTCCACAGTCAAAACTGATCAGAAAAACATTAACCTAGGTCTGTATGAGCTCAAAAAATAAAATAGAACTTTATGATGTGGGAAAAGGCAATAATAAAATAGATATTGAAAAAAGCATCCTGGTTAATCACTGTCGCAGATGTAAGAATAGCCAAGCTGGAGCTCTGGATATCAGCTGTTATGGATTTGAATCAAATCATCTTCTTTTTGGTCTGTAGAAATCGCTTTGGTTAGTCTCTCTGGAATCCAAATCGGCTGTTGTTCTTCCTGTGGAAACACACAAACAGAACCCCGACTCCAGACAATCACTGGGTCAGGACCTTTCCATTGTCCTGTTAGAATATCCTTCCAAAGTACCTTAGGCTTATGTACATTTTTTGGACACATATGCCTTTCCGCAGCACTAAGCCCTGATGAATCCAAATTTAAAAACTTTAGAGTAAAAAGGGTTATTTTAAGTTTATCTTTGGGGGATATATACCCCTTTCCAATTCCCTCTTTTTGCTTTAATAAGTACATTTTAATAGTTTGATGAGCTCTTTCAACTATGCCTTGTCCCTGAGGATTGTATGGTATTCCTGTTATATGAGTAATGCCAAATGATGAGCAAAATTGTTTAAAAGAGGTAGAAGTATAACCAGGACCATTATCTGTTTTTAACTGTTTTGGAATGCCCACAGTGGCAAAATTTTGTAAGCAATGAGCTATAATATCTTTAGTTTTTTCTCCAGCATGAAGGGAGCCCATCAAAAATCCGGAAGAAGTATCAACTGTAACATGCAAATATTTTAATTTTCCAAATTGTGGCAAGTGTGTGATATCCATCTGCCAAATATGGTTAGGTATCAATCCTCTAGGATTGACTCCAAGATTAACTTGTGGTAAAAAGGTCACACAATTTTGACATTGTTTTATTATTTGTCTAGCTTGTTCCTTAGTTATTTTAAAATGCTTTTGTAAAGTATTAGCATTGACATGGAACATTTTATGAAAATTTTTTGCTTCTTCTAGTGTAGAGAAAATATGTATGTCATGTGTAGTTTTATCTGCTAAATCATTGCCCAAACTAAGGGCTCCAGGCAATCCTGTATGTGCTCTGATATGTCCTAAAAAGAATGGATCTTTTCTGTCCCAGATTAGACTTTGTATAGTGGAAAAAAAGAGAAAACAGTAGAGGAAGGAGAAATCCTACCAGCATCTTCAAGGGATACTATAGCATTAACTATATACTGACTATCAGAAAATAAATTAAATACAGAATCTTTAAACATCACAAAAGCTTGTAAAACTGCATTAAGCTCTACCTTTTGAGCTGATTGTTTGGGTACTAAAAATGTAAAAGTTTGATCAGTGGTAACTAGTGCTGTACCATTATTTGACCCATCAGTGAATACATTTGGAGCATTCATGATAGGGGTTTTTCTTGTCATTTTTGGAATAATTACAGGATGCAATGACCAAAAAGACAACAAAGGATTAGATGGTAAGTGATTATAAATGAAACATTAGATTTACACATGATTATTGCCCAAGTATTTAACTCATTAGCAAACTCATCAATTTGATCCATAGTATATGATTAATAATTTTATTGGGAGAAATTCCAAACACTCCCTTTGCTGCTTTTATTCCTTTGAGTATTAATTGTCCTACAGCCTCAGGATACCTAGAAAGAATAGTGTTAGGAGAATAAGATAAATGTATCCACAATAATGGACCTTATTGCCAAACCTGTAGGAATACTTTCTGTTGGTATTACAATAAATAATAAAGACAGACTTATATCAATTCTATCCAAATGAATATTTTCCATATATGTTTCAATAATTTTTAATGCCTTTCTTGCTAAAGGCGTTAACATGCAGGGTGAATTTGGATCTGATGGACCTTTTAGGATATCAAATAAAGGTCCCAACTCTACTGTTGGTATGCCTAGATAAGGCCTTATCCAATTTATGTCTCCTAATAACTTTTGAAAGTCGTTAAGTGATTTGAGTTGATCTACTTGTATTTGAATTTTTGGTGGATGGACCATGGTTGAGGATAATAGAACTCCTAAATAATTAATTGGAAAATTTAATTGTACTTTATCTATTGCTATCTCTAGATTATAATTTTTTAATAAATTTGTAAGTGTGGCATAACATTCTAGCAATGTGTTTTTATCTTTGTGTGCTAACAATACATCATCCATATAGTGAAATATTTGTAGTTCAGGATATTGATTTCTAAGTGGCTGGATTGCTTTGTTAACATAAAGTTGACACATCGTTGGGCTGTTAGCCATCCCTTGAGGGAGTACTTTCCACTCATATCTCTGATCAGGACCTTCATGATTCAGTGCAGGGATAGTAAATGCAAAACGTGGATTATCCTCAGGATGAATTAGAATTGAAAAAAAACAATCTTCAATATCTATAGCTAAAACATGCCAGGTTTTTGGCAAAGCAGACAATTGAGGAATCCCTGATTGAGCAGGTCCCATAATAACCATCTCATTATTAATGTCTCTTAAATCTTGCAATAATCTCCATATACCAGATTTCATTTTAATGACAAAAATGGGAGTATTATAGGGAGATACGGAAGGTTGTATATGTCCGTCCGCTAATTGTTGTTTGACCAGGTCATGGGCTGCTTGTATCTTTTCTTTAGTCAGGGGCCACTGAGGAACCCATACTGGTCTATCTGATTTCCAAGTAATTTTGATTGCCTCAGTGACCCATTCTGAAAACCCAGTCCATGTCTATTTATTCCTTGATCTATTTGAATTGGTGCTACTATACCTTGTTCTCCTAATCTTTTTTCTTTCCTGAAACCTTGTCTAGCCCTAATAGTGGGCGCATTTGGATTGATGTTATTTGTTAATGTCAAACCTAATTGATCTAGGACATCTCGTCTCCATAAATTTATAGGAAGATGATCCAATACATATGGCTGTATAGTTCCTTCACATCCCTCAGGATCCTTCCAATCTAATACCATTGCCCTTCTATGGGGATTAGTCGCCACTCCTAGGCCTTGAAGTGTTTGAGTGGCTTGTTGTAACGGCCAATGTTTTGGCCATTCTTGACGAGATATGATGCTAAGGTCTGTATCTGTATCCAGTAGCCCATTAAATTCATGTCCTTGAATATTTAGTTTTAGCATGGGGCGAGAATCTAAATTTAAAGACAGCATAGCCCAATCTACACCTGTGGAGCCTAATCCCCTGGAACCTCTTTCTATACTACTACTGGAAAATTTATCATGTAGGCTGGGTATTATTAATAAGTGCGCTATTCTATCTCCTGGTGAAATTACTGATATATCCGTTGGAGAACTAGCTATAATTTTTATTTCACCTTCATAATCGGGATCAATTACCCCGGGACTTATCATAAGACCTTTTAGAGTAGAAGAACTGCATCCTAACAATAAGCCTACTCTTCCTTGGGGAAGAGGTCCTTTTACTCCTGTGGGAATGATTTGAACTCCCATCTCTGGAGTTAGTACTGCTCTGGCGGAGGCGCAGATGTCCAAACCTGCGCTCCCTCTGGTTCGTCTGATGAGAGATCTGATGATTAATGGGTCCTGGGCACTACCCTGATGGTGTTGCTGGGTTCCTCTATGGTTTTTCTGGGTTCCTCCAGTGCCCCGTATATTTGTGGTTGTGGGCCCCGGAGCATTGGGCCCCCTGTCCGTTTTTTGGCAATGGAGCCCGATGCCTTTCTCCACGATATCATGGGTAAACACCTGGTCCTTGTCCATTTTTTGATAACGGAGTACCCTCTATGGTGGTTTGAGAATGGCATTCATCACCCCAATGTCTCCCTCTATGTCATCGTGGGAAAATACCCGGTATTCTACTCCTTTGATACCTAGCTTTGTTAAACCCTCCTCCTATGGGGAAATTCCTTTTAAAATGTCCTGTTTGTTCACAATTGTAGCATGCTTTTGGCCTGGCATCTAAAGCCTGTTGAACTGCAGCTGCCAAGACTTGCCCTTGTTCATTAATGTCTCTACATAATTTAATATGTGTGTTTAAATCTCCATGTTTCCATGGTCTAATGACCTCTCTGCACCAACAATTTGTTTGGTCATAAGCCAGTTGTTTAATTAATGGCATTACTTGTTCTGTATCCCCCAAAACTCTGGTAGCTGTTTGAATAAGCCTATCTACAAATTCAGCGTAAGGTTCATTAGCTCTCTGTATTACCTTAGATAATTGACCTTGTAAATCTCCATGTCCTTGTAAAGTCTTCCATGCCCTAATTGCATCTGCAGCAATTTGTGCATATATAGCAGGATCATATTCAATTTGTTGTCGTTGACCCTCATAAGGTCCTTTTCCTAACAACATATCTAGATTTCTTTGAGGGTAACTGGCTGCTGCATTTCGCCTAGCCGTCTCCATGCAAAATTCCTCATTGGCAACCTTCCATAACAAATATTGTCCTCCATTTAGCACAGATTTACACATACTAGCCCAATCTGCTGGAGTCATGTCCAAGTTGGTAATGGATTCGACCATGCTTACAGTGAAGGGTGCTTGAGGAACATAGGTTGTTACAGCCTCCTTTAACTGCTTCACTGTTTTGAAATCTAAAGCACGGTGAATTCGCTGCCCTCCTGCCTGCTCAAGTACAGGGCATGCTAATCTTTGAGGTCCTGTCTCAGGATCCCATCTATCAACTACGGGGTTTGAGGGCCACTCAGCTGTCTCCATAGGTGGAGCTGTTGGTTGAATTACGCCCTCTGGTGATAGAACGGTGTTAGTAGCAGCCTCCTGTTGTGGCTTTTTCCCTAATAGCTGTTTCTCCTCTAAGCTTTCTTCCTTTAAATTTTCTTCCTCTGTCTGACTAGCTCGAGAGACCTTCTCTTTTGCTTGATCTAAAATGTCTTTCTCCGTGGTCTGAACCTCTAACAATTTACTTAACACTCTTTCAGTTTGTTTTTTACTAATTTCTAATCTATTATAAAGATAACGCAACCCAATAAGATAACACAAAACAAAACCGAAACAGAATGAAACAAAAACGGAACAAAAAATCATTGTATCAATTTTCCTATTTTCTTGACATGTGCATTTGTGGTCTATTTCTATCTCTTCCTCAGGGGTGAACAACTTCAAACCTTGATCCAACCATTTTTCCCAGTTTGCCTGAGAAATTTCTAGGGATAGGCAGCTTGAAACAAAAACAAAACAAATCAAAACAAGAACACATTGTTTTTTAAAATGGTCACCCATTCTCTTGCCTTTCCTTAGGGGCGAGCAATTTCACTTACCCCCAAGCTTCAGGCACTCCCCGCACGGGCCGCCAAATGCCACAGTCTGGCTGGGCACAAATCACGAGCCACTGAATCAGGAACAAACTTTATTTTTGAACTCCACCAGCAACTCCTCCTGAACTCCATGCGGCTCATCCAGGAACTAGCCACCGGAAATATCTCCTCCGGAAATCCCACCTCCTGCACTTCTCCAACCAATGGGAACTCCTGGGGAATCCCCTGGAATCCCCACGAGAACTCCAAAGTAGCTGGAGAACTCAAAAGTAGCAGCCGAGGCGGATAGTAATGCCTCACCTGTCAATCAATACTGTTGGCAAAATGCCAGGGGCCATACAGACTCGGCCATGGCTCTCAGCACTTATTTTTTGTAACCTCTGCTGGAACTGACAGGAATAAAATTACACCAAACATTTGGGATAACTGATGTCAGAAACTATCTGAAAAAACTTACCACCTCTTAAGCTCTCTTTTTGCATAGTTTCTAAAACTTTAACTTTTAAATTTTCCAGTATAGTTCCTGAGAAATCTAAAGCTTCAAAATAAACCTATGACCCATCAATAAAATCAGTAATTGCAACTATTCTGTTTCAAATTTTTATTCTACAATATAGTTAAATAAGTTCTCATTAATTTAAAAAGGGCACACATTGAAAAAATAACAATAAATTACAGGGATAGATTCAACTTACTATAGCCAATGAGTAATAAAATGTAAATTAAATGTATACATAATGTTAGGCATCTGCACAGCCTGTTTATTGTATGCTAATTACAAATGATTCTCATTTATTAAGCAAAAAATACAACACAGAATAAAGCAACTCAAGCACATAGGAAGCCTATTCCAGGTGCATGTGATTCCTGACAATGGGATTGTGAGAAATGCTGAATGTTCTAAAATTTGTTTTTTAATGCTTTGCTAATACTAATGGTATTAGCCTTAATTAACCAGAATTATTTTTACTGTAGCAATGATTAAGTGAGATCAAAACTATAACAAAAACAATCCAAAGGAAACTGCATGTAGCACAGCAATGTTTTGACATAGTAACCACTGGTATTTTTTCTATGATTTTAAGTCTTTCCTCCCTCAAGCAGGAAGAAGTAACAATACTTGGTATTCACTGTCCTCTGAGTCTGGGGAAACAACAAAGGAGAATCCACAGCAGGTGAGGAAAATTCCTGGCTTTTCAAACTAGAACTCAAAAGATAGGATAAGAGGATACCACCTAGAAAAATCCTAATCAAGCCAAGTCCACTTTCATTGAGACCAAATAAACTTGCCAAAGACGTTGGAGAAGAGATTGGGGTGGAACAAGGGCAGCAATGTTGATGGAAAGTGTCCTGTCCCTGTCCCCGTCTCTGGGCAAACTGCAGGACTGGATGCAGAGAGGGTAGAAGCTCGGCTGGGTTGGGCCCCAGCACGAGGGCAAGACCCACAGGACTCCTCAAGCACAGCCAGGCAGGAAGCTCAGAGGAGAGATGGCTCAAGGGTCCCCTCTGACTGCCTGAGAGCCTCAGAGGTCACTGGTAACCCAAGTGAGAGGAAGAGTAGCAGAGTTCTTCCCCCTGTAGTCAGGAGCAGCTCAGACATGGTCCTGGCAACCAGTGAGGACAGGCAAACACTAACACGGCCTAAGTGTTGATATGCTCATTGTCTGGTAGAACCAGGGTGTCCATGGGTAAAATCTCTGGCTATGTCTTTTTATTTATGGCAATTTTATTAAAAAAAAAAAAAGACCAAACTCTTCTCTAACTCTTCCTTCCAACACTGTCCTCCCCTGATGTCCCAGAACCTCTAATTCTTTTTATTTATTTATTTATACATGACAGCAGAATGCATTACAATTCTAATTACACATATAGAGCACAATTTTTCATATCTCTGGTTGTATACTAATGGGATTGAATGAAAGAACCTCCCCAAGGACCCAGAGGGTTTCAGAAGTCAATAAATGATTCAAGAAAACATGAAAGCTTATACACTATTCCTTGTGATTCGGAATGCTGCAAACCAACACACTGAAAAATTCAAATTAAATTGAATTTAAAAATAGGCTTTACATGAAAAATCACAACATGCTGGCTCCCTCCAATCAAGTGGGCTATTTATAGCAACTGAGGAGCAGGTGGGGGGACAAATGCAACTGCCACTGCATGCATCTGAATAGGAGCAAGACACTTGCCATGTGGATGGCAGATATACATAAGATGTACACACACATACACATATGTACATCATTAATTGTGAGAAAAATCAAATTTCCTGTTTTCATCCAAACTTTCTGAAGAAATAAAAGGCTGAGTCCTTTAAATCAGTTCCCAAGGACAGGAGCTGACATGCAGCTCATGTCTGACTTTCCCTATATGCTCTGAAATCTTTCCAATGGTCAAAGTAGAATGATCTTATTTATTTCCACTGTGAAATAACAACAAGCACACCCTGGAGGTCACTTCTGAAATATGTGCTTTGTGTAAACAGTTGTATGGTGAAGATAATCATTAGTATTGGGAGAGGGTTCAGATAGATATACTATCTTTGGGGGGGGGGCTACTTTACCAAATAATCTCTGGAATTCAGATAGCTCAATAATTAAGGAATCATGATTGGAGTCTCTGTTCACCCATTTTCCCTCTACTTCCTAGAGAGGTACTGAATCAAGAGAAGAAGGACATGAACCAAGACTGAAAGATGAGGCTGACTGAGCCATTATGCTTGCAGTGGTATTGTAGTCAAGGGCAAAAGCATGTTGTATGCTGGTCCATTTCTATAAACCTGAGTATTTTGACAGGACCATCTTTGCAAATTCTTTGTGTAATAAAACACCAAGGTTTTAGGTTCTATTCAGAGCATGGATCATATAAATTTAACAATCTTGTGTGGATAGCTCCTCTGAATCCTGCCCATCAGATGACAGTGGCAGGTGGAGTGGCAGACCATATGGCTACCAACTTCAGATGTGTGTTTAAAATTCTGCAGAAAAGACCTGTGGCAGGCACAGGATGCAGGAGAGACGGCAACGTATTTGCACACCACATGAAAGGTCAATGTTCGGATTCACACAGAACACTTAACAGATATTTGACTTCCAAAAAGGAATCAAAGATAGCTCCTAGTTGGCAGGAAATGTAACAAGCGAACATTTTGGAAAGATCAAATAAAATATTTTGCTATTGAACCATCTTTTGAGGATTCAATAATCTGATCTCTCTCATTCTTCATTTTTTTCCCCTGAACAGTCTGGAAAGAATATTCCTTTTCTTCTTAAATAAAGGCAGAACCTTCTTCAGATGCCCTCTATGATTTGAAATTTATTTTTATTTTTTTGGTGTTCATATGTCCAGCCTTTATTTTCTTAAAGCAAAGTACATATGTCATTAAAAATTGAAAACTGATCCTTAAATTTTTTTCATTCATAAGAAGGGGATTTTTAAAAGCCTTGTTTTTTCTGTGTAGTAATTCCAAGAAAAATGTAAAAATGTTGATTGGACAGGAATACTAAAAATAATCTATCATGGTAATTTTACTAATATAGCAGTATTTGTCTTGTTACATATGCATTACATTTGTGTTTTAAAATTTCCTGTTGCATATTAAAGATTAAGAGAATTTTTTTTTTTTTTGCACTGGGGATTAAACTCAGGAGCACTTCGCCACTGAGCCATATCCCCCAGCCCTATTCTGTATTTTATTTAGAGACATGGTCTCACTGAGTTGCTTAGCACCTCACTTTTAGCACTGAGGCTGGCTTTGAACTCAGAATTCTCCTTCCTCAGCCTCCCAAACCACTGGGATTGCAGGCATGCACCACTACACCCAGCAAGACAAATATTTTTAAAGACCAATGGCCCAAGTGTGTGTGTGTGATCAGCCTTAATGCGTGCTCTGATTTAGCTAAAGTCAAGTCTAATGATGACTTCTCTCTTAGCAAGAGATATTCACAAAACCTCTGTAACAAATATTAAACATGACAGAGATGGTTGATTCGTATCTATTATGGTTAAGAGCAAGAGAAAGGCTGCTGTGAACACTGCTGATCAGTGTTGTCTTGGGGGTCAAAGGCAATGCAGTAACACATGGAAACAGATAAGGAATACAACAGTTAGAAGGTGTATCCATTATGGTTGGTCTCCTCCATGCAGATAGAACACCTGACACTACCTTAAATAAGACAGAAGCCTCTCTGTCAGCAGGAGGGAGAGTGAACGTGTGGGAGCAGGCCTTCAGGACTGGTGTGGCAGCTGCAGTGTGATCCAGTCCCTATGCTCACTGCTCGATGTTAAACCAATTCTTCTTCATGTGGCCTCATAGCTCACCCTTGGCAAAATGAGCTCACTTCTTCCCCGCTTGAGGAACCTTTCCTGAGAGCCACACAGAGCTTTGCTGACATCTCAGCAATCAGGTGGAGATCATGTGGTCCCACCTAGCTGCAAAATTGCCTGGGAAATGCAGTCTTGTAGAAGAGTGGTAGTGTGCTCAGCTCAAAATTGGCATTTGAGTTAGATAATCGGAAACCTCTACCAATACACACGAGCGCGCGTGCGCGCGCACACACACACACACACACACAAACACAGTCATTATCTTTAGATACTTTTGCTAACATTTGGTAATATGAAAAATGGAAATATCTTAATGTTTTCCTTTAGAAGAGTGAGTAAATGATTACCTATTCTCTGTTTATGGAATCAAATACTTGGTGATAGTTAAAATGAGTGAAGTAGGTGTACTTGTAATAGCATGGTTAAGTCTAAAAACATTGTTCATTTATCTATATCATTTATTTCCTAAAGAGAAAGGGCAAAAAAATCTGAAAGAGTTGCAAAATATTAACACCTTAAATCGAGATGGTAGATCTTCTTTTCATAATATTGTTTTACAGTTTTTCTGTGTGTATGAAAGATTTAATAAAAAGTGATTTTTAGAGAGTAATGAGAAAGAGAGAGAGAGGCAGAGAACTTTCCAATTTGCCTTGGAAGTTAGAAAAATAACCTAGTGCCTGAGCTCTCAAGTCGTATATGCATAGGTTTAGGTCCCCACCTGTGACCTGAGACAGGTTGCCTAATCTCTTTCATCTATAGAATGGAGTGGTGATCCACAGTTCCATCTGAACTGTGGAAAGCAGGCAAACTCCTCAGCACAGGTGCCTGGTGCAGGGTGAAGCTGAAGGCATGGTGCATATTCTCACTGTTCCCTAGCATACCTGCATTTAGGTGCTCTATGGCACATGGGAATGCCCTAGATTTTTGTCCTCACTCACAAAGCTTTTCCATGGGCTTCTTACAGCAAGTTTTCAAAATATTTTGAGCAAAGACACAAAGCGTGAATTATTTGAACAGGTAAACAAACCTAGGGAAGTAAGAATTAACGAAAAGCTACAAATGTATTTCATTTGAGTTGAGACAAAAGGACAGAGAAATTTGTCCCATCTGAGGAAGCTCTTAAACTCCTATCTAAAAATGCAATCACATCGAGAATTAAGACTTCAGCTCATGAACTGGGGGAGGCCAGCGTAAGTCAGTCCATACAAATGAAACAGATTATAAACTGCTGAGCCCAGGACCGTCCCTGGTACTGAACCCCTTATATGCCTGGCTTCTTGTACATTGTAGCTAAATACCACCCCCTTTATTAGCTCCAGTTTAAATTGGAAGAAACTGAGATTCAGAGACACTAATGAATTTGCCCAAGGTCATGTACCACAAAGAGAATCAAATCCATCCTGCCTGTTCTTAGAAACCCTAAAATAGACAAAGCAGGAAGTTGGATTTAGCTCTACTTTTCTGACATGGCCATCAACTTCAGTATCCATACCAAAATGGCCCTCTGACTTCCTAAACTGAATAAATCTGAAGACCAGAGTAGCTTAATAAAACTTCAGAATGGTTAAGAACTTTAAAAGTTTGTGAGAAATAGCAGGAATAGTATAACCAGTTTGGCTGGAAATGTAAAAGGTAGAGATTGTTTGGAGAAACAGCGTTTAATAGGAAGTTCTTTCTACAGAGACACAGTGGCAAGAGGCCATGAAAGTGCCAGTGTAAAGGCTCAGTAGGCAGAGAAGCTGGCTGAAGGGGGAATCCACCTTTCTTTCAACTTGCAAAGCCAACACTGTTTTCTCTTGGATGAAAGAGCTCGTGAGTAAAGAGGAGAAGCAGCTGAATGTCAAGGGAAATGTAGAACATCTGGATCCCAATCAGCTTCTGCGGACCACATGCCTGCAGCTGCGCTCCTGCAGGACTTCTCTGAGCATGCTTAGAGACCCTGAGGCAGTCCACAGGCTGCTCCAAACCCAACAGGGCAAAACCAAACCGACAAGACTGTGAGCCCCTCTGCGGAAGGACTGCACCACTCATTTCTATTTCCTTAAGATCTGGTTCAAAGCCAGACCTCAAGCAGGCACTCAATAATTAACTGCATAAGCAAATGAACAGACCGTAATCCAGCTACCTCCATACCCAGCTCGCTGACTGCTTATGCTGGTGTGACTACAGATCACCTGGACCTTCCCATCCGTGAAGCTGGGCCACTAAAAGTTATTCTTGACTTTTTCAGACCCCCAGCTGATATCTTGTATCAGCAAAGTCCTCGCGAATCTTTCCTCTCCCATGGACCCCCATAAACCACAGTTTACTTTGGGAATTCTTTGCCCAGAATGATTGTCATGTGGTCCTGTGGGATTTTTCACCCTTCATCCTCTGCATACCCTTTCATCTCCACAGTGGCAGGAGGAATTGTTAATACATATGATGCCCCGTGTCCACTGCAGAAGGTTCTTCTCTCCAGTATGGTGGCACCCAAGCACGGGGGCTTTCTTAGCACTAGCTGCTCTTCTGTGGGACTGTCCCTGTCCTCCAGCTAGCAAACCCCATCTGGTCTTCCAAGCTCAAAAGAGGACAAGCCCTCTCCTAGCCCTCCAGATGGCTCCTTCTCCCCCCACCAACCACTTTCTATGAACTTCCATTGAAGTAGTGTTCAGATTGTGAACAGGCTAATTTTAAAACACTGTGGAATGGCTAAGGGAAAAAATTAAAGATGGATGGGGGGTGTCTATTTCCCATTAATGAGATAAGACTGAATATGAATATTGATTTGACTGACAGGTTATGGCAGAGGGGATTCTGTACCCACTTGAACTCAACATCTAAGGGAAAGGCAATTCCGATTTGGTCTCTTGGAATCCTAAGCCACCCTATAAGATGTTTGATGACCCTAACGGCACCATAACAGAGTCTAGGCCAGCACTTCGAGAAACTAGGTAGAGGACACCAAGACTCTAGATATGTGCCAGCTATTTCCATTTATTTGTGCCTCCTCAGCTGAGGTCCCAGACATAACAAACAGTTCTTGCTCTATCCTGTGAATCAAGGAATCATAGAATCACAGACATAAAAGGCTGTTAATTGCTATGGAGCAACAGATAATTAGACAGCCTTCAGCATTGATAGATGTTCTCCTAGCTTCCCTCCCACTTCATCCCAATGAGATACCTCACGCACCTTTCTCATTATCTAAACGTGATGGCTGGAGTTTCCAAGCCTTGTCTGTCTGCACTCATATCCTAGAGAAGTTTCCTTCTGGATTAAGGCTTTAAAGACCACTCAGACAGCAAATTGCTCATGGTACATTTTTTTACCCCATCTTATTCCAAAACTGAGTAAAAATAAAAAAATAGAAGACTGGGGATGTAGCTCAGTGGTACAGCACTTGCCCAGCATGTGTGACACCTTGGGTTTGATCCTCAGTACTGCAATAAACAAGTAAAATAAATACATTCTTGGACTTACGGTTCTCTAATTCTTTTCTGTTTTAAAGTCTAACAGGCATCTCCAACTTAGCACATTCAAGCTGAAGTCCTGATCCCCTTACTGAGGCAGCAACTCTTGGTGTGTTCCTCTTCTCAGTACAAGATGCCCAGAGTCAAGGCATTGCTCAGAAAGCATCCTAGGTGTTACCCCAGATCCCAGTGTTCTCCTTACCGCAATCCCTGGGCAAGCACTGACTCTACCTTAATCACCCATCCCCAGGTGAGTGGTCCCAGAAAGTGAAAGTTAGGTGAGGGCAGCATCTGCATTCCACCACTCGACCTGCCCTCCCCCACTCCACCTGCCCTCCCCCACTCCACTGTTCACCTGTGCATGCCGAATCAGAGTCCTCGTCATGATGCTGCATGATCCGGCTCCTGGAGACTTCACCCCACAGATCTCCCCCCCCCCCCCCCCCCCCCCCCCCCCCCCCCCCGATCACTCTGTTCTGGTCCTATCTGTCCTTTCAATGGGCTCATCCTAAGCAGATTCCCACCTTGGATCTAGAACTCTCTTTTCTGGGTGTTTTCCATGATCATTCATGAAAGCCATTCAGATCTTAGTGGAAATGTCACAAAGATGGCCACGTCCTACCTGTCAGCCTGATGGGCAGGAGCCCCCTCCACCTGCCACACTCCTCCGTGGGGGCTCTGCTTTTCATTGTTGTGTTTCCATCACCTGGAAGAGCATGTTCCCAGCCCATGTTAATTGCCAGCTCTGTTATGATAAATAAGAGCCTGAGGCCAGCTGCTTTATCTTGCTCAGGACAACAACCAGGTCCTGGAACGTGCCTGTGGGTGGTATGTACTGGTGGGCTCCTTAAGATGGAGGAGTGTATTTGTCTTTGGGTTCTTCCACATGTGGCTTTGAGTATTTCTTGGTATAAATCAGATAGTCCAGGAATATTTGTGAAAGTGCTATCACCAAGTCTGGAAGTCACTCTTAACAGCTTCTGAAGATGTCTTCTGTTGATTGATGTCTTCAATCAGGCTGTTGGTGAAGATGACTTTCCATGGCTTCTGTGTTTCCGAGGTGAGTCTTCTCAAGTGCTCAGCCATTCTGAGTGTTTAAAGGTCACATTGCTAATGGGCTTCTGGAAAGAGGTTTGCTTTGTTTTTAAAAATGTGCAAAAAATGTGATAGTTGACTATCTTTCTTTCTTTAATGAGCCATTTGGGAAGATGTGGGGACTATGCATGGCAGTGTTCTAAGGGAGCCAGTCATACGATTTAGAGGCAGATCTGGGTTGTAAGAACAATGGGCAAAAAGGTGTCCTCTTGAGACACACATGAGGACCTCATCTATTGGTGATACGAGGCACATTTCTAATCATCATATCACAGAATGTTTGTGAAAAGTTGTGTGTTTTGAATATCAAGAAAATGAAATTCTCAAACCTTAGCCGGACCTCTATATGCCTCTTTTGTGCCCTGTTTTTTATTTGATTTCTAGACAAAGGAGTCTGGTTCCAGGGATTTCTTAGTATTCAGCTGACCTGGGGGAGACTGTGACAGTGCTCAGACACTTGGATCCTTACTTTGCACTGATAGAACACTCATCTTAACTATGTCCACGTCCTCTTTGTATTTCAATTTTACTACAATATTAACTACTCCAGGAGCGACAGGGCTGACTTCTCACACACCTCTTTCATGTGCTTCCTCTTATTTTCCCAAACAAATGATTCACTAAATTCTGTGTGGGCCTCACTAATCCTCAGTGCTGTGGCTCTAATTTTTTTTCCCTTTGGAGGTAAAATGCCCATGCTGTATTTCTAAATAAAGCCCTTTTTGGCGGCTCATTGTGGCCTCTCCTGGAGGTGTATAATTGGATTCTTCAGTCATATGTCTCAAAATATGCACCTCCAGCCGAGCTGGGAAAATGTAGCATTCCTAAGTTTAAATATAACAATTCTGTGCATTCAGATAGAATATTCCACTGAGGAGATGCATTATCTTAGTTCGCCAGAAAAGCCACTTCAGTGCTTCAGACAGCAAATTGCTCATGGTACATTTTCTACCCCAACCTATTCCAGAACTGAGTAAAAATAAAAAGGTACAATTTCGATTGCTATCACTAACAATTTGCTTCTTTTTATGGCCCATTTTAGATTTTCTGACTGTGGGTGATTTCCTTTCACTAAGTACATTTTGTCCTAGTGTCTCCTGTGCCTAACCCATCACGCAACGTTTAATGAAGAGATGCCAAGGAGAACAGCCCCCCCGCCCCCGCCCCGGCTTTGCATGCACGGGTGGTGGTAGGTTGTGGTGGAAAGTTCTCGGAGGCAGTGTTGCATGTGGCAAGAGCAGAGCCCTTGCCACCAGACAGCTGGGGTTCCCCTTCAGCTCTGCAACCACCCTGCGCCTCAGTGGCCCCCTCAGTGAAGTGGACAGTAACCCCACCAGGATGCGTTGAGCCTCACGTGATCACTAGATAAGTAAAAGTGAACTTGGTTTCTAGTAACTCATTCTGTATTCAACACAGTACTAGTCGAATGCTAACTGTGTCTCTGCTCTAAGCGGGGACATCAGGGCTGCAACCCAGTCAGACAGACGTGGTCTGCATATTTTCTAGATGTGCAATTGACATAGAAGCTGGGCAAGAAAGACAAGGTCATGTCCCTGAAGACTTCTCACCATCGCCCCATTCCACCACATCTTGCCTCCAAAGTGGACCCCGCTTCCCTCCAATCCTTCATTCTATGCTGAGTGCAGCAACCAAAGGAATCTGCTTGATCCATTAGTCTGATCATGTTGCACCTCTGGTCAAAACTGAGCAATGGCTCCCATTAAAACCTCCCAGTGACGTTCTCTCCTTCTTCATACCCATCACTTTTCTGCTCCAGCTACCCAGGTTCCTTGCTACGCCCCAACCCACAGACCTTGCCGTGATGTACACACTGCACTAGCTCTTTTCTCTTCCGGACACCCTCATGCCCTCAAGATTCACATGACTCATCTCCTTATCTCCCTCAAATTTTTGCAAAAATAATAACTTCTTAAACCTATCATGACCACTATATTTAAAACTGCAATCTGCTCTCACCCCCAATATCAACATGTTGCTTTTACTCTTCCCTCAAGCACATACCACATTCCAACATAACACTAATTTTTATTATCATTCTATTTATTTTGGTCTCCTACCAGAAGGTAAGCCCCACAAGGGTAGGGGTTTGCTTTGTGGTTGTGTCCCAAGAACTCAGAATAATGTCTGACACTTAGGTGCATATAAATCCAAGTCTTCTGTCTATGGCCACTCTACCCTGAACATGTCCAATCTTGCCTGAGATAAATGAAAGTTTTTAACAAATGTGTTGGGTCAGAGTATTTAAACTTAACAAAATGTTCTTTTCGAAATAAACAGGGCAGAGGAGAAAGAAGAGAATGGAGTTTTATATGCTCATGCCAAAGTGTGCATTACTTACAATAACGTCACATTTGAATCTTCTGGACACACTTTCTCAGCCTATGTTGATTCTTTTTACTCTCTTTATAGTCAATGAGAATGGACCTTTTTATTGATGATTTTATTATTTGGGGATAGAAAAAAGTTAATATGGTAAGTGAACAAATGGGTCAGACAATTTTTATTTAAGAAAAAAATAGAAGAGATGTGACACCAAGGCACAAATTGGCTTGGGCCACTGGGGAGATGGCAGGTGCAAGACCCTGTTGTCAGTGGAAAGAGTACACGGGGTGCCCACCCCAGCAAAACCTGACCATGCTTATTTAGATTCAGTTCCTGTTAACTTGAAAAGCAATGTGGTTCTCTACTGTTGCCCAGCAGAGTGGTATGAAGAGGAAGCAGCTTGCTGAATTAGCTTCAAACATTCCAATGTTTGTGGGGGAGCACCTTTGGGAGCATCCTGTCTACACTCCTCATCTTATAAAGGAAAGTACTGGGGGTCAGGGGACAGAAGTGCTCTTTAAAAGCCCACACTGTCTGTAAGGGACAGAATAGAGGCAAAGCCATGCTCCCTCTGGGTCTGCTTTCCCACCCAATGCAACATTCCCTAGGACACTTCTCAATGAAAGACACCTACAATTTTGGGCTCAAAATTGTAATTGGCCAGAGCAACAGGAGAAGTGTGATGAACAGTGTCTCATTTCTGAAATGCTAAGCAAGGCCATCCTTCATTACAAGCAGAATAAAAAACAGAAAAAGAATCCAAATACATCCACACACCCTGCAAAGCCTCCTGGACTCTGACTTGAGATACTCCAGCTCGGAAGACAGGGAACTCAGGGCGTGGCTTCTCAGAATTCCCCTAGAGGCGATGTCTTGGGGTGCTGTTCCTGAAAAAGATGAAGCTCAGACCACGAGTCTGACTTCCTGATACTTGAGACTGTCCACAGAGAATCAAAGGTGTTATATCCCACTTTGATTTTGGCACCCTTGAGGAAAAGAACTAGGGGTTTCTTGCTTCCTGACACTCAGGCCTATCACTTCCTGACCTCCCCAAGTGCCTGATAATTACTTGTGGTGTAAGGAAGGGGTAGGTTGCCTCGGACTGCTTTAAACCCTCTGTGTTATGGGCCTTCTCCATAGGGAGAGCTCTGCCCTAGATGCCAGGGGTGCAGCTCACCATTGGTGCTTTCCAACGGCTGCCGGTTTCACCCTGCTCTAAGCTTCTGTGACAAGGAACTCCAACACACCATAGTCCACACTTTAAAATAATAAATTGTGGGTGGGTGTGTAAATAATTGTTCCTCAAATATATTTTCCAGATGATTCATTTAAAAATGTGTTTCATGTGATGGTGTGTGAATCAGAGTGCCTAGCCCTCATTTAGGCCCTAAAGTATTCCAATCTACATTCTCAATAAGCACCTGGGATTTGGAGAGTCATTCCCTCCTAAGGGATTTGGTATGTCTGATCTAATGCACATCTATTTAAGGAGGTGGCTATTGTCTCAAGCCCTTTACTCCATTCTCTTTGTGGCATCAAGCCTTCCGATCTAATTGAAAGCTCTCTTCCTTGACAACAATGTAATCAAAACTGCTTAAGAGCTCATAGCCAGCAGTTAGGTTTTAGAAAATAAATATACAAATCCAAGTTCAATTACATTAAGGAGAAAAAAAAAACTGTGTTAATGCTTCTATTAAAATGGTTATCAGAGAGAGTTGACCCCAGAAGTCAGGATGTTATCAAAAATCAACAAATGGTCCCTCAAGAAAACACAAGAGCCACAAGGAGAGAAAGCCTGGACATACCTGTCCCCAAGTTCAAGTGAGGTCTCCTGAAGCAGGCAATAATGTTTCTACTGTGAAAAGATAATCAGGGATCAGCTTGTGGACTGTAGAATGAAATAATTTTCTTGGACAATTGAGCTTTTCTGGACAAATTTATGTGTCAATAAGTGCCACATGCAAATTCTATGGGAAGGATTAGCACAGGGCTTTTAAAACTAAATCTTACCTGTCTTGAGATTAAAAAACATATATTTTGGTCGAAAGCACTCTTTTGATATTGCTGTTGACACTTCTGACATTGCTGATATTAATCATTGTTTCTGATATTGTACTGAACACCATTCTTTACATTTTTCCTGGGTACTTAAGATAATTTAGTGAACTTTTATAACTCTAGAGTATAATGAAATTTGTGATAACTAGTAGCTTGTATTTCATGAATATAAAATATCACCCTAAAGGAAAATGAGAACAGGTGAAATAGTACATTTGAGTTTTGAGTTCTTCAGGGCAAAAAAAAGACATTAGAATTAATTCCAAGCTTTGCAGGTATTAAGTGACAAAAATAATATATTAAAGAATTATGTGAAAAATAGCAAAGTGTAGTCAACATTAATCCTGAGCAAATTTCTACAATTTTTTCAAAAAATATTTCATTTTTTTTTTTTTTGCTCATTATACAAGGAAAATGAGCTCAGTAGAAGGCAGCAGGGAGCTAACATAGCTGAGTGTCATCTTTTGCTTTTGTTTTTGTTGCTAATATTATCATCAGAGTAAGAGAAACTGAGAGCAGAAGGGTGCCTTGATTTCAACTTGAAAACATTTGTCATTTATCCATCTGAACATGACAGAGGATTGACAGTAGCAGACTTAGGTGCATTCATAACTGATTAAAGAACCTCACATTTAAGATTTTGCCTAATTAGTCAACGTGAATTCTGAAGGAAGTCTCTAGAAATAGTCCACTGGGCTCTGGCGTAGGCTGACTAGCAAATCACAGAAAATGGAAGTGGGTTTCTCATCCATTCATTGACAGAATCGGAAACCAATGATTTTCAATGGTATAAAACAATAGGCAAGATTTAATACCTTGAAATGTAGAGGATAATACAAAGATTTCTATTTGAAACCAAACTTCACTCCCAAAAGAACAGAAAGCAGATGTCATTTAAGCATGATGTGCACAGGCACACAGGAGGTGGCTGAGCAGTTCCACAGGAGCCAGTGGAGCTCTGGTTTGTACTGAGGGAAGTACGAGGGAGGAGTGGGTCTTGCTACACCCTAATGTCACAGAACTTCCCCTCCCATGCACTCTGCTCACTGCCTACCCCAACCCAGGGGGAAGAAATCTCAGCCCAGCACATGCAAATGTGAATGGCAGGATGGACGCTGAAGCCCTTCACCCTGTGAACGCCTGAAAGAAATGAGGATGTTTAGGTGGAAACAAACGAGGTTACTCAGCTTTGCCTCACCAAAGTACTGACAAGAACAAGTAAGAGGAGGTGAAGTGTCTTGTTGGCTCACAGTTCCAAAGGTTCAGTCCACAGTTGGCTGAGTCACTGCTCCAAGCCTCAGGTGAGGCAGCCCACCTTGGGGAGGGGGTGTGGTGGAGAAGCCCTGCCCCCTTCATGGCCGCCAGAAAGCAGGGTGGGGGTACAAGGAAGAGGCACCCTACCAGGGCAGCCCCAGGCACACCCATCTCCTCCAGGTATATTCCACTTGCCTACGGGGACCAACCAGTCTGTCC
Source organism: Marmota flaviventris (assembly GCF_047511675.1). Classification (NCBI taxonomy): domain Eukaryota; kingdom Metazoa; phylum Chordata; class Mammalia; order Rodentia; family Sciuridae; genus Marmota; species Marmota flaviventris. Next base: position 109,480,844 of record NC_092505.1, on the reverse strand, counting down.
ATTCAGACTAGAAGAACTAATCCAATCATGTCACCTCTGACTACTGCACATTTACAGGAGCTCTGGGAAAGACCTCATGTCCAAACCATGAGGAGAGTGAGACAGAAAATGTGGGGGGTGACTTCTTTAATTTTTCTCTAGCAGTATGCAGAAACGGGGCTCAAGAGAAGATTCCAGTTCAATCCAAGCTAGAGTTTGTAAAGGCTTGTAAAGGCTTTGATGTACAAGCATACACGACTACAGCAAAGACTGAACTCTAAATGGGTGAAGATGGTACTGAAATACCCATCAAATAAGCCTATCGTTTGTTCCTGAGTTTTAAGCTGGCTCTGTGGAGCACTGCGCTTTCTCTCTGGAAGTGGCAGAGATGGCAGAGGTTAGGATGTGCCGAGTGGAGAAACATCTGTGTCTCACAGTCACCTTCTGTTTGTTTGGATTTTGGTTCATTGTAGAATTTTTTTTCCCTGTAAGCTAAAATGTCCATGGCAAGAACAACAAAAACAAGGGAAAAAGTCTATAGCAACTTGTAAAAGATACCTTCTTTTAAGACAGTTTTAGGAAATCATATTCCCTAGTATGTATGTATACTTCTATATCCAAATCTCTCTCTCTCTCTCTCTCTCTCTCTCTCTCTCTCTCTCTCTCTCTCTCACACACACACACACACACACACACACACATTTTAAGCACTGCATTACTTAGTGCTACACTAGTGACTTTGTAGATTGTGTGAAGTGTCCATTACTCATGATTCTGATCCTCATAGTTTAAAGAAAACGAGTCAAAAGAGCATTCTTGTAGCTCAAAGATGGAGGTGCACTTGGCATGCAATCATGCTAAATATGTCAAATGCCCAATTTCACCTTCAGCTTAGCAAGGGCTTCTTCCTACAACCCTCAGGCTAGTTCCAGGTCACCTGTGTGAGCCATCCAGGAGGGACTCAGGTGAGCTCACAACTCAGACCAATGTCTTCCGGGTGGAGACAGTATGTGAGTACACACTTCTACACTTCAAAACTAAATACTATATTCAAGTATATATTTTATAATATTCTGTCTACAATTCAATCACCAAACATTACACAGGATTATTAAAAATAGGAGCAAGACATTGAAGATCATACCAGCACTAAATGTGCATTCTCTCAACAAATCCCTGCTAAGCACCCTGCACCAGCTGTGATGAGGAGGTTGTGTAGAGAGAGTGACTGTGTCTTTGAGAGACAATTGGATAAGGATACAAACAGTCTGTTTAAACAAGATTGATGCTTGAACTAGAAAACAGATTCTTCGAAGGTTCTACTAGGTTCAGCATGGACACCGAAGTCCATAGACAGTTTTCCCAACTCTTTAATGAAGGAGACTGTGTGCCCCTTCTCTCTATCGCTCTCTGCCCTAGGCTCTCTTGCTAAGTGCTTTTGACTACAGTGTCTCCACCCTGCGAGCATGAATTATTTGGATTATTAAGCATCCAACAAAGATGAAAGGGCCAAGTGATGAGACGTCATTGAGCTTTTCATTCTATTTCCAGGCACGACCCAGGAATGCTTTCCGGGGTGGACTTAAAGATCTCCTGGTGGCTGTAATTTTTAAGGCTTAATTCAAATGTTTTCTGTTATTGTCATTAGCTTATTACTAGGACTATTTTTACTGACACCTAAACATTTCACAGTTTCAGATTCATTCTGTATCTTCATGATAGTGTCTTTGGAAGGTTAACATACAAACTATATTAGATCTTAATATAATTAAATCTAAATATATTATATCTAAACAATATTAGGTCATAAATTACATACATGTAGACTGTATTCTCAAAGAGCTTTATATTATTTGTACTCGTAAAGTAGTTGACTTTGACTTTATTCCAACTAAATATGGATGCAAGCAGCAGATTGGAGTATAAAAAGATTCACTGGGTTAAAAGCCACTTGAGAGGCCAACATACTGAGATGAAAAGAGCTCAGAAAAATAAATGAAATAAAAATTGTTCATGGACTCAAGGCTGGTAGTGTTGTTGAGGTAGCTCAGACCATTCCAGCAACTCACTGAGACCCTGGAAACACACACCCTGAGGCTGTCAATCAAGGATGACTGTGCAGCTGCCTCCCAGACCAAGTGGCAGCATTAGACCCCAGAGAAATGGAGACGGAGACCCTGGAGAAATGGAGACTGCCTGCCCTTCCTGAAGGCATTCAGTTCAAAATGTTGAAACACAGTGATCAGTGCTGTATGCCTTTTACCACCAATATTCTCAAAAGCAATCAACATTCATTTATCAATTGCCTACAGTGTAACAGCCTTTCATGGCCTGAGAAGGACAACCTAAGCCTACCAGAAATGGCTTCACCTGTGAGGCATACAACGTAGCTAGATATAAAGCAGAGAGGACAATGGGATAAAAAGTGAGCACTACAGCAGCACAGGAAACCATGGTGTGTATTAAACACACATAGCTTTGCTCCCTCTAAAAACACTGGGTGAGTCACCCACTGCTGTAGTCACTGGGGAACAGCAATGGCCTCTAATATGAGGGATGGAGGAAAGGTTTCACTGGAGAGGTGACGCTCAAGTCCACAGGTTCAAATGTGGAATCTGGACTGGAACAGAATGGGCTACCAGTAGAGAGGTTGTTAGCTCCTGGGAGATGGTGGTGGGCAAGTCACAGAGCTGGCTTCTCTGGTTGTTGTTATTTGTTCCTTAGTCTTTGTTGGTGGAGGATACGTGCTGGGAAAAGGAGTAAGAAAAGTGCCTCTTAGACTCTTTGAAGTGCTCCGGATGTTTTCTGGTATCAGCCCAACATTTGGTTTTGCTGCAGACATTTAAATGTTGGAGCTAGAAGGTTTTGCACAGATTTTTCTTAGTGAATAAATACTTACATTGGATCACAAGGAAATAAATCTATCACCATTGTATTTGCATTTTTATCCCTCTGAGCATCTGTTTCCCCACACTATTATCTCTGGTTACAATCTTTCTTTAGCAGAACATCTTTCACCCATGTCCCCAAATGCTACAAAATGGAGGATCCTGAAGCAAGCTGGATCCCAGTGGATGGCTTATTAATAATGAATGCTAGAAGGATGGTTTTAACTTTACAAGCATTTTCACATGTATTTCCTTTTAATATCCAGAGTGTAGGCTTAATTATTCTTTATTATATAGTGAAGAAAAGAAAGATTAAAAAGAAAAGCTACTTCACTGCCCCGGAGAGTATGATTAACACAGTCATAGCACACAGTAGGACTGCTGTGTAAACCAGAATTAGACCCAGAAGATGGCACAGCCGATACCCCTATGTCATTCATTTAGTAGCTACTTGTTGAGCACCTGCAATGTGCCAGGCACAGTTCTAAGTCACGGCACACAGTAGAAAATGACAAGTTGCCTTGCACATATACAAAGGAGATCTGCCCACGGTTTTCAGATTTTCAGATCTAGGACCCAGATCATCGGATTTCTAATCTGTGTTCTTTCTTACTATCCTGACTCTCAGTCCACAGAGTGTTGGCTTGAATATTTGTAATAGCAGCTCAGGCATCTGCTTTGATCCAGAGCAGATGAAAAATGCCCCTCGAGAGAAGTGAAACCTCTGAAATGTGCTTAGATAAGAGGAAGGCCACCTGGACGTCCATGCCAGGAAAGCATGCTCAGGGTGATTCCCATCGCCCAGAATGGATCCCGTTTGTTTCCACAGTTGTGTGGCTAAAGAACTGTGTTCTCAGCTGCGTTTTGCTCTAACCCAGTCTCCTATTATGTTCTGTCTTCAAGAAAGAAAGGTAGACTTCATGAGTTAAGGACTGCACTCAAGCAACTTGAAAATGTAAGAAAAGAAGGGACTTGCATGGACACATAGATGCAGGTGTTTAGTAGGAGGGGACTTACACACATACACACACACACATGTGTTTGTACACATGCACACATATGTACATAAATGTATTTGTTTATAAACAGATATATATGCATGTTTATATTTGCATACATAAGCTCTTACACAATATTCTAGAAAAACATCTTTGTGATCATTCACCACAGTAAATGTGCTGGGAGGTGATCATTATTATTCAAAAATAAATGACTAAGTCCTCCTAAATATAACTAAGGCTCTCTTAGGGATTATTCCTGATGATGAAGCATGTAGAAGAAACACTTTGCTACTTCAATTACTCTGGCAAGACCACACCTGCTGCTGGATGCATGGTTCAAGAACCTGGGTGCCTGAGTCTGGCAGCTGGGTTATTAATCATGGGTGTCAAGTTCTTTCTGCTAATTAACCTTAATTGAGCTCTCCGTTATGGAAGCACCATTTCCAGTGAAGCAACTTAACAACTATAGCAAAATAACGGAGCATGCACACCCTCGGATGAACATTACTCCCTGTGACTGAACACCAACACCTAATGCACTTTGCTGTAATTCAAAATTTTATATCTTCCCTCAAAGTTTTAAAAACACCCAGAGCAAAAATTAGTAGAATCGTGTATAAAATTTGCATAATAAAATGATTCAGGGAAGCAGTTTTGCTACAACATATGTGTCCTCATTTTGCATTTATTTAAAAATAACTAGAATATACCCTTTATAATAAAAATATGATGATGTTTTACAGACTTAAAGATGAAAATTTCACAGTATCCATCAGTTATCATGACTCTGAACTTAGTCATGCTTGAATCCAAATCTTTATTTCATTTATGTTCGGTATTATTTCCAATAGTACCACAAAAATGACCATTAGGGCAGAATTCTATTGAAATACGTAGCTTAAATAATCTGCCAGCAGAAATGTAGTGCAATTAATTCTAAATTTGGTAACTTGCAAACCCTTCAAATGTTCAATAGGTTATTTATTAAAAAGCAAATTGAGAAAAAATAAGTTAGTGCTGATGAACAGAATACTTGGATTTTAAAATGGCCAGAGGGCTACTGATATTAATAAGCTTTGTCAAATTCACTTTCAGAAATGCAAGGAGGAGTGTGTAGTATTTTTCTGTTCATGTCACAATCTCTGTCAAGAGGAGAGCTCAGATACCTTGGAGACTGCTTCCTGATGTGGAAATTCCTGAAAATAAAAAGGCAAAGACAGTCAGTCATTCAGCAGATTTGCAAGGGAAAGGAAACCCCTGAAGAATTTTTAGATGAACTAAAGTGATAAATATGAATGTATTAGGAAAAGGTTTACCCATTGATGTAAGTTTTGGGGGGAAAATACAAAATTGGTGATAAAGTACTAGCCAGTGTGGATAAGGTTTTACCTGGTATGAACAAGGCAAGACAAGCCTTGTGTTTTACTGAGGATTCATCTATGCAAATGCTCAACAAGGGGCCTCACTGCATTGTCTACTGTCAGTACCCTGGCTCTGGGGATGTAAGGGAGTATGATATAAAGAACATTACTCTAGGCAGCTAAAACATGAGTCCACCTACTAGTTTTGCCACTTAACAGCTGTGGGAATAAGGACAAATTACTGAAGATCCCTCCCCAGTAGAACTTTGTGTGATGGTGGACATATTCTATATTTGTGTTGTCCAAAATTTAGCCACTATTTACATATGGTTATTGAGCACTTGACATCTGCCTGGTGCAACTGAGGAACTGAAGTTTTAGTTCCTTTAATCAATTTTAATTTAAATAGCACTATAATGAGGAGAGTAGGGGGAAAAAGGGGGATGGGAAAAGGTAGAGTTACAGTTAGCTAGGAGCAAGAAGTTCTGGTCTGCAGTTGCACAGCAGGGTGACTATAACTAGCAATATTGTACCATGCATTTCAAAGAGCTGGAAGGAGGGATTTTGAAAGTTTTTACCATAAGAAAATATAAATGTTTGCAGAGACAGGTCTGAAAAGATATAAACTTTTCAAGATATATACATGCATTGAATCATCATGCGGTATCCCATTAATGTGTATAATTTTTTATGCTTTTATGTGTATCATTTAAAATGCATTTAAAAATTAAAAATAAAAATATTTAAATTAATCAATTAAAACAGCAATGTGCGGCTAATAGTGCCGCCCGGGCAAGGCAGCACAGCCTCACACGATTTCTTCTTCTAGGATGTCAATTTCACTGGAGACACTCAAAACCCAGTTCAGAATGTAACTAATAAAGGGAACGTGTCAGCTCATGTTTACTCAAAAGCTCAGACGCAGGAAGTAAGGGCCTGGTGCCATCAGGGCTCTCTAGGTTTCCCTCTGGACTCTTGCTACTTCCTTGGGGCTCTTGCTCCTCACTGACCTCTAGCAGGACTGAAGGAGCAGGGCATTGCTCCCAACACCTCTGAACGAGAGGCCTGAGCTTGGCTCCCACAAGATCAGAGGAGAGAAGCAAGGGCAGGGAGAAAGCTGGGCCTGCAGGGCCAACTCTCAAGCTAGTTATGTGGGCAAGTGAAAGGAGATTTTTGATGAATGATAGAACTTAGGAGAGAAGATGTATCCTCCCAGGAAAACCTAGAAATCAATTCAAAGTTAAAAGATAAGGAGCAGAGGCTGAGGAGGTAATTGGTAATTTTCATCTGCTTTTCTCAAAGGATTATGGGAATTCAGTCAATGATGTCATGTGCAGCAAAGCAGAAAGCCCTGGTGCTACCTTAACTCTCCATGGGATAGATGGGTGACCACACAGCATGGGGGTTCTCTGTAACTGATCAGGGGAAGTGGCCTTGGCATGGGTCTCCATGGGCAAAGAGAAGTGCTGTGCCACATTCTCAGCCTCCCTGCAGCCCAGCCACCTTCAGGCTGATCACCACCTCCAGGCAGGTGAACAGATAATAAAGAAAGCTTTTCTGGCCTTCTGGCTCAAAGGCCTCACCCACTCACCTGAAACCCACTCCCAGTCGCTGAAGTTTAATTCTGCCAAGCTCCAGCATCTGGACAAGTGGTTTTAAGACATGGCTAGAGTTGAAAATGCTGCAGCCGTGACTTTCAGCTAAAGAGGAAGTGAAATTGGACGAATATACCACACAATCTGGTGTAAAGTCGAAGGCCATGATAACCGTGCCACTTAGTCATGAAGCACAAACCTCCCGGTTAAACAGGCCCCCATGTGCCAGAAGAAATACACGATCTTTAACGCTGTGAATAGGGAATTATATCCTTCCTAATTTATTCTATCACAAGGATAACCAAAACACATACCCAACAAATAAACAAACAAATAAATAAATAAAAAATAACAAACACAAAACAAGAAAGAAGGAAAAGTGAAGTCCAAGGCTTCTCATTGTATTGTATGTCCATTCACCTAGGCAGAGAAACAACCCTGAGGAAGGGTTGTTGGACAGACAGAAAAAACCCAGAACTTTTAGCCAAAAAAAAAGAAAAAAATTAAGCTAAAATATTAGGTCACTGAAGATAGTGATGCATTTGTTTTATTTTTAGTTGTAGATGGACACAAAGTCTTTATTTTATTTGTTTATTTTTATGGGGTGCCTAGGATGGAACCCATTGCCACATACATGCTAGGCAAGCACTCTACCACCGAGCCACAACCCCAGCACCCAATGATGCATTTTTAACTTTGTTGTAAAGGGGGATTTCATCTAGAAATTATATTCACACATTTTCAAATTGGCAAGGACTCCCTAATAGAGATTCCAGAGAAACAGAACCAGTACCTATGTATGTTTAGAAATAGGCAATTGTACGGGTGCACATATGTATATCTTCTCTCCCTCTCTCTCTCTCATATATATATATATATATATATATATATATATATATATATATATGTGTGTGTGTGTGTGTGTGTGTATGTATGTATATATACATACATGTATGTGTGTGTGTTCTTGAATTTTTCAAAGTTCTTGAATACTTACATTGTTTTCATTATTTCTTTTCTTTTTTTTGGTGTGTGTGTGTGTGTGTGTGTGTGTGTGTGTGTGTGATTTTTGAATCCAAGAAGTACCACCATCTGACTTCAAGCTGGAGACCCAGGAAAGTCAGTGGAGTAATCTAGTCCGAGTCCAAAGGCCTAAGAATCAGGAGCTCAGCTGTTCAAAGGAAGGAAAAGCTCCAGGAGAAAGAGAAGAAATTCACCCAACTTTGTTCTTCTAGAACCTTCTGCAGACTGGATGATGCCCTCTTCATTGGTGAGGGCAGATCTACTGATCTAAATGCTAATCTCTTCCGAAGACAGGCTATCGTATATGTTCAGAAATAACATTTTACCAGCTATCTGAACATCTCAAGTTGATGCTCAACATTAACCAACACAGACCCACACACAGGGATTATCCATGCACACTTTTGTGTAAAAATTAAAGATGTACTTTGTCTAGAGAGAAAACTCACAAAAGTAGAATTAAGCTTAAAGTAAGTTCTATAATCAAGGACAGGAGAAAAGATAGTTATAGACATTTTGCATGGCTTTTTGTTCGGGCTAAAAAGTATTTCCTCTACTTTAACATTTTAATGTAATTATTTATTTATCGACATTTTTGCCAGTTCATCATCATTGACTCTGTCCTGTTGTCCTTAGGATTTTTTTTTTGTGTGTGTGTTCTTGAATTTTTCAAAGTTCTTGAATACTTACATTGTTTTCATTATTTCTATTCTTTTCTTTTCTTTTTTTTTTTTTTTTTGGTGTTAACTATTAGTCTTATCTCAAAGGCCGACGGAAATACTTTCACCATTGTTCTTTACTAAACACATTGCATGATATTTTAATTATCCTTTGAATCTCTGATTCATTAAGGGAGAGTTTTTAAATTTTTTTAATGTTTTCAAGTGGTTTTCCCACCTCTTGTCTTTATTTATTTCCACATGTATTCGTCTGTGATCTGAGAACTTGTCTCTGTTTGTGTAGACTATATTAGAAGAGCTAATTGAAAGTAGCTTCAACAATAACAATGTATGAGCTCACTTTGGTTCAGGAGCAGAGATTTCCAGAGCTGGTTCTTTGGTTTGATGTTGTAGCCAAGACTGTGCACTCTTTCCCTCCTCACATTCTGCTCACCTCCTGTGAGCACTCTCTGCCCTTGCCAACCCACGATGGTTGGCTTGAAGCAATCCAGCTGCCATTTTATCACAAGACAACGATTCATACCATGCTGCTTTTAAAGATGTCCAAATTGGTTTTCTGTCAACCAGAAAGAGGGGTGAATTATTCCCCGGGTGGCTTTCAACCACCAATATCTTCCTCACAACACGCTTAAGTGGACGAATAGAAAATGTTCTGAAAATACACATGCAAATATGTTAGCCATCATTACCACTGTGGGGAAGAGTGAAAATAAGAGAAGTAGTAGGGAGATATCACATTTGATTCTACATTGTTTTGTTATTTACAATGGCAATACAGTCGGACAATTTTTTTAAACATGATTTTGAAGCCTATCTGGAAGAATAATACGTAAAACCAGTGAAAAGAATTCTGAAAATAAAGAGCAATGTGATAGCAAGATTTTTCCCTACTATGTATTAAAGTATTATGTCTGACAAAGATATTAAGTAATTCGGTTAATGAGGTCATTGAAAGACTCAACTGTTCATGTCAGTTTAGCCAATGGATAAGGGAGGAATTTAAATTTTTGATAAGATATTATTTAATAAATAGTATTAATAAAAGTAAAATCAGTTTGAAACAATTGATCCCTCTCCGTCACCACACACAAAAGCAAAATCTGGGAGTGTCAAGTATTTGATAACAAATCAGTAGAAGGAAGTACAGCTCATTACTGTAATGATTTGTGGTTTGGAATGGTCTTTCTCAATATGAAATTCAAGCCAGAAACCAGAAAAATAGCCTCAAAAATGACATGCTTCAACCATAGACCAACAAAGACATTGTGCATGGAAAATAACCAAATGCAGGCTATTCATTTGAAGATGTAAAACAGAGTCCTTTAAAGTGTTCACAGTGCATAGTGTAGACTCAACCCACATCACAGAGGACTCTCACCAGTTAATGACCGGCCACTGGGGTGTGGTGCAGGCTGTGCCCCTCTGTATCCTCTCTGATTGCGGATTCCAGGGCTGTGTGCTCTTGGAGCCCCAGGCGCAACGGCCCCCACCCCAAGACCCAATTCATACTTTCCCTGTACCCTTGCTCCAGTGCCCAGCAGTTAGCTCTGACACCTGTGGGGAGAGAGAAGCCCAGTTACCTTCTTGTAAGTTTTTGTAAGAGGTATGTAAATATTGATGCTACTTCCATTTCTAAGGAAGAGCATGCTACTCTGCAGAGGCTTCTCTTAACAATAGAGCTTGAGGGCTCTTGCCACACCAGCATACCCTCAGACTTTCCTAAGAGCTGCATTATTTTCATGGAGTGAATGAAAGGTACCCTATGAAATCCCTGCATATGGAAGAACACTTGGGCATTTGCAGTTCTTGTCTCCAAAAACACCTCGTATCTGCATCTTTGTACACACGTGGGCATAATCCATGAAATGCAGTCCTACTGGTGTCGTTGAAAAATAATGAAAGGTCCTTCACATTTTACAGAAAACTTCACCGTGCTTTTCACAAATGATTTATCAATATATAGTCTTATGAATATTCCTACACATCTTTTGCAATATTTAGATCACTTTTATTAATATATATCACTTTCATTGTCATTCTGAAATTTAAATCACATTTCTCTCATTTCCAATATAAGTATGTATGGTGATACACTTTTTTCTTCTGTGAAATGTATGTTCATATCCTTTACTCAATAGAATATATTTCTATTGATTTTTTTTTTTTTTTTGTACTGGGGATTGAACTCAGAAGAGCTCAACCACTGAGCTATGTTCCTAGTCCACAGGGGTAGGCCACTGGACCTGACTCAGACATTTTTTCCCCTTAATGCTTATTAGAATTCCTTGTATTTTCTGGATTTTGGTCCTGTTTGTGTCCAGTATGCTATACGTACTTTTCATTCTCAAGAACTTTCAATGGTAACAAACAGCTGTGTACTATTTACTGTGTGTCAGGGAATGTCCCAGGTACTTCATATGTTAATTCATTTTCTGCTCACAAAGATTCTGTACAGAAGCTGATACTGTTGTCTCCATTTTAGAGATAAAAATCTAAGTGAGTCATGGAGCAATTACATCGCCTATTCAGTGCCACATAGTGACCTGGCAAAATCAGAATTTAACTCAGGAACTCTAGATCGACGTGGGTATTTTTAGCCATCAATTATCCTCACAATATCTATTACAAAAATTGAAAAGTATTTATAAACATAAATCAATCTGTTTCCCTTTATAGCTTCTGGGTTTTGTATATTATAGGAAAGTTTCACCACATAAAATTTATAAAAGTTACAACATTTTTCACTAATACTTTTTATAATTTTAGGTTATTTTAATGCTTACCTATTTAAATTATCTAGAATTTGATGAACTCTGGAAATGACACCATTTTAAGTAGTTAGCTACTTGTTCAAGACAACTTGCAGAGTAGGCTCTTCCCCTGATTATTAGATACCAACAATCCACCTACACACTCCTCTACTCTCCATTCTGGACCTCTGCTATATTTACATATTCCTGCACTAGAATTAAACAATTTTTATTACTTAGCTGATGGTACACTTGACCCCTTGCCATAATTATCTCTTTAAAAAACTTTCTTTGGAGGTTGGGATTGTGGCTCCTTGGTAGAGCATTCACCTATCATGAGTGAGACACTGGGTTCAATCCTCAGCACCATATAACAATAAATAAATAAATTAAATAAAGTTTTTTTTTAAAGAATGCTTTAAAATAAAAAAATTAAAAACGTTTCTTGGTTATCCATATATATATTCTTTCTTATTTTGATTTACCTTATAAAATTTCATTTGAAACATTATCCCATTCTGATATTTGGAGAAATGCACAGACTATATTCGTTAATTTGTAGAGAATTATTCATTAGATATTCCTGATAACATCTGGTATAAATTTCTTCTTTTTAGTTTATGTCCTTCAGAAAAGGTTTATAAATGCAGCTATTCACATTTTTGTTGGCTTTATTGCTTAGTATCTATGATTTTATTGTTATTGTTATTGGGATTTTTTTCTTATTATAGTGAGATCCTCATTTTCCTCAATATAATTTCAAGCTGACTTCTGTTAATATTTGGGTAAGGTATGCTTTTTATGTTTACCTATTTTATAGTACTAAAAGCATTATACTTTTTCTCTTGGATTTTCTAGATAAATTGCTATATGAAATTAATGACAGGTTTGTCTCTTCCTTTCAAATGTTAAATGTATTATTTCTCTACTTTAGTTTTATTGTATTAACTGGAATTGTACTAGATCACTGAATATTATCAGTGATACCAAATGTTCCCTTCACATTTCTAACCTTCATGGGAATGTTTCTAAGGTGTAAAATTATTAGCAATGAAATTTAAAGTACAAATTCTCATATAAAAATGTCTCATGCATCAAAATTAAGCATGCTTGTCCTTTATATTTCTAGAAAAACACTCTTTATTGGGTGAGGGAAGTTTCATATATATGAAACTTTATTAGATAGACTGATTGAAGTAAACTGTTTAGTGAATGCATCCCAAATTTGACTACCACATGTTTTTTCTTAATCTCTTCACATAATACATTATAATAGTGTATTTCCAATGTTGAGTTACATTCATTTCTGGAATAAACCATTCATTCATTAGTAGGGTGCATTATTATTTCAATACCTACCTGATTACGTTTTTTCATCTTTTGTTTAGAATTTTTTACATTTGTTTATAATGAAGTTACGATATTGATTTCCATTTTCATTTACTAGGTTGGAATATTTGGTGACTTCAATTATATAGGATAAAGTTTATAAATCTCAGTTCATGGGAGGGTATTATCCAAGCTTAGCATAGCTCATAATTCATTAATTTTATTAATATGTTTTTCCTTTTTTTCTCCTCTTCATAATCATATTTTATTTATGTATCTGATTACTTATAAAGTGAATACTAAATTGTTTTTAAATTTAAATAAAGCTTCCTTTTCTCTAAGTCTTTTTAAATCTTTTGTTAAGTCTTATGATGCTATCAATGATAATGGCTTATGTAACTCTTTTTGTACAACTTAATTTTTTTTAAAGATCTGTCTATCCATATAATTCATTTCTTTGGGCATTTCATAGTATTATATGATTGCATTTAACATATCTTACTTATTTTATTCTACACCAATGAAAATCTGGCTGGGCATGGTGACATGTATCTGTAATCCCAACAACTCAGGAGGCTGGGGCAAGAGGATAGCAAGTTTGACGCAGTCTTAGCAACTTAGTGAGATCCTAAGCAACTTAGCAAGACACCATCTCAAAATAATAATAAAAAAAGTTCTGTGGATGTGACTCAGTGGAAAACACCCTTGGGTTAAATCCCCAAGAAAGGAAGGGAGGAAGGAAGGAAGGAATTTGGGGGGTATATTACTGTTTTATAGTGAATTTCCTCAAAATTAGTAACTTAGATGCCTTTATTTTAAATCTTGGGTTTCCATGGATCTGGCGTCTGGTAGAGGGGCAGGTATGTGGTTTCTGCCTAGGATCTCTGTAAATCTGCAGTCCAGATGTTGGCTGGACCCTGGGTTTGCTAGTCAGGCTGAGGAACTTACTCACATGGATCTTGTCCAGAGCCGTCAGTTCTTTGGCATGTGGTCCTCTCCTCAGGTGCTCTCTGACTCAGCAGGATTCCCCAAAGTGGGGAGTGATCCGAGCGAGCTATGGGAGAGTGGGGGAGATGGAAGCTGCTGGACCCGAGAGCCTCCTCCAATGACTGAGCACCACTTCAGCAGTGTTCCTGGGTCTCACAGACCAACCACCACGGCATTCAGGCGTTTTAATCAGCTTTTTGACACAGTGACCAAAAGACCTAACAAGAGCAATTAGAGGAGAGGAAGTTTTTCTGGGGGCTCACTGTTACAGAGGTCTCAGTCCATAGACAGCCAACACTACAGCTCAGGGCCAGGTGAGGCAGAATATCATGGCAGAAGGGTGTGAAGGCAGAAAGCAGCTCAGGACAGGACAACAGGAAGCAGAGAATGCTCCATTCACCAGGGACAAAATATAAACTCCAAAAGCAAGTCCCCAGTGATCAACCTCCACCGGCCACACCCTACCTGCCTACAGTTACCGCCCAGTCAATCCTCACCCCAGGATGAGTGCTCTGATTAGGTCAAGGCTCTCAGAGCACAGTCATGTTACCTCTAAACTTTCTTGCATGGTCTCACCCGTGAGCTTTTGTAAGATGTCTCATATCTAAACCATAGCACAGGGTAATCTGCCAGGGTTTGAAGTATTCCTCAGGGTTTAAAATGTGACTTGTAGGTTACACATTTTAAGTCTGGGTAAGTCTCAAGCACACCTAGGAAGTTGGTCATCTTACCTGGTACAATGTGGGAGATAAGATCAATAAATAACTCAATAACAGGGAAAAGAAACCAGATGCCATCTTGGAAGGTGAAAATCATAACAGGTCCTTAATTATATACAAAGCGTTTCAAAACTTACTTCCAGATTGGCTGCAATAGTTTTACACTCCCACCAGTTATACCTGAGGGCTCAGGACTGATTTTATTTTCTTCAGGTTATCTCAGAAAGAATGAAACTTCTGGATTGTTATCTGTTAACTTTTATCACACATCATTCATCTCTTTGTTCATCCGATACATTCTGGGAGAAATTTTCTTCTTTCTGTTCCAGATTAAGAATTCACTCTTAATTTGTGTATTTTGTGCTGTTTAGACATTCTTTTGCACAAAGATGTAGCAAAACTTACAATTTTGACTATTTTCAAAGTATAATATATACAATATTTTATCATGATTTAGAATTACAAGCCAGATGGCCTTAACATTAACAATGGGAGGGAACAGGAGTGGAGTAAACTTTGAAAACCTATGTGAGCAAATAAATACTGGAAATATGTAACTTGAGCTATTCTTTCAAGAGGTTAGAAAAAGAAGAGGAATAAGCCCAAGTAAACAAGGGAGATAATCCATTATGATAAAGATAATGGAAGAAATCATTGATACAAAGCTCAGAAACAGAAGGAAAAAAAGAGAGGGGGGTGAGGGGGAGTTGGGGAGGAGAAGGGAGAGAGAGGGAGGACTGTGTATCAGAGAGAAACAACAATGGGTTTTGTTTGTTTTAATTCATTCTCCTTTGTGCCTCTTAGACACATTGACTCCAAACCCATGGCAAGCATTCTAGAAACTAGAATTCTCTGTGTGTCTATATATACCCTGCAGAACCTCCACAATTTGTCAATCCATATCACCAGTCATCTCCTCTTCCACATAAACCGGTGCATAAAAATTCTCACACAGTCCACTATAGATACCCCCTCCGGCTCTATCTATCTATCTATATGTATCCATCTATCCATCTCTATCTCTGTGAAAAAGGGTAGACACCCAGAAATAGAACTGTTGGATCAGGGATTTAGAAGTGCTGACCTGGCCCTCTAAGGCCACCCTGCCCTCCAGAAGGCTCCAGCCTGCACTTCCATCCAGTGCTTGGGGTCCACATCTCTTCTATTCTTGCCAACACTTGGTGAAAGCAAATGAAAGAGATAGTTAAAAAAAAAAAAAAAAAAAAAAAAAAAAAAACAGAGACAGACCTCAACAGATCAGCAATGCTTGACTAAGCAGCGGAGGGGCACATTCTCAGGAGGAAAATGGCAACTGGCTACTATGGGGCCTGAGTTTTATAGGGTTCATAGGACTGAATCACAGCAAAATGTGTCAGTTGGGAGCCAGGGAACAGCTATAGCTATGGGAGATTTGAAGGTTCAGAGCCCACCGTCTTCCTTCTCTCTCTGGGATCCACTGGTCTTTTCTCTGCAGGGTTTTTTTTTTTTTTTTTTTTTTTTTTTTTTTTCCATATCCTTCACTTATCATTGACCAGTTTTTGTCAACCTAACAGCTAAAAACTAATAGACCATTCTAAATTAATTTACACTTCTGTGATTATTAGTGATGTCAAACATCTCTTTACATATTTATTTCTTTTTTTATATATTCTAAGCTTTTTTTGTAAATTGAAGATACTGAATAGCACAAAAGTCTGGCAAAATTGATGAGAGAAGATTATAGTAAAAAAAATAATTTTAAAGGTACAATCATTGGAAAGAACCCAGAAAATTATAAAAGTTTCCAGAGAGATTTTAAAAGGAACTTGTCAAGAACAAAACAAAACAGAAAAAAAAATGAAGAAAAAACAAAAATCAGAGTTTCAGAAAGATGAAAAAAAAATCAGAATTTCAGATTTGCCATTATCAATGCCAAATGCTAGAAAAACAGTGTAGCAAAATATTCAATGTATTTAGGAAAAAATAACTTCGAATCTAGAATTCTATTCTTAGTCTAATTGTCTTTCCGTTTTGAAGGGGGAAGTAAAGACATTTTCAGACAGGGAAAACCTGAAAAGATTCACTATTCACATAACTTTACTAAAAGAATAACTTATGAGACAGTATCTCATAGCCCCCATATAACTGAATAGAAGGAAAGAAGAAAGAAAGAAAGGAATAAGGGAAGAGACAGAAAGGAAGAAGGAAGGGAGGAAGGTAGGGAGGAAGGAGTTTCTTGTTTCAGATCTTTGACTTGCTAAACTAATACTACTGAATAGGCCACATTGGAACGGAATCTCCTCTAGGATGCTCCACACAGCAGAATGTTAATGAATGTTACAGAGGTTTTTATTTTTTTTTAAAAGCAAAGTTTTGGGTTTGGCAAAGCCAAAGAAACTTCTTTTCTGAAGGACTTCTCAATCTTTGCTATATTTGTTCACAATATGAGTTCCTTCCAAGACGGGACTAACCCCTGCAGCACAGCGTTGGCCAGTGGGTCTCACCACAGAGCACCGGCAGAATCAGTGCCTTGAAGATTACTTTGGTGCAGGAGCCATGATTCATGCACCACCAGGGCTTTGAAAACTACCTTGTAAAATGATCTATAAGGTTCAATGTCAAAACACAAAATCTCCATGCTTTGTTCCCCACCAAAGCCTAGGAAACAGTATATGTGCAAACAATATTTTTCAATGAAAGAACAAGTGAATGAAGATATTCACTGTTGTAAAACTACTCTAGAAGGTGAAAGTCTCCGGAAGTCATTACTTCTATTTATTCTGGAATGTGATTTCACCCAGAAACTGAATTTAAAAGAAAAAAAAAAAGTGCCAGGCCACTTCTACCTGGATAACATTGCTGCCTAGGAAACAAAATTCATGAAAAGCTCTCATCTTGCACATTTGATAAGCATCCTCAGCTGCAGGTATAGTTTTGCTTACAACTGGGGTTCGTCCTCAATCAGCTTCAGTTACTCTGAGCCTGGATCCTTGTACCTGATCTGCAAAGCAATCCCTGTTTCGTTTCAGTTTCCTTCATTAGCATCTTAGTCTAGGAGGCAGGAGACCAGACCTACATTTGTGTAATGGTTCATTTTTTGAGCCTTAAATGCATTTACAATCATGGGTTTGACCTACCTCAACACTTATATTTGATGTCCTTACAGGACAATATCACACATTCCATTTGTTCTCTACCTTAATTGTTTTTTTCCTCAAGTTGCAGGTGCATTTTTTTAAATGCTCATATTTGCATTGTTTAAAGGAGATAAATAAATGTTATGATCATATGTAAAATAGAAACATAATAAATAAAAGGGATGTGGTAAGATTTAGAGAGTGATTGAGAAAAACTTCTTGCCACATCCAGTTGAAAAAATAAAACTCCTTGTCATGTGACCATCAAAATATCTACTTTGTTTTATAAGAAATAATAACAAAAATAAATTAACAAGAAAAAAATACAAGAATTTTCTTTCTGCAATGCCTCCCTTTCCAAAACACTAGAAACTTGCTTCTCTCATCAGCAGGTGGTACGGGATCCCATAGAACTGACTTTAAGAGTTTTATACTAGCAACTTGAGAAAAAGAGTCATCTTCTTTCTTTGTACAAATGTGCACATTGCCACCCACCCCCTCAGGCTGACATAAATAAGGATCACACAGATAAAGCAGAGTGCATAGCAGCGTGGGAATTCTGCAATTATTCCTTCCCCCGGTATCCCACACATCCTTCCCTGTTGTGCCTCCTCTAAAACAACTTCTTCACAGAATGTCTACTATTGATTTTGAAAGGTAGCTTCCTTTCCTCTAAAGAAATCTTTATATGCACCCAACTTTCTTTTTTCAGTTTTTTTCCTATGATTGGAACTATATTTAGATGGAAGGATTCTTACATAACTTACTTTGTGTTTTCCATCAGACTTCAACAGAAGTCACCTCAACCTTTTATTCTATTTTATTTGCAGTTCGAACAAGCTCGGTGTTCACAAAGGATTTGGCATCCTGATAATGGAGCTAAAAGTTAGACAGTGGCTATTTTCAAATAGTCTCATTTCAGTCTCGGTTTCTAAAGATGATTTCTCCAGTCTTTCTTTCCTGAAACAATTGAATGCTTACCAAAGTGCACTTCATCTTAGTAAATTAGATTTTGATAAGTAGAAAAAAATTGCAGCTAAGAAAGTTTTTCATTTCCTTCCGATTAGTGAAAGATTGTCACTTTGACATGAGGTTTTCTAGAGCATGTAGTCCTGGTGTTTTGAATTATTCTGCCCAATTTCAGCTCAGCACCTCCAATGACTGAAAATTCAGGGGTCAAAAATGAAAATTCAGGGAGCAGGAGATACAGTAAAGGAAGAAATGGGTGACAGGGGATAAGGAGAGCTTTTCTGCTCAGAACCACATAAATGACCAAACAGGTATCACTCTTTGTACGTGTAGGAAAATGAAGGGCCTCTGTGCTCTCTGCACCCAACTTTGGATGGATGAAGACATTTCCCTTTAGGAAAGCCACAAACCATCTTTCTTCCCAGTAAGGGTCTTTGCAAAAATATTTCTCTGCAACTGTTCGGTTTTCAAAATGGAAATCTCTGGAATGTCAGTTTCTTTTTTAGTTGGAAAAAATAACAGTGTGAAGCCTCCTTTAAAGCACTTCTCCAGTGCAAGCATTTTAAATAATTTCTCAAAAAAATAAGTACTATATTCTGACTGAATAGCGTGACGTGAGGAACCACATCTAACATAAGATTTTGCTTCCACAAACCTGTCAATGCTCCTCAGTTCGACTGTGATGAAATGAGAATCGTGTAAGCTTGCAAGAAATATCTTTCTCACCCTGATCCTCTTTATTAGCTGTGGAATTGTACTATTTTCTTCACCATGGCAACAACAGCACGCAGTCGAGTTAGCTCTCACCTCCCCTGCGGAAGGTGAGGGGGAGAAACAGCAACAAAGAGAAAGGAGGCGAATGAAGGTCCCAGGAAGACAGGGCTGAGAAGCCCAGGGCAGTGTGAGCTCCGTGATCAGCATCAGGAGCACTTTCCAGCAGATTTTACTAGACCAGGTAGCAGGACCCGGAGAAAAGACTTCCAATTTACGCTCGCTTAAGTCTTAGAATGGGTGACTTTTCATATCAGCCAGTCAACTGAAAAACCAACTTAAATGATCTCATTTTAGAGTAAAGCTAATGTCGGTAGAAAACAGATTGACCAGTAATCTTGAAATGAGGTTCGGAATTATTCATACACACCATCATTAAAAAGCAAAGGAAATTTGTTCTCATCAGCAACTTGTTCACTTAGTAATTTTTAAAGAATCGATGCTGATTTGTACTAGGAAACATTCTAGCCATATTTTCTTTTTCCAGAAAATGGTTTGATTTAAGATGTCAGATATTCTATATTCTGTTCAATTGACATTGTTCAAAATATTCAAGGCTATCCATCATCCGCTGGCAGTCTGAGGTTTGTAATAGGTTGTCTCCCACCAGGACATGCTAGTATAGCAAACCTACCAGATCGGGGGCTAAATGGTTATTTCCTTTCAGGGAAAAAGGAAAAGAAATCATATCAGAGTTTTTATTTTGTAATCTGAGAAGCAATGAAAAATTAATAAAAGAAACAAATACTAGCTAAATAGAAATCAAAATCATTTCATTAGTCAGAAAGCCCGGGAAAAAATATTGAAACAAATTATGGGATTTGACTCATGTGAGATTTTCAAGATTAAAAAAAGAAGAAGAAAGCAAGCAAGAAGCCAATCTGGTCATAAATCTTAAATATATAAAAGTGACAAATATCAAAGTTTCAAAAAAGTACATTAGAAATAGAAAAAATAATTTGGGAGGACTTTAGATGAGGAAAGGAATCTCTAATTAACTGCCATCTTTGATGCCCAGTAAAATTAAGGAAAATAGCCAAAAAGAGCAACAAATATACCATTAACAGTAAAACTACACAGTGGTGCCAGTGCAGTACTCTCTGAATGTTGAGATCCAACAATCAGTTAACGATATAATCTGGAGCAGACGGAGCGTGCACATCAAATCTGGTACCAGCACAAAGACAAAGGTCTCGCAAACAGAAGTCAGTGTGGCATCTGGGGATTTGGTGAACGCTGACAACCACGGCAATGCTCATGAGCCCCACTGCACCGGGCACCCCAAGTAAAGGCTTCAGCTGGGACACTTCGGTGATGCTGTCTCTAAGGTAGTTTTGTTCCCATCTTGCCCACAGTCACAAAGCTACATGGCTAATAAGTGGGTGAGTTGGGAGGTTAACACAGGTGTTTTAGTTGTTTGTTTTTGTTGTGCTTTGCTTTTAAAGTTCTGCCTGAGTGACCTAGCTGCACGGTCTTGCAAGGAGGCCATTCTGGGTTGCCCTACTCCTCGCCCTTAACTTGTGAGGAGAGAGTTGGATGCTGCACACAGTGGCAGAAAGAGTCCTTGGGGGCTTAAGGGTGCAGGGGGCAGAGAAGGCTTTAGCAACTTGGGGATGGGAAGAAGAGGGCAGAGGTATGCTTTTGTTTCAGTTTCCTTCATTAGCATCTTCATCTAGGAAGCAGGAGACCAGACCTGGGGCTGGCAACTCCAGGCTGGGGAGATGCAGTCTGATAGGCCAGAACTCACTTTCTAAGCCATAGACTGAAGTGATCTCTGGAGAGAGAAAACAAGAACCGAGCAGGGGCACTTAGGACGGCTGAGCTGCGACCTGGAGAAGATGGGCCACTCCCACTGGTGGCTGGCCCGCTCAGGACGCCAGAGGAGTGGACAGGAGGGGAGCCCCACAGATGAGCTCATTTCCCTCTCCTGGTGGAGATGGCTTTGGCAGAAGAGTGTGGGCAGAGAACACAGGAAAGGGCTGCTACATGTTGGTTGTTGCCTTAATTTAGACCCCAGGTCTAGAGGTATCAGGCTCTGGACTCTCTTGCAGCAGTAGGTCCTATGAGGCCCAAGGTAGTTTCTTCTTTAAGAGAAGGACATGAGGAGTTTCTGCCCAGAATTAGGGTGACAAAAATTCACATACTTCCACGCTCACACCACTGATCTAGGTCCCATTTTCACACCTGGAATATAAGTAAGTTACTTTTAGGCTTCAGGTCCCTTTCTAATTCAGAAGTTCCATGAACCCCTAGGACTGCTGAGTAGTTTATCAGACCCTTGGGACAACTTGAATAATTGCCCCTTCAGGAAATCCTGAAGATGAGAAGGACCAGAGTAGATAGGAATAGCGGGCGCAGGTTGGAGATGTGAATTGTGTCTAGGCATGCCAGTCCTGAGGGCTGCTGCACATGCCCAGTCACTCATAGCTCCTCCTTAACTTGCACTCACTAGAGAGTGTAAAAGTAAATAAAATACAAATGTCTCTGCTTATAAAAGTTGTGCAAGTTTACTGTTCAATATCTAAAGAGAAATAAGTTGAATGAAAAAAATATGAATTGCTGAGCAATATCTCTTGATAACCACACTGATGTTTTGCTTTGTTTTTATACAGTTTTTGTACTTCCTGGTATCTCCCACTTAACAGTATGGCTCTTTAATACAGGATTGTGGGATTGTGTTTCCTGGTCTTGATATCCCTGAACTTGACATAAATAGGTGCTTTTGTGTGTGTGTGTGTGTGTGTGCGTGTATATATATATATATATATATATGCTTTCTTCATATAGTAACTTGGCATAAGTTAAGTGCAACTGTTTAATACTATAGACCTTCTTCATGTAGCAGTAGTGAATATTGATTTATGAAAAGCTCTTTCCAGGAGTTATAATGTTACAATGTCATCTGCCCCTCACAGTGGCTTCCTGAATACATCTGAATTCTGGCCCTGCCACCTGTCTTGGTCACACACTGCGAATGCAGGGGTATGAATTTATTAATATGAATACCATAAAGGGGGGTGGAGTATCACCTGCTTTCGCTATCTTAGGAGGCAGCTAGTTGGGGTGAAATGCATTGTCATTTTTCCATTACATTTAATGAGAATATTTTTAATGTAATGGCTTTTCGTTTAGTGGAAAATTTTATCAGGTATGAATTCAGGTGGACCTGTGAGCACTCAAATTAATGAGTTCTACCTGTAGGAGCCTGGTCTAGCTGAGGTTTGGGCATGTTGGTTCTGAGGGGTTGGCTGCACCCAGGCACATGTGTGCCTGAGAGGATGTTCCTGGCAGAAGCACAGCCTGCAGGAGGAAATGTTAGCAAGACTGTGCTCTTGAGGGATGAAGCTCATGGACAGAGAAGGGATCTCATTGAATGACTCCAGCCCAGTCCTGTGATAAGCAAAAGGAGAAGCTGAAGGACTGTGGGGACTTTGCTGAACGTCTCTGGGGTGTGTCAACGTCTTTATTTTAGGCCCACAAGACCTATTTTGCACTTCTGACCTGCATAGTTATGAAGAAACTGGATTTGCTTTATTTTAAATCAATAAGTGTGTGGTGATTTTCCACCATCGCGACAGGAAACCAGCACAGCTTGCAACAACAGAGGCACATGGGGTGGTCAGCAGGCACAGAGGTGTCTGTGGGGCTTGGTGGTAGGGCAGGAAGGGCCTACAGGGAAGGACGTCTGGGAGGTCCTCAGAGATGCCTAGAGAGCCTTGGGTGGGGAGATTTTGCAGAGGCTGAGACCCTGTGGTACAATCAGGGACAGAGATCCTTCAAGACAGGAAAGTTATTAATCATCTAGCCTTATATTTGACCATGGTCAGTGAAGCCTAGGGACAGTCCAGCTGCAGAATGATTCAAACAGATTAACTTGCAAATAGACTTACCTGAGTCGCAAAGCTTCAGTTCAAAATGCCCACCTGTCGTGAATGGGATGGATGTGTCACTGGTGCAGCCACCACTTCTTCTCACCCCGTGGGCTGCCTCCAGAGTTAATCACCCATCCAGAGACAAATGGGACCTGGAAAGCCAAGGGCAGGCAAGACCAGTGCCTCATTGTAGAGAAGGCAGGTGGGCTTCTACAGTATTGCTTGTTTGAGGGGTACTGGGGTTCTGCACCCAAGAGGCACCCTTCTAGATGAGTATTATGTTCCCAACAGCTGGACTCCATCCAGTGTATATAGGGAGGGATGAGGTGGGAGGAGGCACATGGCCCTTGGTTGTCACTGATAATTATAACTCTGACTTCCAATGCTAACAGCAACTGGGAAAAGGTTAGACAACTATAGAATCTTTTCATAAGAACTGCCTATGACTCAGAAATCACTGTGATATCTTATTACTGTAAACAGACATGCCATAATTTTCAAGAGATAGGATTATACTTATGAATGTGATAACTCTTTGAATTACAAAACTTTGCAGATGGACTCCTCACTACTCTAGAATACATACTGATAATTTAACAACTATCACCACTGTGCTGAAAAAAGGACTTGAATGACTAGCTGCACTTTATTTGCTATGAACTCACAGGCCAGAGAGACCACACAGTTGCAATCATAAGAGTATTCATAAACCTCCCAAAATTATTAAGCATATTTAGAAAAAAAATGTTAGTCACATGTTGAGAAAAGTGACAGAGAATGGAAGGGCAGTGCCTGAGATTGGGTCTTTGATGACCTCATGGCTGTGGCATGCTTAGTGCCTGGTAATGGTCCTCTGTAAGGGTGTAGGATGCCTAGCTTTGGCATAGCTTTTTGCTATGGCAATGTCTGGCATGAGAAGGCTCTGTGGCAGAGTCTTATCCTCAACCTTAATCTCAGGCACATAGTTCCTGGGAATGGAGGAGCTCTCCTGCTAGACTGCCACAATGTTTCACCAGCTCTATTACTTCCAAAACTGTCTGCTTAACAGAAATTTTAAACAGTGGACTTTCTTGAGAGCTGCACAAAGCTCCTAACATTGCACATCGCAATGGTAAACTGCAACTACAGAAAAGCTACATAAATATTTCTAGCCCTGTAACTTTCTAAGTACCAGCAATAATGCTTGCATAGTCTTTAACCTGACAATGAGACATATATAAATAAAGATGGCTGGTGTAACTGTTTAGATCTGTTTCTCCATCAGAGAGCAGCACTCCACCTGATCCCAGCTATTTTATTTTCAAAATCTGGGTGTGTGAGTCTTTATTTTTCTAATCCCCCATTGCCCCTCACAGGAACCTGCTAGTTTGGTTACACTGGTCAGAGCAGTCACACAAACTATTTCACATGTAATTATAATAAAAGTCTCTAACGTTTACTATATTGTGCAGCCAATTAATAGCCCATTAGAGCAATTAGTGACTGACTTGATGTGCTACAAATTCCTCTTACTTGAACCAAGATACCACAAACACCTGCAATAACATTTTCAGATTAAAATAAATTCTATTTCTATATGCCTTATAATTTAAAAGCTAAATTTTTAATTTAGCTTTCCTTCACATTTTTTTTCACTGACACACATCAATTGAACATATTAGTAGAATTCAGAGTGAGATCTCTATGCATACATACAGTATGCACTGATCATATCCTGCTATCTTCCCCACCCCACCTTCCTAATCCCTGGTAACTACTATTCTTCTTGCAGGAGGACTGTGTATGAGAGAGAACATGCAGCACTTTTCTTTCTGCATCTGGCTTATTTAATTAAAATAATTTCCTCCAGTTTCATCCATTTTTCTATAAATGACAGTATTTCCTTCTTCTTTATGGTTGAAGAAGAGTCTATTGTGTGCATGTACCACTTTCTTAATCTGTTCCTGTGTGGACAGACACCAAGGCTGGTTCCATAACTTAGCTATTGTGAATGGTTCTGCAATAACGTGGGTACACAGGTGTCACTTTGATGGGATGATTTCATTTTCTTCAGACATTCCCATGAGTGTTCTACCTGGATTATGTGGAAGTTCTGTTTTTGGTTTTGGAGTCCCTCCATACTGTTATCCACAGTGGCTGTACCAATTTACATTCCCACCAACAGTGCATGAGCTCCTTTTCCTCCACAGGCAGCATTTGTTATTTTTTATTTTCCTGATAATTGCTCTTCTAGCTGGGTGAAATGTTTTCTCTACTTTTGATATACATTTCTCTGATGGCTAATGATATTTAACATTTTTCATAGATTTTGTTGCTATTTCTATTTCTTATTTTGAGAAGTGTCTATGCAGGTCATTTGCACATTTATTAATAAGAGACTACTTGTTTTGTGTTGTTAATTCTTTGCATTCTTTCTATTTTCTGAATATTAACTCTCTGTCAGATGAAGAATTGGCACATATCTGGCCACATTCTGGAGGTTCTCTTCACACTGTTGATTGCCTTCTTTGCTGGGCAGAAACTTTTTAATTTGATATAATCCCATTTGTCAGTTTTTGCTTTTGTTGCCTGTGCTTTGGGGCTCCTATCCAGAAAATCACTGCCTGTACTGATGTCTTGAAGAATTGCCCTTATGTTTCTTCCCGCTAGTTTCAGATTAATTAGTTTTTTTTCTATAAAAGTGCATGGATGGACTTTAGTACATAATAATAACAAATAAAGTACAATTAAGGTTAACATTTACTTTGGACTAAAATAAATCTGGAACTAGTTCCTCTTTTTATTTTTTCACCACAAACACCTGCAATATCAAGTGGCACTGGACATTGCAGCAACACAAGTACATTGATACCCTTGTAAGTCCTGGTGGGGACCTGGAGATGTGACAGTCACACTGTGAGCAAAACCTGAATTGCCAGACAACATCATGCTACACAAGTCTGTAAGGTAGGTATAAAACTTCTCCCCTTTTCTCTGAGTGACACTCCAGTGAGATTCCATCATGGTTCATTTTTACAATAATACAGCCACATGCCACCTAATGGGGTTTAGAGAGTGGATCATATATACAAGGGGGGCCCCATAAGTTATAGTGGAGCTAAAAATTCCCACCACCCAGTGATCCTGTAGCCATCCTAACATCCTGGCTCACCACATGGCTCATGTGCTTGTCGTGATCCTGGTGAAAGAAACCCAATTCACTGCCAGGTCTGTGAAAATATGGCATACACAATGAAGCATGGGACAGGCCTAACACTTGGTCATGATGACTGGCAACTGTAGGCCTTTGCCATACAATACTCTGCACTGTCATTTTAGAGTGTGTCATATATATATGATAAACATTCACTGCAAAGCAGTGTGCTCTAGCATGCCAGCAGCCACACAACTGTGTTTACTGCATGTCTTGATCGAATCATATTTATTGTGTGATTTGATATCATGTTTTGTTCATTATGACCCTAGGAACAATACACTGTAGTACACACACTCACACACACACACATACACACACACACGCACAGGCCCACACCATAAACCACAGAGCCTAGGTATATAGTACACTATACCATCCAGGTTTGTGTAAGTGTACCCTGTGATGGTTGTATAATGACAAAAATCACCTGGTGACACATTTCTCAGACTGCATCCCCTTTGTTCAGAGACCCATGACCATACCTCTCTCTGCTCCCTGGATTTCCTGGAGGTCCACCTGGGTTTTTTCATATGCCCGCTCAATGAAAGCAAGGGGCCCTGGCAGGTCAGTAGCACATCACTTAGCTATACCTGGCTTGATATATGTGTGTTGAGTAAATGAATAAATGATTGAACAAATATACAGATACAAAAATAAACAGTGAATTGGCTTCCTTTCCAAACATTGTCCCACCATGTTCTGACTTTCCCCCCTTGCATCAACTTTTAACATTATTCTACTGCCCAGACAATCCAATCATACTATAGCTGGATGCATGATTGTGTGTGTGTGTGTGTGTGTGCATATAAAGTATAAAACATATAAGTATTCCATATGTGTTATGCATAGCATATATATGCTAATATAGTTGTACATATATGCAAATGTACTTGTATATATTAAGTGTTTAATTATAATGCATGCATAAGTTGGATAAGAGTGAAGAAGAGTGCATCTACCTCCTTTCAAGACAGAGATACACTGAGCTATGAAGAAACATAAGCTTTGAGGTCAGACAGCCTTGGGTTTGAATCCGCTGTGTCCCTAATCCATAACATGGGCACATTCTTATGTTTCAGAGTCTCAACTTCCTTGCCTATACAGTGGTGATAATAAGATATACCTTCAAGAAAGTGTATTCAAGACCTTATTTATAGATCAGTCCTAAAACTAGTAATTAGTCCTGCACAGAAGCAGCTCCTTCCCAAAGTTATGGAGGATGGGGGAACAGGTAAAATGATTGCCACTGGCAAATGATATCATTTTATCATGCACATGTGTGAATATGAATGAACCCATCATTATGTATAATTATGGGGCACCAAAAAAAAAAAAACATGGGAAAAAAGTGTAGGACATATATTCCTTAGAGAAACAACTTACTGAGAGCAGGCATGGGGCAGAGGATATGGAAGGAAGCCCCACATCACCACTGGAGCTACTGAAAACTCTGAGCAGGGGCTGGGAACCCTGTTCTGTACATAAGTAAGGATAATCTTGGGCTGATGAGAAGATTCACTGGTAGAACCAAAATGAAGAACAAGGTTCTGTAGAGCTCGCCCAAGAGGAGCCAGCAATTCTGACGAAGATAGAACAAACTAGCTCCTTAATCCCATTTGGGAAAGGTTTTATTGATATCAAATAAGGAAGCATAAAAATATCAGAGCACCAGTTACTGATACTACCTCCAGAACTGCTGCTCCACAGGAAAGCATGAGAATGCCTCTGGATTTATTTGGGCCAAGTTTCCCCCGACCCCCAGCTGCAAAAATAAGATTCTTCCTCTTGCAATTTTCCAGTTTGATTGTAGCTCTGGTGTCTCCAGATGTGGCAGCCATTCCAAAGGCACAGAGAGGATGATTTATGTCTTATGTAGACACTCTCTTTTGTCAAGACCAGCTTTTGCCCTGAAAGGTGGGGAAGGGTCTGTTGTCACCAAGTGTGCGTTCATTCCAACCCCATCCTTCCAGACTCTACTAGCATCAGCACTCAGTTATTGAGGTGATGGTGATGAACCTGCAGCTCTCCGCAATTCTACGCACTGGGGCTGTTAGTCCACAGCAGCAGTGATTCTCAACAAGAACTGATTTAATTTGCTCTCTCCCAGGAATTTTGGCAATATATAGAGACATTTTTTTCATTTGCATTACTGGGCCATTGCTTCTGGCATTTAGTGGGTAGAGTTCAAAGATGCTTCTAAATGTCCTACAGTGCCCCCAAACAATTCCCCACAACAAAGATCATCTGGCCCAAGATATCAGTGGTGCCAATTTGGGAAACATTACATTATAGTGACAGGGTGCATTTAATCTGCAGTAGTCTGTGGTTAGGAGACACCACTATACAAATGATGCCAGAGTGGTGGTACAGCTCAGTGGTGGGGCACTTACCACATGTAAGGCCTGGGGCCCATCTATACCACCTCAAAAAAGGAAAGAAAATTGTGCCTTAGGATGTGACTTCCCTAACTTCTCATAGGAATGGCACATATGTAGATTATAGAGATTCTCGAAGACCAGATAATTCTCAGGACTCTCTCAATTTAGAAATAGGCTTACAGTGAATTTTGTTCTGTGGCACAATAATTTTTATATGATCTTCCAAACATGCAAACATTATATCAGAACTTTCATAATTTTTTTAAATGACCCCAAGATTCAGAATGTAGTCCCAAAGGGATCTGCTTGTAATCCTGGGAAAGTCTCTTAGCATCCATGATCTTCAAATCTGCATTTGCTATATTTATTCATTTGCAGATATGTCCATCTCATTTGAGATTTTAAGCAAAAAGAGAAAAAAAAAGTAAATTATGCCTGTAAATTACTTTTGGAAGTGTAAAAAAAAGCACAAGGTATTACTGAAGCTTCATTAATATAAAGTTGATTTAAAATAAACAAGTAATTGATTTTGTAATCTTTTATTTGGTGTGTGAAGAACAATAATGCCAATTTTTCAGATAATTGAAAATCCCTATGTCTTTCTAAATTAAATACCACATTCCTTAGGATCCCAGCCCATACCACTGATTCTACATTAGTAAAAAGAAAACAGAAAGGCAAATTTTAAACTAAATCTAATGCAGCAAATCTTTTATGTACACTGTAATTTAAGTAAATAGATGGCAACCTAGATTTTATGCACCATTTTATATTCATTTGCTTATTTGGTTTAAACTTGAATCCCAAAATCATATCAAATTTAATGTACCAGAAAAGATGGATATTTTTTAAGACTTTAAGCTAAGAATCTTTTCTTATTGTACAATCACAAATACCAATGAGAGGATTAAATTTGCAATCATAGCATGCAGTTAAAAGAAATAATGATAAGTAAATATTATTCACTGAAGAGAGGTGAGTTGTCACACTAAATTAGAAGTCACACACTCACATGCCTGCAGGGGACCAGGAAGATCACTTAAATAAGTGAAGCCAATGAAAACAACAGAGAGACTGGTACTTTAGGCACCCTCTTTCCAGCTACTGTGACCAAAAGACCTGACAAAAACAATTAGTGGAGGAAAAGTTTTTTGGGGGGCTATGGTTTCAGAGGTCTCAGTCCATAGATGGCTGAGTTCATTCTTTGGGGCCCAAGGTGAAGCAGAACATCACAGTGGCAGAATGTGGCAGAGGTAAGCAAGTCAGGACATGGCCTGAGAGAGAGAGAGAGAGAGAGAGAGAGAGAGAGAGAGAGTGAGAGCCCGCGCTCCATTTGACAAGGACAAAATATATACCCAAAGGCACATCGCTATGGACCTGTCCCCTCCAGCCATGCCCTACCTGCCTCTGGTTACCACACAGTTAATCCCTATCAAGGGATCAATATGTTGATTAGTTTAAGACTCTCATAACCGAACCATTTCACCTTTAAAACTTCTTACATTGTTTCACACATGAGGTTTTTGGGGACATTTTTGGGGACACCTCACAACTAGACCATAACAGCTGGGGAGGGCACAGCTGCTCCCTTCCAAGCCAAGCCTACCTAAACAACTGGAAGGCAGCAGCACGCTTACCCCACAATCCCAACCTTTGAAAAAGAAAGAAAAAAAGTTTGACCAATGATCATTTCTATTGTTCCTGGGCACAGACTAGAGAAACTATGAGAATATTCCGTGGCCAGTGTGACCCAGATTGCTCCTGAAGTGTCATGAGGCCAAGGCCCTCCTTTCCTGGCAGCCTCCCAGGAGATCTGAAATCATTTGCTTTGCAATGGCATCCCCTGTGTAGGACAAACCCCTCAGTCCAAGCCCTGTTGACTCCAGAATCATTAATCCTTTTTAAACACTTTGACTCTGAAATGAACTTAAGCAGACAGATGCTGCTGTGGGGTGAGATGAAACATTGCAAAGTTAGAGCAAACACTTCAGCAAGGATGCTCGAATCGCCTCGGTACTCTTACCATATGCATATGTGCATAATTCTGATAATTTGCTGTGATTTTCCTAATAAACCTGCATTTTCTGTGTAATGTCTTACATTCCACTCTTAGCACCTCTAATAGTTCATGATATATTCAACAATTGAACCACCCAATACTCAACCAGAATTGTAGAAATACAATTTGGATTTTAATAATAATGATGAATTTTCTACAGTGCAGTCATTGCCATGAAGTTCTCATTGGCTAATATTAAAAGCACTGTCTCCTAGCTTAATATTCAAACAGTCTTTGAAATATGACATCACTTTTCTACAGTCTAGGATTTAAAATTTCCCAAGAATATTTGTTGCATTAGGCTGACCTGAGAAGTTTCCATTGGCAAACCTGTTCCTTTAAAACTCTGAGGTGGGGGCTGGGGCTATGGCTCAGTGGCAGAGCCCTTGCCTAGTATGTGTGAGACACTGGGTTCCTTCCATCCTCAGTACTGCATATAAATCAACAAACACAATAAAGGCAGACTGTCCATCTATAACTCCAAAAAATTTAACAAAACAAAACTCTGAGGCGAGTGGATCCAAGACCCATAGAAACATACACTTAAAAAACTTAAGGATCTTCTGTGTCAACCATTCATCTCAGAGTTGGAGAAACAGAGAACCAAGGACATTAAATGATTTAACCAAAGCCATTCAAATAACATACACATTTAGGCCAGGATGTAAGTCTCCTGACCTCCGCAGGCCCATTTTGCCTGAAGTTCAGAGGACTTTCACCCAGACAGTGGGATTTCTCACATTCTGATGTCTCATTAACCCCTTCAGACTATGAAAGCCCTGAGGGCAGAGAGGGTCAGATCCACTGTGTCATGGGACCCTTAGCATCTAGGGCAGCCAACCCATGTAAGAACTGCAGAGCAGAGGACCAAAGCGTGCAGAGGGTTTTCTGTGCCTAATCCCCACCTTCAAATCTGAATTTGGGTGCATTTGATGGGGCGTCCCCACCTTTCTATTTCACTTGTGAGAGGCAATTGACACAATCACATGCCCCACGGGGCATCGACTCTTTGTGACACTGAATAAATGCCACGAGAGTGATCAACGAGCACATCCTCAAAGGTTCTCCTTAGATTAGGCAGTAGGTGACCAATTCTCCTGGTTCTCCCAAGGCCGTCCTGCTTTAAGTGAAATAGCTACATTCTGTGACACCCCTCATGCCTGGGCAAATTAGAACAGCTGGCTACTCTTGACTGGCCACTTTGCCTCCAGGTAAAAAATAAAAATTATCAAAACAATAGCAAAGTACTAACAATTTATATTCCTGTCTCTCTGATACAGCAAAGAATAATTCTCAGATAATGGCAGCACCTCTGTTAGAAGGTGGACAGGAAACTTGAGAAGTGACCAGGGTGACTGCATCATGCCCTGGGGTCACGTCTTCATCTTTCAGAGCGCTCAACAGTGCTATCTTTTCTTGAGAGTGGGTGGTTATGCTTCCTTTGGCCCCAGGAATACTCCAGTTCTTTGGATCTTGAGTACCTCAAGTTATGTCTGTAACTGCCATCCAGCCCCTCTCCATGAACAAAGTGGGATCCCTCCAGAGCCCTTCTAGTAAACATGCCTTTCTGACCCAGTGCTGCCCTGGGAGTAGCTGCCAGGGATTCTCTTCCAGGTCCTGCCTCCTCCAGAATCCTCCCCCCACCACCACCCAAACCCTTACTCTCTAAAAGGAGAACCAGTAGATGCCATAACTTGTTACTTTTGTCTTAATAAAGGTGCAGTGACTCTAGCCACAACCTCTTCTCCTCAAGATTCCAGAATATCAGGCACTCAGAGGGTAGCTGGGAGGACATGCAGTGGATCATCCCCCTGTGGCTGCTCCAGCCCCTTCTCCTTCCCATCTCCCAGCTGCTTCTGCTCTTAGTGGACCTTTGGTTCTCTCAGTGAGTCTTTGCCTATCTTTCTTTCTGCATTAAACATCTCCAGGGCTGAGGGTGTGGCTCAGTGGTACAGCACTTGCCTAGCATGTGGGAGGCACTGGGTTCGATTCTCAGCACCGCATATTAATAAATAAATAAAACAAAGATCCATCAACAACTAATAGATGATTTTTAAAAATCTCAAAACACACTTAAGTTGAGAAAACTGATTTTTTTTTTTAGAAATTTTGCTTTTTACCCTAAAAAAAAGAATACCCACTCTGAGGATGGGATTTGAAAGAATTAAATATTGTGGGTAGGAACTACACCCGAAGGGGGCTTAGAGGAGGCGCAGGGGACAGGGAGTGAGAGAGAGGCAAGACCAGGAAGGAGGAGAACTCTTATCTCCTTGCTCTCCGCTCTGTCTCTGCAGATGTCCCTGACTGTCCATCTGCTTCTCCATTGGAAATATTCTCAAGTCTCCTGTAGACTTGGGCAATCCAGTCTTGCCCAATTTATTCATAATAGTAGTCACTTATCTCATATCTGATTTGAGGCAAAATTGGCTTTTAAATACCATCTTTATTTTGTGTGCCATTCTCTATTAGGATGAGACATAACAGCAAGGATTTATATTAATTAATTATACCTCTTTTAAGTATTTGCAGATAGGGCTTCCAAATTATAATGTAAATTTATGCAACAGATGCAAATCAGAAATTTCTCAGGTTTGATGTCATAAAATCTGCTACTCTTGCAAGAAGCTCCTACGATTTTTCCTCCAGCTTCACTGAAAGATGAAAGGGCCACACACTGTCTTTTTCGGCCCTTCCCCTTGGAATTCCTGTCACTCTTATTTAGCATACCTTATTTCTTCATGGAAACAGCAGTGTTTAGTTTATTAAAAATTCATGGGACACAATTTTCTCTTGAGTACATAGGGCCTAAGGCTTTCAACCATGTCTATATTATTGCCTAAAAACTTACTTATATTTAAAAGATTCATGAATTTAGAGTTATTATTGACAGTGTCAGCAATGCCTTTTTTAGAGTTATAGGAACACAGGATTAGAATAAGCCAGAAGAAGCCACTGATCCAATATACTTGTAGAAAGACTTGCCTTATATAAATAAAAACAGATAAATAAGTAATTGGATCCTTAAGAACGGTCGGTGCTCACCTTGGTACAAAGGGGAAAGGGCTTATTCCCCATGGAATGACATCTTCATTGCAATACCATCTTTATTTTGTGTGCCATTTCTCCTTACCAGATAGATGGGGTTTCAAAGTGGCCTCTGAGCTTCAAAAACACCTGCTTTCCACATGCTCATGGTAACCCATGGTGACCATCCCCAAGGTTTCCATATTGCTCTTAAATTAGAAACCTGATCATATCACACTTCTCTGCTCCCACAGTGGGCGGCGTGTTTTATTCCTCTGGCACTGTTGCTTGTTCTAGAGCCTTAGCACCATAGCACAGGGACTTCAAGTCTCTAAATGTTAAAGGTCACTGACCTCAAAAACTGAAGATCCACAAAAGGAGCCCATCAGAATTCAGAGCCTGAAAGTGTTCCTTTGGAGCTGAAGCGCCAATTGCTCCAGTAAGTGCCGCAGTCTGGCTGGGCACAAAATCACGAGCCACTCAAGCACGAACAAACTTTATTTTTGAAACTGCCGCCAATGCCCTGGATGCTCCCGGGAAAATTGCCCACCAACCCACGCAGCATTCTCCAGGACCCCAACAGGAAGTCCCTCCTCCGGAATTCCCTCCTACCGCACTTCCCCAACCAATTGGAACTCTCCAGGAGTCCTGTAGCAGGCCCAGGTGAACAGCAGGAATCTAATATCCATAAGAATGCAGATCTTAACATAATCATATCATCTCAATGGCTTGCTGGCATCACCTTTCAACCAAAAATGCCATGCATCATATTACTTGGCTGTGGCTCTTAGCAAAAAAGGGCTACATTTTGTAATTGGATCTCTTCTGCTATTGGAGAGTCGAGGACCCCGCTCGTCATTCATTGGTGCTGCTCAATGGGTCTTAGTACCATGACTACCAAGAGCTAGTCGCTATTACCTACCTCCCAACCGTCTCTCAGAATTACCCATTGGACTGTTGTCTGGCTCACCCCGTCAGAGCTACAAGCTGTGTGGAAGAGGACACATTGATTGACAAAGCAGAGATTTTTATCCATGTCTGACGACATGAAAAGAGTTGTGGATGACCTTTTGGGCATAAGCACCTTGAACAGTACTGATAGCAATACTCATCTATGAAGCACGTCCGGTGTGCCAGGGCTGGGTTGAAACACTCTGCAGACAACTCCTAAAGCAGTCCTCAAAGCTTTATTGAGGAGCGATTCCCCTCCATGTGACACCTGAGAAGGATTAAATGGCTCATTCAAATCTCCACAGCTGGACAATGGCTCAAGTAAGATGGAGCTCACTGTGATTTCAAAGCCTCCGTGTTACCCAAATTCACGACCTCAAACTCCCTTGTTAACACTGATGGGAAGTGAAGATTTATAAAACCATAACAATGAAACTAGAAAACACCTGCCTTTTAAAACCCTGAGGGCAGGAAGGCATCAGTTAAATCAGAGAGGGCGACTTGACTCAGAGCACTCAGAGGGAGGCTCCCAGTGCTCCTCCACCCTCAGACCACTCTCTGTCATAACACAGCTCACTGAGGATTTCCGTTTATGTATTATCATATATACTGTCTTTTCCATATTACATACTTATGCCTACTATTTACATTTATGTCTATTATATTATTATTTACACATATGTCTGAAAAAGACTGCATACATTTTTCCTTTTTAAAAAGTTGTGCTAAAACACATAACATGAAATGCAGCATCGTACCCACCTCCAGGTGTGCAGTTCAGTGGCACTGTGTATTTCGGCACTGTTTTGTAACCACTCTCAGGACTTTTACATTTTGCAAAACTGACACCGTATCCAGTAACTATAACCCCACTTCCTGCGCCTGACATATTCTACTTTCTATTTCTGTTAATTTTCTAACTAGAGGCCTCACATAAATGGAATAACACAGTAGGTGCCTTTTCGAGACTGGCATGTCCCTGTCACCATACTCTCCTCCAGGTCCACCCATGCTGCAGCATCTGGTTTCCTTCCATTTTGAAAGCTGATCCCACCATGTGCAGGCACCGCATTTTGCTTATTCAAATGTCAACAGACATTTAGGTGGCTTTCACCTTTTGGCTATTGTGAATAATACTGTTAGGAACTAGCTGTGCACATGTCTCTCATAAACCCTACTTTCAATTCTATATGCTCAGAAGTGGAATTGCCAGGTCACGGGGTAATTGTGTTCTCGATTTTTGAAGAAGCACCATGCTACAGCCTTCCACATTCCTGCCAACAGATGCTGGGCTTCCCATTTCCTCACAATCCTGTCAACACTTGTTATTTTCTGTTTTGCTGTTATTTTGATAGTAGCTGTCCTGATAGGAGAGAGATAGTACATCACTACAGTTTTTACTTAGATTTCATTTCCAATGACTAGCCATGTCGAGTCTTTTTCATATGATATGTCCATATCATCTTTGAGAAATGTCTATTCAAATTCTTTGCCCACTTTTAAATTGGATTATTTGTTTTCTTGTTGTTGGGTTGCAGAAGCCAACTTTACTGTTACCACAGTATCCTTCTTTCCATTTTGGCGTCTGTCAGCCTTCAGGTAGGAATGAGCTCTCTT
The DNA here is from genome assembly GCF_047511675.1 of Marmota flaviventris. Taxonomy (NCBI): domain Eukaryota; kingdom Metazoa; phylum Chordata; class Mammalia; order Rodentia; family Sciuridae; genus Marmota; species Marmota flaviventris. Next base: position 109,444,579 of record NC_092505.1, on the reverse strand, counting down.
GTGGCCTAACACAAAATGTAGAACCACAGGATATGTGTACCCTCTTCCCACACTATGTCGGAACACAAGAGAATTTTTTTTTAGACTGCTTTATACTACATAAACATTTGGTAAAACTCCAGAAGGGTACACTTCATTTAATTGTTATTAAGATTAATATTCAAAGTAGAATAGAGTTTAGATATCACTTAATCCAAGTCCATTTTGCAGATAAGAAAACATTGAAGAAAGAAGGCCATTTGCTACATAGTTAATAATGAAAGCTGCTGTTCCTGGGGGTTGGGGTTATAGCTCAATGGCAGAGAGCTTGCCTCACACAGATGAGGCACTGGGTTCGATCCTTAGCATCATATAAAAATAAATAAAAATATAAAATAAAGTTGCTGTCCCAGAAGGGGACATCCAGTGTACACTTCCTCCACTGCGGTCACCAAGTTGAACAGAGCTGAGGGTATTGTCTTTGGAATTTACTGGATCTGGATCTCAAACACCCAGGAAACATTCCTACTGTTACTGACTAGTCGTATGGTCCTTAGACAGTCTCTATTAGTAACAGGTGCATAACCACTGAGCCACACCCCCAGCCCTTTTTTATTATTTGAGACAGGGTCTTGCTACATTGCTCAGGGCCTCACTAAATTGCTGAGCTTTGTTTGGAACTTGTGAGCCTCCTGCCTTAGCCTTCTGAGCTACTGGGTTTACAGACACGGTACCTAGCCTAATATTAGTCTTTTGATGTTTAAATGGGATAAAATATCAAAGCAATCTGAAAATGAATAGTTTTATGCAAATATGAGAATTTATTACTATTAACATGATTTTGTGAAAACATATATCAGAATGAAGAGAAAAGTTATTTGAGAATCTGGATATATATTTGAATTTTAATAATATTTTTTCTAAATACTTGTATATTGTATATTTTCTAAATACTTGTATATAAAATGACTAATTGTGTTTGATACACATCAAAACTCCATCAATTCTTCCCTTTTCTGTTTGTGGATTTCAGTCATCTCTTCTCCAAAGCCAGACAGGCTGCACTGGATGGTTGCTACAACCCAACCATGCTGTCCCATAACATGTCGCACCTAGGTCCCTTATCACCAAAGTCTTCTGAGCCTATTAAGTATTACTCTGGGTCACACTACTAAGCAAATGGCCATAATCTCAGCATTGTCCTTGTGTTCTGCATCTGGACAAACAGACGCCTCTATTTTAGAAAGCTCTGCTTACTGCTTCTCTGAGCTTCAGTATTTTTTCCTCAAAAGTCAACTGTTCCCAAATCTATAGGTAGAATAGAGATTTCTCTCATGGAGAGATTTCCCCCAAGGAAACAACTCCTCTCAAGAACATATGCTATGGAGGTCATCTGCTGTTCTTGGTATGTGTGGAGAAGGACTCACTCCCCTTGGATCTCAGTTCTACACATGCATAGAATGCGAATATCACTCCTTCCTTCTATAGTCATGGCCCGGACTGAGTGAGATACTATTTGGGGACCTGGTGCAAAGCCAGAAAGAGAGAACATGCATATTAAATCTTAATTTCCTTCCTTCCTTTCCCACATAGCCACCATTAGGGAAATTGGTCCCCAAATCAGGCTGGACTCCTCAAAGTAAACGTGTTCCTCATTAGGACTGCTCTGGGAGGAGGACCAGCCCATATCCAGGGATTATTCTTACTTTCTTATTGCGGGGCTTAAGCTACAGGTTTCTTCTGACTGATGAGCCAGGAAAATTCCAAGGCGAAGATCAAGTCACATAGACACCTCAAATGGGGATGTTAAAGAAGAAGTGAGGCTGGAGCTGTAGCTCAGTTGGAGAGTGCCTGCCTTGCATGCACAAGGCCCTGGGTTTGATCCCAGCACAATAATAATAATAATAATAATAATAATAATAATGTGAGAAAAGAACAGGAGTGCAAGTTGAGCGATAAAGTTTCTTGGGAGACCAAGAAAAATGAATCTTGGCTTGTCTTATGTTAGCAAGGTCTGGAAATTCCCAGTCTTAATTTTCAGAAGGTAGTTAATCATGAGTCTTATTTTTTTTTTTTTTTTGAGAAGCAGGTACGTCTGCCATGGCTGAGGACATTCTTTAAAGGAGTTAATCTGGATATAAACAAAATAGTCAAGAGATAGTAAATATAAAATTTTCGAGCAGGTAGACAGGCCAGTCATGTTCATGGGTAGCTGCTTCATGAGCACATGTCTCTATTAAAGTGTAAGTGGAGTCTGACCTGTATCCATAGTTCTGTCTCCATCTTCTTCTCTGGCTAATAGACTAATGATTATTTCAAATTGTACTTCATTCACTGAATCCTTCCTGGATTGAATTCTTCTTGATCAAGATGATTAAATTTGTGGAATATTCATATTGGAACCAGGACCCAGGCTGACAGGGTTCCCAGACCCTCTGTCTGCTCTAGATTGGTCTTCTAAATCCATCTTTCAGTCTCCAGCCAATGATCATTTCCACTCTGTATTAGGATTTCTCAACTTCAGCTCTGAAAGATTTAGACTGGATAATTCTTTGTTAGGCTGTCCTGTCCATTATAGGACCACCCCAGGTCTCCAAACATGGGATGCCAGTAGCACCCTTCCCCTCACTTGTGACAATCAAAAATATCTCCTGACATCATCAAACATCTCCTAGGTTGGGCAAACCATCCCAGATTGAGAACCACAGGCTTAGCAGAAAGATGTACTCATTTCCAGGCATAAAATCTAATTATCTGAGTGTCCATTGTCCTATGAAAGACCTTCAGTTGAAAACAAGAGACATGTAAAAGGAGGAAAAAAAAAAGTTAAAGAGAAAACCCAGACATCGGAGCCAGATCTGGATATGATACAGATGTTGGGGCTTTAAAACGGTGTCTCAGTCCATGCCTGCTGCCATAACAAAATGCCTTCTATGGTAATTTATAGTCAGCACACATTTCCTCTCAAGTTACAGAGACTGAGATCTCCTAGATCAAGAAACTGGTAGGTTCTGCTTCCAAAATCGAGAAAGTAGAAATCAAGCAAAATCAAATGAGTAACCTCAGCAGAAAGATGGAAACTATAGGAAGAATCATAAGGAAATGCTAGCGTTCAAAAGCAAAAATAAAGAATGCGCACACTAGTCAAGTCGATACAACTATGGAAACAATCCCTGATCTTGAAGGTATGTCACCAAAGACCACCCATGATGAAAAGTAAATTGGGACAAATTGTTTTTTCCTTAGATTTTCCACTATAAGAACAATTTTCTAAGTGCTAATTCTCTTTTGATTGTTTTAGTTTCCTGTATTTTCTGTGGTCCTTCTAGGCTGTTATATGACTTTGATAGGATCCTTACTAATAATTTTTTATAACATGGTGTTTTTAGTGGTCGACATTTTTATTTTCTGTTTTAGTATTTTTTTAATTTACTTCTACACACTTAACTGATAAAAGTCTGGGTCCAAAAGTTTTTTATAGGGGATTTTAAATCTTTCAAAGATGTTTTTGGGAAAATTAATATCATTCTGATTCTCTTCTATTATGGGTCAGCTGTTTATTTTGGGTCAACTGTTTATCTTTTCCAGAAACTCTCAGAATTTGTTTTTCTTTTTCCCTGAGAGTATAAGTTCATCAGGAGTTGATGAGGTATAGGTAGTTTGGTCTTAAATCTTATAACACCTTCCCTTCAGTTCAAAGATTGTACATTTCTTGCACAGTGGGAGTGACTCTGTGATTTGACAAGGCTTATTTATTTTGTACATCATTTTATTTCTCTACCATGGCTGTCATCTTCTGGACTATCTCAGAGGGGCCTTTTCTAATCCTAGGTCTACTTTCAGAGTCTCTTAACTTCTATTTTCAGTAACTTTTTATTTGTCTTTACATGTTAGGAGATTTATTTTCTAGATCACATAGTTGGCCATTAGGTATATTCAGTCTATTATTTACATGATCCATTAAATTTACAAATTCAGTGATCACTTTTAAAATTTCAGATGTTTCTTCTCTAATCTTCAGAAAGAGACTATTTTTCTGTATTCTTCCTTATTCATAGGAGTATTTTCTTGTTTCACTATTGATGAAAATTCTATCAAATCTCTAGAAGTATATTAATCAGAAAACTTTGAAGGTTCTCTTCTGTTTTCTAATTAATCCCCCCTCCCCTGTTCCCATATCAATTCTTTGGTAATTTCTAATTTTACTACTTTTATGTTTTGGTTTTGACTATGATCTTTGTATTGTTTTAAACTTTCTACACTAAAATATTTTTTAAGTCTTGAAGATCATTCAGAGCAGGAGGGAGGAATGCAGTCAGATCCCTAAAAAGAGAAGGCTCCATGTAGGGGTGGAAAGCTCCCTGCATTCTGTCACCCTGTGTGTGGTGGCCCCATCACTGAACAGATTATGGTGGTGTCACGGGAAAGCAGGGAGTTGAAACTCCATCCTTCAGTTCTTGTGTTCTGACGACAGAAGATTTAAAGTCAGACACCAAAAGTCATGCAGGAAAACTTTATTAGAAGAGAAAGTGAACTGGAAATAAAGTGAAAGAAAAGTGAGGCTTAAGCAGAAAGCACTTTCAAGAAGAAAGTGGGCCTTCTCCAGGCAGAGAACCACACAGAAGACAACGCTGTCCCCAATTTTATTACTGTTTGATTTTTACCAGGAGAACTGGGGACACCTTCTGTACTCTTTGCTCTTTGTTCATCTCCCCCTTCACCTTGGGTGGTGCAGTTTTCTACCTTAGTTAATCCTCTCTGGAACTGTCAGGGTGGCCATCCTATTCAGGGGAGCTTCATCTACAAGTCAACCCATGTTAGTGTGGGCATTGGGGTCATTACTGGTAAGAAGTTACCTTAGTGACCTGTGCTACTAAAGAAATCTTCCTTCCTGGACAAGTGGAACCACCTTTAGCCATACTTTCTAGCTTCACACCACATTGATGGACCCTGTCAAGAGTTCGTCCCATGAATCTTTTCCTCTTGGGCATCTTCCCATTAGCTCCTTTGCTTCTGTATATTTTCTACAAATTAACTACCACACTTTACCTTCTCTCTACTGTGGAAGCAGTTTAAAGAAGGACCCTTGAGTCATTTAAAGAATGCATGTGACCTTGCCTGCGATCCACTGTTCATGGCTAGCTGCTACCTAACATCTGCATGGTCCCAACGGGGGCGGGGGACTGGGTGGCGCCCTGCACCGCAGCTCCCCATGCACAGCCACAGAGATTCGGCCCATTCTCTGGCCTGGGTCCCCAGACCTCCCTTGAGTCGGGAGTGAGCCACAGCCCAACCAACACAGCCCTTCTTGCTTAAGACTCCCTCTGCCAGGGCACCTTTTCCCAAGCGTGGCTAACCTTCCTCTTCTGATGGAAGAAAGGAAGCGCTGCTGCTTAAAGCACGACTCTGGAAACCATGGGGCCCCTTCTCCAGAGGAGGGATGCCCCTTCTTCTGGGAGTGCGAGGCCCTGTGGAGGGGAGCCTTCCCAGGCCTGGGGTGCTGGAGGCAGGGTCCCTGTGTTTGGCAAAGTGAGGGGAACTTCACCTGGGAGGGGGACGTTCAGTCAACCTCCTCTCCCTTCCCCTCTTCTGGTCCGTGTCTACTGTGGGTCTGACCTTGGCCCTCACTCCCTCTCTTCTTCAGTGTTTGCTCCCGGCACCCCGGCCATTACTTACAGGATAACCGCCAATGGCAAGGACTCCAGCAGCCCAGGAGTTGAGAAGCTGGTTCTTTTTTTCCTTGTATGAATTAAATCTGAACCTGTAGCTCTCTGGTGTCTTACCCTGTGGCTTCCTCTGTTACAACTTCATCACCAATTCATTCCTCCTGCTTTTATTTTAGACAGTGTTTTAAAACATTCCGAGTTGATGCTACTTCTTGTTTTTCAGAACAGGCATAGCTTAGTATTGCTATTATCATGATTATGATTGAATTTTCCACAGTCCAGTGGGAATATGGGATAAAGAAAGGAGGAATGAATGTTCTCAGTCCCCATCCTCTCTTGCCATTCATGGAATTTCCATCCTTCACTGAATATTCTAAGCCAATGATTCCCAATTCTGGCTGCTCCTTGGGGAGTCCTTTTAAAATATCAGTGCCTGAGCCTCAGTCACAAAGATGATGATTTATTTAGTCTGGAATGGAACCCGGGCACCAGCCATTTTTAAAAGCTCCCTAGATAGTTGTAATGTGGAGTCAAGTTTGAGAATGATTCTTCTAAGCCAACCTGTAACTGTGCTTAAATGCAGAAGTGAATTCTCAAACTTCAGTGTCTATAAGAATACTCAGAGGAGATTCTTTATTTTCTTCCTGTTATTAGTGCATTACAGTTACACATAATAGTTGGGTCCCTTTTGACAAAATTGTACATTCATGGAATTTAATTTACTCCATCTCCGTCCTTGGTCCCCACACTATTTCCCACCCACCCCTCTTCTCTCCCCCTACTCTCTTTCTTGTAGTCAACTGGTCTTCATTTCACTCATTTTTTAATTTATTTTTGATTGGCACTTTATAGATAATATGTGAAGGTGGAATTCGTTGTCATCTACTTATAAATGCACAAAGCATAATTTTCTCAAATTCATTCCACATTTCCTCCCCTTTCTGCTCCCTCCTCCCAATCAATCTCCTTCTTATACTCCACTGAACTCCCTAAATCTTTATGATATACAGTTCACCTGGGATTACAGCTGTGCATCACCAAGCCCGGAATTATTTGTATTCTTGACAATTTACATTCTAACTGGAGTGAGATGAAATCTTAGGGTTATTTTGATTTGCATTTCCTTGGTTGGTAGAGATGTTGAACATTTTTTTAAAATATATTTGTTGACCATTTGTGTCTTGTCTTTTGAGAAATTTCTGTTCTTTTGCTCTTTTATTGATTGGATTATTTGTCTTTTGGTGTTAAGCTTTTTGATTTTTTATATATTTTGGATTTTAATCTCAACATGGAAGTATCTGGAAAAGATTTTCTCCCATTTTATAAGCTCTTTACACTCTTGTTTCCTTGCTGTGCAGAAGTTTTTTAATTTGATGTCCTCTTACTTGTTAATTCATGGTTTTATTTCTTGAGTTGAGTCTTGCTAAGGACTCAACTGGTGCCTGCTCCAATATGTTGGAGTGCTGATCCTGTGTTTTCTTGTAGTCACTGAAAAGTTATGGTTTAATTTCTGAGTCTTTGATCCACTTGATTTGACTTTTGGCCAGGGTGAGAGAGAGGAGTGAAGTTTAATTCTTCTACAGATGGATATTCAGTTTTCTTTGCATCATTTGCTAGAAAGTCTGTTTTTCCTTCAAGATATGTTTTTGTCACCTTTGTCAAGTATCAGAGGACTGTAATTATCTGGGTTTGTCTTGGTGTCTTCTATTTCATTTGTGTTCTTATCTACTTTCATGCTAGTGCCATGCTGTTTTGGTTACCATCACTCTGCGGAATAAGCTGAGATCAGGTATTGGGATGCCTCCGCATCACTCTTCTTGCTCAGGACTGCTTTGGCTGTTCTGGGTCTCTTATTCTTCCAAATGAATTTTTGGACTGTTTTCTCTAGTTGTATACAGAATGTCACTGGTGTTGTGATGGGGATTGTACTGAATCTGTACAGTGCTTTTGGTAGTATGGCCATTTTGACAATATTAATTCTGCCTACCCAAGATGGAAAGAGGTCTTTCCATCTTCTGATGTCTTCTTCAATTTCTTGGTTTGGTATTCTGTAGTTTTTATTGTAGAGATCTTTCACCTCCTTGGTTAGATTAATTCCCAAGGATTTTGTTTTATTTTATTTTTTAAAAGTTATTGTGAATTGGGGTAGTTTTTTTCTGTCTTTATCAGCAGAATAACTATTGGAGTGTAGGAAAGCTATTGATTTATGAATTTAATCTTGTATCCTGCCACTTTGCTGAATTCATTTCTCTGTTTTTTGAAGTCTTCTGGTAGGGTGGTTTGTGTCTTCTAGATATAGGATCATGTCATCAGCAAAGAGAGACAATTTTATTTCTTGTTTTCCCATTTGTATCCCTTTCTTCTCCTTCAATTGTCTGATTGGACTGGTTAGAGTTTCAAAATCTATATTGAATAGGAGTGGTGAACATGAACAACTTTGTCTCATTCCTGATTTAAAAGGAAATGCTGGGTAGAAAGAATCAGAACTTTCCTATGTTCATATATAAAAACATGACCAGTGTAAGCCCACATTATATGCAACCACAAAATCATAGAATTTACAGGGAAATGGATGGCATTAGAGCAGATTATGCTAAGTGAAGCTAGCCAATCCCTAAAAAACAAATGCCAAATGTCTTCTTTGATATAAGGAGAGTAACTAAGAACAGTGTAGGGACGAAGAGCAGGAGAAGAAGATTAACATTTAACAGGGATGAGAGGTGGGAGGGAAAGGGAGAGAGAAGGGAAATTGCATGGTAATGGAAGGAGACCCTCAGGGTTATACAGTGGAGGAGGTAGAGAGAGAGGAGGGGAGGGGAGGGGAGAGGTGGGGAGGGGGGAGGGTGGAGGATGGGAAAGGCAGCGGAGCACAACAGACACTAGTATGGCAATTTGTAAATCAATGGATGTGTAACTGATGTGATTCTGCAATCTGTGTATGGGGTGAAGGTGGGAGTTCATAACCCACTTGAATCAAAGTGTGGAATATGATATGTCAAGAAATTTGTAATGTTTTGAACAACCCACAATAAAAAATTAAAAAATAAAAAAAAATAAAAAAAAAAGAATGGGGGAAACAATAAAAATGGAAGTAAAATTATATTAATATATGAATATTAATCATAATTTTTATATAAATATTAATTTTATGAATATATATGTATTATTCAAACCCATACGAACACACACACACACACAAAATCATGCAGAATGGAAAAAAGTATAAAATAGAATAAAATAAAATAAAGTTTAAAAAAAGTTAAAGTTTAAAAAGCTAAAAAAATGGGTGAGAATAGAGAAAGAAAAGGCAACAATTCTTAATGAGAAATAAAGGGCATGTTTCTGCTAAGGTGATTAAAACTATTGGTAAGAATGTATTTTCATTGCTATGCTCTTGTGCCAGTGTATTTATCTGGCAGGGATGTGGGGGGCTCTGTAACTCTCATGCTGAGAGCTGGGTTATTAAACCCAATGTCTTTGTTCTCAATGAGCTGCCAGCCACTGTGGTCCAGAGCCAGAGCTGGTTGTAATAGTTTTCAGCCTCCTTGTCCAGGTGTGGGGCGGACAGCCAGGTAGTGCTGACAGAGGACAAGGTGTGGGTTCTTGCAGCAGGGCTGGTGCAGTTCTAACCAGAAGTTCCCACTGTTGGGATTCAGTCTTGGCTGATCTTTGGAATTCTTTCAGGGGCATTTGAGATTTGATCCACACCCTCTGTTACGGGAGATGGGATCTCTGTTGGATGTCTGGCTCAAGGGCTTCCTCTGAGTTCCACTTTTAGGATGTGGTCTAAACCTCACAGGTCTCACATCCACTGCGAGATTACCCAGGATCAGACCTGGAGTACAGACGGTGTCATCCCAATAACAACAAAGGAAGCTCTGTCTCCTGGGAATCCCAAGCACGGATCACCCTAGGGATAACTCTCTCTGGGCCTTTTTTAGTCATGTTGGTAGCAGCATAATCTGGGGCCTACAATAGGTGACCACTGGGTCAGCTTGTCACTTCCTGTATGAGTTCCCAATATCCTACCTCTGCTTGCAGTCACCTAGCTCTTACAGGTGGCAACCCTGGTTCTTGCCAGAGTCTGCCCTGGGCTTAGCGATTTTAATCATTTTTCATTCAAGAATTTCCCACTGGGTCAGTTAAATCAGCCTCCCTCTCTATTCCACAGATTCCCCAAGACTATATATGTATAGTTGCATAGTCTGCTTTTTGGTCAGTGTGACTAAATATATATATAGTCAGATTTGGGCCAGTGTAATTAAAGGATCTGACCAAAACAATTGTAGAGGAGGAAGAGTCTATTTGAGAGTTCATGGTTTCAGAGGTCTTGGTCCGTAGATAGAAGCCAGCTCCATTCCTCGGGGCTCCAGATGAGGCTGAACATCATGGTGGAAGAGTGGGGCAGAGGGAAACAGCTCACATCACAGTGACCAGGAAGTAGAGAGAGACTCCACTTTCCAGATACAAATATATACGCCAAATCCTCGCCCCAATTCCCACCTTGTCTGGCCACACCCCACCACTTCAGTTACCACTCAGTTAATACCTCTCAGGGGAGTAATTCGCTCCAACTGTGGTTAGCACATATTTAGACTGTTATAACCCAATCATTTCTCCTCTGGGCCTTCTTGCATTGTCTAACGTGAGTTTCTGGGGACCCCTGACATCCTAACCATATATGAATTTCTGTGTCTCCTGGTTTAATCCACTATCTAGCGTTGAACTTGAGGACATTCCCTTAGTTACCCACCTCACTGAGGAGCAGTCTTCCTGCTACTTAAGTCTTAAGCTAGGGAACTGCTGGGACTTGCACCAATGGTTTGAAGAGTGTCCCTAAAGGCTTGTATGTTAAAGACTGGGTCCCCAGCCTGGGGAACTAAGGAGATGGTGCAGTGTTTCAGAGGCGGGCTCTAGTGAGACGCCTCCTGGTCCTGAGGGCATGCCCTGGTAGGGGTCTGGCTCCAGCCCTTCTTCTTCTCCTTCACAAACCAGCCATAGTGAGCACCTGGGCTCCACCACACACTCCCCACACACCTGCTGCCTTACCACAGGCCCAAAGCAGTGGAGCCTGCTGACCTGGGAACCATGAGCCAAAGAAAGTTTACCTCTTAATACTTTATCTGTTACATTTCTGTTTCTTATAGTAATGGAAGGCTGACTAATACAGACCTAAAATTTCTTTCAGCAATTCAGGAACATTTCTGTCTCTGACTTTGTGCAGTTGGAAGGCCCTCATTCTTATACTTGACAATGGCAGGAGAAAGATAATTTGCCACAAATTGGGCACAGTGGTGAATGCTTGTAATCCCAGTGACCTGGGAGGCTGAGGCAGGAGGACCACAGGTTCAAGGCCAGCAACTTAGCAAGGAGGCCCTAAGCAACTTAGCAAGACCCTCTTTCAAAATAAAAATAAAAAGGAAGATGGGATGTGGCTCAGTGGTTAAGCACCCCTGAGTTCAATTCCCCATACCCCCCCATAAAGATAGTCTAATATCGCTTCAAAATCTCCAGTGTTGTAAATCAGAAAGAAGGTACCCACCAATGTTACTTTGACATGTGATACGCACCCCATATGCTATCTGCAAACTGGCTCCTCCCAAATATTCTCAGATGCAACTGGTTCATCCTCAGAACCACCCTAATGACTTGTTGTGAGGCTTCTCATTTTTCAAAGGTTGTCAGTTTGTCAGACTTTCAAGTACAGTGATATATAAAATAGTAGTGACAACTATAGACATAATTGTCATCAAGAAATATACTCAGGCATTCCTCTGCACATGAACAGCATCGACATCATAACATTTTGCCATGTTTTCTTCAGGATAAAAGTCATGAAGGGACTCAATTTGTCACTCTTTACAGAGAATAGGAATTGTTCAAGGTCAGAAGAAAGAGCACTGGTCTCCATGTTTTTATATGTCATAACTGAGCTTAGTATTTCCCTAAAACCAGAATATATTTGGAAGCCTCAAAGACTTTTTCAGAGGATGTGAGAGGGTATAGCAGCAAATCATCCTTTATCCATTCTGGCATTGGAGGAAAGGGCTTTCAAATAGCCTGCCAAACTAGAAAGTCAAATATTTTCAAATTTTATAACAAATTACAGAAATGTTAAATTTAATGTTAAAAATCTAAGGATGTATTTCTACAAACTAAAATTCTAATTTTGTCTAAGCCAGTTTAAATCACATCAACATAAATTCAGGAGAACCAAAGTAAGTTTAAAATTTTGAATAAAAAAATGTTGCAGTGTTTAAATTAGCATTATTATGAAAAATTAGAATATGTCTTACCCCATCAGAAGCATGCATTCATGTTTCACCAAACAATGTGCAGTTCTTTTTAATTATAATCTACTTAACACAACAGCACATCTAATTTATTAACTCTTAATTATATATTACAGAAGCTGTACAAAAAAACTCTCTGTTTATTACTGGAAATTTTCCTATGGAGAGCAGTGGAATGCAGACTGTTTTGAAAGTGTATAATTAAGAAATCAGTATCTAAAATTTCACTTAAATAAAATGTAAGGCAAAAGCATGTGTTTATATTCTTCCTACAAGCTGCATAAAATCCTGGCTGGAAATCCCTGCCTCGTGAGCGGCAAAGTGGGAAATCCAGATGAATCTAATTTGCATCATAAAAACTAGATGAAAACAGTGTTTCAAAAAAAAGGTGAAAGTGACTAAAAGATTGGACACTAATACATGAAGGAAGAACCCATCTTAATCTCTAAGGATAACCTGTGTTAACGGCATAAATACAGGTTTGGAAGAGAAACTCAATGCAGGGCTGTCATTCATTGATTCAGGCAGATCCAAGGGCTTCTGGCTGCCCGGCTAGTGCACCAGACACCAGAAGCACAGTGGAGAGTTACAGAGGAAAGTCTTTTCCCTCCTGGGCAACACACACACGTGAAAGCAACAACCACAAGATCCATGTGCAAGTACAAGCTGTGCTAAGTTCTGTGAAGGGACCAGGTTTTATAATGGTGCAGGATGCATCAGATTATGAAGAAAGAACTCTTTATAAAAGACAGTAACAGGGGCTGGGGTTTTGGTTCAGTGGTAGAGTGCTCGTCTAGCACATGTGGGACCCTGGGTTCTATCCTCAGCACCACATAAAAATAAATAAACAAAATAAAGGTATTGTGTCCAACTACTTCTAAAAAGTACATATTAGTTTAAAAAAACAGCAACAATGTTGCTGTAAAAAAGAAAGAAATTCAGTAAAAAATTCAAATTGTCAAAATATTCTACCAATAACATGACTTATTTTTTGTAATGAATTAAGGAAGAAAAATCGTAGAAGTTTTTTAGAATCTAACCACAACCAACTGTGGTTAGCACATATATTGGTGTGGAAATGGTGTAAACATAGACATTTGCTACTGACCCTAGAACTGGCCTCTGAAAGGATTTCTTTATTTGAAGTTGAGACTTTTAGACCTATATCAATTCAAAGAGGAAGAGAGTGAGAGAGTGTGAGAGAGAGAGAGAGAGAGAGAGAGAGAGAGAGAGAGAGAGAGAGAGAAGGGAGAAAGAGAGAGCTTGATAAGGATGCAATAATGAAAAACAACATGTCATTTGGGGCAAGAACTCTTATTTATTTATTTATTTGTTACTAGGGATTGAACCCAGAGGTGCTTAACCACTGAGCCACATACCAAATACCCACCCCCTGACTTTTTTTTTTTTGTTTGTTTACTTTTTCTCGCTAAATTGCTAAGCTTAGCTTTGAACTTGTGATCTTCCTCCCTCAGCCTCCCAAGCCACTGGGATTTTCTGTATCTCCATGCCCTACCAGAGTACTTCTTTTCTTGAGGATTTAAAAGATTCACATTCTGACAAATTTACTAATTCTTTGAAGGCCGAATCCCACCACGCCTGGCTAGGAACTCTTAAAACAGAAGAAAAAGATGACCATAAGCTTCTGGTTGGTTGTGGTAGTTACCAGGCTGATGCATTTCTGATTCATTCATTTCCAAAGTGTAGATGAAGTTGGATTAAATAATGCATATCTGTTCTCCACAGTGGGAGCAAGTATATGATGCACAATAAAAATCCAAACTACTCATATTCATCATTATTCTTAAGTTAAATTACCAATGGAATTCATTAACATGAGCTTCTAACATTTCACTATATTATATGGACATCTTGAAACCTACCAAAAATGAAGATTTCAGGTTAGACCAAAAGGATCAAGATATAAATTCAATAGCAATACTTGTTCTTAGATAACCACTTTCTCAACTTATTTCTAGAACTTAAAGGAAATCAATGAACAGCTCCCCCCAGTCATGTAATGCATTAATGATATAAATTAACAAACTAAAACAATAAATAATGATATGTACATGAAGGCATTTGCTTCACAATTTTCTTATCCAAATTCTTAAAACACAGTTTCATGTCTTAGTTCTCAAGGCAGTGAACAAATATCATTCTTGCTCACAAATAAAAGACCCTCTCTACATGAATTATCAAAAAGGCAAGAACAGGAACTCTTTAAAAAGTACCTCCCCGCCAAAAATTAAACAATACCAATCTTCTGAATTTTCATTAGCAGTTACTCCCTGTGGCTAATACAGATGAAATAGAATCTGACCTTCCTACCAAATACCTCAATTTCTTTAACCCACTAGTTACTTTAACATAGTCAGAATCACGGGATTTTGATGTGCACATATGCAATATATTTATATATCTTTTCTCATTTAGAAGGTATAAACCTGATCCAGGGAAAGTATGAGTTGTCTCATCATATATATTTGCTTTAATTTTAAGTTCACAGAAAAGGTGAGATTATGCAATTCAATCCTGGGATTTATCTATTTTTAAATTCATGAGAAGAACATTTCAGTGAAAATGCAAAAACATGGAACAGACAATATTCCCAGAAACTCAGCAGGTTGGAAAGTGCCTCAGACAGAGCATGAGAAGCAAATCCATTTTTGTCCAATTGACTATATATTACAAAACTGTAATTATTGTGATTCTAATGTAGGAACACAAATATCTGTCTTATATTCACACATGTAAAATCAAAAAATTAAATCAGAATATTTGCCTTAAATGACTCAGACATTATTTTACTAGATAAAAATTTGCATAATATTTGTAAAGTTACGTAAGTATTTTGAGTGAGTGTATTTAGGTATTAGCTATGAATTCTCAATAAAGTCTACCAAGTAGTCAGTCCAGCATGCCTTGTTATATGAGGAAAAAATAAATTCCAACATTTAAGCATTAATAAACCTTATGCTTTTACCTTAATGAGAAAAACATTTACAATGTTAAGTATAAAATGTATACTTAGGACTATATTTTATATTTCTGTTTGACAGCAAATTTCTGGAAATATTCAACTGTAACCCATCAAGAAATGATAAAACAATGTAACAAGGAAAATAAGAAGAAATTGCTGAGTTGGAATAAGTACTAAAATTGATCAGCTCTCTCAGTCTAAGGCAGAGCAAATAAAGAGTCCAATGCCTGAAAATATCCTGATAATGAAATTCTATTTTTTAAAAATTAACCATTATAAAAAAAAGAAGTAAATTATAATAGGACATGTTAATTCAGGCCATAAATTATATTGCAAAGCACATGGGAAATACCTGGTGATTGATCCCAGGGTGCTTTACCACTCAGCCCCATCCCCAGCCATTTTATTTTGAAACAGCATCTCTCTAAGTTGCCTAGGGCCTTGCTAAATTGCTGAGGCTGGCCTTGAATTTGGGCTCCTTCTGCCTCAGCCTCCTGAGCTGTTGGGATTACAGGCATGAGCCATCATGCCCAGATGTTTTTTTTTTTTCTTAATACAAATAAAATAAAGAAATATCATCAGGGTGAATCAAAGGAAAGAAGGAGATGGATACACATGCATACAGAGATGGCGACAGCAAATGGATAATCATGGCAGAGAAGAAGAAAGGAGAGGACTGCTTAGATCGGAGAACAGACACCATAACACTGCCACATGGAATTATGTGAAATTAGGCTGAAAAAAATGAAATAGAGAGTTCTCTAAGTAAAATTGATTCAAGAAAGAATATGTTTGGAAAGAAACAGGAAATGACTAAAAACTATTTTAACTAATAGAAAAGTAAAATTTAGTCAAAAAAGAAAATCTATATACCCATTTGGAAGTAAAATTAAAACTCTCATTCATAAAGACAATAAAAATATTTCAAAAGAAATTGAAATCAAAGTATGATGAATCTATTTAAAGAAAAATACAAACTTTTCTGTTCAATATAAAAAGCTTTTAAATAAATAGGAAGTATTTCCACCTGGGAAGCCTCAAAATTATATTTATTTTCACTTTTTCAAAATTGATAACAATATATAATATAAACACATAAATTGTATTATGATGTTAGAGAACTTGAGCATATGAAGTCAAAGTTCATCTTGGTAGGGGATGACAGACCTGGGTGGTGGGAAGAGGTTAAGGGAATTACTTTATAAAGTGGACCCACTATGCTGCTGACCCCCACATACTTTCTCTTTTAAAAAGCAATTCACCTGCAGCCTTGCCTGCATTAAGTGGTCAGAAGATGTCACATCCTTAGGCAACTACCTGTTATATGTGGGAGAAAGACAGACCCAAAGTACTGTTGATAAGAGGAACACAGTTTCCCTAAAGGACCCTTACAAAAACCAGATCCCAGATCTCGGAGTTGCAGATAATTACCACTAACCACGAAATCTGTAAGAACAAGTTTCAGTTAGAACCAGTCAGGCCAGAGAGACCCAGAGTTGTCATGGCAGTGGGGACTTGGAAGTCCAATGGCATCCTGCAGTCAGTCAAAAGTCAAGAAGTGATCTGGGCAGGATTCTCTGGAAACTTCCCTGAGACACCCAGTAAAACTGGACAGCAGAAGGGGTGCACTGTTTCTCTCCTCTCTGAGAGGACCCACTCTCTCCCTTAAGAGAGTCCTTTTTTCCCATTTCCAGCCCTTCTAATAAACTCATTGCTTGTTACTCTGGAGTGACTTGTCTGAAATCTTTCTGCCTGGATCACAAATATTGGGGTCTGAAGTCTCCTTGCTGCCTCAGTTCTCTATTAGACCCCCATCCTGTGACAATCTGAAGAAATGACAAGAGCCAGGGAAGTATCAGGACAGGAAAGTGAGTTAAAAGAGAACAACTGTTATGTCATATATTTATAGTCTATTACTAAGCTATATAATTTAATAGTGTAGAACTTGTGGATGAAAAATAAAGTTGTAATGAAAAACTCATAATGAAATAAAACAGAAATTCCAGAAACATACCCAAATAAAGGTCAAAATTTTAATTTTTAATGGTTAACATATCAAAGGTAGTAGCCATTCTCATCAGTGATAAATTAAGGAAAAATTAAAGTAAATCTCTATCTTATATTTCAAATCAAAATTCATTCTAGTTAAAACAAAGATTAAACATTAAAAACAGTATAACATTTAATAATATCATTATTCAATATTCTTTATATTAAAAACATGAAAAACTAAGCTAACAAAATTTGACATAATAGGAAAAAAATACTTGCAACAAATATACCAAACTATTATCCTTAATATACAAAAAGCTCACATAAGCCATTCTAAACCATGTTCAAAACTCCAATAGAAAAATGGCCCAACCCTTCATATGCGATTTGTAAAGGGAACAACAACAAATGGTCAAAACCACAGGCAGAAATGGACAGAATCCTGCTGACCTCACAAGTTGTCTTCATCTCTTTGATAAATGCTTCCTCACTTCCTGTAACTTGATGGGAGCCACATGGCCCTGACCACAGTGTGCATCGTGTGACCTGTCTATTACAATCCACCCTCTCCCCGCCAGGAATTGTCATTGAGAGTGGTGACATACACGGTGAGTAGTAATTGAAATCAAATCCTTTGATGGCCGCCACAGGAGAAGAGAAAGCCTGCAGTTGCAGGCTGCTTTTCTATCTCAAATTCCACCAGCTGTCCAGCAGCCCTCCAATAAACTCCATTTCATTATAGTTGTGGGTAGAATATGTTTCTTGAAATCAAAGTACCTTTAGTGATACAAACCATTACATCTTGCTAGTGAACAAAAAAAGTAAATTCAAACAACTAAATATCAATCTTTGGCCGCAGATGCAATAAATATTCAAATAAATGGTAATAGGCAAAAGTTTTTATGAGTATGAAAAAGAACTTCTCTCAATGATATCACATATATTTAATACTTTACACTTTGTTGTTTTTTTAAGAAATCAAATCGTAAACAGAATGAAAAAAGTGGAAAATAAAAAGAATCTGATTCTATTCTTTCCTCAGACTGAATACTATTTTCTTCATTAATTTTGTAAGGATAACATAATGATCATATTTTTTAAAAGTCTGGCAAAGATGATATATCAGTCAGGTGACCTCAAGAAAAAGACAGGTAACCCAAATTGGATAATTTGAGAAGACCTATAAAAATATGCAGAGCATAGAAAACCAATGGGGGATAATGCAGTTCCCTGAGGCTCATAACACCTGGAAGTCAACAGATGGTGGAGGGAGAGTTCTAGAAGTGTGGAGACAATAGCAGTTTGGAGATCTGGCCAAACACCTTCAGTGTGGGGAAATGGTATTATGGTGGAAATAGTCAGAAACATCCATTATTTGTTGTTAGAACTCTGTGAAAGCAGAGTCTCACTAATTCCTCAAAATAATCCTTGGAGGCAGATGATGTTATAAATTTCCATCTTATTAAAGAGGATCTCCTTCTAGTATGCTGATTTTAAGTCCCTTGGGTAGAGATCAAGGAGTGGGATAGCTGGGTCACATGGTGGTTCCATTCCAAGTTTTCTAGTAGTTGCACCAATTTGCAGTCCCACCAGCAATCTATGTGAGTATCTTTTTCCCACATCCTCACCAACATCTACTGTTGCTTGTATTCTTGATAATTGCCATTCTGACTGGAGTGAGATGAAATCTTAGAGTAGTTTTGATTTGCATTTCTCTAATTACTAGAGATGTTGAACATTTTTTCATATATTTGTTGATCAATTGTATATCTTCTGAGAAGTATCTGTTCAGTTCTTTATCCCATTGACTGGGTTATTTAAATGCATTCTGCTATCATATATAACTAATTAGAACAAATTAAAAAAAAAAAAAAGAGGAGACTAATGTCTATAGAGTTTAAAGAATTTACCTGTGAGCTCCTGGTTAAGCCTATTGGGCCAGATAGATCCAACTCTTAATCTTCACATGATGCATGTTGGTTTGATACATTGAATCATCAAATGTGGGTGAAATGATGAGAAAATTGTCTACAGAGTTTAACAAAGGGCAAAATATAAAGCACGTACAGAAACATGAGACTGGCCTTGCATTTGAGATCCTGCTGCCTCCACTCTGAAGTTCCCACCATCACAGGTAGGTGCCACCATGCCTAGCATAGCAGTAACCCCGCATTGCTCCAATGATGGGTGACGACCTGAGTACCTGGTACACTTCTCATCACAACTCTTTAGCCTTCAAGAAATGGCATTCATTTATGAAAACAAAATTTAAAAATCCCATCAAGGAACAAAGTACATGCCATGGCTGCTTTATTCTGGGGAACATAATAAGAACTTACATTCAGGAAAATACTACTATGAATAAAAGATCAACTCTTGTTTGATTTTGATTGCTGCTGAAAAAAATGGAAATATATATACATGTATATGTCTTACTGTTTTTACTTTTCTGTTTGTTGTCTTCACTGTGGTTACTATTTTTGGTGTGGGTTAGTATGTATCTTTCTGGTCTTTACCAAGGTAACCTAGAAAAATTCTAAGTAGATATTATTCTCATATTACAGAGTCTTGAAGAGGTGAAAATCTTAAAATTTTACATAGATAAAAGGGGATGGAGAAACATTAATTTACAAAATCAAGATTTAAACCCCTGCATTTTAGTCAGATTTGTCTTGCTTTTCAACACTCTCTAGGTAAAACTAGTAGTTATGCTTTAAATGTCATTAAAAATATTGGCTTTCTGGCCCTGCTGTAGAAACCAGGCCACTACAATCGATGGGGCTGTTCACACAGGCCCTCATCAGTGACAACCAGACTGCCTAAGCACTTGAGAGACGTGAAGAGGATGTGTGTGCACAGCCACACCCAGATCGGCTCACCCCCAGCCTGTGAAGATGAGGCTGGGCATGATAGGCCGAGCACTTCAGGAATCCCTGGCCCACATCAGTCCCAAGCAGGTATGCTCCCATGGTCTTCCCCTTTAACAGGAAGGTCTCCCGAGACTGCACCCCCACTTCCTAGGGACTCTCCTATCTTGAAACAACAGTGCTCGAGAGCTTAGTGACCTTCCAGGAATCACTGTGTAAAGGAATGAGCAGCCACAAGATATTTTCACAAAAATCTACAGTCTTCAAATGATACTGACATCACATTGTCTTAAATCTTGTACTTTAAAGCCTTTAAATTTGTACCAACTTATACCAGTGAGTCTTCCAAAAATTTTTTCTTTGCAAAGTTCTCTTCTACATTCTGGGTCCTTTGTATTTCTTTATGAATTTTGGAATCAGTTTGGCAATTCTACCCTAAAATCCCCTTTTGATATTTTGATTGAAATCACGTTGACTCCAGAGATTAATTTGTTAAAAATTGACATCTCAATATTAAGTTAAAGGACCCATGTACATAGCATATCTCTCCACTGATTTGGGTTTTCAAATTTTGCTTAAACATATAATTTACTAAGAGGATGTTTATCCACTGGTCCGGTCTGAAGCAGTTTTCATAGGTAAGCTTTTTTGCCGACTCATTCATCTTTATTGATTTTAACCCTGGCTAGCCACCACCACCCTGTTCAACTTATTTATCTTTACCATTTCAGTCCAGCCCATTTTCCTGGGACCACCCTTTGGGCTGGTGTCTTCTGAGAGGCTACCTTAAGCTGCTCTTCGCTCTCAGCTATTATTCTCTTGTTATCATCTCTTTATGAGGAGTTCTTCTCTGGAATTTTATGGAGGGAACACTAAAAAGTAAGTTATGGCTAGAATCTGCAAGTTCATAGAGTTTGTGTATAAAAACATGTTTAACTTTTATCTAATAGTGTCAGCTCCAACACAACCTCATTCCTGGGGCACTGTGACATTTCTCATTACAGGGGAAGGCCAAATTTATTAAGGAATTTAAAACAAACAGGTTAGTTATGAATGCTTCAGGCCCTTTCTTGGAATTCAGTGGGCATGTGAGAATTCTAACGCTGAGAACCAGAAGCCAATTTGAACAAAATGTATACAAATCCTTTTCAGCCACTGGGTACACTACAGTGACTTTTAAAAAATGAAGCTTAATTGTTCTTCATTAGTATACAACAGAACTACATTATGATTTGTCAAAACACATAAGCTATTTGAGGACATTCTGTTTAGCAAAAATGCATGAGAAAGTCAAGGAGAGTGCTGCTATCTCATAGAGAACTCAGTTCTTCCTTACTTGAAGGTTTCTTTTTTCTTTCTCCTCATGTCCCAGCTGGTTCTTCTTTAACACTTGGCCACTATTGCTTGAAGCAGAAGTTTAAAGCTGGAGTTATTCCTTTCATTTTAATTTGTTTTAATAACTCTTCTTTAACCTTCTTGTCCACAGTGTTTATCTTTTGGTTTAATGTAAATACTGTGTGTTTTTTCTGTGTGCAAATGAGCAACTTATTCATCATAACAAGCCCTTTTGGCTGAGAAATACTGAGAATCTGGTTCTATTTCTGAATGTAATTTTATATTATTGAACAGAAAATTTGGAATTTAAAAAGAATAGAGTTACATTTCATACTGATCACTGATATTGTTATATTTGTGCTGTGGAATGTGACATTCAGCTCTTTCATAGGGTTTGTGCCACAGAGCCAGGGCCCTCTCTGAACCTGAGGCAGCTGGGGTCCTTGGTACCTGAGTTCTTGAGATCATCCTGGAGATAGATCCAACATGCTGCTCAGAGTGGCAGGCATGAGTTTAACACAAGGGGTTGGAAAAAGAGAAAATGGGGACGGTCTTGGGGAGAGAGAGGGTCCTTTTGGTACACTCCCCTGCCCTCCTGTTTTATTGGACTCCAAAGGAATTTTTCAGAGAGTCCTGCCCAGGTCCACCTCTCGAGTTTTGACTGACAGCAGGATTCATCAGCTTTCAAGTCCCCACTGCACATGTTCTTATCCCACAGAGGGGAGATTTTACTGTTTTATTAACATGATAAAGATCCAGGGCAACTCTGGGTCATTTGGGCCCATACTGATCTTTTATAGTTGGATCTTCTTCTTACATGTTTCATGGTTAGGGGGCTGTGCTTTTAGTTATCACAAAGTTCCCCTTCTTAGAGGAACTTGTTTCTTCCTATGGGCAGAGAGGGACCTTTCAGGCCTGCATTTCTCCTGCAGATAACAAGTATTTTGTTGAGGAATGTAACATTCCCCCATTGACTCAAGCTAGGTAGGATTGCAGGTAAATTTGTTTTTATAAGAAAGCATACAGGGGTCAGCCCAGTAGACCCAATTCATAGAATTATCTCATTAACCACATGTTCCCACCATTCACATCTGTTACCTATCAGTTTGGCTCAATTAAGTAAAAATTTAAAGAATTTTCCTAAAAAAATGAATAATGATTCTATTTTCTATAGAAGTATTTCTTTTGATGGCCTGGGATGCCAGAATATATGAAAGTATGATAGACACTCATGCATCTAATAAAGATAAAACCAATTCATGATATGGATCCTATGTGAAGTTCTGATGATAAGCCAAATGTTGAACAAAATACTTTTACCTATAGCATTTGGATAAAAGTCCTACTGAAGAAAAACTTAGTTTTGTTGACCCATTATGATTTTTCATTTCTATGACTGGACCATCTTCTTTTTGTAAGTTGTTTTTCTAAGGAAAAGTATTGCAAGAAGAATAAATCCCCACACTGCACGCTTGATCTATACTTGCATGCAGAATTCAATCCCTATTAATGAAAACACTCTACTCAACAGAGCAGGAAGTAATCCTCCGTAAATAAGATAATCTTCATCCACATTGCCATTATAGCTATCTTAAAACTCTATTATAATAAGAAGGGAAAGCTAAGAAAGGTAAATGGGTATTGGGGAGTCTGTGTTTTGTGTGTTCTCTCTGTGTTCCTTCTACATGAAGAAGATAAACGATTTAAGCGAATAATTATATCATAAGGACAGTTTGAATTCAAAGATATTTGGGGGAAAGGTTAGAATTTTTATGAGAAAGCTTACCTGTCATTAGGGGAATCCTTAGTGGATGGTGTCCTCTATGACATCAGTGTCAGACTTTCAGCTGAAACATCCAGAAAAATAGGGCCTGTGAATTAAACAAATGATATGCAGGGGAAAAAATCCCTCTCTCTCTCTGCTTTCTTTTTGCTTTTATGTGTGTGTGTGGGGGGGGGGAGGGGATGATTATAAGAAAGCATATGGGGGTCAGCCCAGTAGACCCAATTCATAGACTCCAGGGTTGTAGGCGACAGGGCAGAGACTTTGGTTCCTAGGCCACGCACATGCCCTGTCACTGGGTGCAGGTGGAAGCGGCCCTGGTGGGCGGTTCAGGTCAGTGGGCAGCTAGGGTTCTGCACCTCTGAGGTCACCATGAAAGTGGAGCTGCTCCCACGAGGCGGAAAAAGAAAAATAAAAGTGTCTAGAAGGAAGAAGGAAAAAGAAATGGATGAGAGGAGATGAAATAGATTCACCAGGGGAAAAAGGAAAGAGTGATTAGAAAAGCAAGCCTCAGGGACCGATCCTCCCACACTGGGAAAGAACGTGGTGTGTAAGGCGCGGAAGGAAGAGCCAGGCTGGGCAGCAAGAAGCCTGGCTGGACTGAGGGGCCCGAGCCCGAGGTCCCTAAGTAGCTGCAGTGGTTCCTGGGCAGATTCTGAGGGCTGGGGCAGGGGAACTCGGACTCCAGTAGCAGCAGGTGCCATTCAGAAAGTGCTCCTCCCAAAGAGGAGCAGCAGCAGCTTGATCAGGGTGGGGACAAGGCCACCATCTCGTAGGGTATCCTGCTAGGAAGATGAAGTAGCACTCTGTGTCCTGAACACTGGCAGGCCTGTGGGGACAAGGCCACCCTCTCGTAGGGTATCCTACTAGGACCTGAAGTAGGTATCCTGAACACTGGCAGGCCCCACCAGCTTAGAGCTGCCATTCTAAGTGGAGAGTCTAAGTAGGTAAAGGCAGAAACTTGAGAAAGTGTGCCACCCCTCAAGAGGGACAACAAAGTGAAAACTTAAACTAGGAAGACGATGGTGACCGTGAATTAAATGTTTTCAATTCCGTTCAATAACATCGTTATTGTGTGATTTAAGTTACCAAATCCCAGTCCTAAAATATCCAGTGCTGCATGTTCCAGGTGAATTGAAGCCACTCGCCTGGCAGGGCTATGTACATTTCCTTGAGAGCTGTTGAAAAAAAAATTGTAATATGTTAAGTCATTTTCTCATTTAACAATATGGTGAATACTGTGTTATGAGACTGTGGGACCTATTAAAAATCTTTTGGAGAATATTAAATTATTTTGTCTTAGCAAGTAATTAACCTGGTTGGAATCAAGCTGCAAGTCTGTGGGCTGCGGTTCTGACACCAGTTCGTTTTTCAGTCTGCAGGGTCATTCTGGCTGACCTCTTAGGAGTATCACCTGGGAGACACTGTGGAGCCAATTAGAGACCTGTGCTGGGAATTCACTCTCAGAGCATTTTCTATGTCCTCTGCAGCCAGGTTCCTACCCAGGCAGCTCACCCGTGAGCTTTGTGGTTCACATCACATTTAAAGATTCCTTTCCACTGTTCCCTGTTCTCTGTGAATTCTCTCCCCCTCTAGAGGCCTCAGAATCCCCTTTCCCTGATGCTAAGGACTTCAAGGGCCATCAAAGCTCCACTGGAAATTGAGAAGTAAGAACAGCCTTTAGGGGCTATCATAATCCGGAATGGCTAGATAATTGTCAAGACCCATTTCAAAACAAACATGTGGCATCATTTGTTCAAAAATATTCATAATTTCAAGATAGCAACAGCTGAGCATTTAACCAGCTGTGGGTGCTTCTGAGCGTGGGGTTCTGTGCAACTTCACTAACAGCACACCCTGAAGTTGTCACTGGCCTCAGCCCTGCTGGAGGTCACAGCCCAGCCAGAGAAGCTTGCCATTATGGGAATGTGAACCATTGGTGTAAATGCCTTTGCCATGAGAGTATTGTCACATATATTCAATACTAAATGAGAGATTTACCTTTCTTACAATATGCATCCATATTTTTATAACTACAGTGAAACCTTCATTACTTGTAGATTCCATAATTTTGAATTTTCCAACTTACTAAAATTGGTTCATAGGGCTAGGGATATAGCTCAGTGGTAGAACATTTGCCTAGCATACACAAGGCCCTAGGTTCAATCCCCAGCACCACGAAAACAAACAACCAAACAAAAATAAAATAAAATTAATTCATAGTCCCAACATCAATGCTTGTGGATGGTGTTTTATGGTATTTTGCAGAAACGTGCAGAGTAGTAAAAAAAATGCGAGTGGCCCAACCTGCACATTCTCAGCTGAAGTCAAACAAGGTCACTCTCTGCCTTCTTATTTCAGCTCTTATACTATAAACAAGGGTTGGTTCTTTTTATGGTTAATTTAGTGCCGCATTTTAAAAAAATTTTGTGGGTGATTTCAACTGTTTAAAATGGCCCCTCCACACACAGCCGAAGTGCTGTTTAGGGTTCCTAAGTGCAGGAGGTCTGCAGTGTCCTTGACAGAGAGACAACATGTGGGGTCAGCCCCACTCAGGCCTGAGTCACGGTGCTGTCCACTGTGAGTTCAACAGCCATGAACCAACAGTGTACATGCAGTAAGATGTGTTTTAAAAGAAACACACTTGAAGCAAAGTTGCTATGGTTAGAATATGAGGTGTTCTCCAAGAGCTTCTGAAAATGCAGGAATATTTGGAGGTAAAACTATTAGTTTATGAAAGCTGTCACCTAATCAGTCGGTCCTAGTTGGAGTGATGGTGGTAACTATAGGTGGAAGGGGTGTGACTGGAGGATGGATCAAGGGCAGGCCCTGGAAGGGTGTGTCTTCTCTAGGATCCTTCCCTACCCCTGCTTCCTGACCCTGCCTTGAATCTAGCAGCGTTCCTCTGCTGGGCCCCCCACCATGGTAAGCCTTACCATAGGCCAGAGCAATGGAGTCAGCCATCTATGGACTGAAACCTCTGAAACCATGAGCCCTAAATAAACTCTCCCTCCTCTAAGTTATTCTTTGAGTGTTTGGGTCACAGCGATGCAAAGCTGACTCACAGTGATGTGTTGACTGGTTGGTGACTATGTGGCCAGAACCCTCCAGGAACCCAAAGCTTTTTTCCTTGGGAGTAGTGGTCCTTTTTGTTTGTTTGTTTGCTTGCTAATTCGGTGTTCACAGCAACTTTATAGACCAAAACTACCATAAATAACAAGAACCATCTACATGTGTACAATGTCTAGAGTCTCAACAAGGATGGGCGCATGGTGATATAAACATATTTGAAGATGTCGTCTTTCTACAAAAGGGAGTAAATGACTCACAGGCTCATTACTTATTCTGTGCCAGATATTTTTATATACATTTCCTATATTTACTTTACATTCATTATGTTAGTCAAGTCTTACATTAAGCATTATTATTCCTATTTTACAGCTGCTGAAAGGGATCCAAGATCTGGCTCGTCTCATATCACATAGCTAGTCCCTAGTAAAACCAAGATTTGACTCTAATGTGTGTGTATGGGTAACCTGGCCATCTCTGTCATTCTCTTGGTCATGTCCTTGAGTCTCTGTGGACATAATTACTATGATAGACAATCCTCTATGGTAGGTGAACTGGAAGATGGTCAGGGACTAAGAATGAGCAGGGCCAGGAAAAACAGACAGTCTGTGCTGGGGGAAGCCCCACTCCCATGTGCATGGGAAAGTGTAACATCATGTTCACACCTAGTGTGAAAATCATCTGCACACTCAACGGAGCCTGGTTTTCCCAGCCATGGGATCCCAGGTGCAGGGAGAGGTGGATCAGCACTTCTCTCTCAGGGAGGGCATAAATTATGGCTCTAGAGAGTTTCCTCTGGACGTGACGTGATCCAGTCAATGGAGACTTGGAAAACAGTTTTCCTCCATCTCTGTGATAAAGTGCATGACAAAGGGGAGCACAAGAAACAATGACGATTGTTTGAGTTTAGCACACAGGACCACCAAGGAGTCATGGAGGAAAGCTGGCCATAAGGTAAGGTTTGGGATGAAGACAGGTGGATGCTGTGTACACACAATTCTTCCTGCGTGGGCTTGGTCAGGTTATGTGACCATGCACAGCAGGAGAGAACCCGTGCATTTGAAGTCTGTTATCCATTTCCCCTTGCAGCAGCACAGATTGTTCCAAAATCCAGGACTCATTTTGGGAGCTAGGTTAAAAATATAACTAAGGAACAATAAATAGTAACTTACAAGGGAAAGACATCGCATCATGAGTGTTACCCAGTAGGATGGCGCCTCATACCCCCACATCATAGTAATCCATGTGATCATAGAAAGCCCACCCAGGATTTCCTCAGAAGTGTCAAATAAGGAAAGGATGCTTTTGAAAAAAAAAATATCATGGCAACCATAATTTTTCTCCCCCTTTCAGTGGAACACAGAACTGAATAGGGATAGTGAAGTGCTCTCCTGATCTCAACCTGAGGTCCTTGGACTCATGGCATGGCCAGGAGCCAGACACTGTGTCCTGGCCTTTGCTCTGAGGCCTATTCCATTTCCCACCACTCCAGAGTCACCTGTAGCATGGCGACTTTCCCATGCAAAAGTAAAAGCAATACACCTGTGTCGCTGTGTTTGGATTCTTTTGTGTTGTTGTTAAGGAATACACGAAAGGGAGATACAGCATGCAGATGCTCAGTTGCCAGCAACACAGATGGGCTTGGGAACAGCGTGATCCAGATGGGCAGGACCAGAGCCATCTGTGGGAGGCTTGGGCAGAAGATCTGGGCAGGAGCTGGTGAAGAGCTGCTGAATGCTACTGATAGATGAGCTGGTTCCTGAGCCCACTCGCCCTCGAGTGAAGACATTTTGATCTCCCAAGCTAAGCTAGTTTTGAAAGAAGTGGCCTGCCACACAAACACTGGCTCCCAAGGAGGAAAAGTATCATCTGATACACCAGAAGTGTCTCCTATTTCATTCACTTGCTGCTTATGTATTTAATATTTCCATTTAATTGGATATTTCTTAATTCAGTGGAAGGTGTGTGGGCCCCCTGTGACCAGCCAGAACACCACATTTCACAGGGAGACAGGTAAGTGACTGAGCCTGTTTCCTTCCTGTTCCTCCTGCCCCTCCTCCACTCTAGTGCCAAACTGCGCTTCAGAACTTTCTTCCCATTTCTCTCATTTTCTCTCCTGTCCACCGCAGTCTCTGATGCTCAGTCCACCTGCTCTTTACTTCCCATATGCCTACAGTGGGTAAACGCTCAGTGGCCTCCGTTCTGAGAGACTGCATGTATGGTGCAAAGCAGCCAGGCCCTCTCTAGGTACACATTCCATCCCTCAATCTGCAGCAGCCAGCCCAAGAAGCCAACCACAGCCCTGTCACAATGGCTCCAGCGGTCAGCACCTGACTGATAACAGCTTCCCTAACTCCTGTCCCCAACACCACCTGCTTTCAACCAGGGACCGTGTGGAAAAAGCCAGTCAGCCTCCCTAAGCCCCCATCAGATGCTGCTGCTGATAGGCCAGCCCGCTTCCAGCCCCCCTGCCCACCACCCCAGATGGGGCTCACCTGAGCCCTGCCCTTCGCCCACGAGTCTCTGCAGGTGTAAGTCACCTCGATGGATTCCTTACCCTGCAAGATCTGGGAGTGAACAGCCGTGGCTCCTTCTCGTGGATGGCTTCCCTTATCTCAGTCCTTCCATGGCACGGGCCAGCTCGCCGTCCATAGGCCCCTGGCCATAGATGCCTGGCCTGAGTCTTTCAGAAGCCCTGAGTCTTCACTCCATGTGTCTTCCAGATGCGCACTACCTTCTAGGGACCTTTAATACGAGCCTAATTTTGCTTTCTTTTCTTTTTTTTTTTTTAATCCATATATTTTCTCTGACTGAAAACTATGAAGTATTATTGGAACTGGGTGTGCATCAACCGTGGCTCCTAAGAGAAATAATAAAATCATCAATTTGTTTCCATAAGTATAATGGGACATTTAATCCAATATAATATCCTCATTATGCCTATTAATGAACATATTCTATGCAGTCATCTGGTCTACTGCCAAATAGAACCTATAAAATGTAATGGGCTTTGTGTCTGCAACTCTTACGTAAGACCGCAAAGGTTTCTCCTAGTTCAGTTCTTTCTCATTCTATTCACGTTTTGGTTGAAATAAAAGGCAAAAGAAAATAACCTTGTATATGCATATTAGAACTCTAACAGGTAAGGGTTTCCATGGATACTTTTATACAGCTGAAGAGTTTGTGTGTGGAGAAAGGCATTCATTTCTACTTCTGAAAGATTCTGTTCTGGAAAAAAAAAAAAACTGCCAATCATCTCCTATGTCTCCACTTTCTAAAAGAATAAAATATATATCATGCATGCTATGTTGTATGTTATAGGATAGATAGGTCTATCTAAATAACCTTTTCAATCATCTGACTTATTGTAGTCATGTCTTGAAATGTTGTTAAAGCTTGAAAATTGTATCAGTATTTAAATAAGAAAATATTAATGAGTTTAAAAATATTGCTTTCTAATTGTATAAAACATCTTTCCTCTTGTTTTATTTTTTGACATCATTTCGGCAGTTTAAATTAGCCAATTACCTTATGCTGGCATAAAGACTTAGTTTTTACTTAAAATAGATTTTGAAACAATTGAATCTTCAATTTTATCTTGACTTGAAACATTTCAGGTATCTTTTATTGAATATTATTTCCTGACATCCCACCCAAATAATATTCTGCAAGTTTTCTTTTTATCTTCCCATGAAATATGCCAAAAAAGATGCAAGACTTCGGATCATGGTCATATCTTAAGCCATATATAGTTTTATGAGGAGCTCAAGGAGGTTTCTGTGACATTCTGATGAATAAATTCACTTGTTTTTGATATATCTGTTTTTATACTGTCATGCGCCTAAGCAATAATCAACCATTAATATGGTCTAAAGCATTAAATAAATAGTAGTTAATAAATAAATAATCTAAAAAATAAATTTATCTCATTCTAATGTAAGACTTTAGCTCTCGAATATACTTTATTTTAGCTACTTAACTGGTACACTCTGAATAGTACCAAAGTCTAAATTGTGGTCAGAATAACAAAAATAAAATAAAATAAAAATAAAAGAATAAGAAAAATATCACTCAATCTACAAATTGATCAAATAATACTTTTAAAAAATTTTTTATTTATTCTAATTTGTTATACATGACAGCAGAATGCATTTCAACTCGTAGTACACATATAGAGTACAATTTTTCATGTCTCTGGTGGTACACAAAGTAGAGTCACACCATTAGTGTCTTCATACATGTACTTAGGGTGATGATGTCCCTCTCATTCCACAGTCCCAACCACATACTCCACACCTATTACCTAACACCAATTATTTAAATAGCATCTGAAAGGCAGTCCCTTTCAAGCAGAGCACAGTGCACTGAGCTGTGGGTCAAGGAATCACCTTCTACATGCATATCCTTGGTCGTCATCGAGATGGCACTTTGATTGTGACTGGGCCAAAAACCAATGTTAGGAAATGGTACATTTTTATGGTGGAATTTTATGATGTGCATTTTCAAGCCCATTGGTTCTGTGGCTTTTCTACTGGGGACCACTGCTGGGGTACATTGAAGTATTCTAACGTAAGATAAACGGCAGCCAAAAATACAAGCTATAATATGAGGAGAAGATAGAAGTGCAAGTTTTATTTAGACCTAACATTGGTTTGGGCCCAGTCACAATCAAGATGACATCTCGATGATGATCAAGGATGTGTTTATAGAAGGTGATTCCTTGACCCACAGCTCAGTGCACTGTGCTCTGCTTGAAAGGGACCGCCTTTTAGGTGCTACTTTAAATGATTGGTATTTGGTAATAGGTGTGGAGTAAGTAAGTGGTTAGGACTGTACAGAGGTTATTTCAATACATGATTTATACTCAGCATCAAATCATGGAAAACTTCTGGCCTGAGACATCATGAAGTAACTTTTTGAGGATGATTTACTTTGGCAATATAGGATGTCCCTTTCTGCGTTTCCTTCCCTGCCATCTCAGTGAATATTGTTATTTTTCACAGGTCTTGATGGACCTTCTTCTTGGTTTACACTCTCCCTTAACAATTTGTCCATTCTGATGACTGTAATTACAAGCTTTTCACCCCAAAAAATATGTATCCCCCACTCAGATTTACAAATCACTAGTTCCTACCCACACATTTCTCCCCAGTTTCTGACGAAAGTATGGAACTGTTGACCCAAGAGCTCAGTCTGGGTCTGTATCCTGAACCCAGCAGGTTTTATCCTCGGACTCAGCAACTGGCCCAAACATCAGTTCTACCTCCGAGAGGGGCCTGGGCACGATGCCGACCTCGACCTCTACCTCATTCAGGAGCCACCTTGAACAGGCTTACAGTCCCAGGAGGGGCTGTGTCCCAAGGCCCTGTTAATGGGCCCCTCCCAGACAGCTCCATTGCAGTTTTCCTGAATTCACACACTCACCCATGTAGATCTGGTCATGACGAGGGCATCTTGTGAATTCACTCCCCAGAGCTTTCACACATACAGTCCTCTCTGGCCTGCTGTTCTTTCTTGTGCCCGGCTCCTCCCTGCGTCCACACACAGCAGGTTCTAGTGTTTTGCCTCAATAGTCCTCCTGGCCCACCTCACCTGCACTCCATTTCCCAATATCCACCCATCACACACCTCTTCAGTGAGGAAGACGGGGCAGCATTCATCTGTGGGGCCCCCAAAGGAGCAAGAAGCCCTTGATTCTGCACTTAATACTCGGCCATCATTCATCTGGCACAACAGGCGTCCCATTGGATTATGGTATTTTCTGGTGTGCCAATTTTGCAACCGAAAACTCATATCACCATAAGGAAAGGACCAGAATGGCAACAAGGTTTTACAGTCCCTCATTGTGTGGCTTCAGAGCTGCCAGTGTTTACTCTATAAAGCAAGGGACCAGGATCAGAAGAGAACTAAAATTCCCCCAGCCTCTCACAGTGCTGTAATTCTGTGGTGTCCACATGTATGTGCAATAGCATTGATGAAAACATGTGAACGTGTAGACCCCCCTCAGCTACCTGCCTCAGAATGTGCTAGACTGCAGAAGGAAGTCTCGATTTGCCATCCTGGCTTGAGAGGATTAGATCTATTTAAAACTACCTTTCTCAATGTAAGCAAACCAAACAGAAAAATGTAGAGAAAAATGCTCCATAAACTACAAGTACTATGTTTTTACCATTGAAAATGTAACAAATTTGTCTCATGTGTTGTGTGTCAAAAAGCCAAGCTATTTGCTCCAGGGTTCTCATCAACTGTGAAAACCTGGGTTTGCAGAAATCCACGAGTTTCCATGAGGCAAGCCTGTTGATATGGTTTTATTTATTTCTCACGGCAAGATGTCTGAAGAAATCTAATTAGTTAACTTGTAATCTTTGTGAAGCGCGTGGCCCTTCAGATTTCCATGAAATCTAAAGTGTGTGTGTGTGTGGTATGTGTGTAGCTGGGCTCCTAGTGTTACATACTTACGTAATCTGCTTTTTTGTTTTGCTTTTGTTTATCTAATAAGCACATTTTATTGACTTTCTGTATAGTGTTTTATTGGCACTGGGAACACAAAAAGTCTTATAAGTTCTGAATCTAGAGCAAGCAATCCAATCCAATCCAATCCTAGACAAATCAGCTCTTTTTGTACCCATCCTGTCCTTCTTTCCCTCAATCTGTCCTTCCTTGCACCAGGAAAACTACTAATACTAATAATGAGGACAGCAGTAATAGTATTTAACATGTCACATTTGCAGTGTGCCAAGTAGTTCATATCAATTATAGTACAGATCTCTAGTCATATGATCATATAGTTCATACCACTAATCAATTATAATAAATTGAGCATCAGCTTTTCCATGAAGACTCCTTTAGGACTCACTGCAGCAGCTGAGTTGGCTCTCTGTCACTTCGCACACCCATGGCTTGTGGAACACACCTCTAGAACCGCAGCCGCCACAGGGGTAGGGATTGTTAATATAGAGGAAGAAACAAGACACAGGAATGATAAATAAGTTGTGTGATCTTACACAACTAAGAAGTGGTGCCACTGGAATGTAAGCCCAGGGAGTCTAAAGCCAGTGCTCTGAACACTGCATTAAAGGTTTATATTGGGGAAATTAGACAGAGAAATCACAGAAGACTACATGATGCTTTGAGAGGGATTTTGAGTCTACAGAGCCAGGAAAGCTCTGTCTGAAGATGTGCAGATTTATGGGCCAATTAGATGCATACTGTTGAGCCTCGGGTCCTTTTAGCTCCAGTCAATGAAACTGCTTCTCTTTTCTGAGTTGCACCTGGCACCTGGAGCTATAGGCACTTGGGATCTTGAAAGGAATCAATCCCTCTGCCGGGATTTGCGCTGGCCCAGTAACGCCAACTCCACTTGCAGGGAGCATAAAGAACTCCTAACAATCAATGGTTAGTGCCCTGAAGGAGAACACAAACTAATAGAGAAAACTCAGAGAAGCGTGCATGGAAATTAAACCACATGCATCCAGGAGTCTGGAACACCACCCCAGGCATAGGGAGCGCCTCCACTATTCAGAGGAGGAGAAATCCTGTTTTTGCTATATGACCAAGAGAAAATCAGGCCACAGGCGCCACCTGTAATGTCCCCTGCACTAACCAACCTGCAGCATGATGACATTCTTGGTCAAAGAAACAATGAAAGCAAAGTTGTGGCATGAAGATGTGCTTTGCATTCTCAGCAGAGGGTTCTGTATGTTGTGTTAATAGAAGCTCTTTGCAGTGGTGCCACTTGGGTCAGAATGGCTCAAGACCAGCTGTAACCTGTTTAACAAAAGTGTGGCGCTCCCAGCACTTCCACCTTGCAGGGCTGCAAATAGTTCTATCTAGGTCTGGAAACACCAGCCTGTCCAAATGGACGCAGCAATCAGAACAGAGGCCCTTCTCCTCCCATGAGCCATAAGAGTTAGGATGCCTGCTGACCTGTCCTCACAGTGAGGAGCCTATCTGTCCCTTGCTTGTAACTCACTCACTTTGAGAAAGATTTCAACAACCTGATTCACTTAGACCTCAGTGTTCTGGAGAAGGCGTGGATGTATAAGAAAAAATGTTTTGCATATTTTTCTTTAACTGGAAAAATATATTGACATCTGCAGATCTTTGCTTCTATTAAAAATCACCATGTGGGCTGGGGATGTGGCTCAAGTGGCAACGCGCTCGCCTGGCATGCGCGGGGCGCTGGGTTCGATTCTCAGCATCACATAAAAATAAAATAAAGATGTTGTGTCCACTGAAAACTAAAAATAAACATTAAAAAAATTCTCTTTCTCTCTCTCTCCCCCCCCCTTTAAAAAAATCACCATGTATTTTCAATGGATATTTTATGGATTGAAACACGTTCAAATGATGTAGGAAAACACACACACACAGATTTTTTTAAAACTTGCTCTTAGTTCCACTATGAAATAAATGCCATCATAAATATCTCATGCATGTCATCATCCTTTCCTTAGGTCGGTCATTGGTTGGTGATTGGCCTGTTTATTTCATGACAATTTATAGTGAGATTATGGCGTCACCATGTTACTACTCCCTTTTGCCTTCTGCTGGGAGGTCATGGGAAGGTCACTTGTCTGACGTTGTGCACCAGTGACTTTTCTTACTCCTCACTGTTCTCCCTCTCCCCCAGGGCCCTCCTCTGAGGGACAGTGTGACAAGCTCTGAGTGCCCTTCATAGGAAGGGCGCTTCGGGAAGAAGATCTGAGGTGAGAGGACACGCAGGTTCTGACCACTCTCCTGAGGTTTGGATCCATGTCCTGGACAGAATCTTCTAGGTTTGATTGGATGTGCCCTCATTACCATGGGGGTGAGGGGTCAGGAAGAGGATACCTTTCTACTTTGGGTAATTTTCCAAATTCAGGATGTAACTGTGGCGATTTTGCATCTGAGAGCAACAACCTACAACTTCTCAGCAGCAGTTTCTACTGTGACCTTGTGAAATCTGAAAAGCTGAGGTTTAATGAGGGTCGGCTTCTCTGCATAATGGCAAAGTCTTGAGATACCCAGATTCAGTCAGCTCCAGCCTGACCTCCAGATTGGGGAGCTGTCTGAACTCCACATGTGCTTTCCTTCCTTTCTAGAAGTTTCCACTTCTTTATAGACCTTCAGTTTCTTTCCTTGATTGTGAATGCAGAAGCTAACACTGCAGGATTCGCTCCCTTCCTCGATGCATAGTTAAGGACCTTGCCCATTTGCTAGGTGTTGAGAAAGGAGATCTGCTAACTCACCCCAGAAGTCTGAAGTCTGGTGATAACTGTTATCCCCAAAGTGCCCATGAACTTCTGTTGCAGCAAGATCCGCTCCAGCTTCTCATTTCTCTTAATCTGTTCTCCCAGTAATATCAAATAGAGAAACTGTCCTCGCTTGAGCCACATTCAGAAATGGGAGCAGCCTGAGGTGGCACAAGTCCTAATGTTTTTTTTTCTCCTTCCAAGACCACTTAAGACATCCACTTATTGAATAGCTCTCTCTCCAAAGACCCTTGACTTAAGTCATTTTCCTGGGGAACACTTTAGCAAACAGCATCCTGACAAATGTCTATTGTCTGCCATGTCTAACCACAGGAGACATTATAGCTGGTCTTTGTCTCACTTACTTTGATGAATATGTTTAAGAAATCTTCATGTCTAGATCTAGAGTGATGTGACATAGACAACCTACATCATGTTATGACACCCAGCAGAGGAATTATGAAGGAGCGTGTATTATAAATGAAAAGTGTGACCAGCAGAGTGACTTAGAGGTGCTAAGCAGAGCACACCATGACTGCTAGGGAATAGAGCTACTTATTTGTGCATTTAAATGGTGAAAACCAAATAACAGAAACAGTCTAACAGCCCAACAACAATGAAATATGTAAGCAAACTTTGGAATGTCCACATAATGGAACTGTATATAGTCACTAATAGTTGGATCTTTAGAGATACTTATTTATATAATGAAATGTTCACAATATAAGTTGAGATGAATCAGGCTACATAATTATGTATATATTATGGCTTCAATTGTGGAAATATCTATATATCTGAATGCTGAAAAAAACTGGAAAGGTTTATACTAACATTTTGGAGTGTTTATTTCTAGATTGTGGGCTTTAGGGTAATATATTCATTTTTGTGCTGTTATATTTAATGAGCATACATTGTGCTTAAAAGAAAAAGATGCATTTAATATCAATTTCCAATAATGAAGCATTAATGTTAGAAGTCATATTTATTAGAAGTTTTAGAAGAAATCTGGGTAAAGATCAAGAAGCACTTTCAATGTGAAAATGGCAGACAGTTTTGCCAGGAGGTCAGGGATAAAGAGAGACCAAAGAATAGAGCTTTTACGTCACGGGCATCTTCCTGGATGAGAGGAAAGGAGACATTTCTATGTCTAGAGTGCAGGGCTGAGGTTTAACTGACATCAGAGGGAGATGACTGAGTTCTGGTGAATGAAACTTAAACCATCCCAGAAGTTCAGACCTAGTTAACAGCTCATCCTACCCAACCCTCAGGAAAGCTCTACTCCACACCTGGTAACTGGTGGTCCTGTTTCTGCCTGAACCCTCCAAGGAGAAGGTGACCCAGCACCAGCTGGGATCTCCACTGTGTTACGCCACAGTCCTACCTGGTAGGAATCCCTCCTGTGTGGGATTGAATCTGGAGCTCTGGAACTTCCATTTCTCCATCTAATCAAGATGAGAAGAATCGTGAATGGAAGGGAAGGAATTTTAATCAGCTCAACTATGACTACGTCTCTACTGAGGCTGGGAGAGAACATGCAGAGAATGGACTCTCATTCCTCACCTGCATAAAAGTGTTTCTGATACTCGATGAGATGCCTCCTTTAAATCCTCTCCTCCCAGCAATGCCTGCCTTCAGTTCTGTAAGGCATGGCTCCCGAAACCCTAACAATCCAGGCAGTTCTTCAGGAAGTCATGCTAAATGATGCTCTCTGGGAACTATGTCATCCATCATCCCCCTTCTTATTTGGTTCTGAGTTAGAGCTGCTGTAAGAAGAACTGGCATAAAACCTGGAAGGATGAGGAAGAGATCATTACTCTGAAGGTCTCCACAGGCGACAACAGTAGGTGGAGGCCTTTGAAGGACTTCAGCTTGTCCTCACTCTGCTCTGCTCTGCTCCACATCCAGATCTCCTCCCATCTGCTGCCTGCTCCTGAGGACCCCCCAGCCCACCTCAGACACTTGAGGAAAGACTCACTTAGGTGGTCACCACATAGTGGCGACCACCATAGACACAATATAAAATTAATGTGGAAAAAGAGGCTACATGGATTTTAACAATATTATTTTGTCCAACCCATATTTAAACTTTCATCATTTCAACACATCATCAGTGTAAAAAATGTTTAATGAAGCAGGAAAGAGGTCAGTGTGGCTGAAACGGAGTGAGCAAGGAGGGTGGCAGGAGCTAAGGGAAGTAAGGCAACAAAGTACCAAACCCCACAGGGCACACAGATGCTGGAACAGAGTGGATTTCTTTCCCTCATAATGTGATGGACCCTGGAGCCGAGGAACAATGTGACTTGACCATGCTGTGGAAGCTCCGGCTGCTCAGAGCAGAGCAAGTGGCAGAGCAACACATATTGGAAGTGCAGGCTGTTGGGAGCCTCTCCAATCCCAGGAGGAGAGAGGTGGGACTTGGACTCGGGTTACACATGAGAAGGGTAAGATATGGGAACTGTGAGATATATTTTGAAGGTAGAACTGACAACTTTGCCTGTAGTTAGGTGCACAGTGTGAGGAAAAGCAGATAGACCC
Source organism: Marmota flaviventris (assembly GCF_047511675.1). Taxonomy (NCBI): domain Eukaryota; kingdom Metazoa; phylum Chordata; class Mammalia; order Rodentia; family Sciuridae; genus Marmota; species Marmota flaviventris. The sequence continues at coordinate 109,406,844 of NC_092505.1, read as the reverse complement.
AGGGACAGTGTCTGCCATTGTGGATCAGGCTGCTGGGAAAGAGTGCCATTACCATGAGGAGGGAGACAAAGAAAGAGCGTGGGTTTTTTTTTTTCGGGCCAAGCACACAATATGATTTTAAATAATTATTCTTTCATCCTCATTTTGTTAAGCATATCTTCATTTAAATCCCAGAAACAAATCTTGAACTAATAATATTAGTTCCTGAACCTAATACCCAAGCATTGACATTACACTCAGTACAGAGTTAATTTACCTTCCTCCATTACTCAATATCAGAAATACATTCATGCACCTTATCTGCAAGTATGAAATTCACTTAGTCTCATGTTTCATTAATGGGATTAATTGATCTCCCAAATTAGTAGCCATTTCTTGTTTCCCTGCTTACTTGGGCTGGATTACCAATTCAATGAATTCTTGCCTATGCCCTCCTATTCCCCAACCCCTTGTCCTTCCGACCCATCTGAGCTATCAGTCCCTAACCTATGATTAATTCCACCATCTGCTTGCTCAACAGAAACTCCTAAGCTGCCAGACACTGCTGGAGGAAGACTGCATAACTGTACAGCTTGGACTTACTGCATCTTTACCCTTTCCAGCCTCCACCTGGGTCTCAGTGCTACTTGACTATCCTTCTATTTCTACCCAGATAAATTCCCTCTCACTAAGGTGACTGCTTATGTTTCCCCACTTCTGGTTCAGTTTTCACTTCTGTATCCAAACAAAATAAGTGCAGGTGATTGATTCATTCAAATTTCCTCCCCAGACTCCATCACTTTGTATATTAACATCCACCACGCTAACTTGTCATGTTTTCCTCTCCAAACATCTCTTCCAGATCCTGCTCAGTTATCAATGTCTCCCTCTTCATGAGTATCTTTCTTTTCCTCGACAAGTGTGCCTAAATCTCCTTGTGTCCTGAAGGTAACCTTTTGTTCCTGATCCCTCTTAAGCTGGAAATCCTGTCTCTGTTCTTCTTTTACTGTGTGTTTCTTTAGAGGGTTTCAGAGCCTGCTGTAATCACATCCCTCTGCTCAGCCTGGTGTATCCAAAGTCATCAGGGCCCCAACCAGTCTTAAATTCAATGACCCATTTCACATCTTTATCCCATGTATAGTCTCTGAAGGATTTAACAGTGTTGCTTACAGTCTCTTGCTTGAATCTCTCCACTCTGAGATACTGGCCTGATTCCCCTGATAACTTCTAGAGTGTTAAGAGGGGTTGACTTGCCTTCAATCCCATTATGTGGTCCTTCAAGAGTCCTGCCTATGTCCTTTCTCATACTCATTCCTTTCCTGGGGAATTTCATTCCACTTATTATTCCAGTGATTGTGGCAACCATGGAAATGTTCTGCTCAAATTTCCTGCCGTGGGAGCATAGCTGACTGACAGCCTCAGCTGCTTCCCTTAGGGGTCAACCACTCCATTTGCATCTAAACCATGCCTGCCCTGGGCGGCTTCCGACAATGACTGAGTGCAGTGGAGATTCCCATCCAGGCCACTCTGTGGATGTCTTTCACCTTCAAGAAAATATTCCTGAGACTGTGCTGCAGTCTGACCCTCTTCCCATATGAACCTCCTTCCCCATTTCTCCTTTCACAAGCCTGCGACCCACCTGTGGTCTGAAGAATCTTCCTACCCACCCCTGCTTGCTCCTCTTCCTCTTCATGGGTGTTTCCCTTTTAAGTCTCTTGCACACTTAACCCCATCTTTACAGCTACTTCTTGGAGCACCATATTTAACACATCTACATACTGACAGATAAAAAATATATCTCCAATACCTTGAGCTTAGAGTATGGATGAGGTAAGAGTAAACTGCTTTTTAAATAACTCTTTCTCATTGGACCAAACATCTCTCAAATTAAACATATCTTTTACAAAGTTTTTGTTGCTTACTATTTTCCAGAAATTCTTGCCTTAGATAATAGGACCACATGCATTCCACTTCTCTCCTGCACCATTCCCTCTCCCAGGGCCTCAGCTCAGACATGCATTAAACGCTGGGACTTGTGCTACATTGATTATGTGGCCCTGCCCCAAGAGATGCTCTATTCACAAAAGGCTCTCACAAACTAGTTCCCCATAGCATTCATAGTCCTCTCCTTTACCTATCAGCCCGAATGTCCTCCACTCACTAGATAAATCCCAGGCCCACTCGTAGCTCTCAGCCTTTACAAGTGCTATTCATCATCTTGTACCATCTCGGTCACTTTGACATCAAGTTGAGTCAAAGCTCAACTCGAATGCCTTTTCCTCAGCAAAGCCCCTTTCCTATGCCAGGGACCATTGGCAAAAGTGACAATTCACTCCTCTTTGTCGTCTTTATAAATTGTACAGACCCAAAATTCAACACTGTTCTTATTCTGTGAATAATTTTCATCTGCCTCTGAATTCTCTCGGCCCAATTTCTTAGTTTCTCCCTCATAATAGATGATCAATAAATATCTGTGAAATTAATTGAAGCAGAAATGAAATTAAATTATGTTGCTTATACTTTTTATCAGAAATACAATAACAACTGCTGATTAATTATCACTGTTTTTTAAATGCTTCAAAATAATCCGCTTACCTGTTTTTGCTCGGCTCATCAAAATAGATATGAAGGTATCAAGGTTTGAGACCACCACTCAAACTTTGCCTGTGACTAAAATCTATTGTTCTCTTTTACAAAAATTCTAATACAATATAGACTTGTGGAGAAGAGCTTGCTTTGAGGTATAATGGTGACAGAAGCAAAATGATGATGAAATGATGACGCCATTCTTAGAAACATGCTTTGTCTTGGGAACCAAGGAGCATTTGCAGTGGTTACAGAAGTAGAAAGGTGTCCCACTTGAGAGTTGTGCTTACTTTTGTGGAGTTCAATGGGTTGCCTGTCACCTATCAGCTGACTTTCAAAGAATGTAATTGTTACTCATTGATTGACTTTCTATGATTAGATTCAGAAAAATTAAAATAATACATGTGTATCCAAAGTGCCACTTCCTGGTGTCACGTAATGCCCTCCGCAGGCTTGGATGTTACTGTGGTCTGGATAAGAGGAGTCCCCCAAAGCTCCTGTTAATGCAGGAACATTGAGAGGTGAGGTGACTGGATTGAGAGCTGTAACTTCATCCATCATGGTAGTTTGAATAGACAGAAAGGGTGACATGAGGGGAGGAGGGTCACTGGGGGGGCATGCCCTCGAAGGCATATCTTCCCTGTGGTCTCTTCCCTGTCTCTGTCTTTGCTTTCTGATCTCCATGATCCTCTTCCGGGCCTTCCCTCATACTGTGCTGCCTCCCCTGGGGCCCAAAGAAGTGAAGTTGACTGTGTACAGACTGAGACCTCGGAAACCATCAGCCCAAATGAACCTCCCATCTCTAGGTTGTTGTTATTGGGCATTTTTGTCACAGTGATGCAAAGCTGTCTAAAATAGAAGTGTAAACCAATAAAAATATGAACACAAGGGACTCTCTTCACTGGAGACTCTCTGTACCACTGCTTTTGCATTTCAGGTCACACCATCCTGGAGAGCTCTGGCATGGGGTCATGTTTGCTGAGACAGTGTCTTTGAAACTTGTGCTAAATGAATCACAGAGAGCAGAAAAGATGTTAGCTGATGCTCATTTGACCTGTGTCTTCATCACTTTTTCTATATTATTAATTAATCTTCAAAAACCAATAAGGTAGGTGCTTTTATGTTCATTATTCTGAAAAGACTGGTATTTAAATGGATTAAGTAAATTTTTCAATGTCATAAAGCTACTAAGTATCAAAACTAGAATTCAAACCCAGGTCATAGCCAAAGATGTTTTTGCTCGTGCTTGTCCTAAGGAAAAACCAGAGCATTCCACTTTGAAAAAGAATCTATCTGAAGAGAGAGCATGCGATGGAAATTTGAGCAAATCTGTATCAGTATTTTTAATGTGAAAATAAGCTGGACTTGAACATGTACTATTTCTGAACCTCTTCCCCACTGCAGGGGGTTCACACAGCTACTCAGAGAACCCGAGTGTCAAGTCTTCTTACATCAAATTTTATTCTTTCTCATGTTTTAAGTTTCTGTCGGTGCATCCTGACTATGCACAGCAGTGGGTTCTTCGTCCAGGTGAGGACGATATAGGACCTGCACAGTGCCAGCCCTTCTCACTCAGGCTGTGCTGTGCAGAAACCACCCAATGGAAGAGTGCAGTGTAATTAGGTTCTAGTGGGGACCGATTAACAGTCACTTCAACATGTTTCCATAGAAAGAAGAGAATATGACTCAATGATTCTATCTACCCCATGGGTTTTTTCAAAATGACTGAAATAAACATAGAAGTTTCCACAAAACGCATCAAAAACTAACCAAAAAATCTAGCCATCTTGCATGCACTGAGGCTTCTGCAGGAGCCCGTGCACCATCAAGCCCTTGACTTAAAACAAGGACAGGTGTAAAATGCAGAGAAGAGTCCATCGTTTATTTTTCAAGTGAACATCATCAAGTGTTCAGCAACCAACTTTGGACAGATGGCAAATTTGACTCTAGTTATTTTAGATTCTCTTTAAGAACAAGCATTTTATTTTGCTTTGAATACAATAGCAATTCAGATTGACTTTTCTTATATTACAAGGGTTTCACTGCCAAAGAGGAAAGATAAGTATATATATATATATATATATATATATATATATATATATATATATATATATATGTGTGTGTGTGTGTGTGTTCAACTCATATATATATCACTTTTTCTATATTATTAACTAATCTTAATATATGTATGAGGTGAAACCAAATCAGATCATCAGGAGAAGTATTGTTTTTCTTAATACTAAGCCAATAAATTGATGTTTTTGTAAATATTCAGAAATATAGCCTATGTATGGACCTTAAAAGTGACCCTGAGAAGACTCGATTCCATATTTTCATTAAATTGTACCCCAGAGCTTCTGTCCAACGTCCAGGTGTCCCAAATACTTCAACATAGTGACATCAATGAGTGACAAACATTGCATGACCATATTTAGGATAATAAATAAGAATTCAGTTTTGAGATCATTTTCTTTATTTTTGAATAGGTAACAGAAGTAACAACGTAAAACATAGAGCAGGCTGACGGTGTCACAGATCCCAGTGGGTAGGAGCTCAACTTTAAAGCTGTAATTCAAAGAAAGTTCTATGAAAGAAAGGAAGACCTGGTTCTATATATTGAGTGGATCCATCTTTTATCTCAAAAAATTAAAAAAAAAAAATCAATGCAGGACAATCAATTAGAAAACACATCCTCATAAAATTATAGAACTTTAAAAATAAAGAAAAGATCCCTCTGGGTTTCCATGCAGAATCAGAAAGTTAATTACAAAGAAAAGAAAATCAGGCTGGCCTCCCGCTTCTTGTAAGCAGCCATCAAAGCCAGACAGAGATGCAACAGCACCCTCCACACTTGAAGAGGCATCACGACCAGCCAGGCTGCTCCTCAGAGGCTGAGGACACCCAGGAGTCCTTCCTGCAGAACCCACCAGAGCGTGAACTTCATTTAGCAAAGAGATGATTAAGGAATTTAATGAAAGAGCTAGTAAAAAGGATTAAATATACTTACTTAAAGCTATCTGGCTGTTACATAGGTGGGAATGGGAAAGAAAAAAAAATAGTAGACAAATATCCTTTGCTCTGTCAAAGTCAAAGTAACAAAACAAAAAAAAAGACAAGTAAAACAGAATATAAAGGATACACTCATTGATTGCTGCAAAAGTAATAGGGAGAAGCAAAAGAAAAATTGACAAAATCGTTGACACCAAATGACTAAGAACATTAATTGAAAGTACTAAAATAAGGTAATAAATTGTTATATACATCTCCAAAATCACAGAAATTATTACAAAATAAAAGAAGTTCAGCAAAGAAAAAAAGGAAAAAAGGTTACCAAATTAGATACAGAATGTATAATTCCATATTATTTTTTAAAAACTCAAATCTAGCACAATTTTTCTGTAAATGTGTAATAAGCATTGTAATGCATTCTGCTGTTGCTGAGAGCCATAGCCGAGTCGGAATGAATCATGGCACTTTTGCCAGAATGGAGTGGTTGAGAGGTGACACCAGCAAGCCATTGAGATGATAATGGTTATGTTAAGCTGTGTATATTAGACCCCTGCTGTCTGCCTGCTAGGCCTGCTACTTTGGAGTTCTCCTGGGATTCCTGGAGAGTTCCCATTGGTTGGGGAAGTGCCGGAGGAGGGATTTCCGGTTGGTGTGTGGCGTGTCCAGAGAGAAGGCAGTGTGCACGGCGCTCGCGGGAATGCAGAGAATAAAGGAGTTCCTGTTTTGAACCTACAAGGCTGTGTGGCGGCTGGGTTATTTTGGGCCCAACCAGACTGCGGCCTGCTGTCCTGTATTTAAAAAATAAAATAAAATCAATTAAATAAAAAACAAACTCAAATCTATCCATCAAATTGATAAATATAAATAGACTCACTTACTCATTGAAGAAAACTCTCATATTGACTTACAAATAAAGTAAATAAAGACAATTGTTATTTCTTCCAAGTCATTATCCTTCCTCTGAATTTTCCCATCTGACCCATTTGTCAGTATCAGCTTTGTTCCTGTTTATACCATGCACTTGTCAAACAAGTGTTTATCCCTGAAATCTTGCTGTTCCAAATTCAGATCTTCTGAAGCACTTTAGTGTTGGTTTATTAATGCAGAGAAAAAAATGAGAAAAAAAAAATCCATTCTATTATGCATTTTATTTTTAAATGCTAAATGGCTCCAGGCTTTCTTTTCCCATTTCTTACTGAATTGCTTTAGCTTTTTAAGACTGAGTACAAAAGAACAACACATCATCATCAACAACAACAACAACAAAAAATGAACAATTTGAGACAAGGTGTTTACTTAACAATAATTATGCAACAGTCCCTCTATTTCCTTGTGATGTAATCATAGGCAAATCCTTAACAACCTCTTCTAAGACTTTTTGCCCTCCCACATTGCAGAGGGTAAAAATTAATTTATTTTAAGAGATATTTATAAGTGATATAGATTGTGGTTACTTTCAAACATTTTCACTGACTTTTAGATTAAACTATAGCTCCATGTGGAAAAATTATAATATATAAATGACAAAAAGAAACAATTAATATTAAGTGGCCAAAATTCTACCAACTTAGCTCCTCACCACCAATGGAAAGAACCATACACACCTGACACTCACCTGTGGGAAGCCTGTCATCCCTTCCCCTCGCTCTGGAGTGTGAGTGGAGATGAGCAACAGGGTGGAAAGGACTTCAGGGGGTGGACAAAGTCACAGCTCGGTCACCTTGTAGGCATCTGGATACACAGTCCAGCTGTCACCAGGCAAGAGAGTGCAACAGAAGGGTGAAGACAACAAGGAAGTAGTGTTCTCAGACAAACCGTGTCTACCTAGACCCTTAATAAGAAGTCATGTGTCATCTCTTCATTTTCTTTGATATCAGAGAATTGGAAGCAAAACTACAGTTCCCTAAATACTAATATGTACAATTTTCAATTTACAAAAATTTATGTTCAATTTAAAAAAAAAATGATGTGAAAAAGTACAAAAAAAAGAGTATTAAGAACTTGCACCTATTTTATCACCAAACATTTTGGATATGGTGTTTTTTACATTAACAAGCCTTTTCAATATTTTTTTGTCAGCCAACAGAACTGACACTTAACTGTGAAGATCAGGCTATTCCTGTAGAGGAAACAGACCAGTACCTGTCATTCTGTCTCTCTGTCCCCTTCTTAGTGACACTCAGCCACTCCTGGTCCTTAAGCACAGATCAATCACAATTATATCCTGTAATTAAGTAAGAAATTTAATTATCCCAACTTAAAGTGAATGCTGATGGATATAAGAATCCACTGGAAGCTAAATAACTAGTTTTTACCATTCTAAATCTTTCCTACCTCCACACATTTCTGTTCAGATCTGATTGGATGATCCTTCAATTTCCTTCTGGCACTAAAATGTGGTAATTCTCTGAAATGTAAAATAGAAAGAAACTAGGACATGCATTTGTAAGTTAGTTTTTTTGGTGAAATTTTCTTAAAGTTATCTAAAAATCAATCTAGACCATCTCGTCTAATGCATCTTGACATCTGCCCTTCCAGCATGAAGTTAGTTGCCAGGCAAAAGCAGGTTCTTAATAATTTATGCTGTTTACTTTGTGATTACTTCATGGAGGCTGGCGAAATGAATCAATATTTTTTTAGCATCCCCAAAATAAATCGGAGATAATTGTTAAAGTAATACACATTAATTCAGCCTGCCAAATTAATTTCCTAACACTCCTTATACTACAAGAGTCTTAATTAAGAAACAACTAAGATTGCCTTTTCTTTTTATAGACACTGCTGAGCTACCGGCTCTGAACAAAGCCGTTTAACTCCTTTGATGTATGTGATTTAAAGAACAGAGAAAATCTACAAAGCATTAGCTATAGCTTGAATTGTAAAAGGCTTTTTACAGTTTGCAAAGCGATTCCATGTTCTGTTCTGCAAACTGTTTTCTGTTCTGCAAGATGTAATCGAGATCTCTTGTGAAGCCATTTCAATACTGTGAGGAGTGTCCCGTCCCAGGCGCCACATTTTCAGAGGCTCTATCATGAATTAGTGGCTCCAAGAGAGAAAAGTAAGAATAAAATCTGTTGAAATTATAGTAAGAAGGAGGTTTGAAGGATCTGAAAATATTTAACCAAAACCTCAGATGTAATATCATAATAATTTAGGGGACCCTCTCTGTCCGGCATGTCTCATGTTGAAGAGGACCTAATTTAATCTCTTGTTCCAGATGCAGAGTCGGCACTGATGATGAATAATTACAAGGAGGCAGAGACCGTGTCACTTTAGAGTCCTTTTATGATAGAAAAACCTTCTTGGTGAGAAAGCATTCCATGTGGTGAAATGAGGGACAGTCCTGCAAGGCCACAGTCTCAGGCTTTCAATGAGTCCAAGTTTCAACGAATAAAATTCATTCAAGGAGCAGCCTCATATCCCTGGTCCAGCCCCTACCTTGACCCTTGTTACAACTGTGAGATGGACATTTCAAAACTTTAAGGACAGGAAATTATCAAAATGCCTGCCCGTCCCGTATGGCATGCCACGCCAGGCTTGGGTGCTACCAATTACCATGTTATAGAGCTGGCTACTATATAGGTATTAGCTGGACTGTGTGAGACCAAGGGCATCATGCATCCTTCCAGAAGCTTGGGAAGGGCACTACTGTTCATGCACAACCTGCTAGACTCTGTCAATCAATCTCCCCTAGCACTTACTTCATGATACTTAGTTACAATACCCTGATATGATGAGCTCTGAGAGAGCAGAAAGCATTCCATTTATCTCTATAACTCCATGGCTTATCCAAATGTCAGCATTTATAAGATATTCAGTACATGCTTAATCAGGTATAAATGCATTTCATTCCAAATAAGCATTACATCCATGCAGGCACTCTATCAACAGCAAGATTAAGTTAATATAAGACACTGTCCCTACCCTTATAGAGGGTGAGTGAGTGAGGGTGCATGTAAGGGGGAGTTCTGCGTTTTAAGATTTCTTTCAATTTGAAGGATCTATAAATCCAGGTTTCTTTCATCAATTAAGATATCTTAGATTCAAAGGCAAGAAAAATGGCCATGCTACATTAGGATTTTCATAGGCTTTTAATCTACGAGGGGTAACATAATTGATGAGCTTCTAGAAAATCAAATAATTCAAATAATCTATATGGGGTTCTTTTAGTGAAAATGGTTTTCTTTTAGTTAATTTAAAGAGGGAAGAGATCTCAGTAGAAATTTGTGTCAAATCCATACAAAGTGTACTTTTCTCATATTAAGAAAAAAAAGGCCCTAGAATTTAAAGTATATGGTGATTTTCTCTACATATTAACTGAAGAATCCATGCTATTAAATTTATATTAAAAAAGAATAATAGACACTGACTGTGTTTACTCCCCACCAAACACAGGTTCCCAGATTACACCTCTTGAATGAGATGTGGTTACCTTTATTATGAGTCTCCTTTTACAAAGCATGAGACCAGGCTTAGAGGCTGTCATTTTCCCTATATCAGGAATAGGAAGTAGTGGAGCCAGAAAGTTGAGAACCAGGTTCGAGGCTCACAATCCATTCCTTAGATGGCCTTGTAGAATGATCTTCTCTTACATCATGATAGGAATTTTGTTTCTTACATTATATTTTCATTCTTTTTTCAGGAGTCACATAAAATAAAGTTAGTGATCCATGATTCTGATGTAGTCGAGACCAAAGCCATGCACAGGATTTGAGTGCAGAGGTGCAAAACAATATGGTACCCTTTAGTAGGAAAAGAGGGGTCAAGTACCCCAGCCCTTTATTCCACTTCTCTGCATTATACATTCAAATCAATTTAGTGGCTATCCTTTCCACCCCATCCCTCATGTTCAGGTTCAAAAGGACTCAGTTGTATTAAATAAATGCTTATTTGATTAAATGCAAATATATTATGGTACACATTCACATATGTGCAAGACAAGTGGTCAACTGCATTCCAAAGGCATTTTAACTTGCTGAGAGCTAGATGCTTGCTTATATAAAGCTATGTGCACTTTATTTTGGACCTGAATGATCTTTCCTTGACTTAGTTTTGCATATATTCTGTTTTTCACTTTGTACTCTAAATAGTTAGTTAATTGGGACTATTAAGCAGATTGTAGATGTTGCTGCTGGGAGTCATTGTATCTCAACAATAACTGAAGGAATTTCTACTTAATTTGCTCGTTGGTTCCAGGTTTGCTAGAGAAGGACCTTGCCCCCTGCAGTTGGATTCAAAGAGTTGAGAAGAGGCTGAAGTGCTCTGCTGTGGGAGGCCATTCATTTCATGTGCAAGTCATTCATATTCTTTTGTAAACAAATTAATGGAGAGTTGCCAGTGTGTTTTCATCCCACCAAATCACCTTAGCAACATGGCTATAAAAGCAGCATGAATCTGCCTGCAGAGGCTCAGTCGTTCTGAGAACAAGGATTCAGCAACAAATGGGATAGCAAAATTCTCCATTTATTTTAATCCTTTACAGTGAGTGTTGGAGTTTTCATGGAACATTTTAGACCCCAAAGGTAAAATAGGAAGGAGCTGAATTCCTCATATATAGTATATAAAATGATTAGTAAACTCTCAACCGGCTGTATTCGCTACCTTTTCTGACATGACAGAAAATACAACGGACCTTTTGCTCCACAAAGTTAATGTAGCACAAAAAGAAATGGAAGAGATATCTCCAAGAACCAGGTGAGGCTAATTTGAATAGTGGACCCTTTGGTTGCAAGTTACATTGCTTTACTCTTCTGTGTGAGGAATATGATCCCTGGACACTGAGAGCTCTAGACCTAGAGCCCAAGGAAGGCCTGGGATGGGGCTCACCAGAATCTCCACGGGCATCTTTTCCATCTCAGTCACATCCAGAAGACACCACTGTCTGTAGGAGACATGGTCCCTGCCTTTCCTCGTGGGATGCAATATTATTTTTGACTTTTGATATTGATAGAGATGGGCAATCTCACGCCCAGAGCTCTCAATCCACAGGCCTAGGACTGGATACTGGGGCTGTCACCGTCACCTTGCCACAGTTGTCCTTTTGTGGCCTGCCAGAGTGGAGTGTGGTCCTAGTGTGTGAAGCAGACTGGCTTTAGGTCTGCATCTGCTACTTGGCCCCTCCCTATCACTATGCTGACACAGGGGACTCTGTGACACTTTAGGTCCCTGGATACTAGTGTTATCTCCAGTCCTATGATCAGGAGTCATTAAACGTCTGGGTCTCCTGCTCCCCACTGTGAGGCCACCAATAGGCTGTCACAGGCCTCTTCAAGGAACAAGCCAGGGAATCCTTACCACATCTACTTGCAGTGGTGCCTGGGCCTGTCCTAATGGGTGCCTAGTCTGTCACTCAGTGAGTGACTTCTAGGTCAGAAAACTGATTCCGGCTTAAAAAGAGGGTGGAGAGACATGACCTCTCAATGGAACAGCTTCCTGCCTCAGGCTCCTGATCATCTGCCCTTGACTTCTGCCGCAGTCTAGCTGGGCACAAATCACGGAGCCGCCACAAAGCACTTGTATCTATAAACAGGAAACTTTATTGCCTGAACTCCAACAGCATTCCACGCACACTCTCCGGGAAGTCTCCGGAACGCCCACGCGGCTCCTCCAGGAACCACCAACCAGAATCCCTCCTCCAGCACTTCCCCAATCAATGAACTCTCCAGGAATCCCGGGGAGAACTCCAAAGTAGCAGGCCTAGGCGGACAGCAGGGGTCTATATACAATTGAATCAATCCAGCATCATCTTAATGGCTCGCCTCTCAACCATTACTTCTGGCAAAATGCCAGGGGCCATTCCCACTTGGCTGTTGCTCTCAACAGACTTCTTCCATGGGACACATTCAGTGCTGCCTTGCTGACCACCCATCCCTCTTGCCCCAGAGACATATGTTCTGTGAACCACTCCACAGCTCCACGTGGCCAGGTCCCTGCCACCCCACCACATGCTGTGCTGCATTAAGTGCCACCACTCGCCTTTTTTACGTTAGGATCTAACCACGCCCTCATCATCAGGGAGCCAACATTAGCAGGTCTCCCATGGAAGGACACTACTGAGTCCTCAGAGGACCAGCATGTTTTTTCGGGTATTGGAAACAGCATGTCTCTGGGCGTCCACAGCACAGTTGGCCGACTCTTCAGCATGATCACTGCTACAACACCTATTTGCACGGAAATTCCAGAATTTCTAGGCCACAGGTGCAGGACCAGGGAAATCAGGAGAGCCTGAGCAGACAAGGGCTCTGGAATGGGTCACATCCATGTCCCCTTCTCAAGTTTGGTGCTTTCTCCCCAGGCCCTGGCCTTAGCTTAACAGACGTGACGGGCAGGGGTAGCGCATCCAACTTTTCAAATGATCCACTACTTTTTAAGTCAATTCTTCAAAAGTTTCTGCTCTTTCACAACAGGAAACAAAGTTGTTGTTGTTGTTGTTTTAAGCTTTTTGCCATGAAAACTAAGTTTCATATTTTGACTTAAATTGGTTTTTCATTTTCCTGTGATGATTGAGCAGTCAGTTTCCCTTTCTCTCATTAGTGCTCTTCCTGCTCACCTTCCCATGTCTGTGCTGTTTCACCTGCCTGCTCCTGTGTCAGGGCATCACCTAGAAGAATTTTGACAATCGCAGGCCAGGCGCTAGCCACATGCCTGGCCACATCTACCTACCACTGACAGGACCCCTCCTCCCAGCCAGCTGGCAGGCAATATGGCTCTACGATCATCAGCCTCCTGAGACCACTACTGGCATCGGTGGTCTTAGATTGAATTCCAAAGGAACCCTGGGATAGAGAACGGCGTCCAGTGCCCTAGTGGCAATAGTCCAAGGGAGGACTGTGGGAGAGAAAGGAATGGGGCTGGGGGAGGAGGAATTAAATGGAAATGCGTCTGCTGGTCACTTGGGGAGCTCTGAAACTGGAAAGCCTCTTGAGGGGGGAGAGAGAGATGGGCTTTGTGACTTCCTTCCTTGGGGTCCTTGGGAGTCGGTGGCTGATGGGGAGGGTTGAGAACAGTGGAAGTGGCAGCTCCTTTTACACAAGGGAAATTTCTGGGGACATCAGCTGTCAGCCAGCCACAGCACTACAGCCAGAGGCAAGTGCCCTGTCCTGAGGACTGAGCCATGCGCCAGACACCTTCCTTCTGGTGTGGACTACCTGTGCTCTGGAGGCACCATAGGTAACTAACTTTTACTAAGTTGGTATTTTTAACGCTGGTACCTACCTGAACAACCCAAACGACATGAACAGAGATGATCTAGAACTATTTGGGGCAAAAGGAAAAAATAAAACTACACTTAACAAGCTACCGAAAACTCAGAAGTACAGCACCCACACACCCAAGTAATCAAGAACTGTGTGTTGAGGAGTGCACAAGTGCCCTTGTATTGAGAGCAGAGTTTCTTACTCTGTGGGTATCCAGAAACAGATCTCTACAGCAAGAGGGAAAGGAGCTGTCTTCTCATCTGACATTCTTTAGAGGTCGGTGTGAAGTACGAGCTCACAGTGCGATTCTTTTGCAGTAAAGAAAAAGAAAACGCCAGACTACTGGAGAATTACAAGTTTCCACAGTCTCTGTACCATACTTGAATGTGTGCGTGAGTGTGTGTGTGTGTGTGTGTGTGTGTGTACCCGTAAGCGTGTGTTACCATTATTGGTCAATGGTCAGCAATAAGTAGACTGCAGTAATGAATTAGGGAGGTTGGAGTTGTGATCCTTGGTTACAATAATGGAACAAAAAACAAAGAGAACCATCTTTGTAACCAAACATATGACCCAAGTGACAAAGATAAAGTAGATTTGAGAATGAGAACTTGTGTCCGTGGATGGCTGGTTAGCTTTGATTTTCTCAAGTGGCATTAAAGGCAATATGGGGGGACATGAGGACACTCAGATCATCCATTCTTTAGGTACAAATCATATAATCAGTTTTTTTTAATGAAATGAATTAAATGTGAGCTAAAAATAATTATCAAAATTCATTTAATAGTAAAATAATTCAGAACTGCTTGAGCTGGCCACATGGCTGGTCTTCTTACTCAGATATCCGTGTGTCCACAATACTAATGATATTTAAATGCATAAAAGTGAACCATGTCACCAAGGTATTCATTTCCTTCTCATCCTTCTCTTACTTACTGTGTTTCAGATATTGCCAGGTGCAAGGGATAAAAGAAGCAATTCTTGTCCTCAAGATCTCACAGCTTTCCAGGCAGACAGATACATAAGCATATATGACATAGCTACAGAACAATATACAGAAGAGAGCAAGTCGTTACGTGGCACATGTATTGACTACATATCATGTTCCAGGTTCCGATATTCAAAAGGTAGGAATAAAGCATGTTCTCAGTGCACTCGGGGAGGGAGGGAATGCTCCACCTGGGTAGACTTGTGTTTCAACATGAAGACAAACAATTCATCATAATACTAGGGCTATGGGTGAGTAATTGCAATGTTTTAAGCTCGTGTTTAAGTGTTGCAAGTGCCCAAGTGAAGTAGGAGGGCTCTAGGTGCTCTCAGAGAGCTGACAGGGTGTGTGTGTGTTGCGAGGTGGGCGGGGGTCCTCAAGCAATAACCAACCCCCTGGGTGTCGGGCATGGGGCTGAGAAGAGAAATTCAGCCCTGAAGATGGGAAATGCAGGCTGAGCTGAGGGTACAGAGACAGGAAAGGGCTTGTGAGCTGAGAGGGTCAGCAAGAGTGGCTCGGCTTCGTGGACGGTCATGTTTCTGTACCAGAATGCCATGCCCCATACAGCATAGCGACTGTTGAAATTGCCTCCCCAAGAGGCTGATGAGAACAGGCAGGGGTGAAGTAGAATCTGGAATGATGTGAAGTTCCAGCTTGAGGGTGAGACCCTGAGGTTTGGTATTTCGAAGGAGGAGCCTGCTAAATGGGAAAAGCAGCAGAGTTCAGCAGTCAGTGAATTGAGAAGGTCAAGAGCACAGAGGTCGTGTATCCACAGTTGCAAGTGGGCAGATGGTGGTGGTACTGGGATGGGGAGGAAGGTGGTGAGCCACTGTTATCCCTCATGGAAGGATGGCCACCACTCAGGAACTCACGTGTCCTGCCCAGGAAGTGCATTTCCCTGGCCAGAGGGATGGAAGGAAGGGAATGGGAATCACACCCCAGCAGGTCCGTTTTACCTTGATCCCTACATCTCTGTTAGAAGGTTCCCAGGTTTCTAAATGGGCATCACAGAGGGATAATTTACCTCTGGACACAAGGACTGGGAGTTAGCGACTTTAAAGCTCTTTTTACTTTATTGGGTTAAAATTTCTCCTTAAAAAGAATATTCTGCCTGACTGCTTCCTAATTAGAAGGATGTGGGGTAACAGAAAACTCACTGTTCTGGGTCTCAAAAAAAATCTTTATTGACCTAGTTCTTTATCCTGGATTAGTTGTCTTTTATTCTTTACCTTTAGTTGGGGAAGAAGAGCATTTGGGAAAAACCTGAGATGGGAAGAAATATACTTGCTAGAGAAATGGAAAGAAACCATTGAAGTTGGAAGAGACAGTGAGGGCTGAGACAGTCAAATGAGTAGCAGATGGGAAGTCCCCAAGACACCTGCTGGATAGCATCATTGTGATCTTTTTTTTTTTTTTCTTTAACTAGAAAAAGAGAAGTTGAGTCACTTTAAGATTCCTATCATTCAAGATAGAGCCAAGAAAACACAAGCTACTCTAAGACTTTCAGAAAGATGGATCTGGTTACACAGCTTCCCATCTTACGATTCCCCACCAAGGACAGCGTGAGACGGGGATCCCTGTGTGTCTGAGGATGGGTATTTTAGGAAGAGCTGGTGAGGGAGGAAGCAAAGCAAGGCTGTGGCTTAAGTTGAGCTCAGTGTTTTTGCTTGATCCACAGGGGAAGGAACTAGGATGCATCACAAAATTGTCTCCTCCCTGGTGCAAGAGAACCACATTTTATAACCTGAATTATTGTTATAATTACAGCTGCCACAGGCTGGTCTTGGTGGAGGAGGCCAGTTCTGGGTCCTTAGCAGTCTTAAGTTCACAGCAGGGGTTGTTGAGTGCATGGATCCAGTAAGAACTAGACAGCTAGAGCATCTTCTGGGCAGCTGAAGGGAAGAACAGAGAAGAGGTGATGGATGGCAAAGCCCCCTGGGGTGCAGCAACAGCCAGAATTAGCACCCCTAGGCCTTGGAAAAACAATAAGACTCCCCACCCCCCCACCCCACCTTGACATCTTGGCATTGGCCAGAGGGAGTTGGGACCACAGAAAGAGGGTGCCTTGCAGAAATTGGAATTATGGAAGAAGTGTTGCTGGAGGCCCTGAAAACCTAAGGAAAAGGAAGAGGAGGAGGAAGAAGAGGAGGAGGAGAAGGAGGAGGAGGAACACATCACTGCTATCTCCCCATCCCTGACCTCAACCTTGCCTCCCGTGGTGTGAAACTTCCAGAGAGCACAAGAGCCTGAGGAAGATAGAGACCTGCCAGGCAGAGCCCAGGAAGGCATGGGAAGAGATCAGATGCCACCTTCAAGTTAACGAGCTCCCCCTAGAGAAACTGAGGCCGTTGCCCTTAGAAGGCTGAACCCCATTGTCTGATGACAGTGTTCAGTATACAATTTCTAGGTGGTCAGATTGTCTGAATTTGTGGCTCTTAGAGTTTGTGAAAGGAAAGCTGTTAAGATGCTGGGTCTCTGAAGCTGCCCAAGGCATTTCAGGGCCCCATGGCCACTTTCAGCCCCTATGGTTGCCGTATAAAGGAGTAGACCCCCTTTGCATTTTGAAGTATATAAGGTGCAATTCTTAACAATAATGCCTGGTGCGTGCTCTGAGTTTACAGATGCATGTTCTGAGCATGTGTACCTTTCTTCTTTCTAAAGGAGTAAAACTCTATTTAGAGCAAATGGGCTGGGTAGGACTCCAAGACTCAGTCAGCTTTAGGGAAGAGAGACTTGCAGTGCTACTCCTGGCCTTAAAGTGCAATATGAGATCCACAAGTGTGGCACCAGCAGAGACGAATCCCTGGGGAATGGAAATGGAGCTGATTGTTCGGTTAAAACATTACAGAAAGCAAAACAGAGCAAGAGAGCACACAGGTTTTAGGAAAAACTTACCTTTTTATCTTTCACTCCCTGCTTAAAATAGATTTCTGTATTTTTACATCTATTAATTTTTTTGGTCACTCTGATTTATTTTATTGATCACGCTCTTCAGTGTGACCATGAGATGTGTACTGTGTGACCTGTAGGACACCCTCCTGTTCCTACAAGTGACCTAGTATAATTTTGATGAAATGCTTTCTCCCAGTCCCACGCGTGGGTCCTGGTATTTCACAGGATCATTTGCAGGAAGGTTCCTGTGTTTAAATTGCTAATTTATAACTTGGTAATCGCATAGACAAGCATTTCCTTGTCTTGGGACTCAGGTATCTTAACTGAATTGAGAACATCGCTATTTGAGTCTCCTGAAGTATTTGTGGGCAGGCGTTTCTCTGCCTATGAATGAGGATGAAAGGGTTCTGGAGGCGGAAAGCTCTGGCGCATGCAGAAGGCACGTCCTGTCCCCGTGAGGAGCCTACAGGGAGCAAGTGCGTGTTTTCATGCGAGAACTTGAAGTGCTCAGAGCAACTGCTGAGGCATCTGGGAGGCCTGGTGGCTTCAAGGGTCCTTCCTGAGAAATCCGAAACGTTAGCTTGCCAAGAATGTGTGATCAGAGGAGAAAGGGAAAGAGTGTGCTTGGTAGCATGCCCCCAAGGAGGCAAGGACGTTGCCTGCAGGAGAAGCATGGTCTGCTTTTAACTTTAGAAATTCCTCTTTTGTGTCCCTACAGGGTTGATCATCTTCGTGTCTTAATATTGCTTGATCGGGTAAGTGACAAGAAATAGAACGCTGGAAACTCAAGTGGCCGCGATGGGTAGGGACTGTATTTGAGACCCACTGGCAAGGGGCAGCCTCCAGCTACCATATGTGGGCAGTGGGCAGAGAGCTGCGCTGCGCTCTCTCTCTCCCATCCATTAAGCAAAATTATACCAGATGTCAGACAAAACCCGGGAAACTTGTAAGAAACCCCTTAAAATATTACATAAATTCTAGTAAACTATTCAACATATGGCCACCCCATCTCTATGGTCACAACAGCTCCAAGTAGACAGTTGGATTTGTACAAGTTACCAAAAAAAAAAAAAAAAAAAAAAAAAAAAAAAAAAAAAAAAAACCAAGAAAGTTCTCTTGGTCACCTATCATCATCCCAGTGAGATGGAGACTTTTCTAGAGGAACTTAGTCTAGGTGTATGGCTTCCCTCCACTTTTCAAGGCACCCCCCTCCACCACCGCCTCACACATTTTAGTCCCCAAGTTCCAGAGGTTTCATAGACCACACAGACTCATTGGGCTCCCACCTGGAGGGACAGACACTGCATTGTTCTGCAGAGGGTCCAAAAGGAAGGGAGCTACTTCTGACATCCAGAAGGTGCCTACTTACCGCCTCCCTCACATTTCCACGATGTGATGATCCTCCTTCAAGATTGAGTGCTTTCCGGCTCTCTATGAGCTCCCTATGCACAATTGTGTTTTCTGAGTGTCTCTGACTTTCTGGAATCAGAAACTACTAAAATAAGGGGAGAGAATGGCTGCAGGCTAGAGTGGCTGGGAGAGCCTTCTGAAATGAGAAGGTGTGAAGGATCAGCCTGTCAGTCAGAGTGGATCTGCAGGAGGGTGGAAGACAAGTGATGAGGGCCCTCCAAAGACTCAGGTCCTGTTCCTATTAAACCAAGGCTGAAATGCTGGATCACACAGATCAGTGGCTCTCAAACTTCAGGTCAGTTCTGACCAGGGTAAATGTAATGCAAGCCAAACACATAATTTCTAGCAGGTATGCTAAACAAGTAAAACATAAAGGTGACATTCATTATAATGGTGTATTTTGTTTAATACAGAATGCATTATCATTTGGCATGGAATTAATTTAAAATATCACCTATGTGATTTTTAAATTTCTATTTTTGAATGAGGCCTTTGAAAGGCAGAGCATCTTTATATATAGCACATCTCAGTTTGGATTAGATGTTCTGTGATAAAGCCACATGTAGCCAAAGGCTACTATGTTGAGCAACGCAGGTTGGAAATACATCCAGACTCTACTGCTGTATACCAAGGAGTGAATCAAGCTAATTTTTTAATACAATAAAACAGCAAGCACACACTAACATGCCTACAAAGGCCGTGGGAGGAAGGAAACCAAAGCAGGGTGAGGAGAGTAATGCCAGCAGTAAATCCATAAGCACATACTGTCTAAATCACAAGGCTGCGTTGATTACACTTGTCAGGACTGATCTCCAGGGGGCAGTCCTGTCCTGTTATTGTCCCCAATTCGTGTCCCCTCCTCTTGCTCCTACACTCTCCCTTCCCAGGCCAGACTAGGCACTTTCTTCAAGACTCTTATCCTTTAGGAAGTAGGCTCTTCCTGAGCCTCCATCAGGTGAAAATTTGTCAAATGAGTTCTCTGGATCTTAGGATCAGCTAAAACCATGAACCATGCCAGCCACGGTCAGCAGCTCATGAAGAAGCATCTCCAGTCTTCAGGCTGAAAACGGGGTCAGCTTGGGTGGCTCTCAGACATAAATGCACGAAGAAGACAGGGATTTCAAGACCTTGGGTCACAGTGTCTATCAAGTGCCACGGGCACACACTCTCTGAGGGCAGAGATGGATTGTTGCCAATAAGTCACAGAACGTAGGTCATAACAAGGCAATGGAGATAAGCCACAATAATAACTGACGCTCATGGTAAGGGATGCTCACGGCACATCACCTGGTCTATGGAATTTGCCTGTCCCACCAATCAGTAACCAACAGAAACAGCTGAAGAGGTCCTGGCAGGCAGAGGTCAGCATGTGTTTAAATCAGCTATTCCTGTTGATAGCAGTTTCTTTCTATGTCAGAGTTAGCAGAGCGTCCAGAGCCTGCTCATAGAAACCTTGATAAGATTCTTAACAAGGTTTGACACTAAGCTGCCATTACTGTTGGCGCAGGAAGAGCTGTCTCTGGAAGGATCCCAGCAGTTCCCAGAGGGGAGGGGACATTGGGCTCAGGACCAACAGGGTTCTCACTTAACAATCTCAGCTCACGCCAGGCAAAGGCATAGACCAAGGTTTATTTAGGGACTAGATACACATTGAGGAGAGGATAGGAGCCATCCCAAGAGAGCCGCCATTGGGGTGGAGGAAGGACTGAATATTCAAGGGAAAGTGGAGTTATCTGCAAAGGGAGAGACTGCAGCCGCAGTCTGCAGTGTGGGGTGGGGTGCTAACACTTACAGTGGGCTGGTCCTCAGGCTGCAGAGAGTGCGCCAGGTAGAGGGCGCGGTTTCATGCCAATCTTCCCTGCACACACGCATGCCCTCCTATTCCAAGGGCATGGCTAGGGGCGCGTTCTTCAGGACCTGCTCCTGAGCACCCTCTGCATCTCAATACGTCTCTTTGTCTTCAATCCCACCTCACCTTCACTCCATCCTAGATTCCTTTTCTCCCTCCTATATTTTCTTCCCATTCCCTTAACATCTCCTTTTTTAAAAAATCCATATTCATTAAAAACATTCCCACCAAGTCCATTAACAAATTTCTGAGCCCCATTAGCAATTAAATTGTGTCCTTGAGCCTAATTTTAAATCTGAAGAGTCTCATTTCTTTTTACAACTTGTCCCTTGAAATTACTCAATCAATATTGCTCTGGGCCAGAGATTCTATTTTCCTAAAATAAATTTATCCCATTCCCAGATCCATGATCAGGATGCTACAGAGTGCCACCCACTGTCTTCTAGGCAATCCCATGACTTCCACACTCGCTTAACCACATTTCTGACATCGAATGTGTGGATTTTCTGCACCAGAACTAACTCTCTCTGGATACCAGTGAGGTGTCCCGTGTCTTAATTCAATTCTGAGGCTAACCACCTAGAGTTAGAACAGACTTTATAGATCAGGAGTCAATCTTGCATGCCTGCCCCATTCAGGCAAGTAGTACTGTGCAAGGAGTGAGTCCCCAGATTATCCACATTGGTACTTGACGTGGCTACAAACTGGGGGTCTCTCCTTTTTGAATAATTTGCTGTGACATCCCACTGAGCTCAGGGAAACACTTTATCTACATTTACTGGTTTATTGTAAAGAAATAAAATTAACGAACAGGTGGAGAGATACATAGGACCACATCCAGAAGGGTCCTGAGTATAGGAGCTTCTGTCCCTGTGGGGCTGAGAAAACTTTCAGCTCTGATCATTACTCAGTCTTTTGGGGATCAGCCCCAACTAGAGGCTATTTAGGGGTCCCCAGCCAGCAGTCATCTGTTAGCATACAAAAAGACACTCATCACTCTGGAGATTGTAAGGATTTAGAAGTTCCTATGTCAGAAACCAAGAACCAAGAGCAAATATTGTTTTTAAAAGTGCTCCTAGTACCTCTATCACTCTGGAAACTATAAGCTCTAGACTAGAAACTGAACAGAGACAAACTATATATTCTTACAATATTATTTGCCTTGTTCGCTGATTAAGAATAGGCAATTGCTGTATTGTAATTTCTGATTATTCACAGTCATTGAATCTTGGTTCAAAACAAAAGGCCTTGAGATACTTATTAACACTGTCATCCTAACTTTTTGGATTTAAAGCTTAAAATACACAATTAGTGAACAAGTTCAGTATGGTGTGAATAAAAATGGTTCATCAAGCAGCTGGGGTTGTAGCTCAGTGGTAAAGCGCTTGCATAGCATGTGTGAGGCACTGGGTTTATTTCTCAGCACCACATTAAAAAAAAATTAAATAAAGGTCCATCAACAGCTAGGGAAAAAAAAAAAAAGGTTCATCAAGCCTTTCCAGGCAGAAGTAATTCAGAACATTTAACTTGTGAAATTAATGAAACTGAAGTTTCAAAACCCTCATTTCTGAGACTCCAGAATAGAATAGAGTCAGCATCTATTTGAAGGACATCTTTAGGTGTTGATGTTCTTGTTATAACTCACATATATCTTATGGTTCTTGTGCAAAGAAACTCAGCAAATATTTCTCCACCCGAGGAAGGCCTGATTGGATTTCTTCAAGGTGCTGTGCTGTGTAAGCTTGGGAAAGGCGTTCATCAGAGCTTGCATTTCTGGAAAAGATTGTTCTTGCTAGTATGCTGAGTAGGCGTTGGAACATTCATTCTGGGTAAACTCCTTACAATGGAATCTGCCAGAAAACAGCTACTGCAGATACAATACCCATAGTCTCCTTTAATTAGCATTTTCGGAAACTTCTAAGAGAATTCTTGCACAGATCAGCACTCATGAATATTAAACACCAAGGATAAAAATCTTACAAGTAATCGCTGCCCTGTAAGTGCTCACTTGGTTAAGCAAATCTTTTGTATTTATCAACTAATTCTTGACTGGATCTTAATTCTTTTCAAATGAGCTAGCTTCCTACTTGGGTCTCATGCAGATCACAGCTTGGTTTTGAACCTACGCAGCAAAATTAAGCCACACAAATATCATTCCACAACATGGTGCCCTCAGAAAGACCTGGTCTCACACTGCAGTACAGGAGTGCAGGCTGGAAGCCCTTGGTGGATCCACCCTCCTCAATTATGCTGCAAGTCTTGGCTGATCTGTGAGGGGAAAAGGAAAGAAAATTTTGATTCAAAAGGTAGAGATCTCTTACTAATAGGTAGATTTTCATCAGAAGCCTAACTACAACACTTGGTATTTAGGACTCTAAACACAAAGGAAAAATCATAATGGAAATAATTTTCAAATATTTTTGCTAGTCCCATAATGAAGATTTTATTCTATTAGCTATTGAGAAAGAAAAATGTCACTCTACAGTGAGTAGCTGATTTTTATCAATAAGCTTCAATGTCAGATCTAATTGTTAGTGTTAAATGGCTGATGTGTAGTATATGCTTAGTAACTATGTGTTGTATAGAATTTAACTTCAGAAAATTGGATGGCATTCTATGAACTGTACAGGATTAATGGAGGTTTTAAACTGTATGCCTAATGCCACGACTTCTGAATTGGCTTGTGAACCTTCAATCCTCAAATAACCTCTTTGGACAGAAGCTAAACTTGTATCTGAAGAAAAAATAACTCTTCAGAGGGAGCTGTGTATTGACTATTAAAAAAATCAGAAGTTATTTATTCAATGGAGAAAAATAAGCTGTATGCATTATATTAGTGAGTACCACTAAACAACTTTATGGAATCCTCTAATAGATTCTGATGATCTAAATGTTACAAAATGGCCTAAAATTGAAGCTTTTGCTTTAATATTATCATTTTGCATCTGTGCCCTTAGAACCTGACTAGTATTATTTGTTTAAATTAACAATTATTATGTTTTCAAAGTATGATAACCTATGCTAAAAATTTGAAAAATACAAGAATATGGAAAAAAATTTAAGCCACCCTCCCTCTTCCACTCAAGGAAAATATCAGCATTTTAGTTATCATCTTTTAATGGTTTTTGAATGCAGAGACCCTCAGGGATAAGGCTGACTAAGTCAGAATTCCTCTAGGGAGGCCTCATAGAGATGTCTCAGGGCCTCTCTGTCACCTGAGAAGAATATAAATACAGGTGTGCTCTAGAAGCACTGGTTCTGACAGAAAAAGAGTGTAAACTCTTGATTATAAATGTGCGTGTGTGAATGTGGGTGTGAACAGTGCTGCTGGGATTATTTAAAAGAATTGTATTTGTGTATTGCCACAAAGGGAAAACTTTTTAAATGTCAAATGATAACAAAACCTGGGAATAATTTCAACTGAAAAGGTAAAAGTATGGTACCACCTTTCATATGTTTCTCTTTGCCTTGGCTACTATAACATTCAAGACTCATTTTTTTATATCTAACTGTAGTATCAAACTCAATTCAAATCTCATCGTTTAAAAAAAAAAAATGTGGTTCGACTCCTCAGTCCCGGCTTGGCTATCACCTTTACATGAGTTTTTGGTGTGGATTATTTTTATTATAATTTGCTCCAATGACTATTTTTTTCAGTTTTGTATTGGTTTTGAGAAATAAATGGGACATAATTTGATTAAAAGTTAAACACAAAGCCTGGGGGGAGGGGGAAATCCAAACTTCCTACAGCTAGCAAAAATGAAGACAGCCAACCCGTTGCTCAGGTGATAACTCTGAGCACTCAGTGCAGAATTTAAGCTGTATTTCACCTGTGACTCACCCTCAGCCACTGTCCTGCCTGCTCTTGCAGAATCCTTCCTTCCTCCTGTACCTCCTCCTCCCTGGCCTGCCCCAGGTGCAGCTAGGCTATCCAGGAGCTGCTTGACAGGCAGGTGCTGGGCACAAACTTCCATTTCCACCAGGGGCTCTTGCTGCTGTGCGTCCACCCCTTCTTCTGGGCACTCTGGCTTCTATGGGCAGATGCAGGGCTTCCTCTAAGAATGTTCCTGCCCTGTTCTCCTCAAGCACAGCTGTCTGTCTTGCCGGTTGGCCACTGTGCCCTTGTGCCCACTGGTTCCCATCTTGCTCACCTCTGAAGCCTACTGCACAGAGCTGCCTGCGTGACTTGTGGTGAGGACAAGCGAGGCTCTGTGCTATTCCCAAAAATGTGTGGGAGCCATCTGTGGGAGCCATGTGGTGGTGTACCCCACAAAACCTGTGGGACCCGATATCTTAAGCAGCTTCCCAGATCACGATATCTTCTCCTTCTGATGACTAAGCTTCTCTTCTAGGATATTTCTTTCTTTTTTCCCCACATTTTTTTATTCATGCGCTGCAGTGGTGCACAGTGCTGGGGTTTGTTGTCACGTCCTCACACACGCGTACAGCACAGCAATATGGTCTGGCCAGTGTCCCTCCCCAGCACTCCCCCCTCCTGCTCTTCCATCCTTTTCTTTTACTGATCTTTCATTGATTTTCATGAGATTCCCCCCCACACACACATACACCTTTCTTTCCTTTTCCTGTCTAGCTTCTGCCTATGAGAGGAAACGTACATCCCTCCACCTTCTGAGTTGGACTTACTTCACTTAACATAACAGTTTCTAGCTCCATCCATTTTCCCGCAAACGCCACAGTTTCCTTTCCTCTGGGACATGGAAGTGTAAGGAGGGGAGGGAGGGACTTTGTCAGCGCCCTACTCAGTGCCCTCCGCCTGACTGCGCCCATGGCCAGGCATTTGTCACAGATCTGCTTGGTGCCTGATGCCCCGTCTCCCATCGGGCAGTTCTCCTGCAGCAGGTGCTTTATTCTCTCGTGCAATGGAGCCTTGGGGGGCTGCCCCCACCAATCCCTAGGCACCACCACTCCTGCAGAATCCCCAGCTGCGCCTGGCTTGGGCTCAGGCTGAAAACGCCACCAGAGGTCTGAATAGCTATGAAAAAGCCATATCATATCCAGAGCAAGGAGACAGATGTTATTTACAAGATCTATTTTTTTTTTCTGAATGAAAATAATTCTAGCCAATCAGTTTAGGAGGCATCAAATAAGTTCACCACACTTTTTAAAAAAACTCATATTTTATTATTTTAACTGGTATATAAAAGCATCAAAATTCTGCGTGTATATGGTGTGATGCTTCTGTAATGTATATGTTGGTTAATCCTCAGATCAAACGTTTCCGTCTCCACCAACATAGGTTATTTCTTTATGGTGAAAGCATTTGGAACTCTTTCTTCTAGCTTTGTGAAACGTGTAGAGCATCACTGTGATTCTAGTTGCTCAATTGTGCAAGCAGGACTTTTTGCTTTTATCTAACTTAGTACCCATTGAGCAGCCTTTCTTCATTTCTTACCCCCTGACACATGCACTCCACAGCCTCCACCATCTACTCTCACATCTGTGGAACCAGCTGTTGGATATTCGATATACGAATGACACCATGCAGTTCTTGTCTTCCTGTGCCTGACTGACTTTACCTACCACAATGATCTCCAGTTCCACCCATGTTATCACAAAGGGCAAGATTTCTTTCTTTTTATGGCTGAGTAGTATTCTACGTGTAAATGTATCACATTTTCTTTACTGATTCATTGGTTAACATGCACACACAGGTTGTGTCCATTTTCTTGGCTGTTGTTGATAGTACCACAACAAACATGGGAGAGTGCTTGCCTCTTCAGCATACTTATTTTATTTCCTTTGAATGTGTATCTGGGAGTGAAATTGCTGGATCACACAGTAGTTCTATTTTTTATTTTTTTTAGGACCCTCCATACTATTTTCTAAATGGCTGACCTAATTTACACCCCTACCCGTGGTGTGCAAGCGTTCCCTGTTCTCCACCTCTCACCAGCTCTTGCTGTCTCTAGTCTAGTTCTAGCAAGCCGCCATTCTTGTTGGTGAGGTGATTTCTCACTGTAGTTTGATCTTTTTATATACCTGGTCATTTGAATGCCCTCTCCTGCGATATGTCTACATAGGTCTATTTCCCCCTTTTCACGCAGGGTATTTGGATTTTTTTTCTATTGAATTTTTTGAGTTTCTGTGATATTTCTTAGTTCATCGGTCCAAATATAGCCATCAATAAGTGAGGTTTACAAAGACAACATGCTTAGAAAAGAAGCAAGTGGATGTTTTCTGACTCAGAAAAGGATCTTTCACAATCCTATTAAAAGTCAAACAAGAAGTAGCATTTTCGAGAAATAAAATTTGCTTAAACTTATTGGAAAGCCATGGGGTAAACCCATATTTATGTACTTTTGGAAATACCCTAAGCCACATAGAATCCAAAGTCATTAACACACTAATGAAGAGGTGTTAAAATGTCAAAGAGGGACATAGTGCTTTTGTCAGTTTTTATGGATGGGCAGTTGATCTTTTCCAATAATCCATTGGAATAATACGCTCACTTTTTCATGGTGAGGAAATGCCATTAAAAGGAAAAAAAATCAACTGCTAGTTTCGTGTTTAAAAATGAAGGAGTTTAATTAACTGCAGAATTGAAAACTAGCATGTATAACCTTTTTAAAAATTATCAAAAGCCCTGTGCTTGATGTTAGCCTGACATTTTCCCCTTTGGTTGGTCAAAAATAACATCAAGGATGGAGAGAGTACTTTCTTGCAAAGGAAGTTGAGGAAGTTGCCTTGTGAGAAATTGTCCCTCTCCAGGTCCCTCTGCAGGGATAAGGGTGGCGGGTTCATGCGGCTTGCTCATGAACAGAGCCCTGTGTGCAGTAAATGACAAGCCCACCTGCAACCAGCCCTCAGCCCCACATACTCCCATCCACACCTCCTGCAAAAAAAGGCCCTCCCAACTCTTAATAGGCCACAGGAAAATTTAAATCCAGCCACCAATAGCCCTGTGGCAAAGGCATTTTAGCCAGCAGTTAAACAGGACACAGGATCCCAAGAGACTCTCCCACCTGGGAATAAGAACTGGGGATCTGGAGATGGTGATAATAGCTCCTTTCACCATTTCTGCCTTTATAGAATTAGTGCCTATTAAGTCCCAGCTGTGAAAAGGCCTCAAGGCTGGTACCAGGAAACCAATACTGAGTAAGCTCCACCCGGGCCCTGCCTAAGGACGCTCATGTTCTGTCTGGGGTTAACACTAACCCACTCACTCCCCACAGTTAAGTGATTGTGAGGATTATTCCAGAGTGGTTTCGGGGATGCTGTGGAAGTGTGGAACGGTGACTCTGGAGACCAATATGCTTCCTGGAGGCCATGGATCTGAGTTCTGAAGAAGCAGCAAGAACAAACAAGGCTGGAACAGAAGGAAGAACATTCTGGAAGAAGTGATGGATCATTCCTCCAAGATCCTAACTTGGAAAGAACATACCAATCATTGTTGCAAGAGAAAAGATCAAGAACACGATGTGCATAGATTAGGCCTTTTGGGGAATGGTTTCAGTCCCTCTCCCCCAGGAAGACCCTGGGCAGCGGTCTCTGGGCCCATGGCTATGCTCCCCTTGAGTGAAGTTTGCCTTAGCAACCTTAAAAAATGTTAGACCATGTGAAGGTTCTTCGTAACCGTACAACTGTGCGAGTTAGAAACCTCATTTTGTCTGTAGGGAGGGGAGAATGTGACATAGAAAACTGTTTGGTTCAAATTTCTCACATTCTCTTATGTAATAACGAACACAAAGCCCTGGAGATTCTAGCTTGTCCTGCATAGAAATGACTCTCCTAGAGAGTAGTACAGTGTTGTATCCTACGTAAGGCTCCCTGGGGGCTTCATCTGAAAGCCATTCTAGGTTCCTTCAGAGATAGAGAGGCCCACTCCCCTGGCCTGATGTGGAGCCACTTAACAGTGTTGGGCAGTCAGCAGACTGCACCCCAGCCTGGCTTCTCTTTCCTCCAACCCTCCTGCATAACAGTCACTCGCCCAGGTGGACCCAGACCAGTGCCACCAAGTTCATGCCAACTTGCGTCTCACAACCTGCTTCCCAGGGTACCCCAATGTTGCAGATCACGAATAAATAAAATAATTCTATTATCTCCACTTTTATTAAGCATCTACTGAAGGTCATTATCAATGCAAAAAGGTAAGAAAAAAAAGGAAAGATCAAGGTTGCACAGGAGGAAAGAAAGCTCTAGATGGCTGTATGCTCTATTTGCACACAGACAGCAGGAATGTATGCAGGAAACTGTAAATGTTCTATTAATAAAGTATAAGAATCAGTTTTTAAAATTAGCAATATTTCTGGAAACTTTTTTTATACATTCTAACCCAAAAATAATTTAAGTTTTTAAAAATATGTCATTTATGATAGCATAAAATAAGATGCTTAAGAATAAATTTAGTCAGTGGTTTTCAAGACATTCACACAGAAAACCAGAAATTATGATTGAGAATAAATTAAAGAAGACCTAAATGAACAAAAGGAAATGCCAAGGTTGTGCCCTGGAAAACTCAGAACGTTGCAAAGATGTCAGGGCCACTCAGGTTGATTTATGGAGTAAATGCAATCCTGACTTTATCAGCAAGCAGTCACGATGACAAACTGTGGATCAAGCCATCCTCACAGTCACTGCTGCACAGCCGAGGTCATCTGTTTCTCACGGGTCCGTGGTGAGGGGTTGCCCACATGAGCCGTGGCCAGTGGGCTCCAAGAAGAAGGCCGATGCAGGGGTGCCCCGTGTGCCTTGGTTGCTAGGGACCAGTGGATGCCAGAGGTGTATTTTCTTATGTAAGGAGAGAAATTCAAAAATTAAACCCAACAGAGCAAGCCCATTGCAAGCTGCTTCCCACATCTGTCCACAAACTCCATGTCATTGCCAAAGCCATTCACGCTGCCAAGCCTCCCATCAATAGAGGAAGAAGCATCCTTCTTTTACAAGGGTTCCTGGAGAAAATGAGTGAACATTTGCAAACCACAATTAAATCTTCCACATCCGTTAAGCTGAACACCATTATGTACTTTTCTATGTGTACATGATGGTAAAAAATGAAAGAGAAAATTTGACAAAAATATTTTAATCTGTATGACATTGAACAATACGGTCTACAAAGGGTTTAATGCACAGCAAATAGATCACATGTAACTTTTCATTTAATAAACTTTTCTTGAATTGTTACTTTATGCCTCAAACTGTTGAGCACCATGGGTGACACTGTGTGCTGTAACAGACTGTGTTCTGCCTCTCAGGAGTCAAAAATACTCAGAATGACTAATCTGAATAAAGAGAGGGTATTTTAAACAAATACATGGGAATAATTTATTTTAGCATATTTTTTTTGGATATGGCAAAGAAGATATTCCCACAAGCTAGAAGTGCCAACTACCTTATTATATACCCTTCCCAAATCCTTTTAGATTTAGATAGAATATTTCTATCTTTGGAAATCTTTATGACCAGAGTAAATATACTATCATGTGTTTCATTCTTTCCTTTCTCATTTATGAATGGTCTTCCTTGTATTCAATTATTCCACATTTGTGGCTCCCAAATGACATCCTAGGATCCACTAGTACTTCTAGATCATTCCATTTATGAAGCCAGTTCTCTAGATCTAACTTATTTTCAAATTTTCGTTCTCGAGATTTTCTATTTTCAAAAGTATGTGCTTACATTGTGTGTGTGTGTGTGTGTGTTCTTATTCTGGCTTATTTTCTCAGTGTGTTTTTTAAATAAACATTTTATTTTAAAGAAAATTTCAATGTTACAAACAAAAGGAATCGACCTCCTCAGTAAGGGCGTCCCTCCTCACAGCGCTGGAGACCTGGGGGGTACACGCCCAGCACAGGGCTCTGTGCTCTCTCTGGCCTCCAGAGCTTCATGGAAATCCTGAATATCTCACGTTGTGATTTTATTACAACCTTTAAGGCTTGAATTTTCAAGATTATCCAAATGAGTTTTTCTTTCCTGGATGATTTAACCAATCATATTTGTTAGAATAACGAGAGTCAATGAAGAAAATAAATTAAATAGGAGTAGCTTTGATTGAGTGTCTACTAAGCGCTGTCTTCACAACTCGTCTGTGTTCTATCATTTAATCCCAACAATAACTCAGAAGTGTTGGGACATGATACCTCTTCAGGCAAAGGCTGTCCAAAGTACCTGGCTTGCAAACCAGAGAACACATTGAATTTGTTTAACTGCAAAGTAGACCATAGTTCTAACCCAACCTGAACGCAGTTCGAAACCACATCACAGTTAATAATTATATTTCATTATTTTCTAAATACACACACCATCCCTCGAACACACGAACACATGTATGAAAGAAACTAAAACTATTGGAGGCTATTATAGGTCCAAACTTTGGGGAACCTGTGTTTATTTGTCCCCCAAGTCCTCCAATAAGCTTAAGGCACACACACATTTTTTGCCATTATGAGAGCTGATTTGCACACCTCACATGTTTCGTTATTCTCAACAAAGACAGATCTGCTCATAAATATTTTATGAAACCTTCATGGGCTGTAGCAGAGTTTAATTTTCATATATATTAGAATTCAACTGGAACAAAGCATTTTGATATTTGGGCTTTATATTTACAAAGGCATATGATGACTCATCTCCTTAAAATGGACTTTAATGTTTCTTGAGAATAAAGACGCAGTCCACAGGATAACTGAGAGCCTGAGTTAGCAAGAGAGGCAGGAGTGTGTTCCTTTCATCTCTTGCAGTCCATACTTGGTCTTCCTAAATTTCACAGGTGGAAATGCCCATGGATTCTGCTGGAGGCTTTATTCATAAATGCCTCCATTTGACAGCTTAATGTTTTAGCAACATCACGACTTTATCTGAAAACCATAACAGAAGAACTGCAAAGGACAGTTGCTAGAATCTCAGGAAGAAAAACCATGCTCCTCAATTGGATGTGGAGCCCAGGTTGGGCCTGCTGGGGAGATGGGCTGGGACTGGACACAGGCTTTTCTCTCTTACCATGGAATGGGGTTGAAAGGAGTGAAAAGCATAAGGCTCGAATCCTCTTGGTCCCCATGGAATGCCCTTAAGGCCTTAATGCCCAAGTCTACCCAGGAACACCAGCCTCTGGTGGATTAAATTCTTCTCTCACTTCTTCCTACCCTCTCTCTATCCAAGCAGGGTCTAGTCAAGGCTCAAAGGAGCCTCTTTCTTTTGACAGCGAGATGAGTGATAATTTAATTTGGAACTTTGAGGGCTGTTTCAATTCAAGGTTCAGCTCAGCTTTTATACACATGCAAAGACATCCAATCCCGAGGATCTCTCTCTGGGGTGGGTAGGTAGGTTGCAAAGAGGCTCCAGCAGCCCCACAACCCCTCTGTGCAAACACGTACCCCCTCTCGACTTGAGTCAGGACTGGCCTTGTAACAGGCTTTGACAACAAATGCCAGAGATGACTTTGGAGGTTTCTGAGCCCAGGTTTCAATACTACTGATAGTCTTTTCATCTATATCCAAGATGCTTTCTTTTAAGACCTAGGAGTACCTCAGTGGAAGCACAAGCAGCCCCAGGAAGGTTCCATAGATAGGAGAACCATGGCCAAAGAACCACAACTGCGGCTCAGCACCCACCAGGTGTCCAGCTTCCACCCGTGTCCACACTATGTGGACATCTTAGATTTTCTAGTCATCCCATCACTCGACACTATGTAAAACAGAATGTCAAAGAATCTTTAAAAAGAGTAAATTATTTATTTCAGTTACTACATTTTTTATGCAGCAACATATAGCTGAAACATACCCATACAATTTATTAATCTTAATCTATAACAGTGTTTCATGACATTATAGTCCAGAAACATATGGAGAAAGACCAGGAGAAATAAAAATTTAAGGCGAAGGACAAAATTTTAAATATCATTCAATTCTTCAAAAGAATTTTCATTCATATGAACCAGAAAGTGAAAAAGACTATATTATTACCAAAATGGGATCATACTTTAAATACTATTTGATAATCTTATGTTATCATTAAAAAATATATTTCCATTTAAGCAATTATAAATCATAATTACACTCAAGGATGCTGCAAACTATTCTATTGTGTGAATGAATTCCTATAAATTCCTCTATTTTGCCTCTGTAGTCTCAATATGAAATATCATTATTGTAAACACAATGCTAACATAATAAATAAGTTATATAATCTTTTATCTTCTTATTTCATTGAAAAATTGATGAGTCAAGGATCATGAATATTTCTCAGCTTTTGCATATGCATTTCCAAATCGCCCTTCCTGGAAGTGTCTAACAATCTATGCCCTCAACTGCAGAGTGTAGATATCCTATTTTCTCACTCGACATCTTTCTGTGACATAAATTAATGTGTAAATACATAATTATCCATGATTTTTATCTGAAATGAGTGTGAGGCATTACCATTCTTCTTACCTCCTGTTCAAGCTGACATCCGGGAGATATGAATTGCATAAGTTTGCTCAAATATGAATGGATTGTCTTAAATACATGCCACTCAAACTGCTTCTCAAGACATACACAATTCCTGGGACTCGTTGCTGTGAGTCTTCCTGTCAGGGCTCGGCAGCCGCACAAGCAAGTGCTGGGGAAGCTGTCCTCTCCTTGCCGCTACGCCCCCACCCCCAACCCGCTTTGATCTGCAAAATTCCTAAACCTGATTTGACATGAAATGTATCCTCATGAGGTGCAATGAGAATTTTTAAAGCACAGTTGAAGGGGAATAAAGACATAAAATGACTTGTTAATATGCACTTCATCCAGAAGCTAGGCTTCCAAACATCACATTTGGGGCCCCATCAGGTAAGGGTAGGGTAGAGGTGTGGGTAATTAATTATGCCTGCATTTTCTTATTTTTATATCCCTTATCTTAGATTTTCCACAGATCTCCTTACTACCAAATTAGAGTCTCCTTAAGCAGATTTTGTTTTGTAAGATTCTCTTTCATTTTTTCCCCCCTTTAAGTTTCTTCTTTTAAACTGAGATTTTCCCAGTTTGGACTTGCTGGTGAATTTTTTTCGTATGGGTGACAGTTAAGACCTTTCTCTGACGCTGGAAAAAAACAAAATAGAAACTGAGAATGAACTTCGCATAAAAGGTTAGGACTTTAGTGATAAAGAAACTAGGACAAGGGGACAAATTAAAATATTAAGAACAGCAAAATCCCCTTAATCTTATGTTACTTCTTTGAAATTTCTCCCTAATGAAGTAAGGTAAACTTTTAAATGGAGCAAACACAGATGACCTTTTATAAATCAAGAAGTGAAACGTTACAGGCAGAATATTCTGGTCACAGGCAGAGGGAGTCAGGAACTCGAGGTTCCCTGCGTCCCCAGCACTGGAGGGACCCTGGGAGCCCAGGAGAAAGACAACCCCAACCCCAGGGGCTAGATCTTTTCTCTTACAGCATCAAGATGATTTTCAGTTAACTGTATCCACCTGGAAACCTTTCCATAAAGGACCCACAGAGCTCCTTGGGCAGTTCATTGTCACCCTAGAGATAGAGAAGCTAAAACACCATTGAAAATCTCCATCATCCAGAGACAGAAGCACCCAGGACCCCCCACCCCTCCCCCCACCATCATCCCAGGTCTCTGAAAATTTGAAAGCTAGAGTTTCTCTTCTTTGCTGAGAAAAATACGGAAAGAAAGGAATATTTGTGCCCACCTGGAGCCTTCAATTCAAATGACACAACAGTCTCAAAGGACATAATTTATTTTCTTCATTGGAAGTAAATTTTCTAGTTTTCACTCTGGTTTGCTTGTGCTAATGCTTGTGTTTTTCCCCATCCCAATGTCTTGTCAAAAATTGGTAAATTCACCTTAGGGGTGGAATTTTGAGATTTTCCAAAAAAAATATGTAATTAAAATATTTATCAAAGTTATTATTTATAGTCTCATAGCTCGATTTAACCTGACCCCGACTAGTTGTTCAATTCATCTCCTCTCACTCTTCTACTCCATAGAAACTTCTGTTCCACCAACATTTCAAGCTCTTTCCTGATTTAGGATTTTGAGGGCCCTGGTCTATCTGCCCGGAGGACTCAGTCCCCAGCTGCTGTCTCACTGTTTAGATTTGAGATCAAATGAGAAAAGTTCTCATTCATCATCTGGTCAAATTATAGTCAAAAAGTTAAAATCACAACTCTCAGCTTAATGCTAAATGAATACTGATTTTTTTTTTAGCTCCTTAATAAGAGAACTGGAAAGTTAACTTTCCTTTTTCCAAGAAGAAAGAACAAATGTTCATATCAGTTGAGAAAGGTATACTGAAATAACTTTGCTATCTCAGAGACAAAATAAGTTATATCCTATGGAATAATAAAAGTGAAATTTGGGGTGATCTTCTCTGCCTGATAGAATGCATTACTGGGCAAAAATCTTTGTATTGCCTGGTGTGGTGTCTCACACCTGTAATCCAGTATCTGGGGAAGCTAAGGCAAGAGGATCACAAGTTCAAAGCCAGCCTCAGCAACGTAGCAAGACCCTGTCTCAAAATAAAAAGAGCTAGGGTGTGGCTCAGTGGTTAAGCACCTCTGGGTTGAATCCCTGGTACCAAAATCATCATCATCTTCTTCTTCTTCTTCTCCTCCTCCTCCTCCTCCTTCTTCTTCATAATCTTTTTATTATAGAACTTTGCAGAGTCCAGATCCTCATTATTAGTAAACACTAAGTAAAAGTTACAGCCCTAGAAAATTAAATAATTGTTGGGTCGCTCTGATAGATAGTGTTCTAGGGTGGCCCTAAAAGGGCAAGCACAGCCAAGTGGGAGGAACTGAAGGGCTTTCTGTGGAGGGAAGTAGGCCAGACAGAAAGACGAGTACCAAGGTTCCTTGTATGTGGACATTTAAAAAAAAAAAGTCATTCTGAGTGTGGAATAGTGACTACTAGATGGAGGGGGGTGGGTAAAGGGAGGCTGGATTCGACCCATGCACACTGCCTGCATGTACTGAAATATCACACCAAACCCCATTAATATGTATGATTCAAGCATTTTATCAAAAAAATTCAAAAATTAAAAACATAAATTCGTGTAGTTTTTCTTAAAAAGCAGGAAAGAAAGTTCTCACCTCCTGGTACTCTGATTCATCTCACCTTCCTTTAATGAGTTACTTTTCATTAGGCTTGTTGCTCTATGAAGTCATCGTCTCCTCCTTTGTTGTTTGATTTATTCTCTATTTCCCACCTCTCCCCTGTCACATAAGCCACCAGGATGGAGTATTGGTCTTCCCTGTGCTTATAGGCTGAGCCCTCACAGCAATGCCTGTTGTGAACAGGTGCTCAGGAAGTGCACGGTGGATGAGAGGGTGTCCCCTGTTTCTTCAGCTACCGGGGACAATGCGTAAGAATCAAAGAGCAAAGGAAATGGGGTCTCTGACTGGTTGAGAAGGACAAAGCATGCACAAAAAAAAGAAAAGAGAAAGGTAGAGGCAAGATAGAGGAGTGCTGAGTTACAGGGTACTTTAGAAGGACTGTGAGGACAGTGGCTGTGCAGGGGGACATTGCTACTCCCAGATTTTGAAAAGACGAGGGCTGCACCAGAACCCAATCAGAGGCTAGAAAAGTTCTGTGGCTTTATTTTAATAAATAAAATATGGAATAAAAAGAGTTAGGAGAGACAATCAAGATTTTTTTTTTTAAATATTGGGTGACACGCACCTGTAATCCCAGCGACTCAGGAGGCTGAGGCAGAGGATGGAATGTTCCAGGCCAGCCTCAGCAACTTAGTGAGGCCCTGTCTCAAAATAAAAAATAAAAGGGGTTGGGGTTAAGCTCAGTGGTAGAGCACTCCTGGGTTCAATCCTTAGTATCAAAAGAAAAGGAAAAGAATATATACATATACACACGTATTTATATGTGTTTTTAAACATATTTGAAAAGTAGTATGTTTAGAAATAAGTATGTTACAGTTGATCTAAAGTAAATGGGTTATACAGAAGATCAGGCCAAACCAAAAAGGAAATTAGAAAACTGGAAAATGGATTTGGTGACAGGATACTTGCTGTGAAACCAAAGCTGGGTAAGGGAGATCAGGAGGGAAGGAGGGCTGGGTGCGATTTTGAGAGGTGTCACAGAGGCAGAGGTGAGGGAGCCAGCCGCATAGGTGACTGGGTAACCATGTTCCAGACAATAGGAGCAGCCATTGGTTGAAAGGCAAACCAAACCAACGCACGTCACTCTGGAATTCCTGACACTGAGGATAAAATAAGGATCAAAGAAGTTCCAGAGAAAAACTGTCACCAAGTCCACAGAATCATAATGACTTTCTCGATAGCAGCATTAAATATTAAAAAATCTGTAAGTAAAGCTTTCAAAATTCAAAAGAAAAGTTTTATAGCATTCTATACAAACTAAACCAACTCTGAAAACATTTCAGAGAAGCAAAGGTCCAACATCTCCCTCACTCCCTCCCTTTCCCTGAAGCCTTTGTGAAAGGTAATGCACCCAGATGAAGAGCTAAACCAGCAAGGAGACAGTCCTGGTATGGAGTAGGGGTGGTGTGCCCCGAGGGAACTCCAAGCGTGTTGCAGAGGGAGGGTTCCCAGGGATGTGCCAAAGAGGGGGAGCCCCAGGGTAGTGGGAGTCAGCTTCCTGGCTCCGGAAGGAACTTCTTCTTCCAGAGGCAAAACCACAAGAATTCCAAGCACATCTTGAGAATTCCAGGCACATGTCTTAAGAAGAGATCTAGGAAACCAGAAAGGGGTTGAGCTGTATTATGTGTAAGTACACAGAAAACCCAGAAATGAAAGGAAAGAAGGCAAACACTGAAAGCTTATACGGAAGGGCAGTTGGTCATGGTCCCCACCTGCCTCCCTTCTGAACAGGCCTCCTACCTGTCTGAGGATACAGAGACTTCCTGGGATGGGAAGTGATCCCAGGGGACTGGCTGAAGTCAAGAGAGAGTGGCTGGGACTGAAATATCAAAAAGCCACACAAAAGCATGTTATTTGGGGACAAGGTTGTCAATACCTACAAAATCAGCCTCCTAAAAGAGGTGAAGAGGCCTGAGAAGGCTGGGACTGCAGAGGCCATAGAGAAGAGGAAGTTTTTCCTAATCAACTCGAGAGCTAGGGGAGTGCTTTCCAAGGAAATAAAATGAGAGTTGCATATGTAAGTGCAAATTTTATGGTAGCCACATTTAAGGAAAAGTTAATATATATTTAATATCTCAGGATTCTTTGCGGGTCAGGAATCCAGACACAGCTTAGCTGGGATCCTGCAGATATAGGTCTCTCATGAAGCTGTGGCTGAAGTGCTGACCGGGTCTGCAGACCCCCCAGGTCCCACAGGGAGGCTGCATTTCCAAACCCAGTCATGCACTGTCATCTAGAGCCACCAGCCCTATCTGACTGCCTGGGCCTCTGCATTGGGCTCCTCACGACATGGCAACTTGCCTTCTGCAGAATGAGGGCTCAGCAGGGTGGGAGCAGGCCAACAGGATGGAAGCCAAAGTGATATATGACAGTCCCCCAGGTTACCCCTCTCATCACATTGTGGGACGCTGTTCACTAGCAGCCAGTCCCTAGGTCCAGCCCACACTGAAAGAGAGATTGCCCAAAGGTGTGGCTAACAGGAGCAGAGGTTCTAGGGCCATCTGGAGGCTGTCTTCACCATGACATACAGCGCCTTACTCTTAAAGATACAGTCACTTCTTCCAACAATTGTTACTGAGTTTATGCCAGGCCCAGGAAATCTCCACAGCCAAACAGATGTCCTCACAGCCTTCAAAATGTGTCCTCGAAACTAAACCCTTAAATGATTTTGATCGGAAGAATAAAGTACTTCAAACAGCAAGAAATCACATGTCAGGACCTTTCTGACTTACTAATTGCTTTTCTGAAATGCTACTCTTATAAATCAAATACTGATGACCTTTTCAGGAATTAAATCAAAAAGAGGAATTACCCTGGTCTCCCTAGGTCACAGTGCTGTCACAGGCCCTGGTTGGGTGTGTGGACTTCCCTGCTCGCTTCAGGCCTGCAGGGTTTTCTTTCATTTTCTGCACTGACAATACACCCTGAGGCCCCCAGAGGAGAGGCTGGAACTCACCCAGCCACGGAAAAAGAGGCTGACTGTGAATTTGGTGTCTTGTCCCTCTAGAACCAAGAACTGACAGAAATCTGGGAAGCCAGTAAGGCCCTATTCAGATTCCATGACCACGCTTGGTCCTCGAATGGTAAACTTGAAATTTTTTGACAAGAATTAAAAACAGGATGATTGCAATTTCAAAGTCAATCAACAAATGAACAATGATTGAAAGGGCCTCACATTTTATTTCCCATAATTCCAGAGGTTCTTCCTGTTGGCCTTATCAGACTCTCCACTTAGTGAGCAGGCCATACACTTCTGAGTGTCCTACTCTGGTCCATTTTCAAGAGAGCATATTTCAAGAGGGTTCTATTTTCTTTTCAGAGGTCATAACACCTTCAGGTTTTTTTAGCCACTAATTTGAGTAGATAAACAATAGCTTCACACACAGACATACACACACACACACACACACACACACACACACACACGCCTATATATATACCCCTCCTTGCTCATCCAATAGAGGTTTCATTTTCTACTTATTTGGGCTTAGATAATCTAAGAATTCCAAGGCAGCAGAAAGAAACATCTCAAATGCATCATCACAAACTAAAACAGGTGATTAAGTTCATGGAATAATATCAACGTGTCCATGTGAAGCAAGTTCATGCTTCAAATCTCTTCATTTAATTGCAGATAAGAATGCTGCCTCATCTAATAAAAATATGTCTTATCTTTGTAATGTAAATGTTTTCTAGAAGAACATAGATCAGACCTCCATGCATCTAGACCTCATAAAATTCACTAAGGCTTGAGAATCCACCTGTCTCAGACTCTCAGACTCCTGCAGCAGCTCCCATCATAAATGACTTAACACGTTCCCACTGAGTTACATCTTTAAGAATCATCATCAGAATAATAGCCTGTACCCACTCATACCTTGGCAAATCACTTTTATCATCAAGCTGTGAACGACAATCTCTGTTACTTGGTCAGTTTAAAATATTTTCCTCCACTTTAATAACAAGTGTGACTCAAGGACACACACATCTTTTCCCCAGGTAGTTGAGACATAATCTCGTTCAGAAGATGTACTGATTGATTCAAAATACAAGAATTCAGTTTATTCTGATTTGTTAATTAAATATGATATAAAAATAT
This sequence comes from Marmota flaviventris, assembly GCF_047511675.1. Taxonomy (NCBI): domain Eukaryota; kingdom Metazoa; phylum Chordata; class Mammalia; order Rodentia; family Sciuridae; genus Marmota; species Marmota flaviventris. The sequence continues at coordinate 109,366,777 of NC_092505.1, read as the reverse complement.
GATCAAAAAATCATTTCACCCATTTTTTCAAAGTAACAGTTGGGTATTTCATTAATAAAAGCATTTGTAGAAATGTAAGTTTCAGAACAAAGACTTTTGAACTACAGAATATTAGAAAAAAATATATATAACCTGAGAAGATGGGGAATCCTTGGAGTTTATTTGGTAACTACCTGGTGTTGGTAAGTTGGGAAATATCTGTATATAGAAGCCAAAATGATTTCATTAATTTAAAATTAAATAAATGCATGATCAATAATTGAAAAAAAACTGCACATTCTATTTCTAGGACTCTATCTTCGACTCTATCTCCCATAGAAATTTGAACACTGCACAAAGGTACCCGTATAAACATATTTCTTGATATAATATTTACAAATACAAGAGCAAAAAGTGAAAACCTTGAAAGAAACAAACTTCTATCAGTAGGAAAGTAATTATAATTCATGAGAAACTCTTGCTACAAAATATTTTGCTGCTCTTAGAGAATATGAAGTAGAACTGTATCAATGACCAAGAATATAGTAAATACAGAAAAAAACATACTGCAGAATAATATGCATAAGCATATCATTTTAAAGATAAAAATAATACAGTTTGTCTTATTAAAACAAGTAAGGACTATTACAATATGATCTCATAGCAAAAAGTTTTAGATACAGCTATTAAGAGTAGCTACATAAAGAATAGGATTAAAGCAGAGGAAAGGGGGGTACTTTCTCGTTTTCATTTTTTATCCATCTATGTTGCTTGGTCCAGTATGATTTTATATACTATGAAGGTAGGATATGCTGTTACTTAGAAGATCATGCTCTCTGTGGCTTCCAAGCCTTGACTCTTTATATACTGGGAAACCATACTTCGTTGTTCAGTTGTTCACGTGTGTAATGAATCACAGACATGTTGACACATAGCTTGTCAGTCTCAGTGACAGCAAATGGCAGTGTGACGAGAGCTGTAGTGCACAATACATGTTAGGTATGGGTTATTTCGCTTATGCAGTAATCGTGAGGCTGTGAGCTTGTCTTCAAGAGCCAGTGGCTGTGGCTCACTAACCTGTAAGCAGGAGGCTTGTTCCAAAGCTGCCACCAGCCTTTGTTTTATCCATGTCTCCATCCGTAACATTCCACAGTCCCAGGCCTGTGTGGTTTCACGGAGTGTCTCAGGAAAGCAGTGGATAAAGTGTCAATGCCTCAGGTTAATTGTTACTGTGTCTATAGGCATCACATTGCAAATAGGACAGAACCTGAGGAACTACCCCAGGATTCGAAAACTCGTCTGACTCCCCAAAGTTGCTTATGTCATTGACGATAAAGTGAAGTTCCACCATAAATCTTCAATATTTTACTTTCATCTGACTCATTAACAGAAGCAAAAAGATTAATATCCACGCAGCTCCATCACAACCCTGGGTTAACCACGGGGAGAGCTTGGCCAAAGCCAGAGAGAACTGATTGGCTACAAGGATTTCACAACAATAAATCTTGTATATTTCATTAACATTTGTAAATTCTGAGCTTCACATCCTTCATAGTTGCCTCTCTCTCTCTCTCTCTCTCTCTCTCTCTCTCTCTCACACACACACACACACACACACACACACGCATACACACAAACCCATTTTCCCCAGCAGGTTGCTGAGCATTGGCCAGCACATTGCCGCAGAGCGTTAAGGGAGAGGAAAACACCATCAGCAAACATGGTTGATTGATCTGTTCAGGTGAGCTCATGCACTATGCCTGACCAAATTGGCACAGGTGCATTCAGAACAGAAAGAACAGAGCAAAAGGTCACCTTCGAAGCCAGGCACAAACTTTCCTGTGTACTTTTTTAGCAGGAGCTGTTTCAAATCTAACTGCTTTATGGAGACTGTGAATAAACATCCTTGATAGGAGTTAATTACAATTGCATACCTAGCTACCAAAACTGTTCTGAAAATAAGCCTGAGGGAAACAGATTGGATTTAAAAAAATCATCACAACTTATTTCATGTTAGAGAAATTAACTTTTTTTTAATTAACTTAGGCTCAAACTTTTGAAAAAAAAATATTTAACAAACACATTGCCATACAAAAGGTACCATGACCCTGGAGAAACTGGGGAATAAGAAAGGAGTCTGGTAAAGCATATTCATTTTACATGGCAATGCAAATTTGAAGTAAGGAAATCATTGGAAGTTAGAGATTTCATCCATCACAACAAAATAGCTTGGTTTTAACTTTTAAAGGTTAAGTAAGTCACTATACGTTTATTAAATAATCTCATTACTTTGCATGGTTTTAATTTTAGAAGATTCTAGAATTCTTTTTGTCTGTATCCCATTCAGTATTCTTATAAACACACACACACACACACACACTCACACACTCGTGGTTGAGAGAAAATGGAGATGTGTACCATCAACAATAACAACAGTGAAAGAGCTCAATTGCTTGATAACATTTAATGCACAGCCTGCTTTTGCACAATACTCAGTGCAGGCTTCTACGTGAGACCAGCCAGGAGCTTGCTAAGTGTCTCTCACATATAAATTTCAAAGGCTCAGCTTGAGCAGCAGGCCCCAGTCACAAGCTGGGCCTGCCGGTCCTTTTGCCTTTAGCTACTGTTTAACACCAGCTGTTCTTTCTGGGCCTCCCCCTTCTGTACCTCCTCCAGGTCTCATTTTTAAAAACCTACCCCACAGATACCCAACTCAGTCCTTTTGGGTTGCCTTGGCAACTCTCAAGACAGGATAGCTCCCAGCTTCCCGGCCTCGTCCCACCACTTCCCTCCTTGCACTACGGTAACTCAAGCCTTTTCTGAACAGTCAGCTATTCCTCAGAACCTCAGTCCAGGATGGAACTCACCCTCATTACCTTTACAGGTCTCCAGAGGGCATTTCCTTTGTGGATCCCCAGGGCATCTCTTGCTCCAAGGTCCCTTTCTCTGACACTAGAAAGCAGGGCAGAAGCTGTACATCTCCTCTTCCTTCTTCCCTCCATAGTCAACCTTACCTTCAACATTTACTTCTATAGATTGTCATTTAACAGGGTCCCTTGGTGGGCAGTAATTACTGGCTTTCCAAGCTTTCTATGGTCCTCAGATGAGAATCAAAATGTTCGTGTTCTAAGCAAAATATCCCTGTGTATGCAGTGCTTGCAAAGCACACAGGGATAGGTCATTGTTTGTAGGTTGAGAGAAGCAAGTCACCTCTGGCCACTCTTTCACCCAAGACTTCCTCCCACACAGAGGTGGCACGACTGCCAAACAAGATCAATTCAAGTCACTTAGCCTGGCTGAGGAGACTCTCCAGAGGGACTTACCTGCTTCTTCATGTCTGAAGAAAGCTGTGTTTACTTAGAAAAAATTAGGCAATGACAAATTCTTGTCATTAGAATTAGACAGGTTCTCTTTTAAAAATCTACCTGTAGTCATAGAATCCATGTAACACAATAAGACATGGAGCAGCTAAGCATTTTTTTAATTAATTGCATAAAATGTATGAATTAATTAAGCAGTTAACACAACTCTAAAGAGGGCAGAAGGTAAGATGACACAATTTTGAACTGACTTCACTGTCTTCCATAAGGAAATTGAATTTGATTTGTAATGAGTAATTTATGCAAAATTAAGCCAATAGTTTGCTTATTTTATATTTACAATGAATGTAAAAGCAAGGCAATAAACATAAAATTGAGATCAAGAAATAATTCACACATGCAGCGTGATGAAGGAGAAGGATTCCACAAGCACTGATTCAATTTGGAAGGGCCACTCTTGGGCTCATGTACCATCATGACAGCTGAGTTTGCCTCTCCCAATCCCAGGGACTTGTGAATTCACATGGTGAAACAAATTTGTTTCCATACTGACCTGGCAAATGAGCATAGAGGAAAACTGAAACCACTGTCTGTAGCAATAGTTCCAGCTGCTGGGAGCATTTTGCAGTGAAAAACTAGTTTCTCTCTTGTATTTCTCTTCCTTCAAAATATGTGTACACTACACATTTATACCAGGCTGAGCAAAAGTGGTCCAATCAATGTTGACTGCTTACAATAACTTTAGAGAAAAGCAACCAAACCCACAATTTGTTAGCCTTTGAAGAACTGAACACTTCATAATTTGGTCACACTCTTAACAACCCAAAAAGAACGGAACTAAGATGGGTTCCACCAAAAGCTGTTCTCACACAGTGTTTGCTCACTTGTTTTTAAATCCAGAAGCCCATGACCAGGTAGATAAAGTTTTAAAGTATGTCCCTGGTCTGAGAGGTGGACATAGAGCCAAAAGTCATGAACCTGAGAAAATAATTAAACATGGACCTTGACCATAAAGACTGTCCAGTCCATATGCTAACTCAAAACACATACTTCAATCTATTGCCTTAATCATTCAAAGCTTGCGGTGTTGCTGGAATTTCCCTGGATAGTAAACAGCCTCCGCATGCTACTGCATTTTTTGGTGTGTGTTTTCTGTGTGCATATGGTGCTGGGGAACCTACCCAGGGCCTCAGAAATCCTTAGCCAACACCGCCAGGAAACTACATATTCAGCCTACGCACCACCATAGACTCTTGCAAGAGATCTGACAGCCTGCAACCGTGGTCCTAGAGCCACTCAGCATTGCTGAAGAACATTTGGTTGTATTTTTTAGGTAAATATAATTATCCCCTATTCCTCTTTTATGCAATTGTAATTACCAGAACAGATTTCTGTGGAAATAAAAAATAAAGTTGATTGTTTCTTTATCAGCTGCCTCATAAATATCTCATTATAATCTGAAGTCTACCTACTTGTTCATAAGACTGATTTACTGCCCCGAACTCTTCTCTGGGTCCCACTCCAGTCACTGGGTCCATAATTTTTCCTTGATAGGCTTCCAGCGAGGGGAGGGGGGTGGTGTTTGTCTCTGGGGCAGCTCAGCAGGAACACTCAGCCTTCACTTTGAAAGGTGGTGAGAAGCCTCGCTGCTCCCACTGGTGCTTCTGGGAAGGAAAAGGGTTTTATTAAATTAAAAAAAAAAAATAAGTAGACTCTTTTGTATTTATTGAAAACACTATCTAATTTAGCCTGGTACAGCTCGTGGAGGACATACACAAAAGACTTTGAAACTTTATGATGTTAAGAGATATAAGTCTATATCATTATGAACTAATATTGTCCTCACTTATGTGCCGAAACTCATAAAAATCCTTGCAGACAGTGGCAAAAATATACACGTCTGTCTCACAGTGCTTCAGTGAAGGCACTTATGTAATTCAACACTGAAATTCTGGTGGGATTTCTCTTATCAAAGTAAATTAACCTTACAAAACAGTCTTCCGGGACTTGGGCGACACCCCAGTTCTGCTAATGAGACCATGTCTTCGCATTTACACAGAGTTGCTTTCATCTTGTCTTCCCACCTCTGCGTCTCTGGCCCGTGGAGAGCCACGGTCCTTGCTCCATCTTCTTGCAGTCCTGGATCAGATTGCACAGCAAGACCCGTCACCTGTCCTGCTCGCAGCCTGAGGGACCTCTTCTCATCAGCTCACCTTCCCTTCCTGGCTGGTGGCAGCAGCTACTCTGCACTGCTGTGTGTCCAAGGCCTCCTGTGCACATGGTTCACCTGGCACTCAGAGGAATCCTAAAAATTGTCAACCAGGTCATGACTTTTCCTCTGCTGGAGACCCACCAAGGGCCTCCTTTCCACTTTAGAACAAACTCCAAGTTCTGGCCCATGGTCATCCAAGCCTGGCTCTGCCCGCCTCTCCAACTCGCCTCTTACCCACCCAGGGTGCTTGGGAGGCTCAGGCACAGGGGATTTCCTACTGTTCCTCTCTGGCTAGGAACTCCTGGGCCTCAGGACCCTTACCCTGACCCTCTCTCAGCCAGGAAGGCTCTACCCTATAGCTTCTCATGGCCACACCTCTTCATTCATGTCTCAGCTCAAATGTCACCTTCTAGGAGTTCTTGAATACCTTCTGTATCTCCCCTTGATCACCCTGATGAACTTCTCACATAACACTGGTTATTATAAATGTTATCTCTTGTTCTCATCGCATGCTTCCTCACTGAAATGGCCAGTTACTGAGCACTTGGACTTTGCTTTTTCCACTGCTGTATTCTTTCTTCTCAGTGTTTGCTACATAGAAAGCATTCAAGGAATGTTTATTGATTGAATAAGTGAATGGAAAGTACTTACTCTTTCAGAGATGGATTTTGTTCTTAAAGTCCCATTAACTAATGTTTACTGTTCACTAATATTTTCTCTTATCTACCTTATCTTTATTTATTAAGGGGAAAAAAGTTACTTTGATTTTCCCTGAAACCCTTGTTGGAAATAATGAAAGAATTCAGAAAAACCTACTTGATTCATACTATGTTACCAACTATTGCAGAATCATAAAGCTACCTAAAAAACAAATCATAAAATTTCTCAAGTAATAGGTTAATTTCCATGTGCAAATAAGTCTGCAGGTTCAAAGTTCCCACTAATAGGAAAGAGTTTGCAAATATCTTCCTTTGATACTGGCTTTCCAGCCCTTCCCCTCTTTAGTAGTTTAAAATCAATAATTATGTCATTTGTCATCACTAAGAATGTTCTTAAGCAGGACTCTATTAGTCATAAGCCCATCTAAAAATTGATGAATGTCAGTCACCAACAATTCTGGTGACATTTTTCTGCACTGCTCTCAGCAGGGACCATCTATAAGTCCTAGAGGTCTCAGGAAGCCCCAGGTGACTACTGTATTTCCCTGATGACAAAAAGCTGATCAGAGTTCTAGGCAGCTGAAGGCTTATTTTTCCTTCATCTGAATTGATCCGTCAGTTATTGTGAACTTAAATCAAAGCACTTTTAATGGGGTTTCCAACATAGTCACTACTGTAGACAGAATATACAGAAAACGATCTGGGGTAGCTTAATAACTGAAGTATATACGATCTTATGGACCTCGAATGCTTAAATTAAGAATTTAAGTTGTGGGTCTGGGGGTGTAGCTCAGTGGCAGCGGGCTTGCCTGGTATCCTAGTAGGCAGGAGGCCCTGAGTTCCATTCCCACTATTGAAAGAAGAAGAAGAATTAAATTGTGATAATAATAATGACAATAAGCTAGAGTGATGCTAGTTTACTTGGGGTGCTATTAGGAGGCAAATGTATTAATTTAGTGCTCAAGTGCTTCCTTCTTCCTTAGTCACATTTTTGCCCCTTGGTCACATTGATGAGTAAGTATCCCTCATGTCTAGAAATATATTCTTTTTCACCAGTGCATTCCAGCATGAAAACATAGATAATCACTTCCCCAAATGTGTTCTGCGGAACGCCACCTCAGAACGTCAAAAGTCACTTTGCTAATAATGATAATAATAATGACAGCAGAAATGTTTTGGTCAGTAAACTAAGAATTATCAGTCTAATAAAAATTTAACTCCTTTATGGAAAGACTTCTGGAGCCGTAGATGTACTGAAGTGAACCATACGTCTCCAAGAAGAATTCAGTATAAGTACTGAATCCTCTGACCTTGAACCATTACTTTAAGGAGTGTCTTTTGGACAAGAATTCTGGGGAAAGCTTCTGCAGTTGCCTTCAGCAATGCCCATATCTGCAGTTTCTCTTTTCATGGCTGGTTACCTGTGCTCAACCACAAGTCAAAAATGGTGAACAGAAAATTCCAGAAGTAAACAATTCATAAGTTTTTAAATTGTGCACTCTTCTGAGTGCTGGGATGAACTCTCTCCCTGGCCAACTCTGGCCCTCCTGGGACATGAGTCATCCTCTTCCCAGTGTACCCACAGTGTGTATGCCACCCACTCATTACTCTCGTTTTGCCTGCTGGTTCATTAGATCGACTGTCACAGTGTCACGGTGCTTGTGTTCAAGTAAACCTCATCTTACTTAATAATGGCCCTGGAGAGCAAGAGTAGAGATGCTGGCAGTTGGAGTTGTGCCAGAGGAGCCATACGGTGCTGTCTCCCCCAAAGTGAAAAGGGGAAAGTGAAGCAAGATGTTGAGAGAGCGAGGGCAGCACTGGCATAATTCATTGCAACATCTTGATAGGATGGTCCTATTTCATTATTAGTTATTGTTTCTGTTACCACCTAATTCGTAAATTAAGCTTTATCACAGATGTGTACCTATAGGATAAAGCATAGAATACATAGGGTCCATCCTATCTGCAGTTTCAGGAATGCCCTGGGGGTCTTGGAACATACCTCTGTGGATAAGGTGGACACTGTCTGTGTCTGCAAACTTTTGAGCTTTGCTTTGACCCTCCCTTTAGGGCAGACCACACAGTTTTCCTGTAGACTTAATGGACAAATTTCTCAGCAGAAATGCTGTGGTCAAGCTCATCTCTTCTGTCTTCTGCTTGAACTTGGAAATTTCAAAGCTTAATGTTCACATTCATTGTTCAACACTTTCCGTTATTAACCAGTAACTCAGCTTTGTGGACCTGTGACCTTAGTGTGAAAATCCAGAGGACCTTTGTGCATTTACCCCTTCGATCTCTTTGGGGCACTTGATGCTTTTGATCCCTCAGTTCTGATCTGAAGTTCTTAAATGTCTGATTGCTCCACCACCTCATCTCTTATTTTTCAGTCCCCAGTGCAATCCCTTTTCTCTGCTCACTCCTCATGTTTTTCCCATATTTTTTTGTTAGCCTTCTTTTCTTCCTTAAATCCTGTCTGTTTTATCTCATCATACTTGTGGCTTCAAATGGTGTGAGAGACCAATGGCTCACGAAGCTACAACTTTAACTGAGTTTTCCATGACAACCAAGTGTCAACAAAATCTCTCTGCTTGAGTGTGTAACCTCCAGTTAGTTATCTGCCCTCTTCACTCCAGTGTCCACAGGTACCTCAAATTCAATTTGCCAAAAACAATGTATTGATTATCTCCACACTTTCCTCTAAACATCCTGCTTCCTGGTAGTCCCTATCCTCACTCCGTGTTGAGTCACAGAAATGATCGTGGTTGACAGTGTGATGTGGTGGGAAAGCACTCAGCTCAGAGGCTGATTAAGAGAGTGTGCTCTGTGTGGCTGCATGACCAGCACTCACAGGTGTGCAAGCCTGGAAGGTTCAGCTCACTGTTCTGGACCTTCGATCCCTCCTGTCCAAGGCACGAGCTCAGCCTATGCTGCTTTGTTACAGGCTTTTACTATGTGCTGTGTCCCTCCATTCAGTGAAGACGTTATGCCTAGGACATTGGCGGTTTCTCCTTCCTCCAACTCTGCCCTTAGTGCATTAATCCACTTGAATTACCCTTCCCACATCCTTGCCACTCAATTCTTGGAATTCCTGTTCTCCAGTTGTCATGTCCTTTGTACCTCATCAGCCACTGGCTCTCATGATCAAATCTTAGATCTTGTTCCTACAAAGGAAGCAACCCCCTGAACCCTCCATTCCAAGACCTCCTTCAAGCATCTCACCCCCTCAATCCTCAACTACACCAGACGTACACTCAACTACACAGTCCACTGATGGATACCTGCACTCTGACTCTCCACTCTCCCCTGCCATCACTTACCTACATCTCACCTGAAAAGGTTCAATTCCATGGCCAAGTCTAATGGTACTCCCTTGCTACACCCTCAAACTTTTTTACCCTGACTTCTTTTACTCACTAGGGAAAACACCCACTCTGTTTAAATCCCAACCCATAGCAGTTTTAAATATATGTGGGAATGGCTGGAGGAAAAGTACAATTATACAATACGTTAATTGTCGGCCAGATGTGGTGGTGCACACCTGTAATCCCAGTTACTTGGGAGGCTGACATAGGAGAATTGCAAGTTCAAGGTCAGTCTGGGAAATTTAGCAAGACACTGTCTCGAATTAAAAAATAAAAATTGAATAAACATATATATCACATGTCACATATATATGTATATATCATATATCATCCCTCACAGGAATGTTAGCCTCAGAAAGGCAAAGTTTCCTTTTTCTTTTTCATTTACTAATATGTCCCCAGTACCTAAGGCAGCTCCTGTCATATAGCAAGTGCTTAATAAATGTTTGTTGTACCAGTAATGAAGCATATGTTCTTATAGTTCCCACATAATTTCATTGGCTCCTCTCGCGAATATGATTCCCATTTCTTCCACTAAAAAGAACCCATGCATTATGGAAGAAGCTGGCCCAACTTTCAAAATGATAAATTAGCAAACACTTCATGTTTATCTTTTTGGCAGCCCTTAGCGTATTTGCAAATTATTAAATCCAAAGTTAATATTTTCACTTTGACTATGGAGCTTTTATATAAAATGTGATGATTTGGAGGAACCGTGGCATTTTTCTGCCTTGAAGCTTTGAAATAATTATATCTTTAACTAATTCATTATTGCAAAAAGGGAAGTTTAGACTGGAGTGTTACAATGTTGGTGTTTTAATGATGAGAAAGGGCCAGCAAGGCTCCAGTATCCATAGCAACACAAAGTTCTTCTTTTCATCTTTTAAGTGACCAAGATGACTATTTCTTCTTATTATATTACTAGATCACAGTTTATCACACAGGAAAAGAGTGCATGCCGGCTTCCAAGTGCAGGGCGATAATTATCGCCAAAGCACATCCAACTACCACCCAACACCCCAGGAAACTAGCCTCACCCCAAATAAGGAAATTTCCAGCTCCTACTACACAGAAATGCAGGGATTAAGAGCAAGACCTAAAGTACATCACCAATGTTCAAATAAAACTTTCAGCCAGATTGAGAAGAATCACAACTATGATATGTAAATTTATGATTTAAAAGTGCCATCAGATCTTGGGCCACTGGATGAGTAGCAGTGAGACCTAGGCAAGTCTAGAAATAAAGCCCCATTGAGATAAGACAGAAGTTCTTTAGGTGTCAAGATTTACAAAATGAGAAATTATACCCCATTTGATTCAAATGTATGATATGTCAAGATCATTGTACTGTCATGTGTAACTAATAAAAATAAATAAACAAATAAATAAATAAAAGATTTACAAATGGACAGTGAGAGAGAGAGAGAGATGACCATGACAGAGGTGGAGAAAGATCTAAGGACAATATAGCAAAATACCAGGCTACGGGTGATAGGATAAAAAAGGTTGTACTATTCCCAATATTTCTCTGCACACTTGCAGTATCACAGAATTAAAATAACATTAAGATTAAAAAGAGAGATATCATAAGATGGACTTAGAGAAATGAGATGATAAATTGCAAACTTAAGTGCTTAAAAATAACCTAATTTCTTCTTGAACCATCTTTGCAGAGTGTGATTTGGTTTTTTAATTACAAATGATTGGGGAAAAGTTCTTCAAGTAACCCAGCCTTCAAGTGCTATTTTCTTCTAAAATTTATGTTCGCCTATTTATAAACTTCATTTATCTATGACTCAACTAGTTCTTTGGTATTATTGGCCTTATACTGTGGACAACTATGTCTGATTTTCTAGGAACTGGTAGTAGATTGATTTTTATTTTATTCCAAGAGAAGACTTATCAAACTTGCAGTTTCCTTCTGCCAAAATAATAATAGTATCAACAATAATTATAATAATAGCCGCTGCCACACATGCTAAGTGCTATCCTAATAATATTTTAATTTACTTGATCCTCATGTCAAACTTAAAACTAGATACTGTTAACATCTTCTTTTTTTACCAATAATAACACTTAGTTACAGAGACATTAGGAATGTATCCAGGGGCATAGCAACCCCAGGATTTGTGCCCTTAAATGTGACTCCACACCACCTCTTGATCTTGGCTTTCAGAAGCCAAGGAGTTTCTATTAATCATAAGCTGTGATTTGCTCATGCTGAAAATAGCTCTCCTTTGGAGTTTAGGGAACAAAGTAGGTTCCATCCCTAATGCCAGGAAAAGAGGTGGTTGAATAACTAGACTCAAGATAAGCAAAGGAATTCATATAATTAATCCAGGGTAAAAAATTAGTACAGTTTTTATTTTACATTAAAAATATGTATCTCGGTGATCATTTCCCGCAGTTTCTGGGTTTTGAGTAAATGAGGTATTCTGGTGAAGATTACATTATGCAGTGTCACCCAAACAAAGGTGTCCAGATAGCAAGTGCTCCTGAAATGCTTTAAGATCTGAGGTCTCTTCACGATTATTGTGACATTGTTGCAAAAAATAAATTGTTGATGTTGTAATTTCCTGTTTCTGTGCTTTTTGAAAAGGCAGTTTGTAAACATTCATGTACAGTTTACCTGAACACACATCTTCTATTGACAAGTCTTGTTGTTATTGCTGTTGTTGTTGTCACACATGAGCTTTTCTCCTATCCTTGTTTGACAGTAGCAGAAGGCCACCTGCTTCCTTTGTGCTTCGTCTTCAATAGCTTTCCCCACCTCATCCTGTCCTGATTTTAAATTATTCCCTTTGAACTCGCTGTTGTGAAATTCAGATTCTCTCTAAAGTTACCATAGAATAAAAAAAAAAAAAATGAGAGAAGGCAAAAAATAATAGATGGGAAAAAAACTCCAAAAAAATTAGTATCCGAAGAAAAATAGAAAGGGTTAATAAAGTGAAAAACATGTTAAGTACAGTCAACTCTTCTTGTAACAGAGCAAGAATAATTAAAAAATTCCAAAAGTCTTCAGGGTAGTGCCATTTGCCACAATTATTTCCTGAAAATGAACACATGTGCTAACAGCCGGACTCCTAGTATTAATAAGGTTAGATTCTTCCCACTTCCCTCTCAGAAATCACCCAAAACCACAAGGAGAACAAGTAACAACATGCAAACTCCACGTCTGATATGAGTGGAAGGGCAACCAGAAACTGTGAAGGTCAAACAGGCCCAGAGAGGAGGAAGATTTCTACAGGCGCAGGAAACGGTGGCAGAGGAAGGGTACTCATAAAGACAAAAGTGGCTGTGGTTTCAAACAAACACATTGAGGAGGTCATGACATCAGAAACAGGGCAGGGGTCAGGTGTGGATGCTTCTGTACCCTCAGTGTGGCTCTGGGGAGCACATGGAGCAGGGAGGAGTGACATGGCATATCTGCGGGAGATTCACCACTTGTAAGCAGAGAACAGCAGAGACAGGCTTGCTGCCAGCCCTGCCCTGCTAATCCTGGTTGGGCCTTTAGGGGGAAAGCACCAAAAGAATTCACATGCGCCAATACTAAGATATTCAGACAATTTCTCCTGCCATGAAATAATGGTTTGGCCCCTCCCTTCTATGACTTTCTTGCAAAACCTGAGGTAGGAAGAAATCACTTAATTTCACGATAAATAAAAATTAGAAAGGATCCAACACAGACATTATACAAAATAATGTACGAAAACCAGAAGGACAGGAACATCAAAAATAAATACAACATAAAGAAATTAGAAAAAGTATATATACTTGTAGGAAACAGATTAAAAATGTAACCATCTATTTCTCCCATGCTCCCCATCCCTACCCCTACTTATTGATATAAGTCAGCCTCCTTATATCAATTTGATAGACATCATCATTCAAAGTACATGTATGAAGGCACAAATTGGTGTCAACATACTTTATATACCACCAGAGATATGAAAAATTGTGCTGTATACATGTAATAAGAATTGTAATGCATTCTGCTGTCATTTATTTAAAAAAAAATTTTTAAAATCTCAACAAAGGGGGAAAAGTATTGTTTGCTAATAAACAATAATGACTTTGGGGGATAAAATGTAACCAAACTAATTGGTGCAATCATTCTTTTAAGTTAGAGAGACAAAAAGAGATGACACATGAGCTGGCAGAATGCAAGATGAAAACACTACAGAAATTGCACCAGGAAACATATAGGGAATCGGGGGCAGACCCAGGAAAGCCATTAGGAACAGGACCAAGGAGAGCAAAATACATACAGAGAACAGAGATTCAAAACACTTCAGGGGTTGGGAGTGTCATTCGGTGGTAATGCCTTTGTCTGACATGCGTGAGGCTGTGGGTTCCAACTCCATCATCCCCAAACACAAAAACAAATAAACAAACAAAACTACTTTTGAAGGAAAAGGGTGAATATGGGGAATAGGGACATAGGCATGCTGTATGCAGAACTCTTGTTCTCAGAAAAAGTAAACAGTGAAAGACAACAAATCATGGTTTAAGAAAACATTTCAGAAGGGTAAGTTTCTAACTGAACAGAAACACTGTACCCCAACTCAAAACAAAAGGCACAGAATAGAAAACTTTGAGATATAATCTAGTCAAGTGTTGGGATTCTAAAACGAAGGCCCCCCCCTTGAACCTCCAAGTATAATAATTAACCACCTCCTCCTAATGAGAAATAAGCAGGCTGGCCACACATACTACAAAACACATTTCATTTTTTAGTAACATTGGAGAAGTACCTTCAAAGGCCCAAAGAGAATGTGACCCAAACACTCTGTTCTTAGCCTTCTAGAATGTTCTGCAAGTATCAAGGTCAATAGGAAAAATCTGAATACACAAGAACCAGAGAACCCACTTCCCATCCCAAGACACACCACAACCAACCTAGAGAGGTCTCGAGGCCTTGTGGCCAACTGATCAGCAATGAGTTTCAGTTGTCTCACCCGTCAGACTAAAACAAACAAAAAGTGGGGGTGACGGCTGCCCCAAAATGTGAAAAACAAAACAAAAACAGCAGGAGCTGGAATTGAAAAAGAAGGGAAGTGAAAGTACCCTGATCCCCTCGCTCTAAATATCACATCAAGATAAGAGAACCGCATGGATTCAGCATCATGTCATATTAAATGTCAAACATTGGAGATTAAAAACATTTATATTTTACTTAGTAAAATGGCCAAGGGACATATAGAGCAAAATTTGTATTCCCCAATTTATATCCAGAGTCAACTAATGTTTATCAAACTTCCATCATGGCTAGACTTTGATGCATAATGTCCCCTGAATTCCTCTGAGATGTGCATCTTAACATCTGTTACTCAGATTGTGTAACTTCTGTGAGCATACATACTACCAAAAAAATTCCATTTTTAGTAACATTGCAGAAGTACCTTCAAAGACATTATATAGTTGTAGTTCTTGTAATTCTTTGACATATAATTTTCTAAGTATGTTCCCCCTTCCCCCCCAAAAAATCACCTAGTGGCAACTATTTTTTTTTTTAATTTTTTATTGTTGGCTGTTCAAAACATTACATAGTTCTTGATATATCATATTTCACACTTTGATTCAAGTGGGTTATGAACTCCCATTTTTACCCCATATACAGATTGCAGAATCACATCAGTTACACATCCATTGATTTACATATTGCCATACTAGTGTCTGTTGTATTCTGCTGCCTTTCCTATCCTCTACTATCCCCCCTCCCCTCCCCTCCCCTCCCCTCTTCTCTCTCTGCCCCCTCTACTGACATTCGTTTGTCCCCCTTGTATTATTTTTCCCCTTCCCCTCACTTCCTCTTGTATGTACTTTTGTATAACTCTGAGGGTCTCCTTCCATTTCCATGCATTTTCCCTTCTCTCTCCCTTTCCCTCCCACCTCTCATCCCTGTTTAATGTTAATCTTCTTCTCATGCTCTTCGACCCTACTCTGTTCTTAGTTACTCTCTTTATATCAAAGAAGACATTTGGCATTTGTTTTTTAGGGATTGGCTAGCTTCACTTAGCATAATCTGCTCTAATGCCATCCATTTCCCTGTAAATTCTATGATTTTGTCATTTTTTAATGCAGAGGAATACTCCATTGTGTATAAATGCCACATTTTTTTTATCCATTCATCCATTGAAGGGCATCTAGGTTGGTTCCACAGTCTAGTTATTGTGAATTGTGCTGCTATGAACATCGATGTAGCAGTGTCCCTATAGCATGCTCTTTTTAGGTCTTTAGGGAATAGACCGAGAAGGGGAATAGCTGGGTCAAATGGTGGCTCCATTCCCAGCTTTCCAAGAAATCTCCATACTGCTTTCCAAATTGGCTGCACCAATTTGCGGTCCCACCAGCAATGTACAAGTGTACCCTTTTCCCCACATCCTCGCCAGCACTTGTTGTTGTTTGACTTCATAATGGCTGCCAATCTAACTGGAGTGAGATGGTATCTTAGGGTGGTTTTGATTTGCATTTCTCTGACTGCTAGAGATGGTGAGCATTTTTTCATGTACTTGTTGATTGATTGTATGTCCTCCTCTGAGAAGTGTCTGTTCAGGTCCTTGGCCCATTTGTTGATTGGGTTGTTTGTTCTCTTATTGTCTAATTTTTTGAGTTCTTTGTATATTCTGGATATTAGGGCTCTATCTGAAGTGTGAGGAGTAAAGATTTGTTCCCAGGATGTAGGCTCTCTATTTACCTCTCTTATTGTATCTTTTGCTGAGAAAAAACTTTTTAGTTTGAGTAAGTCCCATTTGTTGATTCTAGTTATTAACTTTTGTGCTATGGGTGTCCTATTGAGGAATTTGGAGCCCGACCCCACAGTATGTAGATCGTAGCCAACTTTTTCTTCTATCAGACGGCGTGTCTCTGATTTGATATCAAGCTCCTTGATCCATTTTGAATTAATTTTTGTGCATGGCGAGAGAAAGGGATTCAGTTTCATTTTGTTGCATATGGATTTCCAGTTTTCCCAGCACCATTTGTTGAAGATGCTATCCTTCCTCCATTGCATGCTTTTAGCGCCTTTATCAAATATAAGATAGTTGTAGTTTTGTGGATTGGTTTCTGTGTCCTCTATTCTGTACCATTGGTCCACCCGCCTGTTTTGGTACCAGTACCATGCTGTTTTTGTTACTATTGCTCTGTAGTATAGTTTGAAGTCTGGTATCGCTATACCGCCTGATTCACACTTCCTGCTTAGCATTGTTTTTGCTATTCTGGGTCTTTTATTTTTCCATATGAATTTCATGATTGCTTTCTCTATTTCTACAAGAAATGCCGTTGGGATTTTGATTGGCATTGCATTAAACCTATAGAGAACTTTTGGTAATATCGCCATTTTGATGATGTTAGTTCTGCCTATCCATGAACAGGGTATATTTTTCCATCTTCTAAGATCTTCTTCTATTTCTCTCTTTAGGGTTCTGTAGTTTTCATTGTATAAGTCTTTCATCTCTTTTGTTAGGTTGATTCCCAAGTATTTTATTTTTTTTGAAGATATTGTGAATGGAGTGGTTGTCCTCATTTCCATTTCAGAGGATTTGTCGCTGATATACAGGAATGCCTTTGATTTATGCGTGTTGATTTTATATCCTGCCACTTTGCTGAATTCATTTATTAGCTCTAATAGTTTCTTTGTAGAGCCTTTTGGGTCTGCTAGGTATAGAATCATGTCATCTGCAAATAGTGATAATTTAAGTTCTTCTTTTCCTATTTTTATGCCTTTAATTTCTTTCGTCTGTCTAATTGCTCTGGCCAGTGTTTCGAGAACTATGTTGAACAGAAGTGGAGAGAGAGGGCATCCCTGTCTTGTTCCAGATTTTAGAGGGAATGCCTTCAATTTTTCTCCATTCAGAATGATGCTAGCCTGAGGCTTAGCATAGATTGCTTTTACAATATTGAGGTATGTTCCTGTTATCCCTAGTTTTTCTAGAGTTTTGAACATAAAGGGATGCTGTACTTTGTCGAATGCTTTTTCCGCATCTATCGAGATGATCATATGGTTCTTATTTTTAAGTCTATTGATGTGGTGAATAACATTTATTGATTTCTGTATATTGAACCAGCCTTGCATCCCAGGGATGAATCCTACTTGATCATGGTGCACAATTTTTTTGATATGTTTTTGTATCCGATTCGCCAGAATTTTATTGAGGATTTTTGCATCTAGGTTCATTAGAGATATTGGTCTGAAGTTTTCTTTCTTTGAAGTGTCTTTGTCTGGTTTAGGTATCAGGGTGATGTTGGCCTCGTAGAATGAATTTGGAAGTTCTCCCTCTTTTTCTATTTCCTGAAGTAGCTTGAAAAGTATTGGTATTAGTTTCTCTTTAAAGGTTTTGTAAAACTCTGCTGTATACCCATCCGGTCCTGGGCTTTTCTTAGTTGGTAGTCTTTTGATGGTTTCTTCTATTTCCTCGATTGATATTGGTCTGTTTAGGTTGTCTATATCCTCCTGACTCAATCTGGGCAGATCATATGACTTAAGAAATTTATCTATGCCTTCACTATCTTCTAATTTATTGGAGTATAAGGATTCAAAATAATTTTTTATTATCTTCTGTATTTCTGAAGTGTCTGTTGTGATATTGCCTCTTTCATCCCGTATGCTAGTAATTTGAGTTCTCTCTCTTCTTCTCTTCGCTAGTATGGCTAAGGGTCTGTCGATTTTGTTTATTTTTTCAAAGAACCAACTTTTAGTTTTGTCAATTTTTTCAATTGTTTCTTTTGTTTCGATTTCATTAATTTCAGCTCTGATTTTAATTATTTCTTGCCTTCTACTTCTTTTGCTGTTGTTTTGCTCTTCTTTTTCTAGGATTTTGAGATGAAGTATGAGATCATTTATTTGTTGGTTTTTTCTTTTTTTAAGGAATGAACTCCAAGCAATGAATTTTCCTCTTAGAACTGCTTTCAATGTGTCCCATAGATTCCGATATGGTGTGTCTGTGTTTTCATTAATCTCTAAGAATTTTTTAATTTCCTCCTTGATGTCTTCTATAACCCATTGATCATTCAGTAACCTATTGTTCATTCTCCAAGTGATGTATTCTTTTTCCTTCCTTCTTTTATCGTTGATTTTCAGTTCCATTGCATTATGATCAGATAGGATGCATGGTATTATCTCTACTCCTTTATATTGTCTAAGAGTTGCCCTGTGACATAATATATGATCTATTTTTGAGAAGGATCCATGTGCTGCTGAGAAAAAAGTGTAACTGCTTGATGTTGGGTGGTATATTCTATATATGTCAATTAAGTCTAGGTTATTAATTGTGTTATTGAGTTCTATAGTTTCCTTATTCAACTTTTGTTTGGAAGATCTGTCCAGTGGTGATAGAGGTGTGTTGAAGTCTCCCATGATTATTGTATGGTGGTCTATTAGACTCTTGAACTTGAGAAGAGTTTGTTTGATGAACATAGCTGCACCATTGTTTGGGGCATATATATTTATGATTGTTATGTCTTGTTGGTGTATGGTTCCCTTGAGCAGTATGTAGTGTCCCTCTTTATCCCTTTTGATTAACTTGGGCTTGAAATCTATTTTATTTGATATGAGTATGGATACTCCTGCTTGTTTCCAAAGTCCATATGAGTGATATGATTTTTCCCAACCTTTCACCTTCAGCCTATGTATGTCTTTTCCTATCAAATGCATCTCCTGTAGGCAGCATATTGTTGGGTCTTGTTTTGTGATCCATTCTACTAGCCTGTGTCTCTTGATTGGTGAGTTTAAGCTATTAACATTTAGGGTTATTATTGAGATATGGGTTGTTCTTCCAGCCATATTTGTTTATTTATGTTACTAAACATGGTTTGTTTTCCTCTTTGATTATTTTCCCCCCTTTAGTGTCATACCTCCCACTGTTGGTTTTCATTGTTATTTTCCATTTCCTCTTCCTGTAATGTTTTGCCAAGGATGTTTTGAAGAGATGGTTTTCTAGCTGCAAATTCTTTTAACTTTTGTTTATCGTGGAAGGTTTTAATTTCATCTTCCATCCTGAAGCTTAATTTCGCTGGAAACACAATTCTTGGTTGGAACCCATTTTCTTTCAGTGTTTGAAATATGTTATTCCAGGATCTTCTAGCTTTCAGAGTCTGTGTTGAAAGATCAGCTGTTATCCTGATGGCTTACCCCTAAATGTGATCTGCTTCCTTTCTCTTGTAGCTTTTAAAATTCTCTCCTTATTCTGTATGTTGGGCATTTTCATTATAATGTGTCTAGGTGTGGGTCTCTTATGATTTTGCACATTCGGCGTCCTGTAGGCTTCTATGAATTGGGGTTCTGTCTCATTCTTCAAGTCTGGGAAGTTTTCTCGAATTATTTCATTGAATAGATTGCTCATTCCTTTGGTTTGAAACTCTGTCCCTTCCTGTATCCCAATGACTCTTAAATTTGGTCTCTTGATGTTATCCCATATTTCTTGGATGTTCTGCTCATGGTTTCTTAACAGTCTTGCTGAGCTGTCTATGTTCTTTTCAAGTTGAAATACTTTATCTTCATTGTCGGGTGTTTTGTCTTCTAAGTGTTCTACTCTGCTGGTAGTATTCTCAATTGAGTTTTTAAGTTGGCTTATTGCTACCTGCATTTCTAGGATTTCTGTTTGTTTGTTTTTTATAACCTCTATTTCCCTGTATAGTTGATCTTTTGCTTCCTGGATTTGTTTGCGTAATTCATTGTCGAAGTGATCTTTCATTGTCTGATTTTGCTGTCTGATGTCTTCCTTGAGACTCCAGATCATCTGAAGCATGTATATCCTGAATTCTTTATCTGACATTCCATCTGCTGCAGCTATTACCTCTTCTAACGTTGAGTTGACCTGCATTGCTTGTGGTCCTTTCTTTCCTTGTCTCTTCATACTGTTCGCGTTCCTTTCTACTTGGTGAAACTGTTGTGCTATTGAATTTTCCCCCTATATATTTATATTGGTCTTGTATAGTTGCAAAGTCTCCCTCGCAGGCGCTGGCGGCGGCTCTGCCCCTCCTCCAATTGGGGCAATGTGCCTACCACGCCGGCAGGCCGCTGGGCCTGCTCTGCCGGTCGGTAGCAGGTCCGCCGACCTTGCAGGCGCGGGCGGCGGCTCTGTCCCTCTGCGGGCCGCTAGGCTTGTTCTGTCGGTGGTCGCAGTTCTGCCTACTTTGCAGGCGCAGGCAGCGGCACTGCCCCTCTGCAGGCCTCTGGGGCTGTACTGCCAGTGGGTCTCAGGTCCGCCTACCTTGCAGGCGTGGGGGGGGGGGGCGGCTCTACCCTTCCTCAGGCCACTGGGCCTGTTCTGTCTCTCGGTTGCAGGTCTGGCCTGTTCTGATGGTGGTCACAGTTCCGTCTACCTTGCAGGCGCGGGGGGGAGGGGGCGGCTCTGCCCCTCAGCAGGCCGCTGGGCCTGCTCTGTGCGTGGTCACAGTTCCCTCTACCTTGCCGGTGCAGGGGGAGGGGGCGGCTCTGCCTCTCAGCAGGCCGCTGCTCCTCTTCTGCCGGTGGGTCGCAGGCCCGCCTACCTTGCAGGAGTGATTGGAAGCTCTGTCCCGCCGCGGGCCACTGGGCCTTTTCTGTCGGTGGTCACAGTTCCCCTACCTGGCAGGCGCGGGGGGTGGGGGGCGGCTCTGCCCCTCAGCAGGCCGGTGGCAACTATTTTTAACAGTTTAGTGTCTTTCCAAAACTTTTCTATGCTTCTGTTTCCCGTAGTTGCAATCAAATTATACCATATTTTATATCATATCATGTAATTTTTCCAAGTTACTTGAATCCTTTTTTTTTTTTATTGATTTTTTTGGTACTGGGGATTGAACCTAGGGGTACTTAACCACTGAACCACATCCCCAGCCCTTTTTTATATTTTATTTATAGACAGGGTTTCACTAAGTTGCTTAGGGCCTTGCTAAGTTGCTGAAGCTGTCCTTGAACTTGCAATCCTCCTGCCTTATGCTGGGATTTCAGGCATGTGCCACTGTGCCCTGCACTTGAATCCTTCTTAAATATCACTTAATAGCTTCATAAAAGCCCAGCCTATAAATGTGTTATCACATCTAAATATTTGAGGTAATGAATACCTCTTAAAATTAAGTGCTTTTCTATATTTGTAATTATTTATCCTTTTAGAACCTCAGGGATAAGAATATTTGGCCATGATTAATATTTTTAATGCTTTAATACATATTTTCATATTGTTATGTGATAAACTACATAAAGTATGTAGAATACTTCTACAAGCTTATAAAATCTAAAATAATTTCATATGATAAAGAGACTAACTTTTGATCCATCTCTTTGTTTTAAGTACTTCTCTGTTATGAATTGTCCTATGTGTTTATGCATATACATATATATACACACAAGTTCATATATAAACCCATAAATGCATATATATAGGTAGTCTCTTTTTAAATATATAATGTTCCATTTTAATCACATCTATTGACACTTGTGATTCTAATTTCTTTTAATACTTTCCATCTAATGAAATCTTTCCCAGCTAGATAACTAATATTTTCTATTTCTTCATTTAATATTGTTAAACCATAAGCCTTATATTACTTTTTAATCTCACACACATTAGCTACATTTATCTCTCACATTCTACTTACATTAATGAGATTTACGAACTAGATGAAACATTGACGTTATCGAAATTAGTTCAGGATTCTTCAAAATTTGATGCATCTGCCTCAAAGCAAAAACATTGGAAGAAGTTGCTGGGAGTCAGAGCTGCACCTCCTGGTTGCTGACTCTCAGTTTTATGTTTTCAATTTTTATTTATTTATTTTTCTGCTCAGCTAAACAATGTCCACCAAGATCACAAGAGAGAACCCTCAGGCAACAGGAAGAGCTTAGGTGGCTCTCAGAGGCTGCAGCTTCAGCGCTGCATGAGAGACCCACTCGCTGCTCAGGGATAACGTATGAGGTCTTGGGTTCTTTGTCCCATTGGCTGAAGAACAGCCTTGGTAGGAATTAGGAACTCAGAGCATCTCCCGAGCTCCCCTCTCCAGCCACCCACTGTTCCTCTGGGACTATCCACAGTCAGGTCCAAATGCAGTGCCTGAACATGCCCAGAAACTTCACAGAAAAAGAAAACTTCTGTATCTCCAAACGAAGCCCCCAAGTCAGCATTTCCTGAATTAATAGAGGAAGCTGAGAGACAGCCACTGTTGTTACAGGGTGAACTGGCATGGCGACCACAGAGTCCAGGGAGGCAAGCTGGGCTGGAAGGGTGACAACGGAGCCTCTAGAGTCGAGGTGGTTTGCAGGTCTTACCCTACTCTATCACAATTTTGTCAGATATGTGTGGAACTGTGGTTAATTTATCTGGAAAACACTTGTCTTTTATTTCCAAAAAATCCTACATTTAAATGGAGAGTTGGCTGAGCTTAGTTATGTGGTAGAGGCCCCAAGTTCAATCCCCAGAGCACACACGTGTGCATACACACACATACACACACACACACACACACAGGATGAAGAAAAGAAAAAGAAATAGTGATTTCTAATAACTTTTCTATGCTCTTGGGCAACAATGCTTTTAGAATTCAAATTAGATCCTCTTTCTAGAAACCACAGTGCATTAGTCAGCACTTCAGAATCAATAGGCATCCATGTGTATATTCTAATGAATAATATTTATATGGATATAGTTAAAATTAGCAACCAAAAACCTTGAGCATGGTCTCCATTGCTTGAGAGCACCACGCTGACCATATTTTATCTAGGTTCTATTACATGAGACTACTTAACTCATTTATTAAACAAACACTTGCTGAGCATGCACTGTGGGTCATGGATTCCAACCACATCACTGAATAAACAAACAAAGCGTTTGCCCTCCATCCTCACAAAGGAACTGCTCTGTGTTTTTACTGTGGTGTTGGTCACATGAATGACTCTTGAGATAAAACTCCATGCAACAAAAACACACGGAGGAGAGCCTGTAAATCCAGTGAACCTGCGCAGCCTGGATGGACTCCATCAAGGTCAGCCTTCTGCTTATGATACCACACTAAGGTGCTGTAAGGTGTTACTGCCAGGGAACAGTGGGGGATGGAAGAGCAGGACTTGTTTACATGACAACCACCTGTGAATAAACCACATGTGAATCAACAACCATCTAAAAATGAAAATTTAATAATAATTAAAAAAAATCCCTCCCACTTGGCTGGCAGAACTTCAGGGTAAACCACGTTCAATTTGCCTGTGGGAAAAGTGTGGAGAGCAAACAGCCATTGCAAAGCTTGGAGACAGAAAGGGGCTTGGGGCAGAGGAGTCTGAGGGGCCAGGGCCTGGAGCAGAGGGGGCGGAAAAGTGATTGCCGGCCATGAGGTCACCCAATGGTGGAAGATATTGGGGGCCATTGTGTAAGGCCTGGCTTCTTCCCTGAGCAGGAAGCCATGGGTGGGTTTTGAGCAGAGTGACGTGTTTCAGAAGGGTTACTCCAGCTCCCATGTGGAAGAGATGCCTCTGGAGGCTATAGCTTCATAAAGAGAGCAGCAGTCGGCGCAGCAATGGCACTGAGAATAGACCAAACTTACCAGTTTACCAGTGGGTGCAGTTACTCTCACACCTGTGCCTGAGACGACCAGGACAAATCCCACCAACTTACGATGATGTATTTCAAGGAAAAATGTTTGGAAGTAGATCTTCCAGTGCATGACCTCTATAGATTACTGAGTAATGGGAAATCAGAAAAGCCCGTTTGTAAGTGATGCCTTTTTAAATGAAACATCAAAACACTTAATAATTTTTTTCCCTATCTGATTCACATAACTTCTGCTCCTCTGGCGGCTGTGTGCCAATTGCTTGACGGTGAGGGAGGCTCCCTGGCAGCATCCCTCCCGCAGGTCTGATCTAAGCATCTGAGGTCAGGACCCTGGCTGGGTCACTCTGGCTCCCTCTGCTGACTTCACCAGAGGCCCAACAAGAAACCAGATTCACTAGCCCGAGGTAATTAAGAAGAAAACCCTCCAAAGACTTTGGCCTCTCTGTGGTATCCAAGTGTGGTGAAAGCCAAGAGAAGCAAATGTGGACTTTTGAAGAACAGACACGCACCTTGCCTATTGTTCAGAAACCGGACGTTCTCACAACCCGAAGCACAGACACAGGCCATTCATGCCGCAGGGTCTGTTCCCTCACTCTGACTTTATCTCATGTACTTCGCTGTTCCCATGATCCCCACGTGAGACCTCTTTAAACTCACACGTGGCCTGGCTTGCTACAGCAGCAGGTGAAATTCAGAAACAAGTCAATCTCTTTGGTAATTGAAGCAGTGATTCTTCTGTGAACCTGCCAGCCAGGTGGGTTGTTTGGGGACAACTTAGCCTGACTGACGCTGGAGCAGAAAACATGGTCAATGCTGTCCTCGAAAGCAACCAAAGAAGCTGCACATGAAAACGCTGACAATCATCGCTGTTTCTTTTGGGGACAGCAGGTGATTGACAACAAAGGCGTTGATTCATCTGATCTTGGATATGAAAATAATGATGACCTCAGCGCTACTGTTTCTAGGACGACCTCCACATTTGCCACTCTGGGCTGTGCATCCTGTTTCTCTGTTTCCAGACACCCCAGCAAGGAGAGCGGCCTCCTATGCCAGTGTGTCCCTCAATAAAGGGGTGCTGCATGTGATGGCTGTCTTCATGCTTTCCAGCAGCCATAAAGCTTACCAGGAAAGCTGAATGAATATTTTAAATTCGATTCCTATTTGTGTACAAAATAGCCTTTAAAGGTAGAGCATAAGTCTGATTTAAGGAGACAATCACATTTATGTTTCAAAAATGTAGACTCCATAAACCCAGTGCTTTTAGACATTAAAAATCAACTTGGATATGCATCGTTTGTTTAATTGCACATTAGTTTTGTAAGTTATTTATTAATTTAAAATGACATCACGGTAAGAGTGGTATATACTAAGGCTTTAAATTTAGAACACAAAACAACCTTTAGCCACATTCATTACATTTTACATATTGTCGATAAATCTTCTAATTATTGACATCAATTATATTTTTAAAGAAATTATACTTTAAAAGAATTTTATTCATCACCTGGTATTTATGGCAGAATTAGCCCTTTTTCAGTTTTTAAATAATCAGAAAGAGAAGAAAATAATGTTACTACTTTCTTTTTCTATTAATTTTATTTCCTACCCATGTAGAAAACATGCCTTATTACATTTACATCTGATTAAGTCTCTCACAATTAAGTGATCCCCAGCTGGGCGCTGTGGTGCACATCTGTAATCCCAGCAACTTAGGAGGCAGAAGTAGGAGGACTGCAAGTTCAAGACCAACCTCAGCAACTTAGTGAGACCCTGTCTCAAAATAAAAAATAAAAAGGGTATAATTCAGTGGTAGAACACTTGCCTAACACACATGAGCTGGGTTCAATTTCCAATACTGAAAGAAAAAAATCTCCAAACTGTAATTTCACTCAGTTGCAGAAGAAATGATTCTTTCATTCCTGCAATTCAACCTGTATTTCCCTGTCCTGCTCACACCCTTTATGCTGGTCTGTGTGAGTGTGAAAACTTTATATCACACTGTTTCTAATGCTCCCATTGCCAGCTGCATTTCAACAGAATGAATTGCTGCATGTCCCTCTGCTGTCTGTCCCCCTTCCTGTTGTCCTTAGCATCACATGACACAAGTCACACTTGCCGTCCCTGAAGTGACTCAGCATTTCAAAATGCAATTTCTACATGGGGGCCATAACCAGTGCTTCTTTTGCAGATGATCTCATAACTTCCTCTCTTCACTTTAGAAACATCTCTGCTACTATGTTATATGAATTTCCCAATTTGCACATGTACCCACATACTCTTTGCTTCCTATTTGATTCAATTTAATCTCAAACTACTTCTTATTGTCACTTACTTTAGAGAAACACAATATTAACAATGAAGGTGATCATTCATTTGATTCTTTTTTTTAGCATACTACAGGAACTTTAATATTGTAGTAAATATAAAGATGTTATAATATAGTATTATAACACAGGTACTGTTCTGAGTGTCGATGCCATGCTAGGTAAGAACTGTTGCTGACTTCATGTCTTCGGAATCCCTGGAATTCTATCATGCACAAAATGAACTTAGGTTGAAGGGTAGTGTGGGGTGTATCTGCCAGCTCACCACACTGCAGCCATCAGTCATGTTCTCCTATGATCATCGCTGTCGCGATTTTCTTATACCTTCTCTAATCCAAAGAACATATCCACACAAGCACGTGCACACACACACACACACACACACATTTTTAAAATGCCATTTAACCTTATTTTCAAGGCCCTGCACAATCAGTTCCTTGATGACTAATGTGACCTCATCTCTTTTCACATCGCTACACAAATCAGCAGCCCCAATAGCAGGCAAAGGACAGTGGCTTTTCTCCCCTTCCAAGTCCCAGGTTTCAGAATTTTAAGACTTCTTTTTTTCTTAATTTGTTCTAATTAGTTATCCATGATAGCAGAATGCATTTCGATTCATTGTAAACAAATGGAGCACAACTTTTCATGTCTCCTGTCGTACAGGATGTAGTCACACTACACGTGCAGTCATGCATGTACCTAGGGTAATGATGTCCTTGTCATTCCACCATCGTTCCTGCCCCATGCCTCCTCCCCTCCCCTGCCTCCCCTTTACCCAATCTTAAGACTGCTTTATAAACAGTAAAGCCAGAGAACTCAGGACAGAACAACGTGGAGAAAATATTCCAAGGTTCTTTATCCAAAAGTCACTCTAGCCAAAAGCAACAAAAAAGCAACAAGTTAACAGTGCCTAGAAATTCTCCTCTGCCTTTGACACAAACCACCTGGAAGGGAGAGTTTATAAACTACAAAGTTACATCTAAGGCTTGTTTACTTATTTACATTTAAGCTTGTTGCCACAGGACAGGATCCTACTGGCCAGGCCAAGAGGTAAATGTGAAAGGCAGTTTTGGCAAAGACTTAACTAGTCCTGGTCAAAACCCCAGTATCTCTTGGCTACAGTCACTGGCTGGAAAGCAGGCCAGGCCAGAGTTCTGTGTGCTCACACCATCATGTGCCTCTCTGTGCCCAGGAGGTCTGGCTGACTTCTAGCCATTTTCCCCGTGAAGTCAGGAGCCCAGCCCCTCTTTGTTCCTGCTGGCTGAACTGGATGCCTTCACCTCACTTTATGCAGCACATTCACATTCTGATAACAATATCCCACCCAACACCTGTGTTAGTCCAGGTCCTCCAAAGAACACACACACACACACACACATGCACACACGCACATGCACACACATACAAGCACTTTCTAGAGATGTCTGCAGTCAGCGAGCTGGGACACTAGCTCCACTGTAAGCTCTAAAGC
Organism: Marmota flaviventris; assembly: GCF_047511675.1. Taxonomy (NCBI): domain Eukaryota; kingdom Metazoa; phylum Chordata; class Mammalia; order Rodentia; family Sciuridae; genus Marmota; species Marmota flaviventris. Next base: position 109,338,931 of record NC_092505.1, on the reverse strand, counting down.
CTGAGAAGCAGAAAGTCTATGGCTTAAATTCTAGTGTGAGTCCAGATCTTAAGCCAGGGGAAGATCTGCCTCATCTCAAAGACAGTCAGAGGCAGCAACCCCCCTGAGTCAGTGCCCATGCTGTGTCCAGGCCACGCACAGGGAGGGTGAAGCCCACCCACAGGTGCACAAGCTGCCACTTCCTGATTTTTGTGACTATTTCTCTTTTTTTTTTATTGTTGGTTGTTCAAAACATTACATAGTTCTTGATATATCATCTTTCACACTTTGCTTCAAGTGGGTTATGAACACCCATTTTTAGCCCATATACAGATTGCAGAATCACATCAATTACACATCCATTGATTTACATATTGCCATACTAGTGACTGTCTTGTTCTGCTACCTACATTTCCTATCCTCTACTATCCCCCCTCCCCTCCCCTCCCCTCCCCTCTTCTCTCTCTACCCCCTCTACTGACATTCGTTTCTCCCCCTTGTATTATTGCTCCCTTTCCCCTCATTTCCTCTTGTATGTTCTTTTGTATAACCCTGAGGGTCTCCTTCCATTTCCATGCAATTTCCCTTTTCTCTCACTTTCCCTCCCTCCTCTCATCTCTGTTTAATGTTAATCTTCTTCTCATGCTCTTCGTCCCTACTCTGTTCTTAGTTACTCTCTTTATATCAAAGAAGACATTTGGCATTTGTTTTTTTAGGGATTGGCTAGCTTCACTTAGCATAATCTGCTCTAGTGCCATCCATTTCCCTGCAAATTCTATGATTTTGTCATTTTTTAATGCAGAGTAATACTCCATTGTGTATAAATGCCACATTTTTTTAATCCATTCGTCTATTGAAGGGCATCTGGGTTGGTTCCACAGTCTTGCTATTGTGAATTGAGCTGCTATGAACATCGATGTAGCAGTGTCCCTGTAGCATGCTCTTTTTAGGTCTTTAGGGAATAGACCAAGAAGGGGAATAGCTGAGTCAAATGGTGGCTCCATTCCCAGCTTTCCAAGAAATCTCCATACTGCTTTCCAGATTGGCTGCACCAATTTGCAGTCCCACCAGCAATGTACAAGTGTACCCTTTTCCCCACATCCTCGCCAGCACTTGTTGTTGTTGGACTTCATAATGGCTGCCAATCTAACTGGAGTGAGATGGTATCTTAGGGTGGTTTTGATTTGCATTTCTCTGACTGCTAGAGATGGTGAGCATTTTTTCATGTACTTGTTGATTGATTGTATGTCCTCCTCTGAGAAGTGTCTGTTCAGGTCCTTGGCCCATTTGTTGATTGGGTTGTTTGTTCTCTTATTGTCTAATTTTTTGAGTTCTTTGTATACTCTGGATATTAGGGCTCTATCTGAAGTGTGAGGAGTAAAGATTTGTTCCCAGGATGTAGGCTCTCTATTTACCTCTCTTATTGTTTCTTTAGCTGAGAAAAAACTTTTTAGTTTGAGTAAGTCCCATTTGTTGATTCTAGTTATTAACTTTTGTGCTATGGGTGTCCTATTGAGGAATTTGGAGCCCGACCCCACAGTATTTAGATCGTAGCCAACTTTTTCTTCTATCAGACGGCGTGTCTCTGATTTGACATCAAGCTCCTTGATCCATTTTGAATTAACTTTTGTGCATGGCGAGAGAAAGGGATTCAGTTTCATTTTGTTGCATATGGATTTCCAGTTTTCCCAGCACCATTTGTTGAAGATGCTATCCTTCCTCCATTGCATGCTTTTAGCGCCTTTATCAAATATAAGATAGTTGTAGTTTTGTGGATTTGTTTCTGTGTCCTCTATTCTGTACCATTGGTCCACCCGCCTGTTTTGGTACCAGTACCATGCTGTTTTTGTTACTATTGCTCTGTAGTATAGTTTGAAGTCTGGTATCGCTATACCGCCTGATTCACACTTCCTGCTTAGCATTGTTTTTGCTATTCTGGGTCTTTTATTTTTCCATATGAATTTCATGATTGCTTTCTCTATTTCTATAAGAAATGCCGTTGGGATTTTGATTGGCATTGCATTAAACCTATAGAGAACTTTTGGTAATATCGCCATTTTGATGATGTTAGTTCTGCCTATCCATGAACAGGGTATATTTTTCCATCTTCTAAGATCTTCTTCTATTTCTCTCTTTAGGGTTCTGTAGTTTTCATTGTATAAGTCTTTCACCTCTTTTGTTAGGTTGATTCCCAAGTATTTTATTTTTTTTTGAAGATATTGTGAATGGAGTGGTTGTCCTCATTTCCATTTCAGAGGATTTGTCGCTGATATACAGGAATGCCTTTGATGTATGCATGTTGATTTTATATCCTGCCACTTTGCTGAATTCATTTATTAGCTCTAATAATTTCTTTGTAGAGCCTTTTGGGTCTGCTAGGTATAGAATCATATCATCTGCAAATAGTGATAATTTAAGTTCTTCTTTTCCTATTTTTATGCCTTTAATTTCTTTCATCTGTCTAATTGCTCTGGCCAGTGTTTCGAGAACTATGTTGAACAGAAGTGGTGAAAGAGGGCATCCCTGTCTTGTTCCAGATTTTAGAGGGAATGCCTTCAATTTTTCTCCATTCTGAATGATGCTAGCCTGAGGCTTAGCATAGATTGCTTTTACAATATTGAGGTATGTTCCTGTTATCCCTAGTTTTTCTAGAGTTTTGAACATAAAGGGATGCTGTACTTTGTCGAATGCTTTTTCCGCATCTATCGAGATGATCATATGGTTCTTATTTTTAAGTCTATTGATGTGGTGAATAACATTTATTGATTTCTGTATATTGAACCAGCCTTGCATCCCAGGGATGAATCCTACTTGATCATGGTGCACAATTTTTTTGATATGTTTTTGTATCCGATTCGCCAGAATTTTATTGAGGATTTTTGCATCTAGGTTCATTAGAGATATTGGTCTGAAGTTTTCTTTCTTTGAAGTGTCTTTGTCTGGTTTAGGTATCAGGGTGATGTTGGCCTCGTAGAATGAATTTGGAAGTTCTCCCTCTTTTTCTATTTCCTGAAGTAGCTTGAAAAGTATTGGTATTAGTTTCTCTTTAAAGGTTTTGTAAAACTCTGCTGTATACCCATCCGGTCCTGGGCTTTTCTTAGTTGGTAGTCTTTTGATGGTTTCTTCTATTTCCTCGATTGATATTGGTCTGTTTAGGTTGTCTATATCCTCCTGACTCAATCTGGGCAGATCATATGGCTTAAGAAATTTATCTATGCCTTCACTATCTTCTAATTTATGGGAGTATAAGGATTCAAAATAATTTTTGATTATCTTCTGTATTTCTGAAGTGTCTGTTGTGATATTGCCTTTTTCATCCCGTATGCTAGTAATTTGAGTTCTCTCTCTTCTTCTCTTCGCTAGCATGGCTAAGGGTCTGTCGATTTTGTTTATTTTTTCAAAGAACCAACTTTTAGTTTTGTCAATTTTTTCAATTGTTTCTTTTGTTTCGATTTCATTAATTTCAGCTCTGATTTTAATTATTTCTTGCCTTCTACTTCTTTTGCTGTTGTTTTGCTCTTCTTTTTCTAGGATTTTGAGATGAAGTATGAGATCATTTATTTGTTGGTTTTTTCTTTTTTTAAGTAATGAACTCCAAGCAATGAATTTTCCTCTTAGAACTGCTTTCAATGTGTCCCATAGATTCTGATATGTTGTGTCTGTGTTTTCATTAATCTCTAAGAATTTTTTAATTTCCTCCTTGATGTCTTCTATAACCCATTGATCATTCAGTAACCTATTGTTCATTCTCCAGGTGATGTATGCTTTTTCCTTCCTTCTTTTATCGTTGATTTTCAGTTTCATTCCATTATGATCAGATAAGATGCATGGTATTATCTCTACTCCTTTATATTGTCTAAGAGTTGCCCTGTGACATAATATATGATCTATTTTTGAGAAGGATCCATGTGCTGCTGAGAAAAAAGTGTAACTGCTTGATGTTGGGTGGTATATTCTATATATGTCAATTAAGTCGAGGTTATTAATTGTGTTATTGAGTTCTATAGTTTCCTTATTCAACTTTTGTTTGGAAGATCTGTCCAGTGGCGAGAGAGGTGTGTTGAAGTCTCCCATGATTATTGTATGGTGGTCTATTAGACTCTTGAACTTGTGAAGAGTTTTTTTGATGAACATAGCTGCACCATTGTTTGGGGCATATATATTTATGATTGTTATGTCTTGTTGGTGTATGGTTCCCTTGAGCAGTATGTAGTGTCCCTCTTTATCCCTTTTGATTAACTTGGGCTTGAAATCTATTTTATTTGATATGAGTATGGACACTCCTGCTTGTTTCCGAAGTCCATATGAGTGATATGATTTTTCCCAACCTTTCACCTTCAGCCTATGTATGTCTTTTCCTATCAAATGCGTCTCCTGTAGGCAGCATATTGTTGGGTCTTGTTTTGTGATCCATCCTACTAGACTGTGTCTCTTAATTGGTGAGTTTAAGCCATTAACATTTAGGGTTATTATTGAGATATGGGTTGTTGTTCCAGCCATATTTGTTTATTTATGTTACTAAACATGGTTTGTTTTCCTCTATGATTATCCCCCCCCCCCTTTACTGTCCTACCTCCCACTGTTGGTTTTCATTGTTATTTTCCATTTCCTCTTCCTGTAATGTTTTGCCGAGGATGTTTTGAAGAGATGGTTTTCTAGCTGCATATTCTTTTAACTTTTGTTTGTCGTGGAAGGTTTTAATTTCATCTTCCATCCTGAAGCTTAATTTCGCTGGATACACAATTCTTGGTTGGAACCCATTTTCTTTCAGTGTTTGAAATATGTTATTCCAGGATCTTCTAGCTTTCAGAGTCTGTGTTGAAAGATCAGCTGTTATCCTGATTGGCTTGCCCCTAAATGTAATCTGCTTCCTTTCTCTTGTAGCTTTTAAAATTCTCTCCTTATTCTGTATGTTGGGCATTTTCATTATAATGTGTCTAGGTGTGGATCTCTTATAATTTTGCACATTCGGCGTCCTGTAGGCTTCTAGAATTTGGGATTCTGTCTCATTCTTCAAGTCTGGGAAGTTTTCTCGTATTATTTCATTGAATAAATTGCTCATTCCTTTGGTATGGAGTTCTATACCTTCCTGTATCCCAATGACTCTTAAGTTTGGTCTCTTAATGTTATCCCATATTTCTTGGATGTTCTGCTCATGGTTTCTTAACAGTCTTGCTGAGCTGTCTATGTTCTTTTCAAGTTGAAATACTTTGTCTTCATTGTCTGATGTTCTATCTTCTAAGTGTTCTACTCTGCTGGTAGTATTCTCAATTGAGTTTTTAAGTTGGTTTATTGCTTCCTGCATTTCTAGGATTTCTGTTTTTTTTTTTTTTTTTATAACCTCTATCTCCCTGTATAGTTGATCCTTTGCTTCCTGGATTTGTTTGTGTAATTCCTTGTCGAAGTGATCTTTCATTGTCTGATTTTGCTGTCTAATGTCTTCCTTGATACTCCAGATCATCTGAAGCATGTATATCCTGAATTCTTTATCTGACATTCCATCTGCTGCAGCTGTTATCTCTTCTAAAGTTGAGTTGACCTGCATTGCTTGTAGTCCTTTCTTTCCTTGTCTTTTCATACTGCTTGCGTTTCTTTCTTCTTGGTGAAACTGTTGTGTTTTTGAAATTTTTCCCCCCCTATATATTTATATTGCTCTTGTATAGTTGAAAAGTCTCCCTTGCAGGTGCGGGCGGGGGCTCTGCTCTGCCCCTCTTCCAATTGGTGTGAGGTGTCTACCACGCCCGCAGACCCCTGGGCCTGATCCGCCGTTCTGTCGCAGGTCTGCCTACCTTGCAGGTGGGGGCGAAGGCTCTGCCCTGCCCCTCCTACCACGCCCGGGGACCGCTAGGCCTGATCTGCAGGTTGGTCACCGGTCTGCCCACCTTGCGGGCATGGGTGTCAGTTCCGCTCTGCCCCCACTCCAATTGGGGTCACTTGACCACCACACAGGCGGGCCGCTGGGCCTGATCTGGGTGCGGGCGAAGGCTCTGCTCTGCCCCTACTCCAGTTGGGGTGAAGTGTGTACCACGCTGGCAGGCCGCTGGGCCTGATCCGCCGGTCTGTCGCAGGTCTGCTTACCTTGCTGGCGCAGGCGGCAGCTCTGCCCTGCCCCTCCTACCACGCCCGCAGACCGCTGGGCCTGATCTGCAGGTTGGTCGCAGGTCTGCCTACCTTGCGGGCGCGGGCGGTGGCCCTGCTCCTCCCCTCTGGCTCGACGACAAAGCGAGAGAGACTCGGGTATCTGTGACTCAGCCTCCCTACCAGGGGACCAACTGTTTCCGTCGCCGCTGGCACCGATGAAGTTCTCTCCTCGGCCGCTCTCCGATGACATCAGATCTCTGCCATGCTGGCATCCCCTGTTCTATGGCTGAATCCCATTTTCTTCTCTTCCAATAGGCGGAGCTGTGCCCTCTGAGCCGAGCTTCTGCCCTCTATGTGCTGACAGAAATCCCTGTACGGTGGCTCCTGGGAGTCTCTCAATCCTGTTAGTCCAGAGCCCTTTCACTTATCCGGTACCTCCCCCTGTTCCTCCTCCCAGCCAGCCAGCCAGGTCCTGTTCACCAGAGGCGGTTCCCCAAGGATCTGATTACACTTGCAGCCCCACCGCGTGTCCTATATCCCGAATGATGAACACCCTCTCTGTCATTCATCTAAGCCCCAGTGCTGTGGTGGGGTGATCTGGGAACCAACAGTTTAATTTTTCTGGACCCCTTTGGTGGGCACGCCCCCAGAAACTGGCGGCTAAGATCTTGGGTGTCGCCACTGGTGTTAAGGGGAGGTGGGGATCTGGAATCCCCCCTGCTTCCCTACAGACACGCCCCCGGAGAGATTCTGAGGTTTCCTGGCTGCTTGTATCTGGAGGGGGTGGAAGTCACACACCTGCTAACGTGGATTCTGCTGGGAAGGAATTCTGTCGGCGGAACTTTGGTGATGTCACCTCTCTGCTATGGCGGGCCCCAGGCTCCTTGCCGGAGTGTCCGAAGGGAGGGGTGGGACTGGTCTGTCTCTGGTTGGTTTCAGCTCCCGGTTCGCTATTTCATGAAGGCTTGGCGAGAGACCTCTTCCTAGAGTCCCTGCACCGCTCCTGCTGCGCTGCGCCTCGGAGGCTATCCGCCCTGACGCGGGGGCCGGTGCAGGCAGCCGACAGTCGCCGAGTTGCGCGGGCAGCGGCTGGCGGGTCTGGACCTCTGCACTGCGTGGCGGAGATTCACTCGTCTAGCGCAAACTGTCACCTCCAAAAATCCTACCGATTCCCGGCCGGTCTCTCTTTAGTGGAATTTTGCTAGGAGTTTCTCAGCAGGTCGAATCTAAGCGTATCCATGCGTCTCTCTGACCCCGTTGTTGAGGAGGTACTGAAAGCGCTGCCTCCCCTCTCACCGCCATGTTGGATCCCCCACCTCTTGTGACTATTTCTCGACCACACCCAAACAACCCATTGGCATTCTTTTGTCCTCTAAAGCTTTGCAGCACTGACGTGCACACACATGTACGTGAACACAGAAAAGGGGACATACGCTAGAAGACGGCAGATGCATATGAATATTAAATTAAGTAATTACTATGTATACATTCTCTAGACTGAGCCAACTGGAGGACATCAGGTGAGAACAGGTCGACATAAATATTTAAGGCACAGTCCTCACCTCTATATCATCTCTCAGAATCACCCTTTTCCCCAAAGGTACAGATTTTGATGCTACCTAGGCATTTCCATGTCTCCACATATGACACACTGGGCCAGGGCCTCTGGACCTGAGGACCACAGACTCAGCTCAGGTAGCTGTCCAGCAAATACTGTTTGTGACATTTTCAAGAGGTACAGGGCTCTGATCATATTCTCAAGAGTCCATGACCCCAGGAACTAGCCTTGTTGGTCATTTTCACAATGACATCTGTGGACATGAAATATTTCTCTTCTAGTATTTTTAATGAGTAAGTTTAAAAACAAAGCATGTAGAATTGGTTGTATTTGTATGGAATGCTTTTCTATTTTAAGGATCAGTTTCAATTAAACTCTATCTGCGGGAAGTGGCAGTTAACTGCCTTCTCCCGAGGCATTGCTGTGTCATAGCCACACAGCCTGAGATGCTTAGGACCAGAAGCTTTCTTGTACTCAGGAATCTGCGAGTCCCTGGGAAAGCTTTGCTCCACAAGCCTCACATGGCCTGGGACCTCACATGCCCTGGGTGTGCTCCCCCGGGCAGTGGCAGAGGAGAGGAGAGCCAGCCCTGTGTGCAAGCACTGTTCAAGCCTCTGCCTATGTTAAGTCGGCCAGCAACTCAGAGTCAAAGTCACATGGCCAGGTTCAAAGTCCATGAAAGGTGCATGTATATCCACCTTTAGAGGAAAAAAACTGCCAAGCTCCAAAGCAGATGGGTAGAGGAAGGGATTAAGAGTTGAGGTTGAGTCAAACTACCTTATTTTCTAACACAGTCGCTAACAAAATGTTTCACAGAAAATAATAAAAGTAGGTTCAATTTCGAGGTTGAGAGTTCTGCACCTCACCTACAGCATCTCATTTAATCCATATGAACTTTTAAAGTGAACTTTATATCCTATGACACATGGCAAGCGGGAGTTCAGAGACTCTAAAAGACTTGCCCAAGGATACATGAGCTAGCATGGGAGTGAAGAAGGTTCTAGAAATAAAATGTTATGATGCTACTACAGATCAGTTTATTCTCAAATGACAAAAAAAAAAAAACTTTAGGGGAAAAAATAGCAGAGGGAAGGGATTTCTAGCTGCATTTGAAAAGGTGGACAAGATGAGACTGGGGCTGTGGCTCAGTGGTGGAACACTCGCCTAGCACGTGTGAGGCACTCCCTGGGCTTGATCCTCAGCACCACATAAAAAATAAATACATAAAATAAAGGTATTGTGTTCATCTACAATAAAAAAAAAATTTAAAAAGGTGGACAAGAGGGGCAGAGCTCCCTCTCAGCTCCCCAGGAGCCTGCATCCCATGCTCCCTGCACCAGGCACTCCCTGTGCAGGTAGGATTCCTTCTTCTAAACAGGCTCTTCTCAGAAGTAGGAGCCCTACCTTGTGGAAGCCCCTGTTTACCTGTGACCAAAGAGGAAAGGCCTTCTTCACCTGTGACCAAAGAGGAAACAACTTCCCCACATCTTCAACCACGGAAACTCTGTGGAAAGATCACCTGGCTGGATGGAGTCACAGATCCACCCTAACTCATCCCTGGTGTCCAGCAGGGAGGAAACTGTGATCAATGCAGCCTGAGAGGGCCTAAGCATCACCTACTATGGCCCGGCAGCCAGGCTCAGAGATGACACAATCACCTAGGGGTGTTAGTTAGAAAAGGACAGACAGAACAATTCTCAGTGATGCTGAATTACAATAATTTCAGAATGTTCTCCAGTGCTCGATTTAATTGTTTCTCTTCCAATTTAACAAATTATTCTTTTTATTCTATATAAAACCTTGTTCCAAATGTTCATTTAAGCAAGTCAGTAAGATTCTGTCTCTAAATAAAATACAAAATAGAGCTTGGAATGTGACTCAGTGGTCGAGTGCCCCTGAGTTCAATCCCCGGTACTCTACCCTGAAAAAAAGAGCAATGATTTCTTTGTCAACTGTCATAATTTCAACCTGTTTCTGAATGTTCCACTAATCAATTCTATATTTGCAGAGTGAATCAAGTATTCTTTTACCTAATTGTCTTTCCTGCAATAAAACATAACATAGTCACTGAAAACAGAAATAATGAAAATCAATTCTGTCAGGAATGAGCTTCATCAGTGTGATGGCAGCAAAAATAAATAAATAAAATAAGAGAGCAGTAGGGAAAAGAACAAAATTTAAAACGATTGTTACTTTATCTCAGCAAGTCACATGTACTATAGAGTCTAAGACATAATTTCAGCAAAACCAAAGGAAGATAATTTTATGTTGGTCAGATAAGAGATCATTTTTCTCTGAGAGAAAGTGGATTGGGTCCAGTGAACCCCATGACCAATCTCCCCAGCTTTACATACTTAGTAAAATAAGTTTATCTGTGATGCACTAAACTTCAAGTTGTGCTATTTCTGAGGTGAAGTAAAATTTTCAAATAATTCACTGATCAAAGTTTTCATTTCAATTGATGATTAAAATGAACTCATGTAATATTTGAAAATGTATAGCAATGTGACCTGATATTTTGGGGACACTGGTACTTTGGTACATATCACAATCCATGAGTCTCAGATTCTATACAAGAATGCTGCTAATGTCTTTCAAGAAAACCACCAACTTCCTCTGGCCAGCCGCATTCCTCTAGGTGGGGACCCAGTATCTGGATTCCATGATACTCATATGCAGTCTCTCAATGCAGCCATCAGAGTGTGTCAGTGCAGACTCCTAGGGTTAGGACAGGTTGGCGTGTTCATAGGTAGAAGGGAGGGAAACTGGAGAGAGAGAGAGAGAGAGAGAGAGAGAGAGAAGGTAGGATTGCCCTGTGTGCAAGCACTGATCAAGCCTCTGCCTATGTTAAGTCAGCCAACAACTAGGGGCCAAAGTCACATGGCCAGGTTCAAAGTCCATGAAAGGTGCAAGTATATCCACCTTTAGTTTGAAAAAACTGCCAAGCTCCAAAGCAGATGGGTAGAGGAAGAGAGAGAGAGAGAGAGAGAGAGAGAGCGAGCGAGCGAGCGCCCTTTCAGGAGGAGGATCCGTTTCCTGGAGTAAGGTGTTAGGTGTGTTTTATTCACCTTGCACTGATAAGCTTGTGTTGGCCCAAACTCTTGGAGGTACATGGAGCAAGACAGGAATAGAGGGATTTAGGGGACTGATTGGTCTCATTCTGTTTGCTACTTATAGTTTCTTCTTCTTGATGGTCTCATCCTCAAGCTACCTGCCCTGTAGGGGAGGCTGCTAGTTATCCCAAGTTCACGACCCCAGAGCAATAGAGACTGTGTGTCCTGGTATTCACACACCGAGCTCCATGGAAAGGCCCTGGTTGAGTTGCCTGGCTCCCGTCCCTGTCCTTAGGTTCCCCTCCGAGTTCTAACAAGTAAACAGAGTAACAGAGGAGTGATTTCTCCAAGGCACATTTACCTGTGGACGGGAGTCACTCTCAGCATGTTATGAACACTTAATTACGTGTGTTTCCCTGATAGCCTCTCAGACCGGAATGAGTTGTATTTTAACTCATGTCTCTGTGTTCAGTTATTAATAGAGGACTTCACTTTAGTGATGCCCATGAAATCAATAGGACGTCAGCAAGGTAAACGACTCCCCGGGGACTGGAGACAGAGAAGAGATGGCTCTGCCAGGAGGCCTGAGGCACATCAGAGTATGCAGGGCTCCCCTGCATTGGGGAGGGGACCAGACGCCCCAAGAGTAAGTAGCTCTTAACCTTTAAATCACTTGGAGGGTGTTCCTAAGAGGGTAACAGCCCACTCAGCTGACATCAAACACAGCTAGGCTGCATTTAAACCTCAACACTTCACTTTTAATAACAGATAAGAATGCTCAGAGGATGATTAAATTAGTAACACATTCTTATGGTTTTGTGTGAACTCTGTCATGGAATCCCTGATGGTTCTACTAAGAGATAGGAACCTGAGGCCACCTGGTACTTGTGGTCAAAGCCAGAAGCCTCACCAGCTTTCTACCAGCTTCTCACCAGCTTAACCTTCAACTCATTTGATGGTGGAAGGGTTCAAAGAGCAGAAAGCCCCAGAGATCCCTAAGCCATTTCTATTACACACTAGTGTTACGTGTCCCCACCCCTGAGTGTTGTTCTCCTAAGGGTGAGCTAGAGGCTGCGGGAATGTGCCATGTTAAGCTGGGGATGGTGCAATGACACGATTGCTAAGTGGTCCAGCAATCATGAGCAGGGTCATGTCTCAGTGTCCAGGGAAAACAGTTTCAAGGAAGGGCCAGTATGGTCCGCGTCAACAGGAGCTCAGAGGCTGTATGCTTGAGTACACAGGAGAACCTGAGAGATTGTGTTCTGGTCTGAATGTGCAACCCTCCAAAAATCACACTGGAACTTAAACCCCCTCAGGTAGCACTAAGAGGGATGGCCATGGGGAGGGGATTAAGTCATGAGTCACCCTCATGAAGGGGATAGCACCCTCGTGAAAGAGCAGGAGTGGAAGGGCACACCAGCTTCCCCTCTGCACAGGGGAGCAGAGCAGCAAGGCACCCGAATGCAGAGCAGCCACACACAAGGCTGTGCCTCCAATGAGGATGTCCCTCCCCAGAAATGCAGGAGGAAAGACTGTGTTGTAATCGACACCGTCCCTAGTAGTTTGATACAGTAGCACCAACAGCCTGAGATGGAGTCTTTTGGTAAGAGATGTTTGGCAGGCAGGGGGAGTTTTCAAGACATTAGGTAGTAAAACAAACGTAAAGGAAACAGAAAGAGTGGTGGGGTTTTTGTTTGCTTGCTTGCTTTTATGAATAAGGAAAGGTTGGTACTGTTTGGAGGAAGAAAAGTCAGTCAAGAGAGCCCACCATGTCTGGAGAAGGAGCTATTTCCTGGAGGAAAGTCCAGGTGAGGTAAAGGCACTATGTCACTGAGGGAAGTTCAACAGGTGAGGAAAGACAGCAGCCGAGGTATGCCCCTCATTAACAGTCAGGTCATGTTATTTGTAGAAGATGCAATAGTTGGATAATTTTCTTATCCAACCTTATTTCAGGCAGCACTAAACAAGTATGTTTCATTGATTTCCTTTTCTTCTTATTAAAAAGTCTCAGATTAGAACAAAAAAATTCAATAATAAAAATTGTTCCTTCTACTTAGAACATCATACAGTAGAAAAGGTTATATAAATCTAAAGTATATACACTGAGAAAAATCAAACATATTAAAAATTAGGAAAATAAAATCAGGAGATCACTCAAAAGCAGACTAATTCAGAATACTTGCCTATTCGGAATCTGATGTTCCAAGAAACAAAAATATACTTGTTAGTTATTGTGCAATGAGAAAGAAAATGTTTGAAATAGCTTAGTACCTGTGTTAGAAGTGTATGCCTGATGCACAAAGAAATTTAAAAAATCAGAAAAATACTTTTGGTGTTATAAAAAACAGTGCATATATACCAATTAAAAAAGAGAAGAGAGAAAGGAGAGAGTAAAAAAATCAATCATTTGCCCTGAGAAATGATACATCATTTCTTTGAGGTCACTTGTGTCTTTTTCAAATTAACTTATTCAGGACACCAGTTAAAGCCCTTTTCAATGCAAACAGTAAATCATGAAAAACAAAAATGAGGGCAGTAGTTGACCTTTAGTCCTCATTATGATGAAGCAAAGTACATTTAGGATAATTCTCTGACAACCAGCAAAATATAAAGTCATCCTAGAAAAAAATAATGTAAACCTACTTATGCACGTATCTCAGTCTGTCTTCTCTCTATGCTGGGAAAGGGTTTAGTTACCTAATAAATCAGACAGACATGATCCTGTTAAAGGGAGTGCATGAGCTAATCAGTCAAAACTGCAGGTAGGTATTGTGAAACTGGCTCCACACCTGGCAGCAAACTTAGTCACCCTCATCTTGTCATCACCATGGGAATTTTTGAGCGACTGCCACACACAGGAGCCACAGGATTTCAAAAGACCAAGATTTAGGCAGATAGATTGCTAACTTCTACTTCTTGATACGGGTTTCTGCATTACTTTGGTCCATTAAACTTGGGGAAGCAGCTTAAGATTCCCTCTGATGGAATCTTCCCAGAGGTGCCAAACTCCTCTTCCCTGTCACCAGCCCTCTGGTCCCAGGTGTGCCGTGCCTTTCTTGTGCACAGCGGGACAGACCTTGTCTTGTCCTCACTCTCTGTTGAGGATCAACAAATATTTTCTTCACTCCAGCATTCCTGAAAGTGAAAGGAGTCTTTAGTTAATAGCAACCACAAGACAGGAGGTTAAATAGGGACTGTCCCAGACAAACTGGGACAAGTGTCCTCCTTCACATGCTGCTCTGCTCCTGCAGGTCCTCAGGCAGTGCGCCTGCTTTCCAGTTCCTCACCAGCCCTTAGGGTAAAGCGAACTCTCCAGCTTCTTCCTTTTCTTCATAGAACTCAGACTCATCCATGGGACTGGACTAAGGGGCAGGAAGAGTGTCTTCTCTGTTGTCCACCTGCCTGACCTGGCTGCCCACACACCAGCCTCCATTTTAGAGGTCCTCCCTCCTTCAAGACTTTTCCAGGCCAAGATGCCCCAAAACAAAACCTAAGGTAAGACTCCACAGAACAGCAAGCCAGCCTCAGCTCATAACTAACACACCATCCCACAGCGGGAGAAGAGGAGAGGACAACCTTTTCTTTGCCAAGGTCATTTAATAAGTTTGCTTGTTATGAATGTGCGTAAATAAAGCTTGACTATCGCCCTTCTCTTTTCCATTAACTATTGATAATTGCATCTGCCCTATATCTCCAAATATACATGACAAAGCAATATTCGTGAAATTGAAATCAAGTCTATAAAGCATTATCGATCCCTTAGAAAAGGAAATCACATTAATAGTAATAATAGTGTTGTCTTCCAAAGAGATTAAATAGGAAATAGCACATTTCTAGCAGAAAGGCATCCATGCAATTTATTTAACATGGATTATTTAACATGAATATATGAGCTACACTGTTGGCATCCACTGGCTGTGGGGAATCTATAAAGAAGGAATGATCACAGGCTAATTTAAGTGTGTATGTTCCACAAGAGACATGAAGCCTTTGAACAGAGTTTTTAATAATGGACTACACAACAATCATATGAAACATAAATCTCTGGAGAAAAATCATGACATAATTATATGCACGACTTAAAAGAAAAATAGTTTTAGCGCAGGCCTTAACAAGGATCTTTGCTTCCTATTAGCACGCAACATGAGAACATGATATTCAGTTAAATGTTGAACACCCAGGCTGCCAAGCTTGGGTCTGTTCCACTCATCTAGCCGGCCTCCAGGAGCCTACAAGACGACAAACTTGGGCAAACACAAAACAACATACTTTGCACATGCTGGCTGCTCAATGGCCATTTGTTGATTTGATGACCTTGAATTGTTCCCAACCTGAGAAGTGTCACAAGTCTGGAGGAAGAATCCTGGCTGTAAGCTAAATCCCGAGGATACTATTGTTGAGGGGGAGGAGTGGGGGAAGAAGGGCTAAGTGACAGGTAACTGGAGTCCCAGGATAACGCAACAGCTCAGGACGCTACATCACCAAAGACCTTAATATGAGCTTCCCTGAGGTCACTGGAAAGGGCAAGGTTACTCAGACCTACACTGAACTAGGCTCTCCTCCTCTCCATCACTTTCTTGACTTTCTCAGTACTTGAAGTCCCACCATGACAGGATCACAAAAGATCATAAAATCTTTTCAGTCTTTGCCAGGCGTGGTGACACATGCCTATAATCCCAACAGCTCAGGAGGCTGAAGCAGGAGGATCGCGGGTTCAAAGCCAGCCTCAGCAATTTAAGGAGGCCATAAAGACCCTGTATCTAAATAAAATATATTTCAAAAAGACTGGGGGTGAGGCTCAGGGGTTGAGAACCTCTGGGTGTCTTTTTGGTCTTATAGAATCTCTCATAAAAATTAAAATCATCACTGAGAAGTTAAGATATTTAGTACAACTTTTCCAGAAAATATAGACTTCTGGTCCTTGGAGATTCTTCATGAAAAAAAAAAAAGTTACTCTTTTAATATTCACAATGACAAAGATTATATTAAATAAAGGCTCTAAAATACATTAAAGAAAAAAGCGCCTTATCATGTATAATCACTTAACCCAATGCTTGTAAGATTTTGAAATACTTTTCGGCATCCAAAATCCCATAGTTTCAACATGCGGTGACACCTGGGTGTCTGGGGA
Organism: Marmota flaviventris; assembly: GCF_047511675.1. Lineage (NCBI taxonomy): Eukaryota > Metazoa > Chordata > Mammalia > Rodentia > Sciuridae > Marmota > Marmota flaviventris. The sequence goes on along the minus strand of NC_092505.1, from coordinate 109,323,129 downwards.
CACAAGCCACGGGATCAGTAGCGAGGAGCCTGGAGCATCCCTGGAAGCCTGGAGCTGTGCCATTGCAGATACTCATGGGACTGCTAGTTACTGAATAATGGCAACACTGTCAGTGTTTTCTGCAATTTTAGCCCCATAGAGAAGCACATAAGCCGATCCACACTTCACAATGGATCATATCCTTTATTAGAGAAATAAGATAGGCACAGGTGAAAAGCTGATGAACAAGGAAGTATTGAACTGAATGATGAATGTTGAAGTTTGGGAGACCTCTCTAGCCTGGGTGTCGGGGGAGCTCTGACAGGTGAGGGAGGAAGGAGAGTGTTACAGATAAGGACACAATGAGAGCAGAGGACAGGAGGTGGTCCCCAGAACAGCTGTCAGAGAAACAATCCTACTGCCAAGAGGGGCACCCAGAACCACTGCAGGGAGGGACCCAGCTGAGAGGGGTTCCTCAGGCCAGCTTGGGGCTCATCAAGGGCCTGCCTCCATACAGTCCTTCTTAGTGGACAAGAGCTGCTGTCCCTGAAGCACCCTGAGAACCGAGAACCGGATAGGAACCTGGTGCCTGCACACAAGCCCACCAGGAAGCTGCCTCTGACCAGCCAGTGCCAAAAGGAACCACCAGAACTAGGACCTGTGAACACACCGGGCTGATGTCACCTTGTTACTCAGGCGCTAGGCCTCCAGGATCTCCCAGGAACCCCTGCAACTGTGTTGGCCTTTAACTAGTGGTGGCTCTGAGAACACACTGCTCAGATGATCTGCTGCTGGGAACACGGCTGATGGAGGGCCCAGGTGCTGACCCTCTGGCCACAGTCCACTCTCAGGCTCAGGTGCTCTCAGCCGAGGCAGAGCCTATGGAGGGCACTCCTGCAGGTGTTCCTGGCATGGGGGACTCTTCTGGTGGGCAACTTTGGTGTAAGCTTTGCCAATGACTTGGCCAAACAATTCTTGGAAACGTGCTGCCACCAATCAGACTCTTCCAACCCACGCTTCCTTCCTGTGTAGGTGTCCTGCATTGATGTTCGACCATTACTACGGTCTGAGGGTGCCCTGCCTTCTCCGCCTGTTCTCCTTTAACCTCTCCACCATTTTTCCTGCACATCTGATACCAGTCCAGCCCTTATGTCTCAACAAACTGTACCACAGATTGCCAAGTGTGACACAGTCCATGCTGAGGTCACATTCTGTCATGCTTTTAGGTGAAGTCTATATCCCAGAAGCACCCCAACCTCAGCAGTGAGGCAGATCAGGAGGACTGTCCATTTCCCATCAACACTGTAGCCTTGGCCTTGAGTACTGGACCCAAAATTGTCCTTCCTCCTAAGGGAGGTTCAATTTGGAGATGAAAAGCATTTGATAATTGAAAAGGAAACAAAATTAACACTGGGAAAATGAGCACCCAAATAAATGGATTGGAGACCGTCATGTCTAATGGGAAAAAATTAAATAAAAGCACATCCTGAAGAGTCTAATTGAAGCTACTACTGATTTTTCAGTTGGCACATAGTTACTATTTTTCCATACTTGGTATATTATGGACCTAGGGGTACCTATCAAAGTACCCCAAATTATATAGCTTCAAACACAAGAAACATACTCTCTCATGGTTCTGAATCTAAAAAGTCTCAAATCAAGCCATGAGTGTGGTCAGGCTCTGTCCACGGTCCCCAGTGGAGAATCTGTCCCTCATCACCCTCTGCTGTGGCCCACAGTCCTTGGTTCCATTGCAGCTTCTATGGCCACATAGGACTCTCTTTGAGCACCTCTTCCCTTCTCAAGGAGACACCAGTCTTAGAGGCTTTGGGCCAACCCTGTGGCGTCCTGTTAGCATGACCACACCTGCATTAATAACATGGACCCTTTTCCACATAGGACCACATGCACAGGTGCCAGGCACTAGAGTCTTCATGGTGAGACACAACACAAACACATGGGTAGAGTCCTTTCTAAAATGGTAGTTGGAAAGCTGCCTGCCCAAACATTTCCTACGTAAGACAACAAACAGTTCTACTTTTTAGCCAGAGATTGCAATGCGACTTATATGTCTGAGATGTCCACATTCCTCACACCTTCAGATTTAGTTGACATTTAGCACTTTGGGTCACCACTTGACTTTGCTGGATAAGAATATAATGAAACCAGTTTGAATCTTCTAAATGTTGGCTTGTGGACAATGTGAATTGATAGGCATATTTACCACAACTGATAAAAGCACTGCTGGTTTGAAGCAGTGACCTTTCTAGCTGAAATTAATTGGGTCTCTTCACTGACACTACTTGTACATGAATACACTTTTCTCATCTAGAGAAAAGAGAATAAAGAACACCCAAAGCAATCAGCCAAAAAAGGATTTCAATGAGGCACTTTTGAAAAAATAAACCACAGCATTCTAAGACGTCACATGACTGAACATTTTTAGCAGCTTCCAAATTCCTGCCCCTTTTACTTGCCCCTTTTACAGGGAGGTCACTGAACTGAATGGAAGTATAGCCAATGCAGCTGATGGGCTATTCACAAACCACTCTGACCACACTTTTCCCTTGCCTGACTCTTAAATACAGCCGTAAATATTAAAAACTTTGAACTTCTAGCCTCTTGTGTAATGATTCTGGCCAATAATATGTGAGTCACTCCAGAGGGCAACCCTCTCAGTAAAGAGAAAGCCTGCCTCTTTAAGAGAAGTGTGCTTTCCTCTAGGACTTGCTCACTGGCCACCTTCCTGCCAGGACTGTGTATGTGGTGCCTAGAGATACAGGAGCCACCCTGCCACCAGGCGCCCAAGTGCCTCTGTAAGCACAGCGGAGGAGGATCGGTGGAGCTGGCACAGTGTACTGGACTTGGAATCAGGAAGATAAGCTTTAATAATATTTAATCTTCCATTAAGTGAACTTGAACTTTCCTTTTATGGTAGTGATTATTGACAAGGGTCAGTTTTGCCTGCCATCTTCCCAGGTGACATTTGATAATGTCTGGAGCCTTTTTTGGTCATGACTGCATGGGAGCACATCTAGTGACATTAAAGGTATATGCTGGACACCCCACAGCCCAAGGGTCACTCCCCACTATGAGGAATGATTGACGCATAACATCTGTGGAGCTGAGGCTTCTCTGTTTCTTCAGTTTCAGACAGGCAATGTTTAAATGAGGACATTTATGATCACATTTATGATTCCTTATAAAAATGACAAGGAACACCTGAGTGATAGCCTGCCCGCCTCATAGCAGCTTAAAGTATCTTTAAAATGTTGGTTAAAAAGATTAACAGTAGCAAAAGGTTCATATTTATTTTAAAAATCAATATACAAAAGGGCAGGCATCAAAATGGTTATTGCCATTTAAAAAGAAAGCAAATAAAAATGACAAAACCAAAGGAGCAATTGGTGGTCATTGTATTGAGGACTTCGTGTGCGTTTGTTCCTCCCTGCTTTGCAAAGTCACTCAATGGGACGTGCTGTTTTCATAGTTCGGACAATGATTTTTGAATAATGAATGGGAAGAAAAATTAATATGTCCCTTCAGAGTTTATTTATGAAACATTCTTGAAATTTCTTCTTAGCCTTTCAAAAATACCATATAGACTATCATACTGAGATATTTTATGCAGTCTAATACAATTTATTTTAATCTATCATGTCAGAAACTTTCCTTTTCTAGTCTCCGTACATATCTCCCCACGTGTGGAATTCTCAGAGTTCAACTTACAGAAATTTTTCTTCTCCAGTTTCTTCATGAAAGTATCAGAATTACCTGCAACACTAAACTGATTGTGTGAAAGATTTTTGCTGAAACATTTATATTTGCTTGGGATTCCTGTGGCTGATACATCAAATTATCACACTGGGTGGCTTAAAGTAACATAAATACATCCTCTGACAGCTCAGGAGTCCTGGTGTCCAAGTCAGCACCATGGGCCAGATTCAAGGTGGCAGCGGGCGGCACTCTCTGCAGGCTCTGGGGACCCCTGCCCCACCTGTCTGGCTCCCAGAGAGGTGGGTGTTCTTTAGCTTGTGGGCCTTTTATGCCAAGCTCTGCTTTGCTTCCTGTGACCTTGTCTGCCTGTTTATCATGCATGCTCTCAGCCTCTCTCCTGTCAAGGTAACCATGAAGATATTTAGGGCCCATAAAACAATCCTGGATAGGTTCCCTAGGATGGTGTCAACTGACAGTGCTGATAATTTCTGGTTATTTCTTCTCATGGTCACATGAATGATTCTCCGTGCTTCAGGAGGCCTGAGCCCACACCTCTTTGGATGAAACCTAGGTGGTCTGGCCTTTGATTTGATGACTGGGCTGGGTGGGGTGTGCTGTGAGGGTGTTTCCAGAGGAGAGGGGCAGAGAGTCAGTGCTCAGTGGGGAAGACCCACCTCCACGTGGGCTGGCGCCATTTCGATGGCTAGGGTCCCAGATGGAACACAAAGGTGCAGGAAAGGCCAGTTCATCCTCATGCTGTCTTTGGAGCCAGGATGCCCTTCTTTTCCAGGGTTGACCCTAAGAATTCCAGGTTCCCAGGTCTCTTGAACTCTGGGACCTGCACAGCGGCACCCTGGTCCTCAGACCAAAGTCACACCACCAGTTTGGATTGGACTGAGCCTCACCACTGGCTTCTCCAGCTCCTCAGCTTGTAGACGGACTGTGAGAGGACTTGTGGGCCTCCATAGGCCACAGGGCAATTCCTTTGACTAAACCCCGCCCCATCTCAAAACTCCTAATTTTCCATCACAGGTCCAAAGATGCTTTTTCCAAAAAAGGTAAATGGGAGATTCCAAAGGGTAGGACCTGACATCTTTGGGATCCCATTACAACATTATGTAAAGAAAATGTATATGCAATTACTAATCTTATCTGAAAATATTAAGTTCTATTTGTACCCAGGTAAGACTTAAAGTGTAGCAGGATCATTCAGGTTCTTAATCCTAGGATGGTGGGATGGGATGAAAGACCCTCTTAATATCCCTACTAAATAAGTGAAGCACAAAATGGTAACCTTTGAGGAAACTAACTCTTCCAAAACACACCAATGTAAAGTGTTTTTATTTTATTATGAATCAACCAACAAAATTTGCTTTTCCTATATCAAAATTTGAGTATATAATGGCCCCTTCTATCTATACACAGAAATTTAGTATTATTTTATCATATTTCAACAGCTATGAAGTGTTCTGGAAACCAATTTGAGAATTTAACCTTGACAGCACAGTTCAGTAAACAGAAGCCTATGAAATTATGAAAAAAAACCAGGATTGTACTTCTTTTACTCGAGTTGACTAAAAAGCTGAGAATATATTAATTAACTCTTCAATTAAAGATATTTTAGGAAAATTTTAGGAGTACACAAATAATTAAAATCCTAAAGCTTTCATTTCTTTTCCAAATTTGGTTAGTTTAATACTTCTGATTTAATTTCAGAATAACCCTGTTAAAGGCTTAGAAGCAGGGTTATCTACATGAGAGAACTGTTTTTATATTTCTATATTTTTGGACAAAAATACTTCCAAGTCTAAACTCTGATTCCTGTATTACTTGGAATATATTTAACCATGGAGTTTAAGAGTCTTTAAAGTTACTTCTTTAGATGCCACTAGCCAGTAAAACCCATTCCAGTTATTTCCAAAGCCAATCTTTTTGGAAGCTAACAACTGAGCTTTAAACAAATCAATAAAATTATCTCCTGACTTAGACAAGTCATGATCTAACTTTACTATCCCTGAGACTGCCTCCTTCTATTGTGCCCTTGACACAGATAACCTTGTAAAACTCCTTTGAACCCAGCATTTAAAGGGACTAAATGAATGCACTTCAAAACAGAGGGTATTTGACATTTGCTCTCCATAAAATAGAGGAATTAGAAGTTTAAGAATAATCTGTCCAATCTTTTAATTGGCAGTGGACCATAAACACCTCCTGACTCTATCTCCAACTTTCTCCTTGCTCTTTGGGGGTCTCTGCACACCAGGGCTCCTACTCTCATTCCAGTAGCTGAAATCGGACTCTGTCTGCCCATCCCTCTCTTACACAGACTTAAATTCTGTTACGCAAGCATCACCACCATCCTTGGCAGAACATTTTTGTTTTTCCCCAACTGAAGCTCTGTACCCATTAAACAACAACCCCTTCCTCCGTACTCCCAGCCTTAGCAGCCACCATTCACTTTGTCTCTCTGAGTTTGACAATTCTGAGTACCATGTATAAGAGAAATGATGTGATATTTGTTCTTCTGGGTCCGACTTACTTCACTTAGCACATCACTTGCAAGGGTTATTTGTGTTTGAAACATGTGTCATAATTTTCTTCCTTTTTAAAGCTGAGCAAAATTCCATTGTAAGTTTATACTACATTTTATTCAGTCATTTAAAAAAAATTTTTTTAGTTGTAGATGGACACAATACCTTTATTTTATTTGATTATTTTTACGTGGTGCCTGGAATCGAACTCAGTGCCTCATGCATGCTAGGCAAGCACTCTGCCTCTGAGCCACAACTCTGGCCCAATATTCAGTCATTTTTAAATTATGAAGGAAGCGCCAAGTCTTTTGCCCTGGTAGCTGTGCTATTCCCATCAGCAAAGCTCCAGTCTGCCAGTTTCTCCACATCCTCACCAAACCTTGGTATTTTCTAATTTTTTGGTAATAGTCATCCCAGGAGGTGTAAAGTGGCCAATGCACTGTGGTATTGAGCATCTTTTCACGTGCTTATTGGCCACTTGTATATCTTTTTAGGGAAATAACCATTGAAGTTATTTGTCCACATTTTGATTGATGTCTGGTTGTAGGAGTTCTTTATATGCTCTGGGTAGTGATCCCCTTTCAGATATGTGACTTGCATATGTTTTTCTCTCATTCCATGGGTTGCTTGTCACTGTTGATGGTATCCTTTGATGCACTCAAGTTAAATGACACTATATTAAGCACAACCTAATTAATCCTCAAAACAACTCTATGAGGTAGGTGTGAAACTGAGGCATGAAAGGTCAGAATAATGCATCTGCATCCCATGGACCCTGCAGAACCTAGGCACTGCCTCATAGTCACCTGTTACAAGGCCCATCAGTGTTCTGACTACTAAATCCAATTGCCATGTCTCGGTCTTCATACCTTTTTCTCTAGTATTTCAAATTATGGCTCCTTTCTTTGTGAAATTCTCCTGCAAAGGGCTACCACACTTTTCCTAGTTCTCCCTACTCCCCTGGATATGGCCACCTCTCACTCTTCCGTTGTTGGAACCTTCTCATTCTCACAACTTCAATGTCTTACTTCAGCCCCCTTCTTTGCCTACTCTAAGCTCCCCGGGAAGCACTTCATCCCCTCTGTCCTGGGTTGCACTGTGCCTTGCAAAGAGACATGGAAGTCTTCATTCAGAGCTCCTGTGAGTATTTGGAAACAGGGTCTTTGCCTATGATCGAGTTAAGATGAGGTCCTTGGGGAAGATCAAAATCTAATATGGTTGTGTCTTTAGAAAAGGGGGAAATCTGGACACCGAGGAAATTTGGACATGTGTACAGGGAAGATGGTGTGAAGACATAGGGAGAATGCCATCTTCAAGCCAAGGAATGCCTGAGGCTGCCAGAAGCCCAGAGACACAGGGAGCAGGTTTTCAATGAAAAGCCTCCCACCCTGATTTAGGACTTGGTAAGCATCCAGACTGTAAAAACCGCCATTCCGTTGGGTTTTTTTGGTGCTTTGTTACCACATCCCCAGGAAACTAATACACTCTGTGAAGGCTTGGAGGCAACTGTTCCTGGCAGTTTCTAACACCCTCCCAGTCCACTCTTCCTTCTCAGCCGCCTCCTGTTGCTCCAACAGCATCAGTGACCGCCTGGCCCTCCTCCCGCCTCTCCAGAATCTTGCTCTCCTCCTATTGCTCATCCTTCTCAGCTTCCACTCTGGCACTGAAACATTGTAAATCAAGTACGTGTCGCCCTAACCCCCCTGGAAAACCACAAAGTCCCCTTCGAGTCCTCATTTTTCACCCATTTGAAGCAGTCTCCATTTCTATAATTTAAGAACCCTGTGTGACCCATTCATTTAAGAGATGAGTTTCAAGTTCCAGTCTTGGCGGTCCCTCTGATCCCAGGGCCAGGGCCAGGGCCCCATCTCTGGCTAAATTCTACTCATTAGCCAAAAGGATTGAAGGCACCATAGGCCAAGTTTCAAGATACAGAATATGGAACTCTGGCTATGCGATGAGCCCCTACCAGGGCACTGGACTTGTTTCCTTCATGTTGAACCAGTGAGCCTCATTCCCTGATATCCAGAGATCTAACAGATGAGCGCATTCCCCCTTCTCCAAAAGCTGGAAGTGGCTTAAGAAGGTTCAGAACAGCAAAAGCAGTCCCATAAAGGTGTATGCAAGTTTCTAAAGTACTTTAAGTACATGGCACATGTAACATTCTTGCAAAGAAGACAAAAGTCTCTTCAGAGGAAGTTTCAAGAATGATATGAGACTCATGCCATGCCAATGTAATTGCAAGGGAAGAGGCCAAGCTGTTGACTGTTGAATAAATGACTACTTAGGACTCATTTCTCCCCCAATTTTTTGTCCACTTTTCCATTTCAAGATGGCAAATGTTAATTTTTCGTTAATCTTTCTTTGTAATGCTGGAAGACAGCAGGGAAGCTTTTTGTTACCATGACCTGCTTTGGGCTTAAGATGCTGGACCTGGGAGGGACAGCTCTGTGGTGAAAACGTGCACTCTGCAGTAAGGCTGCATCCTGTCTCCACCATCATTAGCTGTGACCTTGAGCAAGTTACTAAACCTCCCTAGGTCTTATTTTCCTCACTGTAAAATGGAGCTATGAATAGTAAACTTGTCTCAGAGTGTTGTTGGAAGGATTAAATAATTAATAAAAGTGAAGTGCCTAGAATAGCATTTTCCTGTAGAACCTGCTGTTCAACTGTGGGTTATTATATATGTGCAGGAATGAGCAAGTAGCACATGCAAGTCCCCAGGGGAATCATTACTGCATGATAGTCCGAGGAAATTTAAAAATAAAGACTTCAGAAATCTCACTCTATTGGTTATCATTGAATGCCTCTATACCCTTTTCCCATTCAATGAATGTAAATAATTAGTTTTTATGTAAGACAATCTTTTCAACCTAATAAATATGTATGACCCTCCCAGTGTTCATTAGAAGACATCAGCCACTGACTTGGACACAATGCAAGCAAACACTGCTGCAGAAGAAGTAGTTGGTTATTAAGAAAGAAGTTGGCAATGGGTGCAGAGTCAGAGTAGTCCTTACAAGATGAAGTGAAGTCCAGTTACGGTCCATCACCAATGACCTGAGTACCTTTGTTAACGAGGAAAAGATCTGGGATGAGTTAGACCTTCCTGGGCACCCACTGCATTTTCTTAAAACTTACAGTATGAGTTAATTAGTACAGAAGCCAAGACAATAAAAAACAGTGACTGCAAAATTGAAACATATCTCGTCCTTCTGAGTTATTTCTTTACAAAGAAAAAATTCTTTGCTATTATAGCACCAGGATCTATATACTCCTAGTAATATTACAGACACAGAACTATCTTTATTTTTAATTCTAAATACTTACTAATTTTTCTAAAACCCGACCATTCTAATGAACTATACTACTTGTCTGAAGTATGATGAAACTTAGAAAAATGAAAATCTTTACATAGGAAGTAATGATATATAAATAAAGCTGATGATTGTATTATCCTGCAAATATGATATAGGAGCATGGTTGAAGAAAAGCAAGAGACAGAACAAATTAATTCATATATATGTTTGGGAAAAGGAGAGCTATAGTCTTTTTTGTAGTACTCCAGTATATCCACTTTAAAACTTGCAAATGAAAATGAGTTTGTCTTTATGTCAAATTGTACAGAGCTTCCTGACAAGGGAAATACATATAAATAAATAAAGATCAGTTAAAAGAATTTAATTAAAGAGAGAAACAAGGTAACATTGATCCAAAATAACTTCATTGTCTTAAGGAATTATTTTCCAAGTCTTCCTCATGATCTTTAGCTACAAAATGTTCCAATGCTCCTGAGCACTCTGGTCATCTTGGGAAAGGCTGATTTCACTTGTTCTTTTTGGATTTAAAAAGCCAGATTAAATGTCCAATGGCAAGACTCCTGTCTTGATAAACTCTTCTTTATCTATACACTTGCCTTTCTTCCAATGGCCATTGACTCCAAGAACCCTGAAGATAGCAGCTGGGCCATCTGATAGAAGATAAACCTTCCTGAAGGAAACCTTTCAATTTGCGTCTTGGGTGGAAGATACTTACCACATGATCTTCAGTTGCCAGAATTCAGAAAGTGGGCCATGGCAGCCACTGCTGGAATCTAGCCTTTCTCTTGTTATTTGATAAGGGAAAAAGGAAAGAAAAAAAAAAAGATCACAATGAGTATTGAACTGAATTTTAATGCATTTAACTAGAAAAATTCCACAATCCCTTCTGCAGGAATTTATTCAAACTACAGGGCCAATCAAGCTATTTGAAGGTTCCAGATCATGGCATAGAACCCAGGACGGTTCTCATTCCACCCAGGTGCTTAAAAGTCGCAGGTGTCAGCATAGTCTCTAAGCCAACTTCACACAAAGCAGAGTTTACTTTTGAAAAATCAATCTAAAGGAGACCCAAAGCACAATCCCAAGTTAAACCAACATTCTCAAATTAATCAAAGGTTTTAAAATGTATGTCGTATCACAAGAATTGTTGTCCAAAAAATTATTACACTCATATCTAAAAGTGCTTAAGGGGATGTTTTATTCATTGTCCCCAAGTGTGTGAACTCCCAGGGTGTGTTGGCCTCAGCTAGACAACCTCTTGAAGCAGAGAACAACAGCCAGTGCTTTTCTCCAGTTCTGGTCCCTGCTCCAGATGTCCCTGGGTCCCTGTCCTGCTCCCCCTTCTCTTCCCACTCACCATATCCAGGCTCTGCTGGTTTGAGGCAGCAGACTGACCTTCTAATCAATAAATCCATGCTTATCTCTGAAGGGGAACCAGGAAATACAAATCCAAATGGGCTCTTTCTAAACTGAATTCTTCCCGGTCTATTGAATCTGCCTGTTTCCTAAATATGTACTTCCCCAGATGGACACTCAGTGAGTCCTTCATGTTGAGTTCACTGGTGACCAGCAACATTTAGTATTTTTTACCCCAGAATCTTAAAAGCCTTGGTCTCCTTCCTCTATTAACACTTAGTTAATATTCATGAAGTCTGAATAATACATAAGCAATATGCAAGATGTTCTGTGATGGCAAGGACCATGTCTAGTTTTCGTTTGGCTTCTAGGGGTGCCATAGTCTCTAAGTTGTAAGCACCTGTTTTAGACTCATGTTAAAATTGGTTTGTAATTCCTGCAGTGGAAAGATAAAGTCAGCCCATAATATTTGGTTTAGTAGAATGAATAAAACCCAGTTTTAGAAAGTTGCTGTAATACACAGATGATCTTGACTCCCTACTCCTCAACTTCAAGAAATATTGTGAAAATCAAAGGAATAAAGATGAAAGTACTTTTCTAAATAGAAAAAGAAGCAAATTAATTAATTATTCAATAATGAATAACCATTTGTAAATATCTAATGAATTTTTCTTCTATTGTTTATAGTTTTTTTTCATATTTTGATAGAAAATCAGGTTGAGTGGGTCTAATAGGTTCAGAGTTTTCCAAGCAGAAATCAGAGAAGATTTTATTTTGAAAATTTTATGTTTGTATATTTTTTTATTGTTTATTCATTTACTTCTAGGGTCAAGGTTGGACCCAGGGCCTTGCACATTCTGGGAAAGTGTTCTACCACTGAGCTCACGCTGGCACTCAGAGAACTTCTGAGATTTTATCTTCCTGTCCAACATGTGATGAATTGCAAACATTTATTTTGGAATAAAAACTGCCTAACTCCTTTGAATTTGATGAAATTATTTAATTCTAAGTAACCCATCCCAGAGTATTATCTCCTTCCAGTTATGGTACATCAGGAAATATGGAGGATCAGGTGCCAATTCTCAGATGACACAATGCACTCCAAGTATGGCAGCCTTCTTGTCCCCATGCCCTCAGACCTGAGGGCTTACCTGGGGACCTAGGAATACCAGAGATGGCAGTGAGCCTAGGCGTTCAGAAAGTCAAGAAACTCATGGCCCTTGAAGGATTCGACAGGGTGATTGGGAAACTTTGGGGAAACGCTCCCACTGTTATGGAAACCACCTCTGAAATGACAGGACTGAGCCAGGAAGCTGTCCTCTGGTGACGGTCCCCTCTGCTCCAAAGTGGCATCCATTTATTTTTTCCCAGGTCAAATGCCTTCGCTGCCTTTATGATAGCCAGAAACGACACCCATCCAAAAGCCTCTTGAGCTAACAAGGAAATATATGCTCCTAAAAGTGAGAATACCTCTGGGGGGGTACATTGAACATCATTCTTAGGAACATTCTATGTTGCTGACTCCACTCGGACTGGTAAGTAGGAAAGGATACTTACAAAGATGAAGAAAACACAACCTGGCTCACCCCAAACCAGAAACTGAGAGCAAAGAAAGGTATGTCAACAAAGAGGCACACGGTGATGTGTTACGTAGTATGATAAGAGCCCATCATGATCTTTTACAAAATGAGCCCTTGGGGGTGTTAGCAAAGTCCGGTCTATGAATGGGACTGGACTGTCTTTAGAGCGAGATTGTGGAGGTTCATCTGAAGGTCCCCAGTCATAGCAGAGGGGTTAGAATGTTCCACAGAATGGAGTGGTCCACACAGGGGCAAAGAAGTATTTGGCCTGAGCACAGGGTGTACAGTGGGTGTGAGGAGCCCCAGAGCTGATAGGAACAAGATGCAGAGGGGTCGATGACGGCCAGATTACCAAGGGCCTGAGGAGCTCTGTTTAAGAGAGTCTGCTGCATCTTTCAGTCAAAGAAAAGGCATGAAAATGTGGGAACAGGGGTGACAGGTCCAGACATGTATTTTCAAACATAATCCTAACAGTGGCAGTTTTTAATGAATCATATTTGCTTCATTTTTTTAAGAACTAGCTGGGAAACTACACCCAAAAAATAGAAAAGGAAGGAAGAGAAGGTTGGACCCATTCGGCACAGGATTCTGTGGGGTGGCGTGGTCCTGCAGGGAGCTGTAGAGGAAACAGAGTGACCGGGAAGAGCAGGGCACGTGAGCAAGGTGGGTGGGAAGCACCAGCAATGATGGTGAACTTGAACTTAAGCCTGGGTTGCTTTAAAGCAGAGTTGGTAAACTATGCCCATACGCAGTTATTTGATGAAACGTGAACTAAAAATGTCTCCAGGTTTGTAAGTGTTTTGGGGAAATCCAACAAAAAAAAATACTCATTGCAAATAAAAATTCTAACACATCCAAATTTCAGAGTCCAATAATAGAGTTTTATTCTAACACAGTTGGAATGAAGCTGCCTTTGCTCTACAGCAGCAGAGTTGGATGTTTGTGACAGAGACTGCATGACTTGGAAAGTCTCAAATTTTTACTATCTGGCCCTTTACCAAAGAAAACCATGAGTCTAGATATGGCAAGTCAGCCTCTTGCTTCCTCCTGCCCCAGGTCAGAAGGTCTATGGGCCTGGACACTAGGTAACTGTGCCCTCTACTGTGCCGCAAAGGATTTGCAAAGCCAGGAAGCCTTGCTATCTCCTCTTATTTGGGTACTCAAGGATGGACATCCCTCTGCCAACTCTACTTCCTCTTCCGGTCTCCGGCACCAAAGATCCAGGAGCAGAATCCAGAGCTTTGATTATAATTGGTATAATTGAGCTATTTTTAAGATGAATTTTAAAAGGTATCTGGTAGGCTAATTTGGAACCCTTAGGGAAATGTTCACCCTAATGTGAAAGCAGACTTCTGAAAAACAGTCTCTTGGTGAATCGCAGACCTGCAATGATGACTTGAGGTATGGTGCAATTTTCATTCATGTGGTTGAGCCTAAATTGAAGTGACCTCCCAGCATTGAGGCTCATAAAGGACGACTTGGATTGGAGGTGCGCCAGCCAAGCCTTCCTGAGTACTGCACACTGACTACTTCAGATTATTGCTGGGAAACTAGCAAGTGAGGCAGACAGGATGTGGCACTGGAGATTAATTTTATGAACTGGAATTTATCACTGACTTTGGATTGTGTCTGAGGAAGAAAAGATATTAGAGTGAAGATTACAGAGGGTGCAGAATGGTTCATGGCAATTTTAAGCATATTTACTATTTTTCATACAGAGCCACTCTGCAAAATTTTTTCAGGCTTAAATATTAGGTCCAACATTTTATAGAATTTTGCTTTTCTTCCATTGTAGAAACATCCAGTACTTTTGAGGTCCCTGTTCCATTCAAGTCCTAGGGATCTCTCTCCTCAAATAATTTGCTCTTACAGAGAAAACATCATGAAGGTCAATTACAAATAAATAGAAATTAAAAAGTAATAAAAATTGTTCAATAAAATGAAATTCTGTTTTAGTTCAGTTATGATACTAGGGAGGAGTCATTTCAAGGTCATTATGTTAATACCTGGAGCTTTGTGATAGAGAAGTTCTAAAAAAATACAAAATTATCTAAGACCAAATGGGCTCCATTTAAAATTCTATTCTCAATGGAAAAGACTTGGATATACATTTGGGTCATTGATCCTGGGGTTCCAAAGGCAATTTTTATTCAAGTTAAGCTTGTACAGTTCAGTGGTCAAAATTATGACTTAATTAGCCCAGCATCCCCAGAAGTGAACATCATAGATACACACAAAAAGGCTAAATACATGCTTATTGAACAAATGAATGGCACTACTTTTTGGTGAACCTGGATTTTGAATGTGTTTGGAATATATAATTCTGAAACTGGTTTTAGGAAATTCATCCCAGAGTCACAGGGTATCATTTTAGTTACCCTGAGTCATAAAACAGTGAGGTAAGAAGTTCACCCCAGGCAATTACGAGCCTTCCACATAGAGCAGAAAAGGAGGAGGAAAGTCCCCAAACTCAACCCACCACTTGAGTTTATTATTCTTCACCACTCTGATAAGCCTAGTGTGATATTCTGAGACTCTCAATCTTCCCAAAAGGAACTATTTTAAAATATTCAGCATGGGGTGCTGGGGCTGTAGCTCAGTGGTAGAGCGCTTGCCTCACAGTGCCTTACTGGGTTCCATCCTCAGCACCACATAAGAATAAATAAAGATATTGTATCTATCTACAACTAAAAAATAAATTTAAAAAAAATCAGCATGACTGTTACTCTCTGTAAAATAAAGCTAACAGAAATATAGTTACAATAATAATAATAATGATAGTAATAATAATAAATTCTCCCTAATATAATATAATAATAGGCTAAGTGCAACACAAGGCAACATTGTAACAAGACATACAGTGGGAAGTTTAAATGTGTCCTATTTTCCCAGTGCAATGCATTGTAGCTTGTTATCCACAATTACTGGGAAGAACTATAGTGCAAATAAATCAAAACTATTTCTTTTTAAATTTCAGAATTAGTTGCATACAGTTCCATCCAGCAATCGACTTTCTTTCCTCTAAATCTGTCCTTGTTTTGATTTTTGTTTACTCATCCACTCATAAATGTGTTCAATAAAAACTGTTCATTAGAGCAAACACGGAGTGGTTTAATCAATGCTCTCATGCCCCTGTTTCTTTAGGACTACCCTGGAAATCCTAATACATCTTGATCCCTCCCCCTCAAGATCACAGGGAAGCCAGACCAGAAAATCAGAGATGAGGGTGTCTGTCCTGATACAGGCATTGGGGGGATGGGGGGGTGCCAAGCTTTCAGTCCACAATTCAGTGTTAACAAAAACTCCCCTTGATGGAATTAGAGCAAATTATATTGCATGTTTGAAAAATTATGTTAAAATGAACCCCAATACTATGTATAACTAAAAAGAACTAGTCAAACAAAACTCTCTCTCTCTCTCTCTCTCTCTCTCTCTCTCTCTCTCTCTCTCACACACACACACACACACACACACTTCCTTTACAGAGGTGATCCTGGGCATAACTTCAAGGAATTAATCAAACCTACTAGGTAAGGGAGATGGACAACAGAATCCTTGCAGGTGGAGGAATCGGGGGAACAGGTAACACTTTTCAAAACCTGCATGTAGTTCTGCTTGGGCTGACACAGAATACATAGTAGGGCTCTTATTTGGCTTCATCAAAATCAGGAGCAGTGGCCAGGATTCAAGAGTGAACAGTTGACTGGTGAGGAAGCCCTGGGGAGGGGGTGGGAAATGACGCTGAGAAAGGAGACTCAGCCACAAAGGGCATTTCATCAGGCCTGTCTCTAGCCACTGTGGGAAATGGGACTTGGCTGCACTGGAGAATTCTGGGAATCATCTCATCCAGGCTAAGGGAACTGGGGTCGGAACTTACCCGACTTTGTCACTCATCAGTTGGTGACTGCTGGGAAAGAAAGGCTTCAGGCAAGCGGAAGTCAGTCTCCCTGGGACAGACAGGCCCAGGCTGGGCCCCAGAGGCAGGCAGCACTGGCAGCTTTGCGGGGGCCTTATCCTGTGGCCACCTGCAAGGCTGGACCTGAATCAGAAGGAGAGAGCAATGGGGCTTTGGTGTTAAGCAAAGAGGACTGTGGCTTATTCTAAATGTTACCAGGGGCTTTTAAAATATTTTTGAAATGGGTAAGAAACGTAGGTTTGGTTTTATAAAGTCTGCTCTCTATTTGGAAGATGAACTAGGAGGGGCCAGATTGGGGTATGAATCTCTAATTTAGAAGATGCTGTATTTTTGACAAAAAATCATGCTGGTCTGTGCTATCTCTTTGCTGTGTGTGTGTGTATGTGTGTGTGTGTGTGTGTGTGTAAGGAGAGAGAAGGGGTCAAAGGACAATCCACATTTTAATCTTGGAAAATGAGACAGTTCCTTTCACCCAGAGTGAGAATTCAAGAAAAGAAAATAGCATTTGGGGGGTGGGGTGCTTAGACCAAGGGTGTTTAACTACTGACCCACAATGCCAGCCAGCACCCCTGCTTCATTGTATTTTAATTTTGAGACAGGGTCTTGCTAAGTTACTTAGAGCTTCCTTAAGGCTGGCTTTGAACTTGTGATCCTTCTGTCTCAGCCTCCTGAGCCACTGGGATTACAGGCATGCCCCAAAGTGCTGACAGGAAGTAGCATTTTTGAGGGAGAAATCATTAAGATAAAATTTGGAAATTCTGACTCTGCAGCCTGCTATATAAACCCAGAAATCGAGAGACATTTCCTGAGCTGGAGACAGCTTTGAGAGTTGTCTGTATGTGAATGGTGTTTGAAGCCATGTGCTAAAGAGGTTCTAGGTTCCTGGAGGGTGAAAAAGTCAGACTGATAAAGAAGAGGCAGGAGGGCCCTCATGCCAGGTGGATGTATGGGCACAAAAAGCCACAGGGAGAGTGAGCCCTCCAGGTGTAGCCAGAGGAAACTAACAAGGAGTCTCTGGGCTGAGCATCAAGGATGAGTTGATGTTCATTAAGTGGATACATGCAGGTGGGGGTGCAGCTTCTAGGTAGAAGAACAGGTATAAAGACAGAATACAGAGGGCAGAGGATGGAGCTGGTGCTAAGCTGATGTAAAACTGCTCAAGTTTACTTTTTCATTGTCTTTGAAGAAAAGTGCTCCCTGAGAATTCCTGGGAGCCCCTGAGTGCCAGAAATATCATTCCACCCCGTACGTAGCACATGTCAGGTGCTCAATACAAGTTGGTTGACATGGTAGGTGTGCTGAAGGAGATATTAAATTATGGCATCGTATCATTTCAGGAAAGACTACTTAATGAAAGGGTAGAAGAACTTGTGATCAGGCCATTTATTTACTCAGTAACTATTTACTCCGACTACTGCCCAAGTTGCAAGCTTGAAGGTCAATTTTTTAAGGCTGAACCCATAAGAATGCCAGACCAAAACAATATTGAGTAAACTGTCCTTAGTAGAGAAAGACAATTGTCCATAAATTAAAAAAAAAAAAAAAGGCATCCTGAGTCAGGCTTTATGCTTGTTTGAAGAACCTCTTCCCAGCTCTGTCCTGAGTGGGGAGGACCTATCACAAGTCGCTCTATCTAACCAGTTTGCCTGATGGCTGCCCTGGCTTTGGGCACCCCTGGTGTTATTTCCCTAGCACCTAACAGCACTGACTCAGAATGCTGGCAAGCCAATAAGTAATTGTTTACCCACTCTCAGGAATTAGTTAATTTCTAAATAAAATGAGTAATTTTTCCTTCCAGTGGTTTCTAAGGTTTTCTGTATCATCATTAGCCTGTTTTGGGCTGCACAGAAATCCTCCATCTGGGTATAAAATGTCCCTGCTGTTTCTCCTTGGAGACCTACCTAGACATAGTCCTGGTTATAATCTGGAAGGAATCTCTCAGTTTTACTCCCTCCCCTGTCTAAGATCTGAGCACAAGCCCAGCTAGACAAAGCTGATGCTTTTTAAATGTAATTTTAAATTTGAATACAATGACACAGGAACTGAATAAGGCCAGAACTTGCTGCTAACAGTGCTGGAAGGTATTCTACATGTCTTTTCCTAAGTGAGTGTGATCCACTCTACTCATCCTAGTACACTTGTTCAGCTCAATTATCCAAAGTTAGATGGTGTTGCTTATAATCAAAGAATTGTAATGATACGCAGTGCTCAGATTCTAGAAAATTTGGGGTGAAGAGCAAGAAGAAGAGAAAGTAGAAAATGTCATAGAAGTATGCTGATGGAGACACATTAAAATACATGATGCTTACCAAAGATGGGCTGCATACTTTTTAACTAAGAAATGTGAGCCTAAGGTCAGTGGCTGTCAGTTTTAATAAGCTTAAGAGTCACCCAAGATGCTTCTTTAAATGCACATTTCCAGGCTCTTCTCCCAGAGGTTCTGATTTGGCAAAGCTGTAAATGCCTGGGGATCTGCATAATGTACAAGCTTCTCACCTAATTCCCAGCCCATGCTTTGATAAACGCTGCTCTCAGACCTGCTATACACTGAAAATGGCAATTAGTCAGATCTATGAGCACAGCAAAACCTGCCTGCTTCCTACCATCTTGCAAAGCAATGACAAACGACTAGTACAATAACTGTTTTATAGAATATCATAGTTTTGCCAGTTTTGTGACCTATTTAGTGAATTGTAAGACATATTTACATATAAAAAAACAACAAAGACTCATTTCAACTTTTCATTTCATTGAGCAAGGGTCAATGAGATTACAAAAGGGAATATTTAGAAAATGAAGACTACCAACTTTGTTTTACAATCCGCGTTTTGTAATTTTATATAAAAGCAGATTTTATATAGGTGTAATTTTATTCTTTACAGGTCTTCTGTATGTATTATGTTCATTGCAAATACCACTGTCTTCTTGAGAAGAGCACCTGTCTCATAAGGGTTGAAGATTCATTGTGAAGGCATTTTCCTTAAGATGGAGGTGGAGTGTTCCTGATGCAGAGGAGGAAGATGCAGAGGAAACCAGAGTCTCCAGGACTAAGTTAATAAAATGTGTAAATTCGTTTCTAGACCAGTTCCACAGGCAGGCTTATCTCCAGGACAAATACATATCCCGTGACATCTCATTTCCTCAGATATCTGAAAACTGACTGTACTTTTTCAAGAGCTAACATAACAGAAAGAAAGGAATCCCGTATAGAGTTTTCTCAGCATTTTTCCACAAGGAAAACTTCCAAACACTTATTTCTTCTTTAATATGATTGATGCTTTTCCAGATGCTTCTTCATATAGAAACTATAAGACAAATATATTCCAGGAAATCATCAAAGTTCAACAGTTTGTATGCAGTGCTCAGCGCTACACTGACATTCTGCTTGACTATCTTTATATCGTTCAGGAGTTTTTGTGCAAAATTTTCATACTGAAAACAAAGTATAAATTTTAAATTTTTGAATCCCTTTCAACATGACTCAACAATTGTGTGTTGAGTACAAAAAGACACTCAGGACTCTACTAGATCCTGAGAAGGATGTGTGATGGGCAAGATTTCATAACAGAACTATAAAAACAAGAGGTTAAGAGATAGATTCTAAAAGCCAGAGGTTGGGAAAAACATTACCTAGAGGCACACGGGCCTGGCTGCAGATGGGCCAAGCACACTGGCCTCAGGAAGGCCCAGCGAGTGGGCAGAGGACCAGGTTGTGCCTGACTTGCCACACGTGACACTCTCGGGTGTGCAAGAGGGGGGAAGATGCAGAGGAAACCAGAGTCTCCAGGACTAATATCCACAAGTTAGTCATGGGCTGGGAGAAGTGGCTTTCATTATTTATATATAAGTTCACTAGAAAAAAAAAAACAAAGAAATGGTATTGAATAGACACAGAACCCTTTTATTAGAACTCTAGGCTCCAAATAATTTATTTTTAATAAAAGCTATTTTGCTCTATGCTGCTGGTGCATGTGATAATCACAGGACACCACATGTGCCGCAGGGTCTGCCAGACATTCTGCAGCACGCAGGCCCAGGTTCAAGGGCATCATTCTTCATATATTTTGCACTGGTTTTTGGCTTTTCCTCCTCTGTAATCTTTTGTTGTTGTTGGTGGTGGTAATGTTGTTGTATTTTTTATAACTTTGTTGTATTTATTTATATGTGGTGCTGAGGATGGAACCCAGTGCTTCACACAGGCTAGGCGAGGGCTCACCACTGAGCCACCACCCAGCCCCTGCACTGTAATCTTCATTTACTTGATAACCATCACTTCTAAAGATGGTCCCACACGTAGAGACTTTGCTTCCCTGATAAGCTCCAGGAAAGTTTTAATGTAATTCAGTGACTCAGCAATTGGTTGTTTTGTGTTTAATTTTATTTTTTGTTATTTATTTATTTTAACTGAGAAGTGAAAATTGTGGCATATATTTATGGGGTACAATGTGACATTTCAGTACCTGTGCAAATCATAATGCCAAAATCAGAGTAAGGATACATATCTTCAAGTATTTATAATTCCTTTATGGAAATTTATAATTTTCTTGAAGCAAATATTAAATTATCATTTTCTTAGTCACCCTGAAGTGCTATAGAAAGCCAGACCTGATCTCTCCCATCTAACCATAACTTAGTATCTGTTGGTCAACATTTCCCCTTAATTCTCTTCCTATCTTGCCAATCTCTGGTAACCACTATTCTACTGCCAATTTTTTTTTTTTTTGAACTCTCCAAATCAATGAGATCATGTGGCATTTGTCTTGTGTGCATAAGTCATTTCACTTAGCATAAAGACTTCCAATTCCATCCACGGCGCCACACATTACCATTGTTATTCTTTTGTATGCCTGAACAGTATTTGATTGTGTATATTTACCACATTTTCTTTATGCCTTCCTCAACTGAAGGACACTAAGATTATTTCATTGTGAGCAAGGAGTGCAGATGTCCCTTTGACACATGATCTCACTTGCTTTATACCCGGTGGTGGGACTGCAGGATTGCACGGTGGCAGCACATCTGTGCTCTTTTCCATAATGTCCATACTACTTTGCATTGCCACCAACCCCGCACAAGGGCTCTCTTTTCCCCATAGCTTCACCAGCACTTGTGATCTTTTGTCTTTTTTTGGTAATATCCATTCTAATTGAAGTGGGGTGAAATCTCATTGCGGTTTTGATTTGCATGTTGCTAAGTATTATGGTTTTGAGCCCTTTTCATATTTCTGTTATACATGTCTTTTGAGAGTGTCTATTTAGGACTATTGTTCATTTGTTAACCAGATTATTTATTTGCTATTGAGTTCTTTATATGAGTTCTTTATATAATATAATATATAATTTAATCCCTTGAGAGATGTGGTTTGTAATTATTTTCTCCCTTTCTATAGGTTGTTTCTCCACTCCATGTACTGTTTCCTTTGTGGGACAGAATCTTTTTGGCTTTCTGGAATCCCATTTGTCCATTTTTGGTTTAACAATTGTTGACTGGACATCCACTGGATATTGGATATTGGGAAGGACGCAGAAGATAAAGAGCACGTTCCCCACTCTCTAGGAGCTATAGAACCTCCTCAGAGGTCAAGTAAACAAGCAGTAGATGAAGTTCCATAGATGACAGGGAAGATGGGTTGATGTACATAGCAGTATGTGACTGTCCACCTGTTGCAACATGTCAAGGGAACACAGAATGAATATGCTTAAGAAAACCAAGAAATTCTGCAGAGTAGCAATGTGCACAATATAAATTAGTGGTTGTGTCCCTCAGATATAGGAAAGTTGGCTAGTAGGGAGCAGGCAAGGATGTTAAAGCAGAATTCCATCCCTGTTGGAATGCACATCTGGAAGATTTACCTGTTGAGGAACTGTGATCCTCAGAGTCTTGTAAATGTAAAGGAACTTTAAATAAAAGTAACATGATTGGACACCTCAAAGTAAACCCAACCAGAGTCACATAGAATTTTCAGTAATGAGGCTGGGGATGTAGCTTAATGTTTGCCTAGGCCCTGGGTTCAATCCCCAGTACAGAAAAAAAAAAAATTATAAGAATTATCTATAATGAGTAACAAACAGAAATTAAGTTTGAAGGCAAGTATAAAGTGGAATTGAGCTCAGGGAAGCAATTATTTCCTGCATTTGGAAGCCATCACAGGATCATGTCCACTCTGGACTTTGTCTTTTGCAATGTTGTCATTGTTCTGCTAAAAGCAATTGACTATTTATAGGTAAAGTTTAGTTTCGTATTTTATGTGTAACACTGCTCTCTCTCTCGTGTGTCTCAGTTACAACCACAAACATGTAGACTTTTATAAATTAATTTTATTCACGGTTGTGTGAAAACCTCTTGGGTTCCAATATACAGTGCTATAGAGCTTGACAGTGGACGGCCCTTTGGTGGAGCTTGTAAGTCAGCTGGATCTGCTGCCTTAAAGGCAGGTCATTGGACAATGCTTTGCAGGTAAAGATCCCACAGAAGTTTACTCTATAAGAGGCAGGGAGTACTTTCAGACCAATTAGTGGTCAAGATAAAGGTTATTTTCTAAAAACAACCAGGAATTATTTCATCTAGAAAGCAAGTTGTAATGAGTTGCTGAGGCAGGAGAACTGGTTAGAAAAAATAAGTCCTCTTTGCTTAGAGCCCAGGATCTCCTCCTGCTCATGCATTTCCATTTATGGCCTTTTCTGTGTGCATTGTAACAACACAGGTTCCCAGATAGCAGACTGGGGCCTAACCGCCGGTCCAGCCTTGGTAAATTATTCAAAGATTTGCTTGGAGCACCCTCCTTGCTCCAGCCTGATCCAGCTCTGTGCATCTATCTGGCAGTTTATGGGGTGTCCAGTGAAAAGGAGATGCAGGTGGCAGCTTGGTCCAGGCTCGCAGGAAACTTCTAAATCCCTCCCTAGGACCTGAGCCAGGGCCTTTCCATCCCCATCCCCTAAATCCAGCCATATAAGCACAGCTACAGAAGCCCAACTCCTGTCGATGACCTTCGACTCCTCATTATGTCAGTGTAACGCCCAGTGTGTGGCCAGGAGTACAGGAGACAAGGTGGAGTGCCAAACAGGAGAGCAGGCTCTCAGGTGGCTTCAGGACATCAGGCCCTCTTTCCCTATGAACTTCCCCTGTCAAAAAGTATCAAGACTGGTGTTAGTATTTCAGTTAACATTTTATAAACTAGATTAACACATCATGATCATAATTTTTGACATAGCCACCCTCATTCCTAAGTTGATTTGATTTGGAAAATATCAGAATTACAGAGTGGGTGAAGGCAAGATGTCACTCCTCTTAACCGTTCTTCCCAAACTCAGCCGTACCATGATGCTCACAAAATCCCAGCCCGGCCCATGAAGGCAGGAAAGGCTGAAGATGGGCTGGCTAGGCTCCAGGGCCTCAGGGACAAGGGAACTGTATCTCAGCTTCCCTGAGAACCATTCCCGCAGGACACGTGGACACTTGGATCTAAGAATTTGATTGGGTTTATTTCACACCCGAAAGTAACTCAGATGCTTTTCCCAGCCACTGTCCCTCTTTCACAGTTTGAAATGGCTATAGGAAGGAATCTCTTCTACTGCCGGGACAGCACAGGTGTCATGAAGAAAGATCCTTGAGAAGTACTGAGCAAGCCTTAACCAGATCCATCTCCTTTGTTTGACAGATGAGGAAGCCAGGTGCAGAGTTCACACACAGGAGCTGGTGGCAGGAAGTTGTGAAAGCAGATGGAGGTGAGATTTCTTCACTTCCACTTCTGGGCTCTTTGCACCACACAGGGTCTCTCAGCTGGAGTCCTCAATTGGCAGCGTCAGCACCAACCCAGGACTGAGCTGGCCAGCTGTGTTTTAACAAGGCCTCGAGCAGTCCTGACGCACGTTCAGGTTTGAGAACCACTGCACTACCATGTTGCTCTGTCCCAAAGGCAGGCAGGGCTCAAGTGAGTCAAGATCTTGCCTGTGCAGTCACCAAGCCAAGCTCTGAGCTGCCACACCCGATACTGTGATGTTGGTGCCCTCTGACTTTGGGGTTGAAGCGGTTAATAGAGGGAGGTCTGAGTGGAGGACTGAAATAGAAACAAGTAGTGCCGCCAGACCTGGCCAGACACAGGCTGTAATCCCAGCCACTGGGGAGCCTGAGGCAGGAGGAGCACAAATTGAGTTCAGCCTCAGCAACTTAGCAGGGCTCCTGAGCAACTTAGTGAGACCCCGTCTCAAAATAAAAATAAATAAATAAATAGGGCTGGAGATGTGGCTCAGTGACTAGGTACTCCTGGGGCTCAGTGATTAGGTGCTCCTGGGTTTAACCCCTGGTATCTCCCCCGCCCCACCAAAAAAGTTCTACTCTTATAGAGGGAAAAAAAAAAAAAACAGAAAAATTGTTTTACTTTTCAAAGTACACTTTGTTGCTTTTTGTGTTAAAGACAGTTGTTTTGAAAATGACAAACCTCTGTAGATTTGGTTTATGTAGTATGTGGAAGATTAAAGGGGAAGGAGAAAAATACTCCTTAAAGAAGAGGCCAGGTTGGGTTTGCCTATTCCACATGACCACTGTTCAATTCTTTTGCCCTGACAAACACTCAAGTTTATTTTCTATATGACTCACCACCCAATTTCTAGTCCTTAGAAGTGGGTTCTATCCTGTGCAGATCAGGGATATCAAATAACCAAAATATGAGAAAGAAAATACACAGTTTATACTTTAATCCAAAAAATCATTCTATCATAAGGAACTAAACAAGCAGAAATTTCTCTTCCTGATTGAAAAACTCACGTTAAGCTGAGCAATATTAATAGCATTAAAATACTTTTGAGTTCTATCCTTAGGGCATCCTTGAATAATAGCAACAAACACTGTGGCTATTAGCTAGAGTTGGTTCATAGGATCTTATAAACATTCCTAAAGGAGAAGAGGGATACACCGACTTTCACTCACTGCCTTGTATCCTCTCTAGCCTTTCTCATATTTGTGGACAATGCCTTTTAAATTCTTTATCAAATATTAACTCGGTAAATATCAACTACCACAGAGAAACACAACTCTGTGGACTCCTCAGACCAAAATATTCAAGGTCATCATCAGAGCCAAGTTCTCAATTTGTCAGATTCATGTCTTTTAGCACTGATGATAAGGTCCAGTCCATCAGGAGAGGTGTAAGTACAGAGAGAGGCAGAATTTTTTTTTTTTTCATTTCATTACTGGGGCTTGAACCCAGGAATGCTTTACCACTGAGCTACATCCCCAGTCCTACTTTTTATTTTGAGACAGGGTCACACTAAATTGTAAAAGCTGGCCTTGAACTTGTGGTCCTCTTGCCTCGGCCTCCTGAGTGGCTGGAATTATAGGCCTGTGCCACCACAGCTGGTCTAAAGTCAGAATTTTGTGAGGAGTTACTGTGAAAGAAAATGAAAACTTAGTAAAAAGTCAATATTATTATTTAAGAATGTTTATTCTGTTCTTCATGTCATTTCTTTGCAAAGTAGATTTATTTTTAGCTGTGCAAATGTAACTAGGAACCCAGAATTTTAAGCTCCCAAAACTGTGGGAAAAAATACCACTGGACTCAGTCTCCCAACCAGCACAATACAGTGGAGCCAAGTATGTGATCGATTGTTTGCCAGAAATGTAGAACCTCAGACATTGGCCAAGTGGTGCTAGTATGTTTGCTGAGATGATTCTCAAAACTTAAAAAGACTCAAGTAGTTTTTTAAATGCACTAACACATTCCACATTCACAAATGTCCTGGTGGGAAATACAGAATGTGTCATTGTATATTGAGGGTAACCTGTACAGATATTAAAAAAAATGACTATTATTTTCTTCCTTGAAGTGTAAATATAGGGATTAATTTTTTAAGCCGTCTGCTTAAAAAAAGTAATTATCATTTTGAGCGTTCACCCAGTTTTCACAGATAAAGGGAAAGTTTAATTGTGTGAACAAAATAAAAACACTGAAAAAAAAATCATCTAATTTTCTAGTGCCTCACAGTGTCCACTTTATGGCTCAGTGTCTTGCCTCTAGTGAATGCATACCATGAGAGCCTTGGTTTTCTGAGAGACCTAACTACCGACCCATGAGCAGTGTAAATCACTTCATGGTACAACCAAATCCATTGCAACTTCCCTACCAGAGCCCTAGAATCATGTTTATATTGTTATAATCAGTGCTGAAGAGAAGAAAATGCATTTTAGTAATTTCTCTCCCATTGCAACATTCTAGTAATGTTTTCATGTCTCCAAAATAGTAAGTTAATCTCAAAAAGATTCCAAAAACAATGAGCTGATTCTCCTCATGGACAGCAGACTGCTTCTTCCACAAGGTCATCTCATTTCTCATTCTCCTGCCTGCTCTGCCTCCTCCTTAGTATTTCTCCGGGTGCTGAAAAATGATGAGACACTTAATTAATGATTCTAGAGGCCCATCATTCCATTCTGTTATTGCTAGGGGAAAAAAAAACTGGAAAGAGGAAGAGAATCCACATCTGTGGGGACTCTTGGTCTTAAACACAAGTTGGAGAGTCTTCACACACAAGCCTTCTGAGTGCTACAATCCCTAGAAGTGGGTGGTTTTGTGCCATCACACACAGGAGTAAATCAAGGCCCAGAGAAGTCACTTGGCAACGGACCTTAAGATAGAAAGGGACAGGCATCATATTTGAACTTGGTTCCATGTAACTGTAAGGCTCAGACTCTTTGCAAATTGAATAAAATATTTCCTCTGGAATATTTACTTAACATTATGGTTCTTATCTTCGTTTAATGGCTAAGTATCAACCATTGTCCCATTTCAAGGCTCGTGGGGGTGGGAAAAGTGTGAAAGTGTAGATGAAGCACAATATCTAGTGTGAAACAAGTGCTTGCTTGGAAGTGTCCTCACCACGGCGTAGAAGCTGCAGCTGCCTTAGTTCCCTCTTGGCATTTTCTCTGAGGATCAAGCCCTTTCATACTGCTCAAGCCAGAGTTACAAAACCCCATATTCCACCTCCATTTGTGTGCAGTAGGGCAGGCAGGGCAGGAAGGGCCACTCTCACAGACGGGTCAGCCTGGAGGGCAGCGTCCTGTCCCTGGAATCAGGGACCACCCCCATGGCACCTGGGCACAGTGCAGGGATGCTCCTACAGTGGCACTGGGAGCCTTGGCCTCTCTCAAGAAGGTCGGGGAGTGCCCTGAAGAGGCGAGCTGCTGTGGCAGCAGGGACGGGGGCTCTGGTGACCCACAGCCTGGTTCCGGTTGCCTTCTGTGGTGTCCTCCTGCTCTCCTGACAGTAAGCAGAGAAGAGCTCCCGTATCGGTGACTCACAGTGAGACAGGAAATCTCGAGCAGGCCCGCCCTTCCTTCCTGCCCTGGTGAGGAGCTGAGCTGCAGAACCACAGGCCACAGCTGCCCTGAGTCCTGACCAGAAGAGCTGCTGGGTGGGGCCTGCATGGGGCTAGGGTGCTCTTTGCCCAGGAGAATAGGGTTTCCATTGAGGTTTCTCTTCAGCCTGCGTTCAGTACCTTGCTGGCATATTCTGGGCTTTGTATCATTTTTTAAATGTGAAAACCATAGACTTGACATCATTCCACTACATTGTCCTCAATGAGGCCTCATTCAGCAAACTTTCAAGAGACTTCAAAGCTGCCTGTTGTCCCAGCTCACCTGCAGACTGAGGCAGGAGCCTGGCTTCCGTCTGGGGGTTCCAGGCCAGCCTGGGCAACATAGTGAGACCCAGGGAGAGGGAGAGAAAGGGAAAGAAGGGAGCAAAGAAAAGGCCTTGGTCATCAGCAGCACCACTGCACCGTGGTAAGACGTAACTACGTTCACTGTCGAGTTCTGAACACAGCATGAAAATCCTTCAGCAAAATCCCACCATGAGCAGCAAAGGGTGATAAAGGTGGGAAAGGTCACCCGCGTGCCCCAGGACAGCTCAGGCACTTGTGCACTTGATGTCATTTAAGTCTCACCAATGCCCCGGACAGATTTACAGATGAGGAAGCTGCCAGAATGAAGGCCTCTTCACTGCCCCCAGAACTGTTCCTAAACCTCACACACAGTAAATAAAGCCCAAACAAAAAGCCAAGCCAAACAATAGATACATATATCTCTCATAAATGCTGCTGCTGCTTGCAGTGATTTATCTTAAGAGTCAAAAGAATAATGACACCAAACGATGCTCTATCTATGTGTTTGCCTCATTTAGCCAAATTGAGTAATGTGTTTTGAATTCATTCATAAAACTGTAAAAGAATTATCCTTACGAAAAGCCAAAGCCAAAACTCAAAAAGGGGATTGACTATATTGCTATCTTTTGTCAAGTGTATTATCTTCTCTTCCTGAAGGGCACAGAAAAAAAGCCCTGTATTCAAAGACATAAGGCAACTCACAAGTGCCTCAGAAGCATTTGGCCCGGCTGGAACCCATTGAGTAAGTGGAGTTTAGGGCCTCACTAAGTTACCCAGGCTGGCCTCGAATTTGCCATCCTCCTCCTTCAGCCTCCGTAGTCACTGATTACAGGCATGTGCCACTGCATCTGGCTACAGCACTGTGTTGATTCTAGTGAAGAAAGAGAGAAAAGCAAGAAAGAAAACAAAGAGTGCAGGAAGGAGGGAAAGGAGGAAGAGAGGAAGGAAAAGGAGCAAGAAAAGAAGGAGGAGAAAAATGGAAGGAAGGAAATGAGGGAGGGAGGGAGGGAGGCAGACACATTTATGCTTCTAAGCTTTTATTTTTTAGCTTTACACAGAGTCATTTGACATCCAGTGAGGAGGTAGGTGTCCAGGGGCCAGCTTCTCAAGCCGAGCTCTGAATAGCAAGGAGCTCATAATGCAAAAGCAGGTGAGAGGCCACTGTTCCACGCAGTCAGGCCGCGAGAGCAAGGCAGGGCTCTCAAAGGAAGGGGAGAGGCCAGCAGGATGGAGGTGGGTCAGGAGCCAGGTCCTGCCAGCTCTGTGAGCCCAGGTAGTAGTGTAAAGAGAAAACTTAAAGCAGAGGACAGGTGTGATCCCATCTGTTAATACACTGCTCTGGCTACTGAGTGCACGCTGCATTTTTGGAGGGCAAGTGTACAAGCCAGAAGATGTGTCAGGACACAGTCCCATGAGCTAAGCCAGCTCTTCCTCCTCTTTCTTCTCTGGGCTCCGGCAATGCTTAGTAAACACTCAATATTAACATTAACTGTCCTTCAAAAACCTATTTGTGTCGTTTCTCTTTTACTTAGATAATAAGACCCTTGAAGGCAGAAGTGAACCATTAATTATTACACAACAAACAATCCCGAAATGAATAAATCAAGGAGAGAATGCATGACTAAACCAAGGCCTCTGATCTCCAAGAGCTCGACGTCTATGAACCATAGACATGCTCTCGGATAGTGGATGGCGACAGGGGTCATTTACAGCACAGAGGACAGAAGCACTGCATCCCCGGCAGAGCCGAAGCCCGGGCCCACTAGGGACCCACTTAGAGCACAAAGGGGTCCTGGTTCTCACCGCAGCTCAAGTTAGAAGCAGGGCAGGAGCGAGGCGGAGGACACGCTGAGAAGGCTCGGTTTGGGTGTCCCTCAGTTTCAGATAAGGGCTGCTTGAAGCCTCAGAGTGCTGGGTCAAGGGGAATCTCAAATGAGTCTTCAAGAAATGATCTCTGCTGGCTCCCTAGTGCCAAAAGTGCGTGTAAGGCCTTTGGCATTGTTCAGAGTGCTGCAAACTCTGGCCTCGGGGACGTGTTTCCCCAGAAGCTAAAACGGTCGGTGTGCAGAAGAGTGGACTTAGATGCTGGGATTCCCCTGCTCCCCCTCTGCACTCGGGGCTCCCCTGGCTCTCCGCAGACATTCAGGACGTGAGCTGCACAAAGGGCACGTATATATAATATGTCAAAATACACTCCACTGTCATGTATATCTAAAAAGAACAAGGAAATAGAGCTAATTAGAAATTTTCAAATGCCTGAAAGGATGGCTAAAGAAATCATGGTCTAAATATAAAACAAACTAGGATACAGTGTGATATTTAATACATTGGAGGAGAGAATCAACTTGACCTTGACACTGGAGGTATCTTCTTCAAGTAGAACGGTTTCTGAACACTGGGTTATGTGTCCTTTTTTTTAATGGTCCAATCATTCTATTTCCTGCTTTGATAATATTCCCATTATTATAGTCATACAAAATCTTTTTACTTAAAAACATTTAATCAACGTATTGGCAAAGGAAAGAATCATCAGTGGTTGAGAACAGAGCCCAAGTGATGGAATTGTAGAGAATGTGGAGAGTTGGGATGGGTGGAGGGAATGGGATGGAGGAAAGCATGTGGGTTATTAATTCTCGCCTTTCAGGTGATTATGAATCCAGATTTCTGAAGCTGACAGATGAGGAAAGAAATGTTATTTAAAGATATAAAGAGAACCAACCCCTCAGTGGTTCAATTTTGTTTCTTGAAAAAAAAAATGGGTTGAACATGTATGGCGTTGTATCTCACCACAGCTTTGTCAAATACTAGGAAAGGTCATGTGGAAATGACAGCAGCATTAGAAAATAGTGTTTTATCCTCAAAGTGTACAGCTCCCACAGAAGCCCGACCGTTTGCTTGCATATTCCAACTGCAACCCTCAGAGCAGAATGCACCCAGCTACTCCCCAGGTGTCCTCTGTGCACAGCTCCTGTGGAACCCCTCCCGGGGAATCATAGGACTTTCAGGTTCAAAGGAAAGGCCTGTGGAGGTACCCCCCCTCATTCCACCGGTGAAGAAACCAAGGCCATGTGAAGGTTAGTGACTGATGAAATCAAACAACTTTTAAATGACAGAGGTGGTCTAGAATCCATCCTAAATTCTAGGACAATGGTCTTCTGTGGACACACACACATACACACACACACATACACACACACACATACACCTGGATCATAAGGGCTGTGGAATAGGACAATAAATGAAGTAAATGTATCTCCACCTTATATAGGTTGACTCATACCTTGCATGCATTTGTCATTAGGTCAGTACAGAAGATTCATTTGACTGCTTTAAATGCTACTGTAGTCTCTTGACTAGATTTTACAATTCTAACATGTGGTTTGAAGTCTCTTGGCTTTTCAGGGTAAAACCCACAAAGTTTTCCTTTCCCTGTTCAGCTAAGCAGCTGAATAACTGGCAATATGGACTGATTATGAAGGCAAGCTTGCTGGGCATGGTGGTGGGCATCTGTAATCCAGCTGAAGGCTGGAGTAAGAGGATCACAAGTTCAAAGCCAGCCTCAGCAACTTAGCAAGGTCCTAAGAAACTTAGCAAGGCCCTGTCTCAAAATAAATCATAAAAAGGGCTGTAGAGGTGGCTTAGTGGGTAAGCACCCCTAGCTTCAATCCCTGGTACTTAAAAAAAAAAAAAAAAAAACTATACAGCCTTAAAAGAATTATAATTGCAAGGACAGTAGAAAGAACACCCAATTATGCTGTTTTACCCAGATTAACTAAGTTTTAATGCTTTCTCTCTATATTATACATATCATAAATTTTTAAAATATACACTTTTTTCAAACTATGTGAGTTGCACAAATCATGCCTCTTTATCCCTTAATATTTCAGTTTGTATTTCCTATGACAAGATGTTTTTTTTTCTTTTAGACAGTCATAGTTATACTTATCAAATTCAGAATTTTCCATTAATATCAAACTTTAAAGTCCATTTTCATCTCCTCAGTTGTGAATGTGGTTTCCTCCCAGGGCTTGAGTTTGGGCCCTGCCCAGGTCAGTCCCACTGGGCCTGCAGCAGCTAATGGCCAGCCCTGGCTCCCCAGGCTGGCCTCCTTGAGGGATGCAGGTGGCTACTCCTTGAGGGTGTCTGCAAAGGTGCAGTCCCCTCTGTTCTTCTTAATGATCAGGCAGAGACGGAGCAGAGTCAGTGCTGGTTGGGTTGCTCAGGAGTGGTGTGGCTTGCTCCTGTGTCGCATCAAGAGGCCTGTGGTTTCCCCTGCCTCTGGTGGGTGATGTGACTGGTGATCTCCTTGTTTAAACCAGATGTTATCCCATTTCCACATTCTGCACTATTTCCCCTTTCACAATTATTAAGCCATTTGTGAAGAAATAACTTGAGACTGTGCAAAGCCTGTCTCTCAGGCAATCCCTCTGCTCAACTGGGTATCTGCTGAACTTTCTAGCTGCAATCAGTCCACTGGGTGTTTGCAAAATGGTCCTGTTCTCAGTGCATCTGTCTCTATTGGCCTCTTCTTTCCACCAGCCAGAAGGTTCTTCTACTTCCTTGTTTATTTATTATCAGTTTGGATCTACAAATCCTTGCTTTACTCTATTATAACCCATTAATCTCCCCACCCCACCCCACTCTAGTTCTCCTGCTGCAATTAACCCAGCCTGGGCCTGCTGGCTGCTGTTCTGCTGATGTCTGTCCCTTCCTCCTGGCCCCAGTCCCGTGGTGTACCCCACTGCCACCACTCTGGACCCAGGTTTTCTAACAGAACCCACTGCTCCTTATTTAGGCTGATTGATCTGTAAAGCCGCCATCATGAAAGTTAATCCCATCTTTCTACATCACAACTGCTAGTTCAGTAGGCAGCAGAACCCGGAACTAAAAACGTCTTATTCAGCATGGAAATATTCTGGGCTTATTTTTAAAGTTATTTTTCCAGGATGAGAAAGTATGTGAGAAAAGAATCCATATCAATGAACAGTACTGAACTATCCATAAAGGCAGTTATCTTAATTACCACATAAAATTAGCCTATGAAACAAATCTACTCAATTAAAACTCTTGTATTTTAAGTGACTTGATAATCATAGTTCCCCTTTATAGTACAAATGAAGACATAAATTATATCGTAGAGTTCTTTAAGGATTCAAATGACTTCAGCTTGAAAGTAGTATATAAATCGAAGTGCCAAGTATTATTTTAAATATACAAATATGAAGTATACAATATGAAGTTCAAAATTCTTAAAGTGCACATATTGTAGGCGGTAATATTATAAAAAATAGATTTATGAGAAAGATAGCCACTCATCACTGTGTGTTCAAATGAAAATATTTGCATGTCTGATTGTCATTAATAGAACACCACATGAGTGGCCAATGTCCAATTTCGATTTCTTTAAAAATGTGACTTTCTTTCTTTCTTTCTTTCTTTATCTCTTTCTCTCTTTCTCTCTTTCTCTCTCTTTTTAAGAGTCATCTGAGAAAGCAACACACAGATGAAAGAGTGTCTGAAATCCATGTTGTCTTTACCCAAGAAAAGCCTGCCAGCCCGGCCACTGCACTGTGGTAGCCTTTCATTGTGAAACTGGTTGCAGCAATGCTGTCTCTGCAGCCCCGAGGCAATTAACTATCTAAGAAGGGACATTCCTCCAGTTACTTCACCAGCGTTCACCCAGCACCAGAGCATGTTGCAACTCACCACATGTTGTCATTAAATGTAGGAACTCATACTTCCGAGAGTGGCTGTAAAGACTTCAGATTGCGGTGGGAGGTTGTGACTTCGGCAAGGGCAGCCACCGTGAGGTCAGGTAGTGGTGCACAGAGACGCACCAGCTTCTCACACTGACGCCCGTGTCCTCGTACAATCCTTGCTTTATTTCAGATTCCTCGGGCTTCTCAGCTGCCACATTTGTAAGAGTGAGAAAGAAACTGAGATCAAAAGAGACCACAGTGCAGGACAGGAGTCCAGCAGCACGACTGGACTCGAGTTTCCAGGTCCTGCTGTTTTCTTTCAAGTAATGGAATAAATGATCACAAAAGAAGAGGCCAGGTGAGAGAACAGAGAGGAGGCTGGGCAAGAAGCAGCAATAAGACACCGGCTGGAAGGATCAAGGTCAACTGTGCCAGCCCCCGCTGTCCTGCTCATTTGGAGGGCGGTGTTGCCTCTTGGTGAAAGTATAGAACTGTAGGGGGGGGGGGGGGGGGGGAATTGTTCTCCTGCTCAGATATGCAACATACTCCAGGGAAAATACTGCAATGGATAAAAGTGTTCCCCCGGCAAACGGCATTGGCTGGAAGAGCCATACATTGAGTGGACATCCTGGGAGTGACACCTCCCACCTGTCATTAGACAAGCATCACCTGAGAAAGTGGCCCTGCTGGGCAAACACTAATTGCATCTTGAAGACAGTGAGGAGCAGCCAGCCTGGAGGACACTGGCTCCCGACTCTGTACCTGTGACGTGGAGGTCACTGGCTGACTGCCCGCTGCATTCCCAGGAGGCCAGGGTGACTCAGGATGAAGAGGAGCCCAGCAGCAGGCTCTGTGGTCTGCCTATCCTTCCACAATCTAGCAGGTACCAGTCTGAAGACACAGGGGGCTCCCTGTGGGTGGAAGGCAGTGGAGAGAGATGAAGTAATCCCTTGGTTCTGTGACTAGGGAGACGAGCTTGGGAGACTTCCACTTATTATTTGACTTGACTCCCTAAGAAAGAGAACAAGGTGGCGTTGTCCTGTCCCTGAGGCCAGGTTACATGGCTCAGTGTCCTGCTCTCTGCCCCTGCCTCTGATCACAGCCCGGGAGAGCCTGACGAAGCTGGTTAACATCAGCTTATATGTTTCTCATATAGTGTAGCACGTTCTTGAAATACAGAAATGTGTCCTACACACCACCTCCTCTCCTCACCACCCTCGACTCCATCTTCCCCTTGTGGGAAAACAACAACAACAACAAAAAAAAAAACAAGTTAACAAGTGATAGGAAGCATTCCTTTTATCAAATTACTTGCAGGGTATTATAGACTGAAGGCCGTTTCAGTCCATTTCCTCTATTTTTTATAACTACAATGTCATTATCATTGATGTTCAAAATGTACTTCTATACCACTGCAAATTCTACATCCTGAAAGGCTAAATTACGTTCATTGTAGAAGTCTTGCTATTCGTTTTATTGCATTCAAGTTTTTGACAATCCATGTGTAACATATTTGGCAGAAGTGATAATAAAATAGAAAAACTCATTCTTCAAGGAAGCTTCCAGAATCAGTTACTGACAGGAACAGGGAAGGACTCCTTGGGGAAGGCTATTTTCACAAACAGGATGGGTTCAGAGCAACTCTTCTTAACGTGTTTGTGCAAACAAGATGAAAAGAAAGGCCAGAATTCTGATTCCATCTCTGAATCTCTAATTGTACAGGAAATTTTGAGATAAATCATTGTAAAACTACCATTCAAAAGCTCAGTCTTCCCTATAAGGGTAAGCCTCAATTTTTGCTGGTGTTATTTATTGCTATGCACACTGTCATGAGATATGGGCATGCTCAGGGATGAACATGGGCATCTGAAAATAGGTGAATAGCTCTATTTTAAAAGGAAGGGAAGAGCAAAGTTGCTGATTGTCTGCATTAAGTGGTATATGAAAACTGTGTTGAACTGTAAAGATAATGATTGGCATTGGCATCTGAAAACACTAAAATTTGATATGAGCCCTGTACACATCAGAGACCTGTTGTTTCTTTACATAGGCTGAGAGGTTGATCATATTAAAACTTTGAAAGACTCTCTAAGCCAATTTGTATTCACAAAATTAGTGATGATAGCTAGTTCAGCTTTTAGTTTTTCTCGGAATCTTGTGTATCTACAGACTTAATAGCAGAAAAACATTTGAACTGTTCTGGATGTCAGCATGTGAAGAAGCATGAGTTTTAGCTAATCTAACCAGGCTACAAGCAGATGTAGACTTTCAGAGGCAAATATTTTAGGGTTGCTTAAAAGTCAATGGTAAGATTTTTCCTTCCTGTAATTTACTATTGTTAGAAAAACCGTAATATGATATTTAAAATTTGACAGTAGAATGGAGAAGATTGGTTCCAATGCTAGCTGGGGCGTGCTGTTCAAAACAGCTTTTGCTGCCTGTGCGCTTCACACATTTTGACAGGAGGCTCGCTCAGCCTAGTGTTGGCCACAGAGTCAAGGCAGGTGAATCCTGTCCACCATTGACAAGAGACCCCTAACATCACCATCCAGAGGGACCTATCACCACCTTGCCTGTCTTCAGTGGAGCTTAGAGAGACTGAAAATCAAATCCAGTCCCCAGATGGAAGAAGCCCAGGACACTATTTAACCTAATAATTCATGGAAATAACAGTTCAGTAGGCACTATTAGTACAGCATAAATCCATTTTCACTAAGATATTGTTAGTGTTACTGTTTACAACTAAGTATTCAACATTTCAAAAACTGAGGATTTAAAAAACTCTTTTAGAAATGAGTTCTTAGAAACTGCATACACCTTAAAACTGCTCACAATTTTATTCTGAACTTTTTTTTTAAACTCCATTTTGCCTCCCTAATTAATAGCAGCTGATTTTTCAAAGTACAAATTTAATGAAGGCAGCTTTAAAATATTGGTCCTAAAAGCAGCCAGTTAGAAACATGACATTAAAGGGCAAATCTCATTTTGTTGAAAAAGATATATAGTGTCTGGAAACAGTATATTTTAAAAACAAGACCTCAAAAGAATCTGAATCTTGAATCAAAACTAGAATGAAGCCAAGTTGACTGTAATAGAAACCAAACGTGTATCTGC
The DNA here is from genome assembly GCF_047511675.1 of Marmota flaviventris. Classification (NCBI taxonomy): domain Eukaryota; kingdom Metazoa; phylum Chordata; class Mammalia; order Rodentia; family Sciuridae; genus Marmota; species Marmota flaviventris. The sequence continues at coordinate 109,286,266 of NC_092505.1, read as the reverse complement.
TTGGGTTTGGATAAGTATCCCCCAAGTCCCACGAGTTAGAGGTTTGGTTCCCAGTCTGTAGCACTATTGGATGTGGTGGACCCTGTAAGTGGTGGAGCTTCATGGGAGGTCTCAGGTCACTGGAAACGCATCCATAGAGGGAACCATGGGGCCTGATCCTCCCTGTATCTTGTGCTTCCCAGTTTTGCTGTGCTACATGCTACCATCATGATGTCCTGCCTCACCATATGTCCAAAAGCAATGGGGCTGATCAATCTTGGATTGAAAGCTCCAAAACTCTGAGCCCAAAGTAACCTTTTCTCTTTATGAGTTGATTCGTCTCAGGCATTTGTTATAGTAATGGGAAGCTGACTAACACTATGTCCATAATTATGCGATTTGTCTCATCTTTTTAAAGGGAAAATTAAAGAAAAGGAAGTCATTTTTATTATCATCTCTCTGCAAGGCATTAAACATTTAATTTACAAGCTGAAATAATTGATTCTTCACAGTGACTGTGTAGTATGTCATTCTTTATTTTTCAGATAAAGCAAACCAGTCCCAGGGAGCTTAGGGAACTAGATCAAGTTACCAAATGGATGCAAGCAGAGCTAGAATTTTAATGAACTTGTTCTGACTTTCGAGACAAACTGAATCTATAAATTTCTTATAACTACAAAAACGAGCAGGCAGGATGTGATCTGAAGTAGCAATACTAGGTAAGTACACTGATAATTCACTAGATAAGTGTCTTGTTTGAAACTCTTTTTTCCTAACCACTTATTTTACCAAAATAACCAAAAAAAAAAAAAAAATAGAAGATACTTGAGTAATTGATATTGGCCTCTCCTGCCCCATTGGTAGATAATGTCTCAGGAGTCATCAAACTTAGAACGTGCTGTATCAGGAAGGGTGCTAAGGCCAAAGCTTGCAGCTAACTCAGAAATAAGAGACATGTCCAAGAGAAATGGAAGCTGTTCCACGGGAAAACTGCATAAAGAAATGTTAAGATCTTTGCTTTCATTAGTACTTCCTTTTGACATGTACTACAACTTAAAAGGCTGAGATTTATAAGACATTGAAACTGAAAAAAAAAATTAAGCTTCAACAATACAAGTTTGCAATAATTAAAAAACATTATATGATTAGAATTTTAAAACACAAATAAATTCCAGACCCCTATCCAGCCATGACCCTTTAACTCCAGCTATCTCCATTAACCAGGAGTCAATTTCCTTTGGCTACTAAACAATTTTGACAAAAAATCTATTCCCTCAGTGGAGCCTAAATTTCTTATTTCAAAATAGCATGTAATATGCTATTCTAAAAATAGCATATCTCTCAGTTTTATGCTGATTTTCATATAGGTTGTATAAAAAAACTAGAATTTTGTTTTTATTTCAGAAATATATTCAAAATGTATTTCCATTGTATGATAAAGAAATAGAGGAAAATATCTTTATACATATATATATATATATATATATATATATATATATATATATATATCACATTACAAATAAACATTTAAAAGTTGCAATGATATCCAAACGAGAGTTGGCCGTGTGAGAGAAGGGAGGAAAGGAGGAATTCTGGGTGCTGTCCCAAGAGCCTTCGATCTCTTCTCCCTTCATCAGTAACAATCCCACAATCAGGCCAGAGGATTCAGTCCCCTTCCCTTGCACACCACACTTCCAGCAGTGTGATGTCACTGGTCCTTGATTTTTTTGTTGCTGAGGTAGGCCTTATTGGTTGGGAAGGCATTGAACATCCCAGATCCTGGGGTTCTGAGGATCAGGGAACCCCTTCCTCAGCTCCTACAATAAATTCAGATGAAGCAGAATACCAGCGCATGTGTTTCCTTGACCTGTAAGTGGACAGTGGGGCCCTGGTTGTCAATCACTAAACTAGCTGCTCACTACACCTCCTAGCATGCCTGAGGCCCTGGGTTCCATCCCATCACAAGTACAAAGCAAGAAGGTAGGAAACTGAGCCATGGAGTGATGAGTGACTCCCTCCAGATCATGCAAGGAATGATTAATTTTTTACTTGATCTTTTTTCATATCTAGAGAGGAATTCTGATTCATAAGCAGACACTAAGTTACTGAAGTGCTTTTTTCACAGGTGAAATTGTTTGTTTTTCTTTCTTTATTTATTTTTTACTGGAGTTTGAACCCAGAGGCTCAACCACTAAATCTCTTCCCAAGCTCTTTTTATTTATTTATTTATTTATTTTTAATTTTGAGACAGATTCCCACTAATTTGCTTAGGACCTTGCTAAGATGCTGAGGCTGGCTTTGAACTTGTGACGCTCCTGCCTTAGCCTCCCAAATTGCTGGGATTACAGGCATGTTCCTCTGCACCCCGCTCAAAATGCCTTTGAACAGAAATGCTCACCTCCTTGACAATGAGTCAAAAAGTAGAAAAGCATGTATTATGGTAACGTTTACTTAAGCAATTCATATCAAATATTTGTAAACAATATTCTGCTATATCATTCCCAGAGTGAGATCTGTTAACCACTGGAGGTCTTGGACAAAGATGGTCTTGGGCAAAGATGGGCAAAGTCACTTCAAGAAAAATAACCAGCAATACATGTTACCAATGATAAAATCAAAGCTTTCAAGAAAAGAAGGAAAAATTCTTAGAGTGAAGAGTGTTTTCTTTCTTGAGTATATTAATACCAATATTATTTCTATATACTTTATTCTCTGGACTATTTTTATGTCTAATGAATCACAAGTAAATATTAAAGAGTTTGAAAAAAAATTAAAGCCATATTACTATAGACTCAGTTTTTAAGAATATCAATCCATACAATTTTATTTTGTTGTATGTTTTTCTAGAGCAAATACATTGTATCAGCTGTTTTCAGCCTACTTAAAAAATAATACAGATTCATGTTCTCAAAAATATTATACATTGTCATAATTGTAAATATCCTTCCTTCCTATATTTTCACTGTTTTTTACTAAATGATCTTGATTTATTGACATTGAAGAAAAACATGAAAAAACATGGTCCTCCTAGGTAGTACTCGTGGAAATATAGCACAGAATAATGAAACTTACATATCACAGGAATGTGATATGCTGCTGTTAGAGATCACATTTATTTTTGTAGATGAAAACAAAAAGCAAATATAAAACTTAGCTTATAATTTTTTTCTCTTATAGTCAAATGTTTCAGTGTTATGGTAGAGAATATCTGAGCTCATCTTGTCCTTCTCACATTTTTTATTCTAATGTTTCAGAAAACTTTCAGAAGTGCATCTGCACTCTCTCTTTTGGCAACCATACCTTGTGCCACAGAGATGGTAAGCTGGTTCTTGGGAGAGACTGTCACTTTTTTCTCATGTTTGTGAGAGCTCTGTCCTACCACCTTTCATAAGAGATTAATAACTCGTCCTTCCGTGGCTGATGAGCTGGGGGAAGTGAAGGTTAAATTACAGTGATGACTGTGTTGTTGGGATGGTTTCTCTCTAAAATAAGCCACCAACAGAAAGGAGATGCTCCTGGGAGCTATAGAATCGCCCCCCAATCATAAAATTCAAGAGAGACCTGATCACAGAAGCACAATAGCTTCAGAGTAGCTATCTCCTGGAACCCCACGTAGGCATCAGGACATTTTACGTTTCCAATTGCATAAATTAGCATTCGAGCCAAAGCCTAACCTACAGAATATATAGGTAGAATTTTTTAAAAGCAAACATTTTAAGTTCTTTATTCTTAAAATCACTTATTTTCACTCATTTTTCCTTTCATATTCTTTTTTGTTTTGTTTTGTTTTAATTAGTTACACATAACAGTACAATGACCTTGACATATCATACAATTCTATCTCTATTGAACTCTTCAAGTATAATTTTAAAAGTAACGTGACATGCATTGCTCTATCAACATCCTACACACTGCAGTGAAACCATGTTCGAATACTAACATCAGCACAGGTTAAAGAAAAGTCGTCATGTCAAATGTCCTATCAGATCCATGTTGCAGGCAGGATTTTGCTTGCCCAGCACCCCTCTAGGGCCCCACTCTCATCCAGATCTGAATCTATGTTCTTCTTGGGTGGAGACATCCAACATGAGCCCAAGGAAGGCATGTCCATCCCCAATCCCAGCAGTGGTAGGAATGACTACCCAAAGTGACTTGCTCAGGCTGAGCCAATCAGAATGAATCCCAGACTTAGGCTGGAGTTTTGAAAAAGAGCCTTAACCAGCAAGATGTGAGACCACTGTTGAATAAAGCCAGCAACGAGTGCAATGTTGGCCAGTGTAGACAAAGGGAAACCGAATCCTGCACATTATTTGACACCCTGGATCCATCACTATCCAAATCCAGATAACCTCTAAACTGTCAATCTTCTCTTTTGTTTGGAGGGGCTTCAGTTGGTTCTTACTGCTGGCATGGAAAGTGTCTTTCTACAGAAATGCACCTCTTCAATTACATAAAGAAGAGTAAAAACCTCACCTCACCCTCCGATTCCTCAAATATTATGGGAGATTGTGAATTGTTTTAAAGATTTGAAAAAAAAAATAAAGATTTGGAGAGCAAGATGAATGGGATGAACTTCACACCATGCCCTAATATTTTGCTGAAGGGTACAATAAGACAGGTGAAAACATGTTAACTGCAGTGTTATATATGTCCTCAAAAATTAAATGTAACTTAAGTCTTAACTATACGACAAAGGCTGAGTACAAGACACTATGTCAATATCATATTATGCATCCCCCAGATTATTGAAAGGCAAATATTTATGATATAATAATATGTGGAAAATATTAAAACAGTGTTGCATTTCTTATGATAATTATAGCTATATTAAGTGATAGATACGTGGAGACAAGCAGTTTCAGATTTGGTTGCATATTAGAATCTCCTGGAAAGTGTTGTAAAAAAATGTAAAAGAAACATTAATACTTCAAAAATTCTCCTTTAATTCTCACTTAATTGGTTTGGGGTAGAGTTCAGGCATTGATATTTTTCTAAAGCTCCCAGGTGATGCTAATGTACAGACATAAACCAAAGCTTTAGAATTATGAAAAAGTGAAGCCTCTTATAATAAATCAACAGATATTTCATTTTTACATATTCAAACGTTGGCATTTTAGCATATTCAAATATTCACTTATTTGGCATATTCACGTAGTCCTAAATTCTTCATGTATTGGCAGGAAATACATTTCATCCATACTTAAGCCTCAAAATACTACAGGTGTCGATGGTCTTATACCTGAGACAAATCAGTAGTTTATACCCTGAAGTAGAGAAGAGAATGAGGATTTGGAGACATTTTTTTCAGGTATGAATTTTAACTCCTGGGTACACCCCAACTTGGAATGTCCCAGTCTCTTGTTTTGATGTGAATGATTCTGACATAACATTTGCAACTTGAACTTTCTAGCAGGTCTCCATCTCAGCCTTAATGAATGTTATATATGTGCTTACCCATTGTCTATCATCCCCGATCTCCATAAATAGACCCTCCTTCTCTAGATGATGAAGAAACCTGGAGCTCACACAGGTACCTAGATTGTCTATGCAAATATGGATCTCAACTATCCAGCTCCAAGCTTGACCTCTTCTGAATTCCAAACTTTCAACGGCTTCCTCAACACCTCTACATGGTCACCAGGAAGCATCTGGATTTTAACCAAAATGAACTGAATTTTTGCACCTAGGCTTGATCCTTCCCTAGTGTTCCCCATTTCAACAAATGATATTCTCATTCACTGTCTGAACCAACCCTCAGATGTTAGAGTCTGTAAACAAGTCAAGATGGCGCCTGGCATTTTGCCAGAGGGAGTGGTTTGTGAAGTAACACCAGCGAGCCATTAAGTGTGGAGATTCCTTATTGGTTGACTGCTGTATCTAGTTAATGTTAATTATGATAAGCTGTGTGGAATGTATATATATATATATATATATATATATATATATATATATATATATATATATATATATATCCCTCCAGTCCTACAATAAACGGCTCCCACTCCTGCTGTATCAGTCTTCACAAGTTGCTCGTCACGCCCCGGTTATTTTGCTGCAGCCGGACTGTGGCACTCAGAAACATTCTTGAGTGTCAGTTTTAACCCAGGCACATTTTAACAGGAAATCTATTTACATGTATCTTCAAATTATATCTTGGGCTCAACTCATTCCCATCAATTTCAATGCATTCTTTCTTCCAAGACATCAGGATCTCAAGCAGAATCCTATACTCATCTTCCTAAGGGAACCCTGCTTTCCTGCTTGTCCCCCATGGTCTAAGTTTTGTGGTCATTTCTATCCTAGCTCATAATCCTCCAGTGCCTTTCTATCACAGGAAACCCAGCTCTTTGGAACCTGCCATCTGGCTCTACTGGTCTTCTTAGTGTTCTCCCTTCCCTCTGAGCACCAGACTCACAGCCCTCCCTGACCTCCCTCAACAGGACCCAGTGTACCTTCCTAGCAGGACCTCTCTTCCTCGTTGGTTTCCCATGGTTGCTCTCACCTTAGATCCCATGTCTCAGTCCCACCGTGCTTCTCTCCAGGGCCTTCAAATTCCCCCTCCTTGGAGATACTTTCTTGAAAGTCTATTCCAAAAGAGCACTCCCCTCGCTACCCATATTACTCCCCATCTCTTTAAGATGTTTCACTTTTCTTCATAGTACTTATCTTACCTGATGTTATATATGTGCTTACCCATTGTCTATCATCCCCCGATCTCCATGAATGTAAGGTTTAATCAGTTTTGTTCCTTACAGAATTTCTAATCTTTAAAGCAATGCCTTTGTGTTAGTCAACTTTTTGTCACTGTGGCAAAAATAACTGCCAGAAACAACTTAGAGGAGAGAAAACTTATTTGGGGCTCATGGTTTCAGAGGTTCAGTCCATGGTTGGCTGATTCCATTGATCCGTGCCTGAGAGGAGGCAAACATCATGGAGGAAGGGCATCAGGGAGGAAAGCTGCTCAGCTCAGGGCGGCCAAGAAGCAAAGAGAGAAGCAAGACACAGGGACAAGGGCATGCCCCCAGTGATCCACTTCCTCCAGTCATGTCCTTCCTGCCGACAGTCACCACCCAGGAGTTCATTCAAACTACTAGTCCATCATATGGATTAATCCACTAGTAAGGTTACACCTCACATCACTGCCTAAAAGCCCCAACTCTGAACTTTGAGTATTGGAGATCATGCTTCCAAAACATGAGTCTTTTTTTTTTTGGTAAGGTAGGTCGGGGCATTTCTAGATTCAAACTACAGTAGCCTGGGTACACAGTTGGTGGTCTATAAGTGTCTGTGGAATATTTGAATGATTAAATCAAGTATATAATTATTTTTGTTTTTAGAGAAGTTTTAGGCTGACAGTAGTAAGAGTGGAATGTAGAGATTTCATGCATTCATGCAACCCTGCCCCTGCCAGTGCAGAGCCTGCCCTCAGCCAACATCCCGCAGCAGTGCTGTCTGTTATAGCAAGAAACCTACCTTGACCCAGCCTCATCATCCAAAGCACGTACTTCCTTTTAGGGTTCCCTCTTGGTGTGTGGACTATGGGCTTTGCCACATGATCGTGCCATGTGTCCACCATTGTAATGTGATACAGGGTGGATCCACTGCCCTAAAAAATCCTCCATGCTCCACTCATTCATGTCTTCCCTCCTCTTAACTCCTAGCACTGGCTGATCTAAAATAATTTTTCCTTTTTCAGGTTGTTTTATATTTGAAATAGTCAAGTATTATGCTTTTGACTTTTGGTTTATTTATTGTTATGGCTTGGATATGAAGTGACCTCCAAAACTCCTGTGCTGAAGGCCTGGTCCCCAGTGCAGCAAGGTTCAGATGTGGGCTTTGGGACGTGACTGGATCATGAGGGCTTGGACCTCATCAGTGGGTTAATCCATCCCATCATTGAATGGACTACCGAGAGGTGGTAGAAACTGTCGAGAGGAGGGGGGGACATGTTTGGAGGAAGTAGATCACTGACTTTGGGGACTATATCCCTGGACACACATCTCTCCCCCACCCACCCACCCAACCATCCCCACTTCCTGGCTACCATGAGTGGAGCAGCTTTGCTCTACCATTCCCGTCCACCACGCTATTGTGCCCTACCTCCAACCCAGGCAAGGGAACCAGCCAATCATGGCCTAAAACTTCTAGCATTGTGAACCAAAATAAATCTTTCCTTCTTGAAGTTGTTCTTGTGAGGTATTTGGTCTCAGTGATGAAAAGCTGACGGGACATATCTGTTTGCAGGTGGCTAACTTGGGTTAAAGGTGCTCTTCTAACATCCTGGGAATGTAGAGGAGGCACTCACCTGGGAATTACTAATTTTATTCACTTATAAGTTAGTGATAACAATAAAATCAATCTCAGCGATTGTCTTTACTGAAAGACTCGGGGAGTGGCTCTTTTCTGACCGCTAGCTCAGGTCATTGCCTTGGTTTCAGAAAGGCCCTCAGCATTCAGCTTTGAGTCGGCAGCTGAGGCAGGGCGCTTCTCACTGCAGCGGGACTGGAGGACTGCATCCGAGCTCAGCAAGTTCTCCCCTGCGGGCTTGGAGGCTATCTTCAGACCCTCACCCCATGGCTTAGACCCTTTCTACCCGCCCCTTCAACAGCTTCCTAACTATCTCCCTGCCTCCTCAGTGACCTCTCAGGTCCACCCTCCACACTAAGCAAATATGTGACTATGCTACCCTAACTGAAAACTTTCCTGAGTCCTAGCACCCTAAGACATTGTTACTTGTCCCACCCAGGACCCCTCACTATGCCCTTCAGATAGAGTCATGGCTGATCTTCCCTCACAAAGGAAGGCCGGGCTGAGTGCCTGCTTTGAAGAGCCGTCTTATCTGTCATGGCACCTACACAGCCCCCAAAGTGCCAATAGAAACTTAGGGGTATTCATGGCTTTCATAATATTTAATATGTATTAACAGCAGAGGCCCTTGAGCTAGGAACTTTGGGCTCAGATCTTCCCCTTGGTATTTGTATACCTTTGGACAAAGCATTTAATGACTCAAGCTTCTGTTTCCCCCTCTGTAATACAGATATGATTCTGTACCTGGATCTCACAGAGTCATGCTGGCTAAATGAGAGGTTCAGGACAGTCAGTGCCTGGCACTTAAGGAACACTCCCCACGTGTCAGTGGTTATCACTATTATATCCCCCTCGGCTTCCAAGTTATGTCTGGGCTTTGACTGGGTGACATGATCAATTTTCAGTATGTTCAAATTCCCCTTCGGTGCTTCTAGTTTAGAAGCTTTTACTCTCACATTGGATTGTAATGTAGTAAAAGCTCAAACAAGGAAATTATTGAAGCTGAAATCTCAATTCTAATCGTGACTACTATTTTTCAGGTTCTAAAACATGCCTATATTCATTTTCTAGGGCTGCCAGGACAGTACCACAGACGGGGTGGCTTCAAGAAGGGAGATTAATGTGCTAACAACTCTGGAGCCTGGAAGTCTGGGATGGGGTGTCAGCGGGCTGGCTTCCTCAAGCCTCGCTCCTCTCTTGGTGTCTTTGGTCTTCTCTCTCTAGTCTCTGTGCCCTAATTTCTTATAAGGACCTGGAATTGGATTAGGGCCTACCCCACTGACCTGATTTTAACTTAATTACCTCTGTGAAGACTCAGTCTCCAAATACAGTGACATTCTGAGATCCCAGGAGTTCTGACTTTAATGTATGAATTTGGGGGTGGGACATAATTCAGTCCATAAAATATGTCACATCATTTATTTCTAACCATTTTTCTGTAAAGCTGGGGTAAATTATTGATATCTAAATATATAAAATCTATCATAATTATAAGTCAATGAAATGAATGAATATTCTTGGGAAATATGATTATTGATAAATCCACATGAAAAGAAGTCTTCCTCAAATTAAATATAATAGAATCCCAAGTCACAGCTTAACTGTAATGATGAAAAATAGACTCAGTTATGTGTGGTGGCACATGCCTGTAGTTTCCGATACTGAGAGGGGGTTGTGAGCTCTCAATCAGCCAGGGCAATTTATAGAGAACTTGTCTCAAAAAAAACAAAACAAAACAAAACAAAAAAATGAATCCTTGGTTATCCTTTCTCTATTTCACAGAGAGAATGCAGTATTCAAAGAAAAAGTTCATTAGCAAACTATCAGTGACGATGTGGTTGAACAACCAAAAAGGAATCAAAGATGAAGTCAAATGTTTCTTATAAAAGTGAACTTAAAAAACAGTGACTTAAAAACTAATAAAACTTGAAAATGCAATACATACAGTACTAAGGACAATTATTCAATTTTAAATTTTAGTTTGAATGAAGAAATGTTTAACTTTTTTAGAGTTAATATCATTACTTTATAAACCAAGTCAAATTTTTCTTCTTGCTATTATCATCCATCTGCCAGTTTGCATATGAGCTAACCCTGACTCTTTGCCTATGTCTGTGCCCTGGGAAGCAATTGAACCCAAGTCATCAATGGGACGTTAAGGGTTATAGGATTTAATTTTAGGTTCTAAAAAACATATTCACTTAATATTTTAAAAAACAAAACAATAGGACTATGTGGAAAAAAAAATGAATCCAGGTGGGTATTTTAAACTTTAGAAAAGGGTTTTTCCCGGAGTAAATAAATTTGTTTGGGAATTAGGATTAAATAAGCTATTTGGTAGAAAATCATCTTAAAACAAAAATTAGGTTTGAGTACCCCCTAATCCTTTATTGTTTGTTCCCTAGCATTAAAAAACAAAGATCATCTGTTATTTATTTATTTTTTTTTTTTTGCTTTTAGTGATTACTACAAAATATAGGTAACAAATTAGCTTTCCTAAATTCCTTATTCTCTGCCACTACAAAAATATTTGCAGACAAAACTCCATAATTTTTAAAGCACAGGTGACTTAGATATGAGGCAAGGCTTTAAGAATTTTTGTATGAAAATGTTTAATGCTATAGGAGTTATTGATGTGTTATTTAATCTGCAACTAAAGCCAAAGAGATGAATTCTGAAGTGCCAGTCCTGAGTTATTCACCATGAAATGCCTTGTTTAATGCTTCTTTAATGAAATCAAACAGTTAAGATAATGAAAATAAAGAGAAAGGTCAAGTCGCTGAGGATAAGCCACTTAACCTTATTTCTTATTGCATGTAACAGCACGAAGCTGGAAGCCAATCTTCATAAATTGAATTTATTTCATATTCCTAATGCTTATGAATAAATCATCTTTGGTAATTAAATAATGTGTGCTGCTTTTCTGAGAACCCTCCTGTCAATTGTGCTAGTTGGCTTGTGTCTTCCAGATGTGCTACGTGTCTTCTGGAGAATCCCCGAGGAGCCAAAGCAGCGGGCAGACCCGTGGGCACTCGCCGTTCTATCTTATTTGAGAAACCATGGGAGAAAGAGAAGCTAATGAAGACTCATGTACTCAAAGAGCTCCAGATCATTTTCTCAGCTCTCCGAATTCACGATTAATGACATCTCACTCCTAACAGAAGGAAGCAGAGGGAGGCCTCTGCACTGTCCCAGCCTGACCACAGCAGCCACCTCCCAGGAGCTGGTCTAGAAGTTGCACGTTGAGGGTTGGTGGGCACACACCATCGATGCACAGGAAAAGGCCCATCTCTTTGTTTTTGATCCAGATAACTATTTTTTTCTATTTTGTAATAAAACTCTCCCTAAATTCTAAAATATATTTGAAAGGAAGGAATTCAAAACTAAGGATAATATTTCATTTTATCTTTTAGCAGCTTGCTTAAAGTATTTTTGAAAATCATCTTCATTCTCCTGGAAATTTGCTGATTTTTCATCTAAAAAATGTGTGTGTGTGTGTGTGTGTGTGTGTGTGTGTGTGTGTCTTTTGTTTTACTCAAGGTTCAATCTTCATCCTTTATTCATCCAAAGCCAAATGTGGATGGTGTAAGTCTATTTAGAGTAACTAAAAATAAATCAAATGGAGAAGGCAAGCATGCATTTTCCCATGTAAGAATCACCCCAGTTCCTATTGTTTTCTGCAGGGTAGGCCACACTAAGTATAAAAGCAACTGTCACTGTGGCCATAAGTCCTATAAGAGCAGCAATCAGGTTTTATCCTGCAGAAACCCCCATGAGCAGTGGTGCTCACGCAGCAGGACACACTCCTAAGCGTACCAGGGGAACATCCATGCTTTCTGGATTCTTCTTTTCCAATGTGATGCTCTATCAGGACACAAGAGAATGAGAACCCGGCTGCGGTCATAAAGGTCATAAAAAGCCAGCCTTGGGGCAATAGCTCAGTGGTAAAGCACTTGCCTAGCACACGTGAGGCCCTGGGTTCCATCCCCAGCACCACATAAAAATAATTAAATGAAATAAAGGTATTGTGTCCATCTACAACCAAAGGGAAAAAAAAATAATAAAAAAAAAGGCCAGCCTTGCACATACTGTTTGGTTAAGAATGTAACATTCCTATTGGTAAATAATAGCAGACACATCGATACATTGTATTCCCTCAGTGGAGAGTCACATTTTAGATTTTTATCAGATAAGATTTCCCTGGGTATACTTAATGTCAAAAACCAGTCCCCATATTTTTATTCCTATTAAATATTTCTTCACACACACGTTAGTGCTCTTAAACCTGTATCCCGGTGCTGAACCTAACAAGATGCATTCTGTGTCGTATTTCCCTGAATTCAAGACTGCAACACTCATCTCACTGTCATTTCCGGGTTAAACCCTTTGCACAGCACTCTTCTGAAATCATCTCACTTTGACACCAATTACTTAAAAATCAGAAATGCTTGAATGGATTGAGTTCTTAAGATTAATATTTTATAAGCGATGTCCTACTACTCTTTTAAAACCTAAAGCATAACTGACTGGTGGTGTGCTCTAATTAAAACACTGCACACTGTAGTTTGATTCAACAGAATAAATGAAAAGTCCCCTTCAATAAAGTAAAAGTCTCCATCACATTCACAAACATCTACAAAGTGTTTAATTCAAAACAAGACTTTTATCTTTTGATTCTAGCTAAGGAGCACATTTGCTCATGATGGTTAGGCACCCCACGTTATTTTTAGAAAAAGTTTGAGTTAACAGCATTTACAAATGGAGGCCCCAATGCACTGAAATGATAGCTGCAAACTAATCAATCACAGAAGGAAACAGTTTCTAAATAAAAGAAAAAAAAAAAAAAAAGCCCTGTTAATAAGTGCCAAAGAAGTCACTTCCTCTACAGCTAAAGCTAAGCAACTTTAAAGGTAGCGTGAAAATAAGGACATCTTATCTAAGCAAATCTATGACAATCCTGACTTCCTTTGGCAAGCATGGGTATGCCAGACAAAAGGAGTGGGGAATAAAACCAGACCAGAGGAGCATGTCTGGGGTGCATTAACAGGTACAGTCTTCAGAACAGCGTTGACAAAACCCAGTTTTACTTTCCCTCCTTCACCACCACTTGAGGGTCACTCCATGTTTACAAAGCAGAAGCAACTTCTGAGAAAGTGTTTTAGGCATGACCTGAGTCATGCATATTTGAAAAAGATTTATATGAGCATGTGGAAAAATTTCTGGGGGTGGAGGGATGAGAGAAAAGCCTTCCTGAATAAGTGACTTGTGTGCTTCAAAATTTATGTGAGAGTTACCATCACGTGTTGTCTTCATAAAGTAATTGATAGGAGGAAATGAATCCATTTTGTATTTCCCAGCTATTGCAAAATAGCTGGCAGAGTTTTACAAAAAGTTTTGTTCATTGAAACAGTACGTGACAAACTAGGGTTGGCTTTTAAATGGGGGCAAATGGGCTGTAAAAATCCACAGCAGAGGTGAGGGGCTCTGCCCATCACAATCTCTTCTCCTCTACCCTCTCTCTCTTCTCACACCTAGTTTTGTTTTGTTATGTTTGGTTTGGTTTGGTACCAGGAATTCAACCCAGGGACACTTACCCACTGAACCACATCCCCAGCCCTTTTTATTTTTATATTTTTATTTAGAGACAGGGTCACAGTAAGTTGCTTATAGCCTCACTAAGTTGCTGAGGCTGGCTTTGAACCTGCAATCCTCCTGCCTCAGCCTCCCAAGCCACTGGGATTGCAGGTGTGTGCCACCATGTCTGGCCTCATACCTAGTTTTATAAATGAACAGGACAAACGTGCTTTATCCACAGACAGTACTGAAGAAGAAACTGTAGAAACAAAAGAGTAAGAAAAATTTAGCTTCAACGTAATACTTTCATTTGAAAAATTAAGCTTTAAATCAATCTATTTACTAATGTTTAAATTATTTTTATACGAAACATTTATTCTTATCATAGTAAAAAGCCAGGCAATATCATCATGAAGAAATGCCAGTAACTGTATCCAAGATGGAGATGGAGAGAGGCTGTCATGCTTACCTTTAATGCACTATGAACTTGGATTTGCATTTTTAAAACAGTTATTATGATTGTCATCTAATGAGAAAATAGCTTAAATGACTTTAATTAACAAGGAAACCAACAGGATGGGAAATTAAAAAGTAATCACAATGTATCAACCATTTGGTATCAGAAAATAACTATTTCTTAACAATAACAACATGAATCACAGTTATACCGCTGCAGACAAATTTTGAAATTAGTTGGCATTTTGGAGGCAGCAGTGTAGGAGACTTGTGAGACTAAAAGCATGATCTTTGAAGACAGAGTGGGTGTAAGGAAACCATCTTGGGCTTTTTTATCTGAACAGCCTTGTAAACTACTTAAATTCTCTGGGTTTGAAAAGAAGGACAGTTATCCACATTAGGATTATGCTGAGGATTCTATGAGATTATATGTATAAAACGCCCAGATTATAAAATGCCCAGCAAATATTAAGTTTTTACAATTGATCTTTAAAGTTGATAGATAAAGGTGACTCTCAATTGGCCCAAAAATACAGCAGAAGACCTTGTGGATGATGGGAACAGCCAGCACAGGGGAACACCCAGAATTTGAGTGACATGCAAAACATCTTTTCCACCAATAACAACCAAGAATTAATGTATGACAGAAAGCAATACAGATGTGATATAATTCATTTTTTTAAAATAAATCTACACTATTGAGATGTATTTTTTTTTCAATCATAAACATTCAAGTAACTACATGAGCAATCAAAAGCTTTACAAATTAACCTCAAATGGAATACAAAATTTATGTTATATACTAATGAGATTTATTTTTCTAGTACTCTGTCAAAGTCAAATATTTTCCCGTGAGAATATAATAAAGAGTATATTGTAGGCCATCTACACCACTCCTCAGTATCTATGCAAAAGAATTAAAGTCAGCAGACAAGAGCAATATATACAGGCCACGTTTTCAGCACTCCACTCACAATAGCTCAGTTATGAACCCAGCCTCACTGGTTAATGGAAACAGAAAATGTTGCATATACACACTGGAGCTTCAGTCAGCCATAGAGAACAAAATTATGTCCTCCACAGGAAAATGGATGAAACTGGAGAGCATTGTGTTAAGCAAAATAAACCAGACTCAGAAACACAATGTCACATGTTTTCTCTCTTTCATGTGTGGAAGCTAGAGAGAAGGGAAGAGAGAGACAGAAAGAGAAGGGGAAGGGAGAAAGAGAGAGGTCTCATAAAAATAGAAAGAGAGACTATTAGAAGAGAGGATCAGGATAATCCCCATTATTCTGTATAATTAATAAGCACCAATAATTTTTTAAAAGTGTATTATTTAGACTTCATAAATTTAAGCAACTATGGAAAATAGTTATTATTAAATATAATTGCCTTGATGGAAATCCTAAGTGCCCTATTTTAATCTTTATACATTGTATACACATACTAGATTATTACATTGTACCTCACAGATGTGCAATTCTTATGTATTAATTCTTACGTATCAACACAAAACAAAAAAGTTTAAATAAAAAATATAACTTCATCAATTATAAAATGTTTTAAATTTGTTCTCTAAATTTTAGAGTTTATGTTAACTATGAATGGAAATCACCATATTGTACTAGCATAAATTGTTTAATATTAACAATGATCAAAATACTACCTTTGGGGCAGGGAATGTAGATCAACGATACAGCACTTGCCTAGCACATGTGACACCCTGGGTCCCATCCCCCGCATTATAAAAAGAAGAGAAAAGAAAAGAAAAAAGTAATCTTCACCTTTAAAGTTAACTGCAGAATCTTTCTGATATTGTCTTCATCTAAGTGGCCACATGGATATGAACAGGATGATTCAAATGACTTAATGCCAGCTGCCTTTTGGTCTACAATTTAATTACAAATTGAATGCAGGATGTGCCATTCTCTAACTGGGGCTCCAAATCTCCTGTTCTCATTTTCCCAAATATATATTTATTAAGAGAAAACAAAATACTGAGCAATATAAATGGAATTGACCCAGGGCATTTTTAGTTGATATTAAGACTCTTAACCTATAACTACTAAAATCACACTGATATTCATAATTGATTTTGAATGACTTTGAATTTCAAATCCCTGACATTCATTTTGAAATGAGAAATGCAGAATTCAGTCAAAAGGAATCATTAGGAATCAGACACATTTTCAAACTTCTTAATTTAAGAGAGCTGCCAAATTTCCAACTTTAGTATCTTCTTTCACTTATTTGAAACACACACACACACACACACACACACACAAACCACAAAACCTCCTGCAAATCTCCAATACTTCAACTTGAAGAACAATTCATTTAAAGTTTATTTCCCTGGAATCAACTTTTTTTTTCTATAATGAAAGCCATGAACTCCAGAGAAATTACTTAATCTTAATAAGTTGTCTGCTTGCAAGTCAAAAAACCTAGTAAGAGAACAAGATGCCTCACTGTAACTACAGGCTGTATTGCAAACACCCTCGGGAGCCAAAGGGATTCCACAGCCAGTGAGGTCCATTAGCAGCCTCACAGAGCTCCTGAGAAAGGCAGAATCTCAGACCTGCTCAATCACAACTGGCCCTGCAGTGGGATCCCGGGGGGTGTCTTACATGTGAATCAGAATTTGAGCTGCAATGGTAAAGTGATCTGATGCCCTAACATTAGCATCATCTGATTTTTGTATCTTAATAATGACTTTATGACAAAGTCACTCTAAATACTTAAAATCTAGGAAATTCCATCTGAAAGGCACTTCAAAACCATCATTTCCCCTAAACCTCCACCCACGGGAGAAGTCAATAGGAAGGGAAATCTATTAGATGCCCATTTCATCCTTAGTCTATGCTCTCTTTTCCCTCTTACTCAGCCATCACTTTTCATTTCTATTTAGAGCCTAAGAAGCCAATTTCAGGAAACTGAGCTAAATTGCATTAGAAAGCAGCTTTCTCCCAAAGTGGGATTATTGAAGGCATAAAAACTCTATTTTTAAAGAGATCATGCGATTTTTTTGGCTTCATTTCACAGAGGGCAGAAAGTTTATGCCATTTCTAGCAATATAATATAGGTACACAAAACAAATGTTTTCATGTAATTCTAAGAATGCTATATTTGGAGACAGAACAAAGCGGTTGTATTCAGGATGAAAGCAATAAATGGTCACACAAATTACTCAAGAAAGCAATATTGAGTTTTTGTCTTTTTTTTAAAGCATGGATGATTACTTGAAGTTCTAGAGAACCAGAAATAGTTCACACTGAGCCCCACGGGAAGTGGAGATAAGGCTCATCATGTCTTGCCCAAGAGAATCTGAACAGCTGCTCTTTAATTTGGGAGACTGGCTGAAGACTGTGACAAGCAAAAGTACCTAAGATTTAACTGTGTTGGAGTCTGAATATTTTCTATACCCTACTTGACAAAGTGGGAGAAAGGAGACATGAACTATAAGGAAAAAGAGGCTGGAAACAGAGATATTTCTTCTATATTTTATAGGAAAACATTGATTCAGTGGTAGGAAATTTGAATATATAATACAAATATCATATGTCATATATTTATTACATATACATGTGTATATGTATGTATACGTGAACTAAGTACAAAAACATGCTCTCAAAAACATGCTCTCATTCCTTGATGGGCCATTACTCATTATAGGATGAAGCAAACCAGCCCTCCAATACCCACAAGGAATCACCTGTCCACCCAAGATCTCAGCTGGCTGCTACTTCTCTTCCTCATTTCTAGTTCTTCCTCAGTCCTAACCTTCGAGTAAACAGAGTGGTTTCTTGCAAGATGTGATTTAAAATGAAAGCAATTAAAACTACATTTTGAAATTATCAAAGGGAGTCATAATATAATTCAGAATGTATTATTTTCATGCATGTCCAATTTTTCCACATTATCATTTGAAATGCAATTACATGATTTGTACTGAAGGGTCTCAGTTTTTCATGCAATCGTTCAAGAATGCAAAGTAGATTAATTAAATTTGGGGGAAATCTATCTTTATCACCATTCAAAAAGAGATTAATATATTTTCTCTAATTTACAGAATTAGAGGACTTAATCATGGATTTATGGATAAAGCACGCATACTTCTGAAATAGAAGCAATTATCAGCCAAAAAAAAAAAAAATCACAGCATATTATCTCCATTATTTTTCTCCAAGGATATATTTTAATTCCTTGTTCTCAACAAACATGGTAAGTTCTTTGTTAATGCCACAATCCATCATCTAACAGAGAGGTACTTCCATAATAGAGGATCTTTCAAATTGTCTTTTAAAAATGATATTGTGATAACATGTATTACTTTCCTATACAGATTAATCTCCAGACACAAAGAAGGATGTTTGGTGGTTCACAATTACTTTGCAAATTTCAGAAACATGATTAATTTTGGACTAAGAAGTTGAAATGCAATGTAAGCAAGAGCCAGATGAAACATCAAGTTTTCCATTCCTTACTCCTACAGGTATTAGAATCACCATGAGATCAAGTAGGTATCCATTTTTCAGGGTGTCACAAGGCAGACTAAAGTAGAATTGAATGGAGAACACAGTTTTATTTCCAGCTTAGCCATCACCTAACTTTGTCAAGGAGCAAATCACATTTCTGGGTATCAGCACTATCATCTTTAACTTGAAGCTACTGACTCTATAAATGATTCTCAGATGTTGAGTGTTTGGACAAATAGCATCATCACCAGCTGGAAACTTGTTAGAAATACTACTTTCCATGGCCCAGTACTAACTGAACCAAAAACTCTGGAGTTTTAGTCAGATGCCCACGTGTTTCTGATACAGCCTCCAGTGTGAAGAGCAACAGACTGCATGGTCTCCTAGCATGACTATCAAGTGAACTGCCTCTTTATGAGCTCGTGAGATTGAGGATTGTGCCTTATTTGTCCAGCACCTAGAATTCCTCAATGAATGAATGTATGATTGGAGGTATCATCTCCATAGCAATCTCTTTCCCTTGAATTCCTAATATCCTTTATCCATGACCATTTCATGGCACATGTGTCTCCTTTATCATTGTCACCCTGTTGTTACTGTCATTTATGTAATAGGTCTTTATCTTGTTTATGAAACAGTCACCCTCCATAGTAACTTTTCTTCTTATATTCCATAAAATAGTGGTTCCCAAGCTTCACAATGAATGAAAGCACCTAGAGGGGACAGATTATCAGGCAATACCATCTGTGTTTCTAACTGAGCAGGTCATCTGGTCAGCATATTCATATGAAAAACAAAAGATTCTGAATACCCAAAGCACTCCTGAGCAAAAAGATCAATACTGGAGGCATTAAAATATCTGATTTCAAAATATATTATAGATCCGTAGTAACAAAAATAGCATGGTACTGTCATAAAAACATCCATGGAGACCCATAGAACAGAAGACTGAGAAATAAACCCATGAATCTATAACCATCTGATTTTTAACAAAGGTGCCCAAAAACATACATTATAGAAAAGACAGCCTCTTCAACAAATAATGGTGGGAAAATTAGAAATCTATAGGTAGAAGATGGAAACTAGATTTCTACTATCATCCTGCAAAAAAAAAAAAAAAAAAAAAAAAAATCAATTCAAACCAGGTGGAGTAGCTCACACCTATAATCTCAGTTACTTAGAAGACTGAGGCAGGAGGATCCCAAGTTTGAGGTCAGCCTGGGCAACTTAAAGAAATCCTGTTTCAAAATAAAAAATAAAAAGAACTGGGGATGTAGCACAGTTGCATAATGCCGCTGGACTCAATCCCCAGTACCAAACCAAACCAAACAACAAATAAACACACAACTCAAAATGAATCCAAGACCTTAAGACCTGAGACTGAAACTACTAGAGAAAAATAGGGGAAATACTTCACCATATTGGTAAAAGTAATGATTTCCTGAATAGGACTTTAATTGCTCAGGAATTAATAGCAATAATTGATAAATGGAATTATATTAAATTAAAAATATTTTTCACAGAACAAAGGAAAGAATCAAGAAAGTAAACAGACAACCTATAGAATGGGAGGAAATCTTTGCCAGCTGTTCATCTGACAGAGATTAATATTCCAAATATATAAAGTACTCAAAAAAGTCAACACCAAAAGAATAGATAATCCCATTAATAGGTAAAGGATCTGAGCAGACTTCTCAAAACATACTCCTCCAAAATAAGCATCAGGAATAACCAATACATATGGGAGAAAATGCTCAACCTCTTTAGTCATCAAAGAAGTGAAATTAAAACTACATTGGGATTCCCTCTTACCCCAGTTGGAATGGCTTTATCAAAAATAATAAAATAGGGGCTGGGGTTGTGGCTCAGCGGTAGAGCACTCATCTGGCACATGTGAGGCCCTGGGTTTGATTCTCAGTACCACAAAAAATATAAATAAATAAAATAAAGGTATTGTGTCCAATTACACCTAAAAAAATAAATATTTTTAAAAAATAAAATAATAAAATAAATGCTGTTGAGGATGTAGAGGAAAAGGAATACACTCCTGATAGGATTGCTAATCAGTACAGCCACTGTGGAAAGCAACGTGGAGCTTCCGCACAGAACAAAAAATCAGACCACTATATGATCCAGTTCTGCCATTCCTGGGTCTGTGGCCAAAGGGACAAAGTCAGCAAGCAGAAGAGAGACCTGCGTGCCCATGTTCACTGTGGCATGACCATAATAGCCACATCACAGATGAGCCCAGGTGCCCGTCTACAGTGGAGAGGAAAGAAATGTGGTGTGTGTACCGCAATGCAGCATTATCCAGCCACAAAGAATCAATTGTGTCATTTGCAGAAAAATCAATGGAACTGGAGGACAATGTGTTAAGTGAAAATGAACTACAAAAGGATGAGTATTGCATGCTTTCTCTCCTATGTGGACAGTTTTTAGTTAAAACAAACAAACTAAGGATGAACCCCAAATAGAAAAGGAACTGTTAGGAAAAGGTGAAGGGGAATGGGGGAGGGACGAAGGGACATGGTCAAAGCATGAGATATGCATGTGTGGAAATGTTACAGAGAGATCCATAAAACTGCACAATTAAGATACAGTAGTAACATACTTTTAAGATAGAAAAAGGAAAAAGAAATTTCAATATAACATAAATTCAAAAGGTTACCTAATAGTTTTTTCCTTCATAAAATAATGGATCTGTTCTTAAATGATTCAAAAGTGTGTTTATTAAATAGTAATTTTCTTAACTATATATTAAATGATTTAATTTTTGTACAGAGCTTTTTTAAGAATCATTCTGCCTCAGCCAACACAAACCTGAATTCGGAAAGCCAGTGTATAGGAGGCACAGGTGGGTAAGATACTAATTTCTCCCAATATCCTGAAACAATTTCAACCTTGCTTTTGACAACTTGACATAACATTTAAGTTCATTAACACTACAATAGCTCTGCCATTCCAATCTATAATTCATCAGAATTGAAAAATTAAAAACGTGCCCACAGCTTTTTACTTTGTAAGAATAGTTGCATGAAGTTGATGTAGAATTTGATAGTCTATTTTTTTCCTGCTGATTGTGGTCTATTATTTTAGCATTGTAGTTAAAAAAATTATTTCTCTTTATAACCATTTGTTCATTTATTTGTTCAACTAATAATACTAATTTGCATTGGCGCTGTTTTGCGTTCTGGGAAACAAGGATGAGCTACAGTTCCAGTTCTTGCCAATACAGGCTCACCTTCTAGTGGGAGAAACTAATAGTAAGAGTCACTAAACATCTGTCTTATGACTTAAGGAACTTATTCATGCATGCTGTCCATCATGAATTCAAGTGTGCCTGTTACCATAATTTTTCCTAACTGCAAACATAGTAAAATATGGTTGAAATCCTAAGTAAATACTTCTACTACTCAGCAAACCCCTGTTTTCAATCTGCAGGTTCTATGAGCACCCTATTGCTCCCCACCTTCCTCTACCTTCTCTTCCTGGAAACTATACACTAAATCCAAGGAAAGACCAAAGTTAATTAGAGTGGCATTGTATGTATTCAGCATGGTACGAAACAAAAAGTTATGTAAGAGAGTAAATTATGGTTGCTATGGGAACCAGAACTTAAGAGTGTATTTTGGACAAAAGCTTTAACACTATTCAGGCAAATTATGTTACAAAAAAATAACACCAAGAGAAAAGTATTCTGAAGGATCCAGTTTTTAAGATAACAAATTTCATACAGAGCTCATCCTTGCTCTAAGATGTACATAAAGATTAGCCAAGAAAATATCTGGTTCACAAACTTAAATAAGGAAATCAAATTTCAGTTTGATGTCAACAGTAATCACAAGCTCACTTTGTCAACTATCTCCTGATTATTTTTGATAAAATATTCTACTTCTTAAGGAATCCAGAATCTATAAAAAGCTTTCATTCTAATACTAAAAATGTAAAAATCAGGTTCCTGTAAACTATGTAAGTTCTCATATACAATACTTTAAACTCTTCTCGGAATTCATTGCAGACAACAAAATCTATTGATAACCTCTGACCAAAAACATTAAAATAAAAAAATTTTTAAAAAGCCTTATCTATAGTTTAAGTGTTGGACTTGAGGAGTAAAAATAAAGTTAATTTAGGTGGTGCATTTCACTATCTTACCATAACTGATCATTTTCATCATATAATTTTTAACTGCATATTAAGTGATTAAATCAAAGTACTTTCTAGGCTATCTTATTTATTTATTTATTTATTTTTGCTATATTATCATCTCTATTCATTATTCAGAATTGTTACTCCACTCCCACTCTATAGGCAGTTTGGATACTTCCCCACAAGATAGTACAAAACAACTCTATTACTTGTAATTAAGATGATATACATCTTGCCAAAATCACCTCTATCATGATGAATCCAAATTATAACTTTGGGTAATTAATATACATTTTTCTTTTATTCAGAAAATGCCACTCTACTGAGATTTTTTTTAAAAAGGTTAAATAAGAAAATGGGAATTTTGCTACAAAATGTAAACTAGGAAGAGTTTATGATAGTACTTAAAAATAATTACTGATTTTTTAAAATAATAATAAAATGGTTACATCACAGGGTGAATTTGTTTTCTACTGAAAGCATTGAATTGAAAATCATTTTCATGTCATAAAATATAAATACAAATAATAATATTGCAAAACATTCTATATAATGAATTTATTCATTTAAAATTATGAATACATATATTTTCTTGACTACTGGACACAGTGATTCATAACTCATTATTTTCCTTTGCTATAGATTTTTTTTAATTATAAAGAACAACATTCCCCAATGCCAATAAAACCAAAGAAAAAAGTTGTGAAATAGCACAGATAAATGATTATAAAGTGGGAAGACAGGTAAAAGAAAAACAGGAAATTTTGATATATCAAATGTTTTTTTCCAATCTTAATTGAAATCACATTACCAATTAAATCCAAGCTTTCCATTTGCAATTCAATAAAAAGACACTATGAAAAATAAAAATGTTTTTATCATTACAATCCATTCTACTACAAAATTATTCTTAAATTTGAGAAGGAAGTTTCAGCTACTCAAATCATTTATGAGGCAGGTGCGGCAGTGCATGCCTATAAATCCTAGCAGCTGGGAAGTTTGAGGCAAGAAGATCCCAAGTTCAAAGCCAGCCTCAGCAACTTAGCAAGATCCTATCTCAAAATAAAACATTAAAAGAGCTGTAGATGTGGCTCAGTGGTAAAGTAACCCTGGGTTCAATCCCCAGTAGTCCTCCCCAATAAACCAAATCATGCCCACATTGTTTATATAGACCCTTCCAGCTTGGTAGCATTTTTCAGGGTGCTTAGAGATCACTCTGGTTATTACAAAACTGTGACATTCCCTGTGCGTAGGAATGTTTGATTTCAAAATGCACGCCCTATGCAATGTGGAGCATTGTCCCAACAAGCAAAGTGCCTAAAGATCTGGTTGCTTAAAGTTTTTACGGGTATATCGCACAGGTTTTGAAACACCTATTTCATTTAAAACCTGAAGACAACAGCGATCCTGCTTCTTCAGAGTCAAGATTTGAGGTCATTGAGTTAATACCACATGAATGAACTTGCTGACAGGATACTTCATGCTGAATTCCAGGTTTTGGCAGTCACAGCCCATGTACTAAATAGAGGCTGTCAGATTCCAGAGGCACTTCCTTACCATGCACTCCCCACTGCCCATGCTGCGCTGTTCCTGGGGCCACCCTGCGGGTTTGGGCGCAGGGTGCTGTGTGCAGAGGAAAGGGAGATGCTGATGGTAAAGATGAACATCCACAGGGAAAGGACGTCCTTTCTATCCAAAGCCAGGAGGCCAGGCTCGGAATAGGGTCCTGGCCTCTGTCTCAAGGGCTGTGAGGTACACTAGGGGGAGATGTGTAAAAGCCAGATGCCTTTAGGCTGTCTCCCAATAAAGACTGAAGGGCCAGGACCTAAGCTGCAGGAGTGCCTTCAAGCTCCCAAGTTCCAGTCCACCTGATGGGTGGTCAGCTGCCCTGAGGCCCATGTCTATCAGTTCATCATCCAGCTGGAATGCACTCTTCTTTGGAGTAGCCTTCTCTCCAGATAACCAAACCTGACAAATATGGCTGCACTGTCTCCCCCAGGCGTGGACTTCCCAGAGTGGCCAAGGGGGTGTCTACAGCACCAGAGGAGCCACTGGTGCTTGTTTTAAAAGGAAAGCGCTCACCACAGTGCTCAGGAGCAAGGGGTGTCCTAACTGCTCTCAGACCAGTTGAGACTCAGCCTCCCCCTCTGGGCTAGCCTCCTCCATCCCCAGGAGGTTAGGCTGAGAGCAGTGGTTCTCAAGCTGGGCCCATGGTGCCCTTGACAGGCAATGGCTGCCAATATCTTGACTGTCACCACCGGGGTGGGAGGATGCTCCTGGCATTTTGCAGGTAGAGACCAGGGCTGCTGCTGAGCACGCTGGAGACAGACATGGTCTGGCCCTACCTGTTCCTAGGGCTGAGGCTGACAGATCCCCAGTGCATTTATGACAGCACAGGATGCTCCAGCCCATAGGAGAGCGCTAGGTCCTCGCAGCTTCCAAGTTGCGACTTCCTAATGGAGCACAACTTTGCACAGAAGGAATCCTCTAGAGTTAGAGGGACAGGGGAGTGGGGATGTGGCCAAATAGTGACTCCTCTTCCTGCTCCAGGTACTCCTCTACCTAGCAACAGGAGCGCTGGGGCCACCTGCTCAAAGCTACCAACATGATGAAGAGACATCAGTCCCCGACCACCATCCAGGCTCCCTCAGTGACCCAGGGAAAGCTGGGCTGCACGGACACGCAGGGAAACAGGTCTGCTTTCAGGTGGCTTGGTGACCACTGGTACCACCCTTCATAAAGCCATGATCTCTGGGGCTAGTTCTAAATTTTGTGCTGGGGCTAGTTCTAAATTTTTGGCCTCAGCACAGGACTAGTGAAGAAGAAGAAATGGTCTGGAAATATTTTTTGACAATTCTAAAAACGTGGAAATAAATATTCCTACAAACTAATTCATTTAAAAAAAAAACTTTTATCAGTTTTTAAAACAAAACACACAGGTTGTACCCAAGGCAATACCTGTTGAATGGGCAATCTTCTCTGACTGCAAATAGAGTGGGAAAATGTTCTATTATGTGAATACCACATTTACACAGCCATCCATTAAACAGTGCTTCCGTCTTTTATCAATTAGTGTGGATTAGGGACAGAGAAAACCATTTGTTTAAGCAAAGATGTGATGAATGAAATGATACACAAAAGGAAAAATAAGAGGTAATATGACTCAGAAAAGCTAAAATAACTAAACTCAATTCCAAACTCAAGAGTTTCTCTAGTAAGAGATGAATAATGTTAAAATTAAACTTAGAAATAGTCTTGTAATGCTATTACCTACTTACAGTGTAGAATTTAAAACTACCTAGAATATATTTTAATACATATACAAATGCACATTATAACATATAAAATGCATTTCTAAACATTCTTATAGAATTATGCTGGTACAGATGTCTAGAGGCTCTTTTCTTTCTTTCTTTTTTTAGTTGTAGATGGATATAATATCTTTATTTTTAGTTATTTATTTTTATGTGGATCAAACCCAGGGCCTCACATATGTGAGGTAAGCGCTTCTACCACTGAGCTACAGCCCCAGGCTGAGCCTCTTTTCTTGAATGAGATATAACTCAATAAAACATTGCCTCTAAAGAGAATACTTTATTATGTTAATATTATTATTAATATTAATAAGCATATTAGTATTAGAATATTTTGAGTCTGTGGCTAAAACCAAAGTTTGAAAACTTTATAAATGGTCAGAGAGCATAAAAAATAATGAAATCCTTGATTCAAGCTATAAAACTAAGTAATAAATCTGTATTTCATAAATGATCCTATAGCAATCAGATTTTTCAAAAAATCAATTAAGGACCCTTCCTTGAACTCTTTTGCTACTTCTACAATTTGGAATTAGTCACTAGAAATCATTTTACAAACCACAGGAGATTAATAATCACAACTCCACCCTTCAATTCACACATTTTTGTTGCACTATTTTTACCTCTTACAACTTGGTACCCAACATCTCTTTCTCTGAGCTGGTTGTCTTCTTCCAACAAGCTCTAAAATCATGAGAGGAGCTTTTATATAAAATATTATTAGCTTAGCAGACTTGAAATGTCGGCTTCGTTCTTTGGCACATTCATTTTTATAAGATTATCTCTTTCCAAAAAAATACCCTGCCCTGAGTCTTCTTTACATGAAGAACCCCAAAAGACTATGCTTATATTATTTCTTTCCTGGAAAATAGAACCTAAGTTGTTCTCTCCTGTTTGTTTTCTCATTAAAAAAAAAAAAAAAGTGAATAAATTTCAAACTTTTCCCCCTTTTCCCTTTGACTTGAACAGATTATGTTCAACTTTAGAGAAACTCAAAAAGGAAAGTGGAAATGATGCACAAATACATGAAACCACAGTAGTTTTATCACACAGTACCACATACAACAAAACAATTGTTTCTGAATCTTCATGGGATCCAATTTTATTTACAACATCCTCATGCCTTTCTGAGGATAGGTCCAGTTTTCAAAAAAATTATCTACTTTATTGCCTGCCAGACAGACCTACAGCATTATAACTGATACCAGTACTAATGCATGCTATTCTCATAGCCACTAGGGAAAGAAGCATAAGATTGTTGCTCTTGGAACATTAAAGTTAAACATTAGTCTTTGCCCACAGGTAATAGTATGTGCTCAATAAATGTTTGTGGAATAAAAAAGGAATCCATTTCAGCCAGTTGACTACAAATAAATGAACCATACATTTTTCAAAGCTCTAACAAACTTAGCCTCACATAACCCTGCAAGAAAATTTATTTCAAAGAGTAAGTATTGTCAACTGAGCAAGAAACAACACAAAGAGATATTCCCTCCAAGTTATAAAACCCATGGACACTCAGGATTCCCTAAGCAACAAGGCCATTTTGCTTTTCCCATCTATCCATTCCGGACATCTATTTCTGCTTCTCAGAAATTAAGACTTACTGATTAAGACTTTAGAACTCCTCATCCATTATTCTTTCACTCTCTTAAGATAGTTGAGTTCTAATGAATAAACTATTAAATAATTCAGATTGTCTTAGAAATGGTAATCAGGATGCTGTTAAAATATATTATTCCAAAACCAATATCACCTTGAAATGTGAACAGTTTAATAAAATCAAGTAGTAGTAATCCAAAGTAATGGCAGTAGAAATCAACATAAAAGTCAAGATAAAAATAGACTAACACTGCTAGACTTTCACTACACTAGCACTAGCTGATGATAGAGCTCTCTAACACTTCACAAGGCTCAAACTGTCAGCCATAAATGTTTTAAAGTAAAATGTAGCCTCGGAATAACATATACCAATTTCTTTTTAACAGATGGCAAACTAGACTTTAAAAAAAAAAAAACCACAAAAATTTTATTTTATGTGTAGTTGAAATGGAAGACATAGTTCCAAAGACTATCATGACAAACCTAGCATCAATAGAGAAGACAAAAACCTACCATTCTCTAGTCATGGTGCAGCTTCTATTGAGTAGTTTCAGACTCTTTAAATATTCCATATTCCCTTCATTCTGCAAATAGTTACTAAGCAAAGACAGTGAGCCCAAGACTGCCGTGCTACAGAAAGGAGAACAATCAACAAGAAGGTGAACAAGAAATATTTTTGCCAGAAACATTTATTAACATCATCATTATTAGGGTAAAAGCAAGCAAATACCCCAAGTCCAGAAAATACTAAAGATGTAAAGGAGTTCTGAGTAAGGTCCCTTCTTCACACCCAAACATGAACAACAGCTTTTACTCTTTCAGCTTGTCAACTCCACCCAGCTCTGAAATCTGAGAAGAGCAACTCCATTATTTATAAGATCTCAACACACTATTTTTTCCCCCCTTTTTGGTGCTGGGGATCAAACCCAGAGCCTCATGAAAGCTACACATGGGCTCTACCACTGAGCTATATCCTCAGGCCTCAGCCCACAATTTCTTAAGTAAGCCCTGACACTACCTTTAATTCCCAGACCTTTACCCTGGAGTCCTGGGAACTTCCTTGGGTGTTAAGATGCATAATGAGACAAGACACAGCCCCAGTTGGGTAGAATGCATTTTCCAGACTGGGTAACAACGGAACTGAGACTGAATTAATTAACTAGCACCTGGACCTTTGAGAAGACACACATACACACAGTGATACTACAACCTGAAAATTAAAATTCTCTAACAATTTATTTTTAGAATCCTTGCTAGGAAGCAGGAAAAATTAAAATGCTTGCCTTTTTTATTTCAAGGGAAAAAGAAGACAAATATTTTATTATTTCCTTTATTATTTATTTATTCATTTAATTTATTTACTTATTTTGCAGTGCTGGGGATGGAACCCAGGGCTTCAAGTACTGAACTATATACCTGCAGCCCTGAGAAGACAAATTAGCTTAAAGCAGTTTGCCAAAGACTCTCTTTTCAAAAACATGGAGGTGGGTGGGGATAAGAGGGCGGTTGATTGCAACCATTGATTCTAATCATTGAAGCTATGTCCCTGATCAGTTTTTTGTTTAGAGTCAACCAAATTAACATTAAAACCACAGCCAAGTTGCTCAGAGAAGGTGACAATGATCAAAAGCCCCCGTCTGCAATGTGTCTGCCCTGTCCTACTCACAGGACAATCTGACAATCCAAGTGTGAATGGTGGGTGTCTTCTGGAGCAGTGGATTTCTATGGAGGTTTTCTACAACTGGTAGAAAGCAGGCTACAAGAGTGCCCAGGTCTTCCATCTATGTCTCTATACAAGAGGCTCTCAGGAGAGTACCCTTCTGGAGTTTGGACTAGGTCATTTGTTCTCAAAGTATGGTCCCTGGACCAACAACATCACAATCACCTGGAAACTTGTTAGAAATTAAAATGACAAGAGTCCTAACCCAAATCCACTGAATTAAACAAAAAACTGGAAGAGGGGTCCAACAATGTTTTAACCTTCAATTCATTTTGGTTTATGGTCCTTTGAGAACCTCTGGTAAATCTCTATAGCCTTTTCAAGCCACCAAAATCCTACTGTGAGTAGATCAACACTCATCTAGAACTAGGGTTCCATCTGATTAAACTCATCTAATCATGCCTACCATCAATAAAACCAGCTACATTTTCATAAATTTATGTTAGCCAGCTTTTCCCGATTAAGCAGACAATGTGAAAAAATATCTGATGTCATTTTAACTAAAAGTGGTGATCTCCAGATAAAATCTTGGTTCCCTTCACATTTACAATGTAGAAACTCATTCTAGCTGTCATGCAAAACAAATCTATGTTTCTATGACAGTTAAGGTGCAGGAACTGGCATCTCTTTCCCAAGACCCAGCTGCCACATTCGGCTTCTCTTTGCCATCCCTTCCCACCCAGAACTCACTTAAGAGTGCCACCAGGAAACCTCAACAGATGGGGCGTTTTAGGGTTCCCACCCACAGGAAATATTAACTAACCAGAAGGCATGAAGTCTCACACACAGAGAACTCTAACATCATACAGATCTGGTTCCAAAATCTGGTTCAATGAAGTCCATGTCAGCAGCTAACATGGAAAACAGGACCCAAAATCCACAGCACTCAAAGCTGAAGGTGTTAAGATTACACAGATACTTCAACTTTCCTGAGGTGGTCACAAAGGAGGAGAAAAATAATCCTTTGAAATGACATAAAACTGGGATGGCTGTCAGAGGCCAAAAAAGAAAGCTGTTAAAAAACAGCAGGGGTCAAGTTTAATAGCCAGCCAGGCTCCTCAAGAAGCCTCCTTTCCCAAACTCCTCCCTTCCTCCCTCCCTCCCTCCCTGCTCTACTTCCTTCACACTCCAAGTCAGCCTGACTTTGTCATTCAAACAAACGCTCTTATCTCTTCACACCACAATACCAGAAGCGGTTCCTCCTAGCCAAATAAACATTGTAAAAACGTTTTTTTTAAGAAAAAAGTAAAAATGTCCCTAAATTTCTCTCAATTTTGTCCAGAAAATAACAGAGAAAACCAAAACAGCACAGAACTATTTTTCCTGCTCCAGTACACATAAAATTGCTTTGAGAACTCAAAAAGCATTTATTTTACAGTATTCAGTAAAAACATGTTAAACTCTTCTGCTCTGCCACCCTAGACCTATACAGAATTTAGTCATGCAAGTGACTAAACCCTGCGGGAAGGTGATTAATGCACCCAGCAATCTATTCCATTTCCAATTTCCCATTTTCAAATATTTCCTGTCAGGATTATATAATTTCTTAAATTATATACCTACTAGCTTTTTTGTCAAAGGCTTTCCAATTAATAATAAAAATTAAGAATGATAGAATCATCAAATACCTTGTTTTTTTACAAATCCTTCAGAGTACTTGTCACATCTTCAGAATTTTCAACACTTTGGATTGAATTAAGTAACCAAATTTACTCAAATGCAAGAACGAATCCTTGCAATACATCAATTTGGACAGTTTCTCTCAGTTTCTACAATTGCTTTCTAATTGTGTTTGATTATCAACCTAAGTGGGATCAGTGGGGAAAAAGGGGGGGGGGGGGGGCAGGCCTATGTATCACAATCAAAATAAATAATTCCTCTGCCACAAAGGAATACTGAAATGCCTCCCAGGCAAACCAACAACAAAAAAAACAAAACCACATATTTTAAGGCAAGATATGTTAATATAGCTTTAAAGAAACCTATAGCCTCTAATTTCTTTTGGCTTTGTTAGGGGAATAAATCCCTTTTGTTTGAAGACTCACCACACTTCAACTATACTTAAAACCTAAGATGTATCAAGTATTCTAAAATACATAGACACTTTCTTTTATTCTGTAGAGGCTATTTTACAGATTAAAGACCTCCTTAAGAAAAATAAAAATAAAAAATAAAAAAGCTTACACTGCCTCCTACTGTCAGAAGGAAGAATTTATGAGGTCAAATATGGTCCACACACAGCACAGTGCAATAAGATCAAGGGAACAGATCTGTTTCCAAATGAAACTGTTGAAATACTGTCTATGACAGGTTCAGATACAGTGCAAAACACACCACATGGCATGATGTCAGCATGAGAAATCATCCCCAAACGGGCTTTAAACTTGATGCACAACATAAACACAACAGGATGAAGGACCCAAAGTGCCACCCTACTTGGCTGAGGGTGAAGTTCCCAGCTCTAAGTCAGCATTAGCAGTTGGTGCCCCTCCCACCCCCCACCCCCCACACCACTACCCAGAGCAAGCCAATGGCTCCATCTCAGAATACAACCAAGATGCCTCCTCATCTTTTAGTCAGCAGGTATGGCCAGGGCTTCCTAGGCCTGAGGACTTTCTCCACATTTAAGAAGTTGGAAGGAATGTCACACCCAACTTGTCACAGAGATACATCTGTTATCTTCAAAATTTGACAGCTCTGCTTCCTGCCCCTGCCTACCTCAGCCATGATACTGCATTATCACTGATGCTGTACATCACAGAATATGAAACACAGAAACACAAACAATACTTTTGGGCTTGTTTCTTTAAAAATGGCATTTTGTATTAAAAGTCTTAAAATGAAGAGACAATGATTAAACGAGTGGAATTAAAATTACAATTAGAACTTGATACATCATAACAGTGAAATCTTGCTCTTGCTTCTGAAGGTACACCCTATAACAGAAAATCAAAACATTTAAAAAATAATATGTAAGGGGAGCTAAATACCTGAAAATTGAACAAAATGAAGCAAAAAAAAAGGGGGGGGGGGACAACCCATTACAAGACATAGACATTACATTTTAAAGGCTGAAAATAATAAATTCACCGAACAACAGGCCCTTTTGTCCTGGCTCCTTCAGGAAGATTACTGAAAGGAAACTGGTAAGTGGTTTGGGGAATAGCAGATTCTGGTACTGGTGGGAAATTCACCGGTTGGCAGCGGCTGAACAGCTGAGTTTTGAAGGCACTCTGCAGACACAGGGGTGCTGGGGGCCCTGAATCACATTTACAAAGTCTTTGTATTATATTTTTAAAAGCTAGTCATTAAAATCTGTTGCTGCCAACCAAAAGAATTTTTTTTTTTTTTAAAAAAAGCTAAACTTAAAACACACACACACACACCATAGTACACACAAAAATGTGCAGGATCTGTAACATTTTTTTTTCACAGCTGATAAAAAAAAATACTACCATTCTCCCAAGGCTCCCCTTTGATACAGTAGGTAAACAAAATAGATTTTTTTTTTCCACAAATATCAGCAGACACTTTCTGGCACCCCACACTGTATTGGCATCAGTGTTAACAGTCCCAGTTCAGATGTGCAATACTTCAGATTGGATACAATGTAACAAGAATCCAACTTTGCATAGACATCCTCAGAATCACAACCAGTCACGAGGGGTTGCCCTTCCAAGCTGGCAGGAAAGGAACCCGATCTAAATTTCCAGCTACTCCTGGAAAACAAGGAAAAAACAAGAGTTTCTTCCTCTCCTTCTGCTCCTTCATATGGGTTTCCCGGACTGGACTGGACTTCCATGTATTTAAAACTCGGAACTAGAAAAGAGTCATTAACAAAAGAGAGAGAGGGACAGAGGGAGAGAAAGAGAGAGAGAAGACCCCCCCTTCCACCTTCTTCCCCTCCACTTCCTCCACCTCCCCACCCCCATTTATTTCCAGGCTGAAACTTTTGCTTGCCGGGTGTCGGGCTGCCAATACAGCACCCTAACGGCCACTTAAACGGGGGAATATGCGTCAACCGAAATCAATGAGAAACGTACATGCTGCAAAGAGCCACATTTCCACCAGGGTCTCGGATGGTCAGGACGGGGCACCCCTCGGACACGGGGCGAAGGCAAGGGATGCGGGCCCCGGAAGCCAGCCGGGCTCCCGGGACACCCCGGCCAATGCAAAGTCGTCTCCAATCTCAAAGCAAGAAAGGAAATCACATTTAGAGAGTCGGATGCGTTTGGCTTTTGTGCGCAGAGCGAGGCCGGCGCCCGGCGGCCGCGGGCGCCTCAGAGGATCACGCAGGCCGAGCAGCAGCCCTCGTCGCCGTTGGGCTGAGCCGCGTAGTTCATCTGCCGCACGATCTCGGCGAAGAGCTCATCCACCGAGGCTTTGTTTTTGGCCGATGTCTCCATGAACGGGCAGCTCCACTCCTCGGCCAGGGCCTTGCCCTCACCGTAAGAGACCTCGCGTTCTCCCTCCAGGTCCACCTTGTTGCCCACCAGGATCATGGGCACGCGCTCGTACCGCTTCACGCGGATGATCTGGTCCCGCATGGGCTTGATGTCCTGGAAGCTCTGCTGGTTCACCAGGCTGTAGACTAGGATGAAGCCCTGGCCGTTCTTGATGTACAGGTCCCGCATGGACGCGAACTGCTCGGTGCCCGCCGTGTCCAGGATCTCCAGCACCGACGGCGACGAGTCCACTTCGATCTCCTTGCGGTAGAAGTCCTCGATGGTCGGGTCGTACTTCTCGATGAAGGAGCCCGTCACGAACTGCACGGTGAGCGCGGACTTGCCCACGCCGCCCGAGCCCAGCACCACCACTTTGTACTCTCTCATGGCTCCGTCGGCGCTCGCACCACGCCTGCCGCGGCCCCGTCGGGGCTGCGCGCCGCTGAAGGCTGGGCTTGGCGACTAGACTTCTCCCCTTCCTCAGCTCCACAGCAAAAACCCACGCGAGCGCGGCCCGGAGCGTAGGGTGTGGAGATCGCGGGCCGGCTCCGGGCCGACCTGAGGCTGCGGCGGCGCGTCCCTGGGGCGCGGGTCCGGGGCCCCGCTGCAGTCCGCGGCGGCGGCGGCGGACCGGAGGACAATGCCAGCAGCTGAGCGAGGCGACGGCTGGAGTTCCTCACCGCGGCAGCCCAGGAGGGCGGGGAGGCGGCGGCACCGGGCTGCAGAGGCGGCTGCTAATTGCGCGTCGGACCGGGACACGTAGGGCATGAGTCCCCGCGGAACGTGCGCCCACCGCCGAGGCCCATCGCGCTCTCTCCTGCAGCCTCCGTGGGGCGAGGGCTTCCTACTCGCCGCGCGCAGCCCGGCCCTCCCCGCGCGGGCGAGCATGCCCAGTGCGCCGCCGGTCGCCCGCCCGACTTCCGCGCCCGGTTTTCTGCTGGGTCGGGCGGAGGCGGGGTTAGAGGCGGGGCTCTGGATTTGAGTCTCGGGAAGCGGATTCGGGAGCCAAGCGAGTCCAGGAACTAGATAAGTGTGTGCGCTGCGGGAGAAAGGTGTATCTACGTGTGTAAGAGGAGCTGGGAAAGCTCGGACCGGAGGATGGAGGTCGCCTTCTTTTGTGGCTCTGGGGTTGTGCAGAGGGCGGCGGCCCTGCGAGAAGCGTGGAGCGCGGCGGGCCGGATCTGGGATGGGGTGGTTCTTGCTCTGGACTGCCCGTTATCAAAAATCCGAAGATGCTACTCCCAGAGCCCCAGGCCATTGTATGTCTCGGGCAACGGAAGGCAGCGGCGGTAGTGGACGATCCCTACTGCCATTGCGCAATGCTTTCTCAACTGTTCGCAGGAGGAGCGCTCCCCCGCGAAGCCGGCCCTCAATTCCTGCACTGCAGCCCTCCAACAAAGAAAACAGGAGGAATCGGGCCGGAGACTCAGTCCTGACTCAGGATGGGGCAGCCGGTGGCGCCCGGAGCTCCCTTCGGGCAGGGATGGGGCGGGCCCGAGTCCCACCCTCAATCGGTGGGTCCCACCCACCTACCCACACTGCAGTGGCCAAAACCCGGAAAAACGGGCCCCATCCCAATCCCGAAGCCTGGCGGCACCCGCAGTTTAGGGCATGCTCAGTCGGCAGAGCTGGTCCTTGGGCTTGGAAGTAGGAAGCTTTTGCACCGCACGCCCACACTCCAGCTCAAATTACCTCTCCTGGACTCCGCATTCATTGGTCCCAGGGCGCGAGTCTCACACCCTCCAGTCTTCTGCCATTGGCCACCGCCAAGGTTTTATCAGTTTGGGTTGCTTCATTGGCTGAAAAGTAGCCTCCCTTCGCGATTGGTTATTTATAGAGATTGAGTTG
Source organism: Marmota flaviventris (assembly GCF_047511675.1). Lineage (NCBI taxonomy): Eukaryota > Metazoa > Chordata > Mammalia > Rodentia > Sciuridae > Marmota > Marmota flaviventris. Next base: position 109,250,397 of record NC_092505.1, on the reverse strand, counting down.
GGAGGCGGAGGCACAGCTGTTCTTTCTCCGCTACTCCCCTGCCCCCTTCCTCCCACTTTCCCAACCCAGTCGTTTTGCAGTGATGAGTGAAAAAATAAGAATTTAGGCGGAGAGCTCAGAACTAAATATAGTCCTTTGTTGGTGTTTTAGAGGGAGTCTGACTCTCGGTGCCCAGTCACGACTGTCCCCTGTAAGGAGCTGATAGGGCTGATTACAATTCTTGGTCTGCAGGAAACAGCAAAGTTTCCAAGTTTTTCTGTAGGGAGGGGGGAGGGTGTTAGGATGAGAAATGAGCCACTTGGAACTCGTTTCACCCGGAGAGGCGCGGGGAATGTCCAGGCTTGCTTGTTCGGAAACGTCTGTGCTATTGGGCAGGCAGTCGCTAGACTTGGCTCGGCTCGCTTTCCCTGGAGGCGCGAGGAAGATGCCCAGACTTGTTCTGAGTATCTCTCATCCTTGCAAGGAGAGGTGTCAAGACCTGTCTGCAAACATCACTGGCTGGTAGCGTGAGCCCCAGGGCGAAGGGGATGGGGAAGGACAACCCTGACCCGGCATCCTGCCTCTCTCATCCTTTGCCATTGCTCTCTGGTTTAACCGTCTGCACAGGAAGGATGAGCCAGGAGGGGTGCTGACGCTTGGTTTCAGTTCCTAGTCCCGCCATGACTCACGGCCACGTTAGCAAGTTAACCTTCTTCAAACCCGGGCTCCAGTGCGAGTCCGCAGCAGGAAGTCCTCGGGCAAACTCTGGGCACTGGGCGGAATAAGGGCAGCAGCCTACGCCTGGGGTGCCGTGGCTGGCGCTCCCGCCGCGTCCAGAGCCTTCTATTTAGTGGAGAGAGGGCTTTCACCTTTGACTGTCAGAGTACTTGCATATAATTATGCTTATATAAGTCTCCAGAAAAATCTCTGAAACAAATTCTTCTAATATAGCTGGATAGAATCCTGCCAGTCTTTGCCCAATGTTGAATATCTGCCTATTATTGTACCCCTTTTAAAGAAGAAACCTAGTCCATGAGATGTTGGGTAACTTGCTAGAGATTTCACAGCGGAATGTAGCAAAGCTTAGATTCCAACGGAAGCTGCAGAGTCTGGTCTAACCACTAGACAGCACTGCCTTCTCACAAGAAAATTCCTAGTTTTTGCTCTTTCTTAGGTTAGGTTGAATTTAGATTCAATGTGAACAAACTTTCTCCCCACCCCTTGGTGCGAGGGATCAAGTCCACATCACCACCATGCCAGGTAAGCACTCTTCTGCTGAGCTACATCCAGGGCCTTCAAACTGGCTTTTAAAAAGCCAGGCAAGAGGAACCTCTGTCCATGCCACATTCCACCTCTCCTCTGGCAGTGCCCCCACCCACAGGGTCAAGCTAATGATCCATCTGGCTGCAGAACCCTTTTCTAGACCAGGCTCCAGCTAGTCAGAACACTTGAGTGCCCTGTCCACATGGTGCCAAAACCACTTCCAGCATCTGTTTGGGATTCTGGGCAATGACTATTCAATTGAGTGTGTACTTGGGCCCTTTTCATGTGGTAGAGTATTGGTGGGGTCAGTTTTATCTTCCCTGGCACTTTCCAGCCCTTGGTGGGTTCCAAGAATTCCTAATTGACACTTGGTTATCCAGGTCCTTGCAAAGAGGTATTGGTTAAGATATTTTAGCACTTTGTTGTCTTGAGTGGTAAGTTAAATCCTTCAATTAGTGCTATGTGGGTTTATATGTGTACTGTTGCCCACAGAGGTGGTTCTTAGTCTGATGTAGAAGAAATGGTTTGTCCTTACAGGTGTGGTGTCTAATCTCAAGGATTAGATCTGGTTATCACCTGGGGCCTTGTGCAAGTCCCTGACCTTCTTGACCTGAGTTTCTTTATCTGTAAAATGATGACAGTAAAATGCGCCCCACCCATCTAGCTGCACAAGGAGCCTTGCAGAGGACCTAGTTACTAAAGCCTTCGTTTTTTCAGCAAGAGAGCTGAGCAGAATCAGAGCTCTGGTGTTCTGGCTGCACTTTCTATGGTGCCAGGCATTCCATAGATAAGACCTAACAGGTGGTGGATGGAAGTGTGCTTTTAAAGCTGTAGCACTTCATACAGGATCTAGCTACTGCCCACACAGCTTGATAGTCCCACCTGGAAGAGGCCATCCACAGGTACCCTTGTGGATGGATGATGGCTTCTTAAGTACCAGAAAAATGGCTCAGCTTGAATACTTTCTATTAGGTATTCTTCGCTAGCAATTTTTTAATATACTCAGATTTTTTCCCACAGAAAGATTTATATTGGGGTATTGAGATTCAAAATGGAGGGAAGAAAATTGCTATTGTACAAATTTTAAGGTTGGTTGCTCTCTCCTATGAAGTGCATTAAGATGTTTTTGATACTCCCACTTATAGCAGGAATCATTATCCTAGGGCCATTATAATTTACATACCTAAGTCTGGTATTCCAAACACCCTGTGAATTACTTGAGGTCAGGGTCCATGTCTGGTTTCCCATTAGAGCCTCCTCTGTCTCTCATGATTTTAGTACAGTAAACTGAGTATGCAACCCCCACCCTTCCTTAGCCCTTCCTTTGGGGATGGTTATTTGGTGCCTTTTCCCTTTACTTCCTCTTGTTGTTTTTCGATTTGAAACCTGCACCTAGCCCATGCCCAATCCTCTTGAAGGCAGAAGATGACACTCTTAGCAACTACTGTGTGACCCAATCACTGTACCCCAAACAGGCAGCTTGTAGACCAGAGACCCTATTAGATTTAGGCAGCACAGCACAGGGCTATAAAAACCTTCTCCTGCCATCCACCCCCTCCTCTTTTTCTCTGGTAGATCAGACACTGTCACAATAGCAATAAAGATCTCTTGGTCACTTTGAGTGTCATGGTCACTTTCCTTTCATGAGTATTGATGAATATGTGAATGGTATTTTATTCCTTTTCTGAGCTACATTTTGGTAAAGGTAATATCAGCCTCTGGTGAGACACAACATTTCCAAGATCCAAACAAAAATGTCTGTTCCATTTGGAGTCTCCCTGAGCCATAAAGATGCTGAAGTAATGAAAGCACACTAAGTTGGATAGAAACACTAAATTCATTCTCTCTTGGGGAAAGACACCAAAGCATCCTATGGATGAATGTTTTCTATGAAGAAGACTTAACATTTACAGTTACCATGTAAAGTATTTCTGGAAAATAACCTAAAAGTAATATCTACCAGATAAGGACAGCTTACCCTTTGAAGGATGCAGAAACAGATCCCATCCTTGACCTTTGTTCTCAAGAGGTATTGCTGAGCTCTGCCTAAGTTGCTGGGTTTGGGCCTTCCAAGAATAAGGAAGTTTGTTAAAATGTAAATCTTTTAACTCCTCAAGAAAAGAAGTACTAGAGCCGGGCACAGTAGTGCTTGTGATCTCAGCGGTTTAGGAGGCTGACACAGGAAAATCGTAAGTTTGAGGCCCGCTTTAGCAATTTAGCAAGGGTCTAAGCCACTTACTGAGAGCCTGTCTCAAAAAATAAAAAGGTCTGGGGTTGTGGCACAATGGTTAAGCATCCCTGGGTTCAGTCCCTGGTACAGAAGAAGGAGGAGGAGGAAGAGAAGAAGACGAAATGGTACTCACCTGTCCTTCTAATTTATACATAAGAAAGTAGAAGTTGATTTCATGATGTTCATATGCTATAAGTGAACAAATAACTCTAGAGAAATTCTTCTAATTTTGAAAATACCAAGCACAAGTTTATGGTAACCATGTATCCTTATTTTAAAGTAGCAGTATAAGCATAAGATAAACTGCCTTACAGAGTGGTCAGTGAATATTTGTTAAGTTATGTCATAACATGGCTGATTGGTCCTTTTCAAATAACCTCTATCAATAACTCTAAAAATATTTTATAAGTAGAACAAATCATCGTCATTGTCTCATACTGTCTATAGAGTTTAGGTGACACTTTGGGTAGCCAACACATCACATACACGCTGTTTCATGCCACTTCATGCTACTTACGTTAAACTTTGAGCAACGTCCTGCAAAAACATGACTTGAACTATTTAGAGATTTTGTATCTCTGTATCTTAAAAGCATCATAAAATCCAATCAGGATAAAGAGAAACAAAGATCTGCTTAGATTTATAATTTCAGTGTCTGCATCTATCACTTGTACTCTGGTTTCTTTTTCTTATTTTAATTATTCTTCAAAAGTGTCTGTATGGGAATGACTTAAATTTTAAATTAAGTAACCTCTGAAAACTGTTCAGCTTTCTGCAATCTTTTTGATGAGCCAAATACACACACGTGCGCGCACGCACACACACACACATACACACAATGGAACTAGTTATTGTCTCAAGACTGTTTTATCAGCTTAGTATTGAATAATGATGTCAGCCTAGAAACTGATACGCTGAGTTATTTGGGTCAAGAAGATCATACTTGACTCCATAAAGAGGTTCCCTGGGCTGAAGTGCCAACAGGGCACAGGCTAATACCACAGTAGTTACTCAGGAGGGTTGAGATCTATCATAAGCTCTTACTGATGGCTTGGCATCTTTTAATTTTTTTAACTGATTTTAGAAATAAACAGAAAAAAAAATAAAGTCTCTCCTTTTATAAGATCGATGATCTGACCTTTCCCATGAGGTCTCAGATTTACCTGACACCTTGATCTCTAGAGGAAACAGCATCCTCCACTTATGGCATGACTTTTATATGATGAACGCACCCTCACTCAAGGGAAATTTTAGAGAGATTTCATTGATCCCAGTTTTCTCTGTTGAAAGCTCAATTTCAAATCCAAGTCTGTTTAAGATTTCTCTCCTCAGAACCTTCTGTTCCAGAGAACCAAATATAGAAAGAATAGGAGAAATTGCTTAGCTCCATTACAAAGAATTAGCTTCTTGCTTTCTTATTTCTCACCAAGCACCAAAGCAGCCCTCTTCCCCTTTAGGAGGGATAGTCCACCACTTCCCCTGAGGCACACTTGAAGCCTGTCAGACTCTGGTTTTGATGGGGGCAGTGCCAGTCTACACTGGGGGAAGGAAGTTTCCTTTGTGAATTACTGTCAGCACAGGGCTGGCTTAAGGAAATCTGCCTGATGGGAGTTCTGTTTTGCTGGCAGTTACATAATCTAGCAATCAGGATCTGTGACTGTGGTTTGATTCAGGGAGATACCACACAAAACTGCAGAATTGTGTCTCTTTAAATAATTTTTTGATTGTTATATACAATTCCAGCACACATGGGTAACATGTGTTATTGTTCAACTTTTGTAATATGGATGTATTTTAAAAATCAAATCCTTTCTGTTAAGGAATTTGTATCCTGAGAAAATGTTCATTGCCTTGTAGAATATAACTTTATGGAATTAAAAGGAGTGATCATGGAAAATGAATCCTCTGTTTTTCATGTGAGTTAAATATTCTACACAAGTGGATTAAACTTTCTCTCTGAAAAGGGCCAGGTGATAACTGTTTCTGATTTCCAGGCCCATGCTGTCTCTTTTGCAGCTTCTCAGTTCTGTTCCTGTACCATGAGAGCAGCCCGAGACAGCATGCAAGTAAATTGGCATGGCTGGTTTCCAGCAATACTTTCCGTGTAGAAACAGGTGGCGGAGTGCATTTGGTCTGCAGGCCCATAACTTGTCAATTTCTTAACCATGTATTAAGGAGGAAAAACAAAGTCATTTTTTGCTGGAATTTCTTTTGATCTAAATAAGCTACTAATCTGTCAATAGATGTGGTTGCAACTCTTGGCCATAAGCTATAGTAAAATGCCACTCAAATGGCAAATATGTATCAAGTATGACTGATTCTGTATAATTTATAAAATGTTCATGTTTCTATTTTTGCACAGACTGTAAAATTTCTTCTCAATAGTAAGATAGCCACCATATTTTGTTGGACTTATCGTGTGTTTTGTATTGAATTGTATTGTTTTTTATTATGGATTTTGATTATGTTATAAGGAGACACAAGTCTTATGTCAATCATATGCCTTGAAAATAACTTTGTTAGTTTTTTATTAGCCTTTGATTTGTTTATGCTTTTTTGTTTTAATTGAGCTTCAAAATAAATGTCTTCATTCTAAACTTAGTGATCTTTTCCTTCATGGGCTTCTTTTGTGGATTCCATGCCACAAATAGGAAGACATCTTACATTTCACCATGTTTTATACAGCTAGTGTTTTCTTCTAGTATTTTTATGGTTTCATTTTTTTGATGGTTACATTTGGGCTTGTTTTTCATCTGATAGGAGAGCATCAGCAAACATGGAGAGGTGGAAATGCAGGCAGGGGATGAGCATTGAATGGGAGCTTCTGAGGAAAGGCCAAGAGTCAGAAAACCTTGGTGAGGAGAAGGAAGCATTTTTCCTCTCCACCAGGAAAGAAGAGCCCAGAGGCCTGAGCACATGGCTGCCAGAGGCAAGCCCCTGCTGGGGAAGGGAAGCCAGGTGCAGGCTTGAAAAGTGGCCAGGCTGGTAAGTTTGGTTTCCATAAGTTGGTGAAGATGCCAGTTCAGCTTTTACCTTTTTAAGAAGGCTATTGATAATTCTCAAAAAATCTCAGATCAGATTTGTTAAAATAACTGAAGGCTTTTTTTTTTCTCAATGTGTACAAATAAATAATTATAAAATGAGCTGTCTATCTCCCCTATGCCCATACCTATAATGAATGGGCACACATACACGCATGCACACACACACACACACACACACACACTCCTGTGACTTACATAATTAAAAATTCCATTACTAATGGGAAATTAAATGAACTCAGAAAAACCGTCTTACCTACCTAGTCCCTTGAGCTTCTCTTTCAAGTGCATGACAAATTGCAAAGAAGAAAAGAAAAAAAAAAATCTCTGACTACCTAATCTCTCAGAGGGTGAGTCATTTTGAGTAGCTGATTATTTTGGACCACAAAATATTGCTGTTGTCTGAAGTGTTTTGTCACAACAAGAAAAATATTTATATCCCTCTCATTAGATAAGTAGTATATTTTTATTGTAACATGGGACACTTAGAAAAGCAGGTGAATAAAATGAAAATAAATCATCTAAAACCAGAAACAGCATTTTGGTTGGCAGTCTTTTTTTTTTTTAAATCATAGATATTATATATACACACACACACTACTGATTGGAAAGTAGGAAGTTAAATGAATGATACCTGATATCCACGGTGAATAATTTTCCTTTTACCTAATAATTTTTGATGAGAGGTTTGAATCTCTTATGTTGAAGTTATTGCAATGTTGCTGAGATCAAAACTTGCTGAGAAGCTTTAATGACAGAGCCCCTGGTGCAGCCTGGTTTGGGTTAGCCTGGGCCTGTTCTTGCCAATGTGGGGTAAAGCTCATGCAAGTTCCTGATCTCTGGGCCACAGAAATGGCTGCCTGTCTGCACAGTCAGCTGGGAGGCAGGGGCTTTGGCCACATTTCCCCAAAAGGTTTTGTCTCTCCCCAGAAATTATCTTCCTCTCTGTTGCCCACAGTGTCCTGTGCTGCGTCAGCAATAGCCAAAGCACGGCAGTGACTTCTCATCACTCACACTCTCTGCTTTCTTTTGTCCCTCTGTACCCAGGCTTCTGTCTATTTTCCATAAGTTTTTCCAGAGGCTTAAAAGAAATCTGCCCCTCACTCTTTGCAAAGTGTGTCCCAGTGTGTTTGGGAAATGACTTATTCTCAAGTCTGCAAATTCCTCCTAAGAAAAAAATAACAGGTACTTTTGCTCATGTGGTTTCAGACCAAATTTTTTTCTAAACCATTCTTAGAGTTTAACTTGAATAGGATTCCAGGCATAAGCAATATTTAAAATTATATATTCATTACAAGGATAGAATGAGAGTTTCTAAATAGTACATGCCTGATAAATCTAGTTTTTTATTAAATCTCATATCCAATAAAATTTCTTATCTCAAATAACTTTTTTTTTCTATAGACTGACCCAGAAAATTAATATTTTGTGATTGAAAGACACAAATAATGTTTGCAGATACCACTATGCTTCCTCTGGTGAGCTGAATGATTGTGTAGAAACAGGGTAGTTATCCTCAGAGAAGCCTATGGTTCTGGAAAGATCCTTCATTAAATGTAAGTAAAAATGATGGGAGGAGGAGAGGTGTGACAATAGAGGCTGTCTTGGACTTCTAAAGCATTATTTGTCCTCTGTAAGCCACAGGTTATGCTCTGCCACACTCAAGGACCATGCAATTTCCCAAATATTAAACTGTCAGCTGATTCTTATTCTGTTTATTTTTTTTTTTTAAGAGAGAGTGAGAGAGAGGGAGAGAGAATTTTTTTAATATTTACTTTTTAGTTTTTGGCAACACAACATCTTTGTATATGGTGCTGAGAATCGAACCCGGGCCGCACGCATGCCAGGCGAGCGCGCTACCGCTTGAACCACATCCCCAGCCCTCTTATTCTGTTTAATTCAGATAAGCTACAATTTAAATTAGACTGACTTTATGTGACTTTTCCATATCAAGGATTATTACTGCAACCTCAAAGTGGTTTCTTTCTAAGATGCTGGTGAGCCAGAGAAAGAGGGGCTAGAACCAGTATGTAAATCAAGCCAGTAAATGCACAATCCTCTAAGGGCTCATGACACCACCTGGGAGGTAAAAGAAGAGAGGATTAAGGCTCACAAATGTAATTCAAGTACAGCAGAAGTCATCAAAGAGAAAGGGAGATGTCTGTCTTACACAGATACCCTAGATTCCCCGTAGGGATTGCTATGGTGAACGTGCCATTGAGCTCATGAGGTACCAGCTTCCACATGCTTGATGTCAGAAATCTGCCACCCGGGTAGCTAGGAGACTCAGGCAAAATGAGGATCATAAGATACAGGATTGTGGCTGTCTTACTCCTCAGCCAGCATGATGTAGGGAATTAATTTGCATGGGCAATTGTTTGGAAATATAAGCTGCAAAACTTCTGCTATACTTTCTGTCCCTGTAGGTTTTGCTGGCTTTATTTTGATGCCTTCTACGGTTATCCCACACTGAAAGAACTGGGAATGCTTAGATGGCACTGAGCAGGAAACCCTGAGCAGGGGACCTGGAACTAAACAAAGAAATGTTTATTTATCACATAACAAGGAGTCTGTAACTGCAATGCTTCCAATTTGATTCAGCAGCTCAGTGAGGAGAAATGCTGCCCCAGAAATCCAGTCTGCTCTTGTGTCTGGAAAAAGTTGGGCCAGGAAAGTGGGGTGAAGGCTGTACAAGGAGGGCCTGCTGTTTTATCAGAAGCCATAGGTCCTGGCCACCCCGCTCTATTACTTGGCTAGTACTGCATGGAGAGTCCCTTTAGCTGCAAAGGATGCTGAGAAAACCCAGTTTTTCACTTTTCCTTCTTCTTTGATGGAGGGAGACTGACCAGGGAGGAATAAATGGAGCAGAGTGCTGGGTAATCCAGCCCACAGCATCGACCCCAAACACCAAGCCACTCTAAGAAACTCAAAAATTTTCTTTCCATTGAATTTGCACATAAATTTTCCTTGCCTATTCAAAAGTTTTGGCTGAGAGTTAGGTATCATTTCTTATCTCCCCATTGAATATTACATGTTAGAGGTCTTATTTGTTTTCAAGTTTAGTTGCTCACATCATAGAGTCTTATGTAATCTAACTTCTGTTTTCACAAAAACTTGCCAAAGATTAACTTTTTAAAACCATTTTTTGGTTTCTTGATATTCAACAACTCACATAAAGTAGCGAGAACACTGGACTTTTCGTCTGACAGACTTGCTCTTAAAATTTGACTTTCTGATGTAAAATACGGATGATTTATTCAGTTTCCACGCCAGCTGGTCCCTGAGACAGCCCTGCTGGCCCCCCTCCCAGTGTTCACACCCTTGGTCCCCGCCCACGGCTTGCCAGGCTTGGTCTGAATGATCAATGGAACAGGGACAGAAGTGATGGCAGGCTGCAGCTTCTGTCCCTCTTGAATTGCTCACCTGGAAGGAAGCCAGCTGCCACCTCCCCAGGACATCCAGGTGACCCTAGGGGTGAGCCATGTGAACAAGTCCCTGCTTCCAGCCGTGGAGAATAGCTGAGGACTCCCAGCAGCCCAGGAAACTCAGGCTGACTTGAATCCTCCGGTGGTGGCATTGCCACTTGTCTACCTAGCCTCAGATCACCTCTGCCATCTTTGTTTTTACCATTTAAAAGTTACTTTCTTATTTTCCATTACTTGTCTTATACTTCTATACCTCAATGCTTTCATGTCCAGAGAGTGTATGAATATATAAGTATGTATCTATGCACACACATTTATTTATATGTGTATATTCTGTCCAGTTATAACACTCCTGTTTTTCTTGGCCAACTACCATGATGGGAATGGTTTTTGGTTCACCGAACAGTCTCCGCTATCATTTGCTGCTACATGCTCAAGGCCTGCTTCTCTGCCCAAGGCAAAGCTTTTTGGTTGCTGATGCTCTTGGTTTATTTTTACATGTTTTTCTGCATCTGAAGTAGATCTGACAGTTCAAGCAGCCTGAAATACTGGTCTTTTTTTGTGTGTGTGTGTGTGGTACTGAAGACTGAAACCAGGGCCTTTCACATGCAAATCACACACTGTACCACTGAGCTACAACCTAGCCCTGAAATAATGGTTTCTGGAGAGCAGTGATGTTTTCCCTGGTACTATTTATGGGTCCCAGGTTCTCACATGGTGATTGCCAACTAGCCCATTCTCTTTCCTCTCTTACCTGGCCTCTTGGATTCTACCTGGTCTTGCTTTTACCCGTACACCTGTCAATCCTGTGCAATGCTAATAGATAAAGCTCATTATGCATATAACTGAGAAAATGAATGAATCACAATATGGTTAACTCTTGAAGACATAATGTTGAGTGGAAAAACCCAGACACCACAGAATACACATTGTATGATTCTATTGGCACATACAATTTAACATTCATAAAAGGCAGAATTGCACTATTTTTTCCAGATATGTATAATTAGAGAGTAGACTATAAAGATGCAGAGAATAATGGCTAGCACTAGGGGATAACTGCACATTTAGTTATTATAGAATGAGGGTTGGGTGGGAAAGGCCACATAGTTTGTGAGGCTCGATGCCAAATGAAAATGCTAGATCCCTTGTTCAAACACTAGCAAGAATTTCAAGATGGTGGCCTCGGAGCATGAAGCCAGGTAGAGAACCTTCTCAGGACCAGGCTCAAGGCAGCTGTTCCAGTTGCACACACAAGATGCAGCCCCAATTTGAGGCCTTCGAGGATTCCTCTTATGCTCTATTTTTTCACTCAGGAGGAAGGGAGTCATATAAGCATTTGCTTCAGAAAAATCCTGAAAAAAATCCTGAAGTTAAACATTTACAACAAATGTGATTTTTTGTAACTTTATAACTTTTTTTTTTTTTATGTGAAACAAAAAAAAAAAAACAAATTGCAATGGACCAGTACACTCCCTGCTCAAAACCTATGGACTGGTTTCCAGGGACCCCTGCATGATCATCTGTTGGGACCCAGCTCAAATGCCAGCTCATCTGTGATACAGCCTAGATTCCTCTCTTCTCCATAACACCACTGGCCTTGACCATAGTTCTTCACTTTTCTTATTAAAACCAGAACTCTTCGAGTTTGATTTTCCTGAAGGACATGAAATCTTGGGAAAATATTTCAATCTTTTTTGTATCCTATTCAGGGGCCTACAAGGACTTAAGCAATTGTTAAATTTAACTGGGGTGATATTCAAAGATCGTAATAACCCATTATTAAACCTAAAAGGCCCACATCTCTACACTTTGCAAGTCCTTAAACTCTGCTGTGTGTAAGGTAACAATGGTGAAGATGTCCATGCAAACTGAGACAGGCTTGTTCACTCGGAGGAAGTTAGAAGTAGGCACCAAATGCTTTACCACATCATCCAACATTTTTGTTTCATATATGAGATGAATCTCACAAACATCTTTCTCAGGACCATTATAACATCATAAATGTAATATGATGGGAAGTGCTTTTAGGCTAACAGATATTCTAGATGTCATTTTCACCAGAAACACGTTTTAAAGCACTATTACCATTTATTTTCTTATTTTACTAATGCTTTTTTTTTCTTGGCATATTTTAGCTTTTACTAATTCTTTGGGTTCTTTTAATAAACAAATGACTTGTACATTTTCCTACAACAGACAGATGGGTGAGTTCTCTGGGTATTCTTTTAAAATGAAGAAAATGTTCCCTGTACCAGCATCTGGGTAAAATTTGGCAATCTGTCACAGATTTAAAATATGGACAGAAGGAACCATCTCTCTTCTGCAGAAGGTGACTCTGCAAGTCAACTTTTTCTTTTTCTACATTTTTTTCCTATGTCAGGCTTTGAAATCACAAATGAAATATGGGTTTAGAAAAACCACTACACAAAATAGTATCTAGACATTTCTTTTCATGGCTTTTGTGGATGCTTCCAATCACATTGCCCAGATGGCCGTTTTACACGCCTGTGGTAGAAAACACCCTTCTCTCTGTATAAGTAAAACACTGGTGTGTAGATTTCTAAATGTATATATAAATAAGAATGTTTTATTCATCTTCATACATAATTTCACTGTACAAATTCTACCCAGATAAATCATGACATTTGGTTGGCAAACATATGGTTCCACTCTCCATGACATGGACATACGGTGAAATCATCCAACGAAAAATGTCTACCATTTCTACAGGATAATTCATTTTAATCAACTCTGTGAGTTTAAATGATTCTTCTCTTACTCTGCCAAGTACCGTACATGTTGGGGAGAAATCAACCTATCATCTTTGCCAGTGCTAATGACAGTAGAAGAATATGAAATCTCATTAAAGCATTTTAAGCCCTATTTACGTCCTCTGTCTGTAACACTTTCCACCTAATTAATGCCCTAGATCAATGCCCCCACACAATAAGCCATATATCTCTAAAGGTTTTCAGATCAAATGTTTTATTCCTTAATAAGCCTTCAACACACCACAAGGGATCCCCAGGATCCTGGCTGCTTCTGGGTCTTTCTATTTGCTCTTTTTCAGCCTGGGGGCTTCTTCTCCCAGCTCCTCCACAGCTGGCTTCTTGTCCATAAAGATGTCACATTGCTGTTGCTGCGGGGGGTAGAAGCTAGGGTCTTGAGTGTGCTAATCACATACTGCACTGCTGAGCTCCACCCCAACCCAGATGTTCCTCTCTAGAGAAGAAACATCAGCCTCTAAATTAACTGCACCTCCTTTTCCCAGAGCCTCAGAGCCAGGAGCTAGTGTAGAGGGCATGTCCCAGACCAAATCTGACCCTCTGTTCTCCTGTGGCCCATGAGCCAAGAATGGTTTTAACTTCCTTTTCCTCCTTCCTCTTCCTCCCCCAACTCCTACCACTAAGCTATACCCCTAAGCTGCTTGTGGACATTAATTTCGGCTCGGGTGATCTAAGTTCTAGATGGCTCTTTTAGCCCCTGGAGTGTGATGGTTCCAGGTCCAGCAGAAGCTGGGCAATTCCACTGTGGTTTCTCTTCCGGGTCAGAGGCAAGCTCCCATGGAATGGCACACCTCTTAAGTCTCACGCCCCACACAGTCCCTTCCCCACAGTAATGCTTTCCACCTATTTACCTTTCTATGCTCTTGGAGGCCAGACTCCCACACTTGCTTTATTATTTGGAGCTGATCTGACATATGGTAAAGTCAGAGGCCTTGAGTTCCTACCCAGTAGCAACTAAGCCCTAGTACCTAGCTGTAGTCAGGGGCACCTGTGTGCACTTATCAACCCTAATTAAGATTCTAGAGATACACTGCACAGACCAGTTCTCCAAACCCCCTTCCTCCTGTTTATAATGAGAATGAGGTAGCATACGTGGCAATAAGAGAGTTGCCAGCACTGTTCCATGCCCACACATGGTGCGCACAACGACCTGGCTCTTGTTGAGCCACAGAGTTCCAGAGAGAAGATTGATCTCTGTGTAAAGGGAAATTTTTCTTCCGGAACCAGAAAGCAGGGTCTCAAGAGCCGCTGTTTGGTGAGAAGACTCACGAGATGAACATGGAGTTCTCCCTGCTCTGGTGAAATCTGACTGAAGGGCTGCGCTTTCTGATCTGGAGTTTTGTTGGGGAGCGTCCATGCTGAAGGAAGACTAGAACCTGGTAACCCGCACTGATTTGTTTAAATTCATTAAAACATCTGAAAGTAAATAATTAAAACATCTGGATTGCTAGTGGATCTACCAGGGCTCAGACACATTGGCTATTGTTTAATAAATGACTTCTTAACAGCTCCTGCTGAGCTTCACTGCCTGTTTCTGAATTTTTTTTTTGTACATAGCAATATTTTAGTTCAAAAAGTGTGTGTGTCTCCAGTGTTCAATCAGGGAAGGCAAGTTCACCATTGAGCTAAGAGCTGACTGTCTGTAAATTTGAATAATCCTTAGGAGACTTAGTTTCAACTTCAGGTATACATATAACAGAAACCAGACGATCCCAAATAGATTCTCCATATTTTGTAAAGGAATTCTGGCCAGTCATTTTTGTAGAGTAACTAGGAGAAGCTTTGATTTGTTTATGTGTATTCCATGACCTGAGAGTTTTATAACCTACAGCTCATAAAAAAGACACGTGTGAACACTCAGGGTGGGGTCACTTCTGTCACCCCACTTCAGATGTTCACAAGTCAGCTGTGTGATTTGTGAGATCTCCAGTCCTGAGGACTCTGGGTTTGATTTTAGGGATGGGGGAGGGCTATCACCCTGCACATTGTAACCTTACCTCAAGGTGCTGGTCTGCTTTCTCTTTGTGGGACACTGGGAATCACATTTCCTCCTTTTCAGTGGCCTCCTGGAATTCAATTCCCAACTCCGTTTTAGTTCCAAATATTGAAGTTGTTGGGGTATGAAGGACAGCTTGTCCTATCTGGGTTCCAACTTTTCCTCTTGAGTGTCCTGGAGAGTGGGCAGATGCCTCCATCTTCATAGGCCTCAGGGTTCTCATTAGTTAGATAAAAATGTTGGGAAATTTTTGATGGTTTTCTAACTGTTGTGGAGTAATATGCCAAGGGCCTGTGCTGGAGGACAGAACTTCAGGCTGAGGATCACACCGAAGCTCTTCCTCATCAACGTCACCGTAAGAGCAAGGACAACATCACTTGAGCTAGTTTGCAACTTTGAAAAAGACTTCCTTGGAACAATATGTTTGTAAAGCTTGGAAATTCCTGTGCTCCATAATTTCTGTGGCCTGTAACTTTTGGACACTAAGGTGAGCAATCCAAAGATTGGAATTCTAATTCAGGCTCCTCCACAAGCTTGGTGAATGATAATCTTAGAAGCCATGCTTCCTGTGTGGGCCTTCTTTTTCTTCTTAATCCACAAATCCTGGGAGTTGGACACAGTGATACGAAGCTGGCTTCTACTTTAGAATGTCACATCTGTTCTCGCTCATCAGACTTTCCCAGGTGTCCGCTGTCTTCTAAAGCAGCTTCAGGTAGAGAGACAAATGGGATTCGAAGAGAAAAAGACTACACTGCTTCCTCCTCTGTCTCATTTTCTGTCACTCTGCATCCTGGCTGAATCCATCTTTAAGAGAGTAAGTAAAAGAGCGGGTGAGTGGAGGGCTGGCCAAGCAGAGTGGAACACTTCAATATGGCGCCCTGTGAAACTGTTGTATTTGCTCAAGGAAAGATTCACGAGGGTTTGATGAAGACTGAGTCAGACAAGGATTGCCTCACAACATTGTAATCTCAGCTGTTTATAGCCACCCTGGCTGCTGACCTGAGGGAACACATTGGGGATTTTCCTCTCTGCCAGCTTCCACCTGGGCGAGGCCTAGTTATGCTTTCCTGGCCATGGTTTCTGAGACAGGCTGCTTTATCAGGAGAAATGGGTAGGGCAGTTTCACCAAGGTTCTGTGTGACAGCTTCCTGTAATACAATTCATACACTGTATCCTTGGGCAACACTCTTATAAAGTATAACATGGGAGCAAAGTGGTGTCCCAAATGGCATAACTTGCAGCTCCATATATTCTATTCCTGCCAAAGCAAGGAGGAGGGAAATATTTTGGCCCCAGTCAGAGTGTAGGACTTAAAAAGGGAAGGTGATTAACTCAAGGACTTTCCTGAGGGCCCCAGTGGTGCCTGATACACACACTGACCTAGACAAGTGGCCAAGGGTTGAGGAGCTGATCTGTAACAATAGCTCCTGTTGGCTGTCACCTGGTCCACTCATATCCCACACCCATTGGCAAAGAGGAAGCCACCCAAAGGGAGGAAAACCCCAAAACTTTGTACATATATTTGTAAAATATTTTCCCCTTCACTGCTTACATGAAGTTGTTAACTGGCCAACACAGACTTCTAGGTATTCAATATGAAACTCACTTAAACCATTATGTTAAATGATTGCCATCATAGTTTTTATTTGTTTAGAGGAAAGGACCCAGAGCTTTTCCTTGTTAGACCTCTGTCCGCAGGATTTTTCAATGGCTCTAGCATCCATCAGTGGATACTGGTGTAGATGGCAGTTTATAGATCTGCTTCCTAAAAGAATTTTCTGAATTGAAAGGGAAAGCTTGCTTAGACAACAGACGTGGAGAGGCACTTTGAAAAGACAAGTTGGTGAACGATCCCTCGCACTGGGACATATTACCACACTTAGCCCTGTTGCTGGTCCTGAAAGGTACTCCATAACAAGTGCTCATCAAACAGACATTGACCAATGGATTGGCTCACTGAAGCTGGCAAGGTCTATCAACTCTTAAATTATCACATTTCCTCCAATATTTCTCCCGCCCTTTTCCTACTGATTTATCCCTCCAGTATATCTTCAACAACTGTCTCTGTCGTCCACGTTAGCAGCCATTGGTTTCCTAAGCACACTCCTTCCCTGTTGCTCCCAACTATTTTTTGACCTCGACCCTAGATTTTCCTCTCTGCCAGGAGGCTCGGTTCCTCTCCCCTGAAATTCTATTAAAGTACCTTGGGAGACCTACGATCTGTAAGGTAAGGAGCTAGGTCAAGAGCAAGACAAAGGTCAAAAGGCACTTTTAATGCACATAATTTTTTTGTTTGCAGTGTAGCTAAAATCCACATACTATGGATGAGGTTACCTTATAATGGAAAATTTCCCAGAATGATCTACTCTACAATGGAATTTGCATCTGAGTAAGACTAAAGCACTTTCCTAGATGAGATCAGGTTGAGCCAATTAAAATACAACCATCTCATCTAGGGAAACAGAGTTGAGTTCACTCTGGGCCACGGAATTGCCTGGAGGCGGCACCAGGAAACCTTCTGGGCCTGGACATGCTCTATTCTCCAACCAGGTGATAGTCACGTGGGCACATATGTGTGTAAACCCACCAACCTTTGCACCTAAGATCATAAAGAAGCTTTATCACAGTGAAGAGTAAATAAGAGTGTAATTGACATACCATGAGTTGTGAACCCAGAAACCTAAACAATCCTGACAGTCCCTCTGAAAGATCAATGGCCCGCGAGCATTAATGATGCCAATAACCAAGGAGAAGCACGCACCCGAGAATGTAGCAGAAACAGCCTGAGACCAAGAGTTGGGTGGCATCCCCTAGCAATCCCTGAGGTGCAACATGGTATGACACCTAAGGCAGAGAGGGAGGGGCACCTCCCAGCTTTCCCTGTGAGGATCTTACTGTTTTTATTGCCCAAGCAACATTCTTGCCCTTCGTCCTAAATTAATACATTAGTTTCCAGGTAAATAGGACTCTTTTGAGTCCAAATTGGCTTCCTGAGTCAATTTTCTAAGTCAGCTTCCCACTTTTGGAAGTCATCAAAGACATGGGTTAACTGGGGTAATCATGATTCTTGGGCCCCCGATGGTCCCACCAACCTGCTGTCCCATCGTCCTCAGCCTTCTTACTGTAAATGCCAATAATCAAATTCCCTGGTTGAGGGACTGTGAAAAAAGGGGTAAGGTAGGGGTGTGTATAATGTCAAGTCTTCTATCACTCAAAGAGAAGAAAAATAAAAATAATTAGTGTTTGTTAAGAATATAACTCACCTGCCAGGTATGGTTTTGTATACCTGTAATCCCAGCTCCTCAGGAGGCTGAAACATGAGGATCACATGTCTGAGGCCAGCCTGAGCCACTTTGTGAGACTGTCTCACTAAGGGCTGGGGGTATAGCTCAGTTGTAGAGTGTCCCTGGGTGCAATTCTAGTTCCAGAGGGGAGCGGAAAAAGCAACTCTATAAATCCATATTTTTGCTTTTACAAAGTAATATTGCTACAGATACTAAAAATATTTCAAAACACTAACTGTACAACATTTGGGGGATTGGTGTTGCTCACAGAAGGGAACATAAAGAAAGGCACTGGAGATATGTGACAATGGACTTCATTTCAACATGTGTAAAATGCAATGGCAATCAGATAACAATTTTAAGGGATTTGTGAAAACAGTACTTTTAATTGATTCAATGTGTTTTTCCTAGAATTATTTCATTTATGGGATTCATGAGGAAAATACATTTGAAACATATAATCTAGTGCCCCAAATAACAGAAGAGCCCCTAGAAGAACTCAGGAAGCAAAGCAAAACAAGAATCACTGACAGGAGGCCTCAGGAAATCATTTAAAGTGTGGACTTAAATTACTCCAGGTCCCAGTAGAACCAGAACCCAATGGGAAGACCACCCCAAGTGGAACTTTGTTCACACTGCGTGTGATAGCCAGTGAGTGTGGCAAGGTCAAGGTGAAATTGTCCTCTCCTGTTGCCATGGCCGTTTGTTACCACACATGCAGATCATGCTTTTTATGAGCAATGACAATGTTTTAGATTTATTTTTTCTGTGCCTAAAGAAACATTGCCCCCATTTAATTCATTGTGTTGAATGGTGCAGCCCTTTTCGCAGTTTTTAGAAAACATCAAGAGAGTATTCTAGTCATTCACTTACTTAGTGAAAACTGGGCCACACGCCGGCACTCCACATATCTGCTGACTGGCCAAAGGGACATAGACTTTTGAATGACGTTGTGATGTGCCTGGGAAATGGAAAACGCTCACCCCTGTGTGACCTCAGCAGTCATCTATGTTTAAGAAGCTGATGTTCATGAGAAAAATTGTGCCAAATTTCTTATCTGTACTAAGTTTTTGTTTGCTTGCTTTTTGTACTATATATTGAACCCAGGGGTGCTTTACCACTAAGCTACATAAGCCATATTGCCAATCTTTCTTTTTTTCTTTCTTTCTTTATTTTATTTTATTTTGAGACAGGATCTTGTTAATTTGCTGAGGATGGCCTTGAATTTGCAATCCTCCTGCCTCGACCTGCAGAGACTCTGGGATTATAGGTATGCTCCACAGCACCTGGCTGTCCCAAATTTCATAGGCTTTGGAAAAGACCAAATTATGAAAAACAGATATTTGTGATTTTAAAAATTTTCTTTGCTCTTCTCTTTCAGGAAAGACATTCTGAAAACATACATAAGAATTAATAAAGAATGTTTTAAAATAGTTTACATCTCAAATGTAAAATAGAAGCAAAACCCTCATGATATATTTTAATCTAGCACACTTCGGTCACTTTGCAGGCATCTTTGATATCCCGAAATGACTGGAGATGGAACGTGAGACAGACAGAGGCTGAGACAGCCTTCAGCACTGCCCTCAATCACAGGGAAGCCAGAGCTCAAGGAAACTGCAGCAAAGGGTCCAAGTGACTCAAGTATGTTGCAGCTTTATGTTTCCCAAAATTCATCTGTGATGTCACAGGGCAAGTAGAGGCTCCTCCTGAGCTGAGCTTTCTCTATTTGTGGAGTCTGACAGCTCTCATCTGTCTGGCAAACCTATTTAACGTACAAGTGTTTATCACTAAAGTTTTGTGGCCTCTAAGACCATGCAATAGGAACTGTGGAAAAAGATGTAAAGGGGCTGACATGAAGCTCAGGTGGCAAACCTCCTTCCTTAGCACTAGGCAAAAAAAAAAAAGAGCCATGGATACCGTGAAGAGCCTAGGTGGGGAATTAAAAATGTGTTTCTTGTAGTGTCTTAAAAATTGAGATCTACCCCAAGCCTTCAACCTTATTGGAGGAATATTCACTTCGAGGTACTTATCAAAGTGGCAGACCATCAGGTGGCTTTTATTGATGGCATATTCCCACTGGGTCACCAGTAGACACCTCTCTGTTAAAAAGTTGTGACTGGGCTGGGGATGTGGCTCAAGTGGTGGCGCGTTCGCCTGGCATGCGTGCGGCCCGGGTTTGATCCTCAGCACCACATACAAGCAGGGATGTTGTGTCCGCTAAAAACTGAAAAATAAATATTAAAACTTAAAAAAAAAAAAGTTGTGACTCCTGGCTAACGTCAGGGCGACAGCAGACTTGACCCTCACACAGCTTTTTCAACAAAGCAACATTTTTACGTGTGTCTAAACAGTACAATCTTTTCTTCAGAAAAAAGAAAATCTAAACATCTTCAAAATCAATTTACCATGTTTTCACTGGGCTTCAGGAAATGTTGATTTTAAGATTTTCAGAATGGGCAAGTGTTTTGGAGTTGTTTCTACAGAGTCCTACCAGTGGGATAACAAAATACAACTCTGTAAAAAGGCTGAGAATTTTAACTCTATACAATAGTGTTTTATAAAAATTTGCTATCTAAAATAAATTCTGAAGCAAAGCTCCTCAGTACCAACTCCTCTAAAAACATCCCATGCCTCCACGTGTCATTTTTTGGACACAGGATCCTTAAAGAATACCACGTTGCTAGGAGCTCTTATTATTTCAAATAAATGTAATATCTATCATTTAAAAAAAAATCTGTGTCTCCAGAGTTCCATAAAGAAGTAGAATTTCCTAAGATTAACATGAAAATGCAGGGAGTTGAAGACACTTGTGAAGTCAAAGCTTTTCACTGTCCTCAGGCATTGGGCACACTGTCTCCTAGCTAAGAGGAGACTTTTGACAGGCATGTTCTTTGTGATATTCCTAAGATCTGAAAGGACGTTTTCTCATCATCCACAGCGATTCAATAATCAAAGACTATGCCAAATAAACACTGTGAAGTCAGGTGGAGAAATCTTGTGTGGGAACTGCAGAAATGATAAAACGCCTTGCTAAACCAAGAGAATGGGCTTGTGCCAATTGTTTCAACAAATCTTTGTCACTCTGAACAAGGGTGTGGCCAGACATTCTTGCCAATGAGAAGTCAATATTTGACCATTGTTTCGGCTCAGCACCTGCCCGCGGAGAGCAGGACTCTCACTTCACATTTCTGCCAGCTCCTTAATCTCCTCCAGGCTCCACCTATTCCACTCCTTAATATGCACCTGGGCTCACCAATTTGTACCCTTTATTTTCTCTGGCAATGTTTTCTAGTCATTGATTTCCAAACAGGGCTATCGATTGAAATTGTAAAGAGGCTACCACGGAAGAAAACTGATGAAGCAAATAATTACTCACATCCTGTTGTTAAAAGTAACACGCAGCTCATGGGATGACAGCGGCAGTTTAATACACATTATGACATTAGAATGTGTCACTGGGGAGTCAAGGCAAATCGACCTTTTCAGACCAGTGGGGACAGATGAGATAAAATACACATCCTGCCTCCCATTCATTTTGAGTGAAACTGTCCATGTTATTTATTGTCATTTCTTTGGTCTTCCTGGGCACTTCTTAAAACAACTTCTCATGTTTTCAGGGCTGAAGAAGAATAGACTCAGCACAAAACTAGGCTGTGTTGCCTGGGGGAAGGAGCCTGGGGTGATCCGTTTCTCTAATTTTTTCTTAGCAGCCAGCTAACAGGGCAAGTTAGGACTGCTCAGTAGCCAGTTTCCCTCTTCAAGTCAAATGAGGGTGACATTGCCTGGCTTGCACTCCTCCCAGTGTGGCCATGAGAATCTGAAGAGATGATAGATGGGAAAAGATTCCAAAGCTAAAATCTGCAAGTTGAAAAATCCAATCTCTAGTTTTTATAGAAGGGGAAACTCTGACCCAAAAAAATAGTGAAGTGTGCAGATAACTTCCGAAATTTAAGATAGTGATAATAATTGGGAACTTGCTCTGGGCCAGACAGTGTGCTGACTGCTTTACAAGCATTACCTCATTTAATCTTTTCAGTGTCTCCATTAGATAGGGCTGAAGCTTGGGACACTGGCCTGCCTGCAGTGCAGAACTAGTAACGGGCAGGGCCTGCATGCCAAGTGCCAATGCCCAGACTCTTAGCCACCTAATGCTAACAAGCACTGCAACCAAACTTCTTTCTTCTGTCTTTGACCTTGATCAGGGAGAAGCCACATCCCTGACAGAAAGGTGGCAGAAGTGTTTATAAGTCTGTTTGTAATGGACTTCGCCTAGGACAGGACTATGTTCTGTTTGTTAAGAATGAGCCACCTGAGACTGGGGGTATAGCTCAGTTGGTAGAGTGCTTGTCTCGGAAGCACAAGGCCCTGGGTTCAATCCCCAGAACCAAAAAAAAAAAAAAAAAGAATGAGCCACCTGTCTTAGAGAGCCTTATCTTTAGGATTCTAAAAGACTACCTTGGTTTTTTAAACAAATGCTATGGTATACAAACAACATTAATTTGCTTATTTGCAGTCTGTAAGTCTAATGTAAAACATATGCCATTGAAAATGGGAAACTTTGATAGAGGAAGGTCCCCATGCCTCTTCACTGCTGATGTGGTAGCCAGTCTCACAATCTGCGTAGGTCTGACCTCGGAAACCAATAGCACATTGCAGAAACAATGGGGTCTGGCTTCACTTCACATTCGCCTAAGTGGGGATATCAATTCCAACATTTTCTTGGGGGATTTCCAGAGTTACTGTGGACTGGCAGCCCCTCTCATGTCCCCAGGTTCCTCTAGAGTGGTGTTCCTGTGCTGGCCCCACCTTGCGTGACACGTCTGCATGTGGAGCAGGCCTTCCGACAGTGGAGGAAACTCATGCTCAAGAGGCTGCACCCGGGGAGTTACACCTGTGGGGCCCCATCAAGCACTTAGATCTGACTTAGATGACAAGATCTCGGACTATGAGCTAATGGGATGAGACATATTGGGGTCTTAGTAGGAGTGAAGATACTTTTGCTTGTCACAGGAATATGAATCATTAAAGACCAGGGAATGGTGGTAGCCAGCATCCAGCTCCTCCAGTGCGTCTCATTTCCTATGACTCATGCCCTGGGGAGTCCACCTCTATAGTGAATAATGCTGACCAGCATCAACAGGTTGCTGTGTAAATGGCAGACTGTGACTTTCAGGACGAGATCATAAAAGTCATTGCAGTTTCCTCTTTGCTCTCCACGGGGTCACTTGCTGGGGAAGGAGTAGCTGCGTTACTAAGACGCTGAAGAAACCCCGTGGGGAGTTCTGTGGACAGGAACGAGGGCTCCCCTCCAACAGGCAGCATTGGTTTGGGACCATGTCACCTAGCAGTCCTTGAGGAAGGCACTCCAGGCCCAGTGAAGCCTGCAGATGCCCACAGTCAGAGCCGGGATCCTGTCCCAGTCTGTGAGATACTCAGCCTTTCTCCAGCTAAGCCACCTCTGAATTCCAGACCCTGTAGGACATAATTCTGTTTTATTGTTTTAGAGATAGTTTGTTACAGATAAACAGATGTGGCAGAATATCGAAAAATGCCTATCACCTCAGAAATAATTTTTCAATCACAGTTTTAGGATTGAAGAAGCTACAATGGCGGTGGGAGTGCTCACTGTCAATGCAAGTGTGTGTGAACAGACTGGTCACTTGAACAGATTGGTCACTTGTTGATTGAATTTTAATGCGATGATCATTGCGATGATCTCTTTCCTGCCAGTTTCTCCCTGAAGTGACTGGGAAGAAGCCCAGTGACTTAACTGCAGGAAGCTCTCCAGCCAGAACCCTTACAGGGACAGGGATAGAAGCCACCTGGGAGGAGGACAAGATTAGGATTCAGCCCAAAGCCCTGCAGGGGTTTCTGAGCAAAGATTTTCTTTTTTCACTTCCTTGTTCTTGAGAGAAGTGAAGATCCATGACACCTCATGCTTCACGTCAGGATTCCAGAGGCAGAATTAAGGGAAGACACAGCCGCTGGTACTAGTTGGGGCTTTTTCTAGTGCCTTCCTAGCCCCACCCCTCAATTTTGTAAAAGATCCAGAGCATTATCCACCCTGGTATCAGGAATTTTCAAGACCAATGGAGTTTTGTGGTTTTTTTTCCTTTTGAAAATGCTTTGTTGCCTCTGAAGTCGGATCCTAAACTCCTTCGAACTCCTTCAAGCAAGGTTACTGACATGGGTAAGAAGAGATTGATTTTGTTTTGGGGTAAAAGATCCTTAAATTCATAAAATATGCTCAACACATCTCAGAGATTCTGAGATCCCCAAGCACATGCAGGAAAAAGAGCAGGGTCAATGAAGCAAGACAGAAGGTTATGAGAATTTTTTAAACAAAATAATTAAAGTGGGTTTCTGATATTCTTTTCCCAAGCAGTTTCAAAAATTGCTCGTAGGTGATAATATTCATTCTTTAATTTTTTTCCAACCTGATGCCTATTCTACTTCCTGTATTGAAAAAAAAAAAAAAAAACAACCCAAAATTCTGCCCTAAACTTTTACATTTGCTGTACATAAAGATGCACAGAATCTAATTAGACTTTAAGTGCAGAACAAATCAGAATTCAAGTTTTCAGGGTCTTGTGCTGGGGCTCTACTTTTTTGCTTTTTAAGGAATGGATGAATGACTGCACCAAGAAAAAGAGAATAAGTTTTCTGTTGCCAAAGAGTGAGTGTGGAGAAGAAAAGGAAGGTGAGGAGAAGGAACAGACAGCGCAGGATGTGATATTACTCAGTATAAATGTCTAATGTTTCCCAAGATGGAATTTGAACAAAGAAGAAAATCAATTTCACTTTAACAGATTCTACTTTAGGATAGGACATAATAAATATCTATACAAATATAACAAACTCTTAGTCAAATATTACTTATTGGTGTTAAATAAAAATCAACGTTTTTGGTTTCATTTTTGTTCTTTGGTAATAGGGATCAAAATCAGGGCTTTACAGATGTTAGGCAAGATCTCTACCATGGAGCTATACCACCAGCCCTTGAATTGGAATAATACATCCCTGTGATTCTACTTGTCTGATTTTCATTAGAAATTCTGAAGATTTTTTTTTGGTTAAATTTTAAAATCAATTTATTCTTGGCAGATAAATAATCATCATCGTACATATATATGAAGTACAACGTGATAACTTATATAGTGCCGTGGTTAGGTTATAAGGTGTCGCTCAGAATGTCCTATGTTAGAGTAGGAATGTTCAGAGATGGGAGCTGGGACCTCATCAGTCCTTCCTAGTTTGAATGGACTGACGGGGTGGTACCTGAGGGCTGGTGGGGCGTGGCTGGAGGAGGTGGGTCCCTGGGGGAATGCCTGGAAGGGGCCACTTCCCTGTGGACCCCACCCCCTTCCAGACCCCACCATAAGCTGGGCAGCTTTCAGCCTCCACTGTGCCCTTTCCCCAGGATATCTGCCTCACCAGGGGCCTAGACCAATGGAGTTGCCATCTAAGGACCGAGACCTATGAAACCATGAGACCCAAGTAAACTTTCCCTCCTTTAAGTTGCTCTTATTGGGTATTTTGGTTACAGGGAGGCAAAGCTGACTAAAACATATAGAAAGATGGAATTATTTATGGAAAAGGATTGAATCAAGCTTATTAATATGTTCATCACCTCACCAATTTACCATTCTTTCTCTGGTAAGAACATGAAAATCTACTTTTCAGCAATGTTGAAATATACAATATTATTATTATTAACTGTGGTCAACTTGCAGTGTAATAGCTCAGTTAAACGTTTCACTCTAGTCTAATTGAAGCTTGGTACCCTACTGTCTACAAGATCGACTATTTTAGCTTCCACAAATTAGTGAGATCATTTAGGATTTGTTTTGCTAGGCCTGGCTTATTTCATTATTTCATTTAGCATAATGTTCTTTTACTTGAATTCACATTAACAAATTACTGAACTTCCTTTTTATTTATTTATTTATTCTATATGATTATATGCACATTGCTTTATTTCTTTAACTGTTGATGGACACTTAGGTTGATTCCAAACCTTGGCTATTGCTAAATTGTCTATGGAGGTGCAGATATCCTTCTGACATATGGATTTTAATTTCTTTGAGTATATTCAAGAAGTGGGATTGCAGGATCATATGGAAATTCTATTGTGAAAATAGGTATATATAAATGTATAGTTACCCATACACATACATACATACACATATACACACTTTATTGAAGTATGTAACATATAGATTAAAGGGCATAAATCTTAGATGTACATTAGGAGAAATGCACAGGCAATTCCTATGCATAAGACTACAATTCAAGCAAGGTCTAGTGAGAACCTCTTGCTGGCTCCTTCCCAGTAACTAGCCGCCTTTACCAATAATTAATAATCATGTTCTTCCAGAAAAGATTAGTTTTCCACGAGCACTTTTAAAAATGAAATATCATGGGCAGGGGTTGTGGCTCAGTGGTAGAATGCTCACCTAGCATGCATGAGGCACTGGGTTTAATCCTCAGCACCCCATAAAAATAAATAAATAAATATAGTGTCCACCTAAAACTAAAAAATAAATACATATTTTTTTAAAAAAATAAAATATCAGAATCTCACAAAAATCCTTTTTATTTGTTGCTTTCCGGGAAGGGGTCCCCTGGGGAGCAGTGATTACCAGCTCCTGCCCCTGTAGGGTGCTGCTCCTGGTTGTGCTGAGGACCCAAGGAGAGCAGCAAAGACTGTGAAAGTCCACACCATCACAGGTGCGAAACGCACATCTTCTCAAAGTGACCTTTTATGTGCTTTGAGAGTTTACCCTGCCCCGTGGATGATATTTTAACCTTATAAATAGTTTTTATTCATTTTTCACACATCCTTTTTCAAATCATGCTGGATAAAAAAACAAAACTGTCCTGCATAGTCCCAACGGGTTGTGTGTTTTCTTCTAATAAGAACAAATCTGAAATCCAGACACGAACACTTATGAGGAGGAACACCAAAACACTGTATTTTTTAGAAAAAAATCTAAACACTATTAAGAGTCTTTTGTTATTTAGACCCTCCTCGCAGACCCTCCTTGCGCAGGTTGACGGGGCCTGTGTGTGGTGTGGCTGGAACAAATTTGGGTGCTTGCTTGGGTGGGAGGGCTGTCATTGCTGGTGCAAGAAACTTATTTGGAAAAATTCACCAGATATAAAGGAAATCCATTTTGTGCTATTGCTGGGGAAAAGAAGGGTTAAAAATAAAACACTCAGTAAAGACTTGTGTTTCACCTAAGCCTTTGTGAATAGCCTGCAACTTAGAGACAGTGAATTAAGAATTCCATGTTGAATTAGAAATTAAAAATAGATGCAGTAGTGAGAGATGTATTTAAGGCCCTGCCTACACTGCAGCAAAGTCGTGTTCACAAAAACTAGGAATGATTCTTGCTAGCCTGCTGTCAACACAATTTCTCTAGCCAGGAAAAATAAAAATGTGGCAGATATTTCTGGTTTAGTATTATGAAAAATTATTAATTTTCTAGCTGTTTTAAATGCTGATGCAATTAGTATGTATTCACCTCTTTGTCTTGCAAAGAACTAGGTGGAAAAGCACATGCAGTAGTAACATTTAAAATATGTACGATATTTTAAAAGAGTATATATAATCTTGCATCAATCTGTTTGAGCTCAATTTTCTTGATCAGCTTTATATACAAAAGCAATTCTTGTGAAATCATGAATAAGGGCTTGGTCATATTACTGTCCCATTGTCCAGAGAGAACATGGATACATGGACATATGCACACATACATAAGCAGGTGTGAGCTTGGAAAAAACATTAATTGATAAAGGAACCACTTCTCTAAGAACACATGACCAGGAATGACAAATTCTCCGACTTCCCAGTATCATAAAGGTAAAAATTGTTCATGAACATGAGTGGGATCATGTTTTGCCAGGAGAGCTCAGATAACCAAATTTTATTAGATTGAACATAGTTAATATCTCATCGTATTCCAGACTGGGAAATTCCTTGACTCTATTGGAACAAATTTAAGCAGGTATGTTGATAATTTCATAAATTTCTTTAACCTCTCAGAGGAGCTTTCATTATTTATAGCTCCAAAGACAGCAAAGGCAATACCTCAACAATCCATCGGTTAGTCCACAGTGGAAGTTCTAAGTTTGCAACATGGTTCTCCACCTGCCATCTCCAAAGCCAAGAAGTGTCCCCCCACCTGAGAGTGACACTGGGTTCCTCTTCCCTTTTCTTTCTTCTCGCAGAGGTGTTCCAGGGAAGCTGTGGTCTTCTACCTTCCTATGGCCCTCGAAGCCCAGTGAATTCCGCTCTGGGATTTATTATGCAAATGCAGTTGCTGCCTCAGTTTTATTCCAATTCTTTCTTTTTTAACTCAGTAATAACTTCTCATTTCTCTCTTTCTGATGTTCTCCGCTTCCCCTTTGTAATCTAAAAGATAAAGATAAGGTTAATCATGGGTGATGAGCCCATACTCCTACAGTGGAACAAAAAGTTATAAGTTTTTAAAGCAAGATTAAATATAATATAGAACTATTTCATTTGATTTCTAAAGCTCTTGATGGTACCCAGAAGTTCCCATTGGACGTTTTACAAATCTCCACCTAATTCTAAGTCTTCTTTTAATAAAACCAGCTTTTCTTCAAATATCAGCACCAAGACGAGGATCAGGCCCGTCTCAGTGGTGCCTGTAGAGCTGTAAACCCAGCTGCTGCGAGGCTGAGGCAGGAGGGTCCCTTGAGTCCAGGGGTTCAAGGCCCCTGCCTGGGCAGCGGAGCAAGACCCTGTCTAAAAAAAAAACAAGAGGAATGATGAGAAGTTGTAATGAATATTATTGCTTTTCTGTTTTATTTCATTACCATTATAGAAATGAAGCTCCTTTTCCTTTCCTTGTATGTGAGACCTGTCAGTCATATTGTAGTGTAAAGGGGTGTCCTAGGCCTCCCCATTCATTCCTGGTCTTTTGCCTGGAGAGACAGCACCCCACCGCCTTCCCCCAGCTTGCTTCCTGCCTCTGTCTTTGCCTGTCCAGTAGCCAGAGTGATGGTCAAAGGTATAACCAGGAGCAGTCACCTGCCTGGTCTCAAGGGTACCAAAGATGCAGGATGTGATACAAAGACCCAATAAAGTCTACGCATATCAGACCCTGAAAAATTGTGGCCACAGTCGTGTGTCCCAGGCTTCTGTCTCCCCATCCTATCTCTCTCCACACTTCAAACTGAGCTGTTTGCTCTTCTTCCAAGACACCAAGTTTGTTCCCTTTCCCTAAATGTCTCCCTCCAGATTTGCTCCGATCTGGTCTCATATGTCACTCCAATCTGGTTAAAATGTTAGGTGATACTGGAGTGGCCTGGAATTATGTGACAGGAGTCTGATCCAAAGACAGAGAAACTCGCAGATCACCAGCTAGCAGACCAGACAGCATGGGCCTCTGTGTTCCCAGGCAAGTTGACTTACCTAGTGAACAGGACCTGCTGGGAACGCACCCAGAACTAAGTAACCTGCAAGAGAGGGGACCAGTGAGAAGGTTCAAGAGCCAGTGTTGGTGACTATCCATGATGTGAGAACTACCAAACAGGGTAGGTGAGTGATAGGGTCCAAGGTGACCTGTTGCAGAGTGTGATGATCAAGACGGAGCCAATCTTGGCTGGGATACTGCATTGCTTCTTGTGGAGAATGACTTTCGTCTTTCAAAGATCTTGCTCAACTCAAGAATTTTTTTTTTTTTTTTTTTTTTTTTTAAGAATGAGGATTGAACCCAGGAGTGCTCAAGCACTGAGCCACATCCCCAGCCCTTTTTTATATTTTATTTAGAGACAGAGTCTCTCTGAGTTGCTAAGTGCCTTGCTGAGTTGCTGAGGCTGGCTCTCAACTCACAATCCTCCTGCTTCAGCCTCCTGAGCCACTGGGATTTCAGGCTCAACTCATGAATTTTTGAGAATCTTTATATTTAGGGAGCAAGTTTTCTGTATACCCCATGCATACAGACCTATGCATAACCACACTGGTTTTTAAAATGTAGGTGTGATCAGACAAATAATCCAAGTTTTGTGGGGGATTTTCTTTTTAAATTTTTACAAAAACCATTGTGATGATTCTTATGTGTTTTTTTTTTCCTTTTTCTTTCTTGCTTTTCTTTTTTTCCCTCTGGATTGAACCCAGAGGCAATTTACCACTCAGCCATATCCCTACTCCTTTTTATGTATTATTTAGAGACAATGGTCTCACTAAGTTGCTTAAGGCCTTGTTTAGCTACTAAAGATGGCCTTGAACTTTCTATCCTCCCATCTCAGCCTCTCAAGTCATTGGGATTGCAGGCATGTGCCACTGTGCCCTGTTTTATATGTTCTTGATTCTGTGTGCATAGTAAGAGTTTATCCAGAATCCCTCTGACTCCTGAAGGTTTCTGTGAAATTGGTGCTTATAAAAAATAGAAACCACAATATTGAGGAATTTTGGCTTACAAGGAGACAGTCACAGAATAAGATGCAAGTCAAAAATAAACATAGTTGCCTACTTGAAGTTCCAATATTTTCTCAATCTTTGTATGCTTTAATTTACACATTTATGGAGCTAGGTTAATGCGACCTACATTTCCATATAACCCCTCTTGGGCTGTTATTGAAGAAATGGCACACCTGTTAGTACTATCAGTATCAGAAAAGTCCTAAACTAGGCAAAGTTATAATTATATGTAATTAACTTTTCCATTTTCAGCTAATTAAGTTAAAGGAATACCTACAAAATATCACCTCTGTAACAGATGCCAAAGCTTGAAAGTTGGAAGATTTAGTAGAAATGCATCTCTTCTGGCTTCCTCTTTTCCCTCTCCTTGCAAAAGCCCACTGCCTCGAGAAGAGAAAAGCCACGTTCAGAAATTACATAGTATAAGGTTGAGTATAAATTTACTGCTATATTTAACATTATTAAATTTAGATCTCAAGAGATCTAAGGCAGTCCAATTTGTAAATTGAAAATGATAAAATTAATACAAAATGATTCAAAGAATCAAAATAAGGCAGAAGACAAATCTTCTGAATAACAAAGATAAATGAAGATGTGTTATATCCTTTCCAGTTGACAGAATTCAGTCTCATATATATGTGTGCACGCACACACACACACACACACACACACTCTGTCTCTCTCATAAAATTTAACCCATACTGTGTGAAGAACCAAATTAACTTTCAAATGTTGCTAATGTCAGAATTACAGGTGATGAAGTCTATATTTAAATAGAGAAACATGAAAATATTTGGAGAATTTTACCTTTTTTTGTTCAATTCTATAGATAATTGACTTCTTCATGGTGATGGAGATGGATCCCAGGGCTTTGCATATTAACTATACACTGCCTTACCACTGAGCTGTAGTCCCAGCCCTGGGACAATACCTTTAATAGGGACTTTACTTACAAAATGTAAATTAAAGGTGATCATGTATCAGATCACCTTTAGAAGGAAGGATCATTGCTGCACAAAAAGTGCTTTTCTATAGAAAAGAGTCTACAAAAGTAACATCTATTATTATTATTTATTACATTTTAATCCTTTAGAATATAAGGATAAAGGGTGTCATTGCTCCTCCCCCACCTTTTTTTTTTTTCTTAAACAGAGAGGAAGGTAGGTAGACTGAACCAAAATATTCACTCTATAAAAATCTATAAAGTAATGCAGAACATAAGAAGTAGTAAGAAAAAGAACAAAAAGCACCAATATAATCCATCTTATAAGAAATATATTAAAATTTTACTGTTAAACATAGCATGTAGATACACTAGTATGTCACTATTCTCATTCCTATATTTCTGTAGCAGTCAGAGCATATTTGACGTATCAGAAACTACAGAACAATTTTTTTACCCATCTTAAATACAGGAAGAATAATTATATGTCATGAACCTGATGTACATTGGAGCAACAAGATATGGGGAATAAAGGATGCTTTGAAGACAGTAGGTAATTACTATTTTTAACATAGGTATAATTTCTACTTCCCTACTTAACAAGTTTAATTAATCGTTGGGCTCAGTGGGCTCTCTGATATGTAGGATATATAATGGCTGTGGAATTGCCAGTTGCTTTTGGAAAAAAAAAATGCTATTTGAAGTTTCGGGTTTTATCCCACTGAGTGCAGAGCCTGGTGAAGGACTGACGTACAGGGTGGGATACTAGGCCTTCTGAGTCCCATGGTTGGGTGCCTTGACATCATGCTGGAGTCTGCTCCCTGCTCCACCTGGCTGCTGTCATGGAGACGGACCTTGTGTGCCAGACACTGTGCTGAGGCTGACAGATGCAGCCTGAGGAGGAATGAGGTTTAGCCTTGCCCTTACCACACAGGCCCCAGGAGGCCATCCCTGCTGCTCAGGGTGCAGTTAAGAGGAGTCAGATTCCTCTACCTGGGACTACCATTCTGTTACCTTAAACGTCTACAGAACACTGTACATTTCTGTGCATAATGGCACTAGTTTTTAAAATGTAGGTGCCATCAGACAAATAACCCAAGCTTTGTGGGGGATTTTCTTTTTAAATTTTTACAAAACAGAAATAAGGATTGCTATTTGTAGCATTTTCCTCTCTTCTTTTGGAAACTTGGGTTGGGTCCCTAGAGTCCAGATTGGGTGAGGGAAAAATTTTTAAAAATAAAATAAAAAATCACCTAGAAGTGATAGAATTAAACCATAGAGCTCAGATTATAGGTATGAAAACAAAAGTTCTCAGCGATGTCAACTTTCCCGAGTTCATGGTTATTTTGTAAGTATATTGAGCAAATGTAAAGCAAACTAGGACCCTGCAGAATTTAACTCCCTCTCAGGAAAGTATTTGGTAACAGTGCAACCCTCGTAAACCATGAACTTCCTGACAGCTTGTTTATGGACGTTTAATAATTCTTACACTGTCTTGTAAAAAGTAGGTATTTGAGAAGCATTTGTTGGTTCAAATAGAATATAATAATAATTAACAAGGAGCTAACCTGTGTGTCAAAGACTTTGTTAGTCCAGGAGTAGAGAAAGGGTATTGTGTGAGGTGCAGAAATCACTTTGGGGCTTTTTGATTCATGAGGCACACCTCCACAGGGCCCAGGGTGGGTCTGGCTCAAAAATAACCCTTCCGGGGGCTGGGGATGTGGCTCAAGCGGTAGCGCGCTCGCCTGGCATGCGTGCGGCCTGGGTTCCATCCTCAACACCACATACAAACAGAGATGTTGTGTCCGCCAATAACTAAAAAATAAATATTAAAAAAAATAACCCTTCCTCAGCCCCTTGAGTGAGGGCTCATGGGGGTCCTCCAGGCTGGCCTTGAACTCCTAGCCTCAAGCAATGCTCCTGCCTCAGCCTCCCAAGTAGCTTCAACTACAGTTGCACACCACCATTCTGGCTTCTTTTTGTACCTTTATACAACTTTCCAAATTCCCTGCAGATGAAGTCTCTGATTAGCTAAGGCACCCCAATTAGGCTGGGGTGTGGCTCAGGGGTGTGTGCTTGGCTAGCATGCAGCACGGCTCCCATCCCAGCACCACCAGAAGAGAAGGGGGGAAAAAAGCATTTTTAGGATTAGTGTGTCATTAGTCACATGAAGAAGGAGCAACATAAATGGGTAGTTTTCCATTTAAACAGAAGCTGAAATCAGCCTCATGTGTAAAGGTGAGTGGATTTTACAATTGGTTCAGAAATGGGGATCATTTTAAGTGGCAATATGGGAATTAGTCCTGATAAACTGGGAGAACAATCAACCCAGAGGGGCCTGGAGTGGGGACCCGGAGGACTGGAGTCTTAAGACCAGGCAGGGTGAACTAAGATCCTGTTCTGAGACCCAGCAGCAGGGCAACACCTGGGAGCTTGCTAGAAATGCAGAATTTCAGGCTCCATTCTGAGCCTAATGAAGCGGAATCTGCATTTGAACAAAACTCCCCATGATTTCTGAGCTCACTAAAACTCCAGATATCCTGCTGTAAATAAACATTCTTCATTTCCAAATTACACCCCAGAAGCTCCATGACTAAGAAAGCTGAGCAGTGCTTCCGCCCTCCTGCTTCTGCTGCAAATGACTTCCAGCTTCTAGGAGGAGGATCCAGGTATGTGCCATCAATAATGTGTTTACATTTTGTTTTGGATTAAGTAGGCTTTGAAACTGGCCTAGGAGCCCATAATGTAATATCCACAGGGAAATGCCTTCTGACTTACACAGCTAACCTCCAAGTAAGCTGTTAGAACCCAATTCCTTTATAAATCTGGACTGCCCTCCTGATCCCCACAAAAGAACTATTCTTAGTCCAGGAGACAAAACTGGATTTTGGCATTTCAACATATAAATAGCATAGTTAATAATATAAGAGTTTCCATATTCAAATATCTGTGACAGTGAGAAAAAAAAACCTAAGCAAAAAAAAAATAATAATAATAATAACCTCTCAATATCATAAATTTAAATATCACAAATCATGCTTTTAAAACCCCATTGATTTGATTTCCAACTGAATGGAGAAATCAAAACACAGCCAATGAATGGAGAAAAGGATTTCTTTCAAGATTTCTTGGGGCTTAAAGACAGAGCCATATTGAGAATGAACTCATGAACAGATCAGTTCCCAGCACAAAGCCAGGTGTAATGTCTATTCTAAGAAAATGTTTATCAAATCCACAAAAACATAAAAGATACGAAATCAAAAGAATGGATTAATAGAGGAAGATGATTCGGGGTAAATATCACATGTATACTAAATTAAAAGGCATATATTCTATTACTGAGGAGAAAAAACTTTTAAATGACATTTAATAATTGCACCTGTTAATTTAGATACAATAAAACAACCTATGGAAAAGAGAGGAAAAACTTGTAAAATGTTACTAAAGTGAATTAATTTTCTTTGCAAACCTTCAAGTCTAGGTAATTACTCATTTGAGGAGTGCTGCCATTTGTGTTCATTGGCAAACTGTTAACCTCTAAAAATATAAGAAACTAAAAAATAACTCCCTGATTAATATGTATCTTGAATATTTTTCTCTAAGTCATATCCTCCAGTATGTAACTATAGAATTAATATACAACAAAGTTAAACTAAGTGTTATATCTCAGCATTAATTTTATAGAGTTTTAATAAATCATTCTTCCATGCAAAATCAAATCCCTGAAATGTAAAATGTTTCTTAAACATTTAGTTTTAATCAAGTTCAAACCAAGTCAAAAACTTTTGCCACAGTCTGGCTGGGCACAAAATAACTGAGCCACCACACAGCCTTGTAGATTCAAACAGCAACTCTTTTTTCCTGACTCTCCCCAGCTCTACACGCACGTTCTGGGAAAATATACTCCCTTCACCGGGCTCTGTGTACCAATTCTCTCAGAACCCCGCGAGAACTCAATGGGAACTCAAGGAGCGGGAGCCTGAGGCAGCAGGATATGCCCTATTCCCAGCAGGATCCACCCTAAACCTGGAGCCACCCTAATCCATGAGCAGGGTCACCTTAACCAAAAATGCCATGTCATTCCTACTTGGCTATGGCTCTCAGCATCTCCCCCCTTCTGATTAATTAAATTAGGGACCTTGCCTGTTAGGTTGTCCAATTCAACATATGGTTCTTACTCATCATCCGATGAGCTGACCTCTAGGCGTCAGCCTCCTGTCTTAGGTTGGTACCACTGCAATTGGATCATACCCGTCACTGACTACCGGTCCAGCATACAGCCATACTTGTGGATAGGCCTATGCACCAGTGGGGGGGTGAGGTTCTTTGCCTCACCTCTGTTGGCCCCCAAATTTTAGACCATCACTAGCAGAAGGGAGGAGGATACAGAAATGCCACGACACCAAGCCAATTGACAACTCCTTTGGAAAAATTGTATCACCGGTGACACCATCAGCAAAGATACTTCAGCATTACCACAATTCGCTGCACCAAACGATAGTTCACAATGTATACAAGTGATACATAGTCCAGGCAAGTTCTGTAAGCAGTCCAAAGCGGAGGAATCTATCAATATGTCCATTTCCTCCAAAGGAAATCGACTCCTTGATTGAGCATTACTTGTTGAGTTATTATTCATTGATGCATCAGTTTATACAGTTTACTGTGATAGCTATCAAAGAAGCTGTAGTTTGGTTTTATCTTTGTCTTCACCAGCACTGGGATGAAGATAGGAATTCTGGCAATGATGCTAAAAAAAAAAAAAAAATATGTAACATTCCAACAGGTACTAAGAAAACAATTTTCTGAACAATTGACATTATCCTGAACAGAATTATTAAATATAATGAAAAGGAAAGGTGAAAGTAAACAAACAGATCTGTTAACCACCTTTTAAAACAATCCTTAACAGCTGTTTACCTAATTTAAATTAAACCATTTAAATTACATGAATAAAAAAAATTCGGATCCATTATTTCATGAGCACTCCTCATATATGATATATGGACATATGCACACACAGACATACAACACAAAACAGAAGTGTGCACACATAACATACAACATATAAGACAATAGTAAAGGCCTTGTAGATTTACCTAGGTGAAATCTCCATTGCAATGTTTAAAAACTCCACAGTCAAAAAATAAAACTGATCAGAAAAACATTAACCTAGGTCTGTATGAGCTCAAAAAATAAAATAGAACTTTATGATGTGGGAAAAGGCAATAATAAAATAGATATTGAAAAAAGCATCCTGGTTAATCACTGTCGCAGATGTAAGAATAGCCAAGCTGGAGCTCTGGATATCAGCTGTTATGGATTTGAGTCAAATCATCTTCTTTTTGGTCTGTAGAAATTGCTTTGGTTAGTCTCTCTGGAATCCAAATTGGCTGCTGTTCTCCCTGTGGAAACACACAAACAGAACTCCGACTCCAGACAATCACTGGGTCAGGACCTTTCCATTGTCCTATTAGAATATCTTTCCAAAGTACCTTAGGCTTATGTACATTTTTTGGATACATATGCCTTTCTGCAGCACTAAGCCCTGATGAATCCAAATTTAAAAAGTTTAGAGTAAAAAGGGTTATTTTAAGTTTATCTTTAGGGGATATATACCCCTTTCCAATTCCCTCTTTTTGCTTTAATAAGTACATTTTAATAGTTTGATGAGCTCTTTCAACTATGCCTTGTCCCTGTGGATTGTATGGGATTCCTTTTATATGAGTAATGCCAAATGATGAGCAAAATTGTTTAAAAGAGGTAGAAGTATAACCAGGACCATTATCTGTTTTTGGAACTGTTTTGGAATGCCCACAGTGGCAAAATTTTGTAAGCAATGAGCTATAACATCTTTAGTTTTTTCTCCGGCTTGAAGGGAGCCCATCAAAAATCTGGAAGAAGTATCAACTGTAACATGCAAATATTTTAATTTTCCAAATTCTGGCAAGTGTGTGACGTCCATCTGCCAAATATGGTTAGGTATCAGTCCTCTAGGATTGACTCCAAGATTAACTTGTGGTAAAAAGGTCACACAATTTTGATATTTTATTATTATATGTCTGGCTTGTTCCTTAGTTATTTTAAAATGCTTTTGTAAAGTATTAGCATTGACATGGAACCTTTTATGAAAATTTGTAGCTTCTTCTAGTGTAAAGAAAATATGTATGTCATGTGTAGTTTTATCTGCTAAATCATTGCACAAACTAAGGGCTCCAGGCAATCCTGTATGTGCCCTGATATGTCCTATAAAGAATGGATCTTTTCTGTCCCAGATTAGACTTTGTGTAGTGGAAAACAAAGAGAAAACAGTAGAGGAAGGAGAAATCCTACCAGCATCTTCAAGGGATACTATAGCATTAACTATATACTGACTATCAGAAAATAAATTAAATACAGAACCTTTAAACATCACAAAAGCTTGTAAAACTACATTAAGCTCTACCTTTTGAGCTGATTGTTTGGGTACTAAAAATGTAAAAGTTTGATCAGGGGTAACTACTGCTGCTGTACTATTATTTGACCTATCAGTGAATATAATTGGAGCATTCATGATAGAGGTTTTCTTGTCATTTTTGGAAAAACTACAGGATGCTTAGACCAAAAAGACAACAAAGGATTAGATGGTGATTATCAAATGAAACATTAGATTTACACATGATTATTGCCCAAGTATTTAACTCATTAGCTAACTCATCAATTTGATCCATAGTATATGGAGTAATAATTTTATTGGGAGAAATCCCAAACACTCCCTTTGCTGCTTTTATTCCTTTGAGTATTAATTGTCCTACAGCCTCCGGATACCTAGTAAGAATAGTGTTAGGAGAATAAGATAAATGTATCCACAATAATGGACCTTCTTGCCAAAATACTCCTGTAGGAATATTTTTGTTGGTAGTACAATAAATAATAAAGGCAAACTTATATCAATTCTATCCAAATGCATATTTTCCATATATGTTTCAATAATTGTTAATGCCTTTCTTGCTTTAGGAGTTATCATGCAGGGTGAATTTGGATCTGATGGACCTTTTAGGATATCAAATAAAGGTCCCAACTCTCCTGTTGGTATGCCTAGATAAGGCCTTATCTAATTTATGTCTCCCAATAACTATTGAAAGTCGTTAAGTGATTTGAGTTGATCTACTCGTATTTGAATTTTTGGTGGACAGACCATGGTTGAGGATAATAGAACTCCTAAATAATTAATTGGAAAATTTTATTGTACTTTATCTATTGCTATCTCTAGATTATAATTTTTTAATAAGTTTGTAAGTGTGGCATAACATTCCAGCAATGTGTTTTTATCTTTATGTGCTAGTAATACATCATCCATATAGTGAAATATTTGTAGTTTAGGATTTTGATTTCTAAGTGGCTGGATTGCTTTGTTAACATATATTTGACACATAGTTGGACTGTTAGCCATCCCTTGAAGGAGTACTTTCCATTCATATCTCTGATCAGGACCTTCATGATTTAGTGTAGGGATAGCAAATGCAAAACGCGGACTATCCTCGGGATGAATTGGAATTGAAAAAAAAACAATCTTTAAAACAATCTATAGCTAAAACATGCCAGGTTTTTGGCAAAGCAGACAATTGAGGAATCCCTGATTGAGCAGGTCCCATAATAACCATCTCATTATTAATGGCTCTTAAATCTTGCAATAATCTCCATTTACCAGATTTCTTTTTGATGACAAAAATGGGAGTATTATGGGGAGATACGGAAGGTTGTATATGTCCTTCCGCTAATTGTTGTTTGACCAGGTCATGGGCTACATTTTTTTTTCTTTAGTCAGGGGCCACTGAGGAACCCATACTGATCTTTCTGATTTCCAAGTAATTTTGATTGTCTCAGTGGCCCCTTCTGAAAACCCAATCCATGTCTATTTATTCCTTGATCTATTTGAATTGGTGCTGCTATACCTTGTTCTTGTTCTCCTAATCTTTTTTCTTTCTTAAAACCTTGTCTAGGCCGAGTAGTGGGCGCATTAGGATTGATGTTATTTGTTAACGTCAAACCTAATTGATCTAGGACATCTCGTCCCCATAAATTTATAGGAAGATGATCCAATACATATGGCTGTATAGTTCCTTCACATCCTTCAGGATTCTTCCAATCTAATACCATTGCAGTTCTATGGGGATTAGTCGCCACTCTTAGGCCTCGAAGCATTTGAGTGGCTTGTTGTAATGGCCAATGTTTTGGCCATTCTTGACGAGATATGATGCTAAGGTCAGCACCTGTGTCCAGTAGCCCATTAAATTCATGTCCTTGAATATTTAGTTTTAGCATTAGGCGAGAATCTAAATTTAAAGACAGCATAGCCCAATCTAGACCTGTGGAGCCTAATCCCCTGGAACCTCTTTCTATACTACTACTGGAAAATTTATTATGCAGGCTGGGTATTATTAATAACTGTGCTATTCTATCTCCTGGTGAAATTACTGATATACCTCTTGGAGAACTAGCTATAATTTTTATTTCACCTACATAATTGGGATCAATTACCCCACGACTTATCATAAGTCCTTTTAGTGTAGAAGAACTGCGTCCCAATAATAAGCCTACTCTTCCTTGGGGAAGAGGTTCTTTTACTCCTGTGGGAATGATTTGAACTCCCATCTCTGGAGTTAGTACTGCTCTGGCAGAGGTGCAGATGTCCAACCCTGCACTCCCTCTGGTTTGTCTGATGAGGGATTTAATGGACAATGTGTCCTGGGCACTACCCTGATGGTGTTGCTGGGTTCCTCCACTGCCCCGTATATTTGTGGTTGTGGGCCCCGGAGCATTGGGCCCCCCAGTCCGTTTTTTGGCAATGGAGCCTGATGCCATTCTCCACAATATCGTGGGTAAATACCTGGTCCTTGTCCGTTTTTTGATAAGGGAGTACCCTCTATGGTGGTTTGAGAATGGCATTCATTAGCCCAATGTCTCCCTCTACGGCATCATGGGCAAATACTGGTATTCTATTCCTTTGATACCTAGTTTTGTTAAACCCTTTTCCTATGGGGCAATTCCTTTTAAAATGTCCTGTTTGTTCACAATTGTAGCATGTTTTTGGCCTGGCATCTAAAGCCTGTTGTACTATAGCTGCCACGACTTGCCCTTGTTCATTAATGTCTCTACATAATTTAATATATGTGTTTAAATCTTCATGTCTCCATGGTCTAATGACCTCTCTGCAGTAACGATTTGCTTGGTCATAAGCCAGTTGTTTTATTAATGGCATTGCTTGTTCTGTATCCCCCAAAATTCTGGCAGCTGTTTGAATAAGCCTATCTACAAATTCAGCATAAGGTTCATTAGCTCTTTGTATTACCTTAGATAACTGGCCTTGTAAATCTCCATGTCCTTGTAAAGTCTTCCATGCCCTAACTGCGTCTGCAGCAATTTGTGCATATATAGCAGGATCATATTCAATTTGTTGCCATTGACCCTCATAAGGTCCTTTTCCTAACAACATATCTAGATTTCTTTGAGGGTAACCGGCTGCTGCATTTCGCCTAGCTGTCTCCGTGCAAAATTCCTCATTGGCAACCTTCCATAACAAATATTGTCCTCCATTTAGCACAGATTTACATATGCTAGCCCAATCTGCTGGAGTCATGTCCAAGTTGGTAATGGATTCGACCATGCTTACCGTGAAGGGTGCTTGGGGACCACAGGTTGTTATAGCCTCCTTTAACTGCTTCACTGTTTTGAAATATAAAGCACAGTGAATTTGCTGCCCTCCTGCCTGCTCAAGTACAGGGCATGCTAATCTTTGAGGTCCTGTCTCAGTATCCCATTTATCAACTACGGGGGTTGAGGGCCACTCAGCTGTCTCCATAGGTGGAGCTGTTGGTTGAATTACACCCTCTGGTGATAGAACGGAGTTAGTAGCAGCCTCCTGTTGTAGCTTCCCCCCTGATAGCTCTTTCTCCTCTAAGCTTTTTTCCTTTAAATTTTCTTCCTTTATCTTACTAGCTGGAGAGACCTTCTCTTTTGCTTGATCTAACATGTTTTCTACCATAGTCTGGACCTCTAACAATTTACTTAACACTCTTTCAGTTTGTTTTTTACTAATTTCTAATCTACTATAAAGATAACACAACCCAATAAGATAACACAAAACAAAACCAAAACTGAATGAAACAAAAACGGAATAAAAAATCGTTGTATCAATTTTCTCTTCCTCAGGGCCGAAAAACTTCAAACCTTGAGCCAACCATTTTTCCCAGTTTGCCTGAGAAAGTTCTAGGGATTGGCAGCTTGAAACAAAAACAAAATAAATCAAAACAAGAACACATTGTTTTTTGAAATGGTCACCCATTCTGTCGCCTTCCCTCAGGGGCGAGCAATTTCACTTACCTCTAAGCTTCAGACGTTCCCCACACAGGCTGCCAAATGCCGCAGTCTGGCTGGGCACAAAATAACCGAGCCACCACACAGCCTTGTAGATTCAAACAGCAACTCTTTTTTCCCCCGACTCTCCCCGGCTCTACACGCATGTTCTGGGAAAATACACTCCCTTCACCGGGCTCTGTGTACCAATTCTCTCAGAACCCCAGGAGAACTCAAGGAACTCAAGGAGCAGGCACCTGAGGCAGCAGGATACGCCCTA
Source organism: Marmota flaviventris (assembly GCF_047511675.1). Lineage (NCBI taxonomy): Eukaryota > Metazoa > Chordata > Mammalia > Rodentia > Sciuridae > Marmota > Marmota flaviventris. Next base: position 109,208,378 of record NC_092505.1, on the reverse strand, counting down.
TTCCCAGCAGGATCCACCCTAAACCCGGAGCCACCCTAATCCAGCAGGATCCACCCTAAACCTGGAGCCACCCTAATCCATGGGTTAAGGGTCACCTTAACCAAAAATGCCATGTCATTCCTACTTGGCTATGGCTCTCAGCAAACTTTCAAGCTAGTAGTTTCTATAAATGAATTGAAACAATATACTTCAACTGTAACCAGCATATAAGGACAAGAAGGAATTTTCTGGTTAATTTTTCTTAAAATTGAATTCAGAAATGAAGTTGTACCTGTACATAATAAGCATTTATTTTCAAAGAAGAATCCAACACCTAAAGCTTCCCAGTATTTACTTTTAGGGGCAGAATAGATCCTTGCTAGGGCTCAGTCTAAATGCTTTAAACCTATAGGCTCAACTACTTTTTATTGGTCTCAATCTTATTTGTCTTAAAACTGCCACTTCTGGGGCTGGAATTGTGGCTCAGTGGTAGAGCGCTCCCTTAGCAAGGGCGGGACCCGGATTCGATTCTCAGCACCACATAAAAATAAAGGCATTGTGTTGTGTCCATCTACAAAAAAAAAAAAAAAAAAAAAAAAAAAAAAAAGATTTTCTCTCTCTCTCTCCCTCCTTTAAAAAAAAAAAAGCACTTTTAAAAGTGCTTCTCTTAAGCCTAATACAGTACAAGTGTGTGGCCAAAAAGTTCAGAGTCATGTTCATGTTAAGGTCATTTTGAAAATACAAGCTTTTTATCTCACTTTAGCTTTTGTCTTCCCAAAGTAGATGGTAGTGATATTTTTCGTTTTTCAACCTTTGCCATATCTTTGTAATGCTGCCCCCCTTCCTTCTGTAGTGTGTGTGTGTGAAAGAGCATGCTTTATTGGGGAGCAGAGAGGGGCACAGTGACCAGCAGATGAAGTCCACCCAATAGGCATCTTACACGTCCCACTCTAAAGGACACCCAGGATGTTCTCCTGGTCAAGATAGCCTTGAGCATGGTTCCCCTGGGTATCTTCCCCTTCAGAGATTGGGAGTGTCCCTGCCATCTTCCTGAAGACAGCTGTGCTCACTAGAGGTACAGCCCCTCAGGTGCCTCCTCGCTTTTTATAAAGAACATTTTCTTTAGGTTTTTTGAGGTCTTCATTTGCTTCTTTCATTATAGATTCTCTCAAGGACATGGTCAGCTTCTGTACAGATGGCTTTGGCATGAGCACCTGAGTGGCCACTCTTTGCCATGATCAAGTTGTCCAGGCTATGTCATTGGCCAGCATTGTCTGCTAGTATGACCTTGAAGGATGCCCTTGCTCATCTTTTCATCAGGCTGTAGGAACTTGGATTTCCTGGCAGTGTGACCTGGTCAGAGAAGGGCAGGATCCAAAGCTTCTGTTTGATTTTGACTGTGATGACTTTTCCAGTCTTCCCCTGAATCACATCCTTCTCCCTAGGCCCATAGTCCCAGCAGTGCCTGCTCAATTCTCTCTCCACCAATGTTTGAATCATGTCATATCATCCCTGGGGCTTCTGATTTATCAATGAACACAAGAGATGGGGCATATTCTTCATAAACTTGACAAAATTGCTGGAGGAGTTTGAGCCCTGTTCCTTGGTACTTGTAAATAAGTTTGGAGCCATCTACTCTCAAAAACGGGGCAAGAACTTGGTTTGCTCTCACTGGAACAAGATTTTGTCTGTGTTGGGTGGAGCATAGAGAATGACTCCCTTAGGGACTTAACACCCATCTCTCAATTATTTAGGACAGGTGAGGGGAAGGTCCACGGCTTCCTTAATTCCCTGGACTTGACTGTCCAACCCCCATATCAGCATAGGTCTCCTGGGGGCCTCTTTCTCCCTCATTGCTGAGGGGATGCCCCCTCACCACTGAGGCACCTCGTGGTCAGCATCTGGGATAAGGACATTTCAGAAGAGAGGTCATCTAATGCATCTAATGGGGACAAGCTTTGCAAGCTGACAGAGCAAAGAGGGCAAGAAGGCAGCAGTTAGTCACAAGAGCAGAGGGGTCGGGTATCTAGATCACACAGGGCCTCGTAGGCAAAGGTAGAAGACCTTGAGTTATTGTCTAACTGAATAGGAAATCTTTGAAATCTTTTAAACACAAGGGATGGCATAATCAGATTTAGGACTTAAAAAGATAGCACTGGCAGCCAGGTGCAGTACGCACACCTGTAATCCCAGCAACTCAGGGACCTGAGCTACCTATGAAACGGAAGGTTCACAGCTTTGTGCAAGGGTGTGTTTGTTTCCTTTTGAATGTCAGGATACCATGAACTTCTATTGACCTTTATAGACCACACCAGTTATAAAGATCAAGGTCTCACAGAAAGGCCTCTGTAGATGCTTCCCATTCCTTTCTCCTCTCCCTCTGGGAAATGAGAAAACTCCTAACTCACCACCTCTCTGAGCCATTGGAATGTTTTTATAAAATGCATGATTTGCTGTTTACCTCTGAGCTTTTTAAAGGCAGGGACAGTGTTAAATTTGTCTCACCTGAGCTCAGCATAGAGGGCACAGCAGATTCCTGATGACGGCATACACCAGAAATGAATAAATGCTCCCAATGCTCAATTTCACTTGTCCTTTTTCTCCTATGAAAGTGTAAGCACTCCTTAAAATGATTCCCATTTGTTGATCTGCCCCTTGGAAGATACTTTGTTTCAAAATAATTTACATTAACTTCTACATTGAAGTTGTTTGATAATGAAACATTTTGTTTTAAAGATATTTAATTAAATTAACTCAGTATCAGTCTGTGAATAAATACTTATATTTTCAATTAGTTTTCTGGAATTACCATGCAAATCCTGCAGACTAGGTACAGCGTAGACAATGGAAATTCATTTTCGCACTTCCGGAGCAGACAGTCCAAGATCCATGAAACCCCTTGCCCATTCCTCCATAGCTGCTCCTGCTTGTCTCTTCCACGAGGCTGTTCTTGAGTTGCATTCTTATTATAAACTTGTAAGTTTTAAAGAGTGTTGAACTTGAGAAGGGTATCTTGGGAACCCTGATTTGCAACCACATTGGCAGAAGTGCAGGTAACGTGGGGACTTATTACTGCAGTGGCTGGAGTGGGGCAGTCTTGTGGGACTCTGGGTTCAATTGTAGGACACCCCCGTTGTGTCTACAGAGAACTGGAGAATTGCTGGTATGGAAAAGCTGCACCTCGGTGTTAGAAATGTTGTGGATATGGGAAGAGAGTTTAAGGGGCTAGGGGTACCTCCATGCCAGAGTGCTTGCCTGGCATGTGTGAGGCTCTAGTTTGAACCCCAGAACCATTGAAGAAATTGTGCAAAGAAATGTGTCTGTTCTTGTGCTCCTCACGAGAACACATGCACGCAGCAGCCCCAGCTCCGTAAGGTGAATGGTGCTCCTCACTCCTGACAAAACTGAGCACGAGAGGAGCCAGATGATTTGGCAATGACGGTGACTTTGTCACAGAGCAAAGGTCCTCTGGGGAGCTGAGGCAATGTAGTGGTCCGAGGTCTCTGGTTCTGACAATCTCTACCAGAAAGATCTCAGAGTGTTGCTCAGAGAGGCAGGTATGGACTTATTAGAAGGGATAGTAAAGGGAGGAGAGGACACTCGCAGGAGAGAGTGGGTCTTCTCAGAGGGGAGAAGGATGATGTCTCTTCCTCCCTCCTGTGTGACAGAGAGCCCCAGGGAAGTGTTCAGAGTCCCACCCAGGTCTCCCTTCTGACTGGCAGGATAGCAGCAGACTTCTGAATCCCCATTGGGCATCGTTGTGCCACATGGAGAGGAGAGCTGACAATCATAATGACCTGCTAAGTGCCAAGGCAACCCTGGGCCTCCGTGAATTCTGGAATCTGGTCTGTATGAAGGTCACAAAGGTCCCCATTCAAGGGTAACTTGAATCTTTACGGATAGGGAGGGGCCTTGGGGCCTGCATTTCTCCTGTAGATAACAAGTGTTTGCTGACCAATGGGGCATGTCCTATGGACTTAAGCCAGGCAGGGCTGCAGGAAAATAGCTTAAAAAAAAAAAAGCATGTGGGGTCAGTGCAGCTGGGGATCATCATAGAATGATCCCCTTATCCCTATGGCCAGACCCCTGATGTCTGTCTGTTGCCTGTTAACGGCTGGAGGGGTAAGACTGGAACGTAGGTCTTGATGACTCAGAGACGTGGACTTTAGCAGCTCCATATTGTTGCCATCCCTAATGGGATTATGGTGAATGTATTTAATAAAGGAGTGCATGCAGAAGTACTGGCCACGGGCCTGACCACAGCATGACTCAGCAATGGTCAATTGGCTTCCCCTGACACCGAGGGCTTAAAGCACAATCGTTTCCAGCCACTCCTTTCTGGCCCTGCTAGTTTTCCTGGAATGCCAGTTAGGAATGTACTTCTTCAGAGGACTGGTTATAATGGTCACTTCTGTCCACTCAGTATCAAGTCCTGCTCACCATCTCAGCACATGCCTCTGTGTACCCAGGAATTCATAAGAGCAAGATAATGAAAGTGCTTTTAAATTTAAAAATAGATTTCACAATTCTAATGCTTAGCAACTAGCATTAAAAAGGGAAAGAACAGCACAGTGACATTCTTTTTCCTTTAAAGCTCATCTTGTTTATAAAACCAGCTCTATCTCTGAGTGCTTTGTACCAGCAAGAATTAAAGGAACAGGTTTAAAACCCCAAGATTAACATAGCAGCAATTAACTAAGACTTCCACCATGAATAGTATTTACCAATTTACACTGATAAAGGTCAGTGGTAAAAGGAAATGCACACAGTAAAGTGAAAATTAACTCTCCAAACCAGGCAAATGCCCAGCAGCTTTAGAGATTCAATCAGAGAGGACTCTAAACAGTTCCTTTTGTCATTTCACCAGTTATTGCTATAAATGTAGTCTCAAGATGCTTAATAGCAATAATAGTCAAGTCTTGGTTGTGAAGTGTCTAATCTATTTTTAAATGCTTCAGTAAAAAAACAATAAACTATCAGAGATGTGACTGTTAGCTTCAGCTTCAAATCAAAGGCCCATCAATGATTTTTTGGGAATTTCAGAGATGGTCAGCAAGAGATTTATTAGAACATGCCTGTCATTGGGGGTAACCTGTACAGGCACTTCAGCTTTCTGCATCTCGACACCTGAGTCTTGGCTAATTAGCATAGCAAATGTCAGGAGCCGGTTTTATCTGGGGAAACTCATGGTTTATTTATAGGCATGATGCATGTTAGAAATGGGCCCTCATTGGTGAGTCTAAAGGCATTCGTATATTGCTAAGGTATTTAGAAATTTTCTCTGCTTGTGTGAATCCCAGGAAACCTAAAGCCTGTGCAGGAGGGAGGGGACCCAGGCCAGACTCCTAGAGGATTTTACACCTGTTCATTGGGTCTGAGGCTTATCAGCTGACAAGGCAGACCACAGAATCCTCCTGTGGGTTATTGTTCCTTTATCTTGAGCAAACTTTCCTGCAGAACACCCGCAGAGCGGAGAGCCAGTACATCTCCAAAGCAGGTTGTAAGATCTGGTTTTGAACATACTCTTTAATGGTGATTTGTTAAATAAATGTCTATTTGTAAGGAAGATTGGGTCTGAGGTTTGCTTTCTTATAAGATCTTTGTTGGGGTGGAGGCAGATCTTTCCCACCTGAGGTCTCTGGGGGCCCAAGAGAAGTTAATAATTGCGTCTAATCAAAGGGGCTTATGTCATCTCCGCAGCATTTTAGGGGATTCCTTAATTTTAATGTTTAATCTTCTACGGAAATGTTAAGATGAGTCACAGACAAAATAAAGCACGTGGATCTTATTCATCAAGCAGTTCCCAATAGGCCCTTAGCAACAATAACCAAAAGATCACTCAAACATTTTCTTAATTTCTTAGTTTTCAATTAATATCCTTGTCCACCTCCCTAAGAAACAAGAGATAAAAGCACAAAAAGCAAACATGACAATCTAAATATTATACATTGAGAAAATACTATAAATTCTTTGTTCTTGAAGACAAAAGAGAGAGGAAGCAGGAACTACTACCTTGGAGTTAGTTAAATTTCATAAACCATTTTGCTTAGCTCACTGGGTTTGGCAGAACACAAAATGCTTTTGCCAAACTCTTTTTTCCCTCATTATTTAAGGCCACATGTTCTATGGAGGGGATTCAGTGCATATGTTGCAAATATTTTCTAAAAATAAATTTTACTAGCAGAGATTTCTGCATTAAGGTAACGAAGCCTGAGCATTAGTCCATTAGAATACAAGCTGAGGGATTGTTTTAATTAATCAGCCACTTGCCTAAGGTATGATGGAATGGAATTTACCTGCAGAGGAAATGGATTTTAGTTGAACCAGGAGGAATTGAGGTTGAATATATTTATCACCAGTGAGATTTATTAAACCTTATAGCATGTGGAAGGCTAAGGAATGTAGCATAGAATCAGTCGACAAATAAAACTGCAGAGTTGGAAGGGGATTTTGGCAAGTTGCAACCTCAACTGGACTTAGTTCTGCTTCTGTAAAACTTAAGATTGTTGAGTATTGCTGACTCCCAATCTATTTGTATTAAGGAACACTTTTTTTTTTTCCACTCACTCACCATGGGCCCTATATTTCAAAAATTTTGCTCACCAAACTGTATCTAATGAATAATAAATCCCTTCTCAGACTTTTATTAATGAAATGAAAATCACTGCCTTTGATCAGCATAAAATATGCAGGTTTACCACACTGGGCAGACCTAATGTTGGCTGAAGCCAAAGAAATTTGATATTTTAGTTACCCTGGGCAAGATGGCTGGTTAAATTTATTATTTCCATCAGGCATTTTAAAATGCCAGGCAATGTCGATCATAGGAGAGTAATCTGTTCCAGAAAAGGACCATTTAAAGTAGGTCCATGTAAAACAGGGGTCACTGCCTTGAACATTTACATTCAGGAGTAGGAAAATAAGTTTTTTTCATTTATAATCACAACCAAGGGTTTATCTGTACCTGAAGATAACACAGAGTGTGAAAGTCTCAGAATGTTGTTTGGTTACATTTTAGTGTGTTTTTCCCACAGACTTTGATCTCACATTTAATTGTCTGTACAAATTTGCACAGAAAAGGTGGTGCAGCAGTGGAGAGAGGGGCACAGAATGGTGAAGGCCTGAAGACCTACTTTATCTCTGATAGTCAAGTCTATCTCCTCTGCAGCCCTGGGCTCCGTACCCAGGAACCTTTGACTTCACTTGAGTTCCCTGCTGTATGGGTGTTGTGTGGTTGAGAGAGCACCTGTGTCAAGCAGCCACCAAAGAAGTTGATGCCAGAGATGAATTCAGAGCTCGTGCCAACATGGGTAAGGCTGAGGCTAGTTCCTTAACACAGTCCATTCATAGATAATATATATATATATTTTAAATATTACAATTACCTTGTAACCTGATGTCTTTTGCAAGGGGTCACCATCCAAGGATTCATGGGTAAAATTATGAGGGGTTTCCTGAAAGAGAAATAGCTCATTGTCTACTATGTATTGAAAAAGACTCACCAACTTGGCTGGCCCAGGAACTCCATGCTGGTCTCATTAGGGTCCGCCTGTCCCAAATGGTCTGCATGTTTGGTTACACACATATATACTCTTTTCTTCTGATATGGAAATTCAGTGTCTGACTGAAGGGTTGTTATTTTTCTGGAGGTCTTACAGTCAACCACTGGTCGAAGTGTCAGGGGAAAAATACAGGAGGATGGTGGGAACACGAGGTTTAGGGAGCAATTCTATAAAATGAGCCCATTGTACTGACTCCCCACAAGCTTTGTTTACCAAAAAGCCATCCGCCTGCAGCCCCACCTGGCCTGAGGGGAGAGGAAATAACACATTCTTTAACAAACCAAGGCAGGGGGAGGAAGGCCTGGCAGGCAGTGTAGATAAGGAATGATGGGGGTACAGAGAGGATGATGGCGGGTTATCTCTGCTGACAGCTCATCTCTGGGATCACACTTTCTAGCTCAAGGGTTTGCTAACATCTCTGGGGATCCTACTTCCCAACACAAGTGATTAACCCTTACACTGCTCCTTCCAACCCCTAGGCCCCTACAGGGAGAAGAAAAGAGAAGTGGGGGGCTCTGGGGTTCTCTGAAAGAGCAAGGCACATCCAGTCCCGGGCACACAGCTCTCAGCCCACTTTGCTGCGGAGATGTCTGTCTCTCTCTCTTTCTTAAATAAAACTTGCTTTCTGCACTTGCCTCCGTGTTCCTCAGGTGTTTAATCTTCAACACCTGGGGAATGAGGGCCTGTTCCTGATCTCCAAGACTAGTATCAAAAGTAGGTCTATCTAGAATCTTTTCCAGGAAGGGGGTTGCTAGGCATTGAACTTGGAGCCCCACTCATGCTAACTAGGTGTTCTACCACTGAGCTGCTTCCCCAGACACAGCTCTAGAATCTCGATTCTTGACTTTTTTTTTTTTTTTTTTTTTTGCATAATTTACAATAACATTTTGCAGTTGCAACTGTTTATGATTTCACTAATCCAATTTAGGCTTTATGTTTAACCTCTAAGTTATTACAATTTGATTAAGTAAAGATGTAAAATATTAAAAACAACAACAGTTTCTTTCTTAGGAAACCTAATGGATTTTACAGAGGTATATATATATTTTTAAATTTATATTCCTGATAATAATAAAATCTTTTTAGTCCAGAGATCAAAATTCAGCTGAAACTTTAGGCACTGAGACATCAGAAGAGCATAATTTAGCACAGTACAACCAAAGGAATTCTGTCTGCTAAAATAGTACAAAGACATGGGGGCATGTGACCTCAGTTAAGAGAAGGCCTTACACAGCGCACTGTTAGGTGGTCATCTGGGGTGTGGCCAAGGGAGAGGATCCTCAAGCTCCCACATTGGAGCCAGGTGAGGAGGATGAGTTGAGTGTTAGAACTTGGAGTGAGCATCAGTATTGCTGGTCTTCCAAGATTTTAACATATACGATTTGGATTCAACCTAAACTATGGACTCTTTCCCCTATAAATTGATTGATTCTATTTTAGAATTAGAGGGAGAAATCACCAATGTATGTGAAAAAAAGGAAAGCTGTCTGTAGCTTTACATTACTGGAGTCTGGTATATATATATTCCAGATTTGCTGTGTAAAAAAAAAGGCATAACTACAAACCTGGTCTATAAAAAAAGGCATAAGTACAAATTTCTCTAAATGTGTGAAGCATGTGAGCACCAAATGTGAGACAGGGCCTGCTGAGGCTGGGGAAGAAGTTCAGAGTTGATGGTAGATAAGAAATGGCCACATCTCCAGAACCTGAAGTTTTCATGAAATGCAGCCCCTTCTCTAGCAGCCTGCAATAGAGCAAGCTCTCAAGCTGGGTCCTCAGACCAGAGTCAGCATCGTCTGAGAACCAGGCAGAAATGGAGATTCTCAGGTCCCACCCACACCTACAGAATCAGAGACTCTGGGACCAGACTCAGAAATCTGCATTTTTACAAAGATTCTGTGTTAAAGTTTATGAACACTGGAATAGAAAGGTTATGGGGAGACTGAAGAAGTTCCCCATGAGAGATTCAAGATGGCGGATTGGAGGAAGGCAAATTTTCCAATTGTTCCAGGGCTCAGGATTCAAGCAGCAGGAGTACTGCCTCTCAGTGAGGTGAGTAAAAAAAAGGGAATTCCTTGAAATTCAATATCAAATAGTCAGAGTCTCTTAGAAACTCAGACAGTTGGGTGCATTGAACAAAGGACAAGAAAGGGTACACTGGAGCCAAGCTGGTTGGGGCAACGGTAGCCATGGTGACTCACTGCAGAGGGGAGGGATAGCTCAAACAGGAAACATGGGGAAACCTGAAGAGCAGAAAAAACAGGCTGAACTTAGCAGATCCAGGGGCTGCACGGTAAACTGGTATTTGAAAAGTGCTCTGTGTCTCAAGTGGCAGGCAGGAGCCATCTCTAGGGGGCTATGCTGTCACTTGCTGTTTCAGGAGCTACGGAGAGCATAGTAAACATCGCCGTATGTCCTGGCATGGACCTAACAGATGGTCTAGGGTGTACCTAGCAGAATGTGAGTGAGATAGGCACAGAGAAGATTGTTCCCAGGGGGATTGAAGTCACAGATATGTTGGGGAGTGCAACTCCCTCACCTTTGAGTCTGGTAGCTTGTGTGACAGCTGAAGAGGCCCAGGAAAATGAGGTAGGCGTGAATACACTCAGTGACTGAGGCTGAGCAGACCGTATTTGTGGGCTATGGAGTGTGTGGGACCCGTGGAGGGTGACTCCCCTGCCGGAGGAGTAGAATTCTTAGAAAGCTTCTAAGGTCCAGATTCCCAGCAGAGATTGGAATCTTCCAGACCCTAGGGGGCTGTTGACTGAATCTCTCCAGAGCAGATGGCACCCAGCAAAGCCCCTAAGGCCTGATTAGACCCAAGCCCCAGGGAAACTGCCTTCATAGAACCCTGCAGCAGTCCCAACCTGGTCTGTGCTGAGGACACTCCAGTGGCCAGGACTTCCCACTCCATCCTACCTTATGCTGGGGGAAAGGGAAGTTCAGGCCCCTCCAACCAGCCTCAGGCTTGGGCCACTCCAGCTGGTGGCTCAGTGAGAACACACAAGAGTAAGGATTGAACAGCTCTTAGTCTTTGCTTTCTCAAGGGTACACAGCCCAAGAAGAAATGGAGAGAAGGACAGTCAGGCATAGGCAGTGACCATCTCTCCTGTCAATAGTTTTGACCACTTCAGTGAAGACAATTTTCTCATTTTTCACTAAGAATCTCTCTCACTCTTTCCCACTCTCTCTACGGTGTTCTTACTGTGCAGCTTGGTTCATGGAGATACACACACACAGAGCACACATTTCTTTCTTTTTTAGCATTTTTTATGATTGCTATTTTTCTTTGTCTTGTCTTTTGTTAGGGTTTTCTGTTTATTTTGGTTTTGTTTTATTTGTTTCTCTTTCTCTCCTATCTTCTCCCTCTAATAGTCAAATTATTTTGTTTTCTCTCCTTCATTTCTTTTCCCTTTGATGCGGAGTATCAGGGATTGAACTCAGGGGCAGTTGACCACTGAGCCACATCCTCAGCCCTATCTTGTATTTTATTTAGAGACAGGGTCTCACTGAGTTGCTTAGCACCTCACTTTTGCTGAGGCTGGCACTGATCCTCGCCCTCAGCCTCCCGAGCTGCTGGGATTACAGGCCAGTGCCACCGCATCTGGCCCTTACTTTGTTTCTTTTTTTTTAATTTTTATTGTTGGTTGTTCAAAACATTACATAGTTCTTGATATATCATATTTCACACTTTGATTCAAGTGGGTTATGAACTCCCATTTTTACCCCGTATACAGATTGCAGAATCACATCAGTTACACATCCATTGATTTACATATTGCCATACTAGTGTCTGTTGTATTCTGCTGCCTTTCCTATCCTCTACTATCCCCCCTCCCCTCCTAGGGTCATCAGTTGCTACATCTCTTCTGCATTTTCTCTGCTTGCATTTTGAACATTCTAAACTTTCTTCTATCTTTCTATTACATTTTCTTTTCGCTTAACAAGCTGCATTTTTACTGTGTTTTAGTACTATTTGGTTTATATAAGTCTTGTCCCGTTTATGTTGTTGCAGTTGTTAGTACTGTGGATGGCATAGTGGACACCTGCTGATTACTTGAATGTCTGACCTAGTTCATGGATATTCAATGTTTTTGCTTTTGGCAAAAACATCATCTGTTTTTGTGGCAATTGTTATTGTAGCTGTTTATTTTAATGCTGTGTATTTGCTTCTGTGGTTGCTGCTCCGTGCTTTCCCCTTTTCTATGAGGTGCTGGGAATCTCCTGGGACGCTACAGGTTCACAGTGTGGAGACCCTGCTGCTGAGCTAAACCCAGTCAAGAGACGGTGCACCTTGCTACAGATGCAGACTAATCACATTCAGTCTTCAATAGCACTTTAATACAAAGACTAGAAAAGTCAAAATCTCAAATTAACAACCAGGACCTCATGACTAGGAGGCCTTCAGATCCCGCTCATGGACATCCAATCCTACAGAAAAAACAGATAATTAACACAAAGGATTTGGACACCATACCTATGAGATATAACCTAGATCACTCCCATACCCCTTTAGAATTTCCACAGAGATGTTAAGTTGACAAGAGCAATCACCAAGGGTGTACCCCACATAATCTACTGAATACAACAAATCTGCAAGATCTACAAGAAAGATTGCACTTTTTTGAGACCTATAGGAAAAGTGGAATCCTGAAGCTGAGACACAATAGACACTGTATCAAAATATACAAATCATCACAAAAAAACTAGCAGGGAAACTATACCACAAAACCTACTTGAAAATATATTAAACAATTTAGAGCAACCTATATCCAAGAACACTTTAACAAGAGATGTCCATGCCCTAAAAAGATCCACACACAAGAGAGGAAGAGAATTCCATGCCAACAGATGCAAAAAATCCAGCACAAGAATACAAAAAAATATCACACACAAAAAAACAAGGTAATAGGATATCTCCTAAAGTTCATGATTCACTAACCACTGACTCCAAAGATATAGAAATGGATGAAATGCCAGCTAAAGAATTCAAAGAAAAGCCGGGGACCAGATGGATTCTCAGCTGAATTCTACCAGACCTTTAATAAAGAACTAGTACCAACACTCATCATATTATTCCATGAAATAAAAAGGGATGGAATACTTACTTCCAAATTCATTCTGTGAAGTCAGTATTGCTCTCATACCAAAGCAGATAAGGACACATCAAGGAAAGAAAACTAACAACAAATATCACTAATGAACTGAGATGCAAAATTCGTAATAAAATATTAGCAAATTGTATTCAACAACATATTAAGAAGATTGTACATCATAACCAAGTTGTTTTTATTCCAGGTTTGCAAGGATGGATTGACATATGCAATTCAATAAATGCAATTCACCGCATAAATCGAATTAAGGACAAAAATCGCATAGTCATCTAAAGAGAAGCAGAGAAAGCCTTAAACAAAATTTAGCACCCATTCATTCTGAAGACTCTGAAGAAACAAGGGCTAGAAGGAACTTAATCAACATGATGAAGATTATATATAACAAACCTGAGGTCCAAATCATAGTGAATGGAGAATATGAAAGCGTTTGTTTTTGAATTCAGAACAAGCCAAGGATGTCTACTGTCACCATTCTTGTTCAATATAGTACTCGAAATTGTCACCAGAGCAATTAAAATAGGAAAGATAAAAATAAGAAATAAAAAGTTCAGTTATTATTATTTGCAGATGATATGAGCCTATGTTTAGAAGGCCAAAAGCTCCACCTTAAGTCTTTTAGAGCTAATAAACAAATTCAGCAACATAGTAGGTTTCAAGTCAACACACAAAAATCAGTAGCTTTCCTATACATCAATAATGAATCTGCTGAGAAAGAAGTCAGGAAAACAATCCCATTCACAATAGCCTAAAAAATAATACCTAGGACTAAATCTAATCAAGGGGGTGAAATGTATCTATAATAAAAATTACAGAAAACTGAAGAAAGAAATTGAAGAAGACACAAGAAAATGGAAAGACCTCCTATGTTCAAGAAAAGGCAGAGTTAATATTATTAAAATGGCCATACCACTGAATATACAGACTCAATCCATCCCCCATCAAAATGCCAAATGACATTCTTCACATAACTAGAAAAATTAATCCTATAATTCATTTGGAAGAATCAAAGATCTAGGATAGCCAAAGCAAATTTAAGCTAAAAAAAGCCCTGCTAGAGGCATCACAATATCTGGATTCAAATTATAATACAGAGCTTTAGCAACAAAAACTATGTGGTACTGGCATAAACACACACACACAGACCAATGGAGCAGATTAGAAGCTCAGAGGCAAACACACAGAGATACAGCCATTTAATCTTTGATAAAAGTGCCAAAGACATACACCAAAGAAAAGACAATCTTTTAAACAAATGGTGCTGGGAATTCTTGATATTCAAATGTAGAAGAATGAGACTAGATCCTTACTTCTCACCCTGCATAAAAGTCCACTCAAAGTGAATCAAAGACCTAGGAATTAGATCAGAAACTATGCAACTCCTAGGAGAAAACATAGGGTCAATTACAGCATATTGGGGCAGGGAAACAACTTTCTCAAAAGGATCCCTAAAGCTCAGAAAATTGTGCCAAGAATTAATAAATGGGATGGCATCATATTAAAAAGTTTCTGTGTGGCAAAGGAAACAATTAAGAATGTGAAGGAATAATGTACAAAAAATTAGAAAATTCTTTGCTAGCTATTCTTCTAATAGAGGAATCTATCCAGAACATATAAAGAACTCAACCTTTACACCAAAAAACCAAATACCCCAATTAATAAATGAGCACAACAACAACAATAAACTTAAACAGACCCTTAAAATAAGAAATACAAATGACCAACAAATACATGAAAAAAATGTCAAAATCATTAGCAATTAGAGAAATGCAAATCAAAACTACACAGAGATTTCAACTCTAGTCAAAAGGGCAGCCATTGAGAATATAAATAATAATAGAAGCTGGAAAAGATGTGGAGAAAAAGAAACATTCTATACTGTTGGTGGGATTGAAAATTAGAACCACTATGGAAATTGGTATGGAGATTCCTCAAAAGACTAGTCATGGAACCCCCATATGGACCAGCCATAGCACTCCTGGGTATTTATCCTAATGAATTAAAGTCATTACACTACAATGATATATGATATCCATGTTTACAGCAGCACAATTCACAATAGCCAAACTGTGGAACCAGCCTAGGTGTCCATCAATGGATAAAGGATAAAGAGAATATGGTACATATACATGATGGAGTTTTATTCAGCTCTAAAGAAGAATGAAATTGTGGCATTTGCTGGTAAATGAATGGGACTTGAGAACATCATCTTAAGCAAAGTAAGCTGAACTTAAAATTTAAGATTCAGATCTTTTCTCTCATATGTGGAAGCCAAAGAGGAAAAAGGAGAAGAAAGATGGGAGGTGGATATCATGAAAGTCTAAAGATCAGTGGAGTACAGGAGAGGATCCCGGGGTGGGAGGAGGGAGAGGAAGGTGAAGTACTGGGGAATGATACTGACCATATTGCTACATTCTGTATGTGAATGAATGTAACAACGAAGATCGCCATTATGTGTAATAAAAATGCAGCAGTAAAAATGTGAAAAGAGAAAAGGAAAATCTTCCTACAGGAATCTAATTCTGATAGTCACCTTCATTTTTTCCAGAGGTTGAAAAACAAATTTCATCAGAAAGGCAAGAGTAAGAGGTTTTATTTTGACATTATTTATTTATTTATAGACAAAAAGCCCCGGTTGTCTTGATAAATAGGCAATCAAAATTGCTTAACCCTGTCTTAACAGAAACCAAAATGCTTGAGAAATCAAATACTGTTTTCTGGAGGGCTTTTGTGTATCAGTGGTTCTGCATTTGGCTAAAGAGAAGTTATTTGCTTTTCTTTCTGTTTCATACTCTCTTACAAGCCCCAAAGAAATTTGCATATACCAGGCCTGTCTTTATTTTTGATGCTGACCTGGTATAAGCACTGATAAATGTTTTTCAGATTATCTAATTAATCGAGCCAAATGCTGGTTACTCAGGAATAATTGGACACTAAATTAATATAGAAATGACAAGAACCAACATTTTAGTTCCCATTTACAATCTTAAAAGTAATTTTTAAAAGCTGGCAAAAGAATTGTGGTTTTGAGCAGGCACAATCTTTTAAAGTGAGGAAAATACAGTGTTTTGATTATAGTGATATCAGCAGATTTTTATGTTTAAAGTGGCAGTTAAAATTAACTGCTTTCCAAGTATGCATGTCATAACCCTTAGCAAAATTATTTATATTTCCATGACATGACATTGAAAATCACATGGAAAATCTGCATCTCCCTTTCAGTCTCGTGGTATGATGAACTGAAAACATTTTTTATAATTAAAGAGGTATTTTATTTTTTTATTGATAAATGTGAACTATTATTTTAAAACCTAGGAGGATGAGAGTACTAAAGAGGAAAGAAAATATAAGGCACGTGAGTGCCGTTGGGCAAAGATGCTGGAGAAACACTAAGCTCACCGCCTTCCGTGGAACAGGATTGGCACCCGCAGGCGTGGGTTCTCAGAAGTGCACAGCTGAAGGCCAGATGGTGACAGTCTGGGGAGAAGCGAGGCTGTCAGCACCAGGAACATTCGGGCTGCATGCAGATGTTCTGAGTGGGCTGCAGCAGAGGGAGCTCTCCTGAACCAAGAGAGCAGCTTGGTGCAGGATTTACTTAGGAAGAGTTCACCTGAACGGCGGGAGGTGGGGGAGAGAAGATGCCATTTTCCTAACAGGTGATTACTACATGGAGCTATAGAATAGAGGAAAAAAGAGTCTGAGACCTCCGGGGTCACAGTTCTTGAAACTCTATTCAGTGGAATAAGGAAGGTCTTGTTTTAAGCATCTAAGTGGAATGGAATAGAGCTGAGGGTCTCGGTGTTATGGTATGGAGCAGATGTGTTCCCCAAAAGCCCATGTGTGAGATGATGCAAAAAGGTTTTCAGGTGAAATGATTGGGTTATGAGAAGCTCAAACTAATCAGTGCATCAACCTGATGATAGGGATGAATTGGGTAGTGATGGTAGGCAGGTAGGGTATGACTGGAGGAGGGGGTCAATGGGGGGATGCCTTCAGGGTTTATATTTTGTCCATGATGAGGGGAGCTCACGCTCGCTCTCTGTTTCCTGGTGCCATGTCCTGAGTCACTTTCTTCCACCACACCCTTCTGCCATGATGTCCTGCCTCCCCTTGGGCCATGAGGTATGGCCATCTGTAAACTAAAACCTCTGAAACTGTGAGTGCCAAATAAATTTTCCTCTTCTAAAATTATTCTTATCGGGTCTTTTGGTAACAACAGCCAAAAAGCTGACTAGCACGCACAGGTTGGAAAGGAATGGAGCTCTACTCTCTATTCCTGCCCTCGCTGGATTCTGTTCTGTGATGCAGCCAGGGGCTCTCTGAGCCCCTGACAGTGATGTGCTCTTTCTGAGGGACAGCTGCTGGGTGCAACACCTTGTCCAGACTGCTCAGTGTCTTCTATTTGCTGCTGCAGCCTTGATTTTGCTCTTCTGTTTAAACATTGATTCCCCCCCCCCCCCCCAGAGGCTGAACATCCTACTACTCAAGCTGAAGTGTTCTGAAAAAAGAAGGGAGATGGGAGAAAAGAAGACAGCACTGGAAGCAAACAGGACAGGGATAATCAAAGCATAGAAATAGAAATAGAAAGTAGAAGGAGCCAAGGCTGGAAGAAAATTCCAGGAAAATCCCTAGGAAGTCAGAGTTATCTTGGTTCAAATCATTCTTTAATAATATTTTGTATAGACGGTTATGTTAGTAGAAATCTCTGGGCCTGGAAAGGTCATCTATTTCATTCTTATGTATAAATGTGGATTCCAACTTCAATTAAATTTCTGAATTACATCTTGTGCTGTCCAGACTATCGCAAGGACCATGACCTCATGTACTGAGCTTGAGAAAAGAAAGTGGCTTTCATTCTTCTCTGGACGCACTGTGAGAGACCTGGTGTTTGTAATTCTATGTCCACTGGCAGAATGGCTTTGTTCCTTCACAGTACCAGAATGGAGGTGCCGTCTCTCTTGCATTCAGAGGCAAGTGGGATCGG
Organism: Marmota flaviventris; assembly: GCF_047511675.1. Taxonomy (NCBI): domain Eukaryota; kingdom Metazoa; phylum Chordata; class Mammalia; order Rodentia; family Sciuridae; genus Marmota; species Marmota flaviventris. The sequence continues at coordinate 109,190,742 of NC_092505.1, read as the reverse complement.
CTGGACTGTGGGTCATCGAAAGCACCCGCTACTCCTTTGACATGCCAAGGGTGGTGAGAAGAAATGAGAAGGAAAACACACTGTCTAAAGGACAAGGGTCCTTGTATCCTTTATTTTTGAATGCAACCAGTAGGTTACACTTACACTGACACCTAGGCATCCATATTAAAGAAACTTGGAGCGCTGCTGTGCATGAGAAGCTGAGGCCCTGTAGCTATTTCATGGGAGACTTCAGAAAGAAAGGCAAAGCTTTTGACTTACTGCCCATGGTGCTGAGTCCTCAGGGTGAGGCATGCCCAGGCTTTGCAGCATAGAAGGAATACAGGCATCTAACATTGGCTGTCTGCTACCCTTGCTCTTGATCCACAACAGGTGTACAAGCCAACCAGTTTACAGCATTCTCATCTTTGAAGGCAGGAGGGGGGCCAATCCCACCCAACCCAGAGACTGAGAGTAGAGGGAATCGAGACACTCTTATCCTGTTTTAATCAGATTTTTCATCACTGTGACCAAAAGAACTGACAACAACAATTTTAGTGGATGAAAGTACATCTGGGCTCATGGTTTCAGAGGTCTCAGTCCACAGGCAGCCAACTCCATTGCTTTGAGCCCAAGTGAAACAGCATAACTGGGTGGAAAGGTATAGGGGAGGACAGGCACTGGGAACATGGCAACAAGGAACCATAGAGACCTATAGTTGGTCAGAGACAGAATATAAACCCCAAGGCATGCTCCAGGCACCCTACCTGCCTACAGTTACCACCAGTTAATCCATTCAAGTGGAATAATGCATTGATTATGTTAAGGCTTTCAGAAGCCAATCTTGCCACCTTTAAACTTTCTTGCAGAGTCTCACATGTGAGTTTTTGGGGGACACTAGATCTAAGCCATAACATATCCAAAGAACGGAGAGTCCATACTGTGTGAACAGCGAGCACGGCAGATACTGGATGGCCCCTGCAGTACATTTGGATTTAACAGTCGTTCCTGATTAAGCTTCTCATCTTTAAAGCTGGAACTTTTCAAACCCTGTCCCCAGACATTATCTCATTTTGTCCTCAGTCTTGGTGCTGTTTGAAGGGGCTGCACAGAGGACTCCTTTGAAGCACAAAGTTGTGGCCAGTGTTCAAATCCTGTCAAACAGCACATCTATCCTGTGGTGAGTTACTTCACCCCTGTACCAGGTCCTCCACGCCCTGAAAAATTAGGACACTATTAGCAATCTCTTAACAGGTTGTTGGGAAGGGCATCTAATAGTATCTTTTACAAAACTGTCAAAAAGTGTTGATTCTTAGGAGGTAACTGAGGCTCTGAGAGGTTAAGTCATCTAGAAAGGCTAAATTTCACCAAAATGTAAGGTCGAGACCAGAAACACAGTAAGAGACGGGGTCAGGACTGGGATGCTGTTTATTGATGTCAACTCTGGAACGATTTTCAGCACTATATTATACAGATATTTAAACACACACACACACACACACACACACACACACACACACCCCTCCCTGAAAGAATCCGAGAGGAGAGGAAAGCCCTCTGCATTTGCACACAATCATAACATACCTCATGGGTGATGTGATTAGGTATCAATGTTTTTGTTTGTAATCATGAGTGTTTTCTGGGGACAGGAGCTTCCATTTATTTATTTATTTATTTTTAAACTGGAATCAGGTGTGCAAGGAGCCTGCCCATTTGTATTGATGTTGTGGGATGAACAGTTAAAGTATAATTAAATGAATCAATGATCTACTGAGCATGTGTTATTAATGATTAAGGAAACATTATAAATCTCGTAAGTGAAAACAAATGGTTTGGAGAGGGTAAAGTATAAATCTGCATAAATCCCAATGATTCTTCTATTTACCTAGCATCCTTGGTGGGGAATGAGCAGCTATGCTTTAATAACCATCTAACTTCTGATTCCATTTTCTGACTCCTGGATCACTCAGATCTCGGTTCTGTCTGCCAACAGACAAGAAGGCTTTTTGTGACCCAACCCCAGTGCCACCTATTTCCTACCATGCTATGGCTGGCTACTTGGTGGTTTAGTCACTGGAAACAAAGATTTGAACTCAATTCAAGTGAGCAATCTAAAAGTAAAATCTGTATGCACCCCACAGAGTCCCCTAAGCATGCATTCCCTTAATCCAATTCCTGTTGTAATTATACACCACCCTGAACAACATTTCTATACCAAAGAGATGGCGTGGAGCCCCTTAGCGTCATACTTATGTACATTATATTACTATGAATTATACATTGGCTGATTTCTCCTAATTTTAGGTTTCTAAATTAATTTCATTAGTTCTCCCCATAAACCCTGATAACTGAATTTCTGCAACAATCTGCCCTAACCCAAATACTCTGGGGCTTAACTTTTGCCCCTTACTTGAGAAAGCAAGATTTTAAGTTATAATCCAGACTCTCATTGTCATGCACATATTTAAATAGTATATAGGATACATTTGTAAGATTTATGGTAATGAGCATATGAATGAGCTTTTTGATATAAAATTTTAAAAGTTGGGTAAAAATATGCAACCAACAGTCTGGGGTGCCAGCTATTTATTATAGATCGGAACAACTCTAGCAGAGACCCAGTGAAGATCTGAAGATTTCTCTGATTGGTAATCACAATTCAATCCACTTTTCCCATTGCAAATTGGGATTTAGGAGGCTGCCTGAATTGGTATTGGTGGCAAGAATTCAGGATAAGGAATCAGGAGACATAAGTTGGTTCTGTTGTTGGCTTATGTTTGGCTTAAGGCAGCAAGACCACCATGCTCACAAAGGAGGGTGTCCTCTTGCAAAGTGCATCAGGGTGGGGCGCTGGCACTGTCCTCACACAAGGCCACCGTCCTGCTGGTCTGTCACTGAAGCTTGGTCTCTATGTGGTAAGCCTTTCTTTCTCTTTAGGAGAGCAATGCATTTGGAGCCCAAGAGTGCGCCATGCCTCACTAAGCTATGCCTCCAACACTGGGCTCTTGGCTCTAAGACAGCAATGTACACAACACAGGAGAGTGTGTGGGGGGTGACAGGGTAGGGGTAAGTCAGGTAGGTTGAGGGAGAAAGCAGAAAGTACTGTTTGAGAACATGAGGAAAAATCGCCCTTTTTCTGTTTTTTAAACTAAGAAATCGGAGAAAAGCTCTGAATCCACAGTGTCATCCCAAGATAGGAGTTAATGGGTGATAACATGTTTAGCAAAGAATGCTTACTGAATACATGGTATCAGTCATCTGAGACCATAAGAAAAATCCTTGCAATATGCTTGTTTTTTAATACCTGACAACAAGTAGAGAAGACGGGGAGCAGCTGCATGCGCGCGCGCACACACACACACACACACACATACACACACATGCATGCACACATAGGCATGCACACACACACATGCACACACACACAATTTTACAGTATAGCATCTTTAATACTGATCCATCTATGCCACCAAGAAAACATGGCAGTTAATATGACACATTTTTTTTAAAACCAGAAGTTATTTCTCCTTCTTAGGTTTTATACTTTGATAAAATGCTCTTACTTTTCAGGTCTTCCAGCAGGACTTGTAGAAGGCAATGACAGGTTGCAATTTTAAATCCACTTAGGTTTCTTTCCTCTGAATAATCCTTTTTGACAGTCTCCCTTATGCCCCTTTTTCTTGACATTAAGTACAGCTTCACTGTAGTCTGAGCTGAAAGTAGATTAATTGTATAGTTCTAGGAACAAATGCCATGTTCTGGGAGATGAGATAGGAATTTCAAAAATGGATCTGTTTATCAGGTAAGAGTAGACTTGGGAGCATCTCTGAGCTGTAAGAGAATAGTCTCTTGTCTATACAAGAGTTAGCGGAATAATACATTTTATGACCTCATCTGTATTAGAAATAGACAGATGTTGAAATCTTTTGGTCAGGATCTCAGGAGTTTTAGCAGAATTCTCTTTCATTTCAAGAAGCTACGAGGATAGGAAATATTTATAATCTCAAAAAGCTGCCATTTTTAATGAAGGATTTAATTTGGTACTGATAAATATTTTATAACTTACATAATTGTGGTATGTGTATGTTCATTCCCGTCAGCTAACATAGAAGCCTATTTTTCATAGGAAAGATTTTTTTCAATTTCAAATGGAGAGAATATGTTTGAAATGAGTTAGTTGATTTCAACAGGTGTTTGCATTTTAACTACTGCCTCCAAAACAGTCCCATTGAAGCCCTCTAGCATCTCAGGGGTTAGGGAGAGGTTTGCGTGACTCCTGATGGAAAAATGCCAAGTCCATCAAGCCAACAGGCAACAGGGGATTGGAGGATGGAGCTCTGGATTTCCTGCCTCCTGGATGGTAGCAGAGTGGAGTGATCTGTACATGAGCATTTCCAGACAGGAGCATAGACACCATGATGCTTCCAGAGCAAGATTGCCATGCTCTTCCCACAGGGTGGCTGAAGTCTGTGGCCCTCTCTGTGTCTAAGAGTGCACAGGAACATTTTCTGAATTAAACAAGACTATCTATGGGAAAATGGTCGTGGTTTTCACCTGGAACCGTGTTGCCCCTGCAGGTGCTTCAGGTGCTGCCTCTGGGGTTGACAGCAGGGGGACACACGGGAAAGCCCTTGCTCTCCTCCCTGTGGAGGACTGACCCTAACACCCTTGAACTTCTTATTGGCTTTTCCTTTAGCACTGCGGAGCTCTGTGGTGCAGGAGTGACTATCACAAGTGCACAGAAGGAGTCGGGCCCTCCAGGCAGCTGGCCGCTTCCGAGGGACTGGTTCCCTTTCAATCCAATGGCCCCCTGTACAAGCAGGTGAGGGCACTTGGGCCTGGGGAGTCGGGGGTGGCTGCGAGGGTGTGTGGAAGGACACCAGAGGCAAGAGGTTGTTCACCTAGAGACGGATAATTGAAGAATACGGGATGGGAAGTAGCAGGCCAAAGAGGATGAAGGATAGTGAGGTGATGCCAATTCTCCACTCTAGAAGTCACCTATCTCGATAGAAATGCAGTGACAAGAGTCCGTTGACAACACTGGTTCTCAAGGAACACCCAGCAATCTATACACAGGAGCTGTCTCTGTCATCTTTGCCTGAAGACACAGCTCTGGTTATGCAACTTCTGTTAGGTGGCACCTCATTTTCTTTGGTATAAGACACTGCCTCCTGGAAAAGCAACCTGGAGAGAGTCTAAAGCTTTCCTGTGCCTTACAAAGCCCATCCCCCTGCCCCTTAGCAACTCTCCTCTCCCTCCACCCAGGCACACTCCAGGGTGCTTTCAGTACTGCCCTCCATTCCCCTGAGCACACCTCTCACTTCTGTTGTTTCCTCATCGGCTTGCAAATTGTCCCCTGTTTATCTTTTGAGACTCAAATGGGCTTCTGTTCCTGTCCCACCCACATCCAGTTCACCCTGTGGAACCCACGTGGTTGGTACCTGACTGCTGTGAAACCCCTGTCTTCTGGCTAGACTGTAAGCTCCCAGGTGGGCCTGTGTCTCCTCTCTCAGTCTCCTGAAATAAACAGGGTCCCAGCACTTCAATGCATTTATTGAGCGAATCATAATCAATGTTCTCTGCTCTCTTCTGACTGTCCTCTGACAACAAATCACGGTTGCAGTTTTTTAAGCAGTGAGGAATTTGAGAGAATGGAATGGAAAGTTCTGGGAACTCAAAGTTCAACTCTATTTAGTTGTCATTTTTTTGTCATGCAGTGAAAAAGTCTCTCTGCTTATTATGATAAACTACATTTAAGTCAAGTCCTAGGGCTGTGCTGAATATAAATTCTTTGGAAGAAATTCATTCTTTTTTCCCCACATCTTCTTCAATCCCCAGATAAATATAACACAGGGAAATTTTTATATTTTTATGTGTTTTTTTTTTTTTTTTTTAGTGTGTGTTACTAGGGATTAAACCTAGGACCCTTTGCATGTTAGGGAAGCACTCTTCTCTAGCCTGGGGATTTTTAAAAATAATACAATACTTGGATGAGCACTCTAGGTATTCTGGGTAAACTGGCCTGGGGCAGAGTCTACTAAATTTAAGCACACCCTTGATTTTAGTACACAACCGGAATTGGGAACCACTGCTTTAAATTAATTTATCCAGAGCTAGCATACCCTCTGTATATTGAAAACTTGGCACACTCACAGGTCCAACTTTAGCCTCATGCCAACCCTTCAGAATTCATACTTAAATGCCTCATGGACTGTAGCTAACAGGCATCTCCAGCTAAGCAGCCAACCTCCCAAACTAAATTGCCCCAGATACTAAAGCAATGGGCAAATCCTTCCTTCCCCACAGGGAAGGATGCTTCCTTCCCAAATCCATGGAGTCCTTTGCAAGTGAGGAGATGGAGGAGTACAGCGAATGGTGGTGGAGGAGGAATGAGATAAGTGGGTTGAGAAGTGAGTCAGAGAGAGGTGTGTGTGTGTGGGGGGGGGTTGTCGGCAGAAGGAAAAGGAACATAGGGAGCCAGCCACAGTGGGACTAAGATTGAGGGACTCATTTATCATTCACCGTTTATCATTTATGAAGTCCTAGAGTGACTTCGTTTGAAAGGGGATGAGAAGGACACAGTAGGAAGGACCCTGGTGTGTTGGCTCCTTTCTCTGGGTCTCTTCTAGGACTCATGTGTTTCTGGAGTGCACAGCTGCTCAAACCTTGGATTGGAGAGATACGTTGGAAGGCATATTACAGAATTTGTAATTGGATGTGGGAGAGGCGAAGGGAGGAGTAGAGAATGGCACCCAGAGCTGCCGGCTCATGGGCGTCTGGCACTTGGCCCTTCACCAAGCTGGAAACCAGGGACGATCTGGGGAAGAAAGGGGGATGATCTGTTGTAGACATGGTGTGGAATTTATTATTCAACTGTACAACTCTTTACTGCAGCATTTGTTGGTGGCTAGGGGATACAAGGATATAATTCTCATGAATAAGCCATAGCATCTATCTCCAAAAAGCGTGCAAAGTTTTAACGAGAATGCAAACATAACCACAGTAATAGAGAGAGTAAGAGCCACAGGAATTATGCAAAACCTGAAAGTCTGCAGAAAAGGGGAAGATTTCCCCCCCTTATGTTTGTGAGCTGTTGGAGGTAAGACTTGGGAAGAATTTTAAGGACAGGCTGATGTTTAAGATCAGTCCTGAAGAACTAATGACATTTCCACTGGCAGCAGGATCAGGGAGGGTTTTCCAGGTGGAAAACTTTTCACAACAACACGGAGCTGAGACAGGGCCAGGAAGGTTTGCAAAGGGAGCACCACGTGTGTGTCACAAGTACATCTTGGAAGCCGGGCAAGGACTTGGAGCTGGGAAGGGGGCTGGAACAGAGTTCCACCCATAGGTAGCTAACCTAGCGAAAGTTGCTTAACCTCTGTCAGCACTGGATTTATCATTTCTAAAACAGACCTAATCCTGCATTTCCTATGATAGTTTTGAGATATCTGGTCTGTAATGGGTGTTTAGCGAGAGCTAGGAGTTAGTATCTCAGAGACCTTGAACCTCAGGGTCCAGAGTCTTTATCTTCTCAGCCAACTACCAGAAGACTTTGGACAAGGTAATCTGCTGGAGGTACATAGGATGGAAGGTAGGGGAGGGAGGGGGCTGAGCTAGGAGGCTCTTAAGTGGTCAGCTAGTAGATCAACCTCTAGTCCTCTGGCCCATGCTGCTTCACGGCCAATTGCTGGTACCAGAGACCTTGTCCTGAGTTCTCAGAATGCAGAGATCCTTTTGATTTCCTGTTTCCATTCTGCTGTTCCAACACTGGCTTTTTTCCCTGTCAGTGTAAAGAAGGAATGTCACGGACCCATCCATCAACTGACCATGACCGTACCATGTGAAAAGGAGCAACTTAACCATCTGTGGTTAGTTAACCCATGAAAGTAAGCAGCCTTGAAAGATTCTCAGGGAGCAGAACACAATTAACCACATGAATGGCATCTGTCTGTGCTGTTTAAATAATTCCCTATTTCCCTTTGCCCCAACAATGCCCCCAAGTCACCCTAACAACTTGTGTATAAATAATTCCAATTTCAGAGATGGGGCAGAGCTCTTCAGAGCCAGCCTTGCCACCGGCCAGCCACAGGACCAGCGACAAGTCACTGAACACGTCTCAACCTCAGATTCCACGTCTGTAATCTGGGGAGGTAACTTATTCTTTGCCCCATGATCAGAGGTTGTGAGGATCAAATGAGGGAACAAATATAGAAATGTGATGTTTTACAAGCTACAAACTCAGAGGATCATTATGAAGGCAAATCTCCAGCCACAAAAAGAAGGTGCAGTCATTACAAAGAAACTTACTTTTGTCTCTGCCCTCTGAGATTCCGTGGAGTTGCCCTTTCTCTTTGCTTTTCTTTTTAGTTGACAATAATTTTACTCCCACATGGACCACGGTTAACCTCTCATTTTGGGTGAGATTTCCAAAATGGAATTTCCAACTAAGCTGCAAGATTGTCATTCTGACTTCTAACTGTTTGACCTCCTTTGTGTTGGGGGGTAAGTATGGAAATATTTGGCCTCAGATTTAAATCATTTCATGAAGGACCATTTTGTGAAAAGAGAAATTATTTTTTTACTCATTTAATAAAACAATTTTTTATACAGAAAACTCTCTCATTAAGGACAGTGTTGTAGACTCTAGGGATGATTTAAGACTGAGTCAGCCTCTTCATCTCCTGACACTTTGAAAGATGCGCTAATTCCTCTAGGCAGAGAGAAGGGAAATGGAAAATGAAATCTATTGCCCCTTTATTTGGGCTCATTTTCTGTTTTTCTGCCCCTCCCCCAACAAAATGAAGCAGTTACTTTGAAAATATAGACACACAGATGAGAAAATGTATGTAATAAATTAATAAGGAGGAGACTTGCATACTTAAACTGAAATTCAGTACATCTTTAAGGAAAGGGAGACCATTCCAACTAAGTTCCTGGCAGATAATAATGAAGACAACAAACTGGGAAACAGTTGAGGCTCTAAAGTCACACTTCTGCTGATACATATGGCGTTAATGGGTTTTGAGCTTCCGCCTCCTGGAAAGCAGATGGTTTTCGAGTTGTACTTGAACTAGAGGTTGGATAGATGGGTGGGAAAAAGCAATGGCCTTTCATCTCAAGTTTGGCCTGGGGTCCAACGACTCTTGGTTTGAGCTCTGTAAAGGAAGAAGACAACAAATTGTTCACATGCATGTTCTCACCCTTAATACCCTTTAAGGTACCCAATCAATGATCTCCTAGCTAAAACCAAGAGTGTTTAACAAAGTTTTTATAACAGTTACTTCTCCTGGACAAAAAGTTAAATCAAGTAACAGATATCTCTCATTGGATTACCTGCTGGAGTCTACAAAGTACAAGCCATCATAGCACATTAAAGATACATCTTAGCTCCTGATGGGTGAACTGGAGAGTTATTTCCTATAAGTAATTACACTGCTGTGGACCTGCAGTAATATACTTCCTAACCTGTGCCTCTCATGTTATTAGAAACAATACTGGACTTATTCCAGACCCTAACAGGCTAATTTGTGTGTTCTATAGTGTGAGGATATATTTTTTAGTCAACTAATCTGTGTCCCATCAGCTCATATATATATATATATATATATATATATATATATATATATATATATATATATATTGAGGGGGGGAGTACTGGGGATTGTACTCCGGGGCACTCAACCACTGAGCCACATCCCCAGCCCTATTTTGTATTTTATTTACAGATAGGGTCTCACTGAGTTGCTTAGGGCCTCACTGTTGCTGAGGCTGGCTTTGAGCTCGTGATTCTCCTGCCTCAGCCTCCCAAGCTGCTGGGATCACAGGCATGCACCACTGCGCCTGACAGCTCATGCATTTTATGAATGGAAGGAGCACTTCGAATGACAGACATGGCTACATGCCCACAAATGCAATTTCAACAACAATAATACTCAGGAAACATGTGTAGCCATGTAAAGGCTTCTCCGAAGTAGCTTGTTTAGAAAGGAAAAACATTTGCAGACCTCAGCTTCCAAGGTTCTTGTCTGGAAATGACATCTACAGAAGACAGGAAGGGGTTGCTGATAATGTCCTTCTGGAAGGACAGACAGAGGTGCCAGCAGTGGAGTGAGCAGAGGGATGGACTGGAGGCTGGGAGCTTCCCTTGGTAAACATGTTCTCAGCTGTCCCTTGGGTGCCTGGATGCCAGGGCCCAACACCAGGCTGGACTGTGCGAGGACGCCTCGTGATTCCACCCACAGTTTGCTCTTCCTCAGATTGCTCCCCAGAATGTCTGGTAGTGCATAGATTCACTAATTGATGAAATTGCTGAGTAATACTGTTCAGATCAAGAGATGCTTTTGGATGCAAAGCTAAGACGTTAAGAGGGGAAAAAAAAAAACAGATTGCAGAACAGCATATGGAGTATATTCATTAATTTTTGTGAAAATAGCTACGTAAATAAGGATCAGAATGACTACAATGAGACATCAAAAACTTCCATTGATTTTAGGTAGACGGAATGTACATGATTTTTGTTTTCTTTTTACTTACCTGTATTTTCAAACAATCGTATGTCACTTTTAGAATAATAAACATTTATTTTAAAAAATCTTGTGGGAAGAAATAATTAATTTGTTATATAAAAAAATGGTTCTTAATTACTATTTCAGGTAGTAAATGTCCTGATTTACAAGGAACAGAAAGTAATTAAAATATAGACATAAGGAATATAGAACTCATGCCAGGCACTATGGTACCTCCCTGTAGTCCCAAGTACTCTGGAGGCTGAGACTGGAGGCTCACATATTTGAGGCCAGCCTGGGCAATTTAGTGAGACCCTGTCTCAAAATTAAAAAGACTACAGGTTTAGCTTAGTGATATAACACTTTCCAAGCATGTGCTAGGCCCTGAGTTCAATCCCTAGTACCAAGAAGAAAAAAAAAGAAAAGAAAAGAATATGATATTTATATTTTCTTTTACATTCTGGAACAGTAAATACTTGACAAGTAATATATGTAGTTTGGTGAGACTGTAGATATCTAAGGAGTCCCATTTTATATTGTTTGTTACTATTTAAGAACAATTTTAACGGAAGACCAATAAGTTAAACAAAATCCAATTCATACAACTATCATATCATATTAGCATTAAAAAAGAAAAGCAAATCTATAGGTGTCTGAAATGATCCGAGATTTGAACAAAGAGAGGTTGCACAGGTGGAGATGGAGGAGCACTGGGAAAGGGTGCTCTCACATGCTACTGGTGGAAACATATTTTTTGATACTCTAAAGAGCAATCTGGTAATACTCAGCCAGAGCCTTACATGATAGGTTTCTTTACAACAATGATTTTCATTTCTAGTTTATCCTACAGAATGCTTAAGAATGTGAACCCAGTAACAGGGGTTGGGGTTACAGGTCGGTGGTAGGGTACTAACTCAGCCAAGCAGGCCCTAGATCTCTAGCATCAGAACCAGAAACAACAACAACAAAAAACAATGAGGATGTTCACAGAGCATGAATGTAAATGTCTTACAGAAGAAGAATTTTGGCTTTCAACATTGATTAAATTATAGTGATCTATTGATCACTATAATGTGAACTTCATTCCCATTCCTAAGCATTATCTGTAGGATATTTAGAAAAAAAAGTATATATATATATATATATATATATATATATATATATATATATATATATATATATATTTTTTTTTTTTTTTTTTTTTTTTTTTTTTTAAATCACAATATCAATGTGAAAATAGAAGCAGATGTAAACTTGCTATAATAGTGGAGTTAGTTAGAATATACTAATAGTAAGGACCTATAGAAAGGGCTGAAGGACAGCAGTTATGTCTAAAGAATCTGGCTTTTCATAAAACTCTAGTTATGAACCCAAACTTTTCATTCTGGGAGTGTGTGGCATGTGGCTTCCCATTGATGGCAGAGTGTGATGAATCGAATCTAAAGCCAGCTCTGAGGATCGACTCTGCCCTGCAGTTCACTGACTCCCAGGGAGCAGTCCTGCTCTCAACTGCCCTCAGCAGAACGGGCTTCATAATACCTCAGCGCCTATGCCAGAGGCAGTTTGAGGATAAAGATGTCATGGTGTACCAACAGATGCTGGTCCCAGGTGCCATTACAGGGGCAGGTTATAAAAAAGTAAGGGATTAGCTACTCCTTGAAATTTTTGTGAAGTTTGGAAAATGACTTTACCCTTAAGAAGCCTTTGTACATTAAGGAGATTTTAGGATAAGACAGTCCATTTTTTTCTAAATTTTGTAGAGCAATTTTACAAAGAAGAAGAAGAAGAAAAAAGAACAGAAAATAACATTCTATTTTCATCTTGAGAAAAAAAGGAAAAATTTTACAGATTTAAATTATTTTTAAAAATTGGGTGAGAGCACTAATTCTCTAATCCTTGTGATGGACAGGTGTTTCCTACTAGGGAAGAGAAAGAGAGCACTTCCCTCTGAGGGCACATGTGCCTGGGCTGGTGTTGGGATCAAACGTGTCCCTTCTCACTGTCAGGTGTCTTGGATGTCACATACCCAATCTTGAAGGGTGGCTTGGACAGTGCTGAAGAGCTGACATTAAGGACATTTGGACCTTGTCCTAGCTGGGAACCTTTCCTGTCCTCACCCACAATACACACCCTGTTTCCATACCTGAGGACTTGGTATTGATGTGGATTCAATGCTTCACAGTGAATTCTGTTTTGAGTTACTACTTTTATTTTGATGTCTATGGTCTCAGGATTCTTTGACCGCAATTTCACCCACTATCCATTTCAGATTAGGTTTGGAAGCATTCGTGGTTCCCCACCTCCTGATACATGGGATCTGATTTAAATGCAGCTGTGCAAACTGAAGGACAGAGACACCTTCCCTGTGAAGTCATAAACTGTGAGTTTGCAGGTTAATGGTGAGCAGGATTGCTGTCTTGATTCTGGGACAAAAACTAAAATGACGGTTGTTTTCTTCTTGAAAATATACACAGGTCATCATTGTAGACATTCGGTAGCGATCTTCCCCCAGGAAGACACACAGTATCGAGGTGTTGGGAAAGTTACAGGCTTGCCCCAAGCCTCACTTTTCTCTGTAAATTATACTGTGTCGTGGGGATGAATGAATGTCAACTGCTTAGAACAGCTCTCAGAACCTAGCACTGGAAATATTAGCTACAACTGTAACTTTAGTAAGTGTGTTATTCTGTTTTCAGGGGAAAGTAGTTACAGAATGTTGAAGTCAATATGAACAGCAACTAAGATTCAACAGTTTAGTAATAGAACATTGTGTGCTTTACCTTTTTCATATTTTTATTGGTGCATTATAATTGTGTAATTGTACATAATTGTGGGATTTGCTGTTACAGATTTATACATGCACACAAAATAACAATATAATTTGGTCAATATCATTTCCCAGTTTTCCCCTATTCCCTCTCCTACTTTATTCATTCATTTATTTATTTAGGTAAAGAGGTCCTGTAAGTTGCCTAAACTGGCCTCAAACCCCTAGGCTGAAGTGATACCCCTAACTCAGTCTCCCCAGTAGCTGGGATTATAGGTCTGTGCCACCACATCCAACCAGAAACATTGTTTCAATAATAGACATGCTGCCTTACCAAAGGTCCCCCATTTACCCAAGGAAATCAGATAATAAAAGGAATTGTCTCCTAATCAATCATCATACACTGACAATATCCAACTTAGCTAACATTCTGATATACAAATCTTATTGGAATTTGGTTTACCTATTATGCAAATAACAAAAGCATGCATACTATTCTTTATCTTAATCCCATATTTACTATGAAGATGCATGTTTAAATTCACAGACACATATAAGTCATACTTACAACAGGAAAGCTGTGGATGGATTACTCCATAGGATACGTGGGCATTTACCTACTAGGCTCTGGGTGGAAAGAACTGTTCTTTTGTATAGCAGAAAAACACCAAGGGGACCATGGTCCTAAGACAGAGTAGCAAAATAGCTTTTTTCCCAGTTCAACATAATTCTGCAATAAGGTCCCTGTTACAGAAATGATGCATGAATACATTTCAATTTGGATAGTTTTTAAATAAACGCATGTAAAAAGAAACAAAAGGAAGGAAAGAGGCCCTTTTTATAGGTTGTATCAATTATATCATAGTCATATGGAAGTGCATTTCTTACACAGTATTATATGTGTAGAGTTACAAATTAGAAAACTGTGAGCTAAGAGGTAAGTTAGGGAAAGAAGCCATTTGGAGACTCAGGATCTCACTAGAAGTCTTGAAGGTAAGAGCATACCTTTTAGAATGCCAGGTGCCCAAAGTTTAGACTGATTTCACATGCAATGCAGAATATTTCTTTTCTTTCTTTTTAAAACATGAAAAATAAAAATTTAAAACCTTGTATTCAGAATTCCCTTGAGAAAAAAAGAAAAATCACAAGTTTGTCTTTAGGCTTAACTTTACTGACTTCCACTTCTGGAAGGGCCTCCAGGCAATATCTGCTTCTGAGCCTGGAAGACCAAGGCTAAGCAATGTGACCTTATGCATATTCTAATTGGCCACTTGGAGTCCTTGTTCATGAATCCAAGTTCTGGCTTTCTCTTTTTCTGAATGGATACTGAAATTGTTGTGTCTTCTTCAAAGTGTAATGTGAAACTCAAATTATTAAACAAATAGGAAAATGCTCTAAGTGAGAAAATACTGAACAATGTGCATTTTTTGTTGTTGTATTACAACCTTCAATTCTTGGTAGGTAATGCTAGTTAGTTTCTCAGAAAAGAACTTGAAAAAGGTGCTGCTACTAGACCTTTGGCATTTCAGTGTTACGAAGTTTCAGTTATCTCTAGTCATCAAATAGTATACATTCAATAAAAATACCGTGCATCCGACAATGTAATTACCAAGCAAATTTGTGTTCAGCCTTTCAGAAGCCAATAGAGAGTCTCAGCCTTGGTTATAGACTAAAACGAACAGTGGCAACTATAAACAGTGACAGATTGGATGGCAATCCCTGCACAGTCTCAATTTGCAATTTTGTTTTTGGCAGAACTTATTGGTTTTTATGACCAACCATCTACTGCCAGCCAAGGGAAGAACATGGATGTCTTGTGATCTGTTTTCAAGGGCTGTCTCACAAAATGCTTACTGTGGTCGGCGGACTGCAGAGAACAACTCCTGCCCAGTGGGACCAGGTGGGGACTGTCATTCATATTGTTGCCATTATCATTTTAAAGACAGGGAACAGGTGGAATACTTTGTCTCCCAAAGGGACCAAGATGAAAGCTGTATTCGGCCACATTGTTCCTTAAGAAGGAACCATGGAAGAAAAATTCAATTTTGCAGAGCAGCCTGAGGGTTAAATGATTAACAGAGGTGCAGTTTTCATTCATAAACATGAATGAAAGGCAAGGAAACTGGGATGTCAAATTGTGGCAGATAAGAACTATCAGGAGGCCTCATTTTTAATTGCAAGTTTTAACTCCAGAAGAGATGGCTTAGGAATTCTAGTTGAATGTGGAAATGTAAGGATTTATTCTTCCACATTTTAATGATATAAGCTTTAGGTTCACAAGTTATTTTTTTTTAAATAAAAGATCACTCATTTCACTTTCACTATGTTTCCTGGCATGTTTAGAGTGATAGGCAATCAAGAGTTCAGCCCGTAAATAAATGTAAACAAAATCTACACCAAGATGCCCATTCTCCTGTTTCTCTTTCACTTAATTATTTTTATTTTTCCAGTTCTATTGAAAATATTGGGCATAATTGCTGTGGAAATGTTTTCTATAGAATAATAGAAACAATTTCTGTGGAAAATTCACAAACTGATAGACAATATCTCAGAGGTAGAATTTACTTCATTTGGGGGGGGAAATTTGATCTGATTTTTATTTAAAATTATATTAAAAAATATAAATGGCAAGACGAGAGTTTTAACATTCTAAAAAAATGTCATGGAAGCAGGGCGCAGTGGCACACACCTGTAATAACAGCAGCTGGGGAGGTTGAGGCAGGAAGATTCCTGGTTCAAAGCCAGCCTCAGCAACTTAGCAAGGCCCTAAGCAACTTAGTGAGAACCTGTCTCTACATAAAATATAAAAAAGTGGTTCGGGATGTGGCCCAGTGGTTAAGTACCTGTGGGTTCAATCCCCAGGAAAGAAAGAAAGAAAGAAAGGAAGGAAGGAAGGAAGGAAGGAAGGAAGGAAGGAAGGAAGGAAGGAAGGAAGGAAGAAAGGAAGAAAGAAAATATAAGTCATTCATGTAAAACTCAGACAATATTAAAAGTGAGATGTTTTCCTTAATAACACAAATTATTGATTATTCTTAACTCCAAATGATTCCAAGAACCTCTTACTTTTCCTTTTACTCATACTTATTTCATATTAAGAAATCCAAATACCCCACCATCTCTTTACTCTTTAGCAGAACATCTCGCTTTATTTTCTGCCTAGCACTTATCACTCTGAGGATGCCGGTGACCTCTCTCCTTGTTAATTAGCAGTTGACTGGCTAGCTGAACTCACAAACACATAACCTGCATTTACCTGGTTTCTACTGTCACAAAAATATGACAATAAGAAAATTAGAATTAAAAGAAACAGTATTGAGGGGTTCTATTTAGATCTCTGTCCTCCAAGAGGGTTTTAGATACGGTTTTTTTCTTTTTTTTTTTTTAAATTCTGTCTTTCCTTCATTTACTCTCTCCAATTGGTGAGGAAGGGGGATGTTCTGTCCTAAATGAAAAACGAAAAGAAAAAAAAAAGTTTCTTGTTCTAAAGATTTAACAAGAAGGTCACAGAGGCATGGGCTTTTATTTGTAGATTTTAGAGCCAAGAAAAAATATATATTGACACATTATCTCTAGGGAAAAAAAAAATTACTCAACCCTGTATTAGCCAAACCACAGAGGAAAACCTTAGGATCTTGTTCATGACTTTAAAATGCAACTTCAAGTATGACTAAATCCACATTTTTAAAAACAGCTTCATAAGCTGGCTGCTGTCTTTTGAAAGTCCAGGACAGAGGCTGAAACACAGGCTCTGCAGGCCGCTGCCAGAATCTGACCCATGGATTTTCTATTGAAAAACTTTTCATTTAAAACCCTGGGAAAGGGACACAAGCTCTTTGTGCCTAAGTTTGCTCATCTGTAAAATGCAGATAATCATAGAATCTATTCAGTATCATTGAGGAAGACATGGGTTAATGCATCACAAGTCTCTGTAACAGATGTGGCATGCCCAGGGTGTTTAATAAAAGTACGTGCTTTTGAGAGGCGTTACGTAGTTATTAAGTGGCTTCTTAATATGCTAGTTAAGTGCCAGGCTCTAGAACTCAGTGCACCTGCGCACTGCCATTAGCCCACCGAGTGTCAGTCTAACAATCACGGAGACGCGCAGAAGGTACATCTTAAAGGAAGCCAGTCCTGCTCTGGGTTTGACTGGTTTTGACTTCAGCCTGGGCTGGTTTGGTAAAGAGGGGGAAAAGCACAGTGTTGTAAACAGAGGGAGGGAAACATACCAAAGCCTAGTGGCCAGATATACCAGGCTCTGGAAGTGCCAGTAGCTAAGTCCTGGTGTAGGAGAGACTCTAGACTCTCACTGTACAAATGAACCTCGTGAGGAGAAAAAAAAATAAAACAACAACAACAACAGCAAAAAAAAAAAAAAAACAACCCGAAACAACAAACAAGCAAACAAACAAACAAACAAAACCTATTAGAATCCTCCTAGACCCTCATGTTTACCCAGAGTTTAGTTAGCTGGTCATGGGTGGTGTCCCTGAGCTGGTGTGTTTAAAAGCTTCCTAGGTTTAAAACACAATGTGTGGGTATTTTAAACAGCAATTTATTGAAGCCCTAAGCAACTTAGTGAGACCCTGTTGGCCTTGATAGCTAGTGTGACCCTGAAGGTTGTAGGTAAAAAGGAAATGATCTTATCAAACCTTGGAGGTCACAAAAATGATCTCCATTTTAGCCTTTTTGCTTGGGCTGGGGGTGGATTTACTAGGGGTTGAACCCAGGAACACTATACCATTGAGCTGTATCTCCAGGCCTTTATGTTTTTAATTTGAAAACAGGGTCTCAAGACAGTGAGGTGCACTTGGGCCTGGAGAGTCCCGTCAGGAGTCTACTGCACCTATCCAGTCCCTGCCCTGATACCTCAATCGCAGGACCTTTCTTTCAAGAAGCACACAGGCTATCCTTTGGTGCTAAATATCAGGGAAATGCCGAATAGTGAACTCCAGGAACTGTAAGGGCAGTCATTCAAACAGAGGTGTTTCTTGCTCCAGGATTTCAGCAACTTATGGATACCTTGAGATTGTACACAAGAACTGTACCTGTCTATGCTGTGTACTTTTCCAGTGTGAAATTCCATACCTTTATCAAATCAGCAAAGAGCTTAAGACCCCTAGAAGTCAACAGCGCCTGTGTTCGAAGCAGATAGGCCTGGCTGTGGATCAAAGGATCTACTGAGAAATTGGGTCATTTCTAGCTCTAATACAATGTTGTGGGTATTTTAAACCTTGTCTCTTAACTTGAATTCTTTTAGCAGTTTCTGGTTCTGACAAAACATCAGAACCACCTAAAGATATTAAAAAAAAGACATTTCCAAATCTCATCTGAGAATTCTTAAATCAGGAGCTATAAAAGAAGACCAACATCTGGGCACAGTGGCACACTCCTGAAATCCCAGTGACTTGGAGGCTGACGCAGGAGGTTTGCAAGATCCAGACCAGCCTCAGCAATTTAGTGAGGCCCTAAGCAACTTAGTGAGACCCTGTCTTAAAATAAAAAAATAAAACAAATAAAAAGGTCTGGGGATGTTGCTCATGGTTAAGTGCCCCTGGGTTCAATCCCTAGTTTAAAAAAAAAAAAAAATTCATGTGATCTTAATTACAGGCAGGTGTGAAAGCCATCAAATGACTCCTTTACTTAGAAATACTTACAGTAAATGCATTTCCTTATAGACTCTACTATCTTGCTTTTGTTATTATACATCTTCATTATTTTTGCTGAAAAAATGAAACCAAGTCTTTCTTTTAAAATTATGCGCTATCATAAATTTGATAGCTCTCCAAGCAGGGGAACATGTTTGTAATCTGACTTGTAATTCTGGAGAATGTTTTTACTTGGGGATTTTTCTCCCCCCCCCCCCCATTTCTCTGCTCCCCTCTCTCCTATAAACAATTGCCATTCTGAGCTCTTCTAATAGTTCTGTTTCCACTTAAGCTTTCTGGGCCAAGGTGAAAATCATTCTAAATTGCCTTATCTTGGCACTTGAAGTGAATGGATGCTTTTTTTTTTTTTTTTTTAAAGAAAAAGGCTTCCTGGTTTGGCAAAATTATTTTCATTCTCATCTGAGCCTGGCCCTCCTATGAATAGCCTTCTTATTTTCCTCTCCTTCTGTTATCTGCTCCACATCTGGTATCCAATCCAAGGCAGAAACAGTGCGCCATCAACCACACAAGAAAGGAAACATAAGGCCCTTAGAAATCTTGGATCTGGTTTATTGTACCACTGAAGGCATACTGCGGAGGATCTGAAAAGCTTTCGATGATTAAAAATGAAATATAAGAATGTGTTGTCCTCGATGATTAGGAAGGAAGAAAGGGAAGCTTTTGTAGATTGCTGGGCGGCAGTCTCGCCAAGGACACTCGGTAGAGCACCAGTGCACCAGGCCGTCCCGCAGGCCTGCTTGTGAGGGAGGGGACAGTAGTGGGTGTTCTTTTCTCTTCTATCAGACTGAATAGTGGAAATTTGACATAAGTAAGTATTCTGAACAACAAAATCACAATTGCTGTTTGGATGAAGACTTTCTAAATGAGAAACGTTTCAGTTGTTCTACAAAAATAATCCATGTGGAGAAAATCAAATTTTTGAGAAAAAGTCTTTTTTGGAGGATTGAGGCTGGAGGACTCTGATGAGATTTCCCTGACCCCTGCCACGTCCTCCTTAGTGTTTTCTCTCCTGCTTCCTCTCCTGACACTCCTTTCCACATTTCAACCTCACTGTTGTCTGCTTCTCTCTGTCACCATGGTAGGGTCTCCTGGGCACCTGCAGCTTCCTGCAGCTTGAAGGGGGATCTGGGGTGGGAACCAGGGTGTACCCTAGGAAGGGACAGCCAGGAAGGTGTCTGGGGCCAGAGCCTCTGGTGAGCAGTTCCCAGTCCCCTACTTATCATAGACTGCTGTTGTTCCCTCTCATTGTGGGGTTGCCTTTCCATTTTGCAAGATTTTTCTTACAATAATTTCTTATTGCTGGGGTAGTTTACTACATTTCAGGCCCTTTGAGGTGAACCCTCTATTAACATGCTAAAATACTATGAGGTAAAGAAATGAAGTCTGTTTGCTTTTCTCAATGCACTTGGGAGATAAAAAAAAATTATGCAATGAATATAAGGTTCTGATGCAGAGGAAGTCCTAACTGACAGAAACTACAGATATGTGAGTCAGTAGAAGTGTAGAAACCTCACACTTTCTGACACTTTTTCTTTTGTGTGTAGTATATGTGTGTGTGTGCGCGCGCGCGCAGTTCTAAGGATAGAACCCTGTAAAAACTCTGCCACTGAGCTATATCCTCTATCCAGAAGTCTGACATTATTTAAATTTTCTTGAATACATGTCCCACCATCAAGCCTCACAGGGCACATCCTGTTTCCCCCTTCCGAGTCTGGGATGGCAGGACCTCCTACCTAAGGGAAAATGGTTTCAGGACTATCCACTGCAAAAGACTTTTCTCCAAAGCAGAGCTTCTCGAAGGGCTGATCTTGACTCTCTTGCTCCCAGGACTTTAGACAATACCTGAAAACATTTTTATGGAGGGTGTTCCTGGCGTCCAGAGGCTGGAGGTCAGGGGTGCTGCCAAACACCTCCCTTCCTTCTACTTGGTCCTCTGTTGCTAAACAAAGAGTTCTCCACCCCATTGTCAAAAGTCCTGAGGTGGTAGAGCTCTGGGCCAGATGTCTTCTGTGCCCAGTGAGGGGAAGTGTGTCCATGCCACTGGAAGCTGACACACAGGTGACAATCGTGCAGCCTTTGGGAAAACTGGCTATGCTTGTTAGTTTGACAGGTGCTTGTGTGTCTGCCAAACACTTGGTGTGCAGGAGAGAGTGAAATGGCGTCTGCTGAGCAGAGGCCAGGAGGGAGCAGGGTCCATTCACAGAACCAGGCTGCCTGAGTCAGCAGGTCCGCCTGTCTTCTCCTGGGTTCACGCATCTACCAGGGTCTGAATGGTGACTGCTCCCAGTTGCAGAACCAAACGAAAATAAAAGTGACCTCACTGTCAAATGGAGCTGTTTATCATAGTTGTGACTGGACATCTTGATCTGTAGTTCTTGGAAATTTTTCTCATCAAAAACAAGACTCGATCTTCAAATATCTGCACTTGGATATTGCACGGCATAAGCTTTGCATCCTAGGGAGGCAGGACACCCACTGAGTGCCATTTGAGTGCTGCCCTTGCCCCAGGCTTCTTGTCTAAGCACTTGATTTACTGTCTACCCGGAGGAAGGCCCGTGTTTCACTCCCAGGCATCAACATGGCCAAAGCAAAGTTGGGCACTGTGGCCCTTTAAATCATGACCTCAGTCCTTACCCTGCCCCTCCCATCTCTGAGAACTCCCTGCACAGAAGGGAGCACTGGTCTGACGCATCGCTACCCAGAAGTTTGCAAGAGGACATGAGGAGAAGAAAAGGAAGTGGCTTGAGTAGTTGCTGGCTGCCCTGCACATGACCTGTCCTGGAAGATGCCACCCAGTTCCAGCTCAGCTGATCCCTGATGGGGAGGGTGGTGTCTGCTCCCTCCCTGAGACAGAGGAGCCTGTTATGCCCAAGTTATTCCCAAGTGACAGAAGACCCGAATCAAAGGGGCTTCAGTAGTGAAATAGAATTGTCAGGTCACAAGATGGCCAAGTGCGGAGGTGCAGGGCCAGGCAGAGCTGGCTCCAGGGACTCTGGTCTCCCATTGTCTGTCTCTCTGTTTCTTCTCCCTGTCTGACTCCTCCCCAGGATCCAGCCTCCCTTCCTCAGGAGCTCACAGCATGCTCTTCTGCACGGATCTCTGTCACAGCAAACCTGGGGTGCACTCTTTCTCTCAGGCTGTCTTCAGGTCACGCTTATAGCTGAACTCACTGCCCGGCACTGGCGGGACCAGGAGGTGCCAGGAAACACCCATCAGCCAGGGCCCATTCCAGGTGCTGCTGGGTCAGAGGTGAAAATGAGCCGTGGACTGAAGGCCTCTGGCTACTGTTGGGTGAAAAAAATGGAAGGTCTCACTGTTGAGATGGTGACTCAAAAGAGCACCAGTAGCTGGAAAAATGACCAAAGGCACAAAGTTTCTAGAACAGAAGTAACTTTTAAGTCAAAAACAAACTTTAAGTTCAAATATCAAATAAACAGAGGATGTTTGCCACAATCCAAGCTACCAATCCTTAATTCCCAGCCAAATTCAGGAAACTCTGGAGATTTTGTATTAGTGATTTAATTTATTATTTGGTGATGTTTTGAAGTTGGCCTGGGTAAGGCATGAAGACTAAGTAAGGGTGCCACCAGCTACTGCTCATAGTAATGGGCACATTTTTCTCATTGACCGTAGAAGTCCTTGGAAGAAGGTAGAAGTCCAGGTCAGACTGGTTCCCTGTATGCAGTCCTCTTGGAATGGAGCAGAAAGAAAAACTCCAGAAGATCTTGGGGTTCATCTATCTCCTTGCCCCCACCAATCTTTCACTGACTTCTAACAATAACTTCATTGGTGTTTAACTCTGAAATGTTTCTTTTGATTACATGGCGATTTTGAAGTAATCTGAGTCAATTTTATATGAGTTAAAAATAACGAGGGCAAAACTTTTAAAAAGAAGACAACATTATTATGCCTGATCAAACAGATTTATTTCTCTATAATATGCAAACATATTTGATTAAGAGAATTCACATAGGCCAAAAGAAATTGCCTGAGCAAAATATCTCACTTACCTCGTATAAACAAAAAATATGGAATGTGGACATTAAATGGATTTGTCTTTAAGAAATAAAGAAACTAAATAAAATTTGGTATGACATGGTAGGATCGTATTAGTTGGATATTCTGGAATTTCTCTATACAGAGATGTATCAGGTAAGAATAAACAGGTGTTTTTTTTTTTTATTGTTGTTGTTTGTTTGTTTTGTACTGAGAATTTAACCCAGGGGAGATTTATCATTTGGCTATGTTCCCAGCTCTTTTTATTTTTTATCTTGATATAGGGTCTCAGTAAGTTGCTTAAGTCCTTGATAAGTTGCTGAGGCTGGCCTCTGAGACCCTCCTGCCTCAGCCTCCCTAGTTGCTGGGATTACAGGCATAGACCACCACACTGGCAAAACAGGTTTCTGACCTGGCACATAACCACTAGTATACCAAAGTAGTCTGTTTACCAACCACCTATCTAGATGGAAAAATGGATCCCCCTTTTAAAAATTCCTTCTCTTTTTTTGCCTGTCCAGTGTCCTAAGGTTGAATAAAATATTGCTTGTGAAGAAATTAGCACAAAAGTTTCAAAGATTCATTTTTGATCTATTTCAGGCTACTAGACCACAAAGGCAAAAGTAATTAACAGCAAAATAAAACTATTCCTTCATGATGTTACCTTCTAAAGCTGAAAACAGAGGAGGGCACTCAATGGATAAATGCTTCATGGGTCTATTTAGAAGCACCACTTGTCACCAGTTGGAGGCGCCAGACTCCAGTCCTGGGCAGTCACCTACAGCTCCCGAGGAGGTCATAGTGTGAGTGACCAAGACACTCACAGCATAGTCACAGATGAGGGACTTCGGTAGTGGAAGGTCTCAAAATGTGGCCATGTGCAGGAATGGCCACCAACGATGGGAGACACATTTGTTGAAGGGACTGGGATGTTGAATTAGAAACTGTAAGACTTCATTTCTTTCCCCAAATAAAAAGGCTCACTTAACAGGAAGAGCTAAGCTTCCCATCCTGTGGCACCAAGGAAAGCCAGATCAGCTGCAGGGGCTGCAGGAACAGGGGCTTTGGGCGGCTGGTGGGAAGAATCTCCAAACAGCCAGAGGCAGCCCAGCGGGGTGTGAAGGATACAAATTATAGTGTTGGAAAGTGCTGGGCTTAAGTACCTGTTCCTCCAGGTACTAATTGTAGAAGCTTGGCCTGTTGTTTAACCTCCCGGAGCCTCAATCTCCCTGTCTGGTAGGTGAGGAGAAGAGCCCTACTTGCAGGTAATGCTAATGATCAGTCCACTGGGGCCAAGTGCTGAGCACTGGCAGGGCACTCACCCACTGGTCCCTTCGCTTGCCATCAATGTCCCCACGGTTACTGTTACTTGTCAGAAGCACCCAACAATAAACATTCCTGGCTTTGGAAACAGTAATTTTAGCCACCATTTGAAGGATTCAAGTAGCTTCTTAAGATGCAAAGGCTACAGGCTTGAAGTCTCCTGGGTTTGAATTTCAGTTCTAAACACCTGCTGTTACAGTGAACGTGATATTTGATTTGTTTGAGCCTGAGTTTTCCTAAGTTAGGGTAATCAAATCTTCCTAAATAAACAAAAACTAAGTTTGCTCCCCTCCCCCAATAATAACATGATAATCAAAACGAGAATCTAGTTCTTGAGCATAATACACTTCATGCCAGCCTTGTTCTAAATGTTTTACAGATGCTCACTCATTGAACTCTACAATTAAATAGGTAGATTGCTATTATTTTCATTTTACAGATAAGCAAACCAAGGTAAACGTGGTCTTGTACCCAAGGCCACTCAGTGCAGCACGCTGGCTCCTGGGGCCGTGCTCCTGAGCTCACCTGCGCAGTGCTTGTCACGGAGCACGCAGCACTAACTGTTCACCTCCTCCCCAAGCACTGGACGGCCTCTTAGCCATGATACGCTGACCATCAAGTGGAGAGTCAAGACTCCTGACTTCTCTTTCTTAAACGCAAACCCATGAATGAGGGCCAGATTGCAGTTAAATGAAAAACTGCTTTGAGATGTACAAGTTCCCAGGTTCCCTTTACAAATTACAGGTGAGTCATCTCAGGCCGAGTCTAGAATTGTGCAAATGTGCAGCCCTGCAGGGCTCTCGTGGCCACCTGGGAATTCACGTCTTCCCACCAGAAGTCTCCGGATCTTTAGAGAATTTTCTGCATAAAGCTTGACCCTGGATCTATTTGATTTTCCAGTTTGCAGGCACAGAGTCCTCCGTCCTCTAACTGACTGAGGGAGAGACTCAGGACCAGTGGCACCTGCTGCTACATACACGCTATACAAAAGCTTCACCTGCCTTTCTAGAGGGTGTGTCCTCGATGGGCACTGCCGACCCCTCCCTGGGTGTGCCAGTTCTCTAATAAGTGGAAGAGGGAGATGAAGCAACCCAGAGGGCAAGTTCAAAACCAGAGCACAGGTCCATCCCTCAGCCAGGGGATGTGAGGGATACATAAATAAACACAGATGAGTAAAAATGTCAGGTATGTTCAGCTTGTCAAAGACGGGTGTGGAAAGCCTACCTCCACCTCAGACCTGCAGCACTGTGCTGTGTTCAGGACAAAAGGAGAAAACAGCTGGGTCCAAGAAAAACACTTTCTTTGAACAACATCCTTAATTATAGTTTGTGTCAATCAAGTTTCTGTCACTGTGACAAAATACCTGAGAAAACCAACTTAACATAGGAAAGATTTGTTTTGGTTCATGGTTTCAGTGGTTTTAGTCCATGGTGGGCTGGTTCCCCTGTTTCTGATCCTAAGGTGGACAACAGCTGCTAACCTCATGGCAGTCAGGAAGCGGAGAGGTGGGCCAAGGTAAGACATACACTCCCAGGACCTGTCCCCAGGGACCTAGCTTCTTCAGCTGGGCTCCATATCCTCAGGGTTCCACCACCTGCCAGTGATGTCATCAGCTGTGACCCCCTGAAGGACTAATTCACTGATGAGGTCAGAACCCCATGACCAGTGGCCTCCCAAGAGCCCCCCAGGACAGGGCTGCACCAAGACCCAAGCATGGGAGACTTGAGAGACATTCCAGATCCAAGCATGACACAGTCTATGATATAAAAGGCACAATGAACTGAACCAGGGCTTGGTCAAGGTCAAGCACTGTGCCCAGGAGGAAAGGGAACTGCTAGTTAGAAAAGTGGATCAAATACCCTGGGTCAAGTTCTGCAGTCTGAAGAAGAGCACCCTTCCTAAAGATGTGAAGACAGAAGTGACAAAGAAAAAAGATCCCATCTGTGTGTGTCACATGCACATGTGCGAACTCACATGAAAACACACGCGCTCACGCTCACACACATGCCCATGTTTTACCTACAAAAATAATTTTAATAAAACATCCGTCTCTTCCTTTTGAATATTTATATGGATAAAGGAATTTTTCAAAGTTTTAGTGCAGACTTTGGAAGGTCAAAAAGAGGTTCGTGATTTTTTTTTTTTTTAAGTTGGAGTTTGACTCAGAACCAAATTAATTTCTAGTTTTTTTTTTCTTTTGGGGTGTGTGTGTGTGTGTGTGTGTGTGTTTCCTTCCTTCCCCATTCAGAGCTTGGGAAATGACAAATCTCTCTTCATGAGAGCAACCAGACATGTTTTGGTTACCTAGATTTTATCGTGGTACGAACATCCAGAGGGGATAGATAGAACTGTATGTAGTGAGCGTCCAGGGTACTAGGAGGCAGGAGTGCAGGCTGAATTTTCCGGATGTTCTTGGACAGCAGGTTGAGGCGCAGTGCTGAGCAGGGAGGGCAGGCGTGGCATTTGGTAGCTAATTCCCAGGAGGAAGGAATGAGTCAAGTGTTTTTAAAGAAGCAGCAGAGTAAGAATCTGAATAAGAAAATTATCAGAATAAGAAAAGGCAAGATAAATAACGTTCATTACATAAGAATAGAAAACGGATTCATTGTGAAGGAAGGTGTTTACAAAATCCTAGTGGACCTTAAAAACTATTTTAAAAATCATACTATGAGTGTTACAGTGTATTGAAAAGAAACTCTGTACATCTTTGCCGAAATAACAGACAAATGAAATAGAAATAGAAACAGAGACCTTGGTCCTTTAAGGTTATGAAGAGTTGCAGTTTTAGTAGGTTCTTAGGGTGCCATCTAGTGCTCAAATAGAGGAAAGCAACTAAGATAGATTTTTTTTTTTTCCTCCCATGGAAAAAGAGTTTTGCTATTTTCTACACAGGAAAAACTAGTATAGTGAGATAGTTGGTATAATAATTTTCAGGGATAAGGCACCAATTAGAAATTTATTAGGTAAATGATTTCTCCCGGTATAAAGAAGGTGCTTGGAGACGGCGGGGACCTCAACTTCAGGTTTTGTTTCAACTTCACCATTTGGAGAAGCACCTCTATGTAGATTTGCATGAAACAAAATAAGATAAATGAAGGCAAAATGATATGATTTCAAAGACTATAGATCACATTTATTGACAGTTTTTAAAAGGAAGAAATAACTTTCATAAATAATTCAAATAACAATATTAGAATTTACCCTAAAACATTGTCCTAGTGTAGGTTTTTAAAAATCATGTTAGGAGTTCTTTACAGAGTTGGAAAGGGAATATTGGAAAATCTGGGATATTCAAGTTCTAAAATCTGTGTTCTTGTATTTTATGTGTCGTTTATTTATTTTGCACATTTACAGGGAAAGAGGGAGGAGATTAACATACGTTGTGTATCTCCGATGAGCTAGGTGTATATATCAATTTGTAAATTAATTTATGTAATCTTCACAAAGAAAAAGTTGCAGATTTAGTTCTAGTACTGTGAAGCCCACCTGAGTCTTCTGGCTTTAAATTCCACAAACACCTGAAGGACATGGGTGAATTTCCTTTGTTTATCTGTAGCATTTCCACACTTTGATGTTGTCCCTCCTCTTGTAGAACCAAGAATTGGTTTAGGGTTAGACATGCAACCAATTTCTGGCTCCAAAGATAGATTTCTTCCAAAAAGCTTTACCCTAGATGAAAAGGAGCATAGTAAGAAATGCTTCCTTTTCTGCCTGTTGACACTGGTCTCTGATGATGTGATGCCTGGAACTGCTACAGTCATCTGTGACATGAGGTGAATGAACTTCACATCTAGAATCAAAAATGAGCATTGTGTGTGCAGGGAGGAGGTATATAGTTCAGTGGTAGAGTGCTTGCCTAGCATGCACAAGGCCCTGGGTTCAATCCCTAGTACTGGAAAAAAGAACCAAAAAAACTATATTCAAAAAATGTGCTGAATATTTTTTAAAAAATGAGCAGTGGGCATCTATGACATTGTTCAAATGTTGAATCAACCACCAGAGACTGTCCTGCCTTCAGCATTGTATTATATAGACAATAAAGTTTCCTTTTAAAGCTATTCAAAGGTCATGTTCAAAAATATATTAGCTAAAACATTTGATATAAAAAATGATCAGAAATATCAGTTTAAACACTATTGGCAAAGAGATTAGTACAAAATAAATCCTGTTTTTTTTTTTTTTTGTAAGAACTAAGAGAGACCATAAAATTTAATCAAATTAATAAACATCATGTTGAAAAACAATTCTAGCAAAATATACTTGGTGAATTTTAAGTCGAGACAAATTCCTTCAAAAGAAGAATACAGAAAGATAAGAAAACTGAAACTCTGATTCACACACCACAGATGCCACAATTTAACATGCTCTTAAAAAATAAGCTATAGCAATTTTCTCAAATGTTTTGAGTATAAATGGAAAATATTTAGCCAAACTTCAGTATACAGAATATACGTAGTCTTCAACTTGCTGGCTCCTGAAAGGGATATTCTGTGGTTTTTTTACACGGACGTAAAATATTAATTCAAATTTATTTTTTCTGCTTCAAGGTAGGGTTGTTCCAGCCCAAAGTGAGTTTTCCATATTGAGTTGCAAATTAGAATGACATGGTATGTCTCCTCTATAAAGTGAATGGATTTACTTTTTAGTCCTTTATCTTGACTTTCTGTTAACCATATCAAAATAAATGAAATCAAAACTTCAAATTGAAGTGAAAATTTAAAAATGGAAATAGTGTATTTTTTAATTAAAAGAAAACATGAAGATAATGGAAATGTTTTCTCAGTTGGGGTGTTGGTTTCAGTAATTATGATATTATCTGGTATGAATTTACACAGAGGTTCTTGGACATCACAGCTGTCTGCATTTCAGCCCTTTCCTGCGCGTGCCCGGCACACAACGTAACAGGCAGAAATTCAGCTGCTTTTAAGGTAAGAGTCAGATCACTGTCATTTCCTCTGGAATGATTTTTTTGATAGACCATTTGTAAAATGACCCCTTTATTTTTCTCTTTAGAAAGTAGGAACCGATGGCAGGGATTATGGGTAAGTTATAACACCCTCTGTATCCTGGCCGGCTTTTAGCACTTCTTATAAATCATTAGAGCCACCCCAGTTTCTATCCGATCAACTTTTAATAAATTGAATTTTCCATGCTTCGGACTTGTGGTAGTGCACTTTGCAATTTGCTATAACTCGGGGAGGTGGCTCTGTTTCTTTCTTACTGTTTAAAAAACTATTCTGGCCACCATTTCATGATAATTATTCATGTAATGAATTTCAAGTCTGAGAGGATTTATGTGTGAAAATCATCTTTTTCTCACAGCTAAGAGACTTTCCCACAATCTTTTTCTTTTACAGACATTGTCAGCCTATGATAATATGGAATGTGGTCGTTTCACTAATTTCAGATACATTTATTTTACTTCCTCATAATCATGCTGTGAATTACAGCAAATCAAGCAATAAAAATTAGTATGTCTTTCCAACACTCTAGTGAAATAGGTTTATCATTATTCCCACTTTATATAGAGAGAGATTGAGGCTGCAGAGACTGACCTATCAGAGATTGTGTAGCTATCAAGTGACAGAACATTATTTAATCCTAGACCAACTGAGTACAAAGAACTCTACCAAATAAACAGTCTCAGTTTCCTTGCTCTGTTGAGATAATTAATTCTATTAATTAACTTGTTCAAAATTATGTCAGAAAGTATTACTCATTCATTACTTGTGGGAAAGTCAAAGGGGACAGCCACTTGGTTAAAAAGTTTGGCAGTTTCTTATAAACGACACATGCAAGAGCCAAATGGCCAGACAATTGCACCCTTGGTATTTAGCCCAGACAAATGAAACCTGTGTTCCTGCGAAACTTTGTATGCAACTATTCATAGTAGCTGTCATATTGTATTATATTATTTATAATAGCTCTACCGAGGAAACAACCCAGTTGTTTTTCAGGAGTTGAATGGTCAAGTCAACTGTGGTGCATTCATTCCATAGATAAGTACTTTGAGGTAGAAGGAATGAACTGTTCATCTACACAACAGCTTGACGGGGTCTCCAGGAAGTGATGCTGGTGGAACAAGTCATTCCCCAAGGTTGGGTACTGCTTTTGGCTGCATAATGCTATTGAAATGACAAAATTAGAGAAATAGAAAATCTATTTTTTATTTTCATCAAAACAATTCAGTACTTATTTGTGGTTAGGATCTGAGGAAAGTGGGTAGGAAGGAGGCAGATGGGATCATAAAAGGACAAGGCCAGGGATTCGTGTGGTGGTAAAACTGTTCTATTATCACTGTTATGGTGGTAGACACACACATTTACACATGTCATTGGCGAGATAGAACAAATACTCACCTAGACAGACAGACAGATAGACACACACACACACACACACACACACACACCTAGCTATAAGTAAAACTTGGGAAAACAATAAAAGATCTATGGATTGTATCAGTGTCAAAATCCTGCTTGAAATATTATAGTGTATTTTCATAAGATGATATTATTGGAAAAAAATACCTAAGGGTTATATGAGGGGTTTTTTTGTATTATTTTTTTTACAACTGCATGTGAATCTACAATTATCTCATAATAAGAAGCTTAATTTAAAAAGATTGAAGGTATTCTGTTTGCAGATGTCATGATTTTATAAATAGAAAATCTTTTAGGACTGATAAAGAAATTCAGTAATCCAAAAATCAATAGCAGTTTCATTGATCAATAATGAACTAGCTGAAAGAGAAATCAAGAAAACAATACCATTTATAATGGCTACTAAAAGATACTCATGAATATATTTAACCAAGAAGGTGAAAACTCTGTTGAGACAAATTGATACTGATGAAAGAAATTGAAAAAAGTACAAAAAAAGTGCCAAGACATCCCATGTTCATGGACTGAAAAAAACAATATAATTATAATGTACATACTTGCCAAAGAAATCTACAGATTCAATACAATCCCTTTCAAAATACCAATGACATTCCTCATGGAAATAGGAGGAAAAAAAAAAAACCTAAAATTCATAGGGAACCAAAGATCCTAAGGTAATCCTGAGAAAAATTAACAGAATTGGGGGCATCATAGATACCTGACTTTAAAACAAAATATAAGACCAAAACAAGATGGTACTGGCACAAAAATCAACATAGATGGACAGAACTGAGAACCCAGAAATAAATCTACGTATTTACAACCAACTGATTTTCAGCAAAGACACCAGAACATACATTGGAGAAGTTACAGTTTCTTTAATAAATGTTCCATATGCAGAAGAATGAAATTAGACTCAGTTGTCTCAACACATTGGAAAAAAAAAAAAAAGAACCTTACAAACATAGGAAATGCTTCCCAGTATTGGTCGGCCAAGGAGTTTTTGGATAAGATTCCAAAAGCCTAGGCAACAAAAGCGAAATTGACAAATGGGATTATATCAAACTGTAAAGCTTCCACACAGCAAGTAAATAACCAGCAGTGAGGAGACAACCCACAGAACTGGCGAAAACACTTGCACACTGGCAAAGGGTCAACATGGAGATCATATTCCATAAACTCACACAGCTCAGACAAGTCAACCGCAAATAGAAAATACAAGCCAATCTGATGAAAGAATGGGCATATGGCCTGTTTGGAAATTTCTCAAAAGAAGATAAACAAATGGTCATCAAACATTTCAAAAAATCTTAACAACATAAATCTTTAGGAAAATGCAAATCAAGACCATATCTCCTCAGAGGTCATCTCACCCTATTCAAATGACTGTTACCCAGAAGCCAGTAACAGATGCTGCACAGATAGGGAGGAAGGGGAGTTTTCATACACTGTGGGCATCATGGAAAGCAGTGTGGAGTTTCCTAGGGGGAAAACAAGTAAAGAAAGAAACACTAGGGATCTGGGGATGTGGCTCAAGCGGTAACGCACTCGCCTGGCATGCACAGGGCACTGGGTTCGATCCTCAGCACCACATAAAAATAAAATAAAGATGTTGTGTCCATCAAAAACTGAAAAATAAATATTAAAAAATTCTCTCTCTCTCTTAAAAAAAAAGAAAGAAAGAAACACTAGAAAAACTCACCTTATGATCCAGTGATCAGTATGTCCAAGGGAGATCTGCACTGCACATTTACTGTGGCATTATTCACAGTAGCCAAGATACTAAGTGGCCTGCATGTCCACCAATGGGTGAATGGATAAAGAAAATGCATCTATTTCCATGGGGAATAGTACTCAGCCATAAAAATAGAATTCTGTCATTTGTAGTAATGTAGATGGAACTGGAGGACATTGCATTAAGTAAAATAAGTCAGACACAGAAAGGCAAGTGTTCAATTTGTTCCTTATATATGGAGGCTGGACATTGATCTCAAGACATCAAAGGATAGAATAGTGCTTCCCAAGGTGGAAAGAGGATGGTCCACCATATAGATCACAGTCAGATGGGAGAAAGGACTTCTTATGTTCTAATGCATCATATGCAACTCTGGTTGACAATTAATTATGTATTTAAGATGGCTGATAAACAGGAGTTTTGAGATCCCCATGCAAAGAAATGATACATGCCTGAGGTGATGGAGATTCCAATGATCTGATCTGACCATTACACATTGTATACATATGTTGAAAGGTCCTGCTGTATCCCAGAAACATACAATTTTATGTGTCAATTTGAAATAAAATTAAATCATTGTAGACAAAGTATTATCCAGATTAATCATGATTATAATTATCTTTCCACTTATGTAGAAAAATGAATTAAAATTTCTATACACATTTTTGTTGCCAAAAATAAAACATTAGGATGAAGTTTTATTCACAAACACAGCCATGCAGGGGCCTTGGTGCCTTGCTTTGCTTGCTTATAGCATGTCTACAAATGAGCGACTGGGGGAGACTATCTTTGAGCCCTGTGGACATGCATTATACAGTGTTTTCCCGAAGTGTGAAGAGAACTCCCTTCACAGAACAGCTCTCCTTTTGCATCAATTCATGACCCGAGCCTGTGCGGCTTCGTCAGATTTTCACTTTCTTTGTGTGGCTCTTGTCAAAGGCATTGATTTAAAAAAAAAAAATGTCCTGATTTGTCAAAGCCCACTGATTTTTAAAATATGCCTAATTCAAATCAAATACTTGAAAAAATATATGGCATGATTTTTATCCCACCTCTGGTTTGAACAGGATGGGGGAAATATCTTTGAAAATATGTTGGGACCTCTGATCGCTGCAAAGGCCATGTTCAGGAGTTGAGGCCCATTTACATGGTTGGTCTGTGCTATCTTTCCTTTCCTCCCTCTGTCCATCCCCACCTTCTGCTCCCCAGCTGCCAGGTTTCTGTTCTCGTGACTAAAAGGCTCAGGGGTCACTCTAGTTAAACTGGGCTAACTGGGCTGCACAAAATAACCACACAAGAGACACAAATACCTTTTTTTGGGGGGGTTGCTGTGACGACTCCTCTGACCTTAAGGGTCCGCAGAAAGAGAGAGAGGGAGAGCACGCGCTGACCCCTTTTATTGAGGAGAAGTTATTTAAATGAGGCAAGGGGTCAGGTTTCAGGGGGCTGAGTCTATCTTCATGATGTCCACTGTCAGCAGGTTGACTGACACCTGGGTAGGCCACACCCAAGGGCACAGTAAGAAGAGGGGACACACACAAGGCACTTCCATGGAAGATTCTATCCTAAACAGGGCAAGGGGTTATATTACAAAGGAACAGGTGAGCATAGCTTCACCCATGGGGCTGTAGCAAGACACACCCATTTCTGTGACTGAGCGCCTCAGCACCCAGCTGGGGAGTGTAACTCAGTCACCGGTAAGGTTGGCCTCCCACACCCAGCCATTTGTGTCCAGCCTGTCCCAGCTGCTGGTGCTGATGTACAGCATTTGCTTTATTGTTACCATGGAAACACTGCTTGTTAAAAAAAAGTCTTTCTTCAGAAACGAATCACCATGTTATACATTCATCCAGGTCCTTAAACACATTTCTATACTCTGAGCTTACACATTTAATAATGAAGCCACTCTACAAAAGCAACCTCTGCTATTTACCGTCCACTCCTGCGGCTGTGCCATTTCCCAAGACACACACCAAAGCTGTCCTTATCTCCTTCCAGCACAATCAGCCGAGTGGCCCCTGCACCACCTTCCCAGGTCTACGCCTGCGGTGACTGTCTGCGTCTCAGCCCACTCTTCCCTCTATTCAGACCTTGGGCTGGACGTACTTCAGGAGCTGGTCAGATGCCACGGTGCTCGTGGTAGCCTGAGAGTCGGGGAATTCTCTGCCTGTGTTGTCCTGTGTTTGCACTCTCCCGTCACCTGGGCGAGGAGAGGACCAGAGGCTGCACCATGAACCTGTGACACCTGTGCATCTCCCCTTGCCCCCTGTTCCTTTCCCAGAGCTCAGGGATGAACAGCTGAGCACTTAGTGAAGTGCCTACTCTGTGCCTCGTGCTGGCAGCACAGCAGATGAGACAAATCTCCAGGTTTTCATTTTGTTTGGAGAAAATCAGATCTACTTTATGTACACTCTTCTACTGTTTGATAAAAACTAAACACCACCAAAGCTTTATTTGGGGGGAATTATTCACTTTACCACTCACACTCTGAATACATGGAACGGCATTTATAAAGAGAAAAGTTGAAAAGATATGGAATTACTCAGAAACAGGATCTGTGACACTGATGGAGAAGTGTCACAGGGAGGCAGGTCTGCTGAGCTCTGGGTCCAGAGACCTGGGGTGGGGATATTACTTTTAGCTCCTGCGTTCTAAGAATGGGGGAGCAGGACCTGTCGCTTGCTGGAATAGGGTGCTCCCTGCCCATAAAAGGAAGGGAAAATAGGCCTTTGATCAACAGTGGGAGCTGTGCCTCACCTAGAGTTGCCCAACCTGGGGAAGGTGTAAGAGAGAGCTCACACCCAGGGCCGGTGCCAGCCTGCCCGTCATGCAGCACCTGTACCTGTGTCATCCAGCAACACAGCTGGGCAGGCTCGGGCACCTACCGTGACCTGGCTGTGGACTGGGGTCCCCAGTGTTGTGGGTGGGGCATCACAGGGAGAGGGAAGACTAAAAAAAAGAGTATAAAAAGTAAGCAAAAAACATGAAGGGGGTGGGGAAGCCTCCCATCTAAAGAAGCTTCTGGAAACTATAATCACTCTGAGTGAAATCCAAACAACTCACCTATCTGAAAAAAATAAAACAAATATGCTTAATAATTTTAGCAAGCTTTTGCAGAGAGAAAGTGGAGTAATGATTCTAAGAAAATTGTTTACAAAAAATAAAACACCTGCATGTGAAAAAGAATGGAGTAAAAATTTGTAAATGAAGTTTATTATAGGAAAAAAATTAATCTACAAGAGTCATCCAAGACTAAATGCAGTCAAAGAGAAAATTTTAAAATATTAGGAAAAAGTTATTGAGGGTGCATGCATAATTCAGCACAAGGGCAAGAGATCGAACAATCTGTATGAATGGAGTCGAGAGACATGGACACACTGTGGATAGATTCTGAAACCTCTGGACCAGGAATCCTTGAGAAAGAAAATGAAAGAAATAGGTGAGAAGTCAGAAGATCTAATGGCTTAGCTTTAACTAGAACTGAAAAGAAGACATTTCATGTTGAAATACCGTGCTTAAAACAGAGCAGGATGTATTTTACAACAAACATTTATTTCAGTGAGAAGATTGTTTCAAACAAGCCTTTTGTCTGTTATCAAAATATAAACTTCAAAGGTGTGGGGGACACAGTTGATTGTCTACTTATGGAATTTCTCTAGTCTCATGTATATTTAGACTAAATATTACCTAAGTGTAGTAATTTAGAAATGTTCCTTTTTTTTCCACCACCACTCTTTAAAAAAATCCATCAACTTCAATATCAGTGTCGTTGGCATTATTAGAACTGCTTTTTTTTTTTTTTCTTTGCAGTGCTGGGAATAGAACCAGGGCCTGGTCCCTACTAGGTGGTGTCCCTAGCTCTGCTCTACCTTTAAATAATCATAGGGGCCTTGTTCCTTTTGGATTATAGGTGTGATTTTGACAGTGGAGGTTTCCATTAAGAACATTAGGGCAGTTTTAATTTCACATTTATTTTTCCTCAAGGGTCAGATCCCCAAACCTCATAAGGCAGTAACCTTTATTGTTCTCCAGAACACTCTTTAGGAGCCTGTTTGCATGGCCCTTCAATGCTTGTGAGTGTGATGTCCACACCCAGGATCAGTTCTGAAGTTATTAACCTTCTGCGCTTCCTTCTACATTAAGTTTAACAGACGATTTTTATAAACACTGAAACTAGCATTCATTATAGAAAACACATCCCAGGGGAATATCTGGCTAATGTTACTCTCAATAATATTTCAAGATTTACGAAAGTGATCTAGAATGACCAACTTTGTAAGAACTCGAATGTGGTCATTTCTTGTAGTGGGAGTTTTGGAAAAGTCACCTTATATTTAGTTTGTAGTAGGTTGTTTAGTAAGAGGCTCTGATCAGCCTCTTCCTCTCTGCTCCACACAGGTGCTGGCCATGTTGCAGCAAGGAAGACAGACAAGAATCCCAGTCTCCTGGAGTTCACGCGCTAGCACCGTGGTATATCTAATAAGCGAATAAAAAATATCAGGAGGTGAGGAATGATATGGAGGACATTAAAAATGACTTCAAAAACTTAATGAAGTTTAGCAGAGATCCAGATCTTGCAAAGACTCTGAGACCGAAGGGCCTGTGGGCCTGGGTCTCCTGTACAGACCACAGTAAGCCTGGACCCACCACTCTGACTCTAAATCCCATTCGGCTTCTTTATGCCATTCACCTTTTGGTTTAATTTCTTTTAAAGACATTACAAATCCAGAAGCAAGAAGAAGAATTAAATTGCAGAAGATTAAAAGCAAAACAAAACCAGCAAAGTCCCTCTGACATGCACATGGGCAAAGATCAACCACACACGCAGAGTCTTGGCCACACCTGGAGCGTTCGGGCCCTCAAACCTGCCCAGTGGGGTCTGTGCTTCTCTGCTCACTTGCCTGCCTCTCCCTCCCTCCCTCTCCCCCTTCTTCCCTATGTTCCTAATTTCTATATTTTCTAAAATATTTCTGTTGCCTACGAAATCTGGAAAGAAACACATTATTTTCAGTTTGAACCAGGAGTTCTCAAACATTTGTCCTTTATCATTTAAAATGACCAAAGTGATATTTTTGAAACTTAAATTTGAAACTTCTTATAAAAACATTCTAATGGGTATGTTCCGTTGTTAAATTTGTTGCTCAATTAATAGGTAACTACGTGAGAATATATTGAGTATGACTTTTAAATTTTGATTTTAAATGGTCTTATAGCTCTATAAGTTTATCTGCAAGCGTGGTAAGAATACAAACTATATTCCCTTCATTATGGTAAGTGAATGAAATCCAAGCCATTCCCTCCCATTTCTACCTCACAGTACGTTTTATATTCTTGGGTTAATTTCAGTATGAGGAATTACTGGAGCATGAGATGATACCTGGGTCTTGGAAAGAGGGACCTACCCTTCCCTGGGACTCCCTTACTAAAGAACACATTTA
Organism: Marmota flaviventris; assembly: GCF_047511675.1. NCBI lineage: Eukaryota > Metazoa > Chordata > Mammalia > Rodentia > Sciuridae > Marmota > Marmota flaviventris. The sequence goes on along the minus strand of NC_092505.1, from coordinate 109,152,953 downwards.
CTACTTTCCTGAGGCTTTTGCCCTTGAGTACCTGAATGAATTCAATCTAAAATATTGCAAGATAATAGATCCATAATCCCCCCAGATGAAATCTGGCTTGCTCCCCTGGGCTTACATCATCTTATTTGGCTAACAGAGACTCTCAGCAGCTTCTCTTCCCTAGGGGCAGAGAAAGGTTCTTATTTGGAAGATTTTGCTGACCTGACTGATCTTGGTTGATTAGCTGCTCAGTTGGCCCCTTCCAGCCACCTCACTCTCTGCCCGAGACCAGTCACGTCTTCCCTACACCATGACTCATGGGAAGACAAACGCATGCCTTCAACCTAGCTTCATTTGTCCCGGTTGCTAATATTTACATTCAAAAATGTCTCACAATAATACTTCTGGTGACATTTTGTTTTGCAATCAGATGCATCTTTTAGAAGCCTATCAAATTAAAAGGGTGAAAGAGAAATTTGCTCTTTTCATTCAACTCCCGAAGTACAAAATCCAGTACAACTATCTTTTTGGTCTTTGCAAAACCTGTTTTCCAGGCTGGCACATCAGACTGCGTCTTCATCAGACACCTGATAGATGGTTTTGATTGCTTCTGAAAAGCAGGAGCATTTTGACACCCATGTGTGCCCAGCTAGGGGGTGTAAGCAAAGTGCTTCATGAAAAACACCTAGAGATAGGTGAAGTCATGACAGGCGCATTTCTCCAGTGCGCGCGTGAGCGCACACACACACACCCTTGCTGTGCTCCACAGGGAGCAAGTCCAAGCAGCTGCTGGTGTGGGTGGAGCAACACAGCTGAAGCGGCTCCTCTGTCTCATGACAGCTGCTGGTAGGAGGAGACCTGCCGGCTGGTGAAGAGCCAGCCCACTGCCTCCTGCCAGGCTTTCTCTGGACAATGGTGGCAACAAGACCATGAATGTCCCCCTTGATGTTAAAATGACAGATGCAGGGGAAGAACTCACAGGGCTTGGACCAGGGCTCATGGGGCTGAGGAACACACAGAAGGCAAAACTTAAGGAGGCGCTTCCTGGTGGGTGCTCACCCTGCTCATGTTGAGGGAGAGGGTGCTGACTTAAATTTTGGGCCCTGCTTGTGCCATCCAAGTCCTTGTCAACTTCTACAATTTTGGGCAAGTTACAAGCTACCTAGGAGCAGATATAAGTCAGGTGACAGGGACTTCTCTTGAGGCAGCACATGCAGTTTTCTTCCATCGGATGCTTCTGGGAGGTATTTGATAATGGACTTGGGAATTCTGAATACCCACGGTTATTAAGCATTTTTTAAAGTACATTTCTCAGACATAAGCATACTCTCAAGAACAAAAGATAAGGGTCTAACATGAGGAAACTGTGTCTTCTACCCTCTTGCTCATATTTTGTCCTGGATTTGTATCCTGAACTGACACAAACTAGGCTGCTTATTTCTGTCCTTGACTTCACCTCTGGTGGGAGAGAGTGCTCTTTCTCTATCTTCAATTGTTTGGAGCTGAACTGTAATAATGCATCTAGATTTACAGCCACCTGTGCTCATGGTCACATGAAGCTTCATGGGGTTCTTCCTGTTCCCAGTGCTGTTCCACGACATTTGCACTGGCTGCTTGTTCTCCTGAGGTCGCCATGTTGGTGGGATACTCTTGGTCTCTGGTCCATCCCTCTCTGGGTTTTCTCTTCCTGTTCTGGATCTTGACAGAGTAACTTCTAGATTACTTTCAATCTGAGCAAACCCTCCACTGCATAGAACTAAGTACTCCCGATCTTCCTTCCTGCTGTGTACCACAGGACCATTTTGTGTTGATTAGTACATAGACTCTCCATACCACCCAGGACCTGCTGTAAGCTCTAGGGGCATGCGTGAGACAGATGTGCAAGGGGAGAGGACACTGTCCCTCATTTGTGCTTCTGAGCATGGGATGCTGAAGTTCTCTTTCATGTCCTTGGAGCCAAGCTAGCTCTCCAATTGTGAGTTAATTCTCCATCCGAAAAACTTGTCCCCCTCTCCCTTTGCCCTGGCTGCACTTGCCCTTCTTGCTCATTCAAAGCCTGAGGCAGGAGCCGCAGCCTCCAGGCACCAAGGGCAGTCAGAACGTGCAGTGAATCACAGGGGAGAGCGGAGGTCTGTGGCAGGCTACCAGCACAGGGCCTGCAGGAACCCAAGTTCAAGTCCAGGTGCAAATAAGCTGCAGGAGCCACGACTATATAATAGAAACGCCATTCACACGGGGTGTGCACACGCATTGTGTGTGTGAGCCTGACCTGCTCAGAAGAGGGCTTTGTGTGAAAGGATTGCTTGTTGTCAAGTTGTTGTGCACAACACAAATCTCTTAATAAGAATCAATTAAAAATAGAAAATGGGAACAGAAGGAAACCTTTTCACAGCTGATCTAGAAGCTGAGCTGGAGGTGAGCTAGGTGTAAGCCAGAGCTGTCCCAGGACACAGAAGCAGCAGGCTCCACTTTCCAGGAGCAAGAAAACCCTAAAACGAAATCCCAGCAGCCAGCCCAGGAGGACACGCCCATAGCAGCTCCAGGGACATACTCATGTGCACCGGGACATGAGTGAGGAAGCACATTCTCCTACAGTGGTGGCCAGAGCACTTCAGACCCCAAGTACAGGGTAAGCCAGGGCAGCGCGAGGCAGTACAGCCCCAGGGAGCCGGAGGGCCTGGCTGTATTCCTGCCTTCCACCTACCCCGTATCCCGAATCACCCAGACTCCCCAACTCTGAGAGCTAACACCACCACAGAGATTTGCTGAGAAAGCCCCTGTATTTCACTTATTTTGAAAAGTAAGACTCAAAAGCTGAAGTGTCCTGAAACCACTCTTCTAAATGAAAGCTTATAAAAGAAAAAAAATATATATTCCTTCATTGTATTTCCCATTATTAGATTTTTGGCATCATTTGTAAAAAAAAAATACTAGATAGTATGAAAACTTAAAAACACAAGGAAACTGAAGACAGTAATATCAATATTGTAAAACTAAATAATTTAATTGAATAAATATCAACTGCAGTTAAATTCTCTTTAGGCCAACGTCTGAATTTATGTTCTTCAATTAAAATTATACCTACCTTTAACAAAGATGTGGGAGGAAAATGGAAAACAATGAAGACAAATTTATTTGAGAGTTCCATATTTGTTTGTAAAACAAACAAAAACACAGTTGTTCTCAGGCGTTGCTTGAAAATCAACTCTTCCCAGAAAGAGAGTTCAGCACCGGGTAGATACCAGAAACCGTCTGGAGCCACCTTGTGGTCGTCGCCTGTCATTAGATGTGGTTTTTTAGAACAGAATCTTTTAGAGCAGCAAAATGAGATGCTTTATTTCACAAGGTAACTTTCCAAGCATGAATGGCATATTTTTGTTTCAGAACTGCCAAACAAAATAAATTTTAACAGTAATAATGAGAATAATGGTCCATCTAGTGCTCCCGGGTACTAGGTGCTGGGCTGTGGATTTGATTTGTTTCCCTACTGAATGGGGACGGTGAGGAACTTGGGGACACATATTAAGGCTAATTTAATTAATTTCCCACAGTCTAGCAGATTTAGGAAATGGTTCAGCTGGGACTTGGAAGGAAGATCCCAATCCAGAATGTACTGACTTGCACCCTTTCAAAAGTGCCCACTACGGGCGGAGCATCGTGCTAAGTACTTCATCTAGTCAGGATAACATTCCAGGGAGATGCTATCACCGCATCCATTATGTAAATGAGGAAATGAGGAAGAGGCTACAACCTGCCCAAGGTTACTTAGCTGCAGCCAACCACGCTGGAATCTGAAACCAGGAGTCCTTCATCCTGCTGCCCAGACTGTCCTATACCATGCTAGTGTCCACTGCACCACCACATCACCTGGCCTCAATGCACATTTTCTCTTGCTCCCTTGTTTGTGATCACATGCAAGCAAGTGTGCACATACACACACACACACACACACTCACACACACATTCATGGAGTGAGGAAAGTGAAGGGGGACATTTGAAGGCACAGTTTGCTGGACTGCCGTGTGAATCCATCTGGTTGTTCTGTCTCTCTCGATCACGCGCACACCCCTCTACCCTGGGTCTAACTGCATTTGCCCCTTAGCTGGACTCATACCCTCTCCTTTGACTCTTGGGTAATTCTTATTCTTTGTCCAGAACCAGCATAGTCATCCATTTCCTGAAGGGCTCATTCCCAGCCTCCCTGCAGCCTCCACGGACTCTGCCTTCCAGAGCAGGCCCGCACCTCATTGGGACCATCCTGTCCTGGGCCCTCCTTGGACTCCCAGCTCCCTGGTCCCCAGACTGGTTACCGTCAGTGGGTTGCAAGCATTCGACGGAACCTGCTGACCAGGGAATTAAGACCCCCCAAAGAAATCATGGTCCAAGTCACAGAAACAAGAGCAAATTGTAGCACAGGTGCAGGGCGGGAGACTGAATGGATAAAGCAGATGCCCAGAAGAGGCAAGGGAAGGATTTCATCTGGGGATGGAGATGGGGTCAAAGGATTCTTCTTAAAGAGATGCCATCTGACCTGTGGAAGGGTAGGTGGAAAAGATGGAGGGCTCATCCTGCAGAATGGGATGTGGGCCTCAAGTCTCAATGCCCTTAAAACTAAATCACAGGGAGCAAATTTAACATGCAGATCCCTGTGTGGAAATACCAGGCACTAGATGTTAGCAGGACTCTGGAATCCCAGCCATCCCCTCCACTGGTTCCAAGGCAGATGGAAATCAAGGCGTGGGGAGTGTGGTAGGTGGAGGCCAAGCCAGGGGCCCACCATCCTGTGGGCTTGTGTTGCAGTGGAGGAGGGCAGGAAGGAAGGGCTCCAAAGTTAATGGAGAGCAGAGTACAGGGAGCCTGAGCGTCAGACCAGGGAATTTAAATTGTAACAGCAGCACTAAAGAGATCCATGACAGTGAGAAACCCCAGCTCCATAATCTCACCTGTGAGTCACCTGGAAAACAGTCCAACAACTTCAAAAAATAACCAGAATCCAAGAAATGGGTAGTTTCCCTTGGCTTCTCTAAAGGGTAGCTCTCTGCACACTGGTCCCCATGCAGATGGGATGCTCACCCCCCCACCCCCCACCCCCAGCACTCCTGGACGCCTTGCACATCCCTCTCTGCTCAGCATCTGCTGGGTGCCTTCACACGGAGCCGCCCACCCCACAGCACATGCAGCGCTGCTGGCCACTGAGCTACACACCCATGGCCTGGGATCCATCTGCTTTTCCGCAGACAAAACAGAACTGATCACAGACAACGATCCCGGGTTGTAGCTCTTTCAAACGCAACGCCCGTATGTATCTGCTAGGCTTCATTGCTTCAAAAAATCTCTCTCTTTTCCAGCCATTGAATGATATTACAGAACCCCTCTTCTATTGCTTTAGAACCCCTTCTTCAAGCCCTTCTTCATTTAACTCAAATACAGCCGGGACAATCTACTCCAGGGAGTCATCTCTCCCACATGGCCAGCAGTCTGGATGTCAATTCAAACTGGGCTGGAATTCTCCTGCTTCAGACACACCTGGCCCTTGGCTGAATGGAAACAGTGACGGTTCAGAAATGAAGGATCCGCTTCCCTCATCTACGGAGCCTGTAGCTGTTTCTCCCTTGGGTTCTGTCCCTCTTCATCCTTACCAACACCGACGTGCTGTGTGTGCTTCTTCATGCTTGCAGTCTCTGGCTTGGGGGTTTCCACACACCCAGGTAGACTCCCCTTGGTAAATAAGAACTATGTGGTCTCTTTTTTTGAAAGGCAATACTGAACCATCATTGTGTCAATTAGGATGCTTTTGGTACCAACTAGTGGGAAACCTAAAACTAGGTTCAGCAATGCAAACGATTTATCAGTGCATGTAAAACAAAATAAAAAAAAATTAGTTAAGTTCAGCAGCTCAGCAAGGTAATTTGCAATTTTCTGTTATCCTAAAGTGTTTCAATAGCTTTCTTACACTTCCAGGGAACAGACTCATAGCCCGCAGTAAGTAGATTCCCCCACCCCACTTCCCCCCCCCCCCAGAGGTCTTAAAAGAAAGTGTGGCTTGCTGACTGATCAGTAGAAAAGCCTCCACTGGACAGGTCCTTTGCCTCCCACTCAAACCCAGGTCCTCCAAACGGCTCTCTAGTACCTGTCTTTTTCACCAAGCCATGCCACTGCATGATGTCCTTCCTGTGGTCACCTCCCCGTGGGACACCCTTACATTTCCTGTCTGTTGCATGGATTCCATGCATCCTTCAAGGTTCCGCTCCAGTCCAACCCCTTCCCAGGTCCTCCCCAAGCAGGTCTGCGTGACTGCACTGTGACTCTCTTGCTCTCATCATTGGGGTCCAGGCATAGCACCTCCTCCTGAGGCTGTGAACATCAAGGGCAGAAATCATTTTCTCTTTAGGTCTATATTCCTATGAGCCCTCAGGGCAAGGGAGAAATGGCTGATAAGTTATTGGCAATGTCAGCTGGGTAAGGTGGGAATTTGTACCATCTGGCTTGAGAGAGCTCTCTGTAAAACACAAGATGTTATCAGTCTGATAAAATTTAATTTCCCAAGAAATTATGAAAACGTGTACAATGGGATGTGCCCTACTTGGGAATGTGGGACTCTGTCACAAACAGCACGGGTATAAAATTCAGCATGGGACGGATCAAAGAAGATGTGCTGTCATCTTCTCAAAATCATTATGCTTTCATACTCTATTTTTCTCTTCTCCTCCTCTCCGTCCTGTGTGCTTGCCCTCTTCCCATCTAGAGACCACCTGATCAAGTCCTCTATAGCTGTGATGGGTGACGTGTGTCTCGACTCTCAGGCCTTCGTACACCATGAAGCCGCTTCTCACTGCTAGGCACCCTTGTACCAGGGGCCTTCAAGAACAGTCTCGGGAATCGAGTTCTACTGTGAAAGTCTTGTGGGTGACTTTGGGGATTCTCAGGATTTGTCAGCCATAGTTCTAGGGATTTCCACGGCCTGCTTTACAAAAGAGTCCTCGTGAAGGTGTTGGAACCTTCCTTCTGCTGCTTGTTCCTGGTGAGGCTACTCTTCTTAGCTATGGAATCTCATTCCTTGGTCTGGATCTTTATATTCATTGGAGAGACAATTTAATGCCTAAAAATGACACAGTGGATATCCAAAGTTGGCGTTTCTCTTAGCCGTGGCCTCGTGAGGGAGAGTCAGGGCTGTGGTGCAGTCGCTGCCCCCCCAGATCTGAGTCACTAGAGGCCAGGACGGAGCAGCCACATGGAGAGAACTGTCAAAAGTGCACCACCCCAGAGAAGAGCATCCTCATGCTGAACATCCCCATCCAACCCTGCGATGTGGTATGTGTGATTCTATTCTAAATTTTGAACCAATTTAAATATTTTACTGCACAAATGCAAGATACCCACCTCCTTCAATGCTGCACTCCATCTTAACAATTTTTAGCACATATTAAAACTAGAAAATTTGAAATGAACAGATAAAATGGTGTAAAGTTTATAAGCTATTGGTTTTAAAATAGCTTATTTCTTCGTATCAGTCAGTACCTATTAATTCGAAAGCTGCTTTTGTGTTAGAACAACATTTTGAACAGATGAATAAAAATAGTGATGGTATTAAGGTAATGAAAAGCAATTTCTAAATGATACTGGTGCCTAATGTTTGTTGAACTGTAAATCTCTTCATTGAAAGAACACATATTCAGTTTACAGTTAAGCTTATTCTAACCTCACAAAACAGTATGTTTTATTGGGATGTTAATAGGATTGGAAAACACATAAGCCCCAGGAGCCCTGGAATGACTCATTTCCGCACACGGAAAATCCCAACAAAGGTTGAATTCTAGAGTTTGTGATTTCTATACACTTCAGATACTGGTCTTCTGTATTTTCTTTATAATTAAAATATCATTTGCTTGAATTTTGAGCAGGTTGCATGCTTTTATCATTCAAAAATAATAAAGAATTAAAAAGTATACTACAAGAAATATCCTTCTACCACCCCCTGTGTTTCTCAGGTATTCTTCTAAGGAATTTTTCTAAAGTACATAAGAAAAAATATTCTTTTGCTGCCATTTTTTACACAAAGGATCACTCTCTTTACTCAACAGTCTTCCCTTTGCGTTTTTGGTGTTAGGTTCATTGTTGCAACAACATACCTTGGAGATGCCCCCTTTGGTCCTACAACATCTCTATTCTTTCTGCAGGGACCTGGAAATCCTCTGCATGCAACGCAGGATATACTACTGGTCTCCTGTTGACGGAGCACTCGAGAGCTCTGACTTCCTAGAAGTTGTAAGAAATGTGGCAAACACACTTCACTGTGATTTAGAAGTTAATGCCAAACTTCCACAAAAGTGTCACTGATTTATAGCCTCACTACCAATGCATCCCCACAACAGACTCTTTCCCAACTATGACACTTCTGCCAAACGACTAGGTGAGAACCGCACCTCAGTGAGTTTTAACTTGCATTTATTGTATTATGATGGAATCTCTGGGCCAGTTGTGTTTCTTTCCTGTGAGCCATCTGTTCATATTTCTTGTCCATTGTCTACTTATTTTCTATTGGGATATCAGTCTTTGTAGGACCATTTTATATACTTGAGAAATTAACTTTTTAAAAGGGGTTTGTGTGGTAACACTTTCTTTTCTTCAATTTGTTGCATGTGTGTTTTTAAAATGAAGACTTTTTCCCCCTGTGGTGATAGAGACTCAACCCAGGGCCTTGCACATGCCAGCAAGCTCTTCACCCACTGATGTACATCGAGGCTCCAGAACCTCTGCACTAAGTCCTCAGAGCCCCTACAGAAAGCAAGAAGCAGGGTCCCACATTAATAGCCAGATCCTCTTCCTCTAGTGTGAGCAATGGGCACAGAAGCCTACAATTCTTAGGATCATGGACACACAAGTCCTAAGCCCCATTCTTTCCAGTCTGTTTACCATTATTCTATTTTCTACTTCCAGGAGATTGACTATTTTATTTCCATTTATAAGTGAACACAGGTCGTATTTGCCTTTCTGTACCTGACATTTCACTTACTCTATATCTTCCAGGCTTGACCACATTGCTGAAAATGATAAGATTTCATTCTTTTTTATGTCTGTATAATATTTCATTTCACACACACGCACACACACAGGTGCAACTCTCTTTGGCCAACTAATTTCCTTTCCTTTGGGTTTGTATCTGTTATCAACATTGCTGAATCATATGGTAGTACTGTTCCTAGTTTTTGAGGAGGTACCACACTGTCCTCCATAGTCACTGTGATAATTTGCATTCCCCCCCCAGCAGTGTAAGAGAGTTTCCCTTTATCCACACCCTCACCAGCACTTTTAATTTCTATTTATCTATTCATCTTTTTGGTGGGAGTCTTTTGGGATGAGGTGCTATATGCTTGTGGTTTAGATGGGCCTTTCCAGTTGGTGGGCACGTATGTCTACCATTCGTATGTTTTCTTTTGAGTAGTGTCTTCAGGTCACCTGCCCATTTATTTCATTTTATTTATTTTAATTTGTTATATATGAGAGCAGAATGCATTTCAGTCCATATTACACAAATAGAGCACAATTTTTCATGTCTCTGGTTGTACACAAAATAGAGTCACATCATTCATGTCTGCATACATGTACCTAGGGTAATGATGTCCATCTCATTCCATTGTCTTTCCAACCCCCATGCACCATGCCTTCCCTTTCATCCCCTTTGCCCTATCTAAAGTCGGTCTATTCCTCCCATGCTGGCCCCCCCACCATCCCCATTATGAATCAGCATCTTTGTATCAGAGAAAACATGAGGCATTTGGTTTCTTGGGATTGTCTTACTTCACTTAGCATGATATTCTCCAACTCCATCTATTTACCCTCAAATCCCATGAATTTATTTTCTTTTAATGAGGAGTAATATTCCAGGGTGTGTGTGTGTGTGTGTCACATTTTCTTTATCCATTCATCTACCGAAGGGCATCTACGTTGGTTCCATAGTTTAGCTATTGTGAATTGTGCTGCTATGAGCATTGATGTGGCTGTGTCCCTGTAGTATGCTGTTTTTAAGTCCTTTGACAACTGCCCATTTTTTAATAGAAGTATTTGCTTTTTGATATTGAGTTGTTTGAGTCCTTCTAGATGCTGGATGTTAATCCCTTCCGTTTGCAACGGTTTCCCGTTTTGTGGGGTTCTCAACTGTGTCCATTGTTTCCTTGGATGTTTAATGTTTATTTGGGGGCAGCATATATTCCCTCATACCCACCCCATTAGTTACCAAATAATTAAGCTATTTTGTTGTGACTACTGTTGTTTTTACATTTCCCCCAGATATTTTTGTGGTTTTTTTAAACTTTAATATTCTGTTTTATATTTTGAAATTGTTTTACTCCTCTCTCATTTTTTTCTAAATGTCTGACTTGCATGCTGTTTATTTTCACACCTTCTTTTGCATTTATAATTTGTTAATGTAGGTCTATAATATGCTTCCATGATTTTCTTCGAAGCTCTGCTTTGACAGTTTCCTTAGATATGATACATTTAAATTCTTTTTTTTTTTTACTTGTCAATGGACCTTTATTTAATTTATTTTTAAGTGGTGCTGAGAGTCAAACCCAGTGCCTCGCACATGCCAGGTAAGCGCTCTACCACTGGCCCCAACCCCAGCCCCAGATATGCTACATTTTAATTGCAAATACTTTATAGATCATCCTTATATCTGGTTTGACTTTCTCTCATTTCCTTTTTCTTTTCTTTGTGCTAGTGGGGATTGAACCCAGGGGTGCTGTACCACTGGGCTACATTCCCAGTCTTTTTAATTTTTTTTATTTTGAGGCAGGGTCTTGCTAAGTCACTGAAGCTGGTTATGAACTTGAACTCTTCTGCCTCAGTCTCCCGATCCCTGGATTACAGGCACCAGCCGCTCTGCCCTGGCTTTATTTCTGTTTTACCCACCGCTGGACATCAGTGCTTTAGTTGTACTTTCTTTTTCTTTTTTGCTTTTTATTGCAGTTGAGGTCAGAAAGTATGGCCTGTATCATTTTTAGTTTCTGTAATTCATTGATTTTTTTTTTTTGAAGTTACATTATAGCCAATATTTCTTAAATCTCAAAGAAAAATTAATTCTGTGTTTTCAACATGGTACAAGTGTAACATTTGCATTTACCTTTTTAAAGATGTTATTAGAACATCTTTATACTGACTTATGTTTGTCCATTTGATCTGTCATGTGATGAAATATCCACTGATAATTTATTTTTAATGTCTTCTTACAATTTCTGTGCTTTTTCTACATATAGTGATTGTGTCAATCAGTTTTTCATGAGTGGGGTCAAATACATAAAAGAACGACTTAGAGGAGGAAAAGTTTATTTTCGTTCATGGTTTCAGAGGTCTCAGACCATCGTTGGCAGAGTCCATGGCTCTGGGCTTGAGGTGAGGCAGAACATCATGGCAGAAGGGCAGGGCGGAGCAGAGCTGCTCCAGACTGGCCAGCCAGGAGGCAGAGGGAGAGGGGCAAGGCAGGGACTAGATCAACCTTCCAGGGCCTGGGTCTGTACCATATTTCCTACCTCCCAGTAGTCCATTCAGCTACCAGTGGATTAATCCAATATGGATTAAGCCACCAATGGGGTTGAACCCTAACCACTGCCTCAAACCCTATCCCCCCAACCTCGATACCCTGGGGCCTGGGCTTAGAGAACATTTGTGGACTTAGAGAACATTTCAGATCCCAACCATAATATTGAAATGATGTTATTTGATTAATACTAATTTTTAGTGTTTTAAATTCAAGTATAACATTTAGAGAAAATTACATGCATCATATGTGACTGATTATTTCAGAATAAACACATTTGAGTAACCATCACCCAAATAAATGATAAAATACTACCAGGCGACCCCTGGGTTTCCCAGTATTTTTCTCCAGTTGAGGTCAACAGCTTCACTGGGTAGAACGTTCTTGTGTGTTGATCATTTTAGATGAGCACTTCACATCAGGGAAGTTTATCTTATTAATGTGTCTTCTGTATTGGTCCCTTTATTTTCTGTTCTTCTACTTTGAGAAGGACATTCATGGATGTGCCGATCTCTTACTATCTTCTACATTATTTTCTTTCTAATTCCTTTCCGCTCTTTGCTCCTGGTTGATTCTGCTCACTTTTTCATCTTTGTCTTCCTTACTCCCACTGAGTTTTCTGGGGGTTTTCAGCTTAGCGCCTTTCCTTCCAACTTCAGTTACAATTTTTTTTTCTTTCCTACGACTTTCCTGAAATCTGCCAGATTGTACTTCTTTTCCCATAGCTTCATTTTTGAGTTCTTTCATTTTTTAAAATTTAAGAACCTTTGTTAAGGAACTGATTCGTTAAGCTTTTCATACAATTCACAGTGAGATATGTTATCCTAATTTTCATCTGCTGTGTCGTTTTGTGGGTGATTTCTTGGACACTGTAGTCTCCTCTACCTTGGGGTGGCTTTGTATTACTCCTTTGCCAATGGATGGATTTGTGGGGTTTTCCTGGAGCTGCTGTGTGTATGGGGACACAGAAGGTCATGGGCAGTGCTCCAAGCCAGTAGGTTGTCACTGCATGGAGGTGCCGGGGTGCCCCATTGCCATGACCCTTGGTGACAGCTGAGCTTCAGAACTCAGTGCTGGGGCGGGAAACCACGCCATGTTCTGGCAGGGATAGGAAATAGCCCGTGCTTTTGTTCCTTTTTACTCTGTTTTCTTAGTATGTCCTAAAGCATGGGAAGACATGTTTGGTCTCTGTGTGCCGCATCTACAGGGGTGTGTGTGTGTGTGTGTGTGTGTGTGCGCGCGCGCTCGCTTGCATGTGTTTTTCGGTGTATAGAAGCAGGACAGAGAAAGCAGTGGCACTCTGCCCATTCTGATTGGTCAGAAAGAAGCAGAGAGACCCTCCTTTGTGGTCGAAAGACGCTGGAGGCGAAGGAGGCAGACCTCTGCCCCACCTCACAGTGTATCTCAGTGGTGCCAACACCTAGGGTGGGCACGCTGAGCTCTGTGGTTTTTGAAGTAAGATACAGTAACTGGAATATGCGACGCATTTGAACAAGTATATAGTGCTCACAAGTATGGCTGGAAGTGAACACAGAGAAAACAGATGGCCTTATTAGTATCTGACTCAAGTAATGATAAAATGACTATGTATTTGATTTTTATGGAATAATTTATCTGAATGAGCATATTTAAAAGTATAACTGCCCTTGGTTATGATGTGTTTTATTCTGTAAGCATGAACCAATTGTTCCAACTCAATTTTTTTCTTATTAGGTTCCACAAGTAAGCGGAAACAAAATTATCTATTTATTTATACCAGTAACCGTTTAACCTTAATAAATATATTATGAGTCAAATTGTAGTTTTATTTGAGATCGAGTTAATTGTAAAACACTGTTAAGTGACATAGTACCACAAATATAAATAGTGCTGTCTTTTCTTTTCTGAGCTAATAATTTACTAGGTATGTAACTAAAAATTAGTTGGGTGAAGTATAGGTAATAAAGTCAATGAGAAATGAGTCCTCACTAGGGAGTCAGAGAAGGGTTTGGTTGGGGACATGCGGATGGGGAGAATTAGGTATTGTGGAGTAGACTTAGGAAGAAAGTTCTCTTAAATGACTCTTTAGTTTCGGGTCAGCTGGGGTCTGAGTGGACATAGGATGGCCAGAGAGAGACCGAAGGGGGAGGTCTGTAGCATGGGAGACATCTTGAACTTGAACTTGAATTTGAACTTTGACAGATAGTTATGGTCATTCAGGTCATTTTGCAAATGAAGAAACTGAAGGCTGAATGGATTCCTGTGATGAGTTCTGGCAGTGGACCATGGACACCTGATCTTGGGTTCAAGGCCTTTCCCAGTCGCCACACTCCCTCTAGAAGACAGGGGTCAAACTGTAAGCAGTTTGACCTTCATGCAGAAGGCCTTCATACAAGGAGAGAGCACAGAAAGGGCCTTGGAGGAGCAGATCTGTGATCTGGACATCCTGGAAGAGAGGAAGCATAAGCAAGTTTGGTTGGCAAAGCCTGGATGATGGTGGGTGGAGCCGGGCTGGGTTTCACTTGACACCTCAAGATGTCCTGGGCTGCAGTCTCATCTCGTTTGCAGGAGTGCTTTTTACCCTTCTGCTTTAAGGAGCTATCTGACATCCAGGAAAACAAGAGCATGGTTGTCTCTGAATGCATCAGCATCAGTAAGGGAATTGAGACCTGCTTGTCTACCGCAAGTTCAACTTGGCCATCTCCAGGCACCCTGGATATGTCTCATTTGTGGCTTAGACTCTTTGGAGCTTTGTCTGGCCACTGCTCCCAAGGTCACCTTGGAAGAAAAATACCAATCTAAAGCAAATGAGTACTTAATTCAGACACAAAATCAACACACATAATTTAATAATCAGATCGAAACTCACTGCCAGGGGCTTCATTCAATATCAGCGTGTAAGTACAGTCTTTCATATTTTATCACTTTTTTTCTCCCTCATCAAGAGCTGAATGTGTTTCAAGTTCATCTTTTGTCTCGGCAATCAATTCTCAAGAAAACTGGCTGTCAAGCCTAGGGCTTGAAGGAAATAAAAGGAGAGGAATATCAATAAGCCTCCTGCTGCTCTGTCCTTTATAAATGGTCAGATTTATGCCTTTGTGCCTGCTCCCCATTTTCTGAAGCTGAGCAGTCAGGCTCGAGGGGAGGAAAGTCCAGGAACCCTCCACTTTCAGATCTTGGCATTTACCTCGAGGAGTAGTTAATTGGCTTTTGAGTTTTCTCATTTGAATTAAAGGCAGATTAGAACAAAGAAGAATGATTACATTCAGTGGCACTTTATTTCTGATTTTATTGTTGCTTTAGTCTTGCTGGCTGCTGACTTTAGGTTAACAGGAAGCAGGATGCTCAATTAAGATGAGAGTGATTATGAGAAGGATAATTATTTCATAATTGGGTTTTTTATGCACTCCTAATTATTGTGTACCACAATGGCTATTATTCAAAAATAGCAAAAATAAAGTCCATAGTTAAATGCTTTTGTAATTTTCTATTGGTGGTAGCTTCCTGTTGATTCCAGCCACCGTGAATTTAGCAATAATTAAAATAACTTTGCATTACAATCAAACAATTACCTCAGGGAACTGAGACAAGTCCATAATCCACTTGATTTTTGTCAAGCTCTAAGTAAAAGCTTTTCAAGTTCTTTGAAGCCAAGGAATTCATTCTTATTGAGAGATCAAAATTCGAGGCTTCAGAAAGCACATGTTTTGGTCATCACCTAATCTGGAAGTAAATGGAGTCCTTTTGAATTTCAAAGTTTGATAAGCCTGAAAAAAAAATGTGAACTCCACTTTGTGATTGATTTCCCAGTAAATTGAATAAAAGAAAATAGATTGTTGTGACTGCATTATCTTCATTCAGACAGTTTAAAGGCATTCAGTATGCAAATCAGATTGTTCCATAGTGGCAGCTTCTCTGTAGATCAATCATTGAAGAAAGTTATGCAAATGTGCATAAGAATAAATTGAGAGAGTTCAAGAAAATGTCATCTTTAAAGACTGTAGAGAGTCAAATACTCCTTGAGTAAGTATTCAGATTTACTAAGAGTCATACACTCTTAAGAACTCAGGTTCTGAATAGGAAGAACAAGGAAGGTCACATGATTGCTTCTAATTCTCTCTCATGTCCTCCCTTTGCTTAAAATCTATGTTACCTTGGGTAAGTACTTTAGTTTTAAGCTGGGTGTGCATGCTCATATTCTCAGCTACTCAGTAGGCTGAGGCAGGAGTATGTCAAGTTCAAGACTAACCCGGGCAACTTAGGGAGAGCCTGTCTCAAAATAAAAAGGGTTGGGGTTTTAGCTCAGGGGTGAAGGTCCCCTGGGTTCAATCTCCAGTACAAAAAAATAAAAAGAGAGTCTTAGTTTTCAAGTCTAAATCTTAAGAGGGAACCACACTGCTTCTGTGTGGGAATAAAGCCTGGGGACCGTGCCCAGTTGAACGGAAAGCCGCTCTAATGGTATCACAGAGGGTAAATGGGCCAGTGCTGTGCTCCTGGTCACATCCAAGCTAGCTGTCTCTCGCGGTCCTCTATGTCAAACTCGGGGCTCATGGTTCAGCTTCACCACTTTGGGGTTAGGCTATGAGCATTAATTTTCTTTGCAACTTCATTTGGGCCCAGAAATTTTTTTTTTCAGTTGTTTAATAACAATACAGGAATTGGCAGATCACAGGCAAGGGATCAGATCCATCCTGAGTCTGTGCTACACTTTTAAGGATTGTAAACAAACAAAACCAACAAAAGAATGTGCTGCCAAGACTGCACAGGCTTGCCAACCTCTAGACATTTACCCTCTGGCCCTTTACAAAGCTTGCTGACCTCTGCTCTGGGCTGATGTAACAGACTAGGAGGCTTGAATGGGAAACACTAAATAACACCTTTATCTTTAAGGTGTTGAGTCTGTATTAAGAAGTACCACTGTGATTCTGCAACCTGCACACTCAGAAAAATGAGAAATTATATCCCATCTGATTCAAATGTATGATATGTCAAGGTCATTGTACTGTCATGTGTAACTAATTAAAACAAATAAAAAATTAAAAAAAAAAAGTACCTCGTCTCCTTCCCCCTGTGGCTCTCAGAGTTACAGCCACTCATGTTTCAGGAACGCAGGAGGCTGCCATATTATAAGGAGGACTCCCTGAACACCAGGTATTTCCAAAGACCAAGGACACTTGTCCTGTTGTGCCTTGAGCTTCCAGCTATTAGATTTGCGCAACTGCCTCTTTGAATGCTCATGATTTCTCAGTGAATTGCTGGAGTGGCCGTGTGGCCAGGGACACAGAACATGCATGGTGTGAGGTGGTGTGATTTTAACCAGAGCGAGCTCAGCCTCTTCACTGATGTAGGTGCTCAGCCAGGTAGCCAACCTCTCCCATCTCGGGTTTCCACCCTTGTCCTGTACAATGGACATCCCCTTCTGGAATTGCATGACTGTTGAATGAGAAATAACAGTTAAAAGTACCTTGCTTATTCCATAGTGTGTCACTCTCAGAACACACCAGAGGGTGCTGAGTCAGAGATCAGAACAGGAGTTCACAGGCATAACTCCAGGGGACCAGGAAGCACTAACACGAATATGTATTACTTGGCTGGTAACTGTTTCCTTTTCAAATTGAGGTTAATTATTGCCATTTTTTTATACATATTTTAAATGGCCCAAATTTTTAGACATGCCCAATTTTGTGACTTCTATGTGCTTGTCCATATTCTATACTGGCAGAATTTTTACTGCAAAATATTAATTATTATGTAAATGGACTGTCTCATCAGGCATGTTATTTTTAACTGAAAATTCACTTTGTGAGGTGAATATTTAGGTGGATGTATCAATGAATATTTGTGTAAATATAACGTTTGATGCTGGGTTATTGAACATCTCCTAGAAAATATATTTCTTTCCCAATATTTTAAAACCATGACTTCATTTGGGAACATGCCCAAGAGCACCATAGCACTAATGGCTGATGGCTTCCCAATGTCTATTCTCTCTCTAGGAACAGAACACTTAATTTTGCCTTGGGATATTGCTCCCTAAGGGATGATTTCATTCTCTGTTTCACTCGAGGCCAGACGTGGCTGTATTACCAAGCTCTGACCAGTAAGAGGTGATGCAGTGAAGACACAGGGTTGGTGTCCTAGCAGCCACAGGAGGACATGAAGATGCAGTTTGCATTGTAGAGAATGGAATCTGAGAACTTCAAGGACACTGGGTTTCTGGGCTTCCCCCCCCCCCCACCCCAGTACTGGGGATTGAACCCAAGGCCTCACACATTCTAGGCAAATGCTTTACCACTTAGCTACACCCTCACCAGTAGCCCTCATTTAAAATTCTGAGACAGGATCTCTCTGGGTTGCTTGGGGGGTCTGGAACTTTCATCCTTCTGCCTCAGCTATTAGAGCACTTGGGATTGCAGGTGTGCATCACTGTCACCAAGCGTACAATGATTTCTGAGGTTTTGAGAAACTTCCATAAACCCGTACTACTGCCCTTAGGCTTACTCTATGTGAGATGGAAATTAAGTTAAATCTTGTTTCAGTTAGTATCATTTGTTATTTTTCTACCATAGATTGTAGAATCCAATCCTGACCTACTTGTATGGATAGCATCAATTTAAACTTATTCAAGTAAAAGAGAAACATCAGTTTATAAAAAAAAAGTATTATTTGAA
This sequence comes from Marmota flaviventris, assembly GCF_047511675.1. Classification (NCBI taxonomy): domain Eukaryota; kingdom Metazoa; phylum Chordata; class Mammalia; order Rodentia; family Sciuridae; genus Marmota; species Marmota flaviventris. The sequence goes on along the minus strand of NC_092505.1, from coordinate 109,134,788 downwards.
AGTGGGAGCATATTGATTCTGTGGCAAGGATCATAAAAATGCACTTCAATTTTCATTTTGGGATAGTCTTAAAAATTATCAGGAATAACATTAATAACATTATTATGTCTTTGTGTGAAATAGAATACCCAAACTTGATTACCTAAAGTTCTCTAGAGCAATGGATTAACTTGAGGTTCTAGCCTGGTGTCTGGTCTTGGGCAAGACTTTTTAAAAACTCTTTGGTAATTACATTTTTTAAAAAAATTTCAATTTGTTATATATGACAACAGAATGCATTAGAATTCATATTACACATATAGAGCACAATTTTTCATATCTCTGGTTGTACACAAAGTAGAATGATACCCTTCGTGTCTTCATACATGTACCTAGGATAATGGTGACCATTGCATTCCACCATCTTTCCTACCCCTATGTCCTTTCCCTTCCCTGCCCTCCCCTTTTCCCCTTTGCCCTATCTAGAGTTCATTTATTAGCCAATCAGACATGTTATATGTATGAAGCAAAAATGAGCATTATCCATGTAACTTTCTTTAACACAAAGCAACTTTATCGTTGAAAAAGCTAAGAAATTCTGTGTCAAAATGTGTGAATGGTATTGTTTTGAAAGAAAAGATATGTTTTCCATTGTATTTGCATCTTGTTTCCTTTACTTACAATAACATTTGGAAGGATAATAATAACTCAATAACTGCCCTTTAACAAGGACAGGATATGTCTTCTGTAAGTTGCACGATGTAGTTGTGTCTCTGCAAACAAAACCCCTTTCCTGACCATACTGTAATTTTAAATATTTGTTATCTGTGGATTTTCACAAACTGGCTGGGTGGGAAGATGAGAGATCCATAAATAAAATAAGAAAAATAAATGGTGCAATAATGTTCAGAAAATTTTTCTCATGTTTTGTAAGGAATAATGGCCTCAAAGATGAAATGTGAACTACTTATACAAACACTAAAGTAACCAATTATCTTACAATTAATTATCTCAGCACATAAGCATTTGTCTCATGAAAATAGAGAGCAATTCTTCTTTAAATATCAGGAAACAGAAGTGCAGAAAGTTAAATGTCACATTAAGACATTTAAGACGAAAGATCCATATTTCTTCCTTTCCAAGATGGGGCACCCTTAGATATGCTCAGAGGAACTTTGAAATAATGAATTATTGATGGATGTCATGCTGTTGTTGACTCTTCTAAGCAAGAAATTTAAAATTCAATCCAGGCTTGTACAAAAGCAGTGGAATTAATTATAGACATCTGTCAATTTCTTTGCTCTGTCCTTTGCCCAAGGAGATCATCACCAAGTGTCTGTCACAGCATTGCTATCACATTATGTTCCCAACTGAGTCCCACTGCATACTTATAGGAGCAGACCTATGATTCTCCCACAGACCAGAGGCTGAGGATGACATCAAGTAATGCTGAGAAAAACAGGAACTGAGTTTTAATGATACAACTGGTTTTGGTACTTTGAATCCCCTAGTTCATCAATAGAAATCCTGTGCTTGTTGCTGCAATCCTAAAGACTATGGATACCAGGAGAGATCAAATGCTTCCCCAAAATATCAATATTATCCACTAAGGAAATTATTTGTAAAGCAATCAATGATATTAAACCACAGAAAATTGAAAGAGAGAGAAGATACTGAAAAAAAAAAGTCACACTGCAAATATTTGGACTAGTTATGGCAAACTCAGAATAAAGTACTTAGTATCTAATTTCATGAAGAGGACTGAGGATCTGGGCAGTTTCTTGGTGCTTGCCTCCTCCAGGAGAGCCTACGAAACTAAAGCTACATGATAGACAGGCGTCCAGTGGAAAGTGGCAGCTGCGGACAAGGAGGGACCAAGGGCTGCGCTGCAGGGCGCTGGATCTCTTTACTGCATCGGTCCCTCGACGCAGCTTCACGGCGACTTTCAGAGACTCCTTGACTGGTTTCGTGATCACTGTCTTCATGTTCCATATTTTCTTTTCTCCTGAGGAAAAAATACCCAGACGGGCTGCCTTTGGGAGATGGCCATCGTTGCTGGCCGTGTGTTTCACACGCATAGAACCCACTGCAGGGGCAGGGGGAGGGGTGAGCCTTGATTAGGAAGAGCCGGATAAAACCAGCTGAGTGGTGTTTGGGAAACCTACCAGGATCCAGTGCCAGGGAGGGGACACAAATCCTGGGGTGTTCACAGGGAGAAGGACAGGACGCACACCTCAGTGAGTAAGGAATTGCAGCACGTAGTTGGCATGCGGGGAAAGGCTTGCCCAGGGGCCCTCCAGGAGGAAGTACCACAGAGCACTCCTGTGGTCCCCAGGTGTGACAAGGAGCCTTCTGCACCCACATGAGGCTCAGGAAGATCATGATCCCTTGTCAGAGGTGGACAGGAGCCAGATTCCCTGACAGAGTTTCAGAGAGGGGGACTGGGTAGTTAGTGCCTTCTGTAAAGTCTGAGAAGGTTCACAAGGCACAGAGGACGTCCCAGGCTGTTTTCTCTTGCTCTGGCTGATTGCCACTAACTGAGTAATTTATAGAGGATAGAGTTGCATTTGCTCATGGCTCTGGAGGCTGAGCAGTTCAAGACAGGTGGCCGCATCTGGGGCGGTCCTTCTCACTGAGGGCTCTGCAGTGTCCAGGACAAGCCTGCGATCTTGGTCTCTTTTTTCTCTTCTAAAGCCACTGCGGCAATTATGACATGCCACCCTCATGGCCTGGTCTAATTCTAAATATCACCTCCAGATGGCATTCACACATGACTTTGGGTTACAATTCCAATACATGAGTTCCAGGGTGTACACCCAAGACAGAGCAGATGGGAACTCAGGAATTAGGTCTCATGTCACCTTTTTGGTCCACAGAAGTCACTGTCTGTGGAGCAAGCATACCTCAGTGGCAGGGCCGGGACGTCGGCGGGAGAAGCCCAGCCAGAGGCGGAGGTGGAGAAGGAGGCTCATGGTGAGGAGAGCACCCCCCCGCGGAATGTGCACTAAGCCCTGCTCCAGGCGGAAGAACCCCAGAGCCAAGGGAGCCACAGCTTTCTGCCGTCCTGTGATTGGAGCTTTCCGCTTGGCGCTTGTCTTCCTTCAGTTTTCTTACGTAGACACGCAACTGCACCCTGTAACTCCCCTTGGAGGTCGCCTGCAGTTCAGTGAGCACTGAATGTAACAGCACTTGGCTCAGAGCCCTGTGTGACAGGGACACAGAGGTCTCTACCCTCAGGTATGAGTAGCTCTCGGTCTCTAAACTAGGGCATCTAGAAATATACTGTTCTTTTTTTCCTATAGCTCCGCATACTCTCTGGTTTGAATCGTCCTTTCCGACTGATTGGCAGGGAGAGAAAAGGAAAGAAAATCAAACAACAACCACGGGTGGGGCTTGACTGGGATATTTGCCTTGCTGGGGAGCAGGGTGGGGTGGGGCCCAGGGAGTCTGGCCCTCATTATCTGGGTCCTTTCTTTTTCTGCCCGATCTGATCTTTGTTATCCGCCCATCAGGGGTTACCCCACTTACCTTCAGATCCTTCGGTCCCCCCCTGTTTCTTGAGGCTTGGGCTTTCTTTGACACAGCAGCCTCTGGTCCTGGGTGCCTTCCAGGCTCACAGCCATTAGCCCCTTGAGTCCTTTCTGTGGGCACTGGGCGCGTTTGGTGTGAAGGGCTGCTCTCCTCCCTCTTTCCTGGTCACCACGACTTTGGTAAATATTTTTTTCAGATTGCTAATAATTCACTTTAAGTTCCAAGGGACTAATAAAATATGCTGAAGTGAGTCTGGCTGTGCTCCGGGTACAGAGAAGACAGAGTTGGTGACTGCTTAAGACCCGGATGGGAAGACATAGGAACAGAATCTGCAAGCCAATCCCAGACATCATTGAGCTTCACGTTCACTTTTAGCAGAGCACACAGTCCAAGCAGAAGCACGGTCTGTGTTGGCGTGAGTTATCATGTTAGGTTAGGTCAGCCCCACCCGGTCGCCCTAAAGCTGATTTCCCTCCTGGATGCTGCACAAAGGTGCTCGAAAGCCCTCAGGAGCTGCTACTCACCAGGGGCCTTGCTTTGAACATGTTCATATTGAAACGTGTGGTACAGATTTCAAAGAGAAGAAGGGCAAACTTTCTGCACAATGCCTGCAGGGTTTACCGCTTTTCCCTCAACTTAGGCGCCCAGGTGGAGATGAATTTAAACTATGGACTATATATTTTTAAGTGAACTGGAGCTCCTTTAATTCATCTGGTTGCATTTTTCCTCCTGGTTACATGGCAGTCAAAATATCAAAATCACCTTTTTGTTTTGCTTATATTTTGTATTTTAATGTTTTATTAGGAGTCTTGATATTTATGATTCTTTTTTCTATGAACCAGCAGATTTCACTTTAAAGTGACAAAATAAAGAGGCCATTCCTGCTCATGTAGAATATACTAGAATGGGACTAGATTCATTTCCTTTTTAAATTTAAAATTGTTTCTTGGCATAGCTTTTTTTTTTTTTTTTTTTTAGCAAAAGCTCTACTCCAATTAAGAAATTCAGAATTCTTATTTAAGAGATTCATAATTCACAAAAGATCTCACTGTAAAATTTTAGATATGCAAAGACACAGGTTGTAGGATATTTACTGAAATAATTTATAACAATAAACTATTAAAAATAATCTGTGTCCATCAGTTAAAGAACAAATAAAACATTATATATGAATGATAGAATATAAAACAAGTTTATATAATTAGGTGAATCTGCATATCATCAAAAACACATCTCAAAAACATAACATTGAATTATAAATTAAGAAAATAAAATACAACACAATACCATCTATGTAAATTTAAAATGCTACATTGTTCACTGTTGAATCTGACCATATGTTTGTGTGCATGTGTGTCTATGTACATGTGTGAGGGTGCATGTATAAAAATTTATACTACATGCATGTATATTCAAAAGAACACACATGAACTGGGTAAGAAGGTCTACCTGCAGGGATGAAGAGTAGAAACTGGAGTAGACTTATAAGTAGGGCTCAGAGGAAGTAATAAAGTGAAAACATCAGGCTGAACAGGGGCAAATAAAGGCTGCCTCAAGCTTCTCTCAAGTCCCTGCCCTAGGGGTGCGCTCCCTACTCTGCTCCTGCCCCCTGTCTTGTGGGTGCTCTTTTCCACATAGAAGTGACGCCATGATGAGTTAGAACCTTTTCAGAAACACCAGCAGGTAACTCAAGAGGGTTCCCTAGAGGGGCTGGCCAGGGAGCTGTGGTCAAGGTGAGGGACTGTAAGGGACACCAAGACCCTAGAAACAGGAGGAGGGCACAAAGGAGGCAGTGTGGTCCTGGGTCTAGAAAGGGACAGGTCCTCGGAAGAAGCAGCGGCCTCAGAGGAACTATGGTGGGCAGGGGCCCAGACTCTTCCGAGATGAAGCAGGAAAGGCGTGACCCACTGCATCTACCCTGGCCCAGGAAGCCCGGGTGCTTCCACAGGCACAGGGCAGGACTGAGGCTGGAGTGGGGGACAGGCAGGCAATCATTGATTTTGACTGGGTTAAGAGATACCCTCATTTCTGAATGTTTCTGTGTAGGTGTTTCTAAAGAGATGAGCATTTGACTCAGTAGACTGAGTAAAGAATATTGGCCCCACCAATGAGGGTGGGCATCACCCAACCCACCGAGGGTCCTCATAGGCAGAGCAACATCAAATCCACCCTCTCTGGAGCTGGCATGTCCATCTTCTCCCGCTCTGGGACAGCAGAGCTCCAGGTTCTCAGGCCTGTAGACCCTAGGACTTACACTGGTGTCCTACCCGCTTTGTGGTTCTCAGGCCTCTGACCTTGGACATGGAGTGACACTATTTTCTTCCTTGGCTCTCAGGACTTTCAGACATTCAGACTCAGACTGAATGATTCCACCAGTGTTTAGACAACATACTGTGGGCCTTGGCCTTTGTCATCTCACCAGCTGTATCTCATAATAAACTCACACACACACACACACACACACACACACACACACACACCTTTATTTATTTTTTTAATGTGGTGCTGAGGATTGAACCCAGTGCTTCACACATGCCAGGCAAGTGCTCTGCCACAAAGCTACAACCCCAGCCCCAATCAACTCTTCTTACATGTCTGTGTATATTTTATTGGTTCTATTTCCCTGGAGAACTCTGATGCATACAAGGGGCAAACATAATAACCAGCATGCATCATATGTAAATATACTTAACAGCATAAATGATTCTATAATAAATAAAATATAGTATATTATCCATTTGTTTATCCTGTATCTGTATTTTCCTGATCAAATATAAGTTCCAAGAGGGCAGAACCTGTTTTACTCACTGATGACTCCCAAGTGCCTAAAAGAGTACCAGGCACAAAGCAATCAATCAGTGTTTGGGCAGGGGGTGCCACCAATCAAGGTATATGATCAATATTATTTAAAACTGAGATTTAAAAAAAAGCTTGTTTAGTTTTGGGTCAATGAGGGCATAAGAATATCCCATGGCATTAGAATATTGTCATTTTTATGCTTATGAAGAAAATTTTCTGGACTGAATCAATTTTTGCTTTTCTAGTCAGCACAGGGCAAACAAAATCAATTATCTTAAAGATTCCAGATTAATTCATCAGCATCTCAATCTCACTGTCACTTTTATTTGAGTGGCTGCACTTCCCACATCTCTAGACCTGCTTTTTGGGAACACAGCCCTAGGTAAGAAACCATCAGAGAAAGCCCTGCCAGTAGCTCCACAGGTGATTGCGGCGGGGCGGGGGGGGGGGGAGTCCAGATGGGTCTTGTGCTCCAGGAGCATAGGAAGGGCAGAGGAAGACACCTGAGAGCCATCCTCTGTGTCTGAGGCCGATCACTGTTCTCGTCCTTTCTCAGCTAGTCAGCGAGCATCTTCGGCACAGTTTCAAATTGGGAGAAACTGTGTCCGTTAAGAATCATTGTAGATATAACCTCCTTGAAAGATGTTTCTGGTATGAATTCCCATCCTGAGGGTAGAGAATGTGCATTTTTAATCTGTTTTTGGCTACTATTCTAAATGCTCAGACGTCATGAAAATCATTCTTCTACTTGAATCCTAGTTCTACCTGGTTATTAATATTACAGTGGAGCTAGTTTTACAGTTTGAAAACAAAATTTAAGTTTCAAAAAATTTAAAATACTTGTATGGTAATTGAGCAATCGTCATTTTTATATATTAAGGATGATTATGAACATTTAACATCAAATATTCTAAAGTCTTAAACACTTCCCATAAGATACAAGCTTTTTTCTACTCTTAACGTTTTTCTCCCCTTGGTACTTATTTTCTTAATTATATGTATATCTATATATAGTTTGCTCATTTGTCTTTGGCACTGGGGACTGAACCCAGGGCCTCACGCATGTCAGTCAAAGGCTCTGGCACTGAGCATCCCAGCTCCTTAATTTTATCTTCTTGAGTTAGAATTGATTCAAAAGTAAAACAGGGTAATGCAAAAATCCTACAAAGTTCTTCAGAATTTTCAAGAATGGTAAACTATGCTTCTCTTCTTTGGACAGTAGGAAAAAATCACAAAACTGGAGATTTTGTTTTGCACCTTCATAAATTGAACTGTGAGGCCCTAATATGGTGAAGTGTGCCCAGTGACTTCCACCTCTGGTCCTGAAATCATTTAGACATTAAAGTAACTTGCATATTGCTCTGTCAGCTGCCTCTGGACAATTTATGGAGTCTCCTTAGGAGATAGTTTTAGGTTCTTTAAGGAAAATGCCAACTCAATCCTTGAGGGAATGGAAGTGCTGACTATGGTGGTTCTAAAAATGGACTTGAAATTCTTTGACACTCCTGCCATTGAGAGGTAGAAGACAGTCTGTAAGCTGTGAGGGCTTTACTAGTAAAGTACAGCGTGACACTGTGACAGTTTCTGGCCCCAAGCCTTAAGACTACCTGGGAGTGGCTAGTGGCTCTTGGGATAGCAGCTCATCTCATTCAGCCACCATACTTTGAGGAAGCCAAGGTAGAATGTCATGACATTCCTGGCTGGCTCCACCCAGGGCCAGGGTCAGCACCCATACACGTGGGGAGGTGAGACTCTGGGTGATTTGAACCCTTAGCCTCTGAAATCAACCTTGCACCCACCACTGGAATCATGCAGGAATTTTATGCATGCAGATGCATGAAGTCCTCCAAGGGGCTTTGTTCTGCAAATTCCTGATGGCTGTAGAAATCTGTCTGGCCTCTCTTCCCCTTGTGGATGTTGGGTTTCTCTGGGTGAGAAAAGCTTTGCTCTGTGTCTCTCAGGGAACAGTTGGGAGATGCTAGAAATTTCTTTTTAGATTATCAAAGTTAAGATTTGGTTAATGGAAGTATTTTATGAATTAACGTACTTAAGAGCAAATGGTAGAAAAATAATCTAAAGTGCTTTCTGGAGCATTGAGCAGTCTCAGGGACTCTAAGAGATTTTTTAGGGCCTAAGTTTTCAGCCGTCATGTTACCGTCTTCCTCCTTCTCTGCAGAAAGAAATCTTGAGTCATTCATTAGCGTTCCCCAACAACCCTTGGCCTGTGGTCTACATTATTCTATTAGAGTAACTGCCACTTTTAGGTACCATCCCCAGGCTTTCCCACCCTTCCCACACTGTACTGGTGAAAGCGTGTGTGCTTTGAAGGCACAGGGACTGGCCAGCAAGGCTGGCTGCAGGAGGACTTGCTCCTGGTGGATGCCAAAGCCCACAAGCTGAAACTGTGAATTGGGTAAAGATGACACATTCTCAGGAAGAGTTTGGGTGTTGATACCTAGCTTGTGTCTTAGACACTAGAATATCAATTATTTATTGGGATAAATGACTCACCGGCCAGATATTTCATCACTTCATTTGCTTCCACATTTATTGCACTCTGGAACTTATAGAAACCAAGCAAATCACAACGTCAGTCTAACTAATGGAAGCAGATTAAACCCTCAGGGTTTGCTATTTGTAAAGATTGGTTGCACACAAAATTCTACAAAGTGGAAGGGAACCAGCAAGCATTTCAGTCTTCAACCTTCCAAGTCCCTATTTTATTTGAAATAAATCATTGCATATGTGACACTTTGCTTAAATGTTTTTATTCTTTGCATTCACGTTTTCAGATTTTTGTAGCATTATGTAATTGAAAACCATACTCATTTAAGTTACTTATGTAACTTAAATTTGCTTTCTTTTTAAGAAAAATTATAAAAATCATACTGTAGAAAGCCCAAACAGTAAATAAAAATATGCTTTTAACTACCAACCCTCCACCTATGAAATCTTTTCTAATATGTTGTATTCCTTATTCCTGCTTGCTGCCTGGGTAACCACCTGCCAAATTAGAGCTTCACTGTGGGAAAACTCATAATTTATGAATAATTTTTCATCACCCTTTGACATTTCCAAAAAAAAAAACAAAACAAAACAAAACATGGCATTGAGAGTCAACGTTTATTTTATTTTATAATTGCATGCTTTGTAATGCATGAGATTAATTGTCATATCTGGGACTGGACATTGGTGTTGTGTCCTTCCTAACATCAATGTCAACTAAATGTACTGTTCTGATTTGTTTTATGGTGTGATAGTAAAACATCACATTGTCCCTTTATAGTTGTTATATTAAATTGCTTAAGCAATTTGTTTCAAAGAAATAGCACTGCTGTTTTACATATGATAAATTGGGATCTTAAAACCTTAAGCCAGTCTTCCACATACATACAGCTAACGCACAGATGTCAGGAACCAGAGTGTTCTGCACTGCCAGCCGGCAGCAATTAAGTGGAAGGCACCATTGGAGAACTCAGGTAAATAACGTTGCTCCCATTCTGTCTGTTGTAATTAAATGCTGCTTCTTATTCACAGAGTAAAACCTGGCCCCTATTGAACTATTTTCCCAAAGAGATCAGAGACAAATGAAGAAAAACCTGAACTGTTATTTTGTTGCAGAGAGCTTTTGTAGGAATTTAACCCTTGGGCATATATTTTAGGACTTCCCTTAGTGATGTAAAAGAGAAGACAGCATTACCAGTGTGGCATTTTTATCACCACTGCCTGTGATGTACATAATTGTGATAGCTATCAGGGACCCTGCAGGGGAGCAGCAGCCCTGTTCCTAGTGAAGGGTGTGCCACCTTGCAGGGCCAAAGTGGCTGTGGTGCTTTGTGTGGTTCACTCAGCACAGTTTTATTGAGTACCTATTATGCCAGGCACTGGGGTACAGAAGAGAACAAACTAGACCTCATACCAGTAGTCAGAGAATTATCTTCCAGGGTAGGGAAGGAAAAACAAGAGAATCAAATCAACAAACTGGCTCATATGAACAGTGAGAAATTATGGGTGTAAATATGCAGGTATCTTCAACAAACAGGGTGGAGAAATAGAGCAGGAACTTAGATGGGCATATGCAGGAGGCTCCTGAAGGCAACAGCAGAACAGTGTGCAGAGGAGAGCAGACCCTAGGACCCGGGAAAAGCAGGGAGCACTGCGGGGGAGCAGTACCCTACAGTGGTCATGGTACCTTCCCTGTTTGGACCCACATAAGCTCTCCATAAGCCCTTTTCTTTACCAAGTACTCATTTTCTGTCAGAGATTCTATCACTTACAGTGAGCAGAACAGGGTTGATCAAGGAAATGGTAGCCAGGGAAGTGCCCTCTTGCTGGTTGGCTCATGAGTAAATTTGGTTACTGAGCATCCACTGTCCTTAAGAAAAAAGAAGAAAGGAATCACAGAGGGAATTGATGGCAGGGTGGACCTCTGGTCAGTGTTGGAGAAGGACTTAATCAGGTCGGGGAAATCCAAATCAGCCCCAACTAGGACGTCACAGGAAGATTCTCCAGGTTCTCCACAGAGGGCACTGAAAGGCCTCTAGACCATACTTAGACCACAGTGCAGATCAAACCACCAAGCATTCCACTTCCAGTTATCGTTACAAGCACTTTGGGAAATAAATGTGTTGAATTAATATACAAACAAAACCGTGTGCCGAAAGCCTGTGTAGAGTGTACCCTCGCTGTGGATTTAGTTTTGCACCCTGGCTCTTTGGGGACCTTCTCTTTCGTTCTCTCTCCTATGGTTGGAAAACATCCTGCTCTTTCAAGAAGACCCACTGGCCAGCAGCTGGGCCAAGTACCCCACATTCAGGCTCTCACAGCTCTCTGTAGAAGCCTTTCTCTCATCAACAGATCAGTCCGATCAGGCTGCGGCACTGTGAAGCCAGGCCAGGGCCTCATCCTTCGCCCTGGGCCCACGTTCCTGTCACCTGACAGGTGCTCATGGTGTGCTGAATTAGAGTCAGCTATTGTCACTCAACTGCTTGCCATTTCTGGGCACCAAGCCTAACTTAACGTTCATTGAAGCTTCCAGAGGAACTTGAGAGGATCCATTTTAAACCATGGAGCCTGTTTAATTGTAGCTTAAAATCCAGAAATTACAAAAATAATTTTTTGATGAGTTTGACAACATATGCATGCCCCCCAACTAACTTTTACATCGTAATAAAGCATCATATGCTTTATTATCATAGGCAAGATACACACTAGAACCCTGGGGAAATTATTTATATCCCATACTTCAGACAGAAAGACTAATTTCCTTAGTTTATGAGGCAAAGACAGTGAGAAGAAAAGGACCAATACATACAATAGAAAATAGGGGACCTGGACAGAGAGTTCACAAAACACAACATCCAAACAACACTTAATCTTACATGAGAAGATGTTCAAAAAAGAGCACTCACTTGTTAAGAAAGCAATATAAAATCCACACTGGAATCTCATTTTTGCACATCAGATTGTCAAAAATCCAAATGTTTGAGGGCACCCTGTCTCATTGGTTGTGGGCAAAGGTTTATTCATATATCACTGGGAGACTTTCGAAATGGTGCTGCCTCTGTGGAAGAATGATTGACAGTGTCTATTGGATTTGCAGTTGTACCTACACTGGCCTTTGGCCTACTTATCATCTTGCCAACAGATGTTGCAACATGTGTAAGAAATTATGTAGGTGATTTAGGTCACTTATTGTGGTGCTATTTTTACTACTAAAAGATAACCAAAATGTTAAAATAAAAATAATAAAACCTAATTTTTTTTAAAGAGAGAGAGAGAATTTTAATATTCATTATTTTTTAGTTTTCGGCAGATACAACATCTTTGTTTGTATGTGGTGCTGAGGATCGAACCCGGGCCACACACATGCCAGGCAAGCGCGCTACCGCTCGAGCCACATCCCCAGCCCCTAATTGTTTTTGAATAGGACATTAGTCAAGTAAATCACTGTCCAACCACATGATGGAATTTTGTGCAACTGTGCAAGAGAAGAGGGGACTGACCCAGGACCTCCAGGACAGCCTGCAAACCATGAAAGGAGCTGAGTGCATCTTGGCCCACAGAGTGTAAGAGAGGCAAGGACCACATATTTGCCTTTGCTTGAGTTGAAGAATCATGGAAGCACAAAATGCAAACTAATAAATGCACCTGGAACAGGCAGAGGAAAGAGTATGGAGAAAGGGAAGTAGGGAGGTGGGATTCTTCTGTGTGACTTTATTGTTCTAGTTGTGAATCAGTAAATGTAACTACTAAAATTATGTGTTAAAGAAAGTTCCACCTTCCCCAAGAAGAGCTGTACTGTGGATATCAGCTATATCTACCTCCCTTATTTATATGTATTTTCATGCAGGTGAGGGAAAAGTTATAGATGCAGGAATTAATGTCACAATATCTGAGTGTGCAAAGAGGAAGGCTTGAAAAAGTGGAAAGAGCATAATTTTTGAAGCAGAGAGATCTGTTTAGTTCCCCCAGGTCATTAGGGCTTTGACCTTGGTTTCTTTCCTTGTTTGCTTCCCTCAACTACAAAATGAGGCTAACAACATCCGCCCTCGAAGGTCATGATAAGAGTCAAAGAAAAGAAGGTATTAATTTAGTTCACCCGATGCAGCCTCTGGAGCTTGAGCCAGCCTGCCTGCCCTCTGCAACTCTCCTCTTGCCCACACACTTAGTGGGTGACAATGCTGACACCAGGAATAGTCATTGTCTCTTCTGGTCAATGTCTTACTTCCTCTCTGAGGACCTCTTTCCTAGGGATTCAATTTCAGTTTATGGTTAGTATTGAAACTTAATCAGTTTTATACTTTTATATAGTGATTTAAAACCACAAGATTCCTTTTATTCCTTTCTGTATTCTAAAGTAATAACCAATGCTCTGTATACTTTGGTTTTTCTATATGTCAGAAAGCTTCCATATTAAGAAGTTAGCATAAGTCTAGAATACCAATGATTATATTTTCTTATCTGTGTGCCCTTTAATTCAGACCTTCTTACAGTCTGCTAAATGTAATTAGATTTCTCAGTATATCTAATTCTTGCAATTATTAGATCATTTTAAATGAAAAATAGTATTCCAGGCACCATATCATTTAGACATTTTCCAATCTGGTTTTCCCTACTATCATAAGTCAGGTAACATCACCAGCAAAACTGACATTTAATTATAAAAATGGCAATTGTTCACAATTTTTATATGGTTACTCTTTAACATATATTTGTTATATCTTAACATTTGCCATTCTAATTTTCCTAGGGTAATACTTAGTCTTTCTGCTGAAAAATAGTATTAAAACTAAGTCAAGGGCAGGTGGATCCCTTGCTGCCTAAGACCTTCTGTCCTGTGACCAGTTCCCAGCTTTGCTATTCTTTCTTATTTGGAATTTAATACTATCATGACTTCTTCTTTGGAAAAGTTGTGGTTTTGTTAGTTTATTTCCACTAGCATAAAACCATAGTACAATTGAGAAAACAGCTGAGAAACAATTTAAAATACCAGATCAATATTCGTTTTGTGTAGTTAATTTTGCTTGACATACCCAATATCAGGATGCAAACTGGCAAATGACAGAGGGGCCCAGACTTCAAACTGCATCCCACGATGCCTATGTTTTAATCATGCATTCACATGCCACAAATATATAAATGTTTTACATGTTTATACATAAAGCTGAATATACCTCATTTGTCTCTTAAACTAGCAGCTATCTTATTTAATATAATAAAACTTTTAGCTATTTTAGATTATTAATAGAGATACAGTTGCATGTATCAATCACCGTATGAAAGATTCTGTGCTCCAACGGGTCCCACAAGATCTCAACTAAATTTCATATCAACCTAGTACCCCATAAAATAAGTGCTATTATTATTTTCATCTTTTAGAGATGATAAAATTAAAATGTAGACAGATGAGAAAACTAGGCCGAGGTCTCCCACTTTTAACAAGCGATGGAGATAGAGGTCATCTGGCTCCAAGGCCTGGGATCCAGCCAATCAGCTACACCGTCATGTTGAGGTTAAAAATATCAAACTCCTAACACTGGCTGCTGAGCAGAGGGTGCATTCAAGGGACCAGGCAGAAGGCAAAGAGGCCAGTTAGGAGCTCACACAATGATCTAGGCCAGAGCTGTGTGGCTTGAGCTGAGAAAGTGGAGGCACGGAAGGTCTGGCTGGATCTGCTGTGTTTCCCTGGCGGAGACCACAATTCTCACTGCCAGGTAGTCACTGTGCTGAAGAAGAGGAAGGGATCAATGGAGTTTGGGCTAAGTAGCTAGGGGAAGGCTCCAGAAGGAGAGGTTTGGAGGAAAGCAAGAGCTCTGCGTTGGCTGTGCGGTTAGGCAGCTGGAAGTCTGAGCCTGGATTTCTGGAATGCATCAGGGCTGGTGATAGGGAGGTGGAAGTCACTGGTAGAGAAACAGTGTTTATAACCTGGGGACTGGATGAACTCACCCAAAGAGAGGGGTAGTAGAGAAGATGGCTTGTCCCACCAAGCGCGGACATCTGGAATAGTCACTGTGGACAGAACTCGGCTTAGACCTGAACGTAGTTTTCAAAATAAATGGTGCTTTGGGGCTGGGGGTATAGTGAGAGCACTTGTCCAGCACGTGAAAGGTCTTGGGCTCGATAATGATATTAATAATAAATAAGTAGAAAAATAATAATAATAAATAAACATAAATGGTGTTTTTTTTAAGGCTTGTGTGGCATTCAGTGTGAATTATGGGGAAGGAGATGGCCTTGTTTGGTGCTGGGGTATCCCACACCCCTCAGTGAGATGTGGCAAGACTAGCTTTAAAAAGTCAAGCACTTTAGGGAGGCGGGGGTAAAGGCTGGTGGTAGAATGCTTCCTAGCCTACACAGGCCTGGGGCTCGTCCCCCACACTAGGAGAAAAATAAATACATAAAAATAAAAGAAAAATAAAAGATAAAACAACCTTGACTAGCTCTCTTTTCCTTCTCATGTTCTAAACCCTCTTTGTGCACTCAGCTTTCTTCTTAATGCTCTCTGCTGCTCTTTGTGCCCACCACTCCTAAAAAAAATTCATGAAAACATTGAAAAAAATGGTAGTCATACCTGGTAAGTTAACAAATTAAAATTACAACTATGTCCTCTTAGTATCATCCAGCTCCCCTTCTGGGGGGGAAGATGTTAGAGTCTGTAAACAAGTCAAGATGGCGCCTGGCATTTTGCCAGAGGGAGTGGTTTGTGAGGTGGAGCCAGCAAGCCATTAAGTGTGGAGATTCCTTATTGGTTGACTGCTGTATCTAGTTTATGTTAATTAGATAAGCTGTGTGGAATGTATAAATACATCTGTTGTCCTACAATAAATGGCTCCCACTCCTGCTGTATCAATGTACACAAGTTGCTCGTCACACCCCCCCCCCCCCCCCAGGTTATTTTGCTGCAGCTGGACTGCGGCAGGGAGATAGAATGGAGTTAGTTATAATCAGCAGTTCAGTTGAGAACAGAAACAATGATCTACGACTCACATGAGTTCCATGAAGATGCCATAAAATCAGAGGATATTCAGGATTTGGTTGTCATATTTCTAAGTGGCTCAAGCAAAGGATGCTTTCATGACTACAAGCATGGTCACTTCATCCACAATCCACTAATTCAACATTGACGGAGAAGCAGCTATGGCTTGAGTACTCCCTGGTAGCCAGCGTGATTTGGGGACATGACAAAGCCTCCATCTAAGAGGTGCTTCTACCTGGGAAGTTGAATCCGGAGCAAGGCAGGCCCAGGGCTTCCTGTTCCCGTCATTCCTGGAGACTTGTTCTTCTTTTTTGGTGTCCTTCCATGTCCTGATCTCCAGGACAGTGGAAACCAAAAGCACAAGCCCCATCACTACCCACAGTGACCCACAGAACCCAGGAAAGTTCTCCTCCACGTCCTATACCTCCAGGAACATGGAGACCATTATCTGCCCTTGCCCAGGGGACCTAAGGAGAGCCAGCCACGGACGTGGGACCACAGCTGCTGGTGTCACCTGTGCTTGTGCCATGGGAGCTGGAGGAGGTAGTTCCAAGAGGGTGACTACCAGCCCCACAAACCCCAGTGCCACCCTGAGTTGCCTCATGGGACCCACAACCTCTAGTTTGTTACCGGTGACATAAATGCCCTATGACCTCTGCTCACGCATGTCAGCTGGGAGGTCCATCTCATCCTGTAGCTCCAGGCTCCACTGCCCAAGGCTCAGGAACCTCATGTACTCATTTTGAGAGTCCTTGGAAGGGCCTCACATCCTGCGACTCGGGGACCATGGCTGCTGGTGCTATTGCACTCCTGTCATCCATGCTTTCCCTGAGGGACTTGGGGACAGTCCTCTCCACATCTTGTACCCCAAGACTATGCAGCTGTGGCCACAAGCCCTGTGTCATCAGTGCTTGATCCTGGAGCCCAAAGATAGGCACTTCAGAAAGCTGACATCTAAGTGCAATCAAAAAACTACCCCATACATGTACCTAGCATACGTACCTAATTAGAATAAAGGAATTAAAAAGAAACTAACTACCTCATGACTTGCCTCAGTGTAGACGACTGGGACACTCGGATACTGCTGATATTGATCAAAGCTGAAGAGATCACACAGACTACACTGTGGAGCCCTTATAACACCAAAGCCAAAGCACCTGCCCCCCAGACACCCTGCATCCCACCTAAACAAAACCCTCCTTTGCTACTAAAGCTGCTCTGTGAAACTGGAAGAGGTTTGGTGCTGGGGCATTCCAGACCCCTCAGTGAGATGCGGCAAAATTAGCTTTAAAAAATCAAGCATTTTAGGGAGGTGGGGGTAAAGGTCAGTGGTAGAGTCCTTCTAGCATATAATAATAGACAGTGGTCCTTCCAATGGTAACCTGGAAGAGGTGACCATTCCACCAGATGCCACACAGGGACCCAGGAAACATGAAAGGAAACTGACCCCTCAGGTCCCAAATTTTGCTCTCAGGCCTGCCATTGACTCTGGGAGCTTCACTATGCTTCTGGTGAAGCCCTTGTCTGCTCCAGAGAGCCAGGGTTAATACCTGTCATTTGCAAATAAGGGTTCAGGTTGTTACACGTTATAATTGGAGAACTACAAGACGTAAATCAGACTTATAAAGACTAACTGTATATACATCTCAAAGGGCTATATATCCAAAATTTCTATCCAAGCTCATGAAGGCAAATTTCCCTCATTAAATCCTGTACTGATTCAAGACTAGGAGGGAGAAAAGCTCTGCTTAGGATCCAATTATTTCTTAGGTTATTTCTATTTTACTGAATTCTAAAATAGCCAGTTCTTTCTTACTGTCCATCTTCCCAAGAATGGCAAGCTGGCCTCAAAGATGGGGACACGTGGAACTAATTGGTAAGTCAAGCAAAGTAAATTAGATGCAATGTCTATGCGCTATTAATAGAAACTCTCCCCAGAACCTTGAGGTTATAGAGCTAAGTGCCAAAGAGAATAAAATGTCGAATTGGTCCAATCGTTTCCAATTTGATGACCAAGAAATGAGAACACTTGGGGGAGTCTGCTCACAAACTCAGACTATTTCTAGTTCTCTGTCTCTGTCAGATCTTCAGGGTAGACTCTGGGCTTTCAAAGCCAGAAGTGATAGCAAGTCATTCCAAAATGTGCAGAAATGGAAGCAGGAGGAAGCACAGGCGCCCAGTTTTCTTGTTAGCCTTCTGGGTGGAAAAGATAAAGAAAACAGTTAAAAAAAAAAAAAGGCAGTATCTTTTTTCCTGCAGCCATAGGCACCTTAGCCTTGTTTTTTTTTTTTTTTTTTTTTTTCCTTAAAAGAAAAGAAATGTCACTAGAAGGCATTTGTTCAAGGAGGGGAAAGAAGCATGTTTGTGACTTTTACTGTTAAGTTAGAAATAAGAGAAAAAGAGTTCTGTTTTGCAACTTATCCTGCATGTCAGAAATAACCCTGACTAGGACACATGTTCAGACCCATGGAAGTCACATATTTATGCATCAATTTACAGCTTTTGACATTCTTCCTCAGCCACCATCTTATCTGAAATATTAGTTAACTCTCAAGGGATTCCGTAAAGTTAATGTTCTCTCTATTTTGCAGATGAAGATGCTCAAATCAGAAAAAATCAACTTGGCCTTGAGAAATCCTTCTAAAGAATTCTGGAACCCAGATCAGAAGGAGAATCTTCAAGATTGTGAGGATTTCATAAATTAATGGTAGTTTGCACTATCAAATACAAAGCATTTGATTAAATTTAGAAATAGAAGAATAACTTTGAAAGAGAACAAGTATAATACTGTCAGCCTTGACTCCCTACTTCTGGCTTTGAAGGCCATGTGGCTGATAACCGTGCATGACACAGTTGTGATAAAATGTGGTGCCACCGTCCAAAGAGTTCTGATGAGCACCAGAACAACTCCTCAAAGACCTGTTCTTTGGAGATAACAAGTGAGTTTTAAGTTCACAGGAAGAGAGATTTGAGAAAATTAGGTGGTTATCTATGAGGCTGCTTCTATTCATTTGTTTCCCCAAATATCAAATTGTCAGAAATTATTTCTTTCTTAAAGGAGAAGTGATTTTTAAAAAAATCATTAAATGGAATTTGGAACTGAAATTGTATATCATTGTATTGAATTATGGATCAATCATATATATATATATATATATATATATATATATATATATATATATATTTTTTTTTTTTTTTTTTTGACTAAAATAGCAATAAAACTTCAAAATGCTTCACTGTGTGATGGGTCAGGCTTTACCAAGAGAAGCATACATGGATGCTAAGTCCCAAGGACAGCACATAGCCAGGCTGTTCCCAGCTGTCGTGACAATAATAGGCAACAGTAGCAGCCAGTGTTCGGGGGAGTTTAACACCAACAACTCTGTGCAGTCCCTAGAGCACCCTATTACACTCATGCTGTTGAGAGTCCCATTTTGGAGTCCAAAGAATTGAGGCCCAGAAAAGTCAAGTCAGTCGTCTGAGGTTAAGCAGGCCATATGCTCAGGTCCTGAGCCGCTACTGGCGAGTCCTTGCCCCAGCCTCCAGCTCCCCGTGGACTTCACTGGTGGATTGTGTCAGTGAGGGCACATTCAGCTTTCCTAGGGAGAGGGACTGACAGATGGATGAGCTGTTTGGTATGTGAGATGATTAAACCAAAAGGTTCCTAAGGACTGTGTGCACGACCAGGGCCCTTAGGGGAGACAGCCTGGCCCTCTCTTCCCGGAAGGCCTGGATTTCATTTCTCAGCCCTTAGGGGCATAGGCACAAGGTACGGGCACAGGACCCCACACTGGCTGGAGGTCTGAAGTCTCAGGAAGCCCCTTGGTAGCATCTCCATCAAGGACTCCGCCATCACACAAAGGCAGGGCATCCAGGCTGCTGTGGTGAACAGAAGCAGAGGTTCAAAATCACCTTCACAACCCCTCTTTCTGATGAGAAATGCAAGAGAAAACATGACAAAGACTAGAAAGTATCGTGGTTTTTAAAATTAAGTTTTAATTATCATTGTTAAGAAAAACAGAGCCTGAGGAAGATCATGCAAAAGCAAGACAGCTGAACAAGAGCAGACTGAAGAGCACTGGTGTTCACAGAGTCCCCCTTCCTCTTCACAGGGGATCTCTTCATGTCAGTAAGATTCACAAGGTATCCACAGTGGAAATGGCATTCGTTGAACCATTTGCTATCTGTGCCCTGGAGCCAGCCAGGAAAGACAGTAGGGAGTGACACTGCAGCTCAGGGCTGGGTCAGTGCTCTGTCGGGAATGCTTGTGCAGGACAAACATCAGGGGACCTCTGTCTCCAAGGGAACGGGCCACCTTTTCTTATTTCATATTTATGTATTTGGTGAAGGGATGGGGCCTGGAGGTAAGGGCAGAAGAGGTGAGGATGGGGAGCGGCTTTCCAGGAATTGGGGCTGGGGGCATGGACAACAGGTGATGAGCTAGAGGGAAAAGCGGCTCCATGATCCACTGAATGTGCTCCACTGTCATCCATGGTGCCACCATTGGGGCTCGGTTGTGTGTATGCAACATGTTTTCTTTAACAGTCCATCAGTTGCTGAGAAACAGAAGGGGAAGATGAGTCGGCAGGTAGACAAAAGCAGGAACGCCAGTTGACACGTCCACTTGGAAACGTCAATGCCAACTACGCAGCTGGTGAGGAGCCCAGGTCGGTGTGGAGAGTGCTGCAGAATGAAGTGGTTCCTGTGTTGAAGTAAATGACAACGTCAAGTCTCGAGAGATTTGGGGCAGCAATGGAGTATTGAGAGGAGGAAATGAAGCCCCAACGCATTTTTCATGAGCATCATGGATCCTTAGGAGAATGTTTACTGCATTTGAGAAAATTACAGGACCCCCCCCCCCGCCACTTTACATAAAACATCTTTTATTTTAACTTCAAAAAAATATGTGACACGTGTCCACATATGCACCTGCAGGTGTGTCTATACATGCACAGGTACAGGCACAGGACCCCACACTGGCCTGGGGTCTGAAGTCTCAGGAAGCCCTTTGGGAGTATCTCCATCAAGGACTCCGCCCATCACACAGGGGCAAGGAAACATCCTGCAGACCCCAGATGCTCTGTAAGAGGGGGCAATTTTTTCTTCTTGCTTTCAAAACAAACTCTCTGATTTTCTTTTTTCTTTTGTCTTTCCCGTGTGTGTGTGTGTGTGTGTGTGTGTGTGCATACACTGCTAGGGATCTGGCCCAGGACCTTGTGCAGGCTAGACAAGCCTCTCTACCACTGAGTTATATTCCCAGTTCAAATGCTGTAATTTTCTGAGGTAGACATCAGAATTCTAGTTTCAGCATGCAAGGGGTAAATTTAATTTTGAACTGTAACCTTCCTTGGGAATAGTGGAAAAATAAATGCACATTTTGATTTATGAAGAGATAAATCTCAGTACTGGGTAATTCTCTTTCCTGTATACGTAAGTCGTGGTGTTATTATGATCTGTATTAAAATATGGCTGAGCATTCAGCTCCTGGGAAAACATTTACATCTGTTCAGAGTATATAGAGTTGATTATAAACTTTTAAACAAAATTCTTTGTAAACCGAAACTTTATGAAAGCCACTTTTATAAATTCAAAGATTTAAAGTTCAGTTAAATAAGGACACAAATGAAAACCAACTTTTAGAAATTAATATTGAAATGTCACTAATGTCAGTTTAGCACTGGTAGAAGATATTAAAAGCTTCTCAAAACTGACATTTTTAATCAAAGTTAATATTTTTAATAATAGTTTCTCTGTGATTGTGGCAGTCACTCCTGTTATTTCAAATCTATTTCTGATACACGTACATAGCTACGGCTCTAGCTGTGGGCGGCGTAGGCAGCACAGAGACAGTCACATAGACAGTGCGATTTGAAGGTTACCCAAAGGACCGTGTTCCCCACGTCCATCCAGACAGTCAACAGTGTACGAGGCTAGTCCATGGGGGACTCTATCATTTGAGTACACTGTTCTGTTAGTCTGTCTGCACCACACCAAGCAGGGTGTGGCCCAGATACCTGAAGACTTTAAGTGACTTTCTCATAAGCATGTAGCTCAGGAGTAACAGCTGGGACTCAGGCCTCTGTTGTCTTCTCATGATCCAGTGTCCCTTTCCACTGTAGCAAAGTCCTTTCGGGTGTCTAAATCCCTCCCACGGAGACCTTCTTTTTGGTGAGTACTGTGGTCCTATAGTATATCCTTGTGGGTGTTCATTTGACTTTGGCCTAATGGATTAAGCCAAAAGGAAGCATTAACTCTTGGAAAGAAAAATCAAGAGTCGAGTGTCACGAGGCAGGATGAAAAATTGGTACTTTTTGATGGTCCCTGGACAGAGCACTGAAGCCCTTGGAGATGTCTGGAGTAGCCAGGCCCCACCACAGGGTGCCCCTGACAGCTGCCACCCACACAGGCTGGAAGCAGAGGGGACTTGGAAGTCATTGCTGGGATCTGAAGGGTAGAGCTGGGGCCTAGAAAGGGCTGAGGCCGTAGGGCCGCATTTCTTGATTAGAAATGACTCATGACTGCTTGTAAGTTACATGGACTGTACCAGTGTATGGGGTGTAAACACATGCAAGGGTCAAATACAGGTAGTCACCACTCCTGTCTTAAACATTGTTTATAAATTTTTAAATAATGTGTAATAATATTTGTACATATTTATTAGGTTCAGTGTGATATTTCTATCTTTTTCTTTTTTTATTTTTGTGGTACTGGGATTGAGCCCAGGGTCACTCCACCACTGAGCCACATTCTTAAATGTTTTTATTTTTTATTTTGAGATGGTCTTTCTAAGTTCCCCAGGCTGGCCTCAAACTCAAAATCCTCCTGCCTCAGCCTCCCGAGTAGCTGAGACTACAGGCATGTGTCACTGTGCTTGATATCTCATTTTA
Organism: Marmota flaviventris; assembly: GCF_047511675.1. Classification (NCBI taxonomy): domain Eukaryota; kingdom Metazoa; phylum Chordata; class Mammalia; order Rodentia; family Sciuridae; genus Marmota; species Marmota flaviventris. The sequence goes on along the minus strand of NC_092505.1, from coordinate 109,112,114 downwards.
TGTATAAAATATATACTGATAAAATCACAGTAATTAAGGCTTCCATCTGCTTATCATTACTTAATGTTTGGAGGCTTCAAGTTCTTCTTCTTTTGTTATTTACAAAATATAGGACAGGCTATTATTAATTATCAGCGTGCTACTCTTCTATAGGAAGCTAGAATTTATTCCTGCTACCTTATTGTGTTTGGGGCTGGCTGGGGTACTATTATCTAGCCTCCAGATAACTCCTTCCCTCCTAACCTCTAGTAATCATTATTGCACATTCTGATGGACTTTAAAAAAGAAAACATCCACATGCAAGAGAGACTATGCAGAATTTTTTCTGGGTTTGACATATTTTACTTAACATATTGCCCTTGTGTCCTTCCATCTTACTAGAGATGATAGGAGATTACTCTTTTCATGGCTAAATAATATTTCACCAAAACAAGTGATTTCTCTGCAAAGTGACACTCTCTCCTTGGGCAATGAAAAATTTTTTCAAAAAGTTCTAATTTTCTGGTGTTAGATTTTTAACTTCTATGATGATGATGATCTGGACACTTCCACCCAAGTCACGCAATAGGGAATGGAAAGGAAAGATCACTTTAAACACGCATCCCTCCCTGCACCGGCACTCGATCCTCTAGACACATCCAGGTCTGGAGGTAGATGTGAGTGTGTTCCTGGGTGGAGGACAGCAGGCGGGAAACACTCAGACCTGACCCCTGTCCCTCCCTGAGGATTTCAATACCTACCAAATCTGCAGCATAGAGGGCTGTGCTTGTGCACCTGGAGGTCAGTGGAACTTTCTATAGACCACCCCTGGAGGACACATGGAGGCTGCAGACCTGGTCACCTTCAGCGATCCAGAGCTTGTAGGGAGGCAAAAGAAGAGCTTGGATTTAGTGCCTTGTAACTGCATGGCCAATTAATCCTCATCGTGTGCTTGATACTGGAACCTGTTCCCAGCAAGGTGCCAGCAGCCAGCCCGCAGTCCAGACTAGGTGATGGCTCTTGATTCTTTGTGTCATTGTTTGTAGGAAGCTCTCCTGAGATAAAGTGTAGGTGCAGGAATAAACTATTTTCAGCTTTTGTGCATGTAAAGTATTTTAAAGACTGGTTGACAAAAAAAAAAAAAAAAAAACAGGGTTAATGTCTTAATTCCAGTTATTAAGTTTTTATTCTTATTTCTTTTTAAAACAATTTACAACTCATCTAATTTCCAGTAAGAAATTTGATATTTTATATGATACTAAGACCAATATGAAAATGGAGACTTTTAATTTCTATGAATTTGTACCTACTTTTTTTCTGATTCATGGATTCAGCCTTTATTTGGTAATTATATATTGATCATCGTAAAACATGAAGCATTGTCCTGAGATGTAGGGATGAGTTAGTGGCAGAAAGCAACGAAGCAGATCTCCACTCTTGTGAGTCTCATTTTCTCTCTGTAGGCGATGGAGAGATATGAAAAAAAACAGGGACATTGTACAGAATGCTATAAAGTGTCAAATGCCTCAGAGAAAAGTGAATCATGACCAGGACAATGAGTGTCAGGAGTAGTGCAGGGTGAGCTGCGGTAAGGAGCAGGAGCATCAGGAAGCCACAGGGAGAGCTGGATGTTTGAGCAAAGATTTAAAAGGAGCAAGAGGACAGTTTACATGGGATGTGGGGTGGAGTGGGGTGGGATGAGGGTTCCAAAGTCAGAAAGCGGCAAGTACCTGGAAAAGAGGCCAGGGATTGCCCGGAAGTTCCGGGGCAAGGCAAGCAGGGCCACTGAGGTGCATGACCCAGGGACAGAGGGTGGGCATAGGCAAAGAGGTGAAAGGTGCCCAAGAGCACCAGGGACTGTGAAGGCCATTGCCAAGGTTTCCATGCTGCATGAAGTGCAGAGTCCTTACAGGTTTTGGAAGGGGACTGACATGCACTGGCTAATGGTCCAGCCACCCCACCCTGGCTGCTGTGCTGAGAATAGACAGCATGGCCACAAGCCAGTGGCCCATTTGGAAAGTCATCGCAATCCTATGGCACAGCCAAGCTGCTGGTCGGCAAGCAGTGGGGAGGCGTCAGATCCGATGCGTTCTGAGCTGACAGGCAATGGAATCTGCTCCAGAATTAAATGTGACCTCCGAGGCAATCCTGGTGACTCCAGGGGCTTTGAGCTGAGCGAGGCAAGGGTAGGAATGTCATTTACAGATGTGGGAAGGACAGTGTGAAAGAAGGGGAGGAGCCCGGCTTGGTGATGTTGATCCTGTAGGGCGTGGTGGAGTCAAGCAGTGGGGGACCATGGGAGTCCAGTGCTGGGCAGAGTCCATGCTGGGGACTGGCATTACATTTGGGGACTGTTGGCCTCTCCGTGTTTGAAGCAACAGGACTGGATGAGATCACAGAAAATCAGAGGTGGAGAGACCAAGTTTGAGTCCTAAATCACTGTGACATTAAGATATTGGGCAAGCACAGAAGCCAGGTCGTGAGCCTGAGATAGACAACCCAGGACCAGGGAGGGAGGACAGAAGGAGAGAGCATAGCCTCCCGGGAGCTGAGGAGAAGCCTCCAGAGGAGGGAGGGGCTGCTGGGTGCAGCAAGATGGCAGCTGGCCCCTGATTCAGTGCTGTGGATTCACGTTCTGGGCCAGAGTCAGGCTTTCTTTCTCTTTGGCTGTTAACCCTTTGGGAGGCAGTCCTGCTTCCTGCTTCTGAAGCCAGGGCCGAGTCACCTTGGAAACAGATGCTGGCAAATTCCTGGCCTGGGCCCAGGTCCACTGGCTATTTTTCTGGCCTCTTGGAATTCTAAAGCAGCCAGTCTCTCCATAGGGTTTGACCCAAGCCTCCCATGTCCTCTGGGCGTTAGAGAAAGGGGCCAGAGAGTCACCTGTCTTCCCAGAGCGTCCACTGTGGCTTACCTAGAGGGCAGGCTGTCAAAGAATGTCAAGGAAGGTCAGGGTCATTCTGCCTCAGCGGGGGTGGAGCAGGGCCTTCAACTACTGTCTTAAGAAACAAAAAATTTAGAAAGATGGAGTCCTGAACTTGGGCTTTAAATTATAACTTTGCTCATCATTTACTAGGAAATGAATATCCAATCTAGTCTAATTGTTACTTAGGTACACAAAACACCCCCATTCCCAAAACAATACAAATATGTAAACTTAAGGCCAAAAAAAAAAAAAATTTAAAGATATGAAGTAATTTGGCAATTCTTTAAAAATGAAATTCCTTCAGGAGAATAAGGTGCTGTTTCTATTTACAGTGCAAACACAGATAGCTTAAATCTAATAAATCAGTTTGTCCACCAATTTAGAGAGAGTTTTAGTGTATTTTGATTGAAAAAACAAGACGGGAAGATGAATTTCAATTAAATCAGTTAAATTAGAAATTATTTTTTTAATATTTTATTTTTTAGTTGTAGTTGGACATAACACCTTTATTTCACTTATTTATTTTTATGTGGTGCTGAGGATTGAACCCAGTGTCTCGCACGTGGGAGGCGAGCACTTTACCGCTGAGCCACAACCCCAGCCCCGAATTTCACAAATCATTTTGTTATATTTTCCTTTTTGTACAAGTTTCTCTAATTAAAATTTTACTTTATGTAGGGTTTTCATAAGGGAAAATGAATATATGTTTTAAGTGTATTTGAATTTCACAAATCTCTTTGGAGGACTCAATACCAGAACACATTTTCTTAAACTATTGTTACATAAGAAACCAGTTAACAACCTGAAGAACTCAAACTACAGCAGTTTCATTATCTATGAGGTTCTGTGGGTTTTCTGGGTTCCTCTGGGTGTTTGCTATACTCAGCTGAGGGGCTCTTCTGGCCCTGGGGTGGTCAAGGACCCGTCTTTATGATGCTGACTGTGTAGCCACACTGCCCCCGCCCGTTGATGGCAGCTGGGAGCTCAGTGTGAGTTCAGGGTGCTCAGTGGGGCCTCTGTGGGGCCTCCACAGTGTTGTGGGGTTCCTACAGACAGGCTGCTGGGGTCAAGGGGCTGAGAGTTGAAACCGTCAGTGCTCTTAGGCCTGGGCCGGGAGGTGCCAGGATGTCATTTCTGCTTCATTCTCTTGGTCAGAACTAGGCACATGTTCTGTGCATATACAAGGGGACAGGAAATAAACTGCCCCCTCTGGCCAGGGAACGGTCTGTGTATTTAAGAAAGGGCAGAACTTGATAAAGACCATCTTTTTCAGCTGCCATCATTTGTCTTCTGGCCCTGCAATGCATGACCCCATATGAAAAACACCTCCACCCCATTGCCCCAAATCCTCCAGATCCTCATCCCATAGGACAAAGCCCAAAGTGCAGAATGTTCTCATCCTAGGTCTGGGTTGGGGCTCCTCAGGTGCAGTTCTTTGCAGAGACCTGCCGGCTAAATGAAAACTCATCTAACATCCATTCTCCTAACTCACAACGTTGGTTTGGGACCATTTATCTGCAATAATGAGGGAGAATTCAGGAAGTCCACAGAGGTTACCAGCTCATAGGAACTCCCACGTCCAGCTGGGAGCATGCCAGCTTTTCCTCTGACCCTTGAGGTGAGCACTGTTCCTTGTTAGGACAATTGCACTTCCTGGGACTGGGTTCTGTGGTTCTTGGGTCCACCCTGGCCCTTGGGCTCTTCCTGCTGCCTCTCAGTCACCTTCCCCTCTCTGTAATGGCCCACCTGTGGAGTTCAATAGGCTTCTCAGCCTGCTTCCTACCCACAGGAGTTTGGGGGCCCAGAGGCCACTTATTGTGTACCCATTAGTTCAAGTTGTCATCATTCTTTTAGAAATGTGGGGTTTATAAATAAAAATTAAAATCTGCTCCGTTAGATGAAAACCACACCTACAGATTTATTTCAGGTGGGGCTCTCTTGGGCTATGGGACATCTTAAGGTTTTCTAGATGGAGGGGCTTTTGCAGGGCCAAAGGTATCAGCAGATACCTGTCTGATTCTTGGGGGCCCAATTTTCTTAACCAAAAGGGTCTACAAGACTCCAAGTGTCTTAGAAATTCTGTTGTCTAGCTGAGCTTCTACAAAGGGCTCCAGTACATTTCTCTGAAGGGCTCTGAAGCCACATCCTGAATCCCTCTTGGCTGGGAGGCTGTGTCTTGTTGGCAGTTCCCAGGCGTTGCATCCAGAGGGTGAGCTCAAGTGTACTTTGTGAGCTGGGAGTTTGGGTTGATAAGGAATTTTATTCCTAGGCAGTAATTCTAAGATTAGACATGTTCCCTCCATATGCTACCTGAAAACTAAAGTTTTTTCTTCAATTCATCTATCTTTATCTTACCACACACAGTGAAAAAAAGAAAACAAACAAATTTAGCTCATTTAAAAACTACTGCCTGGTAATATTTTTAGCCATATCTACATTTCATTAAGTGCACGTTCAATATTACTGAAGGTAAAATCACAAATTTTATTGCTGTGTGACACAGTGACCTTCAGTCTTGGATAGCGGTATCTTTACCATCTGTCTAGCCTCTGGTCACAGTCCCTCTGACACCCTTCTGCCCTGTGCCACACTCATTCTGGAGCCAATGACACGGTTTTAGGGTTTAGTTATGGAAAATACCTTCTTCCAAGCATCAATTCTAATCTCAGTTATAACTGTACCACTAGCAAAACAAAAGCAGGGTATTTAGGAAAAACATCCTTCAAATGAGTAGTACTGAAAACCTAAGATTCATGAACATCCCCGTGGTTCCCTGAGGCTTACTGTGTCTGACCTGGTACACACCCATGAGCCTCAAGCCCTGGGTAAACTGTGTCCTGTCATGGACAATCCTGTAAGATTTGATTGGTCTCAATCAAGCCATCCAAAAATTTCCCTTTAGGAACTTTTGTAAGATTTTTCTGTAAAAGGCCGGACATCCTCCTCTGTCCCCCCACACCCCTTTTGGGTCCTCTGAGTGGTCACACGATGAGCCCTAGATTCTACCTTTGCAAGGTGCTCTGAGAGGGACTCTGAAGCGTGCACACACCCCATGAGGAACTTTGACCACTCACAGAGGCCCCTGATGTGCAGGCTTCACATCTGTCTTTCATACACCTTGAGTTAGTTTTCCCTCTGGTCAGGCAGGGTTCTAGTCTTATTCTTCTCAAAGAGAGAATTCAGTTTTCTCAGCACCATTTATTAAAGAGACTGTCTTTTTCTCAATATGCATTTTTTGTGTGCCTTTGTTGAAAGTCAGTCTGCTGTGGACACATGGCTTATTTGAGATTCTCTCCTCTGCTCCACTGGTCGATTTTACCCCAGTGCCATGCTGTTTGGGGTACTCTAGCTTTGTTGTATATTTTGAAGTCAAATAGCAGGATGTCTCCAGTTTTGTTGTTTTTGCTTAGGATTGTCTAGGCTGTTTTTGGTCTCATATAAACTTTTGGATGCTTTTTTTCTATTTCTTTGAAGAATGGCACTGGTATTTTGATAGATTGTCCTGAATCTCTAAATAATTTTGGGTAGTGTGGTCATAAAATGCCTTCCTAAAAAATACTTTAAAATGTAAATAGAAAGATGGGAATCCTAGGAACACAAAAGTTTAAAACCATAAGCAAAAACAAAAACCAAAGGTATAATGACAAGGGACGGGGGTGGTGGTGGTAGGGAGTAACCAGAACACAGGCCACTAAGGAGTCAGACATAGTCATTTAAAAACTGACTGAATTGCTCCTTTCTATACAAATAGAAAAAATTTAATTTGGAGTTTCTCAATTTCTAAGTTGATTCTCTTGGTTTTTATGACTCTAGCACATTCAGTGTGAGAATTGTGTCTAAGTCAATTGTGTGCATGTGTACATACCTGGGTGTGTAAGCGGAGAGAGATGTGTGTGGATGTGCACCTGTAATGCGCACTGTGGGGGTATGATTAGACATGCACATGCATCCAACATACATGTACACAGGGATGCTATTCTCTTTATTGCTAAGAGCCAAGTATATGATGCATGGCATTTTTGGTCTAAAGGTGACGCCAGCTAGCCATTGAGATGATATGATTATGTTAAGATTTGCATTCATATGGATATTGGACTCCTGCTGTTCACCTAGGCCGGCTACGGGACTCCTGGAGAGTTCCCATTGGTTGGGGAAGTACAGTAGGAGGGAGTTCCGGGGGAGGAGCTCTCTCTGCGGGTCCGGGAGGAGGCCGCGAGGGTGGAAAAAATCTTCCCGGGCGGTACTGGACATTGGCGGCAGTTTCAAAAAATAAACTTTGTTCCTGCTTGAGTGGCTCGTGATTTTGTGCCCAGCCAGACTGCGGCAACTGGCGGCCCGTACGGGGAACGCCTGAAGTTTGGAGGTGAGTAAAATTGCTCGCCCCTGAGGGAAGGCAACAAAATGGGTGACCATTTCAAAAAACAATGTGTTCTCGTTTTGATTTATCTTGTTTTTGTTTCAAGCTGCCTATCCCTAGAATTTTCTCAGGCAAACTGGGAAAATTGGTTGGCTCAAGGTTTGAAGTTGTTCGGCCCTGAGAAAGAGAAAATTGATACAACTATTCTTTGTTCGGTTTTTGTTTCATTCTGTTTCGGTTTTGTTTTATGCTATCTTATTGGGTTGCATTACCTTTATAGTAGATTAGAAACTAGTAAAAAACAAACCGAAAGACTGTTAAGTAAATTGTTAGAGGTCCAGACTATGGTAGAAAACATGTTAGGTCAAGCGAAAGAGAAGGTCTCTCAAGCTAGTCAGACAGAGGAAGATTTGAAGAAAGAAAGCTTAGAGGAAAAACAACCATCAGGCGGGGAATTACAACAGGAGGCTGCTACTAACCCCGTTCTATCACCAGAGGGCGTAATTCAACCAACAGCTCCATCTACGGCTGAGCGGCCCTCAACTCCCGTAGTTGATGGACGGAATCCTGAGGCAGGACCCCAAAGATTAGCATGCCCTGTACTTGAGCAGGCAGGAGGGCAACGAATTCACCGTGCTTTAGATTTCAAAACAGTGAAGCAATTAAAGGAGGCTGTAACAACCTACGGGCCGCAAGCACCCTTCACTGTGAGCATGGTCGAATCCATTACCAACTTAGACATGACGCCAGCAGATTGGGCTAATATGTGTCGATCTGTGCTAAATGGAGGACAATATTTGTTATGGAAGGTTGCCAATGAGGAATTTTGCATGGAGACAGCTAGGCGAAATGCAACAGCCAGTTACCCTCAAAGAAATCTAGAGATGTTATTAGGAAAAGGACCTTATGAGGGTCAACGGCAACAAATTGAATATGATCCTGGCGTATACGCACAAATTGCTGCAGACACAGTTAGGGCATGGAAAACTTTACAGGGGCATGGAGATTTACAAGGACAATTATCTAAGGTAATACAAGGAGCTAATGAACCTTACGCTGAATTTGTAGATAGGCTTATTCAGACAGCATCTAGAGTATTTGGAGATACAGAACAGGCAATGCCATTTATAAAACAACTGGCTTATGACCAAGCAAATCGTTGCTGCAGAGAGGTCATCAGACCATGGAAACATGAAGATTTAAACACATATATTAAATTATGTAGAGACATTAATGAACAAGGGCAAGTCTTAGCAGCAGTACAACAGGCTTTAGATGCCAGGCCAAAAACATGCTATAATTGTGATCAAACAGGACATTTTAAAAGGAGTTGCCCCATAGGAGGAGGGTTTAACAAGGCTAGGTATCAAAGGAATAGAATACCGGGTATTTGCCCACGATGCCGTAGAGGGAAACATTGGGCTAATGAATGCCGTTCTCAAACCACCATAGAAGGTATTCCGTTATCAAAAAACAGACAAGGACCAAGTGTTTACCCACGATATCGTGGAGAAAGACATCAGGCTCCATTGCCAAAAAACGGACTGGAGGGCCCAATGCTCCGGGGCCCCAAACCACAAATATACGGGGCAGTGGAGGAACCCAGCAACACCATCAAGGTAGTGCCCAGGACGCATTATCCATTAAATCCCTCATCAGACAAACTAGAGGGAGCGCAGGGTTGGACATCTGCGCCTCTGCCAGAGCAGTACTAACTCCAGAGATGGGAGTTCAAATCATTCCCACAGGAGTAAAAGGACCTCTTCCCCAAGGAACAGTAGGCTTATTATTGGGATGCAGTTCTTCAACACTAAAAGGACTTATGATAAGTCCTGGGGTAATTGATCCTGATTATGAAGGTGAAATAAAAATTATAGCTAGTTCTCCAAGAGGTATATCAGTAATTTCACCAGGAGATAGAATAGCACAGTTATTAATAATACCCAGCCTACATGATAAATTTTCCAGTCGTACTGTAGAAAGAGGTTCCAGGGGATTAGGCTCCACAGGTGTAGATTGGGCTATGCTGTCTTTAAATCTAGATTCTCGCCCAATGCTAAAACTAAATATTCAAGGACATGACTTTAATGGGCTACTTGATACAGGTGCAGACCTTAGCATCATATCTCATCAAGAATGGCCGAAACATTGACCATTACAACAAGCCACTCAAACGCTTCGAGGCCTAGGAGTGGCAACTAATCCCCATAGAAGTGCAATGGTATTAGATTGGAAGGATCCTGAAGGATGTGAAGGAACTATACAGCCCTATGTATTGGATCATCTTCCTATAAATTTATGGGGACGAGATGTCCTAGATCAATTAGGTTTGACATTAACAAATAACATCAATCCTAATGCGCCCACTACTAGGGCTAGACAAGGCTTTAGGAAAGAAGAAAGATTAAGAGAACAAGAACAAGGTATGACAGCACCAATTCAAATAGATCAAAAAACAAATAGACATGGATTGGGTTTTCAGAAAGGGCCACTGAGACAATCAAAATTACTTGGAAATCAGAAAGACCAGTGTGGTTTCCTCAGTGGCCCCTGACTAAAGAAAAGATACAAATAGCCCATGACCTGGTCAAACAACAATTAGCAGAGGGACATATACAACCTTCCGTATCTCCCCATAATACTCCCATTTTTGTCATTAAAAAGAAATCTGGTAAATGGAGATTATTACAAGATTTAAGAGCCATTAATAATGAGATGGTTATTATGGGACCTGCTCAATCAGGGATTCCCCAATTGTCTGCTTTACCAAAAACCTGGTATGTTTTAGCTATAGATATTAAAGATTATTTTTTTTCAATTCCAATTCATCCCGAGGATAGTCCACATTTTGCATTTACTATCCCTGCACTAAATCATGAAGGTCCTGATCAGAGATATGAATGGAAAGTACTCCCTCAAGGGATGGCTAATAGTCCAACTATGTGTCAAATTTATGTTAACAAAGCAATCCAGCCACTTAGAAATCAAAATCCTGAACTACAAATATTTCACTATATGGATGATGTGTTATTGGCACATAAAGATAAAAACACATTGCTAGAATGTTATGCCACACTTACAAATTCATTAAAAAATTATAATCTAGAGATAGCAATAGATAAAGTACAATTAAATCTTCCAATTAATTATTTAGGGGTTTTATTATCCTCAACCATGGTCCGTCCACCCAAAATTCAAATACGAGTAGATCAACTCAAATCACTTAATGACTTTCAAAAGTTATTAGGAGACATAAATTGGATAAGGCCTTATCTAGGCATACCAACAGGAGAGTTGGGACCTTTATTTGATATTCTAAAAGGTCCATCAGATCCAAATTCACCCCGCATGTTGACGCCTGAAGCAAGAAAGGCATTAAAAATCATTGAAACATATATGGAAAATATGCATTTGGATAGAATTGATATAAGTTTGCCTTTATTATTTATTGTACTGCCAACAAAAAATATTCCTACAGGAGTATTCTGGCAAGAAGATCCATTATTGTGGATACATTTATCTTATTCTCCTAACACTATTCTTACTAGGTATCCTGAGGCTGTAGGACAATTAATACTCAAAGGAATAAAAGCAGCCAAGGGAGTGTTTGGGATTTCTCCCAATAAAATTATTACTCCATATACTATGGATCAAATTGATGAGTTAGCTAATGAGTTAAATACTTGGGCAATAATCATGTGTAAATCTAATATTTCATTTGATAATCACTTACCGTCTAATCCTTTGTTGTCTTTTTGGTCTAAACATCCTGTAGTTTTTCCAAAGATGACAAAAAAAAAACCCCCTATCATGAATGCTCCAAATATATTCACTGATGGGTAAAATAATGGTACAGCAGCAGTAGTTACCCCTGATCAAACTTTTACATTTTTAGTACCCAAACAATCAGCTCAAAAGGTAGAGCTTAATGCAGTATTATAAGCTTTTATGATGTTTAAAGATTCTGTATTTAATTTATTTTCTGATAGTCAGTATGTAGTTAATGCTATAGTATCCCTTGAAGATGCTGGTAGGATTTCCCCTTCTTCTACTGTTTTCTCTTTGTTTTCCACTATACAAAGTCTAATCTGGGACAGAAAAGATCCATTCTTTATAGGACATATCAGGGCACATACAGGATTGCCTGGAGCCCTTAGTTTGGGCAATGAGTTAGCAGATAAATCTACACATGACATACATATTTTCTCCACAATAGAAGAAGCTATAAATTTTCATAAAAGGTTCCATGTCAATGCTAATACTTTACAAAAGCATTTTAAAATAACTAAGGAACAAGCTAGACAAATAATAAAACAATGTCAAAATTGTGTGACATTTTTACCACAAGTTAATCTTGGAGTCAATCCTAGAGGACTGATACCTAACCATATTTGGCAGATGGACGTCACACACTTGCCAGAATTTGGAAAATTAAAATATTTACATGTTACAGTTAATACTTCTTCCGGATTTCTGATAGGTTCCCTTCATGCCGGGGAAAAAAACTAAAGATGTTATAGCTCATTGCTTACAAAATTTTGCCACTGTGGGCGTTCCAAAACAGTTAAAAACCGATAATGGTCCTGGTTATACGTCCACCTCTTTTAAACAATTTTGCTCATCATTTGGCATTACTCACATAACAGGAATTCCATACAATCCACAAGGACAAGGCATAGTTGAAAGAGCTCATCAAACTATTAAAATGTACTTATTAAAACAAAAGGAGGGAATTGGAAAGGGGTATATATCCCCCAAAGATAAACTTAAAATAACCCTTTTTACTCTAAACTTTTTAAATTTGGATTCATCAGGGCTTAGTGCTGCGGAAAGACATTTGTATCCAAAAAATGTACATAAGCCTAAGGTACTTTGGAAAGATATTCTAACAGGACAATGGAAAGGTCCTGACCCAGTGATAGTCTGGAGTCGGGGCTCTGTTTGTTTTTTTCCACAGGAAGAACAGCAGCCGATTTGGATTCCAGAGAGATTAACCAAAACAATTTCTACAGACCAAAAGGAAGATGATTCGACTCAAATCCATAACAGCTGATATCCAGATCTCCAGCTTGGCTATTCTTACATCTGCGACAGTGATTAACCAGGATGTTTTTTTCAATATCTATTTTATTATTGCTTTTTCCCACATCATAAAGTTCTATTTTATTTTTGAGCTCATACAGACCTAGGTTAATGTTTTTTCTGATCAGTTTTATTTTTTGACTGTGGAGTTTTTGAACATTGCAATGGAGATTTCACCTAGGTAAAGCTACAAGGCCTTTACTATTGTCTTATGTGTTATATGTTACGTGTGCACACTTCTGTTTTGTGTTGTATGTCTGTATGTGCGTATGTCCATATATCACATATGAGGAGCGCTCATGCACATGGATCCAAAAAAAATTTTTTTTTTATTCACGTGATTTTAATAGTTTAATTTAATTTGGGTAAACAGCTGTTGAGGATTGTTTTAATATGTGAACAAATAGAAGGTTAACAGATCTGTTTGTTTACTTTCACCATTCCTTTTCATTATATTTAATAATTCTGTTCAGGATAATGTAAATTGTTCTAAATATTGTTTTCTTAGTACCTGTTGAAATGTTACATATTTTTTTTTAGCATCATTGTCAAAATTCCTATTTTCATCCCAGTGCCGGTGAAGACAAAGATAAAACCAAACTACAACTTCTTCGAGAGTTATCACAACAAACCGTGTAAACTGATACATCAATGATTTATAACTCAACAAGTAATGCTCAATCAATGAGTCGATTTATTTTGGAAGGATATGGACATATTGATAGATTCCTCTGCTTTGAACTGCTTACAGAACTTTCCTGGACTATGTATCACTTGTATGCTTTATTTTGGGAGGATATGGACATATTGATAGATTCCTCTGCTTTGAACTGCTTACAGAACTTGCCTGGACTATGTATCACTTGTATGCTTTGTGATCTATTTGTTGATGCAGCGAATTATGGTAGTGCTAGCGTATCTTTGCTGATGTGTCACCAGTGATGTAATTTTTCCTAGGAGCCGTTAATTGACTTGGTGTCATGACATTTCTGTATCCTCCTCCCTTCTACTAGTGATGGTCTAATTTTGGGGGCCAACAGAGGTGAGGTAAAGAACCTCACCCCCCCACCGGCACCAAGGACCAAATTTGGGGGCCAACAGAGGTGAGGCAAAGAACCTCACCCCCCCACACTGGTACATAGGCCTATCCACAAGTATGGCTATATGCTGGACCGGTAGTCAGTGACGGGTATGATCCAATTGCAGTGGTATCAACCTAAGACAGGAGGCTGACGCCTAAAAGTCAGTTTTCCGATGACGGGTAAGAACCATATGTTGAATTGGACAAACCTAACAGGCACGGTCCCTAGCCAGATTGCTTGTTACTTAAACAGAAGGGGGGAGATGCTAAGAGCCAAGTATATGATGCATGGCATTTTTGGTCTAAAGGTGACGCCAGCTAGCCATTGAGATGATATGATTATGTTAAGATTTGCATTCATATGGATATTGGACTCCTGCTGTTCACCTAGGCCGGCTACGGGACTCCTGGAGAGTTCCCATTGGTTGGGGAAGTACAGTAGGAGGGAGTTCCGGGGGAGGAGCTCTCTCTGCGGGTCCGGGAGGAGGCCGCGTGGGTGGAAAAAATCTTCCCGGGCGGTACTGGACATTGGCGGCAGTTTCAAAAAATAAACTTTGTTCCTGCTTGAGTGGCTCGTGATTTTGTGCCCAGCCAGACTGTGGCACTTTATTCCCTTGTGTCATTCATCTTCAGAAAAATACAATTTTATTAACTTATCTAAAAGTATGTATTAAACATTTATTAGGAGCAAAGTTCCCGATAATCACATTGAGAAAATCCAAAGCTAAAGCACCAAACACAATGCCTTGCCCTTCATCCTTTGCTGGTTTTGGTCACTTTAAAGGTCATTTTAAAAGGTGCAGAGCTGGATACTTGCAGACCCGAGATTGACATGGGCAGTCTGACTCCAGAGACTAAAGCGGATCCTAAACTGACTCTTCCATGATTGTATTAAAATGATATGTTCTTTTTGAATCATAAAAATAATTTCATATAGCAGAAGTGGGCATACACCAGGCTTTGTGGTTCCCAAGGAGGGGCTGAGGCCTACAAATGGTTGCACAGTGAGTGTTGAGCACAATGAGAAAGGATGTCTTAATGGATTGCAGTCGGAGATATGAGAAGAAAGAGCATGACCCTCCAAACAAAGTGGAATGGTCCACTGTAAGGCCTGCAGTGGATGTTCCAAGCTGGGGAAAGGGGTTCAGGCAATGAGTAAGAAGCAGTGAGCAGCTAATTGTGCTGGAGCACACACTGTGTGGTCAGGAAAAATGGAGAATTCAGGTTGGAATATATGTCAGTGCAAACACCAAAGAACTTTCATTTGCTGATGATTAACTGTGTTCTGATAGTAAAAGAAGGACCTGGATGGATGCCTAAAAATCCAGAAATGGGCTTCTAGTATTCTGAGTTTGGCAGCGTGTTTAAGAATGTAGATTGATTAAGCTATTTATTAAATATGCAAGGAAGTGCAACCTTGGAATTTGGGTAAACTGCCACCAGGTGGTAGCAGATACACCGACTTTGTGGTCCTGATGACTGGACTATGAGAGACAGCCAGCTGAGCAATGCAGCTCCTAGGGACAGGCTCATGTGGACTGTGTGGAGTCACATCTATGACAGCTCTGTATAGGATGCTATTCTCCAAAAGTGCAGCAGAACCCCTATGTACAGAAAAGCACAGGGTTTGCTTGCCAGACATTTTTCCTAGCAGCAGAATTGCAGGTACAGGGATTTACTCTCCTTCAACGGCAAGGTTAGAAATCATTATTCCAAATATCATTTCAAATAATTAGAAGACATATCATGATTATTTGGCACTCTTGTGGTTCAAGAGTGAAGCTAGTAATTAGATTAAGATTTACAGGGACGAGGAGAGGCCCACATTTGGCTTATTCAGATAGAGTGGGTGGATCTACAAGGACTTCAAACTGCAGACAGATCTGCCTCCCAGACCAGCCATGGTATTCTCCTTTTATGATCCCATTCAATCCTCTCAACCTCCCTGTGAAACATCAAGTATTGTCCGTTTAACTATGAAGGGACAGCAGCTCAAAGGGCTTCGGCAATTATGTAATTTATTTACACAAGTAAGTGATATCTGGAATTTGAATTTATGTTGGGCTTCAACTTGGGCATCTTTCTTTTTAATTTGGTTCTCAGTGAAAGTCAGCATTTCCTCCAACTTTGCATGCAGGTGCCACATCACCAACAGAATGCACACGTTCTGATATCAAATTACAGCCGCCGCACGCATACCAAAATCCTGTACACACCCGGGGCGGATCCCAGATATAGCTGGGCCTCCACCTGTGTGGATTCCACATCTGTGAGTTCAATTAACTGGAAATGAAGATATTCAGGAAAAAAAATTTGCATTTGTACTGATCATGTATAAAATACTATGTTCTGGTTTTTTATGTGTCCATGTATGTGTCCAGTCGGCCTTCCCTGCCTGTGGGTTTTGCATCTGTAGATTCAACCAAGTGTGGATTAAAAAGAGAAAATGCTTTGGGACAGAACATACATAGATTTTTTTTTTTACCTTTAATATTGTCCTCTAAATAGTATGACTATTTAAACAGCATTTATATTATGTTGGATATTATAAGCAATCTAGAGATGATCTAAAGTACCCAAAACGATGTGTGCATGTTGTATGAAAACACTGTGGTATTTTATAGGTGGGACTTGAACATCCATGGATTTTGGTGTCTTCAGGGGGGCCTGGCACCAATCCCACATGGAAGCTAAGGGACAACTGTATACACACACACACTCAGTGCATGTGTACATGTGTTGGTATATGCACATTATATGTACATACAGGTTCACCCTGATTCATGTCTACTGAATACAGCTGTACTGAGTGCTGAGCATACATAGTAACACATGCGCTGAATTTGCCTGTGTGTGTGCTCAGATGAAAGCATGGGTGCTCCTCACCAATATGCAGACCTGGAGTATGAACAGCACCCCGAAAGGCATCCTCATGCCCCGAAGGCCAACCGCCATTCACAGATAATCATTGTTCGCATCTCTATGTTGGCCTAGTTTTACATGTTTTTGAAATCAACCTGCATAAACCGTGTAACATGTACTTTTCTTCTTCTTCTTCTTCTTCTTCTTCTTCTTCTTCTTCTTCTTCTTCTTCTTCTTCTTCTTTATTTACATATAACAGTGGAATGCATATCTACTTCTTTTGCTCAAACTGAAGTGTAAGTGATTCATCCATATTTATTCATCAGAAGTTGAGTTCTCCAAAAACAGACGCTGGGCCGTGGGGCACCCGGAACTAACCTCACCTGAATGCTGGGGGCACCCCAGACAAACCTCACCTGAGTGCTGCAGGCTGCTGCATCCTATTTTGAGTTGAAAGGGCTACACATCATGCTCACCCCACTGCTTCCAGGCCCCCGGTGAGGGCAGCTCTGAGAACAGCAGACCCCAGGCAAGGTCTCTTGCCACAGGGACAGGTGGCAGGAGAAGGGCACCGTGGAGCTGTGGCTGACTGCACTACTGGGGACGGGCCATTCAATCTCAGGGTCTGATTAAAGAAAGAAATGAAGGGACATCATATGACAATGGCATTAATATCCCACTACACTGAGATAAGCAAAAGTTTCTCTTTAAAGACTGTCTTTATGAAAGATTTTTTTTCTTTTGTATAATCGAATCTTCGGGGTACATCTTGGTGACACATTATCGCAATTTTGCCTTGTGATATGACATTGTCTAAATATAGCTTTACAATAAGGAGGTCTTGATTTCTGATAGTTTAAGGCCAGGGCTTTATACTTCTTCAAGATCTCCTTTGCTATTTTTGTCTTTGCGTATCTCCACACACAGTTTAGAACTATGTGTTAATTTCCACACGACACACTGGGGGCGGCCGCCAGCAGCCAGAAAGGGCTAACCCAGGGCAGTGTCAGGAGCTGCAGTCCACAATTCCCTGGGCCCAGGGGAACAGCCCAGACCCCTCTGCAGTGCCTCCCGCTTCTCTCAATGACCTCCAGGGCCAAATGTCTTCACTGATTTGCGTTTGTGGGTCATTACAACAGGATTTGGTTTGCATAGTGAATATTTTGCAAATTTAGTTTGGGATAGTGTTGTTTTCACGAATAGAAGTATGCAGATAGGGAAAACCTGTATTCTGAAGGAAACCTGTATTGTACATGATTACACATGCTTCTATCTCAGATTTGTATCTTGTGAACAACTTTTTGGGGGAATATATGGTTGCATTTTGTGGGTATTCTGTTAAGTCGCTCTGGTAGAAACTGGGAACAGAAGCCGTCACTACCCCAAACAATAATGAATGCATTTAGCCATTTCATGCCCCAGTGCCTACAGCTAAGCATGTCATAAGGAAAGTAAATGATGGAGTAGACTTCCCGTGTACTCTGTCATTTCCAGCAGGGGAATGTAATTTTGGTTTAATTGAGTTGAAGCACATTATTATATTAATGTATGCCTCTCAGTTGCAAATAATAAACCAGTGGTAGTTTAATACAGTGAGAAAATCCTCCCAATCTGGACAGAGTAAAAATCAACATGGCAGCCACCATATTTTTAGTTGCAGTTATAGCGGGGAAGAATCTCTGGTGGTGTTAGAAATGATTACAATGTGGACCAGTTTAATATAAAATGTCTGTGAGGCACACAGAATCATGTGGATGATGAGGAGGGAAATGTGGATGAGTTGAAAAGCAGTAGCCAGAGGTACTGCAGACCCTGGCTCCGCTTGGAACCCTAGACGCACTGGTTACACTTGGAGAAGGCCTCGTGGCCTGAGCCTCTGCATGCGGAGGCTGCCCTCCCTGACCTGCCCTGCTCCCTGTGTTGGTCTCACGTGTGTCTCAATGGTGCACCCATTTGCAACTAGTAAGGCTACTGCTTTGGTAGCAGTACTTTCGGTCTTGATTCTAATTTGGGGGGCAACTGGCTTTCAGGTCATGCTTAAAGGAATTCTGAAGCCTCTGTGGGTTTGGTAGGAACGAGCAAGGTAAAGGCTAAGTGGCATCTCCTTTGGGGATGGAAGCAAGACGCGGCACTCAGGGGCACAGGCCATCCTTCCTGCCTTTTCTGTTTCAGACACTACAGTGAGAGTTAGGATTTTTGAAGGGGAAAGTTTAATTACATAAAGCAGAGGAAATTAAAACATTATTATTTACTGGGTAACATTAGTATATAAATTGTATTAGTAATCTTTGGTTCCTCCTCTTTCCTTTCTGACGAGGATCTGGACCAGAAGATAGGTTTACAATGATGGTAACACTGTATCTACTCCCATTTCAAATGAGAGAGCCCTGAACACATTAACTTAGTTGCACAAATTCCTATTATCTATTTTTATCCTGATGCAATTCAGATATTCCATTTTCTTCCTAACAGGGCTAAATGTTCCAAGAGTCCAATTTTTTTTTCTATACACACACACACACAAAAAAGCCAAACCAAAACAAAGGATCCACAAAACTTTAAATAGCATCTAGCACTTCTTTAATGTCTCTCTAAGCACCAATTGTTCCTTTTGGATCAGATACAAAAATACACAGGTGTAAAGAGCTAGAATTCTCACTGCTGAAGTAGAAGGTTCAATTTCATTAGGCTGAGTAAATACATTTATGCTCTGAAATGCAAACAAAATCTACATTTCCCAACTTTCAACCCCTTGTCCAAAGATGATCTACCATTTCTAACAGTGAACGTACAATACATTTTACTCAAAAATGGATATTGGGAATAGGGACTAGGAGAGCCTAACACCCAAATCACAACTGTAAAAAAAGAGCAAAACATGAGGAAATCCAACAACATGCCACATCTGTGGGCTTTCTTTGATCCTAGTGTGGGTATGCCATAGGCTTCACATCCATAGGCATTGCGGTTTTATTGGGTGTACAAAAGGTGTACTCTGAGTTACTGGAGAGGAATTAAAGGGTCAAAAATAAGTTTATCAGGAAGGGAAGATAGCCCAGACTCGATATTTTACAACAAAGTTGGTGTAAATAGTTCCAAATGACTTGTAGATAATAGTGCGTTTAAAACCCATGGGTGTTTTCAGGGATCTGCCAACGTCTTGCACATGTGAGATCATACAATAGAACATGGAGGTTCAAGGCCCATGTCTTGGAAGTAAATCCCATCCTCAGGTGTGGCTCCAACAACTAAGAGCTTTTTTTTTTTTCTTTTGGTACTGGGGATTGAATTCAGGGGCACATGACCACTGAGCCACATCCCAGCCCTATTTTGTATTTTATTTAGAGACAGGGTCTCATTGAGTGGCTTAGCACCTTGCTTTTGCTGAGGCTGGCTTTGAACTCTCCATCCTCCTGACTCAACCTCCTGGGCTGCTGGATTAGAGGCCTGCGCCACAGTGCCTAGCAACAAAGAGCTTCTTGACTTTACATTTTTTGAGCCTTTTTCTTCATTTATAAGATAGACATGACAATAGCATCAAATATTTCAGCTTTAAGTGTATTAAATGAGATATTGACTAAAACTTGCATTTCCTTGCTGAGAGCCACAGCAGAGTCGGAATGGCTCCTGGCATTTTGCCAATAGTATTGGTTGAGAGACAAGCCATTAAGATGATGCTGTGCCGCAGTCCGGCTGCAGCAAAATAACCGGGGGGTGACGAACAACTTGTATAGATTGATACAGCAGGAGTAGGAGCCGTTTATTGTAGGACAGGAGCGGTATTTATACATTCCACACAGCTTATCTAATTAACATAAACTAGATACAGCAGTCAACCAATCAGGAATCTCCACACTTAATGGCTTGCTTTTGTTACTTCTCAAACCACTCCCTCTGGAATTTTGCCAGGCACCATCCAGACTTGTTTACGAACTCTAACATTCCCCTGGCAAAATGCCAGGTGTTATTTTGACTTGTTTACAGACTCTAACAATGCTGCATTGATTCGGTTGTATATTAGACCTTTACTGTCCGACTGGGCCTGCTACTTTGGAGTTCTCGCGCTACTTTGGAGCTCTCCTGGGGATTCCTGGAGAGTTCCCATTGGTTGGGGAAGCGCCAGAGGAGGGATTATTTCCGGCTGCTGGTTGCTGGACGAGCCACGTGGCGGTCGGGAGAATTCCCGGGGAACGTGTGTGGAGTGTGCTGGTGGAGTTCAGAAATAAAGTTTGTTCCTGCTTCAGTGGCTCGTGATTTGTGCCCAGCCAGACTGCGGCATTTCCTGAGTGTCTACTGTTTGCAAGACGCTACTCTGAGACCTGAGCATGACAGTAACAATAACAAAAAGGCAAAGTCTGCCCTGCTGGAGAGAAGATTCCAGGGAGCTTTGCTACCAACCGTTCATTCTGCAAATATTCACTAAGTGTGTCGTGTCTCAAGAACTGTCTCTGCTTTGGGGGATTTTCTGGGAGGGCACATACCCTGCAAGGAAGCACAGGTGTGTAAGGACAAGTGTGAAAAGGGCGAGAACAAGGTGTTCTGGGTGTTTTAGCACAAAAGTAAAAAATGGCTTTCCCCCCCACAGGGTAACATTTACACTGAATCATTTAAAAAGCGTTGTTAAGGGTCAAGATGTGAAAAAAGTGGAAGGAAGAGATTCCAGCAGGAGGAAGAATCCATTGGTCCCTAACCGAGGAAGCACTCGGTGGTCCCAGGAGTCCTCAGGAGATCTGTGTGGCTGAGACACAGCAAATGAGTGACAGAGTCTGTCGAGGTGGCAGTGGCCAGACGTACACTTTTCCTATGCTGTGTTCAGAGCCTGGCTTTCATCTGAAATCCCACTGAAGCTACTAGAAGTTTCAAGCAGAGGCGCGTGATGTGACCCAGGTGTCCTTCTAGAATTCCAGTCTGGCTGCTGTGTGGGGGGTCCCCTGGAGGAGGCCATTTAGAGTGACACAGAAAGGGGCTCTTACAGAATCCAGGTGACTAGTCGTGGTTGATGGTGGTGGGTGGTAGACTCAAAATGAAGGAGGAGGATGGTCGGAGACTTGTTTTGGAAGTGGACCTGCATGGAGGGTGGCGTGACGTTACATGGGCAATAAGGGTTCAGGTGTGAGAAGGGCCGAAGGGCTTCTGGCTGGATCAACGTGGGCGGTGGTTTCATTCGAATTTTTACTCTTAATTTGGATACAAAATGCTTGCCACAATATCTGACAGATGTTAACTGCTTGATAAGTGTCAGATTTGAAAAGATAATTGAGAGAACACATCTTTAATAAAATCAGTTCTTAGAAATCGTGCTTTCCCTGGCAGTGTGGCACAGGGACCCATAGACTTGCTACTCAAAAGGAGGTCCACAGCAGCAGAGACACTGGGAGTAAGGAATTCAGAATGTCAGGTTCTTCCCAGATGGAAAGAACTAGATTCCGTACTTTATAAGACACCCAGGTGATCCCCATGGCATTCAAGTTTAAAAAGTGCAAGTCTAGAATCCTTGCTCTTTCACCTTCTAGATGCTGGACAGTGAACAAACTATCTGTCTGGAACCGTAGCTTCATACCTAGTAGCACTTACCATGTAAGGTGGCTACTGTAAGAAATAAGTAGTGTAACTCAAGTAAGTTGTCAGGCCTAGAAAACAGTCAACAAGAGTTAGCGGTTTTATATTTTCTTGGTGTACAACTTGTTCATAAAAATCTCACAAATTTGAAAAGCCAACTGGCCCTTGCCATGCTTATAATGCTTTCTAGAGGACTACTTTGATTTTACATGTCAACTTTTGGCAAAGGGCAGAATGTAGAGCAATTCTGCAGCTCAAATTTTTCCTGTCCATGGATACCTAGAGAAGTCTTCCAGAGGATGTTCGCCTGTTGGCATCCTCTATACGTGTCTGCAAGCAAATGCTATGTTTTCCTGTGGCTACGGAGCCAAGTATGGTGTTCACATTTTTAAAAGTTTATAAAACCAAACAAAGTAACAAAGCCTTGGTGACAAAAATTGATTGTAGTACAAAGTGACTATCTTGTCCTATACAGGAAAAATTTGCCAAACCTTGTTCTAGATTTAAAAAAAAAATCCTTTAAATTTATCTTTTGTATGTTTAAAAATAAGATTAAGTTATGTTTAAAAGATTGAATTAAAGAAATAAGCATAAGCCTGGAGCTGTGATGCACATCTGTAATCCTAGCAGCTTGGGCAGCTGAGGCAGGAGGATTGCAAATTCAAAGCCAGCCTCAGCAATTTAGTGAGTCCCTAGGCAATTTAGTGAGACTCTCTCACAAAATAAAAAATAAAAAGGGCTGGGGATATGGCTCAGTGGTTAACCACCCCTGGGTTCAATCCCTGGAACCAAAAATTTTAAAAAAAATTAAAGAAATAATCACATAGTTAAAACCTATTTTTGTGCTTGGTGACTCTTTTCTCTTTTGGGTTAGTGCATTTGTGAGATTTATTTTTGTGGCTGCCTGCATATGAGTCTGAACATGAATCTCTTTCAGCAGGTCTTTCTCTTAGTAGCATCTCACTCACCAACAATCTGTTTTAGTCTCAAACTACATAATTTCTCCAGTTATTGCTCCAAAGGTGAAATCCATGGCTGATAATTTCTTTAACCTATTATGCAAATTGGTTGGATGTGGGTGAAACCCCACGGGTTTTTAGATGGCACTCTACTGAGTTTTCATTTCCTAATTAATCCCTCCTTGGGATTTACCAACCTAGAAAGGTGGCTAGAATTCCCAGGGCAACACTCGGATAGATGGGAAGGGAAGGGAGGAGGGAGGGCCCGCGGGCCACCTTAGGCACTTTGCTATTGCTCCCACCATCTGCAGAATCCCGTACTGACCTCCTTTTAAGTCTCTCAGGGCTTTGGGTTCAACTCAAGAAGGGATCACACAAGGACAGTTTGCTTGGGTCTCAGAGGACTGGATAAAGGCTTTTGTGAAGACGAATGAACCCATCTTCAGGACACCTGCGGGCTTCTCAATGAGGAGTCTACAGGAATCCGAGTCCCCCCAGGCCTTGTCTCTGTTTTCTTGAGCCTCATTCTGTGCTGATCTGAAACACTCTATTAGTAGAGATAAGCATGCTTGATTTCCTAAGTTGATAGAATTTTACTAAGCATCTGTAAATTTAGAATCATTTGTAAGGAAGCCTGTATTTCCTGAGATTAACTTGTGATAAATATCATATAAATTATCTGGGACTCTTGACCAGTAATCCAAATATCACAATAATTGATAACATTTGACAAATAGTTGTTTTTCAGCTTTTTCACTGCTGTGACTAAAAGACCTGAAAGGAAAAATTTTGGAGAAGGAAAAGCTTATTTTGGGGCTCACGTTTCAGAAGCCTCACTCCATAGAGAGCTGGCTCCATTCCTTGGGGGGGGGTCAAGGTGAGGCTGAACATCATGGTGGAAGAGTGTGGCAGAGGGAAGCAGCTCGCAGGATGATCAGAAAGCACAGAGAAACTCCACTTACCAGACACAAAATATATACCCCAAAGCCAAGCCCCCAATACCCACCTGCTCCAGCCACACCCCACCTGCTTCCAGTTAACCCCATCAGGGGATTAAACTCACTGATTGGGTTAAGGCTTTCAATCCTTTCTCCTCTGAACCTTCTTCCATTGTCTCACACATGAGCTTTTAGGGGATACCTGATACCTAAACCATAACAATAAACAAATGGTATTTTAATCAAATAAATAAAAGTGTATTTTAAAATATTCCTTATTTCTTCTCCACAAACTGCCTGGTAACAGAAGTTGGAGATGCAGTTTTGTCCCGGAGTAGAATAAATAATGAGGAAAATAGAGGGTGAGGAAGACCCTGCCTATGGGAAAGAATTTCTAGAGCTGCATCATCTGAAATGGTAGCCACAGCAGGGCATGGTGGTGAACAACTGTGATCCCCGTGGCTGGGGAGGCCGAGGCAGGAGGATCACAGACTCAAAGACAGCCTAGCAATTTAGCAAGGCCCTTAGTGAGACCCTGTCTCAAATTAAAAAAACAAAAAGGCCTGGGGATGTGGCTCAGTGGTCATGCGCTCCTGGGTTTAATCCCTGGTACCAAGAAAGAAAGAAAGAAAAATAAAACAGTAGCCATTAGGCACATGGCATTATTAAACTCTTGGATGTGACCAGCTAGACTATGGAACTGAATTTTTAATATTATTGAATTTTAGTTCATTTAAATTTATGTAGATTCTCAAGTAGTACAAAACATTTAAGTAGATTTGGAACAATTTAATTGTGGGAATCTACTTTTTCAACTGTCAACTTTATGAAATTGAAGTACAGGTCAAATACTTATTAACAATTTAAAAATTTTAAAAATTAATAATTTAAAAAACATTTTGAATTTACATGCTTTGCATTTAAAACATTATTGAAATTAATTTTACCTGTTTTTCCTCATTTTTTAAAATACGATTTCTAAAATCTTAAAATGATTGTACAGTTTGCATTGTTCCTGTGGGTGGCACTTACTGAGACTACTTTAAAGGGAAGAGTGGCCCCCAAAGGCAGTGACATCATCATTGCTGGGCCTGTCCAAGCTATCACTGGACACTAAGTCAGTCTGAATTCTCAGGTCCTGCCCAAGCCCACAGTGATCATGGGTTTTATCCCATGGTCTCGTGTGTTTATTGATCATCTATTGTGTGCCATGCACTCTGCTGTCACTGGTCCCTGACATCAAGCTGAACACAAACCTGGTGAAGATGAAAGGTCACCATCAGCACGTGCACATACGCATGGTGTTAGAAGTGCCAGAGGAGCACCGAGCTCTTCCTGAGTTCTCTCTTGACTCCCACTTGTAGAATAAGTAGGAGTTTACAGAGAGGGGAGGAGGAGCTCTTGGAAGGAAAGCAGAGGCAACCCTGGTGGGGGGACCTGGAGGTCTTGGGGAGCTGCACCCCACCATGTTGCTCAGACAACAACAGGGCAGGAGGGAGGCTGGAGACCGAGAGGGGCTGTGTCCTCAGGAGCTGCACACATTTTCAGGGACTTTAGGTTTGAGTTTATGGGCAACAAAGAACCAGTTCTAAACAGTGATTCAATCATGAGAACAATGTTTCAGAGAGCTCGTTTGTGGTTCTGAGAATGATGAACAAGAGACACTTCAGGCCAGCAGGGAGAGTTTGCTGAGCTGCTGCAACGAGCCTAGCAAGTAATGACAAGGACACACAGAGGGCAGATAACTGCTGAGAATGAGCCTGGGCGGGATTCATTCAGGGGTTGAGCTCAGGAAGTTGGTTGGATGGACTTGCCCCGTCCCAGGGTACGGGGAAGATTTGTTGGGGTGTTGGGGTGCAGTTCAGTTTGGGGCAACTTGAAGCTGAAATGCCTCTTGGCCATGAAGGTAAAGAAGTCTATTTGTCTATTGTCACAATTGTCTATTGTCAAATAAACCAAATAGAAATTCAGGAGAAGGCATACGAATCATTTTTAAACTTTGGCCATCAAATGAAAAACCAAACGGCATGATTTTTATCTTGAAATGAATGGCTTTAAAAATTATATTGTGTACTTTGTCTTACTTTGCAATCAAGGAAATTTGGGCAAAGATTTAATCTAATTAATGTTCTGTACAAGCAGAAACGGAGAAAGTTAGTTCTATAATAGGAAGTCACTGGCAGAACCCAACGCACAATGTCAAGGCAGTGGCTGACGAACCAACACACGTCTACTTGGGAACATTTCGTGCAGGCTTTGAAAATCATACATTGGAGAATAATCAATGAGTAAAATATTCATGATAGGACATTAGATAAATTTTAAAAAGGCAGACACAAAACTGTATAAACAGCCTGATCTTAATTTTGCCAAAAACACATGTATCCGGTCGCAGAGAAAAAAATGTTTCATATCCCTCTCTAGGGAGTAGAATTCTAGGTAATTTTACCTCCTGTTTTTATTTGAGTTTCTAAATGTTTTACACTGAAAATGTATCAAGACATTAGAGAAAAGTGGTTTAAATTTTTTTAAATAAAAAGAAGCATTCAGTTCTGTTGAGTTGTTAACAATGGGGTTACTGAAAATCATTCACAATCTCATCTTGGATGTGACTTTGGCTAATGGATGGAGTCTCATTGTTGTATTTTTTTTCGGCAGTAAAAAAGTTCATGTTATCATACAAATTAATCTATGTCCTATTTGCCATTAAGCTCATGACCAAAATGTAGAGTGACATTTAAATATACCTTTCAAACTGGAATAATTTTGAGAATTAAATGGTCTCCGATGATGATGAGTCTGGACACATGGTCACCTACCCCAACAAAGACAACACACAGGACCCACTTAAGATTTCAGGCTTCAGGTTGTGAGTAAAGAGTTGACCTTTAGCTTTATTTCATTTTCTTCTCGTTAAGAGTAAACACGCGGGGACCGCATGCTTGATTGAGCTGAGCTGAACAAAGCACAGGCAGTTCTGTCTGCCCAAACTTGACTTCCTAGGTTGCACCTTTTAAGTTTGAAAATAACCTCTTTGTCCTTTTTATTTTATTGGTTCTTTTTAGTTATATATGACATTAGGATTCATTTTGGTATAATTATAAAAATATAAAAGTTAATTTGTTCTTTCCCTTCCCTGCCTTATTCCCACCCCCTTTTCCTTCCCTCTACTCTTCTGACCTTTCTGCTATTTGCTTAAGAGATTTTTTTTTTTTTAAATTAGTGTCTTGTGGATGTACATGATGGTGAGATTCACTGTGGTAGATTCATACACGTACATAGGGAAGTTGGGTCAGATTCATTCCACTGCCTTTCCCTCTCCCATCCCTCCTCCCTTCCCTTCATTCCCCTTCATCTACTCCATTGATCTTTCCTATCTTCCTTTTATTTATTTATTTAATCCTTCCCTACCCCCTGCTTTTACATTGAATTGCTTCTGTATATCAGAGAAAATATCTGACCTTTGGTTTGGGGGGATTAGCTTATTTCATTTAACATGTTAGTCTCCAGATCCATCCATTTACTGAAAAATTCTATAAATCCATTCTTTATGGCTGAGTAATATTCTATTGTGCATATAGATATATCACAATTTCTTTATCTATTCATCTGCTGAAGGACACCTAGTTTGTCTCAATAGCTTGTTATTGTGAATTTTGCTGCTATAAACATTAAATGTGGCTGCATCACTCAGTATGCTGATTTTAAGTCCTTTGGATATATAAACTGAAGACTGGGATAACTGGGTCAAATGATGGTTCCATTCCTAGTTTTCTGAGGAATCTCCATACTGCTTTCCAGAGTGATTGCACTAATTTACAGCCCCACCAGCAATGGATGAGTGTACCCTTTTCCCCCTACATCCTCGCCAACACTTATTGTTACTTGTATTCTTGATAATTGCCATTCTGACAGGAGTGAGATGGAATCTCAGTGTAGTTTTAATCTGCATTTCCCTAATTGCTAGAGATGTCGAACATTTTTTCATATATTTGTTGACCACTATATTTCTTCTTTTGAGAGATGTCTGTTTAGTTCCTTTGCCCACTTGTTGATTGGGTTATTTGTCGGTTTGTTTATTTTGGTGTATTTTTGTATATCCTGGATATTAATCCCCTATCTGTATTACAAGTGGCAAGGATTTTCTCCCATTCTGTACTTTTTCTCTTCACGCTTTTGATAGTTTCCTTTTCTGTGAAGCAGCTTTTTAATTTGATGCTATTCCAATTAATGATTCTTGATTTTACTTCTTGCACTTTAGGAAGTCAGTTCCTGAGCCTACATGTTGGGGTGTTGAGCCTACATTTTCTTCTAGCAGGTGCTGGGTCTCTGGTCTAATTCCTAGGTCTTTGATCTGGTCTGAGTTGAGTTTGGTGCAGGTGAGAAATGGGGTTAAATTTCATTCTGATACATATGGATTTCCAGTTTTCCCAGCACCATTTCTTAAAAAGGCTCTCATTTATCCTTGGTGTGCTGATATAGTGAGGTGAAAAAAATGGAGGAGAATCTGCTTGTTTCTAGAATGTTCCCTTCCAGCTAGGCTCTTCTGCAGGTTTTAAAAGTTTCAATTTAATCTGAAAGACAGGGTGATATATGTTATATTCTTAGTTTTGAATGGCTTTTTTCTTCCGGTTGGTCATTTAGGAGATTTAAAACTTAAAGTCTCCTGTGTGCTAATTAACCCTGTTACAAAGAAGTGATGAAGGAAAGCAAAGCTCTGGGACCCGAAAAGTCACGCACTGAGCTTCACATACAGAACTCTTGTCTCTGAATACAGCCCGGATCACCAACTTCTTAGCTAGCTCTCTGTTATCTAAGGACATCATCTAAGGACCATCTCAGGGTTTTCTTTTACCAACGTCCTGCATGTGATGGCAGCTGTGTTTATTAAAGTTTCTCTGGAGTTTGGAATGGTGAGTTGGCAGTGCCGGGATTAAGGGATGAAGGGAAACCGGTACCCAGGCTGTGCCATAAGGGACCACGTATTCAAAATTTTATAATTTCGGTTAAACATAAAAAAAAAAAAAACACTGAGAGGCAGCTTCATCTAGTAGAAAGCTCAGAATTGAA
Source organism: Marmota flaviventris (assembly GCF_047511675.1). Lineage (NCBI taxonomy): Eukaryota > Metazoa > Chordata > Mammalia > Rodentia > Sciuridae > Marmota > Marmota flaviventris. Next base: position 109,083,304 of record NC_092505.1, on the reverse strand, counting down.
ATATTTAAGAAGAGTTGCTAAGTATTTCAAACCTAGGGATGTGTTTTTAAATAGCATTAGATTATCAGTTCTATTAAAGTATGCAAATATACAGCTGCACAGTGAACATTAACGCACCTTTCAAATGCACTTCTAATTTCTATAAAGACCAAAGGCAGCTAAAAGCTTAAAAGAATCTGTTATATTAACAGAAGAAATAAGTTTTAGGATAACAAGGGAAATAATAATGTTCAGATTCGATAATCGTTTTCCAAACTGAATACCCATGGAAAAGCCCCTACGAAGAATTGACTGATTTGAACACGACATCAAGGCAAGAAAGCCAGTTTTACGTTGGTTTTATAATTTGTAACTTCGTTTAATCTTAAAGCCACAGTAGAATATGAACAGACAGAAGGCTCCCATGTGGGCACCTGGACTGGAGAGGAGGGCCGCAGGGTGAGGCAGGAGCGGTGACTGAGGACGTCTGGATCTTTTGGTCATGACCTGTTTTGGGTCATGACCTCCAGGCCTGTTGCTTCTGGTAAATGCTTTCATACCTTTTGTTCTGCATCAAAAATCTGAACATCCCAGGAAAGAACTTACAAATTAAAATGATCACCGAGCACACCGGAAAGTGCCTTAAGGAGATGACGGCACACTGGGGATATTCAGTGCTTTCTGGAATTCACCTGAGCTTTGAAAGCATGTCATTCTAACGTGTGTTGGGACTGATTATGGGAAGGCAATCGTGGTCTTATTAGTGGGTCTGTGATTCTACTCACCAGGGAAGAGCAATAAAGGTGCACAAACACATTCCAAGAAGCACATGTGCACCTCCCTGAAATAAAGACCTCCCTTGCAGAAAAATGCTCTTTAAAAATAGGCATGAATTAGATGAATTCAGCATTGTGCCTAAAACCATACGCATTAGAGGACTGAGGAAATTTCTGAGCTAGTGAACACCTAAGAACTTCAGTGCAGAAGCCAAGTGCTCTTGTCTAGCTTTGTAGCAAGTCACCACGTGGAGAGCACAGGACCGGGTGTCCTCACGGAGCATGTCCTCTGACTGCATCAGGTGGTAGCTCACAAGCCAGGGCTGCAGCCAGTCCCAGTCCCAGGGCTGCAGTTGGCCCTCCACAGGGTGATAACACCTCTGCCTGTCTCCACTCATTTGCATGCTGTATGTGCCTAATCAGAACCCGTTAATGGACGCTGGGAACCCATTGGACTTAGCTACCCTTCTTGCTATTTCCAAGCTTCCTCACTCTTGGTACATCTCATACCCTTTTTTCCATTGGTTTGCTCTTGTGGATCCAGTGTCCGAGGTCCCCCCTTATCATCTTAAAATTCGTATTTGACAATCAAAACTTCTGAGATACTTTATCCACCTGGTCCATCTCCTTGCCACCTTTCTCCTGCCTGAGAAGTTAGGCCTTGTTATTTATTTATTTATTGAAAGATGTCTTCATCTCAGATTATTTATTTTTCTGATATGGAGTATAAAGAACGCTATATGAGTGGAGCAGCAGGCACGCTGACCAAATGTCGACCTACCAATGTTTTCCCAACCTTTCTTGAGCAGCATTTCTTGAATAGCAAATGGAGATAGGATTAGTGTTACAGTTTTGCCCTAAATGAAGTGGGAGATAGTATTTAAAGCATCTGGTACAGGGCTAGATATTTGACTGTCTTCCAACAAGTTGGCGAGCTGACTTCTGCATCTGTACTCTTCTCTCTGGCAGGCAAATTCTAGGGCTGCACAAACTTCTTTTCATTTATAGGTAGGAAATTATGAGGAACTCTGTTAAAATACACTGTGTGTAGCGTATAGTGGGTCCTGTTATGTCTTCTATAATATAATCACCTAATACAGAGATGTCTTCATATCTCTGGGAGTTGGTGTAAGCTACAGTGCCCAGACTCAAAGTGATAAATAAATAATTGTGGCAGGATTTTAAATTTTCTGACATATCTGGACTGGACCCACGTGTATCCTGGCCATGGACCAAGTTTGATAAAACTATTTTTATTGATGAATCTGTAATAAAATCAAAGAGGAATGCTCTGGGTTTTTATTAAGTGAGGTGGGAACAAACTCTTCGTGAAGGGCTGTCACCCTGTAATTTCCTGCACATTCAATTGTCATTGTGTTAGAATTAGCATGTATCGTCATCCCCGCTCCCAGCGCGGTGAGGTGAAAACAACCGCCGTGTCTGAATCATTTATCCATTAGTGACAGTGAAATAAACCCTCGCTGAAATAGAATTAAGAAATTAAGTGTTTTAATTCCAACAAAGGCAGAATGACAGATTGATTTTGGAATAGCTCTTGACAAGGCATGGATGTCATGCCTGTGACCGTACCCACATGGCATTTTGTTATTTCCTGACTTTAGAACTAAGTAGATTGGGGAAAAATCCAGCCGTTCTTGCCTTAGTCACAGGAAGGACAAAGGAGTGGACCTCGGGGCTCTTCTTCCTACTGAGTTCCTGTGTCTGCAGGAGATGCAACTGTGGGACACCCTGGAAGCCCCCGGAGGAGATGTGCTTCACGGGCGGAAAGGGACTTCTTCACCCAAATAGTGCCCTCTCCTTCTCCCTCGTATGCCAGATTGTTCTCACAACAGACCTAAGAACCATACTCTTCTTAGACATAAATGAGAGTCAAGCACTTTTCCAGGAAAAGTCTCTTTGGGTAACATGGTGGCTTCCTAAGAGGTGACACAGGTTGTGTCTGACTTGAGCCAAAGAATGAGCTTCCCTATCTCTTGCTGGGTAAGACAGGGGGCTACACAGAGCAAACTACAGCAAATCTTCATGCTCTGGGTGTCTTGAAGTACAAACTAGACTCTAAAAAACTAAACTTTGGGCTAGGATCTCTCCCACTGGTGGAGATCTATCACCAAGGATCTTTAAAATAAAAGGCATGAGTCCTCTCCGACAGCCCTCTGAGGCCCAGGGCCAGCTTCTGTACAGCCTGGTCTACGGGTGGCGCAATGATTTCCTAACTAATCTCTACAGCTTCATCCCTGACACTGCTGGTGCCCACCGCACCTGCGCTCCATTCCCACCAGCCACTCACCACTCCTGATGCTCCCCACCCTGGCACTCCCTTTGCCTGGAACAGCCTTCCTCCTCTTCCGGAGAACTATGACTCAACCCTCAAAACCAGCTCAAGAACTGGTGCTGAGATCGCAAGCTTTCTGGGAATTGCTTCTCCCCATCTCAAGCAGAGTCAGGACCCTCCCTTCCGTATTCCTGTAAGCCTTGGCCTTGCCTGTCTGCGACACTGCACATTGTCCTGTACGAAACCTACGAGTCTTAGCAAGTGTCAGTCTATTTCACTTCCTTGAGTGTGTCCATATCCTCTGTTGGCTGGTAAATTCTTTGTGTTCTACCCTCACAACTGAGGGTCTGCAGTATAGCAGCCATTAAGTAAAAACATACATAAGTGAACAAAAATATTTATTAAGATCCTTGCCATCTCTGTGCCCCAAAGTCTAAAGCCTTCACATGCAAATGAACTGCTTTCTGCAAATCTGCTATTCAAGGGAAAAAAAGAAAAATCAAGGTGGGAGGACTGGGGCCCTTGCAGTTCCCCCTTCTGTGTGTTTGGTTATTCACGATGAGTCATCGAGGTGCTTTCAGTTTATCAAAAGTGAGTTTATTGAACTTGGCAATGTGATACATTTAGTTATTTCCTCCTATTTCCCAAGCTGACTATTGTATTTTCTCTACATTTAAACTCCTTCCTGAAGGAGTAGATGCTTAGACACACCGTTTGCTAGCAGTCAAGTGGGTTTTAGATTTAGGTTCAGCCACCAGCTGTGAGGGGATCTTGGGGCTCAGTGGTGCTCACGAGGGGCACAGGGAAGCATAAAAATTCACACCTCAGTGGCTCCAAAGGCTCCCTTCGTCCCTAGATCACAGATCCCTGTGGGTTAGGTATGAAGTGACATCATTTGATGGCTAGAGAATCAGCATCACTTTTGTCTCCATAGTCGGAATGACTTGAAAGTGGCACAGGCCAGGGAATACTTAGAAGAGATAGGATAGACAAAATTGTGGAAGGAAAGCAGCGTGGTCACCGTCACATGAGGGAGCCAGGATGGGATCCCTGCAGGAAACCCCTCTGCAAATTCACCAGCGGGACCCTGGAGATAATTAAATATGAAAGACGTTCAGAGGCGGAGACTTGATGCCACCTCGGGAGGCCTCTCTTCCTCCAAAGAGAGTGTGGACCTCTTCAGGAGCAGTGGCTCCAGGGCCCGATGAAGGCTTGCCCTGGCTGAAGAGGGCTCTGCGTTCCAGAAGCAGGAGGGAGCCACATGTGGGGCTGAACGGAAGCCGCGGAGAGTGGACATTTCAGACAAAGGCACGGCAGAGACCGTCCCGTGGTCCTCAGTGGTCTAGCCATGCTGGTGGGTGCTGCAGAGGACAGCTGGGCGGGTTGAGGCTGGGGGCAAAGGGGGCCTTTCTGGAGTGTCCTCTGCCCCCAACAGCAAGGGGGTTTCAGGACAGTACTGCCATGACCTGATGCTCAACAGGACCCTCCCTGAGGAGTAAGGACATAATTGCAGGCACGGGACTGTCTTTTTAAAAAAGTCACTGTGTCATTCTCTTTAGATGTCAGAGGTTGAAAGAGATGATTTTCTGGGCATGTTTTGTCTCCTGAAATGCTTATTAAAGTGCACATAACAGTGTTTCCTGTCTCCAAGTGTGAGCTCCGCAGGGCGTTCTGGTCATTGGGAGAAGCTGGGTTCCCATGCAACAGGAGGGCGTGGCAGTGCAGAGGTAGAGTCCTTCCCAAGAAATAGGACTCCGCAGGACAGGTTGGGACACAAATCTTAGCCCCATAATGGCTGGCTGTGCTCAGTGAGGACAGGGACGGAGAAGTCGCACCCAGCAAAGGCCACCAAGCGGTCCAGGAGAGGCTGGGACAGTCCCACCCAGCGGCAGCCGTGTTTGGGAAAGGACCTCAGGCTGCAGAGTGCTCTCCTTCCTTCACTGATGTCACTCATATAGCCCAGAAAATGGGAGACAGCATTGCTGCCAGCAGCTCCAGCCAAGGATTCCCATAACAAGAGGGTTATTTACTCATCAAAGTCCCCTTTACCGTCATGACAGCAGCACATCAAGCAAAAACAAGGGATTTTAAATCCATCAGTCTATTACCTATGTGTCGTCTCCATCGTCCTTCATACATTTCTCCTTGTCCTCCTCCCTCTCCTTCTCCCTCCCTCCTTGTCCCTCCCTCCCTCCCTCCCTCCTCCTCCTCCTCCTCCTCCTCCTCCTCCTCCTCCTCCTCCTCCTTCTTTTGTACCAGGAATTGAACCCAGGGGCTCTCAACCACTGAGCCACACTCAGCCCTTTTTATTTTTTTATTTTGAGACAGGGTCTTGCTAAATTGCTGAGGCTGACCTTGAACTTGCCATCCTCTTGCCTCAGCCTCCTGAGCCTCTGGGATTACAGGTGTGCACCACCTTGCATGGCTCTACTTCTTAAAACAGCAAAAGCATAGCTATTCAAATTTATTTCCTCCCTGCCCATCTCCTGCTCTATAGACACACACACACACTCCCACGCAGGCACACACATGCACACTCACACACAAGGGTAGGGAAAGCAGCCATCCCAGAAAGATTTTTAACGGCACATTAGGAAGGGCTTTTTACTCAAGCACAGATAACAGATTCACCTCAGGTAGGTTTAGATGACAAAAACTTGGCCACAAATCATTGCAATAGGAAAAATTATGTTTCTGGTTGTTCAAAACATTACAAAGCTCTTGACATATCATATTTCATACATTAGATTCAAGTGGGTTAAAAAAATAAATAAAAAAAGAAAAATTATGTTTCTGAATTTATAAAATTCACTGTTATCTCAGAGTTATAAAAATCTTAACTGAGATCTAATTTTGTAATTTATTTGGTACTGTGACAGAAATGCAAATCAAAACTACACTGAGATTTCATCTCGCTCTTCCCAGAAGGATGCTAAATTCTGGTGAGGATGAGGGGAACAGGCATACACTGCTATACATGTTGGTGCGATTGTAAATTAGTACAACCACTAAGGAAATCACCACAGAGGTTCCTCAAAAGACTAGGAGTAAAAACATCATGTGACCCAGCTATCCCATTCCTTGGTATTTGTCCAAAAAACTCAAATCAGTACACTATAGTGATACATGCAGACCAATATTTAGGAGTGAAATCTTAAAAGTCAAATTATGGAGCCAGCCTAGGTGTCTGTCAACAGATGGGTGGATAAAGAAACACTTGGTCTATGTACATAATGGGGTTTCACTCAGTCACAACAAAGAATGAAATTATGTCATTTGCTGGTAAATGATTGAAACTGAAGGACAAAATGCTGAGTGAAATAAGAAATAGAAAGTCAAGGGTTATCTATTTTCTCACATTTGTAGAAGAGAGAGAGAGAGGGGAAAAACAAAACAGGAAAATGGAAAGAAGACCAACAGAGTAGAGGAAGAGGATTGAGAGAGAGGGAGGAGGGCAGGGCCTGGGGAAGTCCTGGGGAACAAAACCCACCGATATTCTGTGTCCATGTACAAACACGCCACATCGAATCCCACTTTTATATATGAGTATAACACACAATTTAAAAGTAAGAATAATAGAAGGGAGACAAGTAGAATACAGAAAGCCAGATAAGGGGTAGGGCGAAGGGAAGAGAAAAGTAATCGGGAATGAAGTTGAGCAAGTTATGTTAAGTACTGGTGTGAATAGGTCACAATTAATTAATTATAGCACACCAATAAAAATCATAAAAATTTCAATAGCAAAAAAAAAAATAGGGAAATGTTAGTCATACATCTTATGGACACAGTGATCATGAGGGATTTTTCATGAGTTATCATGCACATGTACACAGAGACAAGGCTTGGATGTCCACTGTTAAATCCTAAATTGGCTCACACATCCTAACCCTGATCTTATAAAAGGGCTTCTTCGTAACCATGGAAATGGCCTTGTTTCTCCATCCAAAAGGAAGTTGGGGAGATGGCTCACCTATCTATATAAAACTTGAAAATACATATTTAAAGCCTAGTTCATGGCGATTGCCACACCTGACTGCCAAGCTCACTGGAGAGGATGAGGGTTGCAAGGGCAGCAACCAATGCTGGGCATTTTTGCTCACGTGGCTGCGCCATCTTTGCTTGTAACAGGAGAAGTGTTGAACAGCCACTAGATGCATGGTCTGTGGACGTGCTGAGCAAGATCTTGCCAACTCGACAGAAGTTAAAACACTGAAATGAGAAAACAGATCCTGGGGAAGTACTCATTAATCTTCCAATGACCCGCATTTCTTGGGGTGCTGAGAGCCACAGCCGAGTTGGAATGGCCCCTGGCATTTTGCCAATAGTATTGGTTGAAAAGCGAGCCATTAAGATGATGCTGGATTGATTCAATTGTATATTACACTTTTACTGTCCGCCTGAGGCCCGCTACTTTGGAGTTCTCGCTCTACTTTGGAGTTCTCGTGGAGTTCCCATTGAGTTCTGGTTGAGCTCTCGCGGGGATTCCTGAAGAGTTCTCATTGGTTGGGGAAGTGCCGGAGGAGGGATTTTCTGGTTGGTGGTTCCTGGAGGAGCCGCATGGCGTTAGGGAGAGTTCGCGGGGAGCGTGTGTGGAGTGTACTGGTAGAGTTCAGAAATACAGTTTGTTCCTGCTACAGTGGCTCATGATTTGTGCCCAGCAAGACTGCGGCATTGGGGGAAACAGTCTAATCTCTTAGTGCTTTAACTATTTTCCTCACCTTAACTTCTGGGCATTGGGTGGTCTAAGTCAGCCATCATGTAGTGTCTTTGTGACTGCAGGATGGATTGCAGATTGAATTGTAGCTACGTGTGGACAATGAGTAGGTCCAGTGCATTTGTATGTGTTAGCAAAGCCAAGAGCCATCATGTGCATTTGAAGTTGAAGAAGTGCAAATCCTGGAGCTGCCATGGGCCATCTAGAAACCAAGAGAGGAAAGTTCATCAGACAATGCAGAAAATGCACTGAGGGCACCAAGTTCGAGAGGCAGAGACTTGGCCTTGAAGGAAGACGCATCTAACTCCAGCCTTCCCCTTGGCCTGCTCGTGACACGACTCAACAGATTCCTTCTGTGTGTGCCAGCTTGGCGAGGTTCTAAGCTACTTGCTGTGGAAAGAATCTATCAAAATCAGTGTATCTCCCCTTCATCCAAGCTTCCACTTGGACCTTTGCTTCCTTGGTTAGGACTCCATCAGAAGAGTGATGGTGACTAGTTCCACATCCTGACAGCTGTCAATGGCAGCAAGGGGTCTCATGGTGGTGAGGTGTGTGCGTGTGTGCGTGTGTGTACGCGTGTGTGTTCCATACATATTCTGTATATTAAAACAAGTGTCCTTTGAGCAAATTATTGTTGAAGCAGCAGGAAGATGGAGCTGCTGCTTTTGCTCCCAGCAATCCAAAAAGCTAGGTGAAGAGGAAGATGTGGCTCTAACGTCTCAAGGCCCAGCAGCGGTTTGAAGGGAAGGCTGTAGATTAGTAGAGACCCCTCTAGTGGCCGTAAGCATGGTACAAAGAGGGAATCAAAATCATCTTTTCTCACTGGAACTGCTCAAGCATTTCGCTTCTTCCCATACCCTACAGCTCAAATTGTCTTATTTGTCAAAATAATTTCAAATAAAGTTGGGTGAAGAAAAATTACAGCCCCTAGGCAAACTGCAGTCTGGAACATTGGCTTGTAGTTTGGAAGCTAACAGGATTGGAGTGGCTCATAGTATACGAGAAAAAAGAAGAGGTCATCTTTATCCTGTGTAATATTCAACAGCATCATGGAACATCTGCTGCAGGAATTGCAACCCTTGTGAAGTCTCAGCAGCCCAGGAGAAGCAGTGTCAGGTGTTCAAGGTTTCCCTAGATGCAGTTCATTGCAGACTCTCAGTACATGTTATACAATATTAAGAGTAGGAGTGGTATATGAGTTGCTCAGAGGTATTCAGCATTTTGTGTTAATGCAAAAATGTTCAGACATATCTGCTATCAAAATGTAGCAATTAACCTTAGATAGTGAAAAGCAGTAATGAAGAATATGAAGGCAAATAGATAATGAAATATTTTAGTATTCTTCCTTTGTAATATTTTGAGACATAAAATGTCAACAGTCCTCCAAGAGTATTTTGGCATTCCTAAAATATGGTAGCAAATTAATTAACATATTTGCTAGAAAGGAGTCTGAGATATATTGGAAGAAAATAAGTTATTAGTAGTAATGTATGTACACATTTATTTTAAAGATAATTTTGAGTTTCTGAAAATGAAGCAAGTATTAATTGATCAGAACAAAAATAAAATTAAGGCTCACTCAGGACAATCCAGATGTAACCATTTGAACTGCTCTGTTCCATGGCAATCCTTCAAGATTAATTTGCCTACATAATATGCTCCTGATGAGAGGCCGGCAGGCTTGGCCTTTGAATGCCTAGGTCGATGGACAGAAGATAAAGACCAGCCTGACTTGCTGAGTTTTTAAAGTGTTCCATTCATATTTCCCACAGCCTAATGAGAGCCACCCAGTAGCTTTTCTAGATCAAAGATACCTACAGGTTGACAGTCACTTATATAAACCTTCCAAATGCTCCTGTTCCTGCCGGGTTTCACCATCGTTTCCAAATCGAATGCCTCATTACACCCCAGGTATTGAAGATGTCTGCCTGCCAGCTGTTCTATTTTTTTCTAACTTGGAAATATTTGCACTAAGTTTTCTTCCTACCTTCTTGCTGTGAACTACTGGCATCTTATGATGCTTAACATCTGTCTGTAGGAAATAGTGCACCCAGTTACAGTGGACAGATTGGTGCAAAGTATATAACCTAGCATTTCCAATTTCAAACATAAACAGATTAAAAAATGCCAACATAGCATAATTCTGTGAACAGGCCATGGGACCCAATGACATCACCAGAGGGGTGCTGGCTATCTCTGGAAGCTCCAGGATACAAAGGACTACAACCTTGCCTGGTGATTTGGGTAATTTCAGAACAAAAACCACATCTTAAGTGAAGGGTCCAGCTTAATCCCACCAATTTTTATGTGTATAGTTGAGAAGATTGAGATTTTAGCAGTTGAAAGATCCTGCTCAACTCATACAGGTAAGAACTGTAGAAATGAGGATTTCAACCCAGCCAGTCTCACCCCAGAGATCTCCCACTTGACTCCCATTCCTTACAACATTGACACATGCACTGCCAATGTGCACCGAGGGGACAGTCTTACTCCAGAAATCCAGAGTAGCATAGAGGACACGGTCTATGAGGGAGATTATCCAACAAAATGTAAAAATAATTAGGTTTGAGGCTTCCCAACATACTCACCATGTAAATCTCCATTTAGAATCTGTGCTCTAAAGTCACATTCTCTTCAGAAAATTCTTCATAATGCTACTTAAAGTTACCTAGCATGACGGTACCCACGCATTCATCTGATTGTATTTACAGAGTGTCTTCAACGGAGCCAGGCTGTCTTCTAGATTCTGTGGGTAAAGCAGAGAACAAGACAAGAAGGTCAATATTCCTAACCTCATGAAGCATATGTTCCTGTTGGGGAGACAGAAAACAAACACAGGAAACAGCTCCTCATGCAGTAAATCATACAGATAGAAGAGGGTTGGAACTACAAGAAACAAAGCCTGTTGTTTAGAGTTGAGCTTCTAGGGTAGCGGGTTGATTCAAGCAGGGTAGACAGTGTAGACACTACAGAGAAGAGGACACACCAGCAAATTCTGAAGGAGGCCAGGAGAAGAGCCACAGAGCCGTGTAGCGGGCGGAAGAGCAGGATGGATGGAGGAGAGAGCCAGAGCAGAGTTTCCCAAGTGGGAAACACGCCCCAATGTGTTTGAAGAACAGGAGGAAGGTCTAGGTGTTGGAGGTGAAGAAAATGAAGAAGGCAGTATCTGGAGTCAGGTGGGCTCCTACAGGCCTCGTGGGGTGTTATGTTTCAGTGACATAAGCTGCCAAGGGGTTTTGAGCGCAAGTGTGACATATCTGAGTGTTTCTACAGGACTGTCTGGAGAAGAGATGGCAGGATGGAAAGGTTTCATGTAGGGCGCTGGTTACTGCACCTGGGGGTTGGTGCTCCTGGGATGGCCGTGCTAGGAGGTGAGATGACAAATGGCATGATTCTAGATATGTATAGGAGGTAGAGCCAATGGGGCTTCTGACACAGAGATGAAAGAAGGAGACAAGAATGACAACAGGTTTTGGCCTGAGCGGTAGAAGTTCAGAGCTGCCCTTTACTCAGACGTTGAGGCTGTGTGCGGCGCAGGTTTGGGAGTAATTAGATGAGTCTGGTGTTCAGGGAGATCTTCCCTGAGATTTGATTTAGGAGACATCTATTTAAAGCCACGAGACTGAATGCATAATGGGAAATAGATAAACATATTTTGTATGTTAAGCAATTTGCCAGACTAAGTATTCAGAGAAAGGCCTCTCGGTTCAGAACACCTAAAATTCTCAATAAACTATAATAAACTCTAAGTAAATAAGTCTGAGCTCTCCTAAGAGAAACAATCAGAGGCCAGAAGAAAAAATAAGACATGAGTGGAGCGGTGAGCCGAAGCTGGACTTTGTTTTTATCCAAGGCCATCTGTCGATTTCTGATGGCTCGGAGCCTAGATTGTAACAGGCCACACATGTTTGGATCTGGAAACAAAGCTTTAAGCCCTGGGAATATGGGGGTCACTTTAGAAATTCCTCAGGAAAGCAGGGAATTCCAAGCTGTGATTTCTGTAGGTGTGTTAGGGCAAGTCACCCGGCATGTCACCCGGAGATGCTTGCTACAGACAGCAGCTGGTGGAAGGCCACGCTTCGGGGGTTGCAGGATGGAGCTGTCCACACCTGTGTGGCCTGTGGAAAGCCTCAATCTGAAGATCCAGCTTTCAACAGAGTCCTGGGTTGTTAGTGACATCAGGGATAAAGCTTAATACCTTCCTCTCTTGAGGAGGTGGCTTTATTACTTAAGTGAGTTTTTTCCCCCTCTGCTCCCAGGTCCCATGTTCACGAGGACCTTCTTTCCATTGTCTCCGTTGTCCTTTATCCTCTCCAATTTGGAGTCCATTCTTATCAGGTTCCTCAGGGTAGAGCTCCCTCTTGGGCCAGTCTTCAGAGTCCACAGACGCTGGTACTGCTGTCCCTTTCCACCAACATCTCCTGTGTGTCAACCTGTCGCTGCAGTGGGCAGGACCCCCTGGCAATTTCAGCTGCTGGTCCATGGTGGCCTACTGCCTGTCTGGGTGGATGGACACTTGGGGCTCTTTCATGAGCCTTCTCTTCGTGGGTGACGAGTTGCTGCCTCTTGCACAGCTGCTGCTAGCATGCGGGTCACGTGCTATTGGTGACTTTTCCCCATTTGCTTGTCTTTTTTGGCTCCATGGAAAGGACTCATCTCCTGCCTACTCTAAATACTATCTTTGGGTTTTGGTTTCGCTGTCAAGTTTCTCAGTCCATTTTCTCATGGAGATTACAGAAGCGTCAGAAACTGTGCTCACGATGTTTACCGCCTTCTAGACTACCCACGATAGATGAGGACCCAGTTTATGTGCATATGTGCGAGTGTGCATGTGTGTGAGCACATGGACATGGAAATGAGTGCATTTACTTAGAATAATGGTACATGAAGAAAGAGCAAGCATAAACAGTTAGATAGTGAGATACATCATTGGAAATAATTATCATATGTGATGATCAGGCCAGTCTTGGGAAAAACCACCAATAGAGTTTTTCTTTGGTGTGTATGAGGGGAGGGCCTCCTGGTTCTATCTTGGCCAGTCCTTTTTTGGCATGACACACCTGCCTCCCCCAGCCTCCTGGGTTTGTCCCACTTATGGGATATCAGCATCTTCTCTTTGATTCTTATTTCCCATTCAACCACCATTCCATGATAAAAATATTAACTAGTACTTTGGAAAAAAAAAAAAAAACACTAGGTTGAATAGAAATCTCAGCTTAGCCATTTGTTGGCTGTATCAACTTTGGTAAACCAGTTTTTCTCTTAATTTTATAGATGTGTGTATGCAATTATATATAAATTACATAAATACAGAAAAAATAAAACCCAAACCCTTCAATGCAATTACAAGAAGATGCATGATATTTGTATAAGGTTGAAGTTTGAGGCTTGGACAGTCTGTTTCACATTCTTTTATATCTTGTTTCCAAACTTAGATTGAGCTAGAGATCATGATTTGAAAAGCACATGAATGGCTCTCAGGAACCACATGAATCCTCCAGGGACCAAACATTTTCTGAGCCCCAAGTCCAGCTACCTGATTCGGGTCAGTGTGGACCACAGTTCCCACCATGGACAGGGTGCTTGGAGCTGGTGTGGGCTGTCTGAGCTGGAGACAGAGCCTCCTCCACCTGCGGCATGGGCCACCTGGCTGCCTCCTACAGAGCTCATTCTGCAGAGATGGGGTCCTGTCCTTAGTTCCCACCATTCCCCTGAGGCTTCAGCTCTGCCCTGCTCCAGCGTTCCTGGCTCCCACTTTCCTAGGAGAGTTATCCATCACGGGAACACAAGGGCCTTGACACTTACAAGTGACATTAAACCATGTGTCAGCCTTCATCCTACAAGGACACGGTGCTCAGAGACACAACACTCAAACATGACTCTATCTTATAAAGGGAATAAAAATCACGATGAAAATGTCAAATAATTTTAGAAGGCCGTTTCAGGATGGAAAACAAAGATGTTGGGGTGTTTGAGCCTCAAAGTCCTTTCCAATTCTGAAAACACGTGTCCTGTGTTTCCTCAAGGCTGATTGCTTTGCCACAGGGATCAGCCGAGGCAGGCTCATAGGATGAGTTCTTATATTTTGTTCTTGTTAAAGAAGACAGGGAAGATCAAAAGTGTGTTCCGGAACCTGCTGAGCCCTTTTGCTTCGGGATCTAGGAGGCCCCTTGTTTGGGAGGCCAACGAGGTACTTTTCAACCCTGGGACTGGCACTGCCAAAGACGGGCAAGGTCTTGGGGTTACCACACAAACCCCAGATTCTTACAGCTCCTCATACCCACAAGGCGCACACACCAAGGACCCTCTCCCCCAGGCCCTTCACACAGGTCATTTTCTCTGCCTGTGATATCCTTACAAAGTCACCGATGGGCAGCTCCAACTCCCTATGACGTCTCTGAACTTCCTTCTTCCACAGTTTTCTTCATGACTTTTTGGCTTCTTTTATAAAAGTTATCATACTTTCTAATTCTCTTTTTTTAATATTAAATTTTTTAGTTGTAGTTGGACACAACACCTTTGTTTTATTTATTTATTTTTTTTATGTGGTGCTGAGCATCAAACCTAGGGCTTCACACATGCTCTACCACTGAGCCACAGCCCTCATATTTTCTAATTCTCCTGTGTGTTTGTGCATTTGCATTTGGTCTGCCCCTACACTAGAATGTAAGGGCTGTGATAGAGAAGGCTATGCCTGTCATTTTGAATAATGTGTCTCCAGTGCCCACCACGGTTCCTGGAGCACGGTGACTCTCAGAAGTTTTGTAGGTATCAATGCAAAGTGGATGAGTGGATGTATGGGTTATGGGGGCAGAACATTCCAGGGGACAGGGGTGTGATATTTAAAAGTGTACACAAGAAGCAGAAATAAGTGCTATTCAACAAGTGCAGTGGTTTTACATTCAACCTAAAGAATAAAGGCTATCCAGGAGGCATGAAGCAGACTGGAGACAGCTAGAAGAGAAAACCATGTAGAGGCAGCCTTGAAAGAGTTACTCAGGAGGAAAACAGAGAGCTCTCAGAAAACAGAGAGATGACTCAATCTGGTTACTTGGCTAAGTAAAATAAGTTAATAAAATTACGTATTAGTTGAAGTAAATTCTGTTATTTAAAAGGTTAATGGCAATGTAAGCCAAGCTAAAGCTGGTAAAAAATAAGTCAGAATTAAAAATTACAGGGCTATGTCACAACAAAAGAGAGACTGAAGGGAACATACAAAGATCCATTTTTGGTGGAGAATTTGAAAGGTGCTGCAGGGAATGCCACCGAAAGTAACATGGCTGTCAGCACTAAAAAGACTTGTTATAATGAGTAGTGGAAATGTCACCTAAAATATTCCGAGAGGTTGTTAATCAAGTAATAAGTTTGAGGAGAAATTCGAGGCTGATGATTTCTTGCATAACTCTCTAGTTCAGTATCAACAAAGTCAGTGGAAATTGTTTCATGACCACAGCACAAGCACCAGAAAATATACCCGATGGGACATTGGAGTAGTCAGGGTTCCCTAAAGGAACCAACAGGACACGCATATTGGTGATTGCAAGAGGGGATTTATTAGGAGTGTTTATAGGATCAGAAGCTGGAGATTCCTACAGTGGCCATCTCCAGGACGAACCAGGCTGCCCAGTCCTAGAAACTGGAGCCTCAGAACAAGAGGCACCAATGGTGCAGCCCCAGGCCTGGACACTCCCCAAAGAGTACCTGGAGAGTCCACACTGAAGGTGTGAAGGAGCTGGAGTCTGATGTTTCCAGATGATGACCCAGCAGTGGACACTCCGACTCAAGGAAAAAGTAGCTTGTGTCTGGCTCTGCCCTGCTCCAACTTTCCTGGCTCCCACTTTCCTAGGAGAGCTACCCATCAGGGGCCTTGACACTTAGAAGTGACATTAAACCATGTGTCAGCATTCATCCTACAAGGACACAGTGCTCCCTCAGTCTCTTGTTCCACCCTGATTCCAACCTATTGGAGTGTGCTGCTCACATTCGGGGAAGGTCTCTCCCTCAGTTTGCTGTCCCACATGTCAATCATCTCTGGAAACACCCTCATAGACACACCTGGAAGTCTCTTTGTCCTTGGTGTCTCTCAGTTTGATCAAGATGACAATCCAGATTAACCACTGCAGATGTGTTTTATTAAAATATAGTAAGTTCAGTTATAATGAATTGACAATGTGGGGAGTCCAGGCCCCAAAGACAGGAGAACCGAGGAGGATGGGAGGGAGAGATGGAGCGACAGATTCTGGATATGAGGATGGACACATTAGTGAGTCATCCTTCATAAGAATAGGTTAAACCATATAAACTAACCATCAACAAAAAAGACAACTAAATAACGAACCAAGTCAAGTTCTTAGAGAGGGGGTCTGGATCTGGCTCCTATGAATTTCATCTCTCTGACCTCCAGCCATTTCCCTGTATCGAGGAGAAACAAAATTGCATGCCATTTCCCACAGGATGCACACCTGCCTCTGTGGGAGTCAATATGGTGACCAAAGAGTAACTGAGTGTAGATAAGCTCCAATAACTGCTCCGAAAGACATTCTGGGTCAAGTACTTCCACTCTGAATTACTAGAGATTATTGATGATCACCAGACACAGTCTTTCAAAAACGGGGTTACTGTCACATCTGAGGGGAAAATGGCATGTGCTGATATCCCTTCCAGCTTTGGGCAAAGTCAATCTCTAGGGATTTTCCTGAAACCTGCAAAATGTTTTGAGGGAGATTTCATGAAGGTTTTATTTAAGAACCGAATCTTCCACATCTGAAATTCAAACAGTAGCAATAATAAAACTCAGAGAGGATATGAGATTGAAGATCTACTTTTGAGCCATTTATTCTAAGTGGATAACTTGAGGGGTTTTTCATATCTATCTCTTCAACAACTACATGCAATGATGATCCCTCTACTCAGCACTGCTAGGAAACTGGTCCACATAGAAGAATTTTCCAGATAACTGAAGCATGCATGTTTTGCATTAACATTATAAAATATAGGGTACATGGACTGCCTTGCCCTCAGAGGATGATGACCATTACCACCCTTCTCTCCCTTACAGGATGGCTTGGGACCAGAACCATTATAAGGTGCACTTAAAGATTTTCCCCCGATTGAGTAGACTCAGCATGCTCTGCTTCTGTATCAGACTTTAAGAAATCTATCAACATTTGTTTCTCTTCTATGTCTAATTTGTTGACTTCTTCTTCCTGGGATTTTCCACTTGAAAGCTGTGTCACTTCTATAAACTGCTTTGGCTGTATGAGAACTGCTTACCTCGTAGCAGCTTTCTCCTCTCAAAAGCATTTTGTTGTTTAGGCTCATCATTGAGGTCTAAATGATGGTCTAGCTGTGTAAAATTTCACACCTAAATTAGTCATAAGGAATTATTTTACAGTGAGTAACTTGAAGGAAAGATAAACTTCTGTATTCTTGGAAGTTCAACATGTAGAATTTCAAGTCCAATCATACAAACATGACCGTGGATGAGAGGCAGAAGCTGCAGTATTGTACGTAAATGCAATTCCATGTTTCCAGGCTGAGCACAGAGAGACTCTATAGCAGGGACCCCCTCCTCCTCCCCCATTTCTTTTCTGTAAAGCTTTGCCAGCTGCTCTGAAGCTTATAATGTATATGTCACAATGTAACCAGAGAGGCTCAGTTTCCAGGGTGAGTTATACATAATGCATATGAACTTGATTGGAATCTGCGATGTTAAAAAGGATTCCAAACAGATTGATCCAAACGACAAATTTCATTAAGGAAATCAAGATCTTGGCTTTATGTTCTTGTATCTCTCCCACTCTTCCAGAATCTGTTCTTTCAGAGAGCAGGAAGAGAGGAAACACAAGTCTAAGGATTCTAGTGCTTGAGGCTTCCAAGCTGCCTTCACAGATCAGAGTCTCTGTGGGGAGAAATGCAGACAGTGTGAAGCAAAACAAATTTCATCCAAACCTGAGCAGCCAGCAATGCTCTGGAAGTGGCCCAGAAGGTTATGCAACAGTGAGAAATCCAGTTCCTCTGCACTTCCATCGGACCCTCTCTTGGGCCTCCTCCCCCTTCCCCCTTCCCCCTGTGAGATCATTCCCCTATTTATCCCTTGACTCCTTTGAATGTCACTGTACCATCAGCTCCTCTTGCACCTCACCCTCATACAAAATCCCTTTCCCAAGGAGGACAGAAGCTCTGAAAAGATTTCTTTGAGAGAAAGGTTATTCAGAAAGAGTCTTGGAACTCTATCATTATTTTCCCCCAAATAGCTGAGGATTGAATAATCGTCCAGTGGGAACTGAAGCAAAAATCAGGTCATCTCCTCGCCTCTCATCTCCTGCCATAGGTACACAGGTGTCCAGAGGCGGAGATGATTATGCAGCTCTAACCTGGTGTGCTTCACAAAAGGTCCCCAAGAGTCATTTGTGCCTTACATAAAGCTGCTTAAAACATAAAAATATAAACCAGAACAACAACAACAAAAAAAACATATCAGTACCTACTTTCACACCATACCTATCTTATAATCATATATCTGGCAAAGAGTAGGTAAGAATATAGTAGAAAACCATGAAGCACATACAAGAGGTGTAGCTAATGTATTTTAATGAGGAGAGGCCCTGTGTTTCTATCAATGTTTGTTTCTATTGATGAAATTATTTTCTACATTAATAATAATACAAATTAAAGCTTTCCTACTACATATATTTCAAGTATTTTCTCCTGTTACCTAATGATACATTTAAAAAATATTTTGCATTGTTACATATAAATTTGACATTGTAAATAAATTTATATTTTTCACATTGCCAAGCTGCCCATTTTTTTACTTTATGTTTTCTGCTTTGGTTGTGAGTGGCTAATCCTTCACCAATTTCATATAATTGTTCTCCTAAATGCATTCTCCTCTTTTCTTTATGGATTTGGATTTTTTGCATTTACTTTGAAGATCATCTGAAATCTTTTTAGTACATGGTAATGATATGTTAATTTTTTAAAATGGTTAAACACATCAGCATCAATTATCAAACAATCCATTCTTTTCTTCCTAATTAGGAAAGTTGCCTTTCTAATATACTGATAATACCCCCCTACACACACACACAAACAAAACCCACACACAGAAATTTTGAGTATGCTGCACCCTCTTGGTTGGAGTTTTAGGGTCAAATCTTGTTGAGTGAATCAGGGGACTTAAATTCTTATGATAGAACAACAATTTCCTTAAGGTTAGGAAACCTTCCCTAAGGAGATGTCATTGTTTCTGTGAATTTAGGATTTGCTTATTAAAATTGACAAAATAGATATTGGAGCAGAGATAAACACTTTGGAAATCATGGATTTGTAGATCAACAATTATGAAGTCCAGTGTCTATGGGGTACTATTGCTAAGTCGACAAAATAAATGAGCAAAGTGAATGTTAAAGGACGAATTCCAAAGACCCTGAAGAAAAGAAAAAGTTTAAAAGTGGGCAATAGACCTACACAGACATTTCTCAAAAGAAGACACACAAAAAGCTGATAGGTACATAAAAAACTGCTCGCATCACTAATCACCCATGAAATGCAAATCAAAGCCACAATAAAATACCACCTCACCCCAGAAGAATGGCTAATATAAAAAATAGTAGAATAACAGGTGCTAATGAGAATGTGGAGAGAGGACCCTTCACATTGTGGAGAGAATGTAAATCAGAATAGCCGTTAGGGAAAACAGTATGGAGTTCCTCCCAAAATTCAAAGTACAGCCACTGTGTGATCCAGCAGTCCCACCAGTGGGTACGCATGGAGAGGAAATGAAGCCAGCATGTCATGAGACACCTGCATCCCAGGCTTGTTGCAGCACTGCTCCTAAAGACCAAGGAATGGAAACAGCCTACGTGTCCATCCGCTGAAGAGAGGATGAAGAAAATGTGGTGCCGATGCACAATGGAATACCACTCAATCCTAGAATGAATGAAATTCTCTCTTGACTGACAACACAGTGGAACCCAAGATAATTCTGTTAAGTTAACTCAGTTGGGGTACAGAGAGAGGTACTGCATGAGCTCATGTCGATCCCAAGAAGTTGATCCCATGGAAGTTGAGAGTAGAATGGTGGTTCCAGGAGGCTGGGGAGCCCCGGGAGAATGGGGGGTGTGGTTTAAGGGACTGAGAAAGGTTAAGTACTAACTGGGTACTAAGTTACAGGTGAATGGGAGCAAGAACTCCTTGTGTGTCGTTGCACAGCAGGTGTAGCAGTGATGTACTGGACACTGCAAAGCCAGAAGCAAGGGCTTTACAGTTTTTACCATAAATGATGAATGTTTTGAGGAAGTAGAAATGTTAAACTTGACTTGAACATTATACAACATAGGCATCCACTGAAGCATCACGTTACACTACTAATATGTATAAATTTTATGATTTTATGTACCAGCTAACAATTAAATTTAATTACAAAAATGAAAGGAATTCTGGGCAGAGTATGTCCTGGGCAGCAGAAACTGCTTACTCCCCCCAGTTCCAGTAGATCATTGACGTGGGACCGTGGGCCCAGAACTGCCAGCTTTTTTTTTTTTTTTAAGAGAAATTAGACACCTGGAACATGGATTTTAATATGAGCTCTTCCAATCCTTACCTACTTCAAGATTTTTTAAAAACACTTCTGAGCCCAGAGATTCAGTCTGCTGTCCACATGGAGTCAATGGAATTGATGGTAACACAAATCAGGCACCTGACGGAAATTCCTAGACAAGGAATCTAGAGTGTGAGATGATGAAACTCCCCAAACATGAAACTGAAGAGAAAACTCGTCTTTTTAGCAGTGACAGAGTAAAAATAACAAGAACACCCATCTCTATAGGTCCCCAGTCGCTCAGGTCTGTACAGCCCTTGTCACCACCCAGCCATCATTTCCAGTCTCCACCATCTCCAAACCTCTGGCTCTCACCCTCATGCCGACCATTTCTCTCTGGGCTGTTGCTTTTATCTTATGGCTTATGTAGAGAGGAGGACCCATCAGACAGAGATTCCTCCACCCTGATTCTGCATTAGACCCCCTCTGCCAAGGCCACCCTTTCCTTCTCTCCACCTGTCACATGATCACAGCTGCCCAGAGCAACTTCTCCTGCAGGGCAGGCTCTCGGGGCCACCTATGCCATGTTCAGACTCTCCATCCTCCCAAGGCTTCAAAATGAGCTCAAGCCTCTTCCACTAACAAGAATAAAAACTGAGATGCCCACTCTCGGCAGTGCAAGCTTCTTGACTGGCTCAGTCCACTCTTCTTTTCAGGTCAAACTTGAAAGACTTGGATAAACACCCAGTCTCCAGTGCCCTTCCTCCACGCACTCTTCAGGGTATCTGATCTGGCTTCTGCTTCAAGACTCTGCCTCGCTCTCTGTTCAGCTCATTATGTCATTCAATCCATGGAGCATTTCTAGAACTTTCCTTTCTTGTTCTCGGCATCACTTGACCCTGTTGGCCACTCTCGGCTCCATGACCCAAGCCCTCCCTGGCTTGTGATATCTGGCTCTCCTGGGCTTCCTCCTACTCCTTAGATCACATCTTAATTCCCACTGTTCCTGGGAACCCTGCTTTAGTGGGCCATGAACACTCTCCATTATAACACTTTTCACTGTGACATTTTCTATGTGTGCTCTTCCCACATGTAGGCTGAAGAGAGGGAGAGAGCATATGTTTTCATCATCATATACACTGTCCCACGTTCAAGTACCAAGTCCAAGACCAGGGGCTCAAGAGCTATTCCTGTAGTGAGTGAGTGACTAAGTACTTGATAGCAGGTGAATCTAGTGCCTGAAACCACAGAGGATGCAGGTGGCCTCACCTGCTCCATGCATGAGGCACTGACTAGAAAACAAGTTTGTTTAAAACCATTTTATGTTTATTTCTTAATCTTTATTAATGACACACCAAATATATTTGGGGCTTTGTAAAAAATATTTTTAGTTATAGATGGACACAATACTTTTATTTATTCGTATGCAGCACTGAGGATTGCACCCAGTGCCTTGCACGTGCTAAGGAAGCGCTCTACCACTGAGCCCCAGCCCCAGTCCTATTTGGGACATTTTTTAAAGCAGAGTTGTTCCAATGTGTTGCATTTGGGGTCATTTTTGGTTTTTATTCTTCAATGTTCATTTCACATTTAATATAACCTCTAAGTAGAAAGACATCAAAATCAATAAGGTATTGTTCTTAGCCTATTTTTCTTCCTTCTCTGTACTAAAACTTAAAAGGGAAACAAAATTTGGACACCCATTCATTAAAATCTCCACAGAGGCAGAGGATGACTGTCAGAACAATGAGAAACCAAAGAGGAGAGGAGAAACTCTGAAAAAGCTCATTGAAATGAGTTTTTAGAAGTTGCCCCAAAGTATCCATGCATCATCAATATCAGGATCTGAGGCTCAGAGGGGAAAAAGGATCTGTTTTCAGACCCAAAGAATGAGCACTTCACAGTTCCTCCCAGTGATAAGCAGCTCTGCTCACCCACCAGCATTGGCGCTCGCCTTGCCCCAAGGTGGCCAAGTCTTCCCTGCAGGGGGCCTGGCCCTGACAGGAGGAGGTGGCTTGTGAGCATGTGCACTGGGGGAGAGCAGATAGGAATTACTCCAGGAGTTCTGAATGGGGGCCACCTACGTGCAACTAAAGCACACCCATACTACGCCTATAGTGAGCAGCAGAGGGTGACGTTAGTATCATCTGCGTGTAGCTGACATATAAGTGCAGGCTGGGAGGACCCGACAGTGTCGATGATATGAACAGGTGAGGCCCCAGGGTCAGTAGAGACCACTGGCTTGTCCAGTTAAATATGCATAAAGGGTAGCCAAGGAGATTAGAGTCACAGACAGATTTTTTGTGGGAACTCAATGTGTCAAATCAGCTTGATCTGTTAGACAGCCTGGCTCAAGTCCCAGTGTCGTCACCTTTGATAACAGACATCAGCCACATCACTTAACCCTGCACAGCCTCCAGAGCTTCTTGTCTATAAAGTGGAGATGGCAACACTTACTGTCTAGTGTCTGCAGCAGGAGTGGATAAGGTGCTCCGTGCAAGGGCCTCTCCTACAGCAAGGACCAAGTACACAGTACCAATAGGGCTGGGAAAACAGTGACAGAGTCACTCTCAGCTTGCAAGAGGGTCAGGGCAGGTAGGGACAGCCAGGGAACTGGTTCAGCACAGGCCTGAGAGTCTAAGGCCCAGCACATAGAGAGAGGGGCTTGCTGCATGGAGCTATGCGTCTTCTACCATTTGGATGGAAACTGAACCCAGGGCTAGAGTGGTGTTTGAGTTCCATGCGTCCATTAGCTCCCCATGGAACAGGAGGTGGGGTTCACGGGCAGGGTCTTCATGGGGACATTAGTACTGGTCAGACTGACATAAAATACAAGACATCATCCTGCATCAAAACCAAGTGGCCCCATCGGGCAGGGGCAGCTGCTCTCCTCCTGCACCACCACTGCCCACTTGTTTGATTTATTGGCAGCAACCTCACATCTTCACTGAATGGGAAAGTTCTCTACTTGAAAATAAAACTGGGGGCTGGGCATGGTGGTGCACGCCTGTAATCCCAGCATCTCTGGGACAGGAGGATCACAAGTTCGAAGATAGCCCCAGCTACAGCAAGGTGCTAAGCAACTCAGTGAGACCCTGTCTCTGAATAAAACACAAAATAGGGCTAGGGCTAGTGATGTGGCTCAGTGGTCGAGTGCCCCTGAGTTCAATCCCTGGTACCAAAAATAAAGCAAAACTGGGGGCCAGCAGGAGCCTTCCTAAGACAAACTGGGTTTTTAGAACAGACAATGAAGTGGGCAATTAGTAGCATCCCCAAGGCATTATTCCATTAAGAAAGTAATTACCTACAGAAATCTTTAAATGGTGACAGTCTATAAACATTTCACTTACTCTCCACTTTTGAACTCCACCTGGAATGAAGCAGAGCCACTGGGAAGTGTATCTTCATGGCTTTCAGAGCAGCGTTGGTGGCTGATGGGACCCACTCCCATCTGTTCTTGTGATGATTAAGAGTTACTTTGAGATGACTGGTTAGAACCAAAAATGAAAATGGCAACTCTACGTATAATTAATATTCCTAATCCTGAACTCACTATCACCAGCTCAAACAAAAAGCTGGGAGACTCTAAACATTGGAACAAGACTTCCTGTGACATCAGTAGCCAAAGCATGCAATTAACCCAGATGCCCATCAGTAAATGAATGCACCAAGAAAATGTAGTCTATGTATACAGTGGAGTTTTCCTCAGCCAAAAGAGGATTGGAAGTATGGCACTTGAGAATATCAAGCTAAATGAAATAAGCCAGACTCAGAAAATGCAGGTGGAACGCTTTCTGTCCTAGGTGAAGCTAGAGCAGAATAATGGAAAGAAGGTGGTGGGAATCATGAAGATTGAGAAGGAGATCAGGAGGGAGGGAGGGAGACAGGAAAGGGGAGGAAATTTGGAGCGAATTTAACAAAATCACTTTATATGCAAATATTAACATACCACAGGAATTTCATCTTTACGTGTATATGTGGATGGAACCAATCAAAAGTAAAATGATAAATGAGTCAAAGGAAAATCAACAGAGTAGAGGAAGGAGAACAGCGAGAGGGAGGAGGGGAAGAAAAGTGAGGGGAATGGGTATTGAAATAAAATTCCGAGCATGTGTGATTTTGTCATAATGTATTCAACTACTACATATAACTAATGCTCTCACAAAACAGAAATCATAAAGAATTTTAAGATAAAATATTTTTTAAAAAAAGTTAGGGGGACACACTGTCTTGGGGAAAGTGGTTCGGAAGGATCTTCTTTGTCTTGAGATTTAGGAAGAGGAAAGCAGTAATGCCTCAGAGGAAAAAGCTGATGAGGTACAGAAGGGTTAACTTAGAAAAAATGTTAGATTCATGTCTCCAAAACAAAAAAAAAATTCACACACCCCACAATGTTTGGTAAAAATTTGGAAAGAATGTGGCCATTTCTCTCTCATACTTTTTGCTTTTGTTATTTTCTAATTGCATCTTTGTGCTTTTATCAAATAAAAATCTTGTGGACTCTCCTTTGTTGTTGCTTCATTCTTTGTTTTGTTTTTGCAAATTTAGCCACACAATTATATTTTTACCTCCAAGAGATAATCTGCTTTATATTTCACACTAAGATCTTAGACAAACACGAAAACAAAATCTTCTTATTAGTATTCTAACTTACACAGTTTCTCGGCAGGTTGGCCTGGTGTACAAATTTTTCATCAAAAGGATTTTTTTTTGATGATTATACAATCATCCATACTAAATCTCCCTTTTTGGTTTCCTCTTCCTATTGGTGTATTTAATAATTGCACATCTCCTGCAGAGGGACAAATTTGATCAGAAACTATTTCCGAAAGTTTCTCAGGAGATAGGAAACAACTTTCCAAAGAGAATTTGACTTGAAATAACTGTTTGGACTTTGGGGATTTTCAGTTATTATCAGAAACCCAACTGGCAAGGGCAGCGGTATTGGGATGCTTCATTGAGTCTGACATCGTGTACAACGTGTATTGATTGGAATGTGCCACCTCCAGGCATACTATCATCTTGCTACGTTTAACATAACTGTCACTTGAAGATTTGATTACAAAGTAGTACACTAGGTCTAATCCCACTGACAAAGAAATAGATTACTTACTTTCAAAAACGTGTTTTAGGTTCTCAATCTGCCAATTCAAAAAGAGAAGTTGGCGTTTTCTACATGAAAAGATTCACTGTCAGGGATTTTAGAGGTGAAAGAGAAGATACAAAGGAGCTAAGGTTAATGGGCTGTCCCCCATGCTAAGCGTCCTTCTTTCCTTGAGCATCCCAACAACCCAGCGAGGCAGGAATTGCCTCCAGCCTGCTGATGCTGAGGTAGGTCAGGATTCTGGCCGTGAATCACTGGGCCTTAGGTGGTGGCTCTGGATCTGGAGTCCAGGCTTCTCTAATTTCAAAGTCCAAGGTCATTCCACCATATTATGACCAGCTCAAGGTTGTCAGTGCAGCAAATGTAAGGAGATGAGTTTCTGAAAAAAATTCTTCAAAACAAGACCTCATCTCATCTGAGATTTAGACAATTGCTTTTCCCACCTCCTAAGTTATCTCAAACCTTCCTCCATTCCTATGGTTCTTGTCTCAATTTTCGGCCTCATCAACTCTTACCTGGTATTTTTACAATCACATATTAATTTATCTTCCTGAATTTGGTTTTTCCTCCCCAAGACATTATCCATATTGATATTTTAAACAAAAAGATCTGATTGTCAATCTCTATTGAAACCTTTCTCTGGCTCATCTCCAGTGGGATAAGGTCACAATCCCTTAGCACCATCTTTAAAGCACTCCACTATGTGGCTGGAACCTGGAACGTCCCCCAAAAACTCACACGTCCGGCAATGCAGCTCATTCAGAGATGAACAGATTGGATCACGAGGCTCTGATCTCATGGGTGGATTAACTCACTTGATGGATTAATAACTCAAGTGGACTTACTGGGAGGTGGTGAAAGTGATGGGCAGGTGGGGTGTGGCTGGAGAAGGTATGTCCCTGGCCCCTCTGTCTCCCCCTGTCTACTTCCCAGCTGAGTAGCTTCTCTCCACCACACCCTTCCACGCTGCTGCTCTACCTCACCTGAGGCTCAGAGCCAAGAAGCTGAGGACAAGCCTCTAAAACCATGGCTAAAATCAATCTTTCCACCTTTAAGTTAAAGGGACACTGGTTACAGTGACAGACAGCTAACAGGGCCATCTTGCCCCTCCTACCTCTTCAGCGTCTAGGGAGGTGTCTCGTGGCCATTTGTCCAGGCCTGTGGAATTACCTGAGTTTCCCTGACAGTAGGTGCTTCTGCCTGTGTCCCTTCCTTGGTGCCACTCCCATCCCCCAAGAGTGTGTACTTTTAAGGTCCTGGTCACGGGTGCCCTTTTCAGTGACATCTTCCTGTGCTTTAGGCACCAAATCACTCTTTCTGTTTTATAAGAACAGTGCTGCGCTGAACTTATTTCTTTGTATTCTGTTTCTCCTTTACAGATTTTGACATCTTTGTGAGCAGGGACTATGTCTAAATGTTTAGTAACTCTTTCTAAATAAATCAATCTATTTAAGCATTTCTAGTTAGCTTCCTGTTTTTGATGAAATATCCTTAAATGGCACAACTTCAGGAACCTAACTCATTACACTAAGGCTCTGGGAACATTGCCACTTGATCTTACTCTTGGAATCTTCTAAACTAGTCATGGCATGCCAGAGAGGGGGGAGGGAGAGAGAGAGAGGGAGGGAGAGAGGGAGGGAGAGAGGGAGAGGAAGAGAGGGAGAGAAAGGGAGAGAGAGGGAGGGAGAGACAGGGGAGAGAGAGGGAGAAAGAGGGAGGGAGAGAGAGGGGGAGAGAGAAGGAGAGAGGGAGAGAGAGGAAGAGAGACAGGGAGAGAGAGGGAGAAAGAGGGGGGAGAGAGAGGGAGGGAGAGAGAGAAGGGGAGGGACAGGGAAAGAGGGGGGAGAGGTAGAGGAAGAGAGAGGGATAGAGAGGGAGGTAGAGAGGGGGGAGAGAGGGAGGGAGAGGGAGAGAGAGAGGAAGAGAGAGAGGGGGAGAGAGGGAGGGAGAGCGAAGGGGAGGGAGAGAGAGACAGGGAGGGAGAGAGAGAGGGAGAAGGAAAGAGGGAAGGAGGGAGAGAGAGGGAAAGAGATGGGCAGAAGGGGAGAGAGGGAGAGAGAGGGGGAGAGAAAAGGAGAGAAAGGGAGGGAGATAAAGGGAGAGAGAGGAAGGAAGAGTGAGGGAGGGAGAGAGAATTTCCACTCACCTTAGTAAAGCTTGGGAAGAGGACTCAAGAGGGAAGGAGTGAGTAGACTAGTGATCAATAATGAAGAAGGAAAATGTAAGAAGCAGAGAGGAAAATGAGAACACAGCACCCAGAGAATAAACCTAGGTGTCCCAGAGTTGAGAGAGCCCAAATCTGAATACAAAGTACAAAGGAAGCTTCAGAGAGCCTCGGAGGTAGGTTCTGGGTTCTGACTTCCCCAACATGGAGTGGGTGAGGGCAGGTCAGGGACTGAGGGGCAGTGAAGACAGAGGGCTGAAGAAGTCGGAGAGACATGTGTGTCCTGTTGAGTCCCCTCTGTGTGTCCCCTAATCTCGGCCGGGTGCTGAGCTGCTACGTGGATCTCACCATGGGTCCCAGGGGCTTTCTACCCACAGCTTTCTGTCCTCTGCCATAAGAGGGATGGGAGAGTGCATGCAGCTGGGATTGGCTGAACAACCCCAAACAATGTTGAAGCAAACAAGAGTGTGTCTTTCCTTTGCAGCTAGACACCGGCCACATGGACTTCCTGTCTTCAAGGCCAGGGATGTAGAGGGGTCAGGCAGTGCAAATGTCAGAATGGATCACAGCAAGTGGCCATGGCAGAGCAGGAGATGAGCACCCAGCAGGAGGGCCAGTTCATTGGGGTTGAAGTCGATGGTGGGAAAGGTGAACAGCCATCCCTAATTCACCTCTCCATTTATTAATTCAAAGGAAGGATACCTGTGCTTTCCCTGGCACATGTGAAAAGTTTGTGAGAGCTCACGCTTGACTCCATGCAGCATGGAGCTGCCCACAGGTGCCATCGCAGGCCTCTCCAGCCCCCAGTCTCCATGTCTCTGGCTGCTCAGCCTGTGCTGTCCAGTGAGGAACCACCTGCCACCTGTGGCTACTTAGGTGTCAACTTAAATTAATCACAATTGGATTAATTAAAAAGTCAGTTTCTCTCTCACACTGGACCTATTTCAGGTGCCCAGGAGCCACATGTTATTGGCGGCCCGGTTCTAGAATCTTCCCACCACTGCAGAGCATGCTGTTGGGAAGCTCCACACACCTGACCAGCTCTCATCTCTCTGCTGAGCTGAGCCTTTTCATTTCCTTGCACAGAAACTCCCTGCGGGTGCCTCCCTGCCACCAAGACTCCTCCTGGGGACCTTATCCAAATGCTGTCTCTGACCTGGGGACCTTGTCCAAATGCTGTCTCTGTGCAGCGAGGCCGCAGTGGGTGCCAGGAGTGGGTGTGATGGCACTGACTCCCAGGTGACACTGACGCTGTTCCTTCAGCTGCATTTGGTTGCCGTGGCATTCAGACTGTTCCCACTCCATCTCCATCCCTTCTTGGCGTCCACAGGCTCCCAGAGAAAACCCTCGTTTGGTCCAGTGTGAAGCCTGCTCAGGTGGTCATTCCCAGGTGCTGTCTCCACGTGCAGCCAGGTCCCTGTCTCCTGAAGGCCCTCCCAAGGGCTCCAGCCTGCTGGATCATTTGCGTACAGTTTGCTTTTAAATCTAGCAATGAGGGTCATGTCAAGGAAGGTGGGCAGCTTGCACGACTCAGGCCCCACCCCAGGGGTTTCCAGGCATTGGGTTGGAGGTGGGGCCCCTTCACCCACATTACCAGCAGACTGCAGGAGACTCTAATTCCAGTGTTTTCCTAGCCGAACCCCCAGACATACTGTTGTGTGGGGCTGGAGGTGCAGCTCAGCGGCAAAGCACTTGACAAGCATGCAAAAGTCCCCAGATTATGTGCCCACCCAACAGCGCGCGCTCACACACACACACACACACACACACTGCCATAGTGAACATAACTGACGACACTCGCAAAACTCACAGATAACATTTCTCTGACATTCAACTGCTTGTATTGTTTTTGATTGACTGCAAAATAGAGTATGAGCTGCCTGTTCTTATCTTAAAATGTCTAGATTCATAGACTTCAGCCTTGACCGCGTGTAGAAATTCCTCGAATCCCTTGAGGAAGATTTAAAAATCTTACAAAGTGGGCCTAGCCCCAGAGATTCTGACTTAATTGATGGGGCAATGGCCTTGTGTTTTGGCTTTGCTTTGCTTTGCTTTGCTTTGCAGAGGTCTATATTAGTCTCCTGGGCTGACATAACAAAGGACTGTAAACTCAGCAGCTTAAAAACGACAGAAGTGCATTCCATGCCCATCCTGCAGTGAGCTGAGATCAAGGATTTGGCAGGGCCGTGGTGCCTCCGAAGACCCATGCTCTTTCTCAGAAGCTGGTGGTCTGGTCGCTGTGGTCCTTAGCTATCCTGGTTCATGGCTAAATTGCTCCAGTTCATGCCTCCTGTGTCAGACCTTCCTCCTGAGTCTGTCTCAGTCTCCTTCTAAGGACACCAGTTACTGAATATAGGGCCCATACCGTCCTCTCAACTTTCCATCTGCAAAATCACTTTTTCCAAATGAGGCTGTGTTCACAGGTATGGGGCTGAATGCTGTGACACATCTTTTGCAGTACATGATTCAACCCACAAGCTCCCCAAGCACTTCTAACATCAGCCAGGTTGGGGGAAGGATGGGTCAATGGTTCTGACTCTTGACATGCATCACAATCCCCAAGAGATATTGGATACCCATGGGTTAGTGGATCCCGCTCGGTAGATTTGGTCTGGACCCAGGAATTTGCATTTTTCCTCACACATTTGGAAACAATCAATCAAGAAAGAAGGAGAATAAAATGAGGCCTGTCCTCCGATGCCCTGGAGGGTCAGCATCGGCCTCCTGACAGCTGGACAAAAATGTAGAATGTGTTTTAGAAATGACATTACAGCAAGATTTCCAGGGAATTCGAGCATTCGTTATATTATTGGAGGTACTGTTGCATACCATGCAAAAGTAAAATTGTTCTTAAATAGCTCGTGAAATGAGCTATTGAGAAAAATGGATGAATAAAGAAACAAATAAGGCACTGGGCTGTGGCTCAGCTGTAGAGCACTCGCCTAGCCCGTGAGAGGCCCTGGGCTCGATCCTCAGCACCACATAAAAAAAAATAAATAAATAAAATAAAGGTATGTGTCCTACTACAACTAAAAAATAACTATTAAAAAAAAAAAAGAAACAAGAAAATGAGCCACGAGGCAGATTCCCCAGTGGCCTATCTCCCTGAAGGCAGGAAGGGGCCTTCTGAATCTTCTGGCCAAAGAGATGTCCCAGCAACTGTGAAGAAAGTGGCTGTCACCACGGTGGCTGAAGATACTCTGCCTGCTGGCTCTTCAGCCACCACGACTCCTCGCTACGATCTGCCTGTCTAGGCTCAGACCCAGAAATCCCAAACTTTTCCTGTCTCTGCTCCTTCTCAAATGATTCCAAATAACTCTCCATGGCCAAAGCTGGGAACAGGAGGAAGCCTGGGAAACACAGACCAGCACACCACAGAGCTAGCCCTGACCTGGCGCAGGGCCAAACAAGTAGCAGGTAAGTCTCAGAGTCGGTGGCTGAGAACCAAAGAAACCTTCCCGAAAGCTTATAGCCAAGTCCAAACATGCCGTATATGATTTTCTTTTGGCAGATACAGTGTAAAGTAAGAGCAGACCAAATTCCCCAGGTAATCGTAATTGACCTATAAATGTCATTATTGATAGATTGTGTTTCTGGAAATGTTGTTCTAGCACTAAAGTGCTCCTGTGAATCTGAGAAGGGAATTTAGAATTAGACGGAGCCTTTTCCATCTCTCTCTCTCTCTCTCCAACTAACTTCACGTTTCCTCTTGGAGAGCTGCACTTTTCCCCTTTCCTTCTTCTTCAAAACATATCACAGATGCAAGCAGTCACAGACATTGATATCCAGAAGGTCCATGGTTCATTGGGGACAATTACTTTGGGGAGGACCATTTGCTGGCATTGCTTCCCAGAGCCGTTCTCGCTCAGACCGAAGGAGTTCTCATCAGGTTAGCTTTTTTAACTTGTCAATTTTAAGGATTGATACTACATTTTAATAAAATGGGTATTGTTTGGGGAGGTTTGAACGCTTCTGTCTCTTCTAAAATTCACGTTGACAGTCTCTAACGCGACTCATTGTGAGGTGTGGCTTTTAGGGGCCCATCAGGCTAGGAGGCTCTTCTCTCATGAATGGAACTAGGACCCTCCTGAAAGGGCTCCTTCCCTTTCCTGCCTTCTGATGTGTGAGGACATAGTGATTGTCCCCTCTAGAGGGTGCAGAAACAAGTGGTCATCTCAGTGGCAGGCAGCAGCCCTTGCCAGACACCAGCCTCTGGGGCCTTGATCTCGGGCTGCCCAGCCTCCAGAACTGTGAGCAGCACATTCCTGCAGCTCACATGGGACCCCGTCTGCGATCTTTTGTTACAGCAGCACAAAGGGAGAGAGACAGCATGGTGTGACGTCAGGGGTCGATGCCCCTCAGGTGTGGCACTTCTCTGCACAGCTTGTCTCAAGTGTCCTTTCCGCTGTGCGTCCTCGTGCTCTTCTGTGAAACAGGATTGACAGAACGCCATCTTTCTCAGATGGCTATTAGATGTAAACAGGACACATTTCTTCCTCAAAAATGTCCCCCATATCTTCAGTCATGTAATAGGGATATCTTCTGTAAACACCTATTTTATTTGACCTTTGGCACAAACTTATGAAATCAGCTTCCACATTCTCCAAATTCAAATTGGCAAACAGGATTTTTTTTCCCCCTGAAATTAGTCCATTGCATTCATTAGTAGAACTTCAGAATAAAGAATAGAATTAACAACTCTAGGTCTCTATTCATCCACAACAAATAATATCCCTTAATCAAACTCCACATGGAAAATCCTCCTGTGCCTCTTGCATTCTCTGCTGATAAACTGCTGAGTCACTGCGTGTGGCAGCCAAGTTCATCTCTGAAGCATGCCTCTTTGAGTTGACAGGGGCACCCAAGGTCCTTCTGCTATTTCTAGATAATAGAAAGAGACCAGCAGCCTGATGCATACTCTGAGTAGCTGTGTGTGTGTGTGTGTGTGTGTGTGTTCATCTGTGTGTGTTCTGTTGCCTTTGCCCTTACTAAGGCTGGCAGAGACTTGTCATGCACATCGCAGGTTGAGCAATTCCCGTATGATGTAGGCACCTTGAGAAATCATGTAATGAGACTCTAAACTGTAGCATGACAAATATAGATAACCGTGGCCACCCATCAGAAGAGTTGGATGTGAGCTCATTGGCTCAGGATGGTATATTGTAACTTGTTTATCAAGATTAGCAAGGGGAAATTTTAAATAATTAAGAATTTTCTTATCTTGCATTTAAAAATAAGCCATAGACCCTAGATTAAGTCTAACTTGGTTAGTTCTTACTGGCAATAGAAGCAATATTCTGCTGTTAACATGGCAGCCATTTCTTGTGCTATGTCTTAGCACCACTTTCCTCTTCTCCAAATTAGGAAAAAAAAGACACTTTAATCTGACTTTGAAAACATATTTTGTAATCCCTAATTGTTACTCATTTGAACTTCATATTCTAACACAGCCAAGGGCTGAGGAGCACCCCTAACACTGGAAGAGGTTGTAGAGATGAAGAGAGCTCTTCCACGAGAGAAGCCGGCTGTAGCTCTGGAGATGGCCGGTCTTGATTGCCTCGGATACTGTTAACCTTCTCTGAGCATTAGTTTCTTCTATGTAATAAAAGAATAATAAAAGCACCCTACCATAGAGGTGTTGTCAGGATGACCCACAGAACATTTTTGTGCTCTGGTGCCCGATTTGCTGAAAACATCTGTGGACTTTATCCGGAGTGTAAACCATAAGGGTTTGTCCAGTTTCCTGACTTATGTTAAAACACTCTCTGGTTGAATGGTTCTTAGATACCTCTACCCAGCTGCATCTTCAAGTCTATTGATTATGCAGAAATTCCGTGCACACTTTGTATTTGTTATAATGGATTTTTAATCCAGCCTATTTAGACCTCTAGTATTTGTTTCATTTAAATTGCTGTTTATTACTGAATGTTCCTTTTAAATGACCTATTACAATCTTTAAACTCATTTCCTCTGGTTTATGTTCCTTTCTCTCTCTCTCTCTAATCTCTCTCTCTCTCTCTCTCTCTCTCTCTCTCTCTCTCTCTCTCTCATATATTGCCATGAATTGATGACTAAGTGATTTTTAGAATTTTTCTTATTTTATTAATGTAAAATTGAAATCGACCTTCCTCAGACTTGTGATTGTTAGTTGGAGAAATGACTACATCATAAAAACTTAGAAGGTACTATTTTAGCAGGGAAACTTTTTTAGGAACTGTTCTATGAACTTATATATGGAAAAGAGGAAAGTTTTTACAGTGTGGAAATAACTAAGGCAATTTTCTATATTATTTAGGGAGAAAATTTTACTTTTTCTTAAATTGCATGAAGACTCCAAGTTAAAATGTCCCTTCATCTGATACCTTTGAAAGTCCATTTTAATTACTGAAATAAAAACTCCCTGATGTTAGAGAGATTCTACATACATTAAAGCAATCAAATTATATGTTCCCACTACCTTCTGTTTGCTTTAATTAGACCTAAGGGTACAAGTCTCAAGATGTTACTGTTGACTTATTTAGAAAGTATTTTAAATCTCTCAAAAATCTCTGGAGGCCCTGCAGATCAAATAGGCTAAACATATACTATGAAAATCGGTTGGCTTATAAATGTTAGCACAAAATTTTTTCCATTATTTGTTTCAACCTACCTATCTTCTTATATTTGAAGTGAGTTATTGCAGACTTTGTTTAGCTGACTTAGCCTATCAATCCATGTCTTCCAATTGGTTTATGTAGTTAATTTATATTTTAAACAATCATTGATATAAATGTATATAGGGCTTACATTTGCCATTTTCTTCATTTTTTCTGTTTTCTCTGGTTTATGTTCCTCTGTTTCTCTCTCTCTCTCTAATATCTTGCCATAAATGATGACTTAAATGATTTTTAGAATTTTTCTTATTTTATTTATAATGTTTTAAGAGTGTCACTTAAATAGTTTTCTTGGTTAATGTAGGCATTAAAATATTTATACATAGCTTATCAGACATACTAGTGTTAAAATTTTACCACCTCTGGTGAAATGCTAATAATTCATTTTCATTTAAACCCTTTGTCTTTTCACTTAAAACAAAATGTTGCAAACATTTCCACAAACACTGAGCACCACAGCAGATGGTGGTGTAATTTTAGCTTCAAGCAAAGAGCATGATTTCAGGAATTCATGGAGAAAAGGCCTATCGTATATATTTACTCCCAATTTGACCCAGTCTGTGGCCCTTTCCTTTCTGAAGTATTAATCCTGCTTCTCTTATCATTTCCTTTCTGGTCTATGAGCTTCCTTGAGCTATTAAGGGCAGATCTGTTAGAGAAAAATTCTCTTAGTTCTTCTTTTCCTCAGAATGTGTTTGTTTCTGAAAAGCAGTTTCACCGGACCTAGAATTCAGCATTGACCATCCTTGTCCTTCAGCACAGAAATCCACTCTTTCCTGGATTCCGGGGCCTCATGAGGAATTTACCAACCTGGGTATGAGGGCCCCTGTAGAACCCCTGCTTAGCTAAGCTTCCTTTTAAGAATTTTTCTTGAGGCTGGGGATGTGGCTCAAGCGGTAGCGTGCTTGCCTGGCATGCGTGTGGCCCAGGTTCAATCCTCAGCACCACATACAAACAAAGATGTTGTGTCCGCCGAAAACTAAAAAAAAAAATATTAAAATACTCTCTCTCTCTCTCTTTAAAAAAAAAAAGAATTTTTCTTTGTCTCAGTTTTCAGAAGTTTAATCATGATGTCTTTGCATGGATTGAGTAATTCCTGTAGATCTATCCTGGAGGCCCCTGACTCTTTCTGCTGTCCTTTCCATCCTACAATGAGCCTATCCTGTGAGTTTAGTTGTTGTGGTGGTGGTATTTTTTCAGCTTTATAATTTCCATTTTTTTTTTTTTTTTTTTGCTAAAATCTACTAGTTTCCATGGATTTGTAATATGGTTGCTTTCAAATCTTTTCCTTACACCTACATCTGATTTCTTTCAGTATTGGCCTTAAAGATGGAGAGCCTCACTCCTGGTCCATCCTCTGGCTACCCAGAGTGCCACCAGGAGACAGAGGCACCCGACGTGGGTCCTTCCACCACAGCGCATGCCTGGAACTGTGGGCTGTGGCTTACCTTCCACTGTCAGTGGAGGGCTGTTCTGGATCTTCTTCCAACCAGCCGGAGGGCAAGGAGAAGGTGGACTTGACTACCTTCTGTTAGAAGGTGGAGGGCCAGGAGATTCCTAGCTGGATCTTCTGCTGATAGCTGAAGGGCTGGGAGTTACTGTCTGGATGGCTTAGTGTGTTGCAGTGCAGATTTGAAGGTAGTGGCCATTGGTAGCCTCTGGGTGGAGAGCTGGGGGGCACCAGGCTTGCTGGTGTCCCCAGTGCTAGTGGAGGAGGGGGCTATTTCTGTCAGTGAGTGTGAGACATGGGTGGACACATGTGTTTTAATACCACTGACGGGCCACTTTCCCTCCACAAAGCCCAGACACTCACGTTCTCGGTGACATTCTTCCTGGCTTGACCTTCTGCTTATTAACGTGACCTTCTATTTATTAACTGTTGTACAAAACCTACTCCCTTTTGTATCGATGCCACTAGTTAGGGTCCTTTTGATGTCATGGGCACTGTCGTCATCTCCCAGTGACAATATTGGCATTATAAGAAAAGAGAAAACATTAAGAACACAGCCACTGCTGGGTGGTAAACTGACAGACTAAAGAGAAGAATCGCTTTGAGTTTCTTGGGATGATAATAGACTTAATTGATTAGATTTGTTGTTATGCCAAAAAGCAAAAAAATAATTGTTGCAATAAAATGCCCTCACAACGCTAGCTGCTTATCCCTCAAACTAATTTAATTATTAAAGCCAGTATTAGTTTTAGGACCTTATAACTTGACCAATGGCAAAATAATTGGTTCGGCAAAAATTAATTCATCAAATATTGATAGATTACCCGCCATTCGCTAGGAGTCCACCTGCTTTGAGAAAGGCAGGCTTTCCTCTGTGTGAATGAGCCTTCTACTCCATCCTCTCTTCCTGAACCTCCTCTCAGTTTTCCCTTGATAGCAGAAACAGCCTGTTTAATCTTGTTAGATCTCATATGAGCTGTGGCATC
The DNA here is from genome assembly GCF_047511675.1 of Marmota flaviventris. Taxonomy (NCBI): domain Eukaryota; kingdom Metazoa; phylum Chordata; class Mammalia; order Rodentia; family Sciuridae; genus Marmota; species Marmota flaviventris. The sequence continues at coordinate 109,046,641 of NC_092505.1, read as the reverse complement.
TCAGTTTTTTTCCTAACAGAAAATCAGGGTCAAGTGCTTCAGAGATGAGACATAGTGGCAGGTGTACGAGTGCCCGGGAGCCCACACAGCTGGAGGGGCTGCAGTGGGACACCCAGCCAGAGCACACCCTCGAGATCCTGGAGTCCAGGAAGCAGGAGGGTGTATGGGACCAATTAGCAGCCATGCCAGCTGCCATTTCACCACCACACCCCTCCGTGTCTGAGCTTTATCTGGAGCAGCTGCTGTTTAATCAGAATTCTTAGTTATGAAATCATTAAGGTTTTACTTTTAAGAAACAGAACCCACCCTTGTATATCAGAAAACCATTCTGAGGGGCCAAGACCGCACATGCCTTCACATCGGGAGGCCTCTGCTGGGTGGAGATGCTGCCACATCTAATGTGTTTAATAGAAGCTCTGGGTTTGCATCTAAATGGTGATGGCTACACTGCATGTGCTGTGCAGTGGTCAGTCTGCAGGATTGATAGCTCCAAACTGGAATTGAATGAGGAGAAGTAGCTGATTAGTCCAATACAAAGCTTGTAGCTTCCACAAATCTCTTGGACTGCCTGGGATGGATGCTTCTGGAACACCAAATCCTATTTCTCTTTGTTCTGTTTTGGCTCTAAGCCAAGATGAGCTTCTTCCTTGGGAGGATCTGGAGCACCCTGCAATTAGACCTTCATCAACAGCAGCAGGCTGAGCTTCAAACTCCAGCAGCTTCAACTCCTGGACATGGCTCCTGCTCCCTAGTATCCTCTGTCCCCAAACTCATTCTTTAGACTCAGAGTTTCAAGGGAAAACGTGGCCCTAATAACAGAATCTGTATCCCTCATTCCTTTCTTTCTCACTGACACTAAATTCGACTTAGAGGTAGATTCAAGCAATAGTAAGTAACCCACTGTTAACAGTTCCTTAGGTCCACCTGCAAGAAGGTAAGGAATCAAAGTAAGCCATTATTGAGATTGGGCTGTAGAGCACAGGAGTGGCTGGATAGATACTGACAAACTTTGTTGTGGGCCCAAGGAAAGCCATCTCACATAAACACACACCTACATACGTTTTGCTTCTCCTCCTTCTGTGCCCCCGCTAAGATTTTTAAAGTAGGTGTGTTAGTCAACTTTTCATTGACCTAACCAAAATATTTGACTAGAACAACTGAGAGGACACAAAGATATTTTGAGCTCACAGTTTCAGAGGTTCAGTCTATAGTCAGCTGATTCCATGGCTCTGGGCTTGAGATGAGGCAAAACATCATGGCGGAAGGGTGGAGCAGAGGAAAGCCACAGGAAGGAGAGAGAGAGAAAGGGAGTGTGCACACCTGAAGAGCCAGGGACAAAATATAAAATCCCAGTGTATACCCCCAGTGACCTACTTTTTCTAGCTACGCTCACCTGCCTACAATTGCCACCCAGTAATACATTTGAATTATCAATTCATCAAATGGATTAATCCACTGATTAGGTCACAACTCTCATAATGTAGTTATTCAACCTCTGAACATACACTGTTCATACGCTGCATGTATTTTCAATGCATGAGATTTTCAGAGGACACTTTATATGCAAACCTCCCTTTTGGGAGGTATTGCCTTAAATAGAAAGGTCACACCACTTGTTAATTGCCCCCCCCCCCCCCATGGTCTAGAATCTAGAATATTCAGAGACCTATAGGAGTCAGCAAATGATCCGTGCTGGTCTGGCAGCATTTGTGGTGAGCCTCATAGTATAACATGCCCCTAAGAAGAGTGCTTACTGCTAGGGAAGACCAACTGTACAGTTGACCCTCAACAGATAGGGTTTCCAGAGAGCAGGATTCCCAGTGCTAAGACTAGAAACTCCTGGGAAACTGGATGAGATGGACCACCTCGCCCCTGTGCGGTATACCAGTTGTTGCTTTATTTGAGCTTCTTTCTTTCATTCCATCCTCTTTATCCCTTATGCAAAAGCCTATGAATTTTTAAAGGCTGGGAATTAATTTCAAATTTAAAAATAGTTTATGGATCAAAACATAGTCCCGATTTGATGCATAGCCTCCACATCTGTGATCCATTTTTTAAGAGATTAGAGTATGGATGGGCCTTGGAGAAAAGTCACGTAGATGGTCTTGCTGTGTTCTCCTAGTCTGGGTCTTCAATCAGAGTCAAAGTGAACCATGATGGCTCCCCAACGCGTCCCAGCTCACAGATGCTTGTGGTCACAGCACAAACCACCACCTGTGCATGAGACTCAAAGCCACACCTGCATCTCCAACCTCCTCTGGATTTGTCATTCATCATATGCGGTTCCTCATGCAAATCTGTGCCTGAATGTTCTAGAATCCTGAGAAGATAGCATGTGCACAGCAGACCTTGTCCTCCAGCCCCTTGTATTCCTTGTGTAGTTATGAGAACTCATTCAGTTGCCCCCAGCAACCTGTGAATCCTCTCAGAGCCTTTTTGACCTTACTCCTCACATGCGATTTTTATGAGTTAAATTGGATCCTTGAAGACTCAGGTACTGACATCATGAGATCCACGGGAAATGGCCATAAGGGAGAAAGGGAGGGAGAGGGAGCAGGAGTAGACAGGAAGTTTTCCAGAGGGTGATGCAGCTCTGGCATCTGTGGAGGTCAGGGGAGATGCTGAAGTCCCCTGGCTGCTCTAACAGGACATATAGACTGGCATCTATGAAAACAGACCTTCTCTTCTCAGTGTCTTGGAGGCTAGGAAATCCAAAGTCAAGGTGCCTGCAGATGGCTTCTCTGGGGTCATGGATGAATAACCATCTTCTTTCCATGTCCTCACATGGCCAAAGGGGCAAGAGATCTTTCTGAAGTCTCTTCTGAGGACTCTATCCTCATGGGCTAACCACCTTCCAAAGGGCCCAAGCAAATGCCCTCATATTGGGGTTTGGGATGTCAACATATGGATTTGAGGAGGAGCATGAGCATTTCATCTCTTCTGATCCTTCTGAAAGAAGGAACAAGGATTGGGTAGGTAGACAAGAAAGTTTCACATAGGCAAATGGGGAGTTGAAGCCGAGTCTCTGGTTATAGGAGTCCTGTGCCCCATGGGAGTCGGGCATCCTGTAAGAATGGCTGGCTCAGTTCCCACCAGGATCCTCTGTTGACTGAACAGCCCATCAGAGGCATGACCCCATCATGAGTGAAATGATGGAGGCGGAGGAACAGAAACTGCACCCCTGGTCAGATGTGTTCCCCCTCCTGGGGACCTGAAGGCTGTGTTGGGAAACCCTATTGAACCTCTCTACTGGCCAGTGGGACCTTCTTTCTGACCCATGTCCTAAGCTGGACTGGCATCTCTTCTCTGGAACATTAACTGTTCCCCCTGCCCTTGGCTTTGTCTGCCTCTCACTTCAGTTCATTTCCAAATTGTTGCCAAAAAATGTTCCTTTTCACATGCAAATCCAATCCAGTAACTCCCCAGATTCCAGTCTTTCACTGGGGACCCTCAGGATCCAAGCCAAGCTTCTCAGGGTGGCAAGAGTACTAGCCAAATATTCCACTGGGCAGGTCTGTTCCCATGTTCCCCATCCCTCTCCAGAAATGTGTGGAGTTGCCCATCAACTTCAGATACTTCTTCCTTCATCTCATACCTGGTCCTTTGCTCATAATGTCCACACTGTAACTGTCCCCTCCGGCCCCATCACCCAATAACTGCTACACAGACAATGGGATATTTTTTCTAAGTCAGTGGTTTTCATACTGATTGTGCAGGGCTGGGGAGATTAAAAAACAAAACATGGATGCTTGGGTCCTGTGCCCAAAGGTTCAGACTGAGCTAGCCTGGGGTTTGGCAGGACATTAGGATTTCTTAAGGGACTTTACTGTGCATCCACAGCACAACTGAGAAACGCTGATTTCTAGATATTTTTCACCCAGGATCGTCCAACTCCTAGGGAGAGTTTAGAACTCCTGCTCTCAGCAGCGTCTGGCACCCTCTGCCTATGCAAGTATAGGCTCTGAGTGGCCTGGTGCAGACTGGCCTCACCTCGTTGGCAAACAAGAACAATTCCCTTCACCATAGCAAAGAAACAATGCCACGAAAAAAAGAAGGAAAAAGACTCCACACACGAGATTCTTGTGTTAAAAAGACAAACTGCTTCGATCAAATATCCCATCATATAACAGATGCAACCATGCTACTTTTGCCTTGCTTTCCAAGCCTATAAATTTATTCCTTTACTTTTGTTCAAAGTCCTATGATAAAGAAAGACAAAAACAAATTGGGAGATTGTGTGATGTTAAAAAAACAATTGCTTTTTGTCAATATTCCAGGCAAAAATGTGTTAGATCTGCAATTAAAGTCTTTTTTAAAGCAAGATAAATAAATAAAAGCAATTTTCTTGTTTATTATTATATTATTATTTTCAAAATTCATGATAAAATCTGACTTGGAAGTCTATCTAGGAAGGAGAAATCAAATACCAGTTATTGTTAGAAGTCTATTCTCATTGCCCCCACTCCAGATCTGGATAACTATCGAAGAGGATTGATAGAATTTGAATAGAAGAATTTGAGGTTTGGGGGCCCTGTGCTCAAAACCTGGTGAAGATGAACAGAACTTTTCAAGTAGGGAGGGAAAATTATTTTTCAATTTTTCAGGAATGAGGAACAAAATAGAAATTAACATTGCAATGTACTGTCCTACCGTGTTTTTATCATTCTATTTACTGGGTTGAGGAATGCAAGGCCGGAGAACTCAGGTTCTAGTGCTGGGTATTTCTGCTCCACCATCCCAAGGGCAGGCACATAGCAGCCTCAGTAAATTGTTCTTTACTGTCCTTTATTTTCCACTCATCAGTTTTTTGACATTAATCAACTTTCATTTTCTTTACATTCACAAATAGATTTTATTCTGAATCAGTTAAATTATCACCTTTGCTACTTAGAAATAATTGCAAAAGTCTACAAATCCTATTGTGAAACACAAAGTTGAGTAGCTATGTAATAGCTGTGTTTATGTGACAAATCTGTAAAGTGCTCATAATATAACCAATCTAGAAATCATCAACAAGCAAGGGAGAATAAACATTAGGTATAAATTCTTCACTCTTTTGGGGCCATAAGTATTTGCTAGATTAAAAGTTTATTTTCCTAATGAGAATTATCTATGTAGTGTTTTTATTGAAAAAAAATTATATATACTTTACACTTTGCCTTTATATTTATATCTTTCTTCAGAAACCAGAATGGCAATGTCATGAAGAAAATTATTTCATCCATTTTTTCTATTTGTTTATTCATCTCCTATGAAAGTGCATAGTAAATAGTAGGTGCTGAATGTTTGCTGAAGAAAGACATATTTTTTAAGCAGTGAGACACATTAGTAAGTAACATGGCAGACATGGGAATTAATCAAGAAAATGGAAATCAGAATTCTGAACCTAAAGACTTACATGCACTCAATAGAATAAAACAAATTACTTCCCTTTTTATTTTTAGAAATCTGATTGTTAAAAACACTAATTTGCAATGTATGCTTGTAAAATTTAAGCAAATTATAAATTTAAAATTATAATTTTAAATTATCAATGTAGTTTGAACTCATTTAAGTACACATCTGCACACATATATAACCACATTAAAATTGGACTTAACTAACATATTAACTTATATGAAGTATCATTGGCTGATTAAAATAACACCTTTGATAGTAAGAACCTTTGTCTATAAGTCCAAATTGTGGAAAAAACAAAGTAGTCTTTAATCATGGACTGACAGTACCTAAAGAGATGTTTCTATAGTTTTTTCTATAATTTTGTTTCTATAATTGATGAGAATATATTGAGGTAGGGTAGTTTCTATAGTACTATTACTTAATACTCTATGTTTAAACCATTTGTAAAACAAACAACTGATGAACAAAATTGACAAAACTTGAGCTAGAGTAACTAAGAAATAAGAGAGAAGGCTCAAATCTGAAAGAAAGGGAAGACATTGCAATTGATACCATAGAAATGAAAGAGATTCTAAGAGACGACTATGAACAATTATGTGCCAACAAATTGGATCACCTATAGTAAGTAAATTTCTAGACACATACACACTGCCAACTGAATTGGAAGGATTAGGGGATTGAATCTGTACAAAGCCCAGGGCCTGACGGCTTCACTGCTGACTTCCACCAACATTTAAAGAAGAACCAAGGCCAGTTCTTCTCAAATTCTCTCAAAAAACTTAAGAAGCAGGACCACTTACAAACTTATTTTATGAGGCCACCATTACTCTGACACCAAGCCAGACAAGGACACAAGAAAAAAGAATTACAAGCCAAAATTCCTAATGAACACAGATGCGAAAATCCTCAACAAAATATTAGTGAACCAGATTCAACATCGTACTGAAGGGATCATTCTCTGTGATCAAGGGAGACCACCCCAGGAATGCAAGGTTGTCTCAACACATCAAATCCACAAGAGCCATAAACAGCATCCACAGAACCAAGAGTGAAACCATGGGATCATCAAGAAAGAAAAAGTTAAACATTAGTGAAGATGAGTTGTTTGAACAGGCTGGTGCTGTTTAGTAAGTGAATAAGCTTAGTTGTTTGAATTCACCTGATTATTTTAAACAACCGATTATCTTTCTGAACTTTTCAAAAATTTGGACATTTTTGTGAAAAGATATCATGTACACAAAACAACAAAACTTAGTTGTTTGAATTCACCTGATTATTTTAAACAACCGATTATCTTTCTGAACTTTTCAAAAATTTGGACATTTTTGTGAAAAGATATCATGTACACAAAACAACAAAAAGCTCTAAAATATTTTCTATACAACATATAGTATATTACATGTGTTGTATATAATGCAAGTATGCATAATATGAATAATATATTATAACTAATGATGATATATCAATAAAATTGATAATTAATAATGGTCTATTAATAAAATGTGCATAATATGAATAATATATTAATAATTAATGAGGGTCTATTGATAAAATTATAATATATTAATAATTAATGATGGTCTATTAATAAAATTAATGATGGCCTTTTGAAGCACTAAATTCTGGATAGGAAAAATCTGAGGTGGTAAACTTAGTTTTGGACACTAGGAAACCAAGGTGAACCCCAACATAATGGGTAGGTGCCACAGTCTAGCTGGGCACAAATCACCCAGCCGCTACAAAGCACTTGTATCTACAAACAGAAAACTTTATTGCCTGAACTCCAACAGCATTCCATGCACACTCCCTGGGAACTCTCCCGAATGCCACTCCGCTCCTCCCGGAACCACCAACCGGAAATCCCTCCTCTGGGACTTCCCCAACCAATGCTAACTCTTCAGGAATCCCCCAGAGACTCAAAAGTAGCACGAGAACTCCAAAGTAGCGGGCCTAGGCGGACACTAAAGGTCTAATATACAATTGAAACAATTCAGCATCATCTTAATGGTTCGCCTCTCAACCAATACTATTGGCAAAATGCCAGGGGCCATTCCGACTCGGCTGTGGCTCTTGGCAGGCAGGCCACCTCAAGCCTAGGTCAGCATGACCCAGTCGGAGAGGAAGAAGGCAGATGGGAGTTTGTGGGTGATCAGAGTGGGAGTCCTTGGAGTGGAGGAGCAAGTCCCGGGTACAGCTTTAAGCCCTTCGTAGACAGTTACTGTCCATGTGGTAAACTGGAAGGGCTGGACGCTGGAAGCTGCTCCTGAGTAGGAAACCAAAACAGCTGACAGAACAACAGGACTGGGAATCATGAGCAAGGGCTGCCTTCAGGATGGAGCAAGAGCACGGCTGGTTTCTTCAGTGACCATTAAAACCTCAGGAAACCTTCTGAGGAATAAAGGGAAACAGTCTTAAAAGCACACAGACATAAAAAACAAGACACCCCTGAAAGAAAAGAAGTTAACTTGGCCTGAGAAATCTACACTAGCAGGAAATAAAGCAGCATCTTTATCATCAGGAAGGAAGGTGGCCGCGCCTGGAACATGGGCTTTTATATACGGTATGAAAAGATACTTTCAAATCTGCAGAGTTTCCAAAAACAGTCTACTCACTCGCACTAATTAAAAGATAAAAACAAAAACACCAAAGCCAAACTGCTTGATATGTGTAGCCAATTAAAGGGTGAGTAAATCTAAGAATGTGGGAAAGTGAAATATAAAAGATTGCTGGTAAACATCAATGTTAATTAAATATAGAACTAGGCCAACAGAGAGGGGGCCACACAGGAAAAGATAATTTATGCAGATTTCTTTCTGTCTCTATAGTGAGAACAAAACAAAACAAATAGGCATGCATAAAGAGACTCCCTGCAAAGTGTCAGATGTCTGTAAGGATTTGTATGTGTCCTCTAATCTCTTTTTCTAGGCTAAAAAAACCCATCTGAGATATCCATCAGGAGATTCTTCACATCTTCCTCATTATAGTAAAAATCTCAACCTAAATATTAAACAGTTGCAGAATGAAATGAAAGCCCCCTGACATGGTGGACTTTTGTAGCATTATTAAGAATATTATTTTAAAAATTTAATGAAAAGTAAGATGTGAGATATCCTGAATAGTGAGAAAACAATGTAGTAGATGCACGGGTCTAACACTGAACATTAAGCAGATAACCCAAACTCTTGCACACTAACAAAATTCCATTAGGGATTTAGATAATTTTCATTTTACTCTTTATATTCTGGATCACTTATATTTCCAATAAGGAATGTACATGACTTTTTTAAAACATTTTTTTTTAGTTGTAGTTAGACACAATACCTTTGTTTATTTATTTTTATGTGGTGATGAGGATTGAACTCCGCACCTCACATGTGCTAGGCGAGTGCTCTACCGCTGAGCCCCAACCCCAGCCCCAGGAATGTGCATGATTTTATGAAGAGGAAAATATTAAATTTTAAAATACTGAATGAGATTTTGTTTATTTGCTAAAGTGGATAAATATATAGACCATGTGGTTTATTCCACAAGTTATTTTAACAGAAGATAGATTTTTTTTTCTTTTTGGAAACAATGCAAAGTTTCATAGAAACTCTAGTACAAATTACAGAAATGCCAAAGAGTAAAGACATTAATATAAATTTCTTGGATTTAAATCTTAATTGTACCTTTAAGCAACTGTTGAATCCCCCACAAAATTAAATTACATCTGCTGACTCAGATTCCTCTGTAATTCAGAAGTCATGAGACCTGCCCTGTAGGTTGTCGAGGACTGAATCATACATGACCTGAGGAGTGCACCTAACTGAAGTGATTTGCTTATAATTTGATTCACAATAACTATTAGCTCCCAGTAAAGATAAACTCTCAGGAGCAGAGAACCTTGGAGCTTTGAGCAGCTTGCCTACACTTAGGTCTAAATAATAGTAACACTACTACTGATAATTACAAAACTAACATTCAATGTTTTATGTGCTATCAGGTCCTTATATATTAAGAGATGCATGTGAACTTAAGAATCTTCATTGCAATATTGTTAGGTACTATCAAAACTACTCTTTTTCTATTGAAAACCGAGGCACAGTCCCTTAAATAGGCAAGTGTAAATGGTTCAAACAGGATTTGCACCAGGATGTCTGTATATAGACTGCAATGTTGGTATTTATTTATTTGTTTGTTTATTTATTCATTTATTGTTTTAAAAATATTTTATTGCTGCATTTTAATTGTACATGATGGTGGAATTTGTTGTCATGTATTTATTCTTGCACACAACACAATGATGTAATTTGGCCAATATCATTCCCCAGTATTTCCCCTTTCCTTCCCCTCCTCCCTCCTTCTGTTCTCTTTTCTCTATTTCACCGATCTCCCTTCAATTTTCATGAGATCCACTCCCACCTTTCTTTTCCTTTTTTCTTCTTTATCTTCCACATGAGAAAACATACAACCCTTGAGATTCAGAGATTAACTTATTCTGTTTAACATAATAATCAGAACTTCCATCTATTTTCTTGCAAATGCTATAATTTCATTTTTCTTTATGGCTGAATAAAACTCCATTGTGCATATACATCACATTTTCTTTGTGCGTTCATCTGCTGACAGACCTGGGCTGGTCCCATAGTCTGGCTATTGTGAACTTGAACCGTGCTGTTATGAACTTGGGTGTGCATGTGTCACTACAGTATGGTGACTTTAATTCCTTAGGATATATGCTGAGGAGTGGGATGGCTGGGTCATAGGGGGGTGCCATGCCCAGCCTTTTGAGGACCCTCCATGCTGGTCTCCGTAGTGGTCGTGCTAGTTCACGATCCCACCAACAGTGTAAAGGGCTCCTTTTCCCCACTTCCTCTCCAGCACCTTTCTTGCCCCTTACTTATGGCACCACCCTGGATTAAATAGGTGATACGAGGTTTAACTGAGCAGCATTTCCTATCAAGTCAAAAGCAAAGAGACCGCGTTTAGCCCAGACTGACAAAAATATACACAAAGGACAAAAGCAGTTAGAACACTTTTAGTAAGAACGTAAAAATGGACAGTGCGAAGCCAAATAGAAAAGGAAGACAGGAAACTAACGAATGCTTAAATCAGGGGTGAGTTGGGTTTGTGAATTTTGAAGCATTTGAATAATAACACAGAAAAACTATTATAGACAAAAAAAAAAAAAAAAAGATGAGCAAAGACATTTTAAGTGCTGGGGAGAGGACCAGGGGGCACAGAGTTGTCCAGTCAGCATTTATTGAGGAATGCATCTGCACAGTTGGGAGTGGCTGCAGACCTGCTGTGACAGACCACTGTCCTTGTCATGCCCACTCATGCTCAGGGCCCCCAGCTCTGTAGGAGGAATACTTTCCCTGCCCTAGTAATGATGGGTTTGGCCTGTGAATTGGTGTGGCCACTGGGGTGTCGGTGACATGAAGCCAGCAGAGGGTGGAAATGTGCTTGTGAAATGGGCTGCAGTCTTTTACACTTGATCTTGAAAATAACATCATGGCCTCCCTGTCCAGAGGAATGAGAGCTCTCAGGGTAGATCCAGACCAGCCCAGGTCAACCACGCTCCCCCGATAGTACGTGTATAAAGACGCAATTAAGTGCTGATTGCTGGAAGTCACCGAGTTCAAGTGGCGTGTTTTGTAGAGTACTGTGAAGTCACACCTAATCCATGCTTGGCTGCAAACCTGGAGACAAAGCAGTTAATATTTAAAATATTGTGAAAAAATGTTATTCGACAAAGTCAACTTCATCAAGGAAAATGGGTTTAGATAAGAACACAGAAATAAATACCCACCCAAACCAAAAGCTTCAGAGATCTCAAGAAAATTAAATTTTCCTTTTCTGTTGGTACCTTTGACCCTTACAGTTATCAAATGACTAAAAATAGACATTCATTAATATTATTGAATAACAAATCAATTCAATAAGTGGATAAGATTCTACCTAGGATGTGAAAGTATTTTTTGAGTTAGGTGTATTTGATGAAGTTCCACCCATTTCCTTTTGAACTCACTTCCCTGCTAAACACCAGTGTAGTATTTTAAGGTACCCTTTGTATGTTTCTAGTTTCCATGTCAAAGAAAAAAATTTATCTTTCAATGTTCCCTAAGTGAAAAAAGTGCCCTTTAAAACATTTTTTATTCCAAATCAAAAATGATAAAATCAATTAAGAAACATAAAGTTCTGATGTTTTGATTCAAATGATCACTCAGCGGCAACTTTTTGCTGATTTTCTGCTATTACACAACTAAAGGTTTAGGGCTTATATCAATTCTAACAGATTCTGGTCACCAAGTTGACAAGAGAAACATCCAATCTATGGGAGAATATGACAAATATAAGTTCAAGAAAGTAAAGCCCAATGTTCCAAAAAACCACCTTCTATTGTAGTATCAACTTGCTCTCCAAAGCCCAGCTGACCTCCTGACGGGGCTCTCTGTGTGCTTCTCTTTATCTTTTCTGAAGAATACTCAAGAAAAGAGAAGGGGCTCAGCCAGATAAGGCTGTGGCCACTCCTTGGATTTTACAAAAATACTCACCACCCCCCACTCCCCTGGCATTGGGGATTGAACCCAGGGGCTCTTCACCACTGGCTACATCCCTAACCCTATTTATGTTTTAATTCTGAGACACGTGTCCCTAAGTGTCTGAGGGTCTCACTGAGTATTCCAGACTAGTCTTGAACTTGTCGTCATGCCTCAGCCTCCCAAATTGCTGGGATTACAGGCAGGTGCTACCATGCCATGGGGGGTGTTACAAAAATCTACTGATTTATACAAAAGTTTATTAAAATCTACACAGTTTAAAGATTCACTTACCAATACTAACTAATTCTGATAATTTAAAACCCAGATGTCAAATTAAAACTTTTGCTTGACATCTCAATTTATTTTATATAATTCTAATTAATAGATTAGAGAGTTTAGAAAAGAAATTGAATTCATCCAGTGATGCTTTATCTATACTCCTATTCATATGCATAGTATTTCAATAATTCAACTTTATGGCTTTAAGCATAAAAACATGATTTTATATCATCATTTTTATACTTGGAATGGAACTACCATTTGACCCAGTTATCCCACTCCTTGGTTTATACCCAAAGGACTTAAAATCAGAACCCAAATTTTTCAACACCATTTATTCCTGTATTATTTTATTGAGTAATGCAAGCTATGAAATGATACAGTTAAATTGTCTTAAGGACCAAGAAGGGAATATTTCAATCAGGAAACCTGGTGGAGACATCCAAGTACATCTAGTTGACCTGGACACTACAGGATGGAGAGAATGTGAAGGATGAAAACAGGATCTAGACTGTACCTTCCAGTAGCCATCAGCCCCATGTGAAAATTTAGATTAATTAAAATTAAATAAAATAAAGAAGTGAGTTCCTCTGTTGCGCTGGTCACATGTCGATGATCTGACAACGGCATGTGGTTTCTGGCTACCATATTGGTCAGTGCACAACTGTAGAACATTTCCACTTCACAAAGTTCTCCTGGAGAGTGCTCTTCTGGACATCTACAGTGAGAAGACAATGAAGACAGCAAGGGGGTAAAGCAAGGGGGTAAAATTCAAGTCTGTTCAGAGAAGATTGTGGTGTTTAGCTTGTGAGAGTTTGGGGTCAATGTTAGGGTGCAGGGCATGACGAGCAACCACCAGATATATTCTGAATAGCCTTCAATACCACCAAGCCGAGTTATGTTAACTTGGTCAGCAACGAGAACCATGAATGACTTCTTGTCTGGGAAGTGATGTTATTTGAAATGACTTAGGAAGTGGTTCACAGAGATAGAGTTCATGGTTGAGAAACCGTTATGAGACCTAGAGCTTGGAATTGAAAAATCTGAGAAGTGAGAGTTTTGAAATGGAGCCCACAGGCCTTGACATCATTTAAAGAAAGGGGAAGAGAAGTCTGAGGAAGAGGATTAGTGGTCGTGGCGTGGTCAGAAATGCAGAAGTCCGAGAAGGATGTTTCCTCTGTGGAAGGAAAGAAAGCTCCGTTTTGGACAGATTGATCTTCACGTTTCTTGAAATATTTATCTGAAGATGTCCATGAAGCATGAGGGAAAGTTTCAAAGTCCTCTCCTGTTTTCCCCCAAAATGTCAACTGCTGACCTGTGAGCCTGGGATTCACTGAGATTAAGGGAGTGGTCACTGGGCTGGGGATGTGGCTCAAGCGGTAGCGCGCTTGCCTGGCATGCGTGCGGCCCGGGTTCGATCCTCAGCACCACATGCAAACAAAGATGTTGTGTCTTCCGAAAACTAAAAAATAAATATTAAAAAAAATTCTCTCTCTCTCTTTAAAAAAAAAAGGGGGGGGAGTGGTCACTGGTAGAGGGACCAATATATAAAGGATGACTGTGCCCAAGTCGGGAGTGACAGCAGCAGATACTAAAATTAATGTGAAAAGTCAAGAGTTGGGGCTCAGGCTGAAACCATGTTATTTATAGCTTACAGCTTTGGGATATTGCGCAGTTTTAAAAGAATAACTTCATTGGTTTCACATCATTTCTCAAGAAGGCTACTACCAAAAAAGTCTATAACAGGAAAAAACCTCAGATTGTTGCATAATTTTTTTGATATTTATGAGAGTCTGACAATACCCTTGGGAGTATGTAGAACGAGTAATCAGAAACTTTAAGTTAGGATTCCCTTAAGATTCACTCTACAGTTTTATACATGATCCAAACTGTTGGTAGAAATGATCAGCCCAGCAGGTTCAACCATTGCAGAGAATCACGGTGCTCCTTTACCTGTGGTATCCAAGAAAATTCCAAGATCCCTGAAGTAATTCTCTTTTATGCATTTTTTTTCTCCTGTTCTCCTCCAGTGTCATTGGTAGAGGAGGCACAGAACCAGCAGTGTCATTTAAAAGATAAAGCGAACCCAGATGGTAAGATAGAGTTCTGTGTTTTGGCCTAACTTCATGAGAGGAGACAGGAAAAGACAAAGATTCTATCTTGCAAGAGATATGCTAGTCTTTGACACAAATTAAGACAAGGTACCAGTAGGTCTTCCAGAGAACAAAACAAAGTAAGATGAAAAGATTGGTGCTAACTCAAAATTTTGCGATTTGATACAGAGATAACCTGAATGTGCAGAAGTACTTCCACCAGGACTCATCCTATATTGAGGAACTACAAATGCTGCTTTTGCGCAGTGATTTAGTTCTTTGAAAGGGTTAAATGTTCGTAATTTATACACTTACCAAGCCTGAAATTACTAAAACCCCTTGAAATGTATTCAGTTCAAGAATTTCTCATGAGTCCATTCAGAAGCCGCCTATAAGATGTCTTAAATTCAAAGGAAACAAAACAGCACAGGGAACAATCCACAGTAGAATCAGGATTGAAATCCACACCTCTCCAATCTCAGTGGCAGTTCACATTACCCACAGAGAACAGGGTGGACTTGACAGAGAATTGATAAACATCCATGCCAAGGGGTGGAGAAGGTGGCCAAAGGCTCCGGCAAATGACCACCACTGCCAGAACTTATATTTGCACAAGCTACCATTACTTAGTAAGAGGTGCTTGCTTGTCTCCAGCAGTTGTGGTGATGTGTCAGGAAAGCCACAGGTCAGCTAAGATACAGGGAAAGTGCGTCGTCCTCTGGCCTCCTGTGCCCCAGGGCACAAGCCTCCCACCACAGTCTCCGCTGGTGCCAACAGCTGCCATTCCACCCCAACATCCCAAGGAAAGTGACGTGGTACACTCTCCTCCACGGGTTTCCAGCCTGGTGTGGAATACCTGGTGCCCAAATGGGTGGTCCCTTTTTCACTTATATGTGGAAACTGGAATTCCTCTCACTGTAAGATCTGTGCCTGAGGAAGGACTTTCCTTTTCTTCCTTTAATTCTGGGAACACAGTTAAGACTGGAAACTAAAGTTTGCAGAATCACTGTGCGGTGAACTGTGCTTTGCCCCTGGCACAGGCTGTAATTGAAAGGTTGTAGTCTTTAAAAAGTTTTATTGGTGCCTCATAATTATACAGAATTGTGGGTGTCCTTGTGGCATATTCACACATGCACAAAACAAAATTCAACCCACCTCCTGCCCTTCCTGACCTCCTTCCTAAACCCTGATGTTTTCCTCCCATTTTCATAAGATCCCAAATGTTGTATTCTTAACTATGAACTCATCATTATATAAATAATAGACAATTATGAATATGTTACAAAAGTAGACCTATATAATTACAATAATAAGGGAACTTTAGTTGAGGGTTGAGAGTTCATGGCATGATAATTCTTACAGGTAATATGTTCTAAGCATTTTATAGAAAAAATAGAAACAATTCTACATTTCATAATTTATTTTATCAGCTATAGGTGAGTAAATGCAATAATTGATACATCTTGAGGTTCTTCTGTTTTTGTCTACTTCAATTAAAGATAATCAGATAATCTACCTTTGAGTTTCTCCAATATATGATTTCAGCTATGTTGACAAATGAAAATTTATTAGGAATTTGGATAAGTTGTTTATTGTGATATCAGATGTAACTACCTGTGTAAGCTGTTGTAATAATGGTCTTGACTTTATAAAAGGATGTTTTTGTGTAGAGGTGGAAAGGGCATTATTGAGAAGGCGGCCTGGTTTAAATTCCGGTCCCTTATCTACTAGAAGTGAAACCATAGACAGGTCACTTAACATTGCATCTGCTTTTCTACTCATAAAATGAGAAAAACTCATAAAGTTTTTGTAGCAGATTATTTAATATTTTTAAAGTCCTTAGGCTGATGCTTATCATAATAACAATAAAAGTCTTATTTTATTATGGGTCTTATATCATTTATAACTAGACTATGTGGGCATCAAATGCAGGAGAAATATTGTGAGAGGTTAAACTTTGAAAATAAAATAATTCCATTAACCATGCATTTTTAAAATATTAACACTTTAAGAATACTCTCCTCTTTTAAAAGGAGCACCATAGCTAATCATTCAAATAACTTATTAAGAAACCAACTCCTTTCTTTAAATGCCTGTTAATTATACAGCTTTTCTTGTTGGGTTAGAAATTTTCACATTTAAAACCTATGGAGACTAAGCTGACTTACTTGGGAACTTCTCTGATATTATAAAGTCAGTCAAATGAATTATATAAAAGACTTCTGTAAATAAAGTCCTGAATAATATCCAAACTTTTAATTAGCTGTGAAAATTGGGGAAATGTGCTCTGGATAATTAGTGTTCACAGAAAATAGTGAAAGCTCTTTTTATTTAAGTCTCTTCATTTTCGAGTTTTTAATTTATTTTTGGTTGGAACTCCAAACTTAAAAACAAAGAGATTAATCTGTTAGGCACTTTTCTATATTTCCTTCTCAGTGAACACAGAAACAGACAAACTCAGGAAGTAAAGCTACATGAGGTTTCAGTGGTTTATCGCAACAGAATGATCTGCGAAGAGTTCCAGGTTGGTTTCTGAGAACACAAAACACAGGCTGCTACATACTTCAGACTGAGGCTTAGCTATGGCAGCTACCAGCTAGTCCTTTTAAAAAGGTAAATACTTTAAGCCTTAGTTTCCTACAATGTCTAATAAAATTAATACTGTTTACTTATTATGATATTTGAAATTTAAATTAGATAATTCATATAAAATCTGGCATGGTTCTTGGCATATAACATTTATTAAATAAATGTGGGAAGCTCTAGTGAGTTGAGATGGTGATGGTAATGATGATGATGGTCATGGTGACAGTGATGATGGTGATACAATGGTGGTGGTGATGGTGATGCTGATGATGGTGTTGATAATGGTTGTGGTGGTGAATGATGATTGTCATGATGGTGTTGATAATGGTTGTGGTGTTGATGATGATGATGGTGATGGTGTTAATAATGGTGGTTCTAGTGATGATTATGGTGGTGATGATGTTGGTATCTATTGGTTTTACCCCATTCATCTTTGTCTTTAATCACTGATAATTTAACCTATTCCAATTTCTGTGTCTATAGTTCTTTTCTCCCACACAGGGATGCTTTACTGTGCTTTCCAAGTGAATGTTCCTCAAGGATCTAACTGGTTTCAATTTGACTTCTCACATGACTATGTCTCCTAATCTTCACTTCTGTACATTTGACTAGTCCTTGTAACTCACGGTAATAAGGCACTATCTCTGATTCCAATGTGTCTCCTGACTCCCTGGTATATTGACAAACTTCTCAGAAATGACCCACCCATCTCCTCAACCAGCGATGTACTGGTAATTCCGATAGTGTCCATTCTCTCACTGTGGTCTGTCCCAACCTGACCTCACTGCATGCAGAATTGGGTGGCCATCACACAAGCTGATCTGAGCATACTGCTGAACTTCCTACAACTCATAGTGCCCCAAGCAAAACCTCATTATCTTTGCTGCCTTACTAGTTAAGGAGACATTGTTGCCATATTTCTCCAGGATAGAAGCATCTCAGTAGCCCTGATGGCCTTGGAGGACTGTTCAAGTGGCCCTTCCCCCATGCCTGTGCCTTGGCTTCGCCAGCTGCTTCTGCCCAGGGGGTCTCCCCACATGCTTGCTGTGGGGGTCCCTCAAGCTTCAGCTCCAATGTCGAATCCTTTGATGTGCCTTCCTCGCTCTGCTCTCCAATTAGAAGTAATCACTTTGTACTCGAGCTAGGCATTTGTCTAAAAATAGAAGCATCTGCAGTTGCTACATCAAAAGTAAACCCAGCTTTCTCAAGGTGAGGAGAGAAGGGAAAGTTCCACTGGGGTGTGAACATGGACTGGACAGTTCTGAGGTCTGACCTGCAGTCGCTCTCCCTCCTCTCATGAGCATCTCCTGTGGGTTGCAACCAACAGTATGGGGACCTCGGAGGACCTTCTCCCTTTGATCTTGTGGTCTGAGGGTGGATTTTTCAAGTCTCCACTAATTCTGGCAACAGTTCAATAAAGGCTGAGATTGTAAAATAAAGCATTCAAAGAAACTCAAGAAAAACAGGAAGGAAATAACAAAGAAGTGCAAACTGATAATGTGAATCACTCTCATATAAGGGTTTAAGTTTGTTCGTAAATTATCAATGGCAGTTTATATTTTACTTTATTTTTATTAAGACCATTGCACATCATAAAATTTACAAAGTCAAAAGAGTATTCAATATGCTTTCAGGTAGATATCATTCACACCAAGCAAATAAGCATGTATTCTTTTTTCTCCTTGTTTAAGACTTTGTTTTTAGAACAGCTCAGGTTCGTAGCAACATGGTTAGACAGAGAATTTCCCATATACCTCCAGCTCCTGAACATACCCAGCCTCTCCAGTTATCAGCCTCCTTCAGCAGAGGGGTGCATGTGTCACGATTGATGAACATACATTGTCAGATCAGAAGCACCCAAAGTCTATCATTAGGGTTCACTCATGTTTGCTTTAGGAATGTGGACGAATGTTTAATGACGTGTGATACACAACCCACCATTATGGTCGCATTGTCCTGAAGATCTTCTGTCCCCCACTTATTTTTTCTACCCCACAATGTTTGGCAACCCCGAGTAGAAATTACCTATTTGAGTCCTTGTTGTGCTGTGTTCCTTACCCAAGATTCGAAGCTCCTTGTGTGCAGGGACAGAGTTCTACTGACCTCTAGATTACCCTTTCTGACTGGCACTGTGTCATGTGTTCAGCAAAATTCAACCATCTGTGAACAGAATTATTGACATGAGAACTTTGGCTCCAAGGTTTAGCTTTAGAAGATTATAACAAGCTGCACAATAGTTAAAAAACCATCATAAACATTTCGGTGGTTGTGTCACTGTAGTATGCTTATTTTAGGTTTTTTGGATAAATCCTCAAGTGTGGGATAGCTGGGTCAGATGGAGATTCCATTCCTAGACTTTTGAGGAATCTCCATACTGCTTTCCTGAGTGGTTGTACAAATTTGTGATCCAACCAACAATGTATGAGTGTTCCTTTTTCCCTGCTAATAAAATAAACATACAGATATTGACATAGAGATCATCATATGTCACCATCACCATATGTGTTCTTTTATATGTGAATCCTTGTGACTTCATTTGACCTTAAATATCACATAATAAATAACGACTTCCTCTTTCTTTCTATATCTCTTCTAAGACAAGAGAAAAGTGCATTATCTGAATCCTGCAGTGCTTCATTACGTGGAGACGTCTTTTAGCTTTTCTTTGTTCTTCAGAAACAGTAATGGAGAATGGTGCCTTCACAGGCAGTTACTTCTGAAGAGTCCAGCCTCAGAATGACTTTAGAATTGTGGAAGGAATGTCTTATTTCAAAGCATTTGATGGTGCCAGTGGTGTTAGATTTCTTCTTAGTTGTGGAACTTTGAACTTTTGGTAAAAAGAGGAAGAGAGATTGTGGCAAGGACTGTGAGTAAACTTGACCTAGAAGACAAACTAGCCAGGCCGGGGTGGATGCGCTCAGCGTGAGCCCTGCTCAGGCTTGCTGGGCATTGCACAATGTTCCCATTCTGGCCACCAGACCTCCATTTCCCTTTGTGGAGATCATTGAATCACAAACCTTGAGTCAGCCACCATGATCTTTACACTCTCTTCTGCTTTGTCTTTGATTTCCTTATCCTTGTCCCCTGCTGGTTTTCTCCCAACTCATGTCATCATCTACCAGGTATCTGGACAGGAAAATACATCTTAAAGGAGATTTCAAAGGAAGAGTTATTTTGGAAATAAGTGGGCTAGATTTCAGGAGATCTGGTTGCTTTTAGCTAGCTCTCTGTCCTTGAAAGAATCTCATTAGGATTCCAGACAGCATTTACAAAATTATGAATTGGAATGAATAGCATTCATGACAATTTACTATGCTCATACTTGATGATTCTGTATAGGGTGCTTATATTTACTGGAAGATAAGCTTTACTAAATATATACAGAATGTACTAAGTCCAGAGTAGGTGTGCAAGGACAATAACGTGACAGTACAGTTCCAAGGAAGTAACAACATCCAAACAACTAATAGGTAAAGAGAAAAACAGGAAAGAAGATACAAATCTGAGTATATTAATGGGTGGCCTTGACCTCCAGACTCATAATGCAAAATTTATATGGTACAAATTTTAAAGGACAGAATTATTATAATGGGCAATTATTGTGTTGCTTAATCATAGATACTGATTATTATTTTACACTGACAATATCTGCATGGATGTTTTACTAGTTTACTGTTTACTTATGATTTGTTTCTTTATAACTGGAAATTTTTAAAACTTAAAATAAAAAGAATCCAACAATCACATTCATTGCCCAGAATCATTTTAGCACCTTTTAGAAGTTACATTCTTTATTTTCATGTTTGCATTATTTGTACATGTTGTGCATATTGGTTTGAGTTCTTCCAAAAGTTGTTTCTAAGATGAGGGTTTCAATGCAAACAGGTTATTTCAGATGAGTGAGGGACAGAAAGCAGGGTGGTTGGATAAGGGGGCTGGGAAGGAAAGGAATCACAGTATTTAGCCCATTTCTGTAGTGGCTAACTGGAGCTAACGTCATGGAGAAACTCTGGGATGGTACAGAACACAGAATGATCTCACCTGGATTTCCAGGTGAGGGGGTTTGTGTTTCATGCGTCTGAAGGTGGATGTCCATTTCTCATACTCCTGGACAACTTTCAGCATGCAGGGACACAGCAAGCCCCCATGGACAACTGTCAGCATGCAGGGACATAGAAAGCCCCCATGGTCTGGCAAGGAGAGCCCTGGGCAATGTGGTGGGTCAGATGTGAGGTGTTCCTCAGAAGCTGGTGTGGGAGACAATGTGAGGACATTCAGAGGTGAGGTCAGTGGGTCATGAGAGCTGTGACCTGATCTGTGGCTCCATCCTCTGATACGGATTAACTGGGTAGTTACTGTAGGTGGGTAGGATGTGGCTGAGGAGGTGGGACACTGGGGCTGCCTTTGGGGTTCATGTTTTGTCCCCACTGTGTGGAGCCCTCTCTGCCTTGGTGGCACATACTGAGTGCCTTCCTCCACCTCAACCTTCCACCATGGTGCCTCATGCTGGCCCAGGGCCATGGAGTTGGCCGCCCCTGAACCGAGACCTCCAAAACCCTGAGTCAAGTAAACTCTTCCTCCTCTAATTGTTCTTGTTGGGTCTTTTGGTCACAGAGATGGAAAAGCTGACCAAAGAGGTGGAATCTGAACACTGGCTGTCAAGGAGTCACATGGAGGCCACAGAGAGGCTGGGGGGAGGTGGTGGACAGACAATGTACACTTTAATATTCCACATAGATTTTAGGAAAATCAGTCTTTCTCTTGTAAAACAGAACATGTTTGCCATAAACATTTAAATGTGAGAAAAGTAAATAATGACATCAGTGTGAAAATCCCCCCATATTTGGCCAGGTGGTAACTGTAAGGGCTTCCTTCAGGGGAACGCCAGTCCCTCGTGTGCATGTCAGCTTTTAGTGGTCTCCTTGATACTTTCCCTTTTAAAATTTATTTCTGCAATTATGTTTATAGCATTATTTTGCTCTCTTCTATCTATAAATGCCCTAGTTTCTTATATTTTTATTGTTTATCGCATTATCGTTGAGCTTGAATGCGTGTGCTTATTAAAGCTCCCTAGGGTACCATGGTGACAAATAGCCTTGCCCTTCCAGAATGCTTTCCTCTCCATTCGGGTCTTCATCTTCCCTCTGATGGGCCATTCTTTCTGGTTTTCTTCCTCTTCCTTAACATTTTGCTTTTAGCCTTTCTCCCTTGCTTTCTTCCTCTTCTTCCCTTCACATCCTGTTTTATTGTTGGGATAGATTTACACATTTCCCATGGAATTCCCACCCACGTTGCTTGTAATTGAAGAGTTCTATCCATTCTTTTTTGATGACATAGTGTGAATCATGAATCTTTCCAGGAAAAATAAGAATAAATTTTGTCTTGACGTTCTCGTTACTATTAGAGAGATGCTTTGCTTTCTGTCCATTTCCAGTAGATAGAGAGAATGGAAAGGGCCGGACGAGATGCTGTGCCCTCTTTGGCTCTATCATCTGAGATTTTGCAAATATCCTATGGAAGAAGTCAGACCCCTTAGTTCAGTGTGTTACATTATCATGGGGCTTTACTTGGGTTTCATCCTATTTCCTCCGTTCGGTATGTTGGCCTTACTTTTGTGGTGTAATAATAACTCAGCTTCCTGTCTTCAAAACAAAAATAGTCAGTTTTCTACTTTACTATTCCTTAAAACCAAAAAAGACTTAGTCACTGAAGTTTTCCAAGCTGAATACCCAAGAGTCTGCTGTGATCATCAACTCAGAACAAGGTGAGATTCCAGATATGTGACTTAGGACGACAGATCTTTATTTGTATCTAGCCTTATGATTGAGGAGCACTAATAAATTATATAACTATGGTTTTAAACATCTCTTGCAACTCACAGAAAAGAATTCCCATATTGGAGCAGAAGCTAAGCAACCTAGATATTTTGGTGATTTCCAGTTAATTTTTCTTATATTAAGTCGCTATATTATATACCTAAATAGCTATATATACCTAAATAGCTATATTATATCTTATAAATCTTATATACCTAAATAGCTATATTATAATCTTATAAATGTAACTTGGAGGCAGGAAAAATTCAGAGGACCATTGAAAGTACTAACAAATTAGCAAAGCATGTAAGTGAATTGAAGGCATCTGGATTGGTCAGAACCCAAGACAGAAAAACTGTTTCGCGTAGTATTGAATAAAAAGGCCAGGGAGTCAGCCAGGGATTGGGAAGCACCCTGACTCAGGGATGGATACATATGACAGTGTTAGCATCCTGAACCTGGAAGGCAAAGGAGAAAGCAGGCTGCAGAATCAGGAAAGAGCTGGGCCTCTGGAGGCTTCTCCTGAGAGGGGTCACGTCCACGGCCCACAGGAAGGGCAAGAACAAGGCAAGAAGACTGGAGTCCCTTCTCCCCCAGCCTCCTGTCCTCCAGTAGTGCATCCCACAGGCCAAACCCAGCTGAAGCAGAAGGCAAGAGATGCTGTGCAAAGAGCAAGGTCAATGTCCTGGGGCATAGAAGACACGGAAGAGCAGAGAGTGAACCTGGAGGAACAAACGGAGGCCGGCCAGTCCTGCCTCTTACCCAACATTCCTTTCTCATATTATTTCCCCAGCCATTGAGCAAAGTTCAGGGATGAACTCTTTACAGAAATAAAGGGAATATTTTTCTGCATTTAAATAAACTTAGGAGATCAATTATGAATCAAGTGTGTCACAAAGTCACTCTGTGCCCATCACCAACACAAGAGCACCCACTCACATGGGCATCTCTTTGTCCCACTTGCATAGCTATCCTTTGGTGAGTCCTGCATGCAAGGGGCTTTTCCAAGGGCTGTATGTGGAGCTACTCTGATAAAGCTCAGTGGTTAGTGGGTGCTCATCCTCTCCTATTGCAGAAAAGAGAGCTGCAGCTCAGAAAGGCCCCCCAAGGTTAATAATAAGAGGCGGATGACACTAGCCTCATAGGATGAGTTTGGAAGGGTTTTCTCCTTTTCTAGTTCATGGAATAATGTGAGGAGTGTTGGTGCTAATTCTTCTTTGAAGGTCTTATAGAACTCAGCTGTGAATCTGTCGGGTCCCGGGCTTTTCTTGGTTGGTAGGCTTTTGATGGCATCTTCTATTTCCTTGTTTGAAGTTGATCTGTTTAAATTGTGAATGTCCTTTTGACTCAGTGAGGGTTGATCATATGTCTGCAGAAATCTGTTGGTGTCTTCGAGGTTTTCTGTTTTACTGGAGTACAAATTTGCAAAATACTTTCTAATTGTATTTTATATTTCAATAGTGTCTGTGGTGACATTTCCTATTTTATCACAAATTTTGGTAATTTGAGTTTTCTCTCTCCTTCTTTTCGTTAGGGTGGCAAAGGGTTTGTCAATCTTATTTATTTTTTTCAAAGAACTAGCTTTTTGTTTTGTCAATTTTTTTGAATTGTTTCTTTGGTTTCAATTTCATTGATTTCAGCCCTGATTTTAATTATTTCATGTCTTCTTCTACTTTTGGTGTTGGTTTGTTCAGGGATGCAAGGTTGGTTCAACAAATGGAAATCAATAAACGTTAATTCATCACATCAATAGACATAAAGATAAGAATAATATGATCATCAATTGATGTAGAGAAAGCATTTGACAAAATACAGTACTCTTTCATGTTCAAAACAGTAGAAAAATTAGGATAGTGGGAACATACCTCAACATTGTAAAAGTTATCTGTGCTAAACTCAGGGCCAACATTATTCTAAATGGAGAAAAATTGGAAGCATTCACTCTAAAAACTGGAACAAGACAGGGATGCCCTCTTTCATCACTTCTATTCAACATAATTCTTGAAACTCTAGCCAGAGCAATTAGACAGACAAAAGAAATTAAAGGGATATGTATAGGAAAAGAAGAACTCAAATTATTGTTATTTGCTGACAACATGGTTCTATATTTAAAGGATCAAAAAAACTCCACCAGAAAACTTTTAGAATTAATAAATGAATTCAGCAAAGTAGCATGATATAAAATCAATACTCACAAATCAAATGCATTTCTGTACATCAGTGATGAATCCTCTGAAAGAGAAATTAGGAAAACCACCCCATTCACAATAGCCTCAAAAAAAAAATGCTTGGGAATCAATTCAACAAAAGAGGTGAAAGACGTCTACAATGAAAACTGCAGAACACTAAAGAAAGGAATTGAAGAAGACCTTAGAAGAGGAAAGATCTCCCATGTTCTGGTAGGCAGAATTAATATTGTCAAAATGGCCATATTACCCAAAGCGTTATACAGATTTAATGCAGTTCCTATTCAAATCCCAACATCATTCCTTATAGAAATAGAAAAAGCAATTGCGAAATTCATTTGGAAAAATGAGAGACTGAGAATAGCCAAAACAATCCTTATGAAGAAGAATGAAGCAGGTGGCATCACAATACCAGACCTTAAACTATACTATAAAGCTATAGGGACAAAAATGGCATGGTATTGGCAGCAAAACAGACATGTAGATAAATGGTACAGAATAGGAGACACAGAGACAAACCCACATAAATAGTTATCTCATACTAGACAAAGACACCAAAAACACACATTGGAGAAAAGATATCTTCTTCAACAAATGGTGCTGGGAAAACTGGAAATCCATATGCAGCAAAATGAAATTAAACCCCTATCTCTCACCTTACACAAAACTCAACTCAAAGTAGATCAAGGACCAGAGACCTTACACCTAATAGAAGAAAAAGTAGACCCAAATCTCCATCATGTCGGATTAGGCCCCGACTTCCTTAACAAGACCTCTAAAGCACAAGAAATAAAATGAATAATTAATAAATGGGATGAATTCAAACTAAAAAGCTTCTTCACAGCAAAAGAAACAATCAGTGAAGTGAAGAGAGAGCCTACAGAATGAGAGCAAATTTTCGCCACATGCACATCAGATAGAGCACTAACCTTCAGGATATATAAAGAAGTAAAAAAATTTAACACCAAAAAAAAAAAAAAACCAAAACAAACAAACAAAAAACAACCCAATCAATAAATGGGTTAAGGAGCTAAACAGACACTTCTCAGAAAAAGATATATAATCAATCAATTACATGAAAAAATGTTCAACATCTATAGTAATTACAGAAATGCAAATTAAAAGTACTCTAAGATTTCATCTCACTCCAATCAGAATGCCAATTATCAAGAAAACAAACAACAATAAGTATTGGCAAGGATGTGGGAAAAAGGTACACTCATACATTGCTGGTGGGACTGCAAATTGGTGCAGCCAATATGGAAAGAAGTATGGAGATTCCTCAGAAAACTTGGAATGGAATCACCATTTGACCCAGCTGTCCCTCTCCTTGGTCTATACCAAAAGGACTTAAAATCAGCATACTACAGGGACACAGCCATATCAATGTTCATAGCAGCTCAATTCACAATAGCCAAACTGTGGAACCAACCTAGATGCCTTTCAATAGATGAATGGATAAAGAAACTGTGGTATATATATATATATATATATATATATATATATATATATATATATATATATATATATATATACAAAGGTGTATTATTCTGTAACAAAAGAGAATAAAATTTTGGCATTTGCAGGTAAATGGATGGAGTCAGAGACTATCATGCTAAGTGATATAAGCCAATCCCCAAAAAATCAAAGGCCAAATGTTTTCTCTGGTAAGTGGATGCTAATCCATAATAGAAGGGGTGCATGCGATGAGTGGAGGAACTTTGGATGGGGCAAATGGGAGGTGGAGAAGGGTCAAGAGGGTAAGAAAGATGGTGAAATGAGATGAGCATCATTACCCTAGGTACATGTATGATTGCACAAATGTGGGACCCTACTTTGGGTACAACCAGAAAAGCCAAAAATTGTAGTCCACTTGTGTATAATGAATGGAAGAGCATTCTGCTGTCATGTATAACTGATAAGAACACAAAAATAAATTAAAATTAAAAAATAAAAAGAGGCGGAGCTAAGATTCTGGATTCAGTGTCTTGCTGCAGAGCATCTACCCCTAGGTTGTTCCATATGAAGTCAAAACTACTAAATACAGGTGTTTCCAGTTGCTTGATTTTGGAGTCCTGTGAATTTCTAGTGCCTCTTTTATTATACCTGAGTGATGATTACCCAATAGGAAAATAAACAAGGTCTTAAACAGAGGAGCCACTTGCAAATTCTGCACATCTGAGAATCATCATCCAAGAGGCCAGGTGCTGGGACCTGGCCAAGTGTCTCTCCAGTTGTAAGTGGGCCAGTCGCACCCCTCTGTAACCTCATTAGCATCTTGCTGATTCACTCACCAGATCAGACGGAACTGTTTTGTAACCTTTAAAACCATCCTTCTGGAATGCAGCACAGCTCCTTGGTTCACCATCTCCCTGCAAAGATATTTTGCGTCAGGTATGATTCTAATAGGAATTTATGGTAGTTCTCTCAAGAGGGAAAAAAATCTAAGTTTCTTCTTATGCCACAAAACAAACATATTGAGATTTTTGTAACAGAAGTCATGATTTCAGTAGATTTTGAGAATAACACTAGGAAATAAGCACAGTATTATAGAATTGATCTCTAATTTAGTTGAAGATCGATTTGTAAAAGTACTTTTTCCTCCTGACTATTCTGAATTTTAGATTATCCAAGAGCAATTTTATCACCACCATTTAGTGTCTAAAATTAAACCCAAGGATGTTACAAATGTTATGCCCATTCTGTAAACCAAAGTACATGTTAATTTTATAGAATGGGCATAACATTTGTTAGCTATCTTATCATGTCTAAGACAGATTGGAAATGATGCTGTAAGGACAATCAGTGTTTCTCCTAACTGTTGCCCCTTCTGCAGTTGATGCAAATCCAGATGTCTATGGTAACTGAGGTGGTAGAGAGAGGCCAAGGGTATCTTGGGTCTCTTGCTTTGGGGCCTCTGTGCTGTTGGCTGAGGATAGCGAGTCAAGGAGTGACTGACTGAGTGCACTAGTGTCCTCAGCAAGGTACAGAGTCGGGGAGTCCAATCCATTCATGATGCCCACCACCCTCACAGGAGTCACCTACATCACCCCCTGTCCAGGCTTGTGAGGTCCTCTGCTACTTCTTGCCACTCTGAGTTTCTTTGTGGATAAGTTTTTAAGGAGATTTCTCAGAAACGCTGACGTCTGGGTGGGGAAAGTCATGCTGGTTGAAGGGGACAGGGTTGCTTGGGCCCCAGGAGTTCTCAAGGCAGCTTACCCCCCTAAGATGGCCGGCTGGCAGACACTTAGCAGCATGGACAGAGTGCATTTCTACTAGTCAGTGTGCCTTTCACTTATATCTTGTATGATTTTTTTCTAATTCATTAGATTTCAGTGAACTTATTTGTAAAATGATAATAGTATCTAATGCAAAATATTGTGTTACATTGTCACAAATATGTGTGTATGCATGACTGCATCTCTCTATAGAAAGAAGTCCTTTTACAGGTGACTACTTAATAAATATTATTATAATAATGTCATTATTAATAATATTAATATTATTATTACCTCCAATTTGAAGTTTCAAATTCCTGTTTAAACATACTTGAATAGATATTTTCATCAATGGCCCGCAGTAGTCAAAGTTCTTTGTATTTTTAAAAGAGCAACACCAAGAAAATATTTGATGGTATAGCAGAAATAGCAAAATTAACTTATATAATTGGATCAGACAGTAAATTTTTCCAGGTTGATATGTGTATGTTTGTGTATACATATGTGTGTGTCTTATCTAACTTCTTTAATGAGAAAAAAATGACTATTTTTTGAACCATGAGAACACATCTGTTATTCTGCTGCTATCTAAAAAAAAAAATCAAATGATTTGGATTTCAATATTGTAAATACATTCATAAGAATAAAATGGGTAGCATATGTCTATAATCCCCGCAGCTTGGGAGACTAAGGCAGGATTATGAGTTCAAAGCCAGCCTCAGCAAAGTCGAGGTGCTAAGCAACTCAGTGAGACCCTGTCTCAAAAAAGGGGGCTGGGGATGTGGCTCCGTGCTCATGCTCCTGAATTCAATCCCCAGTAGCTCCCCCCACCAAAAAAGAACAAAATGGGTCATCCTGTCTCCTGTTTCACATAGCTCCAGGTCACCCTTCTTCACCTGGAGGAAGCTGTGCATTTGAATACTAATGAGACCCCAGTGGCAGCTTGTGCTGTCACCATTTGTCAGTGGATTGGACAATCTGCTTCACAGTGCTACTTGAATCATCTAATTTGACCATGTGACTATCAAAATGACATTTGCAGTAACAGTGCACACGATTGATACTGCAAGATTGTCATTCATTATAAGAACAGATTCAAAATTACAATTTTTAAAACAATTGCAAACAGAAAATTAGGAAGTGATTGAATAATAAACTTCTTTTTTCTGAACCTTACACCAGAATACTGAGGAGTGTATTTCTTACAAACAAGGATATTTTTCTATGCAAGCACAATATAATCATTGAAACCAAGAAATTACAACAAACATGCTACTAACATTTAATCTTCAGAAGTATTAAGTTTTCACCAGTTGTTCTAATAATGACCTTGCAACACAGGACCCTGTTGGCCTCTATTCATGGAGCTGTCAGACCTCCTGGGTCTCCTGGGACTGTAAGTCTCCTCAGTCTTTCTTTGACTGCCATGATCTTGGCACCTCAGGAATTTAAAGACCAGCTATTTGGAAGAAAGCTCTGACCTGTGTTTGCCTGACTTCTTTGTGGTTGTGTCTGGGTTGTGCATCTTTGGTCAGCTCTGGAATTGAGGCTGTGTGGCACATCCCCGGCCCCCCATGGTGATAGTCCCATGGCTGAAGAAGCCCATTGGGATCACTGACTAATGCAAAGTCTATGGAACCTCTCAGCTGTAGGGGGAGTTCCCCTTTTCCTTATCAATAAGAACTTGTGGACCTACAGAAAGCTATGTTCCTATCCCAGTTCTCTTCAAACTTTCAATAAATTCATTTAATTGTATCTGAAAGGACCTGTGGTTTCCATGTGACTAAGTGGACCTCAGTTCTTCACCGTCTTATTGCCTATTTGAAGGTCTGTATTGTCCCTGACTGTGTCATATGGGAACATACCCCTTGGACACTCTTCTTGTCCTGGTCAGGCTCTGACACCCATGCTGCATTGCCCTGGCAGATGCCTCTCAGCTCACCAGGGCTCTGACACCCTGTAGAGGCCACCAAAGCTCCCCAGGCCCTGACACCCTATAGAGGCCACCAAAGCTCCCTAGGCCCTGACACCCTATAGAGGCCACCAAAGCTCCCCAGGCCCACACTGAGGCCTACCTGGACCTGCTCCTCCTGATGGCTTTAGGACTAGAATATTCAGAAAGGGGAAGGGAAAGGGAGGAGTAGATAAAAGAGTGAAGAGAAGGAAAACGACAGGGAAAGGAAGAGAGACATGGAGAGAGAAGAAAAAAGACCCCAATTAGTAAAATATAATGTTGAAATTCTGCAACTTAAAAGATCATTTTTTCCCCATATTTTCTCAATTTCATCTAAGAAAGCCATCCAGGCATTCTTAGGCCACTCACAGCTCTTACAAATCCTTTTCAAATGTTTAGAACGTAAACGGTCTTCATGGTTGCCCGAGTGCCTTCCTCGTCCACAGCACAAAAGCTGAGGGAGGGCCTAGTCATGCCGAGAGAGAACTGGTGATGGATTTCTGAAAGGATTCTTTCAGAAGCCTTACAAGTATGCAATTTCAAATGTCTGCTCACTAAAGATAAAATAATAGAGTATGGAATAAATCAAAGTTCTTTTTTATTATGGAGGAAAAAAAACATTGCCTTTTAAGGTTATAAAACAAAACTGGTAAAATTGGCTTGGGACTTCTGTATCTTCTACTCTTGGAATATAAACTTTAACCTTGATCTGACCTCAGTGAGCTGCATGCTGTTGAAGAAACCTGTCTGCACTCTTCTTGAAAATGTGCAGACAGGAGGGAGACCATGAAATGAACTCAGCCCGGAGGCTTCAGTGCACGGGATGAACTGCGGTATTCCCCAGCATTCAGACCCCCCACCCTGGACTGCCTTGAGACAGCTCTTCTACCACTACCTATATCAATCCTCTGGTTGGAAACATTTTATGACTCTACTTTGCTTCATTAGCTAGGTTGTAAACAATTGGGTTATCCAGACCAACCTTTTGATGGTGATTTTGCTGTCTTCTTCTTGCTATCATCCCGAATGGCAATAATCACCAAATTGTCAAATGAGTAGATGGATGGGTGGATTAATCAATGAACCAATCAATTATTTCAAGAACCTGGCATTAACCATGCTTTAAAACTCTCTTTCAACCCTAAAACCCTTTGGATTGGCTTTCCAGGAGAGAGAGAGAAAAACAACAACAAAACAAAATTAAAAAAAACTCTTGCTTTTAATGATCACATTTGTACTTAAGATTCTGTGACTTAAAAAAAAAGAAAAAAAGACCTGTCATATTTATATTGTAATGTAAGAAAACTGTGGGATTCTTAGGCAATTCCTACTTCTATGTACACACACTGTAACTTGCTGGAGCAGATGAGCGATTACTCCTTACTTATAAAAGTCAAGGAATGATTTTAAAATCTAATATTTATGCCCTGCCCCAAAGAAAATGCTTCAGCATCATCAGCAATTTTTCACCATTACTGGGAAATCTTCATTGATGTCTTGAGGCAAATCCACAGCTTCACCAATCATACAATTTTCTGGGCTTCTCCCTTGTTTTAGCTCTCCTAGTTATCTCTCTAACTAGGAGTATAACAAATCTTTACCTGTTGGTACAGAGGTGACACATAAACATCTCTTCAGAACATGAGTTACAAGACAGCATCCAGAGTCAGCTATGCCATTTTGAGACAGTGCTACCTTCTTTCTGAAGGCCAGGTCTTGACACCCTGAGAAAACGCTAATGACACACAGTAGAAAAAATTCTCCAACTTAGAAACAGCCTGATGGTGAGACATTTACACAAAGCATTGGAAATATAATTGCAAATATTTTGCCCTATACTTTCTTTCTGAATTACTGTTTTTCTACCCCTGACTACTTACTAATAATAGCAATTGTACCTGAAGATGACTTGTGGGTTTAACATAGGAAGCAGAACACCTCTCCCCTCAGCCCTCTGTCTAGACCCCTTCCCCTCCCGCTGTGCACAGTGGCTGTAGCATCCTGTCCATGGCTCATATCTTACTGAACCCTCCATCTCTTGGTGTCCAGCCACTATGGCCTTCTGGCTTCCCCTGCAAGAGCCAAGCCAGTTCCTGACTTTGTGTCTTTGTTTCTGTTATTCTCCCCACCTGAGGGACTGGCAGTCCAATGACATGTGGCTTGGTGGATAAGGGGCTGCACTCGGCCACCATTTTGTATCTGCCTTTCTCACCTCAAGTAAATATACAGTGTAAGTCAACAGAGTATGTTTTCTACGTAAATGTTCACCAAATAAAGCACCCCCAACTTCCTCCCACCAGACTGCTACCCTACACAGGAAGTCTGGGGTCCACTGTCTGAAGGTCTCACTCAGATCTCCACATGGTATTCTCCTCCTTCTGCAAGACTCCACTCACAGGCCGGCCCTTTGGATGGGTGGAGTGTCACAGGGTTCTCACTATCTTGGATTAGTTTATCTTCATCATTTACACTCTTTTCACCATTCATATTCCCCCAGGAGATTGTAAGCACTTTGAGAAAAGGAACTGTGTCTGTCTTGACTCCAACTGTACCCCAACTTTTGACCCCCACCATATCCCAGGTCTATCTGTCAGGTACATAAAATAGGATTTCTTTGCTTAACAAAATTGGATATGTGGCCCAATTTTAAAACACATGACTTCAGAAATCATATTTAGCCGTCTTAAGATGATTTTGGCTGCCCTCTAAAAACAGTATTTCTTCAGTATATTTAAATGCTGCTCTTCATACATGTTGGCATTTCTAAATATAAGCAAATGAAATAGCTCAAAAATACAAAATTATATTATTAGAGCTCCAATATGAGGCCCAATGAAGCAAAAGAGAAAGTCATGAATTCTCCCATTTTCCCAGACCTAGCAAATGGACCCACCAGTCACCTGGTCCATTGCTCAAGCAGGGATGTGGAAATTGTCGGAGACTGGACGGCTCCCTCTACCTTGTCCCCTCCCCATTCAATGAATCCAATTGACCTTGTTCCCTACGTATCTTTAATTGGCATTCACAATGGTGCTAATTCAAATTTCCATCCCATTAGGTCTCAACTAACATGCACAAAATACATTTTGTTAGGTTTGGAATATTCCCTATATTTTCTTTAAAAATCAAAATTTTCTTACTTTAACATGTAACTTAAATCTCTCATTTTTTTTCAATATTTTAAAGGAAGAAACTTGTTAAAAAATCACAAATATTCTAGATGTCATTGTTGAAAATGTCCAGGTCTTTAGGCAAATAGATGTCAAGTGTAATTTTCGATTTTTTAGGGAATATATTTTATTTTTCCTCAAGGTCAATGGGATCTTTGAGATACATTAATGTTCAGACCATTTGATGGAATTTTTCTAACTAGTGTCAAACATAATTGTGATAAAATTAAAAATATAACTTGAGCTTTCTTATTTGTTATAGATTTGGAAACTGAAGTTGTTTCCTTGATTGATACAGTTTGTTCTGAAGAAAATGTTCTGGTGCTGTTGGGTTGCAATGTAATATTTTAAGGATAATTTTTCTTTATAAAACAATTTAAGAGAGAAAATTACATGAGAGTACTTTTCATGACAAGGGCAGACTAAATTTTAAACAACATTAAAAGACAAAGTAGCAGTAATTTTGAGTTAAATGTATTGTGAGAAACTCATTATTCAAATGGCATAATTAGGCATTTTAATAGTGCTCTCCCTTGTATACAATTGTGACCAACTGAAGTTTTATCCCAAATTATTTATTTTCATGCAAAGAAAGCAATTTTGTGACTTCTGGATATTTGTTGAATTACAATTATTATCATTTTTTATTTATTTGCACTTTTGGCAGATCCCCAAAAGGGCTTGATATTTCCATTGTGACTATATAGCAAGGAACAGATTATCTAATAAACTTCATAAATTTACTTTCAAAGAAGTGAAACAACCCATTATTATTTCAGTTGCTTGTGAAGCATGGAAGAAAGGTTTTTAAATAATTAAACATCCAGGGAAGTGATAATATTTTCATTATATTAAAAAAAAAAAAAAACAACTCTTAATCTAAGTGTAAAAAAAAAAAGTTGGTTTCCAGCAGTTGATTTTAAAACCAAGTTGAGATGAAAAGAAACACTAGAGTCCTGAAGTGAAGATTTGTTGTGCCACATAATGGGATTTGACAAGGCTGAGAAGGCTTGAGTCCTAATGAGCGCTGTGGAGGCTAACAGGAATACCGTGGGGACGGCCGCGCAGGCCAGAATTGGATTTGGAAGCAGCAGGAGGGATACATCCTGGCAACCAGGGGCTGCTTGTTCTCTCGGAGTTGGAGACTTCAACAACAACGACGACGACATAAACACAGGCGCACACGTCAGCATGCTTTAGAGTCAACGCATGTTGTCACCGCAGAACAGCCAGTTCCTTCCATCTGGCCTGAGAAAACAGGGCTCCCTTCTCCTTCACTCCATCTCGCTGAGCGCAGGGTGACAGGTCACAGGCTCATTGTCTTGCCTCATTTGGTTCTGCCCAGCGCTGACCACTACTCCTTCTGGAGTTCTGACACTGCCCATGTTCCTTCATCCTTCTTTGTTT
Organism: Marmota flaviventris; assembly: GCF_047511675.1. NCBI lineage: Eukaryota > Metazoa > Chordata > Mammalia > Rodentia > Sciuridae > Marmota > Marmota flaviventris. Next base: position 109,012,008 of record NC_092505.1, on the reverse strand, counting down.
TCCCGGTCATTCTGTCCTGGTTTCCTCAGCTGAGACTTTACTTTGACTCCAACCCTCTTAAATTTCCTGCTTCCTCTAGTTGATGCCACTGACCTCCCTCAACAGCTGCCCGACTCCTCGTTTTGGCCTCCCACACTGGCGTTCACCCTCAACAACCTCCTTTAATTGAGCACTAGTTAGTGCCAGGAAGTTTATAAAGAGGGTCACTTAAGTCCTCTCATTTACACCTCATGAGGACCTCATGGGGCAGGGATTGTTGAGCCCAGTTTTGAGGACTGAGAAAACTGCAGCCCAGAAAGGTCAGCTGTCTTTCCTAATTTCTCCTGGGTTTGAATCCAGCTCATCGGAGTCTTGAACACTGCAGAATGTTACCCTTCCGCTCTGCTGTGCCACATGACAAGACCCACTCTGACCTTGTAGTAGGATTCTCTGTTTCCGCTCCCTTCACAGACGGTCTCCATTTAGTGCTGCCCATTTGGGGCCAGGCGCTCTGTCTGAGTTCACATGTGGTCATGCACTGACTCCTCTTCCTGTTGGCATAGTAGAGGGAGATCAGGGCAAGTCAGGCAGGAGAAGAATAGCAAATTCTCATCTTTTTTTGCAATTATAAGAAAGAATACAGAGAGCTCCTATGCACCTTTTATTCTGTTTTGCCTAATAACAGCTTGTAAAACTATAATACAACATGACAAACAGGATTCCCCACATTGATAGAGTCAAGGTAGTCTCCTGACTCTCATCACAAGATTCCCTGAGGTTGTCCTTGCTTAGATATATCCACCTCCCACCCTCCTGCACCACCCCCAATGCCTAGCTGGTCCACTCACCTGGTATTCATTTCTGTGATGTGCTCATGGCTAGAGCATCATGTGAGAGGATGCTAGAGTGGCTGCGTCCTTTGGGATCTCCCTTACCCCAACTTAGCATTGTCCTCTGGAGATTTGTCCAGGTTATTGGCTGTATCAATAGTGTGTTTCTTTTTATTGCTGAGTATTATTCCATGATATAATTGCACCACTTATTGAACCAACCTTCTACTGGCAGATATCTGGGTTACTTCCAATTTTTGCCCATTACAACTAAAGATTGGAAACATTTTGCACAGGTTTTATGTGAATACAGATTTTCATTTCTCTGTAATAAGTGTTCAAAGCACAATTTATGGGCCGTATTGTAGTTGCATGCTTAAAGGGAAGAAAAAAAAAAAAAAAACCTGCCAAACTGTTTTCCAGAGTGACTGTGCCATTTTACATTCCTACCATCAATGTCATGAGCCAATGTGATGATCCAGTTTCCCATCCCATCACTAGTATTTGGTCTTGTGACTATTTTTGTTTTAGCTATTTTGATGGGTGTGTAGTAATGTCTCATGGGAACTTGCAGTTCCTTAGCTGATGCTGAACATCTTTGTTTTTTGCCACCTATATACACCCATGCCTTGCGCCCACTGTCAACATGGACTATTTGTGATTTTACTAATGAATTTTGAGAGTTTTTAATATATTCTAAATATAAGTCCTTTTTCAGATATGACATTTGTAAATATTTTCTTCCAAACTACAGCATATCTTTTCCTCCTCTTAGCAGGATCTTTCCCAGAGAAAATATTTTAACATTAGTGAAATCCAATTTGTCAATTTTCCTTTTGGATGACATGCTTTTGGTATTTCCTAGAAGTTTCTCCTGGTCCTACATTCTGAATATAACCTGTGATTTTTCTATGGTTCTGTGGTTTTACATTTAAGTGCATGCTTCATTGTTAATTAAATTTTTCCATAACGTATGAGGTTTAGATCAATGATTTTAGAGTTTGTTTTGTGGTTTGTTTAAGGATATCTAATTGCTTTGGCACCGCTTGTTGAAAAGGCTCTCTTCTGTTTAATTGCTTTTGTACCTTTGTCAAAAATCAGTTGGGTATTTTTCTGTAGGTCTAGTTCAGGGTTCTCTAATATGCCGCATCCATATATGTGTATATTCCCCTGTCAATATCACACAATCTTGGTTACTATAGCTACATAATTGAGCAGTTTTGATTACTTTCAAAACTGTTTAGTTATTTTAGCTTTTGCTTTTATTTGTAAATTTTAGAATAATCATATTTATATCTACAAAAAATCTTACAGGAATTTTAATAGTTACAATAAATCTATGCATCAATTTGGGAAACATTAGCACCTTTTATGGGGTGGGGGGCTGCCAGGGATTGAACTCATGGGCACATCCCCAGCTCTATTTTGTATTTTTATTTATAGACAAGATCTCGCTGAGTTACTTAGTGCCTCACCATTGCTGAAGCTGGCTTTGAATTCACAATCCTCCTGCCTCAGCCTCCTGAGCCACTGGGATTACAGGTGAAAAATTAGAATCTGTATTTTATTGAGTCTTCTAATCCACTAATATGGTATGCCTAACCAGCTTGATTTATTTCATCAGCATTATATAATTTAAACCTATAAGTCCTGTATGTGTCCTGATAGATTTACAACTAATTACTATACTTCATTTTAGAGTTTATGTAAATGGTGTTGCATTTTTAATTTCAGCATCCATGTGTTCATTGTTAGTGTATAAAAAATCCAGTTGATACTTGTATGTTTAACTTGTATCCTGTGACCTTGTTGAACTCAGTAGTTTTAGAACTTTTATTTTGATGATTCCTTGGGATTTTTTCCTACCAGCACTATTACTCTTTAAATGACCTGCTTAGAGTCACAATGTCCGATCAGGTCTCACTGCCCAGCCTCCCACCAAATCCCATATAATGCTCTTTCCTGATTTGAACTTTCCGTGACTCTCTGCTGCCTACTGCAATGAGCACAAGCCTCTTTGCTTGTTCCTTAGAGTGTGTTTTTATTCTGCCCAAATTACTTTCTTTCACACACTAAGCTGCAGTGAATCTATTTTCTTCCTTCTTCTATACAAGTCCATTCTCTTTCCATTAATTTGCTCTTTATTTCTTCTCTTAGCCAAATAAAAAGAAAGGCTGTAGTGCCTTTCATTCTTATCCCCCAATATTAAATCCTGTCTTACCTTTAAAGCCAACTGAATAACAATTCCCTCCATGGATACACTTTCACAGTGTATTCAAGTCCAACCAAAATCACCTCCTCTGTGAAATTCTTTTGCCATTACATATTGATATAGTTCACTCTGAACTTTTCTACATTTTTGAATAACTTTGTACTAATTGAAATGCCTACTACATCTCTGGCACTCTTGAAGGCAGGGGTTATAATTGAAATATTTAGCAATGGTTAGGCGCTACCTTTAATCAATCTGTATATAGTTGAATGTTAGCCCTGGTTGGGGACTTAGACTATATAGTTCTTAACTCAACCCCATCCTTGGCGTCAGCCTTACCCCCTCACATCTGCATGAGAACAAAAGAAAGCAATAACATTGACAGTATCACCATATCTTCAGCCTCAATTACAGTCTGCTTAGGCTGCTCCAGTTGTTTATCATCCTGTAATAAACTACCCCAAAACTCAGTGGCATGAAATAGCCACAGTGTTATTTTTCTCATAGGTTTCTTGGGTTTGACATTGACACAAATCTCTGCAAGGCGGGTTTGTCTTTGTTCCATGGTTTGTAAGGCTCAGCTGAGAAGACTCATGCAGCTGTGGGTGACAGGTCTGGATCACTTTTCTTCACTCATGTCTGATGCCTGGCTGGTATGATCTGAATGATCCTTGGTATTCTCTCCCCCCTCCCCCTCTCTCTCCCTTTCCTTCTTCCTCTCCCCCTCCCTCTCCCTCTCCCTCTCTCATGCACACAGGTTTCCAGGCCCTCTATAGATAATTCATCTCTCTCTGTGACTTTTGCAGCATGTAGGATCAGAGTGGTCAGCTTCTTGTGTGGTAGTTCAGGGCTCCAAAGACAAAATTCCAAACAAGCTAGGCTGCATGACCTTTGACGACTTAGTCTCATAGTCACAATACACCCCTTCTGCCACAATCTGTTATTCAATTTAGTCACAGGCCCTCTCAGATTCAAGAGGAGGTAACATAGTCTCCAAGTCTTCCTGGGGAGAAGGCCAGTGAATTTAAAGTCATGTCTTAGAACTACTGCAAAAGCCTCAAGCCCTGCCTGAGGATGATCGTTCCTATCCCTGACTCCATCCATCAGAAGGCACCATCTGCCTGCATTAGGGGAAATCTTAATTCCAAAGTTCTTGTGAAATATCAATGATTTCCGCCCTGGGATCTTTCTAAACCTGCCTCTTTTCTCCCCGTGATTTAGTGAGGCATTCTTGCTACATGTTTGCTTCTAACCAGCTATCGCTTCTTCTCTGTCCAGTCCATTTCTTCTCTTCCGACTTCCTGATTTGTATCTGTCTCCTGACAGCATGTCTTGCCCTTTCTTTATATATGTTCTGGAGACATAACTCCCCAAAGGAGATTTCTGTTTTCTTCACTTCTTCTTCTTTTTTTTTTTTTTTTTTAAAAAAAAACAAAACCTGCCCAAAATGCCCCAGTGAAGTGTTCCCCTCCCTGTTTTTCCCAGAAAACAGCACTTTGCTATCTGGTAACCCAGGCTTGCCAGGAAAGGGATAGCCATCCCGGCTCTCCACTACTCCTTGTAATTCTCCACCCACCAACTGTCCCTTTACTCAGTGTTCTCAGTCACCAAACTTGAAATCAATCTTCTCATACAACTTCCATGATCTTCCTGCCTCAAAGCAATCTGTCCAATACCCTAGACTCACAGTGGTTGGCCCTCCTCTGCTCGGTGGCCTTTCCTGCCCTTCATCCTCAATAGCCACAGTTGTCCTAGATGAGCCCTTCCCCTATGTCCTGGTGGTGCCCTCCACCCACCTGCTTTCACCTGGAGCTTGATTCCTCTAGCGTCTTTAAGAAATCCCTCTGTTTACCACCTCTTCTCTTTCTGATGTCTTTGCTTCAAGCTGTAAGTGACACAGAATTACCTCTTGGTCAAAATTCTCTTCTAAAGCTAATGTCCTCATGGGCTGCCTTGGAACTTCTGTAACTCCATTACTCCCCACACCCACCTCCAGTGTCCTCCTCTGTCCATCTTTGCTAGTGATGCTCCCCTCCTCCCCTGCTGCCTCTCTGCTCCTGTCTGCATATACTCCCTGGTGACTGCACCTACTTGATTGGTTACAGCTACCGTTCCCACCTAGATAACTCTCACATCTCTTGCTATGACCCTGCCATAAACTCTGGAGTGGCATTTGCAATGACAGATTGCACCTTTGCAACCAGATGTCCCATATGTATCTCCAGCCTCACGAGCACCGCAGCCCTTCCTATCATCCCCCTCCTCCCATCCTCCCCAGGTAGAGCACATTTTTAAAACTTAGCTTCCATGCCAAGAAGTAATGATGGTGATAACTAATTTTTAAAAAATAATCAAATGTGAAATCTCACTCCATGTGCTGCTTAGCTGTCTGCAGCAGGCAGAGTGCAGGACACACTGATGGTCAAGTAAAGACAGATGCTGATTAGCACAACCAGTATCTCAGGGATGGGCAATTCTTTTAGCTGTCCTTCTTACTGGAAATGCTTTTCAAGAATATCTCCAATTTTGTTCTTATTTTAAGCTCTGCAGGCATCTTTCTGATAACATAATTAGATCTACCTTGAACAAAAGGCAGATGTCTGTTATTGTGACTGGGATATAGCCACTGTATACTTGAAATTGGCAATCTAGCTGGTAAATGATTCTCTTGTCAGTTTGCTTGGTGTGAGTCAGTCCCTCAGCATTGGTGAACTCTAGATGAACTGTTGAGATCAAGTTTCTGGATCTGCAAAACCAGAGACCAGACTGTGGGACTGAAAATAAACCATGAACCTGAGAGGTGAGGCCCAGCAAAGGAGGTCGGCAAAAACTTCTTGTTCATATAGTTTAGCTGGATTCACTTTGTCTCCTGCATCTTTGTTCCCCTGGGCGTGTGCCCTAGTGCAAATCAGCAAAAAGTCGAACGCTTGACTATGTGAAGTTCAGTGGGGCACCCCAAGGAATAATATTAAATGCACCCAAGAGACCACTTAGTTCCACAACATGAATCTCTAGGAGACCAGCAAAGCCTCCACAGCATGAAAGAAGATGACAGAATTCTAGAACAAGCACAAATAGCACAAGAAGTGGCAGAATTCTCAGTGGCCACAAAAAGTGCATGCCTGCCCCTCCTGAGTGGGAGCTGCACAGAGTGCCATGAGCTCTATTTCACTTAACTCCTCCAACACCCTGTGTGTGGCGTACCCTTGTGCCCATTTTGTAGCAGGGGAACTCACAGCCAAGAGGGTTTAAATAATTTCCCAGGGCACACAAGTTGCAAGTGGTAAAGTGGGTTCAAGCCCAAGGATTCTTATCGTAAAGCTGATGTTATTAAGCCCAAGTGGAGATTTACTGTGTTGCTGTTAATTGTTCAAACATACTAAGAAACAGTATAAAGTGGTAAGTCATTGGCATTTACATAAATCCGAATTTCAATTAAAACATCTTTTAACTGCCAACAACCATCCTGAAAGGTAGGCTATGCTGCTTCAATAATTTCTGTGGGAATTCTAAATGGAACGTTTAGAAGCAAATGGCACTAAAAGAAAGAATGGGACAAGTACATGTACAAAATTAGCAATTACCATTGTACTTACTTAAGAACAGTTTTGAAAAACAACTTCTCTTCTCCTATTCCTTTAACTTCATGCCACCTGTTACTAAATGAGTAATGCAGAATTTTCAAAATTTTTTTAACCATGATAAGATAAAAAGTAAAGTGTCCACTGAAACCTAGGACACAAGTGTGTGTATATAGATTTATATGCATATATACGTATATGTATCTGTAAAGTTGTGTGTCTGTCTGAAATTAAAATGGCAAAGCATTTCCAGGTTACAGCCTCTGGACTATTCCATTTTGTTTTGGTTAGGAGCATTAATCACAACCCAATGCACTGATAGACATTCTTTGCTAGATCCACCTTTGAATGAAAGCTTTGTTCTATCTGCAAACCAAGGTGACAGAATTAACTGGATCATTTCCAAGGTCTCTATTGCTTTAGTCCATCATCAAGGACTTCCCACCTCCACAGAGGTGATTTTCTCTCCCCACAGGTCATCTAGAAACACAGTGCTTTTCTATCTTTGCAGTGCCAATGACCCCCATGAGCCTCTCTTGCCACTGCCCCTACCCAGTTCTCCCAGCTGCTCAGACCGGGGGCCTGGCTCCATCCACAGCTGCTGTTCTGGACTGTCCATCCCAGTGGCCATGCTGGCTGGAGATGGCAGTCCCTAGGGGCCAGCCCAAAGCGTTCTAACCCTGCAGGCTTCAGCAAGCATGGCATTAACATTAGCATGGACTTCCAGTGACATCCGCTGTGTCTATAATGCCCCATCCCATCCGATCTCTGGACCATAAGACTCTACTTTGAATTTAGGAAAAGCATTTTACATCTGGCAATGGAAGCTCTGGTCATATTGGGGGCAAAATTCTAAATCTCCCAAAAAGAATCTAAACTCTCCAGTTCTTTATGGCAAGAGAGGGGGAATCAAAAGCACATTGACTTCTGGAGAGACAGAGCTCTCCAACTCTAGCCCCAAAGTGATTTAGAAGATCAAAAGTTGTTCAAAGCTTTAGAGTAAATTCTTCTTCAATCAGAAAGATAATTGCATAATTTCTATTTATGTACCACACACACACTACTACCCTCACACACTACACTTGATGTTAATAAGTAAGGCTTCCCAAATAGTGAACTCTGGACAGCACATCTAATGGAGGAGCTGGCAGCGACTGACATGCATCCTAAGGGCGGCAAGGGTGCTAGGTTTTCCACACACAGGCTTTTGTTACAGGGCCCCCTATTTCAGCAGACACCAGGAAACCTAACGCAGGACCATCGTTCACCTACCTTCTCCACTGAGATAGAAAGAGGGGATGTTTTAAGATGCTTCATTCCATCATCTGCATTACCTCTGCAGCACAGTGAACACATCTGCGAGATGCAAGCAAAGTAGGTGAACAGACAGCAACCACAATGGACTATCATTAGCATGATGACGTCCATGGATCACAAGTCAGATGCAGGAAGATGAGAGTCAGTGCTTTAAACCCACATGGGAAGTACGTATTAGGGCAGTGCTGTCTTTTGCTTTAAATAATTAAATCACACCCTTGTTGACAATGAAAGATCCAATAATGATGATATTAGGAATCACCTTGCATCTGGATGCTTCCCTTAGCATGTAGTTTCACAGCCCAGTTTTCACCTTGAGAAATACACAAGTTAGTTCAACACACCCACAGGACTTGTCTGTATGTAGTGTATCAATTCAGGAAAACTTGTGCATGATAATACTGTAATAACATAGAAGCCAGAAGCCACGTTTTATGGTTTTATTGAGTCTTTTTCAGTTTTAATTGTCTATGGTGAGTACAATTCTAGTGACTCTCATTATGAACCTCTGCTGCTGCTATAAATAGTGGGTACAAAGTTGGCTGTCATGCCTTAGCCACACACACACACACACACACACACACACAGATTCTGCATACTCCTGCATGCAACAGTACTATGCTATTATAGGAAATATATACTCCTTTTATTAAAAACACAATTATACACAATTAGTCTGGATATCGTTAAGCTACCGCCTATTGAGATAAACCTGAGAAGGCTCAAAATGTCAAGTAACACTGTTTCATACCACCCATTCAATGGCACTATTAATCACAAAGAAATCTTGTTCAATTCTCTATATTAAAATCACAGATAATATAAAAATAAACATTTTTGCAAAAACACTAAAACATAATTCAAATTCACAAAGCTTGATATGTAACATATATTCACCTTCATGTTAATGTGTGATGTGTACATGACAAGGTACATGAGAATTTGAAACTGTCACAGAAATCAGCAGCCCAATAAGAGAATGAGTCTCCAAATCCTGCTGTTAAAGCTACCCACCGAACAGTGAAGACATTAAAATCAATAGCAATGTTGAACTTGCTGATAGTGTTACTTAAAAATTCCATCTCAAAGAAATTAAGATTATACAATTTCACTTTAAGAAGAAACACAATGCAGAATCTTCAGTACTAAGCAATAACAGGTGATAATATCAGCTGATTTTTTTTCTCCCATCTCCCTGAGGCCTGTCAATAAAGTCAAATGTTGGTCCTATAATGCACATTCCAAAAGACAAACACAGAAGTGACCAACTTGATGTAAGAGAAGCATTTTGCCTTTGGGAGTGGATACTCTGATCACAGTGGGGAGCAAAATTCTAAATCTCCTGAAAAGACAACATGTATTTTTCTATAATATATATAAAATGTAGATAGACAGAGCCAGTCTGGCTAAAGTACTTCCTATTTTGACTATTGATTTTATGATAATCTGACACCAGATTGTGTCTACACAGAAGAACTCTGAAAAGGCTAACACGCAAATCCATTTAAAGGGAAAATTAGTCACTTGCATTGCAAAACAGATTTTCATATTTTAGACACACAGAAAACCAAAGACGAACATTTCAAGAAACTGCTATTCGAAAAGAGCATCGTGATATATAATTGTCATTGTGTCTATGCATCATATATTATGTTAAGTACACCAGTGTGACATAATAATATACATTGTAATAAATACCATTTACATCATGATATTGGATCTTTCAAGAAAGTTTTTCAGTCTGTACAAATGAAGGACTGTGAGCTTCCTCAATAAATACTATTACGATAGGTACAATTTAACCAGCAATGCTGAAGCTTCAGTAGATCTAACTAGGATCACCTTTAAGTACTGTCACTAGTTGAAGCGCAGCTGCTGTAAGCACTGATATCTGATGTATCCAAAGGTTATCAATCAGTGTCCTGTCTGAGGAGACAGAGAAGACTTGCAGGGTATGACCTGCCCATCACAACCTCTGGACCTTGTAAACTTGTGAGTCCAGCACTGGACTGCAGAGTCCTAGAAAACACAGTAGCAGATTTCTTGCACAGTCCAGTTTTCAAGCTTTGCCAAATCCCTTACAGCATCAGCAAATGATGTCAGAAAATCCTTTCTAATCCACGAAGAATGGTCTTCAAAGGGTCAAGAGTCCCACAGCTGGCCCAGTGGCAACTTTATGGGCTTAACTCTGAATTCTGACTTGCAGGCTACATTTCTTCTTAGCTTATCTTTCTATTTCAATGTAAATACAAATTGATGTTCAAAGAGTCAAAGATATCCATTTATACAATCAATAAGAATACTTGAACTTGGCATTAAAATATTTTTGTAAAACTTAGTTAACTGCTAAGTTCTATAATTGTAGCAGCTTTTTCATCCAAATGCCAACAGATTGCTGCCTCTACTATTCAAATACTTACTCATTTCCTCATGTGGCATGAATCAGCTTTTCAGCCAATAGATCACTATTTCATCCTGACCCTCTGTTATGTTTTTCACCATTAGGACGGATCTTCCCAGAGACTTCTGTTGGCCTGGAAGGAGTTGGCAAGATCATTCTTGTTACTAGGTGGCATGCATTCACATGTCATTGTTGGCATGAAGCAAAGAAGAAACACTTTGGAAAAAAACATGCCAATTAGTAAAAGGACATTTCTAGCCACTGTCCACCTTCTGGCTGGATCTGCTCTTACAGAAAGTTCTCTGGAACCTGAAACAATGTATTTAACACATACCCCCAAGGAGTCTGGGTATCCTGAGACCTGAAAGGAAGAAAACCTAATTAAAAAAGAGAGAAAAATATTACAGAAATGTGTACCAGTGGGCTGCAAGTTCAAGTATAATACAGGCAGTGGAACTGTGGTCAGTTTAATAATATTGATATTGTTTGAAAGGGTCAATACTCTAAAAAAAAAATTAAGTAGATTTTGTCTTAGGATTTTAAAACTGACAATGTTGTATGAGCCTCATGAAGTGAAAATGCTGCAAACCCTCATTGCTCAAAAGGAGGAAGTACAATAGGTTTCTTCTTGACTTCATTTCCATAATCCTATGCATTAAGATGCACTTGTGAACAAACGAAAAGCACTACCCAGAACGGCTAAACACAGCTTTTCTTCATTGATCTTAATGGCTGGAGTTGGGTAAACTGAAGCAACTCCGAAAGTCTCACAATTCTCAATCCATCTGGGCATTGCAAGTACTGACACCAATTTCTGAATTCCCTGTCACACTGTTTCATAGGGCACTGAGCTTCCTTCCTGATTTAACATACAGCCCTACATGACTCCACTTATGAGGTGCTTCTAAATGTGTCCTCCACCCTCAGCCTGCACTCTGTGCTGTCAGCTGGATGGGGTCAAGTTTTACAGCTGGAAACTCCTTGGATGTTGGGTTTGTTTATTTGTGGTTGTTATATTTTCTCATCATTCCCACGATACAACATTTGAGCATTTCAAGGGCTAGAAATGTAGTAATTCAGTATTCACTGAAAATTATTATTTAAGTTGTTGAACTATTTTACAAAATTTTCATTAAAGCCTGGCAGAATAAGAAAACACTGCCAGGCCCTCTTCATTCTATAGTTTGCTTTGGATTTTTTTTTTCTTTCTTTTTTTTGGTACCAGGGATTGAACCCAGGCACTTAACCACCGGGCATATCATATCCCAGTCCTTCATTCTACAGTTTGATTAGTACTTTCTACAGTTTGCTTTTCAGTGCAATGATACCTTAGATGCTTCAATTTAATTTCCCATACTTCTCTTTCCAGATGTTTCATTTTCCTTTAAGTGTTAGGATGTAAGATTCAGGAAGACTTTAGCTTCCTATTCCATCAATACAACCCATACAAATTCTGCCTACTTCTCCTTTTCATATTGCATTTAAAGTTTTCAAACACTCTGAAGAAGCAAAAAGAACCTTTCCACCATGGTTTTATAGTCCTTGTTCTAGAAGTTCTTTTCCCACCCTCACTTGCCTCCTGTTTAAGAGTATAATTGTAGCCTCTGCATTGTGGGCGACCCTCAACCACCCACTTCTGAAAACACTGCCCCCATCCCTCAATTTGCTAACCATTCTTCAATTGCACTCAAACTTTACTCTGTAATTTTACTGTGATTTTTGTAAACTTGTTTTCACAGATGTGAGTGAGCACTTGTCCTGGAACACAAACAAAGTCCTAAAGACACTGCCCAGCAGTGTGCAAGTAAACTCATTATCTCAGGAAGTCTAGCAGGGCTCATGGTGTTTACAAGGAAAATACATGCACTTTGATTACTTCAAATGCATTTTTCCAGTAAGATAATATATGCAGACCTCTACCATCAGACATTTAGTATCCAGGGTGTCTTAAGCAGTTTTCCAGAAATAACTGGAAAATAAACACTTTTCAGGTTTTTATGTTCATTGACTTTACTTTTCTATTCAATTCCCCAAAGAAATTCAGTCAGCTGTGTTCATTCTTTACTGGACGAACTCAGTTAAGGACTCTTAAACTATTCTAAGTATGTTTGAGGATATGGATTTTCAATTTGTTCATGCCATGGGTTATTAAAAACAATAAACCAGGATAAGTCACAAACTCAAGTTTCAGGTGGCTAGTTTTCCTGGAGAAATTATTAATATTAAATAACTCTACTTCTCATGTGCACACACACTTTAACTAGAAAAGCTTGTAAATTTTAAAGGCAGACAAGAAAGTAAAAGTTTAACTAGGTAGTGTTGTTTTATTATATAGACTACTAGTCGGTAAGAAGGGGGACTGAAAAGAAACCTGAATGAGCTAAGCGCAGAGGAGGGCATTTCGATCCCCCTCCCCCTTTAACTCACTACATTCTTTGAATTTTCTCTTAACTAGAAACTTAAAGGGGAGAAAGCAGTTGGCTGTGTTAAGCATCCTACCATGTTACAAAAGTGAGGTGTTTGGGGATTCTGGTGCCTTCACAGGCTCGTATCTCCATTTTGCTTGAACTCCGATAAAATATTGAGGGTCATGTCCTCGCTCTTGGATTGCAAATTTGCCTCACTTCTTCTGGAAGCTTTCCTGGTCGCTCGGGAGAGCCTCCTTCTGAAAGTATCTCCAGCCAAGAAATAGAGGATGGGGTCCACACAGCTGTTGAGACTGGCTAGACCTCTTGTCACCTGATAAGTGGCATACACCCTGTCATTGAAAGCACACATTTCTGGGGTTTGAAAATCCAGCCGGGCCCTCAAGTTCATCGTCTTCATCACATGGAAAGGGATGTAAGACACAGCAAAAACGGTGAGCACGATAATCACCAGGTAAATCGATTTCCTCCTCAGAGGCGAGTTGTCCAGGTCATTGTAAATCAAAGCTCTCACGATTAATCCGTAACAGCCCAGGATCAGCACCAACGGGACACAGAACATGGCCACGGTCGTGCACATGCTGTAAATGAAGTAACTTCGTAGGTACTCATCGGAGGTGGTGTCATAGCAGGTGACGGTTTTGTTCTTCCGGACCCCGGTGCCGGAGTAGAAGAGGATGGGCGAGATGGCGGCCACCACGATGAGCCACACCAGCACGCTGATGTAGACGGCGTTCTTCTTCTTGAGCCTGCCCAGGGACTTGAGCGGGTACACCACGCCGCTGTACCTGTGCGCGCTGATGCACGTCAGGAACAGGATGCTGCCATAAAGGTTCACGTGGAAAATGAACCTCTGCAGTTTGCACATGGCATCCCCGAAGATCCAGTCGGTCTTGTTGAAGTAGTAGAAGATGAGCGCGGGCAGAGTCAGCACGTACAGAAAGTCGGCTAGCGCCAAGTTGAACATGTACACGGAGATGCCACTCCACGGCTTCATGTGGAACACGAACATCCAGATGGCCCCGCTGTTGCCCAGGAAGCCGGTGATGAACACCAAGATGTAGACGGCCGGCAGGTAGTAGAACTGGAAGCCCGTCTTGGTCAGGGCACATTTAAAGGAGGTGGTGACGGCGGCGACGGAGGCGACCGTGCTGTTTCCCCAAGGCGAGCCCGGGTCGGTCAGAAAGGCAGCGTCCGTCCCGTTGGGGACAGCCGGCCACAGCACCTCTGTCATTCTCTTCTCCCCGACTTAGGCGGCAGCTTCGAGGGGGAAGCGGCGGCGAGAGGGCGGAGGTGGCAAAGGGCGCAGGGAGCATCGGCAAAGCCCGCGAGCGGAAGGGATCGCGCGCGCGGGGTCCCCGCAGAAGAGTGCGCGCGGGGGCTCGCCCACGCCGGCTGCAGCCGCGCGTCCCCCCGGGGCCATGAAATCGGCCCGGGGCAGCGCCTGAACCCGGCGGCTGGGCGGGCCGACAACTTCCCCGTCCGGCTGGCGGCGCCGAGGTTACACAACAGGGCGCACAGGGCACCGCCGCCGCCAACTTTCCAACTGCGCTTTCCCGAGGGTCCGCGGGTCCGCGCTGCCGAGCACGCCTGGTGCGCAGGCACGTCAGGCCGAACTCGCTCGGCTGAGGTCCGGCGTAGGAAGGGCGCACCCCAGCCTCCTTCTCCCAGGGATCAACTTCGCTCGGGCATCTTCCTCCTCCCTACCTTGGAGGCGAGGAGCTAGGCTTCAGGGCGCCGCGCCGCTCCGTCCGGCCCCCCTCACCCTGCGCACGGCCGCTGGGGTCATCGGTGCACGCGAGGCCGCCGACCCGTGCCCTTCTGGGTCGCGTCCTGTTCGCGGTCCGTGCAGGTCGGGGCCCTTCCCGAGGCCCGGCTCAGTCCCGAGTGCAGAGGGCAGGCGGGAGAGCCGAGCTCCCGGCGCGGTGGGCGGAGTCCGCGCTCGCGGGGAGGCGAGGGGCGTGCCTGCGCCCGGCCGCCCGCGCTCTCGGGGGCGCCGCCTGGGCGGTCGTCTAGGGCGAGCGGGTCTCTGCAGCTCCCGGGTGCGTTCAGTCCTCGCCCGGCCGCCGCCACCCGAGTCGGCCGCGAGAGCGAGGGGCGCACTGGGTCAGAGGCGGCTGCTGGCCAGCGACTACCCGCGCGCGCTCCTCCGCGAAGTGAAGTTGCTGACACACAGGAAACCCTCCGGACCGCCGAGCCCCGCGCCGCTGGCGCCCGAGCTGGCGTCCTGGAGCACAAGTGTCCGGGGCCCAGCCCAGGCCAGGTGCTCGCAGGCTCCCGCAGCTCGCGGTCCCCAACCGGGAACGCCCCGGCTGAGCCTGGCACGTGTAAGAACCTGCTGCTGGGACGGCGCGAGCCTCCGCGGAAGCAGAGGGGGCTGGGAGGGGCGTGCCAGCCTCCAGGCGTTCTCGGGGGTTTGTTTCTGTTTTCCCCCTTTTTATTACAGTACTTTTTTTCTCCTCTTAATTAAGCAAATAAACCGACGTCACGAGTCACGTCAGTGTGAGAAGTCAAAAGGAGCCTGGTGAAAATTCCCGGAGTTGATTTACACGCTGCTTCAGTTAACACCCCCTAGACAAGCCAGCTCTCCAAATCCTCCCTGGAGCACGTCTAACCAAAAGATCAGAAACTCCAGTGAAAGAAAGAAAAAAAAAATCAAAATTAAACCTTTTGGAAGTAATTTGAATATTAAATCAGCTTTATGTAAATAAATGTAAAGAACAAAGTGATTCAGGTAAGGTTTGGGGCTTTATTACCGATCATATTTTTCTTTAACTTTTCTTTAACGGGATTACTTATAAATACCTCTAGTAAGTATCTTAAAAATTAAGGACATCCTTAATCACTGCATCTGTTGAGAAACTCATTTTTTAATTTTATTTGAAAGTATACAAATTTTCGACAATGCATTTCAAAAATGTGCGTAAGCTCAATTGAAATGTAAATGGACCCATACAGGAACGGAATCAAACAGTACTTCTTGACAATTTACTAATTAATAATGCATTATTTTTGTGACTTATTATCAAAGGCTATTTATTCTCTAAGAGGAATAAAGTCCAAGAATAAAATGCATTTCTCGCCCCTAATGTTATATGATGGTGCCCCTTAAAAAATACTCAAGAGGAAAACCACAAACTCCTGGCTTCAGTACCAGAAAGGATAATCCACAGAGCCCGGGATGGTCCTTTAGAGGAACATGTGAAAGCTCCACTCCCCCGCACAGGGGAAGGGACTAGCTGGTATGGTGAGTTGCCCTGAAAGGAATAGCATGAAAATAACTTGACAAAAACAGAGTCATATCCCAAGTAAAGTGTCAAAATGTTGCTGTTCTGATGGCTATCTTGGTTATCTTGTATGTTTCCTTCCGGTCTTCAAATTAAATGATCCCATAATTCTGAGCTTTGATGTGAAACATCTTTCTGTTGTTTGATGAGCACAGTACTAGCTGGGATGGATGGAGAGTCTATTAAGAGGGAAACGGAGAAGCTCAGCTGCTCTGAAGGCTGAGGCAAGAGGATCCTAAGTTCCAGGCCAGCCTCAACAACTTAAGGAAACCCTATCTTGAAATTTAAATTTTTTCAAAAAAGGGCTGAGGATGCAGCTTAGTGGCAGGGCACTTCTCTTACCTATGTGAGGCCTTGAGTTCAATCCCCAGCACCATAAAAGAAGGAAAAGGAAGCAAAGAAAACCATTAAGAGTGCTCCATAGGTATTAACTCCCCACTCTTTCTCATTTTTCATTTGCAACCTAAGCAATATGTAAGCTCACTCAGAAGCCTGTTGCAAGTGCATTAAGTCATAATGTGAGTGCTCTGAAATGTACACTTTAGTCCAAGCACCATTAAGTACTTTCAGAAAACGTATATCTTAGTATGAATATGGGGGAGGTAGTTATCCCTAACTACACTGTGGACTTTTTAAAACTCTTTTTTAAAATATTAAAGTATTTTAAATATTTAAAATTTAAAATATTAAATCTTTTAAAAAATATTTTAAAAGATTAGATTATTGTAAATACTGCTTTTTACCTTCAGCATATTCAGCTTCATGTTTATAATGCAGAAGTTCAATTTAATTCAAAATTGTGCTTTATGAGAATAAGTTATGTGTAACTTCAATAATCATTTGTTCATAACTTTCTATTGGTAAAACATTGAGCAAGATTTAATGAAGGAAAAATAATAAAATGTCACCCAAGACCTAACAACAACCTATCAGTATTCATATTGAGTACCAATTAGAGATACCTTAAGGTATCTATAAAGATCTAACAAATGTGCTCTGTGTCTTTGGATATTTATCTCCAACATTCCGTGTTAATTTGCTTTTTATTTGAATAGCAATGTGTTGGGGCTCAGATACCCTAAAGTGTGACCCTCTGCTGGGCTGAATACTCTGAGCTGGAGGAGACTGGAAGGTTTCAGATGCAGTCAGTCTCTCTCTGACCCTCTCCTGCCTATCTGTCTCTCCCTCTTCTTTCTCTCCTAAAACCAGAAATTCTCTTCCCCAAGGTTGGTCTAGATTCTAGAGCTCTTCTCCCCCCAAAGCCAGCCCTAAGACCCAGAAAGTGACTGTCTCCCTTCTCCCTGAAGACTCTCGATGCCCCACAGCTGGGAGAAAGAAGTGCTGCAGGCCGAGGCAAGAATCATCCCCAGGAGACCTGCGGGATTTCCCTCCTCCAGTTACCCCTAGATAATGCCTCTTTAATCCAGTCACCTTTCTGTGGACTGTCAACAGTCTCCATCAAACCCAAGCATAAAAACAGTTTTCCCTGGGTCCTTGGGTCTTCATGTCTGGAGGCTCCCATGACGTATAAAACTTTGTTTAAAAAATTATGTTCTTCTCATGTTAACCTGCCTTTGTTATAGGTGGCTGGACCCTGACCCTTATGATGGCAGAGGAAGGTCGTCCTACCTTTCCATCTCTACAGATGTAAGTTTCCTGCCTTCGAGGTATTTATAATTTAGCTGGAAATGCAGACGGTACACAGTTAACCACAGTAACAGTGTGGAAGACCGCAACAACAAAAGACCTCGCCTTCATATTCAGTACTATGCACACCCAAGGAACACCATCTGCTTTATTCTTTAAACTATCCTGTGACAGTAGTTGGCTGTTGTAGCCCTATTTTATAAGTGACGAAACTCAGGGACAGAGAGGTTCCTGAGCAACCCATGAACACAAGGCAACCTAAGCAAACTTAGGCCACCTCTCTCTAAAAACCCATCCTCTTATTCACTATCCTGGGATGAGATGCAGACAAATGACGGACACCGTTGGGGGGCTGAACTTTCAGTGGCCAGGACAGGCAGGGTCTAGAGAGGCTGCTCACAGAATCCTTGTACCAAGAGGGAACACTCGGAGCCAGATCTTGAAGGCAAAGAGTGATTAAGATGCTTCCCAAATATTCTAGTTTTCCATATAGGTTTTATAAAAATAGCCAATAATTTATATATAATCCAAAAAAAGATTGACAATTATTAGAAGTCAACAGTCGCTCTCTTCAGCCTTAGACTCATGAACAGAAAGGCTGCCTTCTGGGGTCTATGCAAATTTTTAATATATCTTTAGCAAATCTCTTCTTTTTCCTTCTTCAACGTCACAAGAAGTCCACTGATCACTGGTGATGAAAACATTGAAAAATTATGACTGAGGGCTTGGACTACATCTATTTTAATTAAGACCCCCCCCACATACCTCTCCTTCTCCTTCCCTCTCCCCATCTCCTGCTCCCTTTCCTCTGTTGATCTTTCTGCCATTTACCAATAGTATTTTTTTTCTTTTTTTTTTTTTTTCCGTATTGGAGATTAAATACTAGGGGCACTCGACCACTGAGCCACACCCCCAGCCCTATTTTGTATTTTGTTTAGAGACAGGGTCTCACTGAGTTGCTTAGAGGCTCACTTTTTGCTGAAGCTGACTTTGAACTTGTGGTCCTCCTGTCTCAGCCTCCCAAGCTGCTGGGATTATAGACTTGCACCACCCACCTGGCCTCTAATAGTTATTTTTATTTATTATTTTTTCAATTAATTTCTGTGGATGTACACAATGGTGATATTCACTGTGGTGAATTCATATATACACATAGGAAAGTTAAGTCAGATTCATTCTACTTCTCTCCCTTTCCTATCCCCTTCCCTTCCCTTCATTCCCCTTTATCAAATCCAATGAACTTCTATTCTTCCCTCCCTTCACTTATTGTGGATTAGCATTCACATGTCGAAGAAAACATTGGTCCTTTGGTTTGGGGGATTGGCTTTTTCACTTAATCTGATTGTCCCCAGATCCATCCATTTACTGGCAATAGTCATAAAGTCATTCTTCTTTATAGCTGAATAATATTCCATTGTGTATATATATATACCACATTTTCTTTATCTATTCATCTATGCCATTTATTGATCAGCATCTAGGTTGGCTCCATAGCTCAGCTATTATGAATGGTGTTGCCTTAAACATTGATGTGGTTGTCACTGTAATGTGCTGATTTTAAGTCCTTTGGGTATATATCAAGGAGTGGAATAACTGGATCAAATGGTGGTTACTTTCTTAGTTGTTTGAGGAGCTCCATTATGCTTTCAGAATGGTTGCACAAATTTGTAGGTCCACCAACAATGTGTGGGTGTACCCTTTTCACCACACCCTTGCCAACACTTATTATTGCTTGTATTCTTGATATTACATTTTTGGCTGGAGTGAGATGAAATCTCAATATATTTTCAATTTGCATTTCCCTAACTACTAGTGATGCTGAACATTTTTTTTCATATATTTGTTGACTGATCGCATTTCTTCTTTTAAGAAGTGTCTGTTCCGTTCCTTTGCCTATTTATTGTTTGGGTTCATTTTTTAAATTTTATTTATTTATTGTGTGTGTGTGTGTGTGTGTGTTAAGCTTTATGAGTTCTTTTTATATCCTGGAAATTGACACCCTATATGAGGTGCAGGTGGCAAAGATTTTCTCCCATTCTGTAGGCTGTCTCTTCATGCCCTTGATTATTTCCTTTGCTGTGAAAAAGCTTTTTAGTTTGATGCTATGCCATTTATTGATTTTTGATTTTACTTCTTGCACTTTAGGAGTCTTAAGAAAGTCAGTTCCTGAGCTGACATGTTGGAGTGTTGGGCCTACATTTTCTTCAAGCGGGTGCAAGGTTTCTGGTTTAATTTCTAGGTCTTTGGTCCACTTTGAGTTAAGCTTTGTGCAGGTGAGAGAGGGGGCGTTAAAATTCACTCTGATGCATAAGGATTTCCAGTTGAAGAGGCTGCTATCTTTTCTGTAGTGTATGTTTATGGCGCCTCTGACTAGTAGGAGATAACTCTTATCTATGTGGGTTCATCTCTCTCTTCTCTTCTGTCCTGTTGGTCTTCATGCCCATTTCAGTGCCAATACAATGCTGTTCTAGTTATGATATCTCTGTAGAACTTCTGTGAATATAAAATTTCCTGACTTTAAGGCTGAGACCAACAAGCATGGAACTTGACTAAATAAATACCACAAATACTAACCCCAATGCTGGTGGCAATATGAACAAGGGAGAGCCCATGGGCAGGAAGGTTATTGTGATTTTACAGGTGAGAGACAAGGACACCCTGATTTAAGAGACAGGAGATACTTAGGGGATTCCTTTAAATTTAAGGTATGATAACATTTTAGGGTCCATCTTAGGAAAAATAGACCCTTCCCTTTCCCAAGAAGAAAACAGGAAAAAAAAAGTCTAGGGAATTCCCAGGATGTCCTCTAATGAAGGAGGAGGAGAGGTGGCTAACGCAGAGAGGACCGGAGACAGGACCTCCTGAGCCAGAAGGAGAGGCCTGTCCTCTGCCAGGAGGGCCCAGCTGCTCCAATAAATCACCCCCTCGTCATGCTTCCCATCAGAAGCCTTCCTGAAATTTATTTCATTAGGAAATGCATCAGGGTGTAGGACACGGAATACAGATGGGAAGGTGGATCCAAGGTCAGAAAGAAGGGAAAAGAGCAAGAGATCAGGGGTAAGAAGGAACAGAGAAAGGAAGGAGAGGGGGAGATGATGGAGGTGGAGGAGAGGGAGTGCTGGAGGGAGCAGTGCCCTGCTCAGAGGAGGGGAGAGCCAGCATTGCACGGGAGAGGGAGGAGACCCCTAGAGGTCCCAGGGAGCAAGCCCTGTCCAGTATTGAGGGTTCTGTCCAGGTGATGTGCAGAGAGGCGGGTCTACCAGGTGGTGAGAGGACACAGGCTATGTGATCCTGTGGTCAGTCATGTCCCTGTTGAGTATCTGACCCTCAGCAGATAACCCCAAGCCAGGTTTCCTATCTGTGCCCTGTCACTGTACAGAACTGGAAAATGCCAGGCCACCTAAACCTTTGACTCTCAGGAACCTTCTTGGCCCCCAAAATTAAGGAAGTACTGGAGGGGACTGCTTTTTAAGTTCCCCTTTAAAGGACATGCTCCCCTTTCTTTGTGGACATCAGCTCTAGTGTTTCCAGTTCCGGGCCTTTCCTAGGACCTTCAAAACCATTCTGTTAAATCAAGAATAGAAGACTCCAGCCCTGGCTTGAGTACCAGCTTTTGTCTAGTCAAGCTTGTCTGATAAATATTTCCTTTGCTTTTTGTCTCTGACCTCCTGTTTACACAAAGGCCTGTCTTAGAAAATTTATGATGAAAAGATTAGAAATTCCATGTTATATGCCAGTTCTCCTCCGTTTCTTCATATGCTTTGTTTAAGAAATATTCATAAAGCCTGTGAGTTCACAAACATCTCTAAAGCCAGATATTCAAAATCGGACATCACACGCTATAATCATGACCCATGGGTTTTCCATGAAGAATGAGAGTTATTTGTCATCAATATCATATCCATAATAAATAATTAGTGACTTTGGATACACCTATATTCTGAATACATGAGCTAAATTCCAATTAAGCAAATGAAAATTATGTGTAAAAGTAAATACCCCCACTTTCCTTATGTAAGTCTCCTCTTCCACCGGCTTAATTCCTGGTGTGTTAATCTCAATTATATCCTGAGTTTTTCACACTTACCAAGATGAAAGCGAAAAGCAGTTGGAGTCACATTTCCGGTTCTGAAATTTGGCTCTCTGAAGAGCTGGTACCCAGGTTTTCCCAGTAGCACCAAAAGTGTGAAACAACTTTAAATAGATGAATATTGTATCAGTTGTTATAAATGATTCTGATGCTCCCTTTAGTTTGATGTTCAGGAAGTCTGGCAGGAGGAGTCTCCTGTGACACGCAGACTGTAGGCACCCTCCTGAAACCCATCTGGGTAGCCAAGAAGAGTTCCCACAGGCTCTGCCTGGTAAAGGGAAACAGTGCTTTCATTTGTCTACAGAGTCAAATAAAATAAAAATCAGTATACAAACAGTTACTTTTAGTTGGAAAAGAACCAAAATAGAGACTAAGTAATTTCAGGCTGAGAAATCATCAGCTTCTTCTTGACACATTCTCACGGTTTCAGCCATAAAGCTCAGCAAAACCTTGGTCTCAAATTGGTTTTGCTTTTCTTTGTCTTTCATCCTTACTTCTAGATACTGGATACTCTAGCTAGATAGTTCACTGAGAGGTGTGTCACGGTGATAATAACTATATAAATAAAACAGCATCTTACCCTGCAGTACCAATTTTGGATTTCTTAGCACAGATTCTTAAACTGGAGTATTCTTACAGATCATCAGGTGGAATCTCCCTACCCTATAATTGTAAGCATGGTGCAACCTGCCCAAAGCTTTGCATTTCTATCAAATCCCCTGTGACGTCCAAGCTCCCCAATCCACCACTACCCTCTGAGTAGTGGGGATTTCTGTGAACCCGCTTGAC
The DNA here is from genome assembly GCF_047511675.1 of Marmota flaviventris. Classification (NCBI taxonomy): domain Eukaryota; kingdom Metazoa; phylum Chordata; class Mammalia; order Rodentia; family Sciuridae; genus Marmota; species Marmota flaviventris. Next base: position 108,989,449 of record NC_092505.1, on the reverse strand, counting down.
ACTGTTTAGCTATGTCAATTTAGAGACGCTGTAGCTGCTCCTGTCCAAAAACTGATGCAACTTAATGATGTAAGAATCTTGAACTGTGATGTAAACGTGCCATGAACTGTTTAGAATGCTTTTCCTGTAAGGCTCATGGCACATATGTGAGAACAAGGGCTTGGGGAAGAAGACAGAACTGGCTCCACTCAGAAGCCGTGTAACTGGACACATTGCCAAATCTGTTGTGTGTCAACGTGCCTATCAAATAACTCTTGTATCACAAGATAGCTCTGAGAAGGGGCTTAGGCATAAGTATGTTAGACTGTGCTTGGCACATAATAAGTGCAGAATAAACTATTGCTCTTATGATGACGGATATGATTGCTAGTTGTAATATGCTTGCTTTGCTTTGAGAGATATATCTTGATAAGGGGGCATTTGGATGAAAGAAATAACAAAATCCATCAAACCCAGTTTGTGCAAATAACATGACTTCATTGGAGTATGAGTTTCACAAGAAAATGGGCAGAGGAACTTAAAATCTGGGGTTTTGCCTATCTCTCTACTTCTCCATAGACAAAGGATCTTTGTTCTGCCCTTCTCTGTTCAGCTGCTTGCTTTTCTCCTTCCTCCCTTCCCTTTCCCCTTCTGCTTATCAGTTTTCTCCTCTTCTGCAGGAACATAACTCTACATGGCTACTGAAAGCCCGGCATCATCTCCCCTGATAAATCCCTGAGGGAAGAAAAGGGGAGGGCCAAGCAATCAGAGCCTACTCCAGGGCCAAGAAAAGAGGAGTGAGCTGTTTCTCCTGGAAGGGGTACCCAGGCAGAGGGGATGCACCCAGCTAGTGGTGGTTATCATCCAAGGCACAGAAGGCCAAGGATGGGGCTGGAAGGGAGGAGAGGAGGACAGGAAGAGAGTCGAGGAATTCCACAGGACAAACCCACCCCAAGGTCTGGAGACAGAGGATTGTCCTATGGCCACACAGAGAAGAGTGTTCCTGGAGAGACGGAAGCAGGCCAGGCGCCCAGGGCATTCGGCTGCCTCACCCTGGTTCAGAGGCTGGTGGGAATTCCCTGCCAGCGAATGCACCCAAGCAGAGATCTACAGAGCAAATGAAAGAACTGAGCAAAACGAAGGAACGCAGGCAGAACAATAGTATTGTCTACTCATCTGTTTTGTCTTTGCTCAGGATGAGAGGTGCAAAATATGAAAGAAAGGGAGAAAAGAATCTTTGCTTTCCCTCTAGGTAAATGGAAGATTCCCTTCAATCAAAGATAAGTTACGAGGTTTTGCTTCCGTCACAGAAACCAGTGCTGGGGCATGTAATGCTATTGGGACCCTAATTATTAATTTGGTTGGGTGGAACCCCAGGGACGTATTTACAGTAATTTTAGTCCCTGGAAATACGGAGTTTGACATGAGTTTTAGATCAGCAGAGTAATTGAATTTGGTTTAGAGAATGAATGACTCAGGAGAAAGTGGGAAGCGAGACTGGAAAACTGTGTGATTGCATTACCCAAGGTCTGCTCCTCCTGCTCAGGAACAAAACGTGGCTGTGAGAGACACTGTGTGCCACAAGAAGGTACCATGGGAGATTAGCATTGCTAACAACCAGGCCAGCACAGGGGTTTGCACTTGGAATTCTGTGCGGGAAGGATGGCAGTGGCCAGGGGAAGCTAGCTTACTATTGGCCAAATCGTTTCTGTTTAGAGATAGGCAAAGGCTGTCACCAACACAGGGACCTCAGAGATGTGCGAAGACAAACTGGTTTATAAGGAAAGCAAAAATTATACATAATTGTGCTGAAAGAAGGTCACCATTATCATATCCACCAAGAGCAAATTATAATCAATGAAGTGGGAAATGAAAGAAGCAAGCTGGTGAGGTCTGCTCCAGATGAGCTCAGGAAAAAGATGCAGGCTCGGAGGGGAAGGGAAAGGTCCAGAGCAGTGTGTCCAGAGCAGGTGGGCTGGAGCGGTGGGGACTTAGACATGGAAGGGAAAGGCCAGTGGAGGGCTGGAGGGAGACACAGTGCAGGACGGGCCTGTAGGTCAGCTGGGCACCAGGAGAGGAAGGAGCTCCCCTACCTCAGAAAAGGTCATTTTGGCCAGAAGCATGTGAGGGACGAGAAGAGAAGGAAAAAATGCATGAGAAGAGAAGGAAAGCCATTTCTTGTTTCTCATGGGAGAAGACAGGAGAGAATTCTATGGCATCCTGAAGACGTAAATAAGCAGTATTTAATAAATGAAGTGGAAAAGGCTATCCGAGGAGATTGGTATGAGCAGACTACAGTGCAGTTTCAGATGAAGAGGTGCATGAGGAAATGGGGGGTAATGTTGGGCAATGAGGTGGGGCCAAGAAAAAAAGGGAGGTGGCAGGAGTGGGTGGTACAAGGGAAGTCTGTGATCCAAGGACCCTTTAAGGACCGTTAAACCTCCTACAGGTGTGGACAAAGCAGAACGGAAAGGCTCAGGATGACATTGATTCTGTGTGATTGCAGTACCCAAGGTCTGTTCCTCAGGTAATGATTGATTTATGCCTCTTGATTCATGCCTTTGAAGACTGACTCTAGCACCCTGAAATGAAAACCACACACATCATGTGTGCACGTGTGTGTGTGTTATAAAAAGAAGCAGGATCAAAAAGGAAGGGGGCTGACTCTTCACTAAGAGGAATATCGCCAGCTGAATTCACCCTGCAGGAACGATGGTGTTTTCGGGGAGGAGAGTGTTCCCAGCAAATGGCATCAACTCCACATGAGCTCAGGAAAAAGGTGCAGGCTCGAAGGGGAAGGGAAACAAAGAATCCCTGGGTCCTTTGTAGACTATCCCGACTGACTTCTTTTCTTTATTGTTAGCTGATAGGAAACTGCTATGGGATCAGTAGGATGAAAATAAGTTCACCCATCATGTCAGAAGTGAATCTCATTCCTAATAACAGTGACTCAGCTGGTTACTCAAGAACAGGGTTAGGGTGGGAAGATCATAACCACTGCAGGTAAGTCACACCTGCATGCACACAGGCACCCATACCTGTGCATGCACTTAAATACAGGAAGACACAAACAAGACCCCAGACCCTGCCACAGCCAGACCTCCACTCATCCAGAGAGTGCCTTCTAGACAATTACTGTGCACTCATGCTTATGTGTCTGTTATGGATTGGGCACACATATGGCTGCACCCTACCTTCTTGCCGATTTATGTACAGATCTTACATTTTCTTAATACCAGTAGGACAAAGGAAAACCAGAGTCTAATGGCCTTACTACTAGGAAGGAATGACAGCTTGATTTGAAATGTACACAAAAAAGATACATAAAGGGATAAGGGGGCTAGATTTCTGTAAGACATACCACAGTGTATCAGTGAAGTTTACATTATGAATTTGAATCAGATAAGCCATGATTTTCTTTCTAATACATAGACTAAGTTCTTACCTTTTAAGTTACTCCAAAAACTTTATATCTTAACCTTCCCTGCTCAGAAGTTATTAGAAACGAATAGACATGACAGATAGCATGCATACGTAGCATTTAAATGTGGAACTAGGTTAAGTTTAGAAAAATCAAAAGAATTAGTATGTAAGTTATAAAAGCAAAAGATATTTATTCTGAATTATTTAAAAACACAAATGATAATGGGGGGAAGGAACAGGTATTTAAAAAAGAATCACTAACCTATGCAAGAAATGGTAAGAAGAGCCATTAAATCAAAAAGAAGAGCAAAAATCTTATTTATATGGAAAGTGCAAAGAAGATCAAAAGACAAATTAGAAATCAGATACAGGAAAGTGAGCATGATGAGAAATTATAAATAGTTGTTCTTGAAAATAAGCAAAGCTAAATGATTAAGGGTGTAGCAGTTATTACAAAATATAAGAGCAAATATTTAGTGCATTTTACTGAATGAAGTCCACAGCACTTTACATTTTTTATAATTTAACCTTTAGGAATAATGAAAAGGTACTTTTCTGCTGAATATTTGGGGTTTATAGAAATGGAAAGCAGAGAATATAAGGTAAAATAAAGGCATTTAGACAAAGGAAGATAAAACAAGTACAAGGAAATGTGGAAGTAAATCAATATCTACAAGTTAGAAGCTGTTAAGTTTGAGGAGGAGGATATGAAAAAAACTCATCAAGGGACTGCAAGAAATAAAACTAGAGCAAAATGAAGACGTTGTGCAGTAAGTTCTGCAAGCACCCCCAAAGTCCTAATTTAAACCAGGGTAGGAAAACATGGCGTCTCTCCAAAAGAAGCATCTGAGGATGAAGTACCTCCTAATAATGGGATGCATTGTAGCCAGAGGTTTGGGCCCAGATGGTTGAGATTAGCTGGAAGAGGCTCAGGAAGGGCCCTGGGAGGGGCAGACAAGATGGAGATTTAAAGGAGAACTCATCGGGTATCGTTAAAAGGGAAAGAAAGAATCCCAAAGTCCTGATCGTGGGGATAGGTCCTTCTGGGAGAGCAGAAATGGGGAAATCTATAAGTGAGTGAGGGAGGAAGGAGGACGTGCCAAGTGGGGGAACCACATTACAGAAAAGACGGCGAAACCACATCATAGGCGAGGAGGGAGAGGGAGTGGAGGGCAAAGAAAATGTAAGACATTGATTTTCAAAGCCATGCAAATTGTTGGTTAGGGGCGGAGTAGAAAATGCGTAAGTAGTATTTCCAAGTGCCATTTATGACAGTGAATACATAAGGACAAAATATTACATATGGAAAATAAACCTTAAGACACAAATTGGACTCCCTTTGCTAAATTCTAGATTTAACATGAAGGGGATCCATCAGGCTCAAGAGACTGAAGGGGTGAGGGTCACTCATGTGGCTTCCTTAAGGAGACTAGGAGGGGATGCTCAGCTGATTGGGCCCTTGTCCTTCCTTGGGAGCACAGAGCCACCTCAGATGCAGTGACCGTGTCTGTTCCAGCTGGGGTCAGCACCTCAGCGCTCTGCATGTGAAGCTTGCTCCTTCTCAGTAATGGAATGTCTATAGTACGTATTTTTGTGATTTATGGTGGTTAAAAAAATCAGGACTTCCTAGTTAGTGTAAAACTCTGAAAATGATTAAAGCCTCCCTTTATCCACAGTGGAAGAGAGTATGCCAAAGATGACCTAATAATTCCCGTTCTTACCCAGCGACCCTTAAACTTTGCTTCTCTAAACTCAGCAATTTAATTTCTCAGTATAGTTCATAACTCTCAGATCTTTTGTCCTATGAAATTATTATGTTAAATAGAGGGAGTTAACAAGATAAGGTATTTTAATATAAATTTAGATTATTTTGCAGGAATGATAGAACAGATATTATCTAGAACTCAAAACCCTTGGCACACCAATACTATAAGGTTACAGAAGGTAGACTCAGGCCTAGATTCCAGTATGGCTTCCATCAGCCTAGCAAAGAGCACTCAGCCTCCTGATGCAGGCTCCTTTGGCTGTAAATGGAGAGTATTAATTTCTATATCTATTTCATCTCTTGAAGAATTCTGAGAATGGTATAATGGACTTCCACCTTCAGCTAATTGGAAAAACAAGACTACACAAATTTAAGGGAGTGTTGTTTTAAAATCTCTGCTTTGCAACAAAGCTGTGGAGGTTATTTGAGACTCTATGGTCAGTCAGTTTTGAACTTTTATGTCACGTCTGTGATGAAAGTGTTCCCTGAGTTCTTGTTACGACTATTCACTGCATAAATACTTAATAACGTGGAATCTAGATTGTTCTGTTACAGACTATTTCTTTCAATAAAAATAAGAAAACAGATAATATGAACCTGTATACAACAGATACATTTTTAATTCTTTCTTTTTTCCGATAAAGGGACTGTCATCATGTTTTCTGTGCTAAGAAAACTTAGATTTTGTCCCTATTTCATTAAAATGTTTTCAAGGCTCTTTCTAACAGCCCCAAGACTCCCTTTCCACACCTTACCCTTCTGTCAAGATATCATAATCTCTTCCCCACTTATCCTGTGGTCTTCTGGCCTCTCCATCTTTCTTCATGCTATTTATCATCATCGTTATACTTTTTTGTCTTTTCAGCTTAATTCATCCTCCAAAATAAAATATATGACACATTGAAAGAATTTATATATGCTTATTCACAGCTGATATTCTATATTCAAGTATACTAAGATCTTCATTTATATGTTTTGACTTCCCCATAATATTCAAAGCTCTCACTTTCCTGAGATTGCTTCTTTTTAAGTGCTCAAATGCTTCTCCGGCCTTGTCTGATATGAAACGCTCTGCTTAACAGTCCGCATCTCTGGGAACCCTCCAGCGTGAGGAAGAAGAGGAGGCAGTGGGCTCAGCATCAGCTGCCTTGCATTCCTTCACATGCTACATGGCAACCTTCTCAATGCCCCCATCACCATGGGAATGAGTGGAAAAAAGGCTCTGAGGGTGGAACTGCAGCTTCTGCATAGACTTATCCTACTGCTTCCCCGATAATCTATGGAATTTACATGTGTGACGGATCGTGGACTCTACTTCATGTCCAACCAGAGCAGTAAAAAAACTGTGCTCCATTTGTGTACCATGAAGCAATCTGCATTCTGCTATCCTGTGTTAGAACAAATAAATAAATAAATAGAATTTATGGAGTTTTCAATGCCAATAAGAAAAGTTTATGATAAGGAAAATTCAAAATGAGATGTTTATCATAGGCACACATCTTCATTTGGTTTCCATTGATGTATCCAACAGATATTTATGAATACAGTATTATGTAAGAAATTAAGTAGGAACTGGGGTTGTGGCTCAGTGGTAAAACACTTGCCTTGCACATGTGAGGTCCTGGGTTCAATCCTCAGCACCACATATAAATAAACAAATAAAATAAAGGCATTGTGTCCATTTACACCTAAAAAAATTTTTTTAAAAAGAAATTAAGTAGACCATGTATACATATTTTGGACTTTAATGAATTGTTAAAATACTAATGCCCATTTTTAAATGAAAATAAAATCTTCAAATAACTTATTTTTAAATAATTTCATAAAGATAATGAAAGCAGCATAATAATATATTCAGAAGAATATTATAAAAATTAGATTACACAATTTGAAAGTCTATAGCAATTAGCAATTGAATCAATAATTAAAAATCTCCCAAAACAGAAAGCGTCAGACTCAGACACATTTACTAATGAAAAATACCAAATATTATACCAGTTCTCTACAATCTCCTTTAGAACCTAGAAGCAGAAAGAATTCTTTCTTACCTATCTATGAAGCCAGCATTACTAAATATGAAAACAAGACAAAGATATTATAAGAGAAGAAAAATACTGATAAATATTTCTCATGAATCTACATGCAAAATATTAGCAAGTAATATGCAACAATGTGTAAAAAAATATATGCCACAATACTGGGATTTATTCAGGCATGCTAAACTAGATCAGCATACAAAAAATCAATAATCCTAATCCATCACAGCCAACCAGCTAAAGAAGAAAGGACACATGATTATATGAACAGGTGCAGAAACGGCATTTGACAAAATCCTCTACCCATTCGGGATTAAAAATTCAGCCAACCAGGAATAGGTTAAATAAATTTGATTACCTGTGAACAAAGACAGTTTTACCTCTTCTTTCCTAATATGTGCACTGTTTGTTTCCTTTTCTTGGCTAATTGCATTACCAATGCAGTAATACAACATCTTTGTTCAGAGATGACATGATCATTTATATAGAAAAAAAATACCCTCCTGGAACAAGTATGTGTTTAGTACGAGGTTACAGGATATAAAGTTCACACGCAAAAGTCAACTGGTTACCAGTATACAAGAAAGAACAAGTGAAATTTGAAATTAAAAGCATAAGACCTTTTAACTTAGCCCCTCCCCCAAATGAAATACTTAGGTACAAATCTGACAAAATAAGTGCAAAACCTCTATGAGGAAAACTGATGAAATTCTGATGAAAGAAATAAAAGGATTCAGTACAAATAGACAGTCCTCGTTCATGAATAAGAAGATGCAATGTTGTCAATGTGTCTGTCAGTTGTTCCCAACTTGATCTATTGATGGAATGCAATCCTAATCAAAATCCTAGCAGAGAATATTAATGACACCAATAGATTAAATCCTTGTGAGGAAGCAGAGATTCCAGAATATGTTAACACGTGAGACAAAGTGCTACAACTTCAGCGCTTCCTCTAAGTCCTCATATTGAAAACAGCCTGGCCCTGGTGGAAAGAGCGACAGGTGGATGAAAAGCCCGTGGAACCAGCCGGTTATGAGATGAGTGAAGATTTGAAAGAAGGATCCCCAGGTCCTTGGTGCTGATGTCACAGGAGTTAGAAAGCACTTTCCACAATAGCTGCCATGCTCGCATAATGACGTGTAGGTCGAGGAGGGACCCGGGCCTGCGTGGTCCCCGAGAGCTGTACTCTGTCACACTGCAGCATCGCCACCTTGGTTTGTTAAGTGTGCTCTGTGGTGTCCACACCCAGACTTGCCTCATGATTCATTTCTCAAAGGGCCTACCACCAGTGAGTATGCCTGGTTGAAAGTAGGAATCAAGCACGTTTTTTCAGTCTATTGATGCCAAGGGGAAGATTTGGACACAGCAGAACTGGAGACACAGGGAAGGAGGATTGCTTGCACAATATAAAGAAAGAGATGAGGAATTGATTTTAAACCATGCTATACCTTGTTTGTGAGGAGAAGAACATGGATGTGGCACAGGGTGGTACTAAAAGGTAAATCTTCAACAAATGAAAATAATTTTAATTACAGTTTAAAAATCAGCTCCATGAGCATAACTAAATATTGAAAAAAATTAAAGAGCTAAACAAATTGGATGTTGTTCCCCCTGGGGAGGACTTAGGGTTTGATAGATTTGATGGAGGATGGCTGTTTGGCTCAAGTCTCTTAGTGCTGGGTTTGATGTCCTAGCTTTCATAAGTGGCTGTGGTAAAAAGGAAAAAAGTAAGATCAATTTTTTTTTAAATTGAAATCTTTAGTTAATTTTTTCAGGCAACGTCATTATACAACTTAGAGAATACAATTTTGTTTCTGATGATTCAATACTCAACAGTGATCCAGGGTCAGTCTTTGTGAATGTCAACCTTGGTTTTATAAATAGAAACTGGATAAGAGAGTGTAATGGATATGTATCTAAACTAGGGCATAAGTTAAGAAAAAAAAAAGGCCATAGTTTTTTTATTAGTTGGTCATCTATTTTTACATTTTCATATTGCAAAAAAGGTAAAATTAGTGGAAATAATTTTGAATTAATTTAGCTATAGAGCATCTAAGTTAAGAGACTCATTTTGATATTTCTAAGAATAGAATCAGTTTTTTTTATTATAAATTATTATATTGCTACTGACTCTTACTAATTATTTGCATAAAGTGTTTTGAAGATTGTGTCTGTAGCCATCGATACATGGTTGACTGCTATTTTAATCAGACACTGTTTTGTTTTTTTACTCTTCTATTTAATACACAAAGTTTTGTACTTCATTGTGAGTCGAGGGGGAATTAAATTCTGTAGATTATGTCTGCATGAGTATTTCTTGGGTGATTAGTGATTTTTCATTTATCATTTGAAGTCTTTTCTTATACAAGCTTTCATCTTTCATCAGAGAAAAATGGGTAATTAAACTGTGTCTCTAAGTCCCAAGTGAAACAAGCCAGGAAATGCAGCAGAGATCTCCAAGAACACCCAAGTTCATGTTTCAAGAAGCCACCTGGTAGCAAAGCTGGTAAGTTATAGCTGCAGTGTTCAATTGTCCAGTGGTCACCATACACAGAATTGAGAATTGATGCATTATTTCTCATCATTTAATAAAAGCAATAATTTCTGCCAGCTAATGAGAGAATAAGAAATCACAGTCATATGGGGACTAAGCTGAGTTAGGTTTAGTTCCATTAGGATATAAAATAATCTTCAGTTAAGCAATTGATAAGCAATCACTATTTCTAACTACTTTGGGTCTCCTATTTCCTGACAAAGTGATTATAAATTAGTAAAAATATATTCTTTTATCTTTACAAGAGTGGAGCCCATTCAATTGTACCAAGGGCTCTCTCACTGTTGCTGTTGTTGCTGTACTGGGATCAAACCCAGGGCCTCACGCAGCAAAGGATGTGTCCTGCCACTAAGCTGCATCCTCAGCCCTTTTTTAAAAAAAATAAATTTTGAGACAGGGTCTCACTAAGTTGTTGAGGCTGGCCTTGAACTTGGTATCCTCCTGCCTCCACCTCCCCAGTTGCTGGGATTACAGGTGTGAGCCACTGCACCAGGACTGTACCAAACACAGCTGAGTCATTGATTGGCCTGGTTCTGTGCTTTTGAGCTTTCTCCCTTTCTTTAAGACAATGGCTTCTCGTAACCACCGATGTACTTAGATAATAAATCAGATCAATATGCAATCATATTTTGACAGAAAAAAATGGATTTTTATATTATTTACTGTTACCAACAGGAATAACCTCAAATGGAAGACAGAGCACAAGACTTGGGAGGAGCAGGAGTTGCTATTTGCTGGTCCTGGCTATCCGATACATTCTGCAAAGCAGCTACTACATCAGAAAATCAAATTATCTGGGGAGATTAAGAGCTGCCTGTGAGTGACTGGTTATAACTCACAATTTCAAGCAAATTTTAAGACCATCATATTTATATCTTGGACATTTCTACCACTCCATTATTTCCACTTGGAACAATCATCTCTTTAAAGTCATGAGGAAATAATGCCTAACAAGACTGTCCTACCAAACCTGCAGGTCCATCTGTGAATTCTTTCTCCTGCTCTTTGCTAATGTGGAACACACACAACCCTTCCCCTTCACTTCATCCTAATAACATCACAGAAACCAAAGCCTGCATCAAACTCTGGACTGAATTTTTTAATGCAGTATCAGTTCTTCGCACAGATGATGGCTGCTCTGGGCTGCTGGTAAGCGCAGATGCAGGGCTGGTGGTGGGGGGAGGTGATTTTCTCTGCTTACTCTGGGATTTGAAGACAGTGATAGGGAAGCATTCCCTAAAGGAATTCTTAAACAGTTGTTTAAGGTCAGAGAAAAGATAGGACCAGTTAAAGCAATATTTTATTCATAAGAAAACACAGCTCAGGGCTGAATAACATGTCTGAATACTTGGGTTATGAAAAATCCATAACAAAATTTGGCAAAGGGGCCCCTAGCTGAATAGGGCCGAAATCCTGCTCGCCTAGATTCATCCTCTCCCTTCAGATTTGTCTTTCCAGTTTTCTGCCTAATAATTTTTTGGCCATTTATAATATTTACTGGTTGTAATCTTATCTCTCCAGTGTATGAGGTGTGGTGGTGGATGTGGTCTCTAATAGTGCTGACTTAGTGAAGTCCACATTACCAGTTACACCACTACTGGCCTGTGCTACTTTAAAAAAAAATATATATCTAATATCTCAAATCTAAAATTGGTGTCCAAATGGAGCACTTTCAAATGATAAAAGTCATGTCCAGCCCGGTTTCAGAGGAGCTGCTCCTGTCATTAGACTGGAAATACAGGGCAAAGGGTGGCTTGTGGTCTGTGCAGAGGGCATGAGATGCCCCAGAGCAGCTACCCCTGGCACCCCCTCTTTTGCCCTGTTGTTCTCTTCCCTGTTTTCTCTCCTCCTTTCTCTGCTTCTGCATCACATCTGCATCTCTATATGGCTTCTGGCTTTCTTACTTCCTCAGGTTTTCCCTTTGCAGATGGTAGATGGCTCCAGACCCACATCCTGTAAGGTCCATCCTTGTGGGAAGACGTCTGGCTCTTCCCAGGATTCCTGGTGAGTGCTGACTTTTGCTGCTGTTTGGGTGACGTAAGCCACTGCGTAACTGTCCATGATGGTGGGTGGAAGAGTGGGGGTACACTCTTCAGCTCAGAGCCGGGTCTCTAGTTCATCCCTGGACCCACCTGTATTCGTTTTCCTTTGGCTGCCCTAAAGCATTACCTTCGTGGTTAAAAGAACACACATTCATTCTCTGAAAGTTCTGTAAGTCTGAAGTGTGAGATCAGTTTCCTGGGACATAATGCAGGTGTCAGCAAGACTCTGCTCTCTTTAGAGGTTCTGGGGAGAATCTGTGGCTTGCAAAGCTTTCCTACTTTTCAAGGGGCATTCCTGGCTCTTGCTTCCTTTCTCCAGCTCCGAGTCCAGCAACATAACCTCTGGCATTGAGGTTTGCATTATACAAAAAAATGCCAAAAAAAAAGTTCCCTCATAGAAGGAACTTTGTATTGCCCTTAGGGACCACCCAGATATGGCGGGGTAGTCTACCCATAACAAGAGCCTTAAGCACAACTGAAACCACTTTCTCCACATAAAATAACATTTGCGATTCCAGGGATTGGGATCTGGATATCCTGGAAGATCATTTTTCAGCCTACCACACCCCAGCCAAGCATAAAAACCGAGATGAGGAGGGAGGGAAGCCAGCCTATGTGGGGAGAAAGAATAACAAACACCCACGCGATGTGAGATGCATCTTGGAGGGTACTTTTGTTCTTGGTTGTTGGTCTCCTGTATTATATTTCTAAAGCAAGGGTCCTCTTTATGCTTCTGCTTATAACTCACCTTTGAAGGTCAAATGATGAAGTGTTGTATAGAAAATAGGAGTGAGTCATGGGGAGATGAAGATCCAATTATTACCTGAACTTGGCATGGCATAAAACAATCCATTTCAAGGACAGTTTGGACGTTAGAAGTTAGTTCAAATTATGGTATTGGTATCTTTCTGTGTCTTGAAGATAGAATTCTGCATTACTCATCTCTTAAGAAAGTGAACCAAACAAGATGTCTGGTCCCTGTGCAATAAAATAGTTGTGAAATAGATCAGCTGAAAATGAGCATGTTTTCTACTCTAATAGAAACAGGAGAGGTGAAATTAGCCTTAATCACATCCTGATATTAATTAATGCATAGTTTATAAAATAACTCACATTGCCCAAATGCTGTGCTTTTCAGCCTCAACATGCATAGAAAATTCTTACACTGGGTTGTTCAGTTCCTTTTCTGGGTGATGGTATTAATTGCTTTACCCCTGTTTCCCAAAGTACAATGGAATGATTACATTCTCTCCTCAATTTCAGGATCTCAGAGGAAGTTGGGACAGGTTCCATTGGGTTGGGATGAAAACTGTCTTCCTTTATGCTCCCATGGTCTCTGAGTGCTCTGCTTGAACAAATGAATCAAGTAAATTATGAAGAGATGAATTATATTGTGGATGAGAATCAAAATATCTGGGTTTAAGTCTTGAATTGAGATAATATGAGCTGCAAGAACTTAACCAAGTCTCTACACTTCTCTGACCCTCTGCTTCCTTATCCACAAAATGGTTAGATAATAGTTAACTCTTGGGGGTTACTGTCACGATTGAATGTGCAATGCCCATAGGCAGTTCTAAAAATAGTTTCTCTTTCATTCTATCACTTGGAAAATTTTTAATATGTCATTTTAGTCAATGCTTTGAAGGAACTAATGTGTCAGTTAATAACAACTTAGTGATCAATTCCACCCTGCACATCCCCGAAGCAGGGCTGTAGGTCTCTGAGAAGACAGTACTGCATCAAAGTCTGTTTACCAGTCCTTACCACAGCACATGTAAATATGTTTGAAATAGGGTCAGCCACTATCTTAAACAAGTGAATATATTTAAAATGATTTATTAAAGTACCATTAGATGCTTCTCAGTGACTAAAAAGGCCTCTCAATTTTGACATGTTTGACAACTTTTAGTTCAGAAGCGAGATGGTACTGTCTTACAGAGGGGCAGGCAGGTGAACTTATCAGTGTAGCAGAGGCTCATACAGGTACCACTTCAAAGACTTCTACATCCCTGTGACTCTCATTTTTGTATGCATAGATTGGTCTTGGGCTCATCTTCAGACACCAGGAATCACATGAAAATGGCTACACAAGGAGAAATTGTGCTGATGAAGCAAGCCATGGCCTCGTCACAATACCAGCTGTGGCCTGGGTCTGTGCCCTGGCTTGGTAGGTGTGACTCACTGATGCTTAGAGTTAGAATGTATGATCTTTTAAAAGTTAACTTTAAGACATAGGTTCTTATTTATATTTTTTTCTCTTTCTCTTCCAACTTTGACTCTATAAATAAAAAAGAAAAGGTGAAAATCTCAATGCTGGAAATCAAAATAGTTTTGACTATCAAATAAACATCAAAAAACTTACCTTTATCTTAAACTAGCACATACACCTAGCACATACACCAAAATGTTTTAATAGAATAATGAGAAAAAAATATGTGATTAATACTTCAGTCCCTGTTTTATTATCCTTTCGTGAAAAGACTGTGAAGAGACCAATTTTGATTAATAATCCTAAAATATACAAAAGTTATTCAAATTTCAGAGTTACTTGAATTACAGTGAAGTAATATAGCATTCAGAGACCCCCTATGACAGCCCCCAATAGCCCTTCTTCTATTACTTTATAACATGCCCTAAGCCTTTAATGAATAAAGATGTGACTTTCTAAAATAACTAATGCTTTTAATTTAAAAATAAAAATGAAAACATCTCGCTGGCATTTTTCCATAACGATTACAGTATTCTAAAATTATATAAAAGAAGACAAGCTCAAATTAAATTATTAGTCCCAGGTGGAAGTTGAATGATACCTACATAGGTAACTCTTTTTTTAGAAGCACAATTTTCTACTTAATAATTTGTTATTCCTAAGATCCGTAATTATTTGAACAGTTTTTGTAAAAGAGCCACTTGTATGGGAATAGGCTGACACTTAGACAAAGAGATTAATGCTTCTTGTCCACAGGGGAGGGGTTTTTGCCATTTCAAAGAGAAGGAAAAGAGTCCAGCAAGACCATCCATCTTCCATAACAATGCCCCTCTGCAGTTATTAACAGCCACGGGAGATTGGGCCACAGTCTGAATTTTCTCTTGAATTTTGTGTATGTAATTCAGGGTGTGAAAAGGGTAAATCAGGGATCTAGTTAGGTTAATTTTAGCCCATTAAGTCTTTTAAAGCAGCTCAGTGAGAGCTAAGCAACATGGGTATCGATTTTTCCTGACCCAAACTGGGAGGATAAATCAGAGGCAGCCCAAGTTCGTCCTGAAGTCAACAGTGGTCTTCCTATGAGGCTATCTGTGGTTCAATATTTTTATGACTAAGGTGGAAATATAGATGCCAGATCAAATTGAGACAGGGTAGGAAGAGATGAGCATTTTTCTAATGGAAATCCTGGTTGGCTCAAGTTTGTTCAGCTACTGGATCAGGAAAGTGTCTCATGCCACATTCACTGTAGCGTCTGACCCAGCTGCAGAGATGGATGAACACAGGAGGGTAGGAGGTAGTTATTCTGATAGAAGAACTGAGATTTAATTAATCTCATTTGTAAATACAATACAATTGCTTTGAACATGCATTATCTCATTTAGATCTATCTGTATTGCCAGCACTAAATGTTTTTTCTATTATTTTGGCCTGATCATTAAACTTTCTTTCAGTTGTGTGTCGATAGCTTGGGTCAGGCATTATTGCACGTGCTGAGCACACAGGGGCAAAGAAGACAGGAGAGGTTCTTGTCCACTTCAAGATAGCAAGTGTATTAACAATTTAATGAATTAATGCAGGTTGGCATCAGTTCTACCAGGAAAATAATGAGGTCCCTAAGACAGGGAGGAGTTGGGAGGATTCCTGTGGGAAGGATGGTCAGGGAAGGCCTCTGAAATCACGGCCCCATTACGAGAGGAGAAATTAAAAGAGGGTGGGCCCAAGTGAAGACCTAAACTCTTTCCTTCCTGGATCAGGGAGCAGGAATGTCCTGAAGTGGAAAGCCTCTGGGTAAGAATGAGGAAGAGGCAAGATGGAGAGAAGATGGAGGTTGGGGGGAACCGGCATTAACATGAAGAGGCATCCAGGGGTGAAAGCCTTGTTGGCCCGAGTTATTCCAAGAATGTTTATTATGGAACCAATATTTTAGGACATATATATTTTAGGACAATATTCTGCTTAGAGTCCATAGTAAAACGTTTTAAAAATCTGCTTCAGAATTTATCAAGTAGGTGATGATAGGCCTATTTTTTGACCTATTTTATTTTTTACTTTAAGAACTTTAAAAATGAAATTACTCAGCAATAGCGTTTGTGAGGAAAACTCAGAACATTGGACTTCCCGGGGCACACCCCCCACATGGAGAGGGTAGTTATTGGAGGAAAGGGAAGAGAGAGGAGATGGATAGAGCCTTAGGACTGACAAACCCCGGGTTCTCCTCTCCATCTCTTCACCATCACGACTCACAGACAGAGAGAGCAGCTTAGCTGGACGCAGAGCTTTCAAAACCCAGCTTCTGTGTAAGAAGCGGGACCTCGTTCACTTCTCAGCATGCACAGGCAGGGACGGTGGCACCCCACAGCCTGACACACAAACAGGGCTCATGGGTTTTCCACCAGAGCCTAAGGTACCTGAGCCCGGAGGTTCTCAACTCAGTGGACAGGCTGCCAGCTTCACATCCACACAGGCAGGGAGATGCTTCCTCCCTGGGATTAATGTGCAGAAGCACAGGGAGCAGGCCCAGGAGTTTTCAAACAGGGAATGCAGAGTTAGTGGAGATAGGTGCTTATATTTCCCTACAGTTACTAAAGAAAATGATGCTGACTGAAGATCGAATAAGATATCTTAGGGGAATAAGGTGTTGGCATGACTTATCAGCTGGGGTGTCTCAAAGTGGTTTTACACAGGTTTCTACATAGGCTGGGCATTGTTATTTAAGCTAAGGCAGAACTACAGAATGAAGCATTGCCTACATTTGAGGTCTAATCAATTTCTGTTTTCAATATTTTGTTTTTCTATTAAAACAGCTCATCTTCTTTTATATTTTTATTACTTCAATTTTGGTGAATATAATTGATCTAAATGAATGTCTTCTACTTTTATAATTGCATTAAAATGTAGTAATATGTTAAAGCGAGTTAAATATTTGAGGTAAAATGTGCAGTCTTATCTATTAATAGGTTTCTGGAATAATATACATTCGATTTTAGGATTGAAAATTTGTTCACATTGGTAGCACAATTTTCAGTGTAGTTTCCTAGAAAGGTTGGTCAATAGGTGACATGAATTTATTGAGTTTGTATTTATGGAATGGTGAGCTAACATTCACAATAAAGATACTTGGCTGATCTTTTCCTTTATCCCTGCCACTTTCCTACATGTTCCCTATCACCGTATGATGAAATGTTCATCCCTCCTGGAATAATCACGTGGACATCACAGGCATGGTGCTCTCACCTTAGTGGACAGGGGAGGGAGGATCCACAGCACTGGTCTGCATGTAGCATGTCCATGGCCCCAGAGGTACAGCACGATTCCCTGGGCACTATGCAGGCCTTCAGAGAGCTCAAGGAGTTGGAATTCCAGATCCTCAGTGTCCACATGAGCTGGTCCTCAGTCTGATGTGTTGGAAACATCCCTGATGTTGTGGGAGACTGCCTTCTAACTCCTGTAACATCAGCACCAAGGACCTGGTGATCCCTCTTCCAGACCTCCGCTCCTCTCATAACCCGCTGATACCACAGGCTTTTCATCCACAGGTCTCTCTTTCCCCCAGGGCCATGCTGTTTTCAATACCAGGGTTTTAGGGGAGCGGTTGAAGTTGGGCGGTGTCAGTCCTCTGACTTGGTCTTGCATGTTAATATATTCTGAGATCTCTGCTTCCTCATGGGGACTTTAATGTATTGGTGCCAAAAATCTCTGCTAGGATTTTGATTAGGATCACATTCCATCAATAGATCAAGCTGGGAACAACTGACAGACTCATTGACAACATTGCATCTTCTTACTCATGAACGAGGGCTGTCCATTTGTACTTAATCCTTTTATTTCTTTCGTCAGTTTTCCTCATAGAGGTTTTGCACTTGTTTTGTTAGATCTGCACCTAAGTAATTCATTGTGGGAAGAGGCTCAGGTGAAGGTCTCATGCTATTGATTTCAAATTTGGTTTGTACACTGAAAACCAACTGACTTTTGCATTTGGACTTAGGACTTCCCTCCACTTGAGTCTATGCCTCTCTCATGGACCTTTGCATACACCTTAAGCCATATGGTGAACATGGCCCAAGGAAACAAACCTCTGACTGGCCAAAGGGATATTGTTCTGTTTTACCTTTTGTGCTGAGATGGTGAATTTCTCTGAAAGACAGTTTTGAAAATCCATTTGTAATGGGAGTTTTTTACCAGTTGAGTTTTCCAACAAACTTGAGGGAAAATCAAATAAACCACCCACTGCCAGATCATGAGAAATGTTTATGACATACCACTATGTGATTTTTGGCGTATAATTCCGAAAGAATTCAAAGACTTGAGAAACACTGACCTAACAAAGTCTTTGCATTCTATTGTGCTCAATGTATACAAGTGAATTTCTCTTAATTTGTCTCCTTTCCCTCAAAAAAATTGAAAAAAAAAAAAGGAATTCAACTGATTCTGAAAGTGGCACATGTAAGAAGCAATTTATTTATCTCAACATATTTGCAATAAAATTGTACTTTATGTTGAATATCAGACTATCAAAATGTATTTCCCATTTATGTTGTTTTCATTATATAGTTTTACAATAAATTGAAATTATTACAAAGTAATAATTTAATAGTTTTGTAAACAAACTCATTCTGAACATACATTTTAATACTTGGGGCATTATGGTAAGGAGTGACAATAGCAATGAGATGGTGAAAGTTAATGATGATGATAAACTCCTATATTCATTAAAGTATCTATAATATTTAATATATTGAAATCTACTAAGATGAGATCAGTAGAATATTTTAATGCACACATTTTTACTACCTAAAGATGAAATCCTCCAGGGTATGTGGAATGACACAGCAATTCCAGAAGATTAAGAAGTCATGTATAATTTTTGATGTTAGCTTATTCATGTATCATTTATGGGGACGATGATAGTCACAAATTGCCAAGGCATTAGGCATCCACTACCTTTGAAAGAGTAATGTAATAGCAGGTTTTAAATATTTACCATATCCCAGAAGTCATATCCTTGAAACTATTTAAAATAATTATGAAAAAGTTTAGAAGTCAAGTTAAATATATGTATAGCAGTATCAAGTGTTTCAAAATTCTCTTTAAAAGAACGTGAGCGAACTTTTTTTTTTTTTTTTGAGAAAATAAACATCTAGTGGGCAAAAACTATGAAACTCCCTTCAGAAGAGTAAAGAGCAGTTCTCAGTGCAGGCACGTGCAGCCCAGGAGCTGAAAGCCATGTCCTCACACTGCTGGCAGCGTCCTCCACCCTGTCCCTGTCCTTCCTGTCCAACTGTCCTTCCTCTGACCCAGTCCCCTAGTTGCACGGTGCTCTTGCTTGCTTCTGAGACAGGGAGGAAGGCCCTGCCTCTGCCTTTGGCAAGCTCCCTCCTTTACCTGGAAGAGCCTTCCCCCATCGTCCTCAGGTCACACTCTGTCACCTCCTTCAAGTCCTTGACACCCCTCAGTGAGACCTGTCCCTGTCATCCACATGGAATCTCACTGCTTTTCTGCCCCTGTCCCACGGCCTGCATGGTGGCATTCTCTGGGGTGCGCCTGGTCTCCCCCTCTGGCCCGCAGTCCCATGAAGGCAGATGCTTTGGTTTATGTTGCTCGTTGCTGTGTCCCCATGACCGAGCAGAGAACCTGGAGATTGGGAGGTTCTCATCAAAGACAGACCATTGCTTAGAAGAATAGGAAAGTCACTTCTAGATTCACGCCTTGAATTTCAAAAGTTTCTTCACAAGAAAATGATAAAAGTCTCCTAGGAATTAAATTTTCCACCTTTTTTTCTCTTCACTGTCTGAAGGGAAAATGGAGCCTACCATGGATTGAGGCAATGAAACTTCCTGTTCTTGGAAGGCCACTTATTAAAGATACACCTAGTCTTACTACAAGCAGGACTGTGGAGATGGGTGTGGCCACCCCTCTACTGTTCTGTAACCAGTCACAGCACATTCATTCAATGCCTGTGGTTACTGGACTCCTGGTGCTAAGATAAGTAGCAACCGCCCCTGCCCCCGTGGCACAAAAGAGAAATATAGGCACTTTTCTCTCAAGCTCATATTTCTTCAAAAGAGTTTTAATTAAATAAACAATATAGTTCTACACACATTCCTTAGTTAATCCAATGTATCTGCCCACAGGAATTTAATGAGGCATAATGTAATAGAATGGCATGAAAAAACAAAAGCCCTAGAATAACCACTTTTTTTTTTGAAGAGAGAGAAGAATCCGTCGATGAACCCTGTATATAATTTCTAAAGCTATCGTAATTGAAAGTATGTATTGAAAAAGGAAACAAATATAATGAAACATAATGGAAATCCTAGTAATTGTACATATGATGAAAATAGCATTATACTACATGGCTAGCTCATTAGAATGTTATGTAACATTTTGTTCTTATAAGTAAACAAAATTCTCTATCCCTGAACTCACATAAAGAAATTCCAGATGACCTGAAGATCCAAATCCAAGAGCAAAAAATTTGGTAATATGTAAAAGAAAATTTGGGTGTGTATATTTATGATCTTAGGGTATGGGAGATATTTTTTAGAAAGAATTAGGAAAAATCATAACAAAAAGAATTGATTGCCAGGCACAGTGGCACACGACTGTAATCCCAGTGGCTCAGGAGGCTGAGGCAGGAGGATCACAAGTTCAAAGTCAGCCTCAGGAATGGTGAGGCACTAAACAACTCAGTGAGACCCCATCTCTAAATAAAATACAAAATAAGGCTGGGGATGTGGCTCAGTGGTTGAGTGCCCCTGAGTTCAATCCTCTGTACCAAAAAAAAAAAAAAAAGAATTGATTTACTTTATCAAAGATGTAAATAATATAAAATCAATGTAGAAGTTAAGCATAAAATGGAAAGATAAACTTTCTTAATATGTAATAAAGACTATTAGTTGTAATATGTAGCCTATATAATAAATTAATAAGGAAAACACAAGCCACCAAATCAATAAATGGACAAAGCCCATGAAATTCAGAGACTAGGGTATCCAAGTGACTAATACATGAAAACTTGCTTACTGTTGTAAGGGAACAGAAATATTCAAGTTAAAATGATACTGATAGCATTTTATACTCTTTAGATTGTCAAATAATAATAATAATAATAATAATAATAATAATAATAATGGCAAGTTTTGTAGAGCATGAGGAATAGATATCACAAAATGTTGATTGGGGGACATGTTGGTTGAATAACTAAGGAGGGCAGTTTGGAGAACGTGGTAAGTCAAACAGGCTCCCCTGCTTGGATTTGGCCATTTCCAAGTACGTGCTTTAGAGCTTTAGACTCACGCATGGGTACACAAGGAACCACATGCAGCGGGCTCAGTGTAGCTTCTCAATACAAGAAATATGCAAGGATTAGGAACAACCTAAGTGTCCATCACAAAGAGACTGGGTAAAGGACAGCCTATTTCACATGAAATATCATAAAGCACTTAAATAAATGAATTGGTTCTGTACATCAAAGCGATGAAATCAGGGAGAGAATACTAGGGTGGGTCACAGGCACAGCATGATGTCCTTTATACAAGGCCACAAACAACCTGAGGCTGTGGGTGGCTTACAGTCAGAGATGCAGAGAGCAGCGGTGGGTGCGTGGAGCCTGCTCCCGAGCTCTCCCACTCTCCCCATCCCGTTAACACCTCATACGTACTTTCTATTACATATGTTTGTATTTCTGGGTAATTTGATCAAATCATTATGGTGCTTGGATACAAGGGACAAGGATGTAATTAGCCATCCTCCACCTGAGAAAGTCTTCCCGTGTCAGGGGTCCATCAGTTCTGGGACTGAGCCCTTGGCCCCGTCTCCTGGGTGGCTCCTTTGGATATGAGCAGTCACATGTTGCAATAATTCCCTGGATATGTCTTCCTGCATGGCCCCAGGCCCGAAAGAAAGTTTAACCCCAAATAAACCCCAAGGCATCTCCTTCCCAGTCCTCACTCCCTGTATCTCCATTAGTAGAATTGCTGTCTTGTCCCAGGCAAAGGGGAGCATCCTTCTCCTTTCTCTCCTGCAGGCCTTGGGCCTAACTAGCCCAGCATTCCTAGTCCCACTTTCCCTGCCTTTGCTGCAGGCTCCCTCTTCTCTATTCCCTCTGTGAGTCCTTGCCCTGGCTTCATGTCTCCAGGCCAGATTACCACCACCACTTCCCAACTACTTGTCTGCACACTGCAGCGCAGCTAAAAAGCAAATCCAGCTATCGAAATTCCAAGGTGCAATGCCTTCCGTGTGCAAGTCTGCCCTTGAAATGTCCCTGCTGAAAAGTTTTGCAGCAGTTCCCAGTGTCCCTGAAGCAAGCATCCTCAAGATGCTTGCAAGGTTCTCTGTGCTGCCAGCTTCATTCCCTGCTGAGAGCCACAGCAGAGTTGAATGGCATTTGCCAGAGGGAATGTTTGAAAGGTGAACCATTGAGATGATGGTTTGAGTTAAGCTATATATAATTACTGTGATGTTGGATTGATTGTATTGTATATTTGACCTTTACTGTTGGGCAATGGGGTGCTCTTGCTGCCTCGGGCACCTGCAGCTTTGGAGTTCTCTGGCTACTTTGGAGTTCTCGCGGGGAGTTCTCGTTGGTTGGGGAAGGGCCGGAGGAAGGATTTCAGGAGGAGGGATTTCGGGTTGGTGGGTGGTGTGTCCCAGGAGAAGGCTGTGTGCGTGGTGTTTGCGGGAGTGCAGAATAAAGGAGTTCCTGTTTTGAACCTACAAGGCTGTGTGGCGGCTTGGTTATTTTGTGCCCAGCCAGACTGCGGCAGTTCCCTCTCTCCCACTCAGCCCTGGAGCTGATGTGACCTTTCTTCTTTTTGTTCATCTGATTCTTACTCACTGTCCCTCCTGCACCTTGATCCAGCTAACCTCTGCCCACTACCTGTGTTGCTTCTTCTAATTTCCAAGTCTGGGTCACATAAGCCTCTTTGGTTCTTTTCTCCAGGTTGCCATGCCAGTGTGCACAGGCCGAGCACTGCTCAGAGGTGGGAGAGCTATCCACATGGTGTGCCTGGAGCTGGGTAATATGGCAGCCACATCTGCACTATCTCTAACACAGAGATAACTGTGTTGTGATATAATTGCTGGCTGACCTCTCTTAGTAGGTCACTTAGTAGGCAAGGAACACCAGAAGTCACCAGACAGAAACTCTGTCTTCACTGCTGTTGTGGAGCATGTAAGCAGGTACCCTCTACTAAAATACCAGGAGGGCCTCTTAGGGAGAGAAGCAGAGAAGGAATGGGGGGGGGGTCACCTAAGAAAGTGCTTTTACCCAAGAAAAAAAAAATGCTTCCCAAAATGTGTTAGATCTAGTACACCAACAGGGGACTCTGAGCAGCAGGAAGGCAGATTGTTCTGCTTCATCCTTGGCTGTCCCCTTCCCCAGGAGAGTCTCACTCATCCTGAGGATGGACTCAGACTATGCATAAGTACTGAGGACCTTGAGGGAGATCTGAGCAGAGCCTGGCAGGCATGTCCAATGCCTGCGGTTTTAGATTAGTCAGCACGTGAAGAACTTTGGTTCTTGAGTAGCAGGAAGCTTTGTAAAGTTCTTCCAGGGACAGGGCATGCACTGTGGGCTTCCTGGCTCTTTAGTGAGTGACATTTGTCTAGCACTGCACAGAACCTGATAGGCCATTTTCTCCTCTGCTCTTCACCAGGAGAGATGGAGATGGAGCCTCCAGACCTTCCTGTCAAGATAATTCACCTCTCCACCCTAAACAGAACTCCTTTTAAACGTTCCTTTATATCTTAAAGGTCATAAAAGTTAATCATCACAAAGTTTAATCTCTCAATTGTGTTTACTTTATTTTCAAGGAAGTTTTCTGTCAGAGGAAAAAAAAAGAAAAAAGAAACTTTTATGGAACTGGGTTCCTAGGTTAAGATTTCCTTCTTTCCCACATCACCCTGGGATTCCATGAAAAGGTGCTGATGACCATAGACCTATTAACCAAGAAGGCTTCTGTCTAGAGATCTTCAGTGACAATTAGGATTTCTTTTGTATTTCCTTTTGAAAAATACCACTGAATCTAGCCTTTCCTTTTTTTCCATAGCTCTACACTACAGATTTAAGCTCACAGGTCTATTCCAAAACACACAAGAAATCCACACCAAAACGATAACAGAATAATAAAACTGCTCGGTCAAGTTTCTAGTTTTAAATATTTGAACTGTGTAAGTTTAAAACACTGGAAAGCTCTTTGGTTGGCTTCTCCCTTTTCTGCCATCTATATTGGCCATGTGTGTCACTTACCATTAAGTAGAAGTCATTTTATGTATAAACTTGAGGAATGGATTTCTTTCAAGTGGAGCATACTCTATCGAGAGTTCAGTGACGGATTGCATGTTTGGAGAAATATGATCTTCCCGGTTCCACCATCATTTAGTTCCTATTCAGTAATATTTCACTCAGTTTATTCGATCTTGGCATACGTTTGCAGAGATAAGTGAGATAAATATATGTTTCAATGCCAGTTTAAACAAATTCTATTGATATTTATTTCCTCCCTCTGGCAAAATGTGTCCCATGACTAAGTGATAAGATGTTTGTGTCAGACTAGGTTTTATGCCTTTTAAATTGTGCCAGCCCAGATCAACCGATGCCTTTCATACAGAATTCAGGGCTCTGATCATGGCACATTAATTTTTAATGAAATTGGGCCATGTCACCATCTTCTGATTGATATAAGTAGATCCATGCTTCACTATTGACCCTAATGGTGATAAGTGAAAGTATGCTTATTTTTTCTAGCTTCTACTGAAAAGTTGCAAACTGTTATTGAAATGGACACGTGCTTCCTTAACGCATCCCTTCTATGAGTCATCATGATGGAGTCATTTCTAAAACTGTGCCTAGCTATCACTCCAGCTGCTTTTGCTGACAGATTTTTACAGCAAATCTGATATCTGATCTTCAATTTCTACAGAGCACATCTCCTTGCAAGGTTGATTTGGCCGTCAGCACAACTAAAGCTCAAATTAGCAATCTCCCAGATGCATGTTGTTTTCAGCTATTGAAAACAGAGTACAACTTCTTACTGGAAGTTGCCATCATGTGGCAGCTACTCTTGATGGCATTTGAAAGTGGATTCATTTTCCTCCAATACCAGAAGACCTTCATCACAGTCCTCAACAGGGTCCTCCACCCAGTTCGCCTCCAGCATGCAAATACATTCAGAAGGAAGCCAAGGACCCAGCAGCCCCTGGCTCTGAAGAGGCAAAGCTGCAGGATGTGAAGAACACATGTGCCTCCAGTATTTGGAGCAGCCAGTGTTAGTGAAGGGAGGACCGAAGAGAGAGCTCTGGGAGGACCCAGAGTAGCCACTGCATGTTTCTGTTCTCATCTTCAGCAGCAGTTTGAGCTTGGTTGGGGAAGGAAGGAGAGAACAAGAGAGCTTAACAGATAGCAGTGAAGGAATTCTTTCATTTGCCTTCCATTTCAGGTCAGTTGAATTAAAAGGCAATGGTTATTCAGCTAATTGAAGATGTAAAGAATTAAATGCATGTGGACGACTTCCTCTAGCCACAGTTGACACCTGGAGACCATTCACACTGTTGCAAAGGTTGCTGATCGTAGCCGAGGTGCTACCTGCCATGGAAAGCCTATGTCCTTTTTATAAATACAAACAGGATCTCTTTGTGAAGTCTCTGCTCAAAGTCACACTATTCGTGAAATGTTTAGATAAATTCTGTTTTGATGTTGAATCTCTCCTAAAAGCTCCATAATATTTTGTGAAATAACTTTTAGAAAAGAAACGGTCAAACAAAGATTTTTGGTTCTGGTTCTGTAAGTTTAGCAGGAACAAAATCAAATTCATGATTGAATGGCTCAAAGTTAGTGTTATAAAAAAGCCCTAACTATTTAAACATCTGTACAGTCTAAAAACTAATAATTTCAAAGCTCTAACTAATAAGAGACACTCTTAGGGCATCCAGAGCTTTCTTCTGAGTATCTTGTACTGATTTGTCACAATGGTTTCCTCACGGTGCAGAGATGGGAAAAGGTAGCTCTCCAGAGAGGGAGATATCTTGCAATGAATGGTTCAGACTTGACCACTGACCTATATTCTTATATTTACTTCTTATTTTGAAATGAGGGTCTCAGCCAATTACTGTAAGTTTTGCTAAATTGCTAAGACTGGCCTTGAACTTGCAATTCTCCTGCCTCAGCTTCCCAATTGCTGGTGGTTTAGCTATTGATTCAAATTGATCACTGTCACATAATTCATTTTCTCTTTCATTCACTAAGCATGTTCTGAATGACTTGTTATCTACTTTTTTCCAGAACAGTGAAAATACTGAACATCAAAAGACAAACAAGAATGTTATTGTTGCTCAAGTGAACAAATAAATCAGGAGGGTAGGCATGTAAGTAAAACTTACTTTGCCATGTACACGAGGGGGTGAAAAAGTGCTGATGGAGGAATGAGTAAGCAAATGGATTCTTTTAGCAAATGTGCAAATTCTGATAATTTCGATCTTACCTCATGGTTTGGGAGGAGTTTGGGAGAGTGCTGGGTTTTGTATTAGTTGTGTGATAGTAGAAGCAAATGTGACTCCATTTTGTTTTATGACTTCATCCTGTAAAACAACCATGCCAAGTAGAAGAGTCATGACTGGGGCAAACTGTTCTTTTCCTTTTGCTGTAGAAACCTTTAAGAACACAAAAGTACCTAATGGGGTATTGTTTCTGTAACTAGGGTAACGGGGCTCTGTTTCTGTAACTGGGGTGACTGGGCTAACTGTGATTGGTTAGGCTTCCCTCCGTTTGACTGCACTGTCCCACTTCTGTAACCTGGCTTGCTTGCATTGGCTAGACCCCCCTGAACATCCCTTTTGGGTTTTCTGGCTTATAAGGAGTGCCCTTGCAATTGTTCAGGGCTGATCAGGGGAACAGCTTTATGTTCTGGTCAGCTGCCACCGGTGTGCTTCAATAAAGGCTTGATTCGATTACACATGAGTGGTCTGGAAGTCAGTTTATGAAACCCTGGGACGAAGCTTTAACTATAACAGTTGAGATAGTAAAGGAAAGGAGTGGACCAATGACATCTGGCCTTTTACATTAACTAAGATCTTGGTACTCTACGCTATAAACCCTTCTTTCTCAAAGTGAATTCCACTGACCGTCAGTGGTGTAAGTGAGTAAAGTGATCCAGGAACTGTTGGATTATTTTACAAAGTGAGGTAATAAACAATTTCATTTACACACATATCAGAAATTTGGAACATAAAATGTTTTTAGAAAACATATGGTTGTTATGATATTATATTTTCATCAAGTATGCATGTATTACAGAGATTTAAAATTAAAGTTCCTGTGAGGACCAGGCAAGTCCTATGTATAAAGACGTCCTCTATAACATGCTTTTCAAGGTTAGGGAGAAATGAGGAAGGAAAGAACTGCAGACCCAGGGAGCAGGTTCTCTCTAAAGAGGGAAGATGCTCTGCAGTCTTGTTAATTATTGCCACATAAGAATTCAAGCAATATCATGTCATATATTTTAATATGAAAAATATTTATTAATAATATATATTATATTTGACACATAGTTGACTATATTTTATTATATAACATATTATTATAACATATCCATGTATATTTTTAAAGAATAGCCATAAGTCTGGCTTTCTAGGCATTTTTCTTATATATATACATATATAAAGAAATATATAAATTATATATAATATATATACACACATATATATACACACACATGTGATTCAAATTTAAAACATGTGAGCAAATACTATGTGGTCACACGGATCATATACTTGTGGGCCAGGTTTGACCCCATCTCAACATTGCATGGATTATTTTAGTTCATCCCTCTTTTCTGATACTTGGTTAATGAGGGAAAGAAAATGAGGTTTCACCAGCTAAATCATTATTATGTCTTGCCTATTATTTACCATTTAAAATGTTTTATATACTTGTATTTTAATATTTATTAGATATATAGCAAAATATAGAGATAATGTATTTATTATGAAATATATGTTTCATTATATTTTGAAACAGATTCCAACTGACCCCAAAAGGTCAATGGTTCACAATTTGTTCATTGAAGAAAATAAGTGTTGAAAGAAAAAATATATCTTTCAAAGTAAAAATGGAATGTAAATCTGTGTGTGCTCAGAGCAACGTGATGGGAGAAAGTCAGTACATTTGCCATGTGACTTTCTAATGTCACATCAACGTCATAAACCAAGTTTGCATATCTTCAAAGTGCTTGACACTTCCTGGAGCAGTAGTGCACACCTGCAATCACAGCTACAAGGGAGAGGAGGGAGGAGGATCCCAAGTTCAAATCCAGCCTCAGCAACTTAGAAGGCCCTAAGAAACTTGGTGAAGCCCTGTCTTAAATAAAAAATAATAAGGGCTGGGGATATGGCTCGGTGTTAAAGCTCCTCTGGGTTCAATCCCCAGTAGCCCCCCCCCCAAAAAAAAAATGCTTAATAATATGATAATCATGGAATTATATTAAAGTTGAAGCACTGAAGCTTGTTTTTATTATCAAAATTGCTATATTCTTATAAACATTTTTTTCTTATCTTAAATAGTCTTATAAACATTTTGGAAGAAATCCATATTTATCACAAGATAATCTCCATAATCAAATATGTACCTTTTAGAAAGTAAACTGGAGAAATTAATAGAAATGAATAATAAAGACATTTCTATCCCTTGGTTCTTGATGATAATGGCATGGCAATGCCTCTTAATGCCAGCTGCTCTGCTAGCCCTTTCCAATTCGCACACCATCTCTCATTCGTAGAACTCCTTAAGGAAATCACTATCATCTCCACTTCACCCAGGTGAGAATAACTGAGCCCCTCTGAGCTCTGCAGTCAGTGGAAGTTCTTGTAACCAGTTCCCATTAATGATGGTGCGCTACAGAAGAGGTGAAGCCAGAATCTTACCCACGATTTTCTTGAATTCTAAACCAAGATCTTTCCTCTGCTTAATTCATGTAACTCTGTGCCTATGGCATACTAAGTAACAGAATGGAAATAATTGTTTTTAGTTTGATGTTTTTAAAACTTATCAGTGAAGGAGCTGAAATCAAATCACTGTGGCAACTTGACTCTCTTCAGTTAAATCTCTTGAAAACCTGCAGGTGCAAGAAGATCATTCTGACTTCCTTTCCATTACTTAAGGCAGGAGGTATGGAAGGCGCCCCCCCCCCCCCCCCCGCCCCGCCGGCTAGAAGGAAAGCCACCTGCCTCTCATCAAGGGCAGGAAGTTAAGGCCAAGAGAATTCTGTGCCAGCCTTGTTAAAATCATTCTCACCTGTAAGCTTTCCCCTGCGGATCCAGGGTTCTTTGCTACTGTAAGCATTCTTTGTCCATTTTAGTATGTAAGACAAGCTTCACATAACCATGACCAGAACCTTTCAAAATACACAGACAATATTTTCAAAGTATCAGACTTAATTTTGTGTCTCTGGTGATAAATTTCATAAGTTATTTTCTTCTATCATTTCTCCTGGAAGTAGCCAGTAGATTTAAACCAGTAGAGACTATTTTTCCTCTATGCTCCTATACTCAATTATTGAGAATTTAACTGACAATATATAAATTCACAGGAAAAGACAACAAAAACGAAGTTAATTCATGTACATATGGAGACAGAAAATGAATGGCCATGTCAAGGCTAACGGTCGGGGCATCCGTGGCTGGCTTAGCGTAAAGGGAGGGCAGAGGAGGCTTCCGTGGGAGGAAGTGGGCTGGAGTCTTGGAGAGCTATGGGAAGGAAATCGAGAACGCCTGTGGTGACACTTGTTTATGGGAGTGAGTCATCCTCTCTATTCTGTGTTTTTCTTCCAAGTTCATGAGACAGGGGATCGTGACAGCCTCATTCTGATAAGTGAAAGGAGGGAAGCTGGAGTTCTCTTTCTGCTTCTGTTGAATCTCAAGTGTCATCCATTCACAGTGATTGTCATGCTAACTCTGGGTTCCTGCTGGGTCCCTATAATCTTACCAGCAAAGGGAAATCTCCCTAGAAATGAACATTTCCTCTGACATTTGCCCATCTGAACCTTTCCAGCAATTTCAAAGCACACTCACAGAACCTAATAGAATTGCTCTCTAAATAATATGCTAACACAGTTTAGCTCAGAATTTTCTTAGCATCACTTGAGAAGCCAAGCAAGATGACCCGGGCAAGCAGGTGCAGCCTCAAAGCCTTGCCTGGGAATGAGGATTTGAGGAAGGGACAAACAGTAGCACCTGTGGCCTGAAAGTATAGCGAAGTCAGTGTGTTTATCAAGTGTCTTCCTCAAAAGGCAAAACAAGAACAAGGCTGACGGGCTAGAGTAGATGGTCACCCCATTGTCTTGTGGTCATTACGCAGGTTAATGCAGACAAAAAGTGATTTGCCACCACTGTGAGGCACAGAAGGACAATCTCCATGATTCCATAGTGCTCTTTTAAAAATAAATGGCCAGGACAAGTAAGTAAATTGTACTGTTTCTAAACATGACCTACAAATAATTAACCACGGCATTTCTGTTAAAATATGAAGCATTCAATTTTTCTGTCTACTAAATTCATCGTCTTTCCTTCCCAGAAAGAAAAACTCTTTCCTAATTTCCCATTTCAGATAATGATATCATTGTTGGTTCAGACTTTCTTAGATCAGTGATGAACTTATCTCTACTGTGGTCAAATACATTCCTCATTAGATTTTTAGTTTAATTTAATATTACAAATTAAGAACGAACAATTGTTTAATTAGCAAGAAGATTATAAAATCAGTAATTTTTTTTAGAAGCACTCATTTTCCTTTTGGTATTTAAAAATATCAAAAGGAATTAACTAATAAGTAGTTACATATTTCTGAAAATCTATAGAATTATTTAATAAGTAAGTATAATAAATATTATATATATATATATATATATATATATATATATATATATATATATATATATTAGACCTTTTGCCTGAAAAATATTATTAAAATTATGTTAAGACATTTGTAGGCTATAAATTGGTGCAAACTAAATCATACAAGGAAAACATTTTATCCAAAGTCAGAAAAGTATAGGAGGTAAAAATTGAGTAAAATTCAGAATTCCTCACTGTAGCTCTATGTTTATGCTATGGGACCAGTAAAAGGTATATCATTGTCCTGAAGATTTCTGCTCAGCTTGGAGTCTTCAATTCTTTCTTCTTTTGTTGTATCATTAAAAATGATAACAAAAAAGCCAAATAAAGCATGTGACAGAAAGTTAGCAATGCGCTCATTAACATGTTTGGGATTTAGTCTTAAATTTTTAAGGTAAAAATACAATGCGATCTTTCCAAAATTAAAAGCCAATGTGTTCTGAGATAGAAAGTATTTGGATTTCCTTCCTCCCTAATTTAATAAAGAGAAAAATCACCAAGGGATCATGGAAAGGAGCATGCTAGAACAGTACTACTTCCTAAATACACTCAATCCATTTTCAAGATCCAGGACATTTGTGGAATTCCAAATGCTCATCTGCTACAGGGAGCTCTGGCTACATCCAGACTCATCTCTTAAAGACCCATGTCTCCAGAGTTCACCAACGGAGTTGGATGTGGGAAGCAGTATATTTTTAAAGTTATTATACAAGAATCTATGATGTGGCAGGGTGCAGTGGCACACACCTATAATCCCAGTGGCTGGGGAAGCTGAGACAGGAGGATCATGAGTTCAAAGGCAGCCTCAGCAAAGGCCAGGTGCTAAGCAACTCAGTGAGACCCTGTCTCTAATAAAATACAAAATAGGGCTGGGGATGCGGCTCGATGGTTGAGTGCCATTAAGTTCAATCCCCAGTACCAAAAAAAAAAAAAAAAAGAATCTATGACATAGACAAGGAGCAATTGAAAATATCTCTGTCCTTATGGGACTTTTAACAAGTTCTTTCAGAGGAGTCAAATTTATCAAGAGAAAAGTGATTCTCAAAATGTGTCAGCTTGAAGGATTCACTAATTTAACGTTTATGTATTGATTGCCATGTTTATCCTGAGGTTGTGCAAGCAAAATAAAATATAAGATATTGTTCCAATTCCCCAGAGGCTTATAATGAGGATATAAATAAACACAACAATAGTTAGTACAAAGTATATGATAGACTCTTCCAAAGAAGAGCATCTGAGAACTCACTCAGAAAGAGTACTTGAAGGTGGGGTACTTAGGAAGGCTTCCTATTGGAGCCAAATTCTAAAAGGCAAGGTGGCATTTGGATCCATACACATACAAAAGTGGAATTGCTGGCTGATGAGATTGCGTAAACCAAAACAATATAGGTGGATGAGATCAGAATATAAAAAGAGGCTCATCACCAAATGGGACTTCAGCACAATCAGTGGGCAGTGTGGGTTGCATCTGTTGACAGAGAGTGGATCTGTAGTGAGGTTAGGGGTTAATAATATGCCAAATGCAATGGGCCACAGAGAATGAGGACCAATCAATGTCTTCAAAATGGGAAGAGGATGTATTTGCTCTTGCTGCTTTGAAAATGTCATTGCTGAAGAGGTCCCTGACCTGAAATGTTTGAGAGCCACCATTATGAAACATGATTCCGTATCATTTATAAATATCATTTGTTGGACCAAATCGATGCAACATAAAATTCATGAATTAGGCTGGTTTTGCTCTCTCCTTTGCAATGGTGTGGGAGCATGGTGGTTCTCAGTAATATCTGTTTCCAGGGAAATCTCAGGTCCCGGTAGTCTCTTCCTAAGATGAGAAAATCGAAACTCGACGTGGTCCAGCGGATTTTCTGGGCAGCTTGGAATACATCAAGTGCTATTCAAAGATGATCTCATGAGACACACAGTGTTTAGAGGGCAGCACATGGGAAGGGAGTCTCAGCATCAAACACCAAAAACCACACCAAAAAGAGTCACTGACTGGTCCTCACCCTCTATCTAATTGTGTCTGTAGACTTATCAACATCTGAGAAAACTTCTGGGAAAAAGTCTTTAAGATTCTTACCCATTTCCAATCCAATGGCAGAATGGTGTTAACTCTGAATTATTCCAATCTAATGAGGTTATTTAGTGTTTACCTCATTAGCCAAGAAAAATGATAAAAATAATTACATGTAAAAATGATGCACTAATATTTAAAATACCTTTAAAAGCCAGGGTGTAAAATTTAAATACACATTTATAACTGCATATTTTCATTTTTTATGAATTTATACATTCATGATATTTTGAATTCATACATGCATGTACACTATTTTGATGATACCTGTTAAGCACATTTATTGACCACTGAGGTGGTGTTTTATATGTAATACCACAAGGGCTTGAAATGCTATTGCATGCTAGCCATTTTTAACTTGTTCTATAGATGAGGAAACTAATCCAGAGAGCTGATTGGTGCAAGGTCTGAACACTGTAGAAGACAGCTGAGATCTGAGAGTTCTCTGGTGCTATTTCAGAGGCACTGCTTATGGAATGCTCTTGCTTGTCCTAACATTTCTCATGTTGATTTCATCTAATTCTCACAAAACCCCTAAATACTATAACTCTTTTCCTCTAAAGTGGAAGCCCAGAAAGTTGTCCACACTCATAGAGAGTGAGCAGAGGCATCTGCTGTGTGGTTTAATCGGCAGAGTCATAAATGTGGTGTTCTATATGCAACACAGAATCCACTTGTTTCCTGAACTAGTTTAACTCAACACCATTATCACTCTTATAATGTGACTTTTCCATGCTTTGGGATCTATGAATTACTGCTGCCAGTAGTCTCTGGCCTTCAGTGGATATATTTCTTTTTATTTTATGCTGTCTCTATTTTGAAAACTTCTTTTTAAATTCTGTGGTTCACTGCAATACACTCTAGGAGAAAAGAAAAGCCCAATAGAGGTCAGTTATTAAACTAGGACAGAATAAATATAATGCACGATTTTCCAACCACCTGCTAATCTGCCTATGGTTTATAATATCACATATTAGAAATATTGATTCTCTGTTCATTTAAAAATATTAAAATACCTAACCTTAATTCAATATATTTAGATGAAACTGAACAGATCTATCAACGTACAAATGCCTTGTTTTTCTCAAGAACTACCTAAGCTTAGTAATTGCACAGTTCCTGATAAGTCACTACCTATAAGTCAGCACATTGATTACTGTCTCTGCCCCTCCCTCTCTGACTCATTGAAAGAAAGGAAAATAAGTGCTTGAGGTTTTTCCACTTTATTCACTTCAAGTAAATGTTTCAATAAGATGTTTTAAGCTGGATATTGAGGTTGTGCTAATTTCCTTTTCTACATGCAAAAATACCTGCTTTTTTGAAAAATTTAAAATATGATAGTCCACTGGACTTTGAGAAGCCAGTGGGTAAACCCAGTGCCCAGTGAAAAGGACACAGTGGCATCTCCTTCCCTTGGTGTGATGCCCTTATGGCTGGTCATTTCAGAGGAGAACTGTCTTCAGTCTTGCCTGATGCTGTCAGCGACTGCCTCATCGTGGCCCTCTCGGGAACCACCAGACTTCTTACTTGGGGTGCCACATGCGGACAGCTTACCTACAGGGAACTTGGATTTTGGCACTCCAAATAATATCCCTCCTCTCCCAGTGTGTTCCTACCCTTTTCCTTTACACACAGCCTGTAGCTGATGGTTGCCTTGTCTGGTCCTCTTGCAGCTAGCCTAAGACAGGACCAGGTGAGCTCCTTTTGCTCAGATACTCCATGCAGTTTTGCCACTGTTTCTATAATATAAAGCTAGGCCAGAAGTCCAGAGAGGAAATGCTCTTTTATTGGTGACCAGAGATCTTTGCAATTTGGAAACAGGAGGCAACTTACACGCAGATCAACTCCTTCCTTTCTCAAGGAGAACCTTGACCCCAGAGAGGTGGAGGGGTGCTCTGCACCACGCAGAGAGTCAGGGGCTCAGCTGGAGCTGGCCTCCTGGCTTCTTGAGCCACAGTGTCCTTTCCTCCCCAGTCCAGCTGCTTCTCGCTGTATGTGTGAGGTCATGAGGGAAAAATGTCCAGAACTGGCAGTCGCCCCTTCCTCCTCCTTCCCAAGTCACTGTGACAATTCAGGGAAAAGTGGGCACCACTGAGGGCCTGAGATGTGCAGGGTGGAGGCGCCCTCTCCTCCACTTCTGTCTCCCATGGTGCCAAGTGGCCCTGGCTCTTCCCAGGTCAGGAACCGCCTGAGCGGCAGCAGGGGACAGACTGCCGCTGCTCACTGTCCATCCTGCTCTGACGGTTAGGACATGTAGGAGTCCTTCTGAATTTAATACTAGATTGAAATCTGAGAGCAGAAGAACACTTTTCCAAATGAGACTGTCTGTAATTAGATGGTGAAGCCAATCTAATTCTGACATGTGACAGCTAAACTCTGTGATATTGAAAGGTGATTCATGAAGTAAAACATTTATTAAAAATAGCCATAAAGGCAAAACTCAGATGTTACTTTTGACGGTGATGGACAGCAGTATTGTGGTATCCAGTCCGCAGCGGTTATAATCGCCATTTCACTGACACCAACTTTATCACTTTAGCTTTCTCAATACTTAGAAAATGGTATTAGACTAGAACATTCCATGGCTGATTTTTGAAGGAAACAAATTATACCAAAAAATATCTTTTTTTTAAGTTTGATCAGAGTGTTGCATAGAAAAAAATTAAAGATATTGTGATGAGTTTAAAACAAAGAAAACCACATTGTTATAATTGTGAAATATTTATTTATTCATTACCCTATGGTTGTTTTAATGTGCATTTTGTCTGCCTAGTATTTTGTCTTTCTATATCAGCATTTTTACAGCAACATCTATGCTAAGTATAAAAATAAAGCAATATTAATTTACATAGTAGGATGTGCTATTCGTTTCTTATTATGGGTAGTTTTCAGATAAATAAAAATTAGAGCAAGGGGACCTCGTTTGATATCTGAAACTTCCAGAATCTCTTCTGGCTAGTAACTGTTATACTTCAAAACTGGTGATTTAATTGTTAAGTCCTTAGCAGTTGCTCAGAACATGAAAAGCTCAGTATTCTTTAGCCCATTTTAACCCTCTCTTTCAGTCTCTGCTAAAATGTATACATGTGCAAGTGTTTATTGCAAGGTTCTTTATGATATTAAAAAGCTGGGATTGCTAAATGGCAGTTGGGGAACTGGTTAAACACGGCAGAGCAGCTGTGGTCCTAGAGTTGTTAAAATGCAGGTGTAAAGACTCTTACTGATGGAAGACACCCAGCATTACTGTGTTGGAGTGTGGATGTGGGCTGTTCTTCCAAGTCTGTTTGTTGAAGCAGGTGGAGAAAAACTGAAGGGAAAATGGAAACAGGAGGTGATTGATGGATGTTGTGCGGCCCGAGGTTGCTGTCCTCCTGGGGTTTGGCTCAGTGTGTCATGTGAGGGCTCTAGGAACACAGTCAAGACGGAAGGTCTGAGCAAACGTCAACATGTCAGAAAAAACATCAGGAGTTTCTCTAAGAAATAAAGCGGATCTAAGTGATCACTTCTAAAGTTATGGAAGACAAAATAAATCCCCCTGAGAAGAAAAACAACATGTGGAAAGTCATAAGTTTAAAAAGTAAAAAGTGAGTGGGCCAAGGAACAGCTGATGCAATATCTTGAGTTTCTCAGAATGCTCCTGACACTTTTATAGGTGGACAGTGATAATATTTACATGGTTTCCAAACAGACACTTGCATATTGGATTTATGTGTGAAATTAATTTCTCTCTCCTGAAGTCATTTCAGAAAAGTTCTTTGACATAAACCATCTGGCTAACCCTTAGGTTATTACAACACCAGCATATATGACATTACTTTTTTTTTTTGTCCCTTTGATGCTGGGGCTGAACTCAGGGGTGCTTTACCACTGAGCTACCTCCCTAGCCCTTTGTATTTTTGAGACAAGTTCTTTCTAAGTTGCCTAGGCTGACCTTGAACTTACAGTCTTCCTGCCTCAGCTTCCCAAGTTGTTGAGATGACAATATGTACCACTGTGCCCTGCTAAAGATGAAAATGTCCCAAGTACTTACAATGAAGCATTAACAAATCTATTTAACAAATTAGCAATTTAAGTCAGTGTGGGAACATATACTTAGTAATCTTTTTCTTTGAGAAAACTACTTGAGAATTTGTTGTGATTAAGATTTGGTTAGAGAAAAGTATTTACTTATGTCCATTACATATTTCAAGTAAGCATTAGTGTAACACATTGCATCTCTACCTCAGCTAGGTTGCCTTAAAAACTGAGTTAAGTGCAAAGCAACGTTCTAAGATAATTTTTTTAAGGAAAATTCCAGGAGATTTTTTTGGAGCTCAAGAATAAACAGAACACATGCATTTCTTCTGGAGTAGACATTCAACAGGAGGGTCAAAATCCAAAGAGGAGGTAACTGTAGGTTATGTCTAGCCACATGGGGCCTTGGATAGTACAGATTTTTGGCCCTAGGGGCTGTAGAATGTGAGTGTAGAAGATGCGTAGGAATGGCAAATGAGAAATAAGGAAAGCAGCAGCCAGCCCGAAGGAGCCATGAGACCAGGGCACTTTCTGGTAGCCCCTGGGGACTGATGTTCCAAACAGCCCGCAGATGCCTGTGAAGATACTGATTCCAGCAGACAGTTCCTGGACTCAGAGAGTAGTCTACCCCTCAGTCCCCACAGTACTCCACAGGACAAGCACAAGGAGAGGGAGAAGGGATCCTCAAATTGCCTGAGGCTCAGTTCTTGCCACCATGACAGTGCGCAGCAAATATCCACTGAGTGAATGAAACACACAGATATCCTTTCTCACTTGGAGGAGTTGATCCAACCTGCTCTTAGCTAGAGGAAAGTTTCTGGCAAAATTCTCATAAAGTCTAGAATATAGTACTTAAAAAAAGAAAAGATTGTGATTCCCTTTTTAGAGACTTATATGAATAAAGGGAAAGAAGCAAGGGAGAAACTGTTCTAACAACAAGTACGACACAGAAATGAGAACAGAAAGCCAAAGTTAGAACAAAAGCAACCCATGGTCAAAGACAGAAAAAGCAAAACAGGAAGAGACGTGGAGAAGGTCAAGTGTGTCAAAGCCTAAACAACAGAAAGGACCTCCAAAGAGATGAATGTGTTTAGGAAAGGACAGTGATGAACCAGGTGGGGCAGTGTTTAGGGGCAAACGAGGAAGATCCCATGAAACATCTCAGATCAATCGTCTTTGGCTTTAAGAATCAATAAAAAAGATGGCGCCCATCCAAGGCTAGACAGCAGATGTTGGGCACACAACCTTGCACAAGTGGGTTTTTTTTTTGTGTGTGTAAAGCTGAGGGGGACTTTGCACAATTGTGGTTCTGCAGGTGCTTTGTGAGAGCTCTTGTTATCAGGCACTTGTGTGTGACAACCCTTCTTCATGACCTTCATGTTATTATTTTCTTTCATTAAGATTTTGACAAAAGTGACTCTATTTTGATTCTGACAACTTGCACAGATAAAAATCTAACTTCTTACTCTTCATCATCATGAAATTATATTAATATTCCACGGACAAAGCTAAATTCAACAACAATTGGGAATATTTTTCTTCCTACCAGCATCCTCATTCAAACTCCAGAGTCTCAGTGAGAACATGGATTATGAAGAACAGATTGAGAGTCTCTGATGTGCTCGGCAGACAGGCCGAGCTCACTGTTTCCAGACTTTCAAATGATGCAAGTCACCTGGAGACCATGTCCAAGGCACAGATTCCCAGGCCCTCGCTGAGGATTATGATTTAGTGCAAGTGAAAAGTGTCTGGGAATTTGTACTTTTAGCAAACGCCAAGTACCACAGGTGATCCTTATCATGAAGAAATCTGGGGAAATGTGGATTCTGATCCAGCTTCACTTCCTCAGACAGGAGGGAGGGCTGCCTCAGAGGCTGCATACAGGAGTCAGCCCAGAGGGGCTGACTAACTTCTTGATGTCCTTCAGTCATGATCTCACTGAGAGTTCTGGATGGTTTCAATGACGAGACAAGACAGACTATAAGGGATACATAAAACCAATGATAGAGAACCCTGGCTGGGGCTGGGGCTCTAAGGTAGAGCACTTGCCTAGCATGTGTGAGGCACTGGGTTTGACCCTCAGCACCACATATAAATAAATAAAATAAATGTCTATTGACGACTAAAAATACATATTTTAAAAAAGAAAATCTATTTATATTTCATTGACAACCATCCACGCTGTAGTGCGCTACTTACATAACTCTATTGTATCATATGATAATAAAAAGATTTAATTAAAAGTACACATGTATTCAAATACATCTAGTTCAAACAGGCATCTGAATTGCTTGGTGTTAGTTCTTCCTAGAGTTTCGTGGGGCTTAACTATGTAGCAGTAAAGTGGGGGTATGGAAAACATGAGGTTTAGAAGAAGCAAACTGGGCATCCCTGCTGCCCTGGTTTCCCACGGTGCCACTTTTATATGTTTTATATATAAAGAGTTTTGTAGCCACAACTAGTCAGGGACCATTGCATTGTAGCTAGGTTACCCACACAGAGACAGATATTTTGATTTTCAATAGTTAAGTGACAAACAAATTTCCTTCCTTATAAGTGCAAACAGAAGGGATATAATCATATCCTGCCCAAATTAGCATGTTTGAATACAGGATTTTCATCTAAGAAGAATGAGAAAAATCAACACTAAAATAAAAAATAAAAGCCAATCTAATCTCACATCCATTACTCTATCCACACACATGTCCAACACCCATCTCTTAATTCCTGGAATTTGTTGGGCAGAGAATGATGAAGCAGGGCTCTTGGGGTCTATTTCCTTCAATCTGTGCAGCAGACCACTACACCAGTAGGCACTATATGATAGCGGGTTCTGGGAGACCGTATACAGCTTCCCTCCTGCACAGCACAACTTAATGGCCACATGGGGGTTGGGATGGTGGCTGGCGCAGTGAGCTTACATCCAACACAAAGCCAAGTCCCACCTTTTAGTCAAATAGCCTTTATGACCTTAAAACCAAAGCCAACCTTCTAAGATGTGGATGTTTTTGTGTCTCTAACATAGCAGAGGTTCTAGCATGGTGGCCTGGGCTGCCTGTTTGGATCATACTTCTGTTTTTTTGTTATACTGTTACTTTTTAATCTCACCCTCCCCCCAGGGTTCTTAAGGCTTACTGTCAATTAGCTTCAAGAATTATAACGAAGGTTCTACAAGAGAAGAGTGACAGTGCTAATTATTAGCCACAGTTTGGATTTCTAGTTGCCTTGTCAGATCTTACAGTGCCATCTTAAATGACAATCATCTCCAGGCCTATATGGTGACTTTGAAAATCAAACTAATTACTGCAGACTTGATTCTTTATGCAACATAATGCCAGGTAGTTTTTTTTTGTTTGTTTGTTTGTTTTGTTTTGTCTTGATGCTGGGGATTGAACTTAGGGGTGCTTTACATCTGAGATACATACCCGGTAGTCCTCCTGTGTGTGTGTGTGTGTGTGTGTGTGTGTTGGGTTTTTTTTTTTTTGTGGGTTTTTTTTTTCCTTTAGGCAAGGTCTTCCTATATGGCTGAGACTGGCTCCTGTTTCAGACTCCCAAGTTGCTGGGATCACAGATGTACACCACTGTGCCCTGCTGCTAGGTAG
This sequence comes from Marmota flaviventris, assembly GCF_047511675.1. Lineage (NCBI taxonomy): Eukaryota > Metazoa > Chordata > Mammalia > Rodentia > Sciuridae > Marmota > Marmota flaviventris. The sequence continues at coordinate 108,948,870 of NC_092505.1, read as the reverse complement.
TTTTAGAGCAGGACCATAAGCAGAAACCCACCAGTTTCTGGTTGCAAACAATAGAAAATGACTAAAAGGTCTAATCTCTTTTAATAAGTTTCCCATCAAACCTTAAATGCATAATGAGTGCTAATCATGAGTTACTTCTTCATAAATGAAATTAAAATTTAATACATTTAATATTGTTATTTCAAGAATTCTGTCTAAGGCTAGTGGTGTAACTCAATGGTAGAAGGCTTTCTAAACACTCACAAGGCCCTGGATTTGATCCCCATGTCTAGAAAAAAGATAAAAAGAAAAAAAAAAGATTTTCTTAACCTTAGAATTCCAGGGAATAATATTGATTTGCAGAATGCATACTACTTTTCATAATTTCTGAACTGCTCCACCATAAATAAATTGACATATTACTCTGGAAAAAAGATGGACTACAAAGTCTAAATCAAGAGCAACAGAGGGTCTGTGACAGGGTCCAGCCAATGGCTGTGTTTCCTTGCTCCGTGCTGTCTTCCCATTGGTGGGAGAAGAGTGACTCTAAATTGGAGAGGGGTGACTTACTGTGGGACTTGAAGAATGGAAGATATGTCAGGAGGTGGCTTCTCAGTGGACACAAGAAGACACTCCTGTCACAGTGTTTAGGGACAATGGTGGGTAGTGGGGCTGCAGTAAGTTTTTGTTGAGGGGTGAAATTAGAGGTAAGTCCACAGATTCTGGCGTCACAATTAAGCCACAAGGGAATTTATTGGAAGAATGTCATGGATTCTCATAGAATGGTAACAATATTGGAAAGAGGCTTAGAAACGGCCTGGAACCAGGAAGAGTTGGACACAAGGAAATAAAAACCATTAAAAAAAAAAAGAACCCTGCCCTTAGGAAGATGCTGGCACCCCAAACTCCTTCTGCTGGTGACCCTGCTGGTCTCTGAACTAGAAGGCCCTTATTGTAATTTCTAAATGACCTCTGCCTTCTTACATCACTTGCTCGGTAGCCAGAGTGGCAGCAGAAAATCCAGCCAGTGGGTCACACACCTGCTGCATAGCTTTTGGGAACAGAGAAGGGACTGTCTTTCCATATGTTCTCCAGGGGCACAGCAACGTGACTCCTTTGAGATTCCCCACAGAACAGGAATCCGAAAGCAGGTTGCCGTGTCTGTCACAGGAGCTACAGCAACTCGTGGAGAGAGCTTTATCTACGGTACATAAAGGAGAAGATATGGGTGGCACAGCATATGGTTGGGAAACTCTCACTGTGCTGAGGTAACTGGAGTGTGCAAGTATCCCTGGCACCACCAAGCCCCCTTGGCCCTGGTGCTGCTGGGCGGCCTGTCCTCGTTTTCCCTGACCAGGAATGTTGTAGCAGTGTCCTGGTGCTTAGTGGTGCTCCTGAGTGGTGACTTCACCTGGTCATTTAAAACCCTAGTTTTCCTCCTGATCAGGCCTCAGTGGAAAGAAAGGCCCAGAAGAAGGGGATGCGCAGCACTTTGCTCCTTTGGCCTCTGTCGGTGGGAACCTGAAGGTGTTTTCTCCCGGGTTAGACGTGTGCATGGCGCCCACCAGAAACTCAGGCCTTCTAAGCCCCAGATCCTACTTTCAACTATGAAGATAAGGACTATGAGGAGCCAGCACTTCAACACCCACACACACCACGCAAGGGGACTTCCAAGCTCATTGTCAGCTCTGATCTGTCCATCTTTGTTAAGAATTGACATGTTATTAAAACCAAAATTAGACCCAGAATCTGCATCCTGATGGCCTCTTCCCCACTCCCCCCTTTTGCAGTGTGGGGATCAAACCTGGGCCTGGCTGGTGCCCACCACTGACCTGCGCCCACAGCACGGGGCCTTCTTTTCTTTTACTTTGTTCTTTCTATTGTGACAGTAGCTTAGGACATACTGAAGTGAAGTGTGAGGCATCACAGCTGGACCTGAAGGTAGTTATGGTTTTGAAAATCTAGACCAGATCTTACATCTCACTCTCGTTAAAAGAGATATATTTTTTTTTTGCACATGACATTGTCCCTGGCATTAAGCATCTCAGTCCTTGATCAATTTTAGGAGAGTTTTAGGAAAAGTATGACGTGGATTTCCAAGACATTTTATTTTGAAAGTATTCATTAATTTATTATGCCAAGGCCTCCCGTAGAGTATAAAAGACAAGTGCTCACATTGATGTCACCACGTCCAAGTTTCTGAATCTCTGATGTTTCACGATGAAACCTCCGTGCTCAGCATGATGCAGCATTTGGGGCTGGTTATGTGTAAAGCATAAAAATTATTTATAAAGATGACAGCTTATATTTATTGAATTTAAATATGCACGTCTAATCCTTTACCAATGAGATTTAATTGCATTATTTCATTTAATTATCTTCAGAATGACCTCATGAGAAAGCTGCTATTATTACCGTCTTCATCTTAGAGATGAGGAACCCTGGGGAAGGGTAGTTCAAGGAACTGACCCACCATGTTGCACAGCAAATAAACCCTGTTTCCTGAGACTTGTTAGACCACACGCCTAACTGCTCCAAACACTCATCTAGACAAGGAAATTGCCTTTGTCACTGCCCTTGTGGACACTGTCAACACTCTGATTTTATTTTAGGATGTGTTATCAATACTTCTATGCAATTTTTCTCACACACTTCACCACATCTTGACCTCTGCAATGGCCATGCTAAAGGGAAATTCCTCCAGGAAGAAAATTACTGATTATTTGTCTTATCATACAAAGTGTTCTAACTAATTTTCAATAAATGAATCTTGGTAGTTCAGCACATGTTTCAAAATAATCATATTAGCTTGGGTCCCGTGCAAATCTCAGAGTGCCGACCTAATTGAGCTGCTTTTGGGTCACACAACACAGGGCTCCCGCCATTGGAGTGCAGATTAGCGGTAAATCACTCTTCACACAGTGAAAGTGGAGTTTCTCCGCAGTGCAGAGAGAACATGAAAGGGGCAGTGGAAAGCCCAGGCCACTAAAGTAGCTAATGCCTTTATTTCTAGCAAAATCTACAATTACACTCATTCTTATTTGAAGGGGGAAAAAAAAAGTCTTTTATTTTTAAATCCAGGGATTTGCGAGGGGGCTAATTCTTAACCACAAAGAGCACTAAATGTGACAATTTTGAACTCAGCTCCTGTATTTTCCTGAGTTTATTCAAAACTTATTGCAAGCATCTGGAAAAACCTAGGAAAACTCTCGCCTGGTGAGGCCTCAGCTAATCCATCCCCATGACAAAAGGAGGAAGCAGAAGGCAGTGTACCTGCTCCTGGCCCCAAATTTCCTTTATGGAGCAGTATGTCCCCAACCTGTCACTTGTTCATTTCATCTTTAAACAAGTTTTTAGCACATTCTCTTGATATACAGAATGTTTAAATTTATTCATAAAATAATAGACATTTTTCCAGTCATGACAGATCATAAAACATGCTCAAATATAGAATTTTAAAAGGATGAGATAAACCAATAATAAATCATTATTTATTTTAGTTTTAATGGCACCAAAAGAAAAGAGAAAAAAAAAAAAAAAACCTTTGCTTGTCATGAAAAATCACTTCTTGATGCTCAGATGTAAAATGTGTGCCAATTAAGTTGTCCGCTTACTGTCAGCAGCTGAGGTGGAAGACAGGGGTGTGCTCAGGAGGAGGGTCTTCATTAACGATGCAGGATCAGAACTCCTGTTTCAATAGTCTCCCTGACACCTTGACACATATCATTGGGTTATCCCTGTTACTTCTGAGCACGGTTCAGACCGCGCCTGCACAAAGAGCAGGAACATCAAGTCTGTCATATTCTTGGGCTGTGCTCTTGCTTTGGATAACAGGGTTTTCTCCACTTGCACCTTTATTGCAGCAAGCTCCTGGGACCGCCTGTCCACTTGGGTAAGAGTTAGCCCAGTTGAAACATCTTAGCACCATCTTCAGATTCGTGTTATCAGGCACATGAACATCAATTCACCGTCTAAAAGAGACCAGGTAAGGTGTAGTCTTCTGTTGTCTATGTTTTTGGCTTGCTGCCTTCTGACCTTAGGATCCTGTGCGTATGTGACTGTTACTTTTCACGGGGACCTAGAGAGCTTGCTGGTGTCCATCCATATAAATAAGTAGACGAAAGTAATACATTTGACTACATATTAAGAGCTTTGTATTTCCTTAATGTTTTTACAAATAAATACTGCTGATCAAATTTCTAACTTCCTCTTTGATGACCCCAAGAGAACCAGTGTGGCAGAGAGCACATCTTTTTCTATGAAACACACAGAACCTGGGTCACCTGTGACACTCATCTATCTTTTCAGGGCTCAGAGACAAGACGGGGAAGGGGGCTCACTCCTGAGGATTCTTCTGCTTTTAAAAAACTAATGAAATGTAAACAAAAAAGGGTGGTTGACTGAAAGAGAAAGGGAAAGTTTGGTTTCTGCAATGGTGGCAGTGGAGCGAGCCGCAGCCTGCCCGGGCTTTCTCATGGCGTGTTTGGGTGCAAGATGACTCAGGTCTCTGGGCAGGTTCATCTGGCCACAGAAGAGGAGCTGTCCCTCTCTCCCTCCTTTAGTTTCCTTCAGCCAGTCTAAGCAGTCCTAGATGACCGAGGCAGCAACCAAAATACCAAAGATGATCAAATATTAATTGTGGACAGCACAAGGTTGGTAAGGGAGAGTGAAGAAAGACCCTGGCCACAGGACCCAGAGCACAGCAGGTCCATGTCCTGGAACTCTCATAGCCTGCTCTACCTGGAATCCACGCAGCTGAAGACCCCAGCCTGTCTTTCCTAAGAATAAAATACTCCTTATCTTCAGACTAAAGTGAGACCAAGAAACGCTGACATGGCCAATGTCATAGCTTGGGAGGAGTGACAATGGAATGTGACCCAGGCAGTCTCCTTCCAAAGTCCCCAACCAAAGTACCACAGAATTAGGATGCAGTATCTGTTTTGTAAAATAATTATGAAAGTAAAATAATCAGCATATAGAGATAATCTGCTTAGCACAGTGTTTGGCTTACTGTACACAATCACACTCCGGAGTTTTCACCACTGGAGAGAGAATGGAGAAGAAGGCAGATTTCGCCATCAAGTGGGCCCGTCTGTGGCACTAGCCCTGCTGCTCATTAGCTGCCCGACTTCGCGCAAACTCCTTATCCAACCTCTTCTGCAACGCAGGAATGATACATCTTACATGCTGAGTGCAGGAAGTATAAAGTAAGCTAAAATATAAGAAATGCCTGGTGAGTATAAAAATTATAGAAATTATTATGGTTATTAATGAAGATTGACATAACTCAAAGGATTTATAGTTTAGTGTTTTTTTTTTTTACACAGAATGTGCTTTGAATTGTAGGAATCAGTTAATAGCAAGAATTTATCTTTTCAAAAATCAATAATTCATTGCCTATTTAGCTTTCGAGATCAGACGAGATCCGGCGCGTTCAGGGTGGTATGGCCGTAGGTCACTGCCTATTTAGAAAAAATTAGATTATATATGTTCAGTATGATAGAGCTGAAATCATAAAAGCATTCTCCTAGGTACTAAAATATCTCAAAGTAAATTTTGGACTATCCAAAGAAGCAGTTTTGATTTCTCTATTCAATGTACATTTTGTGCCTCTTGGTGTATACCAGGCACAACTCTGGGCTCTGAGTGTGCAACATTAAGCAGTAAAGGAACTCACTGTCCCTAGTGTGGGGGCGGGAGCTACAAATAATAGTCACCAGACACAGGAGACAGCAGGGGAGATAAAGAAGGAAGACGATTCCCTGCATGAGGAATGGAGAGTATCCACATTTTAAAGAGAATTCTCAGGAAATGTCTCTCTGAGAAGTTAATTTTTTGAATAATGACCTGAAGTTGAAGGAGTAAGATCCAGAATTCTCTGGAAGTAATGCTGGGGGGCCAGGGGGTTGGGACTCTGCAGGGAGCTTCCTGGCTGCAGAGCAGCCAGAGCAGAGTGGTGGAGGGAGGAGTGGATGGAGTCAGAGAAGACTCTGCAGGAGAACCTGGATCAGCTAGCCCTGCTGATGTCCATGTGGAACACAAGGGGAGGTGGATTAGGTCTGGGGGAGGGGAACCTCAGCTGGGGACAGATTGGCTGGAGATGCCCACCATATATCCAAGGAAGCACATCAGTTTGGCAGTCGGTTAAGTATTTGGAGAGGTCCCAAGGGAAACACGGTGTGTTAAACATTGTTAAATACTGGATGTATTTCACTTTAATACTATGAAATTGCTCAGCATGACAGATTAATGGTATAGCAACTCTTCCTTATACATAATGGCACATTAAACATAACACCACTGACTCTCCAGTTTGGATAAATCATGAAACTAACAACAAAAAACCCACAAAAACACCTGTCTCACAATTCATATATGAAATTCAGCCAATATTTGAGAATGAAATTGTTATGCTCTACTTTTCCTTGTTTGATGCTTAGAACAAGTGAAAGGGGTACTCTGGGGTGCAACTCCAGAATAACAGATCAAAGACACGGATGAATCCATCAAATGCTGAAGAAAGAGCCATAAATCCAATTAAAAATTGGAAAAGCAAGAAAAGCAACAATATTCAGGTAACGGTTTGGTTAATATTTAGCAGGTTAATGATAGACTGACTGAGACACCAAAACATTAAGCCTGATTCTGTGACTTGCTGTGCGTGTGTGTGCATGGGAGAATCTATTCATGTGTGCAAACTAGTATCATGCGATCCTCAAAGTGGAGGTTGCATCCTGCTATTTCAATGATCCCATTCAATGGAATTTTTTAAAGTCCATAAACACATATTAACCTGCATAGGTGTCTGTGGTCATATATTTTCAGCTATTAGAATGTCTGTCTCCAGGTGACTCCACATATTATGATTTTGCTCATTCTTCGGACTGCTTTCCTTTCATGCATTCTTTCCAAAACTTCCTAAATGCCCACAATATCTTTGATCCTCCATAGCCTTTGAACTTTTTGAAATGCTCTGGTCAGGGTACCTGAAAAGTGCTGGGCAAAGGGAGGGCCCTCAAATGATACTTCTTGAATGGGTGAACAAAATAAATAATATTTTGAAAACATACTCTATTTTCTCTCTGCAATTAACAATGAGTAGTTTTGTATAAATGCTCTGAGAAACCCTACAGAAGGAACATACATTTAGCTTTGCTTTCCCTAAGCCTTAACCTCCTCCTCCTTTACTCTCCTGCTTTACACAGAACTCTTTCTGGAAAGTATACTTTTGAGGATTTGCAAAATGGGCTAGTAATGCACTAGAAAAACTTATATTTTAAAAATATTGGCCACTTGTAGTTTCATTTTGTTTTGTACATTCATCTTTATTTTGTTTAATCACAATAATGATGGTTCCGTTTTTGCTTTTGCTATATTCCGTATATCATCATGAAAATATTTGTTTACATGCACATGGTGCATTAGTTGTATGTGATAAGAAGAGGATATGCATTTCTTTGTCCTGTTGTGGGGGTGATTCCTGTGTGGCAAAGCAGCAGTCATTAGAAGTGATTAAGAGGAGCCAAATAGGAACTGGTCTGTCTATAATCAGAGCAAGACAAATGCTAACAACTATTATTCAGTTTTATCTAAGATGTAAAGATAGCAGAAACTATAGCTGTCTCAAGACGATGATGATTCATTTCTTTTGGCTTTTTCAGTGAGATTTCCTTGGTAAACTAAAAGTTTGTATTGCTCTGTTCTACAATTGAAGAAAAAAAGGATTCAGGAAAAATGGAAAAAAAAAAAAAAAGAAATAGAAGTAAGAGCATTTGCCCTGCTTTCCCGTATCCTTATTCCTCTAGTGCAGAAAGCCAGCAAGCTACTTCTGCAAAGATCCCGACAGCAAATATTTGAGCTTAGCCCCCCAGAAGGTCTCTGTCGCAGGTACTCGACTCTGCCATCGTGGCACAAAAGCAGCCAGCGCACTACAGATGGAAAGGACTGTGCTCCTGCAAAATGCCATCCATCAAAACAGGCAGCTGGCAGGATTCCGTCCTCGAATACTAGTGTGCTGACCCCTGCTACAGAGGACAAAAGGTCCACATGCTGCAGCGGTAATGCTGTGTGACAGAGCGGTGTGGCCTTTAGCATTTTGGAACTGTAGAGGTTCCTGTGAGTAGAGTATTTTCTTCTATTGGATCAACTTGGTGTTTTAAGTTCTCCTTATGGTATCATTACCTTAGCAGCTTCTTTGTTCTAACACATTTCCAGGAAGACTCTTCTTCTTTTTTTTTTAAAGGAGAGAGAGAGAGAGAGAGAGAGAGAGAGAGAGAGAGAGAGAGAGACCTTTATTCTTATATTTTTTTTAAATGTGATGCTGAGAATCAAACCCAGTGGTCCCGCTCGTGCTAAGCGAGCGCTCTACCGCTGAGCCACAATCCCAGCCCAAAGATTCTTCTTAATTAGAGAAATACAAATCAAAATGATACAAAGATTCCATCTCACTCCAGTCACAATGGCAACAATCAAGAATACAAGCAACAATAAATGTTGGCAAGGATGTGGGGGAAAAGGTACTCATACATTGCTGGTGGGACTGCAAATTGGAGCCATCAATCTTGAAAGAAGTATGGAGATTCCTCAGAAAACTTGAAATGGAACCACCATTTGACTCAGCTAGGTTTATACACAAAGGACTTAAAATCAGCATACTACAGTGACTCAGCCACATTAATGTTTATAACAGTTCAATTCACAATAGCTAAACTATGAAACCAAAGTAGGTGCCCTTCAACAGATGAATGCATAAAGAAAATGTGGTATATATATGCAGTGGAATATTACTGAGCTACAAATAAGAATGAAATTATGGCATTTGCGGGTAAATGGATGGAGTTGGAGAATATCATGCTAAGCAAAATAAGCCAATCCCCCCAAACCAAAGGCCAAATATTATCTCTGATATGATAATGCTAATATATAATGGGGTGGGGCTAGGGAAGAATACAGCTACTTTAGGTAGAGGAGAAGAAAGGGAGGGGAGGGGGCATGGGTTAGGAAGGATAGAATGAATCAGATAGTATTACCTTATGTACATATATGACTGCATGACCCATTTGATTCTACAACATATACAATCAGAAAAATGAGAAATTATACTCCATTTATGTATGGTATACCAAAGTGCATAAATGCATTATACTGTCAGGTGTAACTAATTAGAACAAGTAAAAATATTAAAAATAAATATTAAGTAAAAATATTAAAAATAAATAATAATAAATGAAAAACTCTGTGGGTAAAAACATAGTAACTTATTAGCACACAGCACTCATTCCTCCATTCACTCCTGCCAGGAACCTCTCAGGAGATGGTCTGCAGATCATTTTCTTCCTGGAATGTTATAGGGGAAGGTGGACAATGACCTAGATGAGTGGTACTCAGTTCTTCTCAAACTTACAGGCAACTGTGCAAAGAACCAAGTGAGCTAAGAAGAGACAGAGCTTGTCCCACCAAACCCCGCTTGTTGAGAGCCTCTGTTTTGGGTCTTCCCGTGGGATTTGATCTGGCTTGGTGTTGTTTCTGTACCAGGAGCCATGGAACATTGCTTGTAAGGGCATCTTGGGTCTGGACGAGGCAAGGTGTGGAAAGCAAGGACTGATACTCATGGTGTCATCTGGATGCATATTGTCTTACCTTCTATACAGAGGATGCTAAATAAAAGCTCAGCATGTGAATGCTCTCTCACCTCCACTTCAAAAGAGGAAAGAATTCCAAAAAGTAAAGAGGAGAGAAAATCCAAGCCCCTCCCAGCCTCCTGACTCTTCATCTACTCCTATTTCCTGCCTTCTGTTCAATCTGGTTCCTTTATCCTCAAGGCTGGGGGAAAGGAAAGCAATGGCCCCTGGTCATTCTTGAGGGACAGAAAGACAGAGACAAGAAATGGGGCCAGTTTCACTTTCTCCCTTTCTACCTCAACTTCTCTCAGGACATGGGACATAAACACTTTAACCTACAGGGATAAATGGCAAACTGACTTTAGAAATCTTAGCCAGTATCACAAGATAATATTTTTTATTTATTCAATTTGAAGGAAAGAAAGCCTCCGATAAAAGGTTAGGATTCATGTCAAAATAGAATTTTCACCCCTATGGAAAGCAAATGAATATCTACTAAAGCACAGAGAGGTCTGAGCTTTGAAGCCTTTGTTTATCTTTTGCTAATGTGTCATAGTCACCCATCATAACAAGATCCATTGTGATATGTTCGTACACGCAGGACGGATCATTTGGCCCTACTCATTCTCTATACCCCTCCCTCCACTCCTCCTCGATCTCCTTTCTCTACTCTACTGATCTCTCTTCTATTTTCTTTAGGTCACTTTTCTTTCCTTTATTCTCTCTCGCTTCCATATATGAGAGAAAACATATGACGCTTGACTTCCTGACTGTGGTGAATTTCAGTACTATTCTCCAGTTCCATCCACTCTCCTGCAAGTGACATAATTTCATTCTTTTTCCGACTGAAAAAAAAGTCTGTTGTGTACAAAAAACAATTTCTTTATGCATTCATCCATTGTTGGACACCTAGGCTGATTCCATAGTCTGGCTATTGTGAATTGTGCTGCTGTCAACAGGGGTGTGCATGTGTTTCTGCAGTAAGATGACTTGGAATTCTTTAGGATAAATACATGGAGTGGTGTCTGGATTGCATGAGGGTTCCATGTCTCGTCTTTCAAGGACTCTTCATACTGATCTCCATAGTGGTGGTACTAAATTACAGTCCCACCAACAGTGTACAAATGTACCTTTTCCACAACATCCTTGCCAGCATTTATTATTGTTTGTATTTTTCCATGCCTTTAAATGTCATGATTGTGCAACTAAGATTGTAAATTCTCTTTTAAGAGATACTGTCATTTTATGATCAAAGTGAACTAAATACAGACTTCCATGAACATGTATACTAAGAAGCACAAATTTCTGATATAAATACATATTGTAGCAATTCAAATTCATCTTATCTTATCGAGGAAAACAAAAAGGATGCTCATTGAATAAAATACCATGTAAGAAATATGTCATGTATTTATAAATATTTGGAAAACCAAGTTCTTTGCCCAGCATTTCATACCCAAAATGCATTACAGTGAGCCTGGGTATGATTTATGATATAAGCACAACATAATCTGGAGGGCCAATGAAAATGTGACTCATGATTGTGATGTTTGTCTGCATTTTGAGCGCCTCCTGTGTTCTCTAGTGACCTCTAAGGTACAATACTTCAAGCTATAAACAGTTCAATGCAGCCCTCCAAGTTCATAAGTCCAGATTTTCATGGCTAACTGCAAATCCCTTTGCAGATGCGTGCATATGTTTCCATTTTATTTTTAATATTTTTCTCCAGCTTGAGATTTAGGCTTTTTCCTCCCTGATTTTTATACAGGGTAACCCTTACTAATGAACTAACAGTGTTCTTGTACTGAATACAATAGCAGGTCAAAGGAATTATCCCGTGAGGCCCTTGACCTGGGCCGTGACCTGGGGAATGGTCTGCCCTGCAGCTTCCTTCCAATCCCAGGCCTTCAGGAGGACCCGATGGTCCTCTCTCCGGTGGCACAAGAGGGACAGGAGGACAGGAGGGATGGAAAGGGGTCCTCTCGCTCTTCCTTGTCCTGACATAGAAGGCTGATCATCAGACGAATCCCAGAAGTTTCTTCTCCAAGAAAAGACAGCCGAAAGGTGCTTGGTGTGTATGTTTAAAGCCGAGAGGGGACACCAATGCAGAATGACCTCCCAAAATCTACCTGCTCCTGATGGCCTCTCGCTAGCGGGACACAGGAGCCTCAACAAGCAGGCTGTGCAGCGCTCCCCTGAGGACCCGATATACCTGTCCAAAGGTGACTCTGAGATGGCTCTTCTGTGTCCTGACGCGGGAGCTGGGACACACCGCCCTCCCTGCAGTGGCCTGCGTCCGCCCCTGGCCTCACCAGGTCGGTAGCGCTCACTGTGGACCCCGCATCTCACCCAGCGCTCGGCCTCTCCCCAGCCCCAGGCTGCCGTCCACCCTCGGACCCTCTGACGGCCCCAGCCCAGGGCTTTGTGTTTCTCCAGCTTCCCCAACGTCACATCTTAGTGATTTCAAGACACACTGTAGGTCAGTGAAGCACTTCACCAGGGTCAGCTTGTCTTTCCAACTAATGGGAATCGCATGGATTCAAGTTCTATCTTGAAGCACACACGGGTGTCCAAGCCATTGTCCTTGTGGTCACAACAGGACGTTTAAGGAGGCATTGTTAGAAAGGGAAAGAGGATGTGGGTCAAAGAGGAAAATGCTGAGGAATTCCTGGTGTCTCGTGGCTCTTCCGTCTGTGCAAATGTTTGGAGGTTTTGTTTTCCTTCTGTGCTTGTGGAGTGTAATTTGTATAAATTTGAATCTTTGTTGTTTAATTTATGGCAGTTTTCAACATTAATTATATAAATAACTTGATAGTGTTAGATTTACTCTGAACACAAACAGAACTTCCTATTATTATTTCCTAGTTCCTTTTCTAAATTCCCACTGTCTATAGACTGAATATAAAATTCCTAGTAATACACCCATCTCTCTACTAGTGAAGAACCGCAGCTGCAAGACGGATGTTGTCATGGACCTTTCAGTCAAAATACGGAACCATGAGCAACCCGATCTCTCAAGTTTCTGACTTATAGGTCTTGGGATTCGAGTCTGCCTGGCACTGCTTACAGGTACTGTGTGCTCTTATGATTGTTTAAAGTTAAGTCCTAAATTTACAAATATATTAATCTACTTTGCAAAGGACTGCCACTTGTTAACCGGAAGCAAATTCTTTCCTGGAAATAAGCAAATGCTTTTCAGCAGGGTGAGGAGGATTGGTAGGATTGCTCAGCCAGCTGTCCACGAAGCCAGCCAGCCATGCATAGTCCACCGGGCCTTCTGTTTGTTGCTCAAGAGGCCTGAGTTGCTTAGTTGGATTCATGAAGCTACAGAAGCAACTGGTGTGGCACAGTTGATGGTAAAGAGCTTCTCATCTAAAGCACAGAGCTCAGGGCTTTCACTTTGAAACAGTCATTGTGAACCTACTGGATCCAGAGTAGAGGATCAGCACTGCAAGAGAGGAGCCCATCCCCCCATCTCTGAATTCAAAGTGCATCCTAGAAAATGCATCCAGAAACCTGAAGGGCAGAAAGCAGCTAAGCATGCAAAGATATGGGGCAGCACTTGTGGTGAGGGTCAGCCCTGGATGCACTCCATGTGCTTGACCAAATGATGGAGCTGAGCATGGCCTGAGCACAGGGAAAGAACACTCAATCGCATACAGAACCATGTTAAAAAGACATACACCATAGTCGAGTAGGGTCCCAGGGACGCAGGGCTGGCTCAACAAGGAAATCAATGTAATTCATCACATCAATAGACTTAAAGACAAGAATCACATGAGCATCTCAGTAGATGGAGACAAAATACAGCACCCCTTCATGCTTAAAATACTAGAAAAACTAGGGATATCAGGAACATACCTCAACATTGTAAGGACTAACTATGCTAAGCCCCAGGCCAGCATTATTCTACATGGAGAAAAACTGAAAGCATTCCCTCTAAAAACTGGAACGAGACAGGGATGTCCTCTTTCACCATTTTGATTCAATACAGTCCTGGAAACTCTATCCAGAGCAATTAGACAGGAAAAAGAAATTAAAGGGATACAAATATAAAGAAAAAAAGAAGAACTCAAACTATCCCTATTTACCAATGGAATGATTCTATACTTAGAGAACTCAAAATACTCCACTAGAAAACATCTAGGACTCATAAATGAATTCAGCCAAGTAACAGGATATAAAATTAACACCCACAAATCAATTGCATTTCTATACATCAGTGATGAATCAACTGAAAGAAATTAGGAAAACTATCCCATTTACAATAGCCTCAAAAAAAAATGTTTGGTAATCAGTCTAACAAAAGAGGTGAAAGACCTCCACAATGAAAACTACTGAACTCTAAAGAAAGGAATTGAGGAAGACCTTAGAAGTTGGAAAGATCTCTCATGATCTTAAATAGGTAGAATTAATATTGTCAAAATGGCCATACTACCAAAAGTATATACAGATTTAATGCAGTTCCAATTAAGGTTCTGATACCATTTTTCATAGAAATAGAAAAATTAATCATGATCATTTGGAAAAATAAGAGACCCAGAGTAGCCAAAGCAACCCTCAGTGAGAAAAGTGAAGCAGGAGGCATCACAATACCAGAACATAAATTATACTATAGAGATATAGCACCAAAACCAGCATGACGACCAATGGTACAGAATAAAAGATACAGAGACAAACTCACAGAAATACAGTTATCTCATACTAGACAAATGCACCATAAACATACATTGGAGAAAAGATGGCCTCTTCAACAAATGATGCTGGGAAAACTGAAATCCATATCTAAAAAAATATTATTAGACCCCTATCTCTCATCCCGCACAAAACCCAACTCAAAGTACATCAGGGACCTAGACATTAGACCAGAGACCAGGTACCTACTAGAAGAAGAAGTAGGCCAAAATTTTCATCATGTTGGCTTAGAAACTGACTTCCTCAACAAGACTCCTAAAGTGCATAAAGTAAAATCAAGACTCAATAAATGGGATGGTATCAAACTAAAAAGTGTCTTCACAGCAAAAGAAACAATCAAGAATGTGAAGAGAGAGACTACAGAATGAGAGAAAATCTTTGCTACCTGAACCTCAGAGCATTAATCTCCGGGATATACAAGAACTCAAATAACTTAACACCAAGAAATGACTAACTCAATCAATAAATGGGCAAAGGAACTGAGCAGACACTTCACAGAAGAAGAAATATGAATGGTCAACAAATACATGAAAAAAGTTCAACATCTCTAGCAATTAGAGAAATGCAAATTAAAACTATAGTGAGATTTCATCTCACTCCAGTCAGAATGGCAGTTATTAAAAACATAAGCAACAATAAATAAATGTTGGCGAGGATGTGGGGAAAAGGCACACTCTTACATTGCTGGTGGGACTGAAATTGTTGCAACCAATATGGAAAGCAGTATGGAGATTCCTTAGAAAATTGGGAATGCAACCACCATTTGACCCAGGTATTCCATTCCTCAGTATATACCCAAAGGACTTAAAATCAGCATACTACAGTGATGCAGCCACATCAATGTTTACAACAGCTCAATTCACAGTAGCTAAGCTATGGAAACAATGTAGATGCCCTTCAATAGATGAATGGATAAAGAAAATGTGGTACATATACACAATGGAATATTACTTGGCCTTAAAGGATGAAATTATGGCATTTGCCAGAAATGGATGGAACTGGAGACTAACATGTTAAGTGAAATAAGCCAATCCCAAAAGACCAAAGGCCAAATGTTCTCTCTGGTAAGCGGATGCTGACTCACAATAGGGAAGGGGGACTGGAGGTTCAGTGGATTTAACAGGATATAGTAGAAGGAAGGGAGGGAGGTGGGAGTAGGAAAGACAGTAGAATGAATCAGACATAGCTTACCTATGTTTATTATGAACACATGGCCAGTATAACTCTGTGTCATGCTCAACCACCAGAATGGAAAGTTATACTCCAGGTATGAATGATTTGTCAAAATACAGTCTACTGTCATGTATAACTAAACAGAACACAAAATTTATTTTTTAATTTAAAAAAAAATTTGCCATTTAAAAAGGGTGAGGAGCTTTCTATTCAGATTAGAGTGGATGCAGCCAAGGGTGAGGTCAGTGGTAGAGGGGATGTTGGTGACAGAAAAGCGTCACCAGCCATTTCAGAGTAGAAAGACATTTCAAGACAGAGATGAAATAGAAGACTATTTAAAAAGCAAAATCTCATTAAATGAAAGGTGAGTAGAAGTTCGTCAGGCAAAGGAAGGGAGAAGAGGGTGTTCAGATGTGAGGTGCTGCTGGGCCCAGGTACAGAGACAGGACACAACAAGACACTTGTCCAGAGTGTCAAGCCTGCATCCACGGCTCCAGAATGGGGTGGTGACCAGGGTGGTAGAGCAAGGTGACCCAGGGGTGTATTTAGTACACATGTTGAAGAGAACACAGGCAAAGGGGGTTTAAATGATTAGTAATTTTGTTTCTAACAAAGTTTGTAGCAAACAGCTCTTGACTTTGATCCAGCAGCTTAATTATATGGGGGATGAAGTCCAGTCTCCAGGCCTTCCCCTCATGGGATTGTCATGGCTGTAGTAGCTCCAATCATCTCATCCCAATCCTGTTTAAATGGAGGAGATAAAAGGTTGAGTGGCACAGCAAAGAACATTGTCTCTTAGAGCACTTCTCTCTTAGCAGGAAGAAAAGTTCTTTCTCAGAAACTTCCCCTTAGACCTGAGTATCATTTGTACCATGGGTGATGGATTTAGGTTTCCTGAGATGAAGAAATCTTGGATGGTAAGCCAGAGGGTATGTTGTGGTGGGTGACAGAGACTGCCAGCACAGGAGCTCAGGAGGAGGGCTGTGAACCCTCTGTGCCAGCAGTGTCCCGCTCCTGTTGGCAGAGGCCCTGGCTGAACCTCAGCTGAGTGCCGCTCACAACTTCCCAGAGAAAGCACTTTCTCTGGCATTTGTACACGGCTTTGATTCCCCACAACCTTCCCCTCTCTCCTTCTGTAGATTTTGTGGATGTATCGCCTTAATTCTCTTATGAGTTCTTAAGCTAATGCATTTCAAATCCATTATAGAGAATTCAGCAGAATTACACTCCTTCCAAGAAGTTTACAATACAGCTTTCTGGTAGATTTTTTTCTTGGATCACAAATGGTACATACAAATATTTTCCCTGGAACCTTATTAATCATAAAGTAAACCATGAGTCATATACATTAATTTTTCTTTCAAGAAAAGTGATATAGTTCTGGTAGAGAAGATGGAAAATATGAAGATTGCTATCTCATTTTGAAGCAAAACATCTAATGGCATATACTTCTCACAAGAAAGAGATACAAATCTAACAAGTTTAGTGATGATGAAAATAATTTTCCATATTTCAATAGTTTTGCTTTTTTAATGCTACATTAATTAAAGAGTCTAAATAAATTTCTTCGTGCTTTGCAAGTTCTTTTCATTTATGCTACAGACAATTTAATTTCCTCTGCTTCCTCATCTGTATGGAAGAGCAGAGGTAGGACATTCTTATTATGAAGGACTCTCTACAATTCCATGCTGATTTACTATTTTCAGCAGTTAAGGTAGTCTGTTTTGAAATATGCACCACAAATGACACCTTCCTTAGTAAGTGAGGCCATGACTAGTTATGCGAATGAGGACCGAAACCGGCTTCTTAGGAAGTTCTGGCTTCTGATAGAAACTATAGAAAATGGCTTGGTAATAGTGGGAATCCGGTAACAGCGGTTCAGCCCCTTGGTTACCCAGATCCTGCCAAAGGCTCTGGACTGCCCCGCAGGGACTCCGCACTCATGTTCCATGTGACCAGGAATTTTTTTAACTTTCTGGGCATGAAGATTTTCCCTCAGATCCTCACATTCATTTTGCATCAGTGTGCCTCTGGTGCACATGGTGAAGGGAATGCAGAATTAGAGGTTAACCTACACCTAGTAACATCTGTGGAACACGGAATGACCCCTGAGAGTGTAGTCTGTATATCTAATAATATTGCAAAATGTGTCTCCGGACTCGGGTTTAATGTGAAGGTGGCCATGGGTGATCATCTCCTCTCCCTCCTAAAATCTACAGAAATGGCTTCAAGATGAAAAACAAAACTATAAAAAAATGAAATCAGAGAACAGAAAATATGATATAAAAGTTATTATACTAAACGTGTAGAAAGCAGAATGAAATGGAGAAGGCTGAGTGCCATAGGGGTAAAGGCCCAGCAGAACAGGCCAGAGGAGGACAGAGGGGAGGTGCTCACCCCTGGCCCCCAGAGGCTCTGGGGGGACCCAGGGAACAGGCAAAGTGGGAGTCAGTTTAAAAGCCTACCTGCCCACTGCGGGCTGGTACCAAGAGAAAGAAGAGGTTGATTCAGGATCAGTGACCATTGAACATGCACCATAGGATGAAAACGGGGTGATGAGTTACCCCCTGTTTCCCTGCACCACCCATCACCCTTCCCTGCCCTGTTTCTGGAGCCCTTGTTGACTTGTAAACATCTTTTTCTAGAAGGAAATTAAAACATGGTCTGTGGGGAAAAAAGAAATGAAAGGTCCCAGGTAAAATTTATCTAGATATTTAGGAGTTTCCTGACATGTAGACATGTTCCCAAAGTGAAGTCAACTGTAGGGTCTTGACTCCCACCCCAGATCCCACCTACCCCATAGACGTCCTGAGATGCCTTGCTCACTTCCATCGCGGAGGGACGTGTCCACTGGAGGGGCAGTACATGGCGGAAAGCCTATCCCAGGACAGAAACTGAAAAAAATCAGTGCTAATAAAAATGGGAACTAGTTAGAATAGATAGTTAAAGACACATCTATAAAACAAGAGCAGGAAACCATTTTCAAAAAGCAGAGAAAGACAAGATCTAATAAATTCATATACAGTCCAAATATAATAAGGTCAGGAAAATATGCAACAGCCAAAATGTCTTAGGTGTAAAATTAGGACAAATATATACAAAAATTTGATGAATTTAGGTGGTTTGACATCAAACGAAAAAAAAATTGTAGACAAAGAAGAGAAAAAGGAAACAGGAGTTTGTAATGCATCCCACTGTTGTCGTGTATTTAAAAACTAAATTAATTAATAGAGGGGGTAGAGAGAGAAGAGGGGAGGGGAGGGGAGGGGAGGGGAGGGGGGATAGTACAGGATAGGAAAGGCAGCAGAACACAACAGACACTAGTATGGCAATATTTAAATCAATGGATGTGTAACTGATGTGATTCTGCAATCTGTATATGGGGTAAAAATGGGAGTTCATAACCCACTTGAATCAAAGTGTGAAATATGATATATCAAGAAACATGTAATGTTTTGAACAACCAACAATAAAAAAAATAAATAAAAATAAAAACAGTGTTTACAGAAAGACAAAAAAAAAGAAGCTAATAAAAATTGCCAAGATCATTGTAATGTCATGTGTAGCTAATAAAATAAATTAAGAAAAAAAAGAAGCTAATAAAGAGTAAAATAAAAAAAATAAATAAATAAAAATAAAAAAAGGAAACAGGAGAGGAAAAAAATCAAAGAAATGGAATAAAAATATCTCCAAACACAAAGGGTGTTTAAGTTGAAAGACCTCACTGAAAGCCCAGAAAATTTAATGTAATAAAACAGTCATATAAATGCATATTTTGATAAAGTTTCCAAAGATCTGGAGTTAAAAATGTAGATTTTTAAAAAAATACGTACTAACCTGACTTGGACAGTGAAATTCAAAAGATAGTGCCACGATTGTGCTAACAATTCTGATGGAAAATTACTTTCAGCCTATAATTTTATATCCAGACAATGTATCACTCAACTGTCAGAATTGAATGAAGACATATTTACATGTGCAATAATTTAAAAAGCCTTACCTTCTATTCACCCTTTCTTAGGGATCTATTACAGAATTCAATTAATGAAAAATAAAGCAGGAAAGGGGGGAATAATTTATGTTTCTTTTTAATACATTAATTCATTATTATAACTAACAAGTAAAATTGTATATATATATATATATATATATATATTTTATATATATATATATATATTGTGTGTGTGTGTGCAACATGCTACCTTTCTGTGTAAGAGGGCAAATTCCCAATAGGATTGTAGAGATTTTATTGAGGGTAAATAAACCCAGGGGCTTGGGCGTGCTAGGCAAGCACTCTCCCCCTGAGCTACAACCCCAGCTCCCAGCTAGGGCAGCTTTGAGCTATTAAGAGGGACAAGATTTAGGCTCTCTGACCTAAACTTGCTCCTCCTTTCTTCCAACTGTGGCCAAGGAGAAGCCAATCTTTACCTTATCTTTACTATTGCAAATATGGTACATTCCTGAAATAACAGAGTATGTTTATTAGATTTTCATTCTTACACAAGCATTCTTATATGCTTTGACTCCTTCATTATTTTAAAACCTATTTACCTATTAATCACCGATTCTTTTTTGAAATTTATCTCCCAGATCTGCCAGACACCAGGCAGTACTACTCCAAAGGCTCAAATACTTCAGATCCTCCAACTCTTCTCTGGGGCTCCATTCTCGTTTCCTTTGGTTGTTTTGTAAGAACAGCTGCCTCCTATGGATGTGTGTTTCTTGCTTCAGTTTAGATCAACAAACAGGTTTACAGGCCTAAGTCACTTTAGTCACAGTGGATCCCATTTCCCTGCCCTACAAGGGAGACAGGGTTTTCTGCATGTGAATATCCAGCTGCCCCACATCATTTCTTATAAACTGTCCTTCCCCCATCTCGAGTTCTTGGCAACTTCATTGCCGATCAAGTGAATGTAAAGACATGCGTTTGCTTCTGCGCTTTCGATTCTGCTCCATTGTCCTGGGTGTCTGTTTTTAGGCTGGTACCATGCTGTTTTGATGACCACAGTGTATATCAAAGTCAGGTACTATGATTCCTCTAGATTTTTGCTCACGATTTCTTTGACAGTTCAGGATCATTGCTGACTTCCTACAAATTTTAGGATTTTAAAAATTTATGTGAAATGGACCATTAGAATTTTCATAAGAACTGCAGTGAATCTGTAGCTTTCTGTGGATTTCTTCAGGTAGCATGGACATTTTAAAAAAGACTTATTTTTTAGTTGTCATTGGACACAATACCTTTGTTTTATTTATTTATTTTTATGTGGTGCTGAGAATCAAACCCAGGGCCTTGCACATGCAAGGTGAGTGCTCTACCACTGAGCCCCAACCCCAGCCCATAGCATGGACATTTTAATATTGATTCTTCTAATCCACAAGCATGAGATTTCTTTTTTTTTAATTTTTATTGTTGGTTGTTCAAAACATTACATAGTTCTTGACATATGATATTTCACACTTTGATTCAAGTGGGTTATGAACTCCCATTTTTACCCCGTATACAGATTGCAGAATCACATCGGTTACACATCCACTGATTTACATATTGCCATACTAGTGTCTGTTGTATTCTGCTGCCTTTCCTATCCTCTACTATCCCCCCTTCCCTCCCATTCCCTCCCCTCTTCTCTCTCTACCCCATCTACTGTAATTCATTTCTCCCCCTTGTTTTTTTTCCCTTTCCCCTCACTTCCTCTTGTATGTAATTTTGTATAACCCTGAGGGTCTCCTTCCATTTCCATGCAATTTCCCTTCTCTCTTCTTTTCCCTCCCACCTCTCATCCCTTCTTTTTATTTATTTGTGTCTGTTCCAATTTCTTTCAGTAATGTCTTACAGTTTTCACATATAGGTCTTTCGCCTCTTTGGCTACACTTATTCCTAAGTGTTATTAAAGTTTTGGTAGCTATTGAAAATTAGATTTTTCATTTCTTTTTCTGGTAGTTCCTTATTAGTATATAAAAACACTATGGTTTGAGCTTGTTGATTATATACCCTCCAACTTCACTGACTTAATCTATCAGTTCTGATAGATTTGGGTGGGGTCATTAGGGTTTTCTGTATTAAGATGATTTTGTTTGCAAATGGGACAACTTAGTTGTCTTTTCCAATTCGGATGCCTTTTCTTTCTTTTTCTTGTCCAATTTTTCTGAATAAGACTTCCAGTATCATGTTGAATATAAGACTGGTCATTTTGTTCCTGATCTTAGAGGGAAAAACTTTCAACTTTTTACCATAGAGAATGACATTGGCTAGGGGCTTGTCCTGTAGGACCTTCATCGTGGTGACGGAGGTACATTTCTTCTATACCCAGTTTGTTCAAAGTTATTATTATCAAAGGATGTTGGATTTTGTTAAAAGATTGTGGGATTGTGTCTACTGAGATTAAATAAAGTTTCACCCTTCATTCCGTTAAAAAATTTTAATGCTTAAGTGGACAGGTAGGCAGGCTAGCTCTGAAGTCCTCAGGGTTGGGCCGAGAGCCTTGCTCCATGGCAGCAGACCAGGTCAGAGCCGCAGGGTTTGCTTGGAGCTTGGTCCCCAAGAGCAGGCCTTGGAGCCCACCTCTGTGGGAGCTTGCCTGAATCCTGCGTCCACAGGGGCTGCACTGGTGGGGCCAGAGCCTGCAGATTCTGAGGCAGGCAATAGCATTAGTCTTGCACCTGGGTCCCCTGGCATGGGGCTAGAGCCTGGCTCCCAGGAAACTGGCCTGACACCAGGTGGCCCTTCAAGCCTGAGTCTGTGGCGCATGCTTGAGTTCTGGGTCTGTGAGGACTGACTTGTCGCCTGGGTCCACAGTGATGTTTCTGCAGCCTCAGTCCAGAGGACATGGCCTGCCACCCAGCTCTGCCAGATTGGGCCTCAGCTCTGATCTGGCAGAATGCACGGCCTCAGGGCCCAGCCTCCTGGACATAGCTGGACCTCTGTCTGTCCTACTATGTTCTTATGTGTCAACGTGACAATGTCTTCTTAAATTTACTAGTAATCGTATATTAATAGGAGGTTGCACAGAAATCTACAAGGAAGTATATTTCTGTGCATGTTTTCCCCAGATTCCCTAATGTGAATGTCTTCTACAAATATAGTATAATCTCAATACCAAGAAACTCTCATTTGTACAATCCACAGGGCTTATTCAGATTTTGCCAGTTGGGTGTGCACTTATTTGCGTGTGTACGTATGCAGTTTATTTGAGTCTAGGGGCTGTATAACTACTGTGATGAAGTACTCCACAGCACCATTACAAGACTCTAGTCACCCAGGATAGCCACTGTCATCCCTTCTCCATCCCATCCCCAACCCTGATAGCAGTCGCTATCCTTCTCCACAGCCAGTCATTTCATGATATTCTATGTGGAGTTACCCGGTCTGTGTCACTTTGAGCTTGGCCTCTTTTTATTCAGCATAATTTCCCTGAGGCTCTTGTGACCTGTTGCAGCTAAGAAGCATTCCGTGGTGGATGTAGCACAGTTGGATCAATCATTCATCCATTTACATAGCATTTTAGTAGGCAGTTTGGGGATACCACTAGTAGAGTTCCTATGCATGTTTGTGAGGCAATTCTTGTATGAAAATAAATGTTCATTTCTCTGTGATGCATCATGCCCGAGGGTACCATGGCTGGGTCAGGTGGCAAGTCCTTTTTTAGTTCTGATGGGAGCTGCCAAACTGCTTTTCCTAGTGATAGTCCCTCTGCATGTTTCTGTAACCAACGCAGAGGCAGCTCCATGTCTCTGCACCTTAGCAGCGCTTGGTTTTCCCAGCACATTTTCCGTGTGGCCATCTGTGTGTACTGATGGGTCCTTCCAGTTTGCCTTTGCATGTCTCTCAATGCTAATGATGTCAAACTGGTTTTATGTGTTTGTCACCCATGTGTCTTCTTTGGTGAAATGCCTGTGCATGTCTTTTGCTGATTTTCTAATTAAATCGCTTGTTTTTTCACGTTGCGCATTGAGATTAATATTCTACATGCAAGGCCTTGGCTGGATCTGCGATTTGCAAATATTTTGTTCTGGTCTGTAATTTGTCTTCTCACCCTTGGGGTGGAGTCTCTTGCCAAACGCAAGTTTTAATTTCAGGGAGGTCCAGTCTATCAGTTTACCCTTTTACAGATCATGCTTCTGGTGTGAACTGTAAGAACTCTTAGCTTTTCTGAGATTTTGACGAATTTTTCTCCTATGTTCTTTTCTAGAAGTTTTAAGTTTCACGTTAAAGTCCATAACCTCTTTTGAGTTATATTTTGAGTAAAAGTGAAGTGCCGGTTAAGATCATTATGATTATTTTTCGAATGATGGTCCAGTTGTCCAATTTACTGAAAAGCCTATATTTCCTCTGTTAAATGACTTTGACTCCTTTGTCAAAAATGAATTGAAGGTATTGATGTGGGTGTATTTCTGGGGGACCTCTGTTGTCTTGCATTGTTCTGTGTCTGCTTTTCTGTCAGTATCAATTTCTTATTTCTGTGCCAATACCTTTTTAATCCTTTAACTGCTTTTTTTTTTCTTTTTTTTTATTGGTTGTTCAAAACATTACAAAGCTCATGACATATCATCTTCCATACATTTGATTCACGTGAGTTATGAACTCCCATTTTTTACCCCAAATACAAGTTGCAGAATCACATCGGTTACACATCCACATTTTTACATAATACCATATTAATGACTGTTGTATTCTGCTAACTGCTTTTTTAATGTTTTTTTTTTTTTAAGCAAGGATT
Organism: Marmota flaviventris; assembly: GCF_047511675.1. Lineage (NCBI taxonomy): Eukaryota > Metazoa > Chordata > Mammalia > Rodentia > Sciuridae > Marmota > Marmota flaviventris. Next base: position 108,924,683 of record NC_092505.1, on the reverse strand, counting down.
CAGCAGACACTGTAAGTAAGTGCACAGGTTTGGTCTGCAATCTCTTATTTTATATATATATATATATATATATATATATATATATATATATATATATGATTGTGTACTATTATATATACATATATATAAAGAGAGAACTACCTGTGGTAAAATGTGTTAGTATTTTCTATTCATGAAGATATTTAATGTATATTTTAGTTTAAAAAGCAGGGTAAGATCTATATACATTTGAAAAGTGACAGGTATGTGGCAAGTGCCAAAATGGCACAGAGTAGTGTCAAGTCCCGGAGGAGATGAGGAGTTTGGGCAGGTGGGAGGTGGGGTTCAGAGGAGGAGGGTCAGAGGAAGTCAGCCCACAGACCGGACCAGAGCTGGACGTTCATTTCAAAATATAGCCCCAAAGACCCCTGAAGAAAGAGGTAAGGAAATCAATTCACCTAGCTGCCTGCAACTACCAGACACAAAACAATGTGTGACATAAAGACACAAGACACTGGGCATCTGGCCCTAAGGACAGTGGTGCCTCAGAATCCAGGAATACCTTGGGGCCTCTGTGGCCTGGAGGAGGCAGCCAGGGGGAGGAGATCCAGGCAGGCCCGGGGTCTGGCTGCTGGAAGAGACGCAGGGGCAACCCGGGTGTGTGCCCTCGGGGGAGGGAACCAGGGAACTGAGAGCCGGAGGGAAAGAAAACTCCAGAAATCTGCAGAGGGCCCTGGAGCTCCATAGACTGCTGACCAACACAGGAGCGCGTCCAAGCGGCGACTAGAGCGCCCAGCACTCGGACCACCTGGAACAGCGCAGCCCTCCCTGGGACAGCCAGCCCAGGCAAGTGCTTCCTCCAGGGGTGCCCGATGGTTCCGAGAAACTCGCCTGTCACTGGGGAAAGTATTATCCCCCCACCTAGCAAAGCTGAAAATAAGGGGGACCCAAGGATTAGACTGCTCCCAAGAAACCAGGGGCAGAACAAAGCCAAGAACGACCAGGAGCACAAACTCGCTGGACACCTGAGGGTCAGCGTCGCGATGTCTGCCAACCCGACCAGTGAACATCCCTCAACAAGAAAAGGCAACTCATGGGAGAGGGAACCATCCACCGAAGTGGACCCTGGATGAAGAGGGGCGGTAGGACGTGGCTGCCCTGTCTGCCGAGGTCTGAGTGCGGGCAATCGGGGTCCGGTGGGGAGGACGAGGCACAGAAGGGGCAGTGGAAGTGGGACTCCAGACCCTGCAGTGGCCCAGATGCGATCCACACTGGGTTTCCCGCCACAACAAGAGGACGCCTTGTTTAAATCCTGAGCATGCAGTAGCCCGGGAAGGGCAGACTGGGGTCCCCAGGTCCATGCTAGCAGGAAGAGCTTTCACCTTAGAAGGGAGCTAGGGAGAGGCTGGGGTCACTGTGCCCCGCATTTGCACAAATACCCTCCAGGGTGGCTTAGAATTATCTGAAGAATCCCAGGACCCCATCTTCACACCCTGATCAGTACTGGACACAAAGACTTGGTCCTGATGGGTCCAGCACTCAAGCCACTCTTCCTGATTTTTCTCTCTTCGCCCTTGCTTAAGGAACAGAGAGAGAGAGAATAGATTATAAATGTAGGCTCTGCTCTTTCATGACTAGAAAGCCGTAAATAGACATCAGCCTTCTGCTGGGAGACAGAGCCATGTCCCAAACTCCCCACTATCCAGGTTCACTTGGAAACGATGTTTTGAAACTAAAATATATCACATTAATAAGCCTACCAAGGTTTACAGGGGATTTGACCTTGGCTTTGACTTTGATTTTTGTGTATCTAAGAGGGCCCACTGTCCTTGCTGCTTTGCTTTGTGTGCTTCTACCAGCACTGACCTCCCCACAGGACCCAGCCCCCAGACCCCAGGCCAGACCCCAGACAGCAGCTCCCTGAGGCCATTCAGGACCTGCTGGGAAAGTAAATCAACACAAAATAAAACCAACTATAAAAGCTGATTAATTCCCTTAGTAGGAACCAATCCTTAAACAATTTTCCTTCATTTTAATGTTAATTTCAATTTCTATTAAAGACAGCACACCAGTTGCTGTCTTTCTTTTTTGAAGCTTGAGTTCTGTCCATGATAATAATAAAAATTGCTATTATTTTGAAGGCAGTGAAGCTGAAAGACTGGACTTAATTGATTGCAGCTGGGAATAACGTTTTACCCTTCCCTAAGCAATAGCAGGTGGAGCTGTGAGATCTTGGACAGGTCAAGATCAGCATGGAGACTAAGCCTGCTGGGCCCTTGCCCTTGCCCACCAGTCTGCAGGAGTACAGAGCAATTAAAGTCCCCTTCCTGAGAAGCGGTATATAGACAGCCCCTCTCTAGGATATGACCTTGAAAGGACTATTTTGTGAAGCTACTTCAAGGTTGACAGGTAAACCCAAGAGACCTTGCTGAAAATCCTGCTGAAACACAAACACAAAGCTTCCATTTGCCCAGTGGTGGGGTGGGTTGTGCGTTTGGTCACAGTGCATGAGAGCAGAGCCTCCACCAGCTCCTTTCTTAATTTCCTCTCCTAGAAGGTACCTGGCCTCACCTTTAGTTCTGTTGAGCAAATACTTAAGGGGAATCCCTGTGGAGAGGTACACCATATGTACCTGCTTGGTGCGCAGCGCCCTCAAGCTGACCTCCATTAGGGCCTTACCTTGTGCTTCTGCAATTCCAGCCTAGCACTAAAAGGTAGGAACGCTGGCAAGGCAGGAGACAGGCATCTTGTTTAGACAGATGAGGAACCGAGCACACCCGCAGGCTCCCCAGGCAGTGCACAGTGTTTACTTCTCAGGAGGTTCTTTCCACCAGACCTAAGTACCTTCTAACCCCACTGATAAGAGTCAGTAACATCGTCCTGTGCCTCCTGTTAGCACGTTGTTTCACTGCTGTTTGGGGTTGATCTGTAAATTGAGAAATATCTTAGAGTTAAGAAGTCACTAGAGAAGATGGCAAAACCTGCTGAGAGCCACAGCCGAGTGGGAATGGCCCCTGGCATTTTGCCAACAGTATTGGTTGACAGGCGAGGCATTACTATCCGCCTCGGCCGCTACTTTGGAGTTCTCGCACTACTTTGGAGTTCTCGTGGGGATTCCCGGGGATTCCCAGAGAGTTCCCATTGGTTGGGGAAGTGCAGGAGGAGGGATTTCCAGAGGAGATATTTCCGGTTGCTGGTTCCTGGAGGCGCCCCGTGGCGGTCAGCAGATTTCCCTGGAGCGTGTGTGGAGTGTGCTGGTAGAGTTCAGAAATAATGTTTGTTCCTGCTTCAGTGGCTCATGATTTGTGCCCAGCCAGACTGTGGCATTTGGTGGCCCGTACAGGGAGCCCCGGGACACTCCAGGGTAAGTGACGGAAAAAAGCTGCCCGTCCCTAGATAGGGCGAGAGGAAAAATAGCCATTTCGAAAAAATGGAGAGGATTGATGCAGTATGTTTGTGTCTTGTTTTGTCTCAGTGTATTGTATTGTCTTTGTGATGAAAATATGGAAGGGGTGAGAAGTAAATTACTAAGGGAAAGAGGCACCCCAGTGGAACCAAGAATAGTTAGGGCATGTGTTGATAAAAGCCCAGGAACTCTAGTCAGAAAGAAAAAGAAAGTTCAGAAGAAAAAGGATTATCAGGAGAAAAGTTGCAGTAAAAGGCTATTACTGAATACTTTTCATTACCGGAGGATGTGTGAAGCGGCGCGGCGGCTGCCACATGCGCGAGCCAGTCATGGCGCAGCAAGGACTTTCTAAGCGGTGGCAGCCGACTCTTCCCTGCCCCCCACCTGGGGAGCGGGACGCCACTTTGAGAGCCCAAATCCAAACCTGACCCGGAGGCACAGTCCGCAGGCTCTTGCTCCCTGTGCCCGGTGGCAGTTTGAGTCCGGAACACTCCCCGGACTCTCCCCGGGGCCATCTGGGGCTGCCTGGGACGCTGCAGGTGGAAGACAGCCCGTGTCCCTGAAGTTTGATCATTTCCAAGGCCAGTAACTACAATGGTTCTCCCACACCTGGAAGTTAATGAGTAGTAATACTACAGGATTTTCTTTAGCCAGCATTGCCGGAGTTCCTGCCTTTGTCCCAGTGCCAGTGAGGACGAGGGTGGAAAAATTTCCGGTGTTGCTGAGAACCGGACGAGACTTTGGATCAAGCTAGCTGCCTGCAGAACTTACCTGGACTGTGATCTACTTGGATGTGAGTTAATCTATTGAGACTCTGCTTTATCTGAACTGAGACAACAAACTGTATCTTTGCTAACGGTGTCATTGCTGGTATAATTTTTCCAAGGGCTTCTTGCATGGAGCCATCAATTGGCTTGGTATTGTGGCATTTTTGTATCCTCCCCTTCTGCTTGTAGCAGATTATTTATGGTGTTTGTGTAAAAACCACTATGGTCATTATTTAAATCAAACAAAAGAGGGAAATGTTAAGGTCTGTAAACAAGTCAGGATGGCGCCTGGCATTTTGCCAGAGGGAGTGGTTTGTGAAGTAATGCCAGCGAGCCATTAAGTGTAGAGATTCAATATTGGTTGAGTGCTGTATCTAGTTTATGTTAATTAAGATAAGCTGTGTGGAAAGTATATATACCCCTCCTGTCCTACAATAAAGGGCTCCCACTCCTGCTGTATCAATCTACACAAGTTCCTTGTCACCGCCCCCCCCCCCCCCCCCAGTTAGTTTGCTGCAGCCTCACTGCGGCAAAAACCAGATCTTATTTTCTGTGTCAATTGGGGAAATAATAGCTAAACAATCAACGTCTTAGAGTTCAAGAAGTCTTACTACATCGAAGGTGTTCATCCTCCCACTTGGTGTACAGTCCTATGGCACCAAGGTCTATATTCTAGGCATCAGCATTGTTCGTGGCACTGGGGAAATAACAAAGAAGAAAACAAAGTCTTGGCCTTGTGAAGATGTCTTTGTGGAGAGGACAGAGAGGGTATTCTATTAATTGTTCCATGTCCACTGACACTGAGGAACTTGGGGAAGGACAGGGGCAGATGAGGAGGGATGAGCTGTTGGGGGAACTTGGTGGAGTTGCTGTTTGATTTTTCATACAGTGACCTGGGAATGGATCACTCAAAAGGGAAGATGAAAGCAGATATTAGTGAGCAGAGATCAGTGAGCAGAGAAGGAAGGAGCATGCATTTATTCAGAGGAAGGATTTCAGGTAAGGAGGTGCAAGCACAGGAACTAGGGCATTGGTGCATTCAGCCAACAGGGGGAGAACCAATGTGTGTCACTGAGGTCATCAGAGCAAGGCGAGAGTCAGGGGAAGAGGCTGGGAGTTGGCAGAGCATCTGAGTGCTCATTGTGGGACTTTTCTCTCTGCTCTGAGAGAGAGGGGTGACCATGGGAGGGTTCTGGGCAGAGGAGTGATGTGACCTGACAAAAGTTTTTGAAGTTTGCTTTGCTTCTGTACGGAGATCACACAGGAGAAGAGGGACAGGAGAGACGCAGAGGCCAGAGAGGAGCTGGAGAAGGAAAGAGGACAGCACCCTGCGTTGAGGGGCCAGGGCCTGCATGTGGTCTAGGTGGCTGAGCTGCAGGGCCAAGGGAAGAGGAGGATCAGGAGAGGACAGACCCCAGCAGCAAAGGTGCACTTGCTGCTCACTCCAGTTGGCTCCTGCGTCTTAACTAGCCATCTAGTTAAAGGCTCCTGATGAAAATGATATATTTCTGTGGCCAATTCACCTTTGGAAAAAATCTGTGAAATTGTTGCTTAGATAATACTGGAGGAAAAAGAATCTGAAGTGTCTCCTAAAATATAAATGTAAACACATATTTTCATACCTAAAAGGCTTGGGACCACATCAAGCATTATTATTTCCATTATAACTTATAATAAAATACAGACTGAAATAGAACAAGAAAAAAAATTATATAGACCCAAAAGGTAAAAGACACAAGAAGAATTACATGCTTATATGACAATCCAGGGTAAAAGCAACATACAGTTCAAAACAAAAGCAGGCACAGAGATCATACTGAATATAGCATTATGCATGTCTAATTATTTAGTTACAAAGTGGCAAATCGATAAGACTATTCTCCAAGACTTTGTAGCGTGAAGGAATATATTATGATAATAAAAAATAAACAGTAAGTATGGCTAATGATACACCAACAACAAATAATGCTTTTCTCAGAATGCTATTTATGTCAGAAAAACATTGGCACCTCAGTGCACAGACACCTCCCTGGCAGGTACCTTCTCTTCAACATGGAACTTGTTGCTAGAGGGCCAGTTCTAGGTACCACTGTGCTCACCTTCTGTGAAATCCCTTCTGAGACCTGCTACAATTGATTTTATGGCTGAGATGTTATTAGTAATATTCCTTTTGGTAAGCTTCACATTCCAACTCCAAACACTTCAGAAACATTTGATTTGGGTATAAATGTAATAAATTTATGTATTTTCTACATGCAATGAAGTTGCCTTAATATATTTTTATGCTAAAGTACATGAGCGGGTACAACTAAATTTCAGTAATCAATGGTTGTGAACACATTAGATCAAATTTGGGGAAAGATACATTTCTTCAAGAAAGTGAAATGAGTGCTTTTGTATGTTTATGTATGATGCTGTTGCTTCATTTGAGTCAATTTAGGACTAAGGCCTGGTGTGTGCCAATGTCCAGAGGTCGTGGCTGGGGCTTCAATTTCGCATTTCCAATTAGGAGTGGAAGAAATTACATCCTGTTTCTTTCTCATTTTCTCAACCTATATGTGCACTGTTGGTGACACAATTTTGGGTGGTCTTAGACAAATCTGTATCACCTCTTGAGGCCATCTGATGTCCAATGACATCTGTCTTACCATGAATGTGGACCAAAGAGAGATTTCAAGCCAAAATAAAACCCACACAGTGTGGCTCTTTGGCAGCTTCTGTAGATGCAAAAGTTGAATATGCATTTTCCGCAGGAGAGCAAGTTTTGTTCCAGGTAATAGTTGCTTTTTCTTGCAATGACCACCACACTGAAAAACAAATTTCTCAGGATGCACCATTGTACTCTTCCAGTAGAAGCAGACTTTTGCCTGATCTGCTTCTGGAACACCTAGGTTTTCAATGGGGAGTGATGCATTCCCTCCCCAGTGTTGGACCACAGCCTCAGCCAAACAATGCAGTATAGAAATCAAGCATGTGTTTACCGTTCTTTGAGAAAAAAAAGACTACCCAAACACATTGTGAGAAATAAAGAAGTCATTGGGGAAGAAGCTAAATAATTTTGCTTGTAGAAAAACAGTCAGAACAAATGTTGGCTTATGTTTCAACCTTGAACTTAAAATGGTCATGGTTTTGAAATGACTCTTTTTGTTAACCAGAGGCCAAGTAAAAAGTATGATTCCATGGCTTCCTTTAAATTTCAGAAGGTTTCTGGGGAACTAATAAAAGTGGTCTCTGAATTGATATATGCAAGTTCTCGGAGAAGTAAAAAAAAGTGGTGTTGCTCACAGCAATGGGTATCATCCATTCTCTTTAAAAGTTTCATGTTCTTAACAGGAAGAATGAACACTCAGAAACAAGCAGCTCTGAGCATCATGTACATCATGGGTGACCTGAGATCAGTAAGGGGACAATGTTCATATCTGTGGCCATTTGGCTTTGACTATTTCCCCAAGGCCAATGCTGGGGGTAGTCCCTAGTCCCCCGCTTGGTGCTGTTGGGAGAGAATAGAACCTTGAAGAGGTGGACCCTGGTGAAGGTCTTAGGTCATTGTAGGAACATGTCTTCAAATGAATGGTGGGACCTAAACCTTCTTCTTTCTTTCTTTCACTTCCAGGCTATGAGGTGAGTGGTTTTACTGTGATGTGCCACCGTGGTGTGCCCCTACTGGGCCCAGGTACCAGTCAGGAGAACTGCTCTTAGCTGAAGGGAGCTGCCCTTCCCCAGGTAACCTGTGGCTGGCCTGTGCCTCCAACAGGGATGTGGCAGCCTCCCCACCAGCCTCCCTGCCAGGCCAACAGGGCAGTGCTGTAGCCCATATCCAGAACCCTCTGTGTGTCTCTACAGCACTGGGTTTCACCCAAGAACCCATCCTCCTGGTCCCCGTCCCCCAGAGGTTTTCCTGAGGCGCCGGCCCTCAGTACAGCCCCTGCACCCAGGCCCGGCTCTTTCCCTGGGGAGCCCAATGCGGACAGTCACCTGTAGCTGAGCTCCTTCCTTTGCTCCTGTAAGCACTCTCTCAGCCAGTTGCATCCCTGTCCAGGGCTCAGCATGGCTCTTGGCCTACATGGGCACCCTTACTTGTCTAGGTCAATATTCCCTCTACCATGGATGATTTTCATTTTCATGCTTCTTTCTTTTGCTTTCTCCTCCTTTGTCTTTTCTTTGGGCCTCCCTGGTATGGCAATTTAGAAACTCAAGTGGGCATTAAGTCCTTCAGGGAAGAGAACAGTTGATACATAGAGATCATCAGAACTACCAATCCCCTTCCTTCCTGCATTTGACTGGAGTCTCAGGCCTTCTCTGTAGAGAGAGCTTGGGCCACTTGAGACCTTCAATTACCTAGGAATTTGCATTACAATTTGATAGAAAAATTATAAGCACAGAAATTACTTTAAAAATGTTCCTGTTCTGCCAGTATTTATAATGTGCATAAATTTCAATCTAACAGTTTAATTCTTAGGCTATTTTACGAAAAAAAAAAAAAGAGTATTCAATGTGCATAAGAGTCAGATAAAAATGTTTACTGCAGCACTGTTTATATGGTAGAACCGCCCTTAAGACATATGTTCTACTGAAAAATTCGTCACAGAACATCGCAACAGAAATTATGAACCAAATTGTATAAAATAAGAATGTATATTATATAATTGAATATTTATACACCCATAGTCCAAAACACTTACATGTTAAATACGTAGACAAAGATTTGGGTAAAATTAATAAATAAACTTGGTTAGTTTAAATGAAAAGAGTAGAATTTGGACAGTCTGATAAAAGGAAATTTTATTATTTATGTTATATGCTTACATATTCCTTGAATGCTTTTTTTTCTACAAAGAAAATATATTTATACAGTATTTCTTATATGAAAAATACCTTAGAAATCTAGTCATAGGGAAAAAAGTAAAAGGAAAAATCTCACCATATTTAATGAGATATCCATCTCAAATATCACCACTTCGAACAGCCTACCTCTCCCTCCTTTAATTCCTCTGTACCTGAGTGTGTATCTTTCTTATGGTATTTAATCAGTTAAAACATTTACTAAGACTCTACTGAGAGTCAGTTGTGTCCCTACCTCTGGGAATTTATGGATAAAAGAAAGAAATGCATTTAACAGTAAAGAAGCGAGCACAATGCCAGCATTCAGCAAGTGTGAACCAAGTATTATGGACGTCAAGGAGGTAGAATTCCAAGACAGACCTGAGATTCCCATTTGGTTTGCTCCTGGCCTTGGCCAGTGGGGATCATAGGCAGGAGGTGTAGACCAAGAGGAAGGGTTCAGGTATTCTTTCTCCAACTCTGCTCTGCTCAGCCACCCTGATGGTACGTCTGTCTCAAGGTCAGGGCACTAATCTGAGCCTATTACACATTTTCACCTCAGTTAGTCCACATAACCTACAGTGGAGTGGAAATTACTGTTACTCCCATTCGTAAGATGAGGTTAAGTTAATTGTTGGGAGTCATGGAGAAAAAAAAAATGGAGTTCAAATTCTAACTCAGTCAAACCAGAGGCCCAGATCATAGCCACTATCATTTCCTAGACTTAGCCTTACCCAGAATCATCAATCACTTCATGGAGGAAATACAAGCTTCAGCCTTGACTATGCTCCCTGAGTTATTTAAACACTGACGGTGTCATCAATGTTGGATTGGTTCCTTGTCACAGGAGGAAAGAGATCATAGTATTGGCATACTTTAAAACTTACCCACTGTTGCAATACAAAAGGAAAATTGTGAGAGGGCTCTGTTTTATTCTATTTCCAACTTGTATATCCTTCAGTGGAATATATTTGTATCCTAGCTTCTTACATGGTACTGAAAATTAGTATGTGGTGACAAATTTCACTATAATTTCATTTGATCTAACTATATAAAGCAATCTCAGGGGCTCATAAAACATGCAGTGCTTATCACTGTGAATTGGGAGTTTCTAATTATTTTGATGGAAAGAGTTTCTAATTTCAAACAAAATTAAAAGAAAAATGGTAATATGAAATTTGGTTCTTGAATTCAAGTTCTCTATCTTCAAGGTCCATAGCTGTTTTTTTAGAAAAATAATACAGGTATCTTCCCTCTCATTGGCATTGCTTAACTTTTTTATTTAACAATTTGTGTTATTTGTTGAAGCTAATTTTCAAAATATTATGCTTTAATAATTGAATTTGTGATATGTATTTGAAAACAAATCACAATTCTGTGGTTTGGATATGGGTCAAAGGCCTGTTAATTAAAAGTGTGAACTGCCCTTTTATGGGCCAACTGGTGATTAAAACAAGCAAGCAGAAAAAAGTTTGGGCTCTCCTGGAATGAGCTCCAGTCTGCTCATTACCCAGATACTATCTCTCATGAGAACAAAATTAGGAGTCACTACTTTCACTTAGGAACCTACTCTATAATGTTGGGCATGACTGACAGTGAGAATAAAAGAAAAAAGTATCACTTATATCACAAGGTCCCTAGTCTCTTGGGGAAGACAATGGGGCATATTATCTGAGTGCCACGGAGAGGAGAGCATACAGACAGAAAAAAAAAAAAATGCTTGGAAGCTACAGGGTGAGACCTAATGAAAAAAGTCTGACACCTGTGTTGCATATGGAGAGATCAGTAGGAGTTTTACATTAACTAAAATAAATGTGTTTGACACAGAGGTAACAGCCTATGCAGAGCCAGAGAGCAGCATGGATATGATCCGTTTGGGGAATGGTTAGGATTTCTTCATGATTGGGCTATGGATTGTAAGGAAAGAGGTGAAGAGTCACATGACTGTACAGTCTTGCATCAGAGTGGGAAGAATCTTGCATTAGGCTATTTGAAATTCATCCTGGAAGCACCTGGAACCTTTGGAGAATATTAAATGCTACATGAGTTCTTTCAACTGCTTCATGATAAAAACACTGAAACTGGAAATAAATGAGAACTTCCTCAACTTAATAAAAGACCTAAGAAAAGGATCACACATAAGAGTGAATCCTTCCCTCTAAAGTCAGGAAGAGGACAGGATGTCCATTCTCACCATTTTTATTTAACATCATGTTAGAAGAACTGGCCAGGGAAATTAGGCAAGAAAAATAAATAAAAGCTATCTAGATTGGAGAGGAAGTAAATCAATCTCTAATTACATATGACATTATCTTCTATGCAGAAAATGGTACAAGATTAGTGAATTCAACAAGGTTGCAGGATACAAGAAAAGTACAAAGCAAATCAATGGTATTTCTTTATGCTAGCAATGAATTATCCAGAAGAGAAATTTGGGAACATAATTTCATTTACCATGATATCAAAACTATTACTTAAGAATACATGAAACAAAAGAAACACCAAATTTGTACATTGAAAACTACCAAATATCATTGAAAAAAATTAAAGAAGTATAAATGAATGAAAAGACATTTCATGTTCCTGTATTGGAAAACCTATCACTTCTAAAATAGCAATAAGGAAATAATTCATAACTGTCCTACTGACTCCAGACATTTCCTATCAAAATCCAGGTGACATTTTTGGAGAAATTCAGATCAAAGTGCAAAAGACTCAGAATGGTTAAAATCATCTTTCAAAAGGAGGAAAAATTTGGAGAAAGTCAAAAGTTACTCAAAGCAATAGTATGCAATAGTAGATTATGCAGTACTAACATAATAGGAATGTAGAACAATGAAGAAGAAAGGAGACATGGCATAAACCAAACATTTATGGGCAATTGATTTTTAACAAGAATGCTGAAATCATACAATGGAAAAAAGCATCTTTTCAATAAATGATCATAGAACAATCAAATAGTCACAATCAAAACAAGGAAGCTGGACTTCATCTCTCGCCATGTACAAAAATTAACTTAAAATGGATCAAAATCTAAAGTAGTTAAAACTATTAAACCCTTAGAAGAAAATGGAGAAGTAAACCTTTTTTTTAATCTTTGACTTGGTATTAGTTTCTTAGATGTGACTCTTAAAACAGAATTGGCAGGTTAAAAAATAAAATGAGCATAATCAAAATTTAAAACGTTATGCTCCAAGTGATGCTCTCCAGAAAGTGAAAAGAACACCCAAGAATGAGAGAAAACTGTTTTCACATCAGGTGATAAAGATCTGACATCCAGATATATAAACAACTCTTACAACCAAGCAATGCAGAGATAAGCCAATTCTTAAAAATAGCCAAACAACTTAAATAGATATTTCTCCAAAGGAACTATATAAGTAGTTGATAAACCCATGAAAAAGATGCTCATTATGATTAGCCCTTAGAAAAATAGAAGTCAAAACCATAATGAAATACATTTTTATTTACATAATGTATGGCTATAATCTAGAAAAACCAGACATCAATATTTATGAGCAGCATAATTCACAATGGCCAAGCTGTAGAACCAACCTAGTTGTCCATCAATAGAGGAACTGATAAAGAAAATATGGTACATACGTGCAATGGAATGTTACTCAGCCATAAAAAAAAAAAGAATTAAATCATGGCATTTGCCAGTAAATGGACAGAACTAGAGACCATCATGCTGAGGGAGATAAGCCAGACCCAGAAAGTCAAAGGTTGAATGTTTTCTCTGATATGTGAAAGCCAGACCAAAATAAGGGAGGAAAAAGAAAAGAAAAGAGGGATGAGATTCTATCAAAATAGAAGAAAGATCGGTGGACTAGAGAAAGGGTATTAAAGGGGAGGGAGGAAGGGAGGGATAAGGGAATAGCAGTGGAATGAATCTGACCTCACTTTCCTGTGTACATATATGAATCTACCACAGTGACTCGCCATCAGGTACAGCCACAAGACACTAATTTTAAAAAGAGAAAGCAAATAAGTAAATAGCAGAAGATCAGAAAAGTAGAGGGAAGAGAACTGGGGGTAGGAGAAGGAGAGGGAAAATGCAAGTTCTGGGGGGCTGGGGATGTGGCTCAAGCAGTAGCACGCTCGCCTGGCATGTGTGCGGCCCGGGTTCGATCCTCAGCACCACATACAAACAAAGATGTTGTATCTGCCAAAAACTAAAAAATAAATATTAAAAAATTCTCACTCTCTCTTTCACTCTCTCTCTCTCACTTTAAAAAAAAGAAAAGAAAATGCAAGTTGTGGGGACTGAATCAGAGAAGATTATATTCCATGTTTTTATAATTATGTCAAAATGAATCCTAATGTTATTTTAACTAAAAAGACAACTTAAAAAAAAAGACAGACAATACCAATGGTTGATGAGTATGCAGAAAAATGAGACCCTCATCCACTGGTAATAGAAATGCAAACTGGGGCACCTGCTTTGGGAACAGCAGGTTGTCCTCAGGAAAACACAGGAGCCACATGCCAATTGCTCCACCTAGCACGCACCCCAGAGACTGAAAATAGGCTGACATCAAAACAGAATATGCCAACAGCAGCTCAATCCACAGTCCAAACAAAGGAAATGTTCCATGTCCACAACCAATGAATCAATAAAGAAAATGTAATCTATTCACACAGGGGTTGGATTCAGCCATGAAGAAGTGGGGGCCAGCATGGGTTGCAATACACCTAGAAAACATCATCCCACGGGGAAGGAGCCAGACACCAAACACTGCCCATTGCATGATAAGATCTAGATGAAATTTTTGGAATGGGTAAGACCATAACACAGCAGATTGTCAGTGGTTAGGAACCAGGGGACAGGGAGGTAAGGAATAACTGCTCATTGGCTTGTGGTTTCTTTTCAGGGTGACAACATTCTGGAATCACATAGTGACCATTCTCCAGTCTTGTAAAGTATAAAAACCACCCAATTGCACACTGTGAAAGATTAACTTTATGGTGATGGGCTATCTCAATCGAAGAACACATTGTTTCAATTCCACAGGAGTGGTACTGACTTGTAAAGGAGCCATGTGAAGTATGTGCTGATGGACAGTAAAATCTAATGCACAGTAAGTCTGCTTAATGACAAATTATAGAAAGCCGTAATTCACCAAGTACACGTAGGAATTTAAATTAATCATAAGTAGACTAGATAGGAAAACTGAAAATTAGATTATTTATGTGTATGGCAATAAGTATTTTCTCTGGAAAAGGTATCAAGATGTGTAATTACTAAGGTGATATCTAAATATAGTGTTGCCAAAAAATTACTTGCTAAAGGTCATTCACAATGACACTGAGCAAATACCTTAAGATTCCAGTGAAGAACTGCGATTCTTGCAATGATTTCAAGTTAATATAAAATTTTAAAAGGCATTAATCAGCTCTGCTTTGTAGCAAAGAGTGTAATCATGCTAAGCTCTGACTCGTTCTCCAGCGTATTCAGCACCTAAAATTAATGAAAAGAATCTTTGTCTTTCACCTCTCAGTTAGGACACATATTTTAAAAGTTGGTTGTATTTCATCCGAACTTATTTAGCTAAAGATAGTGATCAATTTTTACTTCATTTAACATGAATATGACATAAAATGGAAACTTAGTAAAGTTTCTCTGGAACTATTTCATTCCTGGTCTCCTAAGTTCCTTTCAAAACTGCTCTATTTGGGGTATGTGTGTATGTGTCCCACCAAACCAGGGTATGCATACAAATTATCAAGTGCATATTTGCTGGTGTATTTTCAAACAATTACCAATTAATCATTCCAGTTATTATATATTTCAGAAGAAAGAAAATAAAATTTTAACCATACATTGAAGGATATGGCTAAAAAGAAAACAAAAAGATACCTATTTTTAGGCTATATGATGCTATTAGCTTAATCAGAGAATATTTCTGTGTTGAAATTCACACATAAGCTTGCTCAAGCTGTGAATATATATTCTAGTTAAGCTTAATGCTCTTGGTGGTGAAAGGTGCATCTTTTTGACCTATGCTAAGCAGCCCTGAGAGGCACCAATCCAATTGCTCTGGCTTAAATCTAATTTCAATACCAATGTCTTGCTTCATGAAGGAGGGAGAACAAATGAGCAGTCCCCATCTCACCGGGCTTTGGTCCTTTGCAGAGTGATTTCTGTAATTCATCTACCGTATTCACCCAGGTGTCTGCCAGATTTGCAAGTCTCCACATCATTTTGAGCTCCTGGGGATGGCATTCATGCTTTCTGTTAGGTCTTGCTTTCCTTGGTGACATCCTCACGGTTCAGGAAGCACAATCATTAACAGCATGACAGACGGTTTTTACCTAGTCATTTTACTTTCCTACAAAAAAGAAAGAATACAGCCATGCTGCCTTCAGAGGGCCACTGCAGCCTAGACACTAGCTTAACTGGAACAGCAAGAACCCACTGACATACCCATTGGACTTCCTCGGGGCTCTTCGTCAGACCCTTTCATTTCTCACCTCGGCCAAGTGAAGAGCAGGGAGACATGGCCCAGGCCACAGTGGTGGAGCCAGGACGGAGCCTGGGCTCCTGGTATCTGCTCCCCGCCTGTCCTGCCAGAGCAGGGTCCCAAGTGTGTGGCATATCTGTAGCCATCCTCTTAAATGTGCTGATAAGAACACCAGGAAGCTTCCCCTCTTTCCTGAAAGTGTTCCTGGTATTTGAATTTACTTTGTAACAACCTGCGCCTAACTTAAAGAAAGAGATACTTCTCTCACTGTCATGGCAACTAACAAAATCAACTGTTCTCATCTCTCCCTAAACACTTCTAGACTCTGGCAATAAGCAGGCTTCGTAAGTCACATAATTGTCATCTCAATGTGGCCACAGCTTTGACCTCTCTTTTCTTAGTTTAAACAATAGCACACAGGTACTTTCTATTGACTCACAAAAATTTATACATAAATTTCATATTTCTCTTCTTCAGAGGCTGCCTGTATTTTAATATTCTAACATTCCCGAAATAACTTAGCTATTTTTATATATGGACACTAAGTTCCTTACATTTTTCCATTTAAAAAAATAGTATTGCTATTAATATATTTTGGAGCTCTTCCTTCAATTTTTGCATTATTGCCTGGGCCAATACCCTGATATGCAGTTAAGCAGATGACACTATTTATAGTTTTTATTGTTCTTGATTCTTACTATCACATTGCTTCCCTGAAGGACCCTACCAATTAAAATGCTGATGATAACACATGACCATACCTTTTATTGCATCTTCGCCAACAACGGGAATTATTTTTTTTTTTTAAAGAGAGAGAGAGAGAGAGAGAGAGAGAGAGAGAGAGAGAGAGAGAGAATTTAATATTTATTTATTTTTTTTAGTTTTCGGCAGACACAACATCTTTGTTTTTATGTGGTGCTGAGGATCGAACCTGGGCCGCATGCATCCAGGCGAGCGCACTACCGCTTGAGCCACATCCCCAGCCCCATCAACGGGCATTATTACTGAAGACTTTTTTAAATAGTTCTGATGTTTTAATTTATACTTATTTGTTTTGTGTTTCACATTTTCCAGATAAGGTTGATTATTTTTCTGTATGTTTTATGTATTAAGGATTCATTATCTCCTAAATATCATTACCTCTTTCTTGATCCAGTTATAATTATGTATTTATTTTAATATCATGTTAGATTTTCTTTAAAATTTCATTAACCAATCAAATATTTGGCAAATGGTGCACCTATCTGGTCCTATGCTAAGGTGTGAGATTTTACAGCCCTTCCCCCAAAGAGCAAGCATGGGTCATGGAATACAGAGTGTGATTAGGAATCCGGGAAGGGACAGTTGTCACCACTGCTTAGAAAGCTCCTTTTAGGGCAAGCAAGCTAGATGCTGCCTACCTGCAGGAACAGTGGGGTGTGCCTAAGAGCACAGTGCCCAAGATTGGGCACACAGAGAGCCTCCTGGCCTTCTCCTTTGTCCTTTTACAAACCGAGTCACACGCGTTCCAGGGAGAAGAGTCTCATCTCTACAGGTGTTTGCTGCTCTTAGGGGCTCCATACCCCAACACTGACCAAGATCCTTGTGCTGCAGAGGAACCCTGGGTGTGCTCATCCACAGCCAGGGCAGGCAGAAAGACTTCAGGCTTGCATACACGGGACCACTTCATGGATCCTGAGAGGACTCAGTCAGTCGATGGAGGTCTCTGGGCACAGCGCGGAGCAAGGCAGCCATCAGCAAGCTCCGTCTTCTTTTCTTACTGCATCTTCTTTCTACTGAGATGACGGTTCTCCGTGAAATGCCAACCCTGGCAGAAGGTGGCCACCTGTTGTACGTTGAGAATGAGGAGGCGAGGGAGGGTCTTGAACTGGGGGAGCTGCTTCACACACACTTCAGGTGCACTTCTGTCCTCGGAGTTCCTCCTGAGCTAGTAGCAAGGAGCTGTGCTCAGCCACTTGAATGTTCCCGGTCTCACAGGCCAGGACAACACGCCCAGGTGAGAAGCACTGACACCCTAGTGGTGGAGTGGAAATCAAGCTCTTCTCCTTGCTGAGATGTTGACTTCACATGGCAATTTCTCAATGAATAAAGTTAAATGACTGACAACTGAAAATGTGTTCACAGTATCCTCAGGTACTCCTAAGACTGGACAGGTCTCCGAATGGCCATACATCACAGGAGAAGAAAGAGTAGTTGCTTCTTGAGGGGACTGGTCTTAATCAAAATTTCATTTAATTGATGAAAGTTTGGAAAGTTTTCAAAATGAAAGTTCTTGGGAAGGAGAACAGAACAAAGATAGCTTGATTATTCAACATGAACAGAGAGAAAAAGAACAACAAATGCAATAATTATATGTTTGGATAATTTTAAGAAGAAAAAAACAAGTATGATTTTAAAAAACATAAAAATGTTTTTTTTCAAAATTGGAAATTCATATGAGAAATTTGATAATAACAAGGCCTAATTATCCACCAACTTCATTAGTCTTGAAGATACATATATTTTATGGCTTGGACCTGGAATGCCCCCCACCCAGGTCTGATGTTGAAAGCATGGTCCCCCAAGGTGCAGAGGTGGGGCTTTTCAACAGTGGTTGGCTCAGGAGGGCTCTGACTTCATCAGTGGATGAATCCACTGGTAGCTGAATGGACTCCAGGGATGTGGGACCTCCTTGGAGGACGTGGTCACTGCTAGTGTGCTCTGGAAGAGCTTATCTTCTCCCCACCCCAGTCTCCCTCTGTTTCCCAGCTGCCCTGGGCTGAGCGGCTAGCCTCTGCTGCCTGTTCTTCCACTGTGATATTCTGCCTCACCTCGGACCAGACAGAAAAATGGTGCTGGCCTTTTATAAGTTGTTGTTGTCAGGTGTCATGATCAGAGTGACAAAAAGCTGATGTGTATATGTGTGTGTGTGTGTGTGTACATGTAATTTTTTTTTCAGTGCTGGAGAGTGAGTCTCATTCATGGTAGGTTCGTGCTCTATCATCGAACTACATCCTGGATCTTTCTATGTTTCCCAGACTGGTTTCAAACTTGCATTCCTCCTGCCTCAGACCCCTAAGGAGACGAGATCACAGACATGAGCAGCCATGCCTGGCCACCCCTTATATTTTACCTAGAGTCTGAGATGGTATTTTTATGAGAAGGAGAATGCGATATCTTTAATATTAATCAGACGTCTGGTAACTTTGTTACATATAGGACTACACATGTGAAGTCCTCTGCCAACCTCACTTCCTCCCCACCATGTGAGGACACATGCCAGCCAGGAAGGGAGGGCGGCCCCAGAAACCGAATCCGATCAAACCTCATGGTGAACTTTCCAGCCTTCAGAGCCATGAGAAAATTTTTAGAAGCAAAACTGAAGGAAGGTATTTAGAAGACAGTGTTCATCACTGCACGTGACAGAGAAGTCACACTGCACACGGGCACTAAGCTCCAGCAAGTTGGCGGGGTGCTCCTGGAGGCGCCCCTGTGAGCATAGCTAGTCACATAACACCTGCATATCTTGTCACCCTGGGAAAGGAACATTCCTCTTTGTTGAGTCCCATAAGTGAAAACTCAGGTGATGGAGATGAGCTGAACCTTCCCTGTGAATGTCTCTTTAGCTGGGACCCCACAGGGCCTTCAGCGGGAGGAGAGCCAGGGACGCACCTCTCAGCCTTATTTGAAGAACGTTTATACAGTAACATGAGCAGCAAGAAATCTGTTCTGCTCCAGCTGGAAGAGTCACGCTGAGCTGGTCTATTTAATAACGACTGGCTAAATATTTACAACAATGGGTTGCTTTTGTTTTAAAGCTGAGAGTCAAGATATTTAGAAACTAAGATGGGTTTGTTTCCAGTGGTTACATTCATGAGTTACATTCTTGCCTTGAGGGAGAGATAACCTTATATGGTATAACATTTTGTTCTCCTTTTTTATTATTTTATTAGGAGAGAGGTCCTGATTGATTGTGAAATATGGAGTCCTTCTTTGCTAAAGTTTGCCAGAAATTCAAGGAATTCTTTCATGGTTAACTTGCTTAACTCTAAATTATTAGCTGTTCCCTCTAATATGTACTACTGATTAAAAATCTTGAACTAGTGAGCAATCATGTTAGGGCAGCACTGTGGTGATGTTATAGCCTACTAGCTTAATCAGATTTTATAAGACTGTGATTTGGTTCAATCCAATAGGAAAAAAAATGTAAAACTGGGTCTAATCATGTAACTATTTCTGTTTTTTTTTTTTTGTATTTTTTTGTTTGCTTGTCTGTTTTTTTCATACTGGGGATTGAACCCGGGGGCATTGAGCCACTGAGCCTCATCCCCAGCCCTTTTATGTATTTTATTTAGAGGCAGGGTCTCACTGAGTTAATTGCTCAGGCCTCGCTAAATTGCTGAGGCTCGCTTTGAACTTGTAATCCTCCGGACTCAGCCTCCCCAGCCACTGGGATTACAGGCATGTGCCACCATGCCCTGGTAACAACTTCAACTACTTCCTACTCCTTCTCCTCCTTCTCTTCTCCTCTTCCTCTCCCCCACCCTCCTCCTCCTCCCCCTTCTTAGTTGTCTTCTTTTCTCTCATGATTTAACTTCTTAAAATGAGATTTTACAGTAAAAAGTACACACTGAAGAGAATACTAAGAAAAAAGAGACTGAGTTCCTTCAAACAGTCTACTCCACGGGACCAGATGGCAATGTGCCTTGGAGCACAGTCACCACATGCTTCAGAGACTGGGCCCTGCACGCCTCTGGCCTTGGCTTTCTGGCTCCCCGCTGGCTTCCCTGCACCCAACCGCATCTTCCTGCCTGATCCTCCAACAGGAAGCTCCCCTTCCTCCTCAGGGAACTTGGGCCTGAGCTGGCCCATGACATCTCCCTTCATGGCACCCCCAGTGGCTGGCACTTTCAAGTGAGCAGCCTGTGTGAGTGCTCGTGTGTGTGTGTGTGTGTGAGTACTCGTGTGTGTGTGTCTGTGTGTGTGTTCGTGTGTGTGTGTGAGTGCTCGTGTGTGTGCTCGTGTGTGTGTGTGTATGAGTGCTCATGTGTATGAGTGCTCGTGTGTGTGAGTGCTTGTGTGTGTGTGAGTGCTCGTGTGTGTGTGTGAGTGCTCGTGTGTGTGAGTGTGTGTGTGTGTTTGTGTGTGTGGAGGGAGATATTACCTGGAGGACTGCACAAATCCGGAGCACACAGTTTGGCCACGTGTGACTGTCATTATTAGTGGTCTCTGCTGATGAACAGAAGCTCTTTTATTTCAGTGTTTTTCACTTTGTAATCTCTCTTTCTAGTCAGGGTTTTGTGTTTGACATTTCATAGACTCGCCCTGGTAGACCTAATGTCTCTGTCCCTACCCCCTGCAGAGTGACAGTATCAGGAGATGGAGCCTGTGGGAGGTGACCAGCTCAGAGACTCTGAGCGCAGAGTCCCATGGTTGGGATTAGTGCCTTCATAAAGAGGCCACAGAGAGCTCTCTGGGGCCTTCCACGTGAATGGGCAGTGTCTGTGACTCAGGAAGGGGGGTGAGCAAGGGGCAGAATCTGCCAGAGCCTCAACTTTGGGCTTCTCAGCCTCCAAGGATGATGGTTTCTCAGCCATCCAGGCAAAGTGGCTCCTCAGAGCAGCCCAAGCCAACCAAGACAGCCTGAGTGATGTCGGTATTCTTATGTTGCTTTCTCAGCTCCTCTTTGGCCATTTGCAATTGTCCAGGAGTTAATTTTCATATTGGTACTTTTATCGCTGCTATGAGGTAGAATTCAAGACCCTAGGCTGTCGGGATAGCCCACAGGGCTCCTGATGTCAGGACTTGTCTGATGAGGAGCGGGCTGGAACTGGGAATGGAGCGAGAACAGCACACGGGGCAGTCAGGCACTGCAGATCCCAGGCCCCACAGATCCCAGGCCCCGGGTAAGCTACTCAACTTCACTGGGAACACTCGAGAACCTACTAGAGGGTTGGGAAAAGGAGACTGTTTAAATAAGATTTGTGTCTCCAACAGTCACTGGCCACAGTGAGAATCACGACCAAAAGTGCCAAAGTTGGTGCCGGTGGACTGGCTGGGCGGATGCTCTCTTGTCCAGGCGGGAGATGTTGGAACCTGGGCTTGGGGTCTTACAGTGAAGGTAGTGCAACATGGACAGATGTGAGTGGCTTGGACATTAAAGCTAAAGGATTTTCTGATAGATCTGGTGTGGGTTGGAGGACAATATACCCAACATGATTCGAGATGATGACACTTACTGAGGTAGGAGACACTTGGTTAAAGTTGTATCAGCTCAGTAAGTCTCTGCTCCAGACTATGCGGTTCCAGAAGCAGAGAATAAAACGTTACCTTCTATTTGCTAATGACTTCCAAGAGTTAATGTGTAAGCTCATTGTGGTGGTTTGGATCTTAAATGCCCCTCAAAGGTCCACACGCTGAAGGTTGGACACCAGCCTCTGGTGCTATCGGAGTGGGTGAAGCCTTCAGAGGTGGGGCTTGCTGGAACCTCAGCCGCTGTGGCGTATTCTCCAAGGGGGTGCTGGGACCTGGCTCCTCCTACGCTCTGCTTCCCAGCCATAATGATTTTCTGCCTGGCCATCAGCCAAAGCCATGGTCAAGTGCCTATGGACCAAAACCTCTGAAATCACAAGTCAAGCTAAACTTTTTGGTACTCTGTCATGTGACAGAAAGCTGACTGACATCTTCACTTCTCATTTCTTCAACTGATTGTAATGAATAATTTTTAGTTATTGACCAAGCTCCAGCATCCCCTGAGGAGAGGTTGAACCATGACCCCCACTCCATTTTTCAGCTATGAAGTAGTAAATGTAACATTTTAATTGGTGGTGAAGTTGGATCTTCAACTAATCCTTTGAGTATAATTTTTGGCTTCTTTCACACATCTCGTGCAACTTCTATAACATCCATATCAATGACTGAACACAAAGGTCCCTCTTAAAATGTTTGCTAATTGGTTTGTAAAGTGGGACACACCTGCTGAGTCTGGGCAGAAGAGACTTTAGTCTTTCTTCCATTCCACCGATTACCCAGGAGGCAAATCCTGGAATTCTATTTCTTCTACTTAATTGCTTTATCTGTTTTTAATTAAGTTTATCTAGAAATACTTAACTTTTAAACCTAAATCTACTTTATAATTAAAGCATATGGACATGCCCTGGTATTGTATCTCCTTGATAGTTTTTCTGAATCTCTTTGTTTGAATTCTCTTTATGGAATAAGTGTGAACTGAATCACAAATAATAAAGAACAAAATGCTGGTTCTTAAAATGCTGAACTTAAAAATGCAACAGAAAGAACCTGTCAGCAGCCATTAGTGCTGAACCCAGATGGTCAGAGGAGCTGGACTGTCACCTGATGTTATTAATCTCTTAAGGGAAATGGTTAATGGTGAGATGGAGTCTTTAGAAATGTACCCCAAATTTGTTATTTTTCCAGCAAATTAATGTGATTAATTCCAACTGGATTAATTTGAGCACATTATCCTTGTTTATCTAATGAGAAAGAGTAGGTACAATGAGTCCTAGCATGGCGAAGTGAACACCACAAGACAGAACCCTCATATTTAACAGGAATTCAAGCAATAGCCGTTTAAAACCACGAACAGTCCTCTTGGGGCAGGAATCACAATCAGCTTTATGACTAGGCCTGGGATCATTGCTTTATGACTTTAAGCTCTGGTACTTATTCTGGTGTAATGTTCACTACTGTCCTTAATTATATGTGTAGTTTACACTCATTGGGTGCTTGTGGCAGGGACCATGCTGAATGCTTTGTTATATACAGTGTCCTTTTTGAATTTTTCCTAACAATCTGCAAGTTAGGTGAATTAATTAAAGTTCTTGATGATAAATAAGACAAATGGACTTTGCTAACTTCAGCAAAATAAAGAATGTATTAAAATTGGAGGCTGGAACCAGGGCAATTACAGTGTTGTCCCTGAATCCAACAAGTGCCAGGGTTTGCTCAGACGTCATGAGATATGTCCAAGGTTCATATTCTTGGGAGGGTCTGTTTGGTCTGCCTTGGATCTTGTTCCTTCCCTTCGCCCAGGTGTTTCAGTCTGTCCAAGCCTTATTCATGGGCTTTGAAGGCGAAACTAAAGGTAGGTGACTTTTCCTGTGACCAACCTGGTATTTACAGAGATAGTACAGTGTGCCAGAGATAAATTAAACCAAGTAGGAGAGTCCATTCTACCTCCCGGATTTCCAGACATGGTAGAGAAAATAAGAGAGGAATCCTAGGTAACATACAAAGGTAAAGAGGAGGGCAGGTGGGTCCTGTCTGCGGGTCCCTGAGGAGCTGGATCCACATCACTCCTGACGGTGAGTCCTGCAGGCTAAAAGGAAAGGGAAAGCTGGGAGCCCATAATGTGCAAGTCCAACCTCTGCACTGGAGAAAGGGCTCGCCACCCCTGTCCTGGGGTCAGTGTGTGAAGGAAATGCTGATTCCAAGAAAGAGCAGACAGATGTGGGAGGACTCTGGAGGAAGGGAAGCAATAGGATTGGGTAGTGTCATGAATGGAGAGAGGGTGAGCCTTCCATCAGCGTGCAGAGAAAGAGGTGATAAAATTCCTCTCCTCCCTTGCACACTGTGTTTAACCACTAAGAAAATCATTTCTACTTCTCCTGCCTCAGAATCCTGTGAGGACCGTCCCTGGGGCAGGTGACTTCAGAAGGGAAGTCAGAGTGGTGCTGATGCCTGGTGGGGTGGGAGTTGACGGAGACGGGTGACACCTGCCAGTCACAGGATCTTACTCTCTGCTGTGTCTCTTCCTGACTTCCAGTGTTAGTGCATTGCTCCCTATGGATCATTTGTGACCAATTCTGCCTTTTCCTGAGCACTTAGGGGCCAGCAGCTGTTGGTCACCTGGTGGCAGTGAACGGTGACCCTGGTTTTCTGTTGACTGCATCTTTCCTCCCTGGGAAATGACTGTTTTTTTCTCTCTCAGCTTGTTGATTGACACAGACAAGGGTCTGATCTTCAGATCTCCCTTTGTGTTTGTTCCTGACAGAGTGCTGCTAGCCTTCGAGTGATCTATGCTCACAAGCTAAGTTAACTGGAAGCTTATTAAGTAAATCTACTTTGAATATAAAAGAAAAACTGGAAAACCTATGTCATCTGAGACAAAGGCCATCTTTATTATTAACTAATCATGCATCACTCACTCAGGGTGAAACCCAAGCCACTACATTATGAAGTCTAAACAATACCATCAGCTGACATCTAAACCAAGGTGAAGGCCATTACTCCACTGTGGCTGCTTGTCAGGCAGAAATGATGGATGTGAGAAGACACAATGTACACGGTGTCTGCATCGCTGGAGGTTGGTGGGTATGAATACCTCCACTACTTTTCAGAGTCATACAGACCAAGAAGACGTATCTGTGCCTTTTATTTTCTTGATGTAACTTTAGGCACTGGCACTGCTGTAGCACATTGTCACAAGCACGGTGGTGACAGAAGGCTATTCTATCCCAGGTCTGGAGGCCAGACTCTGCCATCAGTATGGCTAGGCGGAATCAACGTGCAGGCAGAGCTGTGCTCCCTCTAGAGCTCTGGGGGAGAGTCCAACTCCTGCCTCTCCCAGTTCTGCAGGCTGTGGTGTTCTTTAATTGGTGGCCTCGGCTCTCCAACCTCCAAGGCCAGTGTCTTTAAGGCTCCCTCTGTGCTGTCCTCATGGCCCCTCTAATGTTTGAAACCTCCCTCTGTCTCTCTTTTTTAAGGACACTAGTGACTATATGGGGTCCACCCAGGTAATCCAGGATAATCGCCCCATCTCAGGGTTCTTTATCCAACCACGTGCACCGTTAGTTTAATGTACATTTAATTTAATCACATTGCATTGTATTTAATAGGACCCCTTTTTCTTAGTCACTTAAGGTCAAATTCACAGGTTCCAGAGGTCAAGATATGAGGTACGTCTTCCAGTCTGCACCAGGAACCTGCATAAAATACTCCATTGATAAATATGCTGAATTAAGCCTCTTTCCACTGCCTTCCCGGCTCCCAGGATCTCTGTCATTGACAGTACTCTGCCTCATGCTCACACGCTCTCTTGATATATAGACATGGTATTTGTATGTGTTTTCTCAGCGCTGTTCCTAGTGATCATCTAACAAGAGTGTTTTTAAGCAGTATGGTCCGGAAGAAGATGCCACAAATGTGTTATAGAATAGACCCAGATATGGGTCTTAAATTTTGATCCATGATGTGAACTAGCAAGCAACAGGAAGAGTTCATTTTAATATCTATCATTCTCTAAATCTACACATTTTTCCAGTCATTTCTCTGATGAATAAGTGAGGAAAACATTGAGGACTTTCATGACTTGAAAGAGAGCAGTTTCACAATTCAAAGTTTAAGTTACATAATCAACATGCTGTGAACGCCACCAGGAATATCTTCAGAACAGAGGTTTTCATAGTTGGAGAAATAATGTGGTTATCTCAGAAAAGGTATCCTGAGCATGTGATGCACTAGCATAAGTGTCGGGGGACACTACATAGTCATCTCCTGGTGCCAGAGACAATAATAGTAATTTGCCCTCCGTGTAGAACTGTTCAGAAGCAGATTATGACCTTGTCACGACTTAGTAGTCAAGGGAAAGTTGTAGCCATATTTTCCTGGAAAACTTCAAACCAACTACAAAATAAAGGTGAATAAGCTGATGGACTAGCAAAAATCACAACAGCAATGAAAGAACCTCAAGTTCTTCAGCACTGGGCCTGATACCCCCATTCTCATGGTCTCTGCCAAACAGATAATGAACAACTACAGGTGCCATGCATTCTGTTAGCCTCTAATCTACCAAAGGACTGACAAGAAGATCATAATGGATGTAGGTTGAATTGAGTAACTAGGCTCTGAAGATATTGAAATAAATACAATATTAAGTGAACTAAATGATATCTTTTTATCAAAAATAATGTGATAATATAAATAATAAGGTGAGTAATACAGATAAATTAGGGGTAGTGTACCTTCAAAATTTTATTGACAAAAAAAGGGAAAGAAAACTGCACATCTGAAAACAAAAAGCATTCCAGTATTGAGAGGCAACTGAACTTAGTGTGCGGTATTTTCAAGTGACAAGTAGTCTAATCAATAACCATACGTTCCCTTTATCAGGACAAGTTTAAAAGGAAGTTTATATTAATTAATTCCTGCATCAGACTGCACAGCATAAGCCAAGATGCAGAGACCTCATGTGCAATTGAAATACCCATTAAATTACTACCTGAAGGCATGGACTAGCTCAGCCATGGAGCGCTGGCCTAGCATGCAGGAGACCGTGGGTCAATCCCCAGTGCAAAGAAAAAACAAATTGCTATCTGAAGAAAAGCAGGTGAAAAGTCGCTCTAGAGAGCAGGTCTGAGTCACCAGATGAACTGATACACAACACGTATGACTCACCCCTATTTCAGGCTCTGAGAGTGACCAGACAGGCACCCCAGAGCCCCACCAAGTGAAATGCTCCTCAGCACTAGAGGTTTACGTCCACATCACCTGGGACCCTGGCTGTGTTGTGAGCTGTCTCATTTAGTGTTGATAGAGTTGGAACCCCTTCCAACCTCCAAGCACAAAATCTGCAGGAGGAGCCAAGTGGCTCTCCTAGGTCCAGCTGGTTGAGCTCTGGATGAGAACTTACTGTCACTGGTTCTGCTGGCTTGGGCCTTTCGTTCCCCCTTGGGAACCCGGTTTCTTTCTACATGACTCAGAGACAAGGTCAGAGCTGCTAAAGGCACAGATGTGACAGCTGACAGTGAGGAAGGAGTCCAAGAAAACACAGAACAGAAAACCACAGCTGTCCAGAGCAAACTGGCCGGGGCATTTCAGAAATCCCCCCGGGCAGGCTGGATGGCAGCACTGCACACGAGGGTCACAGGAGCAGCCTGAGTCATCAAGAAAATATCAACCTGTGTTCCAGTGTCCCCCTGTTGACCACGACGTGGGAGTTTTCATAAGCTGACTTAGACTGGGAAGTCTTGTCAATCAAGGGAAGGTCAAGCCTCACCCTCAAACCTCACTAGTCAGAGCCTGTGTTTCCTTATAACCCTGGTATCAAGCTTTCAAAAACAGATACCTGTGGAGTGCTCCCAGGTGAAGTCTGCATCCCTAGGAAGCTAAAAGAGCTTTTGGTGAGACCCACAGTGCCCCTAGTTCCAAAGACTACATCCACCATATTATCTGGAACTCACCAAAGGATTTTTAAATCAGCTTAGCGTTCCAGTGTATTTAATAATGACAACAGAAATAATAGCCATCGATACATTAAAGTTAAGCACTATGTTGATTTCCTTGTAGAGTTTGTTCGATTGACTTTCTTGGAACCCTAAAATATAGACATTATCATAAACTTCAGTGCATTGAAGAAAAATGATGATTCTTTGCCAGGTAGTCCCTGGGCTCACTGCAGAGAGGAGCAGAGGCTGGCCCTACAGATACTGTGAATCTCTGACTTGGTTTTCTACGTCATTATATCAGTTTCGAGTGTGTTTCTAAGTAATATTTCCTTTATAAAATGCGATTGCCATCTCCTAAAATAAGTTGATTCAGAAAATATGTATCTGTAGTTTCAAAGTGAAGTTGAATTTTGTGATGAAAAATATTTAGGAAGTTAAAAAAAAAGCCAGAAGAGAAAAATACATTTAGAATTTTAAAGTACGCTTTTCTCCAGAAGAAAACAATCATTGATGTGTGATTACATGAATTTCATGAAGTGTCACCAAACCTGTAAAATTTCATGTGGCTTTATTCAGTTGCTTTGTTCAATAATAGCCATATTTTAAAAAAAATTGCTAATTGGTGGAATGAAGAGTCTAAATCAGGAAATATGTGAACTACTGGGGAAATAAATTTTCATATTAATTACTTTCAAGCGAATATAATACATATGCACAGTAGGAACACAGCGTTATACTCTTTTTAATAAGATGTTCTGAAGTAAAGATTCCATGTTTTAAAGTTCTCTTTCAAAAAAAAAAGTTCACTGATTACTGGAGATAGATATTCTTGCAAAGTAGTTTAAAACTGAAATTAGTAGTTTAACTTCTTAGGTGCCCTGCAACTCAATTTCTTCTGCTTGTTTGCTTAGCAAATTCTTATTCAGAGATCTGTCCAATCCAGATTAAATTATCATGTATTATTAATTAGTGGAACCTGATGTTTTATGTTTTACAATTCCTTAAGTCATTATAGGTCTCTTGTTTAATAGACGGTACTGTGTTTGTGCTTTTGAATGTCAAAAAACAGAGAAGGAGGGTCAAAGAAAGGATCCAGAATTACCTGAACATTTTGTGTTTGTTTGAAGGCTAAAGAAAATTTCAGTGAATGTAATAGCAGAAAATTGCCCACTGATGATTCAGGCTCCTGTTTAGCTTGGTATTTTCAGGAAAACGCAGTTACCTTAGCAACTGGCATATCACATGGGACATGCTGCTGCATGCTGAATGTCTCCAAGTCAAAAGCTTTTCCCTCTGGAAGCAAACACACCACAAATGGGAAAATAAACAAACCAACATCTTCCACATAATGAATTATGTGACTCATCTCCCTGAAGGTAGAAAAAAAAAATTCTATTTACACCAGTTTTTCTTTGCTACAATCCTGTCAAAATGGCAATATGTATGTTTCATGGATGAGAAAAAAAATAAATTGTATATCAAAATTGTAAAAATAATAAATCTTCAGTTGGCTCAATGTCTGAATCTATATGACTGAGTAATCTTTGGGGGGATATTATAGGTAAGATACTCTTAAATTTTTAAGTGGCACATTATTATCATTAAATACCAAGAAATATAAGCATTTTTATTGTGGTGGCAGTAACTCCAGAGTTGCAAAATAATAGTGTGAGCTTTTTGCAAGTCAAAAACAGCCTGTTTGAGTGAAATGTGAAATCAAACTGATTACTATCTGCTTAATCATAGAGACTTAAATCTCACTAATTCAAAGAAAAACAAGGGCCTTAATTTACTTTCATCTTCCATGTGTGGATCTTAGGAGAAACACATATTGGCCATCAGCTTTCCTGGTAGGAGAATTCTCAGCAACGACAGGAAAAAGTGACTAGTTTTGCAGAGTTTATGTTCTAGTTGAGAGAGAGGGACAATAAAAAAGACATGAAATAAATAAGTCACATCACAGTAACGACATGAGGAATATGGAGCAGAACCCCTCTTCCTCCACCTCGTTCTCTTCCCTTCCCTTCTGGACACTCCAGTCCTAAAACTCAGCCACATGGGGCAGATCATGGGAGCCCCAGCAGGGAGGGTGGCAGAGATGGGACCCTGGCAGGATCCTGGGAGAGGTGGTGCATGAGAGAGAGCGCAGTGAGAACAATGGAAACCAGGGTACTGGCCCTTGGATAAGGGAGCTGTGTGTTTAGAAAATGAGAAAGCTGGGATGCATCTTGAATGGTTTGACCAGAATGGAAAACTTTCCCAGTGTCTGTGTAGATGACTATATAAATATAAACATGTAGAACTATATTTTAATAATTCACAAAATAGAGGCTGGGATTGTGGCTCAGTGGTAGAGAGCTCACTTAGCATGTGTGAGACACTGGGTTTGGGCCTCAGCACCACGTATAAATAAATAATAAAAAATTCACAAAATATCTAATATACATAGACATGCTACAATTGTTGCAATTCTATATTGTTGCATATGTTAGAATGCTACATTGCTATATATAATTATATACCACATAACTGTGTATTTTATATGTATTTGCTGGCTCTTTCCACTGAGCAGGTTCAAGCATTAATACTCCAATATCAGTGAGCACATCTGTAACCTCCACCCCACATCTTGGATTCTAAATGCTATTTTCTACAAAAAGCAAACAGGCTTGTTGAACAGAGGGCTGATTCCAGGGCCGAGGAAGGGAAAGAATAATATGGGCCCATATCCTGATTGTTCCAGAAGTCAAGGAGACACTCAGACGATGTGGGGAGTGTGTCAGCAGGGAAAAGAAGCCAGCTTGAAGTTCTTCCACTAGCCAAACCTGTGACAATTGGGTTTTCAAATGAATTAAAACACACTGAACAGTGTAGCTACCCAGTGCTTCATGCAGATATAGATAAATAAAAAAATCATCAAAAGTTTGCGCACCATAAAAATGATATTTGTATTTTCAAGGTCCCCCCCCCCCCCGCCCTCCAAATGCTCTCAGTACAATAGGAAATGAGTGACTTTAGAGTAGGGAAGACTGGTAGACACCATCATAACCCAGTGATCAAAGTGAACATCATTTGTGGAGGCTGGAACCAGACCCATGTGACCCCCAGGTGGACCACCCAGAAGCAGCATCCTTGTCTGATGGTTTTACCAACAATTCATGGCTGAATCCAATCCTAGGGAAATCTCAGAAACCCAATTGAGGGACATTCTAAAATTACTGGCCTGTTATCTTGAAGACTGTGGTTCCAAAAGTCATGAAAGAGGAAAGTTGCCTGATTAGAAGGACTGAGAACAACAAATCACATGTGATTTGAACTGAATATTTTGTTATAAAAAATATTGTTGAAATGGCCTGAATGGAGCTGAACAATGTCATGAAGTCATGTGTTAATACCCAGGTCTAAATAGTCAGGTTCTGGTGAAGAACCTCTTC
This sequence comes from Marmota flaviventris, assembly GCF_047511675.1. Lineage (NCBI taxonomy): Eukaryota > Metazoa > Chordata > Mammalia > Rodentia > Sciuridae > Marmota > Marmota flaviventris. Next base: position 108,893,648 of record NC_092505.1, on the reverse strand, counting down.
CAACTCACAGAGGGCCACATGTGTGCTTACCTGGCCTATTCCTAGAGATAAAGAGAGAGGGAGAGGGGGAGAGAGAGAGAGAGAGAGAGAGAAAGAGAATATTCTATGGCATCTCTTCTTATAATGCCCCTAATTCTATTAATTAGAGACACTACCTCCAAGACCCCCTTCAAATCTAATTGCCTCTCGAAGACCCCACCTCCAAAAAACATAAATTTGGGGATTAGGGTCTCCACACACGGATTTTGGGGAACAAAATATTTGGTTTATAACATGCACTAGACTCATGTTTCATCATTAGTGAAGACTGAATCTCATTCTTTTCAGAACTTCGTTAGTGAAAGTTGGGTCTAGATGGCTCTGGTCTCAGAGTTGCTTGTGTAAGCCGCAGAGCTAGGAGAAGCTTGGCCTCCTGTAAGCTTGCTTTCCCCAAGAGGAGGAGGAGGAGAAAAGCTCTCCTGTGTTTGAAGCCATGGTGGGGAGGCCAGAATGGAAGGGTGGGACCTGAGGGGAAAGGCAGACACTGACTGAAATGTTTGTCCCTAGAAATAGCCGAGGAGGGTCCCCAAGGCAGAAGTGACTGTGGCATCTTGAGGCTGGTAGTTTGGCTGAGTGCTGCTTCCAGTGCTCCCTGAGCTACAGCAAAGACATGGAGGCTGCTCCGAGTGTTCATGCAGAGAGGCAGCTGAGTCTGGGTCCCCTCTCCAGACTCAGAGGTGTGTGGGAGTTTGCAGAAAGTGCCACAGTTGCGGGATCCATGTAGGGTGAACCAAAATGCCAGGAGGCTCCAGGACCAGAAAAGGCGAATCCAGACAAGGAGCTGGCTGAAGTCAGTGTTTCCTGGGTGAGTTGAGGGTGGGGTTCATGCACATTGGAGAGAGCAGCTTCTGGGAGACCAGGCAGGAAAGTGACATTCGGGACAGGCGCAGGAGAGAAGCCTGGATTAGCCAGGTTTCTTCCTGATGCTTTGACATCTGGGCTCTTGGAGAATCTGCCCCTCCAAAGACTAGCCAATTTCTCGAGGTGGTAAAGGTTCTACTTGCCTGTAGTGTGCCTTTCATAGGCACACCAAGGAATCTGTTGGGTTTAGACATGAAAGGCTCAGGTGTAAGACAATGTGAGAAAGTTGAGAGGTGAAATGACTGGGTTATAAGAGCTTCAACCTAATCATGCATTAATCCACTGGGAAGAGGTAAGGGGGTAATGTAGGCAGTAGGTACGGCTGGATGAGGTGGGTCACTGGGGGCACAACTGGGGGGTACATATTTTTTGAGCTGAGCCTAGCCTCTCTCTGCTTCCTGATGGCCAGGTCTTGAGCCACTCTCCTCCACGACACCTCTGCCACCATGATGTTCTGCCTTACCTAGGGCACACAGCAGTGAAGTCCATAGAAGGCCCTCTATGGACTGAGACCTCTGAAACTGTGAGACCCAAATAAACTTTTCCTTCTCTAAAATTGTTTTTGTCAGGTCTTTTGGTCACAGCAATGAAAAAGCTGACCAAAATATAGTCCAAACCCTCCATCTGAACAATGCCTCTAGGGCTATTACCTTCAAGACACGATTCTTTTGCCCTGGTCACGTCATCCAGGTGCCAGATAACTGGACTCAGACTTGCAGTCATCGTCTGCATTCCTAATTCAAACTAGCCAGCCCTAAACTTGCTCAGCCTGCCTGGCTCCTTTCTTCAGCATGATCCAGACTCTTCTGCATGCTTTTCCCCTGAGACCCTCATGCCTCTCCCCCAGCCACCTGTGTAGAGGACAGTCCCCTTCTCTCAGGACTAGTAACAAAGAGTCTTTTCGATGGCACTTGTCTCCTAGCTTATTGGCCCCATCATATCCAAATAAGAATAAAACCTATATTTTACAACAGAGACCAGGAACCAGACACCAATGAACAAGGCAGCATGTCTCTGGACCACCCTGGAGAAGTCTCCTCCTGGAGGAACCATCTCCCTTCTGCATCTGGAGAAGGATGGGGACAGGGAGACCCCTTGAGAGGGGAAAAGATGAAACACCTGTGGATCTACACAATATGTTTTTTATGAGACCCCTAAAACCAGGAGGAACTCAGATGTGCTTATTGGCAAATGTTTAAGCTCCCCTGACCCAGAAACAAACACAGTAGCCACCAATTGAGCAAATGGATTCAAGAGAAGGGGAAGCACAAAATAATATTCTGGCACATCTGAGCTGAATTTTCTACCCTAGTTAAATATCTGTCTTTAACAACTTTTAGAACGAATAGGTTGTGTTCATCAGGATTTATTTGTAATTACAAGACAGTGCATTACCCTTGCAGATGATTTTCTTTGATCAAGCCAAAGAAAAAACACTGTAGTGAGTCTCTCATCACTTTTTGGATGTGTCTCCTGATTTCTTGGTCCCACATATTTATTTTCCACAGACGAATGTAGCATCTGTATGTTGTATTAACATTAACATGCTTTTACCAACAACAGTTATAAGAAAATTAAATGGTCTTACTATTAATGACTTAATTCATTTAATCAATCCCCTGTTGTTGGCCATCTAGATTGTTTCTATAATTTCATATTCTGGATATACTCTGATGGATATTCAGGTACATAAAACTTTGTTGTACATCATTATTATTTTTAATTAGATGAATGTCTGCAATGTTCCACTTTCAATATTTTTTGATCTTTTGCACATAATATTGAATCTTTTTCTCATAATATTGAATTTTCTCCAGCTATATATCAATTTCTACACCAATCAGCAGTAAGATGTTTATTTCTCCCTTGTTCCAAAAATATGCTGCTTTTAAATTTTTATAAAAACTTTACTAAAAGAAAAATTTAGTATCTTATTTTTTTTAATATATTTATTTTTTAGTTTTCAGCAGACACAACATCTTTGTTTGTATATGGTGCTGAGGATCGAACCCAGGCCGCACGCATGCCAGGTGAGTGTGTTACTGCTTGAGCCACATCCCCAGCCCAGTATTTTATTTTTTTTTAAATAAAAGCACATTTCCTAATATGTCTATTGGCTAAGATTTTATTTAAATTGTGTATTCGGATGTTTTTCTACCTTTCTTGAGATATTTACCTCTTCCTCACTTTTTGCTAAAAATGTTCCCTCTATTTCTCAGAAAGTCAAGTGTTTTATTTTTTTCTCATATATGAAAGATAAAGATAAAAAAAGTTTTTTTAAAAAAGGTATCTCCTAGAAAGAAGACCATAGAGAAAATATAATATGTCACAATGGATCACATTAATGTATAATCATAATGTACCAATAATAAATAAATTAATTAAAAAATTAATTTCCCTCTATTTAAAGAATTATTAACCTTGTTTTTCATACATATGGTAATTTTTTTTCCTGGCTTAGCATCACCTTCTAATTCTGTTCTTTTAATTTTTATTGACTGGGATGGGTTTATCCCAGCAAGTTTTCTTTTAATTTGCAATTATTCATTGTATATTTTTAGTGTGCCTTTCTTGGCAGAGAGTGAGGATGCTGTAAATCAGGGAAACAAGTCTAAGCACACAGACGTGCCCTGATACTGCCCCCAGGGCTGCCCACATGGGCCCACACAGTCCCCACAAGAGCCTCCAAGAATCACAAGTTCTCCCAATGTGCTGCTCCTGGCTCTTGGGAGAACTGTGAATTCACATTTCAATAACTGTCTGCATCTAGGGTCCTACTGTGCTTTCACAGGAGGATCCCACATGACCCTAAGATCCTCCACTTTATCTCATCTCACAATCCAGAAAGAGCTTGGTGCCCTGCCCAGCGGCACCCAGACAGAGCAGCAGGTATGCCTAGCAGACACTCCTGGCTTTCTCCCACCTTGAATCCTAGGTCTCCTCACAGGATTTCCTTCCCAATGTCAAGAGAAGTTTTAAAATTTATTTCTCTAGATCAATTAGTGGTGACAAGTAAATTCATCCTCTCTGGGGTATTGTGTGAAAAGTGAAAGTTGAATACAGATTGGGATCTTGTAAACCGATGAGATTATTGTCAAGAAGTTTGCTTGATCTCAAAAGTACAGTTACTCTCAGAGCCCATGGGGCTGACTTGTAAGACTCCCACACCAAACCCATGGATGCTCAAGTCCCTGAAGGAATATGGTATGAACTTGACACACAACCTACACAATCTTCTTGCACCCTTTAATCATCTCTTGATTACTTGTAATACCTAATGCAATGCAAATGCTAATTAAATAGTTCTTACACTATATTTTTTGACAAGGAAAAAAAACTGTACCTGGTTCAGTACACATGCAGTTTTTTTTCTGAATATTTTTTTCATCTGTGGTTTGTTGAATCTGCAGAAACGGAGGCCCAGCTGTAACCTGAAACAGGTCAAAAATGGGAAACCTCACCTTTCTCATTCTAGAATCCAAAGCCTTACTTAGGAGAGTCCAGGTTGTGATGCTTCAGGTGCTGGCATGTTGGTGCCTGTTCACCAGGGTCACTGCAGGAGCTGGCACCCACAGGACCAGGGGGTAGAGTATGCAGGGGTTAACCGCTGGCCTTGTCCCTGACTGAAGAAGATCTGTGATGGTCCCTTCTGCCCTTCACACACACGCTTCTGCTCTCCATTTAATCCTGCCTCAGATTGCTGCATGACACTCCCCACTTCTCACATGGCATAGATGTGTTTGGTCCCTTGTCAATTATCTGTGTCCACTGCTGGCACAAGGTTCCAAGATAATGGGGACTGATTTGCTTTAATGTCATACCTTGGTCAGTCCCTAAGGTGGTGCCTGGAGCACAGTCAGCACTGACACAGCCTTAGCATAGAATTCATAGGTGAGGACTGAGTGGTGCCAGGTTTTCAGGAAGGGCCCAGGGGTCTCTTGCCCTCTCCTACCTCCGCACCAGGGTTATCTGTCATGCAGATTCTTCTCACCACTGGTCGCAGCCCTGGCCAACCCAGCGTCCTCCTACAACCCTCCACAGTCAGAAAGGTTCTTTGAAAATTAATATTTAAACGATAAAACACTAGTGTGATTATAAAGCACAACAGAGATTATTAAATTACAAAACATTTCTGTTTTTTTTTTCTATTATACAAAAATTAAGCATTGCCTATAGGAAACAAAATGATATTTCAAATGAACATGGGAGAACTTATTTATATATATCATATATGATGAGATTCCCTTTGAGTCACTGGGATCCCAAATAACAGTGAATTACAAGAGAGAGAAGCTTGTTTCTCTCCTATACACCAGCCTGGAGTCAAGCAGTCTAGGGCTTCCAAAGGGCTTGATACCATCGATTTCCAGGTGTGTGAATTCTACCTTGTCACTCAACTACTTACATGACCTCCCATCCCATGGCCCTCTCGTGAGTCAGAATAGCTACTTTCCCTGTAGCAATTGGGTTGCCTTCCATGCCATAGAAAGGAAAGGGGGACAAGAAGGTAGGGTGCATACTGATATCTGTCAAGGAAGATTCCAGGCTGCCTTGTAGTAATTCTGCTCATATTCAGTAGCCAAACCAAGTGATGTGACCTCAGCTTGCTTGGAGGGAGGGAGGGAGATAAACACAGCCTTCCTTTCATGTGGTCATGGATCCACATGAAACTAGGGCTTCTGCTACATGTAAGAAAGGAAAATGGATACACAGGACAAGTGATAGTTTTTACCACCACCGCGTCCAGTTGAGGTTTTCCTTTTCAGAATTGTCATCCCGGGAGGCTAAGTAAACTTATTCAATAATGCTGTCATTGCCACTATTTTTGAGCTGCCTTCAAAGTCTACAACACATTTTTATACATAGCCTCAGAAGAGTTAAATATTCAATCTAAAAGAGTAAATTTGATCTTTTTAAACATCAAAAAGTAATTTCAGATCAAGTTGTAAGGGTACATACAGTATGCAATAAAATTACCGATGGTATTTGAAGTCAAAATGTTAGATATGACTTCAAACTATGTCTCTGAAAACAATTCTCGGAGTTCTCACCTATGTTGCTCTTGACCAGCAATACTGACACTCCCCAACACTGCGAGCACCATTAGCACTACCCCTTAGAGAAGACTGGGAACTTTCAAGGATGGTGGTATTCCTATGTGAGTCTTTCTCCTTGAAATGTAGCACTCGAGGAAATTCATTTAATGTCTCTGAACTTTTGTCTAAATAGTATGTTCTAATAGCAGATGGTATATTGTTAAAAATTCTGATTATAAATTATGTTCTTTTTTTTCCAGAATCAAGAGAACCCTATTTCTAAAATTTGCATAAAAATGCACTAATTAGGATTTTATACTGTAAAAGCTACCTGGGGCTGCTCTAACCACCCTGTGATGTTCTGCTTCCACCAATTCACTGGATGATATCACCCTCTGGAGGCAAAGAGCTAATTATCTGTGCACTTTATTATCAGGCACCTTAAACATATTAAATTTTGTTCTTCCAAAAATTTGAAGTTGAGAAAAATAATAAGTATCAGTTATATTTAAAAGAATTTTCTAGAATTCAATATCAAATTTTTCCTGCTTTTGAATTTTTATCAATTGTTCCAAACCAGGAACATAGTTCTTTCACATCTTTGTAAATTCGACAGCATGTCGTGTCCCCCAGGATCTCTCCTGGAAGGAGGCGTGTCCCTATGTGTCCTTATACATGGCACCATGGTGTTACCTATTCTTCTTGTTCCTCTGTCACCAGACCTGTGCTTCCTTGAAGGCCCAGACTGTGGCATATGGACCATTTCTGCTTTCGACAATAGGTCTGGAACCTGGCAGACATTTAGTGAATCTCGAACTGCTTTGTAGTCTCCTATCCTAATTTCCAGGGGTCTTTGTACATGTACTTAAATGCTTTCAGCCACGCTTCATTGCAAGTTGCTTAGTAAGGACCCACAGTGAGTTGTCCTGGAATCTGAACTTCCTACCAATGCGAAACCAAGGAATAGTTATTGGAGAAGACAAATTGTAGAAGAGATACTAGTCCTCAGAAATTCGATTCCAAGTGTAGTTATAAATCTTAACATGAATTCTCAGACCCAGATATGTTTTCTTCAATAGGCATGACAATCAAAAAAGGCACAGCAGGATTAAGAAGAGTGAGATAATTAAAATATCTGAAAATACTGTGATATAATTGTGATACACTAGAAATTCTGTTAAGCAACATCATGCTAACAGGGAAAATATATAATGCTTAAACTAGTCCCAAAACCTAATTTGACAATATTCAAAATAAGGATTTTATAAACATCTTTGATAGAAGAAAAATTATATGCTTTAAATAATAATGCTTATTATTGCATACATACCTCTCTCAAACCAAAAGTTAGCAATAATAAGCTTAATGGTGAACCTCTCATAGAGGCACCGCCATTAACTGCCCAAACAAGAGGATGATGCCCTCTAATACCTCCATTACGTGCATTCTTTTGGTGTAATTTAGCAAAAGCAAACATATGAGAAGAAGTGAGACATAAACACTGAAGTGGAGGGGAAAATTACTGATGCTAGTAGATACAAAATTGCATACTCTAATAGAACCCAGAACCAGAAAACTAGACAAATCAATTAGGTGGATAACAAAAAAGTCACATAAAATATTTTTCCATGCAAAGAATAACAAATGTAAAACTATAATGAAAGGAAAATCCATGATTAAGAGAGTATGCAGGGCCAATTTTTTCTGTATAAAACTAAGGTCTTTCACTGATCTACAAATAACTGTCTACAAAAATGTGTGGACAATAGCTTTCATGTAACTTGGGAAAACTAGGATTGGATCAGATGGGGGTTGATCTCTGAAAGTCAACTAGATTAAGAAAAGGATTCCAGTTCTGCAGGATGCACAAAGGAAGTAATAGATAACTAAATGATCACATGGAATAACCGAGAATGAATTCACGACTCCAGTAAGATATTCTTTGTAGAAGAATGTGTTCCCAGGAATCAAAATGGAGATGTAGCTGACCAGAATCCCAGGGTTCCCAAATCGGCCAGAGAATGCTGTCAACAGCAACGGCCTTTGCTCTCCAGTCTGTGGTGGAGTTTTCCTTCTTTGCTTTAAGGCCATGTAGTGAGGTTATCTAAGAAGCATATTTTTATACTTCATACCATCATCATTAGATTGTCCACAGATCTATAACCAGCAGTGTTCCATGGACTGAAAACTGTATTTAGTAGTGACCCACATCAAGTAAGACTGATATGAGAGAAATCACTAGCATAGTGCAAGGAAGACACTTATAGTCCTGGATCACAGGTGTCCGGTGCCACCTGGGCACATTGCCTCTGCACTTCTCACTTCCTAGGGCTCTTTAAGTGACAGATAGAAATTTCCCTCTCTGTGATTAATACCCTGTTAAGAAAGCACCACTCTGCTTTACAAGTGTGACATAGTGATCTTTACAGATTGGAGGAGATAGTGGGAGACACCACAGGGGACATAAAGGGACCTCAGTAGGACACAAAGGGATGGGGCCACCCTGGAAGAACCTCAGTGATTCTCAAGTTGGTGTGACAGATCAGTTAGTGACAGCTAATTGATCATAGGATTCCCAGGACCGTCAGGACTCTTTGGGGCTGTGGAACTCATCTGTGAGCAGAGCACCCACTGGAGCCCCAACAATAAATCTGCCAGCTTCTCAGAACCAGTCCTGAGACGATTCTCAGACTCAAGAATCCCTGAATGCAGAGCAAGCCTGGTGTTTAAAGAGACAGCCTAAAACAGCACTGGGAATGTGTTCTGTAACACGCCACTTTGCCCTTTTAAAAGATAGCTGGCCATTTGCTAAAGTAAGTGCACACTAGAAAAAAAGAAATGCCCAGGTCTTAGGCACTCTCAGTTAGTTAGCTAACTTAGAATGTCACCCACCAGTGGGACAACCTTTAGAAAGTGGGTGACATATAGGATTTAGGCTTCAGACCATCTCATAGTGGGACTGGGAGATTTATCTATTTATAAACAGTTACCCATCTCATAAACTTGTTTTCTAAGTTTGGAATATATTGCCAAAAATAAGGTCCAGCTTCCTGTGGGTCCCTGCATGCTATCAGGTGTGTGCGGTCATTTAATATTCACAACCACCTTTGAAACAGAACCTGTTGATGTTCCGTTTTACGCACAGGAGACTGAGCCAAAGAGTAGTGTAGGTAAGCAGCTTGTCCTAGGTTATATGCCTACTTTGTGGTGCAGATGGAGGTGAGATTTGAATCCAGAATTGGAACTTTACTACAGATTGAGATAGAGTAAACTCATCCCTCCTCCTTCTCCAAAGATGCCCCCCCACCACACCCACATACACACAGGCAAACACACACACAAACACACACAATTTAGGAATATATGCAAGAGGCAAAATGTATTGGGTACTTTTGATGAGAGTAATGGGGTAGCAGTGAGAAAAAAGCTTTTCAGGTTTCATTTTATAGATTTTTTATACTTCTGATTTTTCTAATCAAGTGGATATTTTAGTCCTGTTTTAATACAGATAGAAATGCAATTGAAATGTGTGCAAAGGCTCTGAGGCAGGAAATAGCATTCTTTGAGAAACAGAAGTTTTCATGACTGATGCATAGAGATAGATCTAGAAAGGAAATGACGGCAGTTTGGAAAAGGAAAGCACAAGTCTTTGTAGACCCTTTTAAATATTTTGGATCTTGTCCTAAAAGTAATGGGAAATCATTTAGAGTGTAAGAATGGAGTAATGCTATCAGATCAATGTTTTTAAAAGATCACTGGGTCCACACTGTGAATAATAGATTTGGAGAAGGCCAGAGGTGGAAGCTGGGGACTCCTCACCAGGGAATTAGGTAGTGCAGAGATGATGGTGGAGATGAGAGGGACCGTGGCAGTGGGAGAAGTGGACAGACTGCACAGTGCCGGGTGGGCAAAGCCAATGCCATCTGGTGATTGACAGGACCTCGAGAGGCAGGGAAGAGGGGAGACAGACTTCCAGAGCTTGGGCTGTGTACCTGGGTGTGATGATGTCATTCACTGTCAGGGAGGAGGACACTGGGAAAGAAAGCAAAAGTGGAGGACGTCTGGAGGACGTCGAGGCCAAGGTGGCCGCTGGAAAGCCCTTAAAGGTATCAAGCAGGTAAGAGGATATAAGATTTGGAGCTCGGGGATAGGTCTCTGTTGGTACAACACTATCATCGTGAGAGTTAAACAAGAACACCAGGGAGAAAGCAGCTCAAGAGCAGAGGGCTAAGACACAGAGCTCTCAGAGGGCCCAGCCAGGAACTGCTGAGTGGCACATGGAGCAGTCAGGACACCCAGAGGTCTACCATGAAGAGTAGGAAGAGAAATCAGGTCTGCCCTGTAAAAGAGAGGGGGTAGTAGTTTACTCAGTGAAAAGAAGCCACAAGACAAGCTTCATCAGTATGAGATGATGAAGGAAGTATTTCAAAAGAATTCTGGTTTATGAGAGATCTGATCTAAACTCCAACACTCTTTACAAATATAATATTGTATAAGTGATAACATTAGTTATAGAATAATTCTAGGATGATGTGAGTTCTAGACTCAATGAAAAATTTCATTTGGGCCAAAATATTCCACTGGAAAATGTAGACTGACATATGATTTTATGATCTTTTACTTATTTAAAAGAATTTAAATGATCAGGTCAGCCAATCTTCAAAACAGATTATTCAATAAAAGAAATTTCAATTGAATATAAAATATAATGGGTGTAATTAAGAAGCATCATGGAGCTATGCATGGTGGGGCAGGCCTGTAATCCCAGCAGCTCAGGGGGCTGAGGCAGGAGAATCACATGTTCAAAGCCAGCCTTGGCAACTTAGTGATGTCCAAAGCAACTTAGTGAGATGCTGTCTCTAAATAAAACATTTTTTAAAAGGTCTAGGGATGTGGCTTAGAGGTTAAGCACCCCTGGGTTCAAGCCCTGGTACAATAAAACAAAAAAGAAAAAAAAAACATCATGGACTCAAATAGGCCGAATATGTGACTTAAACATGTGTTAGAATAGAATCCTGCCAGGTATCTCATAAATAATGACCAGTAGATTGATTGAGTCTGTGGTATTTTCATTCTGAAGTTTACTTCTCTAGTATTTCCAGAACATCTACCACTCAACAGTGTTTTAACGCAGAGGATGCCAAGGTGATTTAACACGAAGGCTCTGCTCTTGGGAACTGTGTGTTCTGGTGCAAAGTATTGTGATAATGGTCACTTTTAGCAAAGATACAAATAGGCACTATTACCGAAGAGGTCCAACCCTAGAGAGATGGCCTGTGGGGTTTGTTTAGGAACTGAATTTGAAGGCCCAGGGGTAGGTGAGCAGATGAGCTGGGAATCAGGTAGACCAGGCAGGAAGGGCAACCTAATCAGAGGAGCAGAAATACAGGAAAAGCTCCCTGTGCAGCAGAAACAAAACCTGCTAATATTACTAGAAGACAACCTGCAGGACTCGCAAAGAAGACACCTCAAACTGCATTGCCAGGCATGGGGCTCGGAGTCATGGAGGCCATGCCAAGAAATAGAGCCTCTACCATGGAGGTGAATAGGACCCCGCTAAGAGCCTTATGTCAACAAGTGATGGCCACACACACACACACACACACACACAGACACACACACATGCACACACACACAGACACACAGAGACATACACAGACACACACAGAGACACAAACACAGATACACACACAGACTCACACACAGACACACACAGAACAGACACACACAGACACACACCGACACAGACACACACACGCACACACACATGCGCGTGCACACACAGTTTGTTTATTTTACTTACATAAAATCAAGCCCCTGTGTTGACAATGAAGTGGAAAGGAAATAACTTGGAGACAGGCCGATGAGAACAGAGGCTCTAATGAATTTGGCAGAACAGAAGTGAAACAGGGGTGGAGAGAAGGAATACATCTGTAGTGGACTTTAATACCTATTGTCTGTAGTTTCTTTTTCTGAGTCTTCTTATAAAACCAGCTTTTCCATTTGGAATTAGGTCCCTGCCCACCTCCAGGCCTTCAGTGTGGTTCTAGCAGGGGCCACTACAGGAGCAGGATGACTCTTCTGGCTCCCCTCCCTCTCCTCCTCTGCTTCACCAAATAGCAGGAACTGGACACGCGGGCCACTAGAGCTCTTCCCAGGTGGAGTCAGCGGAGCAGGGGCCCCTTCCCTGTAGGAGGCTGTGGATCTGGAGGGCCGCAGCCACCGGGAGAGAAGCAGAAGTATGTGTGCGGTGGTATAAGAAGGGGAGCGAGGAATCTAGAAGAACCTGGTGGCATTTATTTCCTATTCCCAAATTGTGTTTCCTCGACTCAGGGTGACACCCATCTAGATAGTTTCCTGTTTGCAAAGGGAAATTGAAATTGGGTTTCATGTCAGTCACTTGGAATCCAAGGTGTCCTCACTTATGCAGAACTCAGGGAGTCTTTAGAAAATAAAATAAGGAAGTCCTCAAGACCAATGCCATCTGGGGACAAGAAAGCAAGAAAACAAGGGTAATGCCAAGACCCCAGTTAGTGGGTCAGAGCGTCCACAGAAGGACAAGCAAGTGTTGAGGAAGGTGGTTGGTTGAGCTTCACACATATCACGCCATCACGAGGACAGTCTGCTGACAGGGAAATGTATCCAAGTCTGAGTCCACTTACATCCAGTTCTGGAAAGTACAAGAGAATGATCATAAAGACGATGGATAAAAACTTCCAAAATGTGCAGAAAGAGAAACTCAGGGTGATGGGAATGAAAGTCTAAGGGTTCTAAGTAGAAGACATTAAGCACTTGGTTAAATAAATATCATAAAAATACAACAAGAGACAAGGATTCTCAGTGGCGTATGAACCAAAGAACAACAAATATCGTGAACACCTACAAGGAGGTCCAGTAGGACAGTGTCTGAAACATCCCTATGGCCACTGGACGGCCAGTGGTGATCTTAGAGAAAACTATGTCCATGGAATTGTGAGAAGAAAAGTCACTTCCCGTGGGCTGGGATAGACGGAGAGGTGAGGAAATTAGCTACGACTAATGCAGTTCTTCTCTATTTTTTTTTTTTTTTGTGAATAAAGGACAATAGGACATGGCTAGGAGGGGACCAGGAAATGTTTAAACAGGTTAGGGAAACACCAGTGGGGGGGACACACACACAATGACTAATATGTATTCTGGCCCAGAACTGCTGTGCTTAAACCTTATGGCTTTCTGACCCAGGTCAGTGTGTAGGGCTTCTCTATTCCTCCTACTGCCCTCTATAAAATGGGATGATAGGATAAGAACAGAGATGATCTATGGAATTCTTGTGAGGATTAAATGAACTAATAGATGGAAATGAACACAGAACCGCTGCGGGTGCGGGAAGCTCTTGGTGAACACTGCTGAGCACCACAGCAAAGGTCCATCTCAGGGAGCTTTGCGCTAGTTGGGAACTCCCAGTGCCGAGAACACCTTAGTCCAGCCCGCAGAACCCAGAGTATTGACTTCTGCCTTCCCTGTCCGTCTTTTTCCTTGTAAGTTATCGCTTCCTCTGAAGTGCGGCCCTCAGGTGTGTCTCCACCCCATCGCTAGTGGGTTCTGTGTCTACCCAGCCCCGTGTGCGGTCCTCTCACCCAGAGCGCTACTGCATAGCATCATCGTGGAGACAGAGGCTTCCTTCCTGAGCCAGTGGTCACAGGTGGCACCACCCAGGACTCTCCTGTGGCAACACTGGGAACTCATCCCTTGATGTGTATTAGATACATATTTTATAGGGAATGCAACAGTTCGACATTTATGAAGAACTATAGGGATACAATGTTCACACATTGTAGTCAGAATTAGAACCCAGAAATCCATCTACAGCAAGACTTCCACTTCCCAAATGTCATAGGCATGTGCTCTTGCCCTGCTTGAATACAGGCCGGGGGAAAAAGAACTGACATCTTAACATCACCTATGTTTGAGTGTCTGGTTTTATTTTCTCTATGATTTTACATATATTTGCAAATGTTTTTTTTTTTTTTTTTTTTGTTATTCTACAATTAAAGGGAAAGTTACATTTCATAGGGCTGGATATTTGGAAAGGTTACTGGCATTCAAAACCTTCCTCCTTTGCCTTTCTCACAGGCAAGTTAGCAGAAAACTTTGTGGTCTCAGAGCAGAGGAGTTTTGTGAAAACCACTCTGAAAAGCAGCACTGGCGATTTGTCCTAAGGGACTGTAAAAGAGTTTCCTCCATTTTTTTCTGGTCCTACTCAAAGTGGCTCCTACTTGTGACTTTAACATTCCTTATAAGCAGGTGTTTGTGTGTCTGTTATGTGCAGGGAGTAACACGGGTGCTCACCCGATTCCACAAAGGGGTAGTTAACTGCTATCTCATAATAGAGTAAGTATCACTTAACTGAGGGTGGGTACTGTGGCAGAGGGCATGTGCATTCATTTTCTGCCACATGTTTCACACCATCAGAGCCCTGAGTAGACTGCTATCTTTTTACCCCTCACTTGACTCTGACCCACTCTGTCCACACCGCCCGCCACTTCAGTGGCTACACTCGTCTCTCAGAATTCCTGCCGACTCTAATTGCCCCAATGCCTGCATGAGGATAGGTAGTGGCTGGGGTCAGGAAAGGGAATAAAGGAATTGACAAGTGTCAAGTTTACTTGCTGTCCCAGGCAATCATCATCGTCTACTAGGAAAGGTGATACTAATGGCCTCTCCTAGACGAGGAACCTGGTTTAGTGAGGCTCCGCATCACATCGAGGTCTCAGCCAGCAAGTGGCAGAGCTGCCATCTGCACCTCCTCTAACTGACTTCAAGCTGTGCTGCTCAGCGGGCTAAGATGCTGCAGTCTGGCCATAGGCAGGGTGAAGAAGGGCACAGACTAAGGGACCAGCTCAGTGATGACAGCCTCAATCCATCCATCTGTCACTAGTCACTTGTTGGTCTTGCTCTCATCATCAAGAACAAATTCCTTTCTTAGAAGTTTTTTGTTGTGGTGGTGGTGTTTTTGTTTGTTTGTTTGTTTAATGGGGAGAAAGAAAAGAAGCAACGAGAAGGTGACCTGTCCCCGGCAGTGAGACCTTGATAGGAGCTGGTCAGCCTGCTCTCCTCCCCCCTTTGCCTCTTCCACCTTTCATTTATTATCTATGAATTGGCTCTGTGCCTGTCTGTGGCACCCTGGCTGCTTGGTGACTTGATAGATGGAAACAGACGGGAGCTGGAAAGTGGACGGGAGATGAGAGCCACATGAGGAGAAACTGGGGGCTGGTGGGGGACAGAGAGCTCAGCCTAGGAGCTGAGGGGCCCCGGGACTCAACACCTAGGCTGGGGGCGGAGGCACAGAGGCCCACAGGGCTCAGGAACCGTGTGACCAGGGTTTTCCTCCTCATGCTGTCTAAGGATTCTGCCTCCAAGGCCAGCCCCCTACCCCAGCTCAGACCCTCATTTTTAATCAACTTTACTGAGTCACAATTTGATTTAAATACAATAGATGAGTTCTGACAAATATAAATAGCTATGTATGTCACCAACTCCCTGGTTTCCACCGCACAGAGAGTCTGCCTCTGCCACAGGTGGTCAGTCCCCTCCCTGTGCACACACACATCTAGTTCCTCACTCTGGATGAGTGTTCCCAGCCGCCTTTCCACCACCCACAGGTGTCCCCTGTGAGGTCTCACTGCTGTGACATTCGCCTGGATTCCTGGTTGCTCCTTGTTTCTCTGAAATGGCAGCCATGAAACCCAGGCAGCTGCAGAAGTGGTCTGCACAGGCGGCTGCAGAGCTCACAGTCATACCCTTCTGGGAGGCTGAGTCCACTGAGCCAGGCCCTGGAGCCGCCCAACACTTCTGGGAATGCAGTTGGGCTGATAGGGAGGGCCCTTGGGTTTCTAGGAATCACAGTCACAGTCGCCCAAGCAGAAACTCCTAGGTCTCCGCAATTCTGTTGGGTATTTATTGTTTTGCTTAAATTCTTATGAGAACTTTAGCAAAGCACAATTGTAAGCATTTTAACATTCAGGAAATTAGTATTCTCAATGATGCACTGTCTGGGAGTCCCAATACTACAGCCTTCACTTATTTGTGATGGTTACAGGAGATACGTCTGCTTTGGTGAGATAACTGGCAAGCGTATACATTGACCAACTGAGTCACAGTAGGCACATATTCCCACCTGTTAGGGACCTGTGCTCTAAGTGCTTACCATTCCCACGTCCACCTTCTGTAATGATGCTCGAATGGGGAGGAGACTGGACACCCCTATTTCTTCTAAGACAAGGAGCGGGAAGTTATTCAAAATCCACCAAATTGTATCACTTCTACTCAGTACTCAAGCCTTCTACTCCTTTGTGGAATTAACACAAGAATCACAAAGTCAAAGGAAAAAAGTAATAATCAATCTGGAGATATGGGGTCTCCTCAGTTAGAAGTGCTGATAAAATTTTTCCTCTTCCAAGAAATAACGTTTCCTCTCACTACTTTTCTCTGTACATTTATAATTGTGGTTTCTTTCTACTAATCTATAAATCTATAAAACTTTTTAGTATAGAAAACCGAAGTGAACCCTGCACATCCCAATATTGGTAAGCCTATATCCTGATGGTAAAATTAAAATGACCAGAAAGTTAGGGTGCCAGCAATTCTGTGTCTGATTTGCAAGGAAACCAAGGCCCTGCATTTCCAGCCCAACCTTGAACAGAGCACCCCATTTGTCTCTAAGGACATTACATTACAAGTACCATCTGGAAAAACAAAAATGAAGTAAAAGAAGACGGAAATGCAATCAAAGAAATCCCTGGTCTTCCAGAATCTAGCAGCTCAGCCAGTACTAAGGCCCCAAGACATTAGAGCTTCATTCTTTCAGACAGAACACAGCTCTCCTGGGCTCCTCTAGGGTTGTCCCTAAGGCAGCCCATTTGGAAGTGGCTGTTTTTCCTTCCTGGCATAGCTCTGTCCACTCTTGACATTGATTGTCACCATGACAATCAATGAGGAATTCCACTGGGTTCTGACTCCTGACATGATTCTCCCATTCATCAGTGATGTGTTATGCAGTCCAGTATATGAGGCCCTGTGCTGAAGGTACACTAAAACAAGATGAGGCAATCCTCTTAAAGTTGTTTATATCATGAAAAATATCATTTAATTTAGGTTTTTACTGTGAATTGAACAAGATGACAGTTTTTAAAAAACTGAGTAAGCAATGGCATCATGATTTGATCAGAGTATTAGCCCATTTTCTGTTACTGTGACAAAAATGTCTGAGGCTGGGTTTTTTATAAAGGGAGGAGATACACTTAGCTCACAGTTTTGGAGGTGGCAAGTTCAGTCAGCATGGCCCTGACCATGACACATCACAGTGGGTTGTGTCACCATGGGTGTGCATGACAGAGGCAGAGATGACATGGCAAGACAGGAAGCCAGACAGAGGGCAGGGGCCAGACTTTCTCTTTTGTGACAACTCACTCTCACGGGAACTAACTGGGATACCAAGTCCTCCCCAAGGCATCACCCCAGGACCAAGTATCCTGCTGCAGTCTCCACCTCTTACAAGTTCCATGCCCCCAGCACCTCCACATGAGGGTCAGGCCTCCAGCCACAGGCGTCTGGGCACAGACACACCATGTCCAAACCCCAGCAGGCCATCATGAAGGAATGTGTAGAGGGCTGCCCATGAGACCCAAGAGAAGGCTGGTAAATGGAAACGTGGCATTAAGCTCTCTAATGGGCACTTTAACTTTACTGTACTGTCAGTAGGAGGCAATCAGTGTATCGTAATAAAAGTCTGGTCCATTAAACAAATCCACGGGCCGGGAGAGATGACAGCTGGCAGCGGGCAGCGGGCACTGCCAGGCTGCAGGGGTGGGGTCTGCACCCATGAGTCACCAGTGGAGGGGCTTTGAGCAAACTGCTCTTTCCATGGTTCCCAAGGGTCAGCGGAGTCGAGTGAGAAGTGTTCTCAGCAGTGGTCGGCACCCGTGAGTAGCACTGTCCACTGTAGCCAGCACCGGGGGACCCAGGAGCCCAGCATCCCCTGCCTCCACTTCTCCTCTGCCTCTCTGATCTTCTGTGTTTCACTTCTCTCTCTTTCTCAGGCTGCAGACGGGAAGGCAGGTGGGGGAGATGCTGACCATGAAGAGCTCTGGCTGCAGGGCCAGAGCCCCCCAATCGCCTGCCAGAGCTCAAGGAGGCTAAAGCACGTGCAGCACTTGAGTTGCACCTCATCTCATCAAAGTTGCGCTCAAGACCTCTCTGAGCAGGTAAAGCATGAGGTATCTTTTGGATCTTGAAAAGATCATACATAGAAAGTGGAGAGGTTGAGTAAGCAGTTCACTACATCAATCTAAAATTCAGAGGTTGCAGCAATTAATTTGGAAATCAGAGCTTGTCTACTCCTAAACCATGAACCTGAGTGAATTCACCTAAGAAGTAAGAAGCCTGAGAAGCAGCCTCTGTACCAAGCAAGGTACAGAGGTGTGAAGGTGTGGCGTGAAGGTCAATAAAGGAGGTGAGACATGCATCTGCCAGTGAGGTGGGGAGTGAACCAGGGCGTCAGGCCTGTCCTCATGCAGCTGAGATTGCCCTGTAGAATTTTCACATGTGTATGTCCAAGTTAGCAAATAAATAATTTTTAAATGCACAGTGCACATATTCGGGCAGCCACAGTAAGCCTCATATTCTAATCTTAGAAACGCTGAGGAAGGACTTGAAGGCATCATTCACACCAATCTACAATCACCAGGAAGCAGCTTGGCCAGAGGGGCTGGCCTCCTCCCCGGGCAGTCCCCTGCCTCCTGTGGCCCGCTGAAAACCCTGTTGGCTAAGCACAGACGGTGCCAAGGTAGACTGGAGCTGACGGGCGCTCCCTGGGACCCCTTGGCATGTCTGGGCCATCTTGACAGATTTCCAGGTGCTCTCGCTCACCCCCCGAAATGTCCCTTGCAGTTCTCGCTGAGAGTCCCCTCCCTGCAGTGAGCACTCTCTGCCTTTCACACTCAGCCTCAGATCTCTCCCTCCAGACAGCCCTTCCTGCTTTGGCAGAGCAAAAACAGACTTCAGGGAAAGGTTTTCTAGAATTAAACAAACAGATGACATCAGCGTTTCCTGTTGAGAATTAGGGCAAAGCCGGGCCTTTGTCAAGCTGGCCCACATGCCCTCCAGCCGATAGGGGGCTGGCAGCTCTCCCTTGCAGAGAATGCTAGTGGACCCTGTCATTGTCACACTTGGTGGTTGTGATTCTGGGAAAAGCAAACAGGAACTTTTGCAGGCTTCTCTGGTAAGACCTCCATTTCCTTCCCATGCTACTCTCCTGTCCCCACACCCACTCTGGTGCTGCTGGCGAAGGACCGCTGTGCCATGCCCTGCCAGTCTTCTCCCAGTCCCTCCAGTTTTCAAGGTCATTATTCTCATCTTGTTTTTAAGCATGATTTCCTTTTTTAATTAATTAATTAATTTATTACAATGAGGTATATATGACAGCAGAATGCATTTTGATTCCTTGTGCACAGATGCATCACAACTTTTCATTTCTCTGGTCATACATGATGTAGAGTCACACCATATGTGCAGTCCTCTATGTACCTAGGGTAATGATGTCCATCTCATTCCACCATCTTTCCTGCCCATATGTCCCCTTCCAATCCCCTGAGCACAGGCTGGGCAGGGCAGGGGCAGGCCCACACCATGACTGTAAAGGACCATTATCAATAAACACTCAGAAAGACTGAGAGGAAACAGAAGGCAGCCTGCACCTGGATGGAGCATCCTGTCCAGACACCTTCCCACCGGGTACCCACGAGGCTCTGCCCAGCTTCTGCTCCCAGCACCGCCTTCAGCGTGGGTAGCCACGGCCAGTTCTGGAAGAGGCCAGAAATCCGCCCATGAGGTACTAGTGCAACATGCCTGGTTTAAGTTGTGGACATCTGTTTAGATACACTGTGTCCCTGATGTGTCTCCTTAAGGTGTCAACGGTGGTTCTCTCCTGATGATGAGTTGCACTGCAGATGTTTTTTCCTCATTGATTGATTTCTGGTATAATAAACATAATTTAGTTTTGTGGTTCAAAACTCTTATCAAAGTGAACTAACAACTCCCTTGAAAGCTTTCTGTCCTAAGTGCTCACCTGCCACATTCTTGGACCATCACCCTGTGGTTCTGCAAGGCCACCCTCACCAAGAGACTAGGGGACCATCCTGAGGTATGCTCAGTCCCCTCCAGTGGCCACCCATAGAGGATGACACGCACACATTCCTTTGGACCATGCACCTTGCACAAAAAAGGAAGGGAAGCAGGCCATGTCCACTTCTACTTTGTAATTTCAAACATCCTCTTTCCATATTTTTGAAATTTCTGGATTTTTAAGGCATGTGCATGTGGTAGAGATACTCTCTTGGCACTGGAAAGGAAGCTGTTAGAGCACACAGAAGAATGATTTGTCCATCACTATCCTAGTGCCCAGCAAGTGCTAGAAACTAGGTTAGGATTTACTGGATAAATTTTTAAAAATTGAACGAATTCAGGCCCAATTAAGAGGGCCACAGAGAGAGACATGCTGTAACACCACCTCAGATGTGGCTGCCCCAGGTCAGAGTTCAGATAAATTCAGATGTGCACTGGTCAGGAGCATAATGTCACACCGTCTTACAGATGCTGATGGACGTCTTTGCTCCAATAGCAACTTAAGAGCTTCTAATTTCTCATATAAATGGCTTTGGACAATGGCTTCTTTTCCACTACAAGCAAGAAAATTAAAGCTTATGGAAAAAAATTCATATTCACGGACTAGTGTTGCAGCCAACTTAAGCACAAAGCCACGGGATGAAAACAGGGCACTTCACAGAAAAGAGAGAGAAGCAAAGCCAACAATGCTATGCAAACTGCAAACGTGCTGCCATTCTTACTTCTAGAAATTATAAATGTAGGGAGCATGCCACAAAGCCCTGCGGTATTTCATACAGCCCAAATAAGCATCAAGGTTGCTAGACATGTTCATAGTGTTTGATACAGAGCTTCCGCCTCAAGGAAATAAACTATGGAAAAATAATCAATGCAAAGATCTATGCACAGAGTTGAACCTTGGGTTGACAGAAGACGTTTCTTTTATATGTGAATCAACTACAAATCAAGTGATGGGAAATTAGATATTAGGCAGGACTTTCTAGAGGAAATAAAAAAACAACAGGGTGTGGAGAGAGAAAGAGAGAGAGAGAGAGAGAGAGAGAGAGAGAGAAATTTTAAGGAGTGGACTCACGCAATTATAGAGGCTGGTAAATCCCAAATCTGCAGGGTGGGCCTGAGTCTGGAGGTCCAGGAAGGGGATAGTGCTGCAGCTCACCTGTGGAGGCAGTGCCCTGGCCAAAGCCCTTCTTGGAGAGTCAGTGCTTCTCACTAGGACCCTCAGCTGGTCACACATACTGTGGAGAGCTGCCTGTCTCAACCAAAGTTTACCAACTGACATGATTATTGCATCTAAAGAACACCTTTAATGCCACTCCAGATATGCTTGATTAAATACCCAGGCACCCCAGTTTATCCCAATTGACTTAAAATTAACCACCACACTGGCCCACATGGGCATTTGGAAGGATTCTCAGAAAAGTCAACTTGCCGAGCTCATCAGCAAGCAGAACAGTGGAATGTTACTTACTATTGACATCAACCTTTTTCTGAAGTCTGCAAAATGCCCTCAAGAGTTATAGAGCCCAAAGCATCCGACAATATGTTTTCTTCTGCTGCTTTAATTTTAAATACAGAGTGCTCTGACCCTCAACTCATGTTCTGGGGCTGGGCCTAGCATCACCTTGCCCCTGCAGCTCTCCATGCGTCGCTTTCCATATCACAGGTTCCAATACGCACCGTTCTCGGCTGAACCAAGAGTTGTGCTTTAGGAGCTCCATGAGAAAGTTGCGTCAACTAACCTTAAATGGTCACGGCAGTTTAAAAAACGTTAGCTAACCTAAAGTTCTAGACCTGTAGTGAGGACACTATAAATTACCCTATGCATTGCTAGAGAGAGAGAGAGAGAGAGAGAGAGAGAGAGAGAGAAATATAATCCTCTGATTTTCACTTCTCGCTCTACAAAATAACAGGATCTACTCATAATCTCTAATATGATGTAACTCTGCTGGTAGGCAAAAATTCATAGAAATGCCAAGGTAGTCTCTTCATGAAGGAGATGAAATTTTATAAAGGAATGTGTTACACAGACTCAGGGAGAAACATGGGCTATTGCAGTGAAAGAAAACAGCACCTGAAAACAAAGGGGTGGAAATATCTCAGGTGTGCTAACAGACTGAGCAGAAATGTAGTGAGAAAAGCTACAGGAAATGTGACTGAGAGTAGTGGTGAACTTGAACTTGAAGACAACGTGAATATGGTCCACTTTAAAGGAACAGGGGTATTGTGGATGGGTTTTGAATTGGGGCTTAACATAATTAAAGCGGTATCTCAAGGAGGGGAAAACATTCTGGCCACATGGATTTATTCTCTTAAAACTAGTAAACTTGATGTCTTTCTTCGGTCTCCCCTTCCCCTGTTTTTGTAATCACAGACAGAAAAACCCAGTTTCATGTTAACATTAAGCTGCAAATCCATGAAGTACCAAAAAAATAATTTGGAAGTAATTTTGTCATAAAATTGCTTCAATGCAGCTGTCACAACTAATACCTGTTATTGCATTTGTAAACTATCACTTGTCAGAGCAAAAACTTAAACAGGAAAACGTGGGCTGCAGAGCACCTCATTAAAATGAGCTATGGGTCTAGTATAAAGGGAAGAACAGATTTCAAAATTTAAAAGGAAGAGACACAGGCTGTACCCAGCTGTCACGTTAAATCTTCCAGAGAGGAAGTTAAGATTGGTGGCTTGCAATTTATCTCAAGTGGTAAAGAACTGAATTTTTTCTTACAAAAAAAAAAAGCAATAGGTTTTATTTGAGTTTAAATTGGCATAAAATAATTCTACATATTTATGGGGCAGAGTGTGAGGTTTTGATATATACATTGTCTGACGATCAAATTAAAGCATATCTTGATTGTGTTCTAATTCTTTGTGATGAGAACTTTCAAAATCCTCTCTTGTAGTTGTTTTGAAGTACACAATACAGTAAGTATTGCTGTCTGTAGCATCTACTCTGCTCAGGCACACCATGCACGTGCTCCTTAGCTGATCTATTCTCATCATTTGGTCACCCTACGCGCAGTCACCTTGGCTTACCACCACCACAGCTCTTCCCTCAATGAGATAACTGGTTTTAGGTTCCACAGAGAGTGTAATCATGCTGTCTTTCTGTGCTTGTCTGATTTTCTGAACGCAATTTCCTCCAGGTGCATTTACATTGCCACTAATGGTCAGATTCCAACACAATAAAAGCCATAAACATTAATGAAAGAAATTGATGAGGACACAAAATAAATGGAAAGATAATCCATGTTCATGGATTGGAAGAATTAACATTGTTTAAGTGTCTGTACCACCCAAAAGATCTGCATTGATTTATATATTTTATTAATTTCTATCAAAATATCAGTGGTATTCCTTAGAGAAATAGAAAAAAAAGTCTTAAAACTCATATGAAACCACAAAAGACTCTAAATGGCTAATGTGATCATGAGCAAAAAGGACAGAGCTGGAAGCTGCACACTCCCTGGTTTTGGAATGAAAACAAAGCTATAGTAACAAAAATGGCACCATATGGCATAGACCTAGACATACAGACAAAAGGAACAAAACCAAGAAAATAAACATAAATCCACGTGTAGCAGCCAACCAATTTTAGCAAAGATTCTAAGAACACATACTAGGAAAAGCTGTCATTTCAATAAATAGTGCTGGGAAAACTGAATATTGACTGTCCTCAAGGTAAAGAGGATACTCTGTCCCACCACCTCAGCGTAGGCAATAGCTACCTTTGCTTTCTGTTTGTATAGGTTTACTTATTTTAGACATTTCATGTAAATAAAATGTGTTGTTTTGTTTGGGCTTCTTCAAACTGGCCTAATGTTTTTGAGGGTCCTCTCCTATGCAGAATGTTACAGTACACTGTTGCTTTCTATTGCTGAATAATATTCCATTGTGTGGATATACCACATGTTTTCCATTCACCAGTTGATTAATATTTAAATGGCTTTTAAACTTTGGTTATCATGAATAATGCTGCTAGGTACATTCATCTTTGTGTGCATATATTTTTATTTCTTTTGAGTAGATAAACAGAAACAGAGTTTCTGGGCCATATAGTAAGTCTTTGTTTAATTTAATGTTTAAAAACCTGACAAACTGTTTTCCAAAGTGATGACAGCATTTAACATTTCCACAAGCAATACCTGAGAGTTTCAGTGTTCCCATTTGCTGTCCTCTGGATTCCAGTGATCTCAGTGGATACAAAGTGTAACTCACTGTGGTTCTGATCTGCATTCCCATAGAGAGTAACAATTCTGAGCAAATTAGCATTTGTCAATCCATCTACATTCTTTAAAGAACATCTGATCCAATATCTTGTGATATTTAATTTCATGATTCAGTTATAAGTGTTTTCCATAAATTCTGAATACAAGTTCTTTTATGATTTTCAGGTACTTTTCTCCCTATCAATGGATTGAGCTTTACTTTCTTGATCATGTTATTGAAGCACAAAGCTTTCCATCTTGTTTAGGTATACTTTATCAATTTCGGTTTTTTTTATTATTAATACTTTTAATGTTATATCTGAGAAGTTATCACTTAACCCAAGATCATGAATACTTACTCCAATTGGCTTTTATTATTTTGCAGGGCTTTTTTATATTAAATAATTTTAGAATAAAGACTGAAAATTTGGATGGGCTAGAAATAAAATTGTATAAATGGCATAAAAGAACACATGCAAACACAGTTAAAACCTGTATCATCTATTTTTTTTTCCTTTTGGTACCAGGGATTGAACTCAGAGGCACTTGACCACTAAGCCACATCCCCAGCCCTATTTTGTATTTTATTTAGAGACAGGGTCTCACTGAGCTGCTTAGTGCCTCTCTTTTTTGAGGCTGGCTTTGAACTTGTGATCCTCCTGCCTATAGCCATGCACCATCGTGCCCGGCCTGTGTTACAATTAATAGGACACAAAACATCCCCTTTCAAGTTACTTGTAGGTAGCAAACTCAAAGCTCAGGAAATCTGAACCAAGAGACTGGGGAAAGAAAAGCTCCCCAGTAAGGAATACTGTCTAGGAGGCCAGGATGTGTCCAGCGCTTGCTTGACCATGGCCAGACTGTCTAATTGGAGAATGCTCAGAGCACATAGTAAGATAGAGAGAAGGCAGGAAAGTGATTTCACCTCCTTAAACACAGTGAACACCAAGGACTTCAGTCATTCTCACCTTCCTGTGAAGTGGGACATGTTTGCGTTCCAGGACCCACAGAAGGGACATGCTTTACCCACCAGGGAAGACTGCCAAGGCCTACTCAGGGTATGTCAGCCCTCCAGCCACGGTTTGTCACAAAATCTGTTTCCACCGCCATCTCCTTGAATCTTACTAATAACTTTCCTATTTCCAAATCTGTATAGTCTTTTATTCTTTGATGAGTAGAAAAATATTATTACTGAGTAGAAAAAGATAACAAGAAATCTGAGACAAGTGTCTGTCAGTAGAGAAGACTGTTGAATTTTGAAGCAAAAAAATGAAGGCTATTTATAGACTAAGTTCTAGAATTTCACAGCTTAAAGGAACATTTGTCAAACAACCTCTTCTTTATTGGAGCAGAGGGACCTGGAGAGATTGTATAAAGATTAGAATCCAATCTGGCAAGTTAACTGTAGCATCACTTAGTATTCAAAAATGTATGGCCATGAATTAGTCAGGGGTGCTGGGGGCCATATAAGTCCATGTCTCATCCCTGGGCTAGTATCATAAGCTGTTCAGAAGAAGCACTCACTTTTTTTCTGATTGCTCAGCGTCCAACAGAGTGCTCGGCTCAAAAAACACTTGCTGAGTGTCACCTCTGAAGAGATGTTCAATTCAATCATCACTTGTCATTGTAGTTAGCCACCCTATAAAAGCTCAGCCTGTTTTCCCTTTGGAATTGAAAGATATACATGCAAACTTTTCATTCTTTCTGCTTTTATATCTTTCAACTTTTTTCTCTCTCTTATTGTACCATCTGGTTCCTGGTTGTTGCTGTTTTATTATTTCAGAGATAAACTAAAGAATTATAAAGCTCATTATAACATTATTTTTAAGCAGTATAGGTTAGAACAGGAAGATAATGATTATCTGTGGAAGAATCAAGTAAATTTTCTAGTCAAAAAGAGAACAAGAGATAATGGAAGAATTTAGTACATTCAGCTGTCACTAATTGAACTTTTCTTGTGTTTCACCCCCTAAGGATTTAACGGCAATTATGATATAATCCTCTTTCAAGAAACTCATGTATCAGTAGAAAATCAGGATTGTACAGTGACTTAATGTTAACTGTAACTTTAAAGCAGCCATAATACATATTGAGTACCAAGTCTTTGGTGTATAACACATTTAATCTTCACAATAACTTTATGAGGTAAGCATTTTACAGATGAGGAAACGGAGGCAGGGAGGGGTGAAATGATCAGCTCACATTTTAAAGCAAGTTTACTACAGGCAAAACTAGTACTTAGAGGTCCTGCCTCTTCATTTGCTGAAACTTCTCAGCTTTTAAAAGATTTTAATTTTATAAGCTATTTTTTCTTCCTTCCTTCCTTTCTCTCTCTCTCTCTCTCTCTCTCTCTCTCTCTCTCTCTCTCTCTTTAAAAATATAGCTCCAAAATTAGAAATTAAGATTTGTTGCTCATTGGACACTAAATCCACACATGACCTTTGAAAGAATTTGCAATGCAGAAGCAGTTTAAGATGGCAACTGCCTTTATAAATATATGACCTTATTGAAACGACAAAAAAACTATTTAAAAATAATTTGTAAGTTTTTTTTTTTGGGGGGGGTAAAGTGTTGAAATCATAATGAGAATGCAATACCACCATACTTGATAGCACTATATGCTAACTGCAAAGGAAGGAGGCCAACAGCAGGAGCAGAAGAAAGTCTGCTGAATCGGGAATGAAGCACGTTACCAGCAGAGGTGACAGTGGAGAAGCAGGTGCCGGTTGCACATGCTGACTGATGGTTTCCATCAGTGTCTTGTCGCTGTTTCCTTTGCACATGGTCCATCTCAGCAGAAGGCAAGGTGGGTGTTCTGCTGGGTGCTGTGTCCTGCTGTGGCTTGCTGGACCATTGTGGTGACTACACTGTGCATTCTGTGACTGTCACTGGCAGTGCAAGAGAACATCACGTAAGAATTGCTGATTCCCTGACCTGGCCTGAGACCATCCCCTCTTTACTACTCCTTGTTGGATTTATCCATGTTACAGGGCATGTATTGCTGCAGTCCGGCTGCAGCAAAATAACCGGGGGGTGACGAACAACTTGTGTAGATTGATACAGCAGGAGTGGAAGCCATTTATTGTAGGACAACAGAGGTATTTATACATTCCACACAGCTTATCTTAATTAGCATAAACTAGATACATCAGTCAACCAATAAGAAATCTCCACACTTAATGGCTCTCTGGTGTTACTTCACAAACCACTCCCTCTGGCATTTTGCCAGGCACCATCCAGACTTGTTTACAGACTCTAACATTTGCTAGGTGCCATCCTGACTTGTTTATAGACTCTAATATTTGCTAGGCGCTATCCTGACTTGTTTACAGACTCTAACAATGTATGGTAGCAGAAGCAGCTTGGAATGGATCACAGTGAGGGAGAACATCATGGCTTTACCAGTCAAAGTATTTCTTAATTTATATTTCTTCTTCCTTTTCTGTTAAACATACTTAATTTCAAATAGAGTTATTGGAATGTAGGCTATATCCTAAAAACTCCTGCTCTCCTTTCTCAGCAACAAGTATCTGCGGGGTCATTTACACATTTCTCTTTCCAAGTCTTTGCAATTTCAGCATGAATCCAAATTTCCTTCTTTCATCTCTATCAACATTAATATGAAATTTAAAATAATACGTAATAACTAGTATAGCCTCCATTCCCAATAGCCACAATTTAGGACTGAGGGATTAACTGAAGTCCAATATCTTTTAAAGAACAAAACAAAAATAGATATTTTTTTAAATGGCACTGCTCCTGATCACAATCAAAAGAAAATATTTTTGTCCAATTCACAAGAAATTCTGTGGATTACAACCTACTTATATAGTCAACGTTCATGTTACTATCAAAGCTGTTATTTGAGCAGCAAATTGTCTTTCCCAAGGCACCGCAACCAGAGTAAATGGGTAGTATTCTGCGGCGTTGTCCTGCTTTGGTCCCAATGAGGAGTGGGGGTTTCTTGTATTTCTGTGCCTTCCATGGCTGTGGGCTTGGTTTACTCATC
Organism: Marmota flaviventris; assembly: GCF_047511675.1. Taxonomy (NCBI): domain Eukaryota; kingdom Metazoa; phylum Chordata; class Mammalia; order Rodentia; family Sciuridae; genus Marmota; species Marmota flaviventris. Next base: position 108,865,335 of record NC_092505.1, on the reverse strand, counting down.
CTGGTGAAAGTCCCTGCTCCTTCACCTCCTTCTCTGAACAAAGACTGATTTTCATATGAAAAGAGTTAGTGAACATTTTCCCTTGGGCGCTGGAGCTAGCAATTCTCAGAGGAGTGGGCTGTTGGTTGCTTTCTGTCATCTTTCATCACAGAAATGTCTTCAAAGGGCAGCAGAAACAGCAATAGTCAAATTGGTCTCTGCTTTCATGTAGCATGTGATAGAAATGAATTTGAAGCAATTTAGCAACAAATGTTTGCTAGCACACGGATCTAGATTTATAGTAATTAAGAGATAGGCACGTTTCCCTAGAATAGTGTAGCAGCCTAGCAGCGCTCCTCCCTCTTGGGTCTGAATGCTCACTGTTGTTTCTGGGCTCCCCTGGCACAGCTGATAATATCAAACACTCAACACCAGCCCTGCGGCTCCCAGCAGCTCAGGTTGAGTGATGTTACTGATGGCTACAAGAGTTAACAGAAATTCCCTGCGCTTGGAATCCCACCTTGGCTTGCTCCACTCTCTTTTGTTTTTATGTAGAAAGTAATTTTGTATCAGTGTGTTACTAATCCCCAGGAATTTTTTTGGAAGGGAACAAAGGATTTTGAACCTTAAAGATATGATGACAAAATGTAGACATGTAAAATTGTATTTGTTGCCTGTTGCAAGCACCTCTGACCTTCCACTGGTCTGTATGTGTGAGCAATAAATTATAGGCATTTTAAATGACTCTTAAGAGCCTGCTTGTATTTTAAATGTGTCGGATTCTTTACCACTCCTAAGAGCTGTGCCTCCTGCTTTCTGCATCAGTGTACTCAGCTTGGCTGGTTAATTCCCGTGCAGAGCTGCTGAAAGGAGGGAGGAGAGACTGAGTGAGAGCTTTCCCCTCAGTGCCTCTATGTGTCTTCCCTGCAGATCCTTACCTGGAAGCCTTAGGAAATACAGATGACATGGGAGAAAATGAGACTATGCACCCTAGGGCTCAAATTCACTCCCAGAGTCCCCCCAACCAACCCTAGTCTCAGCAAGTGACCTGACATTTTGCATCATGACCAAAGCAGACAGCTTCTAGGGGGGCTGACTATGAGGCAGCCACACAGCGTAAGATGAAAAAATAAACTTTGAAAATTCTTCATTAAAATATAGCTTTCTAGAACACTTTGGTTTTCCTCTAAAAAAATTATTAACTAGTAAACATTCAAATGTATCAATTTAAAGCTTTCAATTATAAAATGAATGTCTTGGAAATCTAGTGCACAGCAAGGTGGCTATAGTCAATAATTCTGCATTATTTGCTTCCAGTTCACTAAGAGAATATACTTCAAACGCCCCTCCTTCTCTCTCTCTCTCTCTCTCTCTCTCTCTCTCTCTCTCTCTCTTTCATACACACACACACACACACACATACACACACACAATGTGTGTAGTGATGGATATGTTAATTATTTTGATTGTGGCAATCATTTTACAATATAGACCAATACCATATCACAACATGTTGTGCACCTTGAACATATAAATTCTTACTTATCAATTTACCTAAATAAAATGGAAGAGAAAAGATAATATTTTTAAATGCATACATATATGTATATGTGTGTACATGTATGTGTATGTACATAAGCATATATATATATATATATATACATATATATATGTGGTGTTAAGATATTTAACTTTATATAACATTTGCATAAAAAGGAGTACTAAAATGATAATAATGAGGACAGCCAGAAAATATAAAAATCACCTTTTCTTGATGCAATACTGACCCAGCATGAGGCTCATTCCAATTGCCATGTACACACATTAGAGTTTAACTAGGAAAAAAAAGAAAGAATAAGAAAAAATTGCTCCATCTTAAAAGTGTTTTTCATTAAAAAATACCACCGAGTTAAAATTGTACTACAAATTCCTAGTTGTTCAATATTACTATTTAGAAGGTGTTAAAGGCCATCACACTTCTTTTGGTTCTGATATGATCCCCTGCAGTTGTTCCTTTGTGTCCCCTTCCTTTGAATTTGAATAGGAAATTGATGGACATAATTATATTGCTATACATGAAAACATTAAGAGGAAAATGCAAGACTGAAAATTATATTTATCAATGTTTTACCTTCTTGGGTTGGGCCAGTTTACCGTAGGCAGAGTACTCTGAGCATCTCTCGGGGCAGTGACGAGAGGCATTACTATATCCCAAATCCCTGAGGTCTCTCTCGCCTCCTACAGCAAGGTGCATTAGCCGACTAATAGTATTTCAAGACAGAAAAATGCAAAGGAAAATGCTGAGCGTGACAGAGAGAAGAGCTTAATAGACCTGTGCACATACATTAGCCTTGGATTGAGATTGATCTGCAGGTGCAGTTGCGGCTCCATCTCGGGGAGTCCATCATCAACACTTCCTCTGACCCTTCCCTCCCCTCCTGAAGCTTTCAAGCAGATGTCTTAACTTAATAGAGAATTTAAACAGGTTCAAGACGAACAAAGTTGACCTCATTTTTTTTTGGCTGATTTCAGCAATGTCATGTTCAAGCATATTGTTTTCTTTATAGTTCTCTATCTCTGTGCACATGGAGAATCAACTAACTAAATCCTTAAATGGCTAGAGGAACACAGGACAAGGACAATCCCTCCTTTGTGTTTACATAGTAACAAACTACTTTTTAAATCCTTAGTACTTTCATGAGTTTTTAAACAAACAAGTTAGGTACTACTGTGCTAAAATGGACCAGATGCACAAAACATAAAACCTAGTGATAAATTGATTTCATTTTGTTATCAAAATTGTTTTGGCCCTTCTCTTGTTTCATGTCATCCATCATCATGGGAACCAGAGATCTGACTGAAAATGAGCTGTTTTCTCTGTGTGAATAAAAAGTTGCTACCTCTCCCTTCCTCCCAACCATGTCCAGAAAGAAAATAGATGAAGATCTCCAAATTTAAACATGGAGATGTGCGTGGTGGTTTCTCATTACCCTTTTGTACTTTCGGAAAGACTGTAAAGGCACCACCTGTGAGAATCATTTCCAAGTGCTTCTGCTGCAGTGTTTTTTGGTGTTGTTGGTAGTGTGTGTGTGGGGGGGGGGGAGGTGATGAAAAAGCACATAACTGCCAAAGATGACATTAACTACTCAAAAAGAGAAAAGAAATAGGAAACCTATACAGAACACCCCTTGTTCAAAAGTCCTCTGCACTCCAGTGCTATTTAGGAAACAACTGGAGGTCTCATTCAAAACCATCTCCATTAGGATAAAAAACTTAGTATTTAATAATTGATTCACGTTAGCATTCTCAGGGTTGCCATATGGAGGGTGTGTTCCACTGTTTTATCAACAGTGTCCTGTGCGTGCTCGCCTTGGCCTTCTATGTAATCTGAGCCAGGACATTTGGTCCTCCCTCCTGTCCTGTGGGATAGCCTCGGTATCTTGCTCTCAGCCCAGGACACAGCCAGCTCCAACTGCTTCTGTCCAACTGGAACCTCCCTCCTCCACCACCACTCTGGCCAAGGCTGGGAGCACCCAAAACCCCTTGGTCTTTTCTACAGCTCGGCCATCTCACCTACCAGCCCTATCTTAAACCAATCCAGTACCCCAGCTCCTCAGGTTTGGTGGAGAAACCACAGAGCCATGGCACAAGCCTTGCTCAGCTGACACTCCCAGCCCACCAAGCACAGCAGGCGTCCCTACCATTACTCTGTGCTGAGTCAAAACCCCCATTCTGCACCTTCCCTGCTGCCCACCTGGACCTGGATCTGAAAGCAGTGCCCTTTCCTAGCAGCTCTTCCACTTCAGATACCCAGAGAACTTGTCAGGTTTTCCCTTCTGACTTCCAAGGCTCATGCATCTTCCTCCTTTAGACAGACTTTTCAACCTCTCTAAGTTCTTTTAAGAAATATTTAGCAGCCTCTTCTCCCTCTCCTGTGAATTCCCTTGTGTTCTCCCATGACCCCTGCCATTCTGTTGCCTTCAACAAACTGCTTTCTGATTTCTGCCTTCACTCTGCTGAAATTTTCCAGTGCGATCACCTAACATTGCTCCACAAAAACTGCTTTAGTTGACATCTCCCTGCTCTCTGACATGAGGCATGAGCCCATCCTTCCCAGAATTTTCTCCTCTTTCCTCCTCGACCACATGCTTCCATGGATCTCTTGTATTTCCCATCTGTTGGTTCCAGTCTCTGCCCTGATCCTCTTGACCCATTCATTCCCTAAATTGCTTTGACACCCAGGGGAATGAAGTGGTAGAGCCAGGATCTGAGACAGCCAGTAGCCCTCCAAAGTAGCTCTGCAGGGTCCATATTGCCCAGTGGCTCCACCCACTACCTTCACAGTTAGGGAAAAAAAGAGAGAGGGAGAGAGTGGGAAGGGGTGTCCAATACCAGCTCTGCCACATACAGGATGGGGCAAGTAATTTCTCTGAGCACTGCTTTTCTCATTTACAGAATATAGGAAGCAATACCTCCCAGAGGGACTTGGGGCGAGGAGTAACTGATAATAAATGCAAAGTGGTTGTTAAAGGTGTCTGTAAATTGTAGCTCTTCAAAAAAAGAAACCTATTATTCTTTTGGATTTTGCTTCAACAAAGACCTTTGTGCATGAGACAAAACACTGAGGAAGGACGCCTGGATTAAGAAAAAAGAGAGACGCGTTTTTACTGCCATCTGAGCGAGCCATGTAATGCAATCACCAGAGCCGCCCATTGGGGACCTGAGTCTTCATCCAGGTTAAGAAGCTTCCATTCTTTTGAGGGGCACGTTGACTTGAGGCACTTCCCAGGCACTGTTAGCCTGCGGCTGGCTGCTCACGGGGCCTCCATCCGGCACTCTGCAACGACTCCAGATTGGCACCTCCCAAAGAGCATTCACAGGTCCTCTCATTGCCTCTAAGACCATCTTTGAGTAAGAGAGAGTAAATATTTCACATGAATCTATTCAGAAAGTCATGACTTTTCTGATTTAGTGGAGTTCCTTTACCTACAGGTTTGCCATTCAAAGAAAACACTCGACAGACTGTTGAAAACTCTTGATAAGAGGTTTTCTAAAAAGGGAAAACTAACCCTGTCATACATCTGTAAAGCAAACATGTCAAGGATTTTGCTTAATTTGCTAATTAATCAGAATATACTATATCCATGTAAAAGGAGAATTCCTCCAACAAAAATATAAAGATCCCAGAAAGTGGCAATGAACATGACGTGAAAATGGATGGGCGGCTGCCCATGGACACCTGACCATCACTTCCTAAGCTCCACCACACACACATGTCATCTGCCTTTGTGTGGATAATTGCTTTTGTATCCTTATCAGTTCAAAGGCTAGGAAAGGAAGTGATAACCCCCTACCAGAACACCCAGGAATTTACTGTCCACTGCGATGTTTAACTCTTGAAGCCAGGAAGGATCCTGACTGCTCATTTTGATTGATACTCTACACAGACCAGCACTACTCAGCCAGCCATGAGACAGACTTAGAATGTGTTTCAGCTCCAAAATAATCCATGTCGTCAGATCCTGAATGGGTGGCAGTACCCCTGATTTCCCTCAGCACTGTGTGTCCCAGTTTCCTTACACGCATCATGATGTTTCCTTTTGACTTGTTTGTTTTCTTTGTGATTCTACTATCTTAGAATAGATGGCAGAATGTACGGAAGGGAGGAGCACCGACTTATCCCTTTGGGCTGTGATAGAACTTCTCTGCTGTACACAACTCCCGTGTCTTCTCCCTCCTATAATTCTGGGCCTCACTGCAGAGCTGGATCTGGCCTCCCTGGTGGGGATGGTGGTGTGAGCCATCATTGCCAGCCTGGCGACCACAGCCAGCTCACCAGGCAGCCGCTGCCAGAGCTCCCCTCTGCTTTGATCTCCATGCTGAGCATGAACACAGGCGCATGCCCCATGGCCCACCCAGGGGAGCCCTGGAGAACAGGGAAGGTGACATCAGCTTTGGCATTTGTGGACAGCAGGGAGGTGTCTGGTGAACTGTAGTTATAACAGTAGTTATCGTGTCTGCCTTTCCAATATTTCATCACTTTCACTTTAATAATAATCTAAAAAGAACAGGATTTTAATTCTAGAAACTGCGTGTCAGGCTCTCTCACACTCTCCCTGTGCAGCCCCCTAGCACTCCTGCAGAGACTCCATTCTTTCTCCAAGAATAAAGTTCCACCTGAGTTTACCACCACTAAACAACAACAGCAGTGACTGGACAGAATTGTTCACATTTCCCCTGCAAATCTAGTATGTTCCTTCAAAGGAATTACTAACCAGTGTTCCTTTTACAGGCAGACCCACAAGGTATGACTATTTAAAATGAAGTTAGTGCGCTTAAATGCACCATTGGAAAAGAATGAAGTCAGAGTAGGTAGACCTGGCAGAGTTTAAGCTCATTTAAATATCTGTCAGCCAATCCTTCCTCCTTTCATGAAAAATTAAATCCCACCATTTGTATAAAAGTACAGCAGTGCCCCCTTATCTACTCTTTCATTTTCTGCAGCCAACCACCGTTTGCAAATATTACATGGAAATTTCCAGAAATAAACAATTCATAAGTTTTAAATTGCACACCATTCTGAGGGCTTTGATGAAACCTCAGGCTCTCTGCTTCTTCCAGAAGGAACATGAATCATCACTTTGTACAGTGTGAACACGCTGTATATGCTACCAGCCACGAGTCAGGAAGCAGTCCTCTGGGTTAAGAGGTACTGTAATGGGGTGCTGGTGCTTGGGTCCATGGAACCCTTATTTACCAAATAGTGTCCCCAGATGCAAGAGAAGTGATGCTGACAATTCAGATAGGCCAAAGAGAAATCATAAAATGCTTCTTTGAAGTGACGAGGTGAACGCTCCCCACTCAATAAGAAAGAGACATGGGAAGAAAGAAGGTGCAGGCAGAGATTGGAAAGAACTGCAGTAAGAACGCGCAGGTCAGAAGACATTAATGTAGGTGAGATTCAGCACTCTCCACAGTTCCAGGCCTCCAAAGGGGTCTTGGAACAAATCCCTAGGAGATAAAGGGGGGCTTCATACTATCGCCATTGTTTTTTATTTTTTACTTGTTCTTTTGAAACATAAGCACCGAAGTATTTCATTGGAAAGAAATTCTTCAAAAAATACTGTTTCTGCAAACATGCACACAAACAAATATACACACACAAAACAACTCAAAGCAATTTGCATATTTTTTGTTGAATTTTGACAGGAAGAAAAAGAAACATTGGAAAACGATGCAGCTATTGGACGATGAACACAAATGGAAGCTCTCAGATGTGACCCAGCCCAGACCCTAGTCCTCAACCCTTGCACTCAGTTTTAGTTCCATAACCTCAAAGATGATTCTGAAACTTCTCACTAGTTCTTTCCTCTCATAGTGACAGATAACATGTGATGAGCATTCAAAAAATGCCAATAAATGCTCCATAAATGTCTTTCACATACATTATTTCTAATCCTTACAACATCTTTGGGAGGCAATTTTATTATAATTATCAGGATCCAACCCTTTACATGAAATAGGACATTAAGGACTTAAAAAAAATTATTATTTAGTTATACATGGACACATATTTTTATTTTGTTTATTTATTTTTATGTAGTCCTGAGGATGGAACCCAGTGCCTCACATAGGCCAGGCAAGCACTCTGCCACTGAGCCACAACCCCAGCCTGGACATGAAGGACTTGGGAGGTGAGAGCTCCCCACATCACTGAGGCATGGTGATCCCTTCCTCTGCGTGGTCTGCAGCTCAGTAGCGGGGCCCTGGGACTCCCAGGTGCAGATGACCTGGAAGCCAGGCCTGGCCCTGCGCTTCTCCTTAGGGTTGCCGCCCCGCCAACTGCCTGCTTTCACCATATCTGACTCCCGCTCCCAAGGGCTCCCTATAGACTTCACCTCCAAGGCCTTTCTTTTTTTTTTTTTAATTTTTATTGTTGGTTGTTCAAAACATTACATAGTTCTTGATATATCATATTTCACACTTTGATTCAAGTGGGTTATGAACTCCCATTTTTACCCCGTATACAGATTGCAGAATCACATCAGTTACACATCCATTGATTTACATATTGCCATACTAGTGTCTGTTGTATTCTGCTGCCTTTGCTATCCTCTACTATCCCCCCTCCCCTCCCCTCCCCTCCCCTCTTTTCTCTCTACCCCCTCTACTGTCATTCATTTCTCCCCCTTGTATTATTTTTCCCTTTCCCCTCACTTCCTCTTGTATGTAATTTTGTATAACGCTGAGGGTCTCCTTCCATTTCCATGCAATTTCCCTTCTCTCTCCCTTTCCCTCCCACCTTTCATCCCTGTTTAATGTTAATCTTCTTCTCATGCTCTTCGTCCCTACTCTGTTCTTAGTTACTCTCCTTATATCAAAGAAGACATTTGGCATTTGTTTTTTAGGGATTGGCTAGCTTCACTTAGCATAATCTGCTCTAATGCCATCCATTTCCCTGCAAATTCTATGATTTTGTCATTTTTAATGCAGAGTAATACTCCATTGTGTATAAATGCCACATTTTTTTTTATCCATTCGTCTATTGAAGGGCATCTAGGTTGGTTCCACAGTCTTGCTATTGTGAATTGTGCTGCTATGAACATCAATGTAGCAGTGTCCCTGTAGCATGCTCTTTTTAGGTCTTTAGGGAATAGACCGAGAAGGGGAATAGCTGGGTCAAATGGTGGTTCCATTCCCAGCTTTCCAAGAAATCTCCATACTGCTTTCCAAATTGGGTGCACCAATTTGCAGTCCCACCAGCAATGTACAAGTGTACCCTTTTCCCCACATCCTCGCCAGCACTTGTTGTTGTTTGACTTCGTAATGGCTGCCAATCTTACTGGAGTGAGATGGTATCTTAGGGTGGTTTTGATTTGCATTTCTCTGACTGCTAGAGATGGTGAGCATTTTTTCATGTACTTGTTGATTGATTGTATGTCCTCCTCTGAGAAATGTCTGTTCAAGTCCTTGGCCCATTTGTTGATTGGGTTATTTGTTATCTTATTGTCTAATTTTTTGAGTTCTTTGTATACTCTGGATATTAGGGCTCTATCTGAAGTGTGAGGAGTAAAGATTTGTTCCCAGGATGTAGGCTCCCTATTTACCTCTCTTATTGTTTCTTTTGCTGAGAAAAAACGTTTTAGTTTGAGTAAGTCCCATTTGTTGATTCTAGTTATTAACTCTTGTGCTATGGGTGTCCTATTGAGGAATTTGGAGCCCGACCCCACAGTATGTAGATCATAGCCAACTTTTTCTTCTATCAGACGCCGTGTCTCTGATTTGATATCAAGCTCCTTGATCCATTTTGAGTTAACTTTTGTGCATGGCGAGAGAAAGGGATTCAGTTTCATTTTGTTGCATATGGATTTCCAGTTTTCCCAGCACCATTTGTTGAAGATGCTATCCTTCCTCCATTGCATGCTTTTAGCCCCTTTATCAAATATAAGATAGTTGTAGTTTTGTGGATTGGTTTCTGTGTCCTCTATTCTGTGCCATTGGTCCACCCGCCTGTTTTGGTACCAGTACCATGCTGTTTTTGTTACTATTGCTCTGTAGTATAGTTTGAAGTCTGGTATCGCTATACCGCCTGATTCACACTTCCTGCTTAGCATTGTTTTTGCTATTCTGGGTCTTTTATTTTTCCATATGAATTTCATGATTGCTTTCTCTATTTCTACAAGAAATGCCATTGGGATTTTGATTGGCATTGCATTAAACCTATAGAGAACTTTTGGTAATATCGCCATTTTGATGATGTTAGTTCTGCCTATCCATGAACAGGGTATATTTTTCTATCTTCTAAGATCTTCTTCTATTTCTCTTTTTAGGGTTCTGTAGTTTTCATTGTATAAGTCTTTCACCTCTTTTGTTAGGTTGATTCCCAAGTATTTTATTATTTTTTTTTGAGGATATTGTGAATGGAGTGGTTGTCCTCATTTCCATTTCAGAGGATTTGTCGCTGATATACAGGAATGCCTTTGATTTATGCGTTTTAATTTTATATCCTGCCACTTTGCTGAATTCATTTATTAGCTCTAATAGTTTCTTTGTAGACCCTTTTGGGTCTGCTAGGTATAGAATCATGTCACCTGCAAATAGTGATAATTTAAGTTCTTCTTTTCCTATTTTTATGCCTTTAATTTCTTTCATCTGTCTAATTGCTCTGGCCAGTGTTTCGAGAACTATGTTGAACAGAAGTGGTGAGAGAGGGCATCCCTGTCTTATTCCAGATTTTAGAGGGAATGCCTTCGGGCCCTCCTGGTGTTTCTCTCTGTTCCTTCAGCTGCGCATAATTCTTACATAATACCATGCTTTTCTCCTCTGCTATTCCTTTACTTATGGGAAATCATTCCGCCACACCCTGGATGGGTTCAGCAGGGAACGAATTCTACCTCAAGGTGATAAACAGAAGGCTCTTCCAGAGAGCGTGTGTGGCCCTCCTGTTTACTAGCATGCTTTTTATTGTTGCCGGGTAATATTTCAATAGTCCATTGTTTAGGTAATGGGGAAGAAAGCCCTCATCATCCCAAACACAAAAATGAAGACATTTGTATCTCAAGAGGGTGAATCCTCTTCACTCTGTCTCCTTGGCTGTTTACACTCCCAGTGGGAATGAAGGCGACAGGCCATTTCCTCCCAGAAGTGCCTCCAAGGTGTGGGTGGCCCTCCACTGCATTGCACCTGGAGGTGAGGCTTGGTCACCAATGTGCTCTGTAGCCTGGCTTCTCTCTGGTTCAGTAACAAGCTTCAGGACAAGGAAGAGGAACCCTTCCACCATGTTAGAGTCCCTGGGCTAGATGCTACATGTTCGTCAGTACCGGAGACTGAAGCTTCTGTCTGTCACATTCTCACACACACACACAAACACATACACACTCACCCATACACACTCACCCACACACACACACTCACAGTCTCTCACACTCACACACAGTCACACATAACACTCACACACTCACACACAATCTCACTCACTCACACACACTCACACACACACACACACACACACACTGCTCCAAGATTTTTATTCATTCTACTCTTCTGCATTAACCTGTTCTGATTCTTCTGTTATCCAGTAAATGATTCTGAGGACTCCCTGTTTGTTCCTTTCTGGTAAGTAAGACTGAGTTCATGTCTTACTTACCAGAAAGATAATCTCCGGCCTTTAAGGAGCACAGTCCAGAAGACAGTGAAACTGACCAGGAATTTCTAAATAACACGTGATGGGCATAATGTTACTTTTGAAGTATGAAGTGATTCAAGAGCTGGGAAGATTCAGGCAGCCTGGCAGACAGGGAGCCAACTGTCCCATTCCTCCCCCATGGGGCCCCGCCTGGACCACAGTCATCATGCTGTTTCCTCCAAATCCAGGGAAACAACTTAGGGGTTCCAGTGCAAAGTGAGCATTTGCTTAGGTGCTAAAGTGGAGAACATCTTCCTCTCACTGTGGTCCTTGTCTCTGTCCTGGTTTTTTACATTTACTACCCAGGGTCACATTCCCCAGCCCAGGGATGCAGGAGCTGACCCTCCCAGGCATCCGGACCACAGGAAGGACACGTACACGCTGACTCAGCACTCCAGGTCCCAGACTCCCTCCCACAGCTACAGGACCTAGGAAACCTGGAGCAACGGCACACGTGCCCCTCCAGCCGCACAGGAGCCACCAGGGATCTCCCCCTCCCACAGGGCTAGCAGCCTTGCCCAGGGACCCTGTCTGGATCCCTGCTAGCTGAATTTGGCTACCTGCCTACATAAGAAATGGGCAAATATGGAAAAAGGAAAAGTGGACTTTATGCAGTTTGATCAAAGGAGGGAGAAGCAGCTGGACTGACTCTCCCCTGGCTCACAGAAGCATTTATGTTATAGAAATAAAGCCAGGTGACAGACACATGTAGACTTAGATGGCCTGAAGAAGGGCAGATGGGACAAAAGGCAGGAAGGGTACACAGGCAGGTTGAGCTGGCCTACACGGGCAGGAGGGGGCAGGGTGGATTCCATTATCAGCTTCCTTAGGCCACGGCAGGGGTGGACTTTAGCTTCCATACTCTGCATGAGAAAGCTACTTTTTATGCCAAAGGAGCCACTCCAATCCATCTGTTCTGAGCCCTCCATCCTACCCTGCAGTGGGCAAGTGACCATCAGAGAGCACGACCTTTGTGATGGGACCTGCTCCACCTGGAGTGGGATGCCCATCATGGCACTGCCACCGGGGGTGTTGACAGCCACTGCCCTGCTTGGCCCCAGGGTGCCCTGCAGTGTTCGCACCTGCCTGGCCCTTTCCCTGCCCCTGCCTCTCCCCACTCCCTTGCCTCCCACACAGGGTGGGAAGGAGAAGATGGAGAAGGTCAGGTGAGCATGGGGAGATGGCTGGACGAAGGAGCCTGCATGCAGGCCAAGGCCAAGGTCCACCGTGCCCTGCTGCTTAAGGTGAAATCATTGTTTAGAACCTCAAGGCAGCATCCCAGGGGGCATGGAGTCTGGGGAGAGGAGCATTGTGACTCCACCCCATGTGTCCCAGCTGGCCACCAGTCCAACTCCTCCCCAGCAGTCTCCAAGCCCATGGTGTAGCTGTGGCCACTGATTACCAACAAAGTACGATTTATCAATTGCTTTTTTCTTTTTGGAATTGTAATTCTGTAATTTTGGTGTAATATCTAAGAAATCATGTATAACCCAAGGTCACAACATTTTCTCCTATGAGGTTTATAAATGTATGTTTCTTTTGCTCTGACCTGCACATGTGAGAGAACATTCAGCCTTGATGTCCTGGGTCCAACTCACTTCACTTAGCATGATGTTCTCCAGTTCCACCAAGTAAATACCACAACTTCAGTCTTCTTTTTGGCTGATTAAACTCTGTTTTATATATATATATATATATATATATATATATATATATATATATATATATATATATATACCACATTTTCTTTATCCATTTGTCTATTTGTGGGCATCTGGCCTGGTCCCATAATTTATCTATTGTGAATTATGCTTTTATAAACATTGGCCACATCCCTACTGTGTGCTTATTTCAGATCTCATGTGAAAGAGATGGGATAGCTGGGTCATATTTCATTCCATCCCTAATTTTTTAAGGAATCTCCATTCTGTTTTCCAGAGTGTACTAATTTGCAGTTCTATCAACTGTGTATGAGTGGACCTCTTCACCCACATCCTCACCAGCAGTTGTTATTTGTATTCTTGGTAACTGCCATTCTGATTGGAGTGAGAAATCTTGGGGTAGTTTAGATTTGCATTTCCCTGAGTGCTGGAGATGTTGAACATATTTTCACATATTTTCTTGCCATTTGTATTTATTCTTTTGAGAAGTGTCTGTTTAGTCCTTTTGCCCACTTATTTGGTTTTGGGTGTTAAATTTACTGAGTTCTTTTTATATTCTGGCTATCAATCCCCTGTTGAAGAGCAGCTGGCAAAGATATTCTCCTGCTCTGTGACCATCCTCTTCATGATCTTAATCCTCTACTTTCCTTTGCAGAAGCTTTGTAATTTCATGTCATCTACTTATTGAGTTTTGGTTTTGTTTACATGTTCATAAGTAGTTTTGAAAGCAGTAAAGTCTCCTACTTCTTTATTAGCTTTTCTAGGTCTTTGAATTTCCATTTGGACTTAGAATCAGCTTATCAATTTCTTTTAAAAGTTTTATTTGTGCTTTGTTTGAGATTTATTTGAGTACATTGGTTTACTTGGGGAAAGTGTATGTTAACAGTGTTGATTATTCAAATCTTTGAATAAATATCTCACTCAATTAATTTAGTTTTTTAAAAATTCTCTAAGCAGCATTTTGTAGTTTTCAATTTACTGATCTTTGTCTGATTTATCCATAAGTATTTTTTATTTTGATGTCATTTTAAATGATATTGCATTCTAAATTTTCAGGGAAACTATACATTAGCTATATCACTCACTTTAATTTCCAATGCTTTGTATTCCACTCCTCATTAATTCAAATTTCCTCCCAGACTTTACAAGACATTGTATGGCCCCCTTTTGAAGTTCTAATAAATGTATCAAAGGAAAGTCCTACTTTCCTGCACACAGGAATTCCTGTTCTTCTGATGAGCTAACTATAGTAAAAATTTGGAAAAGGTACTTAAAAAGAAACCAGATGAGATGATTTACTAAATTGATAGATAGCTTTAGGAAATTTCCGCTTTGTGAATTACTAAGGGGAGTTCATCTAACAGTAATGCCCAGGAATGGGGTTTCTTCCAAGGTGGGACAGGAAGTAAGAACATTTTGTTTCAGTTTTCCTCAAGGACAATAATAAAAGGACCCCAAAGAACAAGTGCTTGTTCACCTGTATTACCTTAATTTCTGGAGACCAGAGCCTTACTGGGAAGTGCTTTTCCAGAATGCTGCATGGTGTTTGGGTCTCTGAGGGGACTGAGGTGACCCACACAGGTGACAGTCAACTCACCCCTGGGGACGTTTTCACCTACCCTCACTTTCCACTGGATTAAGTAAGGAGCGGGCACATTTCTCCCCTATAGGTGTGTCTGTTTGGCATCACTCCTTTGGTAACTTGACAGCATTTAAGAGACAGAATGAGTTAAGGAAAAGGTTGATTATGGACTTTGGCAGAAGCCATAAAGCCATTTAGGAAAAGTTCAGAATGTAGTTTATTTCTAAACTACCACAACAAGCCGAATGTGGTCTTAAGACCTACTGGACCACCATCAGAAATGTGGGTCTTGGAAAAGCAGAACTCTATTCAAATTTAACTGGGAATCTGAAAATAGAACCACTTTTGTGTGAATATTTATAAACAATTTGTCATATTCCTTTGTTCAGTCTTAGAGCCATTTTTACAGACTAGTGACATAAATTTGAAGTAACTTGGTAGTCAATTAAACATTATTTATGAAAATATTGCTTGTGATGATTTTTCTGAATCTCCTAAGAGATGTGTGTGTATGTGTGTACTATATATATATATATATATATATATATATATATATATATATATCACAAATACATATAGATCTCATATATATATTATGACTATACATAACAAGAATATAAATTCTATATGTGCAAGTAGATATATATCTCTGTGTGTGTGTGTGTATTTTACTGCCACACATATGCATCAGCACAATGAAAGGATTGAAACTGCTTGTTTGGACTGGAGTCCTACTTTCACTATAACTGACAGTTTGATGTTGAACAACCAACCTTCACATTAGTTTTCTTGGTCAACTACAGCAGGGTACCACAGCAGACTGGGGGGCTTAAGCCACAGTGCTTGTCTTCTCACAGCTGTGGAGGCTGGCATCTGCTGGGGGGTGGAGGGGCTGGTGTCTGCAGAGGCTTCTCTCTCTAATGTGCACGTGGCTGCTCTCTGGCTGTGCGTTCCAGTGTTCATCTGTGTGTGCGTGTCCATGGTCTTTCCTGTCTGCGTCCTGACCTCTTCTTATGAAGACATCAGTCATGTTGAACCAGGCCAGCCCTAGGAACCCCATTTTACCTTCATTTCTCTAAGGGCCACATCCAGGTGAACTTGGGGAGGACACAGTTCAACCCCTCATACCTTTGAAGCTTTTGCTTCTTAATTTGAAAAATGTTTGAATTGATTAAAACATGATGAAACTGTTCAAGGTGAGGAAAAGTTGCCATGTCTTTTCTATAACCAAATTTTGTGATTTTCATTGTTCTCAATTGCAAGCATCAGAAAATGAGCTTGGGTAATCAAAGAGATTCATAGACCGACTAGGGGTTCTGAGAGCCAGGAGAGCCCAGGGGTCCTGAGTAGTGAAGAGAAGAGAGCCCGGGAGCAGCAAAGGTGAAGGCCAGGGGCAGGTTCCCCACTGCTCTGCGCCTCCCTGCACACAGGGTGGGTGGCATCTGGCACCAACACTCCAAAACCACACAGTGGGGTCAGGGGTGCAGGGCAGCGCCGGAAGGAGGGTGAGGAGTCACAGCAAGATGTGTGAATGACAGAAAAGCCCCCCTCCACAACATGACAGATGCCCGCCCGCGTGTCATGGGAGCATCTTCAATGCTAAAGAAAATGCATTTGGAAGAGCCAAGAAGCAAGGAAGCAAATAGCCTCCTGACGTTTTGAATAGCTCCTGCCCATCACGTTTAACAACAGGTTTCCTAAATAAATTTCAGACTAGAAGTAGAAGTGGAAAGTGCCATATTAGAAAACTACACTTTTTTTTTCATTTAGAATTCTCTCTAAACTTTAGTAATTTTGTCTATAAAATGGGAACAAAATTTTATTAACTGCTTAAAAACAAGATAAATTTGGGGCTTACACCTTATGGCTGTAAGTTTGCGACTACTTACTGAAGACTCATGCTTTCCCTCCATCTCCCCCTGGATCCAGTATTCAGCTCTCACTGTTTCCAAACGGAAATATGAATTCTCCCAAGAAAGGAAAACTGCTCCTGATAAATTGATGTTGTCATTGATTTCTGTAACCCCAGTGTTTTCACAAATATTCTCTTGTGATCAATTCTGCTATGCATTTTTTCTAACAGTCTTCCTGAGAATTGCTGCTTAGTTATTAAAATGCTAATAATCACATTTACTTGCCTCCTCCTTTGTGGATTTTGTTATATCTCTTTCCTCACTCTGCTCTGAAAAAAAGAATGTTGTGTTCTTGTTGTTTTCTTAAATTTTAAAATATGGCCTCTGCTTTTAGCCCAAACCCTACATCCAGAACAAAGTCACTATGACACTCTAGCCTATTCAAAACTTCTCTTTATCCTGAGAATTTCAAGTTTTTATCAAACTCAGCTTCATAGCTTTTGCATTTCATCTTCAAATATTTTTAACCCTTTAATACTGTCTTATCATACTTATTTTTAGTCAAATAAACCAACACTAGAAACTTGATAGCTGTGTACTTGACCTTTCCTTTCCAGTTCCACTAGAAACGTGCTATCTGAAGTTCCCCTAGAGGGTCCAAGGATTGGTTCCAGGTTCAGCAATGTTCAGAGGCGGGGCTTTGGATTATCCATTGATGGGTTCATAATTGAATAGACTGATGACAGGTGGTGGCAACTGTAGGTGGGCTGGTTGGAGGCAGTAGGTCACTGAGGGCATGTCCAGGAAAGGCACATAGTCTCCCCAGCCTCCCCTCTGCTTCATGACCACCGTGATGTGAACAGCCTCGCTCCACCACAGCTTCCCCACCATGATGTTCTGCTGCCCCACCAGCCCTCAGCAGCAGGCCAAGGAGCCATGTCCTCAATCCTCTGAAACCGCCAGCCAAAATAAATCTTACCTCCTTTAAATTGATTTTTTTTCAATCATTTTGACACATGATGAAAAGCTGATTAACACAAAATATATGCTCATTCATTCAACAAATTGTCAACGAGCAACCTCTATGGGTTATTGCTCTAGATACATATAGCAGCTCATTAATATTCCTTCATAAACCAGGATTGCTGTGCTGTTTCTGTGTCTCACTTTTTGGTTACTAAGATTTAGTACTGAAAACAAAACCCTATCTTGTTCTACTGTTTTCATTTTTTTTCCAAATAATAACAAAGACCTTTTCTCATCACTTCTTACCCACGAAGAGGAAATTCTTTTAAATCTGAAGAGATCATTAAATCATCTATTTGGAAGAGACCTCATGGAAACTTTGACATCAGTCTTTGACATCAGTACTTTCTCCTAGTGAAATCATACTTAGGACTCCAGTTAATGGAAAACAACCAGAATTGATATTTTACCAAGACAAAGATATTGTGTGTATTAAATTTGCAACTTTTAAAATTCTAACATCTTTAAATAGAACAATAAGCCCAGTGTTGGTAAACACAAGAAACTGAAAATTGGAATGATGTCAAGGGTGGTATTTTCAATGACATTAACCCCAGTGTCTCATTTACTTTCGTGCATTTACACACTTTCACAGAGACAGGCATGGCATATCTCGTTTAGCATGGAAGCTGGAAAGAGGAAGTAGTTGGAGGTTGTCACTTACAATACCAACCATCTGCCCACTTTCCTCTTCAAAAATGACAAGTCTGACGAGTAGGCACACAGACATGCTTCAGGTGGACCCAGGAAGGCGCTAAATAGCTCTGTGTCTGTGTTTGCTAATGCATTCTCTTTTAATTGCATATGGCTGTGCACTTTGAGCCTGGCCTGCTGCCTGCTCACCTGCAATTGTGCAAGGGCTGCCTGAGCACAGCAGAGCCAGCCCAGCTCCAACACGAAATTGGACTTGGCACAGGGGTGCTGTGGCAGGGTGCTCACTCCTGCATTTTTATGTGAAAGAACAAGCACAGGCCTGAGTATTTTTTTAAAAAGAAAAGGGACAGAAAACAAACCTCCTTAATCTATGCATATTTGCAAGAAGCTTAAAACTAACAAATACAAGGACTGCCCCCTCCAGAAAGTTCACCCAGAAGAGCCATTTTACAGGTTAGCTGTGTTTCCAGAAACTCCTTCTGCAAGACCTCAGCCCTTAGCACTGCCTTCTCTTCACAGTGAGACACAGAGGGCAGGGTGCTATGCTGTGTCCTTTACTGAGACTCCACATACCTCCAGTCCTAACTGGTGGAACGTGCCAGGTTTGAATAGCCTTTCTCAGACACATGGACTCCGTGGAACTTTTCTTCTCCCTCAAATATCCTCTCTCTCCCTCTCTCAACTCACCTTAAGTTTTACATTTTAAATTTTAAATGTTGAAACGCACTTGATGCACTCTCCCAGACCCCTTGTTCTTGGTTGTCGGTGACCCCAGCTGCCTGGGACAGCAGACCTTGCACACTGGGCTCTGATCAAGTGGGGCCCTGGGATGCCTGCTCCACCCGGGCTTACTCACATCACATGGCTCAGAGGGTGCTTGATCCAGTGTAGTCTGCAAACCTTTTCATATTCTTAGAATTCTCCGTTTTTCTTCCAAGCTTTCCGTGTTGCAATGTTTTCTCAGCTGCTTTAGATCCTTTTAATCCCATTCTTTTAAAAACATTGATGTTTAAATTGGCAACTTTTACAGTAAGCAAGAAGTGCTACAAGAGATGTAGAAATGTGTCCACAGTGCCCTGTTAGCCTGTGTGCTTTGACTGAATTCTAAGGAAGATTAAACAGCTGACATGAGAACTGTGCTACACAGCTCTGTGTCTGTGTTTCCTAATGCATTAAAATTTTTAATATTTATTTTTTAATATTTATTTTTAATTGCACATGGCTGTGCACTTTCAGAATTCCCTCAAACCAACGCAAGATGCCACAGATCTCAGAAAGTCACTGGATCTTTGTGGAAGTTCCCTTTCTATATCAGAGAAGGAGTTTGGCGGTCAGCTTTTATCAGGAACTGACATTTTTGGAAGGGAAGGGCTGGAAGCAGGACAGGAGTCCCCAGGAGAGGGTTCCTGGCGGCTGTGGCCCATCAGGTTGCGTGTCTACCTGTCTCCATTGTCACCTGATGTGTCCTGCCTGGGAAGGATGTGTTCTCCTGCAAGGTGCTCTCTGTAGATGAGTCTAGCCCAGATAAATTTGACAACTGGGGCATCTTCAGAGGTGGGAAATCCCTCCTTCAGGGTTGATTTGGGTGAACACATATCCATATACCTCTCCCCAAACAAGGACAGAGATTACTTCCTTTAATTGTTTGAGGTTCAAAGACAGAGAAACAGTTGACCACCATCTAACATTCTGTCTCCCTGCGAGGCTTTTGATTCATGAGCCCGTGACTCCATTGGCAGGTATTGGGGACTATTTGTTGTGATTTCACAGCATCGATTACATTCTGGGGTCACAGTTCTACACAGTGAATCCTAGATCACATGACATTGGTCACACCAAAATTCCCAAACCCCTAATGCCAGAGTGTCAGGCTTATTCTGTATAATTATAATGTACTATAAAAAATAAATTTAAAAAAGATATCAGCTTTTGAGATAAGTAGAACTGGCTAATTAATGAGACCTCTAGAGGATTTACTCAGTTTCTCTGAGGATATCAACCATTTGGGGGGACTTGGGGGTTTATATCATTTTTCTTTGAAATGTGGCAATTATGGCAATGAGAAAGAAATGGTGAAAAATTAAGGTTATAAACCACTTGGAGGAATTTCAAATTAATCTAACTGGTAATGAGTTTGTCCCTAATAACAGTTTCTTGACACCTGTATTTGAATACTGTCAGATGTCAAAGCCTAAATGAGAAAAGTAGACAGGATTTTAATAATTCAAACATCACATTAATTGTGTGGTATTCATCAGTGTAGCTGGAAATTCCTGTTCCAAAGTTCTTCTTGAACATTGCTGACACCACATCGAACAATTTCTTTCTTTGGCTTTTAGCATGTATTTACATTTTAAAATTAGAAGGGTGAATCCTTCACAAAGAGGTAGTTATTGTACGTAAATCATCACCTTACAATAATAATCCTGTTAATCAAAGTTTGGGTTCTTCTTTTCTAATTACCTGTAAGACATTCCTTTGAGAGTTCTCAGTGATGAATGCTCTTGAACCCAAGATCACATGATAACCAAGAAGTGATGAAGGTTTCTCTGGACTGGCCAGAGGGCAACAGGAAGTGACCTTGACCTCCTGACTCACAGCCCTTCCCTGGAGTGAACTTGGAAATAAGGTTCTTTGAGTCATGGGTATTTTCTTGTTCAGGATTCTTTATCTCTTTCCTATCAACAAAACTTTTTTTTTTAAGAGAGAGAGAAAAAATTTTTTAATATTTATTTTTTAGTTTTTCTGTGGACACAACATCTTTATTTTATTTGTATGTGGTGCTGAGGATCGAACCCAGTGCCCCACGCATGCCAAGTGAGCATGCTACCGCTTGAGCCATATCCCCAGCCCAATCAACAAAACCTTTTTAAAAATACATTCTTATGAGCAGATCTTCATATGTGTGACGACAATGTGACTACACACTCTCCAAGCCTAAGATCTCCCTAGGCAGCTTTCCAACTGGTTTTAATCTCACAGGGATTATTCCTTGTCTTATCTTCTGTGTTTAATGATCTTTAAATGAATGAATTTGTGAATAAATTTGTAAGTAATAAACAAATGAATAAACATGGCCCTGGTTGTCATCTGGATGATGTGGGATGAACTCATGCACCTATGAACAGTCAACAGTTTTCACCGAAACCTTGCACATCTTCAGAGACATCCAAAATAAATTCCCTATCCTGACCATGAGCTATGCTCAGATGATTGCTCTTGCTTCATCTACATGCTCAATGTTCTTAAACTTAGAAATTTGAAACACACTTTTTTTTAAATAGGAAGCAGTATTTCAAAGAGAAATGGAAGGAGATTTTTTTAAGTTAAAATATTTCATTGGCTGTATTATTCCATCCTTGTACCTCTAATAAAGCAATTTTAAAACTCCTTTTCCCATTTCAATTTCTGACTTTATTGGTCTGGAGCCATGGTGCCCAGGTAATTTTCTAAAGAAGTGATATTTTTAATATGGTTACAAATATAAATCCTTTGCCTGGGTGAATAGTTGTGTGCATCTGTATGTATTTATTCTGCTTTATTAAGAAAGAGGATTGAAAGGGAAGACTGAAGAATACAATGACTCACTGAATTGCAGGAAATGCTCAAAGAAAAACTCTTTTAGAAAAAAAAATATGGCAAAATAGAAAGATCCATTTCAGGCACTGAGGAATGTTGTTGGCCAGGAAGGTCCATGTGTGTTCTGTGACTACAATATAAAGATAAATTGAGCTTCGACAGATATCCAGTCCAGAGAGCAAAGGCACAACCTCAGAGTGGAGTCCATGTGGTGGAACGTTTTGGTTCAGTGTTCTGCACTCCCCAGTTGTGGGATGTGGGTTCACTGCTACAGTGATGGTTAAAGAAGTTTTGGAAAGAAATTTGTAAAAGCAGTAGAGGAGGAAGGGGGAAAACCAATAGAACTCAAGTTTGCTCAGAAGTCCAGGATAAGGCTCTGTCAGTGTGGTAGAAAGGTTGACCCAGAAATTAAAACTTGTCCATTGGGCTTGGTGATGCAGAGATGAATGGTAGCCTTTGTTAAAACAATATCAGAGGAGAGAAAAGAAGGAGTTCAGACTGCACTGAATTTTAGAGAGCGTGGGCAATCAGGAAGAAGAGTAAATAAATAGGAAGTGTTCAATACCATGGATGAGAATGAAAAGAAAGAGTCTGGATAGCCCCCAATGGTAATGAGGAAAAAACCAAATTTATCTGATGAGCAAATGGAAGACAAAGAGCTAGGAAGTAAGGAGGAGCTAACAAGAGGAACGTAATTCAACGCTGGGCTCCGGGCTCAGCCTTAGGATACAAATCTACAGGGCCAGGGCTGGCACCAATAAAACACCGCTTTCTGCTGGACTCCTGGGTGCCCTGTTTCTCTGCGTGAGAATCCAACCACAGTTGGTTCTTCTAAATTTTGTTCTTTGAACACACCTTTATTATCAACTCTCAAAGGAATGTCTTACGCATCTTTATTATCATTATTATTATCAATAATAATAAGCCTCTATTATTATTATTATTACTATTGTTACATCCAAACCCATCTTTGTTGTAGCTACTTCCCTTTATAGAATGAGGTCAATCTTTTCTTGTTTCAGGTGAGATCTTGGGTCTTAGACCTTAGATAACTGGAAGGGCTAGAGAAGAAAATCTATGCTCCTTTACCATGTAGAAAAAATGTGAGAAAAAAATAAGGCACCAAAAAAGATTGATTGATGGGTTTCATTATCCAGCTAATAAGAATCCTACAATAAGCAAATCTAAAATAGAATAAAGAACTTTTTTTTTTTTTAAGAAAAAAGGCGAGCCTGGCACTGTGGTCCACACCTACAATCCCAGTCATTCAGGGAGCTAAGACAAGAGGATTGCAAATTCAAGGTCAGCCTCAGTAATTTAACTAGGCCCTAAGCAAGTTAGTGAGAACCTGTATCAAAAATTTAAAAGTGGTAGAGACTCCTGAGTTCAATACCCAGAAGAAGAAGAAAAAGTAGAAAGGAAATGGAAGTAAGAAATGTTAAGACTAAGAAAAAACTTAAGAATTAAAATCAAAAGACTGAATTTTGAAAAAAGTAGAATATACTATGAAGGTATGGTGGAAATACAATTGAAAAATTCAAATTGATTTATAGTCATAGTAAATCAATTATAATAAATATGAACAGATAAAAACTGCACGTGGATAACTGATTTTGTGTTTGGATTGTTTTAATAGCCAGATGTGGTTCATAAGAGTCATACCTAGAAAGTGAAAAATTAGAACTAAGCAATTTAAAAAAGTAAATCATACAATTCTGAGCTGAAAAAAAAAGTTAACGACTCTACTAGTGTCAAAAATTAAGATAACTGAAAGGAATAAAGGCAACTACCACATAATTAAAAAATAAATAATCAAATAAAAATAATCATAACCTTGAATGCACTTGAATAAATAACCTCAAAATGTAGAATCTAAAATAAATCTCTATAATTAAAAGTAAAGTAGGTCTAATGTATAATCACTGTGGAAGCATTTAACTTGACTCTGTTTAAAAGTGAGAGATCAACAAAGCTAAAATCAGAATATAAAGACTGTGACCAGCAAAATTCTGGGCAAGTGCGGGCGGCATAGGCCCGTAATTCCACCCCTGCAGGGACGCCAAGGCTGGGAATAAGGCCAACCTGGGGAGCAGCAAACAGTGTCCTCATCAGGCCACTCACTGAAATTGATGCAAGAAGAAATAGAAAATATTAATAAATCAGTAGTTAATGAAGAATCCCTCTGCATTTTACTAAGGAACAGACATCATGTATAAAAATAGTAAGCCAGGGCACACGAAAAGGCCACCACTGCCTCTGTTCAAGACCACAGTGGATGTCCTAGCCCAAGCAATAAAAAAAAAGCAAAGGAAACAAAGCATATGAACATTGGAAAGGAAGGGGTAAGACTGTGAATGACTCACTTCATTGACTAAATCTATGAGCTCTACAAACCAGGAGACACCTGAGCATTAAGTACTAACTGAAAAATGCAATAGAAGAGAAAGCAGAGGACAGCAAAATGTGAACAACCTGGGGAAACACATTTTTTTCTATATATAAAGTATTTAGAAGTGAAATTAAAAATAGTCCTTGGGCTGGGGATATAGCTCAGTTGGTAGAGTGCTTGCCTCGCATGCACAAGGCCCTGGGTTCAATCCCCAGAACCAAAAAAAAAAAAAAAAGTCCTGAAGCAAATAACTTCAAAAGTGAGACAGATAGTATGTTTTAAGCATTTGAAGCAATGGTGCTGCGGGTTCCTCTGGGATATGTACGTCTGTGGTAAAAGTATCTGGGAAACTGAGAATGTGGAAGGTGGGGAAAGGAAGGAGAGGCAGGCAGGATTGGGAAGGGGCAGCAGGTTTCTCTAGCAGACACTCCCAGAGTTCCTCCGTCACAGGATTGGTGGGGGGAATATGGGAAGGTGTGGTGTTGCTGCCCACAACTTCACATTTATTTCATGCGTTTTATAATATAAACATATTCCTGAGAACGATGTGTTCCTTTCAAAGAGTTTGAAACACAGAAGCAAAAAACATGAGTTATTGTAAACATTTTTAAAATCTAATAGACTGACAGCTTCATTATACTGAATTTTTTTCTTGTACTGCATATTCAAGGCCTAAATTTACTGAGCGTTCAGGTACAACAATACACACCATTTTATTTATGTCGACTGCATCGATTCTTTGAGTAATACTCACTCTTTTATGGGGGAAAATCACCCCATCTCCTTTTGCACCAACACTCTTAGCCTTGGAGGTGTGCTTCACCCAGCAGCCATGGGGGGTGTCTGATTGTCACTTGGTCTGAAGGGAAGCGTGCAGCCTGCCTAAGTGCTCAGGTTGTAGATTTACAGAGGCATTAAGTGCAGCCTGCAAACTTAACTAATGCACAAAACAGTCACTGCAGTAAAACTACCATTGCAACTAAAGGTTGGAAAGCTGCATTTCCCACTTAAAACTCCCAAGGGAAAGAGGAAGAAATACTGGGAAGGATCAAGCATAATCAAAAGGGTATTTTTTTTTTTCCATTTTTGTCTTATTTTTCAAATGTTTGGTTTTATAGCACATGGAACAGCCTGGAATCCCACTGCCTGAAGAGCAAGTGATATAAGAAAATCTCTGGTTTTCTAACTCTACCAAAGTGAAAAAAAATATTTATTAGAATAATTTAAAGAATAATTCCCAGTGTTGATTTGAAATATTTGGTATAACAAATTTCAAGTCACTCATACATTTGTGAAGTTACTTCTAAATCACTTTGACTATACAACTCTGATTTTATTTATTTATTTTTTTTAAGAGAGAGAGAGAATTTCAATATTTATTTTTTAGTTTTCGGCGGACACAACCTCTTTGTTTGTATGTGGTGCTGAGGATTGAACCCGGGCCATACGCATGCCAGGTGAGCATGCTACCGCTTGAGCCACATCCCCAGCCCACAACTCTGATTTTAGAAACTTAGCAATCACAGGCTACCCAAAGGGAGCTAGGATTTTGTGTATGTTAATTCACTCTAGAAAAAGAAAGAAAATAAAGGCCTGGGGGGGAGAATTTAAAGAGGGGAAGATCTCAAGAAAATAGAAGCAAGATCAAAAGAGCAGAGGAAAGGGACTAAGAGAGAGGGAGGAGGAGACAAGGGGAAAAACTGGGGAATGAAATCTACCAAATCGTGCCATGTTCATGCACGGATAGACCCGGGCGAACCCCAGCAGAGTCTGCAGTTACAGGGCTCTGAACAACAGCAACAAAGCAGGGGGGGGTGGAGTGGGGGTGGGCAGTGTGTGCGGAGCAGGCTTGGGGAGGGCAGAGGGGAGGGAGAGGGAAGGTACTGGGGATGAGATTGACCAAATAACACTCTGCAAGTGTGATTGTGGGGAATGAATTCTGCTGCTACCCAGAATCATAATGCACCGGGAAACAGGACAGGGGTCCTGCACTCTCTGCTATGGTCTCGGAGGTTGCTGACTTACACAGTGTGGCCCCCATGAAGGGAAAGTCCACAAAATACAGGGTGGACAAACTATAAAGGATTCAGTACTTGGTGATTCTGGCCTATCAAGATGTGATCAGGAGGCATGTTCTTCACGGTCTTCTTTCACAGAATACTGGATTTTTTTCAGCATTGTTCATTCTGGGAATTAATTGCTTCACTCTCTAATTTCAGCATTTATATCACCCTTCATCATTTTCTTGTGGTCGTATGGGCCTCAGTGTTATATCCCCAAATGAGAGTTCCCTGCCAGAGCTCTGCCAAGCCCCTGCATGAATGGACGTGATCAACGCCCCACCAATCCAGAGGTGAGCCCTGTCACTGCCCCCACTTCACAGATGAAGACATGGAGCCATCACGAGGTCACTCAACCTGGTAATAAGCACAAGGGCCAGAACTGGAGCTCAGACAGGTTGTCACTACAACAGTGGATGTTGACCACTTCACCAAAGCTAGGACCAGGTGTGTGTGCCTCGGGTCTCTCCCGGCGGGTGCAGAACAGTGGAAGACGTGTGGCTTTGTTTCCAGTCCTGCCTTTCATATATCATGGAATTAAATTCACCATAAATAACTGCCCCTTCTCACATCACATGGCTGGTAGGTGTCTGAGCTGGGGCCAAACTCAGGTGTGTCGAACGCCAGGTCCAGTGATGATCCCCTACCTCAATGCTACCTGGACAGCATGACCAGGAAACTGCCCAAGGTCTCGCCTCTTCCTGGGAGCACACGGAGGCTCTGGTCATGGAAGCCAAGTTGAAGGTTAATGCTAAAAACTGTAGAGGGAACAATTTGGGAGAAGAAAATGTTTTTCTCTTCATGTATTTGAGCTCATACATAAAAACACAAAATTGTACCTATTAATTGGCTACCACATGATGTTTTTATACATATATGTATCATGTAATGTTTAAATTGACTTAAACATATATCCTCAGACATTGATTGTCTGTATAATCTGTATATTGATTATCCAAATCTTTTCTTCTAGCTCTTTAAAGTAGACAGTGCATCTTTGCTGTCCACGGTCCCCTTCTGTGCAGTCACCCAGGACCTTTTCCTGCTCTCCAGCTGCAAGGTGGCCCCACTGATCAACCTTTCCTAACCCTCTCTCAACATTTTACCAAGCTACATAGAGGACACTTTATTTACATAGTTCTAATTCAGGAAACTGATCTAACGGGTTACGAATATAAAATAGGTGTCAAAGAAAGAATAAGAAAAATAACAAATGAAGAAAAGTCAAGCATTTGACCATCAGTTGCCAACAGTGACCAGAATCTAGGCATGAGGGACAGAGTTTCTTCTCCATAGACATTTCCAAGCTAAGATGCTATATTAGCTCTTTCAAATAACTATAAATACAGCAAGTTTTATTGAACATTGACTGTGTGCCACACCTTGTTGTAAGTAACGTACACGAATTGACTTACCTTTCCTTAATTCTCCAAAGAGCTTTTGAGGTGGGTACTATTATTCTCATGGCCTCCAGACAAGCAAAGGAGAGGAAAGCTCAAGGCCTGTGTGAGGTTGCAGAGCTGGTCTGGTGGAGCCAGGGTATCACTGTGAGGGCCAGCTGTTGCCACGGGGTTTAAGGACACTATTGTGCGGCTTTGCTGTGACATCAGCATTGCAAAGTAAAAGGCTCACCCCACTCTGCACACTGGAACATAAGGTCAGCAGTTAGGTAACCTGCCCAAAGTCATCCAGCAAGATTTAGAGCTTATATCAAGAGTCGAACCCAGAGCCACCTCAATTGGAAAGGCTCACTCTGTCCTCTGTACAACCCACCTCCCCACCCCCAAGTCTACCCGGACAAAGGCAGTGATAGCTTGTCACACTCGGCTACTACGGCTGTCCTCATGACATGCACATCCACTGCACAGAGAGGCCACTGACACATGATTTGGGGACTTTTATTTTAAAAACAACCATCTGTTAAATAATTTAGTTATGCTTTACATTTTGTGGGATTTGATAATATAGGGAAAACATTAGGGTCACACTACAAAAGAAACTATTTCAAAGACAAACTTAGACCCTATTATGGAGATTACTAAGAATATGACAACATCACAAAACCCATGGGAGCAGTGCTATGCCAATCTTGTTCCCAGCAACATAAAATTTGGCATGACGCTTCTGTGTTCCTGGATCTGACTAAATGTCAGGATGCTTCAGTGACATGTGATAAAAAAAGAAAACCCTGAACTCCCTGAGCATCTGTCCTCAGCACTATTAGACTTCTGTTGCTAAGTCCCCTGTTAATACCAATAAAGATAAGAAATAACACTGAATTGCCCATAATATAAATGTCACCAATATGGTCAAGGCTTCCTTGCTATAACCTGGGTTAGAAGTCTGACCAGAGCTGCTCATTGGCACCCTGTATGTGATGGCTAATCTGCATTTTCAACTTGATTGGATTAAGATATGCTGGAGATTAAGAGGCTTCTGGTGGTCTCAATGAGGGTGTTCCTAGGAATGAACTGGAGACCCTCCCTAAGTGTGAACATCACCACGCAATAGGTTGAGGCTTGGATGGAATACAAGTTGGAAGAATAAGGAAGCAGCAGCAGATGCAAGCTCTATTCTTCTTGAGCAGGTTCTTGATTGCTGCTGCCATTGCCTAAGGACATCAGACACCAGCTCCTTCACTCTTCCAAAGAAGACTCTCCCAGTGACTCTCCAGGAAGATTCTGGGCCTTCAGGCCTGCACTGGGGTGGCATCAAGGATACCTGGTGTTCTGAGGCTCCAGCTTCTTGGACTGAGTAGCTACTTGTTCCCCCAGCTCTGCAGCTCACAAATAGCCACCTTAGAACCATCCAGCTTCTGGTGATGTAAGCCAATCTAATAAATCTCCTTTTATAATCATACCTACATAAATGTCTATATCCTGTTGGTCCTGTTCCTCTAGAGAACCCTGGATAACACACCATCCTTTAAAAATAAAGAGAACTGATGTGGCAATGTAAGTCCATTGTTTTTAACAGAATGCACCCTTCCGGCATTACACAGGGAAAGTTGTATGTGTGTGGGGGAAAGGATATATGGGAATTGTATACTTTCTACTCAATTTTGCTTTGAACCTAATTTTGAAAGAAAATTTAAGCCTATTGAAATATCAAGAAAGAAAAAGAAAAAAAAAATCATAGTACAGGCAATTGACCTGCCACGTACACAACCAAGCTGTCTAAAAGAGAAGGAATCATCTTCAATGAGTAACTTGTGAACTCACCATTGGCCTGTGGGTGGGAACGTCCTTCTGAGACTTCCACATGGAGAGTGGGCTGACTTTTCCACAGGCCGACTTCCAGGGATGAGGCTGCCTTCCTCACCTCACCCCACAGTGAGACCGAGAGTGAGCCTCGGCATTTCTTAATGTTCCAAATTTAAAATAGAGTTAAAAATGAATGAGAGTCCAACACTAGGCAGAGGTGAAGGGAAGGAAACGGAACAGGTTTGCTCAGAGGGCACCGCCCTGGGAGCTGCACCAAGACTGCTTGAAAAATGACAATCTTCAGGTGGAAGAGAAATCCTGGTGGGGACACTAATCACATAATTGCCCTTTTGCAAGCAATCTTACCTCTTTAGGCTACTTTAATTGTACTTTCTAATGAGAAATATTCAGATGATGCTTTTTGTACCACAGTTCATCTGGACTCTGGGGCGGTGAGTTGGATGAGATCGTATTTGTCAAAGCTCCATGCACAGCTGCGAAAGCCCAGGGTTAAGAAAGATCACAACTCCTTCCTGGTGGTTCTTGTACTTGACTTTCTCTCCCTAATGCTTAATTATGCTTTGCAGAGCTCATCCCTTAGCCATGGCCTGATCCTCAACTTGTGGGCTCAGCAAAAGTGGAGCGAGCTTTTCTCCTCTCCTGTTCTAATTCTAGCTTCTAAGCATTTTCATTTGCTTAACAAAATAAGTAAGTGGCTAACAAAAGATGAATGCTGGGGCTTATTGGTTCTGTCCCTGAAACCACAGGAAACTGGAGACATCACCGCCAAACATTCAATTTTCAGTTCTTCAAACATTAGGCTGGTCAGAATTCTGATTCTTGCCTCAACCCTTCACAGTCATCCCCCAATTTTTTTTCTTTTAGTCTTACAGTTTCCTGAAATAACTGATGCGACGTGGTGCCCTCTGCACACATGAGGGCTTTGAGTCATTCCTGCAGAAGCCAAACCCTCAGGAGGCTTTTGGATTTTATTTTCGTGGTCTTGCACCTCAAAGACAGTAGATTGAGACCCATTGTTACCACTAAAGGGCCACTTAGAAGTTTCATTGTCACCCTATAGGAACTCCTCAACTCACCCACTCTATCTACAAACTCTCATTTTTATTATCAGGGTTCTGAATCTGGCTTGTAACACCCCTTTGTACATGTAAATGGAGTTTTGAAAATTACTCTTCAGACTGTCTTGTATTTATTTAATTTATAAATTAGTACCAATTTGTATGGTCTTTTTAGTTCTTGGGTTGTTTTCCAGGTTGTACCATTTTCCAGGTATTACCATTTGGGCCCTAGAGGGCCCATGGCAAAGAGTGTAGAGTAGATAGATAATTATCCTCAGACAGAGAGAGAGAGAGGCAGGCACAGGTCTAGATGGAGGAGCTGGGGAAGGTCCTAGGGAATGCAGTTGGTTTGTTCTGGGCACTGCAGGAAAAAAAAAAAAATCCTTGGTGCTGAGATTTTCTCCTTGCCATTATTAGGAGTAAGGCTCACACTGAGTCATCAAAGCTTCAAGTTCAATGTCAGTAACAGCTTCACTCGTTCCTGAGCTGCACAAAGAGCAAAGTCAGCCTGGTCACAACTTGTCAGAGAGGCAAATTGCTGCTCGGAGAGGTTGATCCACTTGGAACATGACAAGGCATGAACAGGTTGACACCCAGCGACTTCCCACAGCCACCCAAACACAGCCTGGAGCCCACAGCCAGCAGCAGATGTGCTGTTTGAGCAAGACCAAGACGCGCTTTTGCCTTAGATTAACCTAGCCTTGGAGTCTAGGGTGGAGAATCAGATAAACATGCACCAGCTCTCTGCTCCCCCTCCCTCCATCTTCTGCCCCTTTCTCCTCTCCAGTCCAATGATGGTCTCTTCTCTTTTCCTGGGTGGGTTAGGGAGTTTTAGACAAACTTTGAATGGTTCCCTTATTTGATAATTTCGCTCGGGGCTGGTGAGTTCTGCCCTTGGGGGTGCTGGCTCTGTGAATCGCCCCATTGTTTCCTGGGGATAGTGCGCAGCCGGGTGTGTGGGTGTCTGAAGAAAGACTGTGGTTCTTCAGAGCCCGCTTCTCTGCTGCTGCCCCAAGGAACAGGGTCGATCTGTAATCTAATCCGAAAAGGCTGTTAAACATGCACCAACAAAGGGGCCGTTTCACTTGTGCAAAAGGTCGCTTGTCAAAAGACCCATGGAATTTGTATTAATTTGGGTTCGGTCATTTTTTTATTTGGAGACCAGCATTCTAAGCCAATCCGCAATCTCTCTCTCTCTTTCTCTGAGGATAATTATCTACCTACTCCACACTCTTTTCCATGGGCCCTCTAGGACCCAAATGGTAATACCTGGAAAATGGTACAACCTGGAAAACAACCCAAGAACTAAAAAGACCATACAAATTGGTACTAATTTACAAGACAGTCTGATATTAATATTTTTGCTCCTGTGCTTCTTTAATCATACCACAGTCAAGGTCATTCCGGATTCTCTGAACTGAAGGATGCATTTCTTTATTCTATTTGCATTGAATTTGTATCCAAAACTATTGCCGGTGGTCCAGCTATGAGCAAGAAGTCCCCCTGAGAAGGAACTTCAGGAGGGTGTGGCAGCTAGGCGGGACCCCTTCCCACTTCAAGTTTATTCCACTTGCTGGAAATGACAGGAGGTCACTACTGCAGCCTGAAGGACGCCATTAAGTCCAGGGGAGAGCAGACTCGCCAGACACCCCAAAGGGAAGAGGCTTCAGCAGATGCCAACTCTGAGGCAGCCTGCAAGCACCCTGGCACAAAGTCAGAAGGACCACAGCTCCGCGAGGGCCAGCAGCGCCTGGAAGCCCAGAGCAAGCATCAGCAGGGAAGCAGGACAGCCTGGCCCACGCAGGACAGGCCGGCCCACGCTCCACCTTGCGTCCCCGCTGTACTCAGAAAGATGCTCTCCACAGACTGAGCCTCTGCAGTGCCGCAGTCAGTCCTGTGGGAGCATCTGCAGCACCGTCTTTAGACAGCGTCCACTCTTTTACCCTTGGCAGGAGTTTCAATCCGTGTCTGCGAATGCAAGTGGTGGACAGCAGTAGCCCCCGGGGGCCCTTAGCCTCTGATCTTCCCCTCAACCCGTTCTTTTCTCTATCTCAGTCTCAGCCTTCTGACCCTCCTGCACCTCCAGGAACGCCCCAGTGACCTTGGCAACAGCCACTTCTGGAAGTGCTACTGTTTGGCCTTCCTGCCTCAGGCCTGCACCACTGTGCCCAGCTAACACGGGCATCTTAGGCATCCTTGCTCCTCAGGTGTTGCTTACATTCTCTGCCAGCTTCACCCACACTCACCTCTTCCTGGGCCACCGCTTCTGTTCTTTGTGCTTTAGTTGCTAAGCACATGGGATGGTTTCAATGACACCTCTCAGTCCAGCTGTACTCAAGGCTCTCCTCCCACAGGCTAGCTCTCTCTCCTGGAAGGCCTGCAGGACTACAGAATGGGAATATCCAAAGGGGGCCTCCTCTCCTCCACTTCCAAAGGCTCCCCATCGCCCTGCCCCCTGTCTCACATAGGGTCCTCCCAGCACTTCCCTTCCTGTCATTCCTGTAGCTAGCCCATCACCACCGTCTTATGAAGCTTGCTCTCTAGGTGTCTTCTGAAGCCATCTGTTCTTTCTGTCCTCTGCCACCAATGCTACCTGAATGGCTATGGTTCTCATGCTCAGGGTCCCAGCTGCACAATACATCTTCCACTTGATGGATGGATTTAATAAACATCTAGCATAAGGTCAAGAAATGGATCCCACCAACCTTGGGACAAATTTCCAAATCCTAAACATGCTCCATAAGGCCTGGTGTGGCTTCTCCCCAGCTTCAGTTGGGGACACAGCTATTCCCAGGGGTGATGAGGCACCGCTGGCTTCTCCTGGAGCTGGGTATTTCCAGCTCAGGGCCTCTGATGGGCTGCTCTGTGGTGTAGACAGATTAACTCTTCTACATCCTTCCAGATACAAAGGAAGCCCCAGGTTACCTTGCCAAGGGCTCCATGCGGCCCACAAGGGTCCTTATATTGTGTCCTAGCAGCTTATTCTAAACTCTGTAAAGGAGATTGTGATTTAACACAGTCTGCCCAAGTGACTGAAGGCAAAGAGCCTCAATAAATGTCACCAAAGAAATATATATTACTGAAGAAATAAATTAATGGTTTGTATGTGCTTCTTTGTGTAAAGGTGAGTATAACTTATAAACAATTTTAAATGATTTGCTTAACTTTTGGTTAGGAAATAAAGTATGCCTTTGCATTTATTCCTAGAAGGAAGTACTGACATTTGTGTGCTGGCTGCTATTTAAAGGAGATAATAACAGTCCTATTTCCATCATTGTCCTAATATATAGTCATCTATTCTCTGTGAAACACTTTTGTGGTATGTGGAAAGAAAAGACTGAACCCACATGAATTGTGGCAAGATAAAATTTGGACTTTTTATTTCTTTTTTGTTGTTGTTGCCCAACTCATTCTTGTTGTTTGGTATCTCTCCTCTGCAGGAGGCAAAAGGTGTGGACCTCACAGTTATGTGAGCCAGCAACAGAGATACTGGGAGTGAAGGCCAAGGCCAGGGGCCACAGCAGAGGGTAGCTCGGCCGAGGCCAGAGAGGACAAGAGGGCCACAGCAGAGACGCCCTCCATCGGCAGGATCTGCGGATTTCTCTTCACCTAGATTCCAGGCCTGGGAGAAGGAAGGGGGAGTCCTTTCAAGAGAAACAGCTCCGCTGAGAGCCTGAACTTGAACCAGTGAGATAAAATCCTGCCTGGACTGAACCCCACCTGAAAGAGACCACCGCAAACAAAGGCACACTTGGCGACCCGCAAGCGAGGACGCTGATCTCATGACCTAGCAGGAATCACGCTCTGGGAGGAAGACGGGTTTCATTCTGGGGAAGCCAAAAGGCATCACATTCTGATCATCCGAACCAGGATGGTAATTTCGAATCTGATATAATAAGAACACTAAGTATTCCTCAGTGCAATGCTTAGGAGACCCTGCTATCGAATGAAACAGCTGGGCCTCAGCCACCTAATTGACTTGAGAAATTCTCAGTTTCAGATGTGAAATAGTACCCTTTTCAAATGGCCATTTTTGTTAAAATATAAATAAGGGCCATGAAGGGTCTTAAGAAAGCCAATCAAATGCCCACAAGGAAAGGACAGGGTGTCCCCCTGGTCTCCACGGGAGGCATCTGTGTTCATCTGCCTCTTTCCAGTAGATACATCTTCCCTCCTCATGCCCTCAGTCTCGCCTTTGCCTAACTCACTTTAAGAAAATGTATATGGGTAAAAATAAAAAAATAAAAAGAAGAAGGAGGAGGAGGAGGAGGAAGAAAAGAAAATAATGGACAGGTTCAATCCTTTGATATGCTCTTCTAGCCCCAAGGGAACCATCTTCAATACTGTTGCCTGGGCATATATACCATAGGTTGTGACAGGAAGGGATTAAGATAAAATGAGAATCCTACACCAAGTGTAGCTTGGATAAGAGACTCTCCCCTTGCCCACAGAAAGCTGATTGATGCGATTTTCTTTGTCAGTATTTAATATAAACTTAATCAGAACTAAGAAGAGCAGCATGTGGACTAATACTTGTCTGCAAAGCTAAACTCAGGGTTGAAAATGAAACCCTTGCAATTGTCAAGATTGACCAAAAATTTTCAGTGAGGTAAGTTTGTTCCACGGTTAGTAAAGTGGAACCTCCCCTACCCCATCCCGAATGTCAGAATTTCTGGATCAGTCTGTGGCCCTTAGCATCGTGAAAGGCCATGGTAGAGTTTCCTAATAATTTCTTTGAGAATCAATAAACAGTACTTTATTGAAGCAAATATGTAGGGAAACTTAAATGTAATTCTGATCGCTTCATCCCAGAAAAATGCACATTTTCATGTAGCAAAACCTTCATTGCTATTTGCAGCTCCACTGTATGGATATACCATAATTTGATTGCATAATTCCTATTGCTGGATCTTCTCATTATTAAAGTGTTTCAGAAAACCCTGTCTACTCTCCTTATGGTTAAATACTTTGGGTGCATTTATTTTAAAGTAAATGAAAACATATACTTTTGTCCAGAAACCCTACATAAAATAGATTTTAAAGGGAAAGTACTACATGTCATCTACTGGTAATGTCATTTGAGAACATTCTTTATAGAGATGAATACTTGCCTAAGGAAAAAACTTACTCCAGGAGTTTTAACTTTTTAAAAAATATGCATATTTTATGATAAAATAAAAAAGGAGAAATTTGCCGCAGTCTGGCTGGGCACAAAATCACGAGCCACTCACAGCCTTGTAGATTCAAACAGCAATTCTTTATTCCCGAACTCACACCAGCACTCTACAAACACGTTCTGGGCAAATCCACCGGGATGAATCCCAAATACTCTCTGAATCCTGGGAGAACTCAACGGGAACTCAAGGAGCAGGCGGGCGCTTGAGGCAGCAGGATACTCCCTATTCCCAGCAGGATACACCCTAAACCTGGACCCACCCTAATCCAGCAGGATCCTCCCTAAACCCGGATCCACCCTGGTCCTTGAGCAGGGTCACCTTACTCAAGCATACATGCAATGTCACTGCAAATGACCTGGGTCCAAAGGCAAGCCCATTTCCACAATGGAGAGTCCTTCCTCTAAGCAACATGGAGTAGGCTGACAAAGAAATTGCCATGCGTCATTCCCACTTGCCAATGGCTCTCAGCAGAAATTATTTTCCTTAAGCATTCAAAATATGTAAACATTGTCTTTTGTAACCTGATCCATTCACCAATGTCAATTTCTAGAAGTAATATCCAAGACAATAAAATTGTAAAGCACAAGAAAGCATCTGAAACATCCTTTCAGAATGAAAAGTTATCTCCTCTCAATGTATTTGTCACCAATCTACAGAATCTAGGTTTAAACTAATTTTAAAAATTAATTTATCAGGTTTACTTTTTAACTTACAGGTAAACTTTTGAAAAACTTGAGTGTTAATCTTTAATATACAATGCTGATTACATGCATATAAGTCTTCCAATTTCTTAAAGCCTCATGATATCTATTTCTCTGATGATTCCAGCAGATCATTGGAAAGGTTAATGAAATGAACTTTAAATACTGAAGACAATGACAATCAAATTGGTTGTTTTTTTTTTTTAAATAAAAATGAGCAATATCATGAAATTACCTCCTCATTGTTATTTTAGATAAAAATAATTCTGCATACTTTATTCTCTTTTAGCAGGGACATGCTATGAATCCATAGTAACTATATAAACCTAGCATAAGTGAAGGTTGATTTACTTTCAGTTCAACAGTCATCTCATCATATTGATGGCAAATGCAATCTGGTTACCTGTGTGATGGTGCCGTGTGTAGCATGTAATCACACGAGCTCACAAAATTAAGATGGTATATTCTTCAAGGACAAGCATAAGACTGCAGTTAGCACAATCGAAGCCCTTCAGCCTCTTTCTGAATACCTCAAGGTGCCCTCGCAGGGCCTGTGGAAAGTGAAATGGAATTTAACAGAAGGAAACATGGCCTGAATGCAACAGGCACATTTCAGCAGCTACTGGAATGCACGTCCTCAGGTTCCACCACCCAGGCCACCTGGAAGGCCACATAGCTCAACTCCAGGAAGAGGGGCCATGAAGGAGCGGGCTCACCAACGAAGCTGCGGAGCCCAGACTATCAGAAGTGTCTGAAGTCTAGTGCTTAAGACTCAACATGCCTTTTCCTGGAAGGTAGAGATAGGAGTTATGATTTGGAGAAGTTTATATTTTCTAAAAATTAAATACTAATGACAAAGGAAAGGAGGAGTTTGCAGTTGATCCTCTCTGTAATGACACAGTTTGAATGCAGGACTTCGTCCTCAGGCTTCTGCCTAAGAAGTGTGCAAGCATTAATACCGTGGTCATCCCAGCTCCCAAACAGACCTGTTTCCGTCAAGGCAGACTTGGAAGGCCTGCAGAGGTGCTGGTAGGCCTCCAGAGCCCCACTTCCGGCAGGGCCTGACAACAGCCACAGTGGCCCAGCTTGTGGCGCTCTGGCTCCTCCACTCTGACCACCAGCCAGGAACTGGGGTGGAAGAGAGAGACAGTACCAATAAAATTGCATCCAACTTTTAGAAAACATAACACTGAAGCTAACCAAAAATATGAGGGTGAGGCGAGGGGTCAGAATAAATGTTACAAATTATATCTTGCATTTGGCAGCAAAATCTCCCAACTGACAGGAAGTTTCAAGAATGCAATGAACATGCCTATTGCTATTTTTTCCCTCCAAAACCTAGTAGTGAGCTTATGCACTTAATAGCTGCTCAGGAAATATTAGCAAGGAATGGATGGCTACAAAGGACTCTTTGCTTGTGGTGTGGCTAAAGGGTAGAGACTTT
This sequence comes from Marmota flaviventris, assembly GCF_047511675.1. NCBI lineage: Eukaryota > Metazoa > Chordata > Mammalia > Rodentia > Sciuridae > Marmota > Marmota flaviventris. The sequence goes on along the minus strand of NC_092505.1, from coordinate 108,827,763 downwards.
ATTCAGATAAAGGTCACCTTCTTATTTATTTTTCTTCAGGTTGAAAAAATATTACATATTGGTCTTATTTAAAATAAGAGGTTTAAAGTTAGGGATGTGGCTTGCACCTGTATGGGCTCAGCAACATCACTGATTTTGCATTTAAAGGTGAAAAGTTTTGAAACTTCACCTGCACAGTAAATGATGGGGAAGGACATAGGGAAGTTCCTCACAGAAGTTGCTGCAGGGTAGAGAGGTCAAGAGTCCAAGCAGGACTGACCAGCTTCATCCATTATTCACAGACCTTTGCCATTCTGATCTCCACTTTGTGTTAGTAGAGGTTGCAAAGACACAGACATCAACCCTGATCTTTCAGATACTCTGTGGACAGATCTCTGTTTCTTACCATATTTTTTTTTATTGTTCAATTCACTTTCTTCAAATTTCAATTTTTAATAATTAATTATTATTAAACTGAACTGTTATTATTAAACTGTGTTCAGTTCAACTATTAACACCGGTTTATATTTTTACATATTTGTTACAAATATGTAAAATAGGTATGCTATTTACATTTTAATGATTAAACATTTATTTTATTAAGCCCTTTTTGCTATCTTGGTTTTTATTTTTATGCTCAAAAAATAAAAAATAATGACAAAAGAAAGGAGGAGTTTGCAGTTGATCCTCTCTGTGATGACAATTTGAAATTACCAATATGAAATTTCACCCCAAGACACCTAAACTTTTTAAAAATTTAATATAGTTCTTTTAGAAAGAGACTTTCTACATGTTTTAAATAACATCTTCACATCTAACAAACATAGCAGCAAATTTCTAATATTAGTTTACATCAAAGTGATATTTCAATTTTCCTGTTTGTCACCAAAATGCTTTTTACAACCAGCCGTCTGTTTAACTGTGCACCATAAAATTCCTGCCCAGTTGCCTTCTCACATGAGCACACAGTTACACTCAAGGGCCACACTTGCATATGACAATAGATCCTTGTTTGCCTTTAGGCTACAAAACGTAATGATCTTATGAAGTCTGTCCCTCTCTTGCTACTCTCTCCGGGGGAACTTCCCCTTAACCCCTGCACTTCTTAGCCTCCCCAGGACAGCACAAAAGATTCAGGTGGTCAGCCTGATAATCAAAAGCCCATCTCTGAACACACTGTTCTAGTAATCTCTTTTCTGCTCCAAATCCAGGCCTAGGACTTGGAAGGCTCCGGCTATTATAGCAGCTCTCAAAGAAGCACTTGTATAATTCAGAAGAAAACTTCCCTTGAATATTGGCTGTATTTTTGTACTCAAGGAAGCACACAGGAAGGACAAACAGCTCTCGCTGTTACTGGCACAGATGATGAGAAGCCGGAAGAGTGTCCCCAGAAAGTCCTGCCCTGCTTTCACTCCTGGCCTTCCACAATCCCTTCCCTCCTGACTGTAGTTTCTAGAGCATCCACAGATCCCACAGTGCAGCTGGCTTGCAGAATGCTCCCAGCCATTGAGGAGCTGGGAGGAGGTGAGGTCTCACCCGCAGGGCCACCTTCAGACACAGCCCCACCCAGCCCTCAAGGTACCCCCAGGACACGCCCAGTTCCTAAGGCGCTGCGTTTCTTTTCCCCATTTCCCTGGAAGTGTTTTGTGAACCGATTTCAATCCTAAGAGGCAGTCTCCAGTGTCAGTGACCAAGTGGAGCAGCTACTGCTTCTGGCACAGCACGCAGCCTGAGGTCTTTGCACCCTGCCCAGCAGAACCCCAGGGGCGCCTCCCCGGGGTCCCCCAAGTGCACATACACACCCGACCCGGTGAGATGTGGAGTGCACAGCCCCGGGAGCACAGGGCACCAGGAGAAGTGGGGAGAACAAGTCCTGCACAGGCGGAGCCCTCCACGGCCCAGCCTCGGAGCACACTCCAACAGCCTGGCTTCGGGCGCACTAGGCTGGAGTCCAGAGCCCCTCTGCCTCCAGGGGTCACCCTGCGGTCCAGGTGAGCCACCTTCTCAGGGCTGTGTGCCGTCCAGGGTGTCCCATGGGTACTAAAGGACCTCAGCCCAGAGAACACTTCTGCAGCCTCTGGGCGCACAGCCTCCCGGGGAAATTGCCGGCAATGAAGCTCCTTTACTGGCAGGGGAGGTGCTCTCCCACCAGCAGGTGTCCACCTCGGGGGTGGGGGGGCAGGTATAGCCCTCCTCTCTGGTCCACGGCTCAGCACGGAGGAGGCCTCGGCCACGCTCGCTGTTCTGTCCCTGAATTCCTAGAGGACTCAGTCCCTGCGTGTTGCCTGCTGTGGAGACACACTCTGACACAGAAGTGACCCTCTCGTGCCTGCGCAGCACCGGCAGTGTCCACGGCCTGCTCTGCGGTAGGCTTAACAACTGTTTGCCAAATCCAGGGACATGGAAAGGAAGTGAGGTACTGGACAAGTCCCCCGCCCAGGGAGCAAAGGGGCTCTCTGCATGCTGGGCCTGGCTGACAGCCACCAGGCAAAGATGGTGCCCGTGCCAACCATGCAGACACAAGCCTCTGTGCCAGCTGTGTGCTTCTGAGATGAACAGCAAGGAGGAAAGGCCTCGATGGGGTGTGCTCAGGAGCACGGCAGACCTGCCCCAGCCTCAGGCCTCTCTCTGCGGTCGGGGTCGGAGGCCAGACCTCTCTCTACACTACCTCCCTCTCACACAAGTGCATTCTTTATTTGTGACACAGGAATTAACTTTCCACAACCCTAACCATTGAGAAAGCAGATGGTTCTAGGTCCCTTCAACCTCCTTAAATCTAACTGTCTGGGGTGCAGCAAACCTTAAAGCCTTCAACCTCTTTTCTGTTACATCTTAATGGAGATGATTACATGGAGATGATCTATGTCCCATGCTGTAAGAGCGTAACTCTAGCTAATACACTGAAGTCATTTCAACATGGCAAAACATATTTCAAGCTTTTGGACAAGAGCTTAGAACAAGGAAATAACTCTTGTGAAACAAAACTAAAAAGCACGTTTCTATAATTAAAACCAAACCTCCTGTAACTGGAAGGTTTTCAGAGAGGTTGTAGAGGGAGACATTGCTTGGCCAATTGTCCCCCCAAAATAAATAACCTCAAACCTTGGTTAAGATGAAAATGCAAAATCTGTGTTTTTATTCTTTTTTCCCACCCCTTTAAATCTATGGGCAGTGCAGATGCAGGGCTTAGACACAAAGCTATGGACTGGGGGAAATGTCAGCTCCCTTCCTGTGTGAGTCCAGAGCCTCACCGTTTGGGGTCTGTATTCTTTGAGCTCAGCAACCTCCCATCCCTTAGAACTTAGAGGACATTGCTGTAATTTGGGTCACAATGGACTAAGACTGCACCAAGAAATTCAAAACCCTTTTCAGTCCCCAGTACTGGGCAATCCTTCCAGGCCCACAGTGATACTCCACCCACTCGGACAGCTTATCTGATCCTAGTCATTCTAAGAAACTCTGGGCACTTAAGGATAGAATGTAACCTATGATAAACCCTGCCTGGGGATTTCAAAACTTCTAGTGACTGCAGGACCCACTAGAAAAGCAGTCAAGCAGGGGGAGCACTCTCCACTGAACAGGTGGGATTATTTTGCATTTCCCAGAGGAGCTACTCTCTTGATGTTTCTTGAAACATGTGATCCTGTTGGCATGGCCTGGCATTTGTTACCCTCCCACTGGGCCAGACATGAACAACAGAGAAACACTTCCAATACTGGAAGGACACCGGTGTGAGGGGATGATCACAACTGCTCCCTTGCCCCAGGCGTGGAAAAGGAATGGGTGGAAACCTGTGGGGGTCCTAGAAAGCCTGGGTCCTGTTCAGCAGTGGCTGGGGCTTCTCAGTCCAGTGAACTGAGAAGTAGGTCAATTCATTGTTACCTTATCTTCCTATTTTTCAAGAAAGATGAAAATCCAGTTTGCAGGTAAAATTTTCCAATTTTAAATTGCTAACTTCTTTGAAACTCATGAGAAAACTCAATCACGGGGCAGTTGTTACAAAGGCTTTGAGACTTCTGGATTTCAATGCATGAGATTAAAGGGACTCCAATTGTTCTTGACATTCACACCAGCTCAGAACAGAAAGCAGTGAGCAGCAGCCTGCGTTCCCATGAGGAAGAATTTGCTTTCACCTGTGATGTAAAATCCTTTGCTATTTTTATTCCCTGAGAATAAAAGAATAAAAATCACCAGTGTCTGTGATTCTCTGACTTATTGCTAATAGCTTTTATTCAGAGTTCAACATTTGTAGCCCATACTTGGGTAGAACATGTTCTATCTTGCCATGTGCTCCCATTCTGGATATGTTTCTGTAGCTACAGAGCACTAGGTGAGAAAGTCCCTCACTGTTCCTCCCCTGGATCAAGAATTCTACCTATGCTGCTAATAGTTGCTACATGAGTTCATGGTAGATGCAGGATGTATATTTAAAAACCAGGACCATACAAGTTGTCAGAAGGTTCATATACCTGTTAAAGATATTTTCTGAAGCCAAAAGCCCAAACTGTGGGTCTCCCAGGGTCACCTTTGTGCATTTCCAGGCAACCTGGATGATGCTATGTTACAAGAAAGAAGTCGATACAGGAGGATCAGTGCTGCATGAGCCCACTTATATGTGGGATCTAAAAACGTCGAACTCGCAGAAGCAGAGAAAAGAACGGTAGGTTTCAGAAGTTAGGAGTTGGAGGGCTAGGGAGTGGAGACAGATTGGTCAAAGGATATAGAGTTTCAGTAAGAATACATTTTGAAGATCTATCGTACATCATGATGATTATGCTAATGTTAATGTTTACTTGGTTACTGCTGAGAGAATAGACATTTTTCTATGTTTCTATTGGTGAATTATACTTAAACTCAATGGAGGGATTTGTTGTTACGTATTCATACATGCACATGATTTAACAATACAACTTGGCCAACATCATTCCCCAGTATTTCCCCCTTCCCTCCCCTCCTCCCCGCCAACCCCATTCTTTCATCTACTCTGCTATTCGCCCTTTGATTTTCATGAGATCCACAATCACCTTTCTTTTCTTTCTTACTCTTTAGCTTCCTACATATGCGAAAAAGCACAGAACATCCTGAGTGGGTCTGATTCACTTAACAATCTCAAGTTCCATCCATTTTCCTGTGAATGACATGATTTCACTCTTCTTTGTGGCTGAGTGATATTCCATTGTGTTTACATATCACATTTTCTTTACCCATTCATCTTTTGAAGAGCACCTAGGTTGGTTCCATAAATGGCTGCCATTCTAACAGGAGTAAGATGAAATCTCAGTGTAGGTTTGATTAACATTTTTCTAATTGCTAAAAAATTATTGAACACTTTTTCATATATTTGTTGGCATTTTGCTTGTCTCCTTTTGAGAAGTGCTGGTTTAGCTCATTGCTCATTTATTAATTGGGTTTTTATTTTTTTCCTGTTAAGTTTTTTGAGTTCTTTATATATCCTGGATATTAATCTTATGTCACAGAAGTAGTTAAAAATGATTTTCTCTCATTATGTAGGATCTCTCTTTACATTCTTGTTTCCTTTGCTCTGTAGAAGACATTTTTTTTTAATTTGATGGCATTCCATTTATTAATTCTTAGTTTTATCTCCTGAGATTTAAGAGTTCTTTTGAGAAAGTCGTTGCCTGTGCCTGCCTGTATGTTGGAATGCTGACCTTGCATTTTCTTCTAGGACTTGCATCATTCCTGATCTCATCCCAGTCTTTGATCCATTTTGAGTTGAGTTTTGTGCAAGGTGAGAGGTCAGGATCAAGTCTCATTATTCTACATATGGATAACCAGTTTTTCCAGAACCACTTGTTTAAAAGGCTTTTTCCAACAAACATTTTTTTTAACCTTTGTCTATAATCAGGTGACTGTGTCTTTGTGGGTTTTTCTGTGTCTTCTATTCCATACCTTCGGTCTATGAGTCTGTTTTTATTCCAAGATCATGCAGGTTTTTTATAGAGCTCTGTAGCATAATGTGAAGTCAGATGTTATAATATGATGCCTCTTGTATTTATTTCCTGGTATAGAATTGCTTTGGCTATTCTCCGTCTTTTATGCATCCAAATGAATTTGAGGAATTTTTCTAGTTCTGTAAAGAATGTCATTTGGTATTTCCATAGCGATTGCACTGAATCTATATACGGAATCTATCTACGAATATTGTGTTGTCTTCAATTTCTTTCTTCATTGTTCTGTAGTTTACATTGTAAAGGTCTTTCACCTCCTTGATTAGACTTATAGTTTTTAGGTGTTTTTTTTTTTTTTGAGGCTATTGTGAATGGGATTGTTTTTCTGATTTCTTTCTCAGCAGATTCATTTTTTTGTTGTGTATGAAAGCTATTGAGCTTCATTTGTTGATTTTGTAAACTGCTACTTTGCTAACATTTTTCTGGTGGAGCCTCTCAGATCTTCTAAGTATAGGATCATATGTCATTTGCAACCAGTGATCATTTTACTTCTTCCTTTTCTATTTTTATCTCTTTTATTTCCTTCTCTTGCTTACTTGCTCTGGCTAGAATTTCTCATATTAGGAATTTAATAGGAGTGGCGAGAATAGAGATTCTTTTCTTGTTCCGGATATTAAAGGAAATGCTTTCAGAATTTCCCCTTTCACTTAATGTTGGCTTTGGGTTTGTCTTATATGGCCTTTACGATGTTGACATAAATTCCTTTTATCCCTAGTTTCTTCGGTATTTTTATCATGAGCAAGTGCTGACTTTTGTTAAAGGCTCTCTATCTGTTGACATGACTATGTGATTTTTGTTCTTAATTTTGTTTATGTGGGTGAATTATATGTACTGATTTACATGTAAAACCTTCCTTGTAACCCTGGAATTCAACCAACTTAATCATGATATAAAACATTCTTACTAAGTTGTTTAGCATAATTTGCTAATATTTTGTTAAGGGTATTTTTTTTTTATTTCTTACATTCATGACAATAGTGGAATGCATTACACTCATAGTTATCCGTTCACCACACAATTTTTCGTACCTCTATTTATAAAGAATGTTCACGACAAATTATGCCATTATACATGAGCTCTCTCTTTTTTTTGCATTACAATTCTTAATACACCTTTATACCACCACTTATCATATCTCTGTTTGTATATAAGGTATGTTGACACCAATTCACATCTTCATACATGTATTTTGTATAATGATGACCATCACTTTCTACCATCCTTGCTATTCCCCTTCCCCCTCCCTTTCCCTCCCACCCCTCTTCCCTATCTAGAGGTAATCTTCCTCCCATGCTCTCCATCCCTACCCCACTTTGAGTCACTCCCCCCGCCCTTATATCAGAGAAAACATTTGTCATTTGTTTTTTTTGGGTTTGGCTAACTTCACTTAGAGTTCATCAGGGATAATGATATGTAGTTTTCTTTCCTTGATATAGTCCCATCTGGTTTGGGTATCAGGGTGATACTGACTTTATAGAATGAATTTGGAATTGTTGCATTCCTTCTAATTTCATGAAACAATTTGAGGAGCATTGGCATTAGTTCTTCAAAGGTCTGGTAGAATGCAAGAGAGAATCCATCTGATACTGGCCTTTTCTTTCTTAGAAAGCTATTTATTTCTGTTTCTATCTCATTGTTATTTATTTGATTATTTAGATTTTCTTTATCTTCTTAATTCAATTTATGCCTATAAATGTATCCATTTCTTCTTGGTTTTCCAAATTATTGGAGTAAATCTTTCAGAATGGTCCTTTATGAATCTCTGGATTTCTGTTGTTTCTGTGGTGATTTCTTCTTGTTCATCTCTAATTTTATTAATTTGGGTCTTCTCTTTTTTTCTTTTTTGTCAATTTGACTAAGGGCTAAACAATATTCTTATCTTTTTAAAGAGCCATCTCTTTGTTTCATTGATCCTTCATATTGTTTTGTTGTTGTTGTTGTTGTTTTTGTGGTTCTCAATTTCATTGCTTTCCATGATTTCTACTCGGATCCTAATTATTTCTTTCCTTCTTTTGATTTTGGAATTGGTTTGTTCTTGTTTTACAAGGGCCTTGAGATGCTTCATTATGTTATTTACTTGGGATTTTTCTGGGTTTCTTATGTAGGCACTTACCGATATAAACTTTCTTCATAGAACTGCCTTCACAGTATCCCAAAGGGTCTGAGAGTTGTATGACTATTCTTGTTTAATTCTAAGAATTTAAAAAATTTTCCCCTTGATTTTTTTAATCACCCATTCATCATCAAAAGGATATTTTTCAATCGCCATGTGTTTATGTTGTTTCTGTAGATTTTTGGGGGGTGGGGGCAGGGTGTGTTGCTTTCTAATTTCATTCTATAATGGACAGAAAAGATATAAGGAATTATATCAATTATTCTTATATTTGCTAAGAGTTGCTTTATGGCCTAAACTATGGTCTATTTTGGAGTCCATAGTTCAATGAGCATTTGAAAAGAAAGTGAATTAAGCTATCGTTGAATGAAATAGTTTATAGAAGTCTCTTAAAACCATTTGATTTATAATATTGTTTAGGTCTGAAGAGACTTTACTTGAATTTCTGTTGTGGTGACCTATCTATTGGTGAAAGAGGTGTGTTGAAATCAATATTATTGTACTGGGATTGATCTGACTCTTCAAGTCAAGTAGTATCTGTTTTAGTTAATTAGGTGGACCAATATTGGGGGCATAAATATTTACTATTATTATATATTCTTGTTGGCTTATTCCCTTTACCAATATGAAGTGATGTTTTTGTTTCTTCTGATTGATTTTGGCTTGAAGTCTGCTTTGTCAGGTATGGGAATAGCTAGTCCTGCTTGTTTATGGGCTCCATTTGCATGGTGTATCAATTTCCATCCTTTTGGTTTCACCCTATACTGTCAGCCTTACAATGTCTTGCCTGCAAGATGAGAGACCCTTGCAGTCAACTTACAGTTGGGTTTTGTTGTTCAAAATTCATTCTGCCAGGCTATGTCTTCTAATTGGAGACATGAGATCATTTATATTCAATGTTATTATAGAGAGATGTTGATTAATTCTTGGCATTTTGATTTATTTCTAATGTTTAATTTGGCACTATTTCTCACTTGCCTAGCTACTGTCCAAATAAGGCTTGTCCATTTATAAACTCAGGATTTTGTTCTTCAGTTTATAGAATTTCATGAAGTGTTTTCAGATGTGATAGGCTAGTAGTAATGAATTCTTTTAGTTTTCATTTATCTTGGATGGATTTTATATATTCTTTGATTCTGAAGGAAAGCTTTTCTGATATAGAATGTTTTTAGTTATTTTCTTTCAGGACTTGAAACATGTCATTCTAAGTTCCCATGGATTTTAGTGTTTGTGCTGATAAATCAGAAATAATTCTGTATGACTTGCTTTTAAATATGATCTGACATTTTTCTCTTGAGGCTTTGAAATTTCTATCCTTGTTATGTATATTAGGCATTTAAATTATAACATTAAATGGAGAGGTTCTTTATTGATTTTGTCTAGTTGGGGTTCTGAATGAATCCTGTATCTGAATGTCCACCTCTTTCTCAAGGTTTGGAATTTTTTCCATTATTATTTCCCTGCAGAAGTTATCCATGCCATTAACCTACATCTCACAACCCTCTTTAATTCCAAAGATTCTTAAATTTGATCTCTTAATGTTGTTCTAGAGTTCTTGAATATTTTTGGTCACAATTACTTATTTTCTTTTCTTTAATACTATCTGAATATTCAAGACTGCCCACCTTATCCCCAGATCTAAGACTTAGTCTTTAACATAGTCTACTGTATTAGAATTATAACAATGGACCATTTTATTTGTCTTTCATTTTCAAGATTTCCATTTGTTTTTTCAATATCTCTGTCTTCTTATGGAATTTCCAATTTATATCCTGTACCAACTTCCTTAACTTATTTGGTTATATTTTGGTGTTCTCTTAGAATTCGTTAATTATTTTCATAACCATCCTTTTGAATTCTTTATCTGATAATTCATTCAATATATTTGAACACACTCAAAGGGGAAGTGAGTTGTACTTCCCTCTGTATGTCTGACTGGGATCCTGGGTACAGTCTTCTGTGTGCCTTTCTCACATGCTGCTGGCCACACCGTGGCACTTGTTGGGACAGTGTGGTGATATTTGTAATGACCTCTGGGCTCCCACAGCACCAGGCTGCAGCAGGGCCTCCTCAAGATGCCCCACCTCAGCCCTCTGGCTGCCCATTGAGAAACTCGGGGCACTTTTCAAACACCACTCTGCCACACAGCCTCTGGTCAGCTGGGTCAGCTGCTCGTCTGTCCTGCAGGTGCATCCCTGTCGTGTTGGTCTGTTGTTTCTCTCTGTTTTCCCTCCCCTCCATGGTTAACCAACCACTACCATGACTGGCGTGGCTCTCGGTTCTCTTTTTTGTCCTTTTTTCAATGTGCCCAACTTTCTGAATCTCTAAGAGTCTCTGTCCCTTACTGAACTTCAGTGGATTCCTTCCCCTGCTCTCCCCGCTGGGAGGTACTACCCTCTGGGAATCCCAACCAAGGATCAACTGGAAGTGCAGCCCTCCTCTAACCCACCATCTTGAATCTCCTGGTCAAGAGAGCATGTGTTAACTGTCCTCAACACAAAAAATGTAAGTACGTAAGTTAATGAATGTGCTAATCAGCCTGATCTAATCATTTTATAATGAGTGCATACGTCAAAACGTCACATTGTACACCAGAAAATATAATATTTATTCATAAATTATAAATAAAGCTGGGGAAGAATAAGATATTCCAGCCCAACATACATAATGTTACTGGTGTGAGCCTTGGGCATGAGTTTATCCTGGTCTCCTCCCCTCAGTGGGTGGGCAGAGCCTCCCTGGAGAACCTAAGGGTATAGTTAGCACTCAAGAGGAGGCTGCCCTCCTCCTCATCCTCATTGACTTCCGTTTCCTGTGCAAAGAAATAAACTTTTCTGGGCCCCACCTAATCTCCTCAGCTGTGTTAGAACAACGAGACAGGGTGGTCAGATTCCTATCTGAAACAGAGATCAAGTAGAAAACCTTTCTTCCTAAGTTTTGGCTTGGTACAGGTGAGCAATGGATTCTTCCTTCTTTGGAGTCACTGTCTTTGGTCCTACTTGGACTTGCAAAGGTGGGGACATCTTGAAAAGAGAACACCTCACAATTCACAGTCACAAAGTATCTGAAAGTCCCTCTCTCTGACCTCTTTCTGGCTCTCTGTTCTGCAGAGCTCACTCGCTTCTTGTGTCATATCCTATAATTGCCAACAACACAATGATACAGCACAATGGTGATAATTCTTACTTCATTGGTTTGTGCTAAATAACAGCAAGTTCCTGCGCATGAACCATGTCCTCGGAATCTTCCAGCACTAATTCCTTTCCCCTCTCCCCAGGCACTGACTGACTGCACTGGATTTATCAAGGGAGTCAATTCCAAATAAGTAGCAATTTTTTGAAACTCCAAATCAAAATAAAAAAGTAGCAGGTAATAAGGAAACAAGAGAAAAAAATCCAAAGTTCGCATTTGTTCTTAAGTTTAGTTCAGTGTTTCACATATGGAAAAATTTTTTAGTTGAAAATTCTTCTCGAAGTTTCCAACTTTTAATCCACAAACTTTGTCCAGGCATTTTAAATCTTAACCGTCTCTTTATGAATGACCCAATTTCAGTTTCTTTTCAGGATCCTTCTCTGTGCCCCAAAGGGCATTGTTAGTTGTATAGCCTGACCTCAGAGGGAAAATCCACCAATCTATCACAGAAGTACACCAATCCAGGTTACGTTTTTATTAACTGTTGGCTTTTACCAGCAAATCTGCAAGAACTGGGACCTTGCTAAGTCTTCAAGAGATCCCTTACAACCCGATCCTTCTGCAGATAGGAGTCCAGAAGGGCTGACTCGCAGCCCCTGTCCATGTGCACGTCCAGAGACTCTGGAATGGTTGTTAGCTGTTCAGCTCAGCTGTGCTGACTAGGAGGCTCACACCCATGTCCTAGAGGGAACATCTGTGCACAACGCAAGAGAAGAAGGAGGACAGGGGCAGCAAGGAGCACTCTCTGCCCCGTGATCAGAGGTTGCTGTGTCCTTTCATGAAGGTGCTCCCAGTGTCAAAGTCAGGGTCAGCCCCTGGGAACGCAGCCTTCAGGTGAGACTCAAAAACACCAGGTTTTCTGCTCTTCCTCTGTCAGCCCTGGGGAAAATGATGGGTTCCCACGAGCCACGTAGGACAAGTACTTGGATTATCAGAAAAGAGCTGAGCCATTTGTACTGAGAGGGTGGGCATTGTGCCAGTTGAAACATTCTTGCACAACCTAGCCACTCGGGGTGACTCGTACGTCTTGGAACCAGGCACCGTAAGCAGCTGAAGATACTTAGAGCTGAGAAAGGAAAACAAAGGATGTGGTCTCTCTGTGGCTTCCCGACCTCAGGGATCTGTGTGGCTTCCACAACTATAAATCATCTTGAAAAGAAGTTGAGTTTTAGGTCCAGAGAAATGATTCTAAGCAGCGGGAGCACAATGACCAGAATGCCTTGCCAGAACCTCAGACGGTGCTTGCTTTTGCTTCTTTTCAAATCTTGTTGTTATGTTACTTTTCCTTCTATATGACACCTTTTGGCTTGGCAAAAATGAACTTGCAGACTGTGGAACATCAAGGGAGTGACATGTGAGCCTCCCAGCTGTGTTGCTGCTGTCAACCATTCAATTATAGCAGGGACAGAAGGGGTTCCAGAGCCTACTGGGTAGTGCACATCCCACTCCCAGCGGGAGGGGCACGCCTCAAGAGCTCACTCTGCTCCCACTGATAAGGAAGTGTGCTTCCTGTTTCTCTCCAAAGACAAGAAACTTAAAGTAGCATTTCAGCCAGCATCAGAGAGTTCAGACACTTTTACTTCCTAACTTGAGAATTAACTTTTGGTTTTCAAAAAGCAGCCTATAAGACCATGGGCTCTTCTTCAGCTGCTCAGTCTTGCTGTAGAGAAGAGAAAAGAGATTTCTGGTCTCCATCTCTCCCTCACACCAGACTAAGCCCTTGTTGATTATCAGAACTGAGAAGCATTTTACTTTGCTCAGCTAACCAAGGACGACTGCAGAACTATTTTTATAGTAACATGCTTTTACCACAAAGCTGATTTATCACCATGTACAGCCCCTCAGACCTGTAAGGAACTGGGTCATTCTCTCAAGATGACATCCGACCTCAACCCTCTATCTGTAAGGAAGTCTCCACCCTGTGAGCGTTAGTAGGACCCAGGGGCTCCTCCCTTTAGAAAAGGAAAAACAAGAGAAAATTGTGTCCCTTGAAGCCAGGTCACACCGAGGGTCTTGGGCTTCGACAATTAGATGCTCTACTAGGGGATTAGAGTACAGAGGATGCAAAGGCCTGCTCATCAGGTTAGGGTGACACAGGCCTCAGTCAGTGTCCCCAAGGTGCCTATCAGTCCTAGGAGCTTCGCAGTGTGCCTAGAAAAGGTGGCAGCGGTGATTGTGTAAGACAACTCTGTGTGACTCGATGTCAGGCAGTACAAAGTTGAGCTCAGTTCCTGGGTAATGCCTCCAAGCCAGTCGTTCGGCCCACTGGGGATAAATGATGCTTCTGTTTAAGGGAATAAGTTGATTTCTGTTGCTTACAAGTTGAAATGTTGATGGATTCGCCTCCTCGGCCTCAATCAGAAGCCCTGTGGCAGGCTCCCTCCCCTGTCGCCTCCTCTGGCTGCCCTTCCACCCCAGCCCGCGTGCTCTCCTTACCTCTTCCCTCCCCATTTCCCTTCCTCTCTGCATCCTGTTTCTCTCTCCTCTCTTTCTCTCCTCTTTTCCGCCTCCTACCTCTCCCTCCGCTCTCTTTCACTCCCCTCGCCACCATTATTTCAGCTCTTACTGTCCGTCATTTCTAACACTCCTGTCTTGAAAGCGGCTGAAGTGAAATTTCATATTCCCACTGTGCAGTTGATGAACCTGAGACTTGACAGTTTTGAACCCGTCGTCACATACAGCCGGAATTCTGGTGCCTTCCTTCTAATCTACGCTCACAGCACCGCGTCATCACGTTACCAAACAGTACACTTGATGTGTCCCCTGGAGATGACAGGCTATTGATTTTATTTTTACAGAAATAAGGAGAGACTTAAAGTAAAAGGAAACTTATAAAATACATATTTCCATATTTCCCCATTGTCTTAAGAGGGTGGTGGATGGCTATGTGTTTGCATGCTGTCCGTGTTTATTTGACTTGTGTGGTTATGAGACTATGCAAAAAAACTGGGTGGAGACCTGGGAAATCACCTCTGTGGGTTCAGCAGATTAAGGGTATTTGTCCTCCTTATTGGTATTAAAAACAAGAAAAACCATATGCCAGTTCGTACAAACATTTCGAAACAATAAGTGACGCCTTTCTCTATCTTAAGCTCCCCCCCCCACTACTTTCCACTGCACTTGGACTAGAAACCGAGGCCTAAGCAAGGTGACCCTGTCATTCCTTCTCCACTCCACGATGCTGGGGAGATGAAAGGGTCCCTCTGGTCAGCAACAGGCCCACAGGAGCCAACTGAGACTGGAGCTCAGGAGCAACAGCAGATGCATGGTGACCACCCACACCGCCCGTGCTCTTTCTGAGCATGTCAGGGTCCTTCCAGCGCCACTTCCTTCCAGCAGATTCTGGTGGCCTTCCTTTGCAGCTCATTTCCCCTCCCTTTGATTACCTAAGCTAAAAAGGTCAGAGTCGGTGCAGTTACTATGCCTCTGCCTGGACCTCTCCCTCCCTGTCCCCCTATCTGCCTCCGTGCCATGCTGGCTGAATGCTGCAGTACAGTTGATCTCCCAGGAATGGACCTTCTGACTATTCTAATGTCGCCCACCCCTCCACCTCCCCTTCTAGTTATCTATTATTTGAAATAATTGGATTTACTTAGTGATTTAACTTCTAAATATTTAAACATGAACCTCATAAAAGCCAAAGCCCTGGCTCTCAAGTCCACTTCCTCATCTGAAGGGTCAAGGACAGAGAGAGTGTCCTGCAGCAGGCACACACGTATGTTTGTCAAATGACAGGACCTAGAGCAGAATTAAAAAAGAACATGATGACCACAGATGTCCCACACCCCACAGCACACAGGAAATCCCTCCAGAGTTGCCTTCACATTAAGGCCAAAGGCACGAGCCTGTTTGAGTTCCATGTGTCACATAGAGCCCAGACCAATGGCATGGAGACAGACTCAGGACCTGGTATCAGCGTTGAGGACTGGAGACTCATATGTGGCTATTGGTGCAGGTCTCTGGTCTTCTTTTTAATATTCATAACTCATAAGTCCCCTGTCCAATAGCACCTGGATCGCTGGGAGTTTACTAGTGTTTGCTGGGCTGAATGGAATTAAATTACAAAAAATATGTCAGTATAATGGAAATATTCCCAAAGCAGTTAACCATGCACTTAGGAACAGCCCTAGTCACGTATAAAACAAGCACATGGCCAATGTCATGCTGCTGATTTATAACTGTCTGGCAAAGTTCAAGACACTGTGCTTTCAGTTGGGCTGAGGGCCCTTGTCTTCCTGTCCCCACTCTGCAGGGGACGTCTCTCTGGGGGCCATATCGCATCCCACAAGCCAGGAGTATCTGGGCCTCCACCGCCCAGATGCTCCTGAGGTTCTCCCTATTTCTGGAGTAGGCTGGGTCAGGACTCAGTCCACTGTGGTTCCTTCTCATGTTTGCATTTCAGTTTTTAAACTTTTCATTATGGAAATTTTTGGACCCTCAAAACTAGAAACACCTCTCATTGAATTTGTATGCCTGCTTGGCCAGGTTCAAAAGCTTTTTTTGTCTACATCATGTACAACAAGAAAAGAGAGAAGTTACACTTCATTTAGGTAGGACATGTCAAAGTGCATTCTACTGTCAAGAGTAACTAGTGTAACTAATTAGAACAAATTTTTTAAAAAAGAATTTTTTCTTTCTGCTTTTTTTTAATCCCTCCCCAAACCTACCCAAATTTATATTTTTCAGAAGACTTTAAGTTTCAGGTAGCATATTATTTTACTTTGTTGCTCCGATGTGCATACCAAATAGGCCACGTGTGCCTCCCAGCATAGACACAGCCCTGTCATCACAACTAACAAGGTCAATAATTCACTAATACCTACTGTATGGACCAGGGGCGGTCGCCTCTAATTATTGGCCACACAATCCCTCACATTCAGGATTCAGCCGACCATGATCTCCACGTGTCTTCATCTCCCCCTGTTTCCTGTAGGTGCATAGTTACCAACTTGGAGAGAGCACTTTGGAGCTCACACTTCTGCTGACATCACAACCCATTTTTTCCCCATCACCCCAGATGTGGAAGACCTAGAAAACCTTAAGGGTAACATATAATATATAAATTTATAATATCTACTATATAATAAAAACAATCATTAAATTTTAAGCTAATAATTATTATAATACCTATTATTATTAATGATTATCATTATATGTAAGCTCTAGATTATGATTTCCTATTTTAATGCACCTGTATCAATTTTGTTGCAATATTTGCAGAATTGAAAACCTGGAACTTAATGGGTTAAGAAGAGCATAACTCCTGTCTCTCACAACTTTCAGGGGCTGTCATTAGATGTCACTAAGGGTCATCGTGGCCTAAATCTAGGACTTCCCTGGGAAGTTCAGCTTGGGGTGTTGTGAGGCCCGAGGTCTCTCTCTCTTCTCCCAAGAGACCTTTCTGCAGTGATCCAGTTGCCTTAAAATGTGTTCCTATGGAAAAGGCAGGACTAACCCCGGGGCCTTTGGCTTCACTGCAGACAGGAGCTCTCCCACTGTTGGCCAGCAGGAGGGCCTTCCGGTTTTGCAGCTGGGTCCCCGACACCTCCCAGTTCCTCTGAAAGTTTCTTCACACTCAGGCATAACATGGTCCAAACTCGCCTTGCACATTTCTTGTTGCAGACCTGGAATCAGCAGTTTTCCAAGGAGCCTTGGACCCTGGTAGCAGGAAATGTAAATCTTTTAAGCCACAGCTGGGCACCAAGAGCACTCGTTGTCTGGTGGTCATCGCTTCTAGGTTTTATAGTAGAACAAGTGAAAAATTTGTATTTTTTTTTAGAAAAACAAACATTATTCCCAAGTTCATGCTCATATTTTAACCAATTCAAATGAAAGATTCCAGTGTTTGATGTCCTTGGCTTTTATTAGCTCTTTCCTTTCCCCTGAAAATACCTTGGTTTATGAAAATATTAACCTAACTCCTATTTGAGATATGTATTTAAAAGTTTCAAAATAACAATAGTCATATTTCCAGGAATAACAAACCTATCGAATACATTTAAAAATATCTTGTGGTTTCTTTTTTGTCCTTAGAATGTACAGTCAAAATATTATGGTTTGAAATTCGTTGAAATGAATTTACCCTTCGTCATTGCCACCTGCGTGATGTATAGTATAGCTCACTTGCTTCAGATGTTTCTAATTATTTTTGCAGGGATTGTTTCTGACATAACTTTTTAATTCGTGTGAAATATAAGCTTGATTTCAAATCGAAACCATAAAACAAGGTGCACCCAGTTTGAGAGAAGTTGAGTTTCCATCTCTTCCCCATCCTGTTCTCACCCTTCCTCCTGGGTAACATATTTATGAAATTTTAAGTAAATTAAGGCAAAACTAATAAAAATGTGATTAAATTATAAATAAGCAACATACAGAATTAAAGCGATATGCCTGTGTCTGTGTGTTTCTCCCTTAGTTGCACAAAAAGTAGTCATCTTCCCTCCTTCCTATGGAATTGGCTTTTTTAAAGAAAGTCTCAATTAATAATACCTCCTAGCAGTAACTCCATGGAAATATATATATATATATATATAGAGAGAGAGAGAGAGAGAGAGAGATGGGAGAGAGAGACTCCTCATTTACATAAGGCTGCACAGTATCCACTATTTCAGCACGCTTCATTTATTTCTTTTATCCTGCACTGACGAGTAGCAGGTTGTTTCTGACTGTTTTCTGACAAAGGATGGACCCTTTCAGTGTTCAGACTATGTCTCCCTGAGGAAGCTATTGCTATAGCTTGTTCTGAAGTGTCCCTGAAAGTCCATGTGCTAAAGATTGCCCCGGCTGGACACCCCTGGGAAGAGGTGGAAATGGTAGGAGGCAGAGCCTGGTGTGCGGTCTTCAGGTCACGGGGTGTGCCTTCAGGGCAACTGTAGGACCCCAGTCTCTTCCTCTGCCTTTTGTTTCCCAGCCATGGATGAGGAGCATGGTTTTGCTCCACTGAGGGCTTCCACCAGGATGTGCTGCCTCACGACAGGCACAAAGCAAGGGACCAACTGGTCATGGACTGAAACTTTCTAAACTGTAAGCCAACAATAAACATTTTCTGTGTACAAGCTGGTTTATCTCAGGTGTTTATTATAGTACCATACAGTTGACTAGCAAAGCTAGGGACAGCCAGGCTGTTATAGTCCACTCAGCCAACTGTACTGGGTGCTCCCCACCTGGGATGTCCCAATGAGGTATGCACATGTACTTGTGTGGCTCTTGCCTACAGGAATTCCAACTCCAGCTGCAGCAGGGATTCCAGATGCATTTTCACATGTGACTCTACCCCTTAGTGGCTGTGTGACTTCTTGGTGTGTGATCTCAGGCAGAGTCAATAGTGTGGAAGGGTCTATTTTCTTGTCTATGAAAAATGAAAACTAGTATAGACCTCCCAGGAGTGTCAAGAGTATGAATAAGATAACATTTTTAAAACTTCTTAAAACTAATTTTAACTGATTCACAAAACATAATTCTGCATATTCATGAGATGTCAGGAGAGGTTTCAATACATGTATACCTTGCATAATGTTTAAATCAGGTTAAAGGTATGTCTCCTCAATCGTGTTAAGTTTCTTTATGATGAAAACATTCATAAAAGAGTCAATCCTTCAGAAAGAATCATTCTATGCACATGATAGGTGCCGAATGTCATTGATAAAGGAATGCAGAGTTCAGATAAAACATGACCAGCAATAGTTAATATCACAATAATTTTTAAGTAATGTGGTAAAATAGGAAGAGCAAGCACTTTGGCATTGGTCAGCCTGGCATAACTACTAACTCCACGACCTCCTCTGGCTGCCTGTACCTGAAACTTCAGCTCCCTCGTGTATTCAACGGGAAGAACACAGTCCATCCAGCTCTGGTTTGGGGACAATCACAAGAAGCTGCACTAAAGACAACTTCTGACACAGAGTAAGCAGATAATAGATATTGCATTGTGCCTGTACCCTACTTTAAAATTCTGCAATACAAAATCTTAAACCTGCCATTGGAATCATGCCAGCATTCCAAATGTGGCCCTGAGCAAAGCATCTGCTTAGGGCAAAGCAGAGGGCACCAGGGTAGTCCTCCTACACAGCCCACAGGGAACCAGGTGTTTTCCCTTTGGAAAGGAGAACATTTCCTAGGATATCTCAGGACCTGTGTCTCTGCAGAGGTGCCCTCTCTTCCTTCCTCCTGATCGAATGCAGCATGTACGCTGACTGCTCTGTGGGAGGCTGAAGACTTGGGATGTGATTGACAAGTCAACTCTCAAGGCAAAGTGGCTTTGAGAAAAGGCTCTTGATATGCACATGATATGTGCTGCATGCCATTGCACCTTAGGGCACAGGGGAGCTCTCAGGATCCCACCCCTGGAGTCCCTGTCATTTATCTTTAGGACATGTGTGTTGCCCAGAGGCAGTAGAGCACCTGCAGACCACCCTACTCGACTCCAGGAAGATAACAGCCGGGTCCCTTCGCCATTCACCTAGGGAGCTGTGATCCTTCCCTGTGTGCAGGTCACGGTCCAGCCCGTTCCCCTCCACTCTGTGGCTCGTTTCTGCTCCACAGTGGTGAGGAAGAGATGCTGTGTTGGACCTAGATGATGATGGCCTCCCTTCACTCTGGATGTGCTGTGAGCCCCTAGGCAAGGACTGGAGTAAACGCTGCAGGGGGATGCACCAAGAGGCAGGTGCTCAGGTGTCTCCCAAGCTAAAAGGAGGACACCCAGCCAGCGTTGTCCCTGGTCACCCCAAGTAGGTGTGGGAGTGAGTGCAGCAAAGGCAGTACAGGGGGAGACACTGGCAATAACCCCATGTTATTTAACACCCTGTGAAAACTTTACCAGATAAATACCATTTTATTCCAATTTTACAGATGAACAAGTGAATTACAACCCTGAAATCAAAGAGGTTGCGTCTCAAGTCCAGCTACCCACTCACTAGCTCTGAGCCTCCAGCTCCCCCTAAGATCAATAGCACCTACCTTCAGAGCGCCATGGACAGCCGGCAAGTCCAGCCTACCCTCCCTCGCCCACCTGGGACAAGTTCTTTTCTCCAGATCCAGGAGCTCTCCTAAGTCACACAGAGGCCTTCTATAGGCTACTGGCAGCCAGCCAGCCACGCTGTGTGGCTCACACCTTTGTCAAGATGAGAAGATAACTACAGAGCACCCAGTTCATGGAAGGCGTCTAATTAGTGCCCGATCTCTTAGCTCCCTGCAATAGCTCCACGGTAGATTTTTCTTTCCACAGAAACTGTAAATGGCCGTTAACAAATTGTACTCAAGATGACCCTGGCTGGCTGTGTCCTCTAAGCAGAGATATTTCCAGTCCAGAGCTCTGTCTCTTGGTGGACTCTGATCCTGTGCTAGTAGCAGAGCCTCCCACGTGCATGGGTCCCCTCATCTTCTGACCACATTACGCTTCATACCTACCTGCCTATTTACAGTGAGGTGATATCTTCATTTAAATCTGAAAAACCCCATGACTGCTAATCTCAAGACTCCAACCTGCCACCTCATATATTAGAAATTATCTTTGCCAATTGTCTGCCAAAAATATTAAAATAAAATTGCCAACTCTATGAGTTCCACAGAACTCTCTGTGACCTAAATAAAAGACATGAGCACGATTATAATGTACACCACCACCATTTACTTTGACTGCACTGAGCTTTGTGTACTGCTCTGTAGATTCAGATGACTTAAGCATATCTTTGCAGCCTACCTCAAAGTAAGAGTCACAGGGATAAGAAGTTTGGTCCCATTACAAGGGGCTTGCAGGAAAGACTCTGTTTCCTTTTCTATTAGAAGTGCTTTGTGCCATTGATATTTTAAGTCTGGGTCTCCTAGTCAGCACTCATTTCAGGAGCATAGACAGTAAACATTTAGCAGAAGAGAACAGAACACAGCATAAATATATTTTCTTCTGAACTAGTCAACAGCGTAGCAAGGCTGCAGAATGCCAGCGGCCCTTGGGCTAAGGAACTGGCTGTTCCAGCAATGGTGGAGCACTGGGAGCTCAGGGATCCCTTGCTTGTGGTAAGGCCAGAGAGCATTACTAAGAGGCTGTTGTCCGCCCTGCTTTCTGGGACCTCCTGCTCCTGCCTGCGAACCTCTCACCTCAGGTTCTCTGGAGTCAGCCACAGCACTTTCTCCTTCTCTTTCTGTCCCCATTGAGTCTAGTTCATGCAACTACAAATGTTCTCAGAAAAGGACACCTTTCTCAGATTCTGCACTCTCTTTGCTATTCCCCTCAAAGAATAAATTCCATGATTTTACCATTTCTCAGTTCAACCCCGTGTTTCCATAGTGTGAGCTCCAGTTGTGTGGGCAGCACAGCAGGCCAGGGGGTATGAGTAGTCCTCTGTGACACAGGACAGAGCTCTATCCTCTGGAAGCATGGCCGCTTCTCAGGCCCTATTGGAAATACCTGTCACTTAGTCTGTCTCCCACCATGAGACTGTGAGTCAAAGGCAGAAGCAGGACCCCTGAGTCCCCCAGAGCAGGAGAGGAGGGGGTCAGGAGCCTGGAGACGAATGTGGAGAGACTAGTCCCCAGTGGTGCGTGAAGTTCAAGCACGACCCTTCACAGCCTCTCAGCCTCTCTGGGACTTTCATCGAGACACCAAGTCACTACCAATGGCCATAGCTACTAACTCCTTGGTCCAGAATCAGGCTCAGCCAGGCCCAGGTGAGGATTTTCTGAATTGGGAAACTCAAAGCACTTTTCTAAAAATCCATTTCTTGAAATGATGAAAATTAGAAGGAAATTCTTAAGAGTTAGATTTTAAAATCACAAATCTATCTCTGTTCACCTTTGGTTTGATAGGATCTATGATTTACCCCAGATAACTGTTCTTTGTGTACTGTTTAAGATAAGTCCAACAGTTATAACTTTTCAGATAAGTTAAAAAATAAAAAACTTTGTGTGAAGTAGAATCTCTGGGAGGATGTTTCTCAACACAGACTTCTGGACTCTCCACAGATTGTCTGGTTCAGGAGGCTTAAGCTGAAGTTCCAAGGCTCTGCGTGCCTGGCCAGCTCCCCTGAGATGATGCTCTTACCCTTCAAGGACCCCTTTTGAGAATCCTTGCAGTAGACAAATTAGTCCTGTCCATATCTAAAATCTGCACTGCAAAATAAGGACAGAAGTCCATTTCTGAAACTGTTTTGAGGGAGTTCAGACCTAAAAGGGAGAATAAAATCACATTTTACTAATAGCTATAATTCCACGTTGTCTATTATGTACATATCAAACTGTTACACTAGCCCTGTGGGTTGTGTAGAATTAATGAGGCATTAATAGCTTCTTTTTACAGAAGTAAGCTGAAACAAGTAAGTCATACAGATGGACTGATTTCACCTAGCTGGGTCTGGACCCTGCAGTAAAATGCTGGTCACTCAACTGTGATAGCCTTCTTTCTACTGAGGGAAAGGTTCAGATCTGCATGTTTAGAAACAGCATTTTCCCCCAGTGAAACTGAATAATCAAATGTGGGAGGAGTTGTTATTTCCAGGCTCTGCGGTAATTAAGTGTGGGGAGACGAGCTCTGTCCAGATAAACTCCCGACCCACGGCTCTGGAAATTCACATCACCCTCTGGTTCTCAGTCTCCATGTCTGTGAAAGAAAGGAGTTGCCATCCTCCTAAAGATTCTCACCTGCTGTAAGCAATTGTGGTCTTCAGTGTAGTCACCAACATTCGAATGAACAAATGTGTCCTCATAAAAGTTGCCCAGGAGTTCGAAGGTCCACTACGTTCTCTTTCCACAGGAAGATCTATGCTAAAAGCTGTCTGCATTGGAAACCATTTCATCAGAGCACTGTTGCCAGAACCAAGAGACACATACTATTTTAGTGGAAAGTGTCATCAGGTTGAGGTGGAGACTGTTTTTCCCGTGTTCCATGAAACAACAGCATTCAAAGGGCATCATGCTACTTAGTCTGGAGATCTATTTCAGAATCTAATACATTCCACTCGTCATTTCCCCATTGCCTTCTGCTGAGATTATATAATGAAATGCATCTAGTCTTTCATTACATGAAGGTTACGTTTACCCCTTGAAATCAGGGAGATGCTGCCTTCAGGAAGCCACCTGCAAACCAGCCTAGGAGCGGCTCTGTCTCTCTGAGTGGCGACCTTCGCTGAACTTCAGGAATTCACATGGCCCTGTACCCATCACCACCTGCTAGGGCGACACCCTGTCTAGGAACAACAGATTGTTCATACTCACAACACGGAGACTCTGGATCCAGAATCAGACCTTTTCTTCCCAGCCGTCTGCGGCCGAGCCCAGGAGTGTCTCCCGTGCATCATGTTTATGAAGCGACCTTTCACTGTAAAAACAAATGTATTATCCCTGTGACGTGAAGGGTGGGTGTGTTAATCACAGAGTCCAACGCCAACACCGTAAATGTG
Organism: Marmota flaviventris; assembly: GCF_047511675.1. Classification (NCBI taxonomy): domain Eukaryota; kingdom Metazoa; phylum Chordata; class Mammalia; order Rodentia; family Sciuridae; genus Marmota; species Marmota flaviventris. The sequence continues at coordinate 108,804,121 of NC_092505.1, read as the reverse complement.
GGGAAAGATGGCCTCGGTGCATAGCTTTTCTCATTTAAAAATATCACCTGGACTTTTGACTTTAATTCATGTAATATATATATTTTTAAAACTTGCAACCAGCATCCAGGTATTTTATTAGGAATAAGAATTTCAAAGTAGAGTATTTGTAGATTTTTTTTCCTTTCTTTTTTTTGGGGGGGGGTGTTTGTTGGTGGTGGTGTTTTGGTACTAAGGATTGAAAGTAGGTGCACTTGACCACTGAGCCACATCCCCACCCTTTCTGTATTTTATTTAGAGAGAGGGTCTCACCCAGTTGTTGAGGGCCCTGCTAGGTTGCTGAGGATTGTATAATATTTTACACCATGAAAGGTCTGAAAATGTGTGGGGATGGAGGAAGGACATGATATGCCATGTGTTAGGCATTGCCTGGAAATGTATGGAGTTGACTGAGCTGCCGGATCAGAAATGTAACATGGAATAAAACGAACGGAACCAGAGTAGGAAAATCTCTCATGTAATAAGATAAACCAACATGTTGTGAAAATTTTGTTTTAGTTATGAGATTACACATGTGTGAGTGTGTGTGTGAGTGTGTATATGTGAGAGTGTGAGTATACATGTGAGTATGTGTTTGTGAGTGTGTGAGTATACATGTGAATGTGTGTATGTGTTTGTGAATATATGTGTGTGAATGTGTGAGTATGTGTGTGAATGTGTTTGTGTTGAGAGCATTAGTGTGTGTATCTGTGTGAGAGTATGTGTTAGTGTTTGTGAGTGTGTGTGTTTGTGTGTGAGAGTGTGTGTGAGTATATGTGAGTGTGTGTATGGGTGTGTGAGTATATGTGAGTGAGTGTGTGTGTGAGTATGTGAGTGTGAGAATGTATTGTGAGTATATGTGAGTGTGTGTGTTCAAGGGTGTGTGAGTATATGTGAGTGAGTATGTGTGTGAGTGTGTGTATGTGAGAGTGTGTGTATGTGTGTGAGTATATTTGTGAGTATGTGTTTGTGTGTGAGTGTGTGAGTATACATGTGAATGTGTGTGAGAGAGTGAGTGTGTGTATGTGTTTGTGAATATACATGTGTGAATGTGTATGTGAGAGTGTTTGAGTGTGTTTGTGTGTGTGTGTGAGAGGGAGTGTGTGTGACTATATGTGTGTGAGTATGTGTGAGTGTGAGAGTGTGTGTGTGAGTATATGTGAGTGTGTGTGAGTATATGTGAGTATGTGTGTGTGAGTATATGTGAGTGTGAGTGTGTGAGCATATGTGTGACTGTGTGTGAATATATGTGAGAATATATGTGTGAGTGTGTATGAGAGTGTGTGTGTGTGAGTACATGTGAGTGTGAGAGTGTGTTGAGTATATGAGAATGAGTGTGTGTGTGTGTGAGTATATGTGAGTGAGTGTGTGCGTGTGTGCACTAGACTGAACTGTTAGCGCACCCCTGCTGTGGGTGGTGGCCCTCAAGCGTTGCTCTCTTGGACAGCCTGTGTCCTCTCTCAGTGGGACGAGGAGGCTGCGGAGTGGTCCCTGTTTCCCTCTTCATTTGTGGTCTATGCCCAGACCCAGCAGGAATTCCGAAAGGGCACACACTAGTCCAAGATCCAAGATCACACAGGGAATATCGTCTGGAATTTGTATTACACTTTTGGAAACCGTGTGCCCTGGCTTCCAGAGTGAACGGCTGCTCACGCGTGGTTTCAGTGGCCGTTTGTGCTCTGTCCTACAGACAGCTGGTCACCACTGCTCCAGAGACCACTCCTGCAGCCAGGATCACACAGGCATGAGAAGAACCCACGGAGCCAGGAGAGGCCGAACCAGTACAGATTGGTCCAATGGGGTTTGGAGGAAAAAATGCCCAGCTTACCAGGGACAGAGGCTGGAAGGAAAGGAGTTATGTGAGCCAAGCAGAGGTGGCCCTGAGAGTGGGCTTACTGGGGAATGGTGAACAAAGACACAGGAATTTTCTTGTTCTGTCTTATTTATGTGACGACAAAGAGGGCATAAATGTCATAAGATGACTTTTAAAGAGAGTTTTGTAAAGTGTTCGGTTTATAAGGATTTTGCCTGCTGTGTGTGGTTAGCCTCTGGGTGGAAAAGCCATAATTAACATCTGGTTGGGACTGCCCCCTTGCCTGGCCCTGCACTGGATGTCATCTGAGTTATTTCATTTGGTTCTCACCTCTGCAACCTCATAGCATGAGTGATACAATTTCGTTTTTATAGTTAAGAGGTGAGTCTTAGAATACCTAAATAACTTGCTCAATCTCCGCCATTTGAAAGTAAGGGAACTCATCTGGCCCTGAGTACAAATTGCACAGAGGATATCTGTTGGTATTTTTATTAGACTTTTGGAAAATGTGTGCCCTGGCTCCAGAGTGAGCAATCACATGGCCATTTCAATCACTCCACTCTTCTGAAACAACCCTCTTCTCCAAGAGAGAGAGCAGTTGGAAAGTCCCCTGGTTGCCCACTTTTGAGGGCTGAGCTAAAGGTAAGGAGAAGCAAGATTTTCTGAAAATAAATTTTTTAATTAAAAAAATCCACCTCCATAGGAGTTAGCATCACTGACCAAGCTCTTTCAGATACTCCAGGGAGATTTTCCAGGTTGATAATTACCAATGTCAACTAAAGTCACAAATGGAAGGAAAAGTTGGGCAACCACTCTTCTTTATTGAAGGAATTTTGTTAATGGCTACTTTCTCGATGGTCACTCTACTCTTTATTTGAATGACAAATTTTGAAGGGTAGTTAACCCAGGGTTTTAAGATAAGAAATGGATATTTCAAAAACAACTTATTTAGATCAAAATGAAACAGACTTCAAACTATTTGGTCACTGCTTTGGGTTTGTTATTATTCCCACTTAAAGTGATAGATTTTCTGGTTTCACTTAACTGAGAAACCTCTACTTGTCTGAGAGGCTAGGGAGGAGCCTCCTGGGACAGGAGAGCCCCAGCAGGGGACATGGTGTGCTCTCAGTTCAGCTGTGAAAGGAGTCAAACGAAAATAACTGTGTTATCTTCCTGGGAATGTTGAACACGATGTGCCTTCACTCGGGTTTCTTCAAAGTCCTCTGGCACCAACAACTATTCCAAATGAAAAGAGGTTTTTCCCTGCAACTTCAACATTTTTATTTAATCACTGCCAACATAACTAATATTTATTACTTACTTTGTGCCAGATATTGTTTTGGACATAGTTTGTAATTTAAATCCTCTCAGGAATCTTTGAGACAGATATCCTTATTATTATTTTTTGTTTGTTTGTTCAAAAATTCGGAATCACAACAAGATTAAATGATTAATAAGCTAGAAAATGGGATTTGCACCCAGGTCATTTCATTTCAGCACAGAAACTTTGAGGTTGCATCTTTAACATGTTTCCCAAACTGGGTTCCAGGGACATAGTAGCTCTGCATGATATTGGCTTTATTTTCCAAAATAAGATTCCAATTTCTAAAAAGAGAAAAAAAAAAAAAGATTCCAATTACTAAGAAATTTGCTAATGCATGAAAATATATTACTCAATTTTGCAAAACCTATAACAAACAATAGGCATTGAAAATCTTCAAGGAAAAATATTGTACAGTGTTTCTAAATATATGTGTTTATATATACAAATACATGTAGCTGCAGGTGCCCTGGATACATGCAATCCTATTTGTATTTATATGACTATCATATAAATTATAAATATTTAGGCGTATGTTTTCCACAGTGTATTCATAAGGTAACATGGGTCTCTGTATTTATTGGTGTTCAAAGTAGTAAGGTCTTATATTGACTTGCTTACTTATGTCATTTCTATTCCTCCTCTCTACAAAGTCACATAACAAGACTAAGCTCCTAATTTTTTTTTTAAATACAGCATAAAGAGAACATTTTGCCATTCCAAGGTCTGCTGCATCAGTTCCATGGGATGTAATGCTCCAGGGTGGGTACCAATGCCCAAGAGTCTACCCAGTGGGAGGCACTGGGATCATAAGAGTGCACCTTCTAGTCAACCCTTGACTCTAAGAATTCACAGACATCTTCAAGACAAATGGTTGATATTTTATAAACTTTCAGTAAAAAAAAAAAAACTTACATAATTTTAATTTTCAAACTCTTCCCTGAGTTACTTTGACCAAGTGTTTCTCTCTTTAAAAAAAAAATCCTCACCAGCTATTTTTCCCAAGTTATTTCCTTAGAGCAAAGTTTTGGAGCTCTAAACAGAGTCAGGGAGGATTTAGTCCTAATTCTATCAGTAAAGCATTTTTTTAATTTATTTTGAACTGATACACAAAATTGTAAGTGTTACATATTAATGGGGTACCATGTCATATTTGATATATATGTACGTCATAAAATGCTTAATTCAATTTAAACACTCCTTTTTCTCCAAACATTTATCATTTTTTTATGGTGAAATCTGTCAAATCTGGATTCTAGTTTCTTGAAGTGTGAAGCACACTACTGATATTTAAGTCACTCTGCTATGTGATAGAACACCAAATTACTCATTCCCATCTAACCATAGCTTGGCACTTGTTGGTCAACTGTCTCCTACTCTCCAGCCCACTTTCAACTTCTTTGAGACCGAATTTTTTAGATTGCACGTATGAATGAGATCTTGGGGTACTTGTCTTCCCATGCCTGGCTTCTTTCACTCAACATAATGATCCATCCATGTGGTCACAAATGGCAGGACTCCACTATCTTTATGGTTAAGTAGTTTTCAAATGTGTAGGCACACCAGGCTCTTTTTACACATTCATCAGCTAGTGGACACTAAGGTTGTTTCTGTTTCTTGGCTGTTGTGAATGGTGCAGCAATGGACGTGGGAGGCCAGATGTATCTTGGACACACTGATTTTAATTCTTTGGATGTGTATTCTGGAGTGGGACTGCTGAATCATACAGTAGGGCTGTTTGTGACTTTGGAGGAACCCTACACCATTGTGGTAAAGTACAGTCACTGGCTGAGGTAAAGTACAGTCCCACCAAGAGTATGCAAGGGCTCCTCCCTCACCCTAACCCGCCAGCACTTGCCATCTGGTGATGCCCATTCTTACTGGGTGAGGTAATCCTGCAGCATGGTTTTGATCTGCCTTCCCTGACTAGCGATGCTGAGCATTTTCTGTGCACCTGTTGGCCATCTGTGTGTCTTCTTTTGAGAAGCATCTACTTAGATCTATTGTCCATTGGAAGAGTAAAAGGCCCAGAATAGCCATAGCTGAGTGACAAGAGTGAGGCTAGAGGTAACATAATACCTGATCTCAAATTATGCTAGGCAGCTATAGTAACAAAAACCCATGGTATTGGCATTAAAAGCAATATAAAGACCAACAAAATAGACTAGAAGACACAAAGACAAATCCACATATATAGAGTCATCTTTTATTCAACAAAGATGCCAAAAGCATAAGTTGGGGAAAAGAACCTTTTTATCAAATGGTGCTGGGGAAACTGGATATCCATATGTAGAAGAATGAAACTAGATCCCTCTAACCCTGCACAAAAATCAACCGAAAGTGGATCAAAGTAGTAGAAATTAGACCAGAAACTTTGCAACTGCTAGAAGAAAACATAGGGCCAACACTCCAGCACATTGGCACAGGAACTGACTTTCTTAATAAGAACCTGAAAGCTCAAGAAGTAAAACCAAAAATCAGTAAGTGGGATAGCATAACATTAAGTTAAAAACTTCTGCACAGAAAAGGAAACAAGAGCCTGAAGAGAGAGCCTACAGAATGGGAGAGAAATTCAGCCAGCTATTCTTCCAACAGGGGATTAATAACCAGAATGTATAAAGAATTCAAAAAACTCAACACCAAAACAAACCCCTAATAACACAATCAATAAATGGGTGAAAGATCTAAAGATACATTTCTCAAAAGGAAAAATACAAATGGCCAACCAATATACGGGAAAACATTCATCATTAGCAATCAGGGAGATACAAGTCAAAAGTACTCTGAGATTTCTTTTCACCCCAGTTAGAATTGAAATCATCAATACAGATGAAAATAATTGATGGTGAGGATGTGAGAGAAACATAACTTATACATTGCTGGAGGGATTGCAAAATGGTACAACCACTTTGGAAAGCAATATGGAAATTCTTCAAAAGACTAAGAATGGAACCACCATATGACCCAACTGTTCCACTCCTTGGAGTTTATCCAGAAGAACTAAAATCAGCATACTATAGGGATATACAGGCACATCAATGTTTATAGCAGCACAATTCACCACAGCCTAGTTATGGAATGAATCTGTCTGTCAATGTGTGAATGAATAAAAATTAATGGGGAAATTTCAGAAAGAAGTAAAGAGAGGATTAAACTAAAATTCCAAATGTGTTTTACACTTGTGTGTGCTGTGATTGTGTTAGATCTGGAGTTCAGAAAGAAGACACATTGTTGGGGATTAGTTGGAGAACCCCTTATCATGGAGGACAGTAGCTGAGTGTTAATTACACACCACGACTGTGGAATTCTCAGGGTAGACAGGTATGTCTGCCTCCCACTGAAGCACAGGCTTGGTTCTTGTGAGGTGGTTTCATTGTCCCACACTACTCCCCTAAACATAGTAGTTTTACACATCAACACTGAGAAGAGAGATTTTCTGCAAAATGACAAAATATGGTGGAAAAAATAAGACAACTCATTATAAATATGACCTATACATTTGTAATCTGTAAATCTGTGGTTTTGTTGAGTTCTAAGCCTTTGAGACCAAGGCCAGTACAATATAAGCTCCAAGAAGCTGTTTTGCGGTTTTCCTCACATCCCCTTCCTGTCTCTTTCCATGCACGATTTCTTTAGAGGACCTAACTGTGCAATCATTTGACTGAGACTCTAAGACCAAAGGAGTTTTGAGAAAACATTTCACATCACAAATCCTGTTGTGAGAGGGAGAAGAGGAATATTGTTCAATTTCTTTTCAGGTTGGTTGTTGAATGCCTTGTAAGGAAACTTGAGGGTTCCATTTTCCATATAGGGCTTCCACTTAAATATTCAAATTTTGAAAAAAAAAATAAAGCTGAGTTGATACTTCTAAAGGGGAAGTGTGATGAGATATGCCTAAGAGTACAAGATCAGATTCTTCGAAAGTGGTTTTCTATTCTCTTCCTACTAAGTACAGGTAAGCAGAGCAGCCTTGGAAGAGAACACAATCTAGAGTTCATCAGAAAAGCAATGGCCCAGGGTTTCTATTTCTCCCTATCCTCTTTCTAAAAGATATTGGGACCCTCCCGCCAAACAGGAACCACATGGAGTCAACATCGGTGTTGGCCACCAGGTGGCAGCGGTACCTCAGGCACATGCTAGAACAGTAAGGCTGGGTTTGCTGAGCTTCTCCTGTCCAGGTCCCTAAGCTCAGGTTTCCTTGTCTGTAACTACTGCTAGTGGAACAGTGAGTCCTGTTTATAGTGTCACTTGTTTCTATCCCCATCTTTAGGCTCTTCATAATTTCTTGTTTGTTTCTTATCACTGCTTGATTTTTTTCTTCCTTCTATTCCACTTTTTGCTGTCTCCCTGGGCATTAAGGTCAGCCTTGGATGTCTCTCCTGGATTTTCCTCCTTTCTCTGAGAAGAAAAAGATGAGTTATTTGCTGTTACGGCCCTGTCCTGGATCTGCCAGATCAGGCCCTCTCTCCCACAGAGCAGAAAACGAAGTCAAAGCCACAGAGCACAAATCTCCTATGGCTCTGTCTTCTCTACTTGCCTTCAGGGATGTTGAGCTTCACGCATTCCTTCATTGTCTCTTCATCGGGGGCTGGGTGAAGTTCATAGCCAAGGGTACCTCTTTAATCAGATGTTCCTGCCAACAATCCCTTCCCATATCAGCTGCCTTAGTTTAAAGGGCTGTGCCTGGGCTGGGGATGTGGCTCAAGCGGTAGCAAGCTCACCTGGCATGCGTGCGGCCCGGGTTCCATCCTCAGAACCACATACAAACAAAGATGTTGTGTCCGCCGAAAACTAAAAAAATAAATATTAAAATTCTCTCTCTCTCTCTTAAAAAAAAAGGACTGTGCCTCTCAATTAAAAAAAAAAAATCAAGCTACAAAATCACAGAGATACAGCTGAAGTTCACTTGGAAACGATTCTCCCCCAGCATCTGCAAGCTCTGTAGAGGACATGTCCTTGTATATATTCTCCAGAGCCTGCAGGTCAGGCAGGTGGGGTTTGGTGAAGCTTTGCCAAAATCAGTCCAATATTGGGATAGATCTGAAGGGACAGCAGTGGGTTCTGTGACCTTCCCAGCAGAGAGACTGCAGAAGTCATGGGTGCTGGACTCATGAGCAAGGGCAAAGAACCTCTCAGGTGTGACGTTTTAAGTTTCATGAAGAAAGACTGGGTTGTTCCTTATTGTTATTAGCCAATATTCTCTTAGCCAAAAGGTGACTTCTAGAAGTGTTGCACACGCGTCCCGAAGTAATATGTCTAATTATGAAAAGAAAACTCTCAGGGATCGCCCATCTGGACAACTAGCACGTACCTGCATTACATGTGATACCACATAGAGGACAAGCACCTGTCGCTTCCCTTCTAGCAGTGACAAAGGGCCTCAACACAGGCTCCAGTGAGACACATCTGAGACAGAGCTCCGCTGACGTAGCCAGCTTTACGCTGTTGACTTTCTGAGTTTAGTTTTCCTCCCTGTAAAATGGAGCTAGAATAGTACCTAACTTGTGGGCAAAGTTCTTTTGGGGACTCTATTGGCCAGATCTGCTACACAATGAATCTCAGTACATGATTAAAACTATTGTAAAAGATTTTGGAGTAAAATTGATGAAACAACCCCAAAGGGAGGATTGAGCAGAGCTTTACGACCTATCATTAAATACTCCAGGAATATCATCTATGCACGCTCTTCTCTAGAAGAAATTTTTCTGTAGAAAAAATGAGAGCTGAGTATTCTTTCTATTGTTTTGGCAAGAAGAGACTTGTTTATAAGTGTGATAATGGTTGTTAAATTCAACAGAATTTTCAGTAGTGTTTACTTTTTCCTTTGTGGCACTTATGAACTGAATCTAGGGCCTTGCACTATGCTAGGCAAGGGCTCTACCATTGAGCTATATCCTAGCCCTAGAATTGTTCAACATTCATTTTATAATTTAAAAAAAAATATTGGTTCTTTTTAGTTATAATAACAATGGGATTCATTTTAATATCATTATAAAAGCATGGAATAAAATTTGTTCTAATTCAGTCCCCAGCACTTCCCATTTTCCCCTCTCCTCCTTTCCTGTTTCCTTCCCTTTGTTCTTCTGATCTTTCTGCTACTTATTCATTTATTTATTTTAAATTGGTGTCTTGTGGAGGTACATGATGTTGAGATTCACTGTGGTATATTAGTATATGTATGTAGGACAGATAGGTGAGACTCATTCCACTGTCATTCCCTATCCCATCCTTACTCCCTTCCCTTCATTCACCTTCCTCTCCTCCATTGATCTTTCTTCTATTATTTTATCCCCCTCACCCCCTTATTTTAGATAAGCTTCCATATATCAGAGAAAACATTCAACCTTATCTTTTGGGGACTGGCTTATTTCACTTAGCATGATGATCTCCAGTTCCATCAATTTATTAGCAAATGCATCCAGTCATTCTTCTTTAAGGCTAAGTATATCATGTATATATACCACTTTATTTATTCATCTGTTGAAGGGCACTAGGTCAGCCAGATAGCTTGGCCATTTTTTTGTGAATTGTTCTGCTATAGATATTGATGTGGCTGTGTCATTGTAGTATGCTGATTTTAACTCCTTTGGATATATACCAAGAAGTGGGTAGCTGATTCAACTGGTGGTTCCATTCCTAGTTTTTAAGGAATCTCCATACTGCTTTCCAGAGTGGTTACACTAATTTGTAGTCTCACTAACAATGTATGAGTGTTCCCTTGTCCCGACATCTTCCCAACATTTCTTATTACTTGTATTCTTGATTACTGCCATTCTGACTAGAATGGTGTTGAACATTTTTCATATATTTGTTGACCAAATTTTTATTTTGAAGAAAAATTTGACTTATTTGGTTGTTTTGTTTTGGTTTTGGTGTTAAGTTTTTTGAGTTGTTTATATATTCTGGATATTAATGCACTATCTGAGGAACATGTGGCAAAGATTTTCTCACATTCTGTATACTCTCTTCACACTCTTGTTTTCCTTTGATGTGAAGAAGCTTTTTAATTTGAAGCTTTTTAAATTTTATATCTTGCCCTTTAGGAGTTTTTCGAAGATAGGCAGTTCCTGAGCTGATATGTTGGAGTGTTGGGCCTACACTTTCCTCAAGTCGGTGCAGGATTTCTGATCTAATTCCTAGGTCTTTAATCCACTTTGAGTTTTGTGCAGGGTAAGAGATAGGGGTAAATTTTATTCTACTATGTAGGGATTTCCAGTTTTCCAAGCACCATTTGTTATAGAGCCTGTCTTTTCTCCAACACATGTTTTTGGTACCTTTGTCTGGTACCAGATAACCATATTTATGTGGGTTTGTCTCTGTGCTTTCTATTCTACTCCATTGGTCTTCGGGCCTGTTTTGGTGCCAGTACCATGTTGTTTTTGTTCCTAAAGCTCTGTAGCATAATTTGAGGTTCAGTGTTGTGAGACCTCCTGCTATCCTTGCTAAAGATTGCTTTGACTATTCTGGTTTTTATTTTTCCAAATGAATTTCAAAACTGCTTATTCTAGTTTTCTGAAGAATATCATTGGAATTTTGATGGGCTTTGCATTGAATCTCTGCAGTACTATTGGTAATATGGCCCTTTTGACAATACTAATTCTGCCTATCCAAGAACTTGGGGGATCTTTCCATCTTCTAAGGTCTTCTTCAATTTTGTTCTTTAGTGGTCTGTAGTTGTAATCGCAGAGGAATTTCACCACTTTTGTTAGATTGTTTCCAAGTACTTTTGTGTGTGTGTGTGTAGTTGTAGATGGACAGAATGCCTTTATTTTATTTGTTTATTTTTATGTGGTGCTAAGGATCGAACCCAGCGCCTCACACATGCTACGCAAGTGCTCTGCCACTAAGCTACAGCCCCGACCCTCCAAGTATATTTTTGAAGCTATTGTGACTGGGATAGTTTTCCTAATTCCTTTTTCATCAGATTAATTATTGGAGTATAGAAATGTGATTGATTTATGAGTATTGAATTTGTAACCTACTACTTTGCTGAGCTTGTTTATTAGCCCTAGAAGTCTTCTGGTGGAGATTTTTGGGTCTTCCAACTACAGAATCATGTCATCAGAAAAAAAAAATAATGTGTGCTCTTCTTTCCCTATTTGTATTGCTTTAATTTCTTTCTGTTTTCTGATAGCTGTGGCTAGAATTTTAAGGACTGTTTTGAATTGAAGTATGAAAATGGGCATCCTTGCCTTGTTCCTGTTTTTAGAGAAAATGCTTTTGATTTTTCTCCATTCAGAATAATGTTGGGTTTGGGCTTGTCATATATATTATCTTTACAATGTTGAGGTAAGTTCTTTCTACCCCTAATTTTTTTTTTTAGCATTTTAAGCATGAATGGGTTCTGTACTTTGTCAAATGCTTTTGCTACATGTATTGAGGTACTCATATGGATATTTTCCTTAAGTTATTTATGTGGTGGATTTATGGATTTCCATCTGTTGAACCAACTTTTTATCCCTGGGATGAAACACACTTGATTATGGTGCACTATCTTTTTAATGTGCTTTTGAATGTGGTTTGGCAATAGTTTATTAAGAATTTTTGTACCTGTATTCATCAAGTATATTGGCTTGAAGTGTTCCCTCCTTTTCTATTTCATGGAATAATATGAGGAGTATTGCTATTAGTTCTTCTTTAAAGGCCTAATAGAACTCAGCTGAGAATCTATCCAGTCCTAGGCTTTTCTTTGTTGGAAGGCTTTTGATAAGTGCTTCAATTTCATTACTTGATATTTATCTGTTTAAGTTTTCTATGGCCTCGTGATTAAACATGGATAGGTCATATGTCTCTAGGAATTTGTCAATATCTTCAAGATTATGTAGCTTATTGGAGTATAAATTTTCAAAATAATTTCTGATGACCCTAGGGATTTTAATAGGGTCATCATTCTGTGATGTTTTGTTTTTCAGAGTTTTTTTTAATTTAGTTTTTCATTTTCATTTGGTTAGTTTGGCTAAGGGTTTATCAGTTATTTTATACTTTCAAATAAACCAACTCTTTGTTTTGTTGATCTTTTTTGCATTTTTTTTAAACTCAATTTCATTGATTTCAGCTCTGATTTTAATTAGTTTCTATCATCTGCTGATTTTGGTGTTGGTTTGTCTTTCTTTTCCCAGGGCCTGGAGATGCAGTGTTGGATTATTTATTTGGTATCTTTCTATTGTTATGATTGAGCTCAGGTCTATGAACTTTCCTCTTGGAACTGCCTTCATATTGTCCCAGAGATTTTGACGTGTTGTATCATTATTCTCACTTACTTCTAAGAATTTGTTTTATTTCTCCCCTGATTTCTTCTGCTATCCATTCATCATTTGAAAGTGCATTATTTAATCTCCAGGTATTAGAATGGCTTCTGGCTTCTGCCTTTTATCTTATCATTGATTTCTAATTTCATGTCATTATGATCTGATAGAATGCAAGTTTCTCTCCCCCCCCCTCTCTCTCTCTCTCTCAAATTTGCTAAGATTTGCTTAGAAAATGTTCCATGGGCTGCTGAGAAGAAAGTAAATTCAGTCTTGATGGATGAAATATTCCATAGCTGTCTGAAAGTCCATATATTGTATTTTTTAGTTCTATAGAATCTTTACTTAGTCTTTGTTTGTATGATCTATCCAGGGGTGAGAGAGGCATATTAATGTCACCCAGTATTATTGTGTTGTAGTCTATTTGATTGAAAAGATTATGTCAGCCTTGGGCTTATATTTCCAAGCCTTCATATATCCCAATTAATCTTAAATTTGGCCTTTTAATGTTATCTGAGTGTCTTGAATATTCTGTTCACGGTCTCAACATCTTTTCTTTATGGTCAACTTTATTTTCAAGATTATACACTTTGTCTTTGAGGCCTGAAAATTCATCTTCAAAATGGCTTAATCTATTGGTGATGCTTTCCATTGAATTTTTAATTTGGTTTATTGAGTCATTTCCAGGATTTCCATTTGGTTCTTTTTTGGAATCTCTATCTCTTTATTGAAATGACCTTTCACCTTCTGTATTTTCTCTCTGATTTCACTCCCTACATCTTCTAGATAATAGAACATTTTAACTATGAACTTGCTACATTTCTCCTCTGACATTTTCTCCACTGTGATGTTAATAAAGTCAGTTGTTGAAGCATTGTAGTTCTTTGGGGTGGTGGGTTTCCTTGATTTTTTTTTTTTTTTTGGTAGATTGTAATGTCTACCCATCTATTGGTTCTCAGTTCTTCTTTTAAACAAAGGACTACATTGTGAGCTTCTTTCCCTTAAGAGCCCTGGGTTGGGTGAAAATCCAGATAATATTTTAAGTCAATGTGTGATCCCAACATCAACACCATTTTAAGAGATGCCAGTGAGCCCTATTTACTATAATCACTTAAGAGCCAAGCCTCATTCCATTCAATCGTATATAAGTAAAACAAAACAAAACAAAACAAAAACCTCATTGCTATTATTCTATGAGGTTCCTCAAATCCAGATATAAACCCGTAATAAAGTTCTGGAATAGGTCAAAATATCAATTGTTAAATTTAGTAAACTTACTATAATCTTAAATGAGAACTTAAAGTGGGGAGTCAGAAAGATTGGGTAAAAAGGAGAGGGAAAAATAGAAAGGAAGGAAGAACGAAAGAAGATATAAAAGAATAATTTACACATAGGGAGAAAGGAGAAATAGAGGAATGGTGAGTATTTGAGGCAGTAGCAGATAATGCAAGAGGAAGACTAGTGGGTAAGAGGAGCAAGTATAAACCAGAAGTAGGAAGACAAAGATAGGAAGATTGATTCCAATTAATGTTCTAAGCCATTAGAGGAAGCACATTCACATGTGTTGAAGGTAGGATGTTGGCTGTTGGGTAACAGTTATCATTCAAGTTGAAACTTTATTTATATGTCCAAAGTTGATGTCAGAGTAGTGTATAGTAAACCATGTTAAGGTGAAGAAAGTTCGTAGCGTATGCCCATCTTTGGCTGTGGACCTCTCCTGAGTTGCCGGGCACAGGAGCCAATTCCCTGAATGCCATGAACCTCCTACCAGCAGCTTCTGTTGTGTCAGCTGAGGGCCCGAGGGTGCAGTGTGTGGCTTGCCTGTTTCTGTTGTTTACAGGAGTTCAGGATGCAGGCTCTGGAGCGTCCCTGGGACTTCTGAGTCACCTTGTCGCTGCTCCCCTCTACAAGGTCCTTTTCGTGGTAGTGAAGATCCTGGTGACTGCTCTGAGTGCAGGGATTCTGGTTGCAGGTTCTCCGTGGGTGTGCTGTCATGCAGAAATATTCCCCTGGCCAATGCTGCTCTCCAGATGTTAGAGTAAAGGGTCTCTGGTGGTTCACCTGGACTTTAGTTTCCACTGCCCAGGTGTGAATGCAGGCATTGATTCCTTCTGTTTACTGAGTCTCATGCTCAGCCCCCCAGGTATCTAGATAAGGCCTTTTTACCCTCTGGTTGTGATCATGGGCCAGGCTTGGTGCCATTTAAGGCTGCGAATACTCACTTTGTGCTCCCTAAGCCCTGGTAATTCTCCACCTTAACTGATCTCCTCTGTCTGCCTGTGGGGGTGCCTCTGCACTAAGTTTCCAGGAATACTCAGGGAACTTACCTTAGCAGCCTTCTCTCCATGGCTGCCACCATCTAGGAACTGGGTCTCTATGTCACTGGACATTCAGGCAGTGTCCCTCTGGTATGGTCCCACATGTCCCTCTGGTATGGACATTTCCACAGGTCCCCTGGGCTTCCCATGGGTCCTCGCCTCCACATCAGTGGTCACTGTGGTCACTGCCTGGTGAAACCTCTTCCCTTTGTTCAGGGCCAAAGCTGCGTGCATCTTACTATCTGTCTGATCCAAGCACACGGATGCTGTACAGGGCTTCTCATCCTGGATGGGTCACGGGCTGAGTGGGGCTGGGGGCACTTCCCCGCACAGGTCCCTACCAGGCCCTCACTCCCTTTGTTCACCATGAGGGGGATGGAGAGAGGGTCTCAGCAATTTTCACCTAGTGGTGGTCCTTCCAGAAGTTCTTTCTGGCCAGATTGTTTTAAGAAGTCCCACTGCAGGGGATTCCCTGTGCCTTAGTTGTTGACAGCTCCCTGGGTGTGGGAAGACACGAGATGCGGTAAGGGGGTCACCTGTGGGCTACAGCTCCACAAGATGTGTGCATACCCAGCTCAGCTTTCTTCTCATAATTTGGTTTTAAGCTTTTTGCTCTGTTTTAAGGATGGTGCTGCTGCCATCATGCTTTAGATTTTGTCGGTCTTCCCAGATGTTTCCAAGTGGGTGAGTTTAAGAGATTCCCCTCCCCCTTCTCTCTCTGATGCTCCTCCCACTCCCCATCTGCAGGGTCAGGTGCAGGGCTGGAGTCTGAGTCTGTTTTCTACTCTGGTAACTCATCTTCCAGTCTCTCCAGGTCCCAGACCTTGAGCCTTAGAGCTCTATTTTGTCACCCACCTTTCCTTGGTGCCCACTGTCTGAATTGGGAGGAGATGAGAACTCATTGACTCCACCATCCTCCCCCCTCCATTCTTTTTTTCTAACTTGTTTTCATTTTATTAATATTTTTAAATGCACTTAAATTCAGTTAAGATTTGATTTTTTGAAAGCAAAATCACAAGTAAGAACACATAACTAAGGACATACATTTTTGTTTAAAATATTTTTTAATTTGGGGATTAAATTTGATATTTTTATGCTTTAGTGCTTAACAGATATATATTATAGATGTACAAAAAATTACTGAAGTTTGCAGTTATAAGGAAAGATATTCAATTAATAGAGTAAGTACCCAGTAGATTCACTGAATATCCAATATCTGTTAAGGTCATAGCTTAGATACTTTGGTCGTTAAGATAATTTCCTTAGACTAGTGACAAAGTAAACAATAAAAATTGATTTGAAGAAAGAAGTGGCCAGGACATGATCAACACATGCAGTCTCAAAAAATTCAAAGAATGTTATTTTATCTTATAGAAAAAAATTAAAATGATACTGAGTTCTAAAGCATAATGCATTTATTACATCTGAAAACTAAATTTATTCTTCCTCATGTTTTTCTCATGTTCAGAATTAAATTATAATCCACTCCATTTTTATCATTCCTTTTAGAGAAATCAGAAGTAAAATTGTGCCCTTAATCTGCCCTCATTGTGGTCAATTGCTATAAGTAATAAAAACTCATTTCAATCACAATACCTCAAAATATATTCTTGTGAATCAACTTGAGGAGGTTTTATCAAAAAGATATGGATTGTTTAAATCAGAATTAATAGGTAGCTCTGTGACGACAGCTTAAATCTGCTGAACAAAAGAATGTAAATTGCCATTTTTTTTTTTTGCAAACCTCCTGACAACCTGTATATTTAGATACTGTAAAAAGTTAAAGAACAAAGAACATGTTTGAACATGAAATATGTATTGCATTTTATGAGGAAACTAATTTATTCTGTATGTATATGCCTGCTGGTCTTTGAAAAGTAAAAATGCTAAAAGCATACATCTATTCTAGCCTCACAAAAGATTATCTTTTGGTTTCCATAAAGGAAGAATGAATATCCTGAAGTTCAATACAATGGGAATAAAACAGCAAGACAGAAAATAGTTTTCTTATTCATAAAAAACATCCAAGATAATGAGATGTCATTTATAATGGTAGGCATATTTTTGGACTCACACCCACCAAAAATAAAGGAAGTGAGATTTTCAGAGAAGTTTAAGTGAACAATGGGATCCACACTCTAGTTTTCCCATTGCTATTTTTAGCTGGTTCATCATTCTTTTTACTGAACAAAAATGGGAGGGCTCTACAGCCCCAAGGTTCAGATCAGATTGTCTGCTTCCTCACATGAAGCATTTCCCATATTCAGAAGTCAAAGGCCTTATGAGGAAGTGGTATTAGAAGACAGCCTGCACACAAAAAATGATTTCCTAAATGGGGTTCTCTAACTCTAACCAAGGAGGCAGTGGGGCTCTGTTCCCTTTCAAGGACCAGATGGGATGATGAGGCTCGTGAGAGGAAGATGGCAGGGCAGATGCAGGCAGCAGCCCTCCACCCTCCACAGCCCAGAGGGGAAGTGGGGAAAGAAGGCTGATCAGAAGTGAGTGACACAGCAGACTCTCTGAAACACGACCCGGGACAGCTTGAGACTTGAAGGGACTTGGAATTTGGCTTTTGGAGCAGAAAATATGGACAGAATTCCTTGATCCTGAACCCTGGCCAGAGTGGGGTCAGAGAAGAGGAGTAACAAAGAGAGAAAGAGGAAGCCCAAGACTCAGCCCCGGGCCCTGCACTTGGCACCCAGTCCCTGCCCCTCAAACTGGGTGGGTGTGGAGGGCAGCTCTCGGGGACAGCACACAGGTGCAGGAGCCTGGTGTGTAGAAGCCTGCCACATCAGTCCTTTGCCTTTAGAAATGCTCTGACACTTTCAAGTGGTTTAAGGATGGGATACTTCTCTGTTGCTCTAGCACTCTTAAGACTGAACCCCAACCAAAGATAACCCATTCCATGGGATAGTTGACATTTTCAAGTTCCAGATGCATTTTCATCAAAATACACAGAATCATCTTACCCCCCTTTTTTTTAAAAAAAAGAGGATATAAATTCTTTTATTTTTAATATTTATTTTTTAGTTTTCGGCAGACACAACATCTTTGTATGTGGTGTTGAGGATTGAACCCAGGCCTCACGCATGCCAGGCGAGCGCACTACTGCTTGAGCCACATCCCCAGCCCCTTACCCCTTTTTTAATTGATTTAGAAACAAAAGAATAAAAATTAGTATAAATGAAATCATTGTTATGGAAAAAAATTAGCCAAAATATTATCACCAGTACTTCTTTGCTTTGTTGGACTATTTCTTGAAGCAATTTTTTTGTCTCATTGATTTCAAAAAATGACAAAATCATAGAATTTGCAGGGAAATGGATGGCATTAGAGCAGATTATGCTAAGTGAAGCTAGCCAATCCCTAAAAAACAAATGCCAAATGTCTTCTTTGATATAAGGAGAGTAACTAAGAACAGAGTAGGAACGAAGAGCATGAGAAGAAGATTAACATTAAACTGGGATGAGAGGTGGGAGGGAAAGGGAGAGAGAAGGGAAATTGCATGGAAATGGAAGGAGACCCTCAGGGTTATACAAAATTACATACAAGAGGAAGAGAGGGGAAAGGGGAAAATAATACAAGGTGGAGAAATGAATGACAGTAGAGGGGGTAGAGAGAGAAGAGGGGAGGGGAGGGGAGGGGAGGGGAGGGGAGGGGAGGGGGGATAGTAGAGGATAGGAAAGGCAGCAGAATACAACAGACACTAGTATGGCAATATGTAAATCAATGGATGTGTAATTGATGTGATTCTGCAATCTGTATACGGGGTAAAAATGGGAGTTCATAACCCACTTGAATCAAAGTGTGAGATATGACATATCAAGAACTATGTAATGTTTTGAACAACCAACAATAAAAAAATTTTAAAAAAAGAGATGTTGTGACGATTACAACACAAAGAATGATTTAGAAAAATGAAGAAAGATTTTTAAAATTGTTGATGGAGTCTCTAAACAATGTAATAAGGATAACTTTAAGTCCAGTTGGAGATCTCACAATGTGGAGGGGTAGAAGTCTGTAAGGTACATCATTGCAGTGTCCCCTTATCCTGAAGGCAGTGTGAAGGTGCTGAATTGCCTCAAGAGTGTGGGAGAAGAAACGCAGCACTCCTGGCTTCTGAGAGCAGATGCACAGATAGATGGAACCCTGAGTCACACCTTCTTCAACCACTTCCAATGACCATGTTTCATGAAGAATGGACCTGGAATGCAAACTTTGCCAACTCTTGGTGTGAATTTGGGAGCTCTTCACGGTGAGTGCTGCTTCTCAGCTCACCTATGGGATGGTGCAATTGGACTGTGAGAGAAATCTGAGGCCACCAAAGAGAGCAGAGTGAATCCTTCCTTGCTGCCCAACAATTCTGTGATCCGCAAGAAATGCCTGGTGCCTTTCAAGCACCATGACTCCTCCCGAAGCATGTGAGCAGAGTGTGTGTTGAATGTTGTGGGGCTGAACTTCCTCCTACCATTTACTTATTTTTTTTTAATCTTTCATTCCTTTTTTTTTTATTGTTGGTTGTTCAAAACATTACATAGTTCTTGATATATCATCTTTCACACTTTGCTTCAAGATACCATCTCACTCCAGTAAGATTGGCAGCCATTATGAAGTCAAACAACAACAAGTGCTGGCGAGGATGTGGGGAAACGGGTACACTTGTACATTGCTGGTGGGACTGCAAATTGGTGCAGCCAATTTGGAAAGCAGTATGGAGATTTCTTGGAAAGCTGGGAATGGAGCCACCATTTGACCCAGCTATTCCCCTTCTTGGTCTATTCCCTAAAGACCTAAAAAGAGCATGCTACAGGGACACTGCTACATCGATGTTCATAGCAGCTCAATTCACAATAGCAAGACTGTGGAACCAACCCAGATGCCCTTCAATAGACGAATGGATTAAAAAAATGTGGCATTTATACACAATGGAGTATTACTCTGCATTAAAAAATGACAAAATCATAGAATTTGCAGGGAAATGGATGGCACTAGAGCAGATTATGCTAAGTGAAGCTAGCCATTTACTTATTAACAAAGGCAGTATTAAGTCTTAGTCCCTTTATCTATTTCTAAGACTGATCTTCAGGTATTGGTTAATATTCTCGTAACTAGAAAAAAAAGCAGAAATAATTTCCATGTACATATTAATTTAAAACTGATTGTAATTAAATTATTTATATTTTTCTACTGATGCCCAAACTTTTCTTTGATGAACTATTCAATTTCATTAACTTCATAAATAGAAGCAATGTTAAATTTTTTCTCGTGAAATAATATAGTAAATGGTACAAGATAATTTTATGTCTTCATTTCTTCTATTTTTATTGAATTTTAAAATTGCTACATTATAGTTATGCATAAAAGTGGAGGTCATTGTGACAGGTCCATACATGTGCACGACACAGTTTGGTTAATTTTATTCTGCTGCCCCTTCTCTTTCCCATTTCTCCAGCCACTCCCGTGTTCTTGGCCAAACTCAGCAAGTCTCAGAACACTTACTGATGTTTAAAATAGGAGAAATGTGTCCATGATAAGCCTGCTGAGAGTTACAGGATTAGGCTAGCTGATGGTATTAATGGTTGGCAACTACAGATGCTGTGGATTGATTTAATCAGACCAAGCCCCTGAGCCAGCTCAGATGTGACAGCTGTCCAGAATAGGGTTCAACAGCACAAAGGCCAGTGGAAAGGGGATGCCCCCACATCCACCATTATTGCAAGGAAGCTTCTGTGTCTGTGCTCAGTGTAAGCTTGATTCCTCATCTGTTTAAAGGGAAAAATATGTATATGCATGTGTGTGTGTGTGTGTGTGTGTGTGTGTGTGTGTGTGTATAAAATACAGGAGGCTGGGATTGTGGCTCAGTGGTAGAGCACTCACTTAGCACAGGCGGGACCCGGGTTCTCAGCACCACATAAAAATGAAGGCATTGTGTTGTGTCCATCTATACCTAAAAAATAAATATAAAAAAAAGAGTAAAAAAAAACTTAAAATAAAGTACAGTAATAAAAATACATATGGTAATGAAGTAATAGTGGATTTTGAGATATATACTTCACCCTTGAGATTTACTTCCAGAGAATAGAAGAAAGTTAAATGAGATCATCAAAGATTATTAGGGATGAGCAGGGAGAGAGTTAATGTCAATGCTACCAGGCATAAATTTGAGACTATGGCAAAGAATATGGGAAGAAACAAAGAGACAGAAATAGAATTCAAGTGAGGTGCTGCTCTTCCCAGAGATCAATACCCCAAACCTTCCAGTATCTATATGATTTATGCTCCATTAGGATGATCATGTTTGGCTTTCTTTTATTACAGTAGATGCTCAACTGGCATTTACTGAATATATGACTAAATAAAGTATTAAATAAATGGATGGATATATAGATAGAGAGATGAAAAGTGATCAGGACATATAAATTAGACCCCTAGGAGGTAAATTTTGAAGAAACCTGGAGCATGAAAGAAAGGATGAGGGAATATTTTAATAATTTCTAGATGAGGGTGAGTATTGATAGGGACCAGGGTCTTCCTCCTAAAGCCAGGGGTCCAAATACCATGGAGAGTCTTCTGAGGGCACCTGTCCATTGCCACATCTTCTCACGCTTGGCCTTTGTGTGTCGCCTCCGCTATTTAGAGGCCCCCTGTGCCAACCCAAACAGGAGCTACTGACACATCTCTCCCAGCCAGGCCACACCTCTCAGTGAAATCCTGACACACAGTGGCATCCCACCACGTTTTCAATTCCAATTTCCCTAAAATGATGTAAAGTATCTTTTCATGTTGGTATTAGCCATTTATGTATCTTCTTTGGAGAAATGTCTAGTCAACTACTTTGAACACTTTTTAATCATTATTTGGCTGTATTGTTGTTGAGTTATAGGAATCTTCTGTCTCTTTTTATTGTCTTTTTTTTTAGGGGGGAGGCTTCTTATAATTAACTTTGTAAGCACTTATATTCTGGATACATGACCTTCATCATACATGTATTTTGTAAGTATTGAAAATATTTTTCCCACTTGGTGACTTTCTCCTAATGGTGTCTTTTTAAGCACACAGTATTTTAAATTTAATTAAGTCAATCTTTGATTTTTTTTTTTATGGAAGATACTGTTGTTTCCATGTCTAAGAATACTTTCTTATGTCAAGGACATGAAGAGTCTCTCCTAGGTTTTGTTCTAGAAGTTTTAGTTTTTGCCTATACATTTATATCTACAATCTATTTTGAGCTAATTTTTTTTTTGGGGGGGGGTGAAGTCAGCTAAGCTTTTTTTAAAATGTGGATATATCCAGTTACCACAATACCACTAGTTGAAAAGACTACCTTTCCACTCTGTTTTGGTTTTTCTATCTTTTATAAGCAATTATTCTTGAACACTTGATTCTGTTCATACATGTCTTAACCTATATGCCACTCCATCTCCTTTAAGTTACCTTTATAACATGCTTTGAAAGTGGGTAGCAGAAATCCTCCAACTCTGTTCTTCCTTTTGAAAAATTTATTTTAATTATTCTAGATTCTTTGATACAAATTTTAGGAACAACTTATTAATTTATATACAAAAACCTGGGATTTTGACAAAGATTGGTTTAAATCTCTAGCTTAATTAGAGGAAAATTGCTATTTTAACAATAGTCTTCTAATCCATGATCATAGACTGTCTTTATTTTACATTTTCTTTAATTTTTTTAAAGAATGTTTTATAATGTGTAGTTTACAATTATTGTACTTCTTTGGTTAAGTTGTCAGTAGTCTCTTTATCAGAATGAGGAACTTCCTTCTATTCCATGGTTGCTAAGAATTTGTATTACAAATGAACACAGGATTCTGTGACATGCTGCATCTGCATTAATTGGGACAATCATGTGGTTTGGACTGTCAATCATTATTATGGCATATGAAGTTATCTGATTTGCCTATATGAAGCCAACCTTGCATTCCTTGGATAAATCGCACTTGGTCAAAGAATATAATATTTTTTATGTATTACATATTACAAAATTGAGTTTGCTAATAATTATGAAATTTTGCACACATGTTTTTCCTATTTAATATTTTTGGCTTTAGTATCAGAGTAATGCTGACCTCATAGAGTGAGTTGGCAAGTGTTTCCTCCCTGTTTCCTAAAAGAGTTTCTCTGATTGTTTGATGGGATTCAGCAGTGAAGCTATCTGGGCTGGACTTTCTTTGTAGGAATATTATTAATGACCAATCCAACTTGTTATGTTCAAATATTCTAATTTTAGAATATTCCTTAAGAAGGTTTGATATCCACAGGAAAATTAAGTTTCTTAAACACGGCACAAGTTCTCCCAAATCCAGAGGAAAGGAGAAGGTTCCTAATGAGTGGAGTGTCTGCACGGGTAGTTAATAAAGAGCTCGTCAGTAGATAAACACTAGTGAAAAGGGAGGTACGTGTTACTCAAGACAGTGGGAGATGGCCGCAGACATGTAATAAGGACCAGAGAGTTCAGGCACCATAAAGATGCACAGTTCATAACAGGAATTTCAGAAGTTGCCAGGGTATGAAAGTAATTCCTTACTTTCTCATTTTCTCTGTCAAATAAAATCCTACTTAGACTAGAACTCCAGGAAGAAAGACATATTAGTAAAAAGGGGACTGAGGGCCAAAACAGATGAGGACATCTTCAGATGCCACCTAGCAGCTCATAATGAGTTCAAGTCTCCTATCAGATACATTCCATCCCAGGGGCTAAGGAACCTCACAGATGAAATTGCGGGGCAGTGGCCAATGACCAGGAAACAAGGCCATGCTATCCAATAAACAAGCAGATGCCTGGCAGATCTTGTCCCATTTTCAAAGAGGAAGGAAAGGTGTAAGCGAGCTCCAGGTAAGTGCATTGAGCAAATCATTTAATCGCAAAGGACATAACAGTGAGGCCACCGTAGCTGCAGTAGGAACAGAGTAGTAGTCCAGACAGTTCTCTTTGTGGAGGAGTAACTGGAATCACATTGCAGTAAGCGGTAACTTCTTTCCAAAATCGAGGTTAAATGGACTGTGTTCCTGTAAAAAAAAACAGGATTAATGACAGTAATAAAAATTTCATTTGAATTTGTTAAATCAGCCATTCTTTTTAAGTAAAAAGACAGTAGCAGAGGAAAAGAAGAATGCTAGAATTACCATAATGTTATTTAGCTATTTTTTTTTCTGAATTCTGGTCTCTTAAATTGTTCAGAAAAATTCTCTGGCCTTCTCTGGTGAGACAGATTCTCTCAGAATATTTATGACTCACAATTTCATTTGGTTCCTTTTTGTGGGTTATATCAAATTTAACTGAGCAATCATGAAGACTCCAGTAAGATGGGTGAAGTACAAAATAAATGCATAAATTCAGTAGCATTTGCAAAGTGAAACGGTGGCCATTTAGAATAATACGAATAATTCACAATAGCAACAAATCAAAAAAAAACTCTTATGAATAAATGATCAGAAATGTATGAGACCAATAAGACAATGACTGTCTACTGAAGAACAAATTTATGGAGATGCCATCCTGGTCTAGGAATAGAAAGCAATTCTGTGCTCATGAAAACTGTTCTCCGACTAATCTATATCAGCTTATTCTCATCAGGAATTTCCTTTGCACTTGCCATAAATGATCCAGATTATATTTGGAATAAAAATATTTGAATACTGCTTTAGCCAGAATTTTTGCCACTGCAACTAAAAGACCCAACCAGAACAACTGTAGAGGAGGAAAAGGGTATTTGGGGGCTCATAGTCTCAGAGTCTCAGTCTATAGACAGGTGGCTCCATTCCTCCCGGCTCAAAGTGAGGCAGAACATCATGGCAGAAGAATGCAGAGGAGGGAAGCAGCTCACATGATGATCAGGAAGCAGAGAGAGAGAGAGAGAGAGAGAGAGAGAGAGGCTCCACTTTCCATATACAAATAAGTACCCAAGGCCACATCCCCAATGCTCACCTCCTTCAGCCACCCCCACCTGCCTTCAATTATCATTCAATTAGTTCTATCAGGTGATTAATCCACTGACTTGGTTTATGCTCTCACACCCAACCATTTCCTCTCTGAGCCCTCTCACATTGTCTCCACATGAGCTTTTGGGGGACCCCTCGCCTCCAAAGCATAACAAATATATAGAGAAAATCCACAAAGAAGTAATGAGAAATTTTCTGCCAACATCAGGTAGTCAGCTGTGTTTTAAAGTATAATATTGAAAAGATATGGATGTTGGTGTCAGAACAGAGATATGGAACAGGTAAAGGTACAGTAGAGCTCGTCTTCTCTGCAGGGTGATCATGATCATGATCATTGTCACCATTATCACTCAACTGCTCAGTATCTACAGTGCACCTGCCACCGTCACAGGGTCCCCTGGGCATCAACACATGAACACTCCCGAGTCCTGAGTCAGCCCTGGTCTTGCTTGTTCCCTCCAATTTTCAGATTGATGATTTGTTCCTGAAGCATGGGGCAAGTGTGCATCTAATGACAGAGATGTATCCAGGGGTCTAATCAAGGAAATAAAGAGCGGGACTGGGTGTTGTTTCAGCAGGAGCTGGAGGGCACAGGTTCCCTCCCTGGGAGAGAACAGGACTCCCCGTGGATCACACGGGAAAATGGGGAAGACAGGGCTCTTCCTCAAAAATAGGTCAATGATTGAACACCCAGGGCCACTCCTAGGCTGACCAAAGGGGCAATGGCAGACATCAGTGGGAGCCTTGATATGTGGGGTGGACACATATCAAGGGAGTAGGCTCGGGGCTAGGAGATCTCAGTCTGCGGCCACGGTGTCATGGTGCTCAGCAATTGGAAGAACAGCCTGGGATCCCTCTTCAAAGGCCTGATTCAGGTAGGCAGCTCAAAAATATCTCGATTCATAAGAAGAATACAAATGATTCTATTGGTTTGGAGTCATAGATGATGACATTCAAGCATCTTTCACTCATTGTCACATCTAGTGCTGGTGGGTTCCTCTGTTCTGTCTGCTGAGGGTCACAGCTCTAACCATTCACCAGTCCTTATCACTGGACTGACTGCCCAGACTCGGCAGTCTGGGAGTTGCTGGCTTGTGGCCAGGGTGAGGCAGGAAGGTTAGGACCAAGGCTCAGAAAGCATCTTACATCTTGCGAGGAGAGAGGATTTGTTATGGCTTGTTTTTTCCCAGTTTTTGACTTTCACAGATGGACAATAGGGTCAGAGAAATCAGAACTTCATCCAAAGGTGAGTGGGAGATAATGACCAGAAGGTGTGACTCCCAAGAGTTTCCAGAAATACTTAGACAAAAAAACAAACATCCTGACCTTTGAGAAAATGATGATCTCAGGAGGCCAGGCACACCAGTGACTCGTGGGATATATAAAAGTGTGTGCAGGTGTGTATGGTGTGTATCCTTCTGAAAGGATGTTTGAAAACCAATCTCATAGTGAAGGTCATTTATTTCCCCTTTTCCTGATCCACACGTCTCCCTCATTCATTCATTTTTTTCATCCTGGTTAACCATAATCACACATCCATGTCTACTCCCCAAACATACCATAGTTTCTATATTACTTGCTATTAAATGGCCTCTTTTCCTAAACTCTTAGAGCTGATGTGCCGCAGTCCGGCTGCATCAAAATAACCGGGGGGTGACAAACGACTTGTGTAGATCAATACAGCAGGAGTGGAAGCTGTTTATTGTAGGACAGGACGAGTATATATACATTCCACACAGCTTATCCTAATTAACATAAATTAGATACACCAGTCAACCAATAAGGAATCTCCACACTTAATGGCTCGCTGGCGTTACTTCACAAGCCACTCCCTCTGGCAAAATGCCAGGCGCCATCCTGACTTGTTTACAGACTCTAACATTCCCCTGGCAAAATGCCAGGAGCCATCCTGACTTGTTTACAGACTCTAACACTGATGTTGAAACTTCCATCTTGAAAGCATGAGCACAAAGACATGTCTGCAAACACTCGAGTCTGCAGCATTCATAAAGTCAAAACTGGGAACAGTTCAAATGTTTAACAACTCGTGAATAAATAGATTTTTAATGGAGTATGTCCATGCTGTGGAACAAAACTCAGTACTTAAAAAGAAGAAAATCTCTTCACCTCAGCATGAATGAACCTCAGAAATATTAGGATGAGTGAAATATGTCTAATGCAAAATACAACATATTTTATGATCTCATTTATACAAAATGTTTAGAAAAGAAAAACCTCTAGCCATAGAAAGCAGATCAGCAGTTATCTAGGTCTGAGAGGATCAGAACGTATGGGCTGCAAAGGGGCACACAGGGACCTTCTGCAGTGACAGAAGTGTTTTGAAACTAGATTGTGGTGATTTGTGACCGGAGTCAACGTGTATATTACAATGATTGAGTTGTCCAGTTACAGTTGGCCAATTTTATGTTGTATAAGTTGTGCTTCAATAAAACTGTGTTTTAAGAAGCATGGCGGCCATCTCTCTGGATCCTGTCTGGACTGGGATCCCACCCCCTTTCACAATGACCACAGTAGGATCCTGGATCCTCCGAGGGCTTCAAGATGAAGGCCATGCAGAGAACACCCAACGGCTGGAAGCAGAGCCCTCCATTCTCCCCAAGGCTTGTTAACAATACCTGGCAGGCCCCTGGGCACAGAAAGGCTAATCTGGGCCCAAAATTCTTGGTATGCAAGAATTATCCTCTTCTATTTCTCCATAACCCAAATCAATTTCCATCTGAACTTTCATCTTGCCTGGCTACTGATGTGATTACCCTCAGCTCTTACTGTTCTTTAGGATTGTCACTTCTTGCTCACCCTTGAAGTCAGGCCACAGGCCAAAACATGAATGGAAGGAGTGTCCACTGGTCCTTGGCCTTTAGTTTGCATATTCCCAGGATCCCCACATGCATGACCCCTTCATACCATCATCCCCTGCTCTTCCAGTGCCCCCTCAGGCACAAGAATCTTTGCAGAGATGGCCTGTGGTCCTGCCTAAACCAGAAGTTGCAAATCAATGGTCTGGAGGCCACATCTGGCCTGCAGATGTGCTTTGCTTGGCCCACTCCATGTTTTAAAAATACTTAAGCCAACTTTTAAGTCAAGAGAGTTCACCACCAACTTTTTTTTTTTTTTGGCTTCTTTTGAAAATCAGAAGATTCAGCAAAGACCAGCGGCCACCCTTCCACGTGGCCACACCACAGGGCTGAGAGGGGCAGCGGTGTTCCTCTCCTCATTGCCTCCCCAGCACTGAGGCAGTGGGCCAGTCGATGCTGTGTTTGTATTGGCAAGATACTTTCTTTAACCCTGAGTCCCTATCAACTATTTAGTCACCTGCATTAGCCACAGCAGGTGTGTGACCCCAGGTGTAGCAGGACTGTGCACCTTCAACTGCCCCTCCAGTGCCACCCAGTAAATCGAATGCTGTGGGAGGTATGTTTGTGTCCACTGGAATCTCTATGTTGAACCACTAAAGCACAAATGTGATGGCTTAGGAGGTGGAATCCGGAGGGAGTTAGGTCCCTGATGTCAGGGGCCCGGCCTTGGCCACCGGGGTTCCAGGCGGGTGGGGAGTGAGTGCCTGCTGTTTAAGCTCCTGGGCAGTGGTGATTTCCTGCCAGGGCGCTTCCATAGGCCTCTCTTAATATGATGGAAGTAGATTCACGTATTCTTCTGTGAGTGGAAAGAAGGAGAAGGGGAAATCCTGAGAGACAGGGAAGGAAGGTGAGGTCTCAAAAGATTAAACTGGAATAACCCGAAGTCAGGTACCCAGGTAGAGGACCTGTCCTTAGAGCCGAATAACCCATCAATTATCAAAAACACTGCACCTTATTTAGCATCAAAACATAATCTGCTGCCTGTGCTTGCAGCTGTGATGTTGCTGAAATGCTAATGCTCGGGGAGGGGCAGCTATGCCACTGAGGGCCAGCAGCGCCCTGAGAAGGGGAGGGGCCCTGCAGTTCAGCTCTTGACCAGGACCTGGTCTTCCCAACCAAAATGAGTCAGGTCATTGTGTCCCCCATTCCTGACCGGCTGCTTGTGGGAGAGCAGGCCCAGCAGGCAGGCAGGACTCCAGGGAGGTCAGAACCCCGAGCAAGGTAAGGCTGCCTGTGGACACTCAGGTCACAGAGGACTTCAGGAGGCCAGTGACAGCAATTGCATTGGAGGCTCAGGGCAGGGGGGCAACAGGCTCTATGGATGGTGCTCCCGCGCGCTGTGAGTTACAGCCAGGAGGGCTGGCCCTGGGCAAGCAGTCACAGAGGCTCAGAGACCCAGAAGCTGCATCCAGTACAGAATGTCATCAAGCCACATGGGCCTGCTGGGCTTGAAACGGTGATCCTGGGGGGACATAGCCCAGGAAGTTATCTAAAACTCATTAATGATGTTCATAGCTCTCACTCCAGAGTTTGGCTTTGGTGATGCTGCCTAAGTCCTTTGGTAAATTTCATTAGTAAAAATAAACAAGTAATAAATGAATAATTAAGCCTCCTCTCAGCTACCTGGAGTGAGACTTCACATCCACCTATGACAGCTAGCATTCTGACCCTCCTTTGGGTCCTGACACCCTGGGTTCAGCTCTGTCCACGCTGCCACCAATCACAGACACTAGAGACCAGAGCACCAGCCCCGATCAAGGTGCTATACCACTAAAACCTGGGTGATAAGCAGACATTGATATGCAGTGATAAGGCTCCAGCCGATCAGCAAACATATTTTTCTCACTTGAGTACAACTGACACAGAAACAAACAAGACAAAAAAAAATCACAGTTCCTGGGACAGAAATTGTGTTGAAGACAAAACTGGGAAATTAACAGTGGGGAGAAGCTGGCCCACACCTCCAGGATGGGCATGTCCTGAGGCAGGTCAAGTTGGTGATCTGTGGATGTGAGACACTGCAGGCATCCTGTACTGGCCGGCTACGGTCCCAGTGCAATGGGATTCAGAAGCAAGATCCACCAATCAATCACCCAGTTGACACCAAGCCCACCCACATGCCCCCTGCAATTCTGAGACACTTTTCCCCTTTAGTACTAAAGCTGAAGCTGAGGGTAATGGCCAAGAATCAATCTCCTGGTTTTTATTTTAAAAGGTGGTGGAGGTGGGGCAAGGCAGACATATTCTTCCAACCTGAAGACATGTCCTCTGCCCAAGGGTGGACACAGGTTCTTTCCAGCTCAGGTGCTGGGGATGGACTGGCTGGGCTGCCTCTGTCCCTGCCTGTGTGTGAACAGTCCCTCAGGTGGGTTTGAAGGCTCTGCTTATTGAATCTCTTGGGTCCTGGTGGAGCACACGAATCCCCTTACAGACCCAAGTTTTGTGGGTGTGTCAGTCCCCAAGGCTGGTGAAGGTGGAGAAGAGCAGGCTCTCCAGCATGGAGCCCGTTCACAACAGGGTCCTGAGCAGGGGAGCCCCACGAGGCTCCCATCCCCCGGGACCCACCTGCTCTGTCACTTGCTGGGCACACAGAACATCAGGGAAGGCTCTGAGGCCCTTGCCCACCCTAGTTCCCTGTTTGTATTTTTCTTTATTTGTCCCTCTTATTCCTTCCCACTGTGGCCTTGTTGTGACATATTAGCCAAACTGTCCTCAGCTGGACCCCTGCCTTCTAGGGTAAAGCAAAGCCCTGGCAAGGTGCTGGCTTAGGCAATCAGGATGGAACAAACCCAGCCCACCTCCTCTCCCATCCTGATGGCACCCTGGGCTCCCAGTCTCCTTTGTCCCTGGTCCAGATGGCCCCAGCTCCAGCTCCTGGCATACAAAGGACATCTGGATGGTGCGGTAAATATCATTGCAGTTCCTGGTGCACAAGCTACCCAGGGACCACCAGGGCCGTGATGAAAGCAGAAGGCTGAGGAGGAGGCTGCTGGTGAGCTCACCTGGGGAGCCGGGCAGGATTCCTACCATCCAACAATCACAAGTTCAGTGAGGAAATCTGTGGGGAAAATACAGTCAAAACATAGTCAGGCGAGGTGGCACACACCTGTAATCCTAGTGACTCAGGAGGCTAGGCAGGAGAATCACATGTTCAAGGCCAGCCTCAGCAACTGAGCAAGGCCCTAAGCAACTCAGAGAGGACCTGTGTCAAAATAAAAAAATAAAAAGGGCTAGAGACTTGGCTCAGTGGATAAGCACCCAGGGTTCAATCTCCAGTACCAAAATCAAAATAAAACAAAAACATAGAAGATAGGCCCACAGTATCTATCAGCTTGAGAAGCCAGGACCACCTGGGAACTAGAGGTTATTAACTTGATCAACCATTTTTCTGCAACTTATATCACTTGTTATAGAGTTTTATAATTTATACAATTTACACCTGTTCTATCCAATATGTCAGCCACAGCCATCTGTGGCTATTGAAGTTTAAATTAAATCAAGGTAAAAATTTAGTTCCTCAGCGGCACAACTCATTCCAGCTACTCACCAGCCACACATGGCTGAGGATGCCCTGTGGGCACAGGCATGCCTAGCATCTCACAAACCTCCCCCCAGAAGTGCCAGTTTAGAGAGTAAAAAGGATGTACATGTTGTTTGTATTTTTCTGCAGCTTTTTATTTCCTTAGCATTGATGAGTATTTTGAACATCCCCTGTGCAGGCTTCTCTTCCAGTGATTTTAAAACGAAGAAACGGATAGCATGTTCTGTTCAATTCGGGAAAAGCAAAGTAATGTCGGTGTGGTGAGGTTCACACAAGTGGGAGGGAGGTGACATTTAATAATACTACGGGCTATAGTAGCACTTCTCAGTTAATAAAAAAAAAAAAAAAGGACATAAAATAGTTGTCCCGCCACCTACCAACCTAGCTGAGTTGGGAGCGTGGTGTGGAGCAATATGACGTGGAGACACAGGGCCAGGACTGGCCCCAGGAAGGCTGCATTCCAATCCTTCCTCCACTTTGCAGTTTGGACACGTTCCATCATCTCTTCCTTTCCCTCATTTCCTCTGTGAAATGATGATCATAACAGCGCCCCTCGGTGCTTCTCCCCATAGAGGGGATGTGAGTGCTAATCTTTAACAGGTGAGATCCTTACAAACCTCAAAGGGGGATAATAAATCACCAAGAAGTCTGCACTATGCAACTGATTGTAAATTTGTTGATTATATTCATCATCTTGCTCCCCAATCACCTGTTATGGGTTTTTCTTCTCCAGATATTTCCGGAAGGCAAGACTCACTTTTAATCTCCATTTTGCCGGGGGCACAGGGTTTCCCAAGATGCAGGACATTCAGTGCTAAAACTGGAAATATCCCAAGCAGACTGGGTGAGTTGGCCACACGATTGGGTGACCCCAATGTCCAATCCCAGTGGTCTGACCCCTTACTTGCCTTGTTCCTGTTGGGACATGGTAAGTGCTCCTGCCCATTTATAGTTATCACTGGGTACTTGGTTCCCGTCTCTGTCCTCAGTATTGTGACTCATCTGTCTAAATTGGGTCCCCTGTTCTGAATTAATGTTGCATGAGATGCTACATCAAGAGCAGGGATTCTCAGTGTTTTGGTGGCAATACTGCTACAGGCACTGTTGGTGGGCTGGGAAAACCTCCATGGAATCTGCAATCTTTCTGCTGAGAGCTGAGTGCTGCTGTCCACAAGAGCCAGGTGCTTAACACAGGGCACTCTGGTTTTCTCGAAAAGTGGGTCCACGTTTAGGGCTCATCATTGTCTCTGTTACTGGAACAGTCAGTCACGCTGAACCAGCCTCGGTGAGAGTGAATCTATGACATTGGCTCACAGGTGATTTCTATTCCTGCCAAAATGGACACAGGCCATAGATTCATTGTATAAATATTGAGGCAACCAAGGCAGAGGCCAGCTGGCTTCCAGAGGACAAGTCAAGCTGACCCTTTGGTTGTTGAGTCCTCCTCATAATGTCCCATTTGAACTTCAGTGTGACATGCCAATAAAAAAAAAACAAATCCAGACTTAGATAAGGAGGGATTTTCCTAGGAAGAGTATTAAGCCATTGGTATTCCACTTAGAAATTATGGACCCCAGGACTTTAAAAAAAAAAAAAAAAAGATGCAAAAATGTGTTCCTTATGCTGGAGGGTAATTCTCTAGCATGGCCCAGATCAGTGGATCACTGAAGAAAAAATGTTGCATGGCCCAGGAAACACAACTAGTCATATGTGTGTGTGACTGAAGATGTAGGGCAGGTGCTACTTAAGGCTCACTATGTTATTAGCATTATCCTGTCCAAATAGGGAATCAACACAAAGTTAAGGCAAAATCCATCAAGATTCCTCCAACCTACATTATGATAGAGAAGAGAGTTTGCACCAAGACCCTGAGGCCAAACTGTGGGCACAGACTGCTTGTTATGTAAAGTGGACAGCTCATGTCTGCTTTGTTATCAAGAAAAGAAGAAGGGGGTTGGTGTTGTGGCTCAGTGGCAGAGCGTTCGCCTCACATGTGCCAGGCCCTGGGTTCGATCCTCAGCACCACATAAAATTAAATAAACAAAATAAAGATATTGTGTCCATCTACAATTAAAAGTAAATAAAAAATAAAGGAATAAGGACATATTTCCCAAGGGGCATGCTGACCTGCTGGGCAAAGGGACCACAGCAAAGCTGCTGTAATTGGGCTGACATCTGATTAGATTTCTCCACTCCCCTGATAACAGCCTGTGTCTGACAGGCCAAACAGTGAGCATGCAGGTTTTATTGGTGGGTCTCTGTCCCAGTAAGAGCCCAGAACCAGGCAAACGAGCCCAGGTGGATTTCACAGCCCATGGAACTCCCAGTGACAGGGACCAAGGGCTCTCTCCATCCACTGCCAGGCTTCACCTCCTCACTCCCGCAGGGGGCCATGTGGGCACAGACCCACATCCAGGCTGCTCTTTCTGGAGTGTGATGGAACCCTCCAAAAACCGTGGAAATAGTGCAAGCACATGTGCTCTGTAGCACCGAGCTCCGTCTGTATCGAGGGATTCGTTTCAATCCTGTGTGTTCTGTGGGCTTATTCTTCTATCTCTATGGTAATACCACATTCCTTAATGCCGTAGCTTCATTAATATTGTATTAGCTGTTAAAGCAATTTTCCTCTTTGGAAATGCCTTGAATATTCTTGACCCTTTACTCTCTAAGTTTTTTAAAAATATTTTTAGTTATTAATATTTTAATATTTTTATTTTAACTTAATATTTTTAAATATTTATTTACATGTGGTGCTGAGAATTAAACCCAATGCCTCACACGTGCTAGGCAAGTGCTCTACCACTTAGCCACAACCCCAGCCCCTAAGTTTTGAAATCACCTTTAGAAGTTCTGTGAAAAATCTTACTGCAGTTTGGAATGGATGCCTGTCCTGGACAGCCTTCACCTAGATATGGACCAGCACCTTAGGAATATTGGCAGCTACCCAACAGACACCATCATGGGTGGGGGGAATGAATGAAAATTGAAGAGCATCTAGGAATACCTTTCAGACAACTAATTTTTGTCCCTACAATGAAAGTAAACTCTAACATAATACAGATCTTTTGAGAAGAGAGATTGTAAAGGAAAGAATAAGAAGAGAATACATAGCTTGGAAAGAAAGCTAAATGGTGGAAGGATTATATTGCTTTTCTTTGCTATTGAGCAAGGACAATTGGGAAGTGATCACAGATTAAAGGAAGAAATAAGCAGTGAGCAGGAAGGTCAAGACCAGGAGGAAGGGGCAAGGTTGAGACTACAGCAGCCCAGAGCATGGAGGGAGGAGTCAGAGCAGTCCTCCCTCCCTCCCTCCCTCCCTTGCTCTCTCTCCTCTCTCTCTCTCTCTCTCTCCCTCTCTCTCTTGCTCTCTCTCCAGTAGGTCACACTCAGAAAACAGAATTTCAAGAGTTCACCATGATAACGGGAAAAAGCAGTTTCAGTGAAACTCAGTCCCAGAGCCTTCTGTGTGCTTGCTCTAATAGAATGTAGAAGAATAATTTGATTTGGGGAGACTGAGGAGCTGTAGAAACACAGAATTATTTCAGCCACCATGACCTATTTTAAAGGAACTTTCTTCAAAGGAATATGCGATGTGACTTGGAAATTAGTAGCCTTGACTCTGGGGAGCATCCAAGTTAGTATTCCCAGCCAGTTCTATGACTTTACCTAATTCCATAAGAGCTACTTAAATTTCAAGCATTTTAGAACAAAATTTCTCCACCACATAATTCAAGGAGAACATTTTCATAATCAGAGTTTGAGTTTCCTCTTAGAAAAAAAATTTCAGAACTGAGCAAACAAAATATTTTATCATTAAATCATTTCTGCTTCAAATGTACACATATTTTTGGAACTTTTAAAATACTGAAAGAAAGTCTCATGGTCAAATGATGTCATAGACTCAACAAGGAAAACATACTAAAAAATAAAAGGTGTTTTTTTTCAAATTTTATCTAAAAGAACATTGATTTTCATAATGAAGCATAGTCTTAGGAAGCTAGCAATCCACACCCAGTTGTTTTAAACTTATGGTTCATATTTTAACTTTTTATTTGTTAAGTCTGAACAAGTCTCGCTCTATGATTCCACAGCTTATAAATTATTTTAACAGTGGCAAGTAATATGATTTAAATAAAAGTGGAGGAGTATTTTTTTTATTATTAGTTGTTCAAAACATTACAAAGCTCTTGACATATCATATTTCATACATTTGATTCAAGCAGATTATAAAAATGGGAGTTCATAATCTGCAGGAGTATTCTTTTATTACATCACTTTAAAAATTGCCAGAAAATGGTGAGGGAATTTCTAATCTTATTGCTCAAGCTCACTGTATAGAAATAGTCCTTCGTGTTATCTCTTCAATCATCTTTGATTTTCAGTGGCTATAAATGGTCCTTGCTTTTGTTTTATTTTGTGTGGGTAATCTCACCCTCCACACACACACACACACACACACACACACACACATATCATGTGGCTTTTTAAGTCATAAAGTTTAAATAAGAACAGCACTAGGCATTTGACTGTGTCCATGATCCATGGAAGTGATTTTTTTCTTTAAGCCATTAGCATTCCACTTAGAAATGATGGTCCCCATACTACGCTGGACACTGAGGACTCCCAGGAATAAGAGGCCAGCAGACCCAGCACTTGCTTCTTCTGTCACATCCAAGTCAGTGGCTGATTCAATGACATAATTCTGTGACAGAGAGGAATGAAATCTTATTCCTGCATTTTATTAATTAATGTGTGAATGGGGAGTTTGAATCAGTTAGTGAGAAGACGGATGTCACTCAGTCACAAAGTTTCAGAACTGACACATCACCTGCTCTCAGCTCTCACAGTGCTGCACTCTAAGGCGGAGCTGCAGTCACACCTGTTAAGACAGAATCCTGTGGTGAACAGGTGGAGGGTGTGGCCCACTAGCTCTGATACTCTAAACTACCATAGGAAAACTATAGCTGACAACAATTAATTGAGTTTTTCCAAATAGCTAGTAGAAGGAATCTTAATGTTCCCAATATTAGAGCGATGGTCAATGTGGAGGTGATGGCTATGCTTACCCACCCTGATCTGGCCACTACACCTGTATTGAAATGTCACAGTTTGCCCTACAAATAGGTATACTTATTATTAATCAATTAAAAACTTTTTAAAAAATAAAAAGAAGAAATCATTTCTCCTCTATAAAATGTTCAGAATTGTGAGCATTGATAAATGTAACAAAGTATAAGTTTGAAAAAAGCAGAACCCTAAATGTGAAAGTTGGTATGAGGGCCAATGTTCCCACCAGAGACTTCTCCCCAGCAGAGTGACCTAAATTATTAAAATTATTTAAAGTCACTGGAAATTGTCCTAAGGGAACAGGAAAATGGGTAAAAACACTAAGTCTTGTTAAGAACAGCAGGTCTACGGCGACTGATCCATCAGCCACTCCCTCCTTCCCAGCCACAACCCCTGCCTGCCTCATGGTGAGGAGTCACCAAGAGGAGAGGTGGGGGTGGAGAGCCACAAAAGTGGGGTGCAGCCACAAACATGGGGGCCAGCATCGACCATCTAAAACTGGCCTTTAGGACTATGGAAGAAATTACACCAAACCAGCATCCAGTAGAAGAAATGGAATAATAAAGAGTCAAATGTGACATTGAAGATAGCAAATCAAGGAAACAACAGCTGGTTCTTTGAAATAATCAACAATATTTACAAAACTTTAACCAGCCTGACCTGGAAACAAACAGAAAGTTCTCATCAGAAAAGGAGAAAACATATCTACAGACCTTATAGAAATTAAAATACATATAGTTTAAAAATAATATAAATAATTTAATATAAATAAATTAGAAAAATGGACAAATTTTTAGAAAGAAAGAAACCACCAAAACTGACAGAAGAATAACTAGGTAACATTAATAGACCTATAATGAATATAGAGAATGAAATAATTATTTTAAAAACTTCTAACCAAGAGAAGCCCAGAACTATACAGCTTCACTGGCAAATTCTGAAAACTAAAAAAATGAAAATGCCAATTATTCACACACTCTGTCAAAAAGTAAGAAAGATAGAATAATATTAGCTCATTATATGAAGCCAGTGCTTCCCTAATATCAAAATAAAACAAAAATAATATTAGAAAAGAAAATTGCAAACCAACCAATATATCTTATAAATACAGAGGAAAAAGTCTTCCATGAGATGCCATAAAACCAAATCTTGTGATATATTTATACACACCCACAAACACACCCTCCCCCCACACACACACCATGACTTAATGGAATTCATTCTGGGCAAGCAAGGTTGGTTTAACCTCCAAAAATCATTTAATTCAGTATGTGCTAATCTAGATGACCAAAGGACAAAAAAAAAAAAAACCTCAAATGCAGAAAATGAAAACATTCAACAAACTTGTAAGAGAATTTCCTCATCTAAAAATGAAATCAGTGAAAAAGCAGAGCTTAACATAGTGAATACTTTCCCCCTATGATCAAAATTAGTAAAAGAACAATTGCTCTCATTCACTTCTTTATTCAACATTGTGTTAAAGGTTCTTGCTAAGATATTTAGATAAAAATAAATAGTGGCATCTACATTGGAAGGAATAAATGTTATTTCCATTTGTAGATAACATTATCTTGCATAGAAAAATATTAATAATTCAATTTGACTAAAACTATTAGAATTAATAAGTGAGTCCATTAAGACATGGGGTATAAATCAACATGCAAAACCTGCTTGCATTTCTATAAACTAAGATTGAGATGAAATTAAGAAAATAATTTAGAATTTAATTTTTTAAAGACTCAAACATAATTAAACAGGTGTAAAATGAATAAAATTGCAACACTTATACACTAGAAACTAAAAAAATGTTGAAAAAATAGAGTATCTCAATAAATGGAAAACAATTTCATTTTATGGTTTTAAGAGACTTAATAAGGCTAGAAATGAAATCTTTCTAAATTGATGCACTGACTCAACACAATGCCTGTCAAGTGCCTACATTCTATTCTTGCTGACCTTG
Organism: Marmota flaviventris; assembly: GCF_047511675.1. Taxonomy (NCBI): domain Eukaryota; kingdom Metazoa; phylum Chordata; class Mammalia; order Rodentia; family Sciuridae; genus Marmota; species Marmota flaviventris. Next base: position 108,766,003 of record NC_092505.1, on the reverse strand, counting down.
AAGGTCATGTAGAAATCTAAGGACTCCCACAATAGCTCGAAATTCTTAATGAAAAGAATGAAGGTTTGGTCCCACATTTGCAAACTTCAAAACCTAGTACAAAGCTACAGTGATGAAGAGAAGTGCTGTTGGAGAGACTTGTACATCAATGGAATAGATATAAACATACCTGCATATTGATAATGAAGTGATTTCTAACATGGGTGTTGAGACAACTCAATGAAGAAAGAATAGTCTTTCCACAGAGGGCAAAGGGACACTGGACACCCACGTGCAGAAGAGTTCCACTGGACTCTTCACTTACAACGTGCACACACAAAGTTCAAATGGAAAACAGGTGTGAAAGCAAGAGATAAAACTATAAAACTCATAGAAGAAAAGACAGGAGTAAATCTCCGTGACCTTGCTTCACAAAATTCCCTCCATATGCCACCAAAAGTTTACGCAGCAGGAGGAAAACTTGGCAAGCTGGACTTCAACCAAATGAAAATATTTGCATTTCAAATGAAAGAACTGAGACCGTGAGAAAACAACTAGAAAATGGGAGAAAATAAGTTATACCTCAATATAAAAGAAACAAAAACAGTTGTTAAAACAGAATCGTGATCTGGACACTGGCATATTTTCCCGGAATGTAATACCTAGCAGGACTCCCTCTGTGGACCCTGCAAGGTCTTCCTTCCCTCATTCTTTCTTTCCTTCACTTCATCACTTTCCATAGAGAAAATGACAGAAGCCATTAAACAGGTGGAATCAAGAAAAGTTGCTTTTCTGGTAAACTTGAACTGGGGATGGCTGTCTAGATCACATGAAAAGTGAGAAGAGCTCTAACTCAGAGTGTCCTTGGCCTAAATTGAAACCCCAGGTACACAGTCTATTTCTTTTATGAAACACAGTTGTTCACATTTACTATTTAATGATTCCCCAATATTTGTAGCAAAATAAATTGCTGTGTAATTTTTAAAATCAATACTCCCACCTATTAGTTCCTTAAAAGAAATTTTCTGTATGCTTCCTAGATCTGTCTTTAGATCTATCTTAAATAGTGAAGTAATAGCTCATGAAACTTTGCCTCCAGATGGTAAATTAACTCTATTCTGGAAATTAGTATTTTAATACTTTACTCACCTTGGAGTAATAAGTGTAGGCTTTAAATATATTTCAAATTTAAACTCTCTCTTCAATTCTCTTACCAGGGTTGCCAATAGTCCCTACAGAACTATTCATTTTCTAATTTGTTCATTTTCATTACTTAATGTACTACTGGGGATACTTTGTCATTGGCTCTGTCTAGACATACAGATGGTTTTGATAAGTTAGGTTGAAAAGAGGCTGAGCTCTGGGAAATGGTCAATTTTTTTTTTTAACTAAGCATATTTTCTTCTAAAGAATTCCACAAAATAACAATGGCCAATTACTCACCTTTCCACTGCTTATTTTGGCACCACATAACCCAGAAACTTCATGTTCCATCTGGGGGGTCTAGTGTTGAAAACGGGGAGACTGGTGGATCCTGCCCTTCAGGGACTAGGGGGAGACCTGCAGTTAAGGACCCCAGGGTAAATAGTGCCAAACAAACACATCATGATTTTCACAAGCCAAATCCTATCCAAAACCTAAGCAGCATTTTATCCCTAAGGGAAGTAGCCATGGCTGAAGAGGCCACCAAGGAATCAACCTTTAAACTATGCACTGGAACATCTTTAAAGCAGGACATGTAGCAGTCACCTTGACCAAAGATGTGCAGAAAACAACAGTTGATTGCGGCTGCCAAGAGATCAAGGTCAGAGCATCACAAGGTTCCCCAACACCTCCGGGGGACCATGTCCTGCTGGTCTCGATGACGTCATCAGACAGGTTCCTGGAGTCTGAACTGAGGCAGGGCGTGCGCTGGCCTTCACCAAAACCCTAGCACAGCCTTGGCAGTCCCTTTCTGCATTCATTTATTCGGCCAACGCAGGAATACGTATTTTTTGAGCATCTAGCATATGGCAGTTCAAAATTAAGTGAACAATATATAGAAACTTTATGTAATTCTCAGGGTAATTCTACGACAGAAGAAACAGACCCCATGAAATTATATAATCTGCCCCAGGCCCCACACGCCTGTGGGCAGCAGAGCTGGGGTGGAGATGTTTTCCTCTGACTGTAAGGACAACTGTCTTCTACTTTGCCAACAGGTCTTCCAAGACATTCTTTTATTTTAATTATGAAATATCATATTCATATACAAAAGAATAAAAACAGCACACTTTCCCACAATCAGATTCAGGAGAAGTTAACACCTCACCACATTGGCATCAGATATTTTTGTGAAGAAGGCATGACATGTTCTCTGGACATGTTGACTAGCACTCCAACTCTACCTTCTGCTGGGCCGATTCCCTGCCAGTGTCCAGGCCCTGGTGATGCTTGTCACTTTCCCCAGTATGTGGAGGTGATCAGCGCCCCCGCGCCTCATGCACACAGCAGTAAGACTGTGCTAGAATTTGCATAAATGGTATGCTGAAAATCTGGAACTCCTTTTTCCTTTTGATACAACTGTCAAGACATCCGTGTTGATATGTGAGCATCTGATATTTCTTCTCTAACCATCAATTATCTTCAATACACATGGAAGAATGTTCAAGGTCCTAACTATAAAAATCTAAAGGCACATTTAGGGCATTAATAAACAAAAATCACTGAAAAGTTTGAGTCCTATCAATAAAAATTGAGATACTTATTCAGGATACATTTCTTGAAAAAAAAAAAGAAAGAAAGAAAGACAAGTTTTCTTTTTAAAAACAGTCTGTTTCTCTACCAATACATACACAAACATCTAATTGGGGTTCCTAACTTATTCCAAAGAGAAATGCATGAAAGTACTTAAAAACATAGGAATCTCACTTTTTACACACCCATCAGTCTGTCTATGGTAGAAGATTACATAGAAAATAAAAATAAGAATTTTTAAAATGTAAAAATAATATGATGCTAATATCTAATATTCTAATAATCTGGGTGGAAATGTTCAGAGGCAAATTCATAGTCTTAAATAATATCAAAATATATCATGAAATAATTAGATTAATTTAGTTATATGTTCAATATTATTAAGCATAGAAAAGCAATAAAAATGTTCAGATACTTTACAAAGCCTTAACATTTATTTCAAACTCTAACAAAAAAATCACAAAATCAAAAAGGAAAGCCAATTTAAATACCAAACCAACTATAATAATGTTTTTACCTATTAAAAATACATTACATAAGTGGAGTTTATTCTAGGAGTGCAAAGATGATTCACTTCTCAGAAATCTATTACTCATTGAACTAGATAAAGAGATAATAACAGTATCCAAAGATATTAAAAGCTGGTCAAATTTAATATGTTTTGAAGAAAACCGTAAAGGTATATGTTAAAGAATTAAAAACAGGGCTGGGGCTGGGGCTCAGTGGTAGAGCACTTGCCTCACATGCATGAGGCACTGGGTTCAATCCTCAGCACCACATAAAAAATGAATAAATAAATAAAGATATTAGTCTATCTACAACTAAAAAATATTTTTTCAAAAAAGAAATAGAAATGCCTCTCATGCATATATTTATTCATAGGAATATGTATTTATAGGCATGTATATATTTATGTATGTGTGTGAACACAGAGATATGTTCACCTAATGAATTTCAGTATATGCCATCTCAAATGCCAAGATCGTAGTTAAGAGCTAGAGGCTAAAAATATTCTCCCCTTTTTTTGTTGTTTTTGCAGTACTTGGAATCAAACCCCAAACCTCACACATGCTAAGCAAGGGTTCTACCTCCTTTAAAGTTGGGGACAGTGGAAGATAGCCATTGTCACTGATATTTTGTAATTCTGATCTAGAGATAGCTTACTTTAAAAATTATATAACTGAAAGGCAAGAAGCATAAAAATAGAAAATGTGAGATTAATTTTTCGTTTTTTAGCACATTCAATTTTATACTTGAAAAAATGTTAATTAAATTTTAAAACATTAAAAACAAACTAAACATTCAATTTTTTGGTTGCTAAGAGAATCAATATAGACACTACAATAGCTTTTCTGCAATCCAGTAGCAACCATTAGAGGATGAAATGGGAGAGAAAATTCTCTTTATGCAGCAAAAAGCATATTAAACCTGTATAAATTAGTGTAAGAGAAGTACGTTAGAATTAAAAATCAATGTTGTTGATACATTTATCCTAATAATGCCAATAAACCAGGCATGATGAAATATCCTGTAGACTACGTGGTCCCTTACAACAACTTCCATGAACATTTCCCTGATCCTTTTCATGTGCTTCCATTCAGGATTTATTCGGCCATTGTTCTATTGATCCACCCACCTCTTCCTGCAGTCACTTATACAACAAATGTACATGAAACTACACCTTCCTGGGCTCCAACCCCATAATCTAAGTATAAATAGTATTCATGTGAATTTTTTCTTTGGTTTAGCACACCTCTCTATGTGTGCACAGTGCCTCTCAGCCTGAAGTGGGACATACACATAGAATAACAATGATCAAAGATTATCAAAATGCATCTAGATCCAATCAGAGAATAAGAGTCTGGCAGAAAGAGTCTAATTGCCAAAGCAAATTCCATTTAAGACGGTAAGAAACCAAATCAGAAATTGCCGCAGTCCAGCTGCAGCAAAATAACGGGGGGGGGGGGGGGGGTGACGAACAACTTGTGTAGATTGATAGAGCAGGAGTGGGAGCCGTTTATTATAGGACAGGAGCGGTATTTATACATTCCACACAGCTTATCTAATTAGCATAAACTAGATACATGAGTCAACCAATAAGAAATCTCCACACTTAATGGCTCGCTGGCGTACTTCACAAACCACTCCCTCTGGCATTTTGCCAGGCACCATCCAGACTTGTTTACAGACTCTAACAAGAAATGAAGTAAAAGATTCTGACATGGGAGCCAGACAGCTCATACCCAAAGGCTGTGTCCTTTCTGCTGAAGAGCCCCCCCCCCCCCCCACCATCCCATCCCAACCCAGGGACAGAGCCCTGGATGCCCAGTCCAGCAGTTTAGCCAAAAAGTTGCCCCTTACATCTGCTGAGGAGAAAAAATTGTCAACTATTATCTATGCAAAGAAAAATGAGTTTTTAAGCTAGTCTCTCTTGCAAAAGTGGGTGGCACGGGGCTTCTGAGCAAGACTCCAGGGCATTTTGTTCAGGTGTCCTTGGCACTCACTTCCTCCAGTGAGTGGCACAGTTCTTCACCTACCTTATCATTCCAGTAAAAATCTCCCTTTTCTCTATTCTAAATATGTCTCCAGTCATCTGGGAACAGACAAGAAACTGTGAGATTTTGGCCAATTTCTTTATTTTGACCGTAAATTATTGCACTAGTTAAAATAATTAATACAACTGCAAAAGAAAAAAACAAAAATCAAGCTATTGGAGACTTAGAACAAGAATTTCTTTCTGTCTTTGCTTCTTATGTCACAGACACAGTCCAGTGTGAATCCAGCAATCTTTCTCTCCCATTTTGGCTATGCATTATTAAATATACTCTATAAATTATGCATAATTTGACACAATGTGAATTTTATGGTGAATTGCATATAATTTTTTGTGTATGATAAAATATATTAATATTATCATGTATCACAAAATATATTATACCATCAGGAGCACACAAGGTCCCTGTGGCAGAGGAGAGAGGAACATGTTGGAACCACACTGGCCATTGATGTTCTTCAGCTGGAAGGACCTAGGTCATTTCATGCAGTGGGTGGACTAGAGAACTATGTACCTGGACACACCCTTGCTGAAGGAGTGGGTAGGAAGTCTTGAGCATACCATGGGCATTTGGTAAACACTCATGGCCTTTACCACTCTTGGTTTAGAAGATGAAACTGCAATCAAACCCCTTTCCAGCTTTCTGCGTACCTGACAAATTACCCTCAGAAGTCCCTGTTGACTTGTGAGAGGTGAATGGCTGTTTCTTCCTCTCTTGGGCAAGTTCCTGCCTTGAAAGCATTAAAAGCTCTCTCCACACCATGTATTTCCCCAGTCAGGCTCCCCGTCAGCCAGTGGGGTATAACTAGCCAAGACTCATTACTAGAATTAACATAGACTAACCACCTAGTCCAGGTGTAGCCTGAATGTAGACTAACTCACAGTGACTGTGGGCCAGAATTGGCTCTGATGGAAGCTGTCAATCACAACATAAGTAAATAAACCAAGGCTTAAAAACTTAATCGATGACCTAATAGTTGTTAGAAGACCTCCGATGGAGGCCTTTTGACCCTGAATCCCAGCCTTCCACCATCCCATGCCTACTAGGCTCAGGACCCTGTAGGCCCACAGCACCACCCTCACATGCTCCTTTCTCTTGGGCTCCTCTGGGAGCTCAGTGCCAGAGAGGAAGGGGCCTCCTACTAGACATGTCTCCACCTGTCCTGTCCTGCCGTGCGGCACACTCAGGGCCAGGCTTCCTCTTGTGACCACCATCAGAATCTTCTGCCCCATGGCCCTGTCCCAGTGACCACTGATGGCAGCAGAACACGACACACACAGGCACAAGGACAGAGGCCCGGTGCAGTCAGTCCCCCAAGGACAGATGACAGAACCAGGGGAGGCACGTCACCTGTTACAGTGCATTTGGGGACAGTGACAGTGCAGCCATTTGAGCCACCCGACCATCTCACCAAGCCACGGCTGTCCAAGTTGTCTCTGCAGGGGCACATCCTGAGTGTTAATGGTTATCACATCCCCGTCAAGTCACCGCACTGATGGCTCTAACTGACATCATAATCCATCTTAAAGCACAAGATAAACAGAGTTTTAATTAAATATTTTACATATTCTTTACCAGAGAAAATACAATTCATGGAATATTTAAATACATGAGTAAAAATAATTTCAAAGAAACTATCAAATATTTAGATTTTATTTCATAGTAAACTCAAAGCAATTGATCTTGGACACATTAGATTCTTCCAGTGTAATTTAGAAACTGATCTTAAGTCATACAAAAGTATTTTTCTTATATTATGCTTTTTAGAAACAGAAATAGCATCATGAAAAAGTTCATTAGATATTAAGTTTTTCTCATTCCTATTATATAACATTTCAATACTGATATTAATAAGTGTTTCCATATTTATCATATGAAAGTTCATCGTTGATATTAGTGAATGTTTCCATATTTATAATTGCCAAGTTGTTCTATATGAGTGACACTTGCATATTAAATTGATACCATTTTGTATAGACCAATGTGCTCTAAAAGTAGCAGATGCTTATTAAAGAATCTATTGCAGTTTGCATTGTTACCATTAGGTGGCAGTGGCTGTCTCTCTGTAATTCACAGAAGTTTAGTTTACTTTAAAAGTCCTTTTGTTACCAGGAATGGTGGCATATGCCTGTAGTTCCAGCTACTCAGGAGGCTGAAGTGGGAGGACAGTTTGAGTCAAGAGGTAGAATCCAACCTGGACAACATAAGGAGACCCCATATTAAAAAAAAAAAAATAGAAGAGGAGGTGTGGGTGGGGAAGGAATTGACCAAATTCTGTTTTGTGCATATACAAATGTGTCACAATGTATCCCACTATTATGTCTATTATAAGGCACCAATTTAGAAAAATAATTTTAAAATGTCTTTTTATTTTAATGACAGGCTACAGAAAGAGAAGCAGAGATGTTAAATAGTTGATCCAAAGTAAAACTGACTAGATTGAGGTTTGTAGATACCTCAACTTACTGAAAAGATTATAATATACTTGATTCTTTTCTCTTTATAACTTTAAAAATGGTTAAATTAAAACTTACATGTTACCAGGTATGGTGGCCCACGCCTGTAATCCTAATGGCTCCGGAGACTAAGGCAGGAGGAGCCTAAGTTCAAAGCCAGCCTTAGCAATTCAGCAAGGCCCTAAGCAACTTAGGGAGACCCTAAAAGGGGCTGGGGATGTGGCTCAATGGTAAAGCACCCCTGGGTTCAATCCTTGGTAACATACATACATACATACATACATACAAAGACTTACAAGTGCATAGATAATAAAATTTTCTCTTTTTCAATTTTCTGGGTGGATTCTTTGAAGTCAAGCCTCCCTCAGTCTCCTGTCATCAGCCTTCCTTGTTTATCTGTTAGTGTGACTTGTGCCCCTCTTTGATCATGCCCAGAGAGTGTTCTTCTGGCACCTGGGTAGGCCGGCTCCAACCCAGAGATGAACACTGCATAATAGCAATCCAAGTTCAAAATCCAAGTTTCTCTAGTTTTTAATTCTGTGCTGGTGTAACAGTGGTCCCTTCACCTTCTGAATGTAGCCCTCATTGCTCTTTTTTCTTTTTTTTTTATGGTTTTTTTTTTCCTCTCTTCTCCCTTCTCCCCTCCTTAACAAGATTAGGGAGCCAGTGTTACCTTTTCTTCCCCTCCTTAACTGACCTTGAACACACCCACTACAGGAAGGGGATGCCCACTGAGGATCTGAGAAGTGAATATCTCCTTTGCTAGCAAAGTAATAAAACTTTTTCTTTATCCTCAAAACCTTGTCCTTATTATTAAATCCGCATTGATTGGCATTGAGGACAGGGACCGAACTTTCTGTTACAGTGATTAATGCTAATTTTTAACTAAATGTGTTTTTTTTTCTGAAACCAACATGTGTGGGCTCCATTTCTTATTGTTATTGATTTTTTTTTCATGTAGTAACTGCTAAACTAATAGTAGAACAACTAAGTGTTATGGCATTCTGTTACAATTAGAAAAAAATTTTTTAGACTCATATGGCCTTATCAAAAATTCAAACACATTCATTATATTCAATATAAAATGTTATGGCTAATATTACTAATTGCTATTTATTAGTAATACTAATAACATACATGTGCTCTTTATTTGACATAATGAACATTTATATCTCAGACTCCAGCAAAAATTTGAGATTTTATTCTGGAAAGCAGAGACTATATCTATCTTGTTTCACACTCTGTCCTCTGAGGTTAGGACAGTACCTGACATATACAGATCCTCAGTATGTGCTTGTGGACAAGCTGCATAGAACATTCTGGGGCCCCTAGTTTCAATGACAGTGTAGAACTTAGAGAATAGACTCTGAACTCAAATGGAACTAGATTGAAAAATCCTAGCTCTGAAACCTACTCTCCCTGGATATTGAGCAAAATATTAGCATTTATTAATTTTTTAGTGCCGCAGCCCGGCTGGCTGGGCGAAATAGCTGGGGGGTGACGAAGAACTTGTGTACTTGATACAGCAGGAGTAGGAGTCGTTTATTGCAGGACAGGAGCAGTATTTATACATTCCACACAGCTTATCTAATTAGCATAAACTAGATACATCAGTCAACCAATAAGGAATCTCCACACTTAATGGCTCGCTTTTGTTACTTCTCAAACCACTCCCTCTGGCATTTTGCCAGGCACCATCCAGACTTGTTTATGAACTTTAACATTCCCCTGGCAAAATGCCAGGTGTTATTTTGACTTGTTTACAGACTCTAACATTTTAGCACCCTAGCATTTATTCTCTATTAGCATTAATTGAGTTTTACTTGCGAATAGAAAAGATCAGGGGAAATGATGCTTGAGATCACCTGATATAATGGACACTCACCCAGTAACTATTATTCACTCACAATTACTGCAATTTGTTAATCTGAATACTGAAAAGGGGAATTTATGTAGACAATGAGTTTATTTTCCCCCTAAATCAGCATAATCCTAGGATCTGTCAGCATTGCCTTATCCCTTATGTTAAATTATAACATCCTTCAATTATGAGTCTGCAAATCCAAGTTTCAAGCCATGCTTTCCTTGGGACAAGAACAAACACCAGAATTGGGGCTGATAGTTTGCCTCAGTGCACCCATGGTGCAAGCTTATTATCTCCCTTTTCCTCTTGTCTTTATAGTAATCAGTAAACAGCAGGCGGGATTTCAAAATGACCCCTGAGATTCACACCCCTGGCATAGAGTCCCGGGCAATCCCCACCCCTGCAGTGTGGGTGGCTCCTAGGAATAGAAGGGTAGCATCCCTTGTTGACTAAGTTATATAAGCTCTTATTTAAGTTATGTCTGTGGTGACAGATGGGAGAGAGAGGCTCCAAGCAGTGGGAGAAGCTCTCCTGTGACCTCAAAGGAATAAACAGTCATCTCATGCGGGCCTTCAGTGGCTGGGGCCTCAGACCTGAGACCATAAGGAGCTGATTCTGTAGACAACCATGAGCTTCCAAGGGGATCCCTCTAAGCCTCAAGCCCCTCCAGCAAATACTATAATTGCAACCTGGCAAAACCCTGAGCAGCAGGCCCTGCCAACCACCCATGCCTGGACTCCTGCAGCATGGAACCTGCGAGACAACCAATTTCTGCTGTTTCCAGCCACTAAGCTTGTGAGAGGTTGTTATGCAGCAATAATAAACTGATACAGGGATCTAAGAAATTTCTAGATTACTGAATTATGCACCTAGATATTAAAAGGAATTACAGGAAGTGTCTGAGGCTATCAGCATGTCTAACCTAGGGCAAAGTACATGCCAGTACCTTGCAAAATAAATAATGTTTGACCAAAGCCAAATGGTCAAACAACAACAATGAAAATTCTAGAATTAAATAGGATCCTGAGGTCTCCAGCTCTGATGAATGAACAGGAAGGTTAGAGTCTGCTCTGCTCCAAGGAGAGGGCAAGCCTGTGGCTAAAAACACCCCTCACCAGGTTCAGACGTGAACTTTGCAAGCTGAACACTGTCATAATACAACTTCAGATGCAAATCCACCTCCTGGGAAGAAATTACAGTCATCACTGAATTCTGCCATATTTCTCCTTGTAAGAGAACAGAATTCTCTAGAAGCCAAGTCCTCCCTTAGCTTGTGCTACTGGGTTTCATTCACTTGTAGTTTCAAGTGGGGTGACAATATTATTTCATAAGCAAGGTACATGCTTTTTTCCTGTCCACAGCATGTATTTCCTAGCATTTGTATAAAATACTGGGCAAACTGCAGATACGGTTTTCCTGTGAGTGTTCCTCTGACTGTGTACAGCCTGAGGGCCAAGGAGCATCAGGCATTGATCCTGTTCCGATAGTTTGGCACAATTTCATCATTATCTTCTAAATATGCTCAACAAAATGAAAGTGAATGAATTGCCAAACAGTAGTGTCCTACCGTGTAGGAGAACTTTCTATCTTCTTATTTGAAGTCTCAAGTACACATGAGTGTTGCCACTGGAAATGCTTAGCAGGGCCTCTGTCCCCAGATGAGCTAAAGCCTACCCAGCCTCTTCCATATGTCAGGTGCCCTGTGAAGCCTTTGCTTACTTAATTCACAAAATACCTTAATTATTTTGGACAACAAATAGGAGAAGAAACTGAGGCATAGAGAGATTTGCACAAACCAATGCTTAAAAGTCGTGGAGCCAGGATTTCAAATGCACTATGCACTATGCTGGGTAGTACCTTGCCTAAGAAGACAGCAAACAGGGCACTACCAACAACTAGCCATGGTTTTTTTTTTTTTTTTTTGGCTATTGAGGGATTTTGTCTATGTAATTATCCAGGTTTCTAGAAATAAAATAACAAAGGTATGAGTTTAAAATTGAGTTAAGCAGTGGCCGATGTGAGTTAGAGGACTTGGGCCGATCCTAAGGTGGCAGGGGTCCCTATAGTGCCTTGCTGAGTGACACAGGACAGGCTGCAGGATGGGAAAGCTACTCACAGCAGTAGATCTTCCAGAAGCAATAGGTTGGAGGCAAGCCCAGAAGTGACAGGCTCAGGAGCCCTGGGCCAGAGGGGGTGCAGAGCACCTGCCTGCCCCCGGGGCTGCTCAGCAGCAAGATGGGGAGGCCTGGGCTAGAGGGTTCCCAGGAGCATCAGGGCTTGGGTGTCCTGTAGCCCCGGTGCTCAGCTGGACAATGGCTCCCAGGTGCTGGGTGGAGGCTAGAGCAGGCGGTCTTGAGTGGCAGGACAATGTGCTCAGTTGGACTGTATGTAAAGTGAGTGGTATGTAAAAGTTGAGTTTGGTGCTGGAAAGATTGGAACTAAGGGCCCCTGCCTTCTGTGAAGAGCATGAGAGGTGCCATCTGTGACCACCGACAGGACACGGATCCTCATGTATGAGATTTGCACACATCTGGGATGTAATGGCCATCCTTACACCCTGTGGTGTTTCTTTTTTTGTTAAATACACACACACACACACACACACACACACACATACATATACATATATATTTTATGGGTGGCTCGGCTCCCTTCTCTGCCTTCTCTACCCCATTTGTCCTCCAGGAAGATGGCCCTTTGTGAGCAGGTTCCTCACCTTCTGGCCTCTGTTTGGCACTAGCTGGAGACCTGGGTGGGAGCCCAGGAAGATGGGGAAGCTGGTGGTCTCTGCCCTTCTGCGTCTGTCCCTGAAGTGGCTGTGCTCTGCAGGTGATAGCCTTTGCCCCTTCAGCACTGTGGGGACGGCCTAGCACCCCGCCCTTCTGAATGGCAGAGGTTTGGCATTCAGCTCTACATGGTCCCTCTGTGCCTCTCTCCTGGGGGGCTTCCCTCCAGGTCCTTCTCCCCCAGGTCCTTCACCACACGGTCTTCTTTTAACCCTCTTTGAGGGAGTGGCTCACACTGGAACTCATCAACTTGGTGATCCGTGTCTCTGGATGGGGGACATATTGCTCTCTCTGAGTATCACAGCTGTGTACTTAGGCTCAAGATATTTGTTAGGTGGATAATAATTCACATGGTCAATTTAAAAAAGGAAAAATTATAAAGGTCAAAAAGTTAAAAATGTCCCTTTTCTCCCAACCTTGTGCTTCATCTAGCCAGAACTTTCCTCCCTTCAACTTGGAACTCTCTGTTCTTATGTTGTCAGTGTTTCTAGCGTGACATATATTCAAGAAGATACAAGTATAGGTTTTTATCTTCTCTTACTTTACACAAATAGTATATATGCTTTTCTGACTCATGTGGGCTGTATGTATTGTTGTTTACTGTATATGTTCTGGGATTTTTCTTATAGCTATATAAAATGTCACTGTAAAAATAAATTATGATCTCTTCAGTCACTCCCCACTAGTGGATTTTTAAAAATTTTTTTATTTGTTCTAATTAGTTATACACGCAGTAGAATGCACTTGGACATATCATACATAAATAGAATACAACTTCTCATAGTCGGGTTGTACGTGATGTAGAGTTAGTTGCACAGGCTATGTAATCAGATATGCACATGGGGTCATGATGTCTGATCCACTCTGCTGTCCTACTATCATCCCTACCCACCATGAGTGGATTTTGAGTTGACATTGACCATTTATTATTATGCAAATATGTTATGGAGAATAAATTTTAACCTATGTCATTTAGAGTGCATACAAATATATCTATAAAATATATTGCAAAAAGTAAAATGATTGGGTCAAAGACTATGTTTACAATGCAGATAATCATTGCCAAACTTTCCTCGTAGAGGTCCCACCAACTCACACTTCCTTCAACCGTGAAAGGAGCTGGCCTCCCGTAGCCTCTCCTCAGAGGTGGGTGGTTTCAGCTCCTTTCTCCTGCAGATCTCTCTGCAACAGTCTCAGACTCCAGCCAGCGGGACAGGAGGCTCATACAAGATCATACAGGGCAAAAGGAAGAGCTCCCAGGTGAACAATGAATTTAGCTTTAATTTACCAGGCTCAATGTAAATGCTAGATACAGAGGGCTGGGGATGTGGCTCAAGCCGTAGCGCACTCACCTGGCATGCGTGCACCCCCGGGTTCGATCCTCAGCACCACATACAAAGATGTTGTGTCCGCCGAAAAACTAAAAAATAAATATTAAAAAATAGATACAGAAACATTATCAATCACATCTCCCTTTCAATCATCCCCACTACAGGGGGACTGTCCCATTTACTTCCTGCTTAATTCTGCATCTTTATTTCCCTCACACACAATAACCAGTGTGCCAGAGCAGGAGATGTTCTTTTTGCTGTTTTCTTTCTCTTCTTTTTTCATTACCTTTCTCTCTTCTGATGAGTTATCCAAGCTCAATGGGACAGAAACTTGTTAGCCTTTAGGGAAAAATACAGACAAGTTGCTTTTTCTTGCCTGGATCCCCACAGGGCTGGCCGCAGAACATTCCTTGCCCCAGCTCAGAGCTGCAGTGTGTGGTTGGTGGCACTCCTGTGGGTGGCTCAAGGCACCAACAGAACAAGGGCAATGTCTCCTCTCATCCAGGGGGTGCCTGGTCCCCCTCTGCATGCAGTCATATCAGTGAAACACACCCAAGTGTCCCTGCTCCCATCTGCATCCCGGCCTTTATTAGTGAGCTAACTACTGAGGTGTGTCTGTAAACACACTGTTTTAGTGTTTTTCAGCTTCTGTGGTATAAATATTCCCTCCAGTCTGTTACAGCTACCAAAGTAATGTCACTGAGTGCCACCATCTAGTTTTCCGTCTTCTGGTATTTTCACCCCACAGGTAGGAGAGGAGTGCAAGCTCCACGTAGGTTTCTGTGATGCAGTTCTGGCTCCATACAAATCACCAGACGGACACAAACTCAGTAGCACAGGGAAGAGCACACTTACTTAGTAAAACAGTTAGGAAGCCACCTATTTTAAGTATTCACCATCTTTATTACTAATATAACTATTTCTGTTTGTATTATTTAATTGTGAAATAATGTTTAATTAGCAACTTGCAGAATGCTTAAAATTTTCTCAAAATGGTCTCCTGCAGGCTGGTAAGAGCTGTCTCCAGCATGCTGCTGAAAGGAAATACTACAGCCAGAGGAGAAACAAGTCTCTGAAAGAGGACTGGGTTATTTGTAGTCCTTTAAATAATCATAGTCACAAAAATAACAATGAGAAAGACTGCTTAGTTTTTACCCAAAGCCAAGTTCACCTTCTTTCTTAACAACAGAAGCTCTGTTTTTGCAAGGGTCAGCAATATGCCCCAGCTAAGGTACATTTCCCAATTTCCCTTAAAAATAAAAAAGAAAGAAGGCATGTGACTGAGTTCAGGCCAGTGATATTTGAGCTAAGTTATTGTGGAGGACTCTGTAAAGCTTTAAAATGAATTCAGCTGGCATTCCACCTGTGACACAACCTGCTCCTCTTCCTTCTTTCTATTCTGTAAATGATAAGTAGAGTCATGGCAGCCATCTTGTGAACATGAGGAGGTTCTGAGGATGCAAAATTTTGTAAAGAATAGCAAAGAAAAAAAATTTAGTAATATCGCCATTTTGATGATGTTAGTTCTGCCTATCCATGAACAGGGTATATTTTTCCATCTTCTAAGATCTTCTTCTATTTCTCTCTTTAGGGTTCTGTAGTTTTCATTGTATAAGTCTTTCACCTCTTTTGTTAGGTTGATTCCCAAGTATTTTATTTTTTTTGAAGATATTGTGAATGGAGTGGTTGTCCTCATTTCCATTTCAGAGGATTTGTCGCTGATATACAGGAATGCCTTTGATTTATGCGTGTTGATTTTATATCCTGCCACTTTGCTGAATTCATTTATTAGCTCTAATAGTTTCTTTGTAGACCCTTTTGGGTCTGCTAGGTATAGAATCATGTCATCTGCAAATAGTGATAATTTAAGTTCTCTATAGGTTTAATGCAATGCCAATCAAAATCCCAACGGCATTTCTTGTAGAAATAGAGAAAGCAATCATGAAATTCATATGGAAAAATAAAAGACCCAGAATAGCAAAAACAATGCTAAGCAGGAAGTGTGAATCAGGCGGTATAGCGATACCAGACTTCAAACTATATTACAGAGCAATAGTAACAAAAACAGCATGGTACTGGTACCAAAACAGGCGGGTGGACCAATGGTACAGAATAGAGGACACAGAAACCAATCCACAAAACTACAACTATCTTATATTTGATAAAGGGTCTAAAAGCATGCAATGGAGGAAGGATAGCATCTTCAACAAATGGTGCTGGGAAAACTGGAAATCCATATGCAACAAAATGAAACTGAATCCCTTTCTCTCGCCATGCACAAAAGTTAATTCAAAATGGATCAAGGAGCTTGATATCAAATCAGAGACGCGCCGTCTGATAGAAGAAAAAGTTGGCTACGATCTACAGTCGGTGGGGTCGGGCTCCAAATTCCTCAATAGGACACCCATAGCACAAAAGTTAATAACTAGAATCAACAAATGGGACTTACTCAAACTAAAAAGTTTTTTCTCAGCAAAAGATACAATAAGAGAGGTAAATAGAGAGCCTACATCCTGGGAACAAATCTTTACTCCTCACACCTCAGATAGAGCCCTAATATCCAGAGTATACAAAGAGCTCAAAAAATTAGACAATAAGAGAACAAACAACCCAATCAACAAATGGGCCAAGGACCTGAACAGACACTTCTCAGAGGAGGACATACAGTCAATCAACAAGTACATGAAAAAATGCTCACCATCTCTAGCAGTCAGAGAAATGCAAATCAAAACCACCCTAAGATACCATCTCACTCCAGTTAGATTGGCAGCCATTATGAAGTCAAACAACAACAAGTGCTGGCGAGGATGTGGGGAAAAGGGTACACTTGTACATTGCTGGTGGGACTGCAAATTGGTGCAGCCAATTTGGAAAGCAGTATGGAGATTTCTTGGAAAGCTGGGAATGGAGCCACCATTTGACCCAGCTATTCCCCTTCTCGGTCTATTCCCTAAAGACCTAAAAAGAGCATGCTACAGGGACACTGCTACATCGATGTTCATAGCAGCACAATTCACAATAGCTAGACTGTGGAACCAACCTAGATGCCCTTCAATGGATGAATGGATAAAAAAAATGTGGCATTTATACACAATGGAGTATTACTCTGCATTAAAAAATGACAAAATCATAGAATTTACAGGGAAATGGATGGCATTAGAGCAGATTATGCTAAGTGAAGCTAGCCAATCCCTAAAAAACAAATGTCAAATGTCTTCTTTGATATAAGGAGAGTACCTAAGAACAGAGTAGGGTCGAAGAGCATGAGAAGAAGATTAACATTAAACAGGGATGAGAGGTGGGAGGGAAAGGGAGAGAGAAGGGAAAATGCATGGAAATGGAAGGAGACCCTCAGAGGTATACAAAAGTACATACAAGAGGAAGTGAGGGGAAGGGGAAAAATAATACAAGGGGGACAAATGAATGTCAGTAAAGGGGGCAGAGAGAGAAGAGGGGAGGGGAGGGGAGGGGAGGGGAGGGGGGATAGTAGAGGATAGGAAAGACAGCAGAATACAACAGACACTAGTATGGCAATATGTAAATCAATGGATGTGTAACTGATGTGATTCTGCAATCTGTATATGGGGTAAAAATGGGAGCTCATAACCCACTTGAATCAAATTGTGAAATATGATATATCAAGAACTATGTAATGTTTTGAACAGCCAACAATAAAAAATTAAAAAAGAAAAAAAAAAAAAAAAAAAAAAATTTAAAAAAAAAACAGAAGTTTTCTAAGATATTGTCAGTGTGAGGAAATCAATATAACAGCCTTATCTCTGGACTCGACTGTACATGAAGAAAAGTTAATGTATTTTTAGATTAATGTATGTTTTAGATGTTTATAACACCAGCTACCATTTCTCAATGACACATAGTTAACATTTATTAAGTATCTATCATGTGCCAGATACCATCTTAAGAAATTCATAAGTGTCACTTCTACAAAGATAATATCATTCTGTGCTTATTCGTTTGTGGTTGTATGACTCATTTGTCCCAGGAAGGATTAACTAAATATAAATGTTCATTCTTTCCCTTCATCAGAAAGTAGGTGTTTTAAGGGTTAGAGCTATTCTTTCATGCCACAAAGGAATTTAACTCAATTTTTGTTCAAAAAAGTGTTAACAAAATAAATAATGACATTGCATTTGGCTTTTACCTGCTGTGTATCTTCAGCTCACTGTAATAGCAAATATCAGTTCAAAATGACAAGAGTAAAGTGTGATTAAATGTAGGAAGCACTGTTCTGAAGTTCTCTGACTTATTAATAAAGATTTTAACTGTGATTCTTTTCCATATCTCTGGAGAGTTCCAAAAATTTCCAAAAACTTCATTAAATAAACCTGTATCACCCAGACCTGGGATCCCTGCTGGATTCATAGACTCAAGGAACTTAAACTTCGAGTCCCTTCCAATGAGTCTGTGGCAGCACCTCAAAATATACCACTAAACTTGGCTCCCAGGAGGAGACATTGAGAGTTAGCCTGGAAAATGAAGCCTCTGGACACTTGTCAGTCACCTCTGTTATCCCAGGAGGAGAAGGAGGGTGGTCACGAACAAGGGTGGCCGTGAAGGAGGGACTCTATCAAGGAGCAACCCAGTTTTCCTCTAATCATGTTTTTCTCTAAATTCCACTTTCAAGAAACATGATTCTTCTTTCTTGAACTAAGAAGGTCTTTCTCAAGTTACTTTACCATGTCCTGTGTTCAGGCTGTACTTCACCTTTTTAAAAATGCTAAAATAGAAAGCGAAGGACCTGGGTTTTTTGGTGTGGTATTCTGGATCCCACAGAAGGACCCGTGAGTAGCCACTGGCACCTGAGAGCCGTTGCCACCTCCGTCTCCACGTCCTCATCTCGCCCGGGACTGCCCTGCACCTCACAGCAGTGACAAAGTTGTCCTGAACAAGGCATGTTCCAAGATTTACACTCCTTCTCAAAAATCTACCGTAAAATGACTTTTAAAAATAATCTTTGCTAAAGTACTTCCATTTATTTCTTCAGTGTTTTCCACTGAAGGGAAAACAATCTCGTGAATTAATTAGTTTTCTCCTTTGCTTTGCTCCCTCCCTGAACTATGAGCTCCTAAGGCAATGAGTAGACACCCACAAATACAAGGATCTACTTAATGAGTTTGGCTTCTTTTACTGATGAAAACACATTTGAAATGTCCCAGGTTTGCGTGAACAGGCTACTCCTTAAAGTGAGGGCTGCAGCTTTCCTGGTGCTGATACAGGAGGGCAGAGTCAGGAGGGTGGAGAGGGCTCCCTGTCTGTCTGTCTGCACACGAGGATCCACCCAGAGCCTGAGTCAGGAACGCATGGTGGATCCTGCTCGTGGAGTCCCCCGAGGTGCCAGGTACTGTCCTGGTGCTAAGAACTGCCTTCTTATTTCACAGGTGAGGAAACGGACACTCCATCAGCACAGCTCACAGGTACCAGAAGGCAGGTATTGACCCCAGGCAGCGTATCTGACCACAGGCCTTTGAAATGGAGTCTGAGAGTCACTTGTGAACATCAGTGCATGCATGGACGGTGCTTGTCTGGGGGTACACCATGGAGCCGAGGGCTGTCATTACCGTGTCCTTTGGAAAGTCTAGTCTGCACTGGGTCCCCTGACCACAGGGGAGCTCGCCTGGCCTCCCACAGCACTGGCAAGGCCCTCATTCCTTCAGTGAATGTCTTTAATCTGATGGCTTCCTTTGTACTAATGAGGCACACTCTCCACTAGCTGTTCTGATACAAGGGAAGCAAGACGGTGGGTGAAGAATGCAATGATTTTGGAATAATGTCAGCTCTGTACACGGACAGCCCAGTGCTGAGCGGCAGGCTAGCCCAAGGCAAGGAGCCTACGGAAGACAAAGTGAGTAGTCACCAAGAGTGTCTTTATTTTCCTTTGTAAGTGTGCCTAAGGCCGTCTTGGCGGAAACAGATCCACATGCTACTGACTCCTATGTGGCTTCTCAGCAACAGATTTACTAGTGCCCTCACCCTCCTGCAGGTTTTGAAGGGTAGAAAATTGTAAGATAATTAAAATGTAATAACAATTCTATGTCTACTAAACCAAAACAATGCTGAAGATCCTCTTTAAGTTGATGATTCGAAATAAACCCCTGGGATCTTTCTATATGCAGTCACCATGGAGAAATCCACTCCAAGCCTTCTGGTTCTCTAAGCTGCTTGAGTTGTCTGGAGATGCTCAGAGCCTGGGCAGCAGGGCAGAGCAGCGACTGCAGGGCACATTGCTGCAGGTCTGTGATGCCAGCAGCTGGACCCCAGGCCTCCTTTGGGAGAGGTCTAGGTGGCTTCTGGTGTTCCTCTAGCTTCCTGTTGCCTCCTTGATGAGTTACCACAGTAAGATGTCCGCAAAGACCCCAAGTCTGCAGCCCCTTGTTCTCAGGTCAGAAGTCCACAGGGTCCCACAGCTGACATCAGGACCCTGCAGGGTCTTCTTTGCTAGAGGCTGTAGAGAAGAAGCCACTTCCCTGCTTTCCCCAGCTGTTAGAGCTGCCACAGTCATTGGCCCGTGGTGTCCTTGGCCATCTTTGAAGTCTGCATCTCTGCACCTTCCTGTGCTTTCTTCTGTGTCCACAGCTCTGGCAGTAGCTGAGAAGCATCCTGCAATCCTCCCCCAGTGAAACCCAGGGCCTCTGCATTCGAGGCAAGCGCTCTTGCCCTGAGCTGCACCTCAGCACCACAGCCCTGTGCTCAGCTTCTAAGGACTCCTGTGATTAGATGGGGCTCAATTGGATAATCTTGTTTCAAGGTCCTTAAGGGCTGGGGGTGTGGCTCAGTGGTAGAGCATTTGCTTGGCATGAATGAGGCCCTAGGTTTGACCCCACTGAAAAAAGAAAACCCTAAAGCACAGTCAAGGTCATTAAAATTAATCACATCTGTAAAAGTTCCTTTTTGCCAGGTAAGGTACTGGATGCACAGGTTCCAAAATAGGATATTGTTGAGAGACCATGATTTGCCCACCACACACAGCCTACCTGGGAATATTTTGACTGATACTGCAAGGGTCATCTCCATGGGACAAGCGAGAAAGTCACCATGGTGAGAGCCCAGCAGGACTTCATTCCCAGACAGACACAGAGATTGCTCTGTTCCCGACAGCCTCTGGGCCAGCAAGTTGAAGGACAGCCCAAGCCTGTCAATAGGCTCCAGCCTGGGGGGTTTGGTGGGACTGGGACAAATAAAACTGAACAAAGTGGCTTTGCTGGTTCAACATGAAAAGGGCCCAACATAAATGTGAAACGCTTCTGCTTTGGAGAGACTGGGATGTGTCCAAACAGACACCAAAACCAGTGGTCATCCAGACCTGCTGCAGAGCTGCGGAGCCATGGAGACGCTGACCTGTCCACCCAGGGCAACCATCCACTCCACAGGCTTCTGACTGGGAGGGCACCCAGTACCTGCTGGAGTTCTGTGCTGTCATTGGTTGAAGCTTCCTGCCACTGTGCTGAAATGTGCTCAGCCATCGTCTTTACACACAGCTCAGCTCTCCCACTTGGACCCACAAAAATCTATCCTCAACCCCCATTTCTAAATGGTTTTGGAGGAGACACATAGAGACATACAGGAGAAATTGTAGACCTCTAAGCAGATTGAAGAAGCTGATAAAGCCTTCCTATCTTACAAAGTGAATCAAGAAAACAAAATGAGAACCCCACTGATGCAAAAGGAATTGGAGAAGAACAGTTAAGAGACAGATGACATTATAGAGACACTCACTGGGTTTTTAATTCATGTCAAATTGTGAGTATTCCAGTTTGTTACATGGAAGAAAAATTGAAAACAAAAACAAAACACTTCCAAATTGGTCTTTCAGCCAGCCAATTTAAACTTGAAATTTATTTCCAAGACACTGAAAGTCACCTCCGTCATTGATACCAAGATTAGAACAACAGGCCTCCATTTTCTTTTCATGAAGTACAATTTGAAATGACACTATTTCAGTTTAAAATCACCTAAAAAAAACATAGCCCATGTTTTCTCCCAAGATTGAGGTTCACCTGACTAATAAAAGAAAGAAATAGAAGATTCAAATTATTAAACAAGCAGAATAGATGAGGGTCAGCCATTCCACATAGCAGGCAAACCGTACATTTGTATTCAGAGCTTCTGTTTTTAAAAAGCAATTAAGTCATGAGTTTTCTAGTATGCTTCATTTTTGGTCATTCTTTTTCTTTACATGTTTCCAAGATGTTTTAAATCTATACTAGAAAATATATAATAAATAATTAAGAAAGTTCATTTAAGAGTTTTAAATGTTTTTAGAATTAACAATGAAGAAATTCTGTTTTTTTAAAGTGTGCTGGTTTATGAGAAATCAAGTAAACAAACATACAAAACCCATCAATAGATCCTTTATCAGTGTTTAAAAAATAATACAAAAAAAGCATAGGAAGTCAAAGGAGGGGATAATCTTAATAACAGAAGCCAGAAGCATCAACTTTTTGAAAGGATGTAAAGCAACATGTTCAGAAAGAGCATTTGATTGACAGATAAGAAGCTGCACAAAAGCTCTGGGCGTTTGAACCTGGTGTCTTTTATGAAGTTTTTGAATTATAAAAATAATAAACCAACCACGTTGTTCAGAGATATTTTTGCAATTGAAATACTTCTTGGTTCATTTTTTTTCCTGTTTTGTTAAATATAATTGCTGTTAGATTTTCTTTAAGAGAGATGATGGATGATTTAATCTAAAATTACACTTTGAGACAGAATGCAAGACAGAGGACATTCAAATTTGCCATGAGACTCTGATTCTGCCTGGATCCATCTACTTTAGGTGAAATGATCTTAAACAGGATATAGTTTCATTGAATCTTCTTTAATTGGTATTCATGGACAGTTACAATAAACAATAGAAATAATACCAAATTCAATTTTATCGCCAGTATTTCCATTATGTTTTCAACTTACAACGTTTTATTTTTGAATATTCACTTTCATGGAACACTTGGACTTGAGTTTGACTCCCTGCCGACCAGATTCTGAGAGGAGATTAGAGTGTTGGTGATCCCCTCCCAGGAACACCTCTGAGTGGAGGCAGACAGCAGCAGAGGAGGAGGCTGGGCTGGGAAGGGCCTGGAGGGCCTGCAGGGGATGACCCAGTGCAGTTGGTGTGCAGGGATGCCCCAGTGCAGTGGGTGTGCAGGGATGCCCCAGTGCAGTGGGTGTGCAGGGGATGCCCCAGTGCAGGGCGTCCAGGACACGGTGAACCAGATGATGCTAACTTGACACCTGGAAGAGTCACAGCACCCCTCAGGGAAGTGAGCAACCTCAGGAGGGGCACAGGTACTCAGGAGAAGACCAAATGCTGGTTTTGGTTTTAATATGCCACCTAGGCATCCAAACGGAGGTACTGAGTAGGCAGGTAGTTAACTACGTTGGAGTCCAGCCACAGCATTGGCCCAGTATCTTGTAAGGTAGTTTCCTTCATAGGGAGTGGTGGGTATGGTCTCCTCCTTAGTGCTTCAAAATACAAATGGAATCAGAAAGCTTCAAGATCAACCTCACCTCCACACAAGCCATCACCCCACTTAGCAGCCTTTGGGGGTCTCTCTCCTCTCCTCCTGGCCATCTAGTCTATTTCCCACACATCAGACGGAATCATTATGGAAAATATAAGCAAGCGTGTCTCTTCTTTGCTCAGAACCTTTCAAAAACTTTGGATTCCTCCACAGCAACTCTCCCTGCTCTGTGCCCACTCCTCCCCTCCCCTCACACTGCTCTGGATGCTCTAGTCTTCCTGCTGTTCCTTGAACACACTCACCGACCCACCTCCTCTCCCCAGGGCCCGTCTGTTTCCCATGCTCTCAGCCTGGAACTCTGTGCAGAGTTGAATATCTGCATGATGGTTTCTCACTTCTGTCTGCTCTCCTGATCAAATTGTGCCTGTCAAAGTAGGATTCCTGCCTTCCCCTGCATTGCTCTCTATCCTCTTTCCCTAACTTATTTACATTTTGATGCTATTTTTATTGCCTTTGCTCTACTGAAATCAAATGTTGTTTTATTATGGCTGTCCATTTTGATGGCCACTTACTTTGTCTAAAATAAATATCTAACACATACACATTTAGCATGGTAGAAGAACAGAAGTTAAAGATGATGGGGAAAGTAAATTCTGTGGCTTTGCTCAGTGAAAGAAGGTTCTAACAATTAGTGCCATCTGGAAGGAACTGACATGAAGATAAGATTCAATTTCCAGAGGCCATCCACAAGATGCCAAAGAACCACCTACTGGTGCTTATATTTATGACATTAGATTGGGAGTTAGGGTAAAATTCCAAGGTCTCTTATGTATCTGAGTTTGTGCAACTTGGAAGAATTTGAAGACAATGGTATTTCACTGCTGTAGGAATGATTGAAATATTTTAATTTACGTTCAGATTTGACTAGACAATCCATCTCAACATGCTCGTGGTTTGCCATTAAGATGACTTTTGTAAACAAGGCAAAAGACAGATTTGTCTTGAAGCATTCATTATGCATATGAGCACTTGATTAGAAATATGGCAATGGGAAATAAATAATCTCTTGAAAGTTCATTACTGAATGATGCTACCATGTTCCAAATAAGCACAGTGTGAATTTCAGACTGGCTCATTAATCATTAGAAGACAACTCTAATCAGTGGAATGTGACTCTCACTTTTCTTTAGGGAAATTGCACTTGATTGAAACTAGCAGTCAATTAAGGAAAAAAAATACAAATGATTGGCAAGAAGAAGAAAAAAACATTAAATCTTAGACATAAGAACTTCATTGATTGCTAAAAATCGAGTTTTTTAAAACTGTCAGATTGTTATAGCTACCCTAAATTAATCTTATACTATGAAGTCTAAGTAGGGTGGAGACAGTGCTCATTCTCTCCTCCCTTACTAACTCAGCCAAAGTGGGTGCCGCCATGTTTTCTAGCAATGGATTGGATTCAAAGCCCACCCCTCCTGCACCCGGACAATGGGATGTGATTTCAGGAGTAGGGAACCACTGGGGAAACTGTCCATCAGAGGCTGACTCTGCCAGTGGGTGTTTTCTGACTCTCCCTTCTTCCTTCCCATTACCTGAAAATCAGATTTAATGGCGAAATTCCAGAAGCCAACTGCAAGGTGACTGAAGAGGGAGGCCAGCTAACAGTCAATGGCCCTGGACACCTCTCTCTTTATGTGAGAGAGAGGTAAACTTCAGTCTTATATAAGCCACAGTAGTGTGAGTTTTCAGACTCATGGAACCATGCTGATTATGATACTGTTCAGGTGTTTGATATGTGAAGTCCAATGGGATGACTTTCTGAAACTCAGTGGAGAGAATGTGGGATGCTCATCATGCTTTCTGCCCAGTACCCATTTCTCTTCTTATAACATTATCTCATCTTTTGTGGATCCATGAAGGTTCTCTTGGTAAGACTTTGAAACAAGATGGCAAGAGGTGGGCATGCGGGCCAACCTTAACCAATGGAATTCCATATGCCCTAACATTCACCTTCCAGCACAAAGAAATGAAAAGTCTGGGTTGATTCTTCTCCCATATCCTGAAGAAATTGCCGTTTGGTTCAGCAACGAATTCCTACTCATTGTTCTTCCTTAGTCCTAGTTAACTTTCTTTCCAATGCTTTGTTGTGATGATAAACCATATCTTCTTATATATGATAAAAATATATACTTTGTCTTTGCTCTGAGGGGGCCATATTTTCTTTTATATTTGCTTAAGTAAATGAAAGTAGCTGTTGCAACACAAATATACTTAATGTGGGACAAAAGAAGGCCCAATCGTGGGTTTTGCAAACCCAGCACAATTGTTGTTGTTGTCACATGGGCTTAGAGAGCTCTGACCTGGAGGACTTCTGAAAATCTAGCGCTGGCTGCAGGCCTGCACAGAATCTTCATCCACTAATGGGCGACAGCATAGTTTCAATGGGATCTGTGTACTGAGAGCAGATTCTTCTATTTTCATCTCTCTGGAATGTACCCTTAGTTTAATCTGGCCATTCCCAGCTGATGCCACTAATCACCAGGAGTGTTTGCAGTGCATAAAGCTTCCCCATTCCTGCAAGAGCACGTCAAGGACCATGAAGCATCAGTGCTAACTTAGTAGTCTCTGGAACTCATTGAGATCAACCCTGACTTAGCACCACAGAACTGAACTGATCTGTATCAGGCATCACTGTAGCAGAGGTTGGGCAGATGAAGACATCTCCCCTTTGCATTCCCATCACTGAAAAGCAGGATTGGATGATAAGGCATTCTGAAGGACAGTCTTGGATTCTGCTTATCTCTAGTTTAATTCTCCTAAACTACCAATCTGAAAAATTCTAGCATTTCCGTTTTTTACATGAAATCAACATATAGTATCCTCCATATTTGCTTATAATATTCATGATTCCAGTCGTATCTATTAAATCTTATATGACAGACTTAGTAAACATTTTTGAGTCCAGCTTCAGAAATTTAGCATCCCCTGAATCAAAGTATTCTGGATTGAGTGCTAATAGGAAATCAATTTCAAAGATGTTTCAACAAATTATTTTGTAAGCCATAAATTTGCCTTATGAGATGGAGTAGATTTCTTCATAAATATTGCTAATTCTTTTGTAAAAATTTCATGTAAATTCATACAATGTAACTGCATAAGTATAAAATTTAATATATATATATATTAATTCCATCTCTACTACAAATGAGTTAATGTGAAAATATTAACATATTTGGTACATCAATTTCCTATCAATTACATTGGTATATTCTAGCTGCTCACATAATAAATGAGAGGAACATCTATGGTCCAACTGAATCCCTTATAACACAACATCAGAGCAATTTATTCCTCATAATGTAAAAGGCGATTCCAGACTTAACTCTAGTTTGAACTGTGAAATAGAACAGGTGTTTCATTTTAATAAATAATGTGTTATTTTAATGGGATGGATGGCAATACAAGAATGGCAACAATCAAGAATACAAGCAACAAATAAATGTTGGTGAGGATGTGGGAAAAAAGATCCACTCATCCATTTGCTGGTGGGGCTGAATATTGGGGCAACCAGTCTGGAAAGTACTATGGAGATTCCTCAGAAAACTAGGAGTATCCCACTCCTTGGCATATACCCAAAGGAGTTAAAATCAGGACACTTACAGTGTCGCAGCCACATTCATGTTTATAGCAGCTCAACTCACGATAGGTAAGCTAAGGAACCAACCTAGGTGCCCTTCAACAGGTGAATGGATAAAGAAAATGTTGTGTACATACACAATGGAATATTCCTCAGCCATAGAGAATTATTTGAGGATGATTTCTGCTGGTGAATGGATAGAACTGGTGGCTAAGTGAAATAAGCCAGTCCCCAAAACCCAAAGGCTGGATGTTCTCTCTGATATGCAGATACTGACTCACAATAAAGTAGGGAGGGAAGAATAGCAGTTCAAAGGGGAATGAAGGGGTGGGAAGAGGAAAGACAGTGAATGAATCAGACATGACTTTTCCAAGTTCACATATGAATACATGACAGGTGTAACTCCACATCATGTACAACCCCAAGAACAGGAAGTTATACTCCATGTAAGTAAAATATGTCAAAATACACTCTACTGTGATGTATGTCTAAAAGGAAATAATAAAATATATGACACACACACCAATTGTGGCAACACCAATTGTTGACATTCTCCGGCTGTCATAACCTATTTCATCACCACACTGTCACCATTTATCCTCGAATTGCTTACTTCGGCTCCTTGTCTTATTGCCTATTTCATTCTTGAATGTTACAGTCACTGTCAACTGTAAGTAGAGCATCTCATCTTCCCATGACCCTTGGTGGCAAAGATGAGTAGCACAGACTTTGTATTATTCACTGCTTCATGGCACATGGTAGTAATTTATTTAAAAATCTATAAATAGATCATTGAATAAAATATAATAGTGTATCAAATAAGCAGGCTAGATGTAACAAGATAAATATTACTTTTTCCATATATATGACACTAAGAAACTAAGAACTATCATTCACAGCTTGTGAATTCATTTGTGGCAGAACCCTTCCTGGGCTTTGTTCTTCTTGCTATTTTCCATCTCTTGCTAATGCTCAACATTTCCCTGACATGTTTCTTGCTTTGCTGATTTTGTCACTTAGCAGAGAAAATATAGCTCAGCATCCATCTTTTAAATTGTGCAGAGAGTAAAACTTCCCTGGTCCAAGACAGACGATGGTAGTTTTTCTTCTGTTTGGCAAGAATGCAACACGATATAAAAATTCTGAGAAGGAATTGGAAATTAGAGTTGAGTGATAGCAGAGATGCTAAGAAAGGGAGAAAATTGACAGCAAATCAAGGAAAGAAAAATGAGACGCTCTGGTTGGGAAATTAGAGAACATTGCGAAATTCACCTTGGGAGTAATGTGCCTATTGAACACTTTGGCATTGAGATTGAAAACAGGATGTAGAACGCCACAGAGAAAATAGAAAAAAAAAAATGCTTCATTCAACCCCTGAGAACATCTTGGTTGACAAGCAGCTTCTAGTCTGGAAACAGGAGGAGAACACAACCTACACAGCCAGGGTGCCTATAATTAGTGCTGGTCTCCTGTGCTGACCTGACAGTAGGAAAAGAACAGAACTTTGTTGGCAGCATTGATTGTGTAGCTCATCAATTCCTTGGATTCTAGAAGAGAATTCTAATTCTAATACAGGGCAGTCAAGAACCTTGCACAGGTTAAATGACACTGGAAGGTGGATCGAGGGATCTTTAGAGGGATGGAGGAGGGAACAGTCACTTTAAATCTTCCAGCCCAACATCTGGTCCATCTCAAGGGTTCTAGCTGTTGATCTGTTGGTTGTTTCCCTGGGTTTTCCTTTGGTTTATGTATGGTGCATATGTATAGATTTTTATCCTGCATATTTTGATGCTGTGCTAGGAGACTGAACAACCCACTGTAAAATGTTTCTTTTTTGACTACTGTTTTGACAGACAATTAACTTATTAAGGTTCAAAGTGGAAGCTGCCCTATCTCCTGGTGGGTGGACTTCCCAAGTCAGCTGAGTTTTCCAAGCCTTTGCTGTGTTCCTTTGGTTTATCTGCCCCACATAGGACAGCTCAGGGCTGAGCCCAGGGTCTGTCAATTCATACGCAGAGCTGAGGAATCCCATTTTCTCATCTCTCCTCTCTCCACTTTCCCCGGCATCCTTACTTCCAGGGCTCCCCTTTCCTAGTCTTCCGGCTTGGAAGATGGTTTGGGTTTAATTTTGCTTTGGGGGCGTTCAGCCCCTGTTGCTGCCACAGGGTTATGCACATTGGGGCTGTCATTGGAACAAACAGGACACCACCACCACCACCACCACCACCATCCCCCTCCCCCCCCACCACCACCATCCCCCTCCCCACCACCCCTCTGGCCAGAGAGACAGTTTGTCTCTGAATTTGCAGCCTGCACTACACTATGTACATCACCCCACTCTGCTGCTGCCCTTGGATCAAAGCACAGTGATGGAGGAGAGGAAATAATTGGGAAATTCACACATTATTTGGTCTTCCTTTCCCAAAATTTCTTTCTGCTTTCAGAGTTGTCAGGTAATTTGGGGTTTTTTTTTTTTTTTTTTGTGTGTGTGTGTGTGTGTGTGTATGTGATATTGTGTCCAGAGTGTTCAGTTATAATCAGTGGGAAAGATAGCAGTAGGTTTGCTCTATTTTAATTTCCACCAGAAATCCAATATCTGCCCATTTTGCCTAATTTTTTTATGATAAGCACAAGCATTACTTATGTATTTCAAAGTTATATGAAACAGTAAAAATCATCTATGCTTTACATTTTCTAAAATTGCTGAGCAAAAATAGCAGTTGAAGGATTTCAGCAGAATTGGAGGACATGTCACCATTCTCCTGTGTATCCCTGTTGTTGAGGCTTTGCCCATGGTTCTCCCCTGGGAAACAGTGCGAGTGACTCTCCTCACCTGCACTCCGCCCTTGGCCTCTGGTGCATATCGGCCAGGTGAGCGTTCCCTCTCCCAGCGGCCCTTGTTTTATGTCTGTTTCCTCTGTTGCTAGAACAGCTAGCTCTGTCACGATGCAAAGCTCTCTGTGGTTATCTGCTCTGATGTAATTGACCTAGTACTTTTTTCTAAACCCTTCAAAAAAAAATTTTTGGTAATAAAATAGCAATAAACATACTTTTAGGATATTTCTAAAGAAACTTCCCAAACATAAGAGATAGTGTGCAGACTTAGAAAAAACAAATTATCAAGGTCCATTCACATGTGAAATTAAAGATATTCATCAATTTGGTTAAATTTTAACATATTAAATGGACACAGCAATGATACAGTGTATAGTTAGTCCTGTGTACAGTTATCTCATTTGAAAAAGTATTTATTGGACTGGAAAACTTTTAAAAATAATGACCATAAATATCTAGAAGGATAACTTTTATAGGTGGATTTTTGTTTGTTTGTTATTCTCTTATTTCTACCCGTATAAAAATAATAGTAATTTACAAATTAGTTTCTGAAGTTGGAAAACTTGAAGGAGTCCTAAAGTTGCCACTATTATGTAGAGCACAAGATAGTCACTATCTGGCTTCCTGATTTAATAAAATCAATTATTTCTTATTTTGTACAATATTGAAGTTATAAATAATATGGTAAAAGAATGACCCCAGATTCCATCATTTTAACACAATTATTAATATATCACATTTTCTTGCAATAATTTTTCATAGGCATTTCTTTCTCATTTAACTTTAATCAGTCTATAGACAATTTATATTACATTTTCCTCTTTTTAATAAACTTTTCCATTATGCCACATGCTCTTTATAACCTTATTTTTATTTGGTAGTTGATACACCAAGAAAGGATGACACCATGGTTATTACAAAAAAAAATTTGTTTATGTACAATTAGATTTTCCTCAGTTTTTACTCATTAAATAACACTATAATAAAAATCTGTAACTATAGCAATTTCACATTTTTTTATTATATCCTTAGAGTTCTCGGGGATAGAGTTAATGTTTAAAATTAATATTATTTTAATACTTTTTGAAAAACTTTATTCAGTTGCAATCAAAGTATTATCTTAGTAATTACAAAGTTACTTTCATTACTGTGCTAATTTAATCTTTGAGTAGTATCATTTTTGGGGAAATCACTTTAATAAATAACAAATAGCATCTCAGTGTTATTGTGGTGCATTTTTTATTACTAATTAGATTTAATATACATGATTTTTACTGTATTATCTTTTGAAAATTATCTTTTCATGCTCTGTGTCTGTAGAAATCAGCTCTTTATAGATCTCTCTGATGCTAAACAATAATATTTGTAATCATTTTTTAAAAATCAGAACATCTTTTAAAGCTCCATAATCTTATTTTCAGCAAATCTGCTTTTTGCCTGTGTATACCAACTTTTTGTAGGTCTGGTGGCTGACCATCAATGCAGCACAGTAAGGACCAGGTGCATTGCAGGTACTATTTATTTTTGTCAATCCTGTGAAGTAAGTACCATTATTAGTATTACCATTTTAGAGGTGACTGAAGACAAGTTCAGACAAGGTATGTTTTAGTCAGTGTTTTCATAGCTTTAACCAAAAGACCAGACAGAAACAGTTTCAGAAGAGGAAAAGTTTATTTTGGCTCAAGGTTTCAGAGGTCTCAGTCCACAGAAGGCTGACTCCATTGCTCTGGACTTGAGGTGAGGCAGAGCATCTTGGCGGAAGGGTGTGGAGGAGGACAGCAGCTCAGGACAGGGCCATCAGGAAGCAGAGAGAGAGCTGTACCCACCAGGGACAAAATATAAACTCCAAAGGCACGCCCCAGTGACCCACCTCCTCCAGCCACACCCTACCTGCCTACAGTTCTCACCTGTTGATCCTGAGCAGTGGATCAATGCACTGATGAGGTTGTGACACAAGCATTTCCCCTCTAAACTTTCTTGCATTGTCTCATGACATGTGAGCTTTGGGGGAACACCTCACATCTAAACCATACGGCAAATTGAGAAAGGTCACAGAGCTGATAGGACTGTGTTCATCAGAGTTCTCCAGAGGGACAGAACCTACAGGAGGTGAGCGAGAGAGAGGAGAGGCAGAGCTATAGATACAGATAGGTGACAGGGGATTTATCAGGGGACTGCCACATGTGGTTGTAGAGGCTGGGCTTCTCCACAGGCACTCTGCATGCTGTGCAGCTGGTGGTGTGGCTTAGCCCAAGTCCAAAGGCCTCAGAGCCAGGGAGCCACCGAGTGACTCTTGGTCTGAGGCAGAATCCTTGAGGACCCAGGCAGCCTCTGCTGGAAACTCTGGAGTCTGGTGGCAGGAGACTTGATTCTTATGTGCAGGGGAAGGGGACTAAGTGGCCCAGTTCCAGTAGTGAGGGGGACCACTGTTCCTCAGCCCATTTTTGTTCTGTTGAGTCTCTGCTGATTAGAGGGTGCCCACCAGCAACGAGAGCAGATTTCCCCCTCTTGTCCACCAACTCTCAGGCGTCCCCTCAGGAAGCACCCTCAGGACACACCAGAAAGAATGCTCTGTCAGCCCTCTGGTTCCAACCCAGTCTAGGGAACACCTATACTTAGCCCTCACATCAATGGAGCCAGAACTGCCCCACACACTGCGTGCGCTGCCCACCACACCCGGGCCAGGGAAGGCAGCCAGAGGGGCTGATGCACAACCCCATCACTGAGCCTCAGCCTCAGCTTCGAGTCTTAGCTGAGTTGCTATAGCGAAGGCACCAAGGATAGGACAGCTTAAACAATAGAATTCAGTAGCTCACAGTTCTGTGGGCAGGGTGGTCCAAGCCCAAGGCACTGCAGCATCTCAAGGTGAGGGCTTTCTTGAGGGCTATGGCTGGCTGTCTTCTTGCTGTATCCTCCTTGTGGGAAGAGAGCCTCCAGCCTCTGCCTCTTCCTCCCCTCCTGGGGACACTAATCCCATCACAGGGTGTCTACTCTCGGGATGTCATCTAATCACCTTCCAAAGGCCCACCTTCAAAGACCACCAGATTGGGAATTGGGCTTCAATATCTGAAGGGGGGTTGGGCTAGCATTCCGTCCACAGCACCTCGTAAGCAGAAAAATAACAAGAACATAAAGCGAACCCCTCAGTGTGACTCAAGAGCAGTTTCCCGTCATCCATGTGAACCTGCAAAGGAGAGTTTGATGGAGAGAAACCTGGGCCTTCCATTTATCCACTGAGTGACACAAGGGCTCATGGAATCGCTTAAAGTCACAATGTCCCCATCTTAAAAAATGGGGTTACAGAGCTTTCCTAGGGTTGAATGAGATTATATATGTAATGGCCTGAGAGATGCTCAATAGATAGAGAGTTGCTATTTTTGTGTTTGGTTTCCAAGACTAACTGAATGTGTAATGTGTCAAATGCCTTCAGATGATGTGCTCAGGCTGCTCCTACTGAGAGTCACTAAAGTGCTGAGCTCGTGCCAAGACTTTAATTGGAAGAAAATTAAGCATTATAGAACTTCTAACAAACGCTCATTTGCTGGAAACTTTCCAGTGCAGACTAAATTACTCTTAGTGCATCTATGGACAATTTCATGTCCTCCAAAATCACTGTACCTTGACTGTGTTCATTGTGTACATTCCTGAAATAGGCTTGAATAATTGATTGAGGGAAAGAATAAAAACCCATACTGTTAACAAAATTGGATTTTGAGTCCCACAATCCTAATTACAGCTCTGCAAAGTGCCCTCCTGTCTCTTAAAACAATTACCTACAGCCTGGACTTTTATTTCTTCTCATTATCTGTAGATATTATCTTCAAAGTAGGTATAGACAGAGGATTATTACTCTTTAATCCAATATTGTTATAGGCACAGTCATATGATACCAAGATGTCTTTGGAAGTAATTTGCTTTGCAGTTTCCTGATTTTCTTTTAGGAGGTGCCTAATGAAACACATTTCTGGTTTTTATGTTCACTTATCTTTTTTTGCTTCTACAAGTGGATTCTTAGTCATTTGGTCTTTCTCACATAATCATAACTTTCCCATGATATAATTAAAGTTATTGCATTTGCTGTCTAAAAAAACAGTATAATGTTTAAATAATCCCACACTCAGGAGCTAGAATGTCTATATCTATTTGTCTTCATCCACTTAAAGACGGTAGAAAGAATATTTGGGGTAAGCAGGAAAAATGTTAACTAGAAATCCTTAAGTAGCTATTCTTGAATTACACAAAGATTGTATTGTTTAAAAATACTTCTAAGTGCCTCCAGTGAGTATTGATCAAGATTACTGCCTGTTTGGGTTTTAACAACTCAGTGCTCACCTAATTAAAATGGCAGTGCTCATTCTCAAACTGTTTAGTATATTTGTTCCTACTGTGATGGATAAATCATTTGGAGGATATAATCCTTAATAATCTTTAACAAGACCCTAAACTGCAATCCATCAGAATTATCCCCTGAATGTGATTATTCCTTCTGCCTCTGCTGAACATTTATATAGCAATGAGATGTTACTATCGCCTGAGGGAGTTGGCTGGGCTGTAACATATTTCAGAAGGAACAGTTATTTCTTTGAGAGACCAAGATACAAATTGGAGAGTGTATCCAAGGACCTCAACCTCAGAGATTCCTCTAGAAGTGGAATGATCCAGAAAAGCCACTCTGGATAGATTTTTGAAATATAGTCTTTTTAAAAAAGAGTGCACATGGCTGCTGAAGACATAAAAATGACTGGTATGTTCCACTTATCATCTCACAAAATCCACGTCTTTCTTCATGGGCATGTTGTGATTAAATTCCATCTAGTGCATCTGACCTAAATACTTTGCCCTTAGCAAGCTGATGTGACCTTGAACTCCAGAGGGGACAGAGGCAGCCTTGGGCTTTCCACATGCATCAGTGTGCATAGACTTTACCCATTGGTTTTAGCTCATCAGTCAGACTCTGCTCTTGCTGTAATTTTGGTGATAGTGGGAGAACCTGCGTTAATCGCCATCTGTGCTTGCCCAGCAGAGACTCCACGGCCTTCTCTGTAGTTAACGGCTGGGATTTTAAAAGCTTTGCTTGTGTTTAGAAGAAAAAGAAACATTTACTAGGTGCTATTTCAAAAGTGATGATCTTTTTTCTCAGCATGTCCTTAATTTCCAAAAAGACTTTTTAGCCATTTGACTATCACTGTCCCCTTCCTGTACATCTTTGACAGGGGCTCAGGACACATATTTAGATTACTCTGTTCTCTTCTGTCTTTACATTGAGTTTTGAGACCTCTTCCTGTGAGCAAGGTAATAAGTAAGCATCCCCCATAGAAATTCAGCCTAGATCTGAAGTCTCATTGTGTGCATATACGGAAATGTCCCTGTAGAAATGCTTAGGTCTAGAGAGGGAGCTGGACTACACTCACAGTTTGGTTTAAATGCTGATGCTCACACAGCAAGACGGTATGCAAAGTTTTATTACTCACATAAAGAGGCTTTCGCAGGAGAGCAGGGGGCTCCTAAGCAGGTCCAGGAGTGATCTGAAAGAGGTGGAAGTGTTGCCAGCCTAGAGTTTTGATGGTGGCTGGGGACAGGGCTGCAGGGAGAATTCCCCAGTGGCCTGAATGTTCTGCCTGTGCAAAGCAGGGCATGTCTGGCTCTCCCACTAGCATGCCCAGAGGTGGAACAGACAGAAGGAAAAGGGAGGGGGACTCGCAACTGTCAGCAAACATCAAAAACAAATCCCCTTCTTTACAGTCCTCTGCCTGAACAACACACAGCACAGGTTTGAATACGCCCACGTAAACAGGCCGCTGCCTCCAGCACAAATTCCCCTAACATTGCCAGCACGGATTCCTGTAAGGTTGCCATGCATTACGAGGACTTGGGTTGCCATGATAACCCCAGTCTCGTAATTCCTGTTCCTTTGTGATTCTCGCATCTTGCCTCCCAAGACTGTGCTTTGTAATTACATTGACACAGAATTCAATCCATGTGTCATGACCAAGATGATAACAGAAACAAAAACATCCCCCTTACATAAGAAATATGCATTTGTGGGGTTGGGGATTTAGCTCAGTGGCACAGTGCTTGCCTAACACAGCCCTGAGTTCGGTTCTCAGCCCTAGGGTGGGACAAGAAATAAGCATTTGTGGCAGGCTATTCCAAAAGTTTGATAATTCAAGGGAAGAGAGCAATGAAGAGATTACTGTTACTGTTAATGGGAATTGGCAGAAATGCCTACAAGAATTTGAGTTTTAAATACTAAGACTTTTCCCCTCCTTTCTATATAATATAAACTAAATCATTTGTCTTCTGTCTCACTGTGATTGTGAGATTAGATATAAATAGTTTAGTTTGCACATGTACACTTAAGTTCATGCGGTTTGCTGATCTTGTGTTTCTCCTTGAAGGTTAAGGAAGAAACGTCTCACAAACTTGTCTTTGACTCGGGAGACTGAGAAATGCTAATGTTCCCCTGAAAAATGAAACTGAAGATCACAAAAGATCTCTTTTAATTAACCTTTTTGTTATTTGTATAAAATGCAAAAAGTGGATACAGAGAGTATTCAAATTTTTCTATTTTCCTCTAACCATATTTTCCCCAATCAAAATACACATTTTAGGGCCAGGCAAGGTGGCCTAGGCCTGCAGTCAAAGCTACTGGGGAAGCTGAGGC
Source organism: Marmota flaviventris (assembly GCF_047511675.1). Lineage (NCBI taxonomy): Eukaryota > Metazoa > Chordata > Mammalia > Rodentia > Sciuridae > Marmota > Marmota flaviventris. The sequence goes on along the minus strand of NC_092505.1, from coordinate 108,729,681 downwards.
AGGAGGAGCACAAGTTCAAGGCCAGTGTCAGCAAGTTAGCGAGGTCCTGTCTCAAAATAAAAAAAAATAAAAAGGGCTGGGGATGTAACTCAGTGATAAAGCACCCCTGAGTTCAATTTCCAGCACCAAAAACAAACAAACAGAAAAGCCCAACACCTCAGAACTAAACCCAGAACAGTTTCTGCTTGTTTTGTTAAGATGTATGTTTATGCAGGGCGCAGTGGTGCACACCTGCAATCCCAGTGGCTCAGGAGGCTGAGGTGGGAGGATACCAAGTTCCAAGCCAGCCTCAGCAAAAGCGTGGCACTAAACAACTCAGTGAGACCATGTCTCTAAAAAAATACAAAATAGGACCGGGGATGGGGCTCAGTGGTCGAGTGTCCCTGAGTTTAATCTGAGGTACCAAAAAAAAAAAAAAAAAAAGAAAAGAAATGAAGGAAGGAAGGAAGGAAGGAAGGAAGGAAGATGTATCTTTGCATGATTGTTTTGCTGAAATACACTTTAGTTTCTCACATTCCCTCATGAATTTGGGACTGAGAGATACATTACTCTTACTACAGTGTCAGCTTGGCACCAGGGTTGGGCGTATTCACAAACACTGATGACAGTGTCATCACTTGTCACTAGCCAATAGCAAGTAGCCTCAGATGGGTGGCCCTGCTCTGGGATGCGTCCTTTTGCCTCTACCTCCTGATGAGATTCCCCCTGAAGAGGCCAGTCTCACAGATGCACCTTCTGGAGCTTGGTCTTGCAAAATTGTTAATAGTTTGGATAAGCCAAATATAACTCTTATTAAGCCTCCCTCTGCCTTCAGATATCAGCACAGACGCCTGGGAAACAGCTTGCCAGGCTTTCATGGAATAAAGTTAGTATTTTGCATGATGTAGGAGTTTCCTAGGGCCATCCAACACCAGAAAACCTTCAAGAATAAGATGCAAGATGAATTTGCCTGACCAATTTAGCTAAAATATTAGGAGGTAGCTTTAGAGAAGAGAAATTAGTTACAAACATCAGTTTTACCTATATTAAATAGAAAGGTCAAAAACATTGCCTTGAATCTAAAATACGATATGTCTACAATGATCTTTTTTATCATTAAATCCTTCATTTTGTCTTTCATCATCCTTAGGAATCAATGCATCTTTATAATTAAACATTTAATTTATTTTTCCCTGAATAAAGAGAAATTGATATTAAAATATAAACCCTGATATATCCCTTAACACAAATTAGTGAAGACTGAACAGACCAATTGCATAATTTTTTATAAATATGTGGGTGGCTTTAAATAATTGTGATTAAATTTACATAAAATAAAATCAGTCCTCTAATCATTAACCAGAGATTCTTTTGAAATGGACTCTCACTATTGCCCAGGCTGGCCTTGAACTTGAGATCCTCCTGTCTCAGACCCCCAAGTAGCTATGATTCAAACGTCACCACCACACATAGCTCTGTTAACCAGAATTTAAAATTGATTAAGTCCAATGACATTTTTCTTGAGAATAACCAGTTGCCTTAAGACCTGTAGATTCAAAAAAACTTCATTTAAATTTTTCCTTAATTATTAATGGTATATTATTAATGGTATATCCCAAGTGGAAATTTTAAAAAATGCCCACCTAAATACATGAAAATTGATCTAAATTAAATAATTTCCAGAAAGAAGCAGAGCACAGCACCCAATTGGTGGTCGTACCTACCATACAATAATTATCACCGTGGCACTAACACATAGCAACTATCATTACGGTACTATTGTAGTTTTCACTTGATAACAAAACTTCAGGATATTTTCTCTCCACCTCTACAAGTACACATTCTTCTAAAGCAATAAATCATCTCAGTAGCAAGATGACTTTTATATCTGTTCAAATTGTGCACATCTTAACTTTATCTTTTATGCTCATAGTATTCTCTGTCTCTTTAATACTCAGGTTTATGTGATATAAAGAAACTGAAAAGAGAGAGGAGGAGAAGAGAAAAGGAAATAATATCTACTATCTCTGGAGAAAGTCTTGATTGAGGGACTATATTATTTATGAAGAATTTATGCTATATAGAAGTCATGAATCTTTTATCCTAAGATATATGCCCAATAAAGCTGGGTTTGAGAAACTTTTCTTCTTAAGAAAAAAAAAACAAAAACCTGTGAATGTTTATCTTGTGGAGGTGATTGATATTATTCTTCAACTTCACTGGATTTTGGACCAATTTTAAGAAACTCACATGGAAGGATTGTAACTTGCCATATCTTTAGGGCTAAGAGGTAGGAGCCCACTTGCCCAGTTAAGATGCATCAGAAAGGGAGGTGACATCAATGATGGGAACTTTTAGCATTGTCTTCAGCCCTTCATCAAGGTATATAAAAGAGTAATTCAGAAAGTGACTGAATAGAGACTAGAACTAGTTCTTCTGCTTCTATTCTTATCCAGACCAGTCCAGACTCCCACAGAGCAGGGAGGGAATGGAGGGCATTGGGACATTCCTACTCTCTGCCCTACTTCCCATCTGTGCCCCAGAGGTAACTGGAATGGCCTTTGGAGCTGCATAAGTACTTCTTGGAACACTGAGGGGTGGATCTGAGCTGAGGAGACTGAGCGTTTAGCAGTCCCTTCTGACTCTGATGATCTGGGACCTTGCCACAACCACCCTACCAGCCGGTGTCAAAGAGGCCTGAGAGTGGAGTCAGAACCAGTAGCTTCCAGATGCGCTCAGGTGCCCGGGAAACCAGGGCTCCTCAACAGCCTGAAGAGGGGTGCAGAGTTGGACAGAAAGGGAAGGATACTGGAGCCTGGAAGTCTCAGGTAGGAAGAAAGGCCGCGACAGCAGATAGGAGCAGGCATGGTTGAGGAGGTGGTTAAGTCCAGATGGGCAGTGTGGACTGGAGGGAAGGCCACTGGATTTGAACAGGCTTTTCTGGGGGTGACTAGAATCAGAGGGGTTTTGTGGGCACTTTTGGTGAGTTGGTTTGCAGAATGGGAGCTTTATGTAGACAGAAAATTCTGCTGTAGGAAAAAGCAGAGGTACATTTCTGAACCCCTCATATACCAGGAAGGTTGAGGACAGGTTTAAGGAAGCTACGAAACAGACCCTTTTGTTTGAGCCTAGGCACAGGTTCTATACCCTAGAAACAATAATTTTTTCAGACTCGAGGCTTTCAATAATTTAACTCCTGCTGTTGCTGTATGAATTATTTCATCTTTCCAACAAGTTACATGTGTTGATTAATGATTAATAAACATTCTCAGTTTTAAACCAAGGAACCAGAGCTGATTGTCAGCACCAATAACCACCTTGAGTTCATTTCATCCTCTGGGGCCAGTGAAACTTGTTGGTCTTATGGGAAAGGAGAGATGAGTTCCTGCTGGGGAATTACACAATAAAATCCCAGCCACAAAACCACTGGTGTTGGTCTCCAGTCTGCAAGTGAGGGAGGCCTGCAGGACACACGGGTACCAGTGACTCATTCAAGGTCACATAGCTAAGAGATGGTTTGAAAGAGGAGAGGCAGAGAGGGCGGACCACGAAATACAAACTATTAGAATCTTAGCAGAAGAGAACTCAAAACTATGTTTAAAACTTCAATGAGTTGCTTCACTTATCCAAACATAAGTCAAATAAACTATGAGGCAGGAACCCTCAGTGGGCTGGTTGGCAGGAACACTCTCAATTATGTAAAGCACGACCCTACACCATGGCTCACCAAAAATATTTCTTTTGTGCAAAAATTTAGTTTTCTTTGAGAGACTGATGTGTGTATCTCTTACGTGACTAATTTAACTCAATCTTTCTTTTTTTATGGGAAATGTTCCCAATTTATTTTACATAGCTAACATTTAGCATTTAACATCAGTATTTCATAATTATAGACCCGCACAGAAATTTACATGACAATATAAATACAAAATCTGTAAACAAAAAATTAGCAAATAAATTCAAGGAATATTTTCAAGGACAAAAAGCCATTGACCAAGTGGATTTTTTTTAATTGGTGCATTATAGTTGTACATAATGATGGTATTTGTTATATTTTCATAAATGCATACAACATGACTATATAATTTGGTTGATACCACTTTTCAATACTTCCCTCTTCCTTTCTCTCTTCTCAGCCCCTGGTCCATTTCCTCTACTGATTTCCCTTTGATTTTCATGAGATCCACTATTCTCCTTTTTTTCCTTTTTCCTCTCTAGCTTCCACATATGAGAGAAAACATACAACCCTTGACCTGAGTCTGACTTATTTCACTTGATATAATGGTTTCAAGATTCATCCATTTTTTCTGCAAATGAAATTTCATTTTTTCTTTATGGCTGAATAGAACTCCATTGCATATGCATACCATATTTTCTTTTTTTATTAAATTATTTTTATTAAATGATGGCAGAATGCAATTCATTTTATATTACATATAGAACACAATTTCTCAAGTCACTGATTGTACACAAAATATTTTCACACCATTTGTGTCTTCATACATGTACTTAGGAACTGAACAGACACTTCTCAGAAGAGGATATACAAGGAATTAACAAACATATGAAAAAATGTTCAACATCTCTAGCAATTAGAGAAATGCAAATCAAAACTACACTTTTGGGGTTGGGATTGTGGCTCAGTGGCAGAGCGCTTGCCTAGCACGTGCGAGGCCCTGGGTTCGATCCTCAGGACTACATAAAAATAAAATAAAGCTATTGTGTCCAGCTACAACTAAATAATAAATATTTTTTTTTAAAAACTACTCTTTCATCTCACTCCAGTCAGAATGTCATTTATTAAGAATACAAACAACAATAAGTGTTGGTGGAAAGTGGGAGAAAAGCCTTGGTTGAGGAGGTGGTTAAGTCCATCTGTGCCTAGGCTCACTCATCCATTGCTGGCAGGACTGCAAATTGGTGCAGCCAATATGGAAAGCAGTATGGAGATTCCGTGGAAAACTTGGAGTGGAACCACCATGTGACCCAGCTATCCCACTCCTTGGTTTACACCTAAAGGACTTAGAAACAGCATACTACAGGGACACAGTTATATCAATGTTTATAGCAGCACAGTTCACAATAGCTAAATTGTGGAACCAACCCAGATGCCCTTCAGTGGGAAACTTTGGTATATATACAGGATGGAACATTACTCAGGATTAAAAGAGAATAAAATCATGGCATTTGCTGGTAAATGGATGAAGTTGGAGAAGATAATGCTAAGTGAAGCAAGCCAATTCCAAAAAACCAAAGGCCCAATGTTTTCTTTGATATGAAGATACTGACTGATAATGGTAATGGGTGGGGAGCAGGGGAGAATTGGAGGAACCTAAACTGAGTCATTCTACTCTGGTTGCTTGGAAAATCAATGTAAGATGTATCTGCTTAGTTAATGAAATTTGATTGTTTTCTTTAAGTCTTGTTTTTCCTATTTCATGTTATTTAACTTTCTAAATCCTATGACCTCAGTGAAATAAATAAAAATATGAGGAGACAGACAATGTGATTTTAATTCACCAGCGTCACAATGAAGGTGACCACCCAATCAACTTGAGAAATAAGGATATGATTCTTACTTTCTCCATCCACCAAAACATTTTGTTGTTGTTATTTTCAATTTTTACTCGAGCATTATAATTATATGTAATAGTGGGATTCATTCTGTCATACTTGCACACACACACATCTATCTCATTCCCCTTCCCTTCCCTTTTCCTCCCCTCTCCCTCCCCCTGATTTGCTGGCTTTACTTTGCTGATCTCCCCTCTATTAGCATTATTTTAATTAATGCAGTCTAATTATATATAAAAGTGGGATTCATTGCGATATACTTGTGCATGGACATAACATAATTTCACCCAGTGCATTTCCTTCTGAGTCCCTGTTCTCCAGGAGGGAAGAGAGAGGCAAGATTCCTTGCTAAGTGCCCTTTTTAACTGGAATTTTGGCTTCAAGACTAAAATTGACAGAATCTTCAATAACCCTGGCTTTCTCCACGTGGTTGGTGGAAGAGTCCTCACATTCTGCTCCTGGAGACCACCTCCCTCTCGGTGTTTGTTTTTTAAACTTGGCCCATGTGAACAAGACACAAACCGTGGAGCAGAACACAGGAGAGCCCACTGTTTGGGTGTCAGTGTTGAAGGATTCTCTTTCCTACAGGGTAGAGCCAATTCTGCATGAGGGTCAGGCACTGGCCTGACATAAACAAATGATCAGTTCACATCATTTCTGAGTAAAAATCTGAGAGTCTCTACTTCTTTTGTGTGGCTCTTCATGACTTATGAAGTACAGGAGCTACTAATAATAGGCCTTACATGTATTTCTCCTGTGCATCCTTAGGACCTGTTCATTCCTGTGACAGAACTTGATTCCATAATCATGCCTCTTTAAGGCAGCTAGACCACTCTACTTTTTTGATACCTGTATATATTATATATATAAATTTTCCTTTTTTTCTGTGATAAAAACATTGAAATTCAACAAGCCAAATAAGATCATAATTCGAGAAGAGATTCAGAGAGAGGAATAGATAGTGAATATATGTTTTGGGGACCGAAACAGGAATAAACGCAGATAATTAACATAAATCTAGAATCAATTAAATATCATAGATCCAAGGATAATGCTGAAGCCAAATCTGTTTCCCAGTCTAAAACGATGTATCTCTGAAGATACATTCCCAGAGGGCAGAAATGTTTTTCCACACTTCACAAGAATTAAGGATTTGCATGGTACCCTGCTCATCTTCAGGGAGAGACCTCATGTACAGAAGACTTCTCAGATTCATCAACCTCAACACTGATGCCTGCTGGAGACCCACGCTGCCCACCATTTCTGCCAGGCTTCAAAGAAAACAGATGCACAGAACAAAATGATAGAGATTACTAAAAATCACCTTCCTAGTCAAACAAGGACGTGCATTTGGACAATCTCGGGCATTTTTTTTTTTTTTACTGAGAATATTATTTTGTGAAACAAATTTTGGAGATAGATACTCATGGCCATAGATTTATGACTCTGAATTCTAATTTTTTGAATAAATCACACTTAGCATGGCCAAGATGAATGCATTTGATATTTTTACAGCAAAAAATAATACATATGTGTGCACATAAGGGATTCAATTAATCTCCTTGTGCTTCATAAATAGTGTGGCAAGTGCTCTCTGGAACAGAAAAGCCTAAATCATTCTGAGACCTTGATTTTCATGGATCTGGAGAGCAGTCTGACAAATGGCTGGCTGCCATGATTTGTGATATTCTGCCCCCTCTCATAAGGTTCCTTTCTGCTGTGACTTGTGCTACTAATTAGGTATTGGGGGAATAGTCAAAATGAAGAATACATTCTGCTCAACTTGTTTGCATATAAATCTTTAGTGCAATCTGATGCAAAATATTTCTATACTTTCTTTTCATTCACTACAACTTTTTGGTAAGAGAAAAATTCTGAGGAAAAATTTTTCCTCTTTTTCAGGAAGAAAAAAACCCTACAGTATAATTTAAACTGTTTTCTGTATAAAAACAAAACAAAACAAAAACAACTCCCAACTCCCCAGCTGACTGGCATGAATCTTCCACATTAAGAAATGTTCTCATTTTTCTTCTGAATTTGCTTATCATACTAAGTTCTCACAGAGAAACTTCAGGCCACCCTGTTTTTTCTTTCCAGTTCTACATCCACTTACAAGTCCCCTCAGTGGTGGCCAAGCCTCCCCAGTCTCTTTCCAATGCCAAGGAGGCCACGGACAAGCACCTCTCAGGTCTATGACGTGTGCAGGGAGCTTTCTCTCTGGATGTGCCACCATATCCTTGGGAGCCCAGGTCATGTTCCCTGTGGGCTATTATCATCAATGCATACCATGACAAGATACCGACTCCTTCAATGGCCATTTTGGCTTGGGGACACTCTTAGTCTGGCTGAAACTTCCCTGGAGTTACGCTGTAGTCTGAAATGCTTCCTTTCCTCCTTCCTGCCCCCTGCCCCCTCAGGTGCACATCTCTGGGGCTCTTTGACACCTCTTTCCTTTTTCCCTGGCTCTCTTCCCACAAAGTCTCTTGATTTTTAATCCAACTCGGCATCCACTTTCTGAAGACTACTCATCCTCCTCACCTCTCATAACCAACAGCTGATTCTCCTGCCTCCAGTTTGCCTTCATCTGTCCTCTGCCAGTGGCAACCAAAATGACCCATCTGTCCACAGCTGTGCTTGGAGGGTGAGATGGTTCACCCTCTGTATTAAGATGGTTCCATGATCCCATTCCAATCTCTCCCTCCAGCTTCTCCATTTGTGCCTCTCAATCTCACACTTTATGTGACAATGATATCACATCCGTTGACACTTTCCACTCATGCCTTGTACTTGTTTCATCTGTGCCTTAGCTAAGGTCCAGGAGAAGCTCCCACCCCTTTGCCTTGATACAGAATCTCACCTGGTTGGCCTCTCCTCCAGGGGAACTCCCCAGATTACCTCCAGCTAGCTGTGGTGCCGGCTGCACCCACCTCCTGGTGCTCCTGGTCCTCTGTGTGGCTGCCTCAGGACCTGTGCCTCCAATGCAGCTGCTGTCTCCATGAGGCAGGAGCACCTCTGCGGTCACTTCATCTCCATGTGCCCTGTGCTGGCACATGCTCAGCTCAGAGTAAACAATAAATATTTATTTTTATTTTAAAATGTTAGGATCATATGTCATTAAATTACTATCTTTAGAAACTCTTAAAATAATAATTGATTAGTTTGTTCCAGTGTTGCATAATCAGTGGAGGACAAGCTGTTTGCACTCCAGATGATGCATGAGTAGATGAGTAGATGTACAGAATTACCGTTAATTCAGCATATAGGGTTAGTCTCCAGAAGGTGGACAAAGGAGAAAAACAAGAGCACATAGAATTGTTCCACTCCTCATTGACAGCGCACCTCTGAAGGAAAACAAAACACCCCAAACCAAAATAAGGTTTGAATTTTTTGGAGATGTTTTTTTCTAACCCATCCTTACCCATTTCTAAATGAAATAAGACTAATATTAAGCTAATAAACCAGTCTTCTCCCTTGGAGTTTTGGAAAGATGCAATGAGGAAAATATCTTGGTGCCTTTTCTGATAGATATTTTCAAACATTTTCCTCATTTACACATGCATGTGCTGAGTATGCACTTGACATTAGCAAATGAGAAAATATAAAAAGATGTGACATTGTGATAACTCACCCACGAATTCAAAGTAAAGAAAGAGCATCCTCAGAGTTTGTGGGATCAAGGTGTGATGACCCTCACATTCTGACTCAACTAATGAGGTCTGGGTATTATGCAATTGTAGAAGGAACCCAGCAATCCTTATATTTGTGAGCATAATAATGCTTTTAGAAAGTTGCATGAAAACAGAACTGTAGGGGGTAAAGGGTGAGGTTGGGGGAGTTTGTGTCCTGTAACCACAGACCCAGGGGACACCTCCTCAGTTCCTCTGGGGAATCGACAACCTTTCTGTCTTCTTTCTCATGACCTTCTGCACAGTCTTGGAGTGCTGCAACTTGTGGACTAGTCTGTCCTGGGCACTCTTCTTTGGGTTCTTGAGCACCGAGACATATTTGGATTCATGCTGCTGTCTTCCATAGACTGTGTCAAGGATGAGCATTTTGTAAATGTTTACAGAAAAGAGGATAAAGAAGGGTTGAAGGCAGGGATGAAGGGAGAGGATGGAAGGAAGATAAACAATGACGAATTTCAGTCTCTTAAAGTCTTAAAATCTCCTTAATTATAGCATTTAAAACCCCTGTTCTATTCAGGGGCTGCTCTTTGCAGGAAACAACTGGGAAAATTGTAGGGGGGCAGACTAGCTTCCCAGACCCTTTTAAATCATATCAAATGAACAATTGTTCAAAGCAGCTTTTCCTAGCAAGGGTCCTGCCTGGAGCAGAGAGGGCCTAAAATAGTGATCAAAGATCTGGGCCTTGTGAGATATGTCGAGGGAAGAGGGAAAGAAACCAGTTAAACCGAATAAATGCGTTAACTAGCACCCAGACCAGGCGTATGTTCTGCTCGGCAACTGTGTATGTGTTTCCGCTGCAATTGTTATCATTTGTTCCCAAGTAAATGGCCGTGTTCCTCTCTGCTCTGCTGTCCTTGATGATTAACACAGGCCCAAGAAGATGTCTGGGAAAGAAGTACATTCAATAAAAACAGAGCAGCATATGGCCAGGGAAGGCAAATGCATGCAAGGCAACAGACTTTCAAGTGCAGGCTTAGAAATATTTTGAAGGATGTAAAAAGATTATAGAAGTACATTCTCTCTTTTGCCACAGATTCCTTATAAGAAAATGTTCATGTTTCTAACACGTTCCAGAATATTCCTTCTTACGTCTCCTTTCAATAGTCAATGAGTTAGGCAATCACATTTTTTTTTTCTATGGAAGAAGAGAGGGAAGTTTTAATTAAACACATTCTAAATTACTCTGGTAGAACAGGTAAGGGGATTCCGAGTGGGGTGTGGGCTGGGAAAATACCAATTAATTTCTCCAAAAGATGGAAGGCATCGTGAGTCTATCCACAGGTCTAGATACTCCTTGGCAATACTATTTAAACAGCCTGGAAAGCGGAGTTCGGGGGAATGTTCCCAGTCTGCATTTTTAATCAAGGTTGCCTGACACATTTAATTAAAACTCAAGAAAACAACCCATCAACCAGTGCTTCCCAAATACAAAACATGGTGCTGGGCACTGGGTCCAACGTAGATGAGCAGGACTGGCAAGAAAGCATGTCTTTGGAGGGATTTCAAATCCTAAAGGGCACACTTGCAAGGTCCACAGGACAAAATGGGCACTGAGACAAAGGTCAAGGAAGAACTAGAGCAGAGCATGGGGGTGCCATCCTACAGAGTCCAGAGGGTGGAGGCTTCCAGGTGTGTGGGGTTTAACCTGGCAGGAGGCTGAGTCAGCACCAGCAGCAAATATGGCAGCCAGGAGCAAGGCTGGGTCACGTCACTTCAGTGGGGTCACTGCTCAGAGGTCCACTCTTGGACAGCGTCTTCCTTGTGTCCCTGGTTAACACAGCTACCCTGCTGGCCAATCTCCCTGGGCATGATGCACCCAGTTGTCTTTTCTGGGAAAAATCATTATGAATAGAAACTAATACTGATGACTCAGGATACCTTTTGGAGGGAAGGGAGGGTGAGGTGATGACCATCTAAATAAATAGACGAATTAATTTAAAGTAGAAATCTGTTCCCTAAAGAAAATGTGTGGGGCTAGGATTGTGGCTCAGCGGTAGAGCGCTCGCCTAGCACAGTCGGGACCCAGCTTCGATCCTCAGCACCACATAAAAATAAAAAAAGATGTTGTGTCCTCGAAAAACTAAAAATAAATATTAAAATTTTCTCTCTCTCTCTCTCTCTCTTTCAAAAATAGAAAATGTGAATGAGGTATCTCACATGGAAACTAGTTATAATTTCAGAGAATTAATACTAAAAATTAAGATTAAGAAGGGTGTTGTTAATATCCTTTAGCTATTGTTCCCTAAAACAACATATATATTTTACTGATTTGGCAAGACATTTTATATAATTTTTCAAATACCATTGATAGGTAAAATACATGTTTTACTAGACATTTTAATATTCTGAATTTGGCAATCTCACTTAAATGGAAAAATGTTCTAAGAAATAAAAATATAAATTAATTCCAAGTAAAAAAAATAAAGAAATAAGATGTGAAGGAACTTAACTATAAGTAGTGAGTGTTTACTAAAAAAATGAATAAATAAAAAATCAGAAATGTTTGAAAACTCAGAAAATTCTATAATCTTACCACTAAAATTACTTTCCTATGTCATTAAGTCATTTTTGAACAAAAAACAATGTGCTTTTCAAATACACAACATTCTGTGAAATTGGTCGTTAACCAATTATTGAAATATAGGCTATTCCTGGTTTTTGCGATTATAAGAAAATGATAACTTAGGAGTAAGAAGGCCAGTTAGACAGGAGCAAACAGCTCTGATATGCTATTGCACAGTAGGGTGACTACAGGTAACAGTAATGTCCTGTATATTTCAAAAGATTAGAAGGCTTTGAAGGTTTTCACCATAAAGGAACGGCAAATGTTTGAAGAGAGAAGTATGTTTAACCTGTTAAACTTTACATAACTTATCCTTGTCAAAACATCATATAGGACCCTGTGGATTTGCATAAATCACTTAAAAAGCAAACTTGATGTCAAAATTGCTATAGTGAATATTCATATGAATCTTTTCAACACTTGGGTTACTTTTTAAGAAAGTTAGGTGATGAGAGGGTAGTCATAGCATTGTATTCAAGAAGAGAGCACTTTTCACTTGTTCTTGTTCTAACTTACTTTGTAGAACAGTCAGAGAGACTGGGTCTGATATTGGAGGTGGGAAAACCCAGGTCAGTGTGTGGCTAGAGGATATCTGTGTTCTACATATGTGTTTTTTGCCACTACATCACAAGCTTCTGGTCATTTGTCTTCACACCCAGCTCTATGGCTAGCAGATTGGAGACCCTTAGTCTATTGAGCTGAATCAGTGCCAATTTAAACATCCAAAATAGCATATGGAAATATATAGTGCAGCTCAAATGTTGTTAGAAATTTTATTCTGACAAACACCATATTTAGAATACATTATATAATTGCACAATTTTCATGACAATTAATGCATCTATTCTATTATTTGATCCTGAGTACAGTTTAAAAATTTAAAAGGGATTCAAATAGTCAAGGTTAAGATATATCTAATGGTTACTTTCAGTTTGACATGGTTTAGGTCAAGCTGGGACAGGAACTAAATGTACAAAGAAAAAACAGTTTTCAGAATGAGTAAAGCAATATTAAATTCTAGTTTTTCAACACTCACCAGATGGGAAGAAATGAGCAGAACTTGTTGTGGTGTGGTGGTAAGCTCCAGGGAACACAGAATGACAGACAGCCCTGATGGATAAAGGTGGCGTGTACCTGGCTGCTTCAAGGGGATATGTAACCCAGGAACTAGAAGTTAATGATTAAGTAGGGTGATGGGCAAGATGGACAAGACAGTCATTAGAGTTAACATTATTAATGGCTTGCTAAAAGCCGGGCACCTTTTAAGCACTTTTCTCCATAGTCATTAAATCAATGTCCCTGGGTGGTAGGGGAGGAACTGAGTATGGATAATTTTTAAAGATCCTCAAAATAATTCCCATCTGCTGCAAGGTCTGGAACCCACTCTACAGTCCTGCAAGATTGCTGTTCATGTTCCTATTTTATTAGTGTCACAGAGCCACAGAGAGGAGAGGTCCCTGCCCCAATCAGGCTGCTGGAGAGCTGAGGCGTAAAACCCTTGGCCTTCTTGAGCCTTGCTTGTGGTGAGTTTGATTTTCCGAGGACATCTTTACAAAGCATGGCTTTAGGAAGATACTCCTGCTGGGCTCAGTATCCTGAGCATTTGTGGCCCGGACCTCGCTGGGCAGCACCCATCCTTCCCACGCACAAGGCTGGGGACATCAGCCCTGTCTGCCTTCGTGCTCAGCCCTCCACATGCTACCTCACTTTTATCTTCAGAGCCTGTGTGAGCCCATGGCTGGGGACTGGTGCAAGGTGGGGACCCAGTACAGCAAAGCAGGGCACATGTGAGGTCCTTCCTGTCAGCACAGCCCCTTGGTCCTATAGAGATCCCGACTACTAGGTGGGAATCCTGAAGACGGTTCTGGTTCAAGCTCAGCTGCAGTGTGGTCTCCCCTGCTCTCTCCTACCCTCATCCAAGCAGAAGTCATGTGACACTACAGGGCTGGAGGTCTGGGTTTCCTGTTGGGTTTTGCCACTCTCTCACTGCGTGACTGTAGCCAAAGGAATTATAATCTCCACGGGAGGGAACTGTGTGCCACTCCAAATGGACACCGGAGACTCACCTGGCTGAATCCTTGGTTCTGTTACTTTATTGCTTTAAATTCAAGATGGTCTCCTATGAAGACCACTGAAAATGTACCCAGCTCTGACTCCAGGAGGTTCCATGACTGCTGGATTCCAAGTCCATGCAGGCCTTCTCCTGAGAGCAGATCCTGTTGGCCTGGGCCATCCTGGCCACAGCTATCCTGATAGAGGATGAAACCCAATGACGAAACACAACTGCCTTTCACAAGAACTTGGGGTACAGCTGATCATTAGAGCTCTCCTGGCACCTGCACACTCAGTGCCAGAAGAGAATCATCATGGCCCATGAGCTGGGGGAGCCACACAGACCTGGACCTCCCAGCTTTGTTAGGCTCTGATACCCAGGAGACATCCCTGGGACCAATGCCCCAGAGTGGCGGCACTGCTTCCCCTCACAGGAGGTCGGGCTGGTTGCAGATCACAGAAGCCACCCACAGCTGCAATTTGACCCCACTTCTGAGCTCTTCTAGGCTAGGAGGTCTAACCTTTGACATTCCAGGTGACTGCCACCAGGCAAATGTGGCTCAGAGTGGCCTTTTACATTTACATAACAATCTGGTGGCTCCCAACCACATTTGCTTAGTAAACAAGAACCACCTTTCAGGTTTATTCCTGATAAAAAGGAAATGCTAGGTTTTGTCAAGATGAAACCCAACTACAAGGAGCAACAGTGACAAAGCATCCCTGGCTTAGGCAAGTCATTTCAGAAGGGTCCAAACAGTCACAACCGGTAACGGATTTTTATCTTTTAGGGTTGTTCTGATCTGCCACTGCTACTTTTTTCCAAAATGATAAGAAAGTCTGTATTTTTTCCCTCACTTTTCAACATTTGCTTAGTAAACAAAAATACATGAACAAAGAACAAGTTTATGCAAAAAAAAGAGAGAGAGAGAGAACTGGAAGTCCTGCACAGTGACCTGGAGTCAGCTTCCTCAAGAGGGGACAAAACAGGGCTCCCTCAGATGCCCCAGACAGAGGGGGATAATGGGGTGTTGGGTGTCCAGGGCAGTGCAGGCAGTGCAGAGGAGGATGGCAGCAGGACATGGGAAGAGCTCCTGCCTCAGGCTCAGGCTGTCTAACACACCTGGGTGTCACCATCCTGGTGATCAGAGCACAGGGCCTGTGAGACTGGGGACCACCTCCTGGGTCGGGGGGGGGGGGGGGGGGGGGGGGGGGGAGGGAGCTGAGGCCAGTGTGGCCATGGGCAGCCCTGATAGGTGAGCAGTTCCAGGTTCATCACCACCCCAAGTGCTGCTGCCACCCAGCTCCCTCCAGGGACAGTGGGGGCTGACCATGGAGAAGGGACAACGCTGGGCCACTGATGGCAAGTGACACAGGAGCCACCTTCAAGTCATTTGAAGTGTGGCATTTCAGTGTTGCTCTGACAGACCCAGGTCACTCAGAGCCAATCCTTCCCCACTTGAGCCTCTACACCTCACATCTGTGTTCCTCTCCATGTCAATACAATGGATTTTAGTCATTTAAAATGGGCCTGTCCTAAGCTTTCGAATGCTTCTGAATTCTTGAACAATACTGGAATATCACAGTCTACCCAAGACACGAAGCAGACTGCCTCAAATATTAAAGTGATGTCCCCAGACTCTTCAGAGTGGAGCTACAACAAATGGAAAAATACCCAAATCTTGTCATGTCCTGCAGGCTCTCTGACATGTGACTGTTCACTGTATGCAAGAGCACTATTCAAAGGCAAGCCACTATTCAAAGGTATGCCTCAGTAAGCTCATAGGCCGTTACATGTCACCGACATGCAGCGTCATTCCCAAGAGATCACCAAGGGCCTGTGAAGTAGTGTGAATGCCAATGTTCTGTTCTGTCCCCTGAAGCAGGAGCAGCATGGAGTCCCATCCTGCTCACTGAGGACCCCTAGTGGGCTCTGCAATAATAACTCCTTCTGAATAGTAAGAGTCTTTGGTAGGAAAAAAATCTACACCATTTTTCAGACGCCTGCATCTGTTGTTGTGATTAATAAAATGCAGTTGCATTTAGAGTACTACAAATACTACAATGTCTGTTATAATATTTTTGTTCAATTAGAAGATACTCAAAATACACCATTGACTCGAGAGAGCTGGTGTCTTTTACTCAGTTGTGAACTCTGCTTTAGAGAACCATGCCCAGGAAAGCCATTCTCTTTTTGATAAATGACATCTGGAATAGTTGGACCTGCTGAGAATAATGCAACCAGTCATAGAACCAACATTATCTAAAAATTTTATCAATTATAAATATTGCCCTTCTTTTTCTTACTAACAGTAAGTTTTAGGGAAAAGGCACCGACTTTCAAAGGAGAATATACAGCCTTTGACTAAATACCAAGTGACAAAATCAAAAGAAAGTAGTATTAAAAGATCAAATGCATATATTTCTTCATATGGAAACTTTGGTCTCTGCTGACTATCTGTAGAAATTGCAACAGGCAAAGTGGGTATGGGATGCCAGGTTTAACTTCAACCATATTTTAATTTATTGCTTAATGAAGTCAGTCACACAGACAGCCGCAGAGACTCAGCAGTCATGGCCCGGCTCAGCTGGATGTACGCATAAACTCAATGCCCTGGATCACGCATTATTATCTACATCACTGCAAAGTTTCTTACATTGCCTCATTTTCAGTGGTCTGTAGAGAGTGGTGATTTGAATCATAGTCCCTCTGTCTTGTGGCTGTGTTGTGCTGGGAACTTCCTGTGCAAAGGTGCAGGTCAAGATGGCCCAGTTGCTATGGTGATGCCGGCCTGAGGAGGCTCCGTGCAAAGGTGCAGAGCTGTAGTAGTCGGGACCTTGAGCTCAGGCACCAACTCCTGTAGGTGGAGAATTCTGAGCATAACAAGATAACCCTAATGTCTTGTCAGTCCCAAGTCCTTCAGATTGCCTGCTTTGCTGCATCTTTCCCACAAATAACTTTTTGATGAAACCTATGTAATAAACAAGAGCTATCTGGGTCACTGATCCTCCATCAGAGGTCAGCGTCCCACCTGGCCCCAGCTCTCTCTCTGCTGTTTATCTTTTCTCAATCCTCCATCACCCCTTGCTGTGGCAGAGAGATGGGGCCGTTACATGGTCAGTGGACCAGTCAGGCAAACAGCATTACTTGATAGAAAGATAGAGATCTGGAACTGGTAAAGTCCTTTTCCTTTACAATTTTCTTCTCTGCCGTCAGCACTTAAAGCATCAGTGCAGAAGAGGGAAAGATTGTTTTCAGAAAACACCCTGGCACAGGATGGCAACACATCCTGATTCGGATTCTCAGTATCAAGGGGAAATGGAATTGGCTGAACGTGTATTGTGTGCACATATGAATATGTAACACTGGATCCAACATTATGGACAGTTATAATGCACCAAAAAAAGTGGGAAAAATAAAATAAAGCTGTTTACCTAAATCAGTTAAAAAAATTATCAGTGAGAAAGAAGTAAATGCCTTCCTTGAAATCCTCTAAAACCAGATAATGGCCAGGCACAGCAGCATGTGCCTATAATCCCAGTGGCTTGGGAGGCTCAAGTGGGAGGATCGTCAGATCAAAGCCAGCCTCAGCAACTTAGTGGGGCCCCCAGCAACTCAGTGAGACTCTGTCTCAAAATTAAAAAAAAAAAAAAATTAAAAAAGGGCTGGGGATGTGGCTCACTGGTCAAGCATCCCGGGGTTCAATCCTCAAAAGAATAAGAAAAGATAATGAACTTACACACCCACGTGTTGATAAGGAGGTATACGCGTGAGCATATGAAATGCCCAGAAATAACTTGTCACTCAATCTCAGACACACAAAGATACTTAAGAAAGAGAAGTTTTATTAGGGCAATTTCACTTTATTTTTCCATACAGCAAAGTCAACTACTGCAGTAATAATAAAATAAGCATAAAACAAATTGCAGCCCAAGACAAAATACATAATTTTAAGCAACTACAAGCAGAAAGTAAGTTGTGATTACATAATAGTAAAACCAAGCACATGTGTCCTTTCAGCAGATGAAAGTGGCGGTTGCCGTAAGTGCAACATTGCGACCCGCGCAGGGGCGGGGGCTTCGATTCATGAACAAGTGCCCATCATTACATTTGGCTTTTTTTGAGTGCTTCTGAGTTGAAAACCGTGAAATTTGAACTGTGTTTTATTTTTTCACCTGCTGAAAGAACAGGATCCTACAGCAATTAAAAACAATCACATAACAACTAGAGCTACGGTGTGCTGTTTGGTTTGCCTGTTCATGGTTTAGATTTTGTGAAAGTCGATACTCGTTTTGAAGATTTCTTTTTTGTGAACAATAAACCACTGAAATTGGCAGAAACTGATCTGAACAATTTATGTCCTTAGAATAGTTCCTTCTTTTGTTTTGTCTGTTGAAGTTTTAAACATGCAGTAGTTTTGAAAAATGTACGGAATATCTGATCCATGATTTCACCATGATGGTCGAAGTACCTGCTATTTTTGGTAATGATCTTCAGGCAGATCTGGCCCAATGGAGTTTTCGTCAGTCATGAGATCTTGGAAGGATGGCATATCTTCCCAGCTGAAAAGATCCTGGCAAACTACAAGCTGTCCACAAAAAGCAAAGCAACACGTGTGAAGGGGTGTGGAGCGCTAACTCTGAGCCACTTTTGCAAGCAATTCTGCTCAGTCTGTCATTGATCAGCCTTAACAAAACTCCTTGTAATTATAGACGTTTTTATTCAAAATAAGATCTTACTATTATACAGGTTTCTCTCTTTTGACTATATACAGAAGTGCAAAAAGTCAACCTTCTCTCTAGACATCCCAACATGCTCCATTGCAGCATAATCAACCCTCAAGAGTTTGCACACACGCTATAATTCTCATTACGTAAACTTTGAGTATTTGGATTATCAACAAAAAGTCCCTTGTTCTATTTATTGATTATGCAGCTTATTTATAACAAGGCCTGATATTCAGGGATTTCAAAAATATTAAACAATACTTTAACATTTGAAATGGATACAGTAGAAAATAAATTTTATTCTAATATCTAGGATCTAGATCTTCTTATAATAACTAATTACAAACAAAATAAATCATCAAAATATTACTCAATTGTCTGCCAGGATTGTTGCGATAGCAACAACTTAACTTCTTACTTAGCAATGATTATATATTTATAAGATATCCATATAAAAGATCTTTGTTCTTTTAATGAAAACTAGACAAGAACTAACAATGACTGACATTCTTACACTGTAATATTAAATCAGTAAAATATAAATCATTTAGTTAACAATAATACGAATATTCATATGACACTACATGTAATTCAAAACTGAGTATGTTATGAAGGAAAAACTACTTTAATTTTTTTGTATTTTGAAAAATTCATTGGTAAAATCTAATAAAACAATAGTCTATAAACTGAAATGGTATTCAATTGTTAATAGAAAATGAAAATCTAATAAATGTAGGAAATGAAAAACTACATTTTAACAAGAAAAATAAGTAATATTCTATAATGTCACTAACTACAATAACATGTGAAGTCACCATTACTCTCTTAACACGATTGAAATTACATTGGTATGGGTTCCAACCCGTAATGTAATAATCTAAGGCTTTAATAGATGTACAGTACAATCAGTAAAATCAACACATCAGTCTTATATTAGAAAGCATCTCTCTCAAGCATAAAAACTTGCAGTAAACTTGGAAGTATGGAAAGTTCTACAACTGAACTTTCGCTTCTCCCATTCCACACTAGAACTACCAGTGACCTGGCCCTACTTCAGCAATTGATAGAACTGCTGAACAGAGCAAAAATACCCTTTTACTAGCTGCAACACCCAAACCACAAAAAAGGAATTCCTTTGGATGAATCCATTCTTAAAAACTGAATGCACATCTATTTTTTTTTAAATTTTGTAAAAGGCTTTCTAAGGCTATAAGCAGTTAATCTGAACAAAACAAAACAAATCACATATAAAATTCACCCATGTACTTAACCCACCCAATTACTAGGTTAATTAAACATTTCCCATTTTCATATTTTGGTTTATCATGCATCTGATGACAGTGCTGCTTTCTTCTTTGTTTAGAGTCACTATTTTCAATGTGACTGTGATGAAGCATTGAAGCAAACGTGAAACCATTTTTGCAAAGCATTTATAGTCTTTTTGACTTTTGACAGAGGCTATAAATAGAAGCAAAAGAATTTCCTCAAACATTTTTTTTGTTATCGTGTCTCAGAAATGGCATATCCCTTTTGAATAAAATGTTATACAATATAGTATGCATAAATATTACACTACAATGCATTAAAATAATTTTATATATATATATCTATTATATATATCTCCAGTATGTGTGAGTTTATCTGTATTGAGTTTGTGTTGTGCTGTCTATTGTTACTGTAGTTAAATTGGCCATTTCTGAGACAGCTTTGGTTTCCAAAAAAACAAAACAAAAAAAAAGAATGGTGCCCTTTGATTGATTAGTACTAGCAAATAAGCAACAAAACGTGGCTCTGAAAACAATAACACTGAAGAAATAATACTCTAATTTGATGTACAGTCTATGGCACTTCATGAGAATCCTTAACAACATGGTACTTAAAGCCATGATGTGCTTTAAAATATACACAGTTGTGGTTTTTCTTGGCACATTCATCTCTGTCAGATCCCTCCCTCACCACGCCTTACAATCTATTACATTAAAAATATTACTCTTAAACAAAAATGACTGTGCATGCACGCTCTCATCTATAATGGCAATTTTAAATACAAGGTGCACCTTTGTTATTTGTAAACCTTGAAAGAAATAAACTTATTTTTTTAAAAAATTATATCTTGGTCTACAGACGTACCAATACATAATAGAATCATGGTTACACCATAGTCTGTCTTTTCAAGATGGCATGAATATATAGGAAACTAATTATGTATGCATATTTTAATGCATAACTCTGTGCTAGAAAAGAAAGACAATGTTGTTCTTTTAGACAGGAATATCACCTCAGCACAAATATCAATTAAATGTACAAAGTGTATAGGCAGCAGTGTGCGGTGGATCTCCGTGGTGTCTTTTCTTCTGGTAACATGCAATATGTGGATGTCTTGTGGCTGAGGGGTTTGTGTGTGGCGCTTGACGGTATATACAATATGGCTAATGACCTCATCCTTTACTCTAACCAAGCACACTGTCTTTTCCTCTTTAGTATGATCTATAAGGAAAAAAGAGATAACCTTGGTTAAAACAGATCATCACTGCAAGCAGTTTCCAACACATACTTAACATGAAAATTTCATTTCTTGATTAAACACTCTGTTTCACATGTATGTCATTAAATCTTCAGGTGAAAACAAAAACTTCACCAGTGCAAATGGATAATGTGTCTTTTATCTCCATGTGAATGAAATGAGATGGACAGTTTAAAAAAACTAAGACTTTATTCTAAGATTTCCCATCACAGATTTTTTTTTTTCTAAACACAGAAACAGCAGAACTCTTCTTCTCAGCCTACACACTACAAAGTAATGTGCTTATTCTAAAAATGTGACTATTGTTCAGGACCCTGGGCCTTCTTATCCGAACTGCTTTAAGAGAACCAAGGAAGCCGGCCACACAACTCCACTCATGTGCTAGTGAGCACAGCACAGCCCCAGGAGTGCTGCGGGAAAGAGCCTCTCCTTTCTGTCCCTGTGGCCCTGGGACTGCCCACGCTTCTTCTGCCACTGGCTCTTGCTATGGGTGGTCACTGGCAGGGGCTCCCCGCCCTCCCTTCTCTATGTCCACTGCTTCAGTGTCCAGATTTGTTTGTTTCCTGTCTCTGCTGGAGAGAGCTGCTCTTTCTCCTCTGCTCAGGGAGAAGTCTCCAAACCTCCCTCACACAGAGATGACTCACAGCCTTCCCTCCAGGCCATGGTGACTCACAAAGTAGCACCAAAACCTCACTCATAAATGTGTTAATGACCAAGTAAATGAAGGCAAGGAAGCAACAAAGAACCATCATCCATTTCTTTCACCTGGGTCAGTTTTATGTCGTGGCTTCTTCTAAATGTAAAAATAAGTACCTATCATGCTTCTGGGCATTAGTTGTAACTGGAATGTCCACACGCTAAATAAAATATCCTCTAAGAATGAACACCAGTTGCCTTGGCAAGTATGTAACAGAATGTTTCTGAAGGCAAAACACAAGACTTTCAGACCATTTTCGAGCAATGGCCACATGCTCAGAACGACACGATCCCCCAAGGCTGCAACTGTGAAGGCTCTGGCTGTTCACTGGTGTGGGCGTCATACGTGGGCATGTGCACATGGGGCTGTGTGAAGTCAGACTCACTCCACTCTAATGGCCCTGTGTACAGTGACATGTGGATGAGGTGGGTACCTATTCTCATCTAGGATTTAGCCAGGTAATAGGAAAAACATAATTAATGACTATCTCTGCTGTGGGCCAAATCCAGCCTACTATCTAGCCTGTTAAAAAAAAAAAAAATCCAACTTGTCTTGGAACATGGCCACATCCAAGTTCCCTGCTCCAGTGGGGCAGAGTCAACAGCCACAACAGAACTATGGGACCAAGCCGTCCCAGATACCTGCTCTTTGGGCTTCTAAAGAAAAGTTCGCCCCAGTTAGCCCACACCTTCTAATTACTTTTAAGACACATTTTTTGTCTTTCATGCTTGTGCTTACTTCTTATACGAAATAAGAAAATGATTATCCTTCAGTATTTTGTATGTTTAAGTGATAGACATTTTGATTATAAATTTGTATGATAAAATTCTTCATAAACTACCTAAGATAAAAATAGGAGCTCTATATTCATATTTTCTCTTAAGTTTTATACAATTTTAAGTGCACTACAAAACTGCCATCTTAAAAACCCACCACGAATACGTGACTGTACATCAGATAATGCACTTACTGTTCAGTGGTGACAATTCTACATCTGGGTAACGTACTTGTGGCTAGTCAGATGTTCGGCAGATATTATGGGTATCTAGCAAATAAAAGATTATTTAATGAATGATCCATGCAAGCAAGCCAACAACCAAGAGATGAAGATATCTTATTATTAAATTTTTAAAGAACAGTGAGATTCAGCTGCGAGGTGACAGTCCTCATCTGGTCAACATAACAGTACGTTAATGTCAACTTCAATGCCAGAGTAGCGACTCAGTTTGTTTTTTAATTTTTGTGTTAAATACTATTCTATAGATGTTACCAGTTTTTAGGAAGTAAGAGAAGTAAAACTACCAAAAATTCATGCAGAGCAGTAATTGAAAGAAGCCCTTTTTGTTGGCCTACACACACACGCACCCCTGCGGTTTCGGTTATTGAGTAAATAATATAGAAATCAGAGAGGAGATGACTTGCCTATTTTTGTGCAACCAAATTTCTAATATTTTCATTCGAATTAGGGCATTTAGCTCCCCCCCCAAATTAACGATACCCGGTAAGAATTATAAAGGAGTATGTCAAAAGAACTAGGAGCGCAGGTTTGCCTTAGAGCCATCTTTGAATCTTGATTGCACATCTTACTGTATTTTAAACAGGCAAGAGAACTAGAGAACGTCAGAGAAATACAATAAGAAACCAATATAGGGGATGCTTATTTCAATAGTCCCCAAAGCCAAGAACTTTGAATTTGCGACTTGATTTTCCTCCAAACCCAAATTCAAGGCTCCGAGCCTGGGAGAGGCAGCCCAACAGACTGAGGCTGTCAGAGGCTGGGAGCTTGGGTTCTGACACTCACAATCCGTCTCCTGGCCGTGTGACCTCGTGCAAAGCAACTAATTACTCTAAGCAACTAATTTCTCTAATCTATAAAATGACACGTCCCATTTCAGCAAGGTGGATGGGAGAATAATGAAATCACATACGTGAAGGCATTTTTTTGTTGTTTCGATTTAGACATCCTAGGCTGATTCACCACACTACAACCCACAGTCTGGAGTGCGTATTAATAGGTCCCTATTTTATTTCCATTTCTTAGCTGACATTTTTACACAATTTTACGGCACTGGCAAATGGCACGAAAATGTGCTCCAAGCATAATGAAGCTTCTCATACCATTTTTTCCTGCTGCTGCAGGACAGGATGCTGCACCCAACAGTGTAGAAGCATCAAGGATGGGGCTGTCGAAACATACCAAGGACCTTCAACACCAATCGATGCAGATGAAGGGCCAGCTAGAAACCTCTGCATGCATGCAGGCTGCAGTTTGTGGCATCAGCTATTCCCAGCATTGCTAATGTACTGTAGGCATATACATATGTATGTATATGTAGATATAATATATGTGTGTATATATATATCCATTCCCTTTTCTTTTGTTTGGTTGTAAAATAGTATGAAGACCCAAGATTATGCATGAAATGGTCACAGCACAATGCAAAAAGTAAAGTGTCCCCTACAACCCAGGTGGCCAAGGGCATGTTGAAATTGGCTTTGCTATAGTTCTGCTTACACCAGCAATTCTACACTCATGTGTGGGACACACGCGAGAGGTCGGCACCAAAGATCTGGGCCACAGTGGATGGCACTGAATCCATTAAGATATCTCAGCCAAATGCTGCTCACTAACATGCCACATCTGCACCACCCAGCATTCTTGTAAATGAGTCTGATGTGTTAGTGTAAATCCAGGGCTATTTTGACAAGCTTCTGAAAAACTGATGATTCTTTGCCAAGAAATGCTTAAAGCTCATCTGAAACTTTAAAATAAGTCCATTTTGGTATTATGCTTTTGAAAGTTTTTAATAGCCATACTAATAGCTGAAAGTTCATCAATTTTATATGATGTACTGTAGAAATAGGGGTGGCCATTCCTCAGAGGAGTAACCACAAGTTCAGATGACTCTTCATTGGTCTCTCTTCCAAAGGGGTCACATGTGGAATCTCACCTGACACTGGTCCGTTTGAGACTCATTTGGTACCGTTTAACCTTAGTTGGTGGGTTACCTGAAATTGGGTTTAGCTGTTTTCATATAGTACCAATGCCACTGAACCCTTTCAGCCGAAACATTCTAAATATTCAAAGCCCAGACTTATTTTATATAAACGTGACTTTAACTCAACCAGTATTTTCTAGAACATGTTTATAAATGGGCTTAGGAAACACTGGTGGAATCAGTGGCAGGTTTTGAATTTCAAATGTTTTAAATAATTTTATTTTAAATAGTCACCCTTGTACATCATAACACTTAAATTTCTTAAATAGATTCCTTTCACATAAAAGTATCTTGCATAACTGCTGCCCTACAAACTTGTATGGAACATAGAATGTCTGTCAATTTACCCTACTTGATTTCTTTTATCCTTCATACATCGCCAGCATTTATGCAGGATAATTATAGAAATAACAGCACTTAGCTTTTTTTCTTTTTGCTTAACATAAGAGAATCAAAGCTTAGAGAAGCTGTAATTAAACTTAACTAATTTTGACTATGCAATGTGCTTGTCAAACAAATCAAATTATAATAATTTCATATCAAACTATTTACAAGAGTGGTCATTTGTGGCATATGCAATACATTTAAGGACCTTCCTTTTTATAAGAATTTAGTTAAGAACTGAGGACTGAATATACCAAATGTTTTTCCAAAAAAAAAAAAAAACCCAAAATCTTAAAACTGTCTTCATTTTTGATTGGTCAAAATGCCTGCACAATCGGCTGAGACCAAATGAGAATTGCTTGTGTAAATATCATTTTAGTAGCTTCAGAAACGGAGCTGCGACAACTTTGGAGCACTTATAAATGGCATAAAAGCATTCTGCTGCTCATCGTAGAGAGAATGTGTAGGCCAACAAGAGGTATCTCTGAAACCCCATGCTTCTCAAAGCACCCTCCACAGCCCTTGCGCACACAGCACCCACCGAGCTCAGCGGGAGATCCGCGTGCGCCAAGGCTGCGGGATGGAGCCCTATCCGAGTTGGTTTTTAAGAAACAAAGCTGTAAATTAGCAAACCTGGTTGGCTGTGGCTGTTGCAGCGAAGGGAACACTTGTGGCAGATGTTGTTGCTGCGGACACAGTGGCTGGCGTAGCACCGTGCACCATGGGAACTTTCGGAGGGAAAATCATATAAGCAAACATACAGAAGAGTGTAGCGATATGGAAACCATGGCAACACGGAGAGGTCATGGGGCATGGTATTTATCAGAGCAAGAAGCCATGTGACAGGACATCATCACCAGCGAGTGACATGCACAGCGCAAAGCAGGACAACATTCCAAGGAGAGAAGGGGAGGGGGATGGAAGAGAAAAAAAAGGGGAAAAAAAGCTTGTTACCATCAAATCAAGAAAATTGACACAAACAGGCTTAATTTGCTAAGTCAAAAACAAGAATTTTATATAGTGTTCAACAGACATTCAAAATCTAAGTCAAAAGTCAAAATACAGGTATTTACTTCATATATTCAGTTATCCGTTTGAGTAAAAGTCTATTTTTATTATTTACTATTACAAAAATATACAGTTTATTACTTTTATGAGATAGATTTTTTTTTTTTTACACACCAGAACTCATAGTCCAATCAAAATCCACCAAAGGTGATTCAAGGAAACTGTCGTGTGTAAAGAAAACATTGATGTGAGTCCATGTCAATTAAATAGAAAATGGCATTTAATTGACAGGTGTTAGTAAAAGGGAATGGACTTGCCCAATAGATCAAGTTAAACTCAGCAGTGGATTTTGAGGGGCTGTGAGGTGCACCATAGGTTTAAGATAATCAAGAAACAAAGCTGGCACCTACCAACACTTGTAGCGGGTGTCATGCACAATATTGAGCCTGCCCATCATGCATTGCAACAGGAAGGTGGATTTGAAAAGGGAAAAGAATTAAAACATCCCATCACACGTGTAATTAGGAAATTCATTTGAACAAAGAAGAAAAATTGTTATTATGGGACAGTGGCATGTAACTGTCAGCACAATCAAATCATACAACAGCACAGTGATCAATCAGAACTAGTCTCGAGTGAAGAATAAAGGCCGGTTAACTGTGTGCCTGTACACTTTGTTTCTCTTAATTACCGCCTACCAGGAAAGTATTTGGAAAAATTTAAACCTGCTTAATTCTTTTGAAAATAATATTTGAATTGGCTTTTTTTTTTTTTTTTAATCTGGTTCCTAGCCATCTGGCTGTTTGCTATTTCTGACTTTGACACATGAATGTATTAACGTTTTCTTTAGATTGAACACATGCTAAATAATTTGAGATATTATTTATTATTAAAATGCTAAATATCAATGCACAAAATACTG
The DNA here is from genome assembly GCF_047511675.1 of Marmota flaviventris. Lineage (NCBI taxonomy): Eukaryota > Metazoa > Chordata > Mammalia > Rodentia > Sciuridae > Marmota > Marmota flaviventris. Next base: position 108,702,568 of record NC_092505.1, on the reverse strand, counting down.
ACTTAACAATGTGACAAGACCAAAACATTTATTTAAATTCCCTGAGCTTTATTCCTCTGTTCATTGCAGCACCAACCACACAGACACAAAGGGGCTGGGGGCATCCATACAGGAATTTTATTTGGAGGGAAATCAAGCAATCAACTATACATAAAAAGAAAGTGAGACTTCTTTATTGCCTTACTTTGGAATTAAAATGAAGAAAAAGCACTAAAGGAGGAACAGACATTAAGTCTCCAGTGGGTTTACTTGGTAGGGAAAAGAAGCTGGTTTTCATTGCTGGTTTAGAGCCTCAAGATTCCTGGAGTAGCCAATGTTTTACAAAATTTCACACGTAAGAAATTGCTAATTAGACTTCAATAAAATCCCTGAGTGGGAAATAATGAAGATGCACGTATCACATACGGAGCGTTAGCATCAATGTTCACAATTGTTTGACCATGATAAGTAAAAATAAATGTTCCACATATAGCTCCTGTTCTTTCTGACATAGAAATATTGGAAATCTATTTATTTTTACCAAGAACAGGGCACTTTCCCATATGGAGATCTACTGTTCTTTCTAGAGATTATTTTAGACTTCTAGGTTTCAAAATATCAAATGATTTTATATTTCTATCTAAATCTTGGCACATCCTTTTTAAATACTAGCAGCATCTGGGATGAACATTTGTTAGGAAAAAAAAATCTGCCAATTGAGTCTTGTGAGAGGTGGCCTTACAAAACAAAGCTGCCACTGAGGACTCAGCTGAGGCTGGGACTACTTAGTTGGAACCCCTGTCCCAGCTGCCAATTAGTCTGTGTTCACAGTTGGAATGTGGCCACAAGATCAGTGATCAACCTCAGGAGGGTCTAGGGAGGCACCCTTCAGGAGGAGTCATGTGGTATTGACAGGTGTTATTTAAGACACTGAACTATCTCTGTCATTTGCTACTACTACTGAATAAAGACTTGTGAAAGACAACAGAAACAAGCCAATAATTATACAGAAGTTAATTTGAGACAGAAGAGCAAGCAAAATTGAATACTGGGTCTAGCTTTTGTGAACCATCTCCCCCTAATGGTAGGGCAAGAGGACTGGGAAAGAAAAGCTGAAGAGTAAGGTGGTATTTTAAGGAATCCTAAAGCCAGTTTAGGTCCTGTGCAGGCTGTTGGTTCTAAACTGACTGTTTGCCATTATGCTGCAGTCTGACCACGGTGCTCCAGCCCCTGTGATTAAGCCTACACATGTTGAAAGAAGGTTACCTTACGCCATCTCTCTAGAGCCCTAGAGCTTTTATGAGTTCAGCTTCGGTTTGACTTATCTTCCTCATTACCATCATAACCAGTGCACACAGTTCTGAGAGGGATTTGCGGCAAATAAACATCAGGCAGCAATGAAAATACTAGCCAGGTGCAGAAACTCACAGATACAGAGACATAGTGCTGTAGGACCCTCTTACCATGAGCAAAAAGCACTTGTGAAATGACTATAATATCCAACTTTACTTCAAATGGTTTCATTTACTAATAAAGAGGCACAAAGAGCCAATTTAAATTTTTCCTCAGTTTTCAGTACAAGGCAAAATTTAAGTGAATGTATTTGTCAATTTCCAATTTCCCCTACAAAGATATTTGCACAACAGAATGGTGTGTTTCTGTGGAATGTGCTGTTTTAGTTACACGGTGTTTTTAATTAAATTTTTAATTGATCTGTGTGAAGATGCAGGAAAAACAAGAGCAAGCTAATTTAAAATGAAATGTATGCACATTTAAAACTATGTTAAGGAGAAAGGAAAGAAGTAGAAGAGAGAAAAAGAATCGTAATAAGGCTTGGTTGGGAAGTTGAAATTTCCATGCGATAATTCAGGTCTCTTTAGGTTTATTATAAGAATTAAAAGTGATTTTAAATCTTCTAAAATTAATGTCTATCATTTTAGGAGTAAAGTCACAACTGAATTATCAAAACTGATATCCCAAATAAGTGGCACTTTCTTATTTTTATTATAAACTTTTATTGATATGTAATTATGTAAGTATAAATTATTATATTTACATTCACTGATCGTAATAAAAGTGACAAGCTGGATATCTTTTGTCTTCTATGTCCCCCCACCCCACCCTGCAGCCCCAACACATGAGGAAGTCTCCTGGCCTTCGGTCCCTTTTTTCTGGTAGTGGTATATAAGCCAAAGCCCACAGGGACTGAAGGAGGTATGCTGGGGAGGGAGAGGACGGATGTGCTTCAGGCAGGCAGATATGGCAATGGAGGACCAGCGGAAAGGTCCTCAAGGCCCTGCGGAGGCCAGTAGCAGCTATGCAGGTGTTCAGGAAGCCCATGCTTTCACAATGGCCCACAGGAGCAGGACCTTAAGGGCAGGGGTGCTCCTACCTATGCAGGTTCAGAGCCCCAGGGACCTGTCTTACAGAGCTCTGACGGCTTGCAATGATTGCATCACCAATGAGCCCTGGTGGCTGGAGAATGGAGAAGGGGGAGTCAGCTGAGATCATGGGCTGCACAGGCCTCACCCTAAGGTGGGATCAGGAGGGAGGAGGATGTCAGAAGGAGGAGGCCTGTAATGCCTCTTATCTCCCAGGAAGGAAACTTGGAGTTTAGAGTTGTGCTTAATTTAAATTCAAGAAAAAGAAACAATGTAAATAAAATGATATTTCTGACATACTCTCATTACAGGGTGAAATTAAATTCATACCTACATCCTAAGAAGGCCCTGGATTATGCATAATCTGCATCAATAATCAATTTAGTCCTGAAGAGTGATAAAGTTTTAAAAAGAGCAGTATATACCTAAAATCGAAAAAAAAATTCAATGTGAATTTCATCTAATATTTGTCTTTAAATAAAATGGAGGACATGAGACATTATTCAGGGAGTTAGGTGATCAGTAAGGGCTGGTTCCATTCTCCTGAGTCATTGTGTTGATATTTTCGTCATAAGCTCACAGATACAGAGACTAACCCACGTCCCCTGGCCTGAGTTCAAGTTCTAGCTAAACCTTGTAAATCATTTAACTTGTAGGCAAACTGCTGGGCCTTTGTTGGTCCCAGACTGCTCACTGCTAAAACTGGAGTGTTAAGACAACCTTTTGATATTGCTAGAGGGGAAAACGAGATCATGGAACACAAGTGACTCGGTGTGAGGCGTGACCACTAGATTGGAGAGCCCTGGAACAAAAGTAAGAAACAGCTAGGTCTGAGGACAGAGGAGAGCGGGCTTCTAGCTGGGGTGTCTGTGCCTTGCCTATAGAATGCACATTTAAACTTTCTTTAAACATTTCTGGATCCTAGAGTGTCCCTGAGAACTGAGTTTGCAATCCCTGGGGTAAACGTGGACACAAAGTGTGGCGTAAGACGGGTGTCTGCTGACTGAATGAATGGAAGAATGGATGGATGGATGGAAGAGGGAAAGGTGATGGGAGGGGAGGCCAAAGAGAGGAAAGGGAAGAGGAGCTAAGGACTGAAGGAGCGCTGGGGGACACAGAGGACTTGTGTGTGCAGTGGGTGGATGCCACGTAGGACAAGTCTGTTCTTAAAGTCATTGAATCTAGCAATTTTTCTTAGCCAATTGGCTGGGTTGCCATTGAACCCTGATTTTTTTTTTTTTTTTTTACTTTTAATAGTTTAGTTGTAGACGGACACAATCACTTTATTTTTTTATGTGGTGCCAAGGATAGAACCCAGTGCCTCCCATGCTAGGCAAGCGCTCCACCACTGAGCTATAACCCCAGCCCTGAGCCCTGTCTGTTTTGCCAGCATCCTTCTCCATGTATATAGTCAGCTGCCCTAAGGATTTAGCAACCATGTGTCACTGTGACTCGGATGAAATATGCTTACATATCTCTGTAGATATTTTCGATTCAACAGACTACAGACTTAAAAATCTGAGATGCAAAAAATAAATGACTTCCTTTTTCTTCCCAGTCTCAACAACACCTTGGGAGGACCCTTCCCAGTTGCTACACAGCGGTCAGAAGTCTACTCAGCAATGTGCTGCTTCTGGACTATTTGCATACAGATTAACTTAAGATTTTGGAAAATGAACTCACTCATTTACTCCCAGTTATTACACGAGATCACCTATGAATCTATGGTAGGAGGATTTCCTTTAGTTCTCAGAGGTGTTTTTTTTTTTTTTAATTGAATTAGTTGTCAAAATGTTTCTAAAATTTTCATATATGAACACACTAACGTCCAGAATCTCTGGGGGAAAATCACTAGATCTGGCAACACTGCACATAAGGGCAACACTATTGGGTGGATGTGTGCATCTGGCCAGCCCTAGGGGGCGCAGACCTGGCTACCCACCTCTCCCTGTGGTATACACTAGGATGTCAATGGAGACACAGGGGGTCTGCCATGCACACAGGTGCCACCTGCCAGCAGAACTTCCTCCAGGCCACAGGGCTGTGTGAACACTGACCATCCTGAGACTGGCCTGTGCTCTTGGGCGCCTCCCAGACCCCACGGCTCCCTGTGCCCCTCCACTCCTGCTGCTGCCCTCCTGGTTCCGGGTTACGCTGTCCTTTCTGATGGGCCAGCACGGTGCTCTGGCAGAAGTAGGGCTGCACTGTCCATTTTAAAGTCCTCATGTCTTAGGGCTGCTCTCTGGGCACTCAGGCACACAGATAATGATGATAGTATTTTTAAAGACTCACAAGGCAGTTACCTGCTTCTGGTTACGAGACTAATAAATAGGTTAACCTGAAGCCTTAACACTTTAAAACTAGATTGAAACTAAAAGTTATTTAATATGACTCTGAAAATAGTTTTATATTAATTACAACTTTTAACTACATATATCCAGAACAGACTATCTCTGATACAAAATGTATCATAAATGAAAAATGCAAATCTTAATTTTTCAAGATACTGTAGCAAATTTTATTTAAATTAGCAATGCTTAACTTTCAGGAACAGAGGGACAATTGAATCTGACTTATGAATGTGTTTGCTGTTTTCCCTCACTTGACTCTTTCCTAACACCCATCTGTACCTTACCACGCTCTGTCCACAGGCTAAAAACTGTCAGGGAGACACTCAGGTCATAAATAAGGGTCATACATATTATAAGACCAATGGCTACACTTAGGAAAGAGTACAGTCAACTGAATATTGTTGCAGAAACAAATGCAAAACTCATTTGATGAGACGGGTTATTTCCATTTCCTTTAGATAGCATATGGAGGAAGATAAATTTGTTTTTATTTTTAGATTTTAAATAGGGAAACTGTCATTTCTAATGACAATGCTTTATTCAGTGAAGTAAACTGACAAAAATAAATTTTAAAATTTCTTCAAAGAAATTATGATAGTCACCTATAATTCCTTCAAACTTTGTTGAGTGATCTGAGTACACAAAATTTGAGGGATTGTTTATTGGAAACAGCAAAAATCTAGGGACAGGAGAACTTAACAAAAAAGCAAAAAGATTAATTTATGGAGGTTTCCAAAAAAACATATGTTGGGAACAAAGGTATAAAACATGAATTTTCCCTCAGAATGCAACAAATATGCCATAAACCAAAATCGTTTCCTTTTTTATTTAACAGGGACAAACTGCAACTGGATAGATGTTATGTCATGAGTATAACGATCATTTTGTCCATTGTGCAGGGAACATGATATTCTAGTTAGCTGACTCTTACTACATATGGACAGCCAGTTTTCAAAGATGCACTATGTAAAAGTTGCACTAACCAGAAAAAATAATCTGAGTATATTCTTTTATTCACAAATTAAAAACAAATTTCACATTCTCTCATAGTATTAGAAACCAAATGCACTGTCAATATGGCATAAGGGACTGGATCTTTGACATTAACACCTAGTTACTGATTTAATTAGTAAAATTATTTTATTGAATAAATAAAATTCTACACTGATGGTTTTTTTTTTGTTTTGTTTTGTTTTTTAAGGAAGGTTAAAAAGTGGAGAGAAAGATGAGATGTAGAGTGCCTGGCTGTTAACTTGCAGATTACTAAGTTTAGCATGGATTTTCTGAAATAAACCCTAAGTGTGTAAAAGCAGCAAAGTTCCCCGAGTGTAAATGAGTTGTCAGCTTGTGTTTTTAACCCTTGGTCCTGTGAATAACTGTAGAGTATGTATGTGTGAGCAAAGTGGAATGTGAACTGGAGTCACAGATCTATACCTCAATAATAAATGCAAACATCATTGTCACTTAGAGCTATTTTTTCCATGATAGTGTATGAGCAATAATAATTTTGAGCAACGTATTAATTGCTACTAAGAAAAGCATGTTTTCAGAGCTCTGGAATGATAATTGGTTTTTTATTGCCCACTTTGAAAACAAAAATGCTGAAAAATGATCATATTTGGGTCATTTCACATAATTCAAATGAACTCCTATGTAATCATGAAGGCAAAGGGGTCTTACAGCTGAAAAGAATCATAAGATAGCTTGACAGACATATGACAGTGTTGAGGGAAGAGAAAAAAGAGAAGAGAACCATATTTCAATTCCAAATAACACAAACACAAATCTATAAAACAACACGGACCCTGACTGCAGGTTTCATTAAGCTAAAGCTCTTAGTTTTTAAGGAACATCTTCAGCTAGATTTCACTGCTGACTACCTTACTGTACCCCTTATCTAGGACGGGGAGCAGAGGGGGTGGGCTACCTCTCTAACTCGGGGCTGCAAGGTTGGCAAGTGCATTGGCCCATGGGCCCCTTACCTGGTGGGAGGAACGCCGTGTGCTGCTGTAACTGCATGTTGGCCAGAGCCTGTTGGTACTGGAAAATGCCAGTGTTAAAGACTGCGGTGGCACCGTTGGTTTTTTCAAGAGCAGGCCTCTTTGGTAATGGGGGAAGTACAGCTTGAGGAATTCCCTGTTTAGTAAATGAGTATAAAAAACAAATACCAGTAAAAAGAGAAAAAGAAAAAAGAGAAATCAGTCGAAGGCTACACTTGTTAGGAAGCCTGAGCAAGCACACAGCAGAGCACTTAACTACCCAGGGGAGTCCAGTACACAAAAAAAAATCAAAGGTACCAAAGCAAGATAAAAGCTTTAAAGGAAGCATTATTTTTGCCCACAACAATCCCCACCGGTAGGACAGCACGCGTTATGGTGTGTTACGGGTTTCACATCCCATAATGCTTCAGGCTTTCAGGGGGAAGCCACTGATTTGGGGGAAGAAGAAGCTGCACTGCGAGCTCCATGAGCGTCGACAGGGACAAGCGATGTTAAGAGTTAATTGTGCAGAGTGACTGCAACAGGGAGTAACACCGACCCCCGCTGTCCCCTCCCGCCTACACATGCAGATGTCCCAGAACATGCAACTGTTTCCCTCAAATACTCAACTAGAAATACTGAAAAGTAGATCATTCTATTACTAAAGCCATGCTAACCAAACAGGTACATAAATATACAGTCAAAAAATACACCCTAAAGTCCTCCAGGTATTTCATTTAGAACATTTACAATGTGGTTAAACTGAATGTGGGCTGCTGGGCTTTCAGCGTCTCCCTGCACGATATCCATCTCTGTACTCAGATTACAGTATTCCACTCATTTTGTCAGGAAACCACACTCAGTTTTCATTGTACTTTGTACTTTACATCTTTATAACAGAAAAAGGAATCTATATATTTTTAAATTGGTAAAAAAAATAAATCAAAAAATCAAAAACTTGTATCTACAATAAAGCTACATGCCAAGCTAAAAGGTGAAAGGTCATAGTACCAGGTCAAAGGTTGCCTCGAGGGGTCGCTTCAGTGATTTGACAGCCGACTGAGTCTTAATTAGCAGGCAGCGAGCACATGATGGCAATGGGCCAGTGGGGTTCAAGCGCATTAACATAAACAGCAAGCAGAGGTGCATCATGGGGGCAGCAGTGCATTGGGTAGGTGAGAAAAAACAAATAAAAAAACAAATCATCGGAATGCCATATACAACGAATAACAAGACTAAGCATGCACAATAAAGGCGCTATTGAGTTGTTATTGGGAGGATAACTCCTCTTTGTAGTTAATTACAAACGAGATACTCTAACAGAAAAAAAAAAAAGAGAGTGAAAGAAGGAGAACAGGAGAGAGTCGGCCTTCTGTATTTTTGCTCAAGTATCCATAACAAACACAGAAAAGATCTCTCCCGCCATCATTTCACTGTGCTATAAAATATTGCACAGTGATATTTTTATGGGCATTTTGGAGATTAAGGCATATATTTATGTAAAAAAAGGACAACATTAAAACAGCTAAGCAAAGAACAAAGAATGGACTCATTAAACTCAGCTATTAGGTCCCATTAAATTCACCTTTGGAGAGTGGTTTAGTATCTACTCTGAGCAGTCTTCTAACTGCTGAGCACAGCTTCCTCCTGTCTGTATAATGGCAGAGTCGAGCTTCTGTAGCTTTATGGTTATGTTTATGCCACAGTATCATTTCTGCCGATCTAGATAGAGCACTATTCCAAATCCTGTAGCTAATTCTGAAAACAATTTGGTGGACACGATTCTCCTAAATAGTTCCAGATTATGTTCTTGTTCACAGTCAGATAATACACTAAAAGGAGGTTTGATGTGCAAAAGAACACACCAAAGGGCAGAGTGGCTGATTGGATGGCACACAGAAATAAGACCGGAAACGGCAATACCGTTCAATTGGAAAGGAGACAGGTGGTTCTTTACAAAGCGGGGATTTCAGAAACCCTACATCCAGAATAAGACAGACATTAAGAGTCAGGCCAAGAGTAGGAGCAATCTCAACCACCGGAGGGGCAAGCCTCACTTCTGCGAGCGGTAACTTCTTTATGTATTGTCTGGGATACCTGAACAAACATATCTTCAGCAAAGATTCAAAAAGGAAAAGGTTAATAAATGAACAGCCTGTAGTCAGATACAGTTGCTCCCTGGGCTCCCGAATGCCCATGGGGAGGGCTGCTGGCCCCACTCACCATGGCAGCTGCGGTTGCTGCAGCCTGTGCTGCTGCAGCCTGGTTGACCTGGTATTGGGCAGCCTTGATCTTGGCTTGCAGATGTGCAGGAGGGTGAAAGTATTTGCACTTTTCCCGAGAGCATCTCCCTTTGATGTAATCCATACAGACGGTGACTGTGTTGTCGTTGGTGTCAATCATCGTACTGTCGGCAGGGTGGGCAAACCGGCAATCATTCTCTCCTCGGTTGCAGTTGCCACGCTGGTACTCTCGACATACCTGGGGGGCATTAAATGCACGGGGTTCAGTCAACATGAACAAGGAGGACCTTTCCAGAGACTGTGCCTTCATGGTCAAAACAGGTGGCAGAAGGCATAGATGACAGGCAAAAGGTGACTGCAAAACAATGCAACAAAATTTCAGTGGTGCCCAGTTTAGTATGCAAATCACAACCCCATTTAGGAAAAATGCCCTGAGAAAGAAAATGCATTCGTGATTCAGCCACGGCAACACTTCATCACATCATGTTGATATTCTTAGCAATTACCAAGGGAATTACGGAGTAACTTCACAGACCTAGCCTGGCAGACACCACTTGACCCAAGTGAACAAAGTTAACATCACCCGTCATGAGACACAAGGACATCATCACGCATCTAACAATGAGAGGGCCACAGCTTCACAACCTAAAATCAACCATGAGGAAACCCCAAACTGTGTGCAGGATATTTTATAAAATAACCAACCAGTGCCCTTCAAACTGTCAAGCTCATAAAACAAAGCAAAACCAAGACCCCGTCAGAGATGAGACAACCTGGGAGCCACAGACAGGACCGGTGGTAGGACAGCTGGTGAAGCCTGATTTGGACCTGAGGATGGGTTAAGGGCAGTGCATCAATGCAGACTTTCTGGTTTTATAAATAGCATGGTGATATAAGATGTTAATATTTAGCTCGGGGGATGAACGGTAGGTGGAAACTTTGGGATCTGTTTTTGCAACTTTTGTGTAAATATGAAATTATTTCCAAGTGAAAAGTAAACCAAATCTGACGGCTTTTAACTACCTCGTTCCTAGGAGTTATTTCTGATCACTAGAGATTCACGTGGGAGCTACATAAAGCATATGGACAAATCCTTGGCTGTGTTATAATCTGCTTGTTTTATATCTGTTAATTTCTCCACGAGGATGCCATGGAAAAGGTGAAAATGGATCTTTTCTTATTGATGGGCTAGATTCGACTCATTACCATCTGCCATCTTCACTGGGGACAGTTTGATGTTTTCACCACCAGGGGGTGCTCTCAATCACAGAAAGGCCTTGGCACGGTTTACATGCTCCTGTTTCAAACTTGCCAAAGCTTTGGAAGCACAGGCTTGCAAGGAAACAGCTCTGTGCTTCAAGATCTTCCACGGAGTGCGCAATGCAGATGGGGCACTTTATTTTGGAGTCAAGCAAGAAAGACAAACTAACCTTGTTATGATTTTAAAAGTAAAGGTCTTCTTTGACTTTCATCAATAAACGACTGCCTTCAAACCTGCTGCTTCCCCCAGCACATTCATATCTTAGTACTGAGGAAAGTGCTTCCTAAGAAGGACTCCACAGGAGCTGGGGCAGGGGCTCAGTGGTAGAGCCCTTACCTCGTACAGGTGAGGCACTGGGTTCAATCCTCAGCACCACATAAAAATAAATAAAAAAATAAAAATAAAAGAGATTTTTTAAAAATGTTTGGGGAAAAAAAAAAAAAAGGAGGACTCCACAGCTTGCACCACACTAGATCCTAAGAACACCAAAAGAATGACAGCCCACACCACAGGGCCATGTTAGCCGGCAGAAGCTTTGTATTCAGCAAGCACAGCCCCGCCAACTCCATTCATCACCTCATTCAATTTATTTAATTTTTCAAAATTTATTGAATAATTTACTACCATGTGCCAGACAGACACTCTTGAGAGCCACTCACGAGTACAGAGAGGACTTAGGAAGTTATAAAAGAGCAACTTTTAGTACTGTATTTATTTTATTGAATAGGAGGGGAAAAAGCATAACCAGGAAGTTCATAATTTAAAAAGCAAAAGTGGCCAAGCTGTTTTGCAGCATAACTGTCCCCTGTCCTCTCTGGCAGAGCCTCAGAATCAGTGGTGGAGCTTCCTTGAACAGATTCCCGGCACCTGACCAGAGCCAAGAGAAGGAGCACCAAATTCAGTGAGAAGCAGCAGCTGACGCCCATATACCAGGCTCATGCTGAGCAAATGCCACAGCATTAAAAAAAAAAAAAAAGCCTCCTTCGCTGTTTATGCATATCCACGCCAAGGAGGCCTCATCCAGCAGGGAACCTGGATGAGGTACAAGGGATCTCTCCCCACTGTCCTGAGCTCTTGGTGATTCCCACCTTCCTGAGTCGCTCCGAGAGGAACCAGAGGCAGCAGATCTCACACTCCAATTTTCAGTTGAACTTACTTTGTGCACACTGACAAGAAAGCCAGAGTGAGTGTGTGTGTGAGTTCTTCACGTGTGTGATTTCTATAGGTTCAGGACTGGTTCATTACAATTTTACACTCTTCACTCCTCGGTAGGATGCATACAGGAAGAAATCAGAAAATAATTAAGCAGACTTAATCATTAGCAATTAGTTTAGAGCATTTCCTAAAATCAAAACCTTTTTTCAGGTTTCAAAGCCAATGATTTTGCAGGATATGCACTTTTGGCTATTTCATATTTTAATTTTTATTTAATTTCTCCCTGATATAAGAAATGGGACAGAAGAAACATACTGAGAGTGCTACTCTCACATTATTTATGTCTTTGAAAAAAATAAAGAAGAAAGCTCCTGGGAGCTTAGCAACAACAGCATAGCATGAGCATTTAATCATTCTACTAAACATGGTCTGGAGTGACCACCTTGGATGGTGCCTCTAATTCATGCACTAGCTCGCACAACACAGGTACCTCAGAGGACACCGAGGTTATTTCCAATATTCCCATACTACAAATAATACCACAAAGAATACAATCCTGAAAGAGGAATTTCTGATCATTTCCAAGGATGAATGTGCAGAAATGGCCTTGGTGAGTCAAAAAATAAAAGCACTATCTAAAGTTGCATAAGTGGTTTTCAAATCTAAATTGAAACAATCAGATATATTTAGATAAACATAAGATGTGACTCAATCAAAAAGAATATTGAGTCTTTTATTCAACTGGTATTAAGGCAAGATTTATTTTATAAACCAGGCAAGTTTATCAAGATCAATAGAAAATGGGTAAAAGGTTGCTTTTCAAGTAAAAAAATCAGCATTCCAATAAAGATATTCTCTAAAAACATTTAAGTTCTAAAACATCTATGAAATAATTATACACTTTTAAGAAGTTAATTAAAAAAACAGAAAGGAATAAATCTCTTTTTGTTAAATAAATGGCAGTGATACAGTAGAAAGAAGATAGTTCTGAGTCTAAGATTGCGGGTTCCAATGCTGCCACTTGGCCAGCTATGGAATCTTCAAAATGAGAACACTATTAAGCCCAATTATAAAAGGTCATGAACACTGTAGGAGATAATACATTCATAGCTTATAACATGCCACACAAGTCCTATGACGACAGACAATTCTGTTATTTGATCTCTTTTTTTTAAGTATCACAAACATGTTTCCAAATGGTCAAAATAATAATAGGTTTTATAAGGAGTATTCTCCTTATTCTGCAAGTGAGATGCTGGAGTCTAAGGAAACTATTGTCAATGTCTGAGTTAATGGACTGACATCTGCATGTTTTTTTTTTTTTTCCTTTCCAGAAGAGATACCTTTGAAGCAACAGTCTTTGTGTTCATTGTATTTGTGTAATTGACTCAGCCATTTTTTCAAGAATAACATCCCAAAACAGGAACAGAGACCTAATTATAACAGAGACTCAGTCTATTTTAATATTTGGGGCAGTCAGTTTTAAACTAAATGACCAATATTAGGGACTTACTGAAAGACATACACATACATGTTCAGCAGGAGGCACCGTGGCCTTCATTTCCAATTAAGCTTGAGCTAACATGACACTTTAAACAGTAATACTGAGAAAAAAAGTAATACTGACAACCAGTGATTTTATCAGTGAGTTTAAACTCTAGTTCAAAAACATTTTTTTGTGTTTTCAATTTAGAAATGATTAAAATCTCCATGTTCTAAATTTCTGGTGATCAGTGGAAGGGACTTCATTTAATTTACTATATAATAAGGTTTTTATGTATCCAAAGACATGATGCTAGCTTTGGTCAGTTATTCCATAATTGTACAAATCTGATCAATGTTCTCCCCTTGTTAAAAAGGAAGAAAAGGACACCTGCTTTAACTGTCTCTGTTTCAGTTAAGATCAAAGGGAAGTTTTCTTTGAAATCTAAAGTGGACCCTATAATTATCATTTATGCTAGAGAACAAAGGAACACAGCATACTTCTATATAGTATAATTTATATTTTACATATATATGTGTATATGTGTATGTATATATGTATGTATGTGTGTGTGTGTGTGTGTGTATGGTGGGAATTTGTCATTTGACTTCATGAAAATAATCAAATGTTAATATGTAGGGATGACCAACAAAAGAATCACTAAACCTACTTTCCAGGGGTCCAGTTATTCCTGGGTGAAGGGAGAAGCCTGCAAACCCACCAGGATAGGAAAAGAAACCAGCCTTCACCAGATGCCTGAACGCTCACCTGCACGGCTGCTTTTACTGTGCTTTCTAGATTGATTCCTGTGCACAAAACTTGTAAGATTTCTCAGTCATTTTCTTGAGAAATTACAATATTACATAAGCAGTAGCCAAACGTTCTCTACAGAAATAGAAAAGCAAAGTAACCCTGCCAATAAGCCTCTCGTGTATCACTGAAAGCTTCTGCTTTTCTAATCTTCTCTGAATAGAAACTCTTACACCTAATCATGCTAAATCCACTGAACTCATGAAAGCTCCGACCTCTCTTCAGCTCGGCGAGGTGAATACTGTCCCCTTACCCTCGGCCCACAGAGGAGCTTTCTGACTCTTCTGGCCACGCACATGCACGGTGGCAGCACACGGCAGCCAGAGGCCTGAGTTGGAGCTGCGTCACCATCACCCAGTAGAGAAAGGCAGCAGCATGAGGGTGATTTTATTTACAAGGAAACTTCAACTGAAAATAGGAGAAACCAAGAGGTTTGCTCGCCTCACCCGGAACAGCTATGTTCTCATGAAGACCCCTGAAGTGAAAAGGAAGCGACTGACCCTAGAGCCACCTAACATCTTCCTAAGCACCCTGGGTTGGTTTGACCACTGCTGTGTGACATCAACTACTCTGATAAGCATCACTGTCTACCTAAAGGCTTCATTAGCTGGGGATTCCATTCGGAGCAGTTTAGCACTACGCAGATGTTTTCTGTCTGGATGAGGCGGACTTTTCAACCAAGTCACAATAACTGTACGTGAAATAAACAATGAAAAGCTGAGGCACAGGTAACCAGTGCTGGCCCCTCCAGAGGGAGCCTGCAGCAGACATCAGCTGACCTGTGGGAACAAACAGCCTGAGCCTCAGGACAGACCTACTAGGAAGTCCTCGGAGGAGGCCCTGTGACTCTGGCAATCACTCTAAGTGGTTCCAATCTCATTGGGCCTGAAGCTACTGCACTGCATCTAGGAGTATGAGCGAGACTTGTAGCTGGTTGCTCAAAATGTAAACGTGACCCCAGGGGCACCTGAGCACATGTTAAAAATTTCTCTTCAAGTTAAAATTTCATGTTTTGTGACCCTGTGGGATCACGCTAAGCTCTAAACAGGGCATGTATCTTTCTTTTTTTTGGTACTGGGGTTGAACTCGGGGGCATTCAACTACTAAGCCATATCATCAGCCCTATTTTGTATTTTATTTAGAGATAGGGTCTCGATGAGTTGCTTAGGGCCTTGTTAAGTTGCTGAGGCTGGCTTTGAACTCGTGATCCTCCTGCTTCAACCTCCTGAGCTGCTGGGATTACAGGGTGTACTACCGTGCCCAGCAGGACGTGGATCTTTCTAGGATGGACTGAAGGGCTGACGGGCTGAAGGACTCCTTCATTCTTTCACATAACCAGTGACTGGACAGCAGTGTAGAGCTGGCACGGTTCTCCCGTGGCCCTTTCCTGAAGACTGGTCAGGGAGATCAGTGGGGGCTTCCCAGGTGTTCCTCAGGTGCTTCTACCTGAAGGAAGCTCAGCCGTTCTCCACTGGATGCTCAGCAGTAATTCATTCATTATCCTTTTGTACCTGAACTTACTATGCTTCTCAAAAGCAAGTCAAACAATGATTTCCCTCAGTACCAGCTCTTTGCTAAGAAGCATGGTAGGACATAAAGACCCAGACTTTTCTAGTAGCTACACACCTTAGTGATTTCCTAAAATAATCACTGAAGTAAAACTTGCTAGGAAGGTCACAAAATGGAATTTTAATAGTCACATTCCAGTGATTGGTATTTACCATCTTCAGAGAAAACCACAAAGTCTTAGGTTGAGAATACAGGAAATGCATGAAGACAGTCTTTAAAAATAATAAAGAAAAAAGGAAGATAGATGAGTGGATAAACAGACACACAGATGGCCTGATCAAGCCATGCATGTGATGTGTGTGTGTGTGTGTGTGTGTGTGTGTGTATACACACTTTCAAGTAAATGTTCCAAAACATTGTGGCTGGTGCTAAAAGCAAAAAAATGGCCTCAATGTCCACAGAATGTTGTAAGTGGAGGTGACCTGAGAGATTATTGGGTGCAACCCCCTCATTTTACATGTTTGAAATGTGAATCTTGGAGTTTTGAGAATCTCAGACCAAGCTCATCTAATTAACAACACCAGAAGCATTAATGCTCAGCTGTCAGTTTTCCAATTTAAAAATTCTTTTTTTGTAGCATGGCATAGGGTCCTGTAAACATGTCAATTCTTCTAAGCAATTACAAAGAATCAGAAGTTTTTAAAATTTCTTCACTGTGTAATAACTGTATAATAAAAAGAGAAAAGAGAGTGGTAAGAATTAGGTAATATACCAAATGACTTAGGCTAGTCTCACCTCAGGCGAAACAAGAAGTTTAAAATAGAGTATGGGTTTCAACTCCAAATAACCAAACACGCGGCCATTAGTGAACCACTGTGTGCCCTCCCGGCCCTTCCTGCGCCCTCCCCCAAGCAGTGTCATTAGCATGCAGGAGACTGTCCACAACAATGCGGCACAGCTCAGAGGACTCTCCTCTGTCACACTCAGCACCCCAGCAGATGGAGACTGGGACACCGACTCTGATCCAGCTGACCAAGCAGCACAGGACGCTGCTCTACGATCAAGCATTGGGGTACATGGCCCTCAGGCAAAAGAGAGTGACAGCTGATGGGGCAGAAGACACCTGTTATGACCACAGCAAAAGAAAGAGACAAAGCACACAGGTGATATCCACAGAAAACACGACCCAAAGATCAGTCTGCTTCCAATTAAACACCACCAAATGCAGCTGAAGGCCGACGACCTCAAATGGAGGGAGGGTTAGTTTTGGAAGCATTCTGGCCACACAACTCAGCCTTTTGCTGTCTCCATTCTCTCAGTTTTTTAAATATCATCACCGATTAATAATTAATTCATTCATGTTTGGCTCAGACTGCTTATGTCCTCCCATTAATCAATTAACAATCGTGAGTTAAGAACCCACAGTTTGCTTTAGAAAGGTCAGGTGAAACACAACTGCTTCAAATGGTGAGCACCCAGTGATCTGAAATATTTAAAATTCATTCCGTTTTGACCTAACTCATTTGCAAACAGAATTAGTTAATGCATGAGCAAGTACAACGCTGAATGACAACCCACCTAAAAGTCCAGGTGCATCTCTGTAGCAAAGATAAGTTAGTGCACCTCTCTTCCCCTCACTTCCTTGTAAAATGAAGGTCATGACATCCTCCTAAGATTTTTTTGAGGTGTGAATGTGTGGGGCACCTGTCTGGTATATGGCTGCAAATATGCTGAAAACCGAGACACTCTTTAACAAAGGAGACAAGAGTCAGTCAGTAGGACTCTGGTGCTTACTAAGTTCCTGCAAACTGACAGACCACTTTCGACTGACAGCCTTCCTCTGCTGCTGCCTCAGCAGTTCACACACGCAGGACTTCTGGGCCTGGGTACTGCCTCAACAGAGAAGGAAGACGAGGTGGTTCAGGGACAGGTCTGTACCTTTCATGAATACTACCAGTTCCCCCATATCTGTAGTTTTCCAGATACATTAATTCAGCCATGCTGAAACTCTGAGCAATCACTTCAAAGTATTATAACTTTAATTTCTTCCTCATGTATCAACAGCAAAGCACATGCACCTGATCAACCTTGACAGGAAGACTGAGAGCACCAAGAAATTTTCTATGAAAAATACTTTTAGAAGAATACATTTCACAAAGGTGCTCTGGGATTTCAACCAAAATATTGTACAGCTTATGAAGAAACTTGCAATAATAAATTTTACAATGTTTAATACACAGTAACTAATGCCTGTTACATCTTCATGAGAACTAAATTTTAGCAGACTGATACAATTTGCTATTTTTGACGGCTATGTCAATAAACAGTACTCCTACAATCCCAGTGGCTTAGGAAGTTGAGGCAGGAAGATCGTGAATCCAAAGCCAGCCTCAGAAACCTAGCAAGGTGCTCAGCAACTCAGGGAGATCCTGTCGCTAAATAAAATATAAAAACGGGCTAGGGATATGGCTCACTGGTTGAGTGCCCCTGAGTTCAATCCCAGGTACCCCCTTCAAAAAAAAAAAAGAAAGAAAGAAAGAAAAAGAAATACTTGCTCAGCACCAGATGTCTTTCTAACTCTCTGAGGCAAATGTCATTATTAGTAACATTTTAAAGAGAAGGAAACTGAGGCACAGTGGAGTAACAGGCAGCTCCAGAGCTCAGGCTCTCTGCTATTATACTGGGGGATGCTGTGGTTTCTATAAACACTGCCTTCATCAAATAAAGCATACCTATTTTCTTCTAAAATGCTACAAACACTAAACCAAATGTTGATTCTGATTTAAAAAAAAAAAAAAACAATTTTGGCCATGGACACAGTTTGAGCACTAGAATGAAAAACACAAATACGCGGACACCACATTCCTACCTCCAGTCTGTCTGTGCGCATCAGTTTTTGGGCAGCAGCAGCGGCAGCCGCAGGCACCGGCACTCCGGGATTCCCTGTAACCAACATGGGTGCCGTGGGCAAGATCTCTGCTGGAACCAGGCTGGGGGAGACAGGTCCCAGGTAGGGATTAAAGGCTGCTGATGCATTGGTGGCTAAGCTTGGTGCAACTGAAAACATTGGCTGAAAAGTAAAACAGAAATCCAAGTTCAACGTGCATAAACAACAGTTCAAAGCTGCTGTCTTTCATCTTATCCATCCATCCGTCCACCCATCCATATTCCATTCCTTTTTCTTCCCTCCTTCCCTTTAATCCTGTGTTTATTTACTCTCATTTAGGAGAACAATACTTTGTTAAATAAATATTCATCAAATTAATATTTTTTCCCCTAAAATATAATAGGTAAAGTTCATTAAGTCCTCCACAGGGATTTTGAAGTCTGAGGTCCATAGTACTTGGGATTTCCTTTAAGTAATAGATTGTTCAATGCAGAAACTTCCTGTGGTCTCTTATCTACATTGTTGTTCTGATTTAATCCTAGAACCTGTGTAAGACACAGACTTCATAATTGCCATGTTAGATGAGCCTGACAGACCTGTTTACAAGTGCTAACAGGTTTCAAGTGCCCTATTATCTGGCATAAACACAGCAGAAGTCCTGGGGGTGAGAGTCTCACAGCCAATGTAAATTGTAAATGAGTCCCTGGGCTACGTGAAAGGCAGGCACTGAGGAGCTTGCCCTTCACAGCAGAGGAGAAGGTGTGTGGACATTCACTTGATGTGGGTGTTTTTGAGGTCACTGCAAATGTTCTGCCAGCCTGTCACATCCTTGTGAGACATTCAACAATGAATTTATCTCCCCAGGGAGGAAAAAAGTCTGAAATGTGAGGTCTGACAGAGAATACTTCTAAAGAAATGCTACAGAACGGTTCAAGGAAATCCATACAGCAACCAAGAACAGGTACAACTTCTGTCATACATGTGAGGCTTGTTTCCATCTGTTGATATGCAGATTTGCCTTATCAAATACATTTGTTCTTGCACAGAACTGAACCGTTTACCTGAGGTCTAGTTTAACCATTTGCACTTTATTAATGATACACTTTCAGTAGTTCCAATTCTTTAAGTTTAATGCTCTGTATAATTATGTTTGTCTCTGAAACACAAAAACTCATGGACAAAATGGATCCTGTTGTTTAAGGTAATTTTTAGTGATTCATTTTCTTTACCTGATGAAAAGAAATAGTATCACAGTACTTTCTTGGAATGAAAGTGGCATTAGGTGATATTAGATTACATCTGAATGTAGCTAATTCTTCCCTCTGATATGAGTAAGAAGTTCCATGATGCTACAGTACATGAAGAGAGTTTTGGATTAAAGCTTTGTGCAGTATATAGTGTGGAATTACAAAAGTAATTCTTATAGCACAGAAGATACTGGTTAGAAAATAAAACATCCTTTTTCTAGTCTGGCTGTCAATCATCCCATATGCAGAACAGTAAAACAGAATTCCCTCGCTCCCTTTCTCTAGGTCAGTGGTTCTCAACCAGGGATGATACTTCTCAGGGGATGCGCGTCAACACCTGGAGATACCCTGGGTGGCAGCAGTACCCTGGCACCTGATGGCTGGAGCCATACGTTACTTTTCTAATACGTACCCACAATGCACAAGGCTCAAACCCAAAGCTCCCTGGACACTCCCTGTGCCCTGGCATCATCGCACGTGTTTTCCTATCAGGAGGGAGAAGTGGCTGCCTTCATCTGCAGAGGCACAGTGCTGGCACATCATAGGGCTCCTGAGGCCCCAGGACAGTCCTCACAGTGGCACCGTCCAGCCCAAGCCACCTATGCAGGATTGAGGCTACCAGGACACCCACTGTTCTCCTGGCCTCACAAACTGCTTTGGGACAGAATCTTTGCAGTTAGTATACACATTTTTAATAAGAAAATGTGAAACATAGACTATTCAATGCACAGTCTGATTCGCTGGGGAGAAAAAACAACACACCACAAATTCCATTGCTACTACTGAGCTGACGTACTTAGGCCTCCAAACATGGTGGTGTGACTGGCATGGCTAGATGATCTGCCAGGTGATGCCTGATGCCTACGCAACACCTGCAATCCCAGCCCCACCCCTGCCCGGAGAAGCTCCCCTCAGACTACAGGAAACTGCATCACAGACAACCAGCGGCCTGTCAGGGAGGGGCCGGGCATTCTCCGTCCACCCGCACCTGTCTGAGCTGCAGCTGGTTTAACGCTGCTCCACTGTCCCCTGGCTACACAGGCAGCCCTGGACTAGGATGGGGCTGTGTGGTGACTTCATGTTGAACCTGAATTTCTGTTTAAGAACATTCGTGTGAAATGTGCACTGCTACTCACTGTTAGATGCAGTGCGTGAAAACCCAGCCAGACCAGCACTCTAATTTCTTACTAGATGTTTCAGAATTGTAAGAAATGGCAGAAAAATCGAACTGAGAATTGGAGGAAGAAGCTACTTAGTATCATTCCACTTTGCATCCGGCTGCTATGAATGACTGTGTGTTTACAGACAGTATATTTTGAATGTTCATTCCAGGGAGTTATTGAGAAGTTTATGTCACTGCCCACAATCTAGTATAATTACTTAAAAGCAAAAATTTGGGGGGGGGGGGAGGAAAAAAGCACCCTTATTTTAACCTAATGCCAGAGGGCCAATAAAACCCAGCTTTGTTCAATCTCCTTAAACAAAATACAGTGAAAATCCACAAATGCACACATCACAGCTGCTGCACATTACAGATAATACTTTTATTATATGAGAGTATTGATCCCATTAACTGGCAACAATCTCATGTATGAGTTGTTTCTCCAGATTGTCACGTGAACTGATTTCCTGAATTAATTCAGCAGAACAAATTCAAATCTGAAGATTTTAAGGGCATGGTCCCCAAGTAAAGTCTGTAGCAGCTTTAAAAACTAGAAATATCAACTCTTCAGCAAGCACTATCTCCAATGGCTCCCTCTCAGGTTTAGTAGAGCTAGTTACTGAAGACAACTGGTAACAACAGCTCTGCATTTTGGAACTTAATTCCAAAAGCTGCCATAAACAAAAAAGTACCACATTCCTTCCATTCTTTTCAATTTCTGCAAATTTGCTACACAGCTTTGGTTACATGGAACATGGGAGTCGTCCCAGAGCACCTGGTGGAGTCCGGTCATGGCCAAGCCTTGGAAGATGCCCTCCCAGGTGCGGGAAGGCCCTGGACTGCCGGGCTCTGCCCCTATTCCGCGAGCTCTCCTACAGAGCTGCAGCAGGAACCGGCCTCGGGCTCCGGGAACATCAAGTGGCACCCAATTTTCTTTAAAGTGCCCATAGGATAACGCAGAACTGTGTAATTGGTATATTTGATACCAACGACACCCCTGTGATAATGATGCACAGTTATCTTCATTCCCAGAAGGCACAGGAAAGTGGCTTGTGACTGCCTTTTCCCTGGGAACACCCTCAGCAGAGAGAAACAAACTGCAAATTTACTAATTTGGGTGCCATTTATGGGTTAATCACTTGTTTGTTTTAAATTAGATATTATACTTCCATTAAGGCAGTCGGGCTCTGTTATAAATAAAAATGTTATTCAGTTTCACATTATAAAACTAGTTAACTATGCAAACGTGATTATTAGTATAAATTCCCTATTCGTCCTGTGCCAGCATTGGCTAAGTGCTTTACCTGTGGTAATGTATTTAATCCTCATTACCCAGATCCCTGGCAAGTTTCTTTTCCTTTTTGTTTTTCCATTTATTTATTTAGGATGGGGGTGGAGTTGCAGGAGGGGACTGTTCAATTCTCAGCTAAATCCCCAGAATGCAGAACAATGCCAGCATATCGTAGGGACTTAATGGAAATTTGTTGAATGAACACTTGACTGAATGGATGAGTGAATGAATTACAGCACGGTCAGGTGGGTACTTACTCATTTTGTAGATAAAAAGCTCACAAAGATCATGTTCCCAGGGTTACAAATGAGTGGCTGGAAGGCCTACAAGTTGGAGAGGGGTGTGTCTGATTCCAATAGTTCTGGAATCCAGGTTCTCACATAATGGACCAGGTCCCCTTTAACTACCTGAGGACTGCTGATCTGTGAAAGCCCAGGACACTGCTCCTCTGAATCCCTAACAAAATGTACCAGGGAGGAGGTATTTTTTGAAAGCTCCTAGGTGACTACAAGTCCATGCACCGTGTGGTTTTCCACAGAAACAGTTCACTTTTCTGCTTCTCCTGAGGTCTCCCAGGAGACACCTTCTCTTAGGGTTCTCCTCTTTTGAGCATGTGTTTTTTTCCCCTCCACATTGAATGCTACCACTTCCCAGCCCAACTGGTTAATTCTGAATCATGCTTCAAGAACCAGGACTCTTCTTCTTGAAGTTTCTCTGATCTGATTCCTATCCTCTGTTCTCCAAATGCCTTATCCCTTGAAAGCAGCATTTATCCATATACCACCTGGGTATCATGGAGACTGCCTAGCTCCAACTATACCGTGGACTCCCAGAGGGCAATCTCTTTGCTTACGCTTTGTGCAGTGTGTGTTGTGTGTGTTTGTGTGTGTGTATGTATTTATACATGCTTATATATATGTATTTATATATATGTGTGTGTGTATGTGTATCTATTCATGTGAGTGTATATATACACATGAATAAATACATATCCGTATCTGCTCTAACTGGCATTTCCACAAGGCCTCTACAATTATTGCTAATGAGTATTTGAGTGGATTTGCTAAATGCTTTTCTCTGCCACAGAAATTAACTAGCAAATGCATTAAATATTTTCAAGAACAGACACCCAAATGTCAAAAAAATGAAGAGATTTAATTAATATTTCCTCTCTTAACATCAAAATTTTTTTAATATTTATTTTTTAGTTGTAGTTGGACACAATACCTTTATTTCACTTATTTATTTTTATACAGTGCTGAGGATCGAACCCAGGGTCTCGCACGTGCGAGGCGAGTGCTCTACTGCTGAGCTACAACCCCAGCCCTTCACCTCAAAATTTAATGGTTACTTTTATGGTGATTTGGAAATTTAATGTGTTTTGCAATTTTTTTTTATTAAACTGCCCAAGTTTTGGTAGCTACTATACTGTAATGGTGAAGCTATCATAGGGATTGTTTATTTAAAAACACTATGTGAAACAACATTTGTTTGAAAATATTGCTTGAAATTAGTAATAAAATGAAAAAATTACCATAACATATCATCAGCATTACTTGAGACTTATGGAACACAAATCTTACAAGTCAGGTTTTTCTAGATTGTGTGTGTGTGTGTGTGTGTGTGTGTGCAAGAAGAGAGATTGAGGCATCATCCTGTGCCCACAGCTATCGTGAGTAAACCATTATTTTGAATATAAACAGCACTCAAAGCTAATGGGAGGAATCAACAAATCCACACTGCAAATTCTCCTCTTCCAAGAAGGCAGCCTGGGACTGGAGTGGAGCAGTCAACAGGCCAGAACCCGCCTCTGGCCAGCTGGGCCTGCACAGAAAGGATGAGATGTGTGTGATTCTCAGGGTCACTCTGCCCTTCAGGCCAGTTTTACTGAGACCCTTTAAATAAAGCAGGCTCACTTCAGCCCCCTGTCCACAGGCACATGCTGACCAAGGGCTGGTTCCCACATCGGCACTGCTCTTGGGCTGCTGGCCCGGACTGAGGCAGGTGGACCGGCACCACCTGAAGGCAGCTGAGACGGAAACTCTTCTCAGAAACTCCCTGGGACAAAGAGGCTTCCTCTCAACCCCTGGAGCACCAGCTGGAGAGTAAAGCAGGAAAAAATAGTTCAAGAACTCTGAAAGTTCCCGCAGATGTGACAAATGGCCCACTTCAAAGCGCTCTGCAAATGCCAGCAATGGCAGAGTCGAGGTGACAGGAGCCAAAGACGCTCCTGAAACTGAAGCTAAAGCCGGTGACTGGGAGTCTATCCCCGAAGCATCTCAACTTCATGACACGCATAGGGACTTCTGCATGAGTTCCGTGTCTCAAGGAAGCCAGGTCTCTGCACTTGGGGACAGCTGCCAGCAGAATTACAGGGGCCACAGCTAAGCTCTGGGTGCCCAATAAGGGCAGAGGCTGCTAACAGTGAGCTCCTCACTGTGAAGGCTTCCACAGACCTCTTGAGGGCCACGCAGAGAGCCTAGTAGGAGCTGCACCTCTCCTGAGGCCCTCTGGCTGGGCGGGGGGACCCAGGCTCTCCAGGGTGTGAGCCACAGTGCGGGCTGGTGGCCAAACCATGCTGCAGTTTCTCATTTGATTACTTTGCACCTGACAGTGTGCAGCAAAGTCATACTAGAAAAAAGGAACACTGAGAAAGCAGAAATTTCATTATTTTTTATTTGATAACTAAATGTTAGAGGTCTTCTATTTATTTTCAAAGATTATAGGATAAAAAGAAAAAGAAGTGAACTTTTACATTTTTATTAAGAATTTACGAATGCCAACAGAATTAACGCCAATACTTCTATAATTCATTATTAACTTTTAGGAAGTAGACAGATAAATTCTACTGGTCATTTTCAACTACTTTATTCCTCATCTTATGAAATGGGAATAACTGTGTTTGAGGTCTGAGAGTGCCAGGACCTTAGAGGTAATAGATTTCAAATTTTTCACTCTATTTGGGAAAAGGTCAGAGAGCTTAAATGAGTTGTCCAGGACCCAGAGATGTTTGGCCACCTGTCCCCAATACGCAGTTCCCCACACAGACACCGGAGCCCAAACAGGCTGGATTAATGTCTGAAACTTTTTACTCACTAGCTGTGTAGCTGAAGCAAATTACTTAACCTCTCTGAACTTTTGGTTCTTTATCTCTAATGCTCAGGTAATATGACCTGTTTCATAAGATAGAAGATAGAATGTAATATACAAAAAGTGCTGAGTACAGTGAATGCCCCTCAAGTATTGTCTCAAAAATGCCAGTCCTCTCTCTGATTCTCGGTGTGGTGCATTTCTTCAACCTAATAAAGGCTATGAAGGCAGGACCCTGTTCTACAGATCCCTGTCTAACTGAGTTAGTCCAGGCCAGGCTCTGAAAACGGACAGCACCAGTTTCTCAGGCTCCCACACGGGGTGAGCAGCCACTCCACCTGGTCTGTGGGGGCCTCCGTGACGGGGCTGCTGCTCTGGTGGCAACTTAGGCTCCTCTGGTCTCCCGGGCAGGAGAACTGCCAGGAACCTCTGTCCGTGATTTCTGGTGTCGGTGGTACTCCTTCCTCAACCTGCCCTTTCGTTCGTCAAGTGATTATTGATCTGACTCCACAAGGTGCCAGCCACCATTACAGCTGCTTGAGAATTTTACTTTAGACCGTGCACCCCAGCCCTGCTCCTTCCTGCTCCTCCAGCTAACCTGTCTGGCCCTAGAGAGCCAAGGCACTGTCAATGACCTGTCTAAAAACCTTGTCAAAAAACCTGTCACTGCTGGCAGGTGCCCCATGCGGTGGATCTTCTTCACAAGGCCACCTCCTGGTTGGGTCCAAGTTACAGCCACGTCTTCAAGACTCCACCTGACCAGGGCAGCTCCCTTGAGTGGCAGCCCTTCTCATGTGGCCAGCAGGCGGCTCCCGGCTCTGCTGGAGTCCCTATTCCTGGGCCACATTAAGTCCCAGCCTGGAGCTGCTCACAACTGTCCCTTTTATTCCTGAGCCTGCCTCTCATCATCCTCATCATCACAGGGCTGGACTCAAAAACAAAAGGACAGTCTCAGGTGGAGTTCTGAGAGAAACTTTCCTGGACTGAAGGTTTCTCTGAAGCCACTAAAACCCCAAATGCTTCAAAATTGAAAAATTAAAATGATTCCTATACTTACTATGAAAATCTCAATCTGTATGCAGAATACTTTAAGGCTCTGATCCAAGGATGCCTTTAGCAGAGGGGCAACTCCACATTCAAGTGGTCACATGAGGGGAAATTAACACAGAGCCGGAATGTGCTCCAGACTAACACAGCAATGACATCATCAAAGCAGAGAATTTTCTTACAAAAGCAGCAAAAAATGGGGCGAGTATTCAGATGGTTTCTGAAATCTGTGACTGAGCGGTTTTATAAACAACACATGTGTTACTAGCATTTCAAGAGCAGAACGTCATTTATAATTTGCACTAGGATCTTGTGTGTGTGATAACCCTGGAATGACCTTGAGAGTCAGAACTCAAGGGCTGGGTCAGGAGATGGGCCCAACTTCACACTGAGGAACTCAAGGCTGTGACTCTCCGGTCTTCCTCAATCAGGGAACCTCGCCTGCTGATCTAAGGGGCTTCCTGGGTGGAGAGAGGCCAAACCTGGCAGTAAGTACACTTTAAATGTTTAACTGAAACCAAGTGTCTCACGTCAAGGAGAGATCTTATATCAACTAAGGTAGGAGCCATCCAGATCTTTGAAACTGAATCTGAGGGCCAAGGGAAAGAGAGATTTTTGCCCTATATTGTTTTGTTAGAAAGAATGATAATAAACTTTTAACCAAATAGCAATCTTCCTGCTATCCCAATTCAGACATGAAAAATTAGCAGATGTCACAAAAAATAAACTTAAGATACTACATTTTTTTGGTGCTGGGGTTGTGGCTCAGCAGTAGAGCACTCACCTCGCATGTGCGGGGCCCTGGGTTCGATCCTCAGCACCACGTAAAAATAAATAAAATAAAGGCATTGTGTCCAACTACAACTAAAAAATAAATATTAAAAAAAAGATACTACATTTTTAACTGAGTCCCCAATAATGAGAAAAAAATAGATCAGGTTAAGACAGATACAGAAATAATTACAATAATTCTCTCACCTCAACTGTATAGTACTGACAACCGTATCATTGAACATGTAATATGGAGGTCCCTCCCACCTCAAATAGACCACCTCCTCTTTTTTGGAATAACTGTTGCTTTAAGCTCTAAGAGAGAATACCAGTTACATTGAGTTCAGGTATTATAATAATGCATCTGGAAAAAAAAATAGTTAGCAGTTTTCCAATAAAGATGCCAGAAAAATGGGGGTCTTTACATTCCTATGACTCCATAATAATTCAGATGCAATAATTTAGGTCATAATTTAGATGCAATAGTATATATATATATATATATTTTTTCCCTGATCACTATAGATTTCATCATATATTTAAAAATAAAACTACTATATCACAATTAACATAAAATAGCTTATCAACCTAATATCAATTATGATGTAAAGAAGATTATTAGAGACACTTATCACCCACATAATCATAAAAATCCAAATGGTTTAATAGATATATGTGTGTTCAGAAGCAGGATTGCACACATCTACTGCTTGATAGACACTGAACATCTAGGGACACCCAAGGTTTATCAATTTCATTCTTTTTTAACAGCCCTTGGAGTTTCTGTCTCCTTTGATGAGGCTTCCAAATCCAGTATGATGGTCACCACTAGTCAGAAGCTGCCTAGCATTTGTGACTATGAAATCACTTCAATTTAAGTTTTAAAAGAAAGAGACCTACAATGCTAGGTGGCACATGCCTGTCATCCCAGCAACTCGGGAGGTGGAGGCAGGAGGATCACAAGTTCAAAGTCAGCCTCAGCAATTCAGCGAGGCCCTAAGCAACTTACTGTCTAAATAAAATGTTAAAAGGGCTAGAGCTATGCTCAGTGGTCAAGTGCCCCTGGGTTTATAGTGTGAAAACTGATCCAGGAATAACTGATACTTATTCACTAGAAAATACCAGCAGCTGATAACTAACCTGTGTTCAGACCATCTACTGCATCCCCTTCTCCCTAAGCTAAACGCTGCGCCTACAGCTGGAGAGCAGGCTGGAGGGCTTACCACGGGCTGCAGCGGGGTGCCGGGCATCATGGCATTGGCTAGTTGCATCTGCTGGGCCAGCATGGCCATGTTCTTCTGCTGAATCAAGTTATTGCGCCCATTGATCTCCAACTGTGTTTTTAAGTGTGGGGGTGGGTGAAGATACTTGCAGTTCTCCCTGGAGCAACGACCCTACAAAGACAAAAGCAAAATTCCATCTTAAGAAAGAATCAGTGAACTGTAAACAGCAATAACCATGTAAATCAAGCCCTGAATCCACCAAGGTTTTCTCCACCAAGTCCCATCCTTTTGCTGCAACTTCAGGGTTCATAACAACTTCACCCAAACAAAAGAGTAAGACATTTGAAGAAGTTGAAACACTTAAAAAATTTCCCTTATTTTAATAATTTTAGTGTAAATGTTTATAGATTCAAGTTTAAAAACAAACTTCCAAGGTAATAATATTAAAACACAGACTGTCAAATAAAGTACATTAGCTCCTGCCATAATATCTTCTTGGTTCACTTCAATAAATCTGAACAAATCTGGAGTTTTATCACCTACTTTTACTTATTGCGTTTTTAAGAAATGTGCTTAGGCAGACTGCATCCTCATCCTTTACCATTACCCCCAACACCACTGAGTCCTACTAAGCCAGGCATGAGGAAGTTTACAGATGAAAATTCCCATGTGTTCCCAGTGCCCAGAGGGAATGAGGTGTAGGGAAACACTAGTACAAAATGTAGTTTTTAACCTTTCAAAGATAAATCTAGTCCCCACCAATAAAAACTATTAAAGCACTAAGAAGAATATGTGCCCTCTGAATAACTGATCATGACAACAAAGAAAGAAATAATTTACTATAAAATAAGAAATATAAGTAGACTTTTCCTTTGGAATTATTTTTCATTAAAATATTAGCTGTATAACATGCAACATCAAGTGTGTTACAGTGACTTCTTTCAAGACACTGTCAAGTCGTATGGATAATAACAGACCTCATCAACTTCTTTTACCAATAAATCTAATTAGAACTCTGCACAAAAAATATATTAAGCAATTAACCAACTTGTGGAGCTTTCTTCGATTTTTCAACAAATCAATTTATCTTAATTAGTCATTAGATTGTAAAGCAACTTAGAAAACGAATGTTCACCTGTATGATCGAACTCGTCACACTTCTATATGAATACTGTTGCTGCTTTTTTTAAAAAAAGTATCCGTGCAGGATTAATGTCATGGGAGACTATGTTCTAACGAGCTTTATGGCACACTTGAAATCAGGAGGTAGTAGAGGACAGGGTGGAGAGCAAGGATCTCAGGACCTGAGACAGATGCCCAGCTTTTGCCCAGAAGCTGCGCGGACATTGTAAGACGCTGACCACTTTAAACCCCAGGCTTTGTAACCAGGAGCTGCTGCAGAATCTATCTCACTCCTGCTGCAACTTTGACCACATATCAAACAAACAAAAAAGGTTGGCAGGAAGGTAATATTTATAGCCTCTCCTGATATGATCACAAATAAACCAATGTTTACATAAATATGACTTTTTCCATGTACAATGCCCATGCTTGTTATACGTTGAGCTCACAGGCACATTATTACAAGCTTACAAGCACCTCAGTGCAAATCAACCACAAAATAACTTAGAATCACAAGATAAACCACAGGGCAAGGCTGGCCAAAACAAACACGCTCATGAATGACACACGGTCCAATTTCAGGGATCCCCGGTCAAGGCCTCCCAGGGGAAACCTGCCATTTCAGCACAAAGAACAAACTCTGGTCCTCAGTATCTCCACATCATACGTCTCACTGAACTGGATTTATGTGAGTGCAGATAAGCAGGCTTATATCCACCAAAAGGATTAAACTGAATTCACTGGGTCAGTTTCTGGAGTTCCATAAATAGTAAGCGACGGCCCTGGGCCTTAAGCCAGGCCTTGCCAGAACTAAGAGTGGCTGTCCAAAGCAATTCACTCTAGCACCTTCCTTCAACACAGACCACCCAGCCCCTCCCACCTGGACACCACCTGGAGGGCAATCATGGAAAGGAATCAGGAGTGTTTGCCAGGTATCCTGTACTAGTGCATCTCAGGGTTTCTGACAGAAGCTCACATCTCTGGCTTTGCTGTGTATTTACTATATCTACTGAGGGCAGAAAAAGTACCATTTGACTACATTTCTTCCTTATGCTGCCCAGCTGGATGTTACTACATTAGGGCTCACTTTCAAAAAACCTTGTCGTAAAAATCAACAAAGCCAATTTGGTAAAAATGTGTGCAGATTGCTCAACCTCTCCCCATCCATGGCCACAGGTCTACAGGCCCAGGGATCTGCATTTGAGCAAGCATTACAGGTGATTCTGGTACAGGGAAAACACTGCAAAACAGGACGGTGCATCGCCACACTTATTGACAACATGGAAAAAAGTCACATAGTAACCTTTGTTAGCAATATTGGATAAACTGCTTCTTAGGAACTTCAACACTGGTTTAATGCTGATTGCGCTGCTGAATAATTTTGGTTTCACAAATAGAAAGGTTGAGAATGCATTCGAATAAACATCCTTGTGTTAGAGGACTGATTAAATCCAGAGATGGCCACCACCAGCACACCTTGGAACCTGGAGGGTCCACACACATTGCTGAGTTCCCAGCACCATGTCTCCATAAGCATCTGCAGAATGGATGCATATCTATTTCTTATTAGATGCTCAAAGATGGATCCTGTTTAACTCTGTAACAGAGACCTCTGTTAAGATATTATTCTATAATTAACATACAATCTACTATCTGTTAAAATAGAACACAAACTAAATTTAATATCAAATCCTGGTTCTGGATTATGACTAATGATGCTTTATTCAGAAACCAGGCATTTAAATGAAAAATAAAGCTTGCCACAATAAAGAAAGAAAGGGTGAGAGAAGGAGATTTGTAGTGCAGCCGGGAGGAAGGAGACCTGCGTGCACCTGTGCTTTGCTTGTGGCATCTTAAGATCGATACACTGACAATAGATTCTGAGAGTAAAAAACAAATTAACTGTCTAGACTTCATGTATTCAAATTTTCATATAGAAGCTGTTACACTAAACCATCCAGAGATTTCACCTTCACGTACATTAAACTGGGCTGCTAACATTAAGTTAAAAATAGAAAAAGTTTTCATTCTTTTTTCAGAGGTGCCTGTAGTGGCACCCACTGCATAACTGTATAAAGCCTGGCTCAAACAGCAACCTTGTTACTTGCTGTGTGGCCCCATGTAGGGGGAGTGAGGTTCTTGGTGTGGCCACACCTTTTCTGTAGAACAGTGATGACTGCATCCTTCGCACTGGTGACATGTGAGTTTGAGCAAGGGCAGGGGGCACAGGCATAACAGTCAATAACTGCTCGTTATTTTCCTCTTTCCTTACATGCACAAGTTAAGAACAAGCAGCAGTTGCTCAGCTTAGCACCATATCTGTTAAAGGCACTAAAAATAACACAGGTAGTGACATCCAGTAACAATGCATGTCAATCATCAATAATGTAATACAAAGTTGGTCCTTAATCATCATTCTGTATTTGACACATCCACCGAGGAAAATGTCATTCTAGTACATTTCTCACAGTGTTGTATTTCTGTGCTTTGGTTGTGTTGACTGCATTGCGGTCTTATTTTCAGAGAGCTGTACAACTGCCCAGCAGGCCCTCTGGAATGCCCATGCCCACGATTCCTTAGGCAGCACTCAGGGACCTGCTTAGAGGAGGACCACGAGAGATTCCAAAGACACCACTGTAGCACACATACTATGTATTCTGAACTGATGCATTCTACCACACACTGAGTCTAATACTCACCGAGTCTACTTTTTCTAATATTTTTCTACATCTTTAAAGTAAAATTAACCTGTCCAAAAAGGTGAGATTTCCTGCTGTAGTCATAAAGTCTGCATGAGTCTAATAACAGTGATTTGAAAGATCAAGCCCTTGATTTCTGACATTAAATATGGTTCAACTATGAACTGAAGGTTATCATTTGTGATCATAAATAAGGGAAGATATATGTTTAGATTAATCAATCCTCAAAATGAATTAATAAAGCATATTTTTGAAAAATTGTAAATATGTGTATATATGGTAATTTATATAAAATTGTGTGTATGTGATATATTCAGTAAAAGAGAAATTACAGAATATGGTGCAATAAGCCAGAACAAGAGTAAAACTGAATGAAGCTACAGGTGGCAATTTAGAGAACTGAGAAAACGATTTCCTAGCTAAAATAGTAACTACTGACTCAGTTGGATGAACTTTGTAAAGCGAAAAAACATATTCTGATTTTCCATTTTTAATTTTACTTCTCCCACCTAAACTAAAGGAGTCTTGGAATGTGTGCAGTCATGGTCTACAGAGGCCTACAACCCGGCTATGACTGCCAGGAGGATTCTGATCACCAGGGCATCTGAGCACACTCTGGAAATCCAAGGGGCAAGGAATGTAGGGGGCACCAATTTAGAAGTCTTTTACAGCTTTCCTGGCAACACTGGTTCCTCATGAGGCTCTTCAAACTAGAACCATTCCTGTCACTTGTTAAAGCCAATATTTCCTTTGGGACAGCTGAGGTATGCAAATGTTTTTGAAGCACTTTCTGGAGACAGTCACTGCTCAGATCTCAGTCAGGAATTAGCTAGGAAATTTGGTAACTGTCTATTGAAAAATTCTCACCATTTTTTTTCCCAGCTAAGATGCTTTCTTATGGCTTATAATACTGTTTAGTTTTTTATTCTAATGCTATTCTATTAGATATATGTATATATTATCATGTGATACTAACATACAATGATTATTTTTAAATCACTGTATCTAGTGATAAGAAATTCATAGAAGTGTATAAGGTGATTTACTTTAAGAAAAAAAAATGTACTTTATACACCCCAAAACATTCAAACAAACATAAATAAAAGACTTATTTTGTTCTCACTTAGGTGGATATGAGTTTTAATGACCTCTAGGAACCACAATCTATTGGCTTTTGCAAGTATAAAAAATAAAAATAAATTACTGAATAACTCAGAATACACTGCACTCTTAACTGCTTATTTCCTTACAACTCACTTATTTCCATGATGAACTTGTGTCAGCTACAAGATCACGCATCCTGAAAAGTGTTTGTTTCCTCAGGCTCATCAGCACTACTGACATCTGGGGCCAGATTTTTTGCGGGGGGAGGGAGGGGAAGAAAAAAATCACTTTTGTGTCACTTTTGTCACAGGAGCTATCCTATGCACTGCTGATGCCCAGCAGCACCCCAGGCCTCCGCCACTAGATGCCCTTAGTGCCCCCATGCCCAGTTTGGGCGAGGGCCACATGACAACATACCACAGACTGGGTGACTTCAGTCATGGAAATTATTTCTCATGATTTTGAGCTACAAGTCCAAGATGGAGATCTACTCAATTCAGTTTCTATTAGTGCTCTCTCCAGGGTCACTTTCACAGGGTTTCCCTACATGGCCTTTCTTCAGCATGCATGAGATGAGACAGAGCAGGCAAGTGAGCCCCAAGCTCTGGTGTTCCTTGGAAGGATGCAACTCCTATCAGGGGAGTCACCCTATTGCTTCCTTCAGTCTTAGCTATTTCCTTAGGGGCCCCATCTCTAAATACACACGTGGACTTAGGTCTCCCACATGTTAATTTTACAGGGACACAAACATTCAATTTACAACAGGGATGAAAAGCAGCTGATGAACAGTTACTGTATATAGATTTAAATATGTTCACACTTAAATGGTAGGGTCTTTTATTCTGGAGACTTCCTCAAACATGAGAGAACACATCTGTCCTCGAAAGTCTGAATGAAAAGGAGCCTGTGGTTAGCCAGTTGGTCTTTCCAATTTTGTCAAATCACAGATGCCACTTGTAAGGCTCTCAAGGTGTGTATTTTTCTTGCATTTACAAGGAAAACAAATAAAGATTGTAGTATATCAAAGACAGTAAATAGTTGAATTTTAAAATCCTATTCATGTCTCTGTTTCCATTTGTTAACTGGAACACTGGAGGTGCTGATTGATCCCCCCCCGACCCCCTACCCCTGGCTTTTTTAAGGGAAAATGACAGATTTTGGCTTGCACTTCTCTACAGAAAGTCTTTCCGGGATAAATAAAACTAAAATATGTATAAGAGGCTACCAGAAAAAAGATTAATCAAGTGGACTCAGATGTCAGAAAATAAAAGATATCTGACCACTAACTAGAATTCTAGTAGATGCACTGCATAAAGTTGCTGCTGTTGTTGCATGCAAATGGATATCGTGGCCATATTTGTGCATATACACATGCCTGTGTAGCCACCCCAACAATGCACCCATTTCTAAGAGCAGGGCACATATTACACACACAGTGCTTATGCTCCAAACTCAAGAAACCTAGGATACATGACTTAAAATCTGCGCTTTGTGTTTTACTTGAAAAAACACTTACAAACTTTAGAATGCTCTAGAATAAAACCTAAAGGGATGCCAAACTATCATCTGGAGGAAAATTCTAAAGCAGTCAAAACAGAGACACATTTTTTTTTCTTTTAGAAAGCCTCTGTGGATTTCACTGTTTTGATGTTATCGTCTGTTTCATTTCACAAACAATAGAGTATGCCACCGAGTGGCCCTGCAGAGTGCCTATTGTGCATAGGCAGGTACGAGGCATGGACTGCAGCACAGCACACTGGGTCTACCACAGGTGGTACACGGGACAGTACCTACAAAGCAGTCACATACTAACCCCAATGCTATGTTCACTTTGTATGCCCAAATCTTCATGAGGCTTTAGCCCAGGTAAGTGAGATTTTTCTATTACACCATTTCCTATCTTTACTATCTTAGCTCCTTGTCTTTATTTCATAGTTCTGTCATCTGCAAAGGCAGGAGACCACCCCTGCAGCAAGCATGCCCTGTTTTAGCACCCCATATCTTTAAGAGGATAGCAGGACCAAGCGGGTGCAGAGGGTCAGTTCTCCCCGTTTTTGCCAGGCTGGTAATCCCCAGTCCTGCGCCGGCAGCTTGAGAAGGACAGCAGTCCCAGATGGCACTGTGAGCTTCGCCTTCCAAATGCAGCGACAGTCTCTTCCCCGATTCCAGGTAACACACACCTGGCAACTGCTCCGGGAATGGGGAGACTCTAGCAGGTGTGCAGCTTCCCACAAATAGTTCACCGCAGGCACAGAGTGGGCTTTCAAGGGAAGCAGGACAGAAGGCTAACTCAGAACCTTCTCTTTCCTGGTGGTGTAAGTTCCCCTTCATACACACGCATCCCTAGAGCCACAGGCACACACTGGCTTAGTGCTACTGAGGCCAGTAAAGGTGACATGCTTACATGGCCTATCGGGTTTGGATGTGTCACTGGGGCCTGGAAGACTGTGAGAACTGGCTCCATCTAGCAACCAGTACACCTTTCCCCACCAACCTCCAACCTGATCTCACAGGAGAGGTTTGTGGCGGACCTTGCCAGCTATTTAAAGAGCCCTTCCCAGGGTGCCTCGGCTGAACTAGGCACTATTCTACAGAACATTCCTAAGATTGATGGTGAGGATTCTTGGATATTAAAACCAATAGTGACATTTACAACATCCCAAAATACCCTCACTGCTGACGCAATGTCAAGGCAATCTAACTCAAACTCTGGGATACTATGACTTTTTTCCCAGAGAACTTCGGAGCTTTAATTGCACAACTCCCATTAATCATCTTGAAAATGGCGCAGCTGAAACCCACACATCCACCTAAGCCTCACGGAACGCAGGGGCTGGGCTGGCTGCCACCGAAGAGGGGGAGACCAAGGAGGGGTAGATCGTGGAACAGGACACGCAGCCTGTTCATGTGTGATCAGCAGCCCTCCCGGGAGGCCACACTCACAGCACTCAGGGAGAAGGGTGCTGTGGGGGCAGGACCCTCACCTACGCAGGGCCTGGGAGAATGGCTTGGAGCTGCTGAAAAGGGACACTGTCAGAAAAAGCAACCTGGCGTTTTTCTTATGCCCATGGTCTCTCTCCAGAGGGCCCTAAAAACGAGCATGCAGATGTCACCAAGGCTAATGCTATGAAGGGCAGTACTTGGCACCTACTATCAGCCCCTATTCCACAGTCGGCTCCGGCCCCGAAGATGATCTGGCCAACATCCCTGCACCAAATCAGTCTCATGACCTTGTGAAAGTCCAGTGACATTTGTTAGGTGCCAGCATCATTAAGCAGTCCAACAGTTGTTGGCTGCTTTATAGCATCATAAAATTGGAAATGCCAGATCACTGTGTTTCTTTCTTTTTTTTTTTCCCAATTGCTTCATTAGTTATTTATGTTTTTGATAGAGCAACTGTCAGACTTCGAAGCTGTTTGTAGCTCAAACATTTCTCAAGTTTTAGGACTCCCAAATCAGACACTCTTCAATCTTGGCTAATAATTAAAACCTCTAACATTTATATGATAAAATTGCAGGGTCTATTTTAGTGTCTGATTTTCAATTGAGAAATTAAAAAAAAAAAGTTTTAGAAACAGCACCCAATAGTTCCTCTTACCATCACAGGTGGATAGGGCCTGACTTTCTCTATATACTCCCAGGGCTCTCCTGAGGATAAGGAGGAGGGAATTTCTTAAGTCAAACACATACAATGTTCCCTTAAAACAATGTCTTTGAAGACGTGTTTAGACTGTCCTTATTGACCTATGTCAGTTCCCAGTTCATCATTAAAGCAGAACCTCTCCATCTCTGAATCTCTCTCCCTCTATATTCTATTGACTAAAACCCAAAAGGTATGTGGGTTTTTGTTTTTGTTTTTGTTCTGGTACCGGGGATTGAACTCAGGGGCACTCAACCACTGAACCACATCCCCAGCCCTATTTTGAGTTTTATTTAGAGACAGGGTCTCACTGAATTGCTTGGCACCTCAACTTGCTGAGGGTGGCTTGGAACTTGTGATCCTCCCGCCTCAGCCTCTCAAGCCACTGGGATTACAGGCGTGTGCCACCACGCCCAGTCCAAGAGGTGTATTTTATTGTGATAAAGGAAGAGTGAAACTTACACGGAGCTCCTGTGCCCCAGGCACTGTTCTGAGCATCTTGTGGGTGCTACTCCACTTGTTCCTCTCAACATCACTGTCACTTTAGAGTCTGTTACCTTGTGCTGAAGGACCATGCTCACAGAGAAACTGCCCAGGACACAGCTGGCTCCCGAGAGCCCTACTGACCATGGCCTGAGGAGGGCCTTCTTTGTACCAGGCATATACCTGTCTCATCTTTAAGGATAAAGGTTCTTGAACCACTGACTGCTCACTAAAACACAAATGACCAACCAGCAGGGGTCAGAAGGCAATGCAGGCTCCCACCCCTCTACCTTCTACAAAGGAATAGAAGTCCTGGAGCCAGAGCAACCAGTTTTGAAGAAGATGAACCCATGTGGTGTTTCCAAAGTGTAATGGGAAAAATTAGAGGCTCTTTTAATTTCATTTTATCTGTCATTCTTGCCTTGTTCCCCCCTCAGAGGGACCTCTTATTACAGGATCAACAGTAAAAGAGAAAAAAAAAAACTGAGCACCAATGAGTTAAAATGTGGCTTCACAGAGACTCAAGAGGTTATTGGGTGGTTTGTGCATCTGCTGACTGGGCCTCTGTGATTTGAAGGTGTCAGGAGTAATGAAAAAGTGATGTACAGCTATATGTATACGTCAAGTCAGATGTGACATTGGATGGCAGTCTTCAGGGGCAAGTCTCCATCTGAGAATGTGAAAGAATCTAAACACAACCAGAGGTAAACGTCTTGATAAATGGCTGCATTGGTACAAGCTGGATCCCACACATGCCTGCAAATATAGAATAGTAAACCCTGTGTTTACATGCCAAATGTAGTGACATTTATTATTTAAGTTATGATAAATGTCAAAGTACAATGTCATATAATGTGTCCAAAAATTTCGGTCAATATTTCCATGATAAATCTTCAACGTCTACTAGATGTGATGGCATATCTTATGTTATGCGTGTGATCAGTGCTTCAACCGCATCCTGGCTACAACCCAGGCCCGGAGTCTGGGCCTCCGTGGACAGGGAAAAATCGCCACAGCACACTGCTCTCTGATCTTCAGAAACACTTTTGTCCTTGCCAAGTATCAAAGACCCTTGCTTTGCCCTGGTATTTTCCTGTCAGTACTCCCTTTGGCAGCCCGTAGGATTCTCCAACTGAAAACATGCTGTCACTTTCTGTCCTCACAAATCCTGCCTCCAGTCCCACCATTTGACGCGACTGCTCCACATAAATGACAATGACAGAGCAGGAAAAGAAGGCGAGGTATCAAAGGCTCATCATTACTGGCCCTGGTCTCCTGAAGACAGATCCACTCTGTCCCTGAATAGGATGTGCGCCAGGACACCAAATGTCCCCACAGGGGAAACAGCCCCTCCCTGGTCCACAGCAAGGTGCTAAAGCTGCGCCCAGCCATAGCCCTCCCAGATCTGAGGCTGCGGTGAGGACAGGGACAACTGGCTCCTGTGCCCAGAACACACTGCTACTAGGCACTGCCGGCAGCAGCCCAGAAGGAAGGGCAAAGGCCATCTCCTCAGGCAAGCCCTCTGAGCTGGCCACCCTCACCCTAGAGGCCCCTGCTGGCTTTCCTGAACAGGTCCCCAAATACCCAATGAAACCCCTACCTCGGAATGATTGCTGGGAATAAAACAGCATTTTGAGAAATGTTTCATAGTATTCTTGTATAGATTTTTTTGGGGGGAGGATTCACATTCACAAATCAATAAAAACAAGTAACTGTGAACGACGGAACTTTCCTAACCCATCTGTAGGCCAGGCTCTAAGGCACAGGATGCTGAAATTGTCACGGAGGCTCTTGGGAAGCTCTGCTGCTGGGAGCTGGTGGGTTCTGGGCAGCAAGCAGAGCTGCTGCCCAGCCACGGTCGAGAAGAGAAGGTGGAGATGCTGGGCCAGGCAGCAGCGCAGCTCCATCAACCCTGTTTTGCAGACAGCTAGATGTGAGCTTGGAGGAGAGGCCGCCACGGTCACATGATGTTTTTCTCTTGCTATCGTATCAACCACAGTCAGGCTGCAAGCCCAGATCTGTTCCCTGTCCGGCTGGGGTGCATCCACTGAACACATATCTGCGATTTTTACACACTCTGGCTACAGAAGTGAGCCCCAGCCTCTGCCAAGTCCTGACTGTTCCAGGCGGACATTCTGTGGAGTAAAGCTCCCAAACGTTCCTCACGTACCCCTCCAGGATCCCCGACACCCGCGGGCCTGAGCCCGGTTCGGTTCCTTCACTCACAGGCTCCTTCTCTGCTGTCTCCTCCCATCTGCTCCTGTCCTCAGCTTTCTGGTTACTGTTTTCTAAGCACGATTTTGCATCTCTGCTCCCACCCAACCAGGAAACAGTCACTCACTGGCTGTATCTGCATCCTCAGTTCACAAGTCTGTCCTAGAACACAAGCCTGAGAGGCAGCCCCAAACAGTGCCATGAAAAAACCCACCGAGCCCCAGATCAGTGGCTCATATCACATGAACTGGAATCAGAGACAACTTATTCAAATCTCAACTTGGCTGTTTATCAGCAGGGAGACTTCAGGGTCATGACTCAACCTCATTGGACTGCAACTTCCTCCACCATAAAAATGAAGATCAGTGCACCACCCCAGGGATGGAGTGGGACTCAAACGAGGGCACGTAGGCAGAAGCTGCCATCGTGGTTAGGAGTGAGCCTCTGTCACTCTCAAGCACATTCTCCCCATCCTGGAACCTTCTGTCAGAGTCCTCCCAGCTGCCTAGCAAGTCTGAGTCTCCTTGGATGAACTAGCTCACTCGATGCCCCAAGTGGCAACAGATGGCTAATCCAGCCCAGTGGGAAGAACACACTTCTAGGGGCCAGGGAAACCTGGAGTCCTGCAGCCCTTCACCCACCAGGTAGGTGACTGCACAGAGCCAGCTCCTCAGCCTCCCGCCCCACCTAGGAATCTGCTAAGCAGCATCCATGCCTGGGAGGCTGGGCCAGAGCCTGTCCAGTGCCCAAAGGAAAAATCAAGTCAAGTCCACATCTCTCACAGCTGAGACACTGCACATGTAACTTACAAGGAGCTTACAGTCATAAAGAACCACCCTCAGGCTACATTTGACTATGAGATGGGGCTCAATGGTCACTTTCTGTGCAAAGTTTCCCTCTCCTTTTCCTCTTCTCAACAGGTGGCAGGCACCCCAGGAGTGACTTCAGCACTGTCAAACTATAGACAGACATCTTCCCCAAATCTGCACGCAGCCTTAAGGGCAGGACTCACCCTATCTTAGCAAGCTGAGAACTTTTTATGAATGTGTGCAGAATGAACTAGAGATGTCAGGAGACAGGAGGGCAGGCCTGGGCTTCCCAGTGATCGTGTTTCCTAGACCCTCTGTGAGGCCTGTTGTTGGACCCCCATCATGACTGTAAGTGAAAATGACAAATGAATAACTAGCTCCAATACCCAGCTTCCACCCTCCAGAAATTGTGACTTAGTTGCCTTGGCAAGGCCCCAGGATGGATGTGTTTCAAGTGTCCCCGGCACACACTGGATGAGTCTGACACCTGTATCTGAAGACCAAGGGTCAGTTTCCACTAACACATGTTCTCGCTTATACATCCAAAACACTTTCCAGAGTTCTTCTGAAGCCAGCTTTTATCAATGGCTTCAAGATAATTGCTAATGTTTTCTGTGAGGTAACTAACAAGCAGGTTCCTAGATTGTCCATCTCCTAAAACAGCTTTGTTCAAAGTGAGTGAGTGGGATAAAGAGCATTCAGAGACAAGGGACTGCACAGGAGAGCTGTTCTCCTTGGTTCCCTTGGACACGCCATCCTGGATAAGGTCTCAGGACCAACAATACCTCTGTGACCAGAGAATCACGTCTAAACACCTTCTGAACAGGAAGCAAAAAAAAATTTAAAAAGAGGACAGGTGTATCAACAAGGTACTGGAGAAAGCCCTTCAGTATTCTTTAGGAATGCAAAATATTAGATGGTACTCCTTTACAAATTTAGTTTCTGTATCACCTTAACTGCAACAGGTCTTCAGGAGTTCCTAGGTTAACCTGATAACACTGTTTTTACAATTCAATCTTGAACTGATTAAACTTAAGTTAAAAATTTTCATGTTTATAAAAGTAAACTGGTATATTATAAGTTTCCAGTTAAGCAGATAAGTCTCAAGAGGAAAATTGCTGTTTTCTTTGGAAAACAATTTAAATGGGTAGAATCCTCTCCTTAGTCCCCTGTTCAAAGGTAATTACAGCGCCCTACCATGATCGCTCCACACTCTGCTATTCGCCTCCGGCAATCCCACGAGAAGGCTCTTATCAGCCTCACATCACACCTGAGGTTTCCAGACGTTAAACCCTTCACACAGGACCAAGCCAATGTGAAGGTGTGCAGTCGGGAGAACCCGCCCATCAATGTGAGTATGCAGCCCACCGGGGGCCGTCTGAGGCTAGAGGGCAAGTTTAATTTGTTATTTCTGCTTGTTCTTCAGATGAAACAAATTATTTCACTGCTATACTGAGATAGAAAATGTGTGTTTCCCTCTTAAGCAGTCAAAAATTGAACAGGATTAGTCTTTTGTTTTTTCTTGGAATAATATCCACGCATATTGACTCTACAAAATTATTCTAGAAGAATTACATTTCTATCCAGGTTAGAAATATAGTGTGTGTGTGTGTAAATACATGCAAGAGAATGCAGAGCAGAACAATTAATTCATTGCTTCTTGATCTAGTCTGACAGAGCAGGCTGGAAAAAATGGAAATAAAGGATGAGAAGAGGGAGGGAAGGATAGAAGGAGGGAGGAAGAGGTTTTGCTTTGAATGTATTTTACACCAAATCTTGATACTGTCTAGAACTCATTCCTACCTTTATTCAAGTACTCCTTGGCAAGCCTGTCACACGCTCAGGGTTGTGGAGGAGAGGAGGCAGGAGGGAGGAAAGACAGCTCCTGGGGTG
The DNA here is from genome assembly GCF_047511675.1 of Marmota flaviventris. Classification (NCBI taxonomy): domain Eukaryota; kingdom Metazoa; phylum Chordata; class Mammalia; order Rodentia; family Sciuridae; genus Marmota; species Marmota flaviventris. The sequence continues at coordinate 108,660,735 of NC_092505.1, read as the reverse complement.
GGAAGCTAAAGGTGCACACAGATAATGAGGATGTAAGGTCAGAGGGCAAGAGCTGCTAGGGGACTTTCAGATAAAGAGGCTTAACACTTTCAGGGAAAGGGAGCTATTTTTCACATAGAAGAATCAGATAAGAGCTTCAAGAAGTGAAATTTATACAGGAGAAGTTAAAGAGATATCTAGGTACAAGTATTACCATAAATTGAGGCAAAAATGATAAACAATAAGTTTGTAACAAAAGCATTGAGAAATCAATTTGCAAAGCAGCTGAGTGTAGCTTTGGGGAGGCTTCTGTGTGAACAACTATCCACATCCATCTGCAGCCAGGGAGAACCACAGAATGGGGGAGGTGAGGGCCACCATTGCTTTGTGCATTTGCCCAACAGGGGCTCAAGAGGCCTGGGTGGCCGAGAGCCTGGATAGGGGTGACCCAATAGGTGAGTATGTTCACAGCTGCCGCAGGAGGCACCATAGGCTGTGTGCTCCCCAGGCTGCAATTCCAGGTGCACCTGGTCACACTGTCCCACCCGATTGCTGCCGAAGTCTGGCTGGGCACAAATCAGGAGCCACTGAAGCAGGAACAAACTTTATTTCTGAACTCTACCAGCACACTCCACACGCTCCCGGGAAATCTGCCAACCGCCACGCGGCTCCTCCAGCAACCAGCAACCGGAAAAATCCCTCCTCCGGCACTTCCCCAACCAATGGGAACTCTCCAGGAATCCCAACTGGAACTCAACGGGAACTCCATGAGAACTCGCTGGCGTCACCTCTCAACCACTACTTCTGGCAAAAATGCCATGCGTCATCCCGACTCCGCTGTGACCCTCAACAGATTGCTATCTCAGAGCACAGTCTATGCACACCGGTGCACGCACACACACATTCTTTGCTACCACACAAAACGGAACTGCGCCCAATCCCTTGCACAAGACATGTCTCTGGCCACACAGATTCAGCTGTTAGAATTCTCAGCAGCCTCCCCTCTCTTGCCTCTGGCTCCTCTCTGTCCTTCTAACTTCTGGTTAGACTTGGGGTCTTGAGTCAGGTCACCTCCTCCCGGAGGCTTACTTTAAGCCTTCCAGTCAGAAGCGGCTGCTCCATCAGGCTCTGGGGCATCCCGTCCCCTCCAGCAGTTACCTGCTCGGCAGCTCCTGTCCCTGCACAGGTCAGACTCCCTGAGGGCAAGAGGCATGACTGTCGGTTCTTCAGCTGTGTCCCCCAAACCGAGAAGCTCTAGAATAGTGCCAGGTACACAGCAGGTGTCATTCATCCAGCGGGTAAATAAAGGAAGCTGACAAAGCACATCATACACCAGACACATAATGTACCCGTGTCATCTGAACACACAGTTGCAATTTTTCAAAGGCCAATGATGCTTTCAAAATGCGCTTGCTTGCTAATTAGCCACTGAATTAAGCTCTATTATATTCAAACTTCTTGCAACTTCCATTTTTTATTCTACACTTTATTGTTTCCTTTACAGCAAGATCACATACTATAATCACTCAGAAAAGAATATTTTGTCACTGCACTCTGGATTATTCAAACCCCAAGTACTTAGAAGTGTCAAGAGGGTGGGTGGCTAGGCAAAATCCCCAAGGGATGCACCAATAAAACGGAGGTAAAGTCGCTTCTTCTTTTCTGTTGTAATATTTCTTGTTAGAACACTTGGTTTACATATTTCTTGTTTCCACAAAAACCAAAAGCAATAAAAAACAATTTATTTTGCTTCATTTTAGTATCTTACAATTAAATTTATTAGCTGATAAAGGCAATTTTAATGTATATTTTCTAGATTGACACATTAAGCTATATTTATAAACAGTAATTGATTACTCAGCCTAAGCAAATCCTACCATTTCATGAACTCAAACATGAAAGGCCCCTTTTACACATTAAAAGGAGTAGTACTAAATGGTATATTAAATGTACTAACATTAAAAAAATATATTAGATGTGTCCATCTTTTAAATCATGTTTTCTAAAATGGTTTCAAAGAATCATAATTGTGACATTCGAGTTCCAAGTTACTAAAGCAGAATACTATCTTTCGGTCTTTCAGAAATTATGTCATTTTTGTACTTAGCATTTACACATCTGCACACCAACATAACTTCATCTGTGATTTTAAAAAGTTGTGGTTCCTAATTTACATTTCTTTGTAATTTTTTTTTAATATATTGTGGGCTGGGCACCCTGGATCCTGCCTATAAACCCAGAGACTCAGAAGGCTGAGGGAAGAGGATTCCAACTTGCAAGGCAGCCTTAGTAAATTAATGTGGCCCTAAGGAACTTAGTGCCCTCCGTCTCAAAATAAAACTAAAAGGGGCTGGGGATATGGCTCAGTGGTAAAGCATCTATGGTTTCAATCCCAGTACCAAAATAAAGAAACAAACAAATAAATAAATGTGGTCTTAATAAACCATTTCATAAGAGAATTTGTTTAAACATTAATATCATGAAATGTAGAAAATTAGCCAATAATCAAAAGGACTACTGTGCAAACAAAGAATAACTTCTTCTCTACCTGCACTGCACGTCATGAGCTGCCAGGGATCTACTGAAATAAGCTGCAAGTGGGGAAGGTGTAGAAAGGGGGGGGTGGGTTCCTTTCCACGCATGTGAATCGGGGCAAGTGCTGGAGCTCACATCACAGGGCCAGAAAAGGTTTATAATGTATTATTGAATAGAATTATTTTAGAGAAAGATCAAACAAGATTACCATGAAAGTACCAAGAATACTTTCAATAGTGGAGCCAACTTTACAAATCATCAATTGCTTTATCACTGTGTCAGTCACCGCAGATAGCACTGGTCTCGGAATGGACCTGCAGCGGAGGCCGTCAGCTCACCAGGTCCTCGCACGTCCTATGCCATGGGTTTAAGGTACTGCTGCCCCAGGGTCCCGACTTGCTGGCCAGCCTGCTTCCCACTGTGGGTATACAGCTCTCAGGCCCTGTTGCTGTCTTCCTGGGGCATGCTTACAACCATGCTGTACCCCAAAGTGCTTTGCTCTAATATATCTAAGTCAGTCCTTTATTAAAAATCATCTGTTAATTCACAAAGGCCATCTCTTATATGCCAGTTTTCACAAAATTAAACATTTCACTCACCTAAATGGGTAGACAGCTCATCAACAAACACAGTTCCCAAACTTTTTTTTTTTTTTGAGAATTTCAATCTCTCTTATCCCACAACCTACCCACTCCCCTAAAAAAATCCAAACAAACATGCCAAAAAAAAAAAAAAAAAACAGATGAAAAAGTGACATGGAGTCCTGGTGAGGCCGATCACAGAGCCCAACACAACTATTTAAGAAGACAGATACTCCATGGAAGGAGATGAGCTCTGCACCATGGTGGGAAGAGGCAGGCAGAGACAGCGGGGCAAGGCACGCTTGGTGCTCTGGCAGGCATTTCCAGGTAAGCTCACCAGGCCCACCTGAGACCGTCCTTGCCCCTTTATGCCCTGAGGATATTAAGGCTCAGAATGGCTAAATGACTCAACCAAGGTCAAAGAATCCCAACCTAAGATTCAAGAGCAGCAAAGAGCTCAGCTCTCAGACATTGGTCTGAGCACTGTCTCCTTACTGGCCCCCAGAATCCAAAGAGCCAGGAGGTCCCCAGGAGCAAAAGGGCCAAGGTAAAATCCCAACACAGGCAGAATGTTCCAGCTGCTGGGGAGGGGGCTGCTCAGAAGAGCTAAGGTGAGCTGTGAGCAGAAGAAACTCCAAGGCCAGGTCAAGGTCACCAAGGAGGAAGGCCCACTGCCATCCTGAGGCCTTGAATTTCAGGAAGATAAGCCAGGGAGATGGCCTAAGGATACAGAAAGCCTGTGCCCATTAAGTAAATTCCAGAGTGAGGACAGTGTCTGGTTGTCTTGTGTCAACTGTTCCGGGCACAAGAGCCTTTCTACCTCACCAAAACAATAAGTCCAGACAGCTGGTCCTGCCCTAGGAAGAGGTGACCCTCACCTGGGGTTCCAGGAACCTGGACACAGGAACACCCTGCTATGAAACCATGGACTCGATAAAAAATATTTCTCACAAATAAAAACCACTCACACATGTTTTATCAACCATGAAACACATTTAAATACAACATAAGAACACTGCGATGACAGGAAGAAAACACTGCCCCAGCCGTCCCTGCTCTTCCATGTCTCTGCCATCCCCCTTTCCTTGATTCAGATGTCACTTCTGTGCTTACCCCTGACTAGCCATGGAAGGCAGGCCCCTGCTTTGCCCTGCTTTGCCCTGCTCACAGCGTGCCCGGAGCTGAACAGAGGGAACAATGACCCTCACGTGGGCTTCCGACTATTCTGTGGCCTGGGTACCCCTGCCCTCCATGAGCATGCAGAGATCCTGAGAAATTAAATAGTTCCTACAAGGTCACAGAACAATTAAAGTGACAGAGACATCTGCCAGCTTCCCATGTATTGTGTGATCCCGCTTGGCAGGCGGAGCTCAGAACTCAAACAATAATACCACAGGGAAACTCAAGCAGCTAGTGCGGTTTAAAAGGCGGCAATTAAGCCAGCAATCTGCAGAAGGCTCTTCACTGCTGGAGGACGCCTCAGCCTGACCCAACAAACACACTGAACTATGGACCTCCACTGTGGCTGTGACAGTTTTGCAAACTGTAGGGTTGTCTGTCTCACCTTTTCATAACACTTGGTTTTGCCCCAAAGAATGAGTGCAGCCATTACAAAGATGGTAATTTGTCTCAGTAGTTGTCGTTTTAGATGAAATCACAAAGACAATTTATCTGACAGTTTTAAAAATGGTAGGTTCACCTTGGAAGATCAGGTAGGATGATCTGAATGCCAGTGATTAAAAACAAATTTTGAATTGTTTACTCTTAACAACTACTAGGAAAGTTCTTTCAGTTAGACACTATTTTCTCAAATTATTTAAAATAATCACATACCACTACTGATAGAGATAATACCTACATAAGGACTCTCTAAGAGAGTAACGATTCTTTTGAGAAAGCAGTTTCTATAAAGAACCAGTGAACTATGTCATATTTAAATAAACTGTGCCAACCACTTCTCATACGTAGGTAAGGCGAAATGTATACCACAAGTTTACCAGTACTCTCGTTTTTACATCGACCCATTAATTAACTAATGTGTGTGTGTGTGTGTGTGTGTGTGTACAGAATCTGGTAGATTATCATTATGAGGGATAATGGGTGATACAGTATGTGATAATTTATCATCATGCTGGGTAGAAAAAGAAATGTGGAATGCAATTCCACCTGGTAAAGGGAATTAGATGCAGAAGATGTCCATGGATTCTGACCTCATGAGAAACACTCAAGAAGAAGGAATAAGATGGGCTAAAATGGCCAAAGGGGCCAGGTATGGTGGCACAAACCTGTAATCCAAGCCTCTCAGAAGGCTGAGGCAGGAGGATTATAAATTCAAGCAATTTTACAAGACCCTGTCTAAAAAAACCAAAAATAAATAAGTGAAATAAATGGCCTGGGAGGGAGATGTACCCCAGTGATACCCTGAGTACCAAAGACAGAATGGAATGAATGGTATGGAATGGAAAGGAAAATGGCCAAAGGATAGTCAGCCGGGCCTGAGAGCAGGCCGACTTTGCCCTGCTGCTCATTCTCTGAAGAAGGCAAGCAAGTGGCTTCCTTGCCTAGTGACTCAGTCTGGCTCAAGACTTCTAGCTCACTGCTGCCAAATTATCGTAGGCTCAAATCTCAAAAATTAAAGGCCTACTATTTCCACGTCTGTTAGAAGTATTCTGAAGCTTGGGATCAGTCCTGGATGTCAACATTTTCTGTAAGAGATTCTAGCTGCAAGGGAATTTGTAATCCTAACCTGCACCACAGATGTGCAGCCACACAACGGCTGCCGGTCCCTTCTCTGCTCTCTACTGGGAGCACGGTGTCTGTGTTCCAGAGCTCAGAGCGGGGTATGAAGGAGGACTGACAGAAGGCAGGACACAGACAGCCTTGTGTCGCCCTGCCGTGGCATCTAGGCCAGAGATGACGGTGCTCTCAGGGGGCACCCTGAAGCAGTAGGATAGTCCACTCCAGAAACTGAGGATCAGAGCCGCAAACCGCATACTGCACAGCACGCTGGAAGAGTTCAACAGGCTGCCTGCACAGGCATACTTCCGGTCGAAAACAAAAAGAGGCCTCTGGGATTTTCCACTCGGATGAATTCTCAGGCATATGTTTGCATCTTGTAGGAAGTTTTTATGAAATGACTGCAAAAACGCCAGAGTGGCTGCCTCTCAGAAGAACAGGATGGCACCAGCAGGACACCCTGCAAGCTGCTGTGGCAATGCCTGTCCCCTCTGTGCGTCTCTCTCCTGCCTGAGATCATGGATCACCTCATTTAGGCTACTGCACAACACTGCCAAGGAGGACAAAAATAGAAAGGGGCTGAGAAGAGATGTTAATGCAGATATTTATTATTCAAAAACTAATGGTTAGCACTTTGAACACTTTGTCCTTCTTGCTGTCACTTAACAAAGGCAGAGATTCTGGAGTAGTTGTTTATTCAAAGAGGCATAAGTAGGAGAAGCAGGCTGATTTTCAAAAGCATTCCATTCATTTTTTGAGTTTTGAAACAGCACATGAAATGTAAATATGTACAAAAGGCTCAATCTATTGAACTCCGTCCTCCATTAACACCATTCCCAAAACTTACGCAGGTTTTCTCAAGTTTCATCTCAGAGACTCTGAAATCTTTAACAAAAGCAGTACACAGCAGCAGATAGTGGAATCCATATCAATGTAGATACAATATTGCCTTAGCAAGGGCTGTACTTTCAAAAAAACAATCAGGCTCATCTTCAGCCACCTCTGGAAAGATTTCTGTTTACACTGCACTATGTGAAGAGAAAAGAAGCCTTTCACCACCACTTTCTATTTATAAACCTAAACAGCCTCTCCATAATGCAAGCATATTTTTTTTTAACACAAAACTACAGGACTTAATGATTCTCCCTCTATTTGTTATCCAGGCTCAGTAAAAGAAACTTTTTTGACTCTTTGCAATTCATTGAGATAACAGAAGCAAAGGGTGCTAATACTTTATTACCAATTCCCTGCAAACTCAGCCTTTCCCACCAAAACAGCAGTGGAATGCATTCATCAGAATTTCCAAAATGTGCTTCCCTGTCAGCCTATGAGGTGGGGGTGGGACAGGGACAGACAAACAGATCTAGCATACCCCAGGCAACCGCAGCTACTTCTCCCTGCTTCCAATTAGGACGTCAGCACTTTGCTGATCAAATTTGCTTTTTCACCACTCGTGTACACTCTGCTTTTTATTCTGAATTGAGCCAAGGTGTTTTCTACAGGAAATGTCACTGCAATATGCCTGAAACATGTTTATCCATACGCTGCAAAAAAACGGAACCCTCCCAGGCAGGAGCTGACTGCAGAGAATCAAGCAGCATGCAGCATTCAGCTCCCAACACTGTCAGCCCTCCTCTGGGTCTTCTGGAACCCAAGTGTTCAGATGCAAGAGGCAAGGTCAAACAAGAAAGGTCTGCAGGTATGGGGAGCTGGAGGAAGGAAAGTGGGAACAAGGTCAGGAATCTGAATGGGAGTGCCCAGAGAGCACGCGCTGAAGCAGTTACGTAATGCGTGCTGCTGGGAAGACTTCTCATTCCAAACTTGGGACTGTCACTGTTCACTCCAGGTAAGGTTCCCATTTCTCCCAGAAGAGCACTTTTACCCCTCACACTGCGCAGCCAAGTCCCCTGAAACTGATAAAGGAGACAAAGCTTACCAGTGGGGGCTCACAAAGCAGAAAGAGATGTCCAGTGTTCAATTCTCAGTCCTGCCCCTTTCCAACCCTGTGGTGTTGGGCATGTCTCTTTACACCCCCTCCCCCAGACCTCAGATTCCTCATCAATAAAACAGGAGTGACTATACTATCTACCTAATTCCCTATGAGATTTACATAAAAATGTGCATAAAGCCCTGGGTCCAATACCCAGCAGCCTAGAGAACATGGGGAGGTTTTTATAAATTTATTTAGATTTGCTGGATCAAAGTTTCCAGTTTCCCTCACACATCAGCGCATTTCAAAGGCCAGGACACACTGTTTTGGTTCAGCTGGGCCTTTCCAGGAAGCACTGGCTCCTGCTCTGCAGACTTAGGGACAAGGGCGTCCTTGCCCAGACCTGTGACCCTCCTCCTGTATCAGGTATCCCAGTTTAGGAATGGTGTTTCTGCTCTGCACCTGGCCTCCCCATGATAAGAACAGGAACAGCATCTCACTCCCAAAACCCTGATCTCAGCCTGCAGCAGAGGACACCACCATTTTTACCCACTACCTATGTGCGTGTGTGTGTGTGTGTGTGTGTGTGTAGGGTGCATGTCTGTGGGTGTACACAGAGAGATAGATATACGCATACATAGGAGTACATTATGGAGATTGGTTCTCATTCAAGGTTTGTGAAATATTTCCTGTGAACAGGGGCAAAGATGAAATGTTAGGTTCCAAATTGGAAAAAGGTTATTATTAAACTTTATTAATACTAGAAAATATTTGTATTTTCTAGTAAACCAGACGCTCCATCACCAACTTAACTTCTTTGTTTGTTAGTATTTTAGAGTATAAAAATACTTTATTTTAATTTACCAGTTCATTTACCTGTATTTGTGAGAAAACAATTTACATGGGCTGTCAGGTATACTGAATGCCACTGATGAAGGTTCCAGGTGTTTAGCTGTGGCTTTCTCAGCCTCTGAGCCAGGATCACTGGCCGATTCCCAGAAACTGTGTCCTTCTACCCAACCCTTTTCCCAAAGTGGAACTAGACATATATTCTCAAAGTCAGATCCCTTAGATTGGATGTAGTCAGGCAGAAGGAAGAACTGGATGGGACATCTGAAGCCCTCAAGACCAAGGTCCTGCTCTTTGCATAGAAACTGATGGGTGCAGAGGGCAGAGGTCAATGGCCCCACTCAACTATGATACAGGACCTATGGGGGTTACCTGGGACTGCAGGGGCCTACAAAAGCCAAAGACCCACCAGCTGTGCCAGCAACCTTCCTTATAGTCATTTTCCAAATTCTGTGAAGACAAAACTGGTATGAAAAGAGCCTTGTTTTTTCAATGCCACATGTCCCCCCGACCTCTGTAAATTCCCAAATGGACTAATGATCCTCTACTTCGTCAGTTACTGTTTATATGAACAGTCAACAAAGACAGTTGAGGCTGCCGGCCAGCTGGGTGCCCTCTCCAGCTGACTCATCAGGCAGGCACAGAGTGAAGGGTTCAAATTTCCTCCCAAGCACCTCCATCCATGATGCCAGGGCCCTCTGGGGTTATTCTTGAACACTCAAAACAAAAACCCAAACTAGAAGAACATGAAGGGTCCAGTGAAACCCTGCTGGCCATAAACAATGTTCAGGCCCTACAAGGAGCTACAGGCCACCTCATCTCCATTGCTCCTCCTTTCCCCACTCATTATGGACTGGCCTTTGTAAACCAGCCCATTGCTCTTGAAGTTGATATGCTCTCCGGCCTTTCCCTTGACGACTGGAAAGAAACAGATGCAGAAATGACCAAATCTGCCCAAACCATCACACACACATACATATACACACACACACACACACACACACACACACACACCTTGTTTTCTTTATATCTGATCATAATTCTATGAGAGTCCCAACTGCTCAGGGAGCGTGCATGGCTTGGAAGGGCACATGGCCCCACGGGTGACACTGCACTATTCAGCCATGAACACTTTCTTACTGTGACTTCTGATGAAAGAACAAAACCCAAAGGCGCAAGGGGAACCAGGCTGTGGATAAGGATGACATCTGAGGAGGGAACACCTTCCCAGAACATCTGCAGCAGTTCAGGATGATGAAACGGAGGGGCTGGACACGCCGGTTCTGCACTAAACGGAGTCACAGCTTTTGAAGGAGGAACTGTACCGTTCTGCTTCCTCCTTTCACGTTTTAATTTTTAGAAAACAGGTTCGGGATTAGGATTTCCACTCTTGGACGCAGACGAGATCCTTCTTTCCAAGGACTAACTCTGCCTCCCGCTCCCGACTGCAAAGCGGCCTGCGAGGGGTTCGGGGTTACGCTACTGCAGTGTGACCAAAATAGCCAAGGCCAAGGCGAAAAAGAGCAGACTGGAAGTGAGTGCTGAGAAGCACGCCTCCAACGAAGGTCTCCAGAACCTCAGGAAAGGCACGAGCCCGAGTCTGCAAAATAGTTCTTCCTGCATTACATAATATTAAAACCACCGTAGGGATTCATATTTCTCTCTCTCTGGAATACAGACTATTAAAGTTAGCCAGAGTCTCAGAAGGACTTAAAAATCCAAGCTGCACTGTCCTGCTGCGTCTGTGTACTGATCTATTTTTATAACACTGCAGCAGCGGATCCAACTCACCAAATACCTGCTTCCACGTTCTGCAGCACATTGATTTAAGAGAGAAGAAAGCTTTAAACTGTATTTGTTTCGAATAAATCAACCTCCTCTATACTATTAAAGTCCATGCCATAAGGAACCAAAAGCCATAGTTAAGCTCTTTTAAAACATCTGAAATGTTGCCAAAAGCATTTTAATTTTTCTCAAACTTTGCAATTTCTTGACAGGTAAGGCAGTTGACTATAGAACAAGACAAGGTGCTACTGTCAGTCTGCAGATGTGTCTGCACCAATCCTGGGGGTGTCCTGACACACCAGAGGGTGCATGGTCACAGCACCAGCCCACCCCCACAAGCACACTGCAGCCAAATCTTCTCATAAAGGGAATCCTTGGCCACGACCTCCTTCCACGCCTAAGAATAAGGTCAAATCAAACAGTTTCTGTGTGAAGGATTTCTAACAATTCAATGCACCCAAGAAAAATAGAGTTGAGAGTACTGACAGAATAGGATTTGCCAATTAAAAAATGTTGCCATGGAAACAGGCTGTAATATGTTCCGAGAAAAATATGAACAGGTTATGCTATCTCTTCAGTCATTTACATCTGAACATAAAAATGTGGAAAACACAATTATAGAGAAAGGTGTATCTCTCCCAGGGAGCTTCAGACACATTCTCCTGGTCATTAAAATTTAAACACACACACACAAGTTCCTTTCCTCACCTGAAAATGAACAACATACTGTTTCCTTAGATTTTTCACAGATTCCCTGACTAATCTGTCACTTCATTGTATGCTGTGATTTACTTCCCGACCACTGAGCTTTTCTTTTTTTATTTAACCAAAGTACTCTACTAGATTTATATTTTATAAAAGTCTTCAAACACTGTGTTCTTTGACAAATAACTTTAAAAATATCTTTTGAACTACCCCAGGGGAAGATCATTACAAAGGCTCCTTTGACATTCTAAACATTCTAAATGCCACATGCTAAAAAATATCCCCAGTCTATCACTGAATGTTCCTGACTGTTGACTCAAGGGATTAATATGGGACAGGCTCTGGCCAGATGACCATGCCCAACCACGGGAGAGAAAATAGCAAGCCTCTCTATCACTTTTATTACTGTTTTACTAACACAGTCCACGACAAGAATTCCAGACACAGTGTGTTAGTCTTTGGGTGGTGACCCAGAAGATAAATATTAATGTTTTGTAGAAATTCTATCATGCTGTCTCAGATTATACTCATTTCAAGATCATCTAAAAACCAAGTGACATGTTAACTTTGTTTTTAGAGATGGACGTGGTGACACACACCTGTAATCTCAGCCACTCAGGAGGAGGCTGAGGCAAGAGGATGGTAGGTTCGAGGCCAGCATCAGCAACTTAAACAGTTTCAAAATAAAATGAATAGGACTGGGGGTGCTAGAATGCTCCTGGGTTCAAACCCTAGTCCAACAGAGAATAAAAATAAAATGAAATTCTCCTGACTAGAGGAATAGGTGTTCTTTAGAGATTTATTGCACAGCATGGCACATATGGTCAATGGAAGATTGTATACCAAAATCACTAATTTCAAATGTGCTCACCACAAAAAAAAAAAAAAAAAAATGTTCTTTGAGGGAGTGGATATGCTAATTAGATTGATTTAATTATTCCATGCTGTGTTCATAGATCCAAACATTACTTTTTACCTTGTAACATTTTGAAATCAAAATCTGGAATTTTAAAAATCAAGTATTCCTCCATATGGAAAGGCCCCCTCAGAATCCTTCAGCTTCATGAGAAGTGCCCGTGACTGGTCCTCCAGGAATGGTATGACCTGGGGCAGGTGACACCCGCCAAGGTCTCCCTCAGCATACTCTGGATGAATACATGACCACTGCAGGAGAGGCCCGGCCTCTTCCCACAGCCCCCAGGGCCTCCTCCCACTCCCAGGGGAGGGAACGCCCATGTCCTTAAGGCAGCAGAGGCTCTGGAAAGATTGAACCCAGGGAAGGCCAAATACAAAAAGGACTCTCAGGAAAAGACCTATTTTTAAAAGTTACCTCACAAATTCATTTAAAAACACACCTTCAGCTATTTGTCTTTGCAACCATAGCAAACATGGGGTGGGCACATCAAAACTGTCCTTCTACCAAATAGCTTTCTGAGATTTCTACTGGAGATGTGCAATTCCTCCTGCTTTATGTCAAAAGTGCAAGTGTCTCTGAAAAGCACGTAGAGCTCTTTCATCTTCTTCTCAGGCTCAAAGAGTAAATGGTAGTCTCTGATCAACCCTCTCCAAGCACATGCCTACCAAGCGATCCCATGGCATCAGTGCTCCAGTGGAGACCTGGCCATCTCAGGGCCACTATCCCACTACTGAGGGGCCAAGCATGGGGTCATAAACTCCTGGCAGCTCAATCTATCACCATCAGCCATCCCCAAAGCAACCCAGAGAACATCTGCTTCACAGAGCAAGAACGTCCTTTGAAAACCTGATTTTGAAATCATCAGCTGGGAGAGGAAGAGCACCCAGAGCCAGCACCTGCCGGCGAAGGCAGCAAACTCCTCCCCTGCGCCTTCTACACCAGGCCCAGGAAGATGAGCCTGACCGCCATCCCTTCAATACTTAGCTGCTTTCACTAAGATGTGCTGTTCCAACATTTTGTCATAAAATCCTCACCTAAAGGTTTTGTAATTCTTAAATGGACAAATGGACAACAAAGTTTCTTTTTCTTTTTCTTTTTTTTTTTTGAAAAATAAATGTAACTTCAGTTTGCATTTAGCTTGGATTCTTTTCAAATTATATACATCTTACTTTCAGTGTTTTTCTGTTATTCGCAGCCAGGCAAAAACAGGAGAGTAATGCCCTTTGGAGATTAAGAAAAGTAACAACATGAAAATGTTTGCCCCTTTATTACCCAAATAAATAACACAGGTTACAAAGTAAAATTTTCATTTCTTCTAAATAAACAACAAATGTAACAAGTTTAATAGTATTCCCCTTTATGTATGATTTACTCAGGTGCTATGAGTATAATAGAGACCAATATCAATATCTATCATCAGTATAGATTGACTGGATATCCATCATCACTATAAATTTGCTCAAGATTACCATACAGAAAAGCCATCTGAGGTGAGGGAGAGTGAAACCGCAGACTTTCTGAGTAGACAATTAAGGGTGCACTCTCCAAATTCATCACTTTGTTAGGTGTAGTTTTTCCAAGATGGTAACAACTGGTGAGGGCTCTGAAATGTGTCCCAGCATGCTCATGTTCAGAGCATGTCCTTCTACCAAATAGCTGATGTCTCCCCTCAGCATCATGCCATATAGAGCGTCCAGAGGATTCCAAAATGCCTTCCTGGGAGTTGGTTCCATGGCAGCTACTCTATGCGGGCAGCTAGGCAACCTGTGTTGATCTTAGGACGGGGACCAGCCCCTCTAGTGCAGTAACATATTCCTGCTTAGCACACAGCGATCCTTTACACCAAAGTTCTCACATCTGCTCTTTGCAGCATACTCCAGCTCTGTACAGTGCAGACCAACAGCTCTTCAGCCGTGGAGAGCCATGACAGATCCCCAAACACTACAGACTCCCAGAAAGAAGTACACATGTGATCACCCCAAGTTTCAGGGCCTCTGAATACCCCAAGACCTGACTGTCATCTCCTCAGGGGTGGATAGACACTCTAAGAACCGTGGGGTTAAGATGGAATCCCAAACCCCGCCCATGGTCCCCTTGTTAGAGACTAGAGAAAACAGGGCCCGGCCCAAGTGAGCACCCAAGAGCAAGGTGGTTGCACAAGGCCACTCTCTGCTGCAACCAGATGGACAGGCTTCTACCAGGCCATGGAAAGAAGTTTTAGGAAGCACAGTGGAAACATATGTCCAAACACAAGATTGATGCCCCCTTCCAGGGTCCTTTGTCCTACAAGCTCTCGCAGGTCAGAGATGGTACCAAGAGGCTCCTCCCCCATCACTCCGGGTATGAGGACAGAACCTGGCAGAGAACAGGTCCTCCTGTCTGAGGGACATGTGGAAACGCCCCAGTATGAACAGGGGATGCACTAGGCAAAGCAGCACTGCCAGGAGTGCTCAGCCAACACTGAGGGAAGCTCCATACGAGGCTGAGGATATGGCGAGCTGGAATCCCAGGGAGAGAAAACCACAGGAAGGGGAACCCCAAAGCAGTAAGATGCGGTAACAAAACTCACGCAAGCCCAGGCAAAGCAGTTTTCTTCCCACTACTGGAGATGACCACCTTCCAACCAGAGTTAGAGATACAGGAAGCATGCGGTGGCCTGGGATGCACCTGGTGGCCGGGGATGCACACTCACAGTGGTCTGGGACGCACACCACGTGCATGTGTACACACAAGAGGAATTGCAGGCCTTGAAGAACCTCCAGAAGAGCGTGCTCTCCCTGTTCACTTTGCATTATCAAGGTTTTGTTTTCACTTTCAAGATGGAGAGAAGGGCAGGGAAATCAGACTTCCACTTTCTCTGTCATTTCCCTTGCTCATGCAAGGTTGGATGTCCCCATCTCTGGTCCCCTTTAAGCAAAGTAATGTGGCCTGACATCAGGACAAGGGGTGAGGATCCAACCAGATTCACCATGAACTCTTAAGATATTACATTATGACTTTAGGAAGGCAAAGTGTTTCCTCTGCCTTGATCCATGATGTGCGAGCAGCCCTGAGCTTGAGGACCAGGAGGCCCCACAGAAGAGGGGCAGCTAGTTCTCATGTGGCTCCAGTTGTGCCAAGTGGGTTTAAAGTCACATCACTTCCCAGGTATGTCTGCTTGTATGGTTAAACATTACCACCTCTGCTTACTAAACAAGTCTAAATATACCCTCCTTGGGTAACCAAGGAGCATGTTATGGCTACTTAGTTACACAGAGGTTGTTTCCAAATCAATTGACAAATGCACTGAGCACCTGACACGGCTCTGGATTCAAAAAGTAAGATCTGGGCACTGGAGCAGGTAAGGATGTCAAAGAAGCAAATGGAAAGAGAGGAAGAGATGGGTCACATGACTGACATCAGCAACTAACCTCTCCTCACACTCTTTCATGGAGTTGATCATGTGAAATAAAATTGAGTTTTGGGAAAACACAAACTTCAGCCTTTACTTACCCTGAGTTACGAACCTAAACTACATCAACATTTTTTAATCAAAGATTAAAAACAAACCTTTCACAGAAACAGATTCAGAAACTAACGAGAGTGAAAGGAAAACTCAACTATTTGCAAATTAAATGAAGAACAATTTTCATAGAGCTATGAATATAGAAAAAGTAAATAATATGAAGGTTTGCTAACTATGGAATATACCAGATCATCACCAATATGAGCTTTCTAACAAGCAGGTCTCCAGCAAACAACACGAGACCCCTTTACCTCTTCTGCTCAATATCAGGATTTTATTCTGTAGCCATTCATGTGCTTATGTTATATTAAAATTTAAAATAAGCAGTAAATAGAAAAGGACAGTATGCACTTATGAGTGGAATGTTCTTACATTTACTTTCAAGCAAAAAGATACACAGCAGTTCCATACACCCTGGGGCTTTCTGCTGCAGCCTGCAGCTCCAACAAGGAAGCCCATGAACTTGTGCCACCCTCACAGACACCTGTATCTGCACACCTTTCTTCAAACCAGATGTGCCTATTTTTCAATTCAGGCTTTGTTACATGTAACTTTGAATGTGGTCAGAGTTTAGAGCCCCATATATATAAATGTAATGTACATGTAAATTTGGTATAATGAAAACAATCATTATATAACCCTAGTTTTGGAAAAGATGCATTTTTTTTTTTTTTGCAATTAAGATTTTTCTAAAAACAAGGAGGAATTTTCTGAAGCAAAGACTGTATTCTATTTCATCCACCACATCCAGTTTTATTCATGAAATATTTCTCAAATACTATAGTGCAAGAACTTGCTATTAAAAACAAGACAAAAATATCTTCACTTGGGATTGGCTTGTGAATATCAGGATGATTCACAGAATCTGCTTGTGATGGTAAACAAAAACATAAATATTCCGAGGCAAAAAGAGTAAGTCAGTGCTTACAAATACATGTAGAGGAATACACCCGGGTTTGGTGTGCATGAACAGAAATGATTAAAAATAAACACAGTGCAGGGAAACGTGTACAAACTGCACTAAAATATACCACGGTAACTCTCAAAGGAGGAGGTGAGCAGAATGTGCCACCGTATCTGACTCTCACTTCTTTGAGCTCACAGAGCTCTGCGTAGAGTCAGTTCAGGCTTTAGGGATACGGAGCAGGAGGTAAAATCCATGAGAGTTCTCTCAATACCTCTTTAGGCTTATGCCTAGCAATCAAGTAATAATCTGAAAGTCTTTCCAACCATACGTATTTGCAGCGATTATTAAATGTCAATGTTATTTAGAAAAATCTGTGTTCTGATAAACTTAATAAAGGTAATTCTGAGCAATTTGGAAAGGTTCCAGGAAAGGAAACTGTATCTTGCCAAAAATATAAACTTCAATCAAAACAATAATTTGAAGAAACGTTAAAATGGTCTTAACACTTGAACCTCTCAAAGAAGCTGCTACCCACACACAGGTAGCTTCTATGGCAAGGGAAAATGCTGAAATTGCCCAATCTTAATGGTCCTTGGTTGACAGAAATTTTTCAAAAATAACCACTTGAAGAATCAGCAGAGAGCTAAACATGCAGGATTCTCACTTCAGTGTAGTTTTTGGCGTCAACAGAAAAACTTAAGTTTAACTATCAGAAACGTCAGTGGCAACCTTACATAACAAGCCATTTTACACTTGTCATAATTTTCAACCTAATTTTAGATTACTCAGTACATGATAAACATGCATAATAAGCATTTTATAAATCAGAGTTAGCTGAGAGGTATCTAGTCCCCTACAGACATGTATTTCATAGGCAAAAACAATGATACAGGCACATTTTAAAACACTTTTTGCAAAAGGCTATATAGCTATTCCATAAATATCAGGTAGGCATACACTAGTAAACATGGAAACCGATTTAGAGTGGTAACAGTATTAAAACATATTTGCATTTTATTGGATCTATTTCATATAGTAAAATGTGAATTTAGGCATCAAAAAACAAAACAATTATAAGAATATGCTACTATCTGACATCTGGATAAATGGAACAAAGATGTGGTATTCTTTCTGTGGGTGTGTATGGTACTAAGGATTTAACCCAGAGGCACTCTGCCATGGATCTACATTCCCAACCTGTTTTTTAATGTTATTTTGAGACAGGGTCCTACAAAGTGGCGAAGGGTCTCAATAAGTAGCTGAGGCTGGCCTGGAACTTGCGATGTTCCTGCCTCAACTTCCCCGGTCACTGGGATTACAGGTGCATGCCACTGACCTGGCTCACAGATGCAGCATTCCTAACACTAGGCCTTTGTGTCCAACACCGCCAGCCATCCACTACCTCAAACAACAGCTTGACCGATGTGATAGGTCGGTCACAGAAGAAATTGAGGGCACAGCAAATTAACTAATTTGTTCAATGTTGAAGAATTCTACATAAATAAATGCCAGAGATTCAGAACCACAAATGCATGGCCTCCAAATACACGGATGTGCGTCACAATACACATTTAAATTTTATCCACAATCTGTCTGGACGCATGACCACAATGACATTTATTGTCATATGATGTGTTCTAGGGACTGTTCTAAGTGCTTTGAGTGGATTAGCTCATTTAAGACTTTCCACACCTACGCAGTAGGCACTATTATCTCCCCCAAATAATAGGTAATGGGACAGAAACACAAACAGGAGAATTTGCCAATGCTCTGTGGCCACAAGGCAGTGTCCAAGTTTGAACTTGGAGGTTTTCTGCCCACTCTCTGGGTCCTGAAAATGGTGCGTCCTCTCACTATTGACACCTTCAAGTCTCTGCAGATGGTTGAGTAAAAGGCAGCTCCAAATCCACCAGATGCAAAGGCCCACGTAAGCACAAGGACCAGGACAATCCAACGGAGGACACATTGTGTCTGAGCATAAACTGAATAAATAGAGTGGACTATTATCAAAAACGAAGACACCTTTGAAGAAAGGAACAGCCACAATCCCTGCGGACAGCTGTAACCTGCTCGGACAGCCTTGCTGCCACCGCTGCACTGCCTCACTCAGTGATTAACTGGGGTTTTGTGTTAAAGTAACAAGAAGCTGGCCTGTGAGCCACCAACTGCCAGTCTACTCAAACCACACTGGGGCTCTAAGGGGAGAGGGGGGAACAGGGAGACCAGGGGCAGGAGGCACATCTCCAGGCCAGCAGCAGACACAGAGCTCCCAGAAACAGCAGCCCAGCAGGGACCCCTGCTAGGGGCTGGCAGTAGGCCCAGGACAGGAGGCTTCGCCTGCCCCAGGCGGCCCTCGTCCCAGGAACACATCAACAGCCAATAACACGTCCCTTTGTGTTCCTGGGGCTGTGGCTCTCCTCTTAGCTGGATCCAATACGCGACCGTCCACACACAATTTGACAGTGGACAGCGTCCAAGCGCTGTTAGTCAGCAAGTCCTGTGCGCCAGGCGCCTCGCTCTGCTCCTCCAACGGCCCCACCTCTCTCCCACCCACTCCCAGAAGCGGCACCTTCAGAGGATTCCCAACTGAGGACAGTCCAGCTGGGAGGGCAGAAGCCTATCATCACATTAGAGGAACAAATAGAGTGCCATCAGTTCATGGTTATTTCCTCAATATGTGAAAAGATTTTCTAAGACCTCTGAGTCAAACACTTGCATACAACCAGAAACATTAATAGCAAATAGTTTCTTTTCAAGGAAAAAAAGCCCTACATTTTACATTTTAAAGATTTCAGTCATTAAGAATTGTTTCTGAAATGTAAAAATCTTTTGTGAAATAAAATTTCATATTATCCCTCAAACTACTGATTTATGAATTGATTAATATGTTCAATAGCTGGAATGACATCTGGGACACTAGTCTGAGGGTGCGATTTGGGCAGAGACACTTCCCAATATAAAAATACATGCAATTTCTCCAGGAAACCAAATATTGGTATCTAAACTTAGGTCATGTGAAGCCTAAAGGAAAAAGAATATGGCTGACATTCCCATCTCAAATATTTTTATTAAGTTATAAACAGTATTAACCAGTTGGAAAATACTTTGTTTGAAATCAAGGAAATATAAGGAAATTTATGAACTAGATCTCTATTATTATAATTATTGTTTATTTTTATGAGTTCATTACACAGGATGCTGTAAATATCTGTATGCATAATTCAGTGGTAATCAGTGGTATTTATCTTGACTAGCATAATCTACAGATTGTAGTGCATTTATGATTTCAATGGAATTAATCTTCAGTCCTCTAAACTCTATTGTGAGAACAGCTATAAACAGGTTGCCAAGAGAGGCCTTTAAAAGTGTCAGTGTATTACATGAGGAAGACAAAAAGTTCCTTTTGGGCAAACCCATATTTATTTACTACTGAATGCAACTGTTCTCAAAAGGGAATGAACGGCCTCAAGTCCTTACAAGGTACACGGCTTAAAAGACAACCTCCTTCTAAACAAAGAAATACAAGAAAAATGTACCCTGGAGTGACATGAAGACATCATCTCCTCCTTGTCCAGTGGGAGTAACCCCCGTCACGAGTCCCCTTCTGACTGACTGACGGTACACAGGCCTGTGGTATGGGGCAGCAGCTGGGGAGTGGCCCTCCTTGGCAGCCTCGGCGACAGCGCCAACATCTCTGAAACCCTCCTCTGCTTCCCAATTATCAACATGTAACTTGCTCCACAGAAGTTTTTTCCATGACTAACACAACAATTTCACTGTCCTGCCCATTTTTCATTCGATTTCCTTCATTTTCCAGTGTCCCTGGCCCCCAAGTTGGCCCATGGCAAGCAAGGGAGGACAGTTCTCAGCAGCCTGAGTTCAAGCCACAGCAGTGCGGCCACTTGAGGGTTTCTCACAGAGCTGGAGAGAGACTTTGCGGCACTTCTGGGAGATGCTGGTGGCTGACACTGATCACAGAGCGCTACTGATGTTCTCCATCAGAAGATGCTCAGAGCATCCTGCTCTCCCTGGGTCACTGCTGGTGGCCACTCCACTAATCTAAAAACGGCCCATTTCCATCCAAACCTCGCCCCAAAACATGCCTTTTACTAGAATGTTAAACCTCAGATAATCTGCAAATAATACGACACTGTATATAGTGAATTTAAAATGAGAGCTGAGTTTATAAATGTGCTTGCTATATTATATAGCTAGACTCTTTCTAACTCAAATGTATTGTTATTTCTAAGATTAAATGTTTCTAAACAGAAAAGATAAAGGAGAGACTCATTTTCAAAATAGTCTTTATATGAAAAAGACATTAAGCATTATCCCAAGAAATGTTATGCCATTAGGCTCTCCTTTAAAGTACTCCAGGTCCCCCTCACGCAGAACAGAAAGCAGCAGGAGATGGAAGCAATAAGGCTAATAAATATTGAAAATTGTCAAAACCAGATTACGGTATTCATTTCATTTATGTATATGTTTGAAATTGTTCACTTAAGACTTGTTTTAAAATATAGAAAAGTGCCAAGTTTCATATTAAATCACTACTTCCTTAAACTCACTCACTTAAAATACCAAATAAAGATTATGTCTAAGGTATTCTCACCTTGGAATTTAGAACTTGAATTACTTTAAGTAAATATATGACATGTTTTTAATTCCATGACAGCACCATGAACACTGTCATTTTATCATCTTTGTTATATCAAACAACCAATGTCTAACGTTTTGAAAACCATCCCTTCACTGTTGAAGGCAGTTAAGTAAGATGGTATCTAGAGGAAAATCTGCCTTTGTTCTTCATCCAAAATAACTAACATCAGTAAGCAATTAATTTGGAGACACTCATTTCCATAACAATAATAAAACAAAAAAAAAAGATGACTTGACATTCAAAAGTTTGCTCAACCTCCTAATGGGCTGTGATACCTGTTTCTTCATTAGGACCGTGTATTGAAATGGCATTCCTGTGCCTGCTATTAACCTATACCCCAAAGCATCAGATTGCTGCATTTCCAAAATATAACACTGAACTAAAAAATTCCTTCATTCATCTTCCAATGAGGACCACTTAAAAGTAAGTGGGGCATTTCAGCCCAATTCAGTTAATTTTCCATAGCATCTACACTCAGATGGAAATGTGTCTGGCAGCCTATTAGGTGTGAAGGGATATTACCTTCTCTGCAGCGCTCGGGAAGATGATTCACACAGCAAAATAAGACAAATGGATCGAAATGGAGTGAAATTAAGTGCTGTAAAAACCAACCTGTAAAACTCACAGGTGATGAAAGACACATACTTTCTCTAAAAGTTACTTCTTCAAGTCAGAAATGCATTGTCTTTAACTCCAAAAAAAGGACACTTTTAATCGTAATGCAATTCAAGGTTAGAAAGCCATGACCCCATATTCAAACAGCAACGAAACCTCTGGTTATGATGAGCAGCCTGGGTACCGCAATTTAGCTACACAGCCATCTCCAGTTTTCTCTTCATTTTAACCGTGCTGTTAATAGGTCACAGAATCTTAGAGTTAAATAAGGCTTCAAAATAGTAGGAGACAATCATCCCATTCTGTCAATGAAGAAATGGAGGCTTACGGAACAAGTCTTGTGTTCCTGGCCTCCTTGACCCGCTGCTCCTCACACAGGCTGCTCGGTCAATACTTCTGAAGTTTCCACCTTTATATTTCTGAGTCCAAAAATTAACTTATATAGAGAGATTTACATAGAGGTATATGTGTGTGTGTGTGTATGTGTGTGTGTGTGTGTGTGTAACTATATATAACTTTTCACTTAATCACTTAGGTAAAATGATTTACAAACTTACAGACATTATTAGAAAGAGGCCACGTATATATTTTACTTTCATGTCTTTTGACAAGACACTGGGAATCTTATTTCAGTATATGTTACAGGTGTTAAGTTCATTAAAGACAAACCTGCGTTTATTTCCAATCTCCAGCACACTTAAATGGTTTCCAAATAAGCCACCCACAACTATTCTGAGTCTGGCTGTAAAAATTATCTGCAGAATTTCCCCAAGGAGGGGTCAGTAATGAAAGATGGGGCTCAGCCTGATGGAAGCCACACCAGTGTCCACATAGATGCAGTCAACATCCACGGAGTAGTGGGCATGTCTGTAACCCCAGTCCCCATATGGCCTGTCCTGGATCTTGACTTAGAACTCCAAAAGTGGTCATGCCAGCAAAAGGCCAGACAAGTCAAAAAATAACAAATTGGATTCCTTTTCTCTGCCGTAATAACAAATTTCCTTTCCATTCTTTTCAGCCTCTCTCTCTGTGTCTGACCTCTTCCCCGACCCCGCAGGTCATAGGCTTTAATTAACACTTGATGTCTCAGGCTGGGGGTGGTAGCTCGGTGGTAGAGTGCTTGACTTGCATATGTGAGGCACAGGGTTCAATCTTCAGCACCACATAAATAAATAAAATAAGGTATTGTGCCCATCTACTACAACAACAAAAACTTCTAGCTTGAAATATTTTTTTTTTGAGAAGCTAAATCATGTTAGCAAGACTGGTTTCACCAAATAGTCTGAAGTGATAATTATATTGCAAATACAATGTGTTAAAGGTAGGTGGATTTTTATCTCCAAATCAAATGTCCTCACCAGGAGTCATAAACGTGCAGCACAGTTCAGAGCACATGTGTGATGAACACATCACCTGGGCTGGCAGGTGAGTTTCAGCATTCACACTGGGTCTGCTGAGGTGGATTTCCAGCCTGAATGCCGGCCTGTTATGAATTTATCCTGACCAACCTCTACATGCTGTCCATGGACTTCCCATGTCAAGCTACACAGGGTTGATCAGCAATTACAAAGGGTGTATTGTCCCTCTGCAAGTGATCTCTTGCTGAGATAACAAAACACAAAGTTATTGTAAGTCACACTATAGCTACATTGTGTACAGATGTCCCTGTCTTAAGGAATGTCAAGCATAAAAAATGGAGGCCCTCCTAAATAAAGACACTATAATTTAGGCTCTGAAAGCCAGAAAGACCATAACTAGAGTCTCTTCTCCACAGCTTAAGTGATCTTATTAACAAAAGAAGAAACTGGATTCCAGGAACTGAGCAGGAAGAAAAAGGCATCTTAAATTTATATATATTATGGGAACAAACCTTCTCTACACCCAATAGACTTTTCCGAAAAAAGCTTTGATGTGCTTGGGCTAGTTACCTGCACAGGTCGCGTTCCCTGGCCATCAGCTCTGTGAGGAATCAATCTCCTTCCTAATTTGGTTCAGAAAGAGTATGAAAACCGATGGCAGGTGAAGGCGGTCTGATCAAGACTGTCACCTACAGAAGGGCAGCATTCAGGCTACAGTGTCTCTGCAGAACCCCCTAGAGCCCTGCAGGAGCCTGCCCAGGGCAGAGGGTGAAGAAACAGAGGCAGCATGCGGCCTGGTCTCCAGGTCCGGTACGAGCCGAGCCGTCGGTCCTCTCTGAGCTGAGGCACCTAAGTCATACTTCTCTCCTCTGGGGCAGGCGGATCCACACTGTACCTCAGTGGGCCGCCACTTCATAACTGGATGAAACCATGGGCCAGAGAGCCCCTGCCTCACCTCCTGGGAGTGGCTACCAGAAAGAAAAGAAGGGAAAGGTAGCTTGATGTTGGGCTGAGACAAAACCCGCTACCCTGGGTTTGTGGATCTCCTACCACCTTTGTTCCCTCTGCAGAAGCATACTGGCCTTCCATGGGCTGGTCTTCCTGACAGCTGTGACAACCATATGCCTCTGTTTAGCTAGTAATGTGCACAGAGCCCTGCTAATGACTCACCAGACAGTCCTCATCCTACTGGCTGTAATGTGACCTGAACATCCAACTAACGAAATCAGCTCCTGGTGTACCCAGTCTTTAAAAAAGTCCTAACACCTGCAATCCACATCCCTCAATGCCATTTTCATTAATAACTTCTGAAAAGCAAAAAATAGAAATATTAAATTTGTGGGTAAAAATACAACTGTAAACAAATGTATAATATTGTAAACCACAACAGAAAAGGACTATCTGTGGACCATGTTTTCACAGGCTGAGTCCTATGAATAATAATATGCTATTATTATGTAAAAACCTAGAACACTACTGCCATACCATTAACTATTTTATTTAAAACATATTTCTACGGTACAGTTTCATGACTCTCTTCCTTAGTTTTAAAAATATGAAAACTTCACATACATATTAATATAGACAATTCCACGGATATTTTGGATTTCTTCTTTCTATAAAATCATCCCTAACTTTGAGCACTTAACCAAAATACTATATCAATTCCAACATAAATACAGAAGTGAATGGATGCAATCAGCACATGGGAAGGGTAACCGAGCTACTTTTTCCTTTTTTTAAAAAAAAAAAAAAACTCTTACATGTCTACAACTATTGTGCTCAAGCAAGGACATATGGACACGCTGGAGTCGCAGCTGGAGGTCAGGGGAAATGACTGAGGTCAGTAACCAGAGGAGGGCAGGGACGTGGCCTGCCTAGCACTCCAGAGTAAGGAGGGACCCCCCCACAACCAAGTCTTATCAGATCCAAAATGCCTACCGTCCTGAGGCTGAGCTCTGGAAAACATGGACATTTAATAACATCATGTCCTTCAGAAATAAAACTGACGCTCTTTCTGGGCTACAACCTTAAAATGTGAATTACACTATCTGACTGTGTGTTAAAAGTCTGCAACTGAGCCAGCTAGGAAGCTTTCCCTGTCTAGTAACTGATCATCTGCACAAGCGACCCCCACTAATGCCACCTCTGTCGGGATCCCTGCAGCCCTGGGTCCTGCAGAAGATCTGCACTGCATCAGCAAAGGGGCGGAAAAGCTGGGAGCACGGGGTTTGTCAGTGCTGCAATCTGCAAGTCAATCAGGCTTAATTGGTCCAATAAACAAAAACATTACATCAATTATAAATTCTGGAGAATCACTGTCATGTTTTCATTGATTAATTCCTACTCATTTACTCAACAGAAAGAGTTTGCAGCAAGAAATAAAATGATTTAAATGACATCCAGTACCCCACAAAGCCAGGTGTCTAATTATAGCAACTCCTCTCTTCTCTCTCAGCAATATTAGCTACAGAGATAAGAGCTCCTTGCTGTGAAATATATGTATTTACATATATACATAATTTTATATAAAAAAGATATATATCTACATATTTAATATATTTTTACATACATAATTTTTAGACACCATTTTCCTTAGGAGAAAATATCTAAAAGAAAATAAAGTTCTTAGGTAAGAAAAATTGGCTAAGGCATCTATTACTTGCTTAATTTATTAAATGGCTAATAATTACCTAAATCTGTCTTTGAATCGTTTTTAACATTCGAGTTAGCTCCTATTAAAGATGGGTGCACCCTCCTCAAATCAAAACTATCAAGATTAATCCTTTCCACAGTGTTCTCAGGGTAAGACACTTAAACACAAATCTGCTACAGATCATGGCTCCCCGAGTCATTCAGCTGTATCTGGTAACTGCCCTCAGGAAGCCTGTGACTGCATCCGCAGCCCTGGACCCTCCCTTCCCCTAGCGCTCCTGAGCCTTGGCACTTCAGCGCAGAAAGCTGTGGCCAGCTTTGGGGACATCCTGCAGTTATTCATGCTTCTTTGACTTGAGGTATAATGACACCTGGGTCTCAAGTGTGGGTTCTCTCTATCTGCCTCATTTACGGCAGACTACCAGCATGATTCGGGAAGACCCCTGCCCCTCTCTCCAGGGCTCCACAGTACCCAGGGTTCTCCATCAGTAAACAGGCCTCTTCCCACATCTCTGTCTCCTATGTCAGGTTAGTTTTTATGGGTAAGCAGATCCACCTGCTCCCACTCAGAACCTCAGGCAGATCCAACACAGAGAAGACAGGCTCACACCTGTAAGCACCACTGAATGGGCACATGATGGCACTGTGAATACCTGGGCACAAGGCCCCTCTCTGGGTTCACAGACCACGTGTTCTCTCTCTTCTGATCAACTTATAATCACACACACACACACACACACACACACACACACTCCTATAGCTAGGCCGTTTGCACTCTGAGACCATTCAGGCTCAGCTTCAGTTTCTGTTACACAATAGCTATTTAATAATTATTTGACGAGTGAATGAATCAAGAAATAAGTCATCAAAAATGGCTGAGTATAATTAATCTAAGGAGAGCAGGATCTGGGCAAAGATGACTAACAAAAAGAAATGTATATATGCCACTCACTTCTTCAATCAGAAAAAAAATTGTGAATAGTATGTGTTTGTGTATATATGTCACACATTAAAAATGTGACAGGGCTGGGGTTTCACTCAGTGGTAGAGGGCTTGCCTAGCATGTGTGAGGCCTGGGTACAATCCTCAGCATGGCAAAACCAAGTGAAATGATTGGCACAACCGCTTAAATGGCACATGGGTATTTATTATGCTAGTACTGCAATTTGAGGGGAGGGTGAAATTTTTCAAAATAAAATTTTGGGAACAAATACCAATAGTTATAATAAATGTGGAAAAAACTGAATGAAAGGTTAACAGAATTCAGTGGGAGCCGCTATAAGGACAGGAGAAGAAACCTCAATTAGGCCTGGGGGGCAGGGAAAGCTGGTTAGGACAATTCCTGAGACGAGTCTAAAAGGACAGACAAGGGAAGGGAGTGGGCAAGAAGGGATTCATTCATACTGGACTCCTTCAATGAAAAATACTGAAACCTGACTACTGGACGGGCACATGACTTACAGTCATCACTGATCTTAACCACTGGGTTTGGGACGGGGGTGGGGTGCCAGTGGGTATAACAAGAAGCTGCCTCGGCCTCCAGTAAGTGGGGAAGATAAGCTGGGTGAGGAAAGACGAGCAGGACCACTGACCTGATTATCAGGGCAGGACACAGACCTCCTCAACCCTGTCAGGGGAAGATACCAGAAGAGGACAGAAAAATGACATCAGACCCAAGGCAGAGTTAACCACCAGAAATCATCAGGGCCAGGCCCCGTACTTGGCTGCCACGGAAAAAACGAAGGGATCTACCCAAGATGGGGCAAGCCAGTGTCCTGGAAGATGCCAGACCCAGAGGGAAAAGGCCAGCAGCTTCCAAGGGCAGTAAGGTGAAGACCTTCTGAACCCCCAGTACATTCTGGGTGGTACCCTGGTTCAACTTGCACAGCATGAGGCTGCTAGAACTGCACATGAAGCAGAGGTCGGTTTGTAAGCAGGGATGACTGTCTGAATGTCTGTCCAGCTTTTTAAAACACTGTGAGTCACTGAGGAATGTTCTCCATGAACACAGGAGCTGGAGCAACTATGGTGCATGTGACCATGGCACTCACTAATGCCACCCCGAGAGATCTCCAGCCGTTCCATGGCTATCACCTCCCTGTTTCCTCCCTGGGTCCAAGAAATAAACCCCTCTGTAATGTGGACCCTCAAGGGGTTCTGAAGCTAGCTCACACTGGCTGGCAAGAGTGTGGGCAGCCCTTCCCAAGTCCACATCCAGCAGCCTTGCTTTGGCATTCTGAGACCAGTCATAATGGCCAGTCAAGGTGTTCTGCCCTTTCAGAGACAAGGATGTGAACCATCAGATTCCACAGGACCCACCCCACTGGGACAGGTAGGAACCAACCACACACTTCATGATAAACAACATCTGAAATGCTGCCTTGAGTAACACTCTAAACAAAAAACTACAGGAAAGATGGAGGCAAAATTATATTTTTAAATTTAGTTCAGCAATCTGCTGGCCATCAAATTGGGTTTGGATGCCTCTTGTAAATCAAATGATTGAAACTTAAAACGTAATTTGTCCTGCCAAGCAAGTGACTAGGTCAAAATATATATATATGTTGTTCCTGTTAATGTCAGCAAAGACGGAAGCAAAAACCTTTTCTTGCTTATACATGTAGCTGAAGTCAAATGACAGAACAGGTGTGTGAGCCTAAAGGGTGTTGTTCTGAGGGTGCAAGGGTTTGACCTCCAGGGAAATTATTAGTCACTGCTCACAAGTAGCCAAGCTGGTCTTTCAGTGAGTCAAACTGTTTTCCCTTCAAAGGAAATCAATCAAATATACTTGTTAATGTACTTTTAAACAACTGATCTCTTTCTGTAATGTGTATTTATTAGTTTAAGATGGCTTTTATAGAATCAGAGATTAACTGATGTGGAATCTTTAGCTTCCTTGATGGGAAGACTGAGCTCGTGCTTTCTTAGGCAACCCACCACTGGAAAAGGAGCTAAATATGTTTTGTTTTTAGGAATAGAAGGAAAAATAAAAATCAGAATGCTATCACTAAGATATCTCAATTCATTCTCCTTAAGAGCAAAAGAAACAGATCTATTTAAGGAAAAAAAAACAATAGAATGATGATATTTGAAAGTGAATGCAGTATAGACATGTATATAATATATTTCAAATATTGCTTGCCCTCTTTTCTATCCTTTATCCTAATGAGTATTTAAATACTGAAAGGCTGCTAGAACTGCAGCCTTTCTACCCTTCTTCTTTCCTCTTCAATCACTTACTCTTTTTCTACTTTGTAACTCAGGGCTGCACAGTTCCTAAGAAACTATCAATAAATGTGTCTTTAAATACGGACAAATTTTAACCTTAAAAGATATCAGCAATCAAAGATAAAAGACATATGTACAAACAGTGAATAAACTGCTTTTAAATGGTTTTAAGCTCCTCAAATTAAAAATCATTTTTTAAGCTTAAAGACTTGCTTTATGCACCTTTGACTCTACGCTGGATGCCAGAGTTAGCCTACTGATATGGTATATAAAATTTAGCCTTCTAGGGCTGCAGCTGTGGCTCAGTGGTAGTGCGCTTGCCTATCACGTGTGAGGCACTGGGTTTGATTCTCAGCACTGCGTATACGTTTAAATAAATAAAATAATGGTCCATTGACAACTAAAAAAAATAAATACTCATAAAAAAATTTAGTATTCTGAATTCACGAATCCCTTCTCTTTTACTACCACCTTCAAGGATGGCATCTCCTGAACCTGCTCTCACAGCCCTGCTGTCTTCATGTCCAACTGCCCTGGTGACTTCTACACCGTGGACCCCACGGGTCCTGCAGCTCGTTTCCATGAGTCCCCCCCCCCACTTTGCTCTGCCATCATTCACATCCTGATGTGCAGATGACACAGGACACAGCCAACCTGGCATGTACCCCTTGGTAGCTCTATGGGGACAGATGAGTGTCCTACCACTGATGTTTGGGTCTCCCTCATCTGAAGCCAGTGTCCTGTGGACACCAACAAATAAACAAGCAAGAATGAGGTGGGAATGTAAGATCCTCGAGGAGCTTGTGTCCCAGACTCTCACCCCACTCACCCACCCAGTGCACACGCACGCTCTGACTGTAGCCACTGCTTACTCCAGCAGTGTGCCCAGCTGTTCCTCCCCGCACACCACGGCTGACATCCCAGCTCCCCCACAGCTCCCTCGCAGAGCTGGGAACCAAGTACCATGAGAGCACGGGAAGACTGCACTTTCATGTTTACCTAACATCTTCTTCTCTGAAAACCTCAAGATGGGCATTTGAAGTCACTGAGGTGAACTCTCCCTCACTTTAGAGGTAAGAAAACCAGCTCTGAGATGTGAAATGTCTGGTCCAGGGTCACGTAATTAACAGTGGCAATGGTAACTTGACTATAATCATGGGCTTCTGAACGTTAAACCTGGCCTCCGTCCAGGAGCACCATTAGGGACAGTAAATAACAACATGGCTGACCACGGCTGCCACTCCTTATGTCCTCGCTACGATCTCTTCCAACAGCTTGGAGACCCGCGCAAGGCATATTTTGTAGTTCAGGACTTGAATGCTGTTTAGAAAATGAGAACAGCAAAGCCAGAGGTCACTCCCATAGTAAGTGGGGAATCTGGGGGATCCGGTCAGTTCTGCTCATTCCCTGGATGCCCTCCTCCCACTGGACCCTGCAGCCAAGGCTGTAAACCTAGAAACAGCACAGGAGCACGAATGGCTTTGAATCAGACACACCTGAGGACCAGTGAGAGCAGACGCACACTTGCACACACACCACACACACACCACACAACACACGCACACACACACACCCCTCCTCCGGCACAGAGAACAGAAGTAATCGTATT
The DNA here is from genome assembly GCF_047511675.1 of Marmota flaviventris. Classification (NCBI taxonomy): domain Eukaryota; kingdom Metazoa; phylum Chordata; class Mammalia; order Rodentia; family Sciuridae; genus Marmota; species Marmota flaviventris. The sequence goes on along the minus strand of NC_092505.1, from coordinate 108,630,182 downwards.
TCTATGATTTAAAAAAAAAATTAAGTCATTTCTACAATAAAGTAAAAGATCTGAAGGCACAGTTACTTCACTTTATTCCACAGGAGTAATTTCAATCTGCGGACAGTGTGCAATTGAAGGCCCAGGCCCTGTGGGAGGCCTCCATCTCAGCACATGACGCCATGTACAGGTGGCTTCTTAGCCCTGAGGATTACAGAGGAGCAGTGCAGAGCACGGTGGGAGACACGTGGCCAGGCAAATCAGAACAGTCTTAGGTGTGGCTTTTCTAAGCAGCCTCCTCCACTCTGTGACATATGCTAGGGCCCAGGAAAGTCAGGGGCAGGGACTGGCCAAGAGGCATCATAAAGGGGAAAGTGGCTTGACTGGCATTTTCGTGTGGGAAGCTCATGGAACTGTGAGGGGTGATCTCAAAAGGGAATGGAGGACCACGTTCTCTAGCATCTGAGACCATAAAGTTCACGTCTCAGTATAAAACGATGCTGGGGAGACAACCGTCTTTCTCAACCAACATCCTGATGAGTCAGTAATGACTGCTCATGACTGTCACTGTTCTCCAGGGCTGCACCGCCAAGCACACCCTTCACATGAAAACAAGAAGCCCTTTCTACGCCACACCATTCTAGAACTCCTGCTTCTTCCATGAGAAACAAGGTGGTGCAACTGAGGCCAGAAGCCAGTTGCTGCATCTTTCTTTTAAAAAGACAAGCTCTCTTCTCCACCCAGGGGGGTTGCAGGGCCGGGCTGACCACGCCTGTTAAGCTGGAGCCAATCACCAGGCTCTGCAATGCTCCCAAGGCATAGCTCCACACACCAGAGGGTGCGTGTTGGGCGAGAAGGTGAGAAAAGCACATGACAGCTCCTGCTATTTCTCTGTAATTTTATCTGCCAGAATACTGGCATTTGCTGGAAAAAGATTAAATAATTGTTGGGCAAAAATCAGATTAAAATTTCAAACTAGTAAATTTTAAAATGCTTATTTTTCAATAGTGTAACAGGTGAATGCCAATATTCAGTATATATCCATCTTTGTTTTGAACTTCATGGAACAACATGATTTAGCCTAGCAGCAGCACATAGAGTACACACTAATTAAAAACTGCATTTTTCTTATTGGATGCTCATTTGACAATGAGAGAAAATAAAATTTGGAAGAAACGTTAATTCTATAATCTTATAAAACCTCAATGTTTTTATACTTCCTAATAACTTAAATAACATGCAAATATTTAGACTAAAACTAAAATGCAAATTTAGTGTCAATTTCCTGGGTTATCAAATATGTATAATAAACTAAAGTTTAAAATGTTTTACTTCACTTTACTAAATCTCTAGCAAATTTTATAATTACTGATTTTTATTTTAGTTTAAATTTTAAATATTTAATTATGTCCTAATTATATCATCTCTGGGGCTTAAATTTATAAAGCAAAATGAAACTTGGGTGTGGACATGACTCTCCAGCATTAGACCACTCATCCACTGGTCCCTGTGAGGTCAGGGTGAGACACAGGGCAACCACCACTCCCCCAAGGAGGTCCAGGGGCACTTGGACCCAGGCATCAGCTCTGGAGTCCCACACCCAACTAGGCCACTGCCTGGCCTCTCAGACAGGTGTGCAGGGACTGGGTCTTGTGGGTTTTTACCCATACATTCAGTTAATTATTTTCTCATGGAATAAGTGCACATGGATCCCACGAAAAAAGTGCCCACCCTGAAGGGCAAAATAACAAGGATCCACTCAGAAAATGGCGTAAACATTTATAAATGCAGAGACTTGGGGAGAAACATTTAAATACTCTGAATCCCAAAGTCCTCACCTACAAAATGGGCATATTAAGTATTTACTTCCAAAAGGAAAGAACCATAAACTATGATTAAGCCTGCTAAGTTGGTATTCATTTCTCTTCCAGCAACAGATGCCCGTTTTATTCTTTATGAACCAAAGGCTTTAGACCTTTTTTTCCATTTGTTAAAAAATGTAAAGTCAGAGTGAAATACAAAGAATAAAGATATGTGCTTTGAGGTTTTTTTTTTTTTCTTTTCTTTTATTTGTTTTAATTAGTTACAGGACAGTACAATGACCTTGACATATCATACTTTTGAATCAGATGGGATATAATTTCTCATTTTTCTGAATGTACATGTTGCAGAATCATATTGGCCATGCAGTCACATATATACACACAGCAATAATTAAAAAGTTGAACATGGAAGTAGACCCTGGTGCTCCCCTCGACCCCTGCCCCAGCCCTGTGTCTGACCTGTATGGCCTCAGACCCAGGAACACAATACTCTAACAGCACATCACTGGCATCTCTGCAGTGCAGCCGTGAAGAATATGAGTTAATCCATTTATCACAGAAGCCTCCTGCAGAACAGACTGGCAAGATACCATGAGCACAAACTGAATTTCGTGCTCAATCCACCACCTGGGCTCTCAATTACACTTTCATCAGTAATTCTGTCTCCATCTTCCTCCCCCAACCAATCTAATATAGGCATAGGTAGCAACAGATTTACTTAGTCCACAGGGATTGAAAGATGAAGTCCTAATATCCTGTAAAAACCTCCTAGTGCTCACCTAAGGCAGAAAAATTTTACATTCTCACCTCTTCTCATACTTCACCCATCCATGGAACACAGACCTGGTGCTCTGAGGCCAGGCGGGATGGGCTGGGGATTCTGGAGGGCAACAGGTGGGCCACAGAGTCTGTCCACACCTGTATTTGTAGGTCAGACTTGTGGTTATACGCTGGTGTGCACTGTGTTGTAACATCTCACAGATTCTCAAACTAGACCAGAACCTCCTCCCCAATGTTAGCATCTCCTGAGATACACTCTTTAACAATCAATATGCCTGAATAGGACAGGAACTCCAGGGACGGTTGTGGAGTTAAGTGGGTTTCTCTTGGATTCACACAGGGCTTCTACTTCACTGTAGCCACCTCACCACTCATGTTCTAAAAAGAAAGTGAAAAGGACACACAAAGTGGGCAAGGTGCAGCCTGGCCAGGCCCAGTCGGCCTGAGCACCCTCCAGGACTTGAACCCAGCCTGTGCTGCACTAGCCAAGGGAACCTGAGCACAAACGAAGATCGACTAGAGCAGAGGAGACTGGGCCAGTGTCCTTCTCCAGCCCCTCTCTGCGACAGTCTCGGCCGCTCTGCAGGTCAGGGTCTGCAGGAAGGAGGAGCAAACGTGGATCAGATGAAGGAGAGCACCGTTGACCTTACAGAAGAAAGAAGAAAGCCCTGTGTGGGCAAAGGCAGAGACGGGGAGCCTCCTTCTAACTCTGACGCTCCAGCACGAAAGAGGAGACTTCCCCTCTGACAGACCTAGTTAAATCTGCCCATGCTTTAATCTTAACAATGACGATATACAGTGTTATTTCTCGATTTTTGTACATTATACATCCTACAGTCAATTTCAGCTTAACTAAAAACAGACTACAGATCTAGACATTATTTATCTGTGTTCCCTCCAATAAACAAGGATGAGACCCACAAGATTTTCAAAAACCACACAGCTATTCATGAATGAGGTCACCCACGCACCTCAAGTGGGCACTGACAGAATGTCTCAGCCAATACCCATGGGGACAGCTACCAGCCACAGTGCCTGCTGCACCTCCAGGACACCGGAGAGTAAGTGCCTCCGACACGGGGCATCCCCCAGGCCAGGGAGCAGGAAGGCGAGAGAGGCCCCAGGGAACTGTGCCTGGCCTAGTGCACAATCAAGGAAACCAGGATGGAGAGGCTATGTGAGGTGACCGGACAGGGTGGGCGGAGCATGGATGGGGTGGGCAGAATTGTGCTTGAGGAAGTCCAGGGGCCAGTGAGGCCAGTCTGCACTGAAGAAGGGTGGAAGGGGGCCCAAGAGAAGCGCCTCATTAGACAACTCCATAAAGGACCTCCTGTGCTTTCCAGGAAGCTTCTAGGAGGAATTGTGCAAGTGTCTGTGCAACTGCATACTTGTAACAATCCGTGTGTCAAATGAGAAAGACAATCAACAATAAAAACCAGGAAAGATCGCAAGAAGGTGTCTCACCCTGCTATTTTTTCCTTCTCTACTTATTTTGAAGAGAAATAAAACCAAGTGTTTAAAAAGAATAAAACCTAGTGTCTATAATTACAGACTTTATAGCTTTACCTCATTCAGGAATTAAAACAGTTATAATTTTCACTTAAAACACAATACTGAGCCTAAAATAATGAACGTGGTTCTTAGTTTCTATAAAACGTAATTTTTTTTTTTTAAAAAAGGACTAATAGTCGTTTATGTGAACGATAAAGTGGATTAATGCAACTCAAGCATACACTAGGAGCAGCGGTATGCACTGAGGCCTTCTGATCTCTAAAACGTAATCCGGAGACAGTAAGAACACCTAAGAGGGTTCAGCATGTTCTAGAACCTGCTGGCATGTTTTATAGCGCCAACTCCTTTAAATGTCCCCAAACTCACCTCAGGTGAGGACCTCTGATCTATTGGTGAGACACCTCCATTCAGAGAACCTCCCATGTGACTCCACGGCTATTAGTTCCTGAAGCCAGAATTTAAACACCAGTGCTCTTTCAAGCCTCCTCCTTTATGATCCTTCCCATTCTATACATAAAAATGTGCCTCCAAAATTGTTATACTATGTATGTATTTCAGGTTAAAAAAAGTGTCAAGATTGGAAAAATACATCCCATGAAATTACACTTTTAATAAAACTGAACAAAATGAATTTATAGAAAAAAAATCAGTAACACACATTAAGGAAAAGACAATCTTTAGTTTTTAATTTTTGCTGAGAGTCATTTTTGCTATGAAAGAAATCATAAATTTAATTCAACTCTTCTAATTAAAGGATTTGTAACAACCAGAGGTGGATCAGATCAAAGTTAACGTCACAGTCTAATTTATCTGATGGATATAAATAGCAGTTAGCAGCTATTTGTTTTGCAAACTTTTGTCTTATTATATGTATTTTTGTTTTAGTCAAGTGTTTCCGCTGTCTACAATGAATTATGGCTAAAAAATTATACACCTGGCTTCAGAAGTAATCAGTCCCGAGCTCTAAGTTACATTTTGTTATATTGAAACTTTCTTTTTTCTTTTCTTTCTTCCTTTTTTTTTGAGAGAGAGAGAGAGAGAAAAAGAAAGAGAAGAGAGAGAGAATTTTTTAATATTTATTTTGTTTCAGTTTTCAGTGGACACAACATCTTTATTTTATTTTTATGTGGTGCTAAGGATCGAACCCAGCACCCCGTGCATGCCAGGCGAGCACGCTACCGCTTGAGCCACATCCCCAGCCCCTGAAACTTTCTTAACCCGGGGGTTTTAAAGTCTGACAGAATAACCTGTCCCATTTGTTAGGAATGGATTTGTTTCAGGAATGGCTTTTGAAGTCCAGCCAGGTTGCTGACTTCAGCTTTCACTGCCATAGCTAGGCAGGGCTGCAGAACCCATTGCTGGTGGGATCAGCCTTGCCGGTTACTGAGATACCTACATCATACCAGCAGGGAGCACCTAGATGGCTCCTATGTGGATAAGATGTGCCCTCAAACGCTCACAGTCACAGAGGGAGGTCCTGCTGGCAAAGAAGTTAGACTGCGGGACTTAAGAGCAGTACCTGAGGATGTGGACAAGGCAGCCTACCACCCAGAGCACTGGGATGAGGGACCCCACTGGACAGCTCCTCCCTCACCCGCCTCTCAGGAGGTGTCTAGTCCACCTTCCTTTCAATCCTAAGCTCTCAAGCCCACTTTGCAGACCCCTTCCCAGTTCCTCTGAAGCGGCATTTCTGCCAGGATCCCTGCTTTAATGACCCCCTCTCCCCTCTCCACCGAAGGCCGCACCTTTCCTTTGAGGAAAAAGCTGATTCCCCAGCCCTGCAACAGTCCTCGCTTTCTGCTGCTCTCTCCAGAACACCCCTTCTCTTCTCCTTTCTGCTGGACTTCATTAGAGAGCTCTCTGAACCTGCTGGGTCCTCCTGCAGGACTTCCAGCCCATGGGGACTCACCCTCCTGGAATCCAGACTGCTGGCTGCCGTCCTCCTCCCAAGTCTGTCCGGCTGTGCCACCCTCACCCCCCCACCCCATGCCTTCTCTTGCCCTTTCTTGATCAGGCATCTTTCCCATTCCCACCATCCTTACTCTTGCCCAGACTCTGTCACTCTGATTTCTCTTCTCACTAAGAATCACACAGAGACTCACAAGGACTTGTCCTTAGATCCCTTCTTCTGATGGTACCTTCTTAACAGCATGATCCATCCTAGACAAATGACTTCCTATGTTCTTTTGTAAATTCAATGACTCTGAACCCAAACAGCCTTATTTTCCCTGCTTATACTCCCTTAAAAGAAAGAGCACTTTCTATCCTGGCAGAGGGCAACACTGCATCCCTAATTGTCCAAACTAGGAATCTCGAGGCCGTTTTCCACTAACTCTCCTACCTACACATGAGAAATGCTGATAAAACAGCCGCCTATTACAGAGCATTCACTCTGCCCGCTTTTTAAAGTGCTAACATCTTTCATACATCATCTCAATTTTCCTGCCACATTGATGGGTGGGCTGTGATTTTGTTGTTCAAAATGAAAGACTATAATGAAAAGTAGCAAGTAATTCATCTCCTATTACTAAGATGATGAACAGGTTTATCAAAAATGATACCCAGCCTTTCAGGTTCGGTTATTTCCACCCAGATTTATAAAGAGTGAAAACTCTCCAAAGTGTGGACAAAATCACAGGCTATTGATTAGGAAGTCCATGTTCCACTCTTTTTGTTTTCTTTTTTAACATGATAATTCAACCTACATTCAATAAATGTACGTCATTCAACATAATGTTACATTCAGCTATCATTCACAAAATATGCAGAGGCAAGTTTCCCGCTGTTCTGTTCACTAAATAAAGCCCCTGATGTTTGCCTTTTTTCTTTGATGTTGCTTATGTAGTTTTTTATTTAAAAAAATTTTAATTTGTTTTAGTTAGTTCTACATGACAGTAGAGTGTACTTTGTAACATCATATATAATGGAGTATAATTTCTCATTGTACATGATGTAGAATCACACTGGTCGTGTAGCTGTACATGCACATAGGGTAATAATGTCTGATTCATTCTCCTGTCCTCCTGCCCTGTACCCCTCCCCTCCCTTCTCCACCTAACCTAAAGTAGCCCTATTCTTCCCTAGCCCTGCAGCATTTGCTCATGTACTTTTTTCGAACTACAGAACAAGACAGCGTAGGTAACACAAGTCAAAAACCAGCTCTGCAGCGGGCACTCAGATGAACGCAATAGCTAGAAATAAGTGCACAGTCACCCCTGCAGAACTCTTGCTCAGGCACGTGGACACACCCACCTAGCTCAAGAACAGGTCTGGCCCTGAGCAGGCTGAGAACAGCACTCTTGGGGATGTCCTCTCCCTCTCCTCCAAGGCTCTTCCTCCCCCTCAAGTCCCACCTCTGTTCATTTCTGCAACCACTCCTGCTCCCAGGTGGGAGTAAGGTTTACCATCCTCTCCGAACTTCCTGACTTCCAACAAGCCCTTCTTCAGAGATGACACTTCACCCTCTTTCTCAGCCTTCGCAAGTGGGTGAAAACCTGAGAGGAGAGGGTCGCAGCTGCAGGCGGTGCCCGCCCAGGTCTCCAAGCCTTCCTGCCACATGCAGCCAAACCTTCAAAGCTACTGAGTGCTGGGTCCTCCTTTAGTGACAATCAAACTAAATGAAAATGGCGACAGGAAACATACCCAGTCCTTCTAAACCACTGTAATTTCTGAACCCACTTCTATTTATTTTGTTTAGGATGTGATCACATGGATCAGCGCTTATTTTTGGAATAGTACTAACTGCCCTGTTGATGATTTGTGCTTTCTCATCTCCTTATTCCCCAAAGCTCTGTAAATGTAGGTAATTCAACATTTTCAACCAAAAATTCTGATCCTGCTCTAACAACAGTCTATTACCACAATGGAACATGGGGGATTTCACCCAAGTTCTTGCAATAAATTCCTTGTAGTATTTATTATTTCCTAAAAAAGGGGGAGAAGAATGTGCTACCTACACAAAACAAACAAAATTTATCCATGTGTTTGTTCACTCATTCATTTTTCACTATCACATACTCATTTCTTAATAAATATACACAGAATTATCCAGGTGTTTGATGAAAAAAAAATGTTTTCTGTTGACAGTACATTCTACACTCTCTAGTGTTTGTTAAAAATATATTTTCTCCATGAGGAGCAGATGGTACTGTTTTCTGTTCTCTATTTTTCCTCCAATTACATACACTTTCTCACTTGGGAAATACATGTGAAACTATTTTGGACTAAATTTTAAATATCTTCATTTTTAATATCTATGACTTAGCTTGAAGGCAGGGTTTGAACTCTTTCCTCATTCCAGTATTCTTCTAAGTAGATTAAACGTCACATTACCAATTATATTTATAAAAAATAATTATGCTTTCAGTTTTATTGCTTGTGAAAGCCACACAGAATTATGGGATTCAGAAGCAGAATTCAGGAAAAGGCTGGCTTTCCATGGTATGCTTTCAAACATGTATTTCCTGTTACTGCTTTTCAGATACATGAATGAATTCACAAGATAAAGAGTTACAACAGGTGCAAAACTTCTTTAGCCCCATTCAGCCCAGAGAGGCAAGATGGCAGGCATGCTTCAGAGGACACAGGACACACAGGTGACATTGTGCCCAGATGGGAAGCTTATGGAAACCAAGTGACTGGCTCCACTTGCAGGGCTTTGTCCATTGTCCCCTTACATGACTTATAGTCTTCTTTGCTGACTTCCATCAGAAGGGCTAAATACATTAAAAACCTTGGGTGCAAACTACACTAACCTGACATAAGGGTCAGCCTATTTGAGCTGCAGGCAGAAACTGGCCCTGTCTCACAATTTAATCACAAACCTAAATTTAAAGTATCTTTGAAATGGAAAATTCCAATATAAAAATAGTTAAAAGGATAAATTAACTGAATTTCAGTTTAGTAAAGTTTTTTTAAAATAAAGCATCAATTAGTACTTTTTAAATCATCAAGTTTTTTTTAATGTTACTTTTCAACCTAGCAAAAATATTTTTAAAAATAATTTTGGTTTTAGAATGAAAGTAAATTAAATTCTCCTCTAAGATGTCTTTTTTAAAAGAGATCTGTGTTTGTGCAGCAATCTTAATATAGCAGTTAGTACTGTTCTGTTTATGAAATGTTTGTTTACAAACATGTCAGTGTAGTTCCAAAGTTAAAGTCACACTAAGGAAGCAGGAGCTGTCTCTCAATGGCAGGCTCCACACACGGCCGGGGGTGGGCTGGGGGGTACTGGGTAGGCACACTAGGTAACCAGGACAGGACGGCTCTCCAACCTAGGTCAGGAATCATGAAAACTCTGTTATTTCTGTGCTTTTAATTAGAGAAGCTCTGTCCTTTGGTCCCAGGCAGCCCTCACTTTTGATGGAGAAGACAATGGTAGCTTCACATAGCCTGGGCAGACTTCAAAGCTGAACCCCAGGATACACGGCAACACAGGCCTCAAGGAAAACTGACTCTGGAATGAGCCCAGGAAGAGGCCCAGTGGTTGTCCCGGGCCTGGCCAGTGATGGTCCTCAGTTGGTTCCTAGGATTACAAACACTCCTGAGTTAACCCCCACACATTCTTCTCGGTAGTGATGGGGATGCAGGGAGAAAGTCAAGATGGAAGGGAAACAGTGAATGTGTTCGGACCCCTAGAGTGGCCTGTTCACCCCAAAGGCAAGAATCCTTAAGAAACACAAAGCATGGAAGCCTTAGGTAGATCCTGGTAGGACATTCAACTAAACCACGGAGATGCAGGGCTGATCTGGGGTGAACACAACTGAGGGTCCCCCCCACCCCGTTCCCAGATGGGTACCTCTGCTTCTGTCTTTGGCCAGGCCCCTTCCCCCCTCCATCCCTAAGCTCTGAGCCCCTCACCCCACCACATGGACTTGGCATCTCACATTTGACTTCTTGGTTAAGAAAAACTTCTCCACGCTTTCAGTTTCACCTTTCTCTAGAACTGCTGGTTCTCATCAGCCCTACATCATAAAACAAGGGGCTAAATAGCCACATCTGCTGGGAACAGAAAAAGAAGAGCAAAAAGGAACAACAGCTTTTCAACACTTCGTGGACCTCAGGACTTGTTCTGAGTGGCTTATCTATTCTTTTACCCCGGGAAATGATGCTACGGCTGGCATTATACCCACCATACATGAGAAATCTGGAGCACACAGAGCTCAAATAACTTACCCAAGGGAAGACAACGGGTAAATGGAAGAGCTGGGGTCGGAGCCCAGGCTACCTGGCTGCAGGGCTGACATTCTGAACCAGAAAGCTAAGCCAGCACGCTCACAATTCCACTCAGCCAATGACATCTGAGGTGACCTTGACTTTCACACACATCCCGGCCGCTTGACAAGACGGTCGACCAGCTAAATAAAACCAGTATTTTTAAATATTTCTTTGCCTTATTCTATGTGTCATTTTTTTAAATTGCAAGATTCTTTTGAAAACTCCTTCATTGAAAGCAGTTTCCACAGGGGAAATCAGGAGTGATGGCGATCACCAAACACCACTCAGAGCGTCTTCTCCCTTGGCCATGACACCTCTGTTTCTAATGACAAAATTCTCCTCAGGGAGACGATTTTATTTGTACCACTGCCTCTCGTACTTTTTAAAGAGTGAAAGAAAACATATTAAACTGTCAAGAATGCATCCGGGACGAGGGCTGGGAGGAAAAGAGCTAAGTTATTTCAGGTACCTAAGTTATTTCACATGGAAAAGATGTTACCATGAGTTCACCTTGGGTTAGTTAAAGCATACTGCTTCAGTATCCCAAAATTAGTGCCCAATTAAAATCTGCATAGCAGAGTGCCAAAATTAACAAAAAGCAGGCATTAGGAAATAAGGAATAGGAAAACAAAAACAGTAGGTAAGATGATGTTTCTGGGCCCAGAAAGTATGCTCAGCCCAGCGAGAACTCGGGTACATGCCAGGAAGGCCAAGAATATGGAGAACCATAGAGCTATCATCAGGTAAGTCCTGTTCTTGCAAAAGCCCCTGCCTGTGTGTCTCCCAGATGTGCGCATGTCCGTGGGCACAGCAAGAGCCACAGTGAGAGGCCCACGCAGGGGCACATTTGAAAATAACAAGGTGGCCCCACTTTCTACAAAATGAAGTACCTGGGCTACTCATCATTGTTCTCTTCAAACTCAACCTTCTGTCTACCTTCACATCAATGTGTGGTATTTGTAACACAAATTTTAAATGTGACATAACTTAGCACTTGATTTAAGAATTTGTTCTTGAGATGCCCTGGAAAGTTCCACACTATCTTCATCTCACAGAAGTACATCTGCAACATATGGTCTTTTTCAAAATAAGAAGACACAAACATTCACAGAAACATTTGGTTTGATTTTTACTCTCATCTCAAGTTTTCTAAACCTTCGTCAGGTGCCAGCGCACACTATCCAGGATTTGAACCCAAGAGCACTAACATGTCTAGCTGGAGGACACGTCACAGGAGAGCCCACCAGGCCAACTGCAGTCACCTACTGGAACCAGGGTACTACATTGCCCTCCTTGCTCTGAAGGGCACCTGACTCACCATGCCCAGTGCGATCCGCCAAGAGGACCTGACTCACCATGCCCAGTGCAATCCACCAAGAGGCAACCCTAGCTCCAGAAAGATCCTGAGGGTTTGCTGTGTGGTGCTAGTTGAATCAACACCAAAAACTTTTTGGTATGTCTTCTATGCATGGCACAGACGTTACCTGAAAAAATGCTCTTACTTTATTATTTAAGAAATCAACATCAAAAGAGTAGCGACATCTATAGTAAAAACCAAACCTCACAAGCTCCGCCAAATGGGCCCCACAGGTATGTCAGCCTTCAGACACCACCTGACTACATCATCCACACACTCTTCAAGTGTCCACGTACCACAGGCACAACTTGACAAAGCACAGATTCACAACCCTGCACTGATCACCTCTTTAACACACACAGCAAGATGCATATATATCAACATATCAGGGACTTATTCACAAATACTTTTTTCCTCAAGCCTTTGGCACCAAATTGAGTTTCCAGTGCCAGAAATATTTTTCACTGTATGAAAAAAATGAATCTAAATGGATTCCTATAGCTTTCAATTCTTTAAATATATCATCTACTTACAACATTTTATAGATGATATAGAATGCTTTATTCCTACGTTGACAGGCCACGCTGACGATGTTAGTTCTGCCTGATCCCCAAACCCAGTTGTTACAAAGATGAGGTACACTCAGCATCATGGCTTTCTCTATGGTTCCTACTGTTTGTGGAAAAGTGTGTGTGTGTGTGTGTGTGTGTGTGTGTGTGCGCGCGTGCATGTGTGTGCACGTGTATGTGCATGCATGTGTGTGTGCACATGTGTGTGTGTGTGTGTGTATGTTTCCATTTTACTTGGTTTTCTAGTCAGACTTGAGTCTGAACTGGGACTCTTATCACTTGCCAGCCGTGTGTCCTGGGAAAGCCATTTACTGGCTGTTTTCTACATCCTCCCCCTGGGCTGCTGGGCAGACTCCATCTCAGTGCATTAACTCTTCCTAAGTCCCTGACAAGAAGATGACACGATGCATGTTTCGGAGAGGGTGGGGCAAGAGTAGGAGGGGACAAAGACTAAACTGGCCCAGGCCAACAGCAAGTGGGGCCAGCAGCCCAGAGCTGTGCTGGGAGGTGCAGGAGAGGCTCTTGGTGGCTACAGGAGGTAAGGACCGGGTGCAGGACTGGCACTCTCCACCCCGGGGGACACTGACGGCAAGGACCTTGAGCATGGACTCCGAAGTCACACTCCCTGGCTGAAGTCCAGGTGTGCAGTGGGGCCGGGGCCCATTCCCCACCTTGGGCCTCGGTTTCTTCATCTGTTAGGGTGAGGTGATAATCACCTCAAGGTGTTTTGTGGAGAATAAATCAGACAATGGGGCTGGGATAGCAGGGGTCAGCACATTGCTTAACCCCAGAGGACACTCTGATAATGAACTGATTCAGCTTCTATTCCATATGGAAATGAACAATAAACAGGGATATCTTGCTCAGAAACGTCAGCATGGAGCCCCCCCCCGCCGCCCCCGGCCCCGAGATGGCCTTCCCATCAGCTGCTCCCCTGGCAGAGAGCTGTCCTGCTCTCTTTCCTACACGGATGTGCCCAATGCGGAAGGGAAACCTTATCTATTAGGACAAAAGAAACAAGCCATTCAAACCCAATTCTCGACATTCCTTCATATGGGCGGTGAGCAGTCAGCTCCTGGTCTCCAGCACAGACAGTGTGGACAGGACACAGGGCCCAGGAGGCCACGGCTGGGAGCTGGACAGGTGGTCACCCTCAGGAATGACCACCGCCTTACTTTGAGAACTAGCACCTACTTTCTAGGTAGACTAAGGACTTCATATTCTTTCTAAAGTATTACAAAATTATTACTGCAAAAGTAATAAAGGCATTCTCTTCAAACTGAACTTCCTAAAAAGTGTTTGCGTTCTCCCAGCAGCTTGGTTTCTCACCCCGAGGAACTGTGAAAGTTCTGCAGGAACCAGAGAGAGAGAGAGCCCAGAACATGAGACCCCTAGCTGGGACCCTGCCTTGACTTTTTTAAAAAAGAAAAATAAAGTTACATTTTTAAAAACTGTAATCTCATTATAAACATTAGAATAAAAGCATTAAAATTTCACTTTTCTGTTTTTACATATGAAGCCAATTACCCACTTAAATGTTCTATGAAAGTATCAAAACATTCCATTTCCTTATCCTTTGAGTTCTGGAGGGAATAAAACCTGGATATTTCCAAATATAAATAAAGGACTTTATTGTATATATTTTAATTCTAAAAAAAATAAGCATCCCCTGGCTTATGTGCCCCCCACTACCCAGTCCAGGCCTTGGGGACAACAATCTGGGTACAGGCATGGTACTGTCTCTCTAGAGGCGGGGTTGCCAGAACAGCAGGACACTGGCCAGCTACTGCCTGACACTGTCCTACTCTGGCTGCCCAGCACTAGTAGCTTTTGTTGGGATCACTGGCTATGCCAAAGCAGGTAGTGACCAGCCCCTGGCTTCTGGGCCCTGTCCAGTGGCTTAGCAAGCCTGGGTGCTTATCAGCTGCCACAAGACGAAGGAACATTTGGGTTTTCCTAGCTACATTTTGGACCTTGGCATTATGGGAATATGATTCTACTGGAAAACATACGCCTGAGGATTTAAGTGTGGATGTCAGTTTGGTGACAGTCACCTGACTTGGAATTAGGTATTCTGAATAGGTCCCATCCATGTATAAAGAACTGCCAAGCTCCAGGCCTCCCCTCTCTTAATATATTCAAGTAAGAGAAACAAGCATAGCATCTTCACATATTCTCACATTTTGCTTAAAAAGCAGAAGCAACCCTGAACTTGGGGGAAAAAATCAATCATTATTATTACAACACTACAGAGGTCCAGAAGGGTACCACAAGAGCTCATTATTCAGTTCAGTCCTTATGTATGGACTCTTCCTCTCCTTCCTCTATGCACAGGTAAAATCTTATGGGAAAAAAATGTTGGTTGTCAATATGGCCCTGAAACCTCATGCCCTACTCAGAAAAGCAGCATGAAAAAAAAAATCTATGAGATTTGGAATATGAGGATATCTGTTCTTTTGTCATTTTAGAGTACTGACCTACTTTAAAATTGTTAAATATCAATGAAAATAAGGTTTATTATTAAAACTCATCCTAAATAAATACCATCAAATACAGGTATTTTTCATTCTGTACAGCTATCGGTAAATACTTTTCTTTTTCACTTTTAAATATTAAGTTGCCTCTTAAAGCACTGAAGTTAAGGGTTTCTTTGTGGCATTAAAGTAAAAGCCTTGATTTCCCCACTATAGGGAATCAATTAAGGGATTATGTTCATATTGAAAAGAAAGCAAAGACGTTAAAAAAAGAAGAGATAGATCAATAGAACGCCAACAATGATCTGTTATTAGAAAAAGCGTGTTAATGTCAAGTCACAGATCACTACCTGTGGACAGAGGCAGGGCAAAGGGGAAGGAGATGTGCATAGTCACAGCTGGTGCAGAACTGTGACACCAGCAGGGACGCGTTTGCTCACTCTAATGTACATAAGCCTGCCTCTCTGTCCCCACACGGGGCCAGCAACCCTGCCCGCTTCTCTGCCCCACACAGGGCCAGCACCCACCCCTGACACAGATCCTGCACCCAGGAGATTTATTACCACATGCATGATATTTTTTCCCTAAAAAGCAGGGGTGGGTGGGATAATCCCTTAATAAAATATAAAGTAAAGCCCAAGAGAAAAAAGAGTCCCCACTTTTAGAATGCCAGGCAGTATTTTTGACAAAGGACGAAAACTTATCCCAGCACCACCAAGATCAGAGCTGCTCTTCCAAATTTCTTTTTAATTCATTAAATTTGGGAATTTATAGATTTTGAGGAAAATATTTGTTTACTTTTTTTAAGTATTAATGGAGAAGTTACTAAAATACAAGCACTTGGTAAAATATAAAAATTCTATTTCCATTTTGACCATTTTAAATATCTACAGAATTCTCCTACTAGATACATAATGCAGACTCTGAGACAAAAAGGTGCTTCACAGATTCCAATTCAAAAACTAGAGTAAAATATTTTAAAAAATCCATTCAATGTCACATTCAGTATGGAATTTGCAAGTATCCCACACATTTTGTAAAAGTGCTTTTAGTAAGTAACTCCCCCATCTAGGACTCTATGATCAATTAACAATGTTGGCTCCGTCATCAACACAGGGAATACTCTTTAACCACTAAAATCACTTGCATTCCATCTGGGCTAGGTATTCTAGCTTCTAGAGCAGCTGCCTAGAGAACTGAGAGGCTTACCTTCCCACACCTTTTGCAGGTTTCCTGAGGTCTGGGTCAACAGCCGCGTTCTTCCTGCCCGGGCCTGAGGGCCTGCAGAAATCCCAGCACCTGCTGCTACCCAAGGGCCGAGGCTGGACAGTTTTGCAGGGTGTTGACAGCAGGACCCCCGAGCCACAGCCAAAGCTGGGAAGCCTTAACAGTGGAAGCAAGCACAGAGGACACTGGGGCACCCAGCACGCCCCTCCTGTGCAGCAGGGAGGGAGCACCCACCCTTGAGGGCTGAGGGCAGCCAGCAGGGACCAGACGGGGCCAAGAAGAGAAGCCAGGGCCACACAGCACAAGACCCAGGGAGAAGGAGAACAGCCAGCATGGGCTCGGTGGCACCTGATGACCAACCCTTCCCGCCCTCCCAGGACACAGGCAGCAAGGAGAACAGCAAGGGATCCTGGGAGAGAGCCACTGGCACATCCCTAAGGGAGCCAGGACTCATGGGGGAAGCGTGTGGAGAGCTCCTTCTAGAAAGGAGTGAGGATGCACTGCAGCACACCTGCTGGGTGGAGACCAAAACAGTGACAGTGACACCAGAGGATGACATCCTGTCATCACAACCTCCACATCAGAGATTCACCAGTGAAACAGGCCCAGGCCAGCCACCAGGACATGGAGACTAAGAATGGACTTTTCTGGAAGCAGGGAGACAATGGAAAGACTCTGGGCTGTTTTTTAAACTGAAAGAAAACTGAACTTGTTTTGAAAAGCACAACATGTATTTCAGCAAACACAGCACTTGCTACTAAGATCAGATGAGGGTGGCTGGGAATGATAGGGAGGAGAGTTTGAAGAAAGGGGACAAATGGACAAGGGGGCAGAGATAAGAAAGGGAAGGGTGGGAGAAAGGGCGGGGAAAGAATCCAGGGGGCGGTGAGGCACTGGCTCTCAGGATTGAGACCCTCATGAGGCTCCTTGCAGAGACCAGAGCTTTCAAAGGCCATTCCCAGCCCTGCGGTGACACACCAGTCTCTGGGAGCCCACCTGGAGCCCACGGAACAGGGAACACCAGGCAGCCACAGGATAGATCCTACTACAATTCTGCTTTGACAAGCTGGATGAAATCAAGTCAGAAACTAAATATACACTCTGACAGGACCTTAATAACCCAAAGCGCATCAAGTGGCAGTGGCCGGCACCACTGAGGGACTCTCACTTCTTCCAGACTAGCAGGGGAGGGGACTGATCACGCAAGGCACTTCAGACTTGCTTCAAAAACAGGCGAGGAGAAACCCAAACACACGACAGCAGTCGTGTGTATGGCATCTCGACCTCACGTATCCTATCGACCTGTATTTTCTTCAAATCCAAGGTGACGAAAATAATCTATTTTACCTTGGGGCCAAATTGCTCGAACGATTTCATGATTACTTGAAATAACGGTTTTTGAGAAAAGTCAGCTTCCTTCCCTCAATTCCAAAATATATGTTGTTAGCCACATATGAGATGGTGAAGCTGCTTCTCGGGCTTCTCCACTTCTGATAACTAAGTTTCAGAGATAGTTACCAAATGAAAGGATCCCTGCACTACAGAATCCCAAATACTGCTTGAACACTTGGTATTTTAAATCTGAAAGAACTGGGATTCTCAAAAAAGGAAAAAACTTTCTCCTTAAAAACAATTTTTTTTTCAATAAATGTTTGTGGTTTGGACTAAAATTTTAAATTTTGAAACATTAGCCTATGAACCTATCAGTGACAGGGGAAGATGAGGTGAGCCCTATGGCAGAAATGAACTGGAAGCCACCACTTGTATTATGTAATCATTTGAACTCAAATTTTTTTTTAAAAAATGTAGTTTGTATTTCTGCACCTATGTTCTCATTCTCACTTAGGAAAACCAGTTTTTAGCAAATCTAGACAAAAAATAAAACAAACCTCAAAAATATGTAAATAAATGTTGGTGATCTGAAATGGAGTTCATTCACTGATTTACAAACTCATTAAGACCACACAGCATGTCATTTCATATAAACATAAAAAATCGGGACCAGCTTCTTTTAGATAAAAAATCAAATTGTGAAGAAAATATGTTTCATAAGAGTCGATTATCTAAATGGAAGTCGCCCTAACCACTGTTAAGCTCCCCAAGGAACTTTGTAAAGTCGTGCCCAGCTGTATCCTCAGCACCCAGTTGTATTTGGGCGCCCAGTCTGCCTAGCAACAGGAAGTCCTGCAAATACTCACTAACTGGCTCCACGTGGAGAAGGCACTCAGAGGAGTGTGTGTGCAGAGGGGCCTATGGTCTGACTAATTCATTAAAAGTTAAAATGAAGTTAAACAAGTCTTCCTGCATAACTTGTCAGAGTCTTTGTTACTCACTCTAAGTACCCAAACTTAGCTGTCAACGTTTTCATGAAATGTCTATTAATCATAGAACAATTCTTCTAGGAAAATGTGGTATATATCTTCATGGAAAACTTAAAATTCCTATTTCTTCCAATTTTTTAACAAAAGACACACGTAAGCTATAGATTGGTACATATTTGTGTCTGATATAAATCATGAAGAACATCTAAATATGCAGATAGATATTTCTAATCATATATTGTTTTGTCAAAAAAGGGGTCTACTTTGAGAGGAAATTTTAGTGTAAGATCTTTGATAGCTCAAAGTATTCATTTGATTAATAAAAGGAACCTTGAAGATAACCAACTTGTATTGGTACATGAATACATTAGCAATAAAAAGTTAACTGCTAATGTCAAAGGTATATCCTGTGCCATTCTCTAATACAAGTGTATTTCATACTAGTTTGCTTATGTCATCATCTGAATTGAAAACAGTATTCCTGGCAATAGTCATGCATACAAAAGAATCTAATTTAAAATTTTACAATCTACTAATGTGAAAAAAGAATGAGCTCATTTGGAAATGAAGAACAAGTAACTGCTTTCAGATAACAGGCATTTTTTAACTTGTGAGTCTAATATGAAGACAAGGGCAGAGATTGATTACTGACTAAGAAATAACTTGGAAAGGCATCCACTGAAGCAGCCAACAAACTTTAGGGTTAGCATCTTCAAGTAGTGACGCTGGAAGACAGTGGGAACTTTAGTCATGGAACACTTACTCAGGAGTGCAGTCACGTCACTAATGTGAAAAATCATGACCCCTCTCTAAAGCAAAGTTCCTGAGGGCAGAGCACCAGAGGCCAGGTTCCCAGGGGCGCCCACCCCACGGGCATCTGGGCACCCTGGCTCCACACCTGCCTGGTTCACTCACCGGCATCCATCCATCAGCCAATGCAGCAACTGTCTTCCACAGAGAAGATACGGCTTCTTCTGGACCTGGTGCGATGAAGGATGCTGAAGGATCCCCTCCACCACATCTCCCGAGAACTGCTGAGCACGGGAGTGAAGGACGCGCCAGGTCAGCCACTCTTCCGCCCCAGCAGTATTAGCAGCAGCAGCGGCGGCAGAAGCTGGAGCAGACCACTGAGACCCTCCTCCTGGCAGATGCCAGCCAAAGCATGATGGTTCCCACCTGCATGGAGCTTCCGGTCCCCTGCACCTTCCCACAGGGTGTCAACACAGGAGGTCCCTGGGATCCCACTTAGCTCTGCTCCCCAGTCAAGGTGATGCATATTCCAAGTTTCCAGTGCCATGGGAAAGCATGATCTTCAAAGTTTAAAGTTTGCTTTACTGTAAGGCCACCCTGATGCTCTCTTTTAAATTTTTCCTTCACCCTCCCCACTCTCAACAAGCAAATAGATCGCCCCAAATTTTCCTGCTAATCAAAGAAAGGCTAATAAAATGACTGCTGCCAAGCAATTTTGGTCACTTCTTCCATAATAATCTATCTGCCTCCCTGGCATGGAATCTTCTTTCCGCAAATGCTAATGTTTTCCTAATCTTTACAACACTCAGAACAGATGGGGAAATATCAGGTCTCATGATCTACATTTTACAGAACAAGCCATGAACTCTTTGCTCCCACATTTCATTTCCGTTTGACGTTATTGATCCGTTGTTTTTCTTTTCAGTGGCATTCAACTTTAGCAAGGGACCAGAATGTTGCTGGACAGCAGAGCTAAGCTGTAACAACATTAATAAAGCCTGTGCTTCACTTAACTGATTGACCCAGAGTTAAAATCCTACAGATATAAAAAGTACCAAGAAGGGATTTTTTCCCATAACTTAAGTAGCTCAACAAAGGATAAGTGAAAAGAAAAAAAAAAAAGATGAACATTTTCCTAATCATTTATTAGAGAACCCTCAACACCAAGACATGTGTCACCTGCATAGTAAAGAATAATAATCCTTATTAGGAAAACTGAAATCCCTGCGTACACGGATCCCAAGTGCAATGTGTGGCCTTGCAGGAGTCCTTCAAATTGCTCTCATCGTCACCTCTGCAATGAGGAGTAGCAGTGCTCACAAGCCCAGCTGCCCAGTGCCCATACTGCTATCAGGGCTTCACAAACGCTGCCCCATGCAATCTGCACAACACCACTGAAGAGGAGATTGGCCCCATTCTGGAACTCAGGAAACTGAGGCTCCCCTGGGTCGTGTAACCTCCAGGTCACAGAGCTACCAACCCAGGCTGCACAGTTCTGGGAGCTGCAAATCCCCTCCTTACAAGTACAGCACTAATTTCGGCTCTCATTTACGTGCTTATTTGAAAGTTTATCTTTGACAAGGCAGATATTACAAAATGACTAGCAGTAAGATTGACTAGCAGTTATTGTGTCGTGTCCTCAAAGTCCACAGGTCCTTTGTGTGTGTTATCTGACTGAAGACTCACAAGAACCCAGCAAGGTAGAGATGCTCCTTTGCATAGGGTGCCTCTGATCAGTCTGAGGCATAGAGTGTTAACTAGGTTGTCCAAGGTCACATGATTGACACAGGACAAAGGCAAAATTGGCCTCCAGGGAATTCAGCCCTTGAAGAGTGGCTTTGGACTCCCCCCACACACCCGCCCCTTCCTGCTTCTGGAAAGCTGACCCAGTGTCAGAGCTTTTCAAGAAAGGGGATGAGGAGGGTCAGGCTGCCCGAACCTTGAAGGTGCAAACCTAAAATGGCCCCCTCCTTCTCAAAAATTTAAAATACAGAAATCTGTGCATAAGCTTATGGAGGCACATGGCTCTTTTGACGTTTACTAGCTCAAGGAGTCACAAACAATTCACGTGAATCTCAGATTCTGGAACATCAAGGACAAATGCCATTTCCTTGGATTTCCGAACTCTCCAGAGGCACCAACAGGGAAGAAACATCATTAC
The DNA here is from genome assembly GCF_047511675.1 of Marmota flaviventris. Lineage (NCBI taxonomy): Eukaryota > Metazoa > Chordata > Mammalia > Rodentia > Sciuridae > Marmota > Marmota flaviventris. The sequence continues at coordinate 108,609,013 of NC_092505.1, read as the reverse complement.
CTTCACAATGCCTGTCATTCCATTTGGGGACTTCCAGTCACACCAACACTTCACTCCCATCTTGGCAAACCAATGTACTGATATGCAGGGCCTAGACAAAAGTCATGTGTTCAGAGAGAGCTTCAGAAGTCCAAGGGTCACCCCTTGAGACACGGTCTGGAACCATCCCTGGACCACAGAACTTCCTTGCATATTCAGCAGCTGAAATGGCCTTCTTTGAAGGGCCCTTTGAGGACACAAAGCCACTGGACAGTTAAATCCAACAGCCAGAGCCCTAAACCTGAGAAGGAGAAGCCAAGGAAGACTGAGAAACCAACCTGTTTCTTTAATTTGGCAGCAAGCCTAACTTTATGGACTAATTTTGTCTATCTTCAGCTATTTTAGGCCTAACAATATAAATCAGCACAAAAAAAAAAAAATCAATGAGAGCCTCAGAGAGTATACATACCTATGGCAAAGGCACTTTCCCTGTTAAAATTAAGCCATAGCTTTAAGAAATACAGCCACGTGGTAGCATTTAGCAAAGACCTTATTTAGGTGCCCATGTGGCATAGCTTGAGGTGATGTGTCACTTAGAGTTGATTTACTCTCCATTAGACTTGTAATCAATAGTCACTACAGAAGGAAGGTGCCAATCTGTACCCAGCCTCTAGATAATTGCAAAGCTGCAGAACTCCCTGGTAGTGGTGCTACACACAGCAGCAACAGAAGCTTGATTTACCTTTTGGCTGACAGCAGATTTAAATCTATCTCCATCTCCAATCTCAAGACTGAATTTACAGTAAAATTATTCAAAAATTCTAAAAAGCCCACATCCTAACATCTTTGGGTGAGAAAAATCAAAGTAATCCCATAGGCTTTTACAGAAGATGGATCATAACAAACAATTTTTATGACCTTGGCATTACTAAGTGGTAGACCAGAAAAATTCATGACTCATCCAAGCAGCCATCCAAATACATACGGATAGAGCTACAGACAGAGAAAAGATACAGACATGGATGCAGACAGGCAGGTGGACTTCTCAATTTATCCTCGGCAACTCCAGTCCTTCCTTGCTAATTCTAATGACAGTGCAATTAACCACACTCAAGTATCTAATAATTTTAAAACTTTACTTTTAAAGTGCTATCAAAGGAACAGTTGTAGATGAGTAACAGCTTCTTATCAGCTCTCACTGGGTCTACTTTTTATTTAATTCCTCAGATATGGCTTTATCTGGAAATACATTAATAAATACAAATTCTAGGCACACTTGGGCACACCAGATGAGGCTGTTCTGTGCTCTGCAGCTTCTCCTGCAGACTAAACTATCCACCAGTCTGGACTAATACTAAGCCAACTAAGAGTGCAAAGCTCTAACAGTGCATCACAATTCCTGAGTCACCCTGTCCTCACAACCTTACGCTTTAAACAAAACTAAAGAAAATCCACAAGTGACTCAATATGACCTAGTGTTTCCAAACCAGGAAAAGGAAGGACTTTCGGTGTTGGAGATAACATTTTTCTGTAGCTTGGAAAATAAACATTTCCCACTCAGTGAGGCCTGGGGTGCGGGCAGAGACAGAACAGAAAGAGAGAAATAGAGAAATAGGATTTTTCCTCCCAAAGCAGTACTTAGTGTTTGTGTCACCTGGCTATTAATGCAGGAATCAGAATTTACCTAGAAAACTTTGTGAACAAGAGCCATGAAACTGTTGCCATTTACATCAGAATCAACAAGAAATTCTTACTGCCAATGAACTAAACGACACAGAAAGTTATATTCCAGATCTTGGGATCCTAAATTATTTGGATATCTTCATCTTAACATGCATAAGTCATTTTCTACTGCTAAGTGAAGACAGTATATTTTTCTCCTGATACAAAAAGGAGCAGATTTTCTCCTTGTATCATGCTTACATAAGCCTATCATCGTTTACTGTATTTAAAATATATTTTACAAAATCTGTTATTTACCAGAGTTGCTAAAGGAAAGCCAGTAAAAGCTAAGAGTTTTACATCTGCCAGGGGCGGACACAGGTGATCCACCAAGGAGACACTGTGGATGACCAAGGCATCCTGAGGGCTTCCTCTATAATCATGCATTCTCCCACGCACCAGCACCGTTCAGGCTACCGGGTTGCTATCAAGGGCACAAAACCTATATCCTCCACATCAGGCCTGTATAAGGGCCCAAGGTTCAGTTCATTCCCACTATGGAGTTCTGAGGCAGGTACTTTCATATTCCCATTTGACCAATGAGAACAGAGTGGAGGAAAATGTGTCCAGCAAAATGTGTTTCATGAATGTCCCTGAGAACCTAAGTAGATCCTGGAGGTTGATGAGACTCCATGAACACACACACACACACACACACACCATGTGTACCTTCTTATTTTCAGTGACAGGGAACAACATAACTTTTTGTACAATACATAGACTTAAATTCATGTTTCTAAGAATTTACACAAATAATTCTTAAAATACTTGGAAATTGCTACTTCTTCACTTTCAGATGAATGGACTGTATCAGTGAACATCATTCCACCTGAAGAAAGCACATACCCAAGACATCCAGAATGCTCATTTTTATCCAACACTGGAAAATGATGGAACTTCAGCTTATTTTCAAAGAAATATAGCTTCTTTGTTCACGTTTGACAGAGCTGTCTGAGCGAAGCCAAATCAACTCTGTATAGGAGTAAACATCGTTCTTTTATTTTTTACAGGCTTTCTTAATCCCTGAGAGAGAAACTTCTCCATTTTCGTTCTGTTTATTATTAATATAAACTTTATAATTTGATACTAAATACTACTCGTGTTCTTTGTTTAAAGCCAGTTTAGCTCTGATTGAGCTGCCCTCAGCCTCTGGGGACAGGCACTTCCAGGCCACATTCCTGCTGAAAGCACGCCTACCCCCACCCCCTAGTTTTTTCTTTTCCTCCCAGAAATGACTAATCTTCCTGTTATTGGACTCTTCAGTTTTTCCCTTGCGATTCCTTTCATTTGCATAACGTTTACTTTTCAGGGGCTCTTTTTAGAACTTTACTACCATCTCCTTGGTGCTAGCCTTCTGTTTTCAACAGATTAAAATAGTCAATATTTATGCATTAGCAAACTTTTTTGGTCAACTTCTATGCTATTCAGATGAAGCTACTTCCTCAAGTCAAAAATGCAACTACTCTTTCAATGGATATAAATAAATAACCCTTTGTTGATCTTCAAAGTTAAATTCAGACTAATCCTTAGTGTTACCAGATGCCACAATTAAAGGGTTTAGATCTTTCTTCTCCTTTCAAATTTCCTGATAAGGTACTCAGGCAAAGCAAACAGAATACCACTCCTTTTAAAGGCCTCTTTCTTCCCAGCCACTTCTCTGTAACATCATAAAATGTATTACCGTGGTTTTATGAGCACAACCTAAATAAAGCTTTCCTTATTTTCTAATCAATTGTAAAATATAGTATAATTTCATGCCAAGAATTTGTCTTCTCTATAATCCCAAATAATTGTAATGGTTCTGTTATAGCATCTGAACTGGAGTAAGAGCTGTGTCTCTGCTCTTCAGAAAATATTCAGGAGACTTCTAGAATTACAGTGATCAGTTAAATAATGTATCCTAAAATTCACAGCACAGAACCACGTGTAGCAAAACCACAGCATAGACCCCAACCCCAGGCCTATGTGACACACTTGGTATTATATTCCTTATCCCATATATTTTATATTATATTCCTTATCCCAGTCACAGGCCTGGGTCAAAAAGGAGCCCTTCCTGCTCACACTGGCCAGCCAATCAAGATGCTCACACACCTGGAAAAAAAAAAATGCATTTTCTGAACAACAACAAAAAAACACAATTAAAAATCTTAACCAAACACACAGAATTTCCTGGGTGTGGTGTGACACATTTTAATCCCAGCAGTTCGGGAGGCTCAGACAGGAGGATCTCAAATTCAAAGTCAGCCTCAGCAACTCTGCAAGGCCCTAAGCAATTAAGCAAGACTCTGACTCAAAAAAAATAAATGAATAAATAAAAAGGGCTGGGAAAGAGGCTCAGTAGTTAAGTACCCTTGAGTTCAATCCCCATTACCAAAAAAACAAAAAAAAACTATAATTTGCTTTTTGTCTTGGAGGTGGGAGCACTCCCAATATTCTCCCTTCTAATTCTTACTCTTTGAAATAAATTAATTAAAAATTCCTTTATTGTCATGTAGAGTGCCCTAAAGAATCATCTGATTCTTCTCTGGAATCAGCAAAGAAGAGTTGTTGTATTCTTCAGCAAATAAAATTCAATGTCCAAATCCCCCCTTATGGCCACTAATTTGAAAGTACGACCTACAACTCTAAAGTCAGTTGAAAATACTGTTAGTTAAAATGTACAGTATCTGATATTAAAGGTCATAGTAAGCAAAATCAGATTCAGAGACAACATGTCCATTTTTTAAAAATCACATCAGGGATATAAAGCAAACCAAAAATATGTGTTCTGTGAAAAGGCAGGGTTCATATCTGTACGCCAAGCAATTAATAAATATCTTTGCACTAACAAAACCCTTCATATAGAGGCATATTATAGTTAAAGAAAAAAGGATGGGAAAACTTCTTGGCACCACGGTAAGTAATGTTATCAAAACACATTAGTCCAAACAATCAACAGGATTAGAAAGAGCAATTGAGAATATTCCCAAGAGAAGAATTTCTAGATACATTAGAATACTCTAAATATATGTGTGGCTTTATTCAGATCTTATATTAGAAATTAATATATGATTCTGAAAGTTGATAAATCTAAAAATCAGGTATTTTCCTACTTTCTGATTATAAACTACATAATGGAGCAACCAATTAGGAAAGAAAAGTTCTTTCTATAAAGAAAAGTTCTTTATAGAATTTCTGGTAACAAATGCAGAAGAAATGAAGTCATCACTTTGTAATCCCCCCAAAAAAAATTTTAAATCAATGGTGCTAGAAAATGATGGAGAATCTAGTAAAAGCTCTGGGTCTAGGAGACCCCAGGGGCTGGGCCAGGCAACTCCAGCCCCTGACAGACCAGCACCACAGCAAGAGGAATTATTCCTGCTGGCATGTTGTCAAGACACCTGACCTTCCAGGAAGGCTCTCCCAAACCCTAAGAAATAATACCAAAGGTGCACAGAACTCCAGCTCCAAGTTCAGGTACAAAAAACAAGGGTGGTGGAAGGAGACAAAATAAATGACACTACGGAGAAGAAGCAGTCCGCTGAATTCAGAATTTCAGACCTTTTTCAGGACAACAATCTGAATTTTTTAACAAATAATGGCATTAAGAGGAAAACAGAAGCAGGAATTGAGACACAGAAACAAAGAATCTTAAAAGGCTTGGTTTAGATGCGGCTGGCCTGAGCGACAGCTGAGAAACACTGCTTTCCCTTCCAGTGCAGGGAGAGAGGCCCGCAAAGTGAACACAGGATATGATGAGAACTGTCGATCTGACAGATCTGGAGAGAGTCACATTTAGACAAGTTCTTATCTGCTGGAAATACTACTGAAGAGTTTACACGGGAAACTGCTTGGGGCTAAAATTTACTTTGCCATAATTCAGGGATAAAAGGCACGTGGAGGGAATAAGTGAAATGGGCCAAATGCTGACAGAGGCACGCAGGGACACAGGGACCCCCAAGGCCGGGGAGTGAGCAGCTGCATAGCAGGTGCACACCAGACTTCAGGTGGACATGAAGGTGCTCAGAAGATCTTTTCTAATTTTACATGTTTAAAAGTTACCATGATGATGGAAAAGTGACCAAAAAATAAAAACAAACAGAAAAATAGAATGAGTTAGTGCCTGGGCAAGTAACAAAGCTATACTTTATATCTGACTTGAAGTCACAAAATGTGCTCTGCTACTGACAGGCTGGTCTGGCTGGCCTAATGCAATGCATTTATATCTGTGAAGAAGAATGTTCACAGGTGTAGCATGGAAATAACTGGTTAATATAAAAAATCTCATGTATATGAAAATGAATGATAAACTAAAAATGTTAAGGTTGTAGGGGTCATTACCATGCCGTGTAATGACGTGTTCACCCTTACGTCACAGGTGTGTGAATACATTATCTCTTCTCAAACAAGCAGCAAGGTCTCCAGGGGCAAAGTCCAGGTCTTATCCCTTCAACTCCCAGATGGACTACATCTGTTTCTAGTGAGTCCGCCATGTGTCAAGTCTCTGTGACCAAGTGATAAGGATGCAGAAACAGTCCAGCGCAGGCCATGAACTCCAACCTGAGCTGCAGGGAGCTGCTCGAGGTGACTCCAAGCACAGGTAGAGTATGACATGCATGAGCTGCAGCAGCAGAGGACACAGCAGGGGAGAGGGCAAGGGTGAGGAGGGATGCTCTAAACCAAATCTAAATATGGAGGTTCACCAAACTCCCATCAAGAGGGAAATCCAAGGCAGAAAGACATCAGGTGGAATGGCACAGGAAGCCATGTTCCCCAGGCCTGTGTGTCCAACACTATTCCACGTGAGAGGCACTGATTCTCCATAGATGACCCACTGGACTCAGCGAGGGATCAATAAACATATACAGTCATGCCTCCACATCCTCAGATTCCACCTCCATGCCTTCAACCAACCACAGACAGAAAATATAAACAAAAACAAAACAACCCTGTGTCCACACTGAACATGGATAGGCTTTTTTTTTTTTTTTTGGTCATGATTCCCTAAATAATACAATAGCATAACTATTTCCTTAGCGTTTGCATGGTGTTAGATAGTGTAAGCAATCTAGAGAAAATTTAAAGCATACAGGAGGGTGAGCTCAGGTTACATGCAAACACTGCAGGATTTTAAATAAGGACTTGAACATCAGAGGTTGTGGCACCCTTGAGGGGTAGGATAAGGGCCCATGAGCAACCCTAAGGGACACCAAGGGGGACTGTGGTAGTCAAGAAACAGGCAGCATTATGAGAGCATTCACTGTGTGCCAGGCCTCTAGGCAAGGACACTAAGATTAACCTTTCTAATAAGACAAACCTCACATCATCCCCCAAGGCAAGTCATCTTCTCCCAGTCTTACAGGTAAGGACACTGAGGCTCAGAGGGTGAAGTAACTCACAGGCACTTGGCTGGCAAGTGGTATAATACAGAATGTTCTGAGTGTTTGAGTGTGGGGGAGAAAAATCAAGAAAGAAAACTCTACATGGCTATTCCCATAGAATTATATATTTTTCCCAAGGACAGAGAGAACTGTAAACAGTGAGTGCTAATAGATGGGCATGATAGCATACACCTGTAATCGCAGAGACTCAGGGACTGAGGCAGGAGGATCTCAAGTTCAAGGCCAGACTCGGCAACTTAAATAGAGACTCTGTCTCAAAAAAAAAAAAAAAAAAAACATAAAGGACTACGGATGTGACTCAGTGGTAAAATACCTCTGGGCTCAATTCCCAAAGTACCAAAAAAAAAAAAAAAAAGTGAGCGCTACTAAAGGTTTAATGGATGGCTGTCTGGAGAGAAAACGCCCCTGGATGGTAATCTCTGCCAATTTCCCTGGTGAAAATACTCCTCCCATAGCCAACTTGAAGCAGCTGTGTGAGCCAGTTCCTGCACATCCTTCCTATAACCTTCTCTGAATTACTCATGCGGAGTGTGGGACCAACAAGCTGGAAGGGAGGCAGGTAAGCAAAGAAAAGATGCAACTGACATTGTCTGTCATATACAGGACTCTGTAAACAAATACCTGTCGACTTACATCTGAAATTAATGACCTCCTGAGGAATGCAGCTACTGTGCAAAAGACACTGAGGATGAACAAGTAACTCAAAGAAATTCTGCAAGGAAACCTGCCTTCTCTATGAATGACAACTGACACTCAGTAAGTATTCTTTACATGATCCATGAACTGCGATTAGTAAGTGATTTTTCTGCTAACTATTCCTCCCTCGGGGGCACACTAGAGGATTTATTTCTAACTAGAGACCAAAGCACAGCTGAAAGAAACTAGTTGATATGGGTCAGCAATAAACACGAAGCCAAAATGGGGAATTATTTTTGCATGTCCTATTCAAACCACATGTCATGCAAAAGGTGAATAAATATTGACCAGAAAGGGAAAGGGAACAAATTTCTCCATCCTCCACACATCCCTTTTTAATTGTTTATACTTAATAAATATATATATAGATATATGTATATGAGGGTACTCACTAATATTAGAATCTTTTCACTATTGCTTTAAAAACATTACTTTAGAATATTCATGCAATAGCACTGAATAAATAAGTATAGCTAAACAAACCATATATGCATAAAAGGGGATTTAGATTTACACATTGATCCTATCACTTTATAAATTCTTTTATCATTCTATCATTTAATAAGTGTCTAATGAATAATAAATAAGTATATTTAGGTAAAATAGTAATAAGTATATTTAGATAAAAGTTTTAAGTTAAGTATAGCATCCATCTTTCACAAGGTATGCAAAAATAATGCTAAAGAGAAGCAACCAGAGATGAACAACGTGGAGAAGACAAATTCTACCCCAACTGCTCATGTGTGAAGTGAACCAGCATGTCCCAGCTCCGCCCATGGCTAACCTGTTGAGGAGTCTGGCTCACAAGAACCTGTAGCCCGTTTCTTAAAGAGTCCTGGCTTAACAGGGCCGCAGGGACAAATGTGACTGATCAGCACTGTCCTGTGCTGAGTTCACACGGGTGGTGCAGGGCCTTGTCCCACACAGCATGCTGCTTCCCAGCGTTCTTCTTGTCTCAACAGCAGGGAACAGAAATCTTTTATCAGGTCAATTTAACTATTGATTTCTACTCTTAACACTTATAAATGGCAGAAAAAAAATGTCACTTTTTCAGTCTACTGCCTAGGGGAGAAAAACCCTCAGAATTTGTGATTAAAACTGGAAAAAAAATAATCAATGAATGATACTGCTGTCTAGTACACAAAACAACCAATTTGTTATTCAACGAAATTGACATTTTTCCAGCCAAACAGTTATCAGACTGAGAAGAAAATGTAGACTTTATTTTTTTTATCTTTGTGATATCACGATTAGTTAAAAGTGAAAATAAATTCAAGTCAAACAATTTCAGGATTCTGACGCAATGCTACTTTTCCTGTTTTTGACGTGGTCTTTTGAAAAGGTGATGGCATCCATTTTTAATCAAACGTGTGACCTCATTCACAACAATAATGACTGTAATTAAATGTTTCTCAAACCCAGGGGTGGGGGTGAGGGAGATTTTGGCAGGGTGGGAAGCAGCTGTGTCAGGTGACAGTCCACACTCCCTCCCATTTTAAACCCCATCTGTGTCAAGGAACGTTTGCTGGGGGCCTCCCCTGGGCAATCTCATGGCAGGTAACATCCAAAGATAACCAAGGCATTCGCCTCTGCTTTCAGAAGCTTCCAGAAAGTGCAGCTGGAGTTATAAGCCTGATCGCAGTTGTCCAGATGGGCACGGGGCAGAGTTCTACCGTGGCCCTCTGGTCACTGCACTTTTATGCCATAAAATAACTTGGTAGCCATGTGTTCTCATTATTTTTCAAATATCTATACAACAGGATATCACTTGGCTTTTCTAAAATAAGAATGAATCGGCTCTTGGTTAGGGATTAAGAGATCGTATTAAGAGAAAACTGATATACCCAGATTTTACAGAGAAAGAACAACAGCCACAAAAACCCTCAGGATAAAACAACTACCACTATCTCCTCCAGTGGTTTGGAAAGCAGATCAGACTACATTTTCTTCTGAAATGAATGTGCCAGTGTGCACATACAATTAGGAATCAGGACTGAAATACACCAAAGCAGAGTGACTGATAGGAAGCCCCTGAGAATTCTGATGAAGAACAACGCCAGCTCCATCTGCAGTCCTTAGAGTATTCTAATCACTTCCCAACTTGCAAGATTAGAAAATTGGACCAGCCATGAATTACCCACAAGCCAAGAGAAGGCAGTGTGAAGGTTCTCACGCATGCGTCTTTCAAACACCGTGTGAACAAAACACACGAAGTACTGCTCAGGCCAAGTTCTGTAAGTCCGTATTTTCTAAAGATTATTATAAAGCTTCTCTTCTCTGAAAACATGCTGTGTGCAGACAAGCAGGGCTGATCTAAAATAATGGGACAGCAGAACTTACTCTGGAAGCAGATGACTTCTACAATCTGGGAAGCTCCTGACAGAGCCAGGAGTCTATCTTCATGTTCAAGTGCAGATTGTAGCATGTTACCAGCTACACACATAATTACTCCACTCTAACCCTTAATGAGCCTCAAGTACTAAATGTTTAATCCCTCCTGATGATCCTTCTTCAAAGTGGATAAATGTGGGTTTCTCCTCAAACACTTAATTGTCAGTACTGCTGGCACCAATGCATAATCTGGAACATTTTTTTCTAACTCTATAGAACTTTTCACTTCTTTTAAATATAGCTCATATCACAGAGGTCCTAAAATTTGTTGGAGGGAAAAATAATGAGCAGGTGAACAATCGACAGAGTCATGCATTTATACTTTTAGAAGCTCAGATCTCCTTTCTATTTCAGTGTGAAAATTTGCAGCACCATATTCACTTTTGAAAGATAAAACAATTTTTTTCCCCAAAACTAAGAGTGGGGAGAAAGTAAAGTGTAATGGCACTTACATCTTTCTACAAATACCACATATCTTTATTACTATTATTAGTTCTATATTAAAAACAAAGTAATGATGGTAGTCAGGTTTTCAGAGCGTAACTCTCATAATCAACACGGATCTAAGCAAAGCTGCTGCTGATTCTCTCAATAGGGTCAAAACAGACAGCTACAGCTCTATTCACGTTGCTGCCTTGGCCAGGGCGTCCCTCCCCACAGCCCCTGAAGGGGAGGCAAGCCATAGGACACTGCACACAACGAGTTGGCAAAGTTATTAGTACCCCTGTGGACTGTGCCCTGCAGAGACCAGTCTACAATCCCTCTGAAACATGGGCTGCAGAAACTAGTCACTGTGTCAGGGAGGCTGGCCAGGCCCCCACGTGCTGCCACAACAGGGTGACATACAAACGCAGCAGGGGTCCATATCAAGGCCTGCTCCAAATGTGTCCATCCACAGAACACCAGTGACCCTGACTATGGCATGGCAGCATGACTAATGAGGACCACCATGAATGAAGGGTACTGGAATCCTCAGAGATAGCACGTATGAGGAGTCACACTGCTGTCTGGCCAATGTCCCATCTCCTGAAAAGAAATTCTCTGAAGCTGGATTCAAACACACATAAAATCCACGGGTAATTACTGGTCATGGTCAGGAGGAATCACTGCTTTCAACCCACTCAACACTTAATGAATGCCAAGGATATTCATGACACCATGCATACAGAGGTGATTAATGTAAGCCACCCAGTCTTAAGGAGCTTATGAACCAGAGGGGGAAAACACAAACTGGTCGTAAAATTCAGCATAATATGATTTATTCTATGGGACACAAAAAGGCAAGGAAATGTGAAGGAAGAAACCATCCACTTCATGAAGGAGGCCTCGTGTGAGGGCTATCGGAAGGTGAGGGACTCCACTCCGGGAGAAGAAGAATCAAACCCTCTGTCCGCTGCAGCCGCAGGGTGGCTAGCAGCAAGACTTGGCCAAGATAAAAGCAGCATTCACTAAGAATCAACTGGCCACACCGATTTTAAAATGGCAGGCATTATATATTTAATCATAATATTAAATTGTGTCCCGCACATCCTTTATATTAAGAAATCTGATAATTAACTTATGATGTATATAAAGGCAAGCTTTCTTCTGAGAACAGCAAAACACAGTGTATGTATTTAAGCCACCCACCATCAAGGCTTCAGAACAGTCAGGAAAGCTTTCCGCTTGGGACCCTCATCAGTCAGGTGTCTCGGTAATGTGATTTTCATCAAATGAAAATATCCCAATGTCCCAGCAGGTTCCATTTGTTTTCCTTCGACTTAGCAACTGGTCACATATAAAAGGTCCTGCCAACCATGACATTTTTATGAATATCATTAATCCCTACCGTCACCACTCCTTGGTTTCCTAATCTGTAAAATGAAAGCATCACATGACATCATTTCTAAAGTGCCTTCAATTGCAAAACCAAACAGCACATCACTGGAGCTCAATGCTGAACGTGGCAAAGGAAGAAAATCACCTCCAAACACTAAGCCAAACCCTCCGTGGTTACACAAACTGTATTTCAAAATGCAAAGAATAAACAAATCTTGAATGAAGAACAAGAAGAAAAAAATGTCAGACTGTTCATGGAACTACGGCTAACACCTGAGTTTTCACTCTTGACATTTTTATGAAGATTGGATTATCTGGAAGTCCTCCATGGCAGTCACCCTGGTAAAAACCTGAGTGGAACCACAGCTGAACCATCAGTGTCTTTCCGGTCCCTTTGAAAAAGCTACAGACACTTCCAATATGGTAAATAGAAACAAGGCTAGTAAGCTATACAACAAATTCAAAATGTTAACCTGATACTGAAAAAGCACAATAATCAGGGGAACTTAACCAGTCAGAACATTATAATTTGAGAGCTGGTCTGCAGTGTCTGTGAATAACTTTAGGAAGTGTTTTCTAAAAAAAAATCTGTATTGATTTTATTTCTACCCTTCACATTGACATAATGCTGGACATGCCTCAGATTTGAGATTTGCAGCCTGTCCTTTCAAGGATCTGTGCAATGATGACAAACCCAGTGGTTCGCATCCATGGAGCTTGAGCTAACTAAGTACCATATATCTGGGTTAAGGGTTGTGCTGGACCATGCATCTTGACCTAGAGTAGAATCTGTAAACCACAAGCAAACAAGTTTTCATCCATCAAGTCCCATCTTAACTCAAATGAAGTTCTGCGCCACACACTGGAATATATTTGCAGTAATTTCATCAACCTAAAACACTGTCTTTATGATGACACAGTGTTACCTGTGCTACTGGAATAAACACACACACACACACACACACACACACACACAAACTAACACTCTCTCTCTCTCTCTCTCTTCAGGATTAAAAGCTCTAAAAAGCTCTACCTTGATAGTTGAAATAAAACTTCTAATGGTGCTACAAAATTTGTTGTTTGAGCTTCAAGGCAATAGTCTTTAAGTAAGTAATTCAAAATATATTCTGCAGTATCCTTTTAAGGGTTTTTTGTCTTAAAATACACATACTGAAGTGATGGAATCATTTTCAGAATGCATGTAACTCGAGATCTCTCTTTTTTCTTCCATTGGGGACCTGTTTTTCTCTAGAACAGTTACAAAGAAAAAACATTTTTCAGCTCGTCATAAGGATGACTTCCTTAGAAACCTTTCCTTTGTACTATTAAACAGTCTGGAAAATCGCTTGCCTGACTCATTCATGCTGTCAAAACACACTACAGGCTAATGCCGACCATCAATTTCTCTGTTTCCTAGAACAACACACACATTTATGCATGAAGTTCTAAACTAACAACACTTGCAGTTTTAGACTGCTGTTATGAGCTGATATTTTATAAAACCACATACACACAAGTTAATGTATTAATTTGCTATACTTGAGGACTGCCACTTGTTCTTTAAGAAAACTTATTTAAATCCATTGCAATCAGAAGGTTAAAAAAAATCAAATAAATAAAATAATATCTGTCTTTTTTTTTTCTTTAACTTCCATGCTACAAATAAGGAATAATTAAAAACTCAAAGAGAAGATATTAAGAGTCATTTGGAGATAAATTCACATACAGTTATTTGTAGATCAAAAATGACATAGGTAAAAATATGAATTCTTTACAAAAATAGGGTAGTTATACCAGGTAGTCACTGGAACTCCACATCTGTTGAAAAGTTTTGTAAGAATCGTATAAAAGATAACAGCTCATTTTATCTACTGGCAAACATATCATTGATATCATTGATGGAGAAGATACAGCAAACTTACAGCTGTATTCAATGGAGACAATGAGTATACATCAGGTTCACATTCTAAGGAACAGAAGCCATAGGAAATGGTCTTTGGAGAACAAATTTTTAATCAAAAACTTAACACAGATACAAAAAGAACTAACTCATTAAGTAGGTAAGAAGGGTAATTTTGTTTTTCAAATCATGTTTTTCAAAGTTACCCACAGTGCTAATAAGAAAAGAAAAGCCAGCTCTATTTCAGACTGGAGCCTATGAAGGTCTCCAGATGGTTTTGGCCTTAGGAGACAAATACTTCCTTCTACGCGGACTGAGAGATCACAGCAAAAATGCTGGGCTCCCTGGCCTGCTTAGGCACATTAAAGCAAAGGTTGCCAATCAGGAGCATGCTACTCTTAAGAACATCTACCTGGTCACATCTATTGGATTAGCAACTCCAACCAACTATGTGGAGGGGTGGGGCCAGCAACAGGTCCGGAAATAAACACACTGCTCCCCTCCCTGTGCTTCAAGCAGGGCACCTGGAAAAGGGCTCAAGATGCTGCTGAGCACACAGTGGCCACACCACAGAGGCTGCCACTCTCTGGCCACAAGGCAAGGCAAGGTGGGGGTCTAGCAGGTGCCAATAACAATGGGGTCCATGGGCACCAGCACCCACACGCCTGACTGAATGCCAAGCTTTTTTTACAGCTGGAGTTCTAAACTGACAGGTCTTTTGAAGCCTGGATTGTAATGGGCATTTAGAAAAAGCCTGTCATGGTTATTTATGTTCCCTCCTCCTTCAAAACTCATAAGCTAGCCAAGGAAACCAAGGTGGCAATACCTTGTTAGACGGCATCAAGGTTAGAAGAGGGACAGATCCTCAATTCATCCTGAAGCAAATACTTTTTTGAAAAATCAATCAACTTTGGGGACCAACATGTAATTAGAAGGGATTAATAAGGAACAACACCTTTATTAACTTAACCTTATTTTTGATGATCATTATTTCAGCATCTTTTCCTATCTAATAGACCCATAAGAAGTGCCTGCATGAGTCTGAGAAAGAAAGCAAGCGTGTGTGCATGGGCTCCGACTGTTGATAGTATCTATAGAAACTTGTCTGCTGGAAAATGTTTCTTTAACTTTGGTTTTGGCTCCTACCTTGGAGCTGATGGGAAATAAAAACTTTTCCATGGATAAGAGCCAACTGAGAGCTAAAACAAAAGGTGACATTCATTAGTGGAGCAGGGCACCATGATCTCATTCTGACGGTTGATTTTTTGCATTAATTGCAAACTGTCTAAAATTTGAAAAATCAAACTATCAATGTCAAAGAAAATAAGTAAATGTCTGCCTTGCCTTAAATATTATTATGTGAAAAAAACTTAAATTATAAAACACAAAACAAATCTAAGTTAGAATACACTTGATTACTAATTTTATAATTTAGCTTAGTTTTCTACCTCTGCAATATCCCAAAATGTGAACAGCAGTATATATATATATATATATATATATATATATATATATATATATACACACACACACACCTTATTGTACTCACTCACAAATCCAACAGCATGCAGTTTCAATATGAAACCATTCTTAAAGACAAGGGAATCTTTCTCAGGAAAATGGAAGCATCTAATGGTGCTGCTGCCCTCTTTGACTTTTAAAAGAAACAAGAGAGGAAAAATTCTAGGTTTTATGCATCTGCTAACAAAATACCAATTGACTACTTGATTCCAGGAAGGTCTTACTGCACCATTTTTGGCAACTGCCAAAAGGCTGAAAATAAATTTTATATTCCCTGCTCTCAGAGGTCCCCCTGTACTTTCTCCTAATTGTTTCTCAACATGGTAAGAAACTAAAATAGCCACCTCCATTTAAGAGCCCGGAGCCCCTCCCCTGCACACACTTGATCCTTCCAGAACAGGAAGTATCACAGTTAACTCACCACCACACACTCATCGCTACCCAGCAGTCCAGAGCGGGCAATAATCAGCCTCTTACGGAGGCAGGGGCATGGCCCAGTCAGCCAACAGAAAATGCACCGCCCATGTTCAGAGCTAGGACATAACAGCAACCACATTCACGTGAGCGCACAGAAAACCCAGCAGCAGGGACCCGAGGTGGTGTTGTGTGATGGTTTTGTTTTGCTTCTGTTCACTTTTGGGGGCAGCGGGTGGTGGGGAGCAGATTCTCTTTTACCTCTAACCAGTACAAAAGCCCCACACTTGTGAGTTGATAAGCAAACGCATTTAAATCCCTTGGTGCAAAGGGGCCATTTCAATGGGCTAGAAGTGCATCCCCATGAATTGGGGAGTGGCAGCGAGAGGAAGAAAACAGAGGCTGTGAAAGACAGAGCGTGATGGATCTGGAATTTCCTTCTGACCCCAGGGAAGGCAAGAGGCAGAGGTCTGACTGAGAAAGTTCACAGAGGTGAGGGAATCACAGGAGGACAGTACGAATCTTGAAGAAATGGACTTTGAAATTCAACAGAATTTCTATTCTGTGCAGGTACTCTACTGAAAAAACATCAATTTTTAAAAATGTTTTAGATAAGTCTTTTGGGAAAAAATTTACAAAGATATATATCTCAATTGAAATATCAAATGCAGATCTATTTATTGTAGAACAGCATAAAGCTAAGAGGCACTAGTTTAAAATGAAATCAAATTTACAACAGATGGTTATAACGACTTTTCCATTCATGGACAACTGCATTCACTAAATGGGTTTTAGACATAAATAACAGTGCAAATACAGGGTTATTCTGTTGATACTGACCTCGTTACCTCGAGGTCAAGTGATAGACATGTGATGGGATACTCTCTCTTGGTAAGTGGACAGTAATGAGGTAGAGTGTGAGAGTGTGTGTTCAGATACCACCTCCACAGCTATTTCTCATTGTTTCAATCAAATGACCCTTGGACACCTACCATGCAATGTGCAAAATGGTGAGTGACATTCTGAACCAAGGCAGTTTCTCTCTTAGGGGATACACAACCTCCACTGAATTCCAGCACCCAGACAAGAACAATACCAATGGCCACTGCTTACAGGGTATTCACAGAGGGCAAGACAGAGCCCAGGTGATTTACAGAACACGGTGGACCTTACAGAATCCTCGCGAACCTTCAGGACAGGTATGGGGCTCACAGAGGAGGGAACCTCTTCTCTTTTCGTGATAAATCACGTCCAGCTGAATCCCAGGTGTGAACTCCTAAGGCAGCCTTGACTCTTTGCCATAAAGAATTTGTTTCTTTGTTACTAGACTTTGCGTAGAGCTTCATGCAACCATCCTTAAGACCCCACTTTGATTAAAATTCCACAGGTAGCAAGAGGACTAACACTCTCATTATTCCTGGCACTAACACTTGCCTCGTGTTTATTGTAAATTTCACCCCAAGGAAAAGAGCAGGGATGCCAATCTAGACCCTCAGAAAACACCAAGAGATAACAAAAAGGAAAGGTGACATTAGAGCAGAAAGATGAAGAAACCAAACTGCTCACAAGATAAACTCGAAGGACAAGGACTGCCACTCAGTCCTGGAAACAGTGAATCCCACTCACGCACCAACTTTCAATCCACATAGCAACCAATTTTCTAAAAAAATATTTCCAACTGGCTGTTAGACTAAACTGATACGATCCAGAAAACGGCTAAGCACCCAAGTGTCTTCACTCTCAGGAGAAACCCTCAAACACCAGCTGAAGGGGGCAGGGGCTTTCTGTTCCTGCCATCCATCCAAAAGAATTGCTCCCCGAGAATCACGGTTTCCCAGAGCACTCCAAATCACACCGTGGGCACTAATGTCTAGCCACATCTCTAAGAGTCCAGGATGACAATTTAAACTAACATTTCCTAAGTGTTCGATAAGACCAGGAATTTCATGGATTTCTTAAATCCATGTTTTTTTCTGAGAGCAAACAGGCAACAAAATGCAAACAGTATTCTTACATTTACATAGTCCTTTTTATTTCCATTACATATAGTACAAAAGTCTCAAAAAATGATGTGAGCTCTTTTTAAATACATCATTGAAATTCATACTTAATGTGAAAAAAATTCCACTACCTGGATCTAGATGTCAGTATTATTCACACAGTATTACAGAAACACAAAGAATAAAAATTAATTACTGTGATTTTATTCCCAGCTTATTTTGAAATGCCATATTAGAAATCATAAACATACAATAGGAAGACCTTTAACAAGAATCACTGTCAAAGAGGCAGAGAAGGCTCACCTACAGTTAACTTCACAGAATACAACTAACCAAGTCTTGTTTTTAAGCATACATAATAATATTGGAAATTTTTAAAAGTGCCCAGTAAAACTCACAAAAAAATGAAATTTCAGCATCAAACTAATCCCACAATTACATGCATTAGGTAAACATCAATTATGCTGCTTCCTTGAAAGAAGGAATACTCTATTTTAAGAAAAAAGTCCCATCAGGATAGTCATGAAATGAAAACCCCTTTATCTGCTGCCCTTTCCTTCACTACGAGGCCTCATCCTGCAATCTTGACTCTCGTGGTTTTTTTCCCAGAACAGCCTGTTCCATTTGCTAACATATTTGTTCTCTGTGCATGGCTTAAATTTTAAAATTCAACTTGACCCAAGGGTTAGACTCTACTCTGTCAGATCCCTAATTTAAAATGTAATGGAAATTCCACATCCTAAATGAGAAAAAAATTTTAAGAAATTATTTGGAGATAGTTTTCTGAATGCAGATAAAGTCTAATTGATCATGATTTTTTAAAATACAGTTATATTCAGGCAATAGTGGTGACTCAACAAATACTTGTGCTACCTAAAACTCAATGTGACTTGGATTTATCTCACTGAATCACAGAATCTGATGGAGGGCCTGGCATAACCCTCTTGTCATATTAAAAAAAAAAAAATCAGGGTTATACCCATTCCAACCCAAACACGCAGATTCTTCTGCAGTACACAGCACTGAAGCTGAGATTCCTCTCTGCTCCTCCTACAGTAACCAGATGACGTTTCCAACCCACTTCAGGACAACCTCAAGCACATATGCAGATATTTAATACCTGCCTGTGTTTTACGTGGGCAAATTTGTTTTCTAGTGGAACATTTTGAAATTAAAGACTTGAGAAGTTTAAAACAATATTTTATTATTCTACAATCATTTTCATCTTCATTGTACTTCTCAATAGCCTGAGAGCTCAGAATAACCATTAGTGTGTCAACACCCAAAGCAGAAGACTATCATTCACCCTACATTAGTCCTGCCAACTGCAATGTCTGATAGGGAGCAGGTAATGAGAGGGTAGCAGGATGGATTATCTTTTAGCAACAATTATAATGTCCTCAAAATCTTAAATAAACCTTTAGTAGAAAAGTGTGTATTTCCCATGAGATTTCTCCTCCTGCACTATTCAGCCTTAGTAGGAAATTAAAAAGCCAAGAGTAGCAAATAAAGATACTAAAAGCAAAGCAAAATTCATTTTGAATTTATTTGCCTTTCTTATTCTGTATATACTTAAGCCACTATACTATACAGTACATATTAAACTACTATACTTTAATAATCATTTAAAGGTACTAGAGGAGCCATTCAGGTGATCCCAACACAAAACATTTGCAATGGGAGTTGAGGGTTTTTTTTTTAATATATTGGGTTTTCATATTTGAACATTTGCTTTCAATTTATTATTCTGCTATGATTCATGGGAGGCGATGTCTGGGAGTAAAAGTTCACAGTAGTAAAAAAAAAAAAGTTCAATAAATAAAATCATGATGATAATCTTTTCTCAGAGCTAGATTTGGATTTCATTAGTCTCCACTTAGCCATGAAGAGATATGAGATAATGTGGAGAAAAATAATTCATTCAGAACACAGATCTTTCTCAACGAGATTCTTTATATAAATAATGACTTCTTTAGGTATGTCTTTCTTCATGGTTCATTTCTCGGTTGCCTCCCTTAAAGGAGAACTGTTTTGTGAAAAGCAATGTCGTCTACAAAAAGGAATCTTATTTCAGGAAGGATAAATTTGGCTGTGTTTTTTCTCTAAAACCTTTCTTTCTTTTTTTCCTTTTTTTTTTTTTTCTTAATTTGGCCCACTTTGCAAGCTAACACTGTTTAGTTATAAAAGCTTCCTGGGACTGGAAGATGTTACTAGACTTATTTTCAGTCTATGGAAGATTTTAGAATATTAGATGAGCAAAGATATCTGAAAGCAAATTGTCTGAATGCAGTACCATGGAAAAGAATGAATTACAGATGTAATTTATCTGTCACAAGCAGATCCTGAACACTGATTGTGTCTGTATTTGTGCAGAAAATTGGAAATGACAGAAAGTTTTCCCAGCTTTCCTAACTTTAATTCTCCATGTTTTCCTTCGTGTAATTTACTGTCGACTGCTAGCTGCAGCTGCTTCCTCCTTACTTGAGAAAAGCCTGGACTTAGGCGTAAGTGTTTCTGTAATCCAGAAGCCTCCACACTAGGTCTGGGTCTTGTGCACAGAGATAAATTCTAACCTAAGACACTGGAGTCCTACAGGGCCTGGAAAGTCCAAGGTCTTGGATCTTTTTTTTTTTTTTTAAATATTTATTTTTTAGGTGTATTTGGACACGATACTTTTATTTCACTTATTTATTTTTATGTGATGCTGAAGATCAATCCCAGGGTCTCACACATGTGAGGCGAGCACTCTACCATTGAGCCCCAGCCCCAGCCCTGGGTCTTGGGTCTTAATCATTGAGCCTCAAACTCTCATTAGCATCTACTAAAACATAAATAGTGTTAAATAAGCCCAGCAAGCTTCCGAAGAATTCTGCTGGACCCAAAACTGTGATCTAATTTGAAATGTAGGTGGTTCCTGCCTGACCACTGACCACCAGGGCCAGCTACTTCCTGTGGGAAGGGGGCCTCTGTTAATGGGGATTCCCTCCAGTTCTTCTGGCCCCACTTGTGGTCTCAGACTTAGCAGGACTCCCCGCCCCAACTCCTGCCCGGACGCTTCGGGTCCTCCTTCATCACCCCACTCCCTGACACCCTGGTCTCCTGAGGGGGGCCCTGTGTTTTAAAGCCTGCCCCTCCCAAGTTTGACATAGGAAGCACTTGAACTAGTCTTCAAACAGTTGAACACTCACCCCATCGCCTCCTCAATATCCTCTGTGCTCCCATCTGAGTTGATTATGAACCCCTGACTATTTGCTACCGTCTGCCTGTCTGGCCACAGCTACAAGTGACAAGGCTGCTCCCCCACCCCCACCCTCTCTGGTCTGCCCATTTCCAGCCCTGGCCTACAGAAGGCCAGCTGCAGGGAACAGGAGCAGCCCAGAGATGACACCAGAGAACCCCACACACGGGGCTGCAGAGGATATTCCTGGAGCTGGGGAAGGCCCCCCCGCACCTGGGCCCAGGTGCCTTTCTGAACCCCAAACTGAAACTTCCAACACTTCTCTCTCACAGAAACACTCTGACGAGAGCACCAGGGTCTGTGGCACTGTGGGACTGAGATGTGTGACAGGTGTGGTTCTTCCCAGGCCTCTCTGGAGCCTCCTGGGCCTCACCAATAAGGGGAGTTTTCAAAGCTGCTTGTTCCAGACAGTAATCCCAGCATCCTCCGGTCACTCTGAGTTCTCAGCCGCGGCCTGATGATGGGACCACACTGCTCTGTGGGAAAAGGCCTCCTCAACAGTTACAACTTGGGAACTTGTTGTATCCAGGGAGGGGGCAGCTATCTAGTTGAAACAGTGGCTCCTTATCTCAGATGCTCAGCTGAGGATCTTTCCTTTATGGCCACATATTTGACAACAGATACGTAATCTCTGAGAGCTGGTCTCCTGCTCTCCAGTTCTTGGATTCAATACTTGTTGATTCCTTGTTGATTTAAAGTATAATTGCTTCTAAATACTTACTGCTTGAGGCCCTGGGCTGTAAACTTGCCTGGAATATTCATTTTTACTCCTAAGCATGCTGTGTGACTTGGGTGAACTCCTTAGAATATGTGAATGCAAAGTAATGCTCCCCAGGGAGCAGAAAAGGGCACAAGCTGAGGCTTCCTGTTCATCTCACTAGCAGAACAGAGGCCTGCCCAGCCTCCCTGCATTTCACCCGCCCATCTCTCAAATGGGAGCAGTGTCAGGAACAAGGTCCAAGGGCTGCTAAAAGGTCTGAGTATCACCAAACAGCACAGAGCACTGAACAAGGCGCCCACATGCAGCAACTTAAATATTAAGTCATTTTATTATTGTATTCTATATGGAAGAAAAAAAAAGAAGAACATTTTATGGAGGAAGCAGAAATAGAATCATAGTAAGCACAGAATCTCTTGTCATGTACGATCATTTGGGACCCATTTTTATGGTAGGTGTGCCTGTTATACTCAAGTTGCAAATGGGTAAGTAAATATATAATTAGGCACTGCTACAGGAAAATAAAAGTGAAGCTGTTTTATTTTTATGTAAGTAAAAATCAATCCATTTGAGATACACCAGGTTGGCCTGACCCACAGCCAAGACGGAGAAGTGATGACAGATTTGCCGCATGACAAGACACAAGGTTCTCTTCAGAAGTGGCCTCCCTCCGGCCAATCCCACGCCTACCTGCTTTTCTGGGAGGTTTATTTGATTCTAGAAGCTTTTTGGTGGAAAATATCTCTAACTCTTACCCCAGTGACTGGACCCTCAACCATCCTCTCACCTTACCTACCAGAGGTCTCATTTTAATGAAGATAACAAAAGACCACGGTTATGTGAAAGGAATCCTGACTGGAATGGC
Source organism: Marmota flaviventris (assembly GCF_047511675.1). Classification (NCBI taxonomy): domain Eukaryota; kingdom Metazoa; phylum Chordata; class Mammalia; order Rodentia; family Sciuridae; genus Marmota; species Marmota flaviventris. The sequence continues at coordinate 108,586,367 of NC_092505.1, read as the reverse complement.
CTGAGGTCCCTCTGTCTCTTTCCTGTTCCTATTTTCTAGAACAAGGATATGATGGCTGGGGCTGTAGCAGCCATCTTACAGGTTTAAAGCAAGCCTGAATTTGGAAGTCAAATGCTCCTCAGAACTAAAGATGAAGGAACCTGAATTCTAATGACTACGGAGTCACCAACAGGCCTAGATAAGGATTATAAACCCCTGATTTGTTTATGCCAAATGCTGGGGAGGGATGAAGTATCTCTCTTACTCAATGTTTAATCTAATACTTTACAAACAACATGTGTAAATGAATTCTGTGTGACTGTGGAGAGGAAAATAAAGAGGGTTCACAACTAACAGTTCTGAGGCTGGACAGCTAGGAGCTGGAAAGGTCTTACAGATAACATAGGAAGAACAGAGGTTAAAGATGGACAAGGTCCAAAGACATCCCGGGGACAGCCTGTCAATCAAACTAAAAGGGATAAGTCAGTTGGACAGTTTAATAACCGCCAGTGATTTTCACAACATAAAATCTTGTACCATAAAAAACAAGAAATGAAATTTTATCTCCGAGTGAAAATCTTCCAAAAATACATCAGAGTGTTAAGGACGATGCTATACGTAAATGTGCACTAGATGATAGCTACGTAAGAAATATGATATTTGGTAAAATTCTGTAGTAGTTTAGTGTACCCTGAGTATTAGATTAAGAAGTCTTCCCTGTAATTAATCTCATTTACAGTGACGTTCACAGAGAAATCACTACTCCAATAACCTCTTACACTTCAACCCAGTAAGTATTTCCATCAAGATTCCAGGGGGTTTCACCTCAGTCAGTTTTCTGTATGCTAACAACTCTCTCTAGTGTTAAGTCACCTAATTACCCATTACTACTGTCTTAATTTTTGGCCTACATGTCAACTTAGGAAACTGTTCCTCTAGCTAAAAACACAGAATGTGTTTCTGTTAAAATTACAAAAAAAAAAAAAAAAACTTTTAGGAGCCTCGAATTTTTCAATAGGATCTTTTAAGAAAATAAGCAGCTTTGTCTATGTCTGTGGAAAGGCAGACACTGGCTCAACATGAAAGGTACCTGGTTAGCCATGCTGATAGCCACAATCCTGTGCTTATCCCTGGCAAGGAAAGTGACAGGATCAGCTTCCAAAAAAAGTCCCCAAGTGCCTCTGTGGGGTCTCAGAAACACTCAAGTGTCTCTCCTCTACCCTGGACTGGCCACAGGAGTGTGCTGCTCACAGAACGGACCCTCCTAGCAGTAGCCTGGCTATGGGACTGTTGTGAGCTCCCCGTATACTGCTCTGAGCTCTCCGTGGACTGCTCTGAGCTCCCAGTGGACTGTTCTGAGCTCTTCGTGGACTGTTCTACATTCTCTGTGGACTGCTCTGAGCTCTTGGACCGCTCCAAACTATTCATGGAATCAGACAGACCCTGAGCAGTTTTAGATGTGTGCAAACCCCGAGCACTAACTGCTCAAGTCCTACTACTAACCTGAGCCTAATCACTAAAGTCCTGTGCCTCTTGGGTCGCAACAGCTTAGTACAGCACACACTGAAGCGAGGTTTAAGGAGAAAAGGCAAAGCAGAAGCAGTGGCACAACTGCAGGGTCTACACTTATCCTGACATAGTGCCATTCAAAACACAGATTTGTTTGTCTGATAACTTTAAAGACATCCATTCACTTAGAAATCTTTTCTCAAAGACTTTCTAACTATAAGAGCATAAACAGCAAATGAACATAGGCCTGAGTCTACTGAAGCAGCTGTAGCCACCGAGGACCTGGCTAAGAAGGTCCCCGTCAAAGCCGATGGCCCTGGGCACGTGCACGGCTCTTCAGAGGTGTGAGGATTCTGCTGACCAAGTGTGAGTGGCACTTGTGCACTGAGCACCATGGTGCTCGCCATGCCTCCTAGTGAACTAATCTCCAAAGATATGGGAGACAAGGATCTGCCGTGTCAACCCATCACTGAGAGGCACATTGAACGTGTGCCCAAAGAGCCACATGTAACTATGAGAAAAGCTTTAATGTCATGTGGAGACATCACTGGCAAAAACCAAACAAACAAAACACTCAGTAACAGCTATTCCAATTAGGCACCTACTGGATGAACATTTTAATTTGAAAGAGGATGTTGTATCTGGAACTCCCAGATACCCTTCTGTCAGGGTTACTGTTAAACTTGGTCACAAATACAGGAAAAGACCGTGTTGAGGCTCAGCAACAGAGGCAATACAGGCAGTCACTGGGTTGAAGAACCCTGTGCAGTAACAGAAGCAACTCCAAGAATTAGCTGAGAACACCTTTGGGACCACTTCCTATCCTCCATATATGTCATCTAGCCCACATGGGACACCCAGAGACTAGGTTCCTTTCTGCACTGAGCTGGTCCTTTACCTAGTGCACGTCTGTGAGCCCCAAAGCCCAACTTCTAGACTTCATATGCTGTCCTAGGTCAATGCCCAGATCCCATGCCACTGTGCAGTGGCATCTGATTTCTGCTGTGTCTACAACAACCTTCTCAGAGGAGGGGGGGGGAGAGAGAGACAGACAGACAGAGAGATGATATATCTCATCAAGGGACACAGACAAATCTCATCAGGTGGGGAGGGAAAGAGAGAGAGAATCTGATTTTTGCTGTATCTACAACAATCTCCTTGGGGGAGGGAGAGAGAGATTATATAGACAAACAGACACACAGATGATAGATCTCATCAGGGAAGATAGACAGATCTTGTCAGAGGAGGGAGATAGCTAGATAGATAGACAGACAGACAAACAGATGATAGATCTCATCAAGGGAGACAGACAGATAGTCCTTGTAAGGGGAGGGAGATAAATAGATAATAAAGATGATAGATCTCATCAGGGGAGATAGATATAGATAGACTACACACAGAGATACATGTATAATAGCAAAATGAAAGTTTAATTATCTTAAATGAAATTGATTAGTTTGATAAGAGAACAAGTTACTGAAGTTTCAAGAAAAATGAGTTTTGATAGATTTTTTTGAAGACATATAGTTAAACATAAAGGTTTATTCTCCCTCCCTCCCAGCACTGAAAAGTGAATGGATATTTGAAAGAAAACAAGTCAATCAAAAATAAGTCTCCATTTCTGTCGATCATATAATAAAAGTTTAATTTTCAAGAATACAACAAATTCAACATCACATTAAAAAAAACATTTTGTAGGCTCTCTTTACATATACTCCCTAAATTTGAAAGGTTATGACTGAAGAAAATAGGTAACTATAATCAGTTATTATCTAAAATATTGTTTCTTATATATGACATTCTAAAGATGGCTTGTAAGACTGGCATTTTTAATTCCTATTTTTTCTTTCTCTTGGTACTTCTTTCATAAGCCATAAGCAGGAAAATTCCTCATCAGCATAAAACAGTACATATTTCAAATGTCCTAGATTTCTGAAGTAAGTAAAACACGCAAAGCTACAGCATGTAAACATGCCGAGCCTCAGATGGAACGTACTCTTTTAAGGACTGTGAACAAGAACTCCAAATCTAAAAGCAAAACTAATGAGAGAAATTAAGTGCTTAAAATACTGGTTGGTATACTACACTCACTGCAACTCATATTATTCTGCTTCACCACACACACACACACACACACACACACACACCACTCCGTATATACATTCCTCATTACCATGTACAACCATTTTACTTAGCAACACATTTATTGTTACAGATTTCTATGTTTTCCCTGTTGTATATTCAATGTTATTTTTTTGCAACTTAAACTCACCAGAATGCCAACTGAAATACCCTCAGCTAACTTTCTTCCTATCATCTTCAGTATCATGCCAACTGATTTTAGATAAATAAATACTTTCTTGTTCTGTTTAACTTGTGTTTTTTAATGAAGCAAATTCTCCTAACAAGAAGTCTGCCGTGGATGTAAGTCAGCCGGGAGCCTGGCCAAAGCCTGCCACGGCACAGCTGAAGGGGACAGCCATTTCACAGGGTCCTCTCAGAGAGTATTTGGTTTGCTTTCCTAACTTTCTAAAAATAGCAGATTACACAGGCCACCTCCATCTCGTGGCTCAAGAACTCACAGAGGCTGGACTATGGACTGCAGGAACACACAGGGCACATTTTGCTGAAGAAGTCGGGATATGCGGAGCTTTCTGAATTTCTTGTGCTCACTGAGACAATGCAAGCCATCTAGTGGTTACTGGCACAGAACCCGCGCCAGGCTCCCAAATTTCAGAACTTCAAGCATGAGTCACAGTTACTTGAACTGTTTTAAAATATGTTTTTGATCTATTTTAGCCACAAAACTGAAGACAGGGAGGCTATCATCTAAAAGGTAGCCTTTTCAACACTGTTTAAAAGATCACATCGTGCATCAGTTATAATGTATATATATGAGACATGGTCTTTAAGGCATGAGCATTTTACTGCATATTCAAAATCGTCCTAATTCACTCTTACTATAGTTATGTCGCCAACATTTAAGGAGCTGCTGTCCTGATGACGAAGCTCCACCATAAATAAACTTATGTTTACTCTCTTCTCCTTTGACTCGAGCCCCAGATATTTTACCAAGTTTTAGACAACATAGATTTCAGTTTCTCTTAGACAAAGGACAAAGTTTATGTTGATTAGCTGCTTACAGTGAATGCATGTCATCAATAAACTTAAAATCTTGAAACCGCCTGTCAGCTAACAGAGCCCCTGATGTGGCAGTTGGATCCTGTCAGTGACACAGTCTGTCATTGAGCGATGCCGCCGCTCAGCTCAAAGGGGAACTGTTCCCTGGCCACAAGTGAGCAGCAACTACAAAAATATTTTCAGATGGAAAAATAGCAACTGAATATTAATGTTTCACAATGTTTCCAGACGCTGTGGAGGGCAGGTCTTCTGCGAAACCACTCAACCTCACAGCCAAATTTAATGTCCTTCCCTTTGCAGCTACAAATGCACCAGCAACCATCTATAGGATTAAAGACTGGATTTACCAGTAATTGGGTCAAAACAGGGTCACTTATGGACACAGCTGGTTATCGAGAAGAGCAATTAGCCCTTTGGCCCTTATTTTACGGGTCCCCATCTCTAATTACACCTGAATTCGGTCAGTATGAATTTAGGAATACGTGTTCAGGAAAGTACAACCACTGTGCCCTTCATCCACGCCTTTCAAAGGAAAGGGAGGAAGGCCCGAGAGTAATTTACAACTTGTGCTTATTGATCTCAGGGCTATGACATTAAGAACAACCTAACATCTCAAGATATTTCTGTGGTTGTTAACGTCTCAATTTTATCCTACTCTGAAAATGATATCCTTGGAATCTTTGGCAAAAACTTTAGCAGAGTAAGCAGCCCAAGGTGGATCAAGAAGCGGTTGACTGAAACAGTTAACTCATAACTCACCCTGATATTGTTTTTAAAAGTATTATTAAAGCACTATTTGTTTTTTAAAAGACAAGCTGGATCTTCGACACTTTCACATCTGTGTAAGGGTAGATATGAGACTGATCCCCTCCTCAAACGTTTAATGAATTAACCATTGTTGGCATTAAAAAAACAATCTGATTAAATAGGTTGAGAGTACTAAGAACACATTTCTAGTCTTGATCTTGTGTGTCAAAATAAAGACATGAATGCTACCTTTCACAAGACACATTTCCAAATCTGATACCTGGATTGCAAATCTAATGACATTTTTGAATGTCAAGAAACGCTTAAGTAAATCTTTTAGTATTCCAGGGCCCACAAAAGCTAACTTTTAACATTTCTAACTGAGACTGTTACAAATAAAAACTAATAAGGATCTAATACAAAATCAACTGCTAAGTTCCTTCAAACTAGAATTTTTGAGGCTGAAAAAAATCCAATGAATAACTGGACTTCTGAGTTTCCACTTATCTATAAAATTCATTATCAACAAAGCTTGTGCCACAAATAAGGTACTGTAGCAAAAGTTCTGGCTCTCACTTCTAGTTATATTTTCCACAAAATGCAAGACTTCTACCTTAAAATAATATGCCCATAAAATAAAAAGAGAATCCAACTTTTCAAAATAGTAAAAAAAAAAAAAAAAAAGTGAAAAAAATCTCTATGTAAAATTAACTGATTTAAAATCAACCGTTCTTTGGTTCTTTGACCACAGGGCAGTTCCTATGCCAACACAGGCAAATCATCTCCATTCAGCTATTGTGAGACCCTCACGCTATAAGGTCTGCATATGCCAAACACACGTCTCCACATTTACCATCCAGAACAGATACTGTGTTTCCATTAGGAAGTAAACATACATCAACACTTTCTGCTCCAGAAAAAAAGGCATGGAGCTAAAAGGACAGATTAAATAAATAAACAAATAAAATTTAAAAAGTTATTCACAACAGAGTTGGCTAGACAAAGTTTGGCACAAAAATGTGGCAGACTCTTTGACATTGAATTTCCAATCTGATTTGAGCAAAGTTGCCTGGTGCTATCATCTAACAAAGTTCCCAGCCCAACATCATCATAAGAACATCCGTAGGACTATCAACAAAGCAACCCCCAATTCCCAGGTCAGAGGACTGTATTCAATTATTGCATATCCTTAAAATAATAGAATGTTTACTCACTTTCAATGAATCAAAGCAGGCGATTACTCGTCCATTTTCAACTTGGCAGCTTTTCGAAGGATGTGCAAATTTACATTCCGTGTCTGGCCGTGAGCAAGTCCCCCTTTGAAACTCTCTACATACTTCCAGTGTTAGCCATTTTGTGTCCCGAATTGGTGTGACACTAACAGCCATGTTTAGATTTTACAGGTAGTTAAATTTTTCAGTGAAACCAATAAACCCGACCCCCCGGGAAAAAAGAAAAGAAAAAAAAAAGCAACAACCCCCCCCACAAAAAAAAACAATGAACTGATAAAACTGTAAAATGATGATGAAAATTTCCCCTCCAAAATATTTCCCCCACTCCCTGCTTTAAAAGTACATGGAAAACTGTGTTGTCGATATCAAGGAAAAGATCTCCCACGAGAAATTCACAGCACGAAACTGTTAATTCAAAGAGGTTTTGGTTTTCAGAGAAATACTAGGATTGTAAGTAGATGAACGTTTAAAAGTAGGGCCTGGAATCAGCCTTGTGCTCTCGGTTACCCCTTCCCAGTGCCAATTTGGAGCCCAAAATGCAAGCATGAAAACGTGGCAGACCCTTTGACACCGAATTTCCAAGCTGCTTTCAGCAAAGTTGTCTGAAAGGGAATCTCCTCACAGCTGAATTTGCAATGGAGTTGGTGGTGCAATCGGTATTGATTAGTTTGGCATAGACAGATGCAGCAGTTTAGAGCAAAATCGAGAAAATGATTTTGTTTTCCTCCTTGATTTCCTGGCAGAAGATATCTTACTTTTTCAGCAAACTTTTCTTTTAAAACTAAAGCAGCCTAGGGCAATGCCAGATACTTAGAGCTTTTCTCTTGATTATAAGTAGAAATGGGGGTGTCTGGGCAGAGGTGGAGGGTGGATGTGCTGTCGTCACAGTCTAGCTGGCAGCAAGCAAGGCAAAAGCAGAGACTGCTCTAGAAGCGGTTCCAAGCAGCAGAGACGTCAGGAAAGGCACTTCTTAGTACCAACCTGTAGAAAAAAGAGATAGGTTAAGATTTACTAAGTAGCACTTCACTGCTGTCCTACAGTATCACAACCTTGCCATGTGATACCAGGCTAAGTAATTTTCAAACTCTGCCTCTCTCTCCCACACACACACACACAAACACACACACACAAATACTTACAGTGAGGCATATTGCAGCCAGCCATCGTAGATTTATTAAAAAAAGGGGCCGTTTCCCCTTGTGAAGCAATGCATGATAGAGAGATAACCAATCACAGATAGTGTTGCAGCAATATTCTGGGCAGAAAGCCAATAGTGTGGGTTGTCTTATGAAAGGTCGCGCCTGTCAGACGTTCATTACTATGCTATAAGCACAGAAAATGTCCATCAGATGTGACTTATTCCACTGCAAGAGGACGAGCATGTGGGTTTTGAATTTACCCAACATGCAGTTAGTGGACTAAACCATGTTAGTTTCAAAACAGCTCCTAACAGGAGCCCAAGCCCTTGAAGATTACTACCGGGGATTAAAAGGCAAGGTTTAAAAACTGCAGCTCACTTCCCGGCTGCTCCTCTGCTCTGCGCAGGGAGGGCTGAACAGCCTGCTGCTGCTGTCCTGACACGTGAATAAAAAAGGAAAGGGGTGTTTACAAATGGTACGTTCTCCTGACCTATCCGATTCACTTCCTTCGGAGCCCAGGCCAGCCCCTGCGCTGAAGGCAGCCTCCTACTGTAGAACTATTCCATTCAGCCCGCAGACACTTCGTCCATATATCACTGGAGGCGAGATAGGAACAAAAGCATCCTTTATTCCAACACTTTTAAAGCAGAAGCTGAGGTCATGTGGCGAAAATAAGGAGTGCAGTGTTGTCAGTGCGTCTGGCAAATCCCAAGTCAACTCAGGGGAGAAAGTGATTCCATCGCAGAAACATTAAATATTAGGAGAGCAATCGACCCGGCAGCCAGCACCTCAGCAGCAGTCTAGGGGCACTGGAATACGGCAGGGCAGCACCCAGGGTCTGCTCCCTGGACACCTGAGACCACTCCTTAGACAAGGGTATGGATGCCTGACAATTGATTTTCTATTTCAATCAGGATGAAAAACTTTCAGAAAATTTTACTAGTTAGGAAAATAAAAGCTTTTTTTTTTTTTTTTAACCTTTCAATGTTGCTAATGAAGAAAATTAGGCTTTAGAAACTAAATCTCACATTCCAAAGGACCGCTTCTTGGGCCAAACAGGTAGACTGGTATTTTGTATATTTATAATTTGGGGAATTAGAACATAAAATATAGAATACATATACATTAAAGTTATGAATATCACTAAACTTCTATTTTTTTAAGATTAATACTTTAGCTCTCAATAGTAACTTTAAAAATATAGTTTAACCTATCTTCCAAAACTACTTGGAAAACACTATAGCAAGACCAAAACATTTTTACTTTTACTTTTCCATATTTTTATTGGTGCATTATAGTTGTACATAATGGTGGGATTGTGTTGTATATTTGTACACACACAAATATAACAATATAATTTGGCCAATATCACTCCCCAGTATTTCCCCTTTCCCTCAACGAAAACTTTTGAGAGGGACATAAGAACCAACTCATCCAAGTATTCAGAAATGTTTGTTTTAAAAAAAAAAACATTTTCAGGTCCTAATGCCTGATTCTATAAAATCCAAGTTATTTCCAGTCAAAAGCCCTAAGCTGTGTCTACCTTCCTGAATCTTTGCTGCGCATTTAGCATTACTCAATGACCTGTAGATTAAACAATCAATTACTACATTAGGACTGAGATAACCTGTAGGGCATGAAAATATACATACACGTGTACACTTATGCATAAACACACCCAAGTATGAAAACACACTCTTAAAAACATAGGCACAGGAGGCGCGGTGATACACGCCTCTGATCCCAGCAGCTCGGGAGGCTGAGGCAAGAGGACCACGAGTTCAAAGTCAGCAACTTACCTAGGCCCTAAGCAATTCACTGAGATCCTGTCTCTAAATAAAATACAAATATGGGCTGGGAATATGGTTCAGTGGTTGAGTGCCCCTGAGTTCAATCCCCAGTACCAAAAATAAATAAATAAAACAAAAACACAGAACCAGCCTTTATAAATTATTATGCTCCAGGGTCACTTACTTAGACCCTCCCATTGTCTAGGGTTCTTCCCTGGGCCTTGGACAGTTCCCTCTCTCATTCCAAATAGCGACTTTCCTACACCTTCACTCCCAAGGCCCTCTTCATGCTTTCCTCCCTATCAAGGCACACGAGCTCATACATCACAGATGCGTCATGGTCACAACAGCGGCCACTGAGCAGGATTCTCAGTTCTCCGACCTGCTGCTCACCTGACTTGAAACCCTTATCCTGCTTCTCGGCTCCAGCACTCTCCCCCTCCTGTCCAGGTGACCTTCTGTGAACATCCACCTTGCTGGGTCCTTCTCAGGTACTGTCCTTTCCTCCCCTCACACATGCAGCCCTCTCGGAAGCAGCTCCTTCTCTCCGGCTCAGGGGAAGCTGCCTGGGCTGCACACCCTGCACTCCCTAGTGCTTTCCACCTATCATGCCCAGTGTCCAAAGTCTTTCTGCTCTTTCATCTCTGGGTCTGACTTCCAGACCCTGAACTTCACTGTTCAGCAAGGCCAATATCCAGAGATGAGGGCAGCCTGTCTTTCCAGAACCTCTGAGGCTACCACTTCCACTCTTTGCCTTGGCCCTTTCCCTGGCATGAGCTGACAGGCTACTCTGTAGCTCCTCCCACTGCACCCTTTTCTGGCAGAGGCACAGGGCTGCCCACTACACTCTCCTGGGGCTTCATGTGTGGTTCCGCCCCCTGCAACGAGGCAAATCCCTCCCCCTTGCTTAAGCAGCTATCAGATCCCACCATCTCTGAAGGCTGGGCCTCAATATAAACCTCACTATGTTCAGAACCTGGGCCTCCTCCTATGGCCCCTTGGTGATGATCAACTCCCTGACAACATGTGGACTCCGGCAATAACCCCACTCCCCAGATCCTGGAATACAACAGACCTTTTAACATGTTTGGTAAATGAAGTTTGCTCTGGAATAAACATGAACATGAGGATGTGTCCCCAATTCTGAGGAAATTTTCCATCATGATCCATAGGGTCCAAACAAGCGGTACCAGTAAAGAGACCTACACAGCTGCACTGGTGGCTATATCTAAGTACAATGACAAAACTGCCTTCAAGAGTGCACCGTTTCTCCTTTCTGCCACATAACAGGCTACTTGGGGCTTCAGCTCAGCACAAAGCATACTAAAGTTACTAAAATGCTTACAAATTAGTGTTTTGGTTGCTTTTATTTTATGGAATAGAAAAATTCTATTTGAAAAAGTGCTTTTGAAAATATTGTAGACATGTGTTTGTAAGTTCATCATATACTATTTAACTGTAAAAATGATATAAATATAGATGAGAATAAAAATATTTATCATTAGCTGGGCACACACACTGACAGTTAGATCAGACAGTGACCCCTCTGTGTTACTGGTCTTGCTGGATCCCATAATGTGGGCACCCGCCCCTGATGTAAGGCACTTTGCATACAAAATTCAGATTCTATCCTACGAACTGATCTGACTGAACTGCTGATATAGGAATGTTATCTCTTATTCCTTTTCTTTATTCAAAAAAAAGAACTTCAGGGAAGACTTGAAATCAGCATTAACTGTTTTAGTAAATTAAGATTTCACAGAATTTAGACCAATATTGAATTCTCAAAGGATTCCTTCAGCTGGTAATGAGCTTTGGTTCCACAGACATAGATGACGTTTTAAAACGTGTGGATAATATCCAGATTGTGACAAGTCTTAACAAACACCTTTTCCCTAAAATTGTTTTATTTTTAGCGATTATTAAAGGAAATATTTCTACTTTACAGATATTGGCTAATAGGTAAATCTATGACCTGTACTTCAACATATTATGATAAACTTCCCCAATCACAAAGAGATTGCTTGAGGAAGTTAACGGTTTTGCAGTGAAAATCGAACCTTTTGAAGCCTTTTTAACAAGCCCTCTTTAACCCCTTATCAAACCCCAAATTCTCAAGTTCCTCACCTTACGTGACACACTCTACAAATACGATATTCTGCCTGGGAACCAAGAACTAATGTCTTCCTGAGAAGTCACATTCGTGTTCTTCTTTAGGAAGGATGTAAGGGGAAACAGAAATGATGACGTGAAATGATGGGGATGGTGAAACACCAAGAAAAAGAGCAAGAATTAAGTAAAAGAGAAAAGAAAATCATGGGGCTCATGGAGAGATACCGTCATGGCCAGTGTCACGCGCTAAAGGGCACTGAGGTGCTGTGCTGGACGGCCTGGTCTGAGCACCTTCCAGACCCACATGCACACAGAGCAGGAGGAGGACAGCACAAGGTCTGCGATGAGATTCTACTTCTGAGAATGGGGTGGCCTCCGTGAGCAAGGTTAGATCTCTTAGTCACGTCGGTTTACTGATTGTTCTTGTCCTTCCAGGCCAAACTCGGGCAGGCTGGTCCAGCTTCCTCCTGAGTAGTTCAGGCAGGAATCTGGGGACCCTTTTCATAAACTCTTGAGGTTGAGACAGGTATGTGTTCAGGAGGGTAACTGGGTACCAATGGGCAGTCTTCCGTGATGACTCTCACCCACTAAGCTTTAATCTAACTGGACAGTGAGGTCAACTTCACCAAGTAAGTCTGGAGGTGGCAAGAAGGGACCCCTTGCCCAAACCCCTAACTTCTCCCGCTGGGTCACTGATGTCAACGAGTCCATAATTAGCAACACAGCCCTTCAGCTAACTAAGTTTGCTCACTCAGCGATTTTGCTCAGGGCTGGTCCCAAACATGAACCAAGATCGCAGGAGGCAAACGCTCCGCTGAGCACTCCTGGGTGCTGGTCCGCCAACACTCTCCCTGCTGAGGTGCTGAATCGGGAACAACCCGGTCAGTTATTTGATGGGAAAAACTGGTCTGTGGTCAAAGTAGCCTTCAGCAGTGTTCAGCGTCCTTTGGCCAAAGAGCTGAGATGGGCATTTCTTAGTGAGGGGTCAGCGCACTCCCAGGAGCGCCACATGCCTGCAGGTATCATGCAAAGTACACGAGTTTCCCAGACGCCATGGGACACGAAGAACAGCTCACAGGTTCCATGACCACATCAGCTCGACGGCTTAGAAAAAAAGCTCAAATTCAATAAAAAGAGCAAGGCTGAGAGCAGGCCCTGGCAGACCACGGAGACTGGGGAGGAGACTGCAGATGACTGGAGTTTTAGAAACACTACTAAGGAAAAGACGGCCTTCGGTCATAAGGTTTTGCAACGACCCAGACGCTGCCACTGTGCTGGGCTGGCAGACTAGCTGCTGTCCAGAGGAAGAAGGTGCATCTACGAACACAGGCAAGTCATCTAAGATCACAAAGTGCGACCCCCTCACAGCCTTGGTTCCCTAAGTCACCAGGGGGCGGTGGATGGTCAGGTGAAGCGCCATGGCCCCAGAGTAGAATTCCAGAGGCCACTAATTGTACTCCACTCAAATCAGAATTTTACATTTGAGACAAAAGGAAACACAAAGCTTCTCTCCAGACAGGGATGGAAGGTGAATTCTAAATGATCCTCCCTCAGGCAACACAAGGAAGCACCTGAGGTATGGGGGTCACCAGGAGGTAATCCCCACTACAGCAGCTGCTCTGGCATCACATGGGATCCTAGCTGGCCCTCCACAGGCCTTCAGCCAGCCCCTACCGTAAGGGTACCTCCCAGTGGCCTCTCCAGCCACTGTCCAAAGGCTCAACCTTCTGCTCCTCCCAATACCAGTCCAGTCCTGATGAATGACAGAGGCCTAACATCACACCAACAATAACGAGCCACAGGAAGGAGAGACCGCAGAGTACTAACATGCACCTGTCCCCACTACCTGTCCCGCTACCTGTCCCGCTACCTGTCCCACTACCTGTCCTGCTCTGCCGTGGCACAAGATCCCTGGAGCACAGGCAGTTGCTAAGCACACAACAGCATCTCACTCACAGAAAGCAAGCCACCCACACCTGGGACATGAGAGGATGTCTGCCCTGGTGTATCTGAAGCCCGGTTTGTACGCCCTAGCTAAGAGTCCTGGTGCCTGGGCACAGTTTATTGAGTTGGCAATGCCACCTTTATAACCAAGAGAATTCACACTGGAAGGCGCTCCCTCGAAAGAGCAGGAGGCAATGAAGTTAAAATAGAACCACATTTAAATACCTCCTGGATTGTGAGTTGAAAGAAGATTTTCTTATCCAGAGAATAATTCAAAACAGTTTTGTGTGGCTTTGCAAATTTGAAACATTTAAATAATTATCTGCAAATTTCTGACAGACCCAGTCTTCATTTCTGGCAAAAGAAAAGAACATTTGCATTTTCCTGATGACATTCAAGCAGGCGGTGTTCAGTGTTGCCCTGAGTCTACGTGGAGAAATAATGAGAGAAAACCACGGTGCTACCCTCACGTGCTTCAGGAGAAACCCTACTCCCTCGGTGTTTTATTTACTCTCATCTATTACACAACGGCATAATCTTTTGAGCCTCAGGTAGTCATAGCTGATCTTCCCAAAACTAGTAATATTTCAAAATGAAAAACAGTCAGAAATCAAAACACAGACTCACACAGAGTTAACAAAGCTGTTCTGTACTCAAGAGCTAAGTCACAGAAAAGACCAATATCCCCATCCTGGTGCTTTTCAGGAAGAATGGTATGTGGAGGCAGCCACAATCCATCAGAGTGAAAGGAGCCAGAGGAAACCCTGACTGCCCAATGGAATGCCATCGCCATGGTCCTATGTCCCCTCACAGTGCCCCTCCCCATCATGGGCTGTGACCCTACAGCTTATCTAGATGAGTTTAGACCCTTGACAACCCGACTAAGGGCTAAAGTCTCACTTTTATGATGCACCTCTCCATCTGTTGAACAATGTCACCCTGTTTCTCAATGGAGCTGATAACACTTCTACCAGCCCATCTTAGAATGTGTCCCTCACTGCCGGGGGGGGGAGGGGGGTGGCAGCAGAGTCTCCGAGGCTGCCCTAGTGACACCACTGCAGCTCAGGAGTGACCACGGAGGTGCTCCACCAGAGCTGAGGAAAGACTCCCCAGTCCACAGGCCATCAGTGGAAGCTGTTCCCTTGGTGTCCCTCTGCCCCACTAGTCCAACCTTCCCTCCAAGACAGAAGCCATTCTCACAGCCAGTGGTGGTAAGATCTCCTCCACTATTAGCCTGTTCCTGCTGCCACTGTAGCAGACTCAAGTTGACTGAGACAAAACAGAAATCACACAGGTGCAGTGGTGCACACCTGTAATCTCAGCTACTCGGATGCTGAGGCAGGAGGATCACAGGTTTAAGGACGGTCTCACCTGGGGAACTTAGCTAGACCTTACACCAAATAAAAATAAAAAATGTAAAGGGCTGGAGACTTAGCTCAGTGGTAAAGCACCCCTTTGGGTTCAATCCCAAGTACCAAAATAAACAATAAAATAAACATAAGAAGAAATGGAAGGTATAATTTTAAAAACCCTCCCAAAATAGAAATTAATCTCTATCAGGATCAGTTGTTGCCATACTTCATAGAACTTCTAAAAATATAATGTGGCAACTGCTTTCAATACTAAAAACTAAATCTGAGTATAAAAGCTTGACCCTAACAAATAGATCTTGAATTTCTAAAATGTCTGATTTAAAACCTAACATAGTAAACTCAATCAGGAAGAATTTACTGGCTTCTATTAAAGATTACTCAAAATAAGTTGCTTAATTATTAATCATCATGAGAAAAGTATAAAAAATTATTATTAAATACAAAGATCTAAAATAATCATAATGACTAAAACCACTTATGAATGAACATAGTGTGGAATTACTTACAATATGCATCCTTAAAAGATGAATTAGTAGACTTCTCATGAGCCAACACAACACACACACACATTCCCTCCTTTCCACATAATCAGTAAAAGTCTCTGTTATTTCGCTAGCATATTTCTTATTCCGAACTTTTTATAAATACGTAGCCGTGCAGGTGCTGCACGGTCTATTTAGCCTGATGGATGGGTGGGCATTTCTACTGACTGACACATCTGATCTAGAAGATCACCTACTCAACAAATGATTTCAAACACACTCGTAATAGTATGCCAATATCAAATGAATTCATTCCAAAACCAAAAGTTAGATGATCAGTTTAACGTGAGCTTTTCTTTAAAAGAAAATCTCAAATTCACATAATGTTTCCTGACAGCGAATCAGGTGCCAGGTGCGCTTCCCTGGTCTAGAGGAGTAAGGCCTGTCAAGACAGAGAGGTACGCTGACCACTTGGGTTTCTTTCCCCAGTGCCTTTCCTATTCTTTGGGGAAGGTTCCACACTAACTCCCATGCTTCACTAGGTCTGGAATGTTTAATAATAACAAATCATGTTGCTATTTTACAGTATAAGTATAAATATAAAACACTCTAATGATCTTTCGATGTCAACAGAAACCTATCAATGTAATTATTTTTTTAACAATTATACATTACTCTATATCTACTTCTTTAACTTAGATATTTTACTATTTTAGGCAATGCTGCATTTGCATATGAAAAATTATGCTTATATATAAGTGCTTTTAATAATATAATCTTAGAACGTCAAGTGTATTCATATATTAACTCTGAACTAGAACAACAAACTTCTTTCAAGAAAATATTTACCAAAATGCTCTCATCAGCAATGAATGATAATACGCTTCACTGTTTTTGTTAAATCTAGGCTTACTTTGAAAAGACACCATCTTTAAATCTACACTGTAAATTTCTCTTGTAGGAATATGCAAAAAAGTATGATGGACCTTTATTTTCTTATAATGAAACTTAAAGCCTATTTGTATTTTGCAAAATCTTTTCAACGGCTAGTTCATATAAGGCAGCTAATCAATGGAAACATTTGTAACATGTTTTTAGACTCCTGTTATTTCAAAGTAAAGCCTTTCTTGCCAAAACAATCAAGCAATTGTATTCCATAATTATTTGCCAAAAAAACAGAAGCTGGAAGTTTGAATAAATTTGGGGGTTGACAGTATCAAAATGGACAATCCATAGCTTACTGTTATTTTCATAATAATAAAAACACTGTGCAGTTCCAGGTGTCTGTGGACATGCTCTACTTGGAAAACCTGACAGCACAGTCACAGGATTAAAGAATGCTTCAACACAGTACTTCTACAAATGCAAGAAAACAGTCCATGCCCCTCTTCCTCCTTTAGATCACTAAAGGAAATGGTTTCTGACAACTGCTATAAATATAAGTTATTATCAAACTAGCTAAGGCACAACAAAATTCTGGAAGGCTCATGGGTGCCCGGACATATCTTCCCACATGTAACTTCCCAAGGCTGGGCGTGCAGAGGCCTCCTTCACAGATCTGCACTGGGCCCTCCTGAAGCTGCATGCACTTCCAATTAAAGAACCAAGACCCATGCCCAGTGCTCTCTTCTAATTCTCCCGAGCAAGTGTCCTGTTAGAAAGTAGAAGCACTCCTCCCTGACTTTGCTCTCCTCTCTCCCAGTGAATAAACAACAGTTCCCAGGATACAGAAGTAGCTTAAAGAGGGTTTTTAAAAGACTTGAAATGGCTGGGTGGCAGGATGTGGGCATTTCCAGGGCTTTTATTCCCATTTTGACAAAGTGATTCACCATGTTGTCAGAGTATAAATAAAGTCATGTGTCTTAGGAGATGGGATCAAAGATTTTATTCTTAGGATTTTCTACTTTCTACAAAAAAATACACATATTGAACCAATAGGACAGCTTGAGATTTGTTTCCTTTGCTAAATAAGAAGGAAAAAAAAAAGTCCTCTTCCTAATTCTTTCAATAGGACATAGGTTCTGTGCATCTCAGGAGGGCTGTGACACATGGGGACACATAAAGACTATGCCCTTTTAATGAGACAGTGACTGAGGCGCTATGCCTGTCCCTCAGCATCCTGTGCTCTTGGTCAACAAGTAGCTCTCCACGCCATCAGAGCACCCAGGGCAGCCGCAAGCAAGCTCCTGCCATCGCCCGGCATGGGTCAGCTGCAAGGCCAACCTTCTAGGAGGCTGACCTTCCAGAAAGAGGCCAGGGGAACCTGAATCCGTCCCTTAGGGTTGGCCACTAAAAACATACTCCTGGGACGGACAGCAGACACCCAGAGGCACAAGACTGGGAACTCAGGTTTTTACCAGACTCTAGAGGTCATACTTAACCCCATATAACTCTGACAATCACAGTCAACTAAAGCTAGCACACTCCTGTCACAATTGACTGCTCACTGTGTTCTGACCCCATCATTTCCTTAAAAAAAAAAAAAAAAAAGTGTTTCTTCTTTGAAAAGATGGCTTGTTTACATATTTAGTGGCATACTATTTGATTATACTCTATCAACTACTTTGGAAAACTAGTACACCTGTAAAATGTTCTGGAAAGTTCTGCCAAGGCTCATCATTAAGTCACGCATGCCCCTCGGCATCACGCTCACATTCTACACACAGTAGAACACCACCCTTCCTGTCTCCTGGCATTTACTTGAGTCCTATCCAACAGTGCACTACAAATGTGGAGGCAAAAGCAACCAGCTATGTACAAAATCCCCCAGCGCATCTTAAAAAATGCATCAGACAAATGAGAGCAGTGCTCATGTAGCAATCCTGAATTTTCCATATTTTCCAATCATTTCAGTATCAAACTATTATACATACTCACATACAGACATGTAAGAGAAATGCTTTACAGAGTGGTATGTAGGCTCCTTATCTATTTATAAAACAATACTGTAAGGGCTGGTGGTAGAGCACCTGTCTAGCATACAAGGCCCTGGATCGAATCCCTGGTACCACCAGACAATAATAATAATTTAGAATAGCAAAATTATTTCACAAAAAGATGAAAAACAATTGAGACACCTACCTATCCAATCACTAAAATATGATTGAATAAATTATCATTATAGATAAAATGTGAAATAAGAATCAATGTATGTG
Organism: Marmota flaviventris; assembly: GCF_047511675.1. Lineage (NCBI taxonomy): Eukaryota > Metazoa > Chordata > Mammalia > Rodentia > Sciuridae > Marmota > Marmota flaviventris. The sequence continues at coordinate 108,567,764 of NC_092505.1, read as the reverse complement.
TATGTTTGTGTGTATGTGAAAATTAATGGAATCTTTTCCTTCATATATAACAAAAACCCAGCCCTTTATTTAAATTCAGATAAACCCTCCATATCCAAGTTAGTAGGAAGAAAAAAAAGATTCAGATCATTCTGTAATCTTCTTGCAATAAGAATCATTTTGTTTTGGATAAAACTATTATTAGGTAATAACCTTTAGAGATTAACTTTTGAAAATCATCTTGGAGCCAGGTGCAGTGGTACACATCTATAATCCCAGTTACTTGGGAGGCTGGGGCAGGAGGGTTCCAAGTTCAAGGCCAGCCTCAGCAACTGAGACCTTGTCTCAGAATAAAAAACACAAAAGGGATGGGAATATAGTTCATCGGTAAAGGGTCCCCAATACTAAAGAGAAAAGTGAGCTCTTGCTGCTCTCTATGTGAGCTCAGGCCTCCCCTTCTGGTCACTGAATTCTGAAGTTGCTAGTGAAGAAGCTAAGCACAGAATTGGGGTTTTCTCCACATAGAACTCATACCTCCTACTGTTGTTCAACACAGCAAATAATATTCTACATACTAGTGTATAATTTATTTTCATCCTCATTCTTTGTTTCTCACAAGTCTCACAGACAGTGATTGCTCATTTGTAAACAAATAAACTGCATGGTTCCAAGACGCTCACCACAGTCCCCTTAGCTAGCTACACGGAGGAGCCAGGATTCAGTGTCAGGTCTTGATGGTTCCAGGTACAAAACCTCATTCACAACAACCCCAGCCATTTCATATCAAAGACCATGGAAATGACAAGGACTATAAATACCACAGATGCCAAAATCAGAGTGAGGTGTGCCCGGGGTCAAGCTGGTGGACCATGACTGGGTGTCTCTCCTGAGGCTTGCTGGGCATGAGATGGGTAAGTGCAGGGACACCTTCAGGTAAGGTTTCCCAGGGAGATGGCATGGTCTCCTTCGTGAGCACAGTGAAGGACACACTGTCCCTGTAATCCACGCTGGGCATCAACACGTACACTTGGGGATGTCGAAATCCAACACCACATCGATTGGCTTCTCCTCACAGGTCACAGGTTCTGCTGACTGGAAGGCTGGCTTCTGAGGAAGAGGCCCCAGGGCCACCTGAATCTGCCTGGGAACAACAGGAGCCTGCGCTTCCTTCAGTGCTTCCCTCGGGAACCTGGGCGTGTGAGAAGAAGTGCCCTACGGGTGAGACCCACACAGGCCAAGGGAGCCCGAGCCAGCCGAGCTCCAAGGGCCACCAGGACGTGGCTGGGAAGCAGGGACGAGGGGGGATGACGGTTCCCAACAGTGAAGCCCGGACAGCTGTTAAAACTGTAGAGGAGCGCGTGGCGGAGAGAAGCCCCGAGCACTACCTACAGTGACAGTGAGGGCTTTCTTTCTACATGTGCCAAACCTGCTCCCCATTAGGTGAGTCACCTGGTGGTCCAGGAAAGTAGTCAATGGTATTTTGGTTCAGAAAATTAAAACCCAAAGTGAAAACAACTCAAAAATTACAATCCCGGTTCCAACATCCCCAAATGTCTCTCCTGCTGTTCCTCCAAGGGTGCTTCTTTTCTCCAGTTCTTTTTCTCCTCCTGTCTTAGAGGAATACATATTTCCCAAAATAAATTTAAATGCATTCCATACATTATTAAATGAATAAATGTAAGCATTAATGCTAAAAGCAATACACAGGTAAAATGATGTGTGTGTGCTGACTGTGTTAACCGTATCGATGACCCTCTCTCCGCAGCCTAGACACAAGGGGTAAAACTGGTGGGTTGAAGGAGAAGTCAGAGATGGCGTCGTGATGGTCATCTAGGTGGACCTGGGAAAATGGCTTTTTTTCAGTGCTGGCGACTGAACCTACATCCTAGGCAAGTACTCTACCATAGAGCTGTGCCCCAGCTCCAGAACAGTGCCTTTTACCCACGGAGAGACAAGGAGGGAAGGCAAGCCAGGCTGTGGAAATATAGGCCATAAGGCAGAGAGCTGGGGAAGAGGTGACCATGGGCACAGGGAGTGGTCTCTCGGGTGTGTCCATATGCAATGGGGCTGGCAGGAGAGGAGGCTGGAAGGGCCTTGAAAGACAAGCTTTCAGGGGTTGAGCTGGGGCTTAGCGGTAGAGTGCTTGCCTCGCTAGTGGGAAGCCCTGGGTTTGATCCTCAGTGCCACATAAAGATAATGAAACAAAAATACATTTTAAAAAAAAGAACTCTGCTTTCACTTCTTAAGTAATAAGAATTCATCTCTTCCAAGATCTCATTTAAGGGCAAAGTTAGATATTTAAACATCCTAAGAGTTTAACAATAAAACACTATATAGGATATGAAGAACTTTCATTAGATGGATTTTTCTACTTCCTAACATGTTTGCTTCAGTTGCCAGATAGCTGAGAAATTCACCCTCAATTTCATCTCCAATACTTGCTTCCTCTTCTTCCTTCTGATTGACATGCGTTCTCTCTCACAGGTGCCTCTGACGCACATTCAGTGCTATGTAGTCCACTCCTTCTCCTCTCAACGGGGGTTGATGACATACATAAATAAAACTAAAGTAACATTTGCCCTGTTACTAGGACAAAACCAGAGGTAAGAAAACTGAAACTTTCAGAAGAGAAAAGCAAAGCTCACAGCTCTATAAATATTTCAATGAAAGATGACCACAACCAATTAGAATCCCGGCTGCTGCAACCCCAGGGTTCGGGGCCTGTCTCCTCTCCTGACTGTCCAGTTGGACCTTGTCTGGGAATCGGTGCTCTTACTAGGATGCCAAAATGACCTTCTGAAACTCACAAGCTTCCTGGCTGCAGACATTTTCAGCTGCTCAGCCCTGCTGTCACAGCACTCTGCATGCTATGGAGCGGCAAAGCCAGAGCCCTACCTTCCCAACTCACAATATTCTGCGGCCACTCAAACTTGAGTTTTCTCTTTCTGGACTATTTTGTGATGCTTCAACTCTTACTTAACTGTAAAGCAGTAATGCTAAGCATAAAATGACGTTTTCCTTTACATGGAAATATTCTGCTTATGCATACATAATACACCTAACATTGGCAGGAGCTTTAAAATAAATATTTCCTGGCATCTATACACAATACTTTTTAATGACCAAAAATTTAATGGCAGGAAGACCTTACAAAACGTCATTCTTTCTTCAATGGCCAATTTAAAACTGGAGAGACGTCTACATTTCCTGATGTACTTACTATTTATGCCTACCCAATGCCTACCACAGTACGTAGAATATAAAAGAACTCAATTGTATATTTCAGTAAACATTGTGTAATCTGCACATTTAATATTTCATTTTTCACAGAAATACTGAATTGAAATGTAGGTGCTTACTTTTCCTCACATTAGTACCATACATTAGTACCTTAGCATAGAATCTTTAAACTTATCCATCTCTATGAATGTATCTATCTCTGAAATTTTTTGACATATTAAGGGAAAATATTTTTTATCCATGAATGTCAAGCAATTAGTATGCCAAAAAACTGTTGCTCCAAACACAGGTTAAAACTGAACGCCAGGGCTGGGGCTGGGGCTCAGTGGTAGAGTGCCTGCCTGGCATGGGTGAGGCACTGGGTTTGATCCTCAGCACCACATAAAAATAAATAAAATAAGTAAAGATATTGTGTCCATCTTTAAAAAAATAAATTAAATAGAATAAAGGTAGCCCTAATATCCAGAGTATACAAAGAGCTCAAAAAATTAGACAATAAGAGAACAAACAACCCAATCAACAAATGGGCCAAGGACCTGAACAGACACTTCTCAGAGGAGGACATACAGTCAATCAACAAGTACATGAAAAAATGCTCACCATCTCTAGCAGTCAGAGAAATGCAAATCAAAACCACCCTAAGATACCATCTCACTCCAGTTAGATTGGCAGCCATTATGAAGTCAAACAACAACAAGTGCTGGCGAGGATGTGGGGAAAAGGGTACACTTGTACATTGCTGGTGGGACTGCAAATTGGTGCAGCCAATTTGGAAAGCAGTATGGAGATTTCTTGGAAAGCTGGGAATGGAGCCACCATTTGACCCAGCTATTCCCCTTCTCGGTCTATTCCCTAAAGACCTAAAAAGAGCATGCTACAGGGACACTGCTACATCGATGTTCATAGCAGCACAATTCACAATAGCTAGACTGTGGAACCAACCTAGATGCCCTTCAATGGATGAATGGATAAAAAAAATGTGGCATTTATACACAATGGAGTATTACTCTGCATTAAAAAATGACAAAATCATAGAATTTACAGGGAAATGGATGGCATTAGAGCAGATTATGCTAAGTGAAGCTAGCCAATCCCTAAAAAACAAATGTCAAATGTCTTCTTTGATATAAGGAGAGTAGCTAAGAACAGAGTAGGGTCGAAGAGCATGAGAAGAAGATTAACATTAAACAGGGATGAGAGGTGGGAGGGAAAGGGAGAGAGAAGGGAAAATGCATGGAAATGGAAGGAGACCCTCAGAGGTATACAAAAGTACATACAAGAGGAAGTGAGGGGAAGGGGAAAAATAATACAAGGGGGACAAACGAATGTCAGTAAAGGGGGCAGAGAGAGAAGAGGGGAGGGGAGGGGAGGGGAGGGGGGATAGTAGAGGATAGGAAAGACAGCAGAATACAACAGACACTAGTATGGCAATATGTAAATCAATGGATGTGTAACTGATGTGATTCTGCAATCTGTATATGGGGTAAAAATGGGAGCTCATAACCCACTTGAATCAAATTGTGAAATATGATATATCAAGAACTATGTAATGTTTTGAACAGCCAACAATAAAAAATTAAAAAAAAAAAAAAAAGAATAAAGGTATTATGTCCACCTACTACTAAAAAAATAATAATAATACATGTTAAAAAAAAAACCTGAATGCCAGCAGAAGAAAACAGCAATGGCAATCAATTCATTAAGATGCAGGCTGAGGTCTGAATGACGGCACCTACTTTCCAACCCTTTGACCTCAAGCCTCAGCAAACATGGTCATGAAGAATACACTGAAATTTGCATGTGTCTCTAGAAGTGTTTTTTGTTCTGCGTAGGGTCTGTGGCAGCCTACACTCTCACAAGTCACTCAACGCAGAGATTCATAAGATGACATAAAACATGTTTCAGAGCAAATTTATAAACTAGCCCATTAGTTGAAGAATGAATCTGTGGCTTCATATATTTATTCTGTTCCAACTTTAGTTACAATTTATGTAGTACTTCATGATCACTTATGGAATACACTTGGACATACGGATAAAACCCAAAAAATGTGCACACACACACACAGACTTGCTGTGATTACTCTGCTAAGGATGTGGGGGTACATAAGAACAATCAACCAGAAATCTCCAAGAGAACACAGAGCTATCAATTCTCGATGGCATGTTTGCTTATTTGAATGTTGGCCACAGATTTGTATTTTTCTAGGATGAGAGAAATGAAATCCATCCCCCTGACCCTGCAATAATGTAGTTGAATAGGGGCAATAGCATTTCCTATGCTCTTTGGGGGCTCAGGACAAACAGAATTTGGCCATGTAGCAAGCCACTCAACAGAGCAATTGGCAGAGTGCTCTGTCACTCAGAAGCGACATCAGAAACTTCACAGGTGGTGATGATTTTGAGTCTAAAAGTAGATTTTGCTGATCCTAGAGTGTGCTAGGGCCGAGGATATCAGGTGGGAGCAGAATACTGTGCAACCACGCCAGCAGATCAGGCCACTTGACACAGGACTCCTTCCTAAGCCAGTGAGACTTCAAAGTCCATTCATGTCTGCTGTTTTATGACCACAATGCTTCAAAAACTTCCTTTCCCATTTCACTCCCTTCAGTCTTCTCAGAATTAACCTGGAGCCAGCCTCAAATCTGCATTGATCTGGATATTTCTATTCACCATGGAAACCAACAAGCACACCCACAAACAGCAAGACCCCTGGGCTGAGTCTCAGCCCTCAAACACCTGGCTGTACCACCCAAGCAAATCTCCTAACCCAGAAGGTCCCCAAGTCCCATCTCCCAGTGAGCCAGGAGAGCAATCCTAATTCTCAGAGTCCTGTAAGAGCCACACTCACCTAGATAAGTGAACAGGTACTGTGCAGGTGAGAACCCAGTTTTTTAATATCACAATTGGTAATGCTGAGGTCTTGGTGGCTGTTCTGCTTTATATCACTCATGAATGGGCCATTTTCTCTAAGCCATGAACTTCAGAAAATCAGAAATCATATCCCAAATTGCTCTTGAATATTTCAAACACAATCTTAGAGTAAAATTTCTCATGCAGGGGGCTTTAAACAAATATTTAAATTACACCTAGTTTTCTGAAATTAGGAAGCAGCTAGTTTTCTAACCTAGAGGGCAGATAGAGTCCTGGAAACCAGGAACACCTCTCCTGACAAGGACCATGTGCAGTCGAGAAGCTGGCCTGCAGAACACAGTTCTATCTCCTGCACCCAAAGGAGAGTGGGGGCGAAGGCATGGTGCGCACACCCAGAACCCTTTGTAACCAAGCATGTTCACCTCTCGCTTATGGGTTTTCTTTACTGAAAAAGTTGGAGGCTCTGAAACTTGACTGTCAATACAGAGTGTTTGAATCTATCCCTAAATCAGGAGTTAATGTGGAAAAGATTCACAGGAATTAGTCGTCCCCACATTGCTCCATAAGCACCAAAATGAAAAATAAATTAATCTCTTCTGCCTAATCCAGGATAACACTATGGTTAGATTGTGCTTATTTATTAAAAACTTTTTTTAAAACTTCTTTTAAAAAAAAGTTTAAGCAATGAGTCATATCATTTTAGTAAAATTATAGGTGGATTTTGTTTTTTCTAATACAAAGTGACTAAAGAGTGAATGCTTCACTGAATGGTTTTAAGCAAATTCCACACTCTGCCCACAAACAGCCTATTCTCGGCTCCTCTGTGCCCACTTTGTTTTGCCCTAACTCACTGGTGAACGTTTCTATCACTATACAGGAAACCACTCTGAGAACAGGCACATCTTCCTCCCCCTTTGCCCCCGAAGCCCAGGTGTGACAGCAGCACACAGTCAACACTGCACCAGAACACTCTGCTCTGATGCCAAGAGCAAGACAACGCTCCTTTTCTGAACCACATCTGACTCTATCTGGGATATGTCCTGATCAGCTCCCCAAGAGAGGAGGCTGCTAGCCAAGGAAAGGTCTCCTACAGAACATGTCCTCAGAAGGGCTCATCCTTTAAAGACATAGCTGAGTCACAGGGGCAGTCAAAGAGGGCACAGACTGATGGGTGACGAGGGTGCCTTCTGAAAGCACCAGGCACAATCACACCTGTGGGCAGGGCTGGGCCCTGCGGTCCTACCACGTCTTGAGGAAGCTGCATGGTGCCATAACTGCTCCCGCCCTGAGCCGCTGTGGCTCTGTATCTGCAGTCAACCAAACACGGGCTGGAGGCTCTGGAGAAAAACACTGGAGAACCTTCAGTCGGCACAGAACATGTGGACAGTTTTCCCTGCCAGTCTGACAGCCCCGGACATAGCATTTGTACTGTGCTGGGTATTGTGAGTAATCAAGAGGTGATTAGAAATGCAGGCCAAACATGTAGGACATTATATAAGGGACCTGCACAGCCATAATGTCGGGAACCAAGGGGTGTTCTGGAATCCAGTTCTTGGGGATACCGAGAGACAACGGTGCTTTGCCTCTGAACTTCCCAAGTCAGTCCCTCTCTGAGGGGAAGCCCAACGCAAGTGCCAGGGCATGTGCAGAAGGCAGCACACGCTGTCAGCCTCATCCTGCCACGAAACAGGAGCCCTATCTTATATGCGTTTCGGTTTTTACAAATCCAAGGAACAAAGATTATAAGCATTTGCCAAACTATATACCGTTTATAATCTCAACACCAAAGCATAAACATGAAAATCTGACAACCATTTAAATTAAATTTGTATTTCCTAGACCTGTGTCCATTGTTATAAGAGTAAAGTTTTTAAATGACTGTCTTGTAAACTTGAACCTTAACCCTCACCCCTGGCAGAATCATACGGGGTGGGAAGGGATGCTAGCTGGGATGCAATAGAAGACCTGACTTCTAGCTGTTACATTAACCTCTCTGAGTCTCAGTGTCCTGGTCAGCACCATGAGCCCATAACTGTGACCACTGCCAAGGTGCTCTCTCCCACCTCGCCTTTCACAGAAAAGAACACAAGCCCATCATGGTTCCCGCAGAGAAGACGCTCAGGGGTGACAGCTTGCTCCATTACATCTGCCCTGTGTGCACCGCTTCCCTCCACATCTGCAAAGAGAGCTGCACCCCCCCGACCTTTTTCAGAGGCCTCCACGTAGAGGTCCTGGCCATTCAGTTCCAGAGACTTCCTCTTTGAATTTCCTTCCTTCTTTGAGCTTCCTCCTTTGGTTTTCCTTGTGTGGTCTCCATTGTTAACTCCTGTGTGTTTTTCCCCAACTCAATTATTCATGAGAGAAAGTCAGAAACTGTCACTCAGTTGGAGAGCCTCCTCTCCTGATCTGTTACTCTCTTTTGACTCTAATAGGTGCTCCAAATATGTGTGCTAATTGACTATTTAGCAGAACATAAAAGGTGAATTGACCTTTCTATGGTCTTATTGTTAACATGATAAAGTAACTTTTGAAAGGGAAAGACCTGGGCACTTAGTAGACGTTAACCCATTACTTAGAAGTAGATGTAATATTCTTCTTCCTATGTTAATTGCTCCCAATATAATAAATGCTCTTAAAAAATCCCAGTCCTCAAAACTATATTCCTCTGATAGTCATTTCCACTATGCAACATTTAGCAAGTATCCCCCTGCCTCACCAAAGCACTCTGCAGGATTTTCTCTGAGGTATATATTTTTCAATAGTTCGAACTACTACTGTTCTGCACTTTTCAAATTATCTAGTGGAAAGGCAGTGCACTGCCTCAGAGAGACTCTCTATCCCTAGGTCAGAGACTTTCTGGTGTCCTTGCTGTTGCCAACCACTTTGTCCATCTAATCTCTTGAAGACTTTCAGGGAGGTACTTAATACCAAATGCCTCCTAGGAATGCCCCCAAACTGACAGCACAGCTTTCCCTGAATGGTGGAGCAGTAAAACTCAAACAAGGGCTCAAAGTCATTTGGAGTCAATTAGTCTAGTTAAAATCAGTACAATAATAGAGAAGGCCAAGAAGAAGTTCTCATTTCAATACTGTTTTGTCTTAGTTAATTAAAAAGGAAAACTTTCTAAAGCATTCTCTTAATATAACAAAATGATTTTCAATGCATCTGTATAGCACAAGGCAAAGACCAGATACCGTAAAGGCATGTACTCAAAGTTGGCTTCTGCCTCAGCACTAACAGTGCATAGCAAAGGCAAGACAAGACATCACAAGGTTATTCTTTAGCTCCATATAAACATGCTATGTATTTAAAGACATATAAACAGTATGATTCCTATATTACTCTTCTGGATCTAGAGAACCTAAATTAATAATAAATGGTGAGTACTTACAAATATGATCTTTTTCTTTAAAACTGTCTTGGTTTCATGGGGATTTCTCTATATATGATTGAATACAAGATGATCTATCATTACTGTGACATATTCTGCTTACGCTATGCTAAGTCATTTATATGAACAAGTGGGCAAGAGTCTCAAGTCAAAGGGCTCCTGACAGAAAGCCTTCTGCTCTAAGGGAATCACAGCCATGCGCACAGCCATGAGCCAAATGCAACACTTAGTGATTCCCATAGGCAAATCGCTCTGTTTAGAAGAGTGACTGATCACCGAGGATTTTTATTTCCAGGAAAAAGAATACACAGTTATACTGATACCCTCCCTAAAATAGCCAGGTCTGAGGAGGACAAATGTCAGCCACACTGAGCACATTGCAAACTCGCTTTATCATGCATCTATCTGCTGCCTTGTTTATCACTGAGGACAGGTCACACAGGCAGGCCGCGTGGACACTGAGACACTTCCCAGCAAATAGCAACAGACGGTAAAGATCAGGCTGTACTGACTTCAGAAGGGCCAAGTCAGGATGGAGAATTCGGTGGCCTTCTGTAGCCCATCAGATCCTGAGCATGGCCCAGGCCTGGCACAACCAGTAATGGAACTGATGGTATCGTCGACCTAGTCGAGTTAGAAGCCCTGATGAGACACTCTCTTGCTGATATTTTAAAATATAATTCTTTATTCTAATATAGCAATGATACTCAGGGAAAGCAGTCAAGTTCTCAATAAGGGATTTGATGGATAGGAAGCTTTTTAATTCTTAAGATGCTTTAAATCCTTGGTAGTAAACCAAAGCTTCCCATGCTGGCCTCATCAGCTTCACCTCAGGACCTTGGGCCTGGCACACGTCCCCAGCACACGCAGCCATTAATCCCGTGCCCCTTATTCCTGTCTCCACGTGGTCCCACATTCTGCTTGCCAACCCCAGAATCTGGACTTCATCCATGTGCCCCATCCTTCCTCTGTTCAAAGTCACCAGCGCACAGCTCCATGAGGTCAACTCCCTTGCCAAGGTCAGCTCATGCTCAGCACCTGCTATACTCTCCCAAGCTCCTCAACGGTGTCCAAAGCCCAGCGCAGCCTCCTTCCACCTGCTCGGCCTCTCCCCAGCCTTGGTGCCCTCTCGCAACTCCCTCCACCCGCCTCCTCTTCGCCCACTCTCTTGGAGCTTCCCAGGTGTGTTTGCAGCAAGTATGACTCCTCAAGTACCCCAAGAGTTCATGCCCTCAACCTCCTATCAGCAGCCAACACAGCATTTAAAAAAATCTGTTTCTATTCTTTCACATAAGAGCATGGGTCCTGAAATGGGACCACCCTGGTTCAACTCCTTGTGCTACTTACTAGGTAAATAACCTTGGGCAAGAAGTAGACCTGTGCCTCAGTTTCCCCATCTGTGAATCCAGGGTACTGGTCATGCCCACCTCATGAAGCCGTCCCAGAGAATACAGGTATGAGTACATCAGCCTCAACCTGATGCACGGGAAATCCTAATGAGCGCAAGTATGCGATTCTTTACATATTAGGGGAGGCCAAAAATCTGGGTTAAAAATTTGGACATGGAAATCAGAAAACAATGAAGCCTCTGAACTATGCACATGACCAAAGAAGCTCCTTGAAGGCCAAGGTCAAGGCCTATTTTACAGCCACAGAAAAAAACTAAATGAGACCTTGTAAAGAGATGTACAGCAAGAGGCATTCTGTTAACTTGATCATACTTATTTAGATGTTATAATTCCAGAGATGTAGAAACTAAAGCCATGGGAAGAGCAAACTTTTTCCCTTAAATCTGTTCTTCCTTTCAAGAAATCGACAAAAAATAATAAATATATACAGATACAACAGTAAAATGATGAAAGTCATCTGGCTGTCATCACTTGTATCTACTAAGGAGTTCTGACCTTCCAAATGTGCCATGTCCCATGAGGTCTATTGGGTGGCTCACCTACACTCAATAAACACTGGACTTTGAAAACAAACTGAAATGTTCATAGGAACTGGTGTGCCCTCCCAACTCTGCTTTGTGAAACCAAAATTCAGTCCACACAAATATCAATGAGGGGCCTTTGGAGGGGAATCCCGAGTCCAGCCACCAGCTCAGGGCTGTCCCCAGCAGCAAGCCCTGGCCCCGCCTCTGCTCACCTCCCCTCACTGAATAGCCCGCCTGGTTTCTACTAGAAAATGAAAGAGTATCTCCTCCAACCAAGGGAGCCTGAAAGGAAAGTTCTCTTATAATGGGACAAGAGAGAAACAAATAAAATGTTAATGTACTGTTTCTAGTATCATCAGCAATACTGATAAATAGATTATTAAACAGATGATGAAAAAATTTTGATACAATGAACTGTGGACGGTCTGAATGCTGACACTAAGGCAAGCTCAGGAAAACTCTGTGATACTCTCCCAACATGAATACGAAGAATAAGGCCTCATTTTGACCCTGTACTGGTCAGCACAGTACATGCTTCCCATGTACTGGGAAGATTGTAGAAGTCTTTCACTGTTGACTTCCTTACAGTTTCACTGCATATAGAACTTTATCCTGCTTTTAAGAATGTTCTGGAAGAGTCTACTTGGTCACAGAGATTCTAAGTACAAAACTTACAGACATTGCTATAATACTTTTCACAGACAGGGCCCTTAAAGTATCATAAAGGTTTCTGAACACCCATAAAACTGAATTCAAGATAGGACACTCGTACCTATGTCCAAAACCATCAGCCAAACCTTCTGGTCTGGGGTCACTTTTACTCAGTCATGGTAAATTAGATACTTGGGCTGTTTCTGATTCTAACCCCTCAGCCCATGTATTTCTCTCTTTGCTGTTCATTATGCACATTTACTTTCCAAAACTAAATCACTGTTTTTTGGTATGTTTCGGTATCATTTGCAATGAGGAACTTTAATATACGAATTCTGGGCACACATTCAAGTTATTATCGTAATCTAGTCTAAGAGTTGGGTTACTTTCAATCAAGCTTCTCCTGGGCAAATTCTCTACATCCACTGCTTGCCTTGGCTACCCACTTTGTTTTTCTGATATGTATGTAACTATAAAAAGCTTTGATTTTATGGTTTTCACTAACACTAATGACATACTCTATCAACATTCTAGTACAGATCATTGGGAAAAAATACACGTCTGCCAGATAAAAGGCTTAAGAACATGTGGGAAAACCCCGTGTCTAGATGGTACATGCACACATGGGAAATGCAGTCAGATGTCACCAATGCTCCTTAAGAGAACATGATTTTGGTAAAGGTGAAATTAAGTAATGAGAAACCCAAGCATGCTTCATTGCAAAACTATCTGCTCTATTATAGGCACATGGGTCTGTGCTGCATGGACCTACCTTTTCTGTTGGGGACTTATGTGCCATGTTTCCTAGCCCTAACTCTAAAGTGCTGTTTCTGTTTCATAGCTAGCTCCAAACTTTCATTCCCCTCAGCAGACTGCCAGTAGGGGTGGGAGGGGGATATATGGACTAAATTCGGTAGATTTTCATGAGCTAGTAGGGTATGTCTCACAGTATGTATTCACCTACAAATCAACTTTACATGATAAATTAATATTACAAACCAGCCTTAGACTATTCATTTCACAGGATTAAGCCTATCCCCGTAATCCTACAATCTTGTTACTCTTTAAAACAAGTTCATTTTTAGTTAATAGCCTCCAATTTTTTAAAAAATAAAATGTAGAAAAAATCCAGTGTCGAATATAAATTTTTAAAAAATGCCTCCAGAGGGGGTGGAAAATCTCTTTTTAACTAACGAGAGACTAGAATGGAGTTGCCACCTGTATGGCTATCAACAGTGGTCTGTGGATTGTATATTTACCACAATTTTTAATAATAGCATGGCATTTAGCACCGAGTATCCAAACTTACTTCAGCTGCTTTAGCAAAAGTTGCATCTCCACACCCATATTCCCATGCATGCATCTGCCCACCTAAGGAGAGCACACCCCCTGTACCTTCACCAAGTACCTTTGGGGACAGGTAAAAGTCACTCTCTCCATTTCTTGAAACAATGTCAAAAGAAGCAACAGCTGTTCTCCTGGAGCAGACATACTACATGAACCATGTACTCTTCTAGAAACATCTCCACCTTTTTGAAATAACTGACCTCAGTAGAAAAGCAGTTCTATATTCTACCCAACATGTCTACATTTAACCTTGAGAGTAATTATTCCTCTAATGGTTTAAACAAAGAATAGTCACAGCAACCTAGAACAAGATCTCAAAAGTAGTGGGAAAAGTGCCGAATACATGCCCCCTACACCAAGTCTCTCAAAGATTAATTCTGTGAATGTTCCAGGCACGTGTGATAAGATACCTCTTCAGAAACATGAGTGACTTTCTGAAAGAGATGTAGTGAATTTCTGTTTTAAAAGACTAAAAATAGGTGTCAACCCACAATCATAGATTTACTAGGTATTTCTGATCTCTTTTCAAGGATATGGCTATATGCTCATATAAATGTACATTTGTGAGTATGAAAAATATTACATAAAAATATTACATAAAAATCAATTTCCCTACCTCGAACTTAAAAATAAAAATATGTCCACAGACATTTAATGCTGCATGTCAATAGCTCTTCTTACATCCTCTGCTTTTCAATCAATAACACTCCAGCCATCAGTGAATATGCCCCATGACTCATCAGAAACAATGCAGTTAATGGGATCATCATCATCCTTGAGGCCTCGCGCTGCAGAAGACAGATTCAAGAGGCCACCAAGCCAGGAAGCAGTCTTCTCCTCGCTCCACGTGGAACCTGTCCTCCTGCCTCCAAGAATGCCCAGTACATCCATCTCTTTTTGACGTCTTTCAAAAAAATACCAGCAAGCATACTTTATATGGTTAGAAAAGAACCACATTTCTCTGGCTCCGGATTCACTGTGCGAGGCACAATGGACTTCAGTGATGAAAGTATCTGAAAGGAATGTCTCTAGGACCTGTGCCATCGTGCTTTGTTTGCAGCCAGACGCTGTCTCCAGACCATGTCTCTGCGCACACGAGTTCTTCCAAGCTGTGACATTACCTCTTTTTACCTTTCCTAACACTTGAACAAGGCCTGAGCCCCTCCTGGTGACAAGCTTTTGCTCCTGTGAATCCTGTATTAACACTAGGTCAAGGGTTGCGTATGCATGTGTTGGGTGTTTTTATTTTCTAAGAAGGAAAGTTAGAGCAGAGGAAAATACATATTAAGTTTCTGGGGATAACTGCTATTTACTGAAAACTCTACTTTAAAATAAATTTTAGTGACTTGTTTATGTTCGGTAACTCCAGGACAATGATAACTACAGTGTCTCTAAAATGTTCCCAAGTAGCAATCATACTCTATTCTGGCCTTTGAGAGGTGTTAAGACTCATCTCCTAATTATAAGCCTTTTCTCTGCTATTACGATCTCACCATTAAATCTCTAAACTAAGTAGTAGTTTTCAGGAAATAAAAATAGATGTAAGGTGGTATGTTTTTTCAAATTTTGGTTACAATGGATAAGAAAAATAAGGCATTTCTATGTATAATAAATTCTTTATCTTGCAAACTAAAAGTCAACTTTACTATGCTGTGACCAGCAAACTCTTTTTCTCAGAATACTGTTTTCCTTCTTTATTCTAGAATGGCACTCTCCAATACAAATATAATGTCAGCCACATTTATTATATTGTTTCCTAGTAGCCACTGTAAAAAAGTAAAATGAAACAGGTGAAATTAACCTAACAAGATCTACTGAGGCCAACAGCCACAACATTATCATTACAACATATAATCAATATAAAGACATTAATCAGATGTTCTGTTTTTTCCTTTGTCTGAAGTCTTCGACATCAGTACACATTTTACCCTACAGGAAGCCTCAATCTGACTAAGCCACATTTCAAGTGCTCTAGGAACATAAGGCTAGTGACTGACAGGATAGCACCTTCTAGATTCCCCAAACCATGGAGCTTTTGGGCTCACTAGGCCAGACACTTCACCATCCTCCTGTGTAACTTCTCTATAGACATGGCATGGCTGTTGGACTTCACACTGAGCCAATCATTCAGTGACATACTTCACCTCCTCCCTCCATGCCCCTGACCCTCAGGTCTTCGGCCCACCTGAATGTCATTTTCTCAGAGCATAAAAATTTCAATCACCTCTTCTTTTCAAACTTATTCCAAGTAGGACCTGAGGTGCTCTCTAGTCTGTACATCTCCAAAAACCCAGCAGAAAGCCAGCAGGTACAGGAAGACTATTGTGTTTCTATAAACAGGTATGTCAAATGCAGGCCTAATGTATGATGGCAGTCACAAATGCAAGAGCAATTTTTTTTTTTTTTTGCTTACAATGAAAACAGGAAATTTTATATAACAAAGTCATATACTCTTCCTCAATCAGATATACGATTTTACTCTTTTCTCCCCCAAGAAGAAACCTTGGAAGAATCTCTTCTTGTTCTGGAAGAGAACCCAGTGTTTCATTTCATAGGAATTCTGTGCCCAGTGGAAGAACAGAATGTTGGAATAGAGTTTAATGAATTTGACTTGGAGTCTAAGTTTGCCTCAAATATGGAAGTGTAAACACAGCAATATCATCTCGAACCACACAGAACTTTGGTTTCTCTTTGGCACAAGTGCACAGAGTACCACAGTTGTACATCTACACATAGATTTGTTCTAGTTATATGAGGGAAAAAATCCAACTAGGCACATGTGAGGTTTTGCAGAGTCTCTTAATAATAATAAAACCCGATTATTATGTCTTAAGTGACAGTATAATTACAGACGGATGAACAGGTTTGCTGGCGCTGACCTAACCTGTTCTCTAAAGCACAAAAGGTAACTTTTGTAGTTCTCAGCGAGAAACCCCGCATTAAACAAAGAAGACTGAAAATTATGTCTGCATTTTGAAAGAAGGCCTAACAACATAGCAATAAAAAGAAAATGTAACCCCCAAGCAAATGCACAAAACCAGGGAAAATGGGAACACTTTAGGTTTCCTAAAAGAGTCTGGAACCGCAGTTGTCACCAACTTTAAGGAAGCAAAGACCCAAGTGACAGCAGTGTGCTTTCACAGGCTACAAAATAACTTATTCTGTGTGGGCTATCACTCCACACCCAAGACATTCTAAGTATTGAACTTCATATTCTTGGGATGAATTTTGAAGTTGTTCAACTTTCGTCTTAACTCGCCAGAGTGATATTTTATCTCAACAGCAACAAGGCGAGAAAACACCAGCACTCTGAACCCAGAGAGAGACCGTGGCAGGGCTCAATCCGGCTGCTATAGAATAGTTATGTACTAAATGCCCTCTTTGTATAAACAGACACCGTGTTCAAACCCAAGAGGGAGGAACAGGACGTCCACTGGTGTAGTATTTCAAAGCACGTTGCAGAGGGCCTGCAAATCCAAAGGCATTAATTAAATTATGACTTTTCTCTGGGTTTATTAATTTGTTTAAGAAATTCCTTGGAGTATGGCAGTTGAGGATGCATTTGCAACCGACAGTGCCTGCCTGCGCTGGTGGGCACACACGGCCAAGAGAGTGGCAGTCACCTTTCCGGCATCTGCTTCCTCGGTGGTTTTTTCATGGGGAGGCATACTCCAGGGAAATACACCTCGGAATCCCAGCAGCCGCAGAGGCTCCAGGCCCTGAGACGAAAGAGCACAATTCGTCTTGTATCAACACCCTGTAGTTGTAAAGCGCCCAGAGCGAGCCCAGCCGGGAAGGCACAGCTCCATCATATACCTGCTCGTGTTACAGGCTCTGGAATCAAAGTATTCTCACATGACACATTACTACCAATAACAGATTCCGGCTCCGTTTAAAAAAAAAGAAAAAAGTGGGTGGAGGGGGGCCACATATTTGTCCTGCTTTTGTCTAAAAACCAGAACCCAAGTACCAACTACTTCTCATTCTTTTCGACCTTTCAAGAAAGCAATGCAATCAACCAACTGCGGCTCCACCCAGAGCGCCTCTTATACTTACTTTTCTTACAGTTTTTGAGTGACGCACTACAAAACGATGAAAAAAAAAAGAAGAAGAAGAAGCAGAAGAAGGAAAAGCAGCAGCAGCAGCCTTCTCATGCAGGGCGTCTTCCGCCCTGCAAACTTGGCAAAAAACAAACTGGACTGAAACACAGCACTCTCCATATAAGGCAGCCCAGCTAAACATGTCATGCGTAATTTATGGGTAGCAGGCAGAGAATTAACCTTTGCGTGCACATATTTGGCCCAGATGGAAACCGGGCTGGACCGCCGCCCGGGAAGAGGGATGCGGAGCGGAGACAGGACCCGCGCTCGCCCCACAGGCCGGCAAGTTGCGCGTCCACTCCACGCACCTGTTCCCCGCCCCCGGCGCCCCGGTGCCCGCGGTGACAGCGCCCGCAGCGCCGCAGACCGGCCGCGGCGCCCCCGTGCCCGCCGCCCCGCCCGGCCGGCGAGCGCCCTCCCGCCGCGGCGGCAGCCCACGGCCCGAACAATGCGCGGGCGGAGGTGGCAGCTCACCTCTCACACGCTCTCGGGGCAGCCAGACTGCCCGGCGGGGGCCCGAGGCATTGTGGGAGTCATGACTCCGGACGCCGCGCGGGGACAGCCAACTTGTCAGCGCCCGTCACGCGAGCATCGCGCGCGCCGCGCCCGCTCAGCCGCAGTGGAAAGGCTGTTGCATGTCGCGGTGCGGCCTCTTATCGCCGGCTGCGCTTCCGCCGTGGCCGCGCGGCCCCTCCCCCGCCGCCCAGCCCCACCAGGAAGCCGGCGGCCTCGCAGCTGCAGCGCGCGCGCGGCGGCGCACGGCGCGGCCCCGCGCGCCCCGCGCCCGCGCCCTGCCCGGCCCGCGCGCCCCGCCGCCCCCGCGCCCCGCCGCCCTGCCCGGGCGCCCGCGCCCGGCTCCCCGCGCCCCGCGCTCTGCGGCCGCGCCGCGCCCTGGCCATCGGCCGCCCCCGGGCACGCGGGCTCGCGGAGCGGCCCGGACGCGGCTTGGCGAGGGCGCCGGCAAGGTTAGGCTGAAGGTTAGCCTCCGCTTAGGCCCCAACCTGAGGCTCCCAGGGCGCTGCCGCCCAGAGACGCACCCACGGTGCTGGAACCCGAAGGCTGGAACGGGCGGGAAAAGCATCCGCAGGACTGCGGGGTGGATCTGTCTCAGAACAGGCTGCGCTTGGTCTGGAAGTCCTCGGTATAACTGGTTGTCGCACAAGCACAGATACAGACCAGCGTCCCATCGTGTTCATGAATGATAGTTGGGTTGTAAAAACCCCCGAATTGCCTGCTCTGTGCTGTGCGATGTACAGAAAGTAGAGATCCTCCTGTAGAAGAAAATATTCTCCAAGATACTGAAATATTCCAAGGCAAATAAGCCATGCCGTTGCCTAAGCAAAAGAAAAAAGCCTCAAATCATAATTCACTGGCGCCTGAGATGCAGCTTGGCTGCACCTCGAATGGAAAGAATCCTGGGCTGCTGTGAGGGGATAACGTTTTGAAGATTTGGGGACAGGATTTCCTTCAAAATTAAGGAATTTGAGTAACTTGCCCAGGGATGATTCTGAGAATGTTTATTCCAGGTTTGGGACATAATTTGAGACAAAATGTAGGTATGGCACAATGTACCTCCAGAGAGGTCACTGGGCAGTGTAGAAAAGGGAGAGGCCAGTTTAAAAAGAAGAAAGGAAAACATCAGGAAAAGTGCTAAAGTACAGAATCTTCTAGAAAGACTAATAACAGAACTGAGGTCTTAACCCTTGGCTACATGCACAAAATATTTGAGTTAATGCTTTGTACTGATCACTTCCAGAATGAAGAAATAAGTTGATTAAACGGTGCCACTTCTCAGTGTTAATCATTAAAAAGTACCCAAGTCCCCACACAGTTGAAACAAAGTAAAAGGACACTGACACTTTCTCAGAGAACAGGGATGGGTACTTTCTATTTGCCAATCAGTAACTACCCAAGCTACAAGCTACGAGGACTTCCTTTCTTCTCAATGAGCATTCATTTCCACAACTACAGCAAATGTCTACTATGCCATAAATGCAAGAATGGATAAGAGAGTTCCTACACTCAAAGATGACACTTCTCAGAGGGAAGAGGCAACCCAATTAATTCTGCCTGAGGGACAGTGCTAGCTGTGGGGGCATGCCAAGGAGGACCCTGGGGAGAGTCAGGAAGGCCTCCTGGAGGAATTCCCCCAACTGGTGCCCTGAAAGGCTATAGAAGATGAAAGGAGGGCTGAGTTCCAATGGAGACAGAGAGCACAGCCAAGCCTCTCCAGACTTTCCAGGAGAAGGGAGGGAGGGTCCCACAGGGAAGTGGCTGCAGTTGAGGCTAAAAGTAGACTGTTGATAATCCAAAAGAGTTGTGGCTTTACTCTGAGAACTGATGAGCTAGAGAGGCCTGTGCGGTCAGGACAGTGAACAGAGTCTGGACTTGCAGAAAGACCTGCGGCAGCAGCCAGGAGGGAGAGTGACTGGAGTGTGGGGTGATGGCAAGGGAAGGGTGCATGGGTGTGGACACAGTGGAGAAGTGACTCATGCAGGGAATGAGGAAGGGAGGCGTCTTGGGAGACTTCCAGGCCCCTGGCCTAGCCTACTGGAGTGCTTGTTGCTTGCCCTTCTGTTTCTTCTGTGGGCGGCCCACTCTTTGTGACAGCAAAGGTCTAACTTCCTGACAGCAGAGCCACCTTTGCATCTGCTGGCAGTTTGCTGCCCCAGGTAGCTCCCATGTCCCTCTCCTAAGGTGCCTGGTGAGCTGCCATGGTCTCATCCACGAGTTAATTTTCCATTGTTCTCAGACCCTGTCAACTTCCAAGTTAGAGCTTCAGTGTTCTTTTTTTATGTGAGTCAGAAATTCACTTTATGCAGCAACATGGTGAAAAGAAGGACTTTGAACCTGAGTATGGTACAAGAAGGGAAATTATTTTTCTACTTCAGCACTACACAATAAAGGAACTGCTGGGAACAAAAGAGAAATTGAAACTGAGACAAAATTTCTGCTCTACCTAATGGAGCACAAAGAAATACAAGAAAGACCCTTGAATGTTTAGAACAGTAAAATAAATACTCTAGCAAAGAACAAGAAAGAAAAAAAATGTTATTTTACATTAGATAAGTAGAAAAGGAATGGCTAAGGAAACAACTCTTAAAACAAAATGGTAAATCGAGAACTCAAAACTGAGCCAAAGTAAATTGTAACATAAAACAATATATCCATTGGCTAAAGCTAATCTATTATCATTTATAATATAATATGAAGAGTGACATTTAAATTTTTGAAGCACTGCAACAAACACTAGATCATGTCAAAATATTAAATCAGGTTGCCAGCTTTCAACTACCAGTAGCATCCTAACCACATTGCAAATTGTGGAAATTACTAAGAAATCATTGCAGTAATAAAAAGTTAATAGTTCCCCATTTAGAACATCACTGATATTTCCTCAGTGCCAGGAGAGTACTCTGGTTTCTCTTACTCTGTAAAGTGTAGCTATAGTCCACAGGCCCATGAGTAAGTACATCCATAAGTACAAAAAGAAGGTCATTTGCGGGCGGAAAGGGAAATTATAGAAAACAATTTCAGATGAAATAAAACTACTTTTTCAGACAGAGGAAAGTGTGTTCAGTACAGGTTCCTGAAATACATCAGTCCAGTGAGTCTTAATTATACCAGTACATCCCTATAGGAATACAGATAAGGGATATGGTTTTTAAAGATAACATCAACTCTGTTTACCAATAATACAGATAAAAGAAATGGTAGCATTTATCTTTTTCAGTCAAATGGAGGTCTTTACCACACCCACATAAATGTGTGTGTGTGTGTGTGTGTGTGAGAGAGAGAAAGACTTTTATCTTTCTGTCCTACACGCCACATTCACAGCTCAACAAGCACTCACTGCCTCGCAAATGTAATTTCCTTTTCTGTCCCCTTCTCGCAAATCATCTAAGTGAAACTATCACACACAAAAAGATACTTTTAAAAATGGAAATGTAAAAAGGTCTTGAATCACTGATCCAGGAATGCCATTTTTATTAGACCAGGATAGAAATAATGAATTGAAACCTGGTGTCAAAACTGGGACTCAACGTCTGGTCCCTCCTTATCATGCTAAAATGTAGACGGTTAAGAGAAGAAACTTACAGAAAGCAATGAAGCATCTCAAATATACTTGTATGGAGAAACAGTTTTAAAGAGATGCATTAAATGTATTTTGTTATACATTTCACAGCAGGGGCAGAGGTGGGATACTCTTTCGTAGCCTGAATTCAAATTGTTCAGCTATATGATTAAGTACACTTGGTAGAATTACATGAATTCTGTTTATCTTCAAGGATGTTTGTATATTTCATGTGCAAAATAAGTTCTTTAAATGATGTCCATTATTCAACTGTAAATAACATGTATTCTATTATATAATTCTGTATATATAGTATATAACACAATATACATGCAAAATATATACTACTTATTGTACAAATCACATAAATGTGAAAGTATTATATAAAGTCAATATATTTATCTTAAAATGATATAAAAACTAAAACAGCAAAATATCAATTCCATTGTACATTTTTCAAGCTATTTTACCTAAAAGTTGAATCTAATCTTCAGTGTAACTACTTGGGGATCTGGCAATGGAGAAAGAGAAAGCAAATACAGTTCAGAATTAAAATTTCAGAGCCTAGAGTGTGAGCAGGACAGGATGTGGGTGACCTTCTGGCTCTGTCCCCTGTGAGGCCAGCGAAGAGCATCACATAGGGATGAGTAGACTCTGCACTGATGTCTTCTAACTCTTCAGGTCATTTGTTGTGTCTTTTTCCTGAAAGACAGTGGGGACAACAGGAAGCCCAGAGGTGGGCCTAGCAGCTGTCTATGAACCTGGTCAGTTTTACATCTTTCCTTTTCTCTTTCATTTATTCTTTCTTATCCTTTACCTTTTCTTTTCCTTCTCCTTCTTCTTCTTTCCCTACAGAAACCACTTTTTCACACAATGACTGTATTCACCTCACCGATGTTTACTGAGCATCAACCATAGCCGGGTCCCATTCTATATCCTGTGGTTACAGAGGGAACACAGATCACCTCCCCCAAGGGGTTTACATTCTCCTAGGATGAGACAAGCCCTAAACAAGTGAAGAATAAAGAAGAAGGTAAGCTCTGGGCAATTTCAGATGGAGATCAGCACTTGGAAGTAAAATAGGCTGAGAGTTGCTGTCAGGCAGGACATACCAAGATGGAGTAACCACAGGTAGGCAGCTGGGCCCTCCACTGGCAAGAGAGCAATGCCTGGGGAAAGACCAAGCAAAGCAGGAGAATCCTGAGGCCAAGTGTCCAGGGCCTGACTGTAGGGCTGTATGTCCAGGGATGCAGAAAAAGCAAAGGACTACCTAAGCCCAAGGAATTGACAGAGCAGCAAACTAACAAATTCATCAAATGGAAATGTAAGGCTATGATCTTGACCTTGATCTTTGTTAATGGTTATGTTAGAGGAGGTGGTGCACATGATCCAAATTTGCTTTTCATAAAGATGATCAGAAAACACTCCCCCCACCCTGACCCCAGTGCTGGGCAAACGTTCTACCTGTGAGCCAAACCCCCAGCCAAACCAGACAGCTCAGCTGCTGTTTGAGGCTGAGGATCTGTTCTCACAGCAAGACCCAGGGTGTGCCACTGCTGGGAGAGGGCAAATCCAAGGAGCAGCTCTGTCCACAAGGGTGAGGAGCAGCAAATTGCTGGAGGCCCAGCACAGAGGGTGACTAAGCTTAGTAGTAGGTCCGGCACACCTTAGAATCTTGCCTCTCAGGGCTGAGGAGGGTCCCTTGGATCGCCACCGCCATGCCTTGTGGCAAGTGAAGTTAGGTGGCAACCCTGTGTGGGGACTCATTTCTCCTTTAGCATCAACATAATATAGAATATTCAGTGTAACTTAAGATGCATACTTTTATGACAATCAGCAGTGATTCCATGTCCCAAAAACTGTTAGTCTGACAGTTTATTTTCTCTGGGCTTTTCCTCACATTTTTATTTATTTATTTTTATTTTTTACATAATCGATACTGTACTATGTATGCAATTTAAATTTAAATTTTTAAATTTAATCTTTTAACACAACCTTATGAAATAAATGGCATCCCATATTACTCATTATAATGAGGTAATAGGGCTGGAGAGCTGACCCCTGACCAAAGCCTCACAGCTACTAAGAGACGGAGAGGCCCGCCTCACAGTGTTTCCCAGCCTATATCCCAAGAGCCTAAATTAATCTGCTTAATGTGTAATATACTTCTAAACACTCTATCTAGGATGTAAACAGGACTTCTATGGACTGTTAGTAGGAAAAGAAAATGTCTAGTATTTTAGGGGGGATACCAGGGATTGAACCTCGGGGTGCTTAACCACCAAGCCACATCCCCAGTCCCCTTTTTTCAATTTTTTTTTTTGAGACAGGGTCTTGCTAAGTTGCTTAGGACTTCACTGAGTTGCTGAGGCTGGCCTCAAACTTGTGATCCTTCTGCCTAAGTCTACCAAGCAGCTGGAATTGCAGGTGTGCACCACCACGAAAGACTATAATGATGGTCTTTTAATAAATAAAACAAAAAAAATAGATGTAAAACAGATAGCCTGAAGGTCAAAGTATACTATTATCTAGTTTTGCTTATAAAATAGTAATTAAATGCAATATTGTACAACCTTCTCATAAAATTGTGTGTTGTGTGTTGTTGCTTAGCCCCAGAATTCCCACGTAATCTTTTAAAAAATAGTAGTGACAGGTCTTACAGTATTAATGTTATACTGAACTGTTTTATGTACTGTAATCCAAACATTTCTGCACATTAATTTTGATCCATGTAGGGAAACAAGAGCATGAAAAGTATGGTTATCACCTTTTTTATTTCTAAAGGCCAACACATTCCTTTAAGTTCCAGAGGGAGGGTTGATTCTTTGCCCAGTGTCTGTGATATCTGTCTCCTCACTTCATTCTCCAGGCCCCTTTCTTTGATTGTGAGGTGTCCCAGTTCTCTTTCCATTCCATCCTGTGCTCTCTCTGGACTGGTTGTTGGACCTTCTTTCTTTCTTACCAAGCTGGTTTCCTGAAATGACCTTCAAACCATGTTTCAAGAGATGCCCCAAAAGGACTTTGAGTAAGAATAACTTTGGTCACGCTCATCAGCAGGAGGAGTTCCACACTTACATCTTCTTCCTATCTTCCCTGTTTGCCTTGTTCACCAGTGTGGGAACTGAATAGTGTACAGTTGAAAATTAACTTTAGGGGCTGGGGATGTGGCTCAAGCGGTAGCGTGCTCGCCTGGCATGCGTGCGGCCCAGGTTCGATCCTCAGCACCACATACAAACAAAGATGTTGTGTCTGCCAAAAACTAAAAAATAAATATTAAAAAATGCTCTCTCTCTCTTTAATAAAAAAAAAAGAAAATTAACTTTAATATCTTAACATAGACATCAGTACACTGGCTTTTGCTCCAAATATGTTTAACAAGTATTTATTGAGCACCAACAATATGCCAAGAGCTGTGCTTGGCACCAGGGACGCAGGAATGCCTGAGGGTTCCTTGGGGTGCTCACAGGCTGGTCTAGCGAGGATCACGTTGGACACGAGTGTAGCAAATGTAATAATTCAGTTCAATCCAACAAGCCCTGCACCCTTACCATGTGCCAAGCAGATGGGAAGGAAGGCCAGCTGGGCCAGGCCTTGCTCTTCACCAACCCCCAAGCAGCTGGCAAGTGGTAAAACCATCCCGTGCATGTTAACAACGTCATGGCAGAAAGAAAGTCCCAGAGAAGGCAGCACAGGCCATTAGACACATGCCTTGATCAGAGGACACCTTCAACAAATCACTGTCCCGCACTGTGAGGGGAAACTTTCCTTTTCAGATGCTTTATGTACCCTCTTGAAAATTTACCAAGGAACAAGTCCACTTCCGGGAGCCAGAGGCTAGCAGGCAGAGGGATCCCCTGGACACCTCTGTGAACCCCAGGAGGGCTTTGCAGATTCTCCTCCTTGCCTCCCCTAGACCTCCAGCGAATCCACTAGGTGACAGGAGATTATCTGATTATAGTCATTCACACTAAGGTGAGAATGAGGTTTAGTCCATCAGAAGTGTTTGCTTTGACAGAGAACAGCTTGTCAACCCTAATGACCTGCTAATGGGCAGGGAGCCCTTCTCCTCACCTTCCCAGACTTCCCACTGACCTTCCTCCCCTTCCTGGTTCCCCTCCTTGGGTAAAGGATGAATGGAACTTGGTGAATTCAGGATTCTTAGGGACTCCAACTTCACACATTCTCTTTGAGCCCTCTTAGGAGGCCTAGGAGGTAATAATTTTGCTAGAAATGAGAACACTGAAACTAGCACAGTGGCTCTCAACTGTGGTTACATTTCAGATCAATAAACTACAATCCAGACCAATTAAACCAATTTCTGGGAGTGGCACCATGTATTGGCTTTTCTTAAGGCCCTCAGGTGGTTTCAGTACGCTACGACAAGGTTGCACTGGAGTTGAGAAAATGGAAATTTCTCAGGCTCCTTGGCAATCCGCTGACCTGCTCCATTTCTCCCTTTGGCAAGTAAAGTTTATTTGGTTCGATAAAAACAGTGTTATCTGCAGGAAAATCTGCCTCAAACAGAGTTAGGTTTGGATAAGCTGGTGTCCATAAGCTCCTAGAAACCTGGGAGTTAGAATACTTGTGGGAGCTAAACTGGAGGAGCAAGAAGATATTTTATCATGCACCTAGTTGGAGATGGAGCTTCTCAGGCAACCAAAATATGTAAGCATTCACCATCTTTGGGCTTAAACATAGACTAGAGAAGTGGCCAGGCTCACAGAGGACAAACTGACATATTCTAAAATATACAGATTGCTGTTTGCTTAAAATCCCGTAACCTCATCCCTTGCTGAGAAACTGTAATCATGAACCCCCATGAGAATGTTACAGCCTCCGGGACCCCCAGTGTGTCCTGGACCACTTCTTTTGTGTGTATATTCACATGAAGAAATAGCCAAACACTCTTCTGCAAATTTGACTCTGTTTTATAAGTTCATTTGACAAGTTAACCAAGTTAAATCATAAACACGGACAAATGAAAAAGATGCACCTCATTTGAAATTACTTTGAAGTTGGCACGAAAGTCTTCATTTACAGCCTTTGTGAATTCACCATCATCAGTCCAGGGGAGCCTCCTGGCCACTACTGGGTGGATATGAATGTCCATATTTTTGCAATGGGATTAGCAATGAGAAGCTGCTAACAGGGCCTGATCCATCCAGCCTGCCCAGTAATAAATGTGGAACATTTAAGCAATGTGGAACATTCTTTCCCTTTTTCAAATTTTTCTGCACATAGGTCACCAGGTCACCAGACACTGTTTCATTTTCATTCCAAACCTTATTGCTATCAACTTTCCTGCCTAGTCCCCAAATAGCCACTCAACACCGGCATGATTCTGGCCTTTCTGCAGTCTGAAGGCACAGGGTTAGAAAGACTGACCCCGAAGCTGCTTGAGTGTACAGTCTAGCAAGGATAATGAGTCTGAATTAGCAAATTATAATAAGTTCAGTAAATAATCTAAACGTGTAAAATGGAATAAAAGAGAAGATTAAGAGTGTATAAGTGGTGAATCTACACTCAACAGACAATTATCATTATTTTTCTGATCTCCCCCTTTGTTTGATTGAATTCAGATGTCTAGAATTATAGCCATTGAGAATCATCAAAGTACTTAGACTACCTGTCTACACTGCCTGGGTTCATCTTCATTTGTAAGGACAGAATTCTGTTACTAGTTGCCAGAAATACTGACTTTATTTCTGTTAAGGGCCAGGATGTCCATCATGTGGCCCCAAGGGCAAGTTTGGAAGAAATCTGTAGCTAACATTATTGCTATGCCCTCGCTATGCTCTTGGATGGTACTTTTATTCACTTCTTAGGCTTAATCTTATAAAGTGATGACATCTGTGGACAAAGTCAGCCTCTGATATTTTCAGGGAGTATAACATGTCGGCTTTTGAATTAATATTTGAAGAAAAAAGAAAATCCAATTGTATTATCTTTTATTGTGCCGTAGTAAATGCTCTTTTAAAAATCCTTTTTCCTGGTTGTAAAGTTATTGTTCTATTCTTGGTTATAAGGTGTTACATGCTTATTTAAGTAATGCATCGAGTGCCTATAACAGGAGTTTCTTGGTTCTGTTCAAGGTGGCATGGTAAAGATGTTTATGTGGGATTATTTCAGACTAGCAATAGAGCAGTGATCTGTAACTCCCACCCCTGTGCCTACGCCATGCCCATGCCTTCTACAGCTTCAGATGCCCACGTTCCTGCAAAAACACTCTTCTATTTGTCCTTTAGCCTTTGAAATTAAGTAAAGAAAAAGTTAACTGTACAAAGGCAGCCGGCCACACTGACCCTCTATCTTTATACAATTGGGCATCTCTAAAAACAGTCTAAATTACAGACTTAGCCAGGACGGTTTTCCCCCGGGGAGGCCTTTGAGATCTGTTTATTCCTACGGATTTCTGGTAGGTCTATCTGGAAGATGCTGTAAGTAATCTGGCAGGCCCCTACACAGCAAGCCCTCCATGTGGCACTGGAAGGTGTTAGCTTTGCTCCATCCATCCTAAACTTGTGGGAAAGGGCATGCTTGCCACTGATCTGCAATTCATAGGAGGCAGCCCCAGTATTTATGGGGAGGAAGGACAGTGTGGATGACATGTGACATAACTTTGGATACCTTCCTCACTGTGGTGGAAGAAGCAGCCAAATGAAGTAAATCTATTGGGTTCACCACTAAATGAATAACTGGGTGAATAAGAAGAGAACACTGTCTGATCTGGGGCTCTGGGCAACAGGTTGGCACTTGCCAGGCACCTGGGCCAGTTCCCAGGTGCAGCTGCCTTCTTGCCTGTCTTTCCTGCTGCTGCCGTTGGCAATCGGGCATCCCACGCCCCCTCCCCCTGTGTGGGGCCATGACCTGGGTAGGCCTCCAAATATTTAGAAGAATCAGGATGGAAATAAAATGGAGCATTATTTAAGAGTCTGCTCCTCTGCCCAGGATTGCTGCTCCTGAGTGATAGAGACAGGCTTCAGAGTCTATTATTAAGCATGAGATAGTGAACGATTGCTTCAAGTCACAGTTTCCTGAGGACTTCAATGGCTACTTCACGGAAAGATGATAATGAATGACTTAAGAAAACTGTCCTAACATAGGTGAGGTCTTTGATACATTATGGCTATTGCTATTATTTAGTGGATAGTAACTGTGAATTATTTTTTAAGGAGAGAGAGAGAGAGGATTTTTAATATTTATTTTTTAGTTTTTTCGGCGGACACAACATCTTTGTTTGTATGTGGCGCTGAGGATGGAACCCGGGCGGCACGCATGCCAGGCGAGCGCGCTACCGCTTGAGCCACATCCCCAGCCCGTAACTGTGAATTTTAAAATATAATTTTACAAATAATAAGCTCCTTTTCAACTTCAGGTCCCTCCAAAATGTCATGATTTAAATCAAATCATAAGAAGTTAGGAGATATTCAACTACTTTTTAGGAGATAGTCTACCTATAGGGACAGAGATGCCCTTGCAGTCTTTGAGTGGGTAGGCAAGATGTCATTAGAAAGGGGCCCCATGTGTCCCCTGCAATGAAGAACTGTCACTTTGGAAAGGTGGCCTTTCCTTGGCCAGTGCATGGCTTTCTTTGGTCCAAGCTTGCCCACCACTCGCACTGGATGAGGAAGAAACCTAGAAAAACAAGCCAAAGACAGCTAGGCAAAGGCATCTGCTGCCATGTGAGAGTGCATGGCAAGTACTTCACGGGAGCCACTTCCTTTGGGGCCATGTTTGTTAAGAATATATCTTTCAACCCAGTCAGAGCTATTGGCACAGGATGGAAATTTCAGTTGCTTTCTTGCTTCTTTTCTTTCCTTTGCATGAGATTGAACCCAGGGTGTCGCACATGCTGCCCAAGTGCTCTGCTGCTGAGCTACACCCCCAGCCCTCTTGATTCTTGTAAGTAATACCCGTCAGGAATTGCTCAGAGTGCTAAGGGGAGAAAATAATGACCATGTGTTGCTAAGTACTATTCAGGAGCAAAGACTTGGTCAGTAGGAACAGTGATATCACCCACAGAAGGAGGACTATTGATACTTTTGAAAGATTCTTTTTTAATACAAGGGGTTGCCAACGTCTCATTGTCCAAAACCAAACAAGGCAGGAGGCCCCTGGGCTCCAGAGAAGGCATCCTTAGCACCCCCTCCTGGGGGTAACCAGCCGCCAACCAACCAAGCCCTAAACCCACACGTCCTGTGTTCCTTTCCTGAATCTAGATCATGTCAAAAATGTGTAATTTGTTTCTTAATTAACATAAAAAGTTGTGTGTATTTATCACGTACAACACAATGTCTTAAAGTACAGTATAATGCACTGTGGAATGATTGAATCTAGCTAATTAACAAATGCATTGCCTCATATAGTTATTGTTTTTTTGTGGTGGAGACACTTAACATCTACTCTCTTAGTGATGAAATATTCCTGGTAGGATGGCTATTATGGAAAGACAAAAATAGTCGTTGACAGAGATATAAACAAAAGAGAGCCTCGCACACTGTTGGTCGGGGTATAAATTGGTGTAGCCACTATGGAAAACATACACAGGTCCCCCACCCCCACCCCATGATTAAAAACGAAAACACCATGTGATCCAGCAATCTTGCTTTTGGGCTTATGTCCAAAGAAATGAAATCAGTATGTGAAGAGACATCTGCACTCCCAAGCTCTCCATCAATAGATGGAGCCTATTGTTGTACTTAGTGGAGTGTACTTAGTAAAGAGGCACACATTTTTGACGTGAACTAGATTCAGGAAGGGAACACAGGATTTGGGGCTTAGTTAACAGGCTTTCAAACAATGGACGAAGAAAATGCACACCACTCATCGGGCAGGAAACCTAACACCCTCATAATTCTAGTCACTGTGCCTCTCACCCGGTTGGCCAGGTCAGGAAGTGCTTAATGTCTCATGCTGTCCTCTGAGACTCACTGCAGATAATCACAGGTTTGTTGTCTCCTGTGTCTGCACTTGGGGACTGCACCTGCCTCACACTCTGCAGTGACGTGACAGTGTGGGGGTGCAGCATACCTGGACAAGTAAATGACAGTTGGACAGCATTGCTCACCCAGCTCCTAAGCCATGGATATCCCCCCAACACAGCAGCATAACGGTTGGGAGTTGGGGCTCCCTGCAGCACTCTACACTGAGCTGGTAGTCGCCAAATGTTCATCTGCTCGCCTTAGGGTCACAACCAGCCTCTCTTCCTCCCTGTTCCCGTGCTGCTGGCTCACATAGCCCAAGGCCCCCTACCAGATTTTTTATTGCCAGCTTTTGACCAAAACCAGAAACAGAAGACTCCACATTTGTTGTCATTAACTTTGGGGGTGTGACTAGTGGAGGTTGAGTCCATTCACTCAATTAAAACATGTCCTTTCCAGTCATCTCTTTGCTACAAACTCCCTCCCACGTCACCTCCCTCGACCTCTCCACCCCCACAGGAAGTCAGGTCCAACTAATGCTGGGGCTTAATAGGTAATAATTTAGATCATTTTTGGATCTCTTGGAATAATTTTAAAATGTTAGAGGAGATTTATAATTACTGTGGAAAATGACAAAGTTGCTTCTATTTTTAAGAGGAGCAGGCTGATGTTGACTTGGGCCCAAAAGTCACCGGTGTCGGGTTTGGGGAATAAACAAGGGCACATTTGTGATCTCTGGGGACTGGAAAACAGCCTCCATTCTAGTCCTTTCCATCTCATATGGATGCAGAAATCAAGGTTCACGGCAACACCATTACCGGACACCAGTGTTCAGACTTGCACCTGGCTGAGACCAGGGTCAATTATTCCGTGCCAATTCTGCTGAAAGTCGTAGGCTGACAAATTTAAATAATATTTGAGCCCTTTTCACTTTGATCAAATCTGACCTGTTATCAAAATGAAAAGGCAAGAAAATGTAGTTAACCTCTGAAGGTAGACCTGCCTTTTCAGGACCTCATCTAATATAATAATTCATCTCCCAAAAAGCTGTTGAGCTATGTAGTAATTTCTGCTTTTTTTTCAAACAATAGTTTCCTGGGCCTGTGTCCACGGTGCATGACGAGCGTCCTCATCTCCCTCCTCCCTCTAAGACCCACCCTCCAGTCTACTTCTCGAATATGCCACACTCTTTCCTGTCCCTGTTCATGGCAATCATTTTTCCTGGGCTGCTCTTGCCCGAGTCCCCTGCAGGGCAACTACCCTCTTGTCATCCAGGGCTTGGCCTGAGCCTTCCCCTCTCAGAGGCCACCTGGGTAAGAAGCTTCCCTCCTCTGGTTTTTCATTCTGCTACCTTTTTTGGTCATATTGCATTAAAAGTCCCTTTTAAAAATATCCTTCTTTTCTGGTTTGCTCATCGTCTCTCCCTCCATGGGCTCCTTGAGGGTTCCTGGACCTTATCTGTTGCTGTTTCCAATGAGTGGCACAGTGGCCCATGCCCAGGACTGGACAGGTGAGTGCTGAGCAGCCTGTTTAAGATGGAAACTAGCTTCTCAGGAGAATTAAAGCCCTCCTCACACAGCCCACTTCCTGAGATGAACCCCAAGGCCACCAATCACCTCTAGGATAGGACGATAGAGCAGAAGGAAAGGGCTTGACGTTTAATTCATGCACTATTAACATCAGTTTTCATTTCTCTAATTTTTTTCTGAACTTTTCTTATCCCAACTTTCTCCAGCTAATGAGCTGCTTTCAGTGGCTTGAGTCTAGAGCTACCCTGCAGTGCACGGCGGGCCATCCCCGCACATGAGTACACTTCTCACTTGTCTCACAGGACACTTCAAATTTTTCAGGCTGTGGCTGACACTCTACTTCTTCTGATATTTCTTCTACTAGACTATAAGTTTTTTTCCCTGGATGGCATCATTAAATCTATTTATTCTTTTTTTTTAAGAGAGAGAGGGAGGGAGGGAGGGAGGGAGGGAGAGAGGGAGAGAGAGAGAGAGGGAGAGAGAGAGAGAGAGAATATTTTTAATATTTATTTTTTAGTTTTCAGTGGACACACATCTTTATTATTATTTTTATGTGGTGCTAAGGATCGAACCCAGCGCCCCCGTGCATGCCAGGCGAGCATGCTACCACTTGAGCCACATCCCCAACCCAAAAATCTATTAATTCTTAACAGTATCTAAACCACAGATTTGCCTGCTTTGCTTCTCAAAAAACAGTGGAGGTGCCATAATTACATAAGGAAAGTCCAACCTAGAGACAGATGCACCCCGATTCATCTTGTGACCGTTTTCCAGCTACTATGCCTCTGAGTTTCTCCTTTTTTCCTTAAATCTGTAAAATGGGAATAATGATCCTCATTTCAATCTGTGACCAGCATGCAGAGCTGTGACATCTGCCAGGCGGATGGTTCCTAAGGAAAGTGCTGGGGGGACAGAGCACCTCCATCGGGCTTCAGGAGGGCCCAGATCCTGGGCTGTCAAAGCACCTGGGTGTCTTTCGTGGTGGGAAGGGCAAGGGTGTGGGGCAAGCTGGGCTTGCCCCCAGGGATTCGCAGGCGTTAGTGGCAACCACCATGAACTTGTTTCTCTTTAGCTCAGGGGAAAAGAGACCCCACAGAGGGACGGAGAACTTCCCCACTTGACATCTCCAGCAACCACTTTTTGGTTTCAGTTCCATGCACTCAACATGAGCCGTGTGTCTCCACCTGATGGTGGCATGGCCACTGGGAGGGCTGCCGTGGCCAGGGCCTCCTGGGGACAGCTCTGGGACAGCCCTGGGACACGAGTACTTTCATGTTGCCCATTTGATTTGTATATGAGGTTCAGAAACATTGGAGTCTTTGGCTTGATCATCATTTATGCATTGAGCACAGACTGGGCTCTGTGCATCTGAGTACAAGCTGAGGATGAGCCTGGACCACACAGCCCAAGTCTCTGCCTTTCTGGAACTTGCATCCTTAATAGGAAGAACAGGCAACAAATCCTTGAATAAAGAAATAAAGATTACAACTTTATGCAGGGCTCAGTGGCCCCACCTGCCATCCCAGTGGCTGGGGAGGTTGAGGCAAGGAGGATTGCAAGTTCAAAACCAGCCTCAGCAACTTGGTGAGACCCTGTCTCAAAATAAAAACAAAAAGAGCACCCCTGGTTTCAATCCCTGGTATTAAAGAAAAAAAAAAGCTTTTGCCATATTAATGATAGTGACTGGGCTAGGGACATTGTAAATATCTAGTTGGTCATGGGAGACTTCTCTTAGGAGAAACATTTGGGCAGAGACCTGAATAAGGAAATGATTGTGTCACAGAAGGTGTAGGAGGAGCATGCCAAGAAGGGAGGAGTGAGCATTTGCAAAGCCCAAGAGGCATGAATGAGCTTGGGGTACCCTGAGGGCAAAGTGGAGGAGTGGAGCCAGGATCTGGTGAGTGCAGAAGTGGGGGGAAGACTGTGAAGGGGGACAGGTAGGCAGAGACCAAGACACAGCCATAGGAGGAATTTGAATTTTATCCTCATGAAAATAAAAATCAATTGAAGAATCTTGAGCAGGGAGCCACATAGTGGGATTTGTGTCTCAGATTATGGCAAGATTGCAAGGAAGAGAAAGAGCTTCCTAGGAGGCTGAACGAGGAAAGAGACGAGGGCTGGGCATGCAACTGGGTGATGGAATGCCTCCTGGCATGCAGGGGCCCCAGGTGCCATCCCAGCACAACACACACAGACCAACAGAGACCACAGCGTCCTATGCCATGCTCAGGGGAGAGTCTGCTCAGCGTTGGCAAGTATCTTGGATATGCAAAGATCTTGCTGGTAGGTGGAGTACAGAAGAGGGAAAGTCAGAGGAAACCACCTGAGCAGCTGGGGTGAGGTGATGCTCTTTATTGAGGAGAGAAGATCGCATAGCATCAGAACAGGTGGGAAAGGAGGTTTTGTTTGGGGCATGTGGAATTTGAGATGCCTGTGAGCAGAGGTTGTCTACAAGTCCAGAAGTGGCGGAAAGTTAAGGCCCTTTGACTTTTTATTAGTCATTTGTGCGGTGAGAGACACTTGGTCATAGAAAAGTGATTTATTCAGACCCACAGTCAGAGGTTGTACAACCTGGAAATCAATCTTTTGAGACTGACCCACTTTCTCTTCCCACCACAAATATCATAGCCCGTTTACTGGAGTAGAATATGGGAACTGTTGGAGACAGGGATAGTCTATAATCATATACAAAAGGTAGAGAATTTTTTCAGTGCTTATCTATTGCTAAAATTCATAGTTTCTTCTTATTTCCTTACATAATTGTTTTTCTGTAAATAGGATGCTGTCTGCACATTTAACTAAAAAAAGAAAAAGAAAAAGCTTCTGGAATCCATAGGGTTTACCAAGTATCAGTGTGACCATAAATAACTACTTCATTTTCTGAAGTTGTCACTTTTTAGAATATCAGAGAGTAATATTCTTTGATATCAAACATCCGAATATCAAATATTTAGACTTCAGGCTCGAGGTAGATTGATTAGAATTGAAATACAAAAAAAAAATTGATAACTCAAGTAAGTATTTGTGAATTCTGTCAATAACATTTGAATTAGGCCACATGGGGCATAATAAAAATGACTAGGGTGAGTAGCCCTTTGTCTCCATGACTTAGAAAAGAAATATTTAAAATAAATTTAGAGAAGCTGAGGCAGGAGGATGGTGAGTTCAAAGCCAGCCTCAGCAAAAGTGAGGCGCTAAGCAACTCAGTGAGATCCTGTCTCTAAAAATAAATAAATAAATAAAATAATCTACTCAAAAAAATAAAAGAAAACCAATAAAAACTGTAAGGAAAAAAGCCCCAAAGCTGGAAATGAACTGGACCAAACTTAATTGTATTTGAAATTAATACTGTGGTCACCTTGAGTGGAAAGTAAGAAAGAGGGAGGGAAGGAGGGAGGGAGGAAGGAAAAGAGGGAAGGAAGAATCCAGGCAACTTATAAAAAAACATTTCTGGGAGGTGGGTGTGCCCGGGAAGAAGTGCGCACAAACCCTGAACACTGCTTCAGAAGATCTACTTATCGCAGTGATTTAAAGGAAGCAATTCTATAATAATTCTAGACATGCCATAGAACTGACAGGTGTATAAACACAGCAGTGTTGTTGGCATCCAGGGACTGCACCCTGGACTGTGGGAGGCAGCAACACTGCGAGGACAGGTTGAAGAGGAAACACCAGTGAGCACTGGGTGCCCAGAGTACACGTGTGTGGTAGCCATGTCTGCATGTAGATGAATACTCACATGTGTGCCTGCATGATCATTGGCATGCAGATTGTGTGCTCATGTTATTGGTGTGCGTGTGCATTAATGTATTTCTGCGGCCAGTGGTGGGGAATACACTTAACTGCCTGTTCAGGTTTGGGTGGGAGGTGTCCCCAAAAAGCTCATGTGTGGGACAGTGCAAGAGGGTTCAGAGGACAAATGATTGGGTTGTGAGAGCCTTAACCCAATTAGTGAATTAATACCCTGATGGGATTAACCAGGTGGTGACTGGAGGCAGGTGGGGTGTGACTGGAGGAGGTGGACATTGGGGGGCATAGCTTTGGGGTATATATATTTGTGTCTGGTGAGTGGAGTCTCTCTTCTGCCTGATCGTCATGTGAGCCGCTTGCCTTTACCACACTCTTCCACCTTGATGTTCTGCCTTGAGGATTGGAGCCTGCTGTTCGTGGACTGAGACCTCTGAAACTGTGAACCCCCAAATAAACTTTTCCTCATTTAAAATATTCTTGTGAGGTCTTTTAGTCAGAGCAGTGAAGAAGCTGATTGAAACACCACCTGACTTGGGTACCTAAGGCCACTCTCTAATACAGAAATGACGGTGAAGGCTTCCGGGGCGGGGGCAGGTGGAGAAGGTGCTCACTCCTAGGATGGGGACATCACCAGGACTCAGACAGAACGACGGAGCTCCTGTGGTTAACTCTGGACAACGTGATATCACATAATTAAGGCAGTAGAGAACTGTTGAAAACCTGGGAGTGCAGCAGTTCATACAAGAACATAGGGAAACACAAAATCCATATCATTCAATAAACATCAGAGAAGAAGTTCTTGTGTTTACAGCAGAATGGAAAAGACGGGTGTTAACGCCGACGAGTGATAAGTTGAATAATCATAATTTTGTAATCTTTATAGAAAAGACTGCCCCAGATGGGAAGGTCTGTGACTGTGGATGCTAAATCCCCGGGAGTTGGTGAGGAGTCATCACTGCACCCCAGAGTTCAACGGAGCCTTCAGCAGCAAAGAGCCCCCTCGCCAGGTGGGACCAGTGAGCACCAGGTACCTCTATAGGTGTCACCCTGAGAGGCCATGTCACCAAGTGGGACAGGTGGGTACCATGGGCCTCCATGGGTGTCAGCAAGAGAGGCCACGTCACCTGTGCAGTGCTCTAGTCGGAAATGCAGAATTGCAATAAAATCATGAGGAATTGACAAACACAAAACGAGAAACATGCTATTAAGTGGAAAAATACCTCAGGTAATAGTACTGCACTGTATATTTCAAGAGCAGCAAGATAGGATGTTGGCACCATAAAGAAATGATAAACATTTGAAGAAATAAATGCATTCAACCTGATTTGAACATTATACTATGTATATAACATCACAAGGTGGCCCATACATGTATACAGGTTTTCTGTTTTATGTACCATTAAAAATAAATTGAAATTTAAAAACTAAATTAAACAGTATTGGTGTTCTTTAAAATCTTCAATTTCATAAGAGACAAAGACATGATATAAAAATGTCCCACATTAAAAGAGCATAAAGGGACGTGACACGTTCAAGAGATCTATGGTACCATATCATCACTATGGTTAATAACAATGTATGGAATTCTTGAAAAATGCTAAGAAAGATTTTCAGTGTTGTCATCGCAAAACGCAAGTAGATGGGGTAAAGCATATGTTAATTAGCTCAAATTCCACAATATATGTGTCTCAAAACAATATAATATACACAGGAAATACATGCAATTTTATTTGTCTATTAATTTTTTTTAAAAGAGAGATGGCAACTTAAAGTGATAGCTGATTCTAGACAGGATGATCTACTGGGGAGAAATTGCTATTAAGAATATTATTAGATAAGCAACAAAACTCGGAAATGGACAAATATTAGATAAAAGAAATGCATTGTTGCAAATTTATGAGGCAGCCACTTACGTGCCACTGGGACGTAAGAAAATCTCTACTCTGAGGAATGCACAGAATTAAAGGCCATATTATGCATAACATGCACTCAGTGGTTCAGGGAAAAAAATCATAGAAATGGATAAAAAAAAAGAGTAAGAGCCAATTAGAAATCAAATGTGGGAAAATAATGGGATCAAACAAATCTAATCAAGGACAGAAAGGTATTCATTATAATTTTTTTCCTAGAAACGTTTTGAGCTTGAAATTATTCCAAAATAAAAATATTTTGAATAATTAATAAGAGTTTCTGGTGAGCATTTTTAAAAAACTTGCCACCACACACATAGGATTTTATTTGATTTTATTTGCTCAGAAAACAACTTAATTTCATGGCGAGGACTTCTGCGACTCCTCTAAGTCAGATCTATTCACCATGACAAAGAATAGACACAACACAACTACATAAGTTCTTTTCTTGTGCAAGTGAAAATAAAATGAATGAAGATATATTTTTAAAATTCTACTAATTTTATTTATATTTTCCAGAATCAGAACAAACTGTGGTGATGTTTTTCAAAATCATATTACTACGTATTTGTTTCCAAGGTGAGAATAATATTGAGAATGTGGTAACTACTACTACTACTAAAAAAAATACCTAAAGGCTTATAATAAGATATGTTTAAAGCAAAATAATTCCTAGGTGTGCATGGAGCAACACCTTTAGGCTCATTTGATTTATGATCTGTTTTCCATTATTCCACTGCCAGCTAATGATTTTAATTCATTTTTCCTTGAATTTTGATTTAAAAACACAAATCTGGTATTTATATCAATGATGTCAAATATAACAAATGTTAAATAAAGTATTATTAAGTAAAATGTAATATTTTTGGCATACATATACAATGGCAAAAAAATAAAACTGGAAATAATCTTGAAAACATTAAATCTAAGTGCCAAATTTTAGTTCATAAAAAATACTAAAAAACATTAATGTTGTCAAGAAAGTGATGGAAATATAACAATTCTCAACAAATAATTTGTATTTTAAAGATTAAAAAATTAGCAGTGTTTTTAAATGTTTAAATTTTTTACAGTGCAGATGTATAAGTCAGACTGCATTTCATTTATTTTTTTTAAGTAGAAATGTTTAGAAATACAAAATGGCTTCCTTTATCTTTCATATTTGCACAAATTGCTTCGTGTATGAAATGAGATGCACACTCTATCATAACAGGCCACATTTGCTCTTATAGCAGTTATTTTGTGAACACAGTAATTTTCCTGTTTATTAGTACATATTTCTAGTATAGTATATGTGAAAATGTTAAGTGTGACACTTATTTGGAAGTCACATTCGTTAAAAATAAATAAATGGAAGTTCTATAGAGATAGAAGACACAAAATTGTTTCTAAAAGGCTAAAAGACGTATATTATCTAGATTTAGAAGAGTTTTGGTTTTGCAATCAGAACATTCTTAGCTCGTACGCAAACCATAAATTTTCTTTCAAGGCAACTGACTTCCTTCTCTTTATTGGTACAAAATGGAAAATGATGGAAAGAAGAAAAAAACAAAACAACTAAGTAAAAAATAAATGTTTCAATGTTCTTTTGGAAGTCTTGTCATTTATGTCAAAAACAAATGGCATGGTTGTTCCTAAGTGAAATCATTGTTTGGAAAATAATATATTTGCCTATATGTCAGGGTGGGACAGCGCTCTCTGTAAGCTGGTCAGATTCTTCTAGAGGGAGACTGGGAGGTCCTTCTGGGAAGCAGGAGGACACACCCATTAACAGGGAGAGTGGAGGCCACTTGGCTTTCTCCAGTCACACATACCACCTGCGAGATGGCCCGTAGGTCGCTAGATCAGCCATGTTTCATTAGGTCAGACCCCAGGCTTCACCATGCCATTGAGCAGCTGTCTGGTTCCAAGTTTTATAAGACTCAAGGAAAATATCTGTCCTGAATAATTGTCGCATGAATATACTCTAATGAACCGTAGTAAAATACGTCTCTGTAGTTCAAAAGTCAAAATTAGTTTTTGAGCAATGAATTATTCACAATGTGTCTAATTTCACTTAAAATTTTTGGATTCCGCAGCAGATTCTAACTGCTTTTTAAAAATAACAGCATGTGAGAAAAAAAATGCAATGCTATTCGCGACAAGAAGTTCCCCTCAGTCACCCCTGTGTGTCCTGGAAGCTCGGCCAAAGGAGCACTCCGTTTTTTCTTCTAGAAAATAGAATTTTCACAAGGAGAGAACAAATTCTAAACTCATTTTCAACAAGATAAGACTGGGCTGTTCATTCAGACCTTAACAAGAATTACCACAAATCTGTCCTTCCAGAAGGACAGCATTTTCTCGGGCTGCTCTGGCCTTCATTGGCCATTTCCTTAGGCTCCATTTTCTCAGGGCTGCT
Source organism: Marmota flaviventris (assembly GCF_047511675.1). Classification (NCBI taxonomy): domain Eukaryota; kingdom Metazoa; phylum Chordata; class Mammalia; order Rodentia; family Sciuridae; genus Marmota; species Marmota flaviventris. The sequence continues at coordinate 108,527,667 of NC_092505.1, read as the reverse complement.
TATCCCCCAGAGAGAGCGACATGCACTCACTGTCACTTCCCCGTAATGCTCAACAGTCCACCATGTCAAAATATCACATACGCAAAATTGTGTCCATTCAAAACCACAATTGTTTGAAAAAAAGAGATGGTGTTAAATTGGTATTAAATTAACATAAGTTCTAATGGAATTAGTGCTTAATTAGTATGTGGCACCTAAAGACAAAGATGCACAATTTTAATGGATTTCTCAAAAGATCATCTTAATTTTAAAATTCTGATCTAGCCCAAAATGTCAAAGTTGTGTCCTTAATTCATTTCCTGAATTTATAATACTACCAACCTGCTTTCCTTTTCCCTGCGATAAAGAGACACCAACTATTGTTATAGCATATTACATGAAAATAGATTTTTTACAAAAGTGGGTACCAGGTAATGTAATAAACCAACAGGTCCTGGTGGTTCTATTGGTTCTATGACATATTTCACAAATTTTACAGAATTTTATAAAAGATAAATCCATTTATTGAAGGGATAAGAACTTTCTTCAAGAAAGTCATGATTTTAGTCGAATTCAAAAAGCAAACCAAATCAAGTGAGCATTCTGAAACATTACTTGGGATATTTACTTCGGCAAATCTCACACAGGCCATGTATAGTGTTCACCTCAAAATGTTTCAATGACAGAGTGCTCAGACGAACTTCCCTGCTTCCACACAACATGACAGAAATTGTTCACTTAAATCTGCATTTTTCTTAAAGCTATATTCAATGAAATATCGGTAATGTCTTCACTGAAGTATAAAGAAACCAACAGCTTTTAAAAGGAAGATTTAAAAATTGCTGTACCTTGAAGACAATTATATAAAGTAGAGTTGATCTGAGCTGCTATTGTCCTGGACCCGCACACCAGCAAGGAGCAAGGGTCCTACAGGACCTAGATTATCCGGGGACTTACTAACAAGATCAGCCTCAGTCTATGTTGGTCACCAACCATCACTTCAAATGATCTTTGTTTTAGTTCTTACTCTAATTTTAAGTATTATAACTACCAATTAATCTTATTAGGAAAACCATTTCGAAAGTCAGATTTACTTATTTAGACTTTAAAATCATGCTATCATCACAAATTACTTTAAGTGTCATCATATGATGATATAACAAACAGCACTAGAATGTTACATTCAAAATAATTCAATCTATTTTCGCGGTGGGTAAAAACAAATGTATTTTTTTCCAAAAGGCTCAACTAAATGGTTTTTCAAAATGAACAAGAGATCCATGTGAGAGAATTTAGAAATGGTAGGAATAAACAGATGGTAGGGGAGGAAGCAAAGTTCTCTTTGTTCATCCAAAAGTTTCTTCACACACAAGAAAGAGAACGCTTTACTTTGCAGGTAATATAAGTTGGAGAGCACTGATAATTTTTTAAATTTCCTGGCTTTTTAGAAGGTTACAAGTGAAGTTGAAACCGTATATTTATGCAAGTCTTTTATTTTAAATATTTACTACTCGCTTGAGTGAAATATCAGGTCTACAAATCTATTTTATAATCTGTTCAGCATTTACATTTTTGGCATATAAATAGCAACCCAAATCCTAAAATATGAACAACGTCGCTTTCTTCTTACCTCTTTGTCTTATCTACAGCTGCTCGTCAAGCTGCTCCACTGGTGAGTTGAACTCCCTGCTCTTCAAGGAGATCTGTTTCTCTACCCAGCTCTCTTCTCTAGTCACGTGACTTTTTTTTTTTCCTCTGCAGAAGGCTAGTGCACCAAAAGAGGAAGTTGTGAAACACCAGAGTCATTATGCTTTATAAATTCTATGGGAAATGGTGAATTATTCACAAAGCTTACACTCGGAATCATGGAAACATGCTATAATCTATGCATCTATGCATAAATAATTAATGTATAAACATATTTATCTGTTAAGCATATTTTAGAAAAGTTAAGTTCTTAAAATCTATACTTGATTAAGTAGGCTCATTTACATAAGGAAACATCTTCTATGTGTCTAATGATAATTATAAAAAAAGGAAGAAAAACTGTATGTAGAAGAAGAAAACTGTGAAAGTAATATATGGGGCATACACTTACTTTTATATGTAGTTAATTTAAAGTCTCTGCAGTATAACCTAAATGATAATCTGACTGTAAGCATCTGAGAGAGAGAAAGAGACAGAGAATCCAAGTTCAAGAGCAGTAAGTGGACATTTTCCTGGAATTTGGGTAGTGGTGTTTTTACCTATAAGTCTTAACTTCCTTTCTCATGCATACTTGCCTGTTACATACAGATAAAGCATTGCAAAACTGAAACTGTTGCTTATCCACGATCTCTCATAATTCAAGCCACAAGAGTGAAAAACAGGTGCAGATCTTGCAATGCTGAGCGTATAACTGGTTAATTTTCTTCCAAGCTGGAGAAGTAAATGGAAACATTTAAAGGACCATAGGGACAATGGTTGGTTGAAAAGGAACAGAGACAGTTGATCAAAGAAAATGCTGTGGTCAACTTCAAATAAAAGGATATCTGTCTGTCTAAATATACATATAGGTACACATTTCTCCCATGCCTAGGTTACCCAATAATAAAAACCATGGGTGGCAAACTGATGGCAGTTCTTCCAACCCTCCCTTGCTCAATGGGGAAGTGGGAGGGGGGATTGCAAGAATGACAGTAATTATGCAAACCTCCACACACTGCAAGACTTTAGGAACTAGTGGCTCTCAGAGTATCATATTCTTTGCTTTTCATTTAATAATATTTCCAAAGAGGCAACAGAGTAGGGAGTGATTAGAAATGGGAATATTTTTTATTTCACCTAACCTCAAATTTAATGTGAATTAATTGGAAGTAAAAAGAAATACACCAAACTAAGAAAACCACCACATAATAATACGCCCAAAACAAAACAAAACAAAACAAAAATACAAGTAAGAACAACAAAAAACAAAATCCCCAAGTGTCATAAATATCAAATTTTATTTGAATTCTTTAGAGAGGTAATTGTAGGAAAATACTGGAAGAAAAAGTTATTGATGGAATGAAGATGACTTAGATTCTGTGTGTTGAGATAAAATTTAAATATCACTGCATGTGAGTATCATGAAACACTAGGCTCTTCTGACCCCAAAGACCCAGTCCCACTTCAGGAAGTGTAGTCCTCAATGTCTGTGGGTGCTCTGGGACCTCCTTATACGTGGCTTTCCTTTCTGAGGTTTCAGTTACAAGTAGTCAACCACAGCCAGGAAATACTAAGTAAAAACTGGAGAAATAATTCATCAGTTTAACACTGCATCCCATTTGGACAGACATGATGAAATCTCAGGCCCTTCTGCTCTGTACCAACCACAGCATGAATCGTCCCTTTGTCCAGATGCCCACATTGGATGCACTACCCTCCGTTAGTCACTTGGTAGTCACTGCAGTTGTCACACCCACTGGCACAGTGCTCCAGTGCCTGGGTTCAAGTAATCTTTGTTGTACTCAATAACGGCCCCCAAATGCAAGGACAGTGATGCTGCGAGTGCAAATATGCCAAAGAAAAGCGAGAAAGCCCTTCTTCAAAGGGAACCTGTGAAGGTCTTGATTTCATGCAGATAGAAAAAAAAATCCTATGCTGGGGTTAAGATGTATATTTTAGAACAATGTTTTAGAACAAAATAGGAAAAACCTTATCATGTAAGGTGTGTTACTATGCACTCCCATGCCTCCATCTGGGGGGTCTCGTAACACATTCCCTGTGGATAAGGGGGGCAACCGTAATTTTAATGTGCTAGTTCAGTATGTGAGTCAGAGTGTGTGTCCCTCTTACCTGAAGGGTAGGTGTGCAACTCTGCTTCCCTGATGACCACTTCCCAGTGATGTTGATGTTCCTCCCCCTTAAAAAGTTCTCCTTGACTGACAACCATACTACTTTCTTTCCCTTCTTCTGAACTTTTTAGGGAAGTTGTCAACACTGTGGTTTTGTAGGTGTGGTAGAAAGTATATCATAGAACATGGGCCATGTGAACCGTTTCTAAGTGTATGTTGGTGTCACTGGGCAATCACCAGCACTGCCCACCTCCAGAACCTTCTCATCCTTTAGACTAAAACTCAGTGCTCATTAAGGAATCACTTGTCCTTTCCCACCCCCTCCACCCTGGCAACCACTGTTCTACTTTCTGTCTCTGTGAATCTGAAGACCCCAGGGACCCTGTGTAAGGGAATGGTGACACTTGTATGCCACAGTCCGGCTGCAGCAAAATAACCGGGGGTGATGAACAACTTGTGTACATTGATACAGCAGGAGTGGGAGCCCCGTTTATTGTAGGACAGGAGGGGTATATATACATTCCACACAGCTTATCTTAATTAACATAAACTAGATACAGCAGTCAACCAATAAGGAATCTCCACACTTAATGGCTCGCTGGCGTTACTTCACAAACCACTCCCTCTGGCAAAATGCCAGGCGCCATCTTGACTTGTTTACAGACTCTAACATTTCCCCCTTTTGTTTAATTTAAATAACGACCATAGTGGTTTTTACACAAACACCATAAATAATCTGCTACAAGCAGAAGGGGAGGATACAAAATGTCACGATACCAAGCCAATTGATGGCTCCAAGTAAGAAGCCCTTGGTAAATTATACCAGCAATGACATGGTTAGCAAAGATACCGAGTTACAATTTGTTGTAGATTACAGTTTGTTGTTTCAGTCCAGGTAAAGCAGTGTCTCAACAGATTAACTCACAGTCCAGGTAAATTACAGTCCAGGTAAGTTCTGCAGGCAGCTAGCTTGAATCACAGTCCAGGTAAGTTCTGCAGGCAGCTAGCTTGATCCGAAGTCTTGTCCGGTTCTCAGCAACACTGGAAATTCTTCCATCCTCATCCTCACCGGCACTGGGATGAAGGCAGGAACTCAGGATGGCTAAAGAAAATCCTGTAGTATTCCAGCAGGCGCTAAGAAAACAACCTTTTGAACAATTTAGTACATTATCTCAAGGTTTTTTTTTACATTTGAAATAAGCCTTAATAGTGCTCATTACTCATTAGGTTCCAGGTGTGGGAGAACCATTGTAGTTACTGGCCTTGGAAATGATCAAACTTCAGGGACACGGGGCCGTCTTCTGCCTGCAGCGTCCTGGGCAGCCCCAGATGGCCCTGGGGAGAGTCCAGGGAGTGTCCCAGACTCAAACTGCCACCGGGCACAGGGAGCAAGAGCCTGCAAGACTGTGCCTCCAGGTCAGGTCTGGATTTGGGCTCTCGCAGTGGGGTCCCGCTCCCAAGGCGGGAGGCGGGGAAGAGCCGGCTGCCGCCACTTTGAAAGTCCTTGCTGCCCCATGACCGGCTCACGCACACGTGGCAGCCGCCACGCCGATTCACGCACCCTCCAGTAATGAAAAGTATTTAGTAGTAGCCTTTTGCAATTTCTTTTTTGATAATCCTTCCTCCTCTGAACTTTTTTTTTTTCTTTCTGACTAGAGTTCCTGGGCTTCCATCAACACATGCCCTAACTATTCTTGGTTCCACTGGGGTGCCTTCTTCCCTTAGTAATTTACTTCTCACCCCTTCCATATTTTCATCACAAAGACAATACAACATTTTAAGACAAAACAAGACACAAACATACTGTATCAATCTTCTCCATTTTCTCAAAATGGCCATTTTTCCTCTCGCCCTATCTGCCTAGGGACGAGCAGATTTGCTCCCGTCCTATCTAGGGACAGGCAGCTTTTTTTTTTTTTTTGTCACTTACCCCCGAGTGTCCCAGGGCTCTCCATACGGGCCACCATCTGCCGCAGTCCTGCTGCAGCAAAATAACCGGGGGGTGACGAGCAACTTGTGTACATTGATACAGCAGGAGTAGGAGCCCTTTATTGTAGGACAGGAGGGGTATATATACATTCCACACAGCTTATCTTAATTAACATAAACTAGATACAGCAGTCAACCAATAAGGAATCTCCACACTTAATGGCTCACTGGTGTTACTTCACAAACCACTCCCTCTGGCAAAATGCCAGGCGCCATCTTGACTTGTTTACAGACTCTAACACTTGTCCTCTTGTGTCTTTGTCCACTTAGGATCGACCATGTGACTTGGGAACTAGTTCATGAAGGACCTAGCACGTGTCTGCATGTCCCTCTTTCCAAGGCCGAATAGCATACTACTGCATGTTTGCCATACTTTATGTTTCTGTCCCTCCATTGGTGAACCTTTGGGTTGTTCCCATCTTTTGGCGACTATGATTGGTGCTGCTGTAGACTCCAATGGAGAGAGGCCTGCTTGCATCTCTGCTTCCAGTTCTTTTGGGTAGACACCCACAAATGGACCTGGCCATCTGGAGGGACCACCAGGCTGCCAAGTCCACGTTGTTTGCTCACACTCCTTCCTCCTGGGTTTCTGCCCCTTCCTATTCATCAGGACTCTTGCTGAGGTCACCAAAGATGTCCTTGTTACCCAAAGTGCCACTCAAAGCCCTCGTAGGTGATGCGGCAGCCCAGGCCCACTTCAGAACCCCTCCTCCACCTGGTGGTGCTCTGGGTCTCAGCCTGGCCTCCGCCCTCACCCTCTGACCTCCTCTCACAGAAGTCTGCAACAGTGTGTGTTCGGGAGGCTGCTGCTCTGCAGACTCTGTCTGAGCCTGCCTGCTTACCACAGTCTCCTCAATATGCATTCAGATGGCAAATACTAATGGCTGCTAAAGTGTCCTTTTACACCCAGATATCTCCCTGGAGACATTCTGATCAGTACAATAAAAAATCATTTTTTCTTTGTGATCTGGGGAGAGTTTGCATGAAGGCCCTACGATCAGCCCGAGTTCATTTTTCAACTCAACTGTTTACTTAACCTTGGGGAACACCAGCCATAATTTTTTCCGTGTATCCTCACTTGTAAAGGGGGCCTTCCTTTTTCTCCTAAGAGGGTTATTAGAAGATTACAAAACAAAGGATACTTACTTAGAATTTATAGTATGAAAAATAAAGAGAAACCCAAAGTCCATACTAATTCCCTCTGAGGTGGTTTCCTCTCCTGAGGTAAGCAGTGTTATCAGTTTGGTGTTTATCTTTGAAGACCTATTTCCTGTGAAATTACATATCTATTCATCCAGAATTTGATATTTATGGGATTTCAATGTAAATAGCACCACACTATGTATCTTTTCCTTAACTTATAACTTGACGATATTCCCAAAACATTCATTTGAGCTATTTCATATACTTACAAAATTCCCCTATTGATTGAATCTGTGTTACTTTTTGCAAATTAAAAACAATATGGTTGGGCTGGGGATGTGGCTCAAGCAGTAGCATGCTCGCCTGGCATGCGTGCGGCCTGGGTTCGATCCTCAGCACCACATACAAACTAAGATGTTGTGTCCGCTGAAAACTAAAAAATAAATATTTAAAAAATTCTCTCTCTCTCTCTCTCTGGAAAAACAAAACAACAGAAAAAACCCCAATATGGCCAGTCAACACCAGAGCAAAGGAGAGTCTAGACACTTAAAATGCTACTTGTCCTGACTGACTTGCTCAGTCAAAAATGTTTTACTGGCTTGAACTTCGAATATTTCCTATTTTCCCACACTATTGCCAATAGTCGATACTTGTGTCGAGAAACCTTTAAAAATTTGCCGGTCTGATGGATAAGAAAATGTCATCTTAATATTTACATTTGCATTTCCTGATTAAAACAGAGACTGAGTATATTCTCATGCTGTGTCCTTCCTTCCTGTTCCTGTTTGATGACTTGCCTGTTCATTCACCATGGATGTGTGCTCCCTGGACAGCTTGATTGCTGAGGTGAGGTTCTCCGTCTCCTTGTGTCATGAACACTCTGTTTGGATGATGCTCTAGTCTTCCCAGAATCCACTTTAGGCCCTCTCCGCTGGCTGCTGTAACCTTTTGAGATGACCCTAATATTTTTTGTAATATCCTTGCTTTCTGGCACAAGATAACTGGGATAATTTTGTGTATTTCCTGCCCTAGGCCCCAAATCAGCCATTTGTCTAAAGGAACCTGGTTTCTTTTAGTGAGACAGGGCTTTCTGGGACCACAACCTAAACCTTTTGTGGTGCTCATTGCTTCTAAGTTATCATTAGAATTGGGAACAAACCTGGTTAGTCAATAAAATGTTAATTTCTTCTACATGCCAAGCAACACATTCTTGCAAAAATATACTAAAACATGTTTCGGAAGTTTTATAACATGTATGAAGAATACATCTTACATTGTGTTAAAAATAATGTAAGATTAATATGTCTAATACAACTAAATGCCTTGTTTTTGAATAAAAATTGGCCACTATTTCAATAAGGCAATAATGTAGTAATTGCTGTTATTCACACTTAGAACTTTCAAATTACCCTTCCAAAGATGTTACAGACATTATTATTACTGTGTGTTTATATGTGACTGCATGACCAATGTGATTCTGCAACCTGTATACTCAGAAAAATGAGAAATTATATCCCACCTGATTCAAATGTATGATATGTCAAGGTCATTGTACTGTCATGTGTAACTAATTAAAACAAATTTAAAAAACATGAAAAACCCCACAAAGATGTTAAAAAATCATGTAGACTGGAAAACCTTTATACAGCTTCCATATTTCCTCTGCACTTACCATAACAACCCCCAATCCCTCAGGCTTCTTCTTTGTCACCTTCGTCCTTCTCCCCTGCCCCTCCTCCTGCTCTGTGACAAGTTGAGTATCTATATCACGCAAATTCAAAATCTGAAGTGCTCCATAATGGGAAACATTTTGGGCACTGAAGCAATGTCACAAGTAGAAAATTCCACACCTGACCTCAGGTGACAGTCAATATATTGTATAATGTTATCTTCATGCTATGTATATAAGGTGTATATGAAACATAAACAGATTCCAAGATTAAATTTGGGTCCTGTTCCCAAGATATCTCATTATGTACATGTAAATATTCCAAAATACCAAGAAATCTGAAATCTGAAAGACTTCTGGCCTGAGCATTGCAGATAAGCAATACTGAAACTGTATGAACTTATCCCTGGAAAGCATTAAGCAATGTGCATATGTCTCTGGAAAAAGTTTTCAGTTAAAATAAAATAAATATACCATGGCTTTAGCGCTATTTCTTTCCCAAGGTATATTATCATAGCCACTTTAAAACTACTAAAGTAGTAATATTTCAGTTGCTATCTGCATAGCTCAGTGGTAAAAAAAAAAGTACTTCTGTTTCACTGGTTTTATTTTGAACTTATTGAAGAACTAGCATTAATATTTTAACATTCATATGCTATTGTTTTGTCTCTGTGAATTTAGAGAATGGAAGACAAAGTCATTGTCTGATCATTCTCAAATATCTCGGACTTTCAGTCTCTGTATTTCTAAAAGGAGATGAGAATAGCCACCTTATGGGTCCTCTGAGTACTCACTGGCTACCCACCCAGGTCAAGGGCCAGGAAGGACATGCCTCTTCATAAGAGTGGTGTTGACAATTTCAAAATCTAATTCGAGACACACGATCAAACCAAAAAAATTCTTTTACTTTGTGAATCTAGATATTTGAAAACTTTACAAAATTCTACAAATTAAACCACAAATAGTTCTATAATTATATCTGTTGTGCTTATTAAGAAAAATGAATTCAAAGAATCAGAAGAGAGAAGATTTGTGGGGAATCATTCATCCATTTGAGACTTTTTACCTACTCTCTGAAAGAAGCTTAGGAAGAGCTGGGAATACAAAATCAGCTGGACTGTGCATTGCTTTCCCTGTCCTTCTAGCCCTATGCTTTGGTTAAGAAGTTGACCTCTGTGCTGACCTGCTGGCTGACTTTGTCCAATGGGGGCACCATCACTGGATGGAGAAGAGAGAATCTGGAGTACTTACTTCTACTTCTTCCCATTAGGGCCAGGGTTTGCAAGTGGCTGTTCCCTGCCTTCAGCTGCTGTCCTTTTGTCTTCTCCTCTTCCTCAGCTTGGGCTGTCAGTAGGTTCCTGCAAAATGGCTCCTCTTTGCCTCTCAGGGCTAGGAGAGGTAATGGCTTGCTACCTTTGCTAGCCTCTGGGTGTATCAGACCTCATTGACTCCTCATCATGCCAACACCACTAAATAATTTATTTAAGTCAGCTTTTTCACCACTGTGACCACAAAACCTGACAAGAACAATTTTAGAGGAGGAAAAATTTATTTGGCACTCACAGTTTCAGATGTCTCAGTCCACAGGTGGCCAACTTCATTGCTCTGGACCCAAGATGAGGCAGAACATCATGATGGAAGAATGTGGAGGAGAAAAGCAACTCAGGACATGGCAAGTCAGGAAGCAGAGAGAGAGCTCTTCACACTAGGAACAAAATATAAACCCCAAAGGTACACTCCCAGGGACCCACCTCCTCCAGCCACAGCTACCTGCCTACATTACCCTGCGGTTAACACGTTCAAGTGCATCAACACACTAATTAAATTAAGGCTCTCATAACCCAATAGTTTCACCCAGGGAGGGAAACCTCATACCTAACCCCTAACATGGTTCCTTCATTAAATCACCTGAAATTGTTACTTTAAAATGTACCACCTCAAGAAGACCCCACTCAAGGTTGTATCAGTCCTGCCATGCAACAGAGGGGCGCATGTTAGTGTGAAACTGATATATTAGAAGGTGAAGTTGCAGAGAACCTGCAAATCTATAGATGTCCCAGGTTAGAGGACTCCAGTTTGCGGAGTTATGGCAGCCAGAGAGAGGTGCACATTCATGCAGCTGCACGTGCTATGATATTCGTGGTGCACAAACTGGGAGGGCTGGTAAGGGATGGTGAAGGAGCACAACAGACAAAGCCAGAGAGAAAGAGGCTCGGGAAGATGACTGAGGGGCCTTGCAATAAGTGATGTTTTCAAAAATGTCCTCTGAAGAAGAAACAATACAAAAAATAAAAAGGACTGGGGGTTAGCTCAATGGTAGAGTACATGCTCCGCATGGGGAAGGCTCTGGCTAAGTGCTCAGCACAGAAAACCAAGTCAACCAACCAAACAAAAGTTGTAAAAAACAAAACCCTTATCATGTGGGCGATCAGGCTAATTGTACATCTGTACCCATTACCAGTTCTCTTTCTTGCAGTGACAGGTCCCATGGCTTTTCCCTGAGGAACTGGCCTTCTTTGGTATCAGCCCGTGTAACGTGAGTGGCATTGATCTCTCTCTTACACCAACGCTAGTGTAAGCATGTGACCAGTGTCTGGCCTGTAAATTAAATGCTTGACCTTTGCCACAGTGATTGATTCTGAGATGAGCATATAATTCAAATCTCAGGGAGACATACTTCTGGAATAAGATTTATACTCCAAAATTTCTGGAAATTTTAAGCTCTGTTTTTGCTAGGATCAGCTTGCTTTAATAATCAAGTGAACCTAAAAAAAAAATAAAAAAGAATCATGTAAACTGGGCTGGGCATGGTGGCCCACACCTGTAATCTCAGTAACTCAGGAGCTGAGGCAGGAGGATGGCAAGTTCAAAGCCAGCCTCAGTAACTTACGGAGGCCTTGAGCAACTTAGTGAGACCTGTCTCTAAATAAAATATAAAAAGGGCTGGGGACACAGCTCAGTGGTTAAGTGTCCTGGATTTAATCCCCAGTACCCCAAACAAAACAAAATAAGAATTATGTAAGCTGAAACTAGGAGAGACCACAGATGAGAGAGACAGCGAAAGAAAGAGACCAATAGAGAAGAAACCAGATGTGAGAAAGAGCAAGAGGGAGAAAGGGACAGACTCTGGCTGGGCCTGAAACCCTGTTTCTCTTTAATTTACTTCACTAATACATTCTTGTGTTTTTTTTTTTCCTGAAATCTCTCTGAATTATATTTCTATCATGCACAATCCAAAGAGTCTTTTATATCAGATAGGATGCTCTGGAGGAGGGGGCATGTTTTATTTGAAGTGTAAAATATCAAGAAAAGCAAGACTTTTTAATTGTATATAAACTGGCATTTTCTAGTAGAAATATAATGCTAATTACATACATTATTTTAAAAAATTCTACTTACAACATTAAAGAGAAACAGGTGAAATTAATTTGAATAAAATTGCATTTAACCCAATATGTAAGAATGTAACCATTTCAATATGCAGCAATATAGAAAATGATAATGGTTCCACTTTTCAATGTAAGCATAAATTGCTTAAAACTGAACACAATTAAAAATCCAATCTTCAATCTCACTAGTCATATTTTAAGTGCTCAATAACTTTAGATGGTTCAGCCCTAAACTGTATATCTTAGGGTTCAGAGTGAGCAGCCAACGACCTAGCAGAAATCGAGCCAGTAGGAAAATGTCATGGCCTTACAAAGAGGAGATATTTGATATTTTTAAACAGGAAAATGATGCAAGAAAAAGTTTCGATAAAAACAATCTGGCAGCTCTATCATCCTCACAGTTTTTCTGATTTCTCCCTCAAGTTAGTGATGTATTTTGTAGAATCCTCTTGACGGAGTTAAGGACATACGTCAGGTGTTCTAGGGGCAGAATCACCCATTCAGAGTGTGACAGCCGGAGAAAGAAGTCACTCTGTGTTGTTCTGGTTTGGGTGCTGAGGATGGAGCCCAGGGACTCTCGCATAATCAGCCTGCACTGTGGCACTCAGCTGTGTGGCACCTGTGCCCGGGTGTGACAGCCCAGCACTCTCGTGTGGAGCAGGATTCTCTCCCAACAATGTCAATTCGTTCTTTGCCTGTGACGAAGCTTGTTATACCCTGGTGGTATTAAGTGGTGTTGGAATTCTGATTTCTGCTTCTAGGTCACCAGATATGTGGACACTTGGAGTCGAATATACGTTGCACAAAAAACCAAAAAGACCAATTCTTATTTGAGACCTATTCAAATAGGAAAAAATAAGTCTTAGAATCAAGAAAATATACTATCTCTGCTAGCTTCAAAGGAGGAAAACATGCTTTATTTTTCATAAAGTGTTTCAATTTCTTCCCATTAGGTCTTCAAAAAATTATATTTGTCTAATGGAACCAGTGAATTATAAAACACAAATAATTATCTTTCTAATCTTCTTGGATAATTAACATAAAATAAAATATAACTTAAAATTGTTATAAAGTTTAATCTAGCATATTTGAATAACTTCTTGATTAAATTTTTTGATTCATACTTTATTTTCTATTTTTAAAAATGTAAAGTCATTTAAAGATATAACACTTTTCATTTAAGAACATTCATTGCAATTTTAATCAACAATTATATAAATTTATAAGAGTCTTAGTATTGTCTTAACAAATGAATTATGCTCACCAAAACAGTTTTGTAAGAAACACCCTTTTCTGCAAGAACATTTCAAATTCTGTGAGCAGAAACGTTTTTTGTAGCTGGTGAAATTTGTTTTCTTTCTGCCCACTGGGTGAGGGCTATGTTTGTTATTTCTATATCAAAACAAAGAAAGGATATGTTCTCTTTCAACAGCATACAACCTCTACAACACAGGAACATGTTTCAGAATGGGGTCAGGTCAGGGAAAACGTCCCCAGAGGGAAGTGCCTGGGGAGTGGCCACCCCAGCCCAGGAGAAGGCAATGTAGTGGCCACAGCCAAGCAGAGGCACTGGGGACACAGTGGCTGCTTTGGTACACGAGTTCCTAAGAACAGTGGTGCTCTCGGTGTGAGACGCTCTTAAACAGTCACACATGGGCTTCTTCACTTGCCTTTATTTTGTTTGTGTGGGGTTGTGATGAGATCCATATTTAGAAATGCAGGGGCTCATAGTTTGTGGAACGGTAAACATCAAAAAGAGAAGTGCTGCTCCTTAGGGCTACTGACCTCTGTGTTGTGGAGGCAGCTGTTTTAGTCAAAGACCTAATCACAGTATCAGAAGGTAAATCCTGAGGGTCAATGGCAAGTGCAGAAATCCATCTGGCCACTACCAACAGCTTTTGGTGGTCACACTGGATAGCTTTACAACATGCCATTTTGTTGTAAAACATTTAGAAATTGGGCCTTAATGCATTCTCTTTTTCCCAGAAGCCAATTACCAGCAGTTACACAGCTTTTAAAAGGCTTCAAGTGAAGTCACTTATGTTTCCCAGCGACTGAAAATTCACAAAAATGTCAAAGCTCAAAACTTTGGCAGGCCCTAGGGAGACGGAATGTTCATTCTGCATTCTTGACTAAATCAGGTTGGTTTACAAGATTTCTTGAGTGTCAGGACACAAAACACATTGGCTTCCTGGAAATATATTTTTTTGGGGGACACACACACATATTCATATAAGTATATAGATACAAACAGTACATCTGTAAATTTTTGGTAGGTGAGAGTTGTACAAGTAATATGCAATCATCACAAGAGCTTGGAAAATACCGGAAAATGGTAAAGAGGACAAGAAAGATCATTCACTCTCCTTTGCAGTCAGTTGGGGATTATTACTATTCAATTTGGTTGTTCCTCCTTCTAGATTTCTATATCTTCTATCTAAATCATTTTTAAACATGAGATTATATAAAATATAACAGAATACTATATAATTGCCTTTTTTATTTTTTATTATTCACAGACTGGAAAATATATAATAACAAAGCTACTAGAAACTTAATAACACTTGAAAGTTCTTACTTGTGGGCTGGGGGAGTAGCTCAGTGAGGAGTGTTTGCCTAGCATGCTCAAGACTCTGGGTTCAAATCCCTAGCAATGAAAACAAGCAAACAAAAAACAACACTTTCAAACATTTGAACAGTAGCACATATTCTTACAGAAGATATATATTCATTCTACTTAATCCTTTGGATATGATTTACAGAACATTTGTAAAAACTATGACTCATAAGTTTAGAACTACTGACTTAAATCTTTTAACAAGCCAAGCTCCTATGACTATGTTGATTACTCTATGTTCAAAGCATTTTTATCTGCCATAGCTTTTGTTGTTCACACACACACACAATATTTGCTGTAAATCTGCACAGGCTAATGCTTGCAAGAGGCAATCTTGGAAATAGGTAATGACGTGATATTAGGCTTTAAGTTGGAGTAGTTCTTACTCTAAGGTGAATGACGTGCATCAGTAATTTCCTTCCACAAAACCTTGAGAGCCTTCTAGAAAGAGAATAAGATGTGGAGAATGTCTTTAAATAAGGATCTTCAATACCGCAGGAAGTTAGTTGGTCAGATGAAGCAAGACTTCAGGGGATCAGGGGTCATAATTTAAGAAATATCCAGGGAACATTGTACTGAGGAAGATCAAGAAGTCAAAATTCACAAAGGAATTTGTCAGAAGCGAGATAAGAAATGTTTAGAAAATGACCAGTTTCTTTTTAATTTGGAAGCAAAATTCTAAAATAAGTTTAGAAACAAACACTGTATACTCACTATCAGAATGAAAAGTTATTAACAATTGGAAACCTCTTCATTAGGGTCAGTTAAAAAAAAATTAAACCTTGCAATTCAGGGGTGCATTTCAGGGGTGCTTGAAGAGAGCGCTGGGATATTATGAAAGAAACTGGAAAGGGAACGGCCCCTTTGGGAGAAATGAGGAATATGTCATGCAAATGACACTCTCTTAAAAAACTTCTAGAATAAATGACTCATTGAAATTATTTAAAATTGCAGATACTCATCAAAGAGAGGAAGTTAACTATGACATGATTTAACATGTTCTAAGTAATTTGGTTTCCACAGTCATTTGATTATAACTCTTTAATTAATTTCAGAAATACAGACAGACTCTGAGTTTTATTGGGATGTGATTCAAAAGTTTATGTTAGTTGTTTAAATTTACTCCCCTGTAGTTAGAAGATTAGACTTTGTTGTTTTTTTTTAACTTTCCTAACTGGCTCATGAAAGTCTGTCTAACACACCACACAGCCAAGATTAATAGCCCCTTTAAGACCTCTCATGTGGCAGACTCTGTAAGCAATGATTGCTGTCTTTGTTAGATATCATAATGTTATGGTGACTAGGTTTTAAACTAAATAGCCTCCTATAAAGTTTTTCTATTATTTCATTATATTTTACATATAAATATGACTTTACATTATACATATATTATACATATAATTCCACTAATTTTTTTAATATCTTTATTTTATTTTTAGGTGGTGTTGAGGATCAAACCCAGTGCCTCATGTGCACCAGGTGAGTACTCTACAGCTGAGCCTCAGCCCCAGCCCCCCTACTAATTTTTTATAGTTTCAACTTACCACAAACTTTACAACATAAAACAATACAAATTCATTATCTTCAGTTTCTGTGGATCAAGAATCTCACATAATGTGATGAGTGCTCTGTTTAGGGTCTTATATTGCTGAAAGCAAGGCACCAGACAGGGTTGCTATTCCCTTTTGAAACTTGGTGTCCAAGTTTACATACATGAACTTGGACACCAGGGTATGGAAGTCGCTACCTTCGTACTTGTTTTTGACGAGGCTTCCTCTCAACTCCTAGAAGCCATGTTCTTTTCCCCCTGGACCCCTTCATCTTCCCACTAGTGATGGAGCATATCTTGCAGGTCAAGTCCCTATCAGTCTCTAATCTCTGACTTCCTCCGTTTTCAATCTCTAGACTTAGATTTAAAGTATTCAGACATCTAGGTAAGCTCTATCCAGATAATCTTCTTCTGTTCAGGTCATTGTCTTAAGATCTTAACCACTTTTGCAAAAGCATTTTTTTTTTTTTTTTTGATGCTGGCTATCAAACACAGGGTCTCATGTATGCCAGGCAAGTACTCTATCACAGAGCCACGACCCCAGCCCTTGCAAAAGGAATAAAAAGTAAATTAATGTTTGGTTGAACGATGGAGAAGAGGCTCCAGGAATCTGCCACAGACCTCATGGTAGAGACACATACTGACGTGCATAGACACAGTGGGGCTGTATGGAGGGCATTCGCACTGACGCAGAAATGAACAGAGTGAGCAGGAGATATGATAAGCTTGAGAAGACAGTCAGATTGGGGGAAACTGAATGGAGGGTATTTGGGGTCTATTTTCTTATTCATTCGGCTTCCTTTATGTTTGAAATTGTCAACTTAAAAGATAAATAAGCTAATAAATAAAGAAGCTCCCTCTCAACCTGAACCCTGAGACCTAACCTCCTGCTTCCATTAATCAGTAGAGCCATTAAGTCCAAACTCAAAATCTTTTTTCCCTTTGGTTCCCTTTCTTCTGAGTCTGTCCCTCACCCATTCTTCAGCTCTTATGGGCCGCAGGGAAATTGGCACAGAGTGGTTCTCAAGGCATGTCTGGGATGCGCAGCATGGGAGATGTTAATGCGTGACTCAAGACTAGAACATTTTCTAGGTTGAAGGTGAGAGTGTGAGATAGGGGAGATCTCTGGACAACTTGACCGAAGGTTGAGAAAGGAAAGGAAATGAGGAGGCCTGCAAAAGGGGAGCTGTCATCCGCAGAGAAGAATGCTAGCAATACATCTGCAGGAAGGGATGGAGTTGGAAAATTGCCACCATATCACTGTCAGTGTAAGATGTAGTGGAGACCAGGATATCTCAGTATGCAAACCAGGTGGTGAAAGTTTCTCAAGGACAAAATATCTGCACAATTTTAAAATATCACCCCCCAGCAACTTTAAAATTGTAAATGTAAAGTGAATCTTTATTACAAGGAGATCTTGAAATCACTATTTAATGGAGAGATCTAATTTAGGATCAACCAGAGGGAGCAATGCAACTTTTTGTGATTCCTAATTAATGCAAGATTTACACCGTCTCACTGATCACGTCACCTGTCCTTGTTAGGAGGTGTGTTCCAAAACCCGTGAGGTGAAGTATCGAGTGATGGAAGAGAAAGTTCCACAGGAACACACACACATGTGTGTGTCATCAGGAAGAGAGAACAAAAGCTGTCGAAATGTAAATCAGTGAAGTTTATATGTGTTTATTATTATTTCAACTCTTCTAGGTTTGACATTAAAAGAGAAATGACATAATGTTTTTTGACATCAGTTTTACATGTATAAAATGAGAAAGTTTGGGACAAAGTACTTTAAATACTTCACTACTTAATTATAATTAAAGTGTGACACAGGTGAAGGTAATGGTTGGTTGAATTAGTCAAGAATTTGAAAAAATAGAGCAGGGCTGACAGATGTGACATGATGACACACTGGAAGTCCATTGAAACAGTTCTGTAAACAGCACATGGTCCTCTGCCTGGCACATGATTAGCTTTGGTTGACCACTTGTGGTGGAACTGAACGAAAATATTTGGTGATTCTTTCAAACTTTTGTAGAAAATCCTTGATATAACTAGAAAGCCACTTATATACACTTTGGGAATATTACAGACATGGTAGAAGTATACAAGAGGCCTATTCATTTCATATTCATAGACTTTTTTTTGAGAAAAAGAAAAAATTCATTAAAGTCAAACATAGTGGACACTTTCCAGTAACTGAAATAATGTGGAAAATTTTCAAAACTCTCAATAATTTGTATGTATGATACATTGTTCTATAGGTTATATTGTTTTGTCATATTTATTTTATCATATTTGTATTTATTGTATTATATTATTTGAGTACTAAGTAGATTGCCATCTACTTTTAGTTCCTATGGAAATGATTTTAATTTTTTGTCAACACATAGTGAATTGGAATTCTCAACTGGTGAGTTTTGACCAAAAGTATGACTTGTCATGTTACATTTGCTATTAGGTTGTAAGACTGAGGAATAAAAATATGTCAAGACCTATTTCATGTGCAAGAATTTAAGCTATTTTAATTGAAAATACCAAAAATGTACAAAGAAACTCAATAAAATTTACTGAGGTTTTGCTCATCCATATTCCTTCTCTACACCAACATGAAATATTATTTGGTTTGAAAGACAATAGGGAAGAAGGGTCTCCACTTAGAAAACTTAAAACATACCAAAATACATTTCTTAAATGATTGCCCACATGTGTTGTAAATATTAGTAAGTCATTTTATGAATAAATAATTTTATCATCCTTTAAATTTCTCATAATTTTCTGTTTAAAATAATTTTTGTTTCAAATTGTGGAAAAAGAAAAAATAAGGAATATGTCTAAAGTTCAGATTTGTTCTCTATTTTACTACAAAGAATATAATGTTGGTGTATAAAAGCAAAACTGACATAATAGACTGATATATTTTGATAAAGGTTTAGAGAATCAGTTGAAAAATCTGTCCAGATATTAGAAAAGAAAAAGAAAAAAATACCTTCTTAGAAAATAGTTTTTGTTTTCTACTTAAGCTCCCATAGATTATTTTTTAAATTTTTTTTAAGTCATGGATGGATACAGTACCTTTATTTTATTTATTTATTTTTATGTGGTGTTGAGGATCAAACCCAGGGCCTCGCATGTGCTAGGCCAGCGCTCTATCACTGAGCCACAGCCCCAGCACCTACCATAGACTCTTCCAAATTAATCCAGGCATCTTTTAGCATGAGCACATACTGTATCTTGATTTTCTTGCAATGCAAGGATGTAACGATATGTGGACCTATGTTGTTGACCCTTTTGTCTTTTTTTAGTAAAAACATAATTTTGTCTCGCTGGAAAACAAGTGGGATGGTTTATCTCCTGTGCCAACTGGAGTGGGCTGAGGGTTCCCAGGTAGGTGGCAGAGCAGAACTTCTGCTGTATCTGGGAGGGTGTTTCCAGAAGAAATTGAGATTGAATCAGTAGACTGAGGAATGGGGACCCTCCCTCACCAGTGTGGATGGATGTCATCCAAGTGTTGAGTGCCTAGACCACAAAAGCAGAGGGAGGAGGGCAGATACTCTTCCTGAGTTGGGACATTTGGCCTCTGTCTTGGCAATGCGGCTCCATCCAACTGGCTTTCCTGGGTCTCCTGCCTGCAGATATAGCCCACCATGGGACCGCTGAGCATTCCTACCACATGAGCCAGTTCCCACCACATGAGCCAGTTCCCATAATAAACCTCTGGGTGTATCTTATTGGTTCTTTTTCCTATGAACCCTGAGTAAACATCATCCAGGCTTATGGATAAATTACTTTTTTAAACTCTGATCACATTGGCTTATTTTGAAATTATTCTTTTTCTTGTAAAATACTAATGCAAATTTATTCAGAATTAAAAATAAGTGAATTCCCCTTTGTTGTGTACTAGTAATGCCTCCCTTTCACTTCACAGTTAGCATTAGGATAGTGATGGCTGCATTTCGACCTAATGTAATTTTCATGGCACAACATAATTTACAATTATACACAGGCATTCACACACACACACACACACACACACTCATGCTCATATTTAATAGATACTTGTTTAATGAGTGAGTCAGTGCATGAACTTTCCTATTGTTTAGTAGGTTTCCTAGATTTTAGTATCATGTTTCTTCCCATTTCTCCATTTTCCTAATGTTTAATGTTTTACCAATTTCAAAATTGGCAAAACTTGGCAGTTTTTGCTACTAAAACATTAGCCCTTGTTCACAATAACAGAATATGTTTAACATTGCTTAAGCAAACAATGAGGAAGAGACACTCATTCTACCCTCTGTCTACTCATGTGCCAAATTCACATCTTTGTTGGATTGACTTGCATCTGTTTTATTTTAGCTTGGTCAAGAAAACAATAAAATCTTTAAACATACCACAAAAGACTGAAATGTGAGTGTACTGTGTACTACCATCTAGCGTAATCCAGGGAGATGGTTACCAGAAATTTCTATGACTGATGCTAGGGAGACAGGAAGGTGAGGCCCTTGCACTCACTGTGCCCTACAGCTCTCCAATCCATGGAATCTCGTGCTGAAGCAAGTTCATTCACATAGCCTCCTAACCCTTTCCACACAATTTTCCAAATAGTCTAAGTAGAGCCGCTGAAGATTTGAAGTTTGAAATCACTGAGTATTTCATCCTGAAATATGTTGCAGAAGGGTCTTTACTGTCTATCTGAATAAATAAGGAATTTTACTTATGATAATTTTTAAAGGGATTTTGCAATATGTGGTTCTTTGTACTTAAAAGATGGATGCCATGCAGTAATATAAACTGCGAGAGTCCTTGAATAAATGTTCACATCAATACCAGAAATCATTCAGGCATTCTCCCTTTATGGCCCATAGTATACCTTAATTTTTCACTTAAAATCATTTTTTAGTTGAATTTTATTATAGAGACAGGAAGAACATTATAAAACCACTGATACAATATAATCTTTGCACCATTTTCGTTCCATAAAAATCTGTGAATTTTTTGATTCAAACAGAACCAAGTTACTATGTTATGTGTTCACTGATGCTGCATGATGATGATCATATTGAGATCAATAGTTTTAAATTTTGTATCTTCTGGGTTAAAAATATGATAATTTTTGTCTAACTGGATCTGTGGCTATGCCTGTTTTCAGAATTGTAAGGAGCAATAACAGCTAAATTTCATAGTTACATTTAAAATCAGATTTAAAGAATATTTCATATGAAAATCTGTCTCATAACTTGAGTTTTATTGAAAACTTAAAGATGCAGGTAACTTCTAGAAAGGGAGGTAAAGTCAATCAACCATGGAAAGCTTCCTGTCTTAATTATTTTAAAATGAATTATGATAAAAATCACAATAATATCAGACTTTTATTTCTACTGATGTTTAAAATTCACTCTCCTGGTAGCCTGAAACTGCAGTACCCACCACTAGTAATTAGAATTGTGAGTGGACAGGTAAGTTGGTTAGCTTTTTTGCTGATGTAACTAAAAGACTTAACAAGAACAATTTTAGAGGAGGAAAAGTTTATTTGTGGGCTCTTGGTTTCAGAGGTCTCAGTCCATAGACAGCAGGCTCCATTTCTTGGAGCTCAAGGTGAGGCAGAACATCAGGGTGGAAAGTGGTGGGGGGGAAGTGGCTCACATGATGATCAGAAAGCAGAGAGATGCCACTCGCCAGATAGCAGATATGTTCCCCAGAGGCACAGGCCCCAAAGCCCACTTCCTCCAGCCACACCCTAACCACCTTCAGTTACCACTCAGTTAAACCCACTGAGGATTAATTCACTGATTGGTTTAAGGCTCCCATAACCCAACCATTTCACCTCTGAACCTTCTTGCCTTGTCTCACACATGAGCTTTTGGGAAACACCTCACATCTAAACCACAACAACAGGATTCAATTATGTCTTCACATCCATCTCCACCTGATTCTCCATCTCAAGTACACATACCTCTTGTCCCCAAAGTTGTTCATATATTCATCGAAATCCTAGACAAAGAATATTTTAGGTTTTCCTGAGAAGACAGAAAGGCAACAGCCTAAGAGGAGGTAACCAGTTGTTCAGGGATGGTGTGCTTTACACACTCGTGAGCACGGGGCCAGTCAGGATCTTGTGTGCTCAAGGGACTGAAGGGAAACCCAAGCAGATCTGAATACCGAGTGTGGAAACCTGGAAATTTCTGCTTCTGGCCATGAGGCCGTAACAGGCAAGGAGAAAACTGGACAAAGCAGAGGATATTTTTATTTTCAGAACTGAGCCATAGGTGGCACAGGTAATGGTCACTGAGGGAAGAAACAAACGAGTTGTGGCTTAAAATAAGCCTGGCGGAGTCACAGAATTGGAGAGGTAGGAACTCAGGCCAAGGAGGCACCACCCCACCGTACAAAGAACCTGAGATAAAGAAGCCAGGTGGAGAAGGACCTCCTAAAAGAGATGAGGAATCCCCGTGCCTCTCTGGCTGCATACCTCAAACCCAAGAGTGCAGTGAAGCCCCATGAGTCTCAGATCCTTTAGGAAAAGAGGCATTACGTGGGAGTTTTCCTTGAACAACATACAGAACTCACATGGATCTGGAGGCTTTGCATTCCCATCAGGCTGAGCAGAGACGCCTTGTGGAATATACAGAACATTGGTAAGGCTCACAGCAGGGCCCACGTCCGAGGACTGGAGCTGGAGGAGCCAGAGTAGCACTTATTCTGGATCTTCCCCAAAGTGACTTAACAAGAAGGCTAAAAGATCAACATTCCTAGATGAGGCCAAAGTCTAACAATCTTTAAAGAAGTGAAACAAAATTGGGCACCCTGACACCTAAAATCTACAATATTTGGCACCTGGCAAAAAAAAAAAAATACTGGATGTATGAGGATTAAAAACTTGTAACCAACTTGGAGAACAATCACTCGATAGAACCAGTCCTAGAAGTGAAAGAAATGGCAAAGTCAGTGACAGGCACCTTACAATATCTATGATCAATATGTTTCCTGTCCTCAAGGAAAGAAAATATCAACACAATAAGAACACAAATGGTATAAAAGAGAACAAACAGAACCTGCAGAGATGAAAATTAAATATCTTAAGTGAGAATTTCACCAGATAAAATCAGGAGAAGTAATTCATTTTGGAAAATGTAAAGGCATGGCAATAGAAGCCATTCAGAATGAGAAGCACAAAGAAAAAAAAAAAAACCACTGAAAAAGATAAGCAAAATTTCAATGGCCTAAGGGACAATTTGAAGCCAGTAGAGACTCAGAACAAAAGGAGGGAAAGGAGGGGGCAGAAATCACGGACAAAGTTCTTGTATTAGTTGAAAACGAGAAACCTACAGATCCAGGAAGCTCACAGTCCCTGAGTGGAATTAGTTGCAGCAGAGGTATCCTAACCATCCTAAGCCAACTGTTGAAAATCTCTGGGTTTTGAGAAAGGAGAGAGATGAGGAGACAGGGAAGGAGACAGAGTTAGGGTCATGGCTCCCATAAGCCCTAGATAGCTGAAGTATCCATGACAGGTATAAATGCTTGCCACTGACTTTAATTATTGGCATGACTTTTTGGTCTGGCACCAAAAGTGAAGAAGAGCACAAGGTGAAATGAACACTGTGTCCTCAGACACTGTCACAAGCAAGTTGTGGCTTAAAATAAGCCTGTGCAAACAGAAATATGTTTATGCTCAGTGCAGGAGCCCACACCATTCATTCACTGAGCATTCGCTGAGTACCTCCTGCTCTCTCAGACCTGTTGGTGGGACACCATGTGGTGCCACCGTGTAAAATAGTGAAGGAACATACACCACTAATTTAGGTTGTGCCCATGGTGGCAACCTGCTTTAGAGATTCTTGGTGGGTGTGAAAGTAAACTGTTAGAGTCTGTAAACAAGTCAAAATAACACCTGGCATTTAGCCAGGGGAATGTTAGAGTTCGTAAACAAGTCTGGATGGTGCCTGGCAAAATGCCAGAGGGAGTGGTTTGAGAAGTAACAAAAGCGAGCCATTAAGTGTGGAGATTTCTTATTGGTTCAGTGCTGTATCGAGTTTATGCTAATTAGATAAGCTGTGTGGAATGTATAAATACTGCTCCTGTCCTGCAATAAACGGCTTCCACTCCTGCTGTATCAACGTACACAAGCTATTCGTCACCCCCTGGTTAGTTTGCCCAGCCAGCCGGGCTGCGGCAGATGGTGGCCCGTTACAGGGAGCCCCGGGACACTCGGGGGTAAGTGACAAAAAAAAAGCTGCCCGTCCATAGATAGGATGGGGGCAATCTGCTCGTCCCTAGGCAGATAGGGCGAGAGGAAAAATGACCATTTCGAGAAAATGGAGAAGATTGATACAGTATGTTTGTGTCTTGTTTTGTCTAAGTGTATTGTATTGTCTTTGTGATGAAAATATGGAAGGGGTGAGAAGTAAATTACTAAGGGAAGAAGACACCCCAGTGGAACCAAGAATAGTTAGGGCATGTGTTGATGGAAGCCCAGGAACTCTAGTCAGAAAGAAAAAGAAAATTCAGAAGAAGAAGGATTATCAGGAAAAAAGTTGCAGCAAAAGGCTGTTACTAAATACTTTTCGTTACCGGAGGGTGCGTGAAGCGGAGAGGCGGCTGCCGAGTGTGCAAGCCAGTCACAGCGCAGCAAGGATTTTCCAAGAGGCGGCGACTGGCCCTTCCCCGCCTCCTGGCCAGGGAGCTGGCTCTTCCACTGCCGCGAGCCCAAATCTAGACCTGACCTGGAGGCACAGTCTCGCAGGCTCTTGCTCCCTGTGCCCAGTAGCAGTTTGAGTCCGGGACACTCCCCAGGGCCATCTGGGGCTGCCCAGGATGCCACAGCTGGCAGAAGACGCTACCAGCGTCCCTGATGTTTGGTCATTTTCAATGCCAATAACTAAGCTACAATGGTTCTCCCACACCTAGAAGCTAATGAGTAATAACACTATTAATGCTTATTTCAAATGTAAAAAACCTTGAGATAATGTACTAAATTGTTCAGAAGGTTGTTTTCTTAGTGGAATGCTACAGGATTTTTTTTAGCCATCCGGAGTTCCTGCCTTCCTCCCAGTGCCAGTGAAGATGAAGGTGGAAGAATTTCCAGTGTTGCTGAGAACCAGACGAGACTTCAGCTGAGAAACGGACGAGACTTCAGATCAAGCTAGCTGCCTGCAGAACTTACCTGGACTGTGATTTAAGCTAGCTGCCTGCAGAACTTACCTGGACTGTGATTTACCTGGACTGTGAGTTAATCTATTGAGACACTGCTTTACCTGGACTGAGACAACAAACTGTAATCTATATCTTTGCAAATGGTGTCATTGCTGGTATAATTTTTCCAAGGGCTTCTTGCATGGAGCCATCAAGTGGCTTGGTATTGTGGCATTTTGTATCCTCCCTTTCTGTTTGTAGCAGGTTATTTATGGTGTTTCTGTAAAAACCACTATGGTCGTTATTTAAATTAAACAAAAGGGGGAAATGTTAGAGTCTGTAAACAAGTCAAAATAACACCTGGCATTTAGCCAGGGGAATGTTAGAGTTCGTAAACAAGTCTGGATGGTGCCTGGCAAAATGCCAGAGGGAGTGGTTTGAGAAGTAACAAAAGCGAGCCATTAAGTGTGGAGATTTCTTATTGGTTCAGTGCTGTATCGAGTTTATGCTAATTAGATAAGCTGTGTGGAATGTATAAATACTGCTCCTGTCCTGCAATAAACGGCTTCCACTCCTGCTGTATCAACGTACACAAGCTATTCGTCACCCCCTGGTTAGTTTGCCCAGCCAGCCGGGCTGCGGCAGTAAACTGTGAATTTAACTTGACCTAGGGGAAAAATTGCATATAATAATCTCTAAACTCCTCCCATAAGTGCAAGTAGCAGTTGTAAAGGTATCCTTAGACCTCAAAGTCTAAGATTTTAGAATTTTGATTCAACAAAGACTCCCCTTTTCCCCATGGAAGATACTGGGTATATTATCCTAGAATCCAAGGGGCCCAGGATTGAAAGGGACCTTAGAAATCATCTAGCAGGTGGATCTCCAGCATCCATGAAAGAGGCAGGTGGCCACCTCAGGGTGGTAAGGACAGCCTGACTGAGCGCCGTGGAAGATATCGTGGGACAGGGACAGGGCTCTTCGCTCACACCTCCTGTGGCAGTACTATTTGCCCAGGCCTTGTAGACCCTTGAACTTGAGAAGCTTAACTGATATTCTCACCTTTCTTCTTACCCTTTCTCCCTCTCCTTTCATCCTGCAGCCACGGAGGAAGAAGGGCCAGGTCAGGGGCAGAGGTTTCCCCAGGCCACTGACAGCATTCTTTCCTGAACCAAAGGGAACCACCATAAATATTTCCTACCTTAATTTACTACCCTATGTTTTTTTGTTTTTGGATATCAGGGATTGAACTCAGGGCACTCGACCACTGAGCCACATCCCCAGCCCTATTTTGTATTTTATCAGAGACAGGTTCTCGCTGAGTTGCTTAGCACTTCACTAAATTACTGAGGCTGGCTTTGAACTCATGATCCTCCTATCTCTGCCGCCCAAGCCACTGGGATTACAGGCGTAGATCACCCTGCCTGGCCCCTTAGGCTATTTTGTGTAAAGGGGCTTTACCTGTGTCTCTGGATAGATCATTAATGCATTCAGGGGAATTATTTCCATTTTAAACTGTTTACAATTGCCGACCTTAGGGATCTAGGCTTGGAAGGCTGGACTATGTCACTTAACTTTAGACTTGTCACAAGTATAAGCTGAGCCAAGTTACAAATAGTATAGCCTTGAGTCCTTTATAATACTTTCAAAAACCAGAAACTTATTAACTTTGACAGGAATAAAAGGTGCAGATGGTTTCAATTTCTATTTTGACTTCCAAGCTGTCTTAATAGTAGCCACTAGCCATGCAAGGCTATTTAAATTTAAGTTAAATAAAATTTAAAACAAAAATCATCTCCTCAGTAGTGACATTTCTAAGCTCTTGATGGCCACATGTAACTAGGGGGAACTTGAGTAGGCAGCTGAGATTTTAAAAATTCCATTACTACAGAGATTTTGTTGGGTAGCATTTCCCTCTGCCTCCTGTCATCATGAGACACCACGACTTTGTGAGAAGAAAATCTGGTGTCTGTGTTTTCCCTCTGGCACTTCATTCAGCTGTCATGTCCTCTTGTTTGTCTTGTACTTTTCATGGTTCATCCTGCTTGCTTACTCATCACCCATTCTCGTCCATGTCTCTCTCCCCCTGCTAAAATAAATAATAAAGAAGCAATTCTACTAGCACTCCCACTGGCTACAGTTCATCCTGATGTGAGTAGAGAAGCTTGGATCATACAGATTTCATCAGAAGCATCTCTCTGCCTTTGATGTGTCTTAGTAAATATCTTTGCCCCAAATATCTCCCAAGAATCAGGTCACGGTGCCTGAAATTTTGACTTATTCCTGAGAATTTTTAGAATTTTTCATGTCCATTATGGAAATGTTGCTGTTTCTCACTGGCAGCCCTGCACCAGGCTGGTTTCCATATGGAGCTATTTGCAACTTACCAGGCAAATGCTCCTAGGCTTACAGAACCTGGAAGGAAAAGGGCTTTGGCAATTAGGAAGACACAGTTTGTCAGAGGAGGCTTTTATGAAAATGCCAGGTTGCTTCTGAAAATGGAAATTCTCCTGCAGTGAAAGGTGAGAACGGGAAACATAATGATCCTGTTGCTCTAAGACAGGATGCCATGAGACGAAACAATGGGACTCTGATGTTCTCCTTTGTGCCTTTGGAAATTCTACTTAATCTCTCTGGTCTTTAGTTGTCTGATCTTAAAATGCATTTAAAAGTAACTCATTAGGTTAATGAAGGAGGTATAGAGAAGGCCTAGCTTTGTTTTAAACAAACATTACAAAATGATGAAATGGAGCTATTATTGGGATATCCTGCGGTCTCTGGGTCACTTTTAAGTTTATAAACCTTTGGTTTCAAAGACAAAATGATGTGCACCTTCAGTGTCCTTTTCTCTCTGAAGCAGGACTTGAGTGACAGGTGGTCACAGGCAGAGAACTACTCTAAATTAGAGAGAGCTTCGGTGGAACATGTGAGGACCAAGGACGGGCTTATTTGGAACAGAGGGTCAATATTCAGAGGTGTTGGAAAGGAGATTGGGGAATTAGGAGAGAGACGATGAGACAGGATGTTGGGCTTGGCAGAGGTGGCTAGAGTGAGTGTGTGCATGTATGTGTGCATGTGTCTGTATGTAAGAGGGGTGGGAGCAAGCACAGCCCAAGATTGCCTCGAAGACTGAACCAGAAGGAACAGGTTGAGTTGCTGCTCCTGGCCTTTCAGTTCTTAGATCTGCCTGGTTCCCAGTGTTTTTCAATAATGAACAGGGGTATATTTTGGGACCTATTTTGTGTCTATAAAACTGAGCAGGTCTTTCCCTTAGGATTCTTTTAAGTCTAGAAGGCAGAAAGATTTGAGAGAAAAAAAAATTACAAAGAAATAAGAACCATGTGGTGGTGATCCAGGGTGTAGTGGGAGTGGGAGGGGGTAGTGGGGGTGGGAGGGTGCAGTGGGCATGGGAGGGTGCCCCTTCAGGAAGGAACTGCCCCAAATGGCACGGGAACCATCCCACACAGAGCAGCTGCCGTCTGTGTGGCCGTGCCTCTCCAGAGAGTGGTGGATTTATTTAATTTAGAGGGATTCTTCACCTATGTCCTCCCTGTTGTGTCTTAACATAAACCATCTACAATCAAATTTAAGCATTGAAATTACGGGTGTCTCAGGAAATTACAGTGATATTCCATTTAATGAAAAAAATTATCATTCAACAGCCTTGACCATTTGGAGTTAAAATATTTCTGATGGGCACATGGCTGTCACAAAGTGGTCTTTAAACCATCATTTCCTTTTGGTTTTTATATTACATGTAATTGTAACAACATTTTAAAATTTCTTTATTGTTTGATATTCCATAAGGGTCAACTGGTGGGTACCAAGTGAGAGATTCAAAGAAATCAGACACTTTGAAAATCAAGGTGATCCTATAAAGACCCAGGAAGGAATCTGAAATCCGAGAGAGTACTGAGGAAATTTTGTTGCTGATGCTGTTATCACACTGGCTCAGCAATGTGAAGTGCATATGGAAGACGTCCCTTAAAATGACTGAAACAAAATAAATCTGGGGTGAGCGACAGGTGATAAGCATCCTCCCGTTGGCGGTTTCTTGCATGGAATATCAGTTTTCTTGGTGATGATTGATAAATTAAGTGTCGTAAAGCCTTTAGACAGAGCTGTTTACGTCTTCAAGATATTCTCCTGAGTTCTAGAACTTGGCAACAAAACTATACTGAACTTTTCTCTTTAAACTTTGGTTCCAGTATCAGGTGAAATGCCTACACTTTAGGACAGATTTTAAGGAGAAATGCAATTCTGTCTTAGAAGAAGTTTGTGATACAGAAAATAGAAACACAGGTCGAGGGGTCCTTATTCACTTAAGCCTAGTAAGTTATTAATATTTTTGTACATGTAAAGGGTGGCGTGTGTGGGCTTTTTATCTAATGAATCTCATGCTGGAAAAATGGACCTGAAGGCATAGGTCAAGAGGTTCAGAGGAAAGAACTAAAACCTTAGAGAAAGAAAGAAAAAAGAAAAATAAATTCTTTTCGGGTAAGTATTTTCAATTAAATATAATTATAAAAGTCAATGTTCCAGAATGTTTACCTATTTCTTAAGTAACAATTAATTTCAAGATGACTTACATTTTATAAAAATATGGTCAATGTAAAAGTAATAAGCTACTATGCTATTAAAGCTGTGGAAATAAAATAAAAGTTTCTTACTAGAGAATAAAGCCTTAATTTCAACTAGAATGTTAGTGAATACCTCATTCTTACTCCACCATAATTTGAGGCCCTGGTTCAGCCCCTTTTGAATTATTTCAGCACTCTGCGGATAAAGAGGTCTCTAGAGGAACTGTTGTTTTCTCAGCTCACCCTTGTCATTTTATCATAGTAGTCTTTCTAAAGCAGTGTGTCTCATCACCCTGATTCAAAGAAGCCTTCAAAAACTCCCATTTTCAACTGAGTTAAGGAAAACCTGTCCTTAAATGTTCTACCCTAGAAATTTTCAAGTAAATTCTCAGGGATCCTCAGGATCCAACTCTATTAGCAGTTCCATAAAGTTTGGGCTCAATTGCAATGAATGCTGAGAATAAAAGTGTCCTCTGTCACCCTGGGGTTCAAAGGCCTAGGTGTCATTGAATCTGCACACAACAGGAGCAATTATGCAAACTTTTAAGTTATAAAGTCACTTTAGTCCAAGTATTACTGTGAAATCCTTTACAGGAGAGTTCTGCATAACATTTTATTTGGCAAGAAGTTTGATCTACTAAAGGAACTGGCAAAAGTCAGTCTACAACATGTTTATAGTTTTTTTTCATCAAAAGTGTCAAAATTTCCTGTATTTATTATCAGGCAGGTTCTTCCACTCGCACTTCTCATCTCTCACCCTATTCCCATGCTACCATGTTGAATATGTCCATGGCCACCAGATCCTTTTATCTGATTATTCCATGAAGCCAGTTAGGGGTAGCAAGTAAGAGATCTGAAGAAATTAGGCATTTTGAAAAGTAATGGCCATATAAATAAGGGATAAGTTTTCTCATCCATCTATCCAACTTTATCTTGAGTTTTGATCGTATTTAAAGCACCCAGTGAATTCCCCCCCCCCCCCATGTTTTCTCTGTATTTTTTGTTGCCTGGAGGGACAGAATGGTATCTGACTTTGCAGTTACTTAACTACCAAAACTTGAAAGAAAAAAACTGGGTACCAGGATTTCTGAAAGGGGCAATAAGATGCACCATAACAAACTTTCTATAAATTCTGTGCTTTATGAGTCTGCCTTGTCAGCATTTTAGAGTGACCGGACATTGCGAGGAAACAGGATTAGTGACGCCAAGGATGATGCAAACAACATAGCCATGGAGTGCTGTCATATGCACTTTCTTACCTCACTTTGATGGTTCTCCAACAAAGGGCAGCATCTGATACCACGAGAGGTCAAGCCTTTTGCTCAATGTTACAGTGAGAGTAAGAAGGAGTCAGGATTCCAACTGGATCTGTTTGGCCCACGAGTTTATGCTCTTAGTTCATCACACTGGAAATTTCCCTAGAATGAAAACCAAATATAATTATAAAAGTCGATGTTCCAGAATGTTTACCTATTTCTTAGGTAACAATTAATTGATCTGAAGTATGACTTCTCTGTTTCGTGGATGAAGGCTTCATGCAAGAAGGCTGCACTATTACTACTCAACATGTGGATGTGGAGACTTTGCCCGTGTCTGTTAAAAAATTCTTGCTTGAGGGTTGTCTGCCAAGAAACATCCATTTGGACTAGAGTCTACCTGTGTTACTGAGCATAGCACTCTTCCCAGCTGCGATGAAGAGTTTCCATCAGAACAAGTGACAACAGAGGGGAGAAGAATGAAAAATAGGAACAGGAAACAAAACTAGAGCCGTGAAAGCTTTACTTAGAGAGAGGAACTAAAAACTCAAGTTGTTTGATGGAAGAATAGGGATGAAGGGGAAGAACGTGTGGTCAATATTCACTACAGATTTGTGAGCACTTCTGCTAATGTTAATTGAGGAATGATTAAAGCCAAATAATAAAGCAGGGAGAGGCAGATTTCCTGTCCCAGCAGAATGGTCCAGAGTCATGATCACTTGCTCTCGGAGGATGTGGAGTTGCAGGTTGCCAGCACATGCCCTGGTGTGCTTCTGAGCTTGAAGCAAGCTCAGTGCTGCCCGGTGGCCCGAGAGCTGCCCTCCCTTCCCTGGTATTCCAGCAAGCCCAAGTCACGAGTCCCCAAGCCAATCCTGTTTTGCCATCCCCCCCCCCCCCCCCCGTGGTGGGCAGTCTCCCTGTTTTCAGGTCCAGCTTTCAGCCTGTGGCCTGTGGCCGAAAACCAGTTGCCTTATCCCATGGTACTTATCAACTCAAAATTCCTCCTCAAGCTATTGACCTAAATTTTCATTTTGGTGTTTCCTGGTCTTTTAGAAATTTTGCTGCTCCTGTTTTTTTTTTTTCTGAATGGTGATCTTTTAGAGTTTGAATGCCTAAATGATAATATGATAAGAATAGGAGCAATTTATTCATAGTCAGTGTTTTGAGAGCAGCTTATGTGAGCCCTCGAGGGATTCTACCCTAAGACCAGCCTGGGTAGGAGCAAGGCCTCTTGGAAGGAGCAGAGTGACAGTGGTAATAAAGCCCGTGGCCTCCCCTCCCACTCTCCCACTCTTCATTCCTCATCCTGATTCCCTGACTCCATTGCCTCCTGGTCCTGTATTTATTGATCTGAAGTATGACTTCTCTGTTTCGTGTGAACATTTCCCCTAAGTCAGATTGAGGAGAGACAGTTTAGACAACGATATTATCAGTAGATTTTTCATGTGTGAACAAGAAATTCTGCACATAGGTGATTGTAGTCATGTCCATTTACAAGATTTCACATGTTTTAAAATGAGAAACAATTTATGTCTATTAAACTTAGCCATCATTTTGTTATAAAATGTAAAAATTGTAACTGACACTTATCTAACTCTCCAGTTCTCATTATGTTATGTACTTGGCTGAGCACTGTACATGGGCTTTTTCTATAAACCTTGAAAGTCAGAACCTATTAGTAAATGAGATTATTATTATTATTATCCCTATTCAACACATAGGGGAATTGTGGAATTTGCAGAAGTTAAGCAGCTTTTCTAATGTTCCACATGAAGTCAGTATTCAGATCCAGGACTTTAACTAAATCTCATTATCTAAATAAAACAAAATAAAAGAAACCTATGAAAATAAGGCTCTTAATCACATATGCAGTTATAGACTTTAACTACAAATTTTAAGCTATATCTTAAAACACTTTTGGTCAAAACCATATCTTCTACAGTTGTTATAAGATAAAAGAAATGATATCCAAAAAATAACTGGTCACATTTCACAGAGAACTAATTTGGGTTAATAATACAGTAAGTTCCAATAATAAACTCTACTTGTATTTCACCATACTAGGATAAAGATGGCTCTTTTTTCCTTCTGGTAAAGATACTTTCAAGTAGCTCAATAAAAATGAGGAAATTTTGTGATAATATGATCTAAAACAAAGTATATAAATTCTCCTTTAGTTTAACATCTTCTCCCATAACTGCTCTTATTGCTGGAAAAACAAGAATTTGCTTCTGATGCGAAATAATCTCTTAAACTTTGGATGTTTAATCTCTTAAACTCTCCATTTAATGAAGACATCTCCTTAAGAACATGCGTATTACACATTTACATTAAATACTGTGATGACCTTTGGACTTGATTTTTAAGTTGTAGGGTTACTCTCAACTTATTTATTTACCGTATTTTTATGCAGTCTCTGTTATGGGCAAAGAATTTCAGGCAACCCAAAGGCCCTGGAGTCTTGGTCAGTCCAACTTGCCCTAGCCAGCGTAGCCAAATGAGAGCCAAGTTGAACCTTTCTCCTGAGGGAATCTAGCAAAACAGGCATGTGGGACCTTCTCCCCACCTCAGGTGAGGACAGAGAATGACTGGCAGAGCCTCAGACCCAACCAAACAATGCCTTTAGCCCACGACAGCACAGCCTGTCCCATGTCACCCATCGTGCTGCTGTTCCCCACACACTAGCCTGAACCACCTATATTTACACTAATGAAGGCACTGTCACCTGCAACAATGGTCACTTTCCAAGGAGCCCATCTATTTGGCTCAGTCCCTGCACTCACAGTCCCTGATGCCCCAGCTGTTGGAAATTCCCACATGCCTTGAAATGAGTCTGTGACACTTCATGTCAGAATCTTCTAGTATTATTTTAATTAGATCAACTTGGTCAAATGCAGTTTAATGGGGAAGCTCAATTTTTAAAAGCTCAAGTAACAAGAAACGAAAAAAGGAAGTTAAATAAGAATACGGAAATGAGAAAATCAAAGATCTGCCCCCATCCACCATGCACCAATCACACACCAATACAAGGAAAATCCAAGATCTGCTCCACCCACCATGCACCAATCACACACCAATACAAGGTCTTAGAACGCAGTCTTCATGTTCCGGATTTATTCCAACCAATCCTGAATATTCTCTCTCTCTCTCTCTCTCTCTCTCTCTCTCTCTCTCTCTCTCTCTCTCAATGGAGATTTACTTTAAGGAATTGCTTGTGGGGACTTCAAGTATGAAATCTACAAGGCAGAGGCAAACTAGCATTCTGGAGACATGGGGAAGAAATGACCTCGCCCCTTGAGTCTGAAGGCTGCGTGGAGATGGAATTCCTTCCGCCTTTAGGCGACTAGGTTCTTTTTCTCTTAAGGCCTTCAGCTAATTGAAGGAGCTCCCCCACATTATGCTGAGTCATCTGTGATATTCAGTGGAGTGACTCACGTGTTAATCACATCTAGAAAACACCTTCACAGAGACACCTGGATGGTGCTCCTCCAGATTCTTCACCACCCTGGCCAAGCACATAAAATTAACCGCCACACCAGGGTTCTTAATCCCACACTGCTCTGTTATAAATAAGGGCTTATCACCTAACAGAAGAGAAAGGACCCTGTGGCAGGGACCTGGTCCCTACCTGTCCTCCTTCTCGCCCTCTCCCTTCCTAAGGAAGCATGAAGTTTTGTGTGAAGTCCAGTGAGGCCTCCTGAGATTCTAAACATCTGAGTCCTCCCTACAGTTATTGTCAGGCAGGGGAATACCAGCAGAGCTTATGGGGTACAGCCTGGGGGGCTCCTGCAGGACCCGGCCAGTTCAGCTGGTCTGCTGTCCTCTGGTGCTTTACGGTCCGCCTACGGTAAATGGAGACATGGGGAAGAAACGACAAATTCCGTCTTGCCTGGAATTTGAATGGATGATTGAAGCTAGAGCAAGAGGCTTGTGAGTGATCACAAATGTCGAGGGGCCCAGAGGAGTGAAGTCCCAACATTTCTGAGCTGTTGAATCAGCACCAGTACCTACTTCTGGATTTCTTGTTTTGTTGGAAAAAAAAAAAAAAATCCTTTCCTAAGCCTTAGCCCTGCACTTGACCTAAACACTGCATTGAACCAGATGAGGACACAGGTGACTAAAGAAGATCCAGAGCAGGGGACAGTGGTGATGCCCTGGGAGGACACCTGAGGAAGCAAGCAGGGGCCGTGGAGAACACAGGCCCCTGCTGGGACTGAGGGCGGGAGGCCAGAGGACATAAGGGCCATGGGGAGGGCACAGGCAGATGGTGGACAGACCTGAAGGCCCTCCCAGGAGGTGGGGCATTTTGGAGGGACTGCACCAAAAGCCCTGTCCCTTCTCTCAACCTCTCTGAGTGCAAAAGGCCAGGAGGAAGGCTGGGATGGATAGCGGTCCTCAGGTCCTCATAGCTGTCTTCCTTCCCTGCAGCAGCCCCCCCAGACCCTGGGAGCCTTCCTCCTGGCCGCTGTGTCAGAGCAAGCGCCCACTCCTCCAGGGCCTTTGCATATCAAGCCGTCACTGCACATTCTGACCTCGCTGCAAGAGCTGGACCCCAAATCTCTTTTAGACGTTATTTACTAATTATGAAAAATGAGTTTGGGAGACAGAGGTAGTTTGTTTGGGATGATGTAAATGAATTCCTGCTCAGGGGCAGAGGGGTGTCTCTGAGCCTTCCATAGACACTCACTCCTAAGGACACCCTCCTGATCCACCCAGAGGATGCCCTGTGGTAGTGTAAGTACAGTGGGAAGAAGTGTGACTTGAACCCTCAGCTGACCTTGGGCAGGAGACAGTCATTTGCAGGAAATGAACACATATATCATCCTGTCTCAGGGGAAAAGAGAATAAATACAGAAGGTTTTAGTCAAGTTTAGAGATGGGAATGAGAACCAAGACCTATCTAGCACGAAGTGGTCAGGTGGGCAGAAGAATGAGGCTGGAGTGGTGGAAACAGGGAGTTGGCAAGTTCAAGGTCAGGGTGCAGGAGTCCTGAGCAAGGGGAAGGGTGAGCCTGTCTCTCTTCCCTTCTCTTCTATTCCTTTGAGAGACAGAAAGGCTTGACTGAAATTCTGCAAATGATGGCTACTGAAAAGAAGTGGGGACACTAGAAGAAGAGGCCACCTTTCCCCATCAAGCTCACCGCCTGGGTTTTCTCAACCCCCAGCTCACGGCTGTGGAAACACAGTTCTCATTCACAATCAGCTCTGAGAACCCTCCTGGGAAACACAGAAGTCAATATTAGCTGTTCCCCCAAGTCTCTGTACTCCCCTCCTCCTGTTGCCAGAGTCAGAAATTTATGCATAAACGGGGCACCAGTTGTGGTTTAGACATGAAAGATTCCATTTTAAAGCAACACAACAGATAATGAGAATCAAATCTCCTAATGTTTCACAAGGACATCCAAACTTTCCACTGAAGAAGTATTTTGCTAAATAAATATGTACTTCTAGCATTTAATAAATTAATGAATATGTGTTTTAAATATTCCTGGAAGAGCCTACTTTACTATCAGCAGACAGGGACTCCATTGGAAGGATGGGGCTATCATTCTAGTTTTCTTCTTCTACCCTTTGCTCCCTTTACCGTTCCCAGTATTTTGGTGTCCTCAATTTCCTTTTGGCCAAGCCATCAGTCAGTTAATCAGAACCTAACATTTGTTGAGTATCCCCTGTATAAACATGGCTTTATTTAACGTTCAGGACAAGCACCCCATCTTAAATAAAGATTGTTCACAGTAATTCAACCAGTAAAAATAGTACAGCCTTTTCATTTTTTCCTGAACGAAATTATCAGCTCTAAAAGTATAACACTCTATTAAATGACTCTAATTCCGTACACAGCCCCGAGTTGTTTTCACCGTTCCCAGGTGGGGGAAGGAGCAGGGAGAGCTGGAAACGCCCAGGCTCCTGGACCCGCGTGGAGTTTTTCCTCCAGTTCAATGGCAGTGCCTGGAGCTGCTTTGGTGGTGAAATGATCAGAGAAAGTGGAGCACTGGCATTTCAGTTGAGCAATTTCCTCGTAATATGTGGGGAAATATCTTTTTATGCAACAGAGTTTATAAACTCGGTGGATCTCGTTTACAGTGACCCTGGTCACAAAGCCGGTGATGGGCATAACAATGAAGACAGCTCCTTGACTGCCCTCTTGTCCTTCGCCACTCTCCTCAACCACACCTACTGGTGGCTGTTGGTGATTTGGCAGCCAACCACCGATGTGTCCCCGAAAGGCAGGGAAGAGTGAACTAGCAGTCCTGTCATTGTGTAATCATGAAGCACTTTCCCCTTTTGCCCAATAGGAAAATTATAAAACAAGCCAAAGACTCCTTTCCGTGTCCACCACACCAAAGGACGGCGTTCAAAACTGGTGGTTTTGTTTGTTTGTTTGATGGTTCAATTATTTTATTTTTTAACTTATAATATTAGGAAACTGAAATACATTAAATCTTCAGATAATATAACCAACATAAAAACCTTCAGAAGTTTTACTTAAGATAGAGGCATACTCTTTGTTAGTTCAAAGAAACAAATTCTGATTATTTAATTTCTAAAATAATAACACTGGTAAATGTGACAGGAAAAACTGCTTTCCAAATCTCCCGAGAGCATTGATATTTATGCTCATAACAAAGTACTGCAGATTCAAGTCTTTTATGTAAGAATTGATAAACCACCACTCTATTTTATATATTTTTTTATTTTTACTTTTTAAATTTTATTTAATTGTAGATGGACACAGTACCTTTATTTTATTTGGTTTGTTTACGTGGATTGAGCCCAGTGTCTCACGCATGCTAAGCAATCTTTTAAATATTGTTTTCATGTCTGAGTCATCAACAAATATGTTATTTCTTGAAAATAAGAGTAAAGTTCAAAAGAATCTATTTTTGAATGTCACCAAATTGTTTGATTATATTCAAATATGTTTTTGCATACACATACTACATTCAAAATAATTTAAAACCTTAGCATTCCTAAGGAGGTAAAAATATCTGCTGACCAATTTCAGCTGAATACATGATATACTCAGTAAAATTTAGGAAGCTGCTAAATTCAGTGGACTACTGTGAATTATTTTGTCATCTGTTAAAGTCTCATAAAACATGTTGGAAGAAATCTAGGAAGTCTTAGGCATCCAGAATCATCATCTAAAATGAACATCAGCCCATAACAGAGGAGAGGAAGCATGACCGGCCGTGCCACGGGGACCTGGCACGGCTCTGCCATGCCAGCACCTTCAATGCCAGTGCCTTCAGCACTGGGTTTGCCAGGTGCAGAAGTAGAAGGCAGGCACTGCAGACAGGACAGCAAAACGGCAGCATTTGCTTGGCATGTTTCAGAAACAACAGAACATTTAATGTCTGTAAAAGAGAAGCAAACACTGGGCACTCTGCATGCTGAATAAGGACTGGAGGGTGTGCTGTCTTGTGGTCAAGGACTTTCTAGACCAAACAGAAGAGGTTAAAAGCAGGCCCAGTCATGTTAGAAAGCCTGTGGAGAGTTTCAGGAGGAGAGCTTCAGGGTTCAAATACAACAGATTCTAGATCCTGTGCAACCCTCCTTTATCAAAATGTTTATTAAGGGAAAATTCATCTTCTCAATCACATGGTCCTCCAACCTTAGCTCTCTGGGCTCGCTCCGCCTCCCCTCATCGGCTGGGGGTGTGTTTGGTACCAGACCCTCCCATTGCACTCCTCACACCTCTTGCATCTTTTCTTTCCTTTCCTCCCATCCTCCCTGTCCAGATTCGGACTTCCATTACTAGCTCTTTCCTGGACTTTTGAAGGCCATCGTGTATTGGGGATCCAACCTCTCGTGTCTCTACTTTTACAAATGTATTCCTCATATAAACGGATTTGTGGAAAATTTCCAAAGAATAACCAAACTTTTCCTACAATTTCACCTCTTCAGACCTGTGCAACGCCTATGGTTTGCTATAGTTAATTTATTACTGCTGCATTCACAACCCTTAGCACCAAATAAATCCTGAAGCACAAAGTGATCCTAATAAATAATAATCACCGAATATTAGATGGGAGTCCAGCTAAGTGAGCATCTCCACTGGGCCCCTCCACCCTGAAAAGTTAACAGCAGCCAGGCTGACCCCTGGCCTTCACGTAGGGCAGAAAGCTGCAACAGCAGGAGGCCAGTGCCCGTGCGTCATTTATTCAGTTCAAGACAGAAGTTGAAGTATGTCAACCACTGGGCTGAACTGGCTCCAAGATATATTTTATTTAAATGGCATCATTTAAATAAATGTTTGGAGTTGGGATAATTCACACAAAAATATTCATATTTGTGGCTTCTGTTGAAATACAGAACAGCTGTCAATGCAGGACCAACAATCAGATGGTCCCACGTAGAGAAGGGCGAATACTTGAAAAGGCACCACCTTTTATGGCTTCTGCATCATCTATGATCCACCTATGATCCTCTCCCTCCTCTAATACAACTGGTGCCAGTGAGAGGAAAGGAGGTTGAGGAGGCCTGAGGCTGAATTTCCTGTCACCCTAAAGGGGAATCATTCTCAGGGCCAGAAGTAGACTTTTGAAATGATGGTAGCAGAAGGACGTGCCATCTCCTGCGTACGAGAGTGTGGGGATTTTGACCAGCAGAGTGCAATGTCAATAATTTCCTTGGGTGGAATGTAAAACAACTCTCCCCCCCAGCGTCTTCTTATATCTTATCCCATCATTCTTTTAAGAAAAGAGTAGGCATCAGAAACATTGATAATAGACAAGAAATAAATGGTCTTCCTCATAGACAGCTTGGAAATAAAATGGGTAAAAAAACTAAGAGAAGAAAAAACAATCTGGGTAACCAAGATCAAGAGAATTTCTAATGGCAGGTTGATACAGAACGGAGAACTAGAGCTCTTGCCTTTTCAGATGTTCAAAGGCCCCAGGAAACACTACAGCCTGGAGCTGGAAAGCATGCCAAAGAGAAGTCTGGTGAAGTCCCCAGACTCTTCCCCGAAGAGCCTTCAGTAATGGCCTTCGGTTAGCCAAACCATGTAAATGGGGAAGGAGGCGGGTCCTTGTTCTCTGGCAGGTTCAGTATAGCCATGGTTTGCTGTTCTGATTTCTAAAGCAACCACATTTCCTCATAGAGCGGCAAGTAAGTGCACCCACTGCCCAACCTCCTCCACAAACATGGCAGAGCTCAGGCTGTGGAGACAGAGAAGCCAGCTGACTCATAACATTGCCCTATGTAGCTTGTATTTAATGTCTCAGGGACTCGTCTCCCTAACACGCCTATTGCCCTGGCCAGGGACAACCCTCAGGCTACCTGGAAAGCACTTGATGGAGCTGGGAAAGAACTGTGGATCAGCTGGCTGGTGGCTTGTGGAAAGGTATGTGAGAGGGTAGTGGAGGGAAGGAGGAAAGAGGCATTGATAAAGCCAGTCAAGACAGAAAATCGGTGTTTCGGTTCCTTAAAAAACATAATCCTACTTTTAAACTATTTTAGAACTAGAGCCTGAACCATAGAAATTGTTCTTAGAACAAAGCCCAGAAAAAAAAACACCCAAATTACATGCATATCTTGATAAAGGGTTTCATATTTAAATTTAAATTTCTGATTAAATTTGTTTTCACAACAGAATAAGGAAGTAATTTCAGAAAGAAAGTCAGAAAAGACTTAGTTTTCTTTTTACTTTAAAAAATACAGAGAGATAAATTGACTTGTGTTCCTGGAATGTAGCCTTGGCTATTACATTGACTGAAAATTATAATTCGAAAATAAATAAAAAATAACTCCATATTTTAGATTTTCAATAAGAGCCACATTCACAATTGCATTTGAAGAGCAGTAATTATGTCGTGTCATAATGCAGTAGTCGGCAGAGGGAGGTATTTTTAAAGGTGAACCCTAGTGTGTATTATTATTACATCAGCAAAAGTTCCCAGAGCTGATGGTAATTTTTCGAGTTCTGGTTAAAGGACATTTTACCCAAATTTTCCCTGTGTGCCTCACAATTTTATATATGCATCTGTAATTCAAACATTTTGAATTTTGCAAAATGTATCATGTGTACACACACATACTTGCACTGCAAAGGGTTTAGCTATTCAAGCCGTAGCCAATGAGTCACTTTCTGAGACAGCCACAATTCAAAGAGGAGCCAAGTCATTTCTTACTATAGAAGTGTTTTTGCAAGCTTTCATTCACCCAAATTTGCTTTAAAGATTTTAGAATTTATGAAATAAACAACATAGTTTTATTACCCTTCCAGCCCATCAACTGGAAAAATAAGTGAATTATTACAAAGATACAATTACATAGACTTGAAAAATTTCATTGCAATAATCCGAATTCTCACCAGGAAATAAAAAAAATGAACTGTTATCTTTCAAATGAAGACATATTTTAAAAAGCTCCACATCATTGTTTATAATATATTTTGTAAGTTATTTTTAGATCTAAGTGAGTAGCTACTTAATTGCTGTCTGTTGCTTTAAATCATTTTTGGTTAAACAAAAGTTTTAACTCCTATAAAACACAGTCAATAGGATGGTAACTACAACATTTTTACCATAACTTACAATCTTCTGAGACCAAGTTTCACAACTCCTTGGTTAGAGCTGGCCAATATGATTTCTGTTACTATTCTATTTTAGATTTTCAGTAAGAGCCAGCAAACAAAATTATATTCCTTCCCTTTTATGGCTTTCTGCAAGGCCCTGGCTTGTAGAGAAGGCATTTGAGAGGTTGGTAACAATAAAGTTGATATTAAACAGCTTATATTTTAACTACACGCCTTGCGGGCTGGCCATTCACACATTCTGATTCTTTGCCACAAATTTAGTAAGCCACCATGCTTTCCTCCCATTCCTTTTTTTATTTCTGAAATCAGGGGTCCTCTTTAAAACCTTCAGAAAAGTGTGTGTGTGTGTGTGTGTGTGTGTTTGAAAAGTCCAGGAAATATTGATGTGAAAACGAAAGTTGAAGCAGCCGACACTTTTTGTTTGTTTTATATAATTTAGGAGCCAAAAACTCCAAAAACTCACTTTGCTAAAATGCCAGGAGACATGAGGGAAGGGAACAATAACATGACGCAGACAGACAGACCATTCAGACACAGTGCAAAGGAAGGTGTTTGTCAGGGGACGTGGAGGCCCCCTGTGAAAAATGGCTGCTCTTCCAAGATGTCTGGCTGACTGGTGCCAGGGCTCTGTCACAGAGCCCGAGAGGAGTGCTGGGCTCAAACTTACTGCTAGACATTTCTTGGAAAGGTCTGAGCCACCTTGAAAACACGGGTGGGAATGGGCAGTATGGCAGCTGTGTGGGAGGTGGTCCCTGGAGACCTCTCACTGCTCTGGCCAAACTTCCAGGTCCTTAGCTGTGTCCATACCACAGAGGACATCAACCATGAGGTCACCTACAAGATTCCAGAGAATGCACTGACCTCCATCACCTACGCTCTGACCGAACAAATTAGCATTATTTAGAGGCAAACAAAGAATGTAAAAATTGAGTTAGTTAAAAAATAAAATAAAATAAAAAATACCAAAGAGGCACCCCCTAGCAAGAATGCATGCATGTAATATCATGTCTTTACATGATAACTTTGTAACTGCTAAGGTACTCCTCAAAATAAGTTTTTTATGGTGTACTTTCATTGAAGCACCAAAACACTTCTGGCTATTAATTATATTGAACTATTGAAATTCTGGATAATGTACCATTTCCCGTGTGAAACTCTATCTTACAAAATAAAGGGATATTTTCATTAATTGTGTCTTACTAAAATAGTGATCTTATCAAAACTAATAGTGTCCTGACAACAAGATTTTTTGTTGACTCAGCAGGTTTGGGGCCTATTTATATTTTATATGATCAGTAGCCATAGTTGATTGCCATACCTTATGCAAGTGTTTGATTTCTAAAGTTTTAGTGTAATTGATGTACAACAATGTCTGAAAAATTAATAAGGCTTTTAAACAAATTCTTTCTCATCCTCAAAGACAAGTTCCCTCATATGACTTTATTATGTTTTAATTTTAGAAACCAAAGGAAGTCATCTTTCGGAATAGAGAAATATAGGATTTTAGGGATGACTTGGACCTAAGAATTAGCTACTTGAACTGCCTCCATTTTGCAGATTAGAAAACAGAGGGTCACTGAAGGACAAAATTGCTTGGATTCATACAGCAGTTGTGAATACAGAGTTGATAGAGGAATTTGAAAATGAACAATAAAGTAATTTCTATTTAAAATAATCACTATTGAAAATTGCTTCAGTTGACTATGTGACTGAACCCCTGTGAATCTGCCATACATGGTTGGTTTTAGATCCGGAACTCAGGCACCCTTTTTTAAAAAAATTGTTATCAGAGAATAAAAAGAGACCAAAATCTTTATTTTTTATTTGCTTGAGAAGTGTTTGCAGAAGGCCACCTTCCTCCACTAACCAAAAGAAACATGAAGGAATGTTGCCATCGAAGCAGCATGCAGAGCCTGTGGTAAGACTGCTCTCAGCACCGGGGATGCTGGATTTTTGCCACTTTAGGTAACTGTGTCACAAAGCCACAGCTGCACAGACTCTGCACTTCCTCCAAATCATTAGGTGAACAAACTGAGAGACTAAACGTGGGCCATAACCATGCCCTTTCTCATTAGTCCCGTTTGGCAAGTGATGGCAATTTAAACAGGTAATTGCACCGTGGCTCTTTCTCCAGGGAATCACACACAACAAACGAGAA
Organism: Marmota flaviventris; assembly: GCF_047511675.1. Classification (NCBI taxonomy): domain Eukaryota; kingdom Metazoa; phylum Chordata; class Mammalia; order Rodentia; family Sciuridae; genus Marmota; species Marmota flaviventris. Next base: position 108,483,855 of record NC_092505.1, on the reverse strand, counting down.
AGCAGGGGAGCTACGTGATGAAACACTGTGCAACCACCACACCAGCACATTTTAAAACTGTTTCCTAACGACAAAGGAGAAAGAATCATGTAATGTCCAGAGAAGAACCTTGAGAACCCAGTTAGGAACCTTGTGTGCGCATGCGCATCTGCACATGTAAGCCTGTAAAAAAAATACTTTGAGGATATTATGTGGATTTTTTATGGCTTACAGCATTTTAGAGAACATATTTTTCCTTTTTAAAATAAGTGTCCATGATATTTATTACTATTTTCTATAATATTTATTTTTATTGCCAGGAGAGATTAAACCAAACATAAAATCTAAACTGCGAAATACACTGGTGCTGGTGCGTGTGCAGTGACAGAGTGCTTGAACTCTCCCCTCAGTAGCATCTGTTCTCTAGGGAATGCTGGGATCCGGGCTAGCCTGCATTTTAGAAGGGGATAATGAGACAAAAGACATTTTTTTGCTCAGTAAAAGATTAGGGGCATTGCAAAGCGGAAGAGACCAGTGGAACAGGAAACCAGAGTACAAGAGTTAAGATAAGGTGCTGAGAAAAACAAAAGGGGGTTGTTAAGCAGTCGTGAAAACAGTTTCTGAGTGCTCCTGCCCATACATAACCTAGAAAAAAAGGTGGGGGAAATAACATCCCTGAGCCATCTGCCCCCTGCCAGCAGTTATGCCCAAATATTCAACTTATGTCATTTAACTTTAAGTGTGTCATTGGCCGTTTATCCTCATATTAGTTAGATGTGACTGACCTCAACTTGTTGTGTTACCTGCAGAGGCAGAATGACAGGAGAGTTCATGGAATCAGAATTTAAAGCCAGATTTGCCAGTCCCCAAAACTGTCCTCTGCATTGCCTTCCACTTTCTCCAGATCATCTGATGCAAAGTTCAAGGACAGCTCGAGTTCTGGAATGATAATGATTGTGCTATCTGAGTGGTCAGGAGGGGAAATTTGCTCATTTCCTTTTCCAGGTAGAACAGGGAGTTTACCTTCAGCAACATAGTTCAGCCATAGAACAGAAACCAACGTGGTCAGGGGCAACACAGGCCTCTCTCAGTCCCGAGGCCCACAGTCACTGGGCTGTGATCTTGGAAAAGTCACTGATCTTCCCAGGTCGGATCTCAGGTTCCTCATCTTCATATAAAATGTTTTAATGTTTCAACAAGGCCACCTTTAGAGCAGTGTGAGAACAAGTGAGAAAAGCATCCAGAAGAGCCCATGGTATGGAGTAGGCCTGCAGGTGGGCTGCTCTCCTTCAATGAGTGCCAGCCCCTGCTGTGCCTTGCACACTGCCCCCTGCCTGTGACCTTCGGCCATTACTCCTGAGCTTCCCAAGGTGGGGGCAGCCCACCCCTTAGGTCTTTAGGTGGGTGTGTGATTGTTATTAAAAAGTATGCTTCTTTGAAGTTTTTCACTGTGGTTTTCCTGTTGCATATTCTACTTTTCTCCATGAACCTCAGTTTCATGCTACTGAAATATAGGAATGAAATTCAATGAAGTTATAATCCAGTTTGTACCTGTCGTAAACAGAATGTCAGTAATATACAGAAGGACTCTAGGAGATCTTCAAGCCTTCGAAGCAGACAGGGTTGTTCCGGCTCATATCCTTTCATTTTGGCTTTTATTGTTATTGTTGTTGTTGTCTTTTCAACATGAATGCTGCAGGCAAGGCCCCTCCTTCCCCTCTCAGCTCCATTGCTTTCCACTGTTTGGCTTCTCACATTTACATTCCTTACCTGGCTGCTGTTTTATTTCAAGCTCCTCTTTCCATGGTCTCATTGGAAACAGCAGCACCGCTTGAATACTAGTTAGGAATTCTGGGGCCTTCACTCCATACCTATGAATCACAGTTTTGAGAATGGAGTCCAGCAATTTATGTTCTCTTAGGCAGGAATAATGGCTAAATTTTGAGAAGTGCTAGTATAAATCGCTACGTCCAAATCAATGCTAGCTAGCAAGCTCTCAGCCTTCCTGAGGGTACCCTGGCCCCCAACCCTGCAAACCCAGCATCTGTTTACTCCCCCATGTGACCAGATCATCATTGCTCTTAAGAGGCACTGCAGCAACCCTGTAAGCCTCAGGTCAGCACATGCCTGGGGTCCTCTTATAGCCATCATTTGCAAAGCATGTCTGTACACCTCTGCAGGCCCCCTCTTAACCCTCTGCCTGCTCACCACCCCCTTCAGGCTTCCAGAGAAGTGAGCAGAGTGCTTGACTTTAGAGGTCTTTTTCAGCATTAGCAATTCAATCTTCTCTTTTGTCAAGAAGCTGGAACTCACTTTATAGATTAAAAAATAAAATCAAAAACCCAACCCAGACAACCAAAACAAACAGGAAACCTCCAAAACCATCCTTGAAGTGATGGGGATTTAAACAGCACACAGATGCTTCAGAGCAGAGAGTGTGGCTGTTACACCAGCGTATTTCGTGTCCTCGGGAAGCCCTTGGTTTACGGGGCACTTAAAGAATCAACAAAGTCCAGGGGGGCACCTGAGGGTCCCCGATTGGAAAGACAGGTTTTTGGATGTAAAATAAACGTAAATATGCTTGTAAAGCAATAGAAAATGAAAAGGGACCTAAGTTTTCCTTAGACTTGTATTTATAAATGTTGATTTTGCACTACTTGGTATGGCCTGTATCCCACATTTCTTTACAAGGGAGGAAGCTATTAATTGTGCTGATCAAAAGTCCCATCTGCGTTTTCAGGATGTGGGACACACCAGTCAAACTGTGGACTAAGTGGCCAGAATCTAGATTGGCTTTTAGTCCACAGTGATCACACTACTGTGGACACTGGTGCTAGGGGAGATTTGTTTGTTGAGTGCTTTCTAATTGTACATAATGTGACAAGACTTTTCAAAAGATTTGTTTTTTTTTTTTTAAATCTCACTTTGTTTGGGGTTGAGTTTTTTTTTAATATTCATTTTTTTTTAGTTTTAGGTGGACACAATATATATTTTTTTTATGTGGTGCTGAGAATCGAACCCAGTGCCTCACGCATACTAGGCAAGCATGCTACCACTTGAGCCACATCCCCAGCCCAAGATTTGCTCTTTATCTGAGTGTAGTTAGTTCTTCTAAGTCCAAACAGACTATGCTCTGTGCCTCAATTCTTTTAAAAGAAAATGAGGAGAGATTTGGGGACCTTTTGCAAAGATATTTCAAAGTACCTACAATAGACATTAAATACAGTAAAGTGGAATGCAGTGCAATTTCCATAAGTACAGAAAAGCTCTTTCCAGAAGGGACATTTATCCTCATTAGATTGTAGCAGAGCAGGATTCTTCCTCTAGAGATAATGAAGAGGTATCTATGAATATTGTTTAAATTATCCCTGGCACATATTTTCCTTATCCAAACCTCAGTACTAGAATCTGTAAATATCTTGATGTGAGAGACAAAATGTTTTCAGCAAGGCCGGCCCTGCATTCAGTATTCTTCTGAATACATTTTCAAAGTAGATGATAGAGCACTGAAAATTATTTTGGGCATATTGTCTTATCACTATTTTTCATCATCTGTACTCAGCACAGTTCTTGGCACATTATAGACAACGCATGTTGACATCATGAATAAATGATTGCTAATACACATTGATTTGATGAATAATTTGGGCAGTTTAAAGGAAGGTCTCAAAATGGATGAAGGATCTGAAGCCGGCTATGATTCATCTTCATAGATTAGCTAGTAGGAGTTTAAAAACTGAACAGCAACCAAAAAATAACCCTATTAGGAATGACATCTGAGTCATAAGGCCAGTAATAGAAGCCCTTGCAGTTGAAAGTGCATGTTCTGATCAAGTTCCCTGCAATCTCCTTTCTACCAAGCAACTTTACAGCCACTGAAGTCACAGTGCGTCAAGATGTGAGAGGAGCTGCCTATCCTCTTCTCTACCTTAATCCAACATCGTCTTCTCTGGATGGTTGAGGTACTGCAGTATGAAAGCATCAATGGCAGCAGGTCATTTCATAGAGAGACCTGATAGATTCTTCTTCACTGCAGAGAATTCTTTCTATTAGGTTTTTCTGACTTATACATGTAACTCACACCCAACAAAGAAAAGCTTTTCCCAGGATGGATATGTTTCATTTCTGTAATTTTTGCTAAGTCCCCTACTTTGGGGAACTTTTTAATTTCATGTATATGCCACTTCCATTTCAGAACATCCTCAGATATCCGGAAGTGATATGGATTCTAGCAGAAGGTAATCTTTTCATAATCCATTTTAAAACACCTCTCTAAAAGCAAAAATAAAAGAAAGAAAAGCAAAGGAAAAAAAAGTGCAAAGTGCTGTAAAACATGCTTTAAGCTAACATGACTGAAAGTGAAACTCTGCATGTGGTTAGCGTAGGCTGGACTCATGAATGTTTCTCAGCCTAAGTTCCTGTTTCAGGCAAATGTGCTATAGTTAATAGTTTATTAATTCAACAACAGATTAGAGAAAAGAGGAAGGATACTTTCTAAAAACATTTCCCCAGAGTGAGAAGTTGGATGATTAAATCCCCTGCTCGGTTAACAATGGTTTAAGTGTCTCTCTGGTCTTCATCTTTGCTCTCCCACATTCTCCCCAAGTCCCTTTCCTAGATTCGGATTCATGCCTAAACTTTAAGTCTGTTCTCTAGTCAATTGCCTCTTCTGTTCAGAATAGACTCCACTTGATATTTTTTTATGTTCTGCTTTAAAAAAAAAAAAGTTGTCAGGTTAAAAATATTCACAATAACTTCCCTATGACCTCTCTAGTGACATATAAAGTCCTGCATTAGGGCCTCAAGCACTTCCGTGGTGTCGCCCCATCCACTGCTCAGGCTCTTCCGTCCTCCCATCCTCCTGGACTAGGTCTAACAATACTTTCCAGCAAATTGGAATTTTTGCTATTTTTCCAACTATAGCTTGAAGCTTTGTTCTACATTTCTACTTACATTTTCCCCTTTTGACTTCTTGTTCCTTGTATCTACACATCTGTTAGGATTCAAAGTTTTATACATATTTATCTATATATATTATATATACATATTCATATATATTATATATATTAGTAAAGGCACTCTGGCTTTAGACCTCAGCTAGGCAGTGGACAGCCATGAAGAATCACACCTGTACTTAGGGAGCTTACAACAAAAAAAGACCAAACCACCCAATTAAACATAAAGCTAAAAAATGAAATGTAAACATTTGGAAGGCAAGGTTTGGGGAGGCACAAGAGCAACTGGGGAGATCGAAGTCAAATTTGGGGATCCTCAGTGAGGATCCAGGAAGTATAGCCAGGATGAGCCCGACGGACTTAGGTGGAAATCAGTTTGGTCTGAAAGAACATCATTTTCAAAAGCTTTGAAGAACTTCATGGAAAAGATGACAGGAGTGCTCATGGCATAGCACTAGAGAGGAACACCCTGCCCAGCCACCCACATGGATGCACTTGTTCATTCCTTCTTCAGGGTCAAATAGCCAATGTTTTTTTTTTTTTGACAGAGAGAGAGAGAGAGAGAGAGAGAGAGAGAGAGAGAGAGAGAGAGAGAGAGAGAATTTTTAATACTTATTTTTAGTTAGTTTTCGGCGGACACAACACCTTTATTTGTATGTGGTGCTGAGGATCGAACCCAGCGCAGCGTGCATGCCAGGCGAGCGCGCTACCGCTTGAGCCACATCCCTATCCCTAGCCAATGTTTTTAAATGTAATTAGTACCTCCTTTCCCTTACATTTTTATTGGTGTGTTAGAGTTATTTTCAGTGTTTGTATTTGCTAGTACATATTTGCACATGTGCACTATACACAGCACTATGACATGATTTGGCCAATGTCACTCCCCAGCCCTTCTCCTCCCTCCTCCTTTCCCACTCCCTGGTCCCTTTCCTCTACTGATCGTTCTTTGATTTTCATGAGATCCCTTGACACCTTTTTTTTTTTTCCCTTTACCTTCCATATATGAGAGAAAACATATGTCCCTTGACCGCCTTAGTTTGACTTATGTTGCTTAACATACAGTCTCTGCTTCCATCCAAAATTTTCCTGCAGATGACATAATTTCATTTTCTTTATGGCTGAACACAACTCCATTGTCTTCTTTGTCCATTTATCACTGATGGACATGGTAGGCTTGTTCCACAGTTTGTTGTGGATGTGTTGACGTCTTCCGTTCCTATTTTTATCCCTTTTAATTTCTTCTCTTGCCTAATTGTTGTGGTTAGAATTTGCAGCACTATATTAAACAGGAGTGGTGACAGTGGAAATCCTTGTCTTGTTCCAGATTTTAAAGGGAATGCTTTCAGTTTTCTCCCATTTACTATGAGGTTGGCTTTGGGTTTTTCATATATAGCCTTTATAATGTTGAGGTAGGTTCTTTCTATCCCTAATATTTTCAGTGTTTTTAGAATGAATGTGAGCTGAATTTTGTTGAAGGCCATTTTTATTGAGATGGCTAAGTATTGTTTGTCCTTTATTTTTATTTATGTGATGAAATTACTTGTATTGATTTGCATATATTAGGCCATTCTTCCATCTCTGGATCAAAACTAAGTTGGTAGTGGTTTACAATTTTCTTAATAGGTTGTTGAACTTGATTGGCTAATATTTAATTAAGTATTTTTTGCATCTAAGTTCACCTGGGATTTTGGTACTTTTCTTTCCTTGATGTGTCTTTGTGTGGTTTTAGTAGGAGTGTGATAGAATGAATTTGGAAGTGCTCCATCCTTTTTTTCCATGGAATAATTTGAAGAGTACTGGCATTAGTTCTTTAAAGGTTTGGCAGAAGTAAGTTGATAATCCATTTGATTCTGGCTTTATTTTTTCTTTTTCTTGAAAGAATTTTTATTACTGCTTTTAACACATTACAAGTTATTGGTCTATTTCTGTTTTCTATGTCCTCTTGATTCAGTTTCAGAAGATTGTATTTGTCCAGAAATGTGTCCATTTCTTCTAGGTTTTCCAATCTATTGGAGTAGAAGTTGTCAAAATAGTCTCTAATGATCCGTTGGATTTCTGTGATGTCTGTCGTGTTTTCTCCCTCTTCATCTCTAATTTTATTAATTTGTCTCTCTCTCTCTTTCTCTCTCTCTCTCTCTCGATTAGTTTGATTATCAATCTTGTTTATTTTTTCAAAGAAATGACTCTTTTTTATTGTCAAGTTTTTTTGGTTTCAGATCTGACATTAATTATTTCCATTTTTCTACTGGTTTTAGAATTGGTTTGTTCTTTTTTATTTGAGATGCATTATAGGTTGTTCGTTTGGGATCTTTCTGAGTTTCTTATGTAGGCACTCATAGCTGTAAACTTTTCTCTTAGAACTGCTTTCATAGTGTCCCAGAGGTTCTATTATGTTGTATTACTATTATCATTTGAATACAAGTATTTTAAAAATTCTCCCCTGATTTCTTCTATCACCTATTCATCATTCAAACTCACATTATTCAATCTCCATGTATTTGTATAGTTTTATAGGATTTTTCCATGTTGATTTCTAATTTCTTTCCAATATGATTTGATAAGATGCAAGCAATTGTATTATTTTTTTATTTGATAGAAATTTCTTTGTGGCCTAAAGTAGTGTCTATTTTGGGCCACCGAGAAAAAAAAAATATATTCAGCTGTTCTTGTATGAAATATGCTATAGATGTCTGTTAAGCCCTTTTGATTTACAACATTTTTCAGATCCAAAGAGTCTTTACTGAGTTTAAGTCTGGATGACCTATCTATTGGTGAACAAGGTGTGTTCACCCAGTATTATCGTACTGGGGTTTATCTAAGGTTTCAATTCAAGTAATCTCTCTTTTATGTAATTAGTTGCACTCATATTTGGGACATAAATATTTATTATTGCTCTATCTTTTTTGTTGGATTGTTCCCTTTTCCAGTATGATCTTCTTTGTGTCTTGTGATTAATTTTGGTTTGAAGTTGCTTTGTCAGATATGAGAGTAGCTATTCCTGCTTGTTTTGGGGCTTCATTCACATTATGTATCAATTCCTATTCTTGCACTTTCAACCTGTAGCTGTTTTTGACTATAAAGTGTATCTAGTTGGGTCTTGTTTTGTAATTAATTCTGCAAGCATATGTCTTTTCATTGTCTTTCATTTTCATTTACATTCAGTGTTATTATAGAGATGTTTATTAAGTCCTGTCATTTTGACTTATTTATAATGTTTAATTTGGTCATGTTTCTCATTTGCTTAGCTACTTATCAAATGAGATTTATTCATGTGAGTTCTGGCATTTTAAAAAATTTTTTCTGTATGAGTATTTTTTAAAGTAAGTTGTGTAGTGCTGGTTTAGTAGTCATGGATTCTTTTAGTTTCTGCTTATCTTGGAAGGCTTTTATTTACTCTCAATTTTGGAGGATACCTTTGCTGGATATAGCAATTTGGGTTGACAGTTATTTTATTTCAGAATTTGGAGCACTCCATTCGAAGCCCTCCTGGATTTAGAGTTTGTGCTGAGAAATTAGGAGTGATTCTTATTGGTTTGCCTCTAAATATGACTGGACATTTTTCACTTGAGGCTTTTAAAATTCTATGTTTGTTTGACATGTTAGTCATGTTAATTATAATGCATCATAGAAAGGTTATTTATTTTTTTTATCTTAACTACTCGGGGTTTGGAGTGCCTCCTGTATCTGGATGTTCATCTTATTCTGAAAGCTTGGAAAATTTTCAGTTATTATTTCCCTGGAGAGGTTATCCATTCTATTAGCCTGCATCTCATATCCTTCCTCAATTCCAATGATTCTTAAATTCAGTCTCTTACTGTTGCCCCAGAGTTCTTGTGTATTCTAATTATGGTACTTCTTTTCTTTTTTTCATTAATGCTGTCTAAGTGTTCAAGGCTGGACACTCACTGTGTTTTACAGCTCTGAGATTCTGTGTTTAGCCTGATCTCCTCTATCAGAGACTTTCAATTGAATATTTTATTTGATTTACTGTGTCTTTTATTTCCAATATTTCGGTTTGGTTCTATTTCAATATTTCTATCTCCTTATTGAATTTCTCATGCAAACTTTGTACTGACTTCCTTTATTCATTCAGTTGTTTTATTGTGTTCTCTTGGAATTCATTGATCATTTTTATAAATCAGTCTTTTGAACACTTTATCTTATTTTTTTTCTCTTTAATATCTTTGGGGTCATTTTTGCTAGTGAATTATTAACTTTAGAAGGTGATGTGTGAGCTTGCTTTTTCATATTTCTTTTATTCCTGTGTTAGGTTTCATGCATCTTTGGGAGAGACTTTTCTTCCACTCTTGTACGTGGGCCTTTTTAGGGCAGTCTTCACTTTTCAGAGTATACTAGAATGTTCTATATTGAGACCTCCACATAGGTATGGTATCCACAGATTTTGTTAATTTTCTGTTTTTGCTGTAGCAGTGGATGCCATAGGTGGGAGCAGGGGGACATCCCTAGACATTTCTTCTTGGGACCTGGTCATTAGTTTTTGTTTTTATCTCTTCTATTCCTTGGAGACCAAGTGTCATTAATTTGTGTGTGGAGCATGATGCCCTGTTTTTGGTTGAGTTTAGTTCAGCAGCAGAGTCTTTACCCTGTGAAGTGGTAGTGTCCCTGTAATTTCCCAGCACCTCACAGAATAGGGGGAAACAAGAGCAAGAACTGATATAAAAATATACAGCATTAAAATAAATTAACATCTACAATGTTAATTGTCACCCAAAACAGAAATGGTGAGATCAGCAATTGCTAACAGCAAAAACAATAAGTAACCATAAACTAGATCTGACATTAAAGAAAACAACAGGTGTCAACTATGTTATCCACAAAAATAAAAATTGCAACAGCATTAAAGGTGGGATAGGAGTTATATAAACCAATTAGTTCTAAAAGATGGTAAAAATATAGTTCATTAACAGAAAAGTAAATGTGACAGGAAGCTACAAAAGAGTTCACAAATTCACATTGTCCTTGAAACTCTAGGCAGAGCAATTAGACAGAAGATAGGAATTAAAGGGATATGAATCAGAAAAGAAGAACTCAAAACTATCCCTATTTGCTGACAACATGATTCTACATTTAAAAGACCCAAAAATTCCACTAGAAATATTCTAGGACTCATAAATGCATTCAGCAAAGAAGCAGAAAATAAAATTAACACCCATAAATTAATTGCATTCCCGTGTATCAGTGATGAATCTACTGAAAGAGAAATTAGGAAATCTACCCCATTCACAATAGCCTCAAAAAATTGGGAATTAATATAACAAAAGAAGCGAAAGACAATGAAAATTACAGAACACTAAACAAAGAAACTGAAGAAGACCTTAAAAAATGGAAAGGTATTCCATGCCCTTGGATAGGTAGAATTAACATTGTCAAAATGGCCATACTACCAAATGCACTATACAGATTTAATGCAATTCCTATGAAAATCCCAATGACATTCTTCATAGAAATAGAAAAAGCAATCATGAAATTCATTTGGAAAAAAAAGAGACCCAGAATAGACAAAACACTCTTTAGCAAGAAAAGTGAAGCATGAAGCTTCATAATATCAGAACTAAATTATACTACAGAGGTATAGTAATAAAAACAGCATGGTATTTGCACCAAAACACATAGGCCAATGGTACAGAATAGAAGACATAGATACAAACTCACATGAATACAGTTATCACATACTAGACAAAGGTGCCAAAAATATACATTAGAGGAAAGATAGCCTGTTCAACAAATGATGCTAGGAAAACTGAAATACATATGTAGCCAAATGAAATTAAACCTCTCTCGCCCTGCACAAAACTCAACTCAAGGTGGATTAAGGATGTAGGCATTAGAACAGAGACCCTGAGTCTAATAGAAAACAAAGTAGGTATAACTCTTCATCATGTCAGCTTAGGAACTGACTTCCTGAACAAGACTCCTAAAGTACAAGAAGTAAAACCAAGAATCAATAAATGGGATGGAATCAAACTAAAAAGCTTCTTCACAGCACACGAAACAATCAAGACTGTGAAGAGAGAGCCTACAGAATGGGAGAAAAATCTATGTCACCTACACCTTAGATAGAGCATTAATCTCCAGGATATATAAAGAACTCAAAAAACTTAACACCAAAAAAATGAATAGCCCAATCAATAATGGGCTAAGGAACTGCACAGGCACTTCTCAGAAAAAGAAATATGATTGGCTAACAAATATATATATATATAAACCTCAATATCTCTAGCAATTAGAGAAATGCAAATTAAATCTATACACTGAGATTCCATCTCATTCCTGTCAAAATGACAATCATCAAGAAAACAAGCAACAATAAATATTGGAGAGTATGTGGGGGAAAATGTATACTCATCCATTGCTGGTATTACTGCAAATTGGTGCAACCACTCTGGAAAGTAATATGGAGATTCCTTAGTAAACTTGGAATGGAACTATGACTTGACCCAGCTAGCCCACTTTTGGGTTTATACCCAAAGGACTTAAAATCAGCATACTACAATGACACAGCCACTACAATGTTTATAGCAGTTCAACTCACAATAGCTAAACTATAGAACCAACCTAGGTGCCCTTCAACAGATGAATGGATAAAGAAAATGTGGTACATATATACATGTAATATTACTAAGCCATAAAGAAAAATGAAATTATGGCATTTGCCAGTCAATGAATGGATCTGGAGACTACATTCTAGGCAAAATAATTCAATTCCAAATACCAAAGACCAAATGTTTTCTCTGATGTGCAGATGCTAATTCACAATAAGGGGGTGGTGGTACTTAGATAAGAATAGAAGTACTTTGGACTAGACAAAGGGGAGTGAAGGGAATGGAGGAGGAATGGGAATAGCAAAGACAGTGGAATGAATCAGACATTACTTTCCAATAGCATATATGATTACACTGCCAATATAATTCTACATCATGTACAACCAGAACAATGAGAAGTTGTACTCAATACATGTATAATATATGAAAATACATTTTACTATCATGTATATCTAATTAGAATAAAACATTAAAAAAAACTTTACAATTTCAAAAAGTGAACAGCAGAATACAGAAGAGTTGTAGCAGGTGATGGTTATAAGGAGAACAAATAAATCAAAGGGAGAGAGAAAGAGGGAATAATAGAATTTGGCTGTTATCAGGGGAAAAAAGAGAGCAAGAGAAATGAAAATAATACAAAACAAAACTAATATATGCCAATCAAAAACTCACCCTCAAAACACAAGGCAGTGAAAAACAACTGTATTAAAAAATTCTAAAAATGAGAATAAAAGAAACAAATATGTATATGAATATATGTCCATCAACCAATCAGCACAGGAGGGCACGCACATGGGAAAAGGCTCTTAATGAGAAATGAAGGAATCATTTCCACTGAGGTGCTCAAACTAGCAAGAGAGGATGGTCCCTGAATAGGTGCGTCTGTCCTTCTTTCTTTTTCTTCTTGAGCCATGAATTAAGAGTAGGAACAAGGACTGGGGGTTATTAACCCTTTCTCTTTTTGTGTTGCTTTCTGTGCTGCCAGTTATATGGCCTAAACCTGAAGCTGGTTGAAGTAGGTCTCAGCCTCCCTGCTCACCAGTGCGAGGAAGGAAGGGGAAGGCATTGCCAGCTGGAGTGTTTCTGTACAGACCAGATCAGCGCCTCCAGGGTGGAGCCACAGCACAGTTCTAAGAGGGGAGTCCCATGTTGGGGCTTAGGTCTGATCAGGTCTCAGGGCTTTGTTAGGTGGTGTCTGCTTTGGGGAGATTGGGTCAGCACACCACTACGCCCTGGCAGTCGCCCATCTGTGGGAGTTCTGGATCTCAGGAACCTCCCCAAGTTCCACAGGTGGGGCAGAGGGGCCAGTCATTCCCACACACATGCTGCTGCCCAGGAACACAGCCTTCCCAGGCTTCATCCCGACTTTGGTCACACCCTCCTGCCCAGATCCCTGACCCGCTTCATCTGCTCCCGTGACCTGCAGGACTCTAAGGAGAGGTGGGTTGGCCTCCCCTTTGCTTTTCTGACTTGAATCCCCTGGGTATGGTCTTCTCTGTGCCTGTTTCGCCTCATGGAAGGCACTTGCGGGGACAGTATCGCAGTACTGGCTGTGGGCTCCTGGCTCCTCAGAGGCAGCTGCAGAGTGGCCTCAGCTCTGGAAAACACAGGGCACTTTTCAGGCACCAGTGCACAGTGCAGCCTCTGCATCAGCTAAGTTCTGGCCTCTTTTCTGTTATGTTTTTCACCAAATCTGCTTCTCTCTGTGCCCCTCCCCTCGTGCTGAACGAGCACCGCTTCTGCTTCTGCTGCAACCGGCCCAGCGTCAATGCGCTCTTTGTTTTTTGGTCAATTCACCCAAATTTTTGAGTCTCTAAGACATGCTGACTGCCAAACATCAAAGTTTAGTAAAATCCCTATTTCACCCACCTTGCTGAGAAGCAGAACTCCCACCATGAGCAACTAGAAATGCTGCCTCCAGCCCGCCATCTTGAATCTTCCTCAAAGTAATTAGGAAGGCTTGACTTACAGATTCTGAACAGAACTTAACGCTTGTGCTATTTCCCATTTACAGTGTCATCTTCTGCATCATTCCACAAAATGCACAGTAGGTAATAAAAACAAGGCTGGATTCCTGAGTAGGACTGACTTGTGTCATCAATGACCAGGACCTTGCACTTCAAGGGATGCACTCTTGTTTTGATCTTCTGCTATCCTGCATTTCTTAATACCATTTGGATAAAGGGCCGTATGCTTTCATTTTTTACTGAGACCTCCAAATTATATGGCCAGGCTTACTGAATGAATGAAGACTTGAAGGGCTAAGAGGATCTACTTGGAAGAGTTCTTCTGGGGGTTTTATCCCCTGGGATCTACCTCAATGGAGGTATGCCATATGAGTGTCAGTTGTTATGTGATGAATGACTAGGAAATAGGAAAAGTTCTCCAAAAGAAATACTCATCCCAAAGGACATTATTTCTTAAATAATGATTTGAACTCTGTATTGACTTGGACACTGTGACTCATTCACACATTCTTAAACAATCTCAGCTGAAGCATGTTCTTTCGTGAATCTACATCCCGATCCTAGGAAGTGATAAGTCAAGGCCCAGGCATTGTTTACTAGGTGATTCTTCTCTTTGGGTTTGATGAAACCCTTGTCACCTGCTTCACATCATAAAAGTCAGTGAGAGCTATCAGTGTAGAGAAATACATCTCATCAAGGCCTATCTGAAACCATGGACATTTTCAGAGAAAGCGGAAGCAGCACAGACTTTCAGTTGGGCAGGATTAACCGCTTTCTGTGTGTGCCTGGCAGTGAATGAAGGAGTTGGGCTCTCTGGAGCTGAAGCTTTGTGGCTTTGGGGGTCCTAAAATAATTAGCTTAGTTCTTAGTCTAGAGAGGAATAGTGCTGGGAAGTATTTGTAAGACGCTGGGATAAATATGAGAAGCTCTTGGCTGAGTTGCTCTTTCCATGGTTGAGAAGCCACTTGCAGAATCTGGAAGGATTTTTAGCTGACTCACCAGTTTGCCAAGCTGCAGTCAACATTTGCCTACCAAGCTTCCAGTTGACAGGCAAAGTTGTCCCTATCTGTCTGGGACACGATCCATGGATCATGACCTCCTTAGTGCCATTAACAGCTTGAATTATCTCAGGTTAAAAGGAGTTTTTTGTAGTCACTTTTAGGTGTAGATGAAGAAGGTGCCGGGAAAGTGAGCAAGACATTGAACAACATAGCTTTGCATTGAGGGAGTGTCCAGATTCCAAGTCTACTTCATGAAAGCTGGTTATGGAGCTCAGGGGTCAATGTCATGTGTGTACTAAGCTTGGACTTGGGTTATCTCTCTCGGTTCAACAAATAGTGGCAGAAAAGTCTTTTCAATAATGGTCGAGTACTTTATTATCTTTCTGAGGAGGTAAAAGAGACTGAAAAAATTAATGGTTAAAAATATAACTTTGCGGGCTGGGGATGTGGCTCTAGCGGTAATGCGCTTGCCTGGCATGCACAGGGCGCTGGGTTCAATCCTCAGCACCACCTTAAAAAAAAAATAAAGATGTTGTGTCCACTGAAAACTAAAAAATAAATATTAAAAAATTCTCTCTCTCTTTAAAATAAATATTAAAAAATTCTCTCTCTCTTTAATATATATATATATAAACTTTGTAAGAAGGTGAAATTCAAACCCGTGCAACCCAGCAAGACTGAGTGAATCCAGGGTCCAGTCTAACTGCGATTGCTCTGTTAGGAGGGAGCATTCATTTTATAGCAGTGGGTTAGAGTACTCCTGAATTATTCATGAATAAGTCACTATTCCTGCGTCATTCTTCCCCAACCCGAGGGAGAGCTCCTCCTTGGTGGCTTACATGGCACATCTTACCCCGTGCTTCTTATCTTCCTGCACCTGTTCTTTGACCATCTTTGTCCCATTGCTTTCCTATTCTTGAGCTCCAAATATAGCGACCACCCATCCTAGGTCTCTTTACCCTGGAGGACAATTAATGCTTCTAAATGAATATTGAGAGAATGTGCAGGTCATTCTTTTACACGTTATGCCCTGTCTGCTCAGTCCTGACCCTTAGGTAACCACCAAGCCTGTGGAAGGCAGTGTAAACCGATAAGAAATTTACACCAGACCAGAAGTCCGAAGCTCTCCCCCACCTCTGATCCTTCTGTGTCTGTCTGCTCTCTGAACCACATCCTCACCCTCCTGCTGAGTTTCTCCTGAAGGGTGGGGTCCTGCTCTGACATCTGAAAGGAATTCTCATTTTCAAACCTCTGTCTCCAAAGCACAGGAGGCACAGGGGGACAGAGTGAAAGTCCACCCACATGTTCATATGTGTATAACAGGATCTCGTAAGGAATGGTCCTAGACACAACGTAGAGCTAGCCTGGATTCCGCTTCCCTCTTCCCCAAGAGCCAGTGTTAGATTACTCCTTAAAACATACGGGACACAAATGTACATGCACTTATATATACATAAGTATAGCCTCCAGAGAATAGTTAAATTAACTGCAGTAGAAAACTTTGATCTGTTTATCTAATTAAGCATCTCGATGCCAACTAGAAGCCCATTCTATAGGGTATAGACAGAATAATATTAATTTATGTAATTCTCTTTCCCCCTCATATAACTGTTAAAATTTCCAAGCACTGCACCAGTTTTCTTTCAATATAATTTCTGGTGACAATCTAAAATACAATATTTTCATTTATTTACTGAGAAATTTAAAGTAATTCCTGCACAAAATTTCCTCTGAGATATTTCACCTCTACATTTTCTTCTTTCTAATTGGCATTTTCTTCTTGTAATTGTTCATGAGAACATTTTATTTTCGAGGTATTTGTGGCAGACACTGCTCTCCCCCATGTCTGATCCTTCCATGTCTATATAGAACTTGTATTTTGGTGAATGAACTGGGAAAGCACTTACTTTAAGGGAGTCTGAACTCTCTCGCCATTGAAGGGCAAAGTTAATAAGTTTAAGACAACTATAAATCATTACAGTAACAGAAATAGCAATGACCAAATGTTACAATTCTAGCCAATGAACTGTAAGGGAAGATTTTCTGGGAGGTGTTCGGGAAAATTGTTATTTTTTATAAGAGGCACCATAGAAAGATACACCTTTCGTAGTTCCTTTCTTGGGGCAGGGGTAAAGAAGCAATACGTGGAGGTGCTGCAGCCCCGTTGCAGTGAGGTGGTGGACATGAGCCTGATGGCCAAGCTGAACAATCAGAGAGAAGGTGCAGGTTCCTGAACCAATGATCCGGTCCCCCAGGTACGTGAGGCCATGAGTCATGCTATGTCTTACGCAGTGTCCTCTGTTACTTTATCTTTATTTATTTACTATATATATATATATATATATATATATATATATATATATATATATATATATATATATTTTTTTTTTTTTTTTGCAGATTGAACCTAGAGGCACTTTACCAAGCAGCTACTTCCCCAGACTTTTTAAAAATTTTTGAGACAGTGTCTTGCTAAGTTGCTTAGAGTCTCACTAAGTTGCAGAGGCTGGCCACAAACTTGTGATCCTCTTGCCCCATCTTCTTGAGTTGCTGGGATTCCAAGTGTGGTCCACTATGCCCAGCAACTCTGTTACTTTTTTTTTTTTGATATTGGGAATTGAACTCAGGGCCACTCGACCACTGAGCCACATCCCCAGCCCTATTTTGTATTTTATTTAGAGCCAGGGTCTCAATGAGTTGCTTAGTGCCTCACTTTTGCTAAGGCTAGTTTTGACTCGTGATCCTCCTGCCTCAGCCTCCCGAGCTGCTAGGATTACAGGCATGATATGCCACTGCACTCAGCTCCTCTGTTACTTTTGTTAAAAGCATGCTAACAGACAAGGAACCAATTCTGGCAACCCATAGCTTGTGCAGAGAGGGGTCTGTGAATTCCCACCAGAAGGCACTATTCTTTCCATTATCCTTTACTGAGTGTACAGACCTTCAATTGAGCTTTTTTTTTCTTTTTAAATATTTTTAGTTGTTAATGTACCTTTATTATTTATTTATTTATATGTGATGCTGAGGATTGAACCCAATGCTTCACACATGCTAGGCAAGCACTTTGCCACTGAGCTACAACCCCGGCCATATAAGTTGCCAATTAAACTTTATAACTTTCATGAAGACCAAATTAGACCAGGTGCAACTCTATTATTCCAAACATCTATATTTTTGGAAATACTTTAATGTTGGTAATCATATAATCACAATCAAGCTGCTATGCTTTTGTTTTTAGATAATTTATATATTTTTTTAAATTTTTTTTTATTGTTGGTTGTTCAAAACATTACATAGTTCTTGATATATCATCTTTCACACTTTGCTTCAAGTGGGTTATGAACTCCCATTTTTAGCCCATATACAGATTGCAGAATCATATCAATTACACATCCATTGATTTACATATTGCCATACTAGTGACTGTCTTGTTCTGCTACCTTTCCTATCCTCTACTATCCCCCCTCCCCTCCCCTCCCCTCCCCTCTTCTCTCTCTACCCCCTCTACTGACCTTCATTTCTCCCCCTTGTATTATTTTTCCCTTTCCCCTCATTTCCTCTTGTATGTTCTTTTGTATAACCCTGTGGGTCTCCTTCAATTTCCATGCAATTTCCCTTTTCTCTCCCTTTCCCTCCCACCTCTCATCTCTGTTTAATGTTAATCTTCTTCTCAAGCTCTTCGTCCCTACTCTGTTCTTAGTTACTCTCCTTATTTCAAAGAAGACACTTGGCATTTGTTTTTTAGGGATTGGCTAGCTTCACTTAGCATAATCTGCTCTAGTGCCATCCATTTCCCTGCAAATTCTATGATTTTGTCATTTTTTAATGCAGAGTAATACTCCATTGTGTATAAATGCCACATTTTTTTAATCCATTCGTCTATTGAAGGGCATCTGGGTTGGTTCCACAGTCTTGCTATTGTGAATTGAGCTGCTATGAACATCGATGTAGCAGTGTCCCTGTAGCATGCTCTTTTTAGGTCTTTAGGGAATAGACCAAGAAGGGGAATAGCTGGGTCAAATGGTGGCTCCATTCCCAGCTTTCCAAGAAATCTCCATACTGCTTTCCAAATTGGCTGCACCAATTTGCAGTCCCACCAGCAATGTACAAGTGTACCCTTTTCCCCACATCCTCGCCAGCACTTGTTGTTGTTTGACTTCATAATGGCTGCCAATCTTACTGGAGTGAGATGGTATCTTAGGGTGGTTTTGATTTGCATTTCTCTGACTGCTAGAGATGGTGAGCATTTTTTCATGTACTTGTAGATTGATTGTATGTCCTCCTCTGAGAAGTGTCTGTTCAGGTCCTTGGCCCATTTGTTGATTGGGTTGTTTGTTATCTTATTGTCTAATTTTTAGAGTTCTTTGTATACCCTGGATATTAGGGCTCTATCTGAAGTGTGAGGAGTAAAGATTTGTTCCCAGGATGTAGGCTCTCTATTTACCTCTCTTATTGTTTCTTTAGCTGAGAAAAAACTTTTTAGTTTGAGTAAGTCCCATTTGTTGATTCTAGTTATTAACTTTTGTGCTATGGGTGTTCTATTGATGAATTTGGAGCCCGACCCCACAGTATGTAGATCGTAGCCAACTTTTTCTTCTATCAGACGGCGTGTTTCTGATTTGATATCAAGCTCCTTGATCCATTTTGAATTAACTTTTGTGCATGGCGAGAGAAAGGGATTCAGTTTCATTTTGTTGCATATGGATTTCCAGTTTTCCCAGCACCATTTGTTGAAGATGCTATCCTTCCTCCATTGCATGCTTTTAGCCCCTTTATCAAATATAAGATAGTTGTAGTTTTGTGGATTGGTTTCTGTGTCCTCTATTCTGTACCATTGGTCCACCCGCCTGTTTTGGTACCAGTACCATGCTGTTTTTGTTACTATTGCTCTGTAGTATAGTTTGAAGTCTGGTATCGCTATACCGCCTGATTCACACTTCCTGCTTAGCATTGTTTTTGCTATTCTGGGTCTTTTATTTTTCCATATGAATTTCATGATTGCTTTCTCTATTTCTACAAGAAATGCTGTTGGGATTTTGATTGGCATTGCATTAAACCTATAGAGAACTTTTGGTAATATCGCCATTTTGATTATGTTAGTTCTGCCTATCCATGAACAGGGTATATTTTTCCATCTTCTAAGATCTTCTTCTATTTCTCTCTTTAGGGTTCTGTAGTTTTCATTGTATAAGTCTTTCACCTCTTTTGTTAGGTTGATTCCCAAGTATTTTATTTTATTTTTTGAGGATATTGTGAATGGAGTGGTTGTCCTCATTTCCATTCCAGAGGATTTGTCGCTGATATACAGGAATGCCTTTGATTTATGCGTGTTGATTTTATATCCTGCCACTTTGCTGAATTCATTTATTAGCTCTAATAGTTTCTTTGTAGAGCCTTTTGGGTCTGCTAGGTATAGAATCATATCATCTGCAAATAGTGATAATTTAAGTTCTTCTTTTCCTATTTTTATGCCTTTAATTTCTTTCGTCTGTCTAATTGCTCTGGCCAGCGTTTCGAGAACTATGTTGAACAGAAGTGGTGAAAGAGGGCATCCCTGTCTTGTTCCAGATTTTAGAGGGAATGCCTTCAATTTTTCTCCATTCAGAATGATGCTAGCCTGAGGCTTAGCATAGATTGCTTTTACAATATTGATGTATGATCCTGTTATCCCTAGTTTTTCTAGAGTTTTGAACATAAAGGGATGCTGTACTTTGTTGAATGCTTTTTCCGCATCTATCGAGATGATCATATGGTTCTTATTTTTAAGTCTATTGATGTGGTGAATAACATTTATTGATTTCCATATATTGAACCAGCCTTGCATCCCAGGGATGAATCCTACTTGATCATGGTGCACAATTTTTTTGATATGTTTTTGTATCCGATTCGCCAGAATTTTATTGAGGATTTTTGCATCTAGGTTCATTAGAGATATTGGTCTGAAGTTTTCTTTCTTTGATGTGTCTTTGTCTGGTTTAGGTATCAGGGTGATGTTGGCCTCGTAGAATGAATTTGGAAGTTCTCCCTCTTTTTCTATTTCCTGAAGTAGCTTGAAAAGTATTGGTATTAGTTCCTCTTTAAAGGTTTTGTAAAATTCTGCTGTATACCCATCCGGTCCTGGGCTTTTCTTAGTTGGTAGTCTTTTGATTGTTTCTTCTATTTCCTCAATTGATATTGGTCTGTTTAGGTTGTCTATATCCTCCTGACTCAATCTGGGCAGATCATATGACTTAAGAAATTTATCTATGCCTTCACTATCTTCTAATTTATTGGAGTATAAGGATTCAAAATAATTTTTGATTATCTTGTGTATTTCTGAAGTGTCTGTTGTGATATTGCCTTTTTCATCCTGTATGCTAGTAATTTGAGTTTTCTCTCTTCTTCTCTTCTTCTCTTTGCTAGCATGGCTAAGGGTCTGTCGATTTTGTTTATTTTTTCAAAGAACCAACTTTTAGTTTTGTCAATTTTTTCAATTGTTTCTTTTGTTTCGATTTCATTAATTTCAGCTCTGATTTTAATTATTTCTTGCCTTCTACTTCTTTTGCTGTTGTTTTGCTCTTCTTTTTCTAGGATTTTGAGATGAAGTATGAGATCATTTATTTGTTGGTTTTTTCTTTTTTTAAGGAATGAACTCCAAGCAATGAATTTTCCTCTTAGAACTGCTTTCAATGTGTCCCATAGATTCCGATATGTTGTGTCTGTGTTTTCATTAATCTCTAAGAATTTTTTAATTTCCTCCTTGATGTCTTCTATAACCCATTGATCATTCAGTAACCTATTGTTCATTCTCCAAGTGATGTATTCTTTTTCCTTCCTTCTTTTATCGTTGATTTTCAGTTTCATTCCATTATGATCAGATAGGATGCATGGTATTATCTCTACTCCTTTATATTGTCTAAGAGTTGCCCTGTGACATAATATATGATCTATTTTTGAGAAGGATCCATGTGCTGCTGAGAAAAAAGTGTAACTGCTTGATGTTGGGTGGTATATTCTATATATGTCAATTAAGTCTAGGTTATTAATTGAATTGTGTTATTGAGTTCTATAGTTTCCTTATTCAACTTTTGTTTGGAAGATCTGTCCAGTGGCGAGAGAGGTGTGTTGAAGTCTCCCATGATTATTATATGGTGGTCTATTAGACTCTTGAACTTGAGAAGAGTTTGTTTGATGAACATAGCTGCACCATTGTTTGGGGCATATATATTTATGATTGTTATGTCTTGTTGGTGTATGGTTCCCTTAAGCAGTATGTAGTGTCCCTCTTTATCCCTTTTGATTAACTTTGGCTTGAAATCTATTTTATTTGATATGAGTATGGACACTCCTGCTTGTTTCTGAAGTCCATATGAATGATATGATTTTTCCCAACCTTTCACCTTCAGCCTATGTATGTCTTTTCCTATCAAATGCGTCTCCTGTAGGCAGCATATTGTTGGGTCTTGTTTTGTGATCCATTCTACTAGCCTGTGTCTCTTAATTG
This sequence comes from Marmota flaviventris, assembly GCF_047511675.1. NCBI lineage: Eukaryota > Metazoa > Chordata > Mammalia > Rodentia > Sciuridae > Marmota > Marmota flaviventris. The sequence goes on along the minus strand of NC_092505.1, from coordinate 108,461,907 downwards.
GTGAGTTTAAGCCATTAACATTTAGGGTTATTATTGAGATATGGGTTGTTATTCCAGCCATATTTTTTTATTTATGTTACTAAACATGGTTTGTTTTCCTCTTTGATTATTCCCCCCCCCCTTTACTGTCCTACCTCCCACTGTTGGTTTTCATTGTTATTTTCCATTTCCTCTTCCTGTAATGTTTTGACGAGGATGTTTTGAAGAGATGGTTTTCTAGCTGCATATTCTTTTAACTTTTGTTTGTCGTGGAAGGTTTTAATTTCATCTTCCGTCCTGAAGCTTAATTTCGCTGGATACACAATTCTTGGTTGGAACCCATTTTCTTTCAGTGTTTGAAATATGTTATTCCAGGATCTTCTAGCTTTCAGAGTCTGTGTTGAAAGATCAGCAATTATCCTGATTGGCTTACCCCTAAATGTAATCTGCTTCCTTTCTCTTGTAGCTTTTAAAATTCTCTCCTTATTCTGTATGTTGGGCATCTTCATTATAATGTGTCTAGGTGTGGATCTCTTATAATTTTGTACATTCGGCGTCCTGTAGGCTTCTAGAATTTGGGATTCTGTCTCATTCTTCAAGTCTGGGAAGTTTTCTCGTATTATTTCATTGAATAAATTGCTCATTCCTTTGGTATGGAGTTCTATACCTTCCTGTATCCCAATGACTCTTAAGTTTGGTCTCTTAATGTTATCCCATATTTCTTGGATGTTCTGCTCATGGTTTCTTAACAGTCTTGCTGAGCTGTCTATGTTCTTTTCAAGTTGAAATACTTTGTCTTCATTGTCTGATGTTCTATCTTCTAAGTGTTCTACTCTGCTGGTAGTATTCTCAATTGAGTTTTTAAGTTGGTTTATTGCTTCCTGCATTTCTAGGATTTCTGTTTGTTTGTTTTTTATAACCTCTATCTCCCTGTATAGTTGATCCTTTGCTTCCTGGATTTGTTTGTGTAATTCCTTGTCGAAGTGGTCTTTCATTGTCTGATTTTGCTGTCTCATGTCTTCCTTGATACTCCAGATCATCTGAAGCATGTATATCCTGAATTCTTTATCTGACATTCCATCTGCTGCAGCTGTTACCTCTTCTAAAGTTGAGTTGAACTGCATTGCTTGTAGTCCTTTCTTTCCTTGTCTTTTCATACTGCTTGCGTTTCTTTCTTCTTGGTGAAAGTGTTGTGTTTTTGAAATTTCCCCCCCCCCCTATATATTTATATTGCTCTTGTATAGTTGAAAAGTCTCCCTTGCAGGTGCAGGCGGGGGCTCTGCTCTGCCCCTCCTCCAATTGGTGTGAGGTGTCTACCACGCCCGCGGACCCCTGGGCCTGATCCGTCGTTCTATCGCAGGTCTGCCTACCTTGTAGGTGGGGGCGAAGGCTCTGCCCTGCCCCTCCTACCACGCCCGGGGACCGCTAGGCCTGATCTGCAGGTTGGTCGCCGGTCTGCCCACCTTGCGGGCACGGGTGGCAGTTCCGCTCCGCCCCCACTCCAATTGGGGTCACTTGACCACCACACAGGCGGGCCGCTGGGCCTGATCTGGGCGTGGGCGAAGGCTCTGCTCTGCCCCTACTCCAGTTGGGGTGAAGTGTGTACCACGCTGGCAGGCCGCTGGGCCTGATCTGCCTGTCTGTCGCAGGTCTGCTTACCTTGCTGGCGCGGGTGGTGGCTCTGCCCTGCCCCTCCTACCACGCCTGCAGACCGCTGGGCCTGATCTGCAGGTTGGTCGCAGGTCTGCCTACCTTGTGGGCTCGGGCGGCGGCCCCGCTCCTCCCCTCTGGCTCGTCGACAAAGCGAGAGAGACTCGGGTATCTGTGACTCAGCCTCCCTACCAGGGGACCAACTGTTTCCGTCGCCGCTGGCACCGATGAAGTTCTCTCCTCGGCCACTCTCCGATGACATCAGATCTCTGCCATGCTGGCATCCCCTGTTCTATGGCTGAATCCCATTTTCTTCTCTTCCAATAGGCGGAGCTGTGCCCTCTGAGCCGAGCTTCTGCCCTCTATGTGCTGACAGAAATCCCTGTATGGTGGCTCCTGGGAGTCTCTCAATCCTATTAGTCCAGAACCCTTTCACTTATGCGGCCCCTCCCCCTGTTCCTCCTCCCAGCCAGCCAGCCAGGTCCTGTTCACCAGAGGCGGTTCCCCAAGGATCTGATTACACTTGCAGCCCCACCGCGTGTCCTATATCCCGAACGATGAACACCCTCTCTGTCATTCATCTAAGCCCCAGTGCTGTGGTGGGGTGATCTGGGAACCAACAGTTTAATTTTTACGGACCCCTTTGGTGGGCACGCCCCCAGAAACTGGCGGCTAAGATCTTGGGTGTCGCCGCTGGTGTTAAGGGGAGGTGGGGATCTGGAATCCCCTCTGCTTCCCTACAGACACGCCCCCGGAGGGATTCCCGAGGTTTCCTGGCTGCTTGTATCTGGAGGGGGTGGAAGTCACACACCTGCTAACGTGGATTCCGCTGGGAAGGAATTCTGTCGGCGGAACTCTGGTGATGTCACCTCTCTGCTATGGCAGGCCCCAGGCTCCTTGCCGGAGTGTCCGAAGGGAGGGGTGGGACTGGTCTGTCTCTGGTTGGTTTCAGCTCCCGGTTCGCTATTTCATGAAGGCTTGGCGAGAGACCTCTTCCTAGAGTCCCTGCACCGCTCCTGCTGCCCTGCGCCTCGGAGGCTATCCGCCCTGACGCGGGGGCCGCGTGCAGGCAGCCGACAGTCGCCGAGTCGCGCGGGCAGTGGCTGGCGGGTCTGGACCTCTGCGCTGCGTGGTGGAGATTCACTCGTCTAGTGCAAACTGTCACCTCCAAAAATCCTACCAATTCCCAGCCGGTCTCTCTTTAGTGGAATTTTGCTAGGAGTTTCTCAGCAGGTCGAATCTAAGCGTATCCATGCGTCTCTCTGACCCCGTTGTTGAGGAGGTACTGAAAGCGCTGCCTCCCCACTCACCGCCATGTTGGATCTCCAAAAATTATATTTTCAAAGAGTAATTTCATGGGTTAAGAGTCTTCATTTTCTGAGGCTTGGCATTTCACCTTCAATACCAAGTCAAAGGTTCTTTCTGGATTTTCCTTGGTCCTACACTCCATGGTTACATGTCGCTGCGGGGCTGTCCTTCCCGACCCGAGGCCGGCCTGGAAGCCAGCTGCCCTCCACTCGAGGGTCGCGCCGCTCCGGCCTCCGCCGGCCGCCCCACTGCAAAGGAGGCTACTCACAGCGGCAGTGGCGGTGGGCCCATGTCGCGGCGCCCCGGAGCTACCCCGCCTCCCACCCCACCCCTAGAGCCTTTCTGTGACAGCAGCAGCGGCGTGGCAGCCGCCCCCGTCTCCGCAGGCCGCCGCCCCCGCCGCCACCAAAGCAGGGGCCTCTTAGTTCCTGCGACCGAGGCCGCCCACAGCGACTCCTGCACCTTCTACCAACCAGGAAGTCGCCGGGAGGGGGGGAAGGCGATAATTTATATTTTGAATCTCTCTTGTTTTTTGCCCAATGGACTATCATAAATAGTGGGGCGCATGACCTTTTGCTTTAGAACATTTTACATTGTTGGGAGAATTGGGGCACAGCAGAGTCTCAGGACCTGAGTCCCACTGTTTGTAAAAGTCTATCGGGCAAAAGCAAGAGAGAGAGAAAGACAGGTAGATAGAAAGTTCCGCACTATGGATGCTGTTCTAGAGGCAAGACGCAGCTGTTGGAGTTGTGAGTATATGATCATCAAAACTACTGAAGCCTTTTGACCCATTGCCACATTAAGTCACCATGGTGTGATGGCTGACAAAGTAATCAGAATGACAGGTTTCAGGGAACTTTTTACATAGTCCTGAGCATTTAGTTGGGCCTTGTGTATTCAGAAAAGGCAGTTTGTGGTCATGTGTCAATGATTTGGCTGAGAATCAACCCCAAACCTTTAAAAACCTCCCCAGTTTATCAAAATTAAAAAAGAATGTTGTTTTGTCAACTTCCTTGGATGCTGGATGCCTCTTGTTGGTGTCTTAACAAGAAGCTCTAACCAGTGATGTGCCTATTCAGCGTCCCAGTTTAGTGATATGTGAAGTGGCATTTTTTGTGTTTCTTTAATAACTAAAGTTTAAATGGATAAAAACAGAAAACTCCACTTTATACATCTAAATTTTCAAAGAATGCTTCATTGAACCTGAACCTCGTAGTAAATATCTATCTTTGAAGAGTATGTTAAGCAGACCTCAAACCAAAGCGGGTTGGATGGTGTTGTGTCCCCTGCAGGTTGATGCTGCTGAGGCAGGGCACGGCCACCAGCTGCTCAGGCCCTCAGACCTCACTGTGCATAGTCTGACAACAGTGTAAAATGTTCCAGAGTGGAAGGTCACATGCCCCCGAGGATGCCCAGGAGAGCAGTGGCATCACCAACTGCAAGAGATTGGGAGGAAGTGCAGTGCCCGTGGCACGGGTCCCTCGTCAGGAGAGTGGGGCAGAGGCCCTGTGCTGGGCAGCCTGCCTGTCCTCTGTGCAGGTGACCCACAGGCGCAGAGAACTCCCAGAGGAACACCTGGGAACTCTCTCCACGGCAACATCTGTTAAAATTTTTAGCAAGGTGAGCTTTGACTTAACACTTGGGGAAATTATTCCTCGTGTGTGTAGTTTCAATACAGATTAACCCTGGTTCTCTGCCACAGTCCTACCAGATACGCCAGGCAGATAGAACCAGCAAACCTTTGGAAACCCAGATTCAGAGAGGTTCAGAGACCTGGGGAAGACCACATGGACCCCTGGCATAAAAAGTGGGTCCCAATCCTTGCTCAACATTGCTGTGGACAGTGGGATGGACAGCCGGGGCCAGCTTTTCTAGTTCTGCAAGTTCTTTGTGCACTGAGGCTCTGCAGGCAGCACGATCAGCTTCCACACGGTGGCTTGGTCACCAGGCAGTTGACAACTCACCCGGGCAGTCGGACAGTGTGGGCTTCACTGATCACTGAGGCAGGAGCCCAGCTGCCCTCATGTTGGAGCTGTGCCCTTGCACACGTCGATATGCTTCTTAGCATCTATGTTTCTTCACTCGGAAAATCGTGTTCATGGCAAAGCTGGTCCCGTAGAGCTTAGTTACTGTGATTAATAAAAACAGAGAGTGATAAGAATGATATCAATGACAGGGACACACCAATCACTCAATGTCTTATTTACGATTTCAGGGACAATGATCTCAGGTCATAGTAGAGTGAGAGATTTCAAAAGGTTTCATATTAATTGAACATTTTTCTCTTAAAATATGATATTTAAATAGAAAGTCTTATATGCAAATATGTTTCTTCCCTGATCTGTGTCTTCTGATGTATTTGGGTTGGGGGGGGGCTGGGGTGGAGGAGGGGAGAGAGCTCAAGAGAGAGCAAGAGAAGCACAAAGGGAACCAATTAACCCTAACTTGAAACAGATGTCACTGCAATGTGCTTTCACCCACCAGCAGCCTAACACATCAATTATGGCAGGAGAGAAGCATCCAAGGCCAGATGTTTTGAATATCTGTGGAATTTATACATGTTCCTAACGATGGCCAATTGAGTCTCTGTTTGCTGATAACCGAAACAACTTCCCCTTAATTGCACATCATTGCAATTTCAAAGACAGGTCACAGAGGCGGCTCTGCTCCATAGGAAGCCAGCCCAGGACCAAGTTGGATGCCCAGTAGAGACAGAAGGTTCCCAGTGATTCCTCCCAGGGCGGGCTCAGACCTAGGTCCTCGGCTGGTCTTCCTTCAGACCTTGGTGCAGTGGGCAGGTCTCGGAGGAGCTCACCACTGGTCCTCGCAGGAGCTTGCTTCCAGCCGGAAAGCGCAGAAAAGCGCATTGTGATTTAGACTCTGTTGCTGGAAATAGGATATTGTGGCTTAAAGAAATATTTAGACATTACTTAGGCTAACTATTATGGGATTGAAATGAAGGTCTAAATGTTATGACTGGACTGCATTCATGTTTCCAGAGCTTTATAGCCAAGCCAGCGGCTTACTGAACCAACTTCTCTCTTGGATAGAAACCATCCCCCCAACACACACACAGAGCACACACGCACACACCAGGTCAAAATAACAGCATAAATTATGTGAATACAAACTCCTAGTCTCATTTCCTTTAAAACCTATTTGGTACTTTTTAGCTCATTTAATATTGATAATTCATATCTAAACATTCAAGAACTTTGATTACCTCCAAAAATTTGTATGAGGAATTTGCACTCAGCCAGGCATGGGAGTACATGGTAGTACATGCCTGTTAATGTAGTGACTCAGGAGGCTGAGGAGGGAAGATGATGACTTTGAGCCTAGCCTGGGTGACTTAGCAAGACCCTATCTAAAACACACACACACACAACAACAACAACAACAACAACAAAAACTACCCAACCAAACAAAAAAATGGGGTCAATCTGGGGATGGGGTATAGTGCAGTGGTAGAACACCCCTGGGTTCAATACCAGTGGCAGGGGGGTGGTGAGAGAAAATAAAACAATTTGCCTGTCACATCATCTGGAATATGTACTATAATCATTTTGAGTTTCTTCCCTGCTGGATTAAATTTGCCCTGGAGCTTTTCCACTGTGAACCAAGAGCACTCTTGAGCTTCAGATGGGCTTGTGTAAAGAAAACCCAAGGCTTCTATCTCTAGGGAATGAGGATGTTCGGCAGTGGGTGGGGACAGTGCTCATCTCTGGGGCACATGGGGAGAGTTTTTGAAGTTTTCTGCCCCAAGTCTAAAACTTCTTTGAAGTCCCGTTGAAGCACGAATTCATGTGAATTTAATAATGACTTTTATTCAAGTCTTTAACTACAAATGATTCTCTGGGAAGCTTCCCTGGCAATTTCTTTTGCTTGCTGGCCCTTTCCTCATATGTGAGTGCTCATGTCCCAGCTGAACAGCCTGGCGTGGAGGGGGGTTGGCTTCATGGAAAGTCTTTCATGACTATAAAGTAGAATCACATGCAGGATCCAACTCTCGGGGACTTTTCCTGCAAACACTCTTAGGTACTTGACGTGTTGCCACCCTGTCCTAACAGCCACATCTTCCAGGGGGTCTTGGTTACTTTTCGAAGTGGAAGTGGAAGTAAAGGGAGATGGAATCTCTGTGCAGTTTTAATTTTCATTTTTCCAGCTACTAGTGTTGAATATTTTTTTTCATATATTTGTTGAACATTCGTATTTCTTCTTCTGTCAAGTGCCTCCTGTTCAGTTCCTTTGCCCATTTATGGATTCTCTCTCCCTCCAGTCAGAATGGCAATTATCAAGAATACAAGTAAGGTCTGGGGATGTGGCTCAAGAGGTAGGGCGCTCGCCTGGCATGTGTGCAGCCCGGGTTCGATCCTCAGCACCACATACAAACAAAGATGTTGTGTCCACCGAAAACTAAAAAATAAATAAATATTAAAGTTCTCTCTCTCTGTCTCTCTCTCTCTCTGTCTCTCTATTTCTTTGAAAAAAAAAAAAAAGAATACAAGTAACCATAAGTGTTGGTGAGGATGTGGGGGAAAAGGTACACTCACATTGCTGGTGGGACTGCACATTGGTGCAACCACTCTGGAAAGCAGTGTGGAGATTCCTCAGAAAACTGGGAATGGAACCACCATATGGCCCAGTTATATCACTCCTCAGCATATACCCAAAGGACTTAAAATCAGCATACTACAGTGATGCAGCCACATCAATGTTTATAGCAGCTCAATTCACAATAGCTAAGCTATGGAACCAACCTAGGTGCCCTTCTACAGATGAATGGATAAAGAAAATGTGATGTATATACACAATGTAATATTACTCATTCATAAAGAAGAATGAAATTATGGCATTTGCTGGTAAATGGATGGAACTGGAGACTTATTTCACTTGCTAGGTGAAATAAGCCAGTCCCCAAAAAACAAAGGTGAATATTCTCTCTGATATGCGGACACTAATGCACAATAAGGGGGGTGAGGGTGGGGGTACAGAAGAATAGAAGTTCTTTGAATTAGACAAAAGAGACTGAAGGGAAGGGAGGGGTATGGGAATAGGAAAGACAGTAGAATTAATTGGACGTCACTTGCCTATGTTCATATATGAATTCATGTTTGGCAGTGGGTGGTAACAGTGCTCATCTCTGGGGCACACGGGGAGAGTTTTTGAAGTTTTCTGCCCCAAGTCTAAAATTTCTTTGAAGTCCCGTTGAATCTTGAATTCATGTGAATTTAATAATGACTTTTATTCAAGTCTTTAACTACATCACATCATGTTTAACCACCAAAATGGGAAGTTATACTCCATGTACGTATGATATGCCAAAATACAATCTAGTGTCATGTATATCTAAAAAGAACAAACTGAGAGAGAGAGAGAGGGGGGGGAGAGAGAGAGAGAGAGAGAGAGAGAGAGAGAGAGAGAGAGAGAAGTAAGGGAGGTGCTACTGCTGTCTAGTGCCTAGACCAACACCCTCATTCCAGGAGAAGTGAAGGGGCGGGACGGGACCTGGAGAGGACACCTCTGTGTCTCTCTCATGGAGTGGCTTGCTCTGCATGCAGATCACCAGGCTCCTGCAGCCCCCTGAGCTGTACATGGGGAAGGGAGAAGAGGCTGAGAGGCAGAGGGAAGGGAGAGGGCTGCAGGTAGGCAACCCTGCCCAGCTGTGAAACTCCCCTCTCATGGGTTCAGCCTATAATGCAGCTCATGAGGATTTGGAAGCAGATTGGGTTATTCCTAAAAGTCACTACAAAGTCAGTTTATTTTAGAATATGTTCTCTAATATTTCTTTTTCCAGAACATTGAAATGAGGGAGTAAATGAATGGATTAGATTTTAACTCTAAGGCGAGAGAGAGTCCCCCTCCAAATTCCTACTGTCATTCCACATGGGCACAGACAGCCTCCACCCACCCGGATTTAACCTACCAGGTTGTTCATACCATCCTGTTAGAGTCTGTAAACAAGTCTGGATGGCGCCTGGCAAAATGCCAGAGGGAGTGGTTTGAGAAGTAACGCCAGCGAGCCATTAAGTGTGGAGATTCCTTATTGGTTGACTGATGTATCTAGTGTATGCTAATTAAGATAAGCTATGTGGAATATATAAATACCTCTATTGTCCTACAATAAACGGCTCCCTCTCCTGCTGTATCAATCAATGTACACAAGTTGCTCGTCACCCCCCAGTTATTTTGCTGCAGCTGGACTGCAGCAGATGGTGGCCTGTACGAGGAGCCCCAGGACACTTGGGGGTAAGTGACGAAAAAAAAAAAAAAGCTGCCCGTCCCTAGATAGGACGGGAGCAAATCTGCTCGTCCCTAGATAGGGCGAGAGGAAAAATGGCCATTTTGAGAAAATGGAGAAGATTGATACAGTATGTTTGTGTCTTGTTTTGTCTCAGTGTATTGTATTGTCTTTATGACGAAAATATGGAAGGGGTGAGAAGTAAATTACTAAGGGAAGAAAGAAGGCACCCCAGTGGAACCAAGAATAGTTAGGGCATGTGTTGATGGAAGCCCAGAAACTCTAGTCAGAAAGAAAAAAGTTTAGAGGAGAAAGGATTATCAGGAAAAAAGTTGCAGCAAAAGGCTATTACTGAATACTTTTCGTTACCGGAAGCTACGTGAATCCACGAGGTGGCTGCCACGTGCGCAAGCCGGTCAAAGCGCAGCAAAGGCTTTGCAAGCAGCAGCAGCCGGCTCTTCCCTGCCCCCCCCCCCCACCCAGGGAGCGGAACGCCACTTCCAGAGCCCAAATCTAGACCTGACCTGGAGGCACAATCTCGCAGGCTCTTTCTCCCTGTGCACGGAAGCAATTTGAGTCCGGGACACTCCCCAGACTCTCCCCAGGGCCATCTGGGGCCACCCGGGACGCTACAGGTGGAAGACGGCCCCATGTCCCTGAAGTTTGGTCATTTCCAAGACCAGTAACTACAATGGTTCTCCCACACCTGGAAGCTAATTCCTGCCTTCATCCCAATGCCAATGAAGACGAAAATGGAAGAATTTCCAATGCCGCTGAGAACCGGATGAAACTTCAGATCAAGCTAGCTGCCTGCAGAACTTACCTGGACTATGATTTAAGCTAGCTACCTGCAGAACTTACCTGGACTGTGAGTTAATCTATTGAGACACTGCTTTACCTGGACTGAGACAACAAACTGTAATCTACAACAAATTGTAACTCGGTATCTTTGCTAATGGTGTCATTGCTGGTATAATTTTTCCAAGGGCTTCTTGCATGGAGCCATCAAGTGGCTTGGTATTGTGACATTTTGTATCCTCCCCTTCTGCTTGTAGCAGATTATTTATGGTGTTTGTGTAAAAACCACTATGGTTGTTATTTAAATTAAACAAAAGGGGGAAATATTAGAGTCTGTAAACAAGTCTGGATGGCGCCTGGCAAAATGCCAGAGGGAGTGGTTTGAGAAGTAACGCCAGCGAGCCATTAAGTGTGGAGATTCCTTATTGGTTGACTGATGTATCTAGTTTATGCTAATTAAGATAAACTGCGTGGAATATATAAATACCTCTATTGTCCTACAATAAATGGCTCCCACTCCTGCTGTATCAATGTACACAAGTTGCTCGTCACCCCCCCGGTTATTTTGGTGCAGCCGGACTGCGGCACCATCCCTTGAGATAATCAACTCTCAGCCTCTGTGCAGAAAGAGATAGCTGAAGAGTCCACCTTCTCCCTTGCTGGGTGATGACCGTGTGCCTGGGATGAGGTGGCAACCACGTGTCCTCACTATCGTTGGGCACAGCGGTCTCTGCCCCACGTCTCCCACCCCGACTGCCCATCTCTAGAGTTCCCCTCTTCCCACCTTGTTACTGCTTATTAACCTTCAGTCTGCCTGGTTTGTGGCTGGGGAGGGGTGGCACACACTCTGGACTGAGTGAGGTGGAGGCTTTTGTTGGGATAAAGCCGAGGATGATACCACCTCTCCTTGTTTCTGGTGGTATGGTCACCTCCTCCAGTCAGTCTGGGATGCTCCTTTGCTCTCCATGAGGTGGTCCACCCTGTAGCTCTTTCTATAAGCCCTCATGTCCCTGCCACACCAGCCCATTTCTAGGTCACTTCAGAGCCTCCTCGTTTATGCTCCATAGAAACCAGAGACAAGCAGGAGGCTGGTCCCAGGGTGTCCTCGGCCTGGTTGACCACAGGTGGGATGGATGTCCGAAGCTCGAGACTTGGAAACACTTCAGACCAGCCTGCTCTGCAGTCAATATCCCTATTCTCTCCTTTTCGTTTATCTTTCTCCCCCCACTTCTTTCCACGGTTTCCTGTGTCCATGTCCCAGTCCCCTTTATGACTCTGACCTCCCCACAAACCTTCATAGACACGGGGGAAATTTTCTTCACACAGAGAGAACTCTGATGCGGATCCTCCAGGCTTCCTTATTGAAATGCAAAAGGGTGAGGAAAACAGATGAAAAAAGTTGGGGAGATCATTTTTCAAGACAATATCCTGGCTCAGGAGGCAGTTTTCTTACTGCATTATCCCATTTGCATATCAGAAGCAGAATATCTCCTTCCCCTTTTCATTCCCACCATAATAAATGGTTTCCTTCTGTAATAAATTCTAATCTTCCTCCAGCAGATGGTTACTTTAGGTCTATTAGTGCCAAGCTTATGAGTTCATGTATTTTGAAAGGCAAAGATGGAAAACATGCTAATGTTTCCAAGAGGTCAGGTGATGTGTGCCTTCCCCTCTCCCAGCAGGAGCTCTGGAGAGGAAGGGTGCTTGATAAATCGTGGTATTTCAGGGACACTGGGTTCTTATCCCATTTCCCTTCTTGGTACCTCAGAGAGAAGGCTAATGTGTAGGGTCTCACAGAATCATGTGCGGCAGCCAGTGCACTGGACAGAGTGGCATGGCCAGACACGTGGAATTTCTAGGTCACTTCAGATCCTCCTCGTTTTCTGTACAGTGTGGCCCCTGAGCTGGAAGCTCGGGTGATGTGTGTGTTGCTGAGTAGGCAGATTTAGAGGGCTATATTTAGGATGAGGGGATGGTACCTGGGTCCATATCCAGGAAGAGCTGAAAAGAAGAGAATCGATAATATAGAGCACGCGTCATTGTAGCCAAAGAATGAACTGTGAGCTCTATAGCTATGCACTTTGACATGAACCCAGCAGGATGCTGGTCATGGAAGACCCAAGGATGTCTGTGAAGACCCACCACAAAGTCAGGCAATTGCTAAAGGCACTGAGGATGCTGGTCATGGAAGACCCAAGGATGACTGTGAAGACTCACCACAAAGTCAGGCAATTGCTAAAGGCACCGAGTCACCCGGGCACATACTTCTTCCTCCAGAGTTTGCATATTACTTTAGAGAGGAAAACAGATGTAGAAATATGCTGTAGAAAAAAATACAGTTTTCTCCCAAGAAATGACTATGGCCTAAAGTAACGGGTTAGAAGCAGCCATATTACACAAGGGTTTAAGAAAGATGAGCCATCTACTCGCATGTCACCCACTGCCAACCAGAGGAACACCAGCCCAAAGGTCTCCACTCCTCTCTCTTCCAGGATGCCACCTTGGTGGTGGCATTCCATGAACCATCTTTTGACTCTGAAAATAGGAACCATACAATGAAAATGGTGAACAAAAACAGTAGAAGCAGGATCCTTGATGGCTTTACAGAGCCACCATCACCATATTTTACAAACCTCTCAATTTTCAGTCACTATAGTCAATTCTGTTTTGAGCAGCCATGGACAATTCCTAAGGAACACAATTAGCTTTTTCTTTCTCTGAATTTCTTCGGTTACATACCCCTAGGCACACGTTATGTACTCAAGGCGGAGGCTGTTGCTTTCAGAGATGCACAAGAACACGTTAGACAATGTCAAGGCTTTACCTGAGCCACTGAGCACCACTGAAAGTCCAGGTCAACCGTCTAGTTCTCTTAAAACTTTTATCTAAATGGCATAGGAGGAAACGTGTTCATGTACACATATTACCTGTGCTAACAGAAATGTTCTTATTTTCTTGGCTCAATAAAATAGAAAGAAATAGCAACAGAGGAGGTTATGCAATAAGAGGGGTGCAAAGATAATCCCTGCATTCAGCTCATGAAAAATGTCATAGCAATGGCTCCCCGATTGAGGGAGAAGATAACGCTAAGTGAAGTTAGCCAATCCCAAGAAAACCAAATGCTGAATGTTTTCTCTGATATATGGAGGCTGACTCATAGAAGGGTAGGGAGGGGGAGCATGGGAGGATTAGATGAATTCTAGATAGGGCAGAGGGGTGGGAGGGAAAGGGAGGGGGCAGGGGATTAGCAAGGATGGTGGAATGTGATGGGGACATCATTATCCAAAATACATGTATGAAGACATGAATTGGGTATCAACATACTTCATATACAAACAAAGATATGAAAAATTGTGGTATATATGTGTAGTAAGAATTATAATGCAAAAAAACCCCCCACAAACATGTATAAACATGAATTGGTGTGAACATACTTTATATACAAACATGAAAAATTTTGCTCTATATGTGTGATGAGAATTGTAATGCATTCCACTGTCGTGTATTTAAAAAAATAAAATCAATTAAAAAGAAGTGGGCAAAGAAAAGGAGCTCCCTGACTTTCTGAATCCAGCCCTGTTTGGTGTAGATTAATTAATGTTTGGGGAAGGATGGGCATTCAAATCCCAGCACCTAAACTGCCTGTGTAGACAGATCCACCCAGTCTGCCCACCTAACCCTGGAGGCAAGACCCAGGACAGGGCCTTCTACCTGTGGAACTCCAGGGGGCTCCTACACAGAGCAGGACATCAACTCAGAGGCCTATAAGAGGCAGGGAACTACCTGAGACCACACTGAAAACATGAAAGTTCCTCTGTCTCTAAACATATTCCAAAAGTAAACAGAATTTACTGGCCATTACCTATTCTAAGTAGCACACTCCATGATGTAATGAGCATCCCCTTTCAGAACTGGAAAGATTCTGGAGGGCCACAGAAGTGGCTATTACCTTAGACAGCATCAATCTGGTTTGAGGAAAGTGAAAATAAAGGTAGTATTAGGAATGGGTTGGAAAATGGAAAGGTAGTTTGAAAATATAAGACCTGACAAGGAGGGGGTCACTTTGGAAGCAATGAAGTGCTGTTGGGGGCGGGGGGACTTCCAAAGCCCTTTCACTTAGGGATTGTGCTTCTCATTTTTTTTCTTCCAGGGCTGGTGAGTGAACCCAGGGCCTTGGGCATGCATGCCATAGCCAGCTGTCTTGGAGTCATTTACTCTCAAAACTTTTCCAGAACACAGAATAAATTTTAAGGGAAATCTACCCTTGGCCCGTTTCCCTCCTCTAGGTAAGCATGGAAGAGGCTCAGTGGTGCAGATTTCTCCTTTCTCAAGGAGCAACTGTCTTCTCTGTCGGGGCCCCTTGGGGAGTGGGCGTGGGTGGGAGAGGAGCCAATGTGCTGACCCAGGAGCTCTTCCTCTGGGGTGAGTGGTTGGCAGCTCAAGAGTGAAGAAAAAACCACTCGGAAGCCCTCTCTGCCTCTACCTGCCCCGTGAGTCGCCGCCTGGGCATTTCTGGAAACCCAGTGGAACCGATGTCTGTGCCAGTGGGCGCATGTCTTGTGGGTGCTAATCATCAGCACTGCCCTGTAAGTGGGAGGGAGACACCGGTGTACGGTGTCTGAGGTGGGGTGGCCCCAAAGCTAACCCAGAGGGCAGGGGTTTTCTGTGGGAGGCCATCTCAAGAAGCCTACGGGGAAGTGAGGAGTGAGAGGGAGATAGGGAAGGAGGCCAGGTAGGGCTCATCATCCACCAGATTGCCTCCGAGGGGACAGCAGTTGGCCCCTGCTAGGACCCCTGGTAGGTCGGGCGCCCAGGGCAAATGAGGTGTGAGGGAAGTGAGGTGTACCCAACGTGACAGCCATTAGTTGAAGACCCTTAACAGCTGGTGTAAACTGCCCAGGGATTTTGGCCTATGGACATAGGAGCAGGAAAGTCTTCCCTAACCAGAAGCCCTCTAGTGAAGAGTCTCAGATATTTGAAGTTGAAAGCTAGCGGTTCTTTGTACTGAAATGCAATCGCCCAAAGAAAGGGATGTGGCGTGTGAGGTCTCTGGGGCCTAGATGCAGGGAAATCAACGCACATCCAAATGCAATGTTGAGAATTTCAACAGTCACATCCCACAGCAGCCCCCGTGAAAACTCTTCGCCTTTCTTTAAGGTTGAAAACAATACTCTACCATGTTCTTTTAATTGTAAATCAATTGATCAATGACTTTATTGATACATAATAATTGAACACTTCAGATCTTTGGCTTCAGACATGATAGAACCAGGTTTTCTGATGTACTCTTGTGATTCTCTCTCTTTGGACTTCTTTTTTTTTTTAATTTTTAGGTTCATACTTGGGTACATCCTCTCCAATGGTAGTAAAATTGGAGACCAATTAGAACTAACCAGTTTAGCAAGCCCATAAAAAATAAAACACCTGTGTCCTCTGAAATGTGGCCAGGGCTTGGGAGAGGGTACGTTTAGGAAGCGCTGACTGCGAAAGCTATTGCTTCCTTACAGGCTACGGCAGGTTTGTGGGCCCCCAGAAGGAAGCCCGCTAAGTTAACTGGAAGGGGAAGATGACTAGGAGCTCACAGTGACTCCAGAGGAGAGTCTCTGAGGTTCACCCAGGAGCAGGAACTAGAAAGGAGCCACCTGCAGCCAGCCACAGGGGACACTGCAGCAGCAGCAGCCTCAGGAGGAAGTGCTCAGGTAGGGCAGGTGATGCTGAAGTTATTAACTCTTTGGGGCCTGCCCCCATACAGGGACACCTGTGAGAACTTGGTGGTTCCAGCTCCCCTCTTTCCTTCCTCCAGTCTGATAGGAAAGAATCAGCTTTGCGAATGGAGAGTAGCACCAAAGTCACAGGAGCCAGGAAGCACCCCTGGGCACAGCTGACCCTCCCCGACAGGTTTAGTCATCTGGCAGCTCTGGGTTAGGTTAGGGAGAAGCTTTGATGTGGCTCTGGACTGAACGGTGCCTCTCTCACTCCTGCCTTGAAATCCAGCCCCCAGTGTGCTTGTATTTGGAGACAGGGCTCTTAAAAGGCAGTTAATGCTAAATAGGTAACTACAGTGGGCCTCACCTGACAGGATTGGTGGCTATATAGAAAAGGACACCTCCCCCGCCCCATGAGGACACAGGTGGAAGGTGAGACTCTCTTCAAGATAGAAACTGGGCCTGCCCCAGGATCTGACCTGGCTGCCGGCCTGATCTTCAACTTTCAGCGTCCAGAACCATGAGAAGTAAGTTTGTGTTGTTGAAACCACTCCACCTGGGATATTTGGTTGTGGGAATCCAAGCTGACTGGTAAGGATATTAGACTCTTTAAGGTCCCAAAATTAGACTATGTATTCACCATGTTCATTAATACCTGATAGTAGCTAGAAAAGCAGTATTTTCAGCGTAAGATTCCCGCCCAGGGCAGGGAGAGAGCAACAGGTATGGGAGGTTCTCAAGGGCAGGGAGGAGAAGGGACAGGCCTGATCTCTGCACCTGACCTTTCAACAGTCCAGCTGTCTATCGAACCTCTCTGTTGGGGCCTCGACTTTGCAGAAGTATGAAGGGGCTGGAGAGATGGGGTCCAGGCCGCCGGGGCAGTGCACACATGTTAGTTACAGTCAGTGACTCGTTGCTGTGTGGGGGTGAGCTTCAGAGGGTGTGAGGAAGACCTTTCTGAATAGTGACTGTCAGAACAGCTCAGAAGGAGGGTGCAGAGGAGGAGCAGCAGCAGAGGCCCTTTCTGACCTTCCCCCAGAACCTGCGGTCCTTCCTTGGTGTGCCTGGGGATGTATCCTCTACTTGTTTATATTTTCATTTATATTTTGGTTTTACTTACATTTTTATTTATGTTTCTCTTCTTCCCTTCTTTTGGAGCTTCATAGTTGTACATTATGTGGGATTTGTTGTTGCATATTTGTCCATGCACATAATGGGACGATGTAATTTGGCCAATGTCACTCCCCAGCACGTTCCCCTCCCTCCTGCCCCTGTGTCCTTCTCCTCTACTGGTCTCCCTTTGCTTTGTCTGAGATCTCTGCCTCTGACCCCTGCCTTTTTTTTCCTCTTTTCTCTCTAGCTTCCACCCTGAGAGAAAACATGACCTTTGACCCTCTGAGTTTGGCTTATTTCACTGAACATAATGGTCTCTAGTTCCATCCATTTTTCTTGCAAATGACATAGTTTTATCTTTATTTATGACTGAATAAAACTCCATTGTGTGTGTGTGTTTGTGTGCGTGTATATCTCACATTTTCTTTATCCATTCATCTGTTGATGGTCTTGGATGCAGCCTCAATTCCACAAGGAAAGCCCGTTTCTTTGAAGAGGGCTTCGCTAGACGGTATCATTTGCTGAACTTCCAGTGATTCCTGACTGTGACAAGGAGCCTCTGGTGTTCTAGAATGTCTCTGGATGCCTCATGCTAATTTTAATGAATATAATTGAAATCATAATCTAGAACTCTAGTACTTTTTATTGATAAGAAAACAGCCCCCCTGATTTCTATTCATCATGATTTTAAATGTTTCTCTGATTTTCTGAAAAAATGTACAGCGGATTCATATCCACTCTCAGGAACTGCATCCTGGTAGTATTTCTGTAAGGACAATTATACCTTCCCCACAACACATGTCTCCATGCTTAAAGACATTGTACAGTCATTTTATTTATTTATTTATTTTTTGGTACTGAGGATTGAACCCAGGGGTCCTTAACCACTGAGCCACATCCCAAGCCCTCTTTTGTATTGTATTTAGAGACAGGGTCTCACTAAGTTGCTTAGGACCTCACTGAGTTGCTGAGGCTGGCTTTGAACATGAGATCTCCTGCTTCAGCCTCCACAGCCACATACAACCATTTAAAAGGTCTGCTGTGTGCTCATCTGTGGTTGCTAATCTCCCTTCCCATGTGCATAATTCATAGGCTTTGCAGGAAGAGAAACCAATGGAAATGCACATACCCAGTTTAAAAGCATCTGCACATATAAAGGCATTTTTACATTTAAATTTGCCCATGACATGGATTTGTAGCCTGCATGTATAGAAATTCTCCCTTGCAAGTCTGCCTGAACCATGAGTCAGGTTATTAAAAATTCTTTATCCCCTTTTCACATAAATCTAGTGCTTCTTCTACAAACCTTTTTCCATGCAGAAGTGATTCATAAAGCTCTAATCCCCGGGGTGTAATAGGACACCTCTCAATTATGTATCCCAAGGATGAGTAATCTCACAAGCCTAGGGAAAGAGAGACATGCATTAAAACGTTCTTGCAAAACAAATTTCAAGGAGGGCAAAGGATGGAAAGGGGAGTGAATGGAGAAAGGGAAGATTGACCTCATTCTGTAGGAAGGAACGTTGGACCTGCCTTGGCAGAGCTGCTTCATTCATAATTCTGCACAAACAGCCCTGGTAACCACACTGCCAAAATCCCTCCTGATGAGCATGTACCTACACATGTTCAGCTGTGCTTCTGCTAACTGCAGAGCAGGAGAACTCTAATAATAATCACATTTTTGCAGTGAATCGCGGGTCAGAGAATTTGTGGGAGATTATTGTGTCCTTTCATTTGGGATTCATTCCGTTCAGGGGTGGAGTGGTGCTTTACTTCTGAACTCTGCAGCCTTATTATCAGACGCTGTAAATGAGCTTCTGCTTCTATGAGGCACACTGAAGCCAAGCAGGAGCTGGCCCCATTGGAGCCAGTCCTTGTTTAGAAATACAAACACATGAAATAGTGTGGTTTGTACTCGTGAGACACGTTAAAGATGTTCAGAGGTGGACACGAGCAGATTGTCTGAATAGCTAAGAAGGCTTCATGGATGAGTAAAGAAATTGAATCTTCAGGGAAAGGACATCTTAGACAGCAGAGGGGAGAGGGTGTTCAGGACCGTCATCTCATGTGGCAGAAATGGAACTACATGTCAGAAGAAGGCTTAGATTGTGAGATCTGAGCATAGGAAACTGCAATGTCTGCAGGTAAGACAGGGTCAAGCATCCCCAATTTTATAAAGTGCAAGACTAATTTAGAGGAATGCAAAGGTAGATGTGTACACAGGACCAGTGGGGCTTTTCCTTCAAACCCCCAAAACAGCACAGCATCTGAAATCAAAAGAATTATGAATCTTAGAATCTTCTAGAGAGGGCCACAGGAAAAACTTAGCTTAACTTCTGAGTCGTAAAGAGGATGTCTCATCTGCTTTTAAAAGTATTTTTAGGAGTGTATTATAGGCACACATCATGGTGGGCTTTCTTCTGACACAGTCGTGCATGGATGGAGTAGTTCGCTGCCTCCCTCTCCTCTCCCTGTTCCCCTTCCTTGGCTCTACTGGTCTTCCTTCCACTTATTTGTTGTTTCTTAATTGGTGCTTCATAGATACACATTAAAGTGGAATTTATGAATTTAAAAAGGGATCCCATAGAAATAAAAGGAAAGGCAATGGAACAGGGGGAAGGGAGGGAGGCCAAGAGAGAAGGGAGGGAGGGGGGACCGCAGAAGGGAATCAACTCAATCATGCCCAGGGCGGGTGTGAACATACCACCATTTGTTTTTATGGCCTCAGAAATGATAAGTGCACACCTCGTTAAACTAATTCTTTTATTTTAAATTTAAAATTTATACATAAAAATAGAAACTGCACATATGTATGGAATACCATGTTATTTTTATATATGTATTCACTGTGTAATGTTAAAAAATCAGGTGAAACCTGTCTATTTCCCCATACATTTATCACTTTTTTTCTATGGTGAAGACATTCAAAATTCTTTGTTGTAGCTTTTGGAAGTGTACAGGAGATGATCATGACCTGTGGTCACCGTACTGTGCACTAGCACACCAGAGCCTCTCGCTGCCATCTGTGACTCAGCACCTCTGATCTGCCTATCTCCACCCTCCGGCTCCCCATTCTCCTAGCCTCAGGTAACTTCTATTCTACTTTTGACTTTAATGAGATCAATTTGGCGGTGGTAACAGGCACTGGAGATGGAACCCAGGGGTGCTCTACCACTGAGCTATACCCCCAGGGCTTTTTAATGTTTTTTTTTTTAATATTTATTTTTTAGTTTTCGGCGGACACAACATCTTTGTTTGTATGTGGTGCTGAGGATGGAACCTGGGCCACACACATGCCAGGCAAGCGCGCTACCGCTTGAGCCACATCCCTTTTTAATGTTTTGAGATAGGCTATCCCTAAGTTGCCAAGGCTGGACTTAGATTTGTGATCCTCCTGCCTCAGACTCCTGAGTAGCTAGAATCACAGTGTGCACCACCGTGCCCAGCTGAAATGAACGTTTTTATATTCCATATGTGGGTGAGATCCTGTAGAGTTTGCCATCCTCCTAATACTCTTTTGAGTCACTTCTAATAATTTATTTAAGGTTGATTCAAAGAGGAGTGCTACAGGAAAGTTCAAAACTTCCCATTCTCCCTTCAATGTTTGCAGACATGGCTGCAAGCAATTCCTTTGTTGTTGCTTTTATTCTTGTACCTAAACTTCAAGCCCTTACCATCCCGCCTGGTCTTCCTGAGACCAGCTCCAATCTGTGGAAGTTTATCTGAAAGTTCAGCACTGAAAGCGGCACCACACACCATCTGCATATTGTATGGTTATTTCCTCCCTCCTGGACATATATTCCAACTAATGCATAATAATTTAATTAAGTTTTCTTGGCAAATGCCATACCAAAGGGAATCATATTGAATTTATTATCAGCTGAACTCTTAATTCATATCTTACCATGTTACTAAGCTATGAGACCCAATTCTATAGTTGTACAAATGGTTTTGTGTACTACAGTTAGGATTTTTCATTAAGTTCATTTTAAGTGACATCTGGGTATAATCATCCCCTTGTTTCAATCTGTTGAAGTCACTCTTCTTCAATCAGGGTGTTATCTATTGCTCCCCAATTTTTCATATACATATTTGATCAACATATGTCAGTCAGGCTTTAATATAACTGTTGAAGAAGGCCTGACTCTGAGATTTGCCCCCAGATGATTATGATGTAGATTCCCACAAACTATTTAGAAAATACCAATAATGAAATTCCTTTAACCTTGCAGAAATTTGATCAATATTTCTCAATCTCTACCATAAGTATATCATGAGATATTGGATGCCTGAGATTTCAGCACTCACTAGTTCACTTTGTTATCACAATCTTTGCTTACTGGGCTGTTTCTACCAAGCTTAGGTCAAGCAGAAGTGGAGAGGATCATACTGGCCACATCCTGCTATGCGGTAGGACTGTGTGGAATCAGTTACATTCTGGATTGTTCTTATGCCCCAGTACAAGTGACATATTAAGGTGTGGGTCAGCACAATGGTTAGGTAAAGGGTCAGATAATAAATATTTTAGAATTTGTGGGCTCTATGTTCCCTGTTGTAAGTACTCCATTCCGCCATTGTGGAGCAAGAGCCTCCATAGATAATAACAGCCCTGTGTGGCTGCATTCTGAGGAAGATTCATTTGCCAAAGCAATCTGCAGGCTGGGTCAGAGCATACGGTATTTCCTGGCACCTGTGTGAATACATGGATACCATACTTCCTCAGTTGTCAATCTATAGCATTTGAAAGTATGGAGAGGTCTCTGCAACAACCAGAATTACACTTAGAAAACTCAAGGAGGAACACTGAAAATAACCCCCTTCCCTGAGGGCGGTAGATGTTGGAGTCACCTTGGGTGACTGAGGGCTAGAAGGAGGATGGGGTCAACAGAAGCATGCTCTAAGACAGTGCTATGGACTTGTACATCATTGTCCTCTTAAAGTCTATGTGTTCAATTCCTTATTCCCCAACAGGATGGAATGAAAAAGTGGGGCTGTGGGAGGGCAATCAGGTCCGGAGGGGTCCTTATGAATAGATTACTAATAGCCCTCCCATGAAGTCTCATGAGGCACGGGGCGCTATCTTTCTCACCCATGGCTCTCCAAATGTGTGGACACAGTGAGATGACAGCCGTCTGCAAGCGAGTCAGAGGGTCTTTCGCAGGCATTTGCTGCTGGTGCCTTGATCTTGGGCCCCTAGCCTCCTGGACTGTGAGAAGTAGGTGCTGGCTGGTCAGCCAGTCCAGGTCTTTAGCTCTGATGCATCCCCTCTAGGTTCCTGCTGAAGGCTTGGTCTCCAGTACAGTGACGTTCATTGGTGGTCTTGGGGGAGTGATGGGCTCATGGGGGCTCTGATCCATGGGCTCAAGTTCTGAGGGGCTCATGAGTGAATGGACTGTTGGGAGGTGCTAGAAACCTCAGGAAGTGAGACTGAGTTGGAGGAGGGGGGTCACAGGAGCATGTCCTCAAGGGTGTGCCGTGTCCCTGGCCCCCCTCCATCTCCTGCTCTCCCTGCTTCTTAGCCAACAGGAGGTGAACACTTTTGCCCTGCCACATTCTCCCTGCCAGGATGTGCTGCCTCTCCTCAGGCCTAGAGTTAACCAAGCCCAGTGCCCATGGATAAAACCTCTGAAACTGTGAGCCAGAACTCATCTTTCCACTTTAAGTTGTTCTTCTCTGGTATTTTGTCACAGGGACAGAACACCAGTTTATACAATGAAAATTTGTCCTAGTGGAGCAGACTAAAGAGTGTGCCTGGAGCCACAAATGCAAATTTCACCTGCTTTGCACTTTTGCAGAAATTTGGGATGAATTTCAGTATGGCTATTACCTACGTGTGTCCTTAGGAAAGGTGAAAGACTTTTGGTACCAGGAATCGAACCTAGGTGGGCTTTACCACTGAGCCACATTCTCAGCCCTTTTTATTTTATTTAGAGACAGGGTCTTGCTGAGTTGTTTAAGACCTCACTAAATTGCTGAGGCTGGCTTTGAACTTGTGATCCTCCTGCCTTAGCCTCCCGAGCCGCTGGGATTATAGGTGTGGACCACCATGCTCAGTGTCCAGGGTTGATAGGAAACAGAAAAAGTGGTAGAACATCCAGGTTTGCTGAACCTCAAATATTTTTTTAACTTGGTGAGTGACAGAAAGCCTTGAGCATGGGTACATAAAATGTATTTAAGGGTAATGTTCAAAATGTGCTCAGTAAACCTTGACCTGTGCATTCGCAAAGTAGAGCTATGGATCCAAAAATAAACACAGGAAACATCTTCCTCAGTGCGGAGTTAGCTTGCCGTATGAACTGAAATGGGAACCGAAAGATGCTTTGGAGAAGGACATGATTGTTCCCTGTGCTTCTGTGGAGTTCATATATAATCTTCTTCCATTACAAAACACCATAGATTGGAAGATGCACAACTGATATAATAAAAGCGTCTCAGAAAATAAACCAAAGCAAACGAAACAAAATCTCTACCATAATGAATGCTCCTTTCAATCATAGAATGTTTCCTGACTTTAGAAGTTTCAAAAGTAGAAAAATTACATCATAGAACGGTGGAAGTGTTTTATATCATCTTCTCTACCAGGCACCCCTCTTCCAGCACACGCCCACACCTTGGCTTTAGGGAAGGGACGAAGCAGGGGAGCCTGTCACTCATTCTTGGGGAATGGTGCGGCATAAGCCAACACCACGGTTCTGTCCCCACTCGCTTACTCTAAGAGGCAAGCTTTACCTTCGCCTTGTGTTGAAGTGGAGATGATTTTAAAAGTATTCTCAAAGATAAAATTTTGTTTCAGAATAATTTTATATGCATAAAATGATCTAAGATGGTCAGGAAAGTTCTAGTTAACCCCACATCCAGTTTTTAAATCAGGTTGCTCCTTTTATTGTGCTGTAGTTGAGTTTGAGTTATTTGGGTTCTTTTGATACAAGTGGGTTTTCAGGTATCTGTTTTGTAAATACTTCTTTGAGTTTGTGGTATTTCTTTCGTTTTGAAAAGCTGTGTCCAAATGCCCTTCTGTTTCAGGATCCATCTGGGATGCCACATTAAATTTCAACCCCATGGCTTCTTTGGTTGTAATAGTTTCCTGAACTTCTCATGTTTTAGATGACCTTGACAGTGCTGCAGATTATAGTCAGGTGTTTGGTACCCTGTCTTTGCAATTGCTCTCCACAAGAGATTTGTCCCTTTTTTCCCACTTATTATTTATTTGTTTAATCATTCATTTATATCAACATTGACTCATGTTGTCCATTTCAAGCTCCACGTCTACTATGACTTAGAGGACTCCTGGTTCTTTTATACCTTTCTAATCATCCTGGAAGCCAAGGCCACACCTCAGGGTGCTCTTTGGTGTTAGGGTGCTATTAGTGCTGGGATCTCTCTGCTGACAGAGCAAGGACGTAGGGGTTTGTATGCTAACCCACGCCCATACCCATCGGTATTCACAGGCAAACCTCAGCCTCCACTACCAGCTGACTGTGGCCTGTGACGAGTGCTTGGCATCTTGTACTTAGTGCTACTGTGTGACACCAACAGAGCTTCATCACCCTACACATTCTCTGTGTTTTACCTAATCCAGCCAGTCACCCGCTGCTACCCACTGAACTCCACAGATCTGCTCCTCACCACTATTCTCTTGCCTTTTCCTTATGTTCATGAACTTGGGGTAACGTGTGTGGCCACTGTAGAATGGCTTATTTCCCTCATATGCATGTGAGGCTCATCTGGACCTTTCAGGGCTTCCTGGGTCACTTTCCCCTGCTAAATCTCATTTCATTACATGAGAAGCCAAGTTATCTATTCAAGTCTTTTGCCCATTATAATTTTTGTCCTTTTATGGTTAGATTGTAGGAGTTATTCACATTTTCTGCTATTGATCCTGTGAGATGACAAAGGATATAATTTACAAATAATTTCCTGTTCTATTGGCTGTCTCTTCACTTATGGTGTGCTCTCATTTTTAACGTTAATTGGGTCCAATTCCTTATTTCTTTTGTAGCCTATGCTCTTTGTGTCACATTTAAGAGTCATTGCAGGGTTGAGGATGTAGCTCAGTGGTAAAGCTATTCTAGCATGTATGAGGTCCTGGTTTGATTCTCAGCCCTGCCAAAAAAAAAAAATCATCAAACTTATTGTAATATTAGAATTCACTATCAAATTCATAGAAACAGATGGGCCTGAATGTTTTCTTTGAAGCGCTTATAGTTTTAGATCTTTAATTTAACGTCTTAGCTAAACTGCCTTCTGAAGAGACATTAGCCAATGAAGCGCCCACCAACAAACAGCTCATGAGTGTTCGTTTTCTCTCTAATGTCGCTCTCATCAACCTCCTTAATATCCTGCCAATATAATGGGTCAAAGAGATATGCCATCATTTTAATTTTTCCATTATTATCAGAAAGGTTAAATATCTTTTAATACATGTATTGACCATTTTATTTTTTCTTTTCCTTATTCCCTACTTGATTCTTTTTTTTTAAATATCTTTACATCATTTATTTATTTTTATGTGGTGCTGAGGATCGAACCCAGCTCAGTACACGTGCTAGGCAAGCGCTCTACTGCTGAGCCACAACCCTAGCCCCCTATTTTCGATTCTTTTTAGCATTGATTCATAAGGACTATCTACATAGCTCAGGTATTAATCCTTCATTATATTATATATATAAAATTTTATATATCATTGCTCAATTTACAATTTGTCTCTGCTTTAGGAATCTTTCTTCAAAAGAAACATGGAATATTTTATAATGTTGTCTAGTAAATATTTATGATGGATTCTGACAGTTATGCTTTCCTTGTGGATGCCTTTCCCAAGGATAGTGATAGAGGTGAGCTCCTACAATTCACTTAGTACTTTCATAGTTGCCAGTATGTGATTTTTAATTTATTTTAGCATTGAACTCTTTTATCCACTTGGAGTTTGTTAAAAAAAAAATCTGTGTGAGGCAAGGGTCTAACTTTATTTATGGAATAGGCGTTCCCAACATTATTTTTGAAATGGTCAATTTCACATTTTTGTTTTTACAAAAATATAATGATTTTTTTCCCTGCATTGAACACTCTCTCACCTTCCATTCTTTCCCTCTGACATTTTGGCAGCAAGCGGTCCTATCGCGTCTCCCTGAAGGCAGTGAGCGTGCTTTGGTGGTTCTGTTTAGGTAGCTACCCTCTTTCCTCAATGGCGGGAGTATTTCTTGCCAGTGGCTTAAATGTTCTGCCTGTGTTCTCCATGGGACTGTGCTGGCTTTGGTGGGGGAGACTGGAGGACTTCCCCAATAGGACTCTTTATTTGGCTTTTCAGTTGAAACTCCTATTCCAGAGTTATTTTTAGTGCCCATCTGTCAGTAGATTAAGATGTTTGATGGAAAGTCCTTTATCTCAAATATTTATTCAACTCCTTTAGTCATTTAAAAAAAATGAAGGCTAGTTACAAGACAGGGTCAGGGTAGTTTTAGTAACTGCCCTGTGAGCAGCCATTGGAAGGGTAGGTATTTCCGCATTGCTGGGACTCGCGTTTCCCAGGTGATTAAAGGAACGGGAGGAGCAGCCTGACCCAAGAAAGTCGCCCTGGGTCCTATAAAAGTGCCAAGCATTCCGAATATCGCCACCCACCCTGGCCTGCTCTCTGTGTCAGTGGTTCTGTGGAAAAGAACATTTTTCTACAATATTTTAAATTTGAAGGATCTGTTCATATTTTAATACCACATACACAAAGATATCTTTCAAGTAAAATTTTAGGCAGAAGGAATGACTTTTGGGGTAGTGGGATAAACAAGAATTCTTTTAAAATAATTAGAAAATGCAGTCAAACCACTATCAAGGGTAGATGATCTTCAAATTGAAAACCCTGGACCCTAGGGAATCTGGATGTGAATATTCCCACCGTCTTGATAGCTGACCGCTATTTAGCTAGCTGTGTTGGGAACAGTGGCAACAGAGCCTCCGTCTGCTGTGGAGACAGAGCATGGTCTGTCCACTTTGTAAACTGAATGTGGATATATTTAACTTTCAGGTTTAGCTGAATACCTTTCTGCGCAAGTGTGGGGACCCAGATTTATCTGGGAACACTCCTGGTGACACAATGACCTCCCTCACTGCTCTGATTGCCACAGTCTGTTTCTGAAACTGAGTTCTTCAGTTGAAATATCTGATTGAAAGACTATGCAGCACCAAAGCAAGCGTAAAAAGTAAAGAGTCTTTCTAGATTGGTGAGATTTAAAAGGGATGAGTTATGGCATGTGGGCATTCAGAAATACCATTTAAGAGTGTGAGATCCTGAACCGGCTCTCAAGGGACAGATGCATTCTTAGGCAGTTTCTTCCTGTCTGCTTTCTTATTTCCATGTGGTTATTAGGGGGATCTAATGTGTTAATGCAGAAGATAAGTTTTTGAAAGGATAGATGTCATGTCTTGGTCTGAATAAATTGACCACATATCATAAACCAGAGGTTGTATAAGGATCAGGACAGATTGTATTGAAAAGTACTATATAATCTCCAGAGAAAATATTCTTGATGGGGTATAGAGATAATTTTCAAGATTTAAAATCAGTTTGTATAGATCATATAAAAATTCTTATAGTTTTATCTCTCACACACATACACGTTCATTATGAAAAACCCAGGAGTTCTCAGAAAATAAAATTAGAATGTTTTAGAGAAAAATAAGGTAAACCAGAGTTTATTACTGTTGGCTTATACTTGTCAGTATCTCAAATGAATGTACTACAATTTTAATAAAATTTCTAACTGTTTCAGAAAGTTAAATAAAATGGAGATTTTTTCTTTCTTTCTTTTTTTTTTTTTTAAGGTCATTCAAACGACCTCCTAATAAGGACATAAACTTCAGAGGCTTGGACTCTGGACCGTGATGCCTCAGAAATAAAGCAAACAGTTCTCCATGGCTTTATAGAGTGATCTGGCTGCAGGAAATGTGTGGCTCCCAAGGCTCCACGCAGCCGGATGGGGCCTCGAGCGGGACAGCTGGACGTGCGGTCCGTGTTCAGAGAAGCTCCTCAGCTCTAAACATGTGCATCGAAGCCAGAACCTAGGAAAACTTCTCAAGGACTCCAAATGAAGAAAAATGACAGCGATTAATGAGGACTAGGGAAAGAATAAAATACCACTTATTCATAAGACATCTACTAAGAATCTGGAGGAACAGAGAAGTTATACATTCAGGGTCTGTTCGTGAAATTTCCAGAAGTACTGGATTTAAAAGCAGTGGTGTGTTCTGGGTCCATTTGCAGAAGGACGTTCCACTGTTTTCTTTTTTAACCTGAAATTCTAATTTTTACTGTATCAAAGAGACTCTTAAGTATTTTTAAAATGCTCTTATGAAATGCTTCTTTATTTGGTTCTTAATGTAGACACTATCAAACTACAGTACCTGCATTTTGGGGAAAAATTAAAACATAGGGCCAGTCTGTATTATTAAAAATGGGATATAATTTCCAAAAATTGTTGACTGATTTATGGGACTATTATGCAAGGATAGTATCAATAAGGAATTTCATGTCTGTAGTGTTGCTACAATTTTGTATTAAAATATTTTGCAAACTATTATAATAATATGAAAGGAGAATAAGTTGGGTGGTTTTCTGTGACCAAGTTTCTTATTTTATATACCAGGGAACTCAATGGAGGTCATGTTTTCCCTCTAGAAACTTCTTTCTCTCACTTGATTCAGCTTTTCTAAAGTGTGATCCTGTTTCACTTTTAAAAAACAGCTCACCTGTTGAAGCGAATTTATGATTTTTACAACATCACCAAACACAATTTTATATCATAGTTCTGTTATTTGATTAATAATCATATTCATTTAAAAGAAAAGAAAATGGGCACAAGACTATCATCTTGAAAATATTTTAATTCAAACTTAGCAAACTGATCTCTGACCAAGAAAATGAAGAATGTGTAGAACAAGAGACTCTTAAGGAACTGCTATTTCTTCTGTCTTCCCAGAGAATCATCTAGACATACTCTCTGCTTTCCAGAATTTAGGTACGGCATGGAATTATTTGTGCGCATATCAACTTCTCTTGAGAGAATGCTAGATCATCCAAGATGACACCATTGTATTTATTTTTACTTTTGTATTTCCAGTGTACCTAACTGGATGGCTGCATAACTATGTATGCATGAATATCAGCAAAATTTGGGTTGCTTTTAACACATTTGTGGCAATGGTTCAGGATATAAAAGACGTAATTTACATTGGGATGCAAAATAGAAATGTGCATACACACTTGCATTTGCAATAAGAGGGTCATAGATCAGTATCTCTACTATGTGAAGTTCTCTGAGATTTCCCTTTTGAATATAATTTATATAAAAAAGACTTGACAGTGAAGTAAACTGATTTTATAAACAAGTTATGAGTTTCAATTTGGAAAACTGATTTGTGGGATGGAAAAGAATGAGAGAGTCAATTAAAATGCAGTTTATCTTAAACACAGAAAAATATCAGCAAACAAGTATAAAACGTTCTGGAATGGTGAGAGTACAGAAAGGGTCCTTGAGTGTAAATTTTTGGAGATGGAGTCAGAAGAGAAGTTGAATTCTATGGAGTCTCAGCATTTTAGAATCTGGGTACCTAGAACCTTCTGTGCAGCAGCAAGCACCAACAAGGACAAGGAGAGGGAGATGGGCGCATACTCTCTGTGTCTGTCGTCTGTTTCCTATTATCTATCTATTTATCATCTATCTATGTATGATCTACCATTTAGGAAGATCAGTGTACCCTAACAAGTAGCCCTTTTTCCCTTTGGGGAAAGAGGAACACGGGCATGGAACACACTGGGCTATTACAATACCATGATGAAAATAAGGCTAGTGTAGAGAGAGCTGAGAAACCCAGGTGGCCGATGGCTCAGGCAGCCATGCTGTGTCAGGAGGTACCCTCTGGGTTGTCAGCACGGACATTCCTGAGGTTCTAGTAGCAATGGCAGGAATAGAAAGTGAGATGTGAAGGCTGCTGGAGTGGGCTGTTGGGGTCATTTTGTGTCCCAACCCCCTACTTTTGAGAATTTTAATACTTAAGCTTACCCTTTTGCATGGGAATGTATGGGGACTATTTTAGCTTAACATTTTGTGATTACTGATAAAACATGACATCAGGGCTCAGGTTGTAATTTTTAGGCCAAGAATTCTTTCAATGTGCATAATTGGAATTAATCTCAACTTCACCATCTAGTAGTGTACTAAGAACCAGGAGCATGCGCGCACCAGACTGCTCTTGGCCTGGCTGTCTAAGCTCCCGGGCTAACCATGATGAGATGCAGTACACAATCTTGGGTCACAGAAAATAAGTGAATCATCAACCACAAAATAAAATAACAAAAACAAAACTTCCAGGAAGCTAATATCCTTCATCAAGGGAATACTTTGAATATTATATAAAACTTTACTGAAGCTGCTTCTTTCACAATGAAAAAACAAATTTGGCCTCAAGAATTCAAAGACCATCAGGCTCCTCTTTATTGGATTTCAGCACCCTCAACAGAGCTGCTATGATCTCCCACTACTTGCATCTCCCTCCTATGCCAAGTCACTAAGACTGAGAGACCCCAGGAGCTCTCTTGGGTACTTGAGGCTTAAACCTACACCCAGCAGCACCAGAAGAGCACTGTTTTAGTTTGAGTTTTACAATCACCCAGGTCAATTCTCTTTGTGTCTCAGAATGTTAGTTAGGAGTTATTCCATGATGCTCTTCTTATTTGGGGTCTATCTACGTAGACAAAGCAGAAGTTTTATGGATAATGTCTTTCTGTTATTTATGGATGGTTCACTTCAACACCAAGGTGTTAAGTGAAATGGAAATGTCTGTTTTGCCATTTCGTTTTATCTTATGGTGTAGGAACCATCCACTCCGCGAATGATTCACATTTACTGTCCTGAGTTATTGCAGTGTGAATGGTGGCTTCTCACCTGGCATCGGAACACACTCGACATCTTCAGGAAGTGTCACGATGTTCAGAGCGTGCCACGCATCATGGTGCTTCACAATTGCCGAGCATCTTTCTTAAAACAGTCTCTTCTACATGGTCTCATAGTGTCTTCTGCAATGGCCCAAAGGCCCATTCTGTCTATGAGGTGATGTGCGACAGGGTAAGTTCTTACTAAATCAAACTGGGTTGAATAAAGAGGATCAGAAACTGAGCAGCTGAGTGGGTGTTTGTGTGCATGGAACTAACCCACACACCACTGAGTCGCGCCACAGGGGTTCTGCTCACAATTCAGAAATTACTGCTTCTGTGTATCCTCAACAAATGTCAGGTGGTGTCCCATAAACAGCCATTTCTTCCCTGGGTCCTAATGGCTGGCTTCAAATTTATATTAAAATGTTTTCTGGCGGGGCGTGGTGATGCATGCCTATAATCCCAGAGGCTCAGGAGGCTGAGGTGGGACGATTTCAGTTCAAGCCAGCCTCAGCAACAGCGAGGTGCTCAGCAACTCAGTGAGACCTGTCTCTAAATACACTACAAAATAGGGCTGGGGATGTGGCTCAGTGGTCAAGTGGTACCCCCTCGCCAAAAAAAAAAAAAAAAGTTTTCTGAATGTAAGTGCTAATAAAGACAGCCATTAGGAAAACAAAAACAAAGCAAAAAAAAAAAAAAAAAGAAAGAAAGAAAGAAAAATGGAGCCCTCTGTCATGGATGATGAAGAAAGTACAGGAATACTTCCTTCAGGTAAAACAACTTAGGAATGTGGTAAGTGTCATTGTCCCTGTGCTACCATCTGGAAACACTGTAGGTTCATGAGAACATCTGGAATATTATTCTTCTCAGGTGAGAGTAGCCATATAAGGAAGTAATTAATCAGAATCAAGTTACTTTCCCTGATAGTTGTTTGCAGAGTGTAAACGGCAGAAAAAAGAAGGTATGGTTAGATATCACAGAGGCCAAGACCACCCACTCACAGAAGCGGCTTCATTCTAGATCAGAGTATGAAAAGTAAAGTCTGAATCAAGACAAGCAAAATAATTTCAAGGCTTGGAGATGCAGCGCTGCCCTGGCTGCTTAGAGTGTCCTCTCCAGCAAGAGTGCAGTCTGCACTAACCAGGATTGGGATTGAGGTGTTTGTCCCTCTTGGCTGTGCAAACATCATTGTCAAAGTTAACTTCCTGAGACTCTTTGGGAAAACAGAACGACAAAGCAATGACAGCAGAAAGAAACCAAAAGCCACAAAGACAGATTGCAAGGGGAATGGTTTTGATCCTTAGAAATGTGGGAAATGTCAGTGTGGAAGGTGGTGACGTCAGGCAGAGTTGGGGAAGTCCACAGTGGTGAAGGCAGCAGAGGCCAGACTTGAGTACCAGCAGCAGAGCCAGCTTCACAGAGATCCGGGAAATAGGTGGATCACTGTCCTGAGGATGAGGTCTGGGCCAGCCTGTCCCAATTTCCTTTAATGCTGTCTGCTTTCAGAACTTTTCTATCCCACCACTGCCATGTAGGTATCTAGTTTCTATGGCTCAGATGGCTGCCATGAGGTCACCTTCTGCTTCCAGAGAGGTTTTACTGTTCTCAGCTAAATCCTTCTTCTACACATTTCTTGGCAGGACAAGACTAGGAAGCTTCTTTTTGGCCTACCTGGAGGTTCCTTGATTTTAGCATCTCTCTAGGCTGTCGATTTCTCACCAGCAAAACAGTTCTAGTGTATCGACACTGCAGGACGGAGGCAAGGTTCTGTAGATGGTGTATTGCAGAGTGTTGTCGGAGCCCCAGAGCTTGCTGGGATGTGCAGGCCTGGGCTCTCTTCACCTTGCACATAATGTGCTACTTAAAAGGTCATTCTGTACCATCTGCAAAGATTGCATGTGGTGTCTCTGAACCGTTCTTAACACCCCAGTCCATCTCTTGTACAAAACCATATTCTCATGATAATAGGTCCACTATTAAAAGTGTCTTCAAGTTTGAGATAATGTCAAAAATCTTGTGAGCACACCTCACACACCCTTTGAAAAATTCACAAAGGAGATTTGATCTACCTACAACACTTTTGTCCTGAAATCCCCGATGGAATTGCATTTGGGGGAATGTTTTTCATTTGAAATCTTCCCTGTTACAGGGTCACTTTGAGGGCCACAGAGGATCTGAGGAGGATAGGGATTCCCTCTGATCCCATGTTCCAGACAGTGTTAAAGAACACAGGCCATTTTTTTTAAGTGTAAAATCACTTTTCATGTTCAATGTCCTGGAGATGATTATTCCGTTTGAAACTTATCTGTCCATTTATTACAGAAGTAAGATAAAGACCTACCTAAGAAGATAGAATTTCAAAAGTTAGGGATTCTGTAGCTTTGATAAAGTCGAATAAACAAAATTTAGCTCTTTCAAGAACCATATTATTCAGTTTTTATATTTTTCTAGAAAAATAAAGCTTCACTTTAAAAAAAATACAGCATTATTAAACTATGAAATCCATAGGTCTCTTAGCCATTTGATATTCATATCAGCCCAGAGTCAAATGTATACTAAATTACCATAACAAACGGATTAATGACAAAAATGTTATTTAGAAAAGCAAAAATGCCATGAAACAGGCAGAGATATTCAAATACATAATTCTTCAATTTGACCCCACAGGTGATGGTGCAGGACACACTGTCACTGGGAAACACTTCTTAATTTTGGACAAAGAGTTTATTCTCACATTTGCAGATTTTAATGTACATGATTTATCAGTTAAATTTAGAGCCTATGCTCTTTGTTATATAATATGCATCATCAATAATATTCCTGTTCTCATGATAAGGAAATCATGAGGTCACACAGTATAATTTAACAGGTGGCATTTCATGCACATATTAGATTATTTTTTATTAAGTTTTAACCAGTTGGTTGCCTGTTTTGTGATTTTACATTATTCAAATGTAGAACTATCCTCTCAAGAATTTTGTTTCCTTGCACTTCTAACTAGCAGGACACAACTCCAGACAGGGGGGAGAACGAGTCAGCAGCAATCCCGCTGTGGACTGTCCCAAGAGTGTCTTAGACAACATGCCTACATGCGCACTCAGGTTTCCCTCCATAAAGATCAGTATAATGACTTTCATTCCCCTTTTATTATGCAGACACCATGAAGACAAATAAGACAATTAGAGGAGCCCTAATATATGGTAGCAAATACATAAAGCAGAGGCAGGACCTTCCTTGTTATTATAATGATAATGGACAACGGCAACATCATCTGAATTCTACATCTGAATAATCAATATGAACTATACAAGACAATTTAAAAAATATCACATACACACAGAAACTTGAAAGGGGGGGGGAGGAATCACACTCTGTGTAGCTGGAAGTTTGACAGCTGGAATCCTGCCAGAGGCCCTGAAGGGTGTGGCCACATGTTGCTCCTGTCTGGTGACTCCCAGGTGGGCACAGAGCTGTGCCTTCCCACTGGCCTGTGCGGGAAGCCTTCCCGCTGTGCAGAACCTGGCAGGCATTGCCACTCAGTTCTGGGAGCGGGCAAGGACGGAGACCTGATGGGACAAGCGGTTTCCTCTGATCCCAGAAAACACCCATGGCAATTCCATTTGGAGTTGTACATTTGAAAGCTTCTGCAACTTTGGGCACAGGGCTAAAGCTTCCTGCCTCCAGCTTTGCTGTCGGTCAAACGCCAAAAGGAAAAGACGCCAGAGGACCCCAGGACAAGTCTGAGTACATGCAGCACAGTGCCCCTACATTGGAAGTGCCCTCCCTGGTACTTGACATCCTCACTTGAGCAGGGTTAGAGGCCGCGCTCCTTCCCCAGGCAGGCTCAGGCCCAGTGTCCGTGCACAGGGAAGGTTCCTAGTGCTCCGTCCTGACCAGGCTGTTCTTCCAGTTACTTTCTCCTTTCTGCAACTCTGAATTCATTCTTGCTTACACTCATATCAATTGTAATTTTTCATGTATCTGCAAGATTATTTGATTGATGTCTGCCCTGCTTGCTGGAGAGCAAATGAGAATATGGCAGGGACGGGATTCACCTTAACTAAGGCTACTATATCTATTATAAATGAATAAATAAACAAATCAAATACAATTCAAAAGTATAAGGCACTCAGTTAAATTTGAACTTCTGATAAACAGAGAAATTTTTAGTATAATAATTTTATAAATCTAAAATTAAAATATAACTCAGGATCCTATATTTTATCTGATAGCATTTTTAGTCAGTTTTATTTTCAGGACCTATCACAGTGTTAATAAGTATTACAAGAGTTCATCAATTTTTATTTATTTATTTTTATTTTTGGGTACCAGAATTGCACCCAGGGGCACTTAACCACTGAGCCACATCCCTAGTCCTTTTTATTTTTATTTAGAGACAGGCTGTTGCTAAGTTGCTTAGGGCCTAGGTAAGTCGCTGAGATTGGCCTTGAACTTGTGATCCTCTTGCTTTAACATCCCGAGTAACTGGAATTACAGATGTAGGTCACCATGCCTGGTAGTAAGAGCTCATTTAAAATGTCCTGAACACATGAATGAGGGCAAGGAAGCAGGGACAAATCTTAGACAGTTACCAATACACAATCTATCTGCAAATATACTTCCTTGAAGTAAATATTCAAAAACTAAGAAGAACACATCAAGCTGATAGATAAAAGGATTTTTGCAGAGAAAAGAGGTTGTATCAGACTTCTGCCATCAACATAGTTTGACCTTCCTGACACCTATATAGGCGAGGCAACAACAATTATATACATGCCATAGAATTAATTATAAACCAAATTTGAGGCAAAAGAATTCTCCCATTTTTATGGTGTTGATTGAAATATAACAGATGAAATTTACACAATAGGAAATTGCAGAGAAATCACTTACTGGAGATCAAGTACAATAAAACTTGCCAGGAAACTGGCAAATAGGCTTCATAAAAGTTTTGAGTAAACCTAGGTATTGTTCTTCTTCATCATTGTCATACCTGTTTGACATAATTGCTGTCCATAAATTACAGAGCAGATAATTGTCTCCTCATTTTTTTGGTGTTCATCTTTTCCTTCATTAATTTCAACAAATACTGAATGCCTATTACTTACAAAACAGCATCTAAGACAATAGAAGTTTGTGTAAATGTATTACAGACATGGAGAAGGAACGAACTCAAATGGAAAAGAAGGCATTTTTCATAAAAAGATTGCACCAGCTACTCTGGACTTTGAGGTAGGAAGATCACAAGTTGGGGACCTGTCTAGGCAACAGACTTTGTTTAAAAAGTGGGGTGACTGGGAGGATAGCTCAGTGGCAGGGTTCTTGCCTAGCAAGCATGAGGCCCTGGATTTGATACCCAGTACTGCAAAATCAAAACAAAAGCAAAATCAAAAAACAAACAAAAAACACAACAACAACAAAACAACAGCAACATTGCAAAGCACAGAAATAATCGATGATGGGATTAAAAGTGAACTACTAAAGAATGATGCAGCAAATTCCCTCCAATATACATGAATTCTGACCCTTAACCTTTTGTAATAGATAGAGTATTTGCTATTTCATTTGTTTGAATATTTAATTTGAGAATACCATCAATACTATGAATTCTACTATAAATAAGTTTAATTTAAATAACTGTGTGTGTGTATATATATATATGACACTTTCTTTTTTTTTAAAATTTTTTTATTGTTGGCTGTTCAAAACATTACATAGTTCTTGATATATCATATTTCACACTTTGATTCAAGTGGGTTATGAGCTCCCATTTTTACCTCATATACAGATTGCAGAATCACATCAGTTACACATCCATTGATTTACATATTGCCATACTAGTGTCTGTTGTGTTCTGCTGCCTTTCCTATCCTCTACTATCCCCCCTCCCCTCCCCTCCCCTCCCCTCTTCTCTCTCTGCCCCCTCTACTGACATTCATTTGTCCCCCTTGTATTATTTTTCCCTTTCCCCTCACTTCCTCTTGTATGTACTTTTGTATAACTCTGAGGGTCTCCTTCCATTTCCATGCAATTTCCCTTCTCTCTCCCTTTCCCTCCCACCTCTCATCCCTGTTTAATGTTAATCTTCTTCTCATGCTCTTCGACCCTACTCTGTTCTTAGTTACTCTCCTTATATCAAAGAAGACATTTGGCATTTGTTTTTTAGGGATTGGCTAGCTTCACTTAGCATAATCTGCTCTAATGCCATCCATTTCCCTGTAAATTCTATGATTTTGTCATTTTTTAATGCAGAGTAATACTCCATTGTGTATAAATGCCACATTTTTTTTATCCATTCATCTATTGAAGGGCATCTAGGTTGGTTCCACAGTCTTGCTATTGTGAATTGTGCTGCTATGAACATCGATGTAGCAGTGTCCCTGTAGCATGCTCTTTTTAGGTCTTTAGGGAATAGACCAAGAAGGGGAATAGCTGGGTCAAATGGTGGGTCCATTCCCAGCTTTCCAAGAAATCTCCATACTGCTTTCCTAATTGGCTGCACCAATTTGCAGTCCCACCAGCAATGTACAAGTGTACCCTTTTCCCCACATCCTCGCCAGCACTTGTTGTTGTTTGACTTCATAATGGCTGCCAATCTAACTGGAGTGAGATGGTATCTTAGGGTGGTTTTGATTTGCATTTCTCTGACTGCTAGAGATGGTGAGCATTTTTTCATGTACTTGTTGATTGATTGTATGTCCTCCTCTGAGAAGTGTCTGTTCAGGTCCTTGGCCCATTTGTTGATTGGGTTGTTTGTTCTCTTATTGTCTAATTTTTTGAGTTCTTTGTATACTCTGGATATTAGGGCTCTATCTGAAGTGTGAGGAGTAAAGATTTGTTCCCAGGATGTAGGCTCTCTATTTACCTCTCTTATTGTTTCTTTTGCTGAGAAAAAACTTTTTAGTTTGAGTAAGTCCCATTTGTTGATTCTAGTTATTAACTTTTGTGCTATGGGTGTCCTATTGAGGAATTTGGAGCCCGACCCCACAGTATGTAGATCGTAGCCAACTTTTTCTTCTATCAGTATATATGACACTTTCCTCCCCACAGGACTATTTTTAGAAAACCACTTATGGTAGATTAAAGATGAGCTATGAGGTCTTTGCTATTCCATTCACAAAAGAGGTCTGCTTCCCCTTTCCTTGAATCTGGGCATGTCTTTCCGAAATGTTTCCTCTTTTTCTATACATTTTGGAACAGAATATGTAAGGTTGGAATTTTTCTGTTTTTTTTTTTCTTAATTTTTTGGTAGAACCAGCTAGAAAAGTTATAGCTGGGCATGTTTTACTTTTGTTTTTGGTTTGTGGGAAAGTTTTTTAATGAATTTTTATTGATGCATTACAGTGATACATAATGATGGGACTCATTGTTTTATAATCAAAAATTGGTCCACTTCATTCCCCAGGACCTCCCTTTCCCTCTCCTCTTCCTTCTTCTCATCTCCTTTCTCTATTCTGCTGGACTTTCTTCTGTTTTCATAGAGTCCCTTTATTTCTCCTGCTTTTTTTTTTTTTCCTTTAGTTTCCACAGATGAAAAGAAAAATGACCCTTGACTTTCTGAGTCAGGCTTATTTCACTGAGTAAGATATTCTCCGTTTCTGTCCATTTACCTGATAAACATAGGCTGAGTGGTTCAACAAGTTCCTCTTGGGAACTTCCCCTGTTCCCTATGGGGCAAAGGAAAAGTGAAAGTTTGACAAAAGCACACAGGAGTTCAGAAGGGATAGTGCATGCACCACCCATGTTAAAGCTGCGTGTGTGTAGGGAAGAATTCGGTCTCCACCCTCATTCCTGGTTCCGGGAAGGCATGTTCTAACCCCTGGGACCATTCCTGGGTGGGAATATCTTTGTTTTTGTTGGGGGAACTTGTTGAACCACATCTGCTAGTTGTTGCTAACTAGGTGGCTTTTGATGGCTCCTTCTGACCACACCTGATAGCTTATGCTAATAGATGACCCGTGTGGTGCCAGTCTGAGCTTTGGAGAGCAGGAGGCAGGGGACTGAGTGAGGCCCGGGCCCACCGACCAACTGACCAGCCAGCCAAACACACCCAAGTGACGAAGCCCAAGGCAAAAGTGTGGACACTGAAGCTCAGGCGAGGTTTCTGAGTTGTCAACACACCAAGTGAATTGT
This sequence comes from Marmota flaviventris, assembly GCF_047511675.1. Taxonomy (NCBI): domain Eukaryota; kingdom Metazoa; phylum Chordata; class Mammalia; order Rodentia; family Sciuridae; genus Marmota; species Marmota flaviventris. Next base: position 108,423,059 of record NC_092505.1, on the reverse strand, counting down.
CACCAGGAAACCCATGTCTTCTGAAACAGTGGGATCCCCAGATTTCGCTATGTCTCTTCTGTTGTCTGATTTTAACATGTTTTAAACACTAATTGTGTTTAATTGTTCTCAGAGAATTCTACTAGTCCTTCAAGCAAATTATCAAAACTCCTTGGTAGTGGGCAATTCCTGGTCTTACAATTGGGGTCAGAGATCTTAGGCATGGTTGGCACAGTAGAGAGCTATGTCCTTGACCCTGGTGTTTGTGTGACTCAGGAAGCTTGATGTGAGGAGATTTGAGACTCACTGGCACCGGACTCACTGAAGCATGTCACTCCGGAAGAGGAAAAATGAAAGGGCAAAGGGTAAGAAAGCTTAGATTCCAGAACGACTGCATGGTCAGCCATGGTAAGGCACTGCTGCTGTGTGGTGGGCAGTTACCACAGCTGAAGGTCACCAGTGGAATTTAGGATTGCTTCCTCCAACTCCCAGAGATTTGGCTTACTGGGATATATAAAGAAATTCAAAGTGACAGAAAAAAAGAAATGATGTAGTAGCCGTTGGTCATTGCTGACCCCTAATTTACAGTGGAAGTAAGGGGTGGGTGCTGGGCTGGGTCCTGACCCTGGGCCATGCAGAGTTGGTGCATTCTGACTTCCGCAAGCCACTCTCTCCAGCCTCAGATCTCCTTCCACGAAGAAAAGTAAAACATAAAAGAGAAGAAACGTGTTGTGGCGGAGCCTGATGGTGGGTTATGCTGGATTTGGTCAATCTAAGTTAAGGCCACTAGCTTCAGAACTGCTTTCAAAGGGAGAAAAACTACCAAAACAACAGACAGCAAAGAAGGTCAGACTGAGTTAGAAGAGAATGGGGAAAACCGAGGAGTAGGACAGGAGAGGGCCAAGGGACTCATCCCATCAGGGTGGAAGTCTTTGATGGCATTGAGAGGTTGATGGGCCGAAGACAGAAGTCTCAATGCAGTGCTCTTGGGAGCAGGGAGGACCCCTGGGGTCTCTAGTGATCCCTCCAAGAGAGAGCCTTAAACAAATGGGTTTTAATCACTCTACTTTGGAGAAACTTAAACAACCGCAGAAAACAACAAGAATGAGAAACCTAACCTCTGGCTCCTGGGATTATGGTTGCCTCCATCTAAACAAATAAACTCCCTAAAGGGCAGGCTTCCTTGGCTCAAGGCCCAGCTGGAGACCCACTGCTGTGCACAGGTGAGTGAGTGCACAGTCCAGGTTGACCGGAGATATGTCTGGTAAACCTTGAGAAGGAAGCCCAGCACCCGAGATACAACACCTGTTGTTGGAGTGGTACCCAGGCCTGTGGTAGGCTGGAGGGTGTAGGAAGGCAGTGGTCCATGGGGTTACAGCGGAAGGAGGTTGGAGGAAAGTTGGGTGTTTGAAGAGACTTTACGTGAACTGGTTGCATCTCCGTTATCTGAGTGTATTATGGGATGGATGATCTGTTTGGGGAAAACGTCTCCTATCATCCTAAGAGACGAGGTTTGTAAGCCTGCCCATTTTCTCAGGTTGAAGAGACATGCCAAGTAGGATCCAATAAGATTGCCTAAGCTCAAAGAACTTGATAACTTGAAACAGTGTTGAATAGAAACTGGAGGAGTGATCTAGATCAATCCTCAGTGCAATCACCCTGTTTGGAACACAGGTTGGAGCTTATGGCAAAAGCTTATAAGTGTCATCTGATAATGACCACTGGGATTTAGGACCTGAAAATCTCCATTTAAGAATCAACTAGCTTGGAATTTTGTGCCAATTAAAACTGCTTCTATGGCTGAAGAACATAAATAACCTTGAAACCTAAATACATAGAAGGTCTTGAATGATATCAGGGAAAAGCTCTGACAAGGAAGGCCCAGAAAAGCGTGGTAGGATGGAGATGCCCCTGGGGCAGTGCAAGAAGGCAGTCGTGAACAGCGAGCAGCTTCTCAGGGCTGACCTGGACATTGCCTTAGGACTTGGCGAGTCCTGTTGTCATTTGGGTGGTGCCTGCGAACAGCTCTCAGTTGAGCCATGAAAAGCTGCCTGGTTGTGGATGGCAGTTTCCAGATGAATGGATAGACTCCTCTTGGGAAAGCTAACCCTCTGGTTGAAAGAGGTAGAAACAGATCAGGGTATCAGAGTTGAGTTTCCTGTTATTTGTCCCTATATTTGTGTTTTTCTGATGCAGGGATAATAGTCCACACCCTGGCACTGTGCTTAGGCATCAGCTGTGGGAACCTGGCCTATAAAAGGGACGTGTGTATGGTACAGAGTGCTATGGAAATCACTGTGGGAATTTGAGGGGTGCATTAGAGGAATATGTCAATGCTAATAGGACCCTCCAGAACCAGGAGATTGGACCTGTCAAGGAGGCATCCTGACAGTGTCACCTTGAATGGCTTCTAGGGTTCATACAGCGAGGGGACTCTGGGGGCTACCGCGATATTGAAACTTGGACATATTTCTCTTAATCCCTTGGAGGCACAAAATGCCAGTGAGAACTGTTCTGTCTGCTAACGAGAAGGACAGAGACTGCTGGTGGTAGAGGCCAGACTCCCCAGGGGGAAGGCCCTGCACATAGCTGGAAAGCGCAGCTGATACCAGGAGTCTCTGGAGACTATCTATGGGTCTGCACAGGAACAGGGGCTCTGTGCTGGGCTTCACGTGCACAGTGGTGGGTGAAATGCTATAAAAGGCCTGGAACAGAAAGTGCTGTATCACTGGCTGCCAAGTCACATTTCCTCAAACCAAGGGACACATTTCATTGCTCAGAGTGTCCAGCCATGGGCGAAAGGATAAAGTGCCCGGAGAGGAGTCTGGGCAGATAATTAGAATGGGCAGTGGGAATATTCATTTTCTGACACTGGGTAGATAAAAGCCAGAAGGGTTGGCTTCGGGATTACGTCCTCACGTCCCCATGCGTAACTTGAGAGGCTCCTAGAGGAGGTCTCCACGGGCAGACCGGGGGACTCTGGAAGAAGCGCTGGGGAGGGTGCTGGATGCCTGCATGGCCTTCTTCTCCCCTGTTACTTCCACTTTCCTTTTTTCCTTCGTGGTGCGTGGTGCTTGGGTCAGACCTGCAGCTGTGAGTGCCAGAATCAGGGGTAATCTCTAAACAAATCCGTGACATACCTTTAAACCTGTATGTCAGAATTCCAGGAGCCCACAGGGTGGGTTGTACCTTCATCCCTGATAAAACTGGAGTGGGTAGAGAATGTAGCTGTACTGCCCAGGGCTGGAGATACCTAGTGATGAGCCATGTGGCCCTGGCCCTGCGGTGAAAGGGAGTGGGCCGAGGGGGCATGTGCGCGTGGGTCTATGGCAGGGGCCACCGGGGCCCACACAATAGCACAGTCTCCTGCCTTTTAGTGAATGGGGCCAAAACATAACAGTGGCGAGTAAAAGAATGAACTGATAGGTTATGAGATGGAAGAAATGCAATATTATATCACGTCCTCAAAATGGGCTCAGGAAAAGGGATCGTCTTGTCCCTTATTTCAACAATACCAGGCGATGAGAGGGTGGAGACCAGCCTTGCTCTTGGAACCGGGCAACCCGAGTGAAAGCCCACGAAGTGGAGCCCTGGTCTGGGAGTGATTTTGATCACGCAACCTGGTGAAGGACTGGCCTGATTGATAAAGACTGATGGATGATAGTCCACATCCTAGCAATGAGCCAGTTTCTGTTGACTCTAGTTTTTCAGGTTTCATCTGTGGCCATACTACAATATTACACTTTATTTTGCAGTTATAATATTGACACTGGGGGGAAATTGAATCAAAGCCTCCTCAGGGTATAATACAGTAATAATGGAGAGTGACTGGTCTGCGGAAGGACAGGGTTTAGGCAGTTTTCCACTAATTTCTATACTATATGACCCCACACTAGCTTATCTCAACCTACTAGTTGCAATAAGTTATCTCAAGGTACAAATAATGGCAAATCAAAGAACAAACACTAGAATGTCTCGACTTCCTAGGAGAAGCTAGTTGTTTCCCCAGACCTATTCTTACTGTCTACTCACTGCTCTCCAAACAGGCACATGCATAATGATGGCTGCTTTGTTCTGGGAAAGCTGTATCCGCTGTAGATGGCCGGACAGGTATGATTGTTTCCTAAGGGAGCCACAGCCAAAGGACAGAGGGTAACTTTTGTAACAAAATATTTTGTCCTTGCTTAAGGAAAGGTTTGGACCCTGTCCCTGGATCCTGGGAAGGAAATTCCCAAATCTCTGAATTTCTTGAGTGATAGGAGAGACTTTGATGTTCACCGTGGACCACAGCTAATGAGATTATGCTGCAGAGGTGACTCATGCCGGCCCTTTGGACCAGATGGGCAGAGCCAGGCCTCTGGACGTGCGATGCTAGGTTCTGAGGGACAATCTATCAGTCCTGCCCAGGTAATTAAGCCCTGGCAAACTCTGGAACTCAGTGTGGATGAGCCTCTGGGCTGACAATACTCAAAATATGTTGCCACCTGATTGTGCTGGGAGGTTGTTGTGTCCTTACCATAAGTGGCTTTCTGTACATCTGAAACTCCCCCAGACTCCACGCTATGCATTTCTTCCCTTGATTGACTTTAATGTACCCTTTCCCTGAATAAACCATAACCATGTCCGTAACAGTTATCAGAGAGTGCTCAAAGTTCTTCTTGAGTGCCACAGTCCGGCTGTAGCAAAATAACCCGGGGGGTGACGAACAACTTGTGAACATTGATACAGCAGGAGTGGGAGCCGTTTATTGTAGGACCGGAGGGGTATATATACATTCCACACAGCTTATCTTAATTAACATAAACTAGATACAGCAGTCAACCAATAAGGAATCTCCACACTTAATGGCTCGCTGGCGTTACTTCACAAACCACTCCCTCTGGCAAAATGCCAGGCGCCATCTTGACTTGTTTACAGACCCTAACACTTGAGAACTGTCAAACCTGGGAGTGGTTTGGGACCCCCCGCCCCCCGCAAACTTAGGGTTGATGTTAGATATCTTAGGCAGACTTGGTAATTTGGAAGACCATGCCCTTAAACCTTATATTACGGGGTGGGGGGGTGGAGGGGGGAGGAGAGATGAAATGAAGAAAGTAGATCTAGGAAAATATTCTGTCCATGTATACCTCATTTAAATTTTTTTTTTTTAAATATTTATTTATTTTTTTAGTTCTCGGCGGACACAACATCTTTGTTTGTATGTGGTGCTGAGGATCGAACCCGGGCCGCACGCATGACAGGCGAGCGCGCTACCACTTGAGCCACAGCCCCAGCCCCTCATTTAAAATTGATAGTAACTATCTCAGGAAACACATTTTATTATTTTAAACTAAAGGTCACAGAAAAATCATAGCAGATATTTACAAAATGATAAGCTTTCTGTTATACAGCATATTTGGGAAGTGAGTTCACTCTCCTACTCTAATAAATAATTATACATGAGCTCAACTCTTGTCTTCCATTGCCAAAGAATACCCTTACTAACACCAACATAGCACTAAATACTAAACTCACGCAAAACTTTCAACAGTTGTGTCAAAATTTACTTACTAGATTGCAAATCCCATGAAAACAATATCAGTGTTTTTTTTCACATTTTTTGGGTGGTTACTGTGAGCCAGGTATGGTGGGGTGCAATTCTCATCTTACCTAATTTACAGAATTCCACGCGTCAGGGGTCATTGACATTGCCTCTTTGCCTATAGAAAAGTGGACACATGGAGACATGAGATGATAAGGACAATGTCACACACTAAACTATGGGGGAGTCAGATGGGCATCTCTGAGCTTTGACCCCAGGTCCTTTAGTACTAAACCACCATATTGCTCTTGGACACAGTCGCATACAAACCACTGCAACTTTATTCTTCTCCAGTATCTTTGAAGAAAGGTTCCCAGGGACTGTTTAGACTTTGATCCTGCTCACCTGTATGTGTGCCCCACAAAATATATGAAACAACACACGTGAAAATCCCCAGCAATGCTGAAAAGCTTCAACAATCACCTTTGAATTTCTAAATAGTCAAACACATCCCCGTCAAGACCTGTTATTTGTAAAGGTCAGAAAAATATTTTGACTGAAGGCAGAAGCAAAACAAAGCCAAGTGAAAAGTCAGAAGCTCATCTATGGCACTCAGGCTACAAGTTAAAAAAGAAAGACTCCTGGGTGGCTGGTGACAGGCTCTGCTGAAGAAGGTGTGGTTCAAAACCAAGCCAAGCAGAAAGGGAGCAGAGTCTCCTCCATGTTATTTTCTCTGAAATTACTGATGACAACCAAGTTTTTATCACCTCACCTTTCTTTGAGAACCCGAGTTCCAGTAACATTCCTTGGCAGGACCTTTCCTGCTGAATTCTGGAATCTGAAATCACCATGTGCATCTGGTAGGACATTACCATTTTCTCTGTCCTGCGGAATGCTGTGAAATCCATGAAACCCATTGAGGTACCTCTCCAGAGAAGAAGGCATGTGGCATTTCCCTTTTTGCTTCAAATAACCGAAATGACCGGAGCTGGCAGCTGAGGGTTAGAAGACCTTTCTCATCCTAATACTCGTTTGAAAATCCTTCAGAGGTCTGTACTAATATTCCACTGGTACCTCTTAACTCGTGATTTAGGAACTTTGTGACACCCTCTCTCTTTTTAAATTGTTTGATAAATTTGTGAATTTTTTCAAGCGTGGTGGTACACACCTGTAATCCCAGTGACTCGGGAGGCTGAGGCAGGCGGATCACAATTTCAAAGCCAACCTCAGCAACTTAGTAAGGCCCTGTCTCAAAAAAAAAAAAAATTATAAAGGGCTGAAGGGCTAGGGGTGTGGCTCAATGTTAGAGTGCCTCTGAGTTAAATCCCCAGTACAAAAAAAAAAAAAAAAAAAAAAAAAGCTTGAATTTTTCAGTATGATAGATAAGCATGGCTTGTGGATAGTAACAGTTATTTAAAATTTAAAGCGTTATTGTGAGGATTAACTACAAGTGCTTCTGTAAATGTTAAGCACAAGCTTTTGAGATCACATCATGTCTATATTTCCTCTTCCTTCTGAGAGTTCTTCCCTGGGGCTCTGAAGGCTGTCACAGTCTGGTTGGGAGTTCTGGTCACTCTCCTAGGATCCCGTGCCCCACCTGCTCCCAAAGGCATAACTAAAGCTTCCTGACTTTTCGTCACCATTTTGTTATTTAGGAAGTAATCTTAATATCTTCACGTTCATTCCTAATAATTTCTAGTGACACCATTTTTAACTACTGGCATGATCTCTTGGCACTTAGGATTTCTTTAAAAACCAGCTGCCTAACCCTTGATTTTCTTCCATTGGTCCAGAAACCAATGGAAGAAAATCTATAAATATATTTTATTTATAGATGAGCTTTCTATGAAATGTGCAAATTGTCTAAAAGTAAGTGGGGATTAGACAAGAAGATAGGCTCATAAAGCTCTTTTAAATTATACCTTAGATCCTTTGTAAAGCAAGCTCAATTACTGGCCCTACAGTGAAAGCCAACTCAGGTGATCTCTGAGGATACTGGTTAGAGGTGACTGCTCTAGTTTTCTGGGGCAAGTCTGAGGATTCAGCAATGAACTGATGATGGTAGAGATTTCATGAATTTGTTGAGCTTAGGGTGCTCTGGATTCAGAAAATAGTGAACTTTTTATTTAAATAAAGCTTACTGTGTGATAAATGCTAATTTAACAGCTATACAAAATAACCCTCAAAATATAATGCAAAGGACCTGGGAGGTAGGTAGGTACGATAATGATCTGCATCTTACCAATGAGGAAACTGAGACACAGATCCCAGAGGTTTCTGCAGTGCTTGTCAAAGCCAACGGAGGGCAGCGCTCTGGGGAGAGGATAGCACGTGAGTTCAGCAGGACTCAGGCAGACCCGGGTGTGCCCAGGTTGTTACCGTCAATAGCATGAGCCTCAGAACAGAATCGTTGGCTCTGAGAACACAAAGTGAGAGGGCCAGAATGAAGCACAAATCTCTAAGAACACCCTGCGTGACATGCCTCCTGGCCTTCCTGGGGGGATCCTGAATGACTTCTGGTGTCTAGACACGGTTACTGACTTGGTGGGCACCCCAACCTGAGCCCTCCTGCTTCTGTAACTGCCTATCATGGAGGAAAGCAAGTACTGGCTATAAGGCAGAAATCAGAATTTTTGCCTGAAGAGTCTGAGGATTATTACATATAGGTACTTGTTGAATGCCTGTATTGGATTAAAATGATAAGATTAGACTGAAATAGAAAACAAGTTTAATTTTTTAAATCTGTCTATTTGAATTTAGAGAAGAATCACAAGTCTGGTGCAAAGAACAATTTCCTCCTTCCTGCAGTGCTGGACAGCAAGTTGCCCATCCGAGCCCCGGGTCTCCCAAATGTTTTAGCCTGTCCTTCAAACTAGGATACTCTGCAACAAACTATGATAGGGGCAAAGTCAGGGAAGTGGATGTTGGTGCATTATTGCCCTTTAATCAGACTCCCTT